>NC_053039.3:454908707-459708707 GCF_002575655.3 Aegilops tauschii subsp. strangulata
CCACAACACACACGGCTTATTACAGCAATCGTCTGTGTTATTATCGATCTTCGCACACATTTCTGATTACAGATCTGTTTGCCGCGTATCACACACATCTTGTTATATTGAACTGTTTCTGTTCTCTTGGCTCAAAGCAAACAATTCATCCGATTGAACCGCATGCCGTATATCGCACACACCTTCATCTGGCTGACCGTTTCTTTTGTGTTGCCTAATCACAAACAGTTCATCCGAGTGAACCGCATGCTATATATCGCACACACCTTTATCTGGCTGCCCGTTTCTTTTGTTTCTCATCATCACAAACAGTTCATTGAACTGAATCGTATGCCCTGCATCGCACACGCAACTAAAATCTGAACCGTGTTTGATGCATCCTCCATCGCAAACGTTTTGCACCTTTTTTGAAGGTTTTTTTTACATCCCCTTTTGCGATTAGTGCATTGCACACAGTTTCGTGAAAGGGTCTCTGATCGTAGTGTCGCGTTAGCAGCATCCTGCAGTAGTGACATCTTGGGTGACCACACCCACATCCTCATCCTCCAAAGGATCACCATGGCCAGACGTGGGATCTGATGGTGTCGCCGACCTAGACCGTTGAGGTGATACATACTCGGGGCCACGACAACCGACAAGGTTCGATAGCCGCCTTAACCTTTGGCCCTGGCGCTGCAACATGTACAAGTGAATGAGATATCGAACGTAGCAACATATGTTACATGGACAATTGAAGGATATGTGAACCTTAATAAATGCTCGAAGTGCACCTTCCCCATCGCTTTTCCCAACCGGGGTTGTCTCTAGAATAGTCTCGGTCTCATCAACTACTTTCTTGATCTGGGCACGCTATGAACAAAAATGGCATTAACGTGTTAGGCTAGCGAAGATGTGAATAGTGCGAATGGGAAAGCAAAAAGGGGAAATACCACAAAGTTCATCATTGGAGCATAAGGGACTGAGGTGCCTTCCCTGACTAATTTGTTGTACTGGTGCTGGGTTAGCTCATCGAAGACGGTGGGATCTTCCAAAATCTCCTCAGCATACGCCGGCTTGCATACCTCCACATGGGTACTTGCAAGAAACCATGTGAGATAGTTGTTGAACGCGACCGGCAGTGCTCACGAAGCTGGGCTCGTTTTCCAGCCTTAGCTTGCTCCACACTAAGCGTGAACTGTATGACATACTTCCTGTGATGCTTGTCCCAATCCTTGACCTTCCGCTGCTTTCTCCTATCCAACCTGCAAGTTTGAAACAGAATATTAGCACCATCGAAACCGCCGACAAGCTGCTAAGTGCTCAAGGTTAATTATATCTTACGCGTGTAGCAACTTGTCTGTGTCCTCCCACTCCGGCGGGTGTGGCTGGAACAAACCAAACTGGCGGTACACCCGATGTGGCAGGTGAAGCTCAACTGCCCAGTTGCATATGAGTGGGCACCGCATATGCCAAAGATCCCTATCCCTAGTGCACATCGATTCAGCCTGAACTCTCTAGTGTTACCAAAACTATCCCCTCTTCCATACGGCTCCCATTCCACCTGCAACATAGCATCAAATGCAAAATTGATTTCGAGTTACGATACAAGCATGAGAATCACTTATGCAATGTCGAGTCACCTGCTCAGCCGTGATCGTGTCCAGCTTGCTCGTGTACAACTTGTACATGATCGAGGGCTCATCCGTCGTCTCATTTAGCACATCCCACTTGTAAGCCCAACTGGGGAGCCATAGTGGGTCGTCTTTGTCGTCCCAATCCTCGTACTTCACGGTCTTCGGTCGTCCAACCGGCAATCGCTCCCAGCTCCATATAGAAAGTGCGAGCATACAACCACCAATACCTCCAGATTTCCTACAACAGGCGTCATCCAACTGCACATAGAAGAGAACATGGTTGAATTAACAGGAAGATTGCATTGATAATGTAGCAATGAAGTGAAAAAGAAATAACTTTGCACCTGTCTATACAAATAAGCTAGTGTTGCCGAACCCCAACTCCATTTCCTATCGAAGACGGTCAACGCCTTCAGCCACATCCATGGAACATTCTTGCCTGTGCCATCAGCAAACATAGTCCTGGATATAACGTACCACATGTAGACATGAGCATATGTCTTGACCTCATCCTCATTAGCTTCCTCGGGACAAGTACCAAAGTTCCATGCAATTCAGCTGAAAGGAGCACCGGCTGCGACTCTTTCCTTCTTCTTGTCTTCTGCTGCTGGTTCCGGAGGCTCCGGAGGAACCATACCGATAAGGGCATGCATCTGCTCGCGCCACCCATCAGAATCGGTGCTCATACATAGAGGATTCCCCTCGATAGGAAGACCGACGATCATAGCAATATCCTGGAGCGTCACGGTCATCTCCCCGGTTCGAAGATGGAAACTGTGTATCTCTGGCCTCCAACGATCAACAAGCGCGGTGATTGCTGCAGCATTGAGGGGTGGTGTCGACCGGCTGACCAACTGAATGAAAGGGAGGAGTCCTGTCTCCCTTACATACAGTGTGTATCGCTCATCATAGCGCATCCCACCCAAGGTTGACCCCGTGAGACCGAATCTTCAGAGGTGCTCCTACAAACAAGCAAATCAGAAAATTACATATGGGGCATTTGTGTTTGAAATAAACACGAAATTCATAATACCGGCCAATTTCATTATTACCCGCTGCTCCACCGACATAGCGTATGACCGGTGTTGATGGTCTCAGTGATCGTCGAGAAGCCAAACCATTCTAACAATTTCAAACAAAGCATTCTTGTCAACACGATTATCTTTTCAATACAAATAAACTAAAGTAGGCCTACTATATGCAAGATTCAAAGCATATGTATCCAAAGCATTCTTGTCAATACGAATATAATTTCAATACAAATAAACTAAATTAGGCCTACTTAATGCAAGATTCAATACAAATATCTTTTCCATAGAAATAACATGTCAACCTATGTATCCAAACCATATCTTTTCAATAAAATAAACTAAACTAGGGTTGCAAGATTAGGTATCTAATACATGCAAGATTCCAATACATGCAACATTCTAATCTAATCAAATCAAACAAGGGTTCCCCAAATCTTCAAAATAGCATACATTCTATGGATAGAAAGAAGGGGATCGGAGGAGAGTACCTTCTAGGATGGATTGGTGAAGAAATCCACGGACCAAATCGTCAGATCTGAAGAATTTGGGAGAGGGGAGAGGAGAGGGCCGCCGCCGCCGCTTCTTCTGTAACTGGTGCAATGGGGTGGTTGGGGGAGGAGAGGGCCGCGGCGGCTGCATCTAAGTCACAGTGCAGCGCCTAAGGGCTAGGCGCTGCACATTACATGTGGGGCGCCTAGCTCGGAGGCGCTGCACTGCTGGGTGCGGGCCCAGGGACTGCCACGGTGGACAGAGATGCAACGCCCCAGAGATAGGAGCTGCACTGTAGGGGGTGACGCCTGCGTGTCAGGCGCCACTCAAAAAAATCAGCCATGTGAATTAGTTTTATGTGCAGTTCATTTCATAAATTGATTGCGTCCACATATCAAAATTGTCAAATTTACCCCTTTTCTCCGATGCCGACCCGTCCTCTTCTCTCCCCGCCGCGGCCCTTCGCCCTAGAAACCCCCCTGGCGGCAGGCGAGCGAGCAGAGACCAGAGATGAGCGCCCCTGCTCCTGCAGTTCTGCCTCCCCTCCCAGCCTCTCACTCCATCTGAATCTGCCGGCGGGGAATTTAGGATTCCAGCGAGCAGGGGCGCATCGGTGATACTTTGGCGCGCGGCTGCGACAGAGATGGACTGGCCGGGTGTCCATGGCGGATGGCAGCTGCGGCGGCGACAGCGCGCGGGAGACCTATGTGGCCTGCCTCCAGATCGACGGCTCTATGAGAGCGAGTCGGTAAGGTTTGCCCTCCGCCCCCTTCCCACTACGAGTGCGCTTGTTCACGTCGTGCTTTGGTGTTGCCGCCGTTGCGTGGGAGCGATTCTGGTCTCATGATTGATCGTTTGATGTGGGAGAGGCGAGAGATTACCGCCGTTACTAGAGGCCCTCAGGTTGTTTCTTCTGCGTATAATACTAGCTGCTTGGATTATCGGGAGATTTCCATATCCATATTCTAAAGTAAGTTGATGCCGTAGCTGTAATGCCAAACTATGGCCCACGAGCAAACTATGTCTTTGAGCGATGAATTGGAAACTCCATGTCTTGTGGGTGTCTATCTATCCGGTGGTTACTTGGGAGAGAAAAATCAGAGACCTTTGCTTAGGAATAGGGATGATTTTCGAACTGTTGCTATTCGCTGGTTTGATTTTGTTGAGATAGTTTCGAGAAGACATCTTGAAACTTTGTTGATCCTGAAGGTGAATTAGGAATATATGAAGCTATTTTCCTGTTTTTGTCATCTCCGAAATGGTCATTAATGCTTTGCCTGTTAAGTTATGAAATGTTAGTCAAAAGTAGTTGCAAATTCCATACCCTACAAGAAAAATGAACATATCTCATTAGATAAAAAAAACTTTCTTCTGATTTTAGTTGTAACGGCGCCATAATGGTCTCCACAATATTTTGTAACGGCTTTTCGACCACTTGCGATACGCCATGGCGACAATTACTTCCACATCCACAACTTTGACCTCCATGTCCATAGCGTCTTCTACGTGCAGGTGCGCCACCGACTACAAGCCCAGTTCGAGCTTGCTTCTATAATAAATAATTGAATACGCTGCACCTCTCTGTTTTCTATCAGTCTCCTGCTCCTGATTGTGATGGGATGATCTGGTGTCACATGCAACTTCCAGATTTAGGAACATGTCCGCACGATTATCTGATTATTATTGTTTCTGATTAGTTTTACAAGTGTCGTGTGCCTATTCAAATTGTGTTGCTCTGCTATGCTCTTGATCAGCTGATGAGTTGTTTGATCGTACTCTGCGGTGACAATGCAGGAGGATTTGGAAGGAGAGACGGATGTTCTCTTGGATCCAAGGACTACGCAATGATGGGATGATTGCTCTTTCAATATATTCTATTAGCGAGGATGGCAAGTGAAAGTGAGAGCGACTGGATCACTATTCCTATCATGCATGTAGACATGCTGCATTGAACATATGTCTGACAAATTGTCCTTGGTAAATAGTTGCTTCTTGCTATTGCACCTTAGTAAAATAGCTTTTTTTGTCCAAACAGTACTGCTCTTGCATGTTGGTTCTTTTAATGAAATACTACATGCGGAAGCTCTCACCTATAGTTGGGCACATGGTCGGGAAGCGTTTTTTATGGCCGATCTGGGTAGGTCTGCAAATTTATAGCTATCCTTGAACATATCTTATGGTTAAATCCAAAAGCGAAGAAACTTGATTGTTTTGATGTCCATGTAAAACACCAGGAAACAAAAGATACAAGTTAATATATTTGGGGTGTATGCTCCAGGAAATTCTCAATGTAACACACATGACATCTTCACAAGGGATGCACATGTGTGAATAGCCTTAAACTAACTAGCGATCAGATAGGTATACTAACCAGTGACCAGATCTCCACCCAAAAACCCACTGATCAAACCATACTGGGCCGACCCACCATATGGTAGACGTGGGGCTCGATCTAGATGCACCCTAGTTCGAGACGTCTTAGAGACTGGAAGGGCACGCACGCCACCGTCTTTTATCTATGATCTATGCTATGGTTCCTGTGATGTGCTGGGGTTCATGTGAATCGTCTCATAATTGAACCATTGGTCCTCCAGTTGCTACTGCTCTAATCTGATTGGTTATGTTGCTCTGCTGGGTTTAGGATGTCTAACCGAGCCATTGAGCCAGTTGCCGTTGTTCTAATCATATATAGTAGGCATATAACATGATTACTATCAATTCTCTTCTGATGTAGCCATGTAGGTGATATGTGTTCATCTCTAGCCCCCGTGTGTGTGCTGTGCTCATGTGAGCCGGAAATTACCAAGTGTATGTGTGTTGCAAATGTGTTCTGCACATTAGCAGATCATGTTGATGTGATGTACAGGGGTTTAGTTATATGAACATGAGCTGATTTTCTTATCTCTGCTAAGGAATTCTTCTTGGTCGAGTTTCAGTTTTTGATGTTCCGCGCACTGACTGATCGATACCCTTCTATGAGAAGAAAGAAAACCACTCATTCCTAGCTGTGTGCGCGTGTATCGACAAACAAGTTGGTTATTGTCAAGGTGGCTTGCTGCCTCCTATTAGCATAGAATGCTTATTTGTTACCTCAACTAGGTCATTGTTGTTTCTGTACCTTACCTCAACTGGTCACCCCATGTTTTCTCCAAGCTCGAGTCCATGATTGCTTCTTTTGTTTTTCGATTTGACCTCATGATTATCTTGTTATTTCTCTTGTCCTTCTTGTGCAGCAGGATTCGATTCGGCACAGCACCATCACCGGTGCAGACAACAAGGGGTTCGTCGTGCCAGGCACCTCGGTGCTGCTTTCGTGTGACGGCGGCAGCGGCTACAGAAACAGCCACAGTGAGCTCCCCTCCTTGCCTCCAGTGGTTGCTCTGAGCTTGTCGTGGCCATCGTGTCATGGCTATGTCTGGTTAGGCTGCTACAGTCCATCCTTGCATAATGATGGTGCCACTGTTTGTTTGCTTGTTCGTTTCTCTGCCTTGTGATTATCATGCTGCCACTAGTCTGCCTGATTCAAACTTGTTGAATATATGTTTTTGAGCAGCAACTGATAGAATATGTATAGCTCATGTTCATGTTAATTCCCAGCCCACCCAAAAGTCTGAAACACTTCTTGATGTGGTATCAACACTTAATTTGTTCCCTGTCTGCCTCCTTGATGAAATTCTGACTGTATATATGTGCTATGTGTACCATCCATGATATGCACTTGCATCCTCAACTCATGTTTGTCTTGTTTTATTTCCAACGATGCCTTCCTACTCCTGCTATTTTTAATGTCGTATGGCCTTGTTTTCAGGATGCAGAAATTCCAATTATCTGGCTGTGGTGTGCTGCACCCTTTTGACACTCATTTTATATCACTACAATTGTTCAAACAGCATGGAGTGTTGGTAAGGACGTTGTGGATGCTGCAAGTTTGCTTGTCCTAGTATGTCTTGCTTTCCCATTTAGCATGTACTTCCTCTGTCCCAAAATAAGTGACTCAACTTTGTACTAACTTTGTAATAATACAAAGTTGAGTCACTTATTTTGGGACGGAGGAAGTATATCACTTCATTCAATTAAGAGAGGCATTGTAGACAACCTCACAATAAGAAGTCGTCTCGAGAAGAGCAACCCCAAAATAACCATAGCAGCCAATAGGCGGGAGCGGGTGAGCGTGGAAGCCATAGTAGGAAGAATCCACAACACGCGGACCACCAATGTGGTAAAGAAGAGGAAGGGGGGCGGGCGTAGGGGAATCACCGAAGAAGCCTGAGGGGACGAGCAAGGTGAGGCAGCCTCAGGTAACGAATGAGGTGGGGAAGCCGGAGGTGACGACGACATGGGGTCTACTATAGTAGTACGGGAAGACACGATGGAATGGGTGTACGAGGACGATTCATGAGTTATAGGTGTATTTGGAAAAGTGAGGAAAGAAATATCCTCAATAGGAGGGTGCACATGGATAGAAAGGATGAACTCATCAAAAGTCACATCCCGAGAAATGCGCATCCGCTGGCCGATAGGATCCCAACATTGATAGCCCTTGTGCTCATCACTGCAAGCTAAGAACACGCATTCAATAGACCAAGGAGTCAGTTTGGTGCGTTGTGTGTGTGGTGTGGGGGGGGGGGGGGGGGGAGGGCAAGAAGAACATAGCAAACGCAACCAAATAATGAAACGGTTTACAGTCACGAGAACGACCAAAAAGTCGCTCGAGAGAAATTTCACCCAAAAGTAACGCGGAAGAGAGCCGACGATCATCAATGCACGAGCCACCTCAAGAAGGTGAAGCTGCTTGCGCCCATCAACACCATTCCGACCATGACCCCAGGACAAGAGAACTAAGCAAGTGTGCCCTGCTCAGCAAGGAATCCACGCAACAAATGAGAAATATACTCATGAGTAGAATCTGCACGGAAGACATGGGTAGTAGAGAAAAAATGAGTATGAACCATGGCGACAAACTTCTTATAGATAGGTAAGATATATTCATGTGTGTCAAGAGAAATCATCTGTCGATAATATGGTGGCGATAGCCTCCTTCCGAGTCAAAGGGTGTTGGACCCCAAACATCAGAGTGAACAAGATCGAAAGGACGTTGATGCACCGTCTTACTATGACGATAAAGTAATTGAACTTGTTTGCCAAGCTGACAAACCTGACAGTCCAAGACACAACGCTAAAGATGGATCCAAGAAGACTATGTCGAACTAAGGATGAGGGATGAGAGCCACACAAGTGACCAAGACGATGATGCCACAAAGAGCCGGTAGTCGAGGTCACAGAGGCGAAGAGATTGATGGTGGTGGCAGAGGGAAGGTGAAGCCTGTCAAGCTCCTGGAGGCCCTAGGAGTCACAATGCCGAGGGCAAGCCCCAAGTAGAGCACCTGTGTGACGATCCTAATCAGAACAAGAGTCAAGTCGAGAATGACTACAACCAGTGTCGACAATCTAACCACCTGAAATGAGCTACATGGTAAGTCGAGGAAATTGAGCAAAATAAGCAACATGAAAAGACAAAGCGCTAAGACTGTCTCGATGATCAATTGGGAGGGAAGTAACAGGAGCGGTAAGAATATGAATAGGAGAATCTAGAGGTTTGAATGGAGGACAAACTAGAAGAATAATATGAAAAGATGCTACACTGCTAAGGATCCATGAAAATGTACCCGACTGTGTAAAAAGTGGTCTTAGTATCGAAAGAATCGAACCAAAAGAAGCATCTAGTAGTCACTAGTCTCGTAATCTCCAACGTAGTCAGGGGGTTCAACTGAAGTAGTAGGTAGGTGTTGAAGTCGTGTAATCTCCTGTGTGGTGAAGGACACCGTTGAAGTGGTCGATGTCGAATCACTGGAAGAGGAGTTGCCACCACCACCCGTGTAAGCCGCTAGAGGTGGTGTAGCATTGTAGAAGTTGGTGGAGGAGACGAGGTTGCGAACACATAAGCACCAAGCGCGAAGGGAAGACGCATGTGCGACGAAGTCGATGGAGTGATATAAAGCGCGAAGGGAAGGCGCATGTGCGACGTAGTCGGTGGAGTGATGTGCACCAACACTCCCGATGAAAGCTGTGAGGGGACACAAGCACCAAGCGTGAAGGGAAGACACAGGTGAGACGTAGTCAGTGGAGTGATGTGCACCAACACTACCGATGAAAGCTGTGAGGGGAGTCTGTGTAGAGCGACCATCACCATCAACAGAGGTTTGCAAGAGGGGACACTATGGAGCCACCACCACAGCATGTGTATGGCACCAGGGGAGCAATGTCATAGGTGGAGGAGCATCAAGCATCGATGGACGACGCATGTGCGAGATGGGGTTAGTGTAGGGTAAGCAAGAGAAACTGTGTCCAATGAATCACGTACTTGTATTTTTGTTCGTCTACTCTTCTACAGAACTAGCTCCGTCTTAGAAAAAAGAGAGCAATAGAGCAAGGAAGAGCAGTGAATGGGGCACGTGAGGTAGGGGCATGGTCCCTCGAGAACCCAGTCGGCGGGATGGGCTGCCGGGTATGAGGTCCAGCGGCAAAGTCCGTCGTTGAGGTCCTGCGTGTAGCAAGAGTGAGTTGATACCGTGATCTGCACCAACGGATGTCCTAGCAATTGCGGTTGGGCGCCAACTAGTTTGAGTTGGCGATGATAAGCGGCCTCTTGGAGTGGTAGGGCACCAGCCTCCCGTATATGGTGGCGACACGCTGACCTTCTGTACATGGCGACGATACACGACCTCTTGAAGATGTTTGATAGGTAGCCTGCGGTGTGAGTGCAACGGAGATGTCCACAAGGGGAGAGCCTGATGGAGACGGAGGTACCGAGCTCGAAAGGGCATGATGGGATGGCGGCCTGTGGGAACTTATCGGGATGCGTGTGGGAATTTATTGGGATGCGAGAGGCCTGGACAAGGAAGGGGAGGTGACCCTGATCTGGAGGTAGCAGAGCGACGATGATAGTCGCCGGGGAGAAGACACCGATGCAGGTCGGGGAGGTGGGGTTGCACATGAGCGTACTAGCCTGGGAAAAATTGATCGAAAACTTAGATCGGGATCGATTTGGAGAGTAGCACGAGTTGTATGTGCGAGGAAGAAAATCTAGTCTCTAATATCATTTTAGGAATATGCAACTTGTATTCCTAGGTGGACATAGGCTATACACCTACATGTGTGGTGCAATATGCAGAAAGCGTCTTGTATAATGGGGAAAATACAAAGGGTACACGACTATAATATATTACTCTTAACATGTTGAACACTCGGTCATTCTGTTCCTTCTAGATGGTCTAGAATGCGAGCAACACCGCTGACTTGAGTTCGTAGTGCATCGAAGGTGGAATTGTCGCCTGACAGCCAATCCACTAGTTGGAAAGGGAAACGCTGCCCACTGGGGGCTTCGGTGATGCTGTAAGAGGCAAACACCAGTTCTAGATTGCTATCGAGAAGGAAAAGCTGGTGAACTAGTGTTGAGAAGTCTTTGGGGCTCTGAAGCAGAGGGTGTAGGCGACGTGGATGTCCATACCGTGGTGTTGACGACGGTAAGTAGACCATAAACGGTACTCCAGATATGTGCTAATCATGTGGCTGCAACCGTAATCCAAAGCCGAGCTTCATCTTGTGTCGTTGTCTAGAGATTGCAAGCGTTGCGTTCCTTCTAGATGGTCTAGACTACGAGCAACAATGCTGGCTCGAGATCCCGGCGCACCAAATACAGAGTGGTTGCCCGACAACCAATCCACTAGTCGGAAAGGGAAGTGCCGGCCCTGGTTAGAAGGGCAGTAGTGACACCAAAGAGGCGAGCAACAATTGCTAGATTGCTGTCGAGAAGGAGCAGCTGATGAACATGTGTTCGATAGTCTCAGGGGCACTAGAGTAGAGGGGACTGGTGACATGGTTGACGAGACAGTGGCACCGATGATGGCCGGTAGACCATAAACGTTGTTGTGGGGTGAGCCAGATGTGGATCTTGCATTTGATGGATGCCCACGCTTTCTGCAACACTTTGTTGGAGGGGACGAGCTGAAGAGAAAAACACATGATACGCAAAGTACTTGGACGATGTATGTCTACTTGCAAAGTAGGTGATCTTACTCGTTGAGTACCAAGATTGATTGGAGAGCCCACGTGCGAAGCTTGTTGGGCGGTGTTGATTAAGGTTAAGGCTCCCTTTAGTCGTCCTGCTTTTTACACCGCCATGCAGGTGGCTTGGGGCAGTGCAAAGGATGTCAAATTCATACCACTTGACGGTTACACTTTTACGACGGAGTTATAAGTGTTTTGGGGATTGTGAAATCACAACCATGCATGAGGCTCCTTTGCTCTTTAAGCACCATGCTATGGTAATGGAGGAGTATACTTGAATATGTCGCCCTTATGACTTCGTACGTGTTTGGGCTCAGATCATGGGTCGACCGGACTTGTTGCGCAACAGACCAATGGCTAGAGCAATGGCTTCCTGACCGGGGAAGTGTTAGATGTGGAGCTTGGCCTAATTGTCGTTGAATATAGAAGTTTGCGAGTGCACGTCAAGATCAAACTGGAGAAGCCCCTTGAGGTTCTTAGGGAATGTTGAGCTAGGTGAACCGCCCCAAATGTTCCCTGTGCTTTATGAGATGTCGCATTTTTGCCCAAATTACGATAAGATTGGCCATGTTACAGAACAATGCGGGGATGGGGTTCATGATCCAAAGATGTTCCAGTTTGGCGATTTTATGATGGTTCCAACCAAGAAACGAGTCCATTGATCAACCTCATGGTAGCACTACCAGTGGAAGGAGGGAAAATTGGGCATGACTCGACCCGATGCATATCGAGAAAGATTATTTTGACCCTATGAATGGAAATAAGGGTACATGCAATGTCAATGCAAACAATGTTAATTTAGGGGATTCTGTTACGAAGCCACCTCGCAAGAGGTTATTGTTGCAGGCAACCCCGCGTCGGTCAAGGACCCTCCCTTGGCAGTAGGGGGAAAGGAAGCGACATGTCTTATAGAACACTATGAGGGAAAAACTGGGGCGAGCAATTCAGCTCAAGGCACCTGTTTGGAAGTTCAAGCGAAGAAATGCACAAATGGTAGAGGATGGCGGGTGTGCCGTCCTGATAGTGTTTTCATCGCTTCCTTGTACCTCCCTTGCACTCTCCGTTTCCCGCCGATCTGGCTTGTTGTCCTTGCCCTGTTTGCGAGTTGTGTGACGCGTACTTGATTTCGCATTCCACGTTCCCTTGCTGGACGTCCATGGCCTTGGTGACAGGTAGCGACGTGCTCCTGGGCGCTTTGCGTCCTTGCGTAAGACGGAGGCGGTGCCGATTGCCCGTGCTCTTGCTCCACCGTTGGTAGTGCTCGAGCTAGCGGCTATGGCGACAACCTGCATGGGAGCACGGGATGTAGGAACAAGGCAGCGCACAAAACAACTCGTAGCCAGGAAAAGGATGCCCAGTTGGACTAGCAGGCACTGGAGAGTACACGGGAGGTGCGGGGGAAGGGGTGAAAAAGCTGTCAGGAGTGGACTGCCTTCGCCGCCAGCCTTGTTGGACCCAGAGCCGAGTGGCTAGGGGATGACGATAGGGGAAGCGAGGAAGATGGAAGACAGAAGAGGGCACTGGGAGGAGAAAGGCATCATCCACCACCCTATGCCTGTGCGTCAGTCGTGACAATGGGTTGATCCGGTGTCTACATCTGAATCTACTACTCGGGATGGCATGAGGTGGTTGTTGTGGAGTGAGGTGCCACAACTATGTGCCCAATGGATGTGTTTGGTTGTTGGCAGGAGGGCATTCTGCTATGTGGCTCACGTGCGAGTGGGATACATTGGAGTGGCAATACTAGATCCGGGTGTGTGTTTAGTGCAATTGTCGCATGTGTTGTGCTGTAGATGAGGCTATGTTGCTTGTTTTTCGATCCAGTTTCCCTTATGAATTGGATCAATCTCTTTTGGAGAGATAGAAGCACCAAAATCCTCAAGCTCATGGCGGAACAACAACACCGAGTTTGGAGAGATAGAAGTCGTGTTGAGCTCTAGTCTGGCCTTCGTTCAGAAATCGGCCAACTATAAATCGGAAGGCACATACTGAAGAGTAATAATTTGATCTTGCACACTGGAGCACACGAAGGAAGCATCAACACCAATATGCTTGGTGAGCTCATGCTTAAAAGAGTCGTGCGCAATATTGATAGCACTTGTACTATCTGATAAGATAGTAGTAGGTGTAGTGACAGAAACACCAAAATCCTCAAGCACCCATGGTAGCCAAGTCACCTCTACTGTCAAAATAGCCGTAGCTCGCAACTTAGCCTCTACACTCGAACAAGAAAGTGCAGTCTGTTTCTTCGTCTTCCATGCAATGAGAAACCGCCAAAAAACACAATAAGTGGATAGGGATCGACGAACTTGAGCGTGGGAAGAAGAGACGACGAGGGAGAGTCTCATGAAGATCCAGGGAATGAGAAAACTACCAAGAAAAACACAGTAAGCAGAAAAGGATTAATGAACTTGAGCGTGGGAAGAAGAGACGATGAGAGTCCTATGAAGATATCGTAGAACACAGATGTGGTGATTGTAGTGGATCGAAGTGGGAGGAGAGACGAACTGACTTAGACTATGAAAGGGATGTGAAAAATATGGTTGAGTGACATCTAAATAGACAAGACTCCCAACAAGATGACAGTAGCACGTCAAAAACAGACAAAGGCTGATCTTCAGAAGCACAGAGGTGGACGTTGAGCTCCATAGGAGTTCTCAGCATTGCGCTCATCAATAAAAGCTATGCAAGGAAGTAGGAAAGAGGACCAAGATCAGACATAAGAAACTACTCACTAAGACGAGCCTTCACAAAGGCAAAGTACCGAGTCGTCGCCAGTGATGATCATGTCATCGACATATAGAATAGTCTGACCACGAGCTAAATGGTGGACAAAGTGCAAGATCATGAGCACTCGCCAAAAAACCAGCCGTAGTCACCACTATGATGAAACACTCAAACTAGGCGAGGGTTGGCTTAAGGCCATCGAGAGAGCAACAAAGATGACAGATCATTCCGTCAGGACCAGAATACCTAGGTGGTGGCTACATGTAGATCTCCTCATGCAACTCATCATTAAGAAAGGGATTTTTGTCATCGAGCTGAGAGACAGACCAGTGGCGAGTAGAAGTCACAACAAGAAGTGTGTGAAGAGTGGTCATGTGGGCCACATGAGCAAATGTCTCATCGTGGTCATGACCATATTTGTGTTGAAAGACATGGGCCACAGGATGAGCTTTGTAATGCTCGAGGGAACCATCAGTCTCAACCTTGTAGACCCACTTACAAGTGGCGGGACCAGCACGGGGAAGAAGGGAAATGAGATGCCACGTGTCGGTGCACTCATGAGCAATACTCTCCTCTGCCATCACATGTTCATGGTGAACAACAATGTCACGATAAGAAGTCGTCTCGAGAAGAGCGTCGCCAGAATAACCATAGTGGTCTATAGGCAGAAGCAGGCGAGTGCAAGCCATAAGTAGGTTGAGTTGGAGGCGGTGTGCTGCTAACAGAAGGAGGTATGGTAGTCGAGGAAGATGGTGCATCAAAAGAATCCACAACTTGCGGATGACTAATGTGGTAAAGAAAAGGATGGGGGGGGGCATAACTCGAGAAGCTTGACGAGCGAGGTGAGGTTGCCTCAGGTAACGAACGAGGTGGGGAATCCGTAGGTGATGACGGCATAGGTTCTACAACAGTGGTACGTGAAGACAAGATGGATGGATGGATGAGGACAATACATGATTGATAGGTGTATCAGGAAAATGAAGGAAACAAATGTCCTCGATGGGGGAGGCCAAAGGAGAGGATTGGACGTGGATTGAAAGGACGAGACTCATCAAAAGTCACAGCCCGATAAATGCGTATCTCATGATCAACAGGATCCCAACCTCGACTCTGCTCATCATTTTAACCTAAACAGATCGAGCAGTTAGTTTGGTGCGTTCACACAGGGCAAGAAGAATGTAGCAAGCTCAACAAAACAAACAAAGTGGTGAGTAGTCACGCCAATGACCAAAAAGACGCTCGAGAGATTGTCACCCTGCAGAGCAGAGGAAGGTTGAATGTTGATGAGATAGGTGGAAGTAGAAACAAACTCAAGCCAATAATCAACACATGAGCCGCCTCAAGAAAGTGACGATTCTTGCGCTCATCAGAACCATTATGAGCATGAGCTCCAGGACAAGAGATTTGAGGAAGTGTGCACTGCTCAGCAAGGAATCGGTGCAACAAATGAGAGGTACTCACGAGCAGAATCTTCACGAGAGGCACGTATACAAGTGAAAAAATGGGTATTAATCATGGGGGCAAACTAACAGATAGATAAGACCTTAGTACAAAAAGAAGACATAAGGTATATCCATGTGTGTCGAGAGAAGTCATCTATAAAGATAATGTAGTAACGGTGGCTCCTTTCGAGGCAAAGGGAGCTTGGCAAGGACGCTAAAACACAGTCTTGCTACAAGGATAAGGTATCCGAACTTGTTTACCAAGCCCACAAAGCTTGATAGCCTAAAGATACAACGCCAGAGACAGATCCAAGAAGGCCACGTCGAACTAAGGATGAGAGACGAGAGCCACATAGTGACCAAGACGATGATGGCACAAAGTGCTGGCAGTCGAGGTAATAGGGGGGGGTGGCAGTGGAGTTTCAGTGCCCTGCCCTTGATGGCCTGGAGGAGCTCGAGATCGGGGGGGGGGGGGGGGACAGGTCGTCACACCATCCGTGTTACGCTTTGCGGCGATTCTGCGCATCGCCAGCATTGGCAGCTGCAATTTACCTTGAGATTGATGTTTCCCTGACACTTCTTCTACCTCGACTGAAGCAGCTCAAGCTATACGAGGTCGCCATCTCGGAGTGTACAATCCACTGTCTGCTTGCCGGCTGCACTGTGATCAAGGGCCTCCAACTCGATGGCATCTACGGGACCAACACTCTCCGTATCCGTCTCACCGACTCTTCGTAGCATCAGTGTCTCTGGTTCTCATTACAAAGAAGACGTGGAGTTTGAGGAGCTTGTCATCGAGGATGTACCTTGCCTTGAGAGACTGTTGCATTGTGTTGTAATGGATGGTCCATCGACAATTAGGGTCATGAGGCACCGAAATTGAAGGTGTTGGGCTACATATCTTGCAATATTCCCAAACTTGTGCTTGGAACCATAATTGTGCTTGGCCTTCTTCTGAAGCATGCATTTAGGAATTTTCTGTTTGCAATTTCTTTATGTTTGTGTATTGGTTTCCGCCAAGATTTGGCCCCGATCAACTTGACCGTGTCGGTGCGCTCAGTGAAGATCTTGGTTCTACAATCTTTTTGGTCCCAAGCTTGATGCAATGATTGGATTCCTTAGATACTTTCCCTGCATCGGGAGACTATACATCCAGATCCAGGTGAAAATCCTTATTGCTAAATGTTAACTATGCACTCTTGCAAAGGTGTAACATTACCTCGAGTTAGACCTATTCAAACTGTTTTAACTATGCACTCTGCATTCTTAGTTTGGACACTTGTAACTAATTTGTCGTATACTTTTGGTAACATTAAGTTCTGATGAGTGCTTCTATGTTTGCCAAAAAATTCTTGCACGGAATTTTAGCTTTGATTAATCGTACGATATGTAGTCTGGAAATACAGAGATAACAACTAGTACAGCTTTAGTAAAAAAATCTTTTCAGTAATTTTGGCCAAATCTTATGCAAATCTAGTGGTCAAAAGTGCATCTAGAAAAATCTGAAGTTAAAAGAAACACATACTTTTTAATGAAATTTAACTTAAAACAATTATATGACTGGATTTCTAGTTTGGATATACGAAAGTAATATTTAGTGCATTTTCCATAAAATTAGCTTCCACAAGAACATTTTTGTGTAATTTTCTCCCGAAGTTTGCAATGGAACATTTAGTGGTCAAAACTACATGTACAAAGAATCATGTTAAGATGAGTGTGCTAGCGGACCATGTTTTTCAGTAAGCCCCAATTTGCACATCATACAAATGCAATTAATCCTGATGTAATTGGATGCCAGCTATAAGAAATTGTTGTTTTACTCTTCGCTATTAAATTACACCTAAACGGACACTAATATCTAATTTGTTCATTTGCAGCCAAGTCCTAGGAAGGATATGGAAAATTTGTGGCGATACGACACACTTGTCCTATCGAATGCCTTGAACTCCATCTTACAACAACAGTATTGAGGACAGATGTTAACTTAGCCAGGTTCTTTGTTTTGAATGCCAAGGTGCTCAAGGTAATGGAATTTGGTGTTTGTGGTAGCTGCGATGAGAAATGGATGGCTAATCAACACAGGCAGCCACAACTGGACAATAGAGCTTCTAGAGATGCTCGATTTGATTATGACCATGTCCTATAGGTTTTGCTTTAACAAGCACATGCATGACATGTGGATAAATGACTCCTTCGATAGCTCACTTTGTAAGAGTGCTTCTACGGTGCCAGAATTTTACAAGATATCCACATGAAATTTACTTGCAACGAGGAGTTGCTTTTCATTTTTCAACTACCATATGCCAGAAGGTAGCAGCCATGCTCTATTTTGCTGAAGTGCTGGAAAAATTCTTGGAATTATTACCTTGCCCTGTATCTAAAATAGCTGAAGTGGTTTCATCCTGTGTAGTATCTTCACATTGTTACTGTTCAGCGAGTTGTCTCTTTTATATAATTGTGGCGGCATACTAATTACTCCCTGTGTAAACTAATATAAGACTTCACTGCTTTAGTGATCTGAAAAGCCTTATTAGTTTACAAAAGAATATTACCTTGGCATTTTGCCAAAGTTGTCTCTTTTACATACTCTGTTAGGTTGAAAGGCTGCTAAAATACAATTGCATCTGAAGGTAAGTAAGCAGAGCATGCATGATTTTCTGTCTGCGGTCTGATTCGGGACAGTTCTTCCAGCCACGCGCATTGCTGCGGGCACAAGTATAAATTTTGAGGCGCCGCTCTGGCCTGCCCCTAGATCAAATCCTACCTTTGCCTGCCCCCCATAGTGTTGCTGACTTGTAAATGTGTACCTGCCCTCTGTTCTTCGTCCCTGGGGACCGGGGACGACAGGCTCTTTGCGTCCGCTGTGGTGGGCTCGTTGCATCTTGAAGAGAGACTGCTAGGATAGGAGATGATGGTGTGCCGGCGAGGATGTAGGGGGCGCATACCGGCAGATTGATAATGTTTTTTTTTACAATGACCGAGGACGGTGGTTTGTTTCCTCTCGAGGGTCTTTAGGGTAAATTTACATGAACATTTGTTGAATATGTGTGGAGGGATTTCTGAGTTGATGCCTACATCAGTGCTTCATATTGACGGCAACCCAATTGAAGTCGACATCGCAACCAAATTGTGGGAGCCAGAAATCAAATTTTCGTAACTCACCCGTCTCCACCGAAGAAGTGTTTCACCCATAAGAACACAACGGAGATGAAATTGCGAGTGGCATGCTGCCTGGATGTTTCGTCCTGGACCTCCTATTCGGTTGCCTGCGTGATGAAAAACCAGCAAATGCGTATATTCTTTTTAGAAATAGCATTTTTTAGGTATTTTGAGAAATAGCAAATGCTTAGGCTTTTTCTTGAGAAACAGCAAATGCTTAGGTGTAGGCTCGCTCGCTTTCATGCTAGTGTGGTCCGGCCCATACATTGATAGCTAGCACTACCACAGCGATAATACTACATTCACGGGGAGGTTTCAACGGACTTCACCGACCGAGGAACGTGGCCTAATTCAAAAAATGTTCGCAAATTCGAAAAAATGTTTGCAAATTTCAAAAAAATATCCGTGAATTTGAAAAAATGGCCATGGGAACGCAGATTCTCTAAGGAGCTTTGCATGCAGGCTTATTGTGCACCTCCACCCTCCGCACAGATTATCTTCTTGACTAGCCGCAACGTTTCTTGGTGCAGATTGGTTGAGATCATCCTTATTAGCGTCTCCATTTCTTGCACAGTGATCTCTTGTGGGACGGCATTTGTATCGTACCGTTAACACCGCAGGCGGCATTTGTCTCGCGCCCACTAGTTAGCACCACAGGCTACATTTGTCTTGCACCTACTGGTTAGCACCACGGATTTGTCTCGCACCCAGTGGGTATCACTACTAGTGCTTCTACGGCTGCCTCCCAGAGGTTCACTTGTTCTGTTGAAAGCAGATCAACTAGATCAACATCTTGCATGACTACGGTCTCCACCATGATGGCAGAACCTGACCCAGGTCAAGTGGTTCTATGAAGGCCGTTGTCGGCACAGAGAACTGAGAGAACCCTGGATTTTCCAGCAAAATATTCTTCTTCTCGATGGACGACTTAATCTGCTCGAGCTTTCTCACTGGTGGTGTACTTGAGAAGCAATAACTTGGCTGCCACTTTGGTTAGGACCACATGTTTGATTCGCTCTTTCTCAAAAGGCTTTTTTAGGGGGTCTGTCTCAAAAGGTAAAACAAAGTTAAAAAAAGACATTCTGACTTGGGCCCGCTATAGCAAGAGGCCCAATACCCAAGCACCTGAGGTAGGCCCACTACTCATCGTAGCGGCGGTAGGAGGAGTCCAGTCAATCGTCGCGGCTTGGGCTTGAACCCGATGAGAAATCCTCGCCGTCGGGACGGGGATCGACGCCCAGCTCCATAGCGGCGGACGGCGCCACGAGTGCTAGGAGGAGGACGACGACGGGTCCAGGTCACGCGCATCGTCTTCATCGACGCACTGTTTATGTGCTTCTCATGGAGCATGTTTTTTTTTCGAGAAGCACTGTTTCTATGCTTCTCATGGAAGCATGATTTTTTTTTTCCAAGAAGCAGAACTGATCTTCATAATTATGTTTTTGCTCAAAACATAGGGAATACTTGGCAAAAACAGAAAATCCAAAAAAGTCCATCTAAACCCAAATACAAGCATAGATTTTTTTTTCAGAAGAAGTGTTCTGCACGTGACACGTGACGGCGGCTGGACACATCCACTTTGCGCACTCGCATGCCAAGAAATTGACCATTGAGGAGCCTTCTCCCTGGCCCTGGGTTCATATTTGGGCCGCAACGTCCTACCGGACCCGTACGTGACGGACTTCGGCTCGCTACAGCCAGAGGCAGCGTAGCAGGCCAGTAGGAGTCCGGTCAATCGTCGTGGCTTGGGCTCGAATCCGACGGGAAACCCTCGCCGCCGGGACGGGGATCGACGCCCAGCTCCATCGCGGCGGACGGCGCCACGAGGGCTAGGAGGAGGACGACGACGAGGTCCAGGTCACGCGCAGCGTCTTCGTCGACTTCGCCGGCGACGCGTGCGCGGCGGAGCGGGGGAGGCGCCGGCCGGCTGCCGATCACTCGGGTATGAGCTACAACTACTACCTACTGCTACTAGTGTGTCAGAGCTGAAGTATCTTCAGTCCCGCATCCCCTACGCACTTTGGGGGCAAGGCTGGTTTATAGATCCCGGCGTCAATTAGCAGGGTTAGCCACCAAGCGAACGTAGCAGCAAGCATATTGATCTCTCATGTGCATCTATAATATATTTCTCAGCACAGCCTGTTCGTTTTTAAGCAGCATATTTAGCACTGTAGCTTGTATCGGTATACTATTGATTTGTATGGTGTAGATCTCAAATGGATGTTATTAGTCAAAGAATTCTGCGGCTGATTTTTCATATTATTATTCAGCCCGCACCCCACAATGGCACTGCTTCTTAATCCAAATCCAGGACAACAAACCTCTGAAAACCATCACATCTATCAAATCAGTATGTGAACATAGCATGTTTTGCATCAGCATGTTATTAGAGATAACATTGATGATTTGGTTGCTTTGATCATGCCTACAACCACTGCAATCAGCAGCATCACACATCTTGTTAGAAGTTTTGGAATCATGTGCCATGTATAAGTATCCAATGTGTGTGGGCCTGCTACTGCTAGTACGCTGCATGCAACGGGTTTAGCTATAGACATTTGGTCATTTGAGTCACTTAAGTTTGTATATGTGTGAACGGTGTTCTTTAATGGCAGTATCTGAATAATTAGTCGTTTTGCGTATTGCGCTGTGCATGCTTTCTAGCTAAAGAAATGTCCAATTCCTAGACCACAGTTAATTTGTGTGTGAATATTCCGAGGATTCTCTTGTGATGGGTTTACTTCTGTAAACTGTTTGCACTCCAGGCTCATTAAAATGACCACTCTCTGTTCTTGAATGAAAGATTCCAAGTTGGGGTGGAGTAAATACTTGTCTTCTACTTGTGCTCTTCTTCAACAAATGTGTTCTTGATCTTTTATAGATTTATTTTGGCAGCAGCGGCCATAGACGATGTAGTGGGCTCCTTAGACAAGAAGTGGAGGCAGGACGAGCTGGAATCGCAAGAGCCCCCAATGAGCAGAGATGGAGGCAGCGGTGACGATAATGCGAACCCCGACCTCATCAGCCGCCTTCCCGAAGAGATCCTCGACAGCATCCTCTCCCTCCTCCCTACCACCAAGGGCGCCGCGCAGACATCTGTTCTATTTTCCAGGTGGCGCCACCTTTGGCGCACTGCCCCGCTCAACCTTGTCATCGACCAAGGCCCCATCAGCCAGGAGAGCAAGCGCATCACCATCGTCTCCAAGATCCTTGCCGCGCACTCTGGTCCTGCCCGCCGTCTCTTCTTCAACCAACCCGGTGGCATCTGCCTCCGCCGTGAGTTCTATGCCAAGTTCGACAGCTGGTTCCGGTCCCCTTCCCTCAATGGCCTTGAGGAGCTCTACTTGTATGGAGGCGACATGTTGCCGTGCCTGCTGCCATCATCCGCACTCCGCTTCGCACCAACGCTGTGCATCGCCAGCATCGGCCACTGCGATTTTGCCTTGATTAATGATGCCCTTGCACTTAGCTTCCCTCGGCTGAAGCAGCTCAAGCTCTATCATGTCTCCATCTCGGAGGTGACCCTCCACCACCTGCTTGCCGGCTGCACTATGATACAGAGCCTTGATCTTCGATGGATCCATGGGCCCAGCAGCATCCGGATCATCTCGCCGACTGTCCGAAGTATTGGCATATCTGTTTGTGACTACTACGATGAAAAGCTTGTGTTCCCGGAACTTGTTATTGAGGATGCACCATGCCTTGAAAGATTGATCCCACATGGTTTAAGGGGTGGTCCAAGGACAATCAGGGTCATCGCGGCGCCAAAACTGGCAGTGTTGGGCTACCTGTCTAGGCTAATCTCCGAACTTGTTATTGGAACCATAAGTGTTAAGGTAGACCAAGTCTTGTTCTTCTAGAAACTTGCATGATGAATTTCTCCATTTCCTATTTGCATCGCAGTCTTTGTTTTCTTCATGTGTCATGTGTATCTTTTTTTTTTCAGGAAATGATCCCTATCATGTTCACCACGACGGTACGCACAGTAAAGGTCTTGGTTCTACAATCTGTCGGCCCTAATCTGGATGCAATTGTCTCATTCCTTAGATGCTTTCCCTGCATGGAGAAGCTGTACATTCAGGTGAAAAATCTTTCTTGTTAAATGTTAGCCATTCCAGCAGAAAGTGTAAAATTACATGGATTTAATCCGAGTTTCAACTTTCATCAGTCATACATCTCTTTAGATACCTAGCTTTGACATATAGTACATTTCCGGTGAAGGATCTTATTGTCAATTTCCCCAAATTTTACTATGACAAATCTAGTGGTCAAAACTGCCTAGACTAGAGGTGACTTTGAAAAACAATACTGTTTCTACTGCTATCAAGTAGTAAGTAACTAAACTTAAATTTCCTTTTTGCAGTCACGTCCTAGAAAGGACATGACAAATGTGCAGCAATATGACACACTTGTTGATCCTATCGAATGCCTTGACCTCCATCTCAGAGCAATCGTAGTGAACATGTATCAAGGCTTGGGGCCAGATGTTAACTTTGCAAAGTTCTTTGTTCTGAATGCAAAGGTGCTCAAGGTAATGAAATTTGGTGTGTATGGTAGTAACTGCAATGAGCAATGGATAGCTGATCAGCACAGAGAGCTACAACTGGATAGCAGGGCTTCTGGAGATGCTCGGTTTGATTTTGTGAGATATAATGGCGAGTGCACGTTTTCCAATATGAAGCACACGCATGATATGTGGATAGCTGACCCCTTTGATAGCTCACTGTGTAAATGTTGTTCACCAGTTTGATGCCCTCCGAAGAGATGCCTGTTTATCTTGTCATCTCTTTGGTTCCGACATTCTGATGTGTTCTATGTAATGAGCTTCTGCTTAGACAACTTCTACTACCTTCTGGCATATGCTAGTTGAAAAATGAAATAGCAGCTCCTCGTTGCAAGTTGCAACGTTTTGTCAGCATATTTGTTTGGAAGTGCATATGAAAAAGCTACATCTTGGTTTGCTCAAGTGTTGGGGGAAATCTGGGAATTACTAGACATTTCAATGTGGAATGTAGTGTTTTCGTTTGCTTCAGTGTTGGGCAAGATCTGGTATTTTCTGGTCTGCGAAAGTGTATCTAAAACAGCTACTCCCTCCGTTCCTAAATATAAGTCTTTGTAGAGATTCCACTATGGACTACATTCGGATGTATGTAGATGCATTTTAGAGTATAGATTCATTCATTTTGCTCCGTATGTAGTCTATAGTGAAATATATACAAAGACTTATATTTAGGAACGGAGGGAGTATGTTTTATTTTGCCAAAGTTCTGGGGAAAATCATGGAATTATTTTACCTTGCCCTGTATATATATCTAAAACAGCCGAAGTGGTTTGATGCTGTGTAGTATCTTTTCGCTATGACAGTTCAACGAGTTGTCCTTTTTATATAATTGTGATGACGCACTTTACTAGTAATTATTACCTTGGCATTTTGGCAAAGTCGTCTCTTTTATATACTCTGTCAGGTTGAAAGGCTGCTAAAATACAGTTGCATCTGAAGGCAAGTAAGCTAAGCATGCATGCATGATTTCCGTCTGCGATCTGGCTCTTCCAGCCACAGGCACATGTTTAAGTTTTGAGGCGCCGCTCTGGCCACTAATTCAAATCCTACCTTTGCCTGTCCCCCATAGTGTTTCCGACGTGCAATTGTGTACCTGACCTCTCTTCTTCACCCGGACGTGCAATTCTGTACCTGAGAAGTACACAGAGAGTGAAGAAGAGACAAGTAGACAGTTGCGCACGCAGGGAACACTTGGAGGTACACATTTGCACACACGATTCAAGTCGACATCGCAACCAAACTGTGGGGGCCAGAAATCAAATTTCGGTAACTCACCGTCTCCACCCAAGAAGAGTTTCACCCATATAACACAACCAAGATTAAATGCTTCTCAAAAAGAAAAAGAAAAAGAAAAACGATGGGAGCGAGCGACATGCTGCCTCGATGTTCGGTCCTGGAGCTCCTATTCGGCGGCCTGCGGGATAGAAAGCCGCCAGCTTGTGTAGTTTTCCTTTTAAGAAACACCTCTAACTTTATTCATAAGCACAATAATTACAGGTACAATGATTTGTATCTAAGATTTAAGAAAATACAAAGTAACTCCTATGACTAAGAATACAATGGAATCTCTTGAAAACACCTTGTTCGAAGGAATACTCTAAAGACTTTGGTAAAGAGGTTGTAATTGGACTGCAGCAATGATGTTGTCACTCTTTTGCCTTTTGTCGCCCATCCAAAAAGATGGGAAGCCTTGATCGCTGAACGTACTTGGGCCGGGATGATCCCTTAGAAGTGATGGTCGTCGAATCATTATATCTCCACCACGGTGTCGATAAGATTTCACCTCCAAAGAACCAGACCAACAAAAAAAAACTTGACACAGCAACATAAACTCATCAGATCCGAATAATCAGATCTGTGAGGATAAAAAACTCTCTAACCTCATAGCACCGCCAAAAGAACGAGAGGAAATTTATTCTCATCAAACTATAATGATCACTAGACGTTGACGAAGAACATGTAGGTCTTGAAGATCCGAGGTTCCCCCACCTCTCAGCACCAAGATGACAGCCGTAGATGAGGGGACCTAAATTGGCGGCGGCGACGGCGTCACGAGAAACCCTAATCCTGCGACGGATATTCTGATTCCAGCTTGTGTAGGTGTACGCTCGCTCGTGTTTCTTACCAGTGTGGGCCGACCCATACGTGGAATAGCTAGCACTACCACGGTGCAATACAGATGCTGATTTTCTTTCTTCTATTAGTTTTTTATTTCCATTGTTTTTATTAAAAATATTTAAAAAATATTAAATAATGTTCAGATAATTTCAAATGTTCGTGCCATTTCTTTGTGATTTTTTTGCGAATTTAATTTGTTCAGAGAATTAAAAAATATCTCACAAAATTTCTAAAATGTTGAAGAAAAAAAACATGAAATCAGAAAATTTTCACGAATTAAAAAATATACATGATTTTTTAAAAATACTTGCAAATTTATTCATGAAATTCAGAAAATGTTTCTGGATTCAATATTTTTTAGGAAATCAAAACATCCGTGGATTCAAAAAATATTCATGATTTTTCAAAATGTCTGCAAATTTTAAAAACTATTCATCAATTAAAAAAAATAACCGTGGGCACGGAGATTCTCTACGGGCTTTGCATGTAGGCTTATTGTGTGCCCTCCATCATCCGCGTAGATTATCTTCGTGACTAGCCGCAATGTTTGTTGGTGCAGAATTTGTTCTTGTAATAGCGCTTGCATCCTCCTCCTCTCCTCTTGGTCCTTCAGATCTGGGGAGATCATCCTTACTATCGTCTCCATCTTTTGCACGGTGATATCTTGTAGAACGGCATTTATCTCGCACCCACTAGTTAGCACCGCGACATTTTGTCTCACACCCACTGATTCGCACAACTAGTGCTTCGGGGGCTGCCTCCCAGAGGTTCACCTGTTCCGCTGAAAGAAGATCATCTAGATCAAGGTCTTGTGCCTCCCAGAGGTTCACCTGTTCCGCTGAAAGAAGATCATCTAGATCAAGATCATCTAGAATGACTACGGCCTGCACCCATGATGGCAGAGCTTGATCCTAGGTCAAGTGCTTCTATGGAGGTCCTTGTCGGTACAGAGAAGTGAGGGAAGGTTGGATCTTTCAACAGAATATTCTTCTTGATAGACGACTTAATCTGCTCCAGCTTCTCGCTGGTGGTGTACCTTTTTTAGGGGACGTTGGTGGTGTACCTGAGAAGCAATAACTTTTCGGCCTTTTAGATGGTTTTTTAGGGTTTTTTGGCTTCTATGTTTTCACTGATTTTATAAACTTTTCGATATATTTTTTTTGGGAAAAAATCGCGAAAAACGCATTTTTTTGCTTTCACGGGAGACACGGCCGTGCCTCTCGAAAACGAAAAAAAGGACATTTTGTTCTATTTTTCCTTCCATGAGAGGCATGGCCGTGTCTCTCGGAAACGTAAAAAACGCGTTTTTTTTCTTTCGCGAGAGGCACGGGTTTGCTTCTGCGAGAGGCACGTGCGTGCCTCTTTCAGAAAGGAAAAAAAGGCGTGCTCCCGGTTTGATTTTTTGTCCTTTTTTCGTGAAAATTTTTGTCAAAAGTTATCAACATGAGATCTAGTTTTGAAGGTCTCGGCATGAGGAATCCAACGATGAAAATAGTTCGAGATTTGGACGCACGGTTTAAGAGATAATTTTTTTTGAATAAACAGATTTACATAAAAAGGAAAACCTCTCAGGTTGTGACCTTTGCAAAGAGTGATTTCGCCATGTTCGGTTCGCTCAATCTCAAAAGGTAAAACAAATTAAAGAAACATTCTGACTTGGGCCAGCTACAGCAAGAGGCCCAATACCCAAGCACCTGGGCAGGCCCATGACCAGTCAATCGTCGCGGCTTGGGCTCAAACCGGACGAGAAACCCTCGCCGCCGGGACGGGGGCGGGGATCGCACGCCCAGCTCCATCGCGGCGGACGGCGCCATGAGGGCTAGGAGGAGGAGGACGACGAGGTCCAGGTCACGCGCAGCGTCTTCGTCGACTTCGCCGGCCGGCTGCCGACCGCTAGGGTAAGAGCTGAAGTGTCTCCAGTACTTACTTTGGGGCAAGGCTGGTTTATAGATCCCGGCGTTAATTAGCAGGGTTATACTAAGCGAAAGTAGCAGTAAGCAAGGTAGAGCCGTAGTGACAGTATCCTAGTGATCGCTCATATGCATCCAATGTAGTAGATTTCTCAGCTCCTGTAGTTTGATAACAGCTATCGGTCAAAGAATTCTGCCACTGGTTTTCAGTTCTATTCCCAACACTACACCAATCTGTTAGAACCCCTTTTGTATGAAGTGAAATGTGCCCCATTTGCATGGGACCCATCGGTAAATGATGCATGAATTGAATAGAATCGATGGGATTTGAACACGGCTACTGAATCCAATTAACCAGTGAGCTACATTGGCTCTTTTGGTCGTATACTTACCCTGTCTAAAATCGTATGTTGTTCCCGAATTCCAAATGCCTTAATTTAAATATGACAAAAAAAAAGGAAACTTCATCCGAAATTTCAGAAACACGCCTTTATTCGGAATTTCGTGAAATTTCAGGCACAAGCAAAGTGGGCAAAATCTGAAGTGGTAAAAACAACATTTTGTTTCTTTTATTGAAAGGCTTCCACAAAACAGTAGAGTCATTAAAAATTACAGTTTTGAAAAATAATAAAGAAACTGCTCACCAATTGTTCATGCCAGTAGACTTGTACCGACCAAAAACCACAACCGCACTTAGACATGAGCTGAAGTTTAATAAACAAATACATTAAGACACTCTTGCTTGAAATAAAAAGCACAACCATAGACACACAGTCGACATGCTTCATGCCAAAAGCAACGAAATGATACGAGTTAGGCGACCAAAACAGTTAAGGTGCCTGCATGTGCCCCGTAGTAGTGTGATCTGCAAAGAACGTTCAACGAAATCATCTTAGACGTCATTGCAGCTATCTTGGCAACTGCAGCACATCATACTACTAGAGGAAAAATAGTACAATTTTGTAATTGGGAAAAAAGAGAAATAGTACCTTTGTTCGAAATGGGGGCAGAGCTCAAGCTGTTCCTTTAATTCACTCACAAGAGAAAGGATGTATGATATGTCCTTACCACCAACCCCAACACCGCAGTGGAACAGCTCAAATCTCTCAACTCTTCCAGCAGTCTTTGCCACTTCTTTCAGCTGCTCATACACTCCACATTGTAGGAATATGTCTCTGTAGTTGCTGTTCTTTTGTACCATCCAGGCCATGAGTTCTAGTGTAGATCGCCTTATGCTAGGAAAATCGGTAGTTGGATACTTGCACAATTCTAGTATTTTGTTAAGCTTCATGACCAATGTGTCCAGAGTAAGATTGGCACCCTCTAGTGTTTTGGCAAAACCACTTGCATCCAGGCCTTTGCAAATATGGAATGCGAGGCCTATAAAACTCTCAAGCACCTTTCCCGATTCAACCCAAGGGCCATCATTCTTTATGGACATACATAATATATTCAACAAAAGAAGAAGAAGTTATTTTGAAGGAAAAAAAAAATCAGTAATTCAAGCCAGCTACAGGTGAAGTACAAAAGATGTGCTTTCTTACATGAGATAAGTTTTCACTGGTACATGCTGGACGCTCCAACTTGGCCACCTCATCAACTATGGCTTTTAGCACCTGATCATTTTACAAACAAAAAGAAAATATCATTTTTGCCGAATCACTGCTCTGAAATACTCCATGTATGCAAATTTGCAGTCCAAGGAAAACAAAAGGTGTCCGGAGCACGAAAATGAGACAGAACATGTAGATTACAGGCTGTGCGTAAAGAACAAGAAAAAACAAGAGTTAATTAAACAAAGTTACCTCTGGCAGTGCTCCGTCTATTACTGGAATGTGATGAGTAGAATTTGCTGTCACTCCATGGGCACGCAGATTCTGTAGGAGCTTTGCATGCAGGCTTCTTGTGCGCCCTCCACCCTCAGCACATATTATCTTCTTGACTACCCGCGACGTTTCAGGGTGAAGATTGCGTTCCTGTAAGCGGGCCAGCATCCTCCTCCTTTTCTCCTCTCGGTCCTCCTGGAAGAGCATCCCCACTATTGTCTTCATCTCATCCTCAGCGATCTCTTGTAGGACAGCCGCGGCATTTTTTTCACATCCACTAGTTAGCACAATTAGTGCTTTGGCAGCCGCCTCACAGCGGCTCTCCTGCTCCGCTGAAAGTAGATCATCCAGATCAAGATCTTGCACGGCGATCTGCTGCTTCTGCATCCATGATGGCAAAATTTGATCCCGGCCAAGTGCTCCTATGAAGGCCGTGGTCGGTACAGAGAAGCTTGGATCTTGCAGCAGAACATTCTTCTCCTCGAGGGACGACTTAATCTGGTTCAGCTGATCCCTGGTAGTGTACTCAAGAAGCAATAACTTGGCAGCCACTTTGGTGATATCTACGTGTGGCTCCTTGGAGAGAAGACACTCCTTGAGCTTCCTTATGATCTGAGGTGATCCCCCAATCTCTTGCTTTTGATCTTCACTCAGTGCTAAGCATGCTATGACTTTTGCTGCTCCCACGTGCTCCAAGATTGTCCCGCTGTCGGTCAGGAGGTTCATATATGTTGAGGCCTTTTCCCTGAGGCCCTTCCCAACATCACCAGGCTTGGCAACCAGCTTGCTCAAGATTTTGAGCGACATGCCAACAATAATCTGTTGGTCAATCATCTGTATGGCAGTGGGAGGGATGTCCTCTTCTCTTTCAAGCAGAGGAATAATCTCTTGTTCAATCCAAGAGTCGGAGATGCTTCTGTCACGCCCACGCTGGTTGAGGTTGGTGAGGTCTATGATCTTGGGCAGTAGATCACTGAGGTCGCCCTTGGCCTGCCGACAGTTCTGTTGGTTATCTGTGAGCTTGTCTAGGATGCGCAAGCCAAACCAGACGAGATCCACATCCATGTTGCTTGCCGTCTCCACCAGGGAAGAAGAGATGAGAGACATGGCTTGAGGACAAGTGTCGACCGGAATGTCTGGAGCTAGTTTGAGAACTACTCTTGCAGCATGGCCTCTCATTTCCTTTTCGTCTGGTGTCCTAACCAAGCCTAGCACCCCGACCAGCCTCCCCAAAGAGTCTGCGTCGAGAGATGCTCGAAGCCTCGTGAGGGCCAGGCTGTTGTACTCCACTGATCTGAGGATGCGGTCCATGGCTCGGATCCCAACCAACTGGTCATCCACAGTGGAGTCAGACACCACCAACTTCATGGCGAAGGTGATGAGGTTCATCTTGAGGGTGGTGCGCACATTCCCAGTGATGAACTCTAGGTAGTTATCACTCAGGTAGCGGTACATTATTTCTCGGCCGGACGACCCAAATAATCTATACTTGACTCTGATGTGGAACCCTAACAGCGAATCCGGGCTCAGCCGCATGATGATGAAGATGATGCTCTGCGCGAGCACCAGCCCGTAGAAGATGTTCAGGGACAGCCTGATGTTCTGGTGGTCCGCCGCGTCTCTGTCCTTGGGGTCCACGTAGTCCTGCTTCTTGAGACGCCCAAAGGACACGGCAATGCATATGGCAACAGCGGCGATCTCGACCAGCCGCATGACCACAAGGATGACCACCCCGAGGCATCTTTTGGACATGGTCAGCTCCTCAAAATGTTTATGTTTTCTAACCTGCAGCCTGTTTCTTCTCGTGCCTCTAGACTGGTTTTGTTGTTGTTGTTGATGATGCTGGATTCTTCTTCTCCACAAACTGGGTTGTTGCTCCTTCTTATCTGCCGACTTCAAAGCGTCTATCAGCAATCCTGGTGTGCGTATGAAAATTTGGTATGTGGGATCCTCGTAACCACCCAGGACCCTGTGACTCCATTGTAATGTGAACTCATGAGTTGAGTCGCCGCTCTTACAAATACATCTATATATAATTACTAGAGAAACCCTCGTCGCTAACAGCATATCACATCAGCTTGACCTGACGCTGATAGGGCTAATGTCGCCGGGTGTTGAGCTTACCATCACCATTGGGTCCAGCTAAAATCTCACGGCAATCATGGTTTACCGATATCAATAGCTATTCTGAAACAATGGCTATAGTTAAGCCATTGATCTCAGCTTGGCCCGGTAGCGATAATAATAATGCAACCAGTTGAATGATGGTGATAACTTGATCTCAGCTTGGCCCGGTAGCGATAATAATAATGCACCCGGGGAATAGGATTCCCTTGTTTTTCTTTTCAGGCAGAATAGGATTCCCTTGTATTTAGGCATGGTAACTCCTACTCCCTCCGTCCCGAAATTATTGTCTTAGAGTATTACCCAACCTACGCACGAGCTTTGGGCCGGCCCATATGCGGGGCATGGCCCCCTGTTTTTTGTGTTTTCTTTTCTGTTTTTGTTCTTTTGCATCTTAAAAGAATTTATGGGATTCAAAAAATTGAATATTAAATAATGTTAAATATTCAAACAAATCTTCATGAATTTGACAGATGTTCCTAGATGTAAAAAAAATGAAATTAAAATTTTCATCAATTTGATTATTTTTCTGAATTTCAGATTTTTTTTGCGAATTTGAAAAATGTGTTCTGAATTTCAAGAAAATGTTTGCAAATTTTAAATATATGCCTTGATTCAAAATTATTCATGACTGATAAAAATAGTTTTGAATTCAAAAAATATTCCTAGATTTCATAAATTATTTGTGAATTTGAAAAACCTTGATTTCAAAAATAGTTTGTTAATCTGAAAAATGTTCCAAATTCAAGAAACATGCATGCTTTTGTGAAATGTTTTTGGATTTTAATTTTTTTCATGAATTTGAAAAAAATATATAATTCCAAAAATTATTTATGTATTTGATTTTTTTTCTTCTATTTTATAAAAAACTAGAAAAAACTTAAAGAAAAAAAGAAAACCAATTTGAGAAGATTCTTAAACCTTCCCAAAACTGGAATGGGAGTGTTCCAAAAACATCTACCGCACTTCTATTTCACCCCGTGTAACACAAAGTAAATAAGTGGGCCGACCTAGAAAAGAGGTGACGCGGCTAGGGGGTTTAAGTTTGGTGGTTATCCACCGACCTATGCAACAAATAGGATTCGTCGTCCAGCTAGCCCAAGTCCTCCCTTCTTATTCTTCTGTAATTTTCTTACCGTGTTGAGATCATCACCCTCTCTTACCCTTTCTTTATTTTATTTGCACTTAGCCGAGCCTAGCGGCTGGGTGTTGGCCTGATGTACATATGTGATTCTAGGGCATCACTAGTTGGTAGATGCCCCTTGGATGGGCCTCCTAGATGGGGCGCGTAAGGGCGCCACATGTGAAAAGCATAGTTTGTGCTTCCTGCAGTGAAACACTAGTTATAGGGAATCACGTGTGTCCTCCATGGTGGAGTATAAGTGTGTTCCACGCAAAAGCACAACTGTACTCCCCGTGAAGCACACATATGCTACACAATTAAGCACACGTTCACTATGGGGGGGGGGGGGGGGGGGGGATTGTGCTCTGGCATGGGCACATGTGCACTACGTGGGGAGCATAAGTCCACTAAACTACACGGGAGCACACAAGTGCACTACATGAGGAACACATAATCACTACACGGAGGGTGTGCAATTACACTATCACTGGGAGTACAAGTTCACTACAATAGAGCACAAGTTATTACATAAAAAAAAGTTTGTTGGAACCTATCAATGTGTGATCTAGCTTTGAAGATCACGACGAGTAAAATAATGATGAAAGGTTCGTAATTTGGATGGCCGCTTGAAGAGATATTTCATTCAAAGAAACGGATCTAGCAAAAAAAAAGACAGTACCAACCCTCTCATCACTCTTGCATGGCAGACAAATGCACCAAATTCCCTGATGCACACACATGCACCACATCACTTGGCACCACCAGAGGGGCTGGGGGTAACCTTTGCAAGAGTTTCTTTCCGTTTTTGCGAAAGAGAGTTGCTCTTTAACTAGTGATTTCGTATGCAGAAACATATGAAATTTGGCGCATGGCATACGTTAATATGAAAAATCCTTCCAATCTATTTAAAGTTTGAATTCCCATGGAGAGCAGACTTCCTAGGTGTGAAGCCCAAATTAAGTTTTTGTACGAATTAAGATGATTTTTTATATTATCAAATTATGATAAGAGCAAATGATCTCCCAAGAATGCGTCACCGAGTCATAAATGTTGAATTATAAATGGGCTTTGGCCCATATAAGACAATAATTCCTGGTTAATCTCTAAGGCCTATGTAGGTGCATGACAAATGTTGGGAAATTTAGTACCACCTTACTAGTTGAGGAGAGTTGAGACCTCTTTATAAGGGAAGCTCTACCACATGCCATTCAGAGCGTGAGAAGATGAATGGTACACACGCACACCTCCTCCACCCGCCTCGCGCACATAGTGTTTCGTGAATGAACCGAGCTCATATCTATGCACTTTATTTTTGCCGTTCAGGAATGGTTAATTAATTCCCGATTAATTAACGAGTCGCTAAGGGAAGTACCACTGTTTGAGACACTCAGGCCCATCTACCCGATGGCCTCTATAAGAAGGTATTGACCAGCGCTGCCAACACACTCACTCCCTTCTCGCGCAACCATAGCCGTCCTCTACTATTCCTCTCACTGCGCTGTATCCGGCGATCCCATCCCGACGACTATGTGTACGGTTGATCGGGAGAGTGGGTGCCTCCGGAACCCTATCCTTCGAGATCTTGCCCGGGAGAGGGACACTAAGGTTTTTGGGGAGCGTCTCAGCGTGGCTGCTCCCGGTTCGTTCCCATCTCCATCCTCTGCTTGGACTACTACCCCTGCATTCGCTTCATGGTCAATGACAACGATGACAAGAAGAAGGCTGCGGAAGAGGCCGAAGCCGCTGCGTCTGTTGCGGCCTTAGCCTGGCCTATTGGAGGGTATGATTTGTTCATCCCCTACTTGCCCGTTCATGTGCTAGCCGTATATGTTCTGTTCATAGATGATCCGGTTCTATGCTACATACGTGCTCACATGTTTACTATCGATATTTACTCATGGACTATTAACCGAAAATGTGCTAATATTTCCAGCAATAAACATCCTACAAAAAACACCTCCAAACGACATGTTCTATCACTAAACTATGCATGGATAGCTAAGCGTGCTGCCACCCGCCGGCCTAAATATTTGGTGATTTTGTGACGTATAAAATTTAAAATGGAGAGGACGAGACGAGATTTTGTATACATACCCGATTGATTCGACGAAAGCGATGATGGTGACGTACCAAAAGTCCTGCTTTTTAATGAGGACCGCGAATCCACCGAGCAGGACAACAGTCGCCCAGATGGTCGCCAGCGTCCCCAGGCCGTTCATCGCCTTGGAAACGAATGCCTTGCAGAGAATGGCGAGGTTGAGCCATTCTTCTGGCAGCGAGGTCGCCTCCTCCACCTTCTCACGAGCAGCGGGGGAATCCACCATGGTTTCTAGCTTGGGTGACCAGCAGCTTGCAACCGTACGTGCAGAGCACTAATGTTCACGTACATACATATATAAGGGCGCAGGTTTTGCATCTACGACGAGCTGTCAAGTGGTTCTTTTGTAGCTCACAAGCTATTTTGGATCAATACCAGAGACTAAAACGCAAGCAAAGATTAAAGGGGACTTCATGTGCGACAAATTAAAGAGCACCGCCCTCCTCTGGTCCCTAATCTAACAGGACGAATGGAAATGATCACAGCCATTTAGAGGCATTTAGCGGTCCATGGGCCTGTCGTGTACCGTGATATGTACAGATGCCTCGACATGGCTTTCCGAAAATCACCAGGACACAGAAATCAAGGGTTCCACCCAACAAAAGAGGAGGCAGCTTGTTCTCCACATTATTGTTGTAATTATCCTTCACTCACGATGCCACATCGAGTAGTTCTACATCCAGGATTTGGTGTCAAGCGGAGGAAACTTGGCGGAGAAGAAGAACACGCATGAAATAGGTTGAGTTCAACTCAGTTTCAGATTAATGTCTAATGTCTCTCACACCGCTTAATACTTTTTTTAGAGGGAGAGGGTGCTCCATACGTAGGCAAGGCCTTAAAACTAGGTGTTCTGGCCTTTGGGTCGTGGAGGTGGGCTAGGACCTCGCCCGCCGCTGGCGGGAGGGACCCCGCTCTCGTTCTTGTAAGGTTAAATGTCTTCACTGGCGATGGTTGTTGCACCGGCCGGTGCGCTGGTTCTGTGAGGTCTAAGAACGATGACTTCCCGACTGTTTACTTCAACAATGTTTGACCGGCTCTAATGAGGGAGGGTGATGACGGCGTCACACCTTCGACTTTGCTCTATTGCTTGTAATCATCACTAGGTTATCCACAAACACGATTGTATTTTTTGTTGCCTCTGGTGTTCTTTGTACTCCCCTGATTGATTATGAATAGATCTAAAGTTTCTTCTACAAAAAGGCTCTAAATTGGGCATTGTGGCCCGCCTAGTAGTTGGGCTCACTTGGCGATGCCCATGTGCATCTTCACTCGCATGTACTCCCATGGGCCTGACAAATGTTTTTGCGGGCTTTGCTTCACTACCCTCACCTCCCCCCTACCGCGGGTTTCAGAGGAAACATTGAAGGCAAAGGCTTATTGCCTGAAAAATGTTTGCAAACCAAAATAAAGAGCGGTTTAGCTATTACGAACTTGGATGTTCAAAACAATTGCCTACCTATGACATTTGTTGTCAAGCTCTTACGTTTTCCAAACACTCCTTGGGTAAGCTGGTTTTCTTCATAACATCCCATATGCCTACCAAACTTCAACAATCATACATGCTTCCTCTAGAAAATTGTTAAGACGCATGTTCCCACGCTAAAGAAAGTTCCTTTGTCGTCACGAATGATGGCAATGCCACATTATTCTTGTCTGACACCTGCCTCACTAGCTACCCTCTAGCCCTACAAATTCCTGAGCCCTTTTGTTCTCACTGGGCAAACTCTTTAGCACTAGTCTCACATGTCTTGCAAAATGACTTACTTACTTACCCGCGGAATCACCAAACTCATGTCGGTAATTTGGAGTTGGATGGGTTGCTCCCTCTGTTGCATGATTTTCTCCTTGATGACCCGCCAGACTTGAGACTTCTCAACAATGGGCTCGACTTCTTGACCACAAAAGCTTGCGCCTAACTCCTAGAGGAATATTATGTGGATCCAAATTATGATTTCAAATGATCTGCCAAAGCCCCAAACAAGGTGATTTCATATGGTCTGCCAAAGCCCCAAACAAGGAAGATTTTGTGGATCCAAATTATATTTCATATGCCCTTCCATGACAAGCTAAATACCGAGGCCAACCTTCACCTCAAGCATATCAGATCTAACAGTCCCTATCCATGTTGCAGTGCTCTTATTGAAGATGCCCTACACCTCTTCATCCTTTGCCATCAGGCTCAAGAAATATGGGACAAGTAGGGTTGCCACTGATGGAGCCGATTCACCTTCTTTGGGACATTTAATGATCCTCATGGACTTGACCATTCATTTGATCCACCATCACCCTTGCTATCCTATGGAAGATAAGGCACTCGTGCAACGTTTTTTTCTTCATAATGTGTCCTATCCTATTCAGCTTATTATTAGAAACACATTGTAGGTGATTTCACACTTTGGACTCATAAGTTTACAGAACCTAGTCAAAAGGCACATGGTTTGTCTTGGCTTCACTACCTCTCCTCGCGCAACGACACCTCCTTGTAATTATTGTAACATTAGACTTTGGTTCAACCCTTGAGTAATATAGAGGTAGCTATCCTTCCCCCTGAGTTATTCAAAACAATCGTTGTTGCCATTTGGAGTTAGTTTGGGTAATTAAACACAAAAGTATGAATGATTTGAGAGGGGGTTAATCTGGTGCATTTTGTCAAATTTGACAGAAATAGTATTAAATATGAGGTGTTAATATAAATAATTTATTTTTGTTGGGGAGGGATATGGCCCATTCTGGACCTATCTAAGCTCCACCACTTCATACATACTCCCTCCATCCTATTATATAAGATCTTATTACATCCAGTATGTGTCCCATAATAAAAGATGTTATTACATCCAATATGACGGAGGGAGTACATACTAAAACACATATAAAAGTATCTCTAGAATACTCTTAGCTGGATTTTCTCTCTCTACGGGCACATATCTGAAGTCTCAACAACTTACTGCCACATTCACCCCCTTAAAAATCATGTCAGCTCATACGACTCTCAACTAACTACCCCAAGCTATAGAGCTCTTTTTTCTATGCCTCCATCTCCGCAGATCTTGTTGTTGTTGCCTTCTGCACTTCGCTTCATGGCCATGTTGTGCGTCACCATCATCTGTTGTTGTGATTTCCTCGATGTTAATGTTTCCCTCACGCTCCATCTCCCTCAGTTGAATCCAAACTTGCTACCATCAACTCCACAGTTGTCTGATGCACTTCATTATAACTTTTGTATTCCTCCCAATTGTGGGAACCCATGAGGCATCCTTGTATCATGCTTTGGTGTCTTCTTCACCTTATTTGGTGTCATCATGTTAGTTAGTATAATTTTTGCCACCATTACTCAAGCAGCGACAAATCATATTGGCCTATTGAGGGGTATTTAGAGTTTACAAATCATACATGTAAGTGCAAATGTGCCAATGTTGTGACCTATGACCCACTACAGTCCGAGAAAATGGCAATGGCCCACCATTGAATCACATTTATCAAGAAGGCGAAGGCTTGTCATAACTGTCACCTCACGTGGCTGTGCCATGGCGATGCCAACTCGAGGTTCTTCCACCTCCATGAGAGAGTCGGACAATGGAAAGTTTTTGTTTAGTCTCCCGAGACCATTGCTGAAGGAAATGTGCCCTAGAGGCAATAATAAAGTTGTTATTAACATTTCCTTATATCGTGATAAATGTTTATTATTCATGCTAGAATTGTATTAACCGGAAACTTAGTACATGTGTGAATACATAGACAAACAGAGTGTCCCTAGTATGCCTCTACTTGAATAGCTTGTTTATCAAAGATGGTTATGTTTACTAGCCATAGACATGTGTTGTCATTTGATGAACGGGATCACATCATTGGAGAATGATGTGATGGACAAGACCCATCCGTTAGCTTAGCACTATGATTGTTTAGTTTGTTGCTATTACTTTCATCATGACTTATACATGTTCCTCTGACTATGAGATTATGCAAGTCGAATACCGGAGGAACACTTAGTGTGCTATCAAACGTCACAACATAACTGGGTGATTATAAAGATGCTCTATAGGTGTCTCCGATGGTGTTTGTTGAGTTGGCATATATCGAGATTAGGATTTGTCACTCCGATTGCCAGAGAGGTATCTTTGGGCCATCTCGGTAATGCACATCACAATAAGCCTTGCAAGCAATGTGACTAATAAGTTAGTTGCGGGATGATGCATTACGAAACGAGTAAAGAGACTTGCCGGTAACGAGATTGAACTAGGTATAGTGATACCGACAATCGAATCTCGGGCAAGTAACATACCGATGACAAAGGGAACAACCTATGTTGTTATGCGGTTTGATCGATAAAGATCTTCGTAGAATATGTGGGAGCCAATATGAGCATCCAGGTTCTGCTATTGGTTATTGATCGGAGATGAGTCTCGGTCATGTCTACATAGTTCTCGAACCCGTAGGGTCCGCATGCTTAACGTTCGATGACGATCGGTATTATGAGTTTATGTGTTTTGATGTACCGAAGGTAGTTCGGAGTCCCGGATGAGATCACGGACATGACGAGGAGTCTCGAAATGGTCGAGACATAAAGATTGATATATTGGAAGGTTATGTTTGGACACCGGAAAGGTTTCGGATAGGTTCGGCCATTTTCCGGAGTACCGGGGGTTTACTGAAACCGCCCGGGGGGTTAGTGGGCCTTCATGGGCCCTAGTGGAAGAGAGGAGGAGGCGGCCAAGTGGAGGCGCACGCCCCCCAATCCCAATTTTTCCCGAATTGGGGGGTGGGGGCCGGCCCCCCTTTCCTTCTCTCCCTCTTCCTCTTTCCTTCCCCTCCTAGTTGGACTAGGAAAGGGGGGAACCTACTCCTTCCCCATGAGGCCGGCCGACCCCCTCCTCCACTCCTTTATATACGGGGGAGGGGGGCACTGAGGGAGTCCTGGACTAAGGGGTCCTCGGGCGCCCGACCTGTTATCCATGGGACGGACTGATGGGCTGTGAAGACACGAAGACCGAAGACCATACTCGTGTCCGGATTGGACTCTCCTTGACGTGCAAGACAAGCTTGGCGACCAATAATGAAGATTCCTTCTTATGTAACCGACTCCATGTAAACCCTAGACCCCCCGATGTCTATATAAACCGGAGGGGGTAGTCCGGAAAGGACACATTCATTACCATATACTCATAGGCTAGATTTCTAGGGTTTAACCATTACGATCTCGTGGTAGATCAACTCTTGTAATACTCATATTCATCAAGATCAATCAAGCAGGAAGTAGGGTATTACCTCCATAGAGAGGGCCCGAACCTGGGTAAACATCGTGTCCCCCGTCTCCTGTTACCATCGATCCTAGATGCACAGTTCGGGGCCCCCTTCCCGAGATCCGCCGGTTTTGACACCGACAGGCACCCCATAGACACACAAGTTGATGTCTTAGCCGTGTGCGGTGCCCCGCTCCACAGTTTTCCACCTCGGTCATATTGTCGTAGTGCTTAGGCGAAGCCTTGCGTCGGCAACTCCATCATCACCGTCACCACGCCGTCGTGCTGACGAAACTCTCCCTCGGCCTCAGCTGGATCTAGAGTTCGAGGGACGTCACAGCTGAAAGTGTGCAGATCGCGGAGGTGCTGTGCGTTTGGTACTTGATTGGATCGCGAAGACGTTCGACTACATCAACCGCGTTACTAAACGCCTCCGCTTTCGGTCTACGAGGGTACGTGGACACTCTCTCCCCGCTCGTTGATATGCTTCTCCTAGATAGATCTTGCGTTATCGTAGGTTTTTTTTTTAAAATACTACGTTCCCCAACAGTTGCATGATCATCTCATGGGAGGGTAAAGAAAAGATCATTGGCAACATTACGTTTAGTTTGGGATCCTCTTGTGCGTCCCTCTCGACTCTCCATTTGAAGACACTTGGTACCAAACCGTGCACCTCTCACACCTATAGATTTCATTTACCATGGATGACATTCGTGACATGATTTTCTCCATGCCCATCGACAAAGTGTCGGGTCTAGACGGCTTCAATGAGCTCTTATTTTGTTCATGTTGGGACATTCCTAAAGATGACATGGTCATGAATTTTTCCAAACTGCATCACTTGCATGCCAATAGTTTTGCCTTTGTCAGCATGACAAACATTGTGCTATTGCCCAAATTCTCATTGTAGGGCGACAACCATCCACAAGATCTCAAAAATCTTCTGAGAGACGCTTGTGGACCGCCTAGAAATGATATTTGATGAAGTAGTCTCCGAATCTCAAACTGCACTCAAACAGAGATGCATACAAGACAATTTTCCCTACGTCCAAAATGTTTTAATCTATATACCTAATACCTATACCTAATAATATTAAAAGGAGGAAGCTTTCTTAGTTCTCCTTCCGTCAGCCCTTGTATCTATTAATTTTGTGTTAACATAAAGATTGATGGCTGAGATTTCTCTCCTATCTAAAAAAGGAACGTCCCTGTTTTCGTGTCTTCTCTCGTCAAGCCTACTTCCCACGCGTGTAGTGACCTCAGCCTGTGATCGACACCAAGTAGATCAGATTTTGTGTTGTGTTTGTGGTGGAGTTTGTGCTCTGTCCGTGTCGAATGATCACCATAATAAGGCCCAGCTTGGAATGGGAGTAAATTTACACACCCGGGTTGCTTTTATAGGTGTATATCATCAGCCATATGTGATTTCCAACCGGAAAAGAAAACGACCGATTGAGGTATGTATCTTCTACAAGTGTAGAAGTGTTGAAAACGATAATCCAATCAGGCCAGGCTTGAGCCCTCGACCGTACCGAATCCCCCGAATCAATTGCAAATAAAAACTGTCGGGCCCTTCCTATCTTGCCGGAATGCAATCCCGCTCGCCGTGCTCAACTCGAGGCCAAAGAGAAGAAGCGTGAGACACGTATATCGTTTTTGTGCGAGGTGAAGAGGCAAATCTACCGACTGCCAAACTCTTATGGAGCGGATATGGAAGAGGGCTAAGAAAGCAAGGGGAATTGGCTTCTGCGCGTACCTCCCTGCCATCGGCAGGGACTGGGAGGACGACACTAACGAGCCACCCTTTTGATGCCTTCTCTCAGGATCTCCCAAAGACCATGGAAGCTAAAAAGGTGGCAGCAGGCCAGTAGGGAAGGAAACTAAGGGAAGCATGGGATTTGGACCATCAACGCCGATTACCCGCCGCACCAGCCACGCTTCATCCAGTGGCAGCACTAATTTTGGAGCAAGGCAGAGAAAAGTCAAGGAGAAAGGGGATCAGGACGTGCGAGTTTTTTTAGGCAATTCAACGAAGCTTTATTAGGCCTTGTACAATGGAAGGTGCTTAGGGGAGGTGCTTAGAGAAATAAACCAGACTTTCTTTAAGCACCGGTGCTTATTTATACAGGGTAGACGCTTAACTAAGCGTCTCTCCTGTAGAAATAGGCACCGGTGCTTCAGAAAATCTCGGTTTATTTTTCTAAGCACCCCTCTAAGCATCTCCCATTATACAAGGCCTTAAACTGTCACAATGTTTACAGCGACGGAAGGGACGTTTCTGGGATGGCCTAACTAGACATGGTGGCCACCACCTAGATTAAGTGCATGCTTCACTAAATTGTGCGCTTTAAAATTTGGGCACCTACGTTCATGAACTATCTTACAAAAATTGAAAGAAATAGAATGATCTATGATCTATCAGGACGTGTGAGTGCACGAGATGATTTGATGTTGTAGGCCTGGCCGTGTTGGACTAAAGCCCAACTATACATTCCAGCACGAAAAAAAATTCCCTTTTCCGTCAAGGCGGGTGCGGCGCCGGCGTGCCCCGTGCCCAGCGAGGGGCAGCCGGGCGCCACGATGCGCGCTGGTGGATGGTCCGGCAGCCGCTTCTGGGCCCTTGCGGGGGAGGCCTCCGACGATGAAGACGAAGCAGACGACGGCGGGGTAGGGGCCGCGTGCGGCCCGTCCCTGTGCTCGGTCGGTGATTTTGTGGCCAGGGCGGAGGAGCTTGGGGGCTCGCTCCAGGTTGGTCGGCGGCGGGCGTTCGCGCCAGGTGGGTGCGGGCCTCGTCGGCGTGGATCTCAGGCGGGGGCGGCGCGGCGTGTCGCCCCGAGGCAGACCCCGAGGGAGGGGCTCGCTATTCTCGCGATTCCGGCCGTGGAGGAGGGCCTCCTGCTTCGGGAGGCTGCGCAGGGCCCAGAGGCGGCTGCTACGCCGGCGGCGACGGTGCTTGCGGCGCTGGCGTCGGGGGATCGCCTGGCTCTAGGGTTGGAGATCCAGAGCTGGGGGATCGACCCGGTGGGTCGGGGCCTAGTTGGGCCAGGGGGCCTGCGTGGGCGAGCGGTCAGTTCCGGCCTCTGGACCGGCCCAAGTGGTGGAGGCTGACCTGGTGGGGCTACGACAGGGGAGGCCAGTCCCTCTGGGCAGGCAGCCCGGCCGCTCGGCCCCTGTCCAGCGGAGAGGGTATATAAATCGATCTGGCTGCCGAAGGGTGCCCTAGATCCATCGCTAGGGTTTCCAGCCACCAAATCGGAGGCGCGGCGTCTCGGTTCTTCCGCCCGTGTCCTCATCCCCTCTCGCCCCCCGCTGCCCCTCGCGCGGTCCTTCGCCGAGGTGGTGGCCATGGGTTGCAAGGCTGATCGTCGGGCGGACAAATGCCCCTCCCTCCTCTCGACCCTGCAGCGGAGCGCAGCCGCGAGCGCGAGCTGAGGGCGCAGGGCGCGGCCCGCCGCCCGCGAAGGCGAAGTTGGTGGCTGGGGGCCGCCGCCGGCGTGGTGGCTGAAGGAGCAAGAGCGGTAGAAGCGCAAGAAAGGAGAGTACAAGCGGAAGGGGCTCGAGCTCAAGCGGATCGAGGAGATGCCCCAGTTCCAGGGCGACCGGGTGGGCGATCCCTATGCCGCAAATAAGAAGAAGAAGTTCAACTCCGCGGGGAAGGCGCGCTCCAAGTCGCCGGTCACGCAGCTCGCGGGGTCCTCCAAGGGCACGACCGCCGAGCCCATTCCGGTGGAGGAGGCCGACGACCGTGAGTGCTTCAAATGCGGAAGGGCGGGCCACTTCCAGAGCTCCTGCAAGTTCCTGCCGCTCTGCATCCTGTGCTCACAGGAGGGCCACATCTCGGCTTGCTGCCCCTCCCGCAGCAAGCCGCTCCTGCTCCAAACGATGGGGCACGCCATCCAGGGGGCGGCTTCTTCTGTCTCCAGTTCCCAGAGGAGGCCGAAGATGCGCAGCGAGGCTTTGGGACCAATGCGGCCATCCTCTCTGCGGCCCCGGGGGTGCTGTCGAAGGAGCTATTGGACGTCGAGCTGCCACACTTGTTCGAGGGAGAATGGGATTGGCAGGTCGCGCAAGTCGATGCCGACATCTTCTCCATGGTGTTTCTTGACCCTGCCATGTTGCGCATGGCCACGCGCAGTGGAAAGCTATTCCTCTCCATCAACAATATCACTGCGCTGATTCGGGATGCTGCGGCTGATGCGCCCAAGGGTGAATCCATGCCTGGGATCTGGGTGAAGCTGTGGGGCATTCCCCCAAAGCACCGTAAGGTGGACCGTCTCATGGCGGGGCTGACGATGCTAGGCCGGCCGCTTGTGGTGGACGAGCTCTCTCTGATCCGTTCTGGCCCGGTGCGGATGCGGTTCGCGTGCCGCAAGCCTGAGCTGATGCGGGGCTCTGTCCAAATCTGGTTCAATGGGGTGGGTTTTCTCATCAAGCTCGAGCCCGAACTCGACCCCCCCCGTCGCGGGGCGCCGACGCTGCCGCCCCCTCCCCCTCCCAGCAAGGACAAGGGTCCGGACCGTGATGACGCTGACAAGGACAAGCAGCAGGACCGGGGACGCGACAAGGACCAAGACGCCAGCATGGAGGACGACTCCATCGACACGGCGGCCTGGGAGAAGCTTGGGATTCAGGGTGCGGGCTCTCCGGTGCCTCGAACTCGCCCGGTGGACACTTGGGCCTCGGCGGTTGCCATGGACGTAGAGGTGGCTAACCAATACGGCTCCAATCTAGGGCTGGCCTCCCCACCTTCTGCGGCTTTGCTCGACAAGGGGACGACGGCGTCCTGCGCCACGGGCGTGCCAGCGGGGGAGCGCACATCGCTGGTGCTGTCCCCAAGCTCTACCCTCCCGCCCATGACCAAGTCGCCGGCTTAGGTGGGCTGGGGGCAGCAAAAGTGGCTCGGTGCGGCAGGCAAAGAAGCTGGCTAGGCGCACGATCAACACCGAGGGCGTCCGCTCCATGGACCCGCTGGGCGCGCCTCCCACTCCCCGGCAGACGGTGATGGCACTCGCCTCCCCCTCGCGCTTCCTCTCGGCGACATCCTGTCCCAGGAGGCTTCCAAGACGGCGCCGATCGTGTAGGCGCGGCGGTCCAAGGCGGTGCCATCGATCCCAGTCTGCTCCAGCTCGCGCTCCAGGGGCGCCAAGGCGGGTCTTCCGGCGATGCAACGGGCGCAGCTCATCCAGGCCCAGAAGAACCTCGATCTCTCAGGTAATCCTCCACCGTGCTTTTTTGTCTTGCAAACTTTTTCGGATGACCATCTTAGTGAGGTTTTAGAGGAGAGTGGGGTGGATGCGTCGTGTCTAGGTGGCACACGCGAGCTGTTGCCTCTGTTGCGTGCTACGGAGCAGGCGCAAGCCGCGCTCGCAGCTGCGGCTGCGGCGCGCGCGGACCAGGTGGTACAGGAGGCAGGGGATCCTCTTGCACTAGCGATACGGCCTGCCGAGGGGGATTTGGCAACAGGGGTTGCCCCCTCCCTCACCTTGCGGGGCCAAGGTGAGGCGTGTGGCCAAAGTGGTGTCTTCGAGAGGCATCCGCCTTCGCAATAGGATTATTTAGATGCGGGCTATTTTTTGGAATATCTGTGGGTTCGGCCACGCGGGCCGCCGGACCCAGCTCAAGGAATTTATGCGAAAAGAGGGGATCGACATAGTGGCCCTGCAGGAAACTATCAAGGCGGACTTTAGACATCACGAACTGCTGGCCATTGATCCCCTCGAGAGGTTTTCATGGAACCATGTCGCGGCGTCTGGGCACTCCGGGGGTATGTTGCTTGGAGATAACGCCGTGTATGAGGTGCTGGCATGGGATGCGGGCGTCTTCTTCATGGCTGGTGATACGTCCATTTTGCATCATGCTTTTATATCGATATTTATTGCATTATGGGCTGTTATTACATATTTTGTCACAATACTTATGCCTATTCTCTCTTACTTTACAAGGTTTACATAAGGAGGGAGAATGCCGGCAGCTGGAATTCTGGGCTAGAAAAGGAGCAAATATTAGAGACCTATTCTGCACAACTCCAAAAGTCCTGAAACTCCACGAAAGTTATTTTTGGAAATAATAAAAAATACTAGAAGAAGAATCTACGTCGGGGGGCCTCCACCTGTCCACGAGGGTGGGGGGCGCGCCCTATCCCCCTGGGCACGCCCCCTGCCTCGTGAGCCCCCTGTTGGCTCTCCGATGCCCATCTTCTGGTATATGAAGTCTTTCGTCCGAAGAAAAATCATAAGCAAGCTTTCGGGACGAGACTCCGCCGCCACGAGGCGGAACCTTGGCGGAACCAATCTAGGGCTCCGGCAGAGCTACTCTGCCGGGGACACTTCCCTCCGGGAGGGGGATATCATCGCCATCGTCATCACCAACGCTCCTCTCATCGGGAGAGGGCAATCTCCATCAACATCTTCACCGGCACCATCTCCTCTCAAACCCTAGTTTATCTCTTGTACCCAATTCTTGTCTCTAAGTATGGGATTGGTACCTGTAGGTTGCTAGTAGTGTTGATTACTACTTGTAGTTGATGCTAGTTGGTTTATTTGGTGGAAGATCATATGTTCAGATCCTTTATGCATATTAATACCCCTCTGATTATGAACATGAATATGCTTTGTGAGTAGTTACGTTTGTTCCTGAGGACATGGGAGAAGTCTTGCTATTAGTAGTCATGTGAATTTGGTATTCGTTCGATATTTTGATGAGATGTATGTTGTCTATCCTCTAGTGGTGTTATGTGAACGTCGACTACATAACACTTCACCATTATTTGGGCCTAGAGGAAGGCATTGGGAAGTAATAAGTAGATGATGGGTTGCTAGAGTGACAGAAGCTTAAACCCTAGTTTATGCGTTGCTTCGTAAGGGGCTGATTTGGATCCATATGTTTCATGCTATGGTTAGGTTTACCTTAATACTTTTGTTGTAGTTGCGGATGCTTGCAATAGAGGTTAATCATAAGTGGGATGCTTGTCCAAGTAAGGGCAGCACCCAAGCACCGGTCCACCCACATATCAAATTATCAAAGTACCGAACGCGAATCATATGAACGTGATGAAAACTAGCTTGACGATAATTCCCATGTGTCCTCGGGAGCGCTTTTCTCTATATAAGAGTTTGTCCAGGCTTGTCCTTTGCTACAAAAAGGATTGGGCCACCTTGCTGCACTTTATTTATTTTTGTTACTTGTTGCTCGTTACCAATTATCTTATCACAAAACTATCTATTACCTATAATTTCTGTGCTTGCAGAGAATACCTTGCTGAAAACCGCTTATCATTTCCTTCTACTCCTCGTTGGGTTCGACACTCTTACTTATCGAAAGGACTACGATAGATCCCCTATACTTGTGGGTCATCAAGACTCTTTTCTGGCGCCGTTGCCGGGGAGTGAAGCGCCTTTGGTAGGTGGAATTTGGTAAGGAAAAATTTATATAGTGTGCTGAAATTTACTGTCACTTATTACTATGGAAAGTAATCCTCTGAGGGGCTTGTTCGGGGTATCTTCACCCCGACCAGTAGAGCAAAGAGTTGCTCCTCAACCTACTGAACCTACTGAAAATGAAAATTTCTACTTTGAAATTCTTTCGGGTATGTTAGAAAAACGGCTAGCTAATCCTTTTGCAGGAGATGGAACAATGCATCCTGATGAGCACCTAATCTATGTGGATGAAGTTTGTGGATTATTTAAGCTTGCAGGTATACCCGATGATGTTATTAAGAAGAAGGTCTTCCCTTTATCTTTGAAGGGAGATGCATTGACATGGTATAGGCTATGTGATGATACGGGGTCGTGGAACTACAAACGATTGAAATTGGAATTTCATCAGAAGTTTTATCCTATGCATCTTGTTCATCGTGATCGCAATTATATATATAATTTTTGGCCTCGCGAAGGAGAAAGCATCGCTCAAGCTTGGGGGAGGCTTAAATCAATGTTATATTCATGCCCCAATCATGAGCTCCCAAGAGAAATAATTATTCAAAGTTTTTATGCTCGGCTTTCTGATAACAATCGCACCATGCTCGATACTTCTTGTGCTGGCTCTTTTATGATGAAGACTATTGAATTCAAATGGAACTTATTGGAAAGAATTAAACGCAACTCTGAAGATTGGGATCTCGACGAAGGTAAGGAGTCAGGTATGACACCTAAGTTTGATTGTGTTAAATCTTTTATGGATAACGATGTTTTCCGTAAATTTAGCACTAAATGTGGACTTGACTCTGAGATAGTAGCTTCTTTCTATGAATCTTTTGCTGCTCACGTTGATCTCCCTAAGGAGAAGTGGTTTAAATATCATCCTCCCATAGAAGTAAAAGTAGCTGCACCTATTAAAGTTGAAGAAAAGACTATCACTTACAATGATCCTATTGTTCCTACTGCTTATGTTGAGAAACCACCTTTCCCTGTTAGAATAAAGGATCATGCTAAAGCTTCAGCTGTGGTTCGTAAAAGCAATATTAGAACCTATACACCTCCTGAGCAAGTTAAAGTTGAACCTAATATTGCTATTGTTAAAGATCTCTTGGCCGATAATATTGATGGGCATGTTATTTATTTCCGTGAAGAGACTGCTAGAATTGCTAAACCTTGTGCTAAAGATAAACATAGACCTGTGGTAGGCATGCCTGTTATTTCTGTTAAAATAGGAGATCATTGTTATCATGGCTTATGTGACATGGGTGCTAGTGCTAGTGTAATACCTATTGACTTATATAAAGAAATTATGCATGATATTGCACCTACTGAGTTAGAAGATATTGATGTCACAATTAAACTTGCCAATAGGGATACTATTTCACCCATGGGAATTGTTAGAGATGTTGAAGTCTTGTGTGGGAAAACTAAATATCCTGCTGATTTTCCTGTTCTTGGTTCCCCACAAGATAGCTTTTGTCCCATCATATTTGGTAGACCCTTCTTGAACACTGTTAATGCTAAGATAGACTGCGAAAATGATGTTGTTACTATTGGTTTGGGTGATATGGCCCATGAGTTTAATTTCTCCAAATTTAGTAGACAACACCGTGAAGAAGAATTGCCTAGTAAGGATGAAATTATTGGTCTCACTTCTATTGCCGTACCTCCTAGTGATCCTTTAGAACAATATTTGCTAGACCATGAAAACGAGATGTTTATGAATGAAAGAAGGGAAATAGATGAAGTATTCTTTAAATAGGAACCTATCCTGAAACACAATTTGCCTGTTGAAATCCTAGGGGATCCTCCTCCACCCAAGGGTGATCCCATGTTTGAGTTTAAATCGTTACCTGATACTCTTAAATATGCTTATCTTGATGAAAAGAAGATATATCCTATTATTATTAGTGCTAACCTTTCAGAGCATGAAGAAGAGAGATTATTGAAAACTCCGAAGAAGCACCGTGCTGCTATTGGATATACTCTTGATGATCTTAAGGGCATTAGTCCCACTCTATGTCAACATAAAATAAATTTGGAGAAAGATGCCAAACCAGTTCGTGATCACCAACGACGGCTAAATCCTAAGATGAAAGAAGTGGTAAGAAAGAAAATTCTAAAGCTCCTTGAGGCAGGTATAATTTATCCCGTTGCTGATAGTCAGTGGGTAAGTCCTGTCCATTGTGTCCCTAAGAAGGGAGGTATTACTGTCGTTCCTAATGATAAAGATGAATTGATTCCGCAAAGAATTATTACAGGTTATAGAATGGTAATTGACTTCCGCAAATTAAATAAAGCTACTAAAAAAGATCATTACCCCTTACCTTTCATCAATCAAATGCTATAAAGATTATCCAAACATACACATTTTTGCTTTCTAGATGGTTATTCTGGTTTCTCTCAAATACCTGTGCTAGCCGATGATCAATCAAAGACCACTTTTACTTGCCCTTTCGGTACTTTTGCTTATAGACGTATGCCTTTTGGTTTATGTAATGCACCTGCTACCTTTCAAAGGTGCATGATGGCTATATTCTCTGACTTTTGTGAAAAGATTTGTGAGGTTTTCGTGGACGATTTCTCCGTTTATGGATCCTCTTTTGATGATTGCTTGAGCAACCTTGATCGAGTTTTGCAGAGATGTGAAGAAACTAATCTTGTCTTGAATTGGGAAAAGTGCCACTTTATGGTTAATGAAGGTATTGTCTTGGGGCATAAAGTTTCTGAAAGAGGTATTGAAGTTGATAAAGCCAAGGTTGACGCTATTGAAAAGATGCCATGTCCCAAGGACATCAAAGGTATAAGAAGTTTCCTTGGTCATGCCGGTTTTTATAGGAGGTTCATTAAGGACTTCCCCAAATTTCTCGGCCTCTGACTAATCTATTGCAAAAAGATATACCATTTGTCTTTGATGATGATTGTGTAGAAGCATTTGAAATACTTAAGAAAGCATTGATCTCTGCACCTATTGTTCAGCCACCTGATTGGAATTTACCCTTTGAAATTATGTGTGATGCCAGTGATTATGCTGTAGGTGCTGTTCTAGGGCAAAGAGTTGATAAGAAATTAAATGTTATTCAATATGCTAGTAAAACTCTAGACAATGCTCAGAGAAATTATGCTACTACTGAAAAAGAATTTTTAGCAGTTGTATTTGCTTGTGATAAGTTCAGACCTTATATTGTGGATTCTAAAGTAACTATTCACACTAATCATGCTGCTATTAAATATCTTATGGAAAAGAAAGATGCTAAACCTAGACTTATTAGATGGGTTCTCTTGCTACAAGAATTTGATTTGCATATTATTGATAGAAAGGGAGCTGAGAACCCCGTTGCAGACAACTTGTCTAGGTTAGAAAATGTTCTTGATGACCCACTACCTATTGATGATAGCTTCCCTGATGAGCAATTAAATGTTATAAATACTTCTCGTACTGCTCCATGGTGCTGATTATGCTAATTACATTGTTGCTAAATTTATACCACCTAGTTTCACATACCAGCAAAAGAAAAAGTTTTTATATGATTTAAGACATTACTTTTGGGATGACCCACATCTTTATAAAGAAGGAGTAGATGGCGTTATTAGACGTTGTGTACCTGAGCATGAACAGGAACAGATCCTACGCAAGTGTCATTCCGAGGCTTATGGAGGACACCACGCTGGAGACAGAACTGCACATAAGGTATTGCAATCCGGTTTTTATTGGCCTACTCTCTTCAAGGATGCCCGTAAGTTTGTTTTATCTTGTGATGAATGTCAAAGAATTGGTAATATCAGTAGACGTCAAGAAATGCCTATGAATTATTCACTTGTTATTGAACCATTTGACGTTTGGGGCTTTGATTATATGGGACCTTTTCCTGCCTCTAATGGATACACACATATTTTAGTTGCTGTTGATTACGTTACTAAGTGGGTAGAAGCTATTCCAACTAGTAGTGCTGATCATAACACTTCTACTAAGATGCTTAAAGAAGTTATTTTTCCGAGGTTTGGAGTCCCTAGATATTTAATGACTGATGGTGGTTCACATTTTATTCATGGTGCTTTCCGTAAAATGCTTGCTAAGTATGATGTTAATCATAGAATTGCATCTCCTTATCACCCACAGTCTAGTGGTCAAGTAGAATTGAGTAACATAGAGCTCAAATTAATTTTGCAAAAGACTGTTAATAGATCTAGAAAGAATTGGTCCAAGAAACTTGATGATGCATTATGGGCCTATAGAACTGCATATAAAAATCCTATGGGTATGTCTCCATATTGGGCTATTAAAGAGCTCAACTATGATTTCAAACTTGCCGGTGGGAAGAGGTTATTTGACATTAGCTCACATGATGAATGGAGAACCCAAGCTTATGAGAATGCCAAATTGTTTAAAGAAAAGGTTAAAAGATGGCATGACAAAAGAATACAAAAGCGTGAGTTTAATGTAGGTGATTATGTGTTGCTATACAACTCTCGTTTAAGATTTTTTGCAGGAAAACTTCTCTCTAAATGGGAAAGTCCTTACGTTATCGAGGAGGTCTATCGTTCCGGTGCCATAAAAATCAAGAACTTCGAAGGCACAAATCCAAAGGTGGTGAACGGTCAAAGAATCAAACATTATATCTCAGGTAATCCTATAAATGTTGAAACCAATGTTATTGAAACCGTAACCCCGGAGGAATACATAAGGGACACTTTCCGGAATGTTTCAGACTTCGAAAAGGAATAGGTATGTGGTACGGTAAGTAAACCGACTCCAAAACACTTCTAAAGGCAATTTTTCTCCGTTTTGGAATATTTAGAAAAATAGAAAAATAAGAAGCAGTTCGGGAAGGACACGAGGCCTCCACGAGGGTGGAGGGCGCGCCCTACCCCCCTGGGCGCGCCCCCTGCCTCGTGGGCACCTCGTGTGCTCTCTGGACTCCGTTTTCTTGCACGTTACGTATTTTGGTCGGTAAAAATTCATTTATATTTTCATTATATAATCTCCCGAAGGTTTTGACTCCCGTATCACGCAATTGTCCTCTGTTCTTGTTTCGAGCTGTTTTCTGTCAGGGTTGTCAAGGCCAGGCATCATGTCGTACCCCTCCTCCAACAATGGTGACAACGATGCTTGGCTAATGAAGATAGAGCTGAAGAGGGAAGAACCCTTGGAGATTAACAAGGATGAAGGGATCAAGAAGGCCACGAAGGACCAAGTTCCGGTAACAGAAGACATTCTTCAACTTGATCACAATCTTCTTACCCCAACTGAGATCGAAGCTTTCAAGATGATTGAGTTAGCTCGTATACAAAACAAGTATCTCACACGTGAAAATATTTTGTTGAAGGAGCATATCGTTGCACTCAAGGGCATTATCTGCAAGTTGGAGGATCTCTTACGCTCGATGTGCGACTACCCATCATCACCACCATCTTCTTCACCAGCAAAGGAGACATAATCACATGGGTATGGGCACTCCCCTTGGCAACTGCCAAGCTTGGGGGAGATGCCCCCGGTATCGTATCACCACCACATCTCCTATCTTTACTATTTTTCTTAGTTCGATCCTTTTAGTAGTATCTTGATCTAGTAGAATAAAGTTTTGGTATGATCTAGTTTTGAGTTTTGCTTTATGATCCCTCTATGTAATCGAGTCCGCGAGCTATATATAATAAAGATTAGTGTTGAGTCAAGGGCTTGATTATCTTGCTATGATCTTGAGTGAATAAAAGAAAAGAGAAAAGAATAAAAAGAAATAAAAAGAGATCATATTGATCTTATTGAGGGTAATGACTTCACATAGGAAGAGTATGATGATTAAAAATTGTTGAGAGTTGACAAACATAGCTTTGGTCATCGTTGCAATTAATAGGAAGTAATAAATAAAGAGAGGTTTCACATATAAATATACTATCTTGGACATCTTTTATGATTGGGAGCACTCATTAAAATATGACATGCTAAAGAGTTGATGTTGGACAAGGAAGACAACGTAATGGGTTATGTATTCTTGTATCTGAGATAAAGCATATTGTCATGGATCATCCAACATGTTGAGCTTGCCTTTCCCCCTCATGCTAGCCAAATTCTCTGCACCAAGTAGAGATACTACTTGTGCTTCCAAAAACCCTTAAACCAGTTTTGCCATGAGAGTCCACCATATCTACCTATGGATTGAGTAAGATCCTTCAAGTAAGTTGTCATCGGTGCAAGCAATAAAAATTGTTCTCTAAATATGTATGATTGATTGGTGTGGAGGAAATAAGCTTTATACGATCTTGTGATGTGGAAGAAATAAAAGCGATGGACTGCATAATAAAGGTCTATATCACAAGTGGCAATATAAAGTGATGTTCTTTCGCATTAAGATTTTGTGCATCCAACCCTGAAAGCGCATGGCAACCTCTGCTTCCCTCTGCGAAGGGCCTATCTTTTACTATTATCTTTTATCTTATGCAAGAGTCATGGTGATCTTCACCTTTCCTTTTTACATTTTATCCTTTGGCAAGCACAGGGTGTTGGAAAGATCCTGATAGATATATCTAATTGGATGTAAGTTAGCATGAACTATTATTGTTGACATTACCCTTGAGGTAAAAGGGTTTGGAGGCGAAACTATAAGCCCCTATCTTTCTCTGTGTTCGGTTAAAACTCCGTAACCACAAGTATTGCGTGAGTGTTAGCAATTATGAAGACTAAATGATAGTTGAGTATGTGGACTTGCTAGAAAGCTCTGACATAGACTCTTTCTGATGTTATGATAAATTGCAATTGCCTCAATGACTGAGATTATAGTTTGTTAGTTCTCAATAAAGTTTCTGATTCATACTTTGCATTGTGAATAGATTATTACTTGAGCATAAGGAATCATATGACAATATCCATATATGCTGCTGTTATAAGAATAATCATGATGCCCTCATGTCCGTATTTTATTTTATCGACACCTCTACCTCTAAACATGTGGACATTTTTATCGTTATCGGCTTTCGCTTGAGGACAAGCGAGGTCTAAGCTTGGGGGAGTTGATACGTCCATTTTGCATCATGCTTTTATATCGATATTTATTGCATTATGGGCTGTTATTACATATTTTGTCACAATACTTATGCCTATTCTCTCTTACTTTACAAGGTTTACATAAGGAGGGAGAATGCCGGCAGCTGGAATTCTGGGCTGGAAAAGGAGCAGATATTAGAGACCTATTCTGCACAACTCCAAAAGTCCTGAAACTCCACGAAAGTTATTTTTGGAAATAATAAAAAATACTGGAAGAAGAATCTACGTCAGGGGGGCCTCCACCTGTCCACGAGGGTAGGGGCGCGCCCTACCTCCCTGGGCGCACCCCCCTGCCTCGTGGGCCCCCTGTTGGCTCTCCAATGCCCATCTTCTGGTATATGAAGTCTTTCGTCCGAAGAAACATCATAAGCAAGCTTTCGGGACGAGACTCCGCCGCCACGAGGCGGAACCTTGGCGGAACCAATCTAGGGCTCCGGCATCGGGAGAGGGCAATCTCCATCAACATCTTCACTAGCACCATCTCCTCTCAAACCCTAGTTCATCTCTTGTACCCAATTCTTGTCTCTAAGTCTGGGATTGGTACCTGTAGGTTGCTAGTAGTGTTGATTACTCCTTGTAGTTGATGCTAGTTGGTTTATTTGGTGGAAGATCATATGTTCAGATCCTTTATGCATATTAATACCCCTCTGATTATGAACATGAATATGCTTTGTGAGTAGTTACGTTTGTTCCTGAGGACATACTACATAACACTTCACCATTATGTGGGCCTAGAGGAAGGCATTGGGAAGTAATAAGTAGATGATGTGTTGCTAGAGTGACAGAAGCTTAAACCCTAGTTTATGCGTTGCTTCGTAAGGGGCTGATTTGGATCCATATGTTTCATGCTATGGTTAGGTTTACCTTAATACTTTTGTTGTAGTTGCGGATGCTTGCAATAGATGTTAATCATAAGTGGGATGCTTATCCAAGTAAGGGCAGCACCCAAGCACCGGTCCACCCACATATCAAATTATCAAAGTACCGAACGCGAATCATATGAACGTGATGAAAACTAGCTTGACGATAATTCCCATGTGTCCTCGGGAGCGCTTTTCTCTATATAAGAGTTTGTCCAGGCTTGTCCTTTGCTACAAAAAGGATTGGGCCACCTTGCTGCACTTTATTTACTTTTGTTACTTGTTGCTCGTTACCAATTATCTTATCACAAAACTATCTGTTACCTATAATTTCAGTGCTTGCAGAGAATACCTTGCTGAAAACCGCTTATCATTTCCTTCTGCTCCTCATTGGGTTCGACACTCTTACTTATCGAAAGGACTACGATAGATCCCCTATACTTGTGGGTCATCAGCTGGCCATGTTCGCCACCATCAGACTCAGCGGGAGCTGGTGGTGATACAGGTCTACGGCCCGGCTGACCACTCGCGCTCGGCTGTTTTCCTGGGCGAGCTTCATCAGAAGGTTCACGTTGTGAGCTCTGCACTGATCCCTCTCGTGGTCGGGGGGGATTTTAACCTGATTTGCTCGGGAGCGAACAAAAACAACGACAACATAAACTGGCCAAGGGTAGCCATGTTTAATAATTCCATTGCCTCCATGGCTCTTAGGGAGGTGGCCAGGTCGGGGGCGCGCTATACCTGAACCAACAAGCAGCTGGTCCCGATTCGATCTGTGCTAGATAGGGTTTTCATCGCACCCGATTGGAGCTGGTTCATCCTCTGTGCTCGCTAGTGGCAGAGACCAGAATCGGGTCAGACCACATTCCCCTAATTCTATCTTCAGGGGAGGATAGGATTCATAGAAGCCCTCGCTTCTTTTTCGAAACTGCCTGGTTTGAAAACCCAGAGTTTGACTCCATCTTCAGGGCGAAGTGGCACGCTTGTGTTAGCCAGGTGGGTAACCAACGGGGCCCAATGGACTTTTGGATCGCGGCAGGGAGCCGTCCCCGGGCCAGCCTTAAGTGATGGGGGGCCAACGTGGGCCGTCAGGACAAGGTGCTCCGGGAGGGCATCCTTGGTGAGATCGCAAGCCTCGACCAACAGGCGGACGCGCGGCCTTTCTCTGAACAGGAATGGGCTCGTCGCTACGCCTTGGAGGACCAGGTGCAGTCTCTCCTGCATGCGGAGGAAGAATACTGGAGGCGTCGAGGTGGCCTAAAATGGACACTAAAAGGGGACGCTAACACGAAATACTTCCATTCCTACGCCAATGGGAGACGGCTGTAGGTGCGCGATCCTCCGCTTACAGTCAGATCAGGGGCTCTTGCTGACCCAGGAGGATATTGTGCGCCACGTTTATGAGTTCTACTTGCAGCTCATGGGGACGAGCGAGGAGCAGCGCGCAGGGATACGCGCTGCCTTGTGGGACCCCTCACAACTCGTAACCGACCGGGAGAATGAGGAGTTGGGGCTCGCATTCTTACCCGAGGAAATTCACGCGGCGCTTGGTGGCATGAAAACCGACACGGCGCCAGGCCCGGATGGGTGGCATGTGGCCATGTTCAAGCGCTTCTGGCCCATCCTTAAGGGGCCCATGTTTGAGATTTGTAACGGTTTCATGCGAGGGATGGTTGACATCGCCAGGCTCAACTTTGGGATCCTTTCGCTTATCCCTAAGGTAGCAGGCGCTGACAACATCCGCCAGTTTAGGCCGATCGCGTTGATCAACGTCCCTTTCAAGATCTCCTCCAAAGCTACCACCACCCGTCTGGTTCCGATAGCTCACCGCATCATTAGCCGCACCCAAACGACGTTTATCAAAGGCCGCAACATCCTGGAGGGCTCGCTCGCGCTTCAGGAAATCATTCATGAACTTAAACGTACTAGGGAACCGGCTATCCTTCTCAAATTAGACTTCGAAAAAGCGTATGATCGCGTCAACTGGAACTTCTTGCGTCAGGTGCTTTTGACTCGGGGTTTCTCGGCCATGTGGGTCCACCGAGTCATGCAGCTGGTCAAGGGTGGCCAGACTGCGATCTCGGTAAACGGGGAAGTGGGTAACTTCTTCCGGAACAAGCGGGGACTGCGTCAGGGTGACCCAATGTCTCAGCTCCTGTTTAACTTCGTGGTAGATGCCCTCGCGGCAATGCTACGGAGGGCGACCGCGGCCGGCCACATTAAGGGAGTGGTTAGCCATCTCATCGCAGGGGGGGTTTCGCACCTTCAGTATGCGGACGACACTATGCTACTGTTCCAGCCGGACACTCATAGTATTGCAACGGTGAAAGCAATTCTACTGAGCTTTGAACTGATGTCCGGCCTTAAAATCAACTCTCACAAATGCGAAATGCTGTCAATGAGGATGGACAGCGAGGAGGGGCGACGTATCACTGATCTCCTCAATTGTAAAGTGGGGAAATTCCCTTTTTCGTACCTAGGTCTGCCTCTGGCCCCTCGTTGAGTGACTATCGATGAATGGGCGCCCTCACGGGGAAGGTAGGTAGGAAAGTAAGCCCTTGGCGGGGCAAATTCATGTCTTCCGCGGCACGCCTGGTTCTGACTAACTCTAGTCTTTCCTCGCTGCCAATGTTCGCGATGGGGCTGTTTCTACTAGCAGAGGGGGTCCATGCCAGCCTGGATACGCCGCGCGCCCGTTTCTTTTGGGAAGGGACGGGCCTCAAGCGCAAATATCATATGGTCAAGTGGGCTGCGGTGTGCCGCCCCAAGTCTTTGGGTGGACTGGGGATCACCAATGCCAGGCTCCAGAACATTGCGTTAATGTGTAAGTGGCTCTGGAAGCTGTCGTAAGGAGCGACCGGCTTGTGGGCTGATATCCTAAGGGCCAAATATTTTCCAAACGGGGTTTTTTTGAGGGGGTAGCTGGGGGCTCTCCTTTCTGGCAAGATCTTCGGGCGATTAGACCCGCTTTTGACCTAGGAGCCAAATTTTGCATCGGCAATGGCCGATCCGCCCGCTTCTGGTTAGATTTCTGGGTGGGTTCGGGCCCACTTTGGGATATGTTCGCCGAGTTGTACACGCTCGCAGTCCATCCTAATCAAAGCGTGGCCGAAGCTCTGGCCTCCCCACAGGCCATTGCGTTTAGCCGCAACTTGACAGCCCAAGAGTCAGCAAGGTGGGATACTTTGCTTGACCTGATCTCCATAGTGACGCTCTCTGACGAGCCAGATCGGGTGTCTTGGCACCTCAACGCCTCTGGGAAATTCACCGTCAAGTCCTTATACCACAAACTGTGCCAAGGGGTGGCTCAGCGTGAGGTCAAGGGACTGTGGCCAGCCCGCATTCCGCTAAAGATTAAAGTCTTTCTCTGGCAGTTGCTCCGAGACCGGCTTCCCACGTCCATCAATATAGCTAAAAGGAACGGCCCAGCCACGGGTCCCTGTGCGCTATGCGGGGAACCAGAGAACGCGAACCACGTTTTCTTTCGATGCCCACTCGCACGGTTTGCTTGGAGCGCAATGCGTGAGGCGGCCGGGGTCACTTGGGACCCTCTATCCTCCTCTGACCTTCTGGACTTGCTTCATTCGGTTCAGGGTCAGCCCAAACGGGTGCTCTGGGCGTGTACTAGGGCGATGCTTTGGTCCTTATGGCTCACTCGCAATAAATTTACCATCGAAGGCACTTTCCCATCGCACCCGGCTAACATTATATGCAAATGCTCTATTCTCCTGCAGCAGTGGAGTCCGTTGGCGAAGCAGAAGGACTCTGACATCTTCAAGCACGCACAAGAACGACTCCATCAGGTCTACGTGGCGGCTAGGGAGCCGATCCAGCTGTGACGCCCCCGATTCGACAATACACTATTCATACACGCAAATGTGTACGATCAAGATCAGGGACTCACGGGAAGATATCATAACACAACTCTAGACAAAAATAGAAATAATACAAGCTTCATATTACAAGCCAGGGGCCTCGAGGGCTCGAATACAAGCTCGATACACAAGAGTCAGCGGGAGAAACAATATCTGAGTACAGACATAAGTTAAACAAGTTTTGCCTTAAGAAGGCTAGCACAAAAGCAACAACGATCGAAGAGGCAAGGCCTCCTGCCTGGGACCTCCTAACTACTCCTGGTCGTCGGCGGTCTCCATGTAGTAGTATCCGTCGGCGGTGGCATCTGGCTCCAGGGATCCACCATCTGGTTGCAACAACCAGAAAGAAGAAAGAAGGGGAAAAGGGGAAGGAAAGCAACCGTGAGTACTCATCCAAAGTACTCGCAAGCATCAGATCTAAACTAAGTATGCATTGGTATCAAATGAAAGGGCTGTATCTGTGGACTGAACTGCAGAATGCCAGAATAGGGGGGGAAGTCCTAGCCTATCGAAGACTAGCATCTTCAAGCAGCTCCAAGCATCTTGCAGCATAAAGAAGAGTAAAGAATAGCAGTTTAATTATCAAGCATGTTGTAGCAATAATGCCCAGAGATCCTTCCTCGACTCCCTGCGAGAAAGCAATCCCGGAGCCACATAACTTAAGTATCGATTTCTAGTTGTATTAGATCAAGATATAAGTCTGAACGTCCATTACCGTGGACACGGTATTCGAATATGTATCTTCCCTGCAGGGGTGCACCATGTTTTCCAACACGCTCGATCACTCTGGCCGGACACACTTTTCTGGGTCAATGCTCGGCCTCGGAAGATCAACACGTCGTAGGCCTACCTAGGCTCAGCAGAGAGGTCCCCGCCGGTCTACATCCTAAGAACTCCGGGGTCTGGGCCCATCGCCTGTTGCACTCCGGATCGTTGCGCGCAGGGCGGATCCAGGCTACCCGGATGGCGCCGGCCCAGCCGTGCCGCAATGCTGAACTGGACGTCTGACAAAGCTTCGGCTGATACTGCGACGTCGAGGCCCATAACTATTCTCGCGTGGTGGTTAGTGCGTAAAGGCCAAAGGCCAACTCAGAACAAATACCCAAATCATAGTGTATTATTAGCTTGCGGAGACGAGCAGAGACTCACGATAATGTGACCCCGTCGCCCCGTCTCGAGGAAATACGGCAAGGGCTAGCCCAGCCCACTCGGGGGCAGCCTGCCGGCCCGGCCGTGCCTCGTAATCATCTTGCGGGTGCTCTCCGGGCCCGCCCAACTTTCCCAAGGGTCTCAAGTAAAGTCAAGGTAACCGTGTGTCCAAACATCAAGGGGAAAACCCGAGGAATCACCCACGGAGGATTCCACTCGATGTAATCATCAAGGTGAACGTAAGAGGGATCACCCTCGAGGTTCACACTTGAGGATTGAATGACAGAGCCGTATCGGGAATGGTGAAAGAGGAAATCACCCTCGATGACCACAACCGAATAGCTACACTATAGAATTATCATCAGGAGTGCGTTATGAGGGATCACCCTCGGCACTCGATAGTAGCTCTGCAGAGTCGAGCAACAAAAGGGGCGTGATGTGATGTGAGGTGTCGGGCTCTGGTCGTCGATCACGTTGATCGAGTCATCGATGATGAAGCAGGGGCAACAAGGACAAGGTGGGGGTCACTGATGGATCACTAACCAACCTATACTAAGCAGTTTAGGATAAGCAGGTAGGTAACAAAGCAGGTTACAAAAGCACGCTATGCATCAGAATAGGAGCAATCAATTACAGTAGCAAAATCTAATGCAAGCATGAGAGAATGGAATGGGCGATATTGGGATGATCAAAGGGGGGGCCTTGCCTGGAAGCTCTGCTGAAAGGGAAGAAGGGTCGTCGTCGACGTAGTCGATCACAGGGACATCAACAGCGTCTCGGGGTCTACCGGAGAGAAGAGGGGGAAGAAACAGTAAATACATAGCAAGCAACAGCATAACAGGACAGCAGGCAGAGCTAGACGTGTTCTAACGCGGTGCTACACGATACCGGCGAAGGGGATAACATCCGAGAATGCTTTCCCGAAGTTTGGCATTTTCGGACGAACGAAACGGAGGTGGAAAGTTCCATGTTCTCTATGATAACGGCACGTGACAGATGAATGGAGAGCGTATTCGGATTCGTCTCGTCGTTCTGAGCAACTTTCATGTATAAAACTTTTTCATCCGAGCTACGGTTATTTTTCTATGATTTTTCAAAGTTTTATTGAATTTCCAAATTACTGGATTTAATTTAATTCGAAAAACAGTTAAATAATAAATGCTATGGGTACACAGAAGTGTACCTAGCATTAAGCACATGTGGCCGACAGATGGGGCCAGGGGGGCTAGTTGACCAAGTCAACAGAGACTAGTCAATTAGTGAATAGTAGGAGTGCGTCCACATGTCATTGACGGTTCTAACTAACTATAGATTTAACTAACTAATATAGTTCATTAGGGTAATTAAGATTAATTAATTAAGTGTTTAACTAACTAATTAATTATTTTTATTAATATTTTTTTAAGATTTCTTTTTTTAAAACAATAACAGGGGCGTGTGGGGCCTCGTTGGCAGTGGCACAGGGGGCTAGCGGGGCGGGCGTTTACCAGGTGCGGGCGGGGGCGCCCGTGCACCCGAACGGGGCAACAGGGAGCGCCGGCGGAGGCCATAGCCTGGCGCGGCAGGGCGAGGCTCGCCGGCCGGCTGCGGCAGGCGGAGGCGAGCGCAGGGGGGCGGCGGCGCGCGGGCGCTGGGGCTGCGGAGGCGGCAGCGGGGGGGCGGGGGGGCGAGCGACTGCGTGCAGCGGCTTGGCCGGAGCAGAGCCGCAACTGGGGACGGGCAGCGGTGGCCACGTGCGGGGGCGAGGGTGCGGGGCCGCGGCACGGACGAGGCGCGCGAGAGCGCTGGCACGCATGCGGCGCAGGCGGCGATAGGCAGCGATGGCGGGAGGGAGCAGCTGCGAGGCAGCGGTGGCCGCGGGCGGCAAGCGGGCGCAGGCCGGAGCGGAGCAAAGAGAGGGAGGAGGGGAGGCGTGCCTCACGAGCGTCGTGGGAAGGGGGCGTTAAGGCGCGATGGCACGTTGCCGAGCGGCAGAGGCGGGGCGGCCTCGAGCTCGAGCTCATCGGCGGAGACAGAGCTTCGGCTGGAGCAAAGATCGGCAACCGGCAGGGCTAGCGCTACGGATCGAAGGAGAGATGGGAGGGGACATGTTGAGTAGCTCACCGCGGAGCACAAGATGGCTCGGTGAGCGGCTTAGTATCAGCAGAGAAGGGGATCGAGGCGCCGAGGTTCCGGTGGCCGCAGGCGTTGACGGAGACGACGAGGCCGTTGCGCTACTCCCCGAGACGAAGCAGAGCACCAGCTTGACGGAGACGAGGGTCTCGGAGCCCGTGGCCAGGACGCGGGGACGAGTCGACGAACGCGGGGAGGCTTGTGGTCAAGCCCCAAGTCCAAGGGGAGATCAGTGGCCGCGAGTACGGGCAACACACGACGACAATGGCGCTCAGCGTAGCGAGGGGGGAAGAGATCTAGGCGAGAGGGGAGAGGAGCGGAGTAGGGCGCGAGTGGAGTGAGGGAGATCAACGCCAGGGGAGCTAGGGTTCGGGAGGTGGCCACCTTATCCCCAGGGGAAGCCGCGGGATGGCCGTCACGGCATCAGGCGCCATGGTCGGGGGCTGGGATGAGCGCCACGGTCCCCTGGTGAACAGGAGGGAGGGGGCAGCGGGGGAAGTGGGTCGGCCTGGTGGTTTAGTGGACCAAAGCCCCGGGGGGAGGCCGGTTCCTTTTATTTATTTTTTATTCTTTTGCTTTTCTTTTTTTTGTTTTCTGCTTTCCAATGCTTTTAAAACAAAAACAGTTTTATAAAATATGTGTTTCAACATGACAATTACTCAAAGATTATTTGCAACATTATGAACATTTTTATTGCATGGTTGACAAATTTGAAATTGGACTTTAATTTGAATTTGAATTGAATACGACTTATGCCTTGGATCAGATGAGGATTAGCAACAGTAAGAGTGATGACCTGGCATCATTAGCATGAGATTATTGTAGCTTAATTATTCGGGCGTCACAATTCTCCTCCACTACAAGAAATCTCGTCCCGAGATTTAGGTGGTAGAAGGAAACAAAGCGGGGTATTCATCACGAAGACGATCCTCGAGTTCCCAAGTGGCTTCGTCCTTAGAATGATTTGACTACTGGTTTTCAAGAATTTGATAGCCCTTAGATGGGTGCGACATTCAGCTTGAGCGACAACACGGATCAGATGCTCCCTATAAGTGAGATCATCTTACACGGGTTGAGCTTTTCAAACCAGGTGGTTGTTGCAATAAGACTTGCGACTCAGGGCATTGGCCATGATATTAGCCTTGCCAGGGGTATAAGAAATACCGTAGTCATAGTCTGTAATTGTTTCCATACATCGCTATTGACGGAGATCCAGATCTAGCTGAGTAAAAGATTACTTCAGACTTTGATGATCGGTGAAGATCCCGCAACGATTATCAAGAAGAAAATGTCGCCACAATTTCAATGCAAATTTAACGGCAGTAAGTTCAAGGCCATGGACTTGATAGTTCTTCTGGAAAGACATCTTGAAATTTACAAACGACTGGAGCGTTTTCAAACATCCTAGGAATAAATCCATGCTTCGACATTTCGAACAAGATGAGCATGGTAGCTTATTATCTCACTCGAAGTATGGAGTTGGTGGACGGTTTAGTGGCGCAAATGATAGAAGTGGTATGTGCTTTCAACCATTACATCCACAGAATGAGGTCGATATTTGGAGGACTTCAAAACAGTGGAGGAAATATGGAATTCCAACCCTTCAATTTCAACGGGGCTGTTGTGACTAACCATGGTGGTTCGACATTGGCCCGCGGAATGCAACTTGGAATTTCGGCCAAGTGATGGTGGTTCCAACAGGTAAGGAACGCTTGTGGCTGTCCCACCATTGAGCAGCGGGACCTTCCAAGTAATAAGCCACGAAGGTGACATAGTTTGCAAGGGCTACATCAGCAAACTCCAACTCGAAAGTGGTGCCACGGAGCCAGTCATCGGCATCAAGGGGTTGAGTTGAGTTGTGGTAGATGACAGGGTTAAGACGTGTAAGTCTTGCAGATTCGCTGGGGCGGGTTGCTGATTCATATTGGGGCGTGTGAACTGAGCCGTTACATTTTCCATAAACTGGCGATTCAGCTCAATTGATGTGTTATTCCTACCATGTATTCGGGAGGTGGTGGATTGTTTCCACCACAGTGATGACCAGCGGGTCTAACCATCCCGCTTAAAACATCAGGGAGCAGTTTAACAAGGGGTGGAGCAAGTGTATGGAGTCATTCATGATGTAATCAGAACAATGAGCAAAGGCGCGGTATGTACAAAGCAGTAGTCACTGAAGACATACATCTACATATTCGGAGCCAATTACACGATATTCGTGTGAGATCGGACAAGAGATCCCCCTAGACATACTAGGCGGCACGCATGCACGCGACATAGGGATATAGCAACGAGACATAGCAAAGGCTATGTCAGCGCCGAAGAAAACCTCTGGAGCGAGGGATTTGCAAGTGACGGCGCAGGGTGCCCTCAATATGAGGATCCCGCGGTTAGTGAACAATGTGAAGCATATCTAGGCCCTGAATTCGAGAAAGGGGTAACACAAATCTCCGAGTAAATGTGATCACGAGATCCTAATGTTTGATTTAACAAAATCATTTAACCCGAATAGAGGAGAGATCAGAGTCCCAGAGTATAGACGAGGAGTAAAAGATCCTAATACCACCCATTGGCGACGTGGGCCCGTAAGCCACACAACCATGTTAGTAAATCAGTTTGTCAAAGACTAGACTCAACTTCGGCCAAGGAGTTGGAAAGGGGATTCCTACAGGCAGTCGGCTCTGATACCAACTTGTGACGGCCCCGATTCGACCGTACACTATTCATACACGCAAATGTGTACGATCAAGATCAGGGACTCACGGGAAGATATCACAACACAACTCTAGACACAAATAGAAATAATACAAGCTTCATATTACAAGCCCGGGGCCTCGAGGACTCGAATACAAGCTCGATACACAAGAGTCAGCGAAAGCAACAATATCTGAGTACAGACATAAGTTAAACAAGTTTTGCCTTAAGAAGGCTAGCACAAAAGCAACAACGATCGAAGAGGCAAGGCCTCCTGCCTGGGACCTCCTAACTACTCCTGGTCGTCGGCGGTCTCCATGTAGTAGTATCCGTCGGCGGTGGCATCTGGCTCCAGGGATCCACCATCTGGTTGCAACAACCAGAAAGAAGAAAGAAGGGGAAAAGGGGAAGCAAAGCAACCGTGAGTACTCATCCAAAGTACTCGCAAGCATCAGATTTAAACTAAGTATGCATTGGTATCAAATGAAAGGGTTGTATCTATGGACTGAACTACAGAATGCCAGAATAGGGGGGGAAGTCCTAGCCTATCGAAGACTAGCATCTTCAAGCAGCTCCAAGCATCTTGCAGCATAAAGAAGAGTAAAGAATAGCAGTTTAATTATCAAGCATGTTGTAGCAATAATGCCGAAAGATCCTTCCTCGACTCCCTGCGAGAAAGCAATCCCGGAGCCACATAACTTAAGTATCGATTTCTAGTTGTATTAGATCAAGATATAAGTCTGAACGTCCATTACCATGGACACTGTATTCGAATATGTATCTTCCCTGCAGGAGTGCACCACGTTTTCCAACACGCTCGATCACTCTGGCCGGACACACTTTTCTGGGTCAATGCCCAGCCTCGGAAGATCAACACGTCGTAACCCTACCTAGGCTCAGCAGAGAGGTCCCCGCCGGTCTACATCCTAAGCACTCCGGGGTCTGGGCCCATCGCCCGTTGCACTCCGGATCGTTGCACGCAGGGCGGATCCAGGCTGCCCGGATAGCGCCGGCCCAGCCGTGCCGCAATGCTGAACTGGACGTCTGACAAAGCTTCGGCTGATACTGCGACGTCGAGGCCCATAACTATTCTTGCGTGGTGGTTAGTGCGTAAAGGCCAATGGCCAACTTAGAACAAATACCCAAACCATAGTGTATTATTAGCTTGCGGAGACGAGCAGAGACTCACGATAATGTGACCCCGTCGCCCCGTCTCGAGGAAATGCGGCAAGGGCTAGCCCAGCCCACTCGGGGGCAGCCTGCCGGCCCGGCCGTGCCTCGTAATCATCTTGCGGGTGCTCTCCGGGCCCGCCCGACTTCCCAAGGGTCTCAAGTAAAGTCAAGGTAACCGTGTGTCCAAACATCAAGGGGAAAACCCGAGGAATCACCCACGGAGGATTCCTCTCGATGTAATCATCAAGGTGAACGTAAGAGGGACCACCCTCGAGGTTCACACTTGAGGTGTTCAACGACAGAGCCGTATTGGGAATGGTGAAAGAGGAAATCACCCTCAATGACCACGACCGAATAGCTACACTACAGAATTATGATCAGGAGTGCGTTATGAGGGATCACCCTCGGCACTCGATAGTAGCTCTGCAGAGTCGAGCAACAAAAGGGGCATGATGTGATGTGAGGTGTCGGGCTCTGGTCATCGATCACGTTGATCGAGTCGTCGATGATGAAGCAGGGGCAACAAGGACAAGGTGGGGGTCACTGATGGATCACTAACCAACCTATACTAAGCAGTTTAGGATAAGCAGGTAGGTAACAAAGCAGGTTACAAAAGCACGCTATGCATCAGAATAGGAGCAATCAATTACAGTAGCAAAATCTAATGCAAGCATGAGAGAATGGAATGGGCGATATCGGGATGATCAAAGGGGGGCTTGCCTGGAAGCTCCGCTGAAAGGGAAGAAGAGTCGTCGTCGACGTAGTCGATCACAGGGACATCAACAGCGGTCTCGGGGTCTATCGGAGAGAAGAGGGGGAAGAAACAGTAAATACATAGCAAGCAACAGAATAACAGGACAGCAGGCAGAGCTAGACGTGTTCTAACGCGGTGCTACACGATACCGGCGAAGGGGATAACATCCGAGCATGCTTTCCCGAAGTTTGGCATTTTCGGACAGACGAAACGGAGGGGGAAAGTTCCATGTTCTCTATGATAGGGGCACGTGACAGATGAACGGAGAGCGTATTCGGATTCGTTTCGTCGTTCTGAGCAACTTTCATGTATAAAACTTTTTCATCCGAGCTACGGTTATTTTTCTACGATTTTTCAAACTTTTATTGAATTTCCAAATTACTGGATTTAATTTAATTCGAAAAACATTTAAATAATAAATGCTATGGGTACACAATAGTGACCCAGCATTAAGCACATGTGGCCGACAGATGGGGCCAGGGGGGCAGTTGACCAAGTCAACAGAGACTAGTCAATTAGTGAATAGTAGGAGTGGGTCCACATGTCATTGACTGTTCTAACTAACTACAGATTTAACTAACTAATATAGTTCATTAGGTTAATTAAGATTAATTAATTAAGTTAATTAAGTGTTTAACTAACTACTTAATTATTTATTTTTATTAATATTTTTTTACATTTCTTTTTTTAAAACAATAACAGGGGCGTGTGGGGCCCCGTTGGCAGTGGCACAGGGGGCTAGCGGGGCGGGCGTTTAGCAGGTGCGGGCGGGGGCGCCCGTGCACCCAAACAGGGCAACAGGGAGCGCCGGCGGAGGCCGTAGCCCGGCGCGGCGGGGCGAGGCTCGACGGCCGGCCGCGGCAGGCGGAAGCGAGCGTAGGGGGCGGCGGCGGGGGGCGAGCGACGGCATGCGACGGCTTGGCCGGAGCAGAGCCGCAGCAGGGGACGGGCAGCGGTGGCCACGCACGGCCATGGGCGCGTGCGGGGGCGAGGCGCGCGAGAGCGCTGGCGCGCATGCGGCGTAGGCGGCGATAGGCAGCGATGGCGGGAGGGAGCAGCTGGGAGGCAGCGGTGGCCGCGGGCGGCAAGCGGGCGCAGGCCGCAGCGGAGCAAAGAGAGGGAGGAGGGGAGGCGTGGCTCACGAGCGTCGTGGGAAGGGGGCGTCGAGGCGCGATGGCACGTTGCCGAGCGGCAGAGGCGGGGTGGCCTCGAGCTCGAGCTCATCGGCGGAGACAGAGCTTCGGCCGGAGCAAAGATCGGCAACCGGCGGGGCTAGCGCTACGGGTCGAAGGAGAGAGGGGAGGGGACATGTCGAGTAGCTCACCGCGGAGCACAAGATGGCTCGGTGAGCGGCTTAGTAGCAGCTGAGCAGGGGATCGAGGCGCCGAGGTTCCGGTGGCCGCGGGCGTTAACGGAGACGACGAGGCCGTTGCGCTGCTCCCCGAGATGAAGCAGAGCACCAGCTCGACGGTGACGAGGGCCCCGGAGCCGGTGGCCAGGACGCGGGGACGAGTCGACGAACGCGGGGAGGCTTGTGATCAAGCCCCAAGTCCAAGGGGAGATCAGTGGCCGCGAGTACGGGCAACGCACGACGACAATGGCGCTCAGCGTAGTGAGGGGGGAAGAGATCTAGGCGAGAGGGGAGAGGAGCGGAGTGGGGCGCGAGTGGAGTGAGGGAGATCGAGGCCAGGGGAGCTAGGGTTCGGGAGGTGGCCACCTTATCCCCGGGGGAAGCCGCGGGATGGCCGCCACGGCATCAGGCGCCATGGTCGGGGCATCGGGGGAAGTGGGTCGGCCTGGTGGTTTAGTGGACCAAAGCCCAGGGGGAGACCGGTTCCTTTTATTTATTTTTTATTCTTTTGCTTTTCTTTTGTTTGTTTTCTGCTTTCCAATGCTTTTAAAACAAAAACAGTTTTATAAAATATGTGTTTCAACATGACAATTACTCAAAGATAATTTGCAACATTATGAACATTTTTATTGCATGGTTGACAAATTTGAAATTGGACTTTAATTTGAATTTGAATTGAATTCGACTTATGCCTTGGATCAGATGAGGATTAGCAACAGTAAGAGTGATGACCTGGCATCACTAGCATGAGATTATTGTAGCTTAATTATCCGGGTATCACACCAGCTCACCTGAGGGTGGGTGTGTTTCTTTTGTCTCGCGAGCCTGCGTGCTCATCTTCATGCCATGGCCTTGTAATTCGCTCGCTTTCCGGCTTTGAACCCTCCCAGTAACTAGCTTTCACGAATGCCGTGGGCTTTTGGTTGTGCCCGTGTAATGACTTATGGTCGTAACTCTGCCTGTTCCGTTGTGGGCTTTATTAATTTAAAGCCGGACGCCTCTAGCGTTTTCGTTCTAAAAAAATCCCTTTTCCACAAACATAGTAGAAAACGCGTTAGGCCCTATATATACTAGTAGAATTCCTGTGCGTTGCCACGGGCTTTTGAAATATTTTTCTGAAGTTATATAAACATAATGCATGTCAAATTTCACATTTAGAGAAAAGATAGCTGGGCATAATTGGATAATAATTGAAGTCTACTTCACTGGCAATGTAAATTGATTAAAATAGCAATTTGACGATGTACACATATAGAGCAATTATCTAACTAAAAATACGTTACAAATTAAAATTTACTTGATGCACTTAAGAAATTATCTCATAATCAGGAATGTTGTCTATCCAGGTTTTTTAGCTTACTTGCCCAGCCTTATTCTGACCTCAGCAGCTCAGCTACTCTCTCATCACAACCAGCCCTCTCACTCTCTCACCCCATGCACCCCTCACTCTATGTGTTCCTATGCCGACAAGGCTGACAATACGTAGACGATGAAAGTGACCGTCATGAACTACATTATTCCTCATCTCTTCACCCAAATAGATCTTTCTAACATAGTTCCACCAATTTCTTCTATTTTTCGTGATTGCTCCGGATGGATGGTGCAAACGAAATGCTGTAACATGATGTGTCGGCATCCCTCTAAACACTACCACCGTCTCCGCCACCTGAGATATCCTGTACCCTACCTTCAAATCCGTTAATCCCCTGCCCCTTCTCATCCAACGATGACCCGCCTTTAGTTCTTCGTCTTCGTCCCGTAGTCGTAGATTTTTTATTAGACACTCTGTCGACCCGCCCGCCTCTCCCTGCCTAAGCACATGCCACCGCCACCCTACAGCCGGCGAGTGTTGCCACACGTCTCCACTTGCTCAAGTCACCACCTCTGTCAATGCTGACGCCAGTCATCCCCCTAAAATCTACCACCATCTTTAGTGCCCACGACCTCCCGCACCCTGCACTCGAGACCGCTAACCCCTTGCCTCTCCTCCGCCGTCAACACCCACTGCTTCTACTACTCTTCTTCCTCCCTCTTCATACTTTTTTCTCCGTCGACTATTGACCCGCCCACCTCTACCTACGAAACCACTTGCCACCGCCATCAACAGTCAGCAAATGTTGTCACACACTACTACCTCCCTCTACCCGAGTTGTCGCCTCTACCGCCGCCCAACCCTCTAAACAGTGCCACAATCTCTAGCGCTCGTGACCTTCCGCACCACAATATATCAATGCTTGGCCATATATGAAGATAAAAGAAGGATCAAGATGGTTCTCTGAAGAAGTCATGCCATCTCTTGTCACACATCATGTTCATAGATCGTAGGCATACTCTCTTCTCTCAACTTCATTATCATCTCTTTGGACTACAAAATCTAACACTCATGTTCTGAATAATCAGTAGAATAAATTAATTTCAAGAACATGTCATGGGTGAATTATTTGGGTCCATACTTAAAAATAATAATCAGTTATGCCTGAGAGATATTTGGCAGGTTACACCGAATGCCATGTAGAAGCGATACCCAATTTGAATGGATGCATCGTCTTTCGAGTCCGATAAATATCATTGGCATGCAAACTTGAGATACTTTGCCATCACCTGCGTTAAGTATGGCGCCTCTCCGCCACAAGAAAGAGGTGGGCTTCAGAATCAGATCAATAAAATAAGTGAGATCCGAGATTTCTGGAATCGATGTATGGGCGCAAGAAATTTTTGTCGGAAGATATTGATTAGGTGGGATATAGCCTCCTACCGTATGGCAAGAAAAATCGGTAATAAAAACCAGATCCGAAAGGTGTGCTTTCTTTGGATACAAATCGGTGTGGTTGATGCTTGACATACTTGTTTTGAAAGTTGGCAAGAAATCGGTGTGAGCGAGAGGTCGTGCGAGAGGGTTGAGCAAACGAACTATGTATGGGCTCCCATATTTTTTGTAAATAAAGAGATAAAAACCAATGAGAGGTGAGACAAAAAAACAGACGAAAAAAACATGGAGGCGAGGCTACCAAGTCATACATTAGGAGTAGAGAATCAGGAATGGATCCGGAAGGAGATCGAGGTGGATCGGAAAAGAATCATTTCTTGCCCGTTTGTAATGTGTTTGGTCGGAGAACGGACTAAAATGATCCCTTAAAGATCAATCTAGCAGGACCTAACAAGGAATCGAGTGCTTACTCAGAGTACCAAACTTCTCCACTTAATAAAATATCCATATACTGACCAGACTGCATATATAGACATAAAACTAACAGGACAAAATAATTCAGTCATACACGCAAGATAAAATTGGCAGCCAACTGCATTTTCATTTCAAATAGCACTTGGTATCTACATGGACCAGATGACTGGAAAAAGGTTTGCTAACTCTCCTGAAAATGCACACCCGTCAGACCATTGGACATATGAAAACTACCAAGTGGAAATATATATTTGAATAATTTTCGAGTGCACAGATTAATGGGAAAGAATGTCACTTTTAGCGATGAAGACATGATGGTGTTCATGTCTCAAAATTAAGCTAAAGAACACCAATAATGTTTCTACCTAGAAATAAGATGAGAAAGTAACAGCTTAATGATCGAAAAGCTTAACTGAAAGCTATACACGTTCTCTCCTAGCAAGTATATACATGTAATTAATGGTCAAATCTGCCATTGTTCAGATATAACATATATGCAGCTATATATACATGTTTTCTCAAGGCATTTATACATGTATTGGTCAAATAAATAATATGTTATTCAGAGAGTAAATATTAAGTGTAACCTTGTAGCCATCTTTGAGTTGCTCACCATTAGCAAGGAAAGTGGAAGGTCTTTTTGCTTAGAGTTTGGCCAGTAGCAGTGGAGGAACTTCTTCTGTTGAATATCTGCTATGTCTGAATGGGGGCTGATATGCCTGTCCTATAAGATAATCTCCTTGTACGAGACACAACCCTTATAGATAATCTCCATGTACAGTCCTATAGATGGAACAAATTCGGCAGAATATAAGTGAAAGCAGTTTGATGTAGACGGGAACTTCATGTTGCTTTTTCTTTCGCCTGCAACAAAAAAAATTAACAGAATCAAAACGAATTTAATGCACACACGTGAAGATGCATATCTATATTTTCTTCTCTTGTTCTTTAAAATCAGATAGCCATATATTTCTTTAGAATCAGACTAAACTCTATGTACTATTACACGCAAGTCCAGGGCAATGGAAAACATAGACCTGATGCGCTGCAGAAACACTTTGACATCCTCCTTCATGATTTTGAACACATAGACCTGGTGTTTGTTTTCAGAAATGAGCTGCTAGACAGGTGACCAATCTCTAGTTGTCTATAGCCCAACCTGATGAAAAACGAGAAAACAAATTAGATGATCTCAAACGAACGGACCCATTGCAACATCTAACTGCACTACCTTGCCATGGAGGCCGGCGCATGTACCTGTTTCTAGCAGGTCGGCACAAAAGAAGATCATGGATGGCCGCCGCTGCTGCTACGCAAACAACATGTGGTCATCGTGGTAGATGTTGGAGGGGGCCAATGGATAGAGAGGACCAGGACGTCGTGCTTGAGTGATTCGACGGGAGGAAGGCGTGGTAATCGTCGTGCTGGTTGTCCTCCATGCCCTCGCCCTCCGACGAGTAGTGAATGCCCGTCTCCCTCCACCGCCACCTCCACCTCCATCTCCTTATATGTATGCCGACGACTTCCCCGACCTACGGCTCGCCATCGGATCCTCGGGTATTGCAGGGAACCTCCAGCACCCACCAACGCATACATATTCCTCCTACAATGTGCCCGTGTATTGCAATGGGAAAAACAATCGTAAAACAATTCATGGATGGGCAGTGGACATGATGAACTTGTACTACTTGCGCTGCATCATCAATCAATTTGCACTATCATTAAAAAAGTGTCACAACCTTTGGCATCAGCAGCGGCGTAGCATTAATCATTCTTGCCGAAATCATGGAATTTGAAATGGATTTGATTTCCACAACATGAATTTAAAATTCAACTGAAGAGAGTTATGTTTTCTTGGTGTATACATTTCAGCTGTGTCCCCATAATCAAAATATACTACAAACTTTCAGTCAAATAACATTGTTTCATTGTTTAAATAAAACCATTTCAAAGTTGTGCCTCTCTATGGGTTCTGAGCCATGCTCTTACGTATTTTTGTGCAACTACGCGATGATAGTAGAAAATGAAAAACATGCCAAATCTGGGTCAGAAGAGTGCAAGAAGGCACCTGCCAATAGCAGTGGACCATTTACTGTCGATGAAATCTGGAGCGGGTACACTTAACACAGTCTGCATTGCAGACTTCCCTCATCAAATCCATTTCAACTCCTGCAGTGATAACCAGAAATATTAATATAAATAATTAAAATGCGGACAGAGGACATATTATGCGTCAATCATGAACAGTTTGTTGCCAGAAGATCATGTATTGTTGTACTCAAGGCATGCTAGGTCTCCCATTGAAGAATGTAGCTATCAATTGCCACTGAGAACTACAAGTATCCTGTAGTTGTGCATGGTAAGCTTCTTGAAAAGAATAACTCAATGCAAGCTTGTTACTGAGATGGATTATGCAAAACTCACCTCTATCCATGTTATGTGAGAGAAATTCTAGCAGAACTTGTGTTACTTCCGCTGCATCATCAATGAATTTGCACTATCCTAAGAAATTATATGTATCACAGTCTTTGGCATGAACCACGCTGAACTACAATGCTCTTATCCTCTCTACTCTCTGTTCAATACTTATCTCTTTTTTCTTATCTAAATTGAAAAATAAATGTCACCATGGTGATAAACATTTATGCTAGAGCCACAAAATTTAATACCTATATCTTTCTGTCTATCTACAATGCAATATTACGAAAGGCATAACTTCAAAAATTAAACAACGATAATTCAGTAAACACATCATTTGTCTAAATATAATGATGTTCAAAGTTAAAATATAGGGACGAAAGTCCTGCCTGAAGAACCGTCATCACAAGTTCAGCAAACATACCACACACTATAACTTTCTGAAAATATACAGTCTCTAGCCCATTAAGCATATTTTAACAGAAAGTAATGGAAGCACTAACAAAACTAATTAAAAAAAGGTAAGATTGGGATCGAAAGGGTGTAACTTACGAAGATCATTCCTTTTTCTTGACTACAGTGTGGTCCTAAACTTCTGATCATCACGGCTGCAGTACAGACAACAGAGAAGATTAGACTTGATTAGATTTTGAACTGATTTTCAGTAATCTTCCTGTGTCGTAGGGTACCATGTTCCCTTGAAACAAATATCAACAAAATAATTTTCTTACTCAGTCTTGAGGAACATAATAAAGATACACATAGGGAATTAATATAGAGTAATCCAAAAGAAGAACTAATCAATTGAAAGGTATCCAGATCGTATGAGGAATGAAACAACACCTTCATTAACATGTCATACCAGGATGAACCAAGCTAACAATAGTCAAATAAATAGAGGAGCAGGCATACCCGAACTCCACTGCGGAAAGAGTGGTTGATTACTTTTCATGCTTATTCCCCAATAGGTATTTTTATCAGATGGATCAAATGAACTCTATCCATAACCCGCCATTCTTGGTATGGTTTGTGGCACAGGATGGTGGCGTCGCACTCCTGCAATTGACATGTGGTTAAAGTATGACCAGCAGCTACATTCACCTCAACATAACTCAGAAGAAAAATCCCCACAAAAAAAAATTCAAAAGGCAGGTAATAATTGATAGAAACCTAGATCAAACAGAGTAAGAAATACCTTAGATTAAGCATTCATAATTTGATTTTGCAGTAAAAATCATAATTTGGTCAGAAAATAAAATACCTAAGACTCTGCTGTATGGGATTTAATAATATGGCATGCATTGTATCCTAAATTCAGCACCAAAGGATATGTTCTTAGATTTTAAATCACCACAATCATGTGAAAAGAAATAATCATCGCTATCTATTTTCATTAGGCATTACCCCAAACACAAGGTGAGCAAGTCCAATAGGTAGATGGAGGGATGGCTGGAATGGGGCAGAGGAGAAAAGGGCATGTTGCAAAAGTTTGTTCTGTCGGGCGGGGAGGAGCAATGCTTGCAGCTAGCTATCTATTTTATACTCGATATGTCATTGACAACCAAGTGAAGCTGCTGCAACTTGTAAGGTGCACGCATGGTGGGTGTCTTGCCATGGTTGCAGCAATGCTAATCTTTCCCTATGTCGCGGTCCATACTGGGGAAAAAAATAACCTGCATACTAATCGTGAACATACTCAGAAAATGCATGCAAGGACTGAATATATGGAAGTAAAAAATTGTCGACCTTGCGCCACTGCTACTGCATCATTGCAACAATAAGAATTTACACCCACATCTTGTAGAAAGAAATCTGCACACAACATTAGCTACCAAAATTAAGTACCTTTAGCGGTCATCTCTCACATAGAATTTTATCCCGTTTTCAGCTTTTCTGCACAATCATCTGCAGAGAAACAACCATAGAGTAGATCTTTTCTTTAAGCATTACCAAATCTCCTCATTCATCTGAAAAGAAATAAAAATTTGCATAGCTATTTTATTCAAGCATTACCTCAAACACATGAGTAGGTCCAAGTGTCCAACAGGTAGACCCAAGGGGGATGACTGAATATTTCATAATCGTCATGTCATCCAAGGTGAAGTGAGGCTGATGCTGCCTGTATGGTACGCGCATGGTGGGTGTCCTGCCGTGGTTGCAGCAACGCTGATCTTTCCCTCGCATGGGGCCGCAATTCCGGCTCTCGGATGGCCGGCGAGCCACCGGCGAGCAGCAGCCTCACTTCACCTTATTATCCTCACACTACAAAACACTATTATGCTCACTAAGTTTAAAATACTTTATTCAGGTTAATTTTATTTGCAAACCTAAAAAATGATATTCTGATTTGCACAATATTAACACATGTCATGATTAAGAAAAAACAAAACCTTTGATGACCATGCCACTTGAATTGCATAATTGCTCCACTCAATGTTTTCTCCTTCCAAAATACAAGAATTTCGTTATATGACATGTACCAGTAGAATAACATGTCTAACAGGAATTATCCTGTTATTGTAGATTTGACAAATCTGGAAGGCTATGAAACTTTGTTCTAGTTGATCATTAAGCACCAAGTTTAGCACCAGGTGACTGATACCTGCCAAAACAAAGGCTTAAATTGTAGGGAAAGGCAGACCTGGTATATCCATGTGAGTTTAGATGATGTATAGCTCATTGTGGAAACTTGAACCGCTTTTGATTAATACTCTCTGTCTCAATAAATGTGAGAAGCACGCGTGGTCCTGAACCTGGAAATAAAACATGGAAACCTATCATCATACATTTCTAAAAATAAAATTGACTGTAACAGTATTGTCGTACACGCCAAATACCATGCCCCACCATTCTTTACGAATCATTTTATCTACTGGAAATTGTATCTGATGCAAACATGAATATTTTGGGGTGGGCTCAACCAATTTTGCTACAATGAAATTATCCAAACTTACAATGCATTTTCCCTACATGATTTAATGGAATAAAACATAGCGTGATACATGTTCACTCGCACCGCGCATTGCAAATGGTAAAAAAGTTGAACTGGACAAATGTGTGTAAAATAGTGGTTGACAAACCACACCTACTATTGGAGAAGCAACAAAATCGTGGCTCACATTACAAAAGATTACCTCAGAGTTCAAAAGCTCTTCGTGCTCAAGGGCATAACCCATTGGGTAAAAATCACCATGTCTTCAGATTTCAATTCCTTCATCAACAAAATAGGACAACTCAGGTTTCGAGCAATTTGCATAATCACAATAAAAAGCAGACCTGGGTGATTTTTACGAAGCAGTTTTTGGCAATCTTAGGATCAGCACAACCTATACATGAAATTCAGTGCTATAGGTAAAAAGACCAACATCAAACCATAAGCCCTCTATGCCGCCGCCACTTGCCAGATTTCCACCGGCGACATCCTCCGGCTACCTGCTCCTCGCACGGTCCTGCGGCCTCCTGCCATCCGTTGCCACCAGCTGATCTCCCGCTGTCTGTTGCGCCACCAGTTGGTGTCCCTGCCATGGGAGAGGAGAACCTGGGGGCGCGTGAGTACAGGCTACGGGGAGAAGATGGGTTGGGGCGAGGGCAGGGAGCTAGCGTTACCTGGGTCGTTGTTCATCGCTGTCACGGACGCGGCGCTCCTGCTCGTCTACCTCCCATTTCGATCTCCTCCTGGAATCGGTGAAGAAAAGAAGAGACGGCAAGGGCGCAGATCCACCGCTCCAATCAGATCCCTTCCATTCCCTTCCCTCCCATTGGGAGAGGGAGAGAAGGTGAGGGGGAGGAGGAGGCCCCCGGTGGTGTCGCCATGGCCGGGCAGGGCTCCTCCCGCTTGCCCGCGACGGGAGGTGGCGGGGGCGGCAGCGACGGGCGGCGGCGTTTGAGGGAGGGGATCGGCGGCGGCTGCGAGGGCGAAGGATCTGGTGTGGCGTCGCTCGAGGGCAAAGGCTTCGCTCGCTCGTTCGCAACGCACGTGCAACGTCTTGCTAATTTTCGTAGGTTAACCGTCGTAGGTTTTTTTAGGACGATTTTCTGTCGATGAACCGTAGTGTTTCACAACTGGCATCGTGGTAGCATACCGATTTTTTTTGTCGGTCTCGAGGGCGGAAGGGGGGAATCGCTGGGTTGCAGGAGGTGGGATTGAGGACGAAAATTAACCGTCTCTGGTGGGACGAAAATTGACCGGCGGAGACTACCAACTGCTCCATTAGGAGTAGAGATGGATAGAGGGAGTACTACCAAACTAATCAGCTATGGTTTCCGTACAATGAATACTCCCTCCGTTTCTTTTTAGTTCGCATATAAAATTTGGTCAGAGTCAAACTTTGTAATGTTTGACTAACTTTATAGGAAAAAATACCAGTATTCCCAATATGAAATCAATATTATTAGATGCATCACGAAAGTAACTTTCATATACCACATAACTTTGGTATTGTAGATGTTGATATTTTTTGATATAAATTTGATCAAACTTTGGTTAGTTTGACTTTGACCAAATTTTATATGCAAAGTAAAAAGAAACGGAGGGAGTATAACATACGAGTACATCTCCCTCAAAAAGGATAGAGTATATATATGAGTGTTTAGCCGAAAGTATATAGTTTTTTGTGCTGAACTTTATTTTTGCGAAATCCATGGAAACATAGCGTAGATGATTATATCAAAATTAATATCTCACACCAGTACCCGTCATCAGTAAAAAATTTGGTCTAAAATTCACAGCATAAGGAAGTTCCACAGAAAACATCTGATATATTGAACACGAAAAGTTTTTTCCTCATCAAAATTACCAGAAGGTATTCCAAAGGTAGAACCGTGTAACATTACCACTTGATGTTCAAATTGGCAGAAGTGGAAAATATATAGCTGCTCCAAATTGCGAGTGGTATATCTAGAACCAGGAAATTTTGGGTGGCATTTAGGTATGTAGGAAACTTCTTAACGGTAATATACAAAAATTTCTTCCATGAGTAAGTGATCCATGCATCACATATGGTGTATATTAAAATATCAGCGATAGAAGCTAACATATTTAAAACAAAACTATTTTAGCAAAAGGCTCATATTTGATCTCAAAATTTCGCTGGACAACTCAAATAATAGTGTTCTCATAATAAATGGTGACACACGGCATCGGCGTCCTTTCTCGAACACTCCTTGAGATCTTTGGCAAGCTTATTGCGCTTTGGTGTTGTATTATTTGTTGCAATGCACATGCATATTTGCTATAAAAAATTGCAAACATTTGGAATTCAAATATTTTTTTTGAATGATATAGATTGGACTTTGGAGTGCATATTGCCACAAATTTCAATACACATCCAAATTTTCTCCCGTTGCAACAAATGAGTATGTTTGCTAGTTATTCCACAACGTGAGAATGCAGACACTTCCTATAACTTGATATTGTGAAAGCTTTTTGCACGGTCAATTGGAGTTACCTTTTGGAAGTTCTTGGTACTCCCTCCGTCATGTGAAGAGTGTACATCTAGAAATTTTAGGACAAATTATGGAGTTAAGTAAAAATGCATTGGAAAGGTGCAAGCCATCATCTCTCTTCCTTTTAATTACCTTATCCCCAATGAGCTAAGTGCATGTAGAAATTAAGAAGACCATATGTAGATTGCTATTGGTCTTGATTACCATGGGATGAGAGAGAAGTATTTTTTTTAAACTTTAAAGTGCATTGGGAAGATAGAAGTACACTTTTTTGTGGACAAATTTTAAAGCTAGATGTACACTCTTCACCGGACGGAGATAGTAAGTAGTACTCCCTCCGTCTAGGTGAGTAAGTCATCTTAGGTTGTGCACCGTGACCAAGGAGGAGGGGAAAACGAGAGACCTTAATGTTTATTTGCTAATTAATAGGATTGCATGCAATGAACTAACCACTGCATGTCGTGTTTGGTAGTCTCAAGTCATTAAAAGCATGCACACCCCTCATCCCTTATTGGTTGATATGTCAAGAAACAATAAACGCGGTAGAAGTTTTTTTTTTAGAATGACGAGCCCCCAAATTATACAGGAGAATGATTACGGTCATACAACCAAACCTCCTGTACCCTACTTGGTACAGCTCCAATCATCTTGAAGTCTCCATGATCTTTTGCTTCCATCGCCAGGTTGTGCGGGAACTTGTTCCTTTCCCTGCTGATCCAATTGACTTGCCAGGATACGAAGTGCCCCAAGCACTCACGTATATCTCTGATAATCGGAAAACAGTGGGATCGGTTTGTGGCTTGCGGGGACAACTCTTTAGCTAGTGTACTGCAATCAGTTTCGATGATTATATGGCCATTAAACAGAGCGGACAGGCCTATCAGGCCTTCTCTAATAGCACATGCTTCAGCCTCCATTACGTCCATGCAGGTCCCAGTATTCTGCCCAAGGGAGACAACGGGGATTCCCTTGTGGTCTCTAGCCACAGCTCCGGCATAGCTCAGTCCCGAGTCAGGGTTGTATGTTGTGTCCGTATTCAGTTTTGCAAATCCCGCTGGAGGAGCATACCAATGGTTGCCTGCATCATTTTCCCGCCTCACATTACGTATGTTCTTGCTTCCCACTTGCTCTTTCCCCCTCTCGCTATCTGTGGCAACAAGACAGTTTCGGATTTCCTCTTCATATCTTGTCAGGAAGGATGCAGATCTCGAGATGGATTATTTCCCATCCCCATGCACGCAGTTGTCCCGTAGGAACCATGCTCTCCATATCAGTAAAAGGATTTTATCCCGCATGTCTGCATTGCATGTGTCCAGGATGATCTGTAGCCAATCTCTGCCAGTGTTTCTGAATGTCGCCTCATCCGGGAGGTCCCAAACCTCTCTCATTGCAAATCTCAAAGCCTTGCTTTTGGTGCATTCTATCACACTGTGGAACTCCTCTTCCTCTGCATATCCACATATGCTACACGTAGTATCCACCTCCAGAGTTCGTTTGAATTTATTCTTCTTGGTGGCCAGGGTATTGGTCGCAACCCTCCAACCAAATATTTTAACCTTTTCCGGCACAGAAGCCTTCCAGATAAGATCCCTTTGCTACGGTTGTTACTGTCACCTGCAGATGTAGATGTAGCTAGGTCTCGCCCTGGTCCGTCCATGGCCAGTCTATACGCACTCCGCACAGAGAACACTCCAGATTTCTCATGATTCCACGCAAGCTGATCCTCCGTCGGATTGGTCGGCAGTTTGATTTTGCAAATATCATCTGCATCAAAATGATTGAAAATCCGATATATAAGTTCGGTGTTCCAATTATTTTCCCCTTGCACTAATAGTTGGTTGACCCATCTCAACCGAGTTCTGGAGGTAAAGTTCGCCACTTTGAGTCCTTCCTTCCTGGGGATCCAATTATCTCTTGTGATTTGAATACTTCTTCCATTACCCACACGCCATATGAGGCCTTTCTTCAAAAGTTCCAGCCCAAATTCAATCCCTCTCCATGCAGGTGATGCATCCGATGCAAAGACTGTGTCAAGGAGCTTACCATGCGGAAAATATTTGGATTTAAGGACACGAGCACAGAGGCTATCCGGGTTCTGGATCAATCTCCATGCTTGTCTAGCTAGAAGTGCTTGGTTGAAACCTTGCATATCTTTGAATCCAATCCCACCTGCTCTCTTGGGTTTTACCATTTTATCCCAAGCCATCCAATGGACTTTGCGGTGTTCTCCATCTTCACCCCACCAAAATTTTCTGATAAGCTTCTCATATTTCTCACAGAAGCCTACAGACATCTTGAAAACACTCATCACATGGGTGGGTAAAGCTTGAGCTACGGATTTCACAAGTGCCTCCTTCGCTGCATGAGACATATACCTTTCCGACCAATCATTACATCGCTTGCCAAACCTGTCCATAATGGGTTGAAAGTTATCATCCTTCATTTTCCCCTCTGGAGTAGGGAGTCCCAAGTACTTGCTCTCAAACGTGGCCGACACCACACCCAGGGTCTCCTTGATCCGTTCTTGGGTTGTGTTCGGGCATCGCTCACTGAAAAGTATTGAACACTTACTTGGGGTGAGAAGCTGACCCGAGCAATTTTGAAACAAAGCGAGCGCTTTCTGAACGGCATTGGCTTCCTCCGCAGATGCTTTAAAGAACAAAAGGCTGTCATCGGCAAAGAGGAGATTCAAAATACCTGGGCTCCCTCTTGCCACCTTAATGGGTGTGATGTTACCATTGGATATCTCCTTATTCAGGATACTAGTAAGACCATCCGCGACAAAGAGGAATAGATATGGGCTAAGGGGATCTCCTTGACGCAGCCCTCTCGACGGTCTAAAAGTTTCCAACAGCTCACCGTTGCACCGGACAGCATATCTCACCGAGCAAACACACTTCATCACCCAGTTCGTCCATTTTTCATTAAATCCCAATTTGCGCAGAGTGTTTTCAAGGAAACCCCAGTCCACTCTGTCATATGCTTTCGCCAGGTCTAGCTTGTACGCACAATGAGTATCTCGTGCATTCTTGCTATGCTGAATTTTATGGAAGCATTCAAACGCAATGTAGGAATTATCCGTTAGCAATCTCCCAGGGACAAACGCACTCTGCGTCTCGGAGATGATTTCATCCAGGAATGGCCTCAGTCGGTTTACTAGACACTTCGCCACTACCTTATATATGACGTTGCATAAAATGATCGGACGGAAGTCCTTCAAGCTGTCGGGGTTGCTGCCTTTCGGAATGAGGACAATAGTAGTATCGTTAATTCCTTCGGGCATGATCCCATCTGCAAAGAACTTCTTTACCGCCCCTACCACATCTTCTTTTAAAATGTCCCAGTTCCTCTGATAGAAGTGGGCTGGAAACCCATCGGGCCCTGGTGCTTTCAATGGGCCGATTTGAAATAAGGCATCACTGATTTCCTTTTCTGTGAAATCCTTTGTCAGCATGTTATTCATATCCTCATTAACTCTCGCTTGCATCATGTTGATTAATTCCTGCGGTGCCACCTTATCATCTTTAGTATACAGGTCCTTGAAAAAGCGTGTGGTCATCTGCTGGATCCCATCCTTATCTTCAACCCACTGGCCATTACCATCTTTCAACCTTGTGATGGTATTCTTTTTCCTTCTCCAGGTTGCCTTCCGCTGAAAATATTTAGTGTTTTTATCGCCCTCTTTCAGCCAGGTTGTTCTAGATCTTTGTCTCCACATAATTTCCTCTCTCAACAAAACTCCATCAAGTTCCCTCGCTACTCTGTTTATTTCGTACTGCCTACCAGCTGTGGGAGGTCCTTCCCAAAGGCTCTCGAGTTTCTTGCGCAACTACATTGTTTTCTTAACAATGGATCCAAATTCTTTCTTAGCCCAACTTTGCAGCGCTTGTTGTATCGAGCCCAACTTCTCTTTCATTTCCTCCAGTGAACTAGCAGTTGCAGACCTGCTCCATGTGCTGTCCACCGTCTCAAACAAGGAATTTTCCCTCTCCCACATGGCTTCATACCGAAAGCTGCTGTTCTTTTTCCTGTATTCCATGGGTTCACTGAATGTTAACAAGAGTGGTAGGTGGTCAGACCTGGAGGAGCAAATGTGCTGGATATGTGCATCCTTAAAGAGTTCAGACCACCGAGGGTAGGCCACACCCCTGTCTATTCTGGCTTTGACATTGTGTTTACCTGCTTGCTTATTATCATAAGTCCAGCAAGGTCCGCTAAAGCCTAGGTCATGAAGATTACAGTCCGAGAGGACCTCTCTAAAGTTAGCCATGTTTCTTTCTGGCCTTTTAGCTGCTGAGATGTGTTCAGTCTGCCACATGGTTTCATTCAGATCCCCTATCATCATCCACGGCTCACTTGAGTGCAGCTTGATTCTCCTAAGAAAGTCCCACATATGGTAACGTTCATGAGCTCTTGGTTCGCCATACACAAATGTGCCGCGCCAACTTGGGCTATGAGGATTCTCCCTAATATGCACATCAATATACCTCGGGCCAACTGAGAGTCTCTTTATTTCAATTGTTTCATCCCAAAACAATGCTATCCCTCCTCCCTTGCCCTTCCCATTGTGGGTAATACAATGTTTCAGGCCTAGTCTCCACCTTAGCTTCCTGACATTTTCGGCACACTGACGGGTCTCCGAGATAAAAACTACCGGCGGGCGATATGTGCTCACAAGGCACACGAGCTCCTGAACTGTCCGAGGTTGCCCTAAACCTCGGCAGTTCCAACTTAGGATCCTCATGTCTCCTGACGGGCGCGCTCATCCGCACCCGCCAGGTGACCGGCAGCCCCGGGGCCGGTAGCTTCCTTTCCTCCTTTCTTCCCATTACAATTCTTGCCTTCAGACTCTCCTACCCCTTTCTTCTTTTTAGCACCCACAGTTCCCTCTATTTCCTGCCAATCAACAATATCTCTCGCTGCCTCTACAGGACGCACACTCCTTTTTCCCAACACCGAGCCATCTTCAGACACATCCAGCATGTCTTTCTTCAGTCCACCGTCTGTACGGTTCTGTACCTGATCTGGCCTGTTCACCTCCTTGCTCATCGTTTCCTGTTCCAGGGGAGGGTCAGTGTTTCTGTCAAGACCCTCACCCAGCACAGTTTGCCATCCGGTCATGACAGCCGACGCGCTAGCCACTCTTTTGCACAAAACAGATACAGAAACAACAACAGTCTGACCAGTGTCCTTCTCTTTTTTCTTCCCAGATCTTTTGGAAGCCAATGTCTTGCTCGTATTACCATTGCCAGCCACATAACCATCCAAGTACTCCTTGGTACACGTGATGAATTTTGTCTGTAAATGCCAATTGAAAGGCAGCTCAAACTGAACTCTGAGAAAAGCATTCAGATTCCTACCGGCTCTCCCAGAAGTAGCATCATGTCTATTCCACCTTACACACTCAAAGAGATCACCTGGATCAAAAGAGATAGGCACCTCTTTGCGTTGCTTGAAAAGAATTGTAAATGTGATCACCTTCGCCTCCATCATCAGAAAGCCTTGCATCCTCTTTTCTTGTAAAACTAATTTGATACCAGAAATTGTTTCCTTCCAGCAAGGGTTCGTAGAAGATCTTTTCTTGCGCAGCATCATTGTACTAACTCTCAATACTCCGTCAGGTGGATCGCCCGTTTGAGATTGACGAATCCGTTTCCTCCTTCGGCATCCCCTATCCATTAGAAACAGGGGTTGATCGCATCTGATTTGCTGCCATTTACCCTCAATCTTTGCAGCAGTACATGGAGATTCAAGAACAGGGGTGATCTGTTGCACGCTGACCGTCGTATCCTGCCGGACTGTATCTGTACACTCAAAGATTGACACTGGATCCTGCACATTACCATCTACTCCCTCCGTTCCAAGATAGATGACCCAACTTTGTACTAAAGTTAGTGCAAAGTTGAGTCATCTATTTTGGAACGGAGGGAGTAGTATGGATGATTCATTGCCAGCGTCCTCCACGACCTCTTCCACATTGGGGTCAGGCCTTTCGATTGAGCAAACCACACTAGTTTCCTCCATATCCGTGCAATAAGAAGTCTTTGGGGTAGGCAAAGGATTACCTGCTAGAGGTAACTTCAAACTCACCACTTTCGGATGATCTCTGACCATATGCACACGTTCCAAATCCCTCCTCATCTGCTTCAATTTCTGACCGATTTTTTCCAGTCCCTGGTCAATCGCCCGATCTGAAACCTTCCTGCAGTCTTCCAGATTCTTTCCACTGCGGATCTTGCTCTTTGCCAATCTGCAGACCGCAGTCCTCATCCTGATCCATGAGTCGCGGAGTCCCAGGGGGTCTCCATCTTCATCGGCGGCCCTCAGGTCCCTCTCGTACTAGGTGGATTCTGGATCTCTCCCGCCGGAGCGGCGGCGGCAGTCCCTGTCGGTGTTCGCCCCCGCTGCGTTTTTCTGGGCGAGCGATGCCGCTGCGTTTCTGGCGAGCGGAGCACAGGTAGAAGTTAATGCACCGCGCCTAAGTGTTTTGGAATTATTTGGTTTTCGTAAGATGACTTACACACCTAGACAGAGGGAGTAGTAGTACTACAAGCTTGGGATCGTGCCATGGGTAGCTAGATTGAGCCGTTTAGATTTAGGGCCTATCCGGAGTCCCTCCTGCTCCGTGACTCCGCTTCCGGAGCAGCCGGAGCAGCAGTTTAAATTTTTGGAGCGAAGAAACAGTATTCCACCGATCCTTGGATTTGGCGGAGCCGTTGGTTTCCCGAACAGCTCCGTATTAGAGAAGTTGGGTCGTTTGATCAGTCAGTCAAGTCTGTAGTACTCGATGGCAGTGCTTGCACGAGTCAGTCGTTTTTGGGTGCGCATGCTTGTAGTTAATCAAGAATGACGGGTCAATTTCCTAGACCCCGGAGTTAATTTAGTCCAAGGATTAGTACTCCCTATTTTTCTTTGATGTGTTCACATCTGTAAACCGATCGCATTCCACTCTATAAATAGCTTGAGTTGAGTTGCTCAGTGGACGGAAGAAAAGTTGTGAGTTTTGAAGTCGTTGCTGCATTCTTTCTTGGCGGCCATGGACGGTGGTGGTGTGGCTGCCGCCGCTTCCGTATCCAAGAAGAGGAAGCAGTGGCTGAACAATCAGGACCTCATCAGCGATCTCCCCGACGAGATCCTCGACATCATCATCTCCCGCCTCCCCACCAAGCCAGCGGCGCGGACAGCCGTCCTCTCCTCTCGGTGGCGCCACCTCTGGCGCTCCGCCCCGCTCAACCTCGCCGTCGACCGCCGCCTCTCCGGGTGGGAGCGCGACCGCATCGCCATCGTCTGCAAGATCCTGGCCGCACACCCTGGCCCTGTCCGCCGCCTCTCCCTCCACGACATCATCTGCCTCCGCCGCGGCATCTACGGGAAGATCGACCGCTTGTTCCGGTCCCCCACCCTGGATGGCCTCGAGGAGCTCGACTTCACCTCCAACGGCTCTTACTACGGCGACGGCGACGGAGGCGACAGGCCACGGCGCCCGCTGCCGCCTTCGGCCCTCTGATTCGCGCCCACGCTGCGCGTCGTCAGCATCGATTGCTGTGATTTTCCTGAGATTGATGCTGCCCCCGCGCTCCTTTTCCCTCGGCTGAAACAACTTAAGCTGCACAAGATCTCCATCTCACATGCGGCCATCCACCTCCTGCTCGCCGGCTGCATCGTGCTGAGAGCCTTGAGCTTGGATGGATCCATGGGCTCAACACTGTCTGGATTGTCTCCCCGACTCTACGAAGTATTGTTGTCTCTGTTTCTTACCAGAATTACAGAGCAAATGTGATGCTTCAGAAGCTTGTCATTGAGGACGCGCCATGCCTTGAAAGATTGATCCCACTTGGGGAGGGCCCCAGGATAATCAAGGTCATCTCTGCACCGAAACTGACGGTGGACTGCCTTTGATAGCTTAGTATGCAAGTGATGTCGGCCGGTTTGATGCCCTCTCAAGAGAATATCAGGAGATAGATGCTCCATTTATGCCGTCATATATATCTTTCGTTCCAAGCATCCCGATGTCTTTATATGTAATGATCCTTTGCTGCTACTACCGTCTAGTGTACTATGTATGTTATCTGCAGGAAACTGAAACGTCATGCACCTATTTATGGTTCCATCACCTGAATTGCTGAAATGTGGTTGATTGTGCTATTACAGAATTTTCATATACCTATGCTGATGTGCAAACATACTACTGAAAATAATACACCTTACATAAAGAAATGAAGGGAGTGTTATGTATGTACTATATGTAGTCTTGTTCTTGAAGGGAAAATCGATGTAGGCAATGGCAGACGGGTGGCATCTTACTTTGTCTCTGAAAGTGCAGGTAAAAGAGTTATATTGTTTACCAGATTGTTGTGCAAAATCTGAGAATAGTAGCTTACCAAGTACTAGAACTTTTCAAACTGAAAATTTATGTTTTAGTTTGCGTTGTTTTGGTCTGTGTTGGGTGAAGTCTGTAATTATTTGGTCTATGAAAGTGCATCCAACACAGCTACAACTTGTTATGCAAAGTGCTGGGCAAAGTCTAGGAAATATTTCCTTTTCGTGAACTAGAGTTTACTTTCATTTCCCCAGCTTGCTGCATATATCTTCACAGCGTATAGTGGTTCGATCCTGTGTACCACACACAGAGTGTTCTTTCTGAATTCTGACGGTTCAGCGTGTACATATAAGCTGCTGAAATACAATAGCGGGTGGAGGCATGTTGCAAGCAAAGGAACTGCTCAGAGACGAGGGTGCCACCATTGCGGCTCCAGAACAGTCGACAGCCAGTCCAATTGGTGTGTTGTCGTGAATGACATGGGAAAGTTCCGCACCATGGCCTATTCTTCCCTAAAGGTTTCTGTGATTCTGTTATTGTGTTAATTCGTAAAGTTGCAAGACCGAAGCATTTGAATTTTTTTAGACATATAAGCTTATGCAATGTTCTTTACAAAATTGTATCCAAGGTTTTGGATAACCGTCTAAAGTTGATTTTGCCTGTTCTCATCTTAGAGTTTCAAAGTGCATTTGTGCCTGGCAGATCAATCACTGACAATGCTCTTATTGCTTTTGAGTCCCTACATACTATAAGGCGTCAACGAGCAAAACAACCTTTCTTTGCCATGAAAATTGATATGATGAAGGCATGTGATTGTGTCAAGTGGAGTTATCTTCATGGCTGCCTCTCAAGGCTTGGTTTTAATCCGGTATGATCAGCTCGGTGATGGGATGTGCAGATATGCTGTAAGAGTCAATGGTGAGCTAACTACTCCAGTTATTCCCTCCAAGGGGATCCGTCAGGGAGACCCAATAAGCCCCTACCTGTTTCTTTTGTGCACTGAAGGCCTGTCAAGTCTGTTACTTCAGAAGGAGAATTGTGGCGTGCTACATGGTATTAGGAACGGTCGCTCTGGTCCACCTATCTCATCTCTCCTTTTTGCCGATGACAACATCTTCTTTGCAAGAAGTGACACACGTAGTGTGGAAGCTTTGGAATCTACCCTAAAACTCTATTGCAATGGACCTGGTCAATTGATCAACAAAGATAAGTTCTCACTGTTCTTTGGCCATTGTTGTCCAGAAGGTGTCAAACAGCGTGTTAACACAAGATTGGGAATACCAAATGAATCTCTCAATGACACATGCCTTGGTATGCCACTCAGGTAGGCAAATCACCAACTTGTATTTTTAAATTTTTGACTGACTGTGTTCGGCGTTGCATTTATGGGTGGTTAGGTCAACCTATTTCAAGAGCTGGTAAAGAAGCTTTTTTGAAATCCATTATACAGGCGATTCCGACGTACATCATGAGTTGCTTCCAACTTCCTGTGGTAACATGTGAGAAATTCCGATAAATTGTGGCTGGTTAGTGGTGGGGTAGAGAAGATGGTAAAAAGAAACTCCACTGGAGATCTTGGGATTGGTTATCGACACCCAAATCTCTTGGTGGAATGGGTTTTCGAGACATGGCCATCTTCAACCTCGCCATGTTTGGCAAGCAAGGATGACGGCTGCTCACTAATCCGTCGTCTTTGTGCGCTTGTGTTCTAAAGGGCCGGTATTTTCCTTATACAGATTTTTTTTGGAATGCTGCTGCGTCAAGATATGCGTCTGCTACTTGGTGTGGCATCCTTGCCGGCTGTGAGCTTCTGAAGCATGGTGTTAGATGGGGTATTGGTGATGGCAAGAATGTCCATGTTATGACGGATCACTGGATTCCATCGACTATCAGCCACCCTCACCTACGATAAAACAATGCAGAGGCCGGTCTGCAGGGAGCTCGGAATCACCCCCGCCGAGGCAGCATCGCGATATGTGTTGTCAGTCGTATTTTATTTGCCACCACCGAACGCGATGCCGTATTTCACCGTATTCCACGGCAGGCCCCAAGTGAATGGACAGTACCGCCTGGGCAAAGCAGCATCCATATGTGTGTGGGACGCCGGTGTTACTAGTGATTTGATGGGTCATCATTTTTTCCTTGAAGGTTTGCAGGTTTCCACTGACAAGCATGGAGGAGATTACATGTAGACCCTGGGTTGCTAGCACTCTAATCACGGATCTGCAGACAATAGTTGGCTCACAAATAGTGTAGGGTTTGAACAATTTTTTGGAGATAAGCTATGTGAAAATAGAGAAACCCTCGGAAGGAAAACAACTTTAATTTTTCTTTAGAATAGCCAGGCGTGTTAATTTCCAACTGGAAGCGCAGCATTCTTTTTTTTAGCTCACTAATTCGTGAGTTTGGTATATATTTTTAAAATCGTGGGCGCACAATTACAGAAAACAAAAGAGAAGGGGCCTACCACTAAGTTGTATCATTATCAGATGGGAAGAGAGGATCTAGAGCTTTGTACTCCCTCCGGTCCTTTTTACTCTGTATATATGAATTGTCTGAAGTCAAACTTCACAAAGTTTGACTATATTTATATGGAAAATATCAACATCTGTCATGCTAAAGTTATACAATATGAAAATTTAAGTCATGACGCATCTACTCATATTGATTTCACATTGTGAATGTTGGTATTTTTTTTATAAAATTGGTCAAACTTTACAAGGCTTGACTTCAGACAAATCTTATATGTGAACTAAAAAGGACCGGAGTGAGTACTTGACTAGAAGGGTTGGGCGCGTTTTGCTGCGCCGTTGGTGTTGTTGAGATTTTTAAAAAAATTACTCATTTGTTTTAAAATATAAGGTGTATTACTTTTTTGAAACTCCAACCTCTTTAAGTTTGATCAAATTTATGAAGAAATATATCAAAATTCGTAATATCAAATTGTTGTTATTAGATTCATCATGAATGAATCTCCATAATCTTTTGGCTTAATATTGTGGATGTCGATATTTTTGGCTCTAAACTTGGTCAAAGTTAAAGAAATTTGACTTTCCACATAACTAAAACCCCTTGTATTTTCGAACTGGTGTCGAGTGTGTTTTATGATTTTGTGTTATGCGTTAATCAACTCATACTTTTGTTGCTAAATTTCTACGTCGGCGGCTACATGTACTATATTGGTTCTATAGTATCATCACATGGAGGCGCTTCTTTTTTCTAGATGGTAAGAGGGTGCACGGGGTTGATATGTTTTTCTAGCCGGTTTGTGTTGATTGATTTGGAAAATCGTTGGCCCGATCAAAAATCATAAACCAAATTCAAAATTGAATATCTCAATCGAATAAAAGTGTTTCAAAATCAGGGAATATGGTGAACTAAAATAATTAAACGGGAGAGCTCCTTGAGAAATTATTGACCTGGTCAGGTGACCAAGTTCTAAACTGAAGACCTCAATTAATTGTGAGAACATAAAAATGACTCCCTCCGTCCCAGAATATAAGAGTATTTTTAACATTAGTGTATAAAAACGTTCTTATATTATGGGACGGAGGGAGTAGGAAGCATAATGTATAGTATAAAAGAATTGAATGAGAGTTTTGAGAAATTGTTGAATTCGTCAAAATCGGGTGACCTAATTCTAATTGAACATCTCAATTGATTGTGAGTCCTTTTAAATGGGAGAGCTCCTTGAGAAATTATTGACCTGGTCAAAATCAGGTGACCAAGCTCTAAACTGAAGACCTTAATTATTTGCGAGGACTTAAAAATTAGGAATCATACTGTATAGCATAAAAAATTGAATGGGAGCTTTAAGAAATTGTTAACTTGGTCAAAATCGGATGATCCAATTTTAATTGGGCACCTTAATTAATTGGGAGTCCTTTTACCCTTACGAGTTTAGTGATATAGTAGATGCCTAATTAACAATACTGTTGATTTCGTTGGTTGGTTTGCTCAAAATCTAACACGTAACAGTACACTAATTAGAGGATTTGTATTAAAACAAATGCTGGCAGCAGATGTCAGAGAGCTCGCCCAGGATAGACACAGCTGCAACAGGATTGCGACGTGTGAGACGCCTGGGCTAATATAAAATTGATACTTTTTGCTGCCTGCGACGGGCCCATGTTAAATCACCGCGCATCAAACAGCGTCATTGCATTTACTCGAGCCGTGTAGGGAGCTAGCAATGGGCAAAGGACATACGTTTGCACTATTTATTGTGAGGTATATCTAAAAAAAGCCTGCCAGGATTGAATCGCATAGCATATTCGCACGAGGCAGATAACGAGCTACCTGATGCTCGGCCTCTGCGACGCCACACTCCCCTCACCTATTCCTATAAAAGCTAAGGTTCGTTGCCTTCTCGACGAGGACAATTGCACATGGAACGAGGAAACGGTGCGTGCCTTTTTACTGATAATAATGTTGCTTCAGAGATTCTTCTTTTACCCGTTAGTAGACATGGAGGCAATGATGTTGCTTACTGGCCATTCACCAGATATGGTGAATATTCTGTTCGCCCAGCTTACAACATGGCACGTTCGACACAGTTCATGGCAGTTCGTAGTAAAAATGAATTTGGTCAATGTTCAGATAGACATAGGGAAGAAAGATTTTGGAAAGCAATCTGGAATGTCAAGGCACCTAACAAGATGAAGGTTGTTCTCTAGCGTTTTGCTCATGATTGTCTACCTTCTAGAGCTCAGCTCGCGCGACGCCATATTCCTACTTCAGATCTTTGTTGTTTCTGTGCGAGGCCCGAATCTGTTGAGCACGCATTACTGTTCTGCCCCTATGCGAGGAATGTTTGGGAGATGATTAAAACTGTCTTCGGCATCAGTTTACAGCGCTATAACTTTTTGTCACCTAAACTTTGGCTTTCCGATTTTTTTTATCAAGATCCTTAGATTAGGAAGCCGCTATTCTTGCTGTGACATTTTGGCATATTTGGGAGGCGCGCAATTATGCCAGGAACAATACAGATGCTCCTCATCATCGATGTACAGTGGAGAAGACGACGGCTTATATTTCTATGATTCTGCAGCATCTCTACCAGCGTGTTGTTGCACACAGGCGTGCGACCATTATCTCCAACTTGGAGTGGTCACCGCCGCCATCAGGTACTATTATGCTTAATTCTGATGTTGTGGTCTTTTTGGATCTCGATCGCTCGGGTGTTGGGGTTGTTGCTAGAGATCATGTTGGACGTTGTGTGGATGCTTGTATGAACCTATTCAGGGTGTTTTGGAACCTGAAATGGTGGAAGCTTGGGCCCTTCGAGGAGTTGTCTTTCTCGCACACATGATGAACAATTTTCTAATGTTATCTTTGCCGCAGATTGTCTGTCGTTAGTGCAACGATTGAACTCTTCAGTCCAAGATCAATCTCTTATTGGCTCGGTTGTGGTTGATATTAAGCATGTGTCTGGCTCTTTTACCTTAGTGATATTCAAGCCTATTCGTCGATATTTGAATGAAATGGCTCATATAGTAGCCAAGTCATGTAAAAAATTCTATTATTTTGTGTGTTTTTTCATTCTGCTCCGAACTGCCTCCGGGAGACTCTTGTAATTTTGTCATTTGATCAATAAAGTGTTGACATTATTTAAAAAAAACTTTGTGTCGGTGGCGATGGATTCCAAGCCTGGGCTGAATAGGGTATTGCCCCAATCGATGTTTCTTTAGTAGTTATTAGATCTCATTTCTAACAACGAGTGACTATTGTTGTCAACAAAGTCTGGTATAACAAGGGTGTTTTGCAAGTGTCCCTTTCCCGTACTGCTAGTTCTCCATTGTAACATTCAAGCTTCAACAGGTAAACATCCTAAGGAAGAGTACGACTAGTATAGTTTTGATGTAAATTCATTTTTGTTGGTTGTGTTGTTTCTTGTTGTCTTTCCATTGTACTAGCTATACTACTTTTCTTGATATTTATCACATATAAAATGACCTTTGGATGTCTATTCTAAAGAGAAGATGGCTACAACCGCTCCCTATACAAAAAAAGGCATGCCTACAACGACTGAAATCCAACCTAAAAAAACCCTGCAATCAGTATGCTTCCGATTAGGATGTATTCTCTCATTAATCAACACTTCGTGTCACGGTCAAACATCAAGGGTAAAATATGATGACGTAGAAGTCTCTCCTCCTTCAAGAAAGAAAGCTAGGGTTCCTGCTTCTCGCCGGAGCCGCCGCAGGTCTGCCTTGTCTCCGGTGGCCCTAGGGCCATGGAGGCGTGGTGATCTTGCCAAGGGCCGGCGGGAGGGCTCCGTTTTTAGTCGTTTTTTCTGTCTTGTTAGGGTTTGTGTCTTATTCAGGAAGGCGAGATGGCGGGGCTCCCTGAAGATAGAATAAAGGTCTCCCCGCCTAGCCCCTGTTCCGGAGGTGTCTTTGGCGGATCTATCTTTGGTGGATTTGCTCGGATCTCATCGTTGTTCGTCTACGTTCGTGTGTCTTCTCATTGAATCCTTCCAACCTACGTTATTCTTCATCGGCAGCGGTTGATGTTCTGGTGCGCTGGTCCTATGGGGCCTTAGCACGACGACTTCCCGCTGTCTACTACAACAAGTTGTGCCTGACTCTGGCGATAGAGGGGTGATGACAGTGGCGCGCCTTCGGCTCGCTTCAGTGCTTGTAGTTGTCGCTAGGTGGTCTACGAATTTAGATGTAATTTTTATTTTTTGGTGTTCGTTGTACTGCTATGATTGAAAATGAATAGATTGGAAGTTTTTCCGGAAAAAAAAACCCCTGCAATCAGCAGTGTCACACATCTTCCTGCTAGCTAGTAGTACAAGTTTGGAATCGTGCCATGCAGGTTTAGCTAAAAATGTTGAGTCATTTTTATTTATATCAATGTTGACTTGTTGAGTCATTTTTTTAAATCAATGTTGAGTCATTTTAAGTGACTTGCATGTCACTATATGCAACCATGTTTGTATTAGTTTGTATTAGAGATTGGCCAATTTCCTGGATCAGAGTCAAATACTTGTACGAGGTGAGAGTTAATTGATCGAAAAAGGTAAAATATGTTAGTTTTTTATTCCGTAAAAAGGGATTTTTTTTTTCGAAAACACTAACGCCCACACGTGTGGGCGTTAGCCAACTCGCCCACACGCCTCGATCGCCACCCAGTGCCTTTTGCACGAATCTTGGCACGAGAGGGCTGATTTTGTATGCCACGTAGGACAACTCGCGTGTGTGGCGTATGAGGGAGTTCGTCCGCACGCCGTTTTCCCTCCGAGGTCAGCGGTTGCGACTCGGGGCGTGCGGTGGAACTGTCGTCGCGCTCGCACGCCCCGCACGACTTCTGTCCCCCATCTCCCACGACTGCCCATTTTCCCACTCTCTCATACCCAAGTTGTCATTTGCCATGTGTTTTGCAGGTTACATGGCAACCGCCCTATTCGTGATTGTAAACAGATGGCAACTCTCTTTTACCCCGAACATGTTATTGTTGCCACGTCTGTTTTTGTAGCGCTACATGGCAACTGTCTAGTGTTAGTAGGTGGCAACTCCTAAAGATACCACCGTAGTCCACATGTCTGTCTCCTCTCCCACACACCAAAAGCTATCAGTTGCCATGTGTTTTTGTAGGGTACATGGCAACTGCCCTAGTGTGCTTGTAAGCAGATGGCAACTCTCTTTTACCCCGGACATTTTTTTGCCATGTTTTGTAGTGCTACATCACTAGTAGAAAGCAGGGCTGAGGTCACAGGGCAGTTTTCACATTAGCCCCGGTTCAGTCACGAACCGGGACTAATGTGAGCATTGGTCCCGGTTCGTGCGGCCAGGGGCCTGCCGGGCCTCGTGGGGGCATTGGTCCCGGTTCGTCCGGACCCTTTGGTCCCGGTTGGTGGGACAAACCGGGACCAATGGGCCACGCTCCTGGCCCACCACCCTTTCACTAGTACAAAACAGGGCTTTCGTCATAGGGCAATATTCACATTAGTCCCGGTTCAGTCACGAACCGGGACTAATGTGAGCATTGGTCCCGGTTCGTGCGGCTAAGGCATTAGTCCCGGTTCACCTGGGCCCTTTAGTCCCGGTTGGTGCCACGAACCGGGACTAAAGGGTGCGATGCCCATTAGTACCGGTTGGTGGCACCAACCGGGACTAAAGGTTAGTCTTTTAGTCCCGGTTGGTGCCACCAACCGGGACCAAAGGACATGTGCTGCCCGCGTCGCGGCCAAAGTTTAGTCCCACCTCGCTAGTTGAGAGAGCTCGAGAGTGGTTTAAAAGCGCTGCTGCGCCCACCCTCTCGAGCTCCTCTCAATTGCAGGCTTTCGGGCCTAACCGTACACTGTGTGCCTGTGGGCCTACTGGGCCACCTGCGGGCCTGAATCCTGGCCCATGGTTGGGTTTCTAGTCGTATTCAGGCCGTGGTGGCCTAGTAGATGGCACTTTTTTTTTCTTTGTTGCTTTATTTATTTTATTATGTCTCTACTTACAACAAAATACTTACTGTTGCTATTTTTATTTATTTTATTAAATCTTATTTTTTAATTCTTTTTGCTTTTAGGTCACAAAAATTATAAACTTTCTGTTAGTGCCATTAGTTTTCAAATTTGAATTCTTTGATTTTGTTATTACTGTGTTTTATGATTCTATTCAAAAACATATTTTGTTATTTTAGTTTCTAACAAAAAAATCTTTATGATAATGCTATTTGCTATTAAAATGTCTAACAAAAACATTCTTTATGAAAATTCTTTTTGCTATTAAAGGGCCCATCAAACTCTACCCCCCCCCCATGGACCGCCTTTTCAGTTTTAGAAAAAACAAAAGAAAATGATGGAAATGTCAATAAAATAAAATAAAATAAGTTTCCCATGTGATATGTGGTCTAGTTGTTGGGAAAATTAACAAATATGAAATTCGACTTTATTTGCAAAATCTCTCTGGAATTTCTTAAAATGGGCATAACTTTTGCATACGAACTCGGATGAAAAAGTTTTTATATGAAAAATCATCTACTCGAAAAGTTACATCCGAATTTAATCGGGGGGACCCCGTTAAACATTTTCAAAATCCTCAAAAACCTAACAGAAAAAAAGATACGGGGCTTTTGAGATCTGGAGAGGCAAAAAAATTCAAAAAATTTCAAATTGTGATCAAACTGTGGTCAAACAATGGTCAAACTAATTATTCTAGAATATTAGTGTTACTAAATAATTATTTCAATTTTTTTGAATTTTGGTCAAATCTGGTCAAACTGTGGTCAAACAGTGGTCAAACAATGGTCAAACTAATTATTCCAGAAATATTAGTGTTACTAAATAATAATTGTTTTTTAAAACAATAGTTTCAAACTCAAACAGTGAAATGTGTCACTTCATGCTCAAGCTAAATTCCTGAGGGTTAATAGAATTGGCATCTTACTATTGTCAGGAAAACAACAAGTGCAGACTTGGAAACGAGGGAGAATAGAACCCGGAAGTTAAGCGTGCTCAGGCTGGAGTAGTTAGAGGATGGGTGACCGTCCGGGAAGTTAGATGATTTGGAATGATGAGGGGTGATTAGAGATTAGAGGATAAATTGAGCAGTGATGAGGGGTGGTGATTAGAGATTAGAGGTTAAAATAATTCAGAAATTTGAAAAAAAAAATCGCAAATTTTTTTTCAAAAGAAAATATCATAAAATAAAGGTGGAGCTCCAGGCTGCGTCCACGTGGACGGCCTTTAGTCCCGGTTCGTGTAAGAACCGGGACTAAAGGGGGGAGGCATTAGTAACGACCCTTTAGTCCCGGTTCCAGAACAGGGACTAAAGGCCCTTATGAACCGGGGTAAAAGCCCCTTTTCCTACTAGTGTTTAGTCCTGGTTCATACCACAAACCGGGACTAAAGGGCTGGTCCTAGTTGCGGCCAGTGTTTAGTCCCACCTCGCCAACCGAAGGGCGCTCACACCAGTTTATAAGCCCGTCCCTCTATGCCTTGTTGAGCTTCTCTTAAAGTGAAAATAGATGCCCTTATATAGGGAATTTCACCTAAATTCACAGTAAATTGAAGTTTACTGTGAATTTAGGATTAATTTTCTCTGTAAGCGCATCTATGTTCATTTTTTTATATTTATAAAATAAATAAAACTAAATAAACCTTAATAAAATAAAATAAAATAAACTATAGTAACTACAACAAATAAACCTTAATAAATTAAGTAAAAATAGCAGCAGTAAAATAAATAAAAATAGAAGCAGTAAAATAAATAAAAATAAAATAATTAAAGTAAAATACAAAAGTAATTAGAAATAAAATAAATAAGTTTTTTGTTGTAAGTAGAAACAAAACAAAACAAATAAAGCAAAAGAGAAAAAAAACACGTCCCTCTCTGCCTTGTTGAGCTCCTCTCAAAATGAAAAGAGATGCCCTTATACAGGGAATTTGGCCTAAATTCACAGTGAGTTTCTCTGAAATTCATAGAAATTTATTATGAATTTAGGTTGAATTTTCTGTATAAGCACATCTATGCTCAATTTTGTATGTTGGGGTTGGCGATCTTTACAGACTTTTTATGTCTTGAATATGCACCATTCAAAATCAGTCTCTGCTTTGAATGGTGCATTTTGAACACACAAAAAGTCAGGAGTTCAAATAAGTTTTAAAAAATGAAATCCCTTTGTAACAGACGAGTTTCCGTATGAAATCCTGATACTTTGAAAGAGATTGTCCGTTTTGTACACGAAGTGCATCCAGTTTTTGCCGTAACCCTCTCAACTTTCTTGCACATGCTATGTGGATGAAATGATGATACCATGCCAACTTTCAACCTTCTCAGAGTTCATTTGAAATGCTTTTCAATTTTAGGGTCTTATAGCTCAAAATAATTAGTACATGCATGAAAAATAACAAATGAAGTCAGAAAGGATTGAAAAATGATGATGTGGCTTTGAATGATGCATTTTGAACACACAAAAAGTCAGGAGTTCAAATAAGTTTTAAAAAATGAAATCCCTTTGTAACAGACGAGTTTCCGGATGAAATCCTGATACTTTGAAAGAGATTGTCCGTTTTGTACACGAAGTGCATCCAGTTTTTGCCGTAACCCTCTCAACTTTCTTGCACATGCTATGTGGATGAAATGATGATATCATGCCAACTTTCAACCTTTTCAGAGTTCATTTGAAATGCTTTTTAATTTTAGGGTCTTATAGCTCAAAATAATTAGTAATTGCATGAAAAATAACAAATGAAGTCATAAAGGATTGAAAAATGATGATGTGGCTTTGAATGGTGCATTTTGAACACACAAAAAGTCAGGAGTTCAAATAAGTTTTAAAAAATGAAATTCCTTTGTAACAGACGAGTTTCCGGATGAAATCCTGATACTTTGAAAGAGATTGTCCGTTTTGTACACGAAGTGCATCCGGTTTTTGCCGTAACCCTCTCAACTTTCTTGCACATGCTATGTGGATGAAATGATGATACCATGCCAACTTTCAACCTTCTCAGAGTTCATTTGAAATGCTTTTCAATTTTAGGGTCTTATAGCTCAAAATAATTAGTACATGCATGAAAAATAACAAATGAAGTCAGAAAGGATTGAAAAATGATGATATGGCTTTGAATGGTGCATTTTGAACACACAAAAAGTCAGGAGTTCAAATAAGTTTTAAAAAATGAAATCCCTTTGTAATAGACGAGTTTCCGGATGAAATCCTGATACTTTGAAAGAGATTGTCCGTTTTGTACACGAAGTGCATCCAGTTTTTGCCGTAACCCTCTCAACTTTCTTGCACATGCTATGTGGATGAAATGATGATATCATGCCAACTTTCAACCTTTTCAGAGTTCATTTGAAATGCTTTTTAATTTTAGGGTCTTATAGCTCAAAATAATTAGTAAATGCATGAAAAATAACAAATGAAGTCAGAAAGGATTGAAAAATGATGATGTGGCTTTGAATGGTGCATTTTGAACACACAAAAAGTCAGGAGTTCAAATAAGTTTTAAAAAATGAAATCCCTTTGTAACAGACGAGTTTCCGGATGAAATCCTGATACTTTGAAAGAGATTGTCCGTTTTGTACACGAAGTGCATCCAGTTTTTGCCGTAACCCTCTCAACTTTCTTGCACATGCTATGTGGATGAAATGATGATATCATGCCAACTTTCAACCTTTTCAGAGTTCATTTGAAATGCTTTTCAATTTTAGGGTCTTATAGCTCAAAATAATTAGTAAATGCATGAAAAATAACAAATGAAGTCAGAAAGGATTGAAAAATGATGATGTGGCTTTGAATGGTGCATTTTGAACACACAAAAAGTCAGGAGTTCAAATAAGTTTTAAAAAATGAAATCCCTTTGTAACAGACGAGTTTCCGGATGAAATCCTGATACTTTGAAAGAGATTGTCCCTTTTGTACACGAAGTGCATCCAGTTTTTGCCGTAACCCTCTCAACTTTCTTGCACATGCTATGTGGATGAAATGATGATATCATGCCAACTTTCAACCTTTTCAAAGTTCATTTGAAATGCTTTTCAATTTTAGGGTCTTATAGCTCAAAATAATTAGTAAATGCATGAAAAATAACAAATGAAGTCAGAAAGGATTGAAAAATGATGATGTGGCTTTGAATGGTGCATTTTGAACACACAAAAAGTCAGGAGTTCAAATAAGTTTTAAAAAATGAAATCCCTTTGTAACAGACGAGTTTCCGGATAAAATTTAAACTATTCAAATTTGGAAACTAATGGAGTAACAGAAAGTTTATAATTATTCTGAGCTAAAAGCAAAAAGAATAAAAAATAAAGCAAAAATCAAAAGAAAATAAATAATTCAAAAAACAAAAAAATACTGGAAAAAAAAATGCCGCCTAATGGGCCACACGGCCTGCATACGACTAGAAACCCATCTGGACATGGGCCAGGATGCAGGCCCGCAGGCCCAATAGGCCCAACATGGCAGTGACAAAGGTAGGCATGTAATGCCTGCATATTAGAGAGGAGCTCAGCACCTGAGCTGCAACGCAGCTTATAAAGAGGTGCTGAGCTCTCTCAGCTAGCGAGGTGGGACTAAACTTCCCACCGCACCGCCAGCACATTAGTCCCGGTTGGTGCCTCCAACCGGAACCAATGCTCCCCTTTGGTCCCGGCTGGTGCCACCAACCGGGACCAAAGCCCTCTGCTTCCCGCCCTTTGGGCTGGTGAAAAGAGGCCTTTGGTCCCGGTTGGTGCCACCAACCGGGACTAAAGGGTGGTCATTGGTTCCGGTTTGTGCGTTGAACCGGGACCAAAGCCTTTGCTAGATAAGCCAGCACTTAGGAAATTTTCAGATTTCCATCGCCAGTTTCCCCCGGCCCGACGACGCCGCGAGCTCGATCTACGCCGCCAGGCTGCCCCGTCGCCGTCGCCGTCGCCCGTGCCCCCGAGCCCACGCCATCGCCCGTCGCCTCGTCCTCCGGCCCCCGTCGCCGTCGCCGTCGGCCTCCGCCGCGCCCCCCCGAGCCGTCGCCCGTACGTCACCGTCGCCCCCCGCCCCCGGCCCGCAGCGGTCGCCGTCGCCCTCCGCCACCCACGCCGTCGCCCTCCGCCGCCCACGCTATCGCCCTCCGTCGCCCGATGTGAGCCGCCGCCACGCCACGGCTCTGTTTATTTTTTTCATATAATTTGTATTATTTTTTTGTTCATTGCATTTTTTCATATTTATATGTATGTGGTAGCTATATGATGAATGGATGTGGCTATGTATGTATGAATATAATGTTCAGACAATTTTTTTGTTTATATACGTTTTTTTCATATATGTATTAATTTTTTATTGAGGTTAATTATTAGTACATATCGATTTTAGGTTAGTGCTTAGTAGTTGAACTAGCTAGTTGATTTAATAAAACTATTTTATTAAATTTTACTATATATAGAAGTAGTTTATTTTTAGTAAGAACTACTTTATTTTATATATTTATAGTAAGTGCTTAGTAGTTGAACTAGTTGATTAATTAATAGAACTATTTTATTAAATTTTACTATATATAGAAGTAGTTTATTTTTAGTAAGAACTACTTTATTTTATTTATTTATAGTAAGTGCTTAGTAGTTGAACTAGTTGATTAATTAATAAAACTACTTTATTTTATTTATAGTAAGTGCTTAATTAGTAGTTGAACTAGTTGATTTAACAAAACTAGTTTATTTTACTATAGATGTAGTTTATTTTTAGCAAGGAAATTAATAGAACTAGTTTGTTTTTTTAGTTAAAGCAATTATTCCCGCATCGACGTCGACGATGCCTATCCCGCATCCTCGTCGTCGACTCGGCGGAGGAGGCCGGCTTGATCAAAGGGGCCATGTCCGGGACTGGGCTCCGCCGGGCTGGTTTTGGGAGGTGCTACCTTCCGGTGGGCGTAGGTTGGTGAGGAACCAGCCCGTCGTTGACCCGATCCTTGTTTGGTGGCGCTCGCGTGGGCCAGTGACGGTGCCGAGGCTTCCGGACACCGCGGAGGTGGTACGTCACCGTGTCAGCGAGGAGGACCAGCACGTCCGTCGCTACATGGTTGCGTTGGAGGGCAGGTTCGACAATACCTGGCAGGTTCTTCAGGGATCTCACTGGAGCTATGATCCTGTGATGGTTCCGTCCCTTTGGGTGTCCACCGCCCTCGCCGATACCCGTCGGGCGCTACTGTTCTAGTTGTACTAGCGATGCTATATGTATGATAGTATTCGAGGTGTATTAGTGATAATATTCGACGATGTACGGACGCATGGAGATGATGTAGTTTTGCTTATAATTGAATGCATCCTAATTTGAATACTACTTTATTTTGTGATTTGATTTTGCTTATTGAATGCTCAAAGTGGAAACTACTCCGATCCTACTTTGAATGCTAAAATTGGAGAGCACTATGATTAGTTGATAGCTTATAGGGTTTTTGTTTTCGCAAAAATCTAGGAGCCCCCGGCCCCTCCATCATCCCCGCCGTCGTCCCTGTCACCGCCCCCTCCGACATCGAGGTGAGACCAGCCAAATCCTCTTTTAGAAAGATAATTAAACGATATTTCGGGTTGACTGTAAGTCTGTCGAGTCTCCACCATATATGAGAGGACGAAGAATCCCGACTGTTGTCGTGGGGGTAGCTTCTCCTTCGTTCCCGTGTGCTAGACAATTTGGTGTAATGCACTCGAGAACGAAAGAAGGATCCACCATCACCGACGGTCGCAAATGTCAGAGAGGAATCAGTGAGGGAGATTTCCACCATATATATATGAGAGGACGAAGAATCCCGGCTGTTGTCGTGGGGGTCGCTTCTCCTTTGTTCCCGTGTGCTAGACATTTTGGTGTAATACACACGGGGACAAAGGGAGGAGCGACCATCACCAACGGTCGAATGTATACACCACGTGAGCTGAGAGTTTTCAAGAAAAGACTCGACAAACCGATAGTCAACCCGTGATGAATAATAATGATCTAATTTAGGTTTTTTTAGTACATATATTTAATTGTAGAAGTTTAATATTTGAATTATGAACATAGGAAATGTCGTACTCGGACGACGAAAGTCTCCCGGGGGAGTGCAACTGGTGCCACGACGACCGAGGTCAGTGCGACAGGCCTCACCTGGACGAAGATCGGCACTTCAGTATTAAGCTGGAGGAGACCTTTGATGTTGAAACGGTACGCAACGACGACAAGTGTTATTTTTTCGTAATTAAGCATGACTTCAACTATTTCAACGTGTACTTTTCATCTTTTACAATTCGGCTAGCTTATCCCATGCCATGCAAGACACTACGTCTTGGAGAGGATGGGTTTTGAAGACCATGAAAGTATGGAAACCAAAGAAAATTCACCTAAGGACCCATCATGATATAGATTTTGAAGTAAAGCTGTATAATTCTGAGAGCGTAACCCATTTTGGTTGCAAAAATTGGGAAGCATTTTGCAAGATGTATGGTTTTGATGAGGGTATGCTTGTCACCATGGATCTTGGTGATCCTGACATCGAGCAAGACAATATGGACATTTGGGTCCTTGTTGATACGCCTCCAATTCTACCGCTATGTGAGTTTCTCAAACATAGTTATTAGCTAATTTGTATTGTTCATTTCAAAATAGTTGACAGCTTATTTTAATTGACAGCTTATTTTGATTGTTCAAACAATGTGCGGAACATGGTAGACAGAACCTACTACACCGATGGCTCTGAGTTAACTTATAAGGAGAAAACTCATCTGGTCGGATTTTGTACTGATATTGAGAATTACAATATCTACAATCAAACTCCTCAACATTATGGTCAATACGTGCCACTAGTGCACGTGTTGAACTACGGTAACTACTATGGAGATACCCTGGTAAGATTTCTTACTATTACGACATCCGTGCATATTTTGCATAGTTCTAAAACTAGTACATCATTGCTAACTATGAAGTTATTACTATGTTTTTCAACAGATAATCCCAGAGGATGGTGTGCCTCATTTGATGTATCAGAATGGTAGGCTTGATATTTTGAATATACAACCAGGTCATCCTATGAATCTCAACTGTCCATACCGGATTTCTAAAAGAAGTGGAGACATGCAAATCAAAGAATGGAAAAAATGTATGGACAGTCGCAAGGAGGTTCTTGGAAGCAAAAGGAAGCGAAGCGCAAGAATTGGAGACGGGATGATCTCCATTCTCCACATTGAAGAGTCAGGGTCTATATTGTTTTATGCTACTTTACCTTAAAGAGGGTATTTTGGTCCTACTTAATACTGATGATCATGTGCTAAGAACAATTAAGTAGGGTTGGTTCGATGACTGTGAGGATGATGATCGTATAACTTGTTATTAATAACGAGTAGAAGTTGTATGCTGATGATTAGTAGGACTTGTTATTATATATGATGATGCATGATGCGTGCATGAAGAGTTATTATATATCAGCGGGTGAAATGAACATGGATTGGATTGAAGTGAAGGCAACATGCATGTGGTGCGTGTCGAAAGTAGTACAATCCAAACTTGATCAAGTTAGGATTAGTATTACTTTCGACATGCACCACATGTTGCCTTCACTTCAATCTAAGCCATATTTAGGCATAACAATACGTAGCGTTGGTAAACCAAGCATGGAGATATAAGAGAGGACACTTCTCTCTAATAGCTACCTAATAACAACCTAAATTAACCCCCCAAAACACCCCAAACCCCCCCTTTCAAAAAAAAACAAAAACCCCAGCCCCTGAAATGCTGACGCGTGGATGCCTATTGGTCCCGGTTGGTGTCACCAACCGGGACCAAAGGCCCTCCGTCCTGGGCTGGCCGTAGCGGCCACGTGGAGGACCTTCTGTCCCGGTTCGTGTAAGAACCGGGACTAAAGGCCAAGGGCATTAGTAACGACCTTTTAGTCCCGGTTCACAAACCGGGACAGAAGGCCCTCACGAACCGGGACAATAGGCCCTTTTCTACTAGTGCATGGCAACTGTCTAGTGTTAGTAAGTGGCAACTCCTAAAGTTTTCAAATCACGGCAACTGTAGTAGACCAGACCATACATGGCAACAGCTGCAGTTGCCCAAAAATGGCATCCGGCACTTGACCTGAGATGGCAACTGTAGTTGTCCGACATGGCAACTGTAGTTCAGCGACATGGCAACTGCAGTTGTCCGACATGGCAACTGCAGTTCAGCGACATGGCAACTGGAGTTACACGTACATGGAAGAGGGTTCGGATTATAGCAATCGCGGCGGGACGCGTGGTTACTGCCATGCGGGGCGTGTGGCTCGCAGGCGGGGAGGGGCGACGGCCGAGACGGGTCGTGCGGGCCGCGTGGTCGCTCGCCCGGACGTGCTCATGCGGGCGACCGCGCCGCACACCGAACGTGCGGGCTGTGGCGGGGTATGCCCGGACATGCTCGTGCGGGCGGGCCTGTGTGGATGCCACACGAGGCGTGCGGCAGATACCCCCTAGATGCCACACGTGTGGCAGTTATCGACGTCTTTTTTTAATGTTTTCACATGTTATAAACTGGTACGTATTCCAATCCAAATCCAATAATGGCAGCTTGCTCCGTTACTCGTGCACGAAGGGTTCAACTTAATTTGCAGAACCTTTCTTACGGCGGCGGCCATGGACGATCTGGAGGCCTCCGTATCAGAGAAGATGAGGCGGGACGAGCCAGGGCATACGGCGTCGACGGCGATCATGGATCGCGGCGACCATGCGTGCGTCGACCACATCAGCTCGCTCCCTGACGAAATCCTCGGCAGCATCATCTCCCTTATCCCCGTCAAGGAAACCACGCGGACAACCGTTCTCTCCTCCCGATGGCGCCACCTCTGGCGCTCCGCGCCGCTCAACCTTGCCGTCGACAAGGACCTCTGCATGAAGGAAAGCGAGTGGATTTCCATCGTCTCTATGATCCTAGCCGCGCACCCTGGTCCCGCCCGCCGCCTCTGCCTCTACAACCCTCTCAAGATCGACATCGGCCGTGACCTCTACGCCAAGTTCGATGGCTGGTTCCGGTCCCCCGCCCTCGACGGCCTCGAGGAGCTCGATTACTGCTGGAGCGACAAACCACCACGCACGCTGCCGCTGCCGCTGCCCGTCCTCCGCTTCGCGTCCTCACTGCGCATCGCCATCATCGGCGGCTGCGATTTCCCCGAGATTAACGCTGCTCCGGCGCTTAGTTTCCCTCGGCTGAAGCATCTCAAACTCTACGGAATCCACATCTCCGAAGGAACCCTGCACCACCTGCTCGCCGGCTGTACTGTGCTTGAGGGCCTCGAGCTTCGCAGGATCCGTGGGCTCAGCAGCATCCGGATCGTCTCGCCGACTCTACGAAGTATTGGCGTATGCGTATCTACTTTTAACCAATATGATGAAGCGCTTCTTTTTCGAGAACTTGTCATCGAGGATGCACCTTGCCTTGAAAGATTAATGCAAGCCGGTTGGTATGGCCCAAGGACAATCAGGGTCATCATGGCGCCCAAACTGACCGTATTGGGCTACCTGTCTAAAACAATCTCCAAACTTGTGATTGGAACCATAATTATTAAGGTATAACAAGTCTTGTTCGTCCTGAGACTTGCATGATGCATTTGTGCATTTACAATTTGTGTCACAGTCGGTTCTTTCTTGATGTGTATGCGTGTGTATTGGTTTATTTTTCAGGAAATGATCCCCATCAGGCTCACTGAGGTGGTGCGTACAGTGAAGGTCTTGACTCTAGAATCTATCGGCCCCAATTTGGATTCAGTTGTTGGATTACTTAGATGCTTTCCCTGCATAGAGAAGCTATACGTCCAGGTGAGAATCATGCTTACAAAATGTTAACCACTTTAGCAAAGGTGTAAGATTGCATGGAATTAAAACCTGTCCAAAGTGTTTTAACTTTGACCGATCAGATATCTCTTGATATGCGTAGTTTGGACATTCAGAAATAATATGCTTATATGCATTACTTTTGATCATCATACGATGCCTTGTTTAATTTGGACATACAGATAAAGCATTTAGTATACTTTTGATAAGCGAAAATATTGCATGGAACCATGGTTCCCTCAAACCTACACTCGGAGCCACACATCTGAAGGCAGCTCTTGTGGGGATCTGTGCATGATGGGTGTGGCAATGCATGGCGGGAATGATCAAGGTACATGGCGGGAACCATCTCACGTTTAATAAACCTACTAAAGGCTAGCAACATGGGGAATAAAATAGTAGATCTGTCTCAAAAGGAAAAAACATTGTCTCCCATGCACTTGCACTGTTCACAATTGTTTAATGCCTAGTGAAATTTAGATGCCGCTGAATTCACATAAACCTACAGAATGCTAGCAATGTAGCGAGAGCATCTGAAATTTGCGGAGTATCAAATGTGCAATATCTAATATTTTTGTTGCATGCTAGAGTTCTAGTTTATGGTGAATATGGCGTCATCTAAAACTTTTTCAGTTCTAACTTTTTTTGGATTGAAACTAGAGTCAATGTCCTAAGTGGACAGTTCTACTTTACAGTTCAGTTCTTCAAATAGCAAAGACTTTCATAGTGTTTTTTTAGATGAAAGGCATAAAGCCCGATTTTCATAGTGTAGATGTGACATAAATTTTTTACTAAATAATGGAATTGTGCAGCTGAATAATCTCCGTGTAGATGTGCAAAACAGGCCTGGTACAGATAATTTTTTATTTCTCGGGCTTGCCTTCTGTGCTACAGTAGCATGGGGAGGCGTGCCAGCCCACCCTGGCCAAAAAAATATAGAGCCCCCAGGCATCTAGGAAACTTTCAAGTTAAAAAGACACATATTTCAAGTTAAGAAACACGTGTTAGAGTTTTATATCATTTAATAATCATGAATTCATACATCATGCATGCAACTAACCTATATTGCTCATTACTTAAGTGGATAATATACCTAATTTGTTGTTCTTCTGCAGTCATGTTTCAGGAATGATATGAAAAATGTGCGGCAATATGACACATTCGATCCTATCGAATGCCTTGATGTCCATCTCAAAGCAGTAGTATTGAACGCATATGAAGGGAAGACACCCGATGTTACCTTTGCCAAGTTTTTTGTTTTGAATGCAAAGGTGCTCAAGGTAATGAAATTTGGTGCCTATGGTACCTGGAACGACAAATGGATGGCTGATCAACAAAGGCTCCTACACTTAGACAATAGAGCTTCTAGAGATGCTCGGTTTGATTTTGAACAGTATACTGGTTCGTGCAGGTTTTTCTATAACAAGCACAAGCATGATATGTGGATGGCTGATCCCTTCGTTAGCTCACTATGTAAATGTTGTTGACCCGCTTGATGCCCTTGATAGATTCTGTGGGATCGTCTAGGCTAGATCATTAAGGGTAGATGGGAGGAGTAGTAGGAGATACCTTCACTTTGATTCGAGGAGGTCCTGATACCGGCCATGGTGACGGTGGCAGGTGGTAGCAGAGAGTGCGTGAGTGGCGGCGGTGGAGCTTCCCATCGCTTCAGTGCCTCCCTCTGGATCGGATAGGGTTAGGAGTGGGGAACCGTGGCGGTGACGAACCTCGTACCCTGTGCCCCTGGTCCCCACCTCCTCTTTATAGCACTGCGCGACAGGGGCCCACCAGCCTTGCTTGGGCTGGACACCCCCGATCAGGGCATGGGTCAAGGGCCCAATGAGCCGTTGGGCCCATTGGTGGAGAGATCAACCTAACATTCTCCCCCTTGATCTCATCATTATACTTTTAACTTTATACTTTGAAATAACTCTTTTCAAAGTACTCGTTCCATCACAGATTTGCATGTAGAGCATGTCTCATCATCACAGTTCATTCCCGATAGAATCAACACCTACAACACACTCCTCTGTTTTGAAACAGATTCTTTAACCTTGGGCCCTTTTATTGTCCGGAAATCTTAGACTATACCATAAAACCCATGTCGACTGTGTGTTCTCCGAACACACTGGGCGGCAAGCCTTTAATAAGCAGATCTGCAAACACTTGTCTGTTGCTTTTATACTTCAAGCATTTCTACATAATTCCGGACTTTCTCCTTTACAACGCATAACTCTGTGTCAGTGTGTTTGGCGTCAACACTTGACTCGTTGTCATAGGAGGGAAAAACTTAAAATGGTTATCGCTGTTGTCAACCATTATCAACTCCGGGTACAGGTATACTTAACCATTTTGCGCGTCCCTCAGCCTCATATCAAGCTATAACATATTTTGCATTGCATTGATGGTAATTATTTCATTCTTTGGAGCTTTTCCACACCAAAACTCCAAGTGTGAAAATTAGCGACAATTGTGGATTTCGCTATACATTTCACAACTCCTGTCTTTGTACTCACAATCTTTTGAGAGTACTTATTTCTTTCAGCATGAGGTCGATATCTTTGAGTCCATTCCAGTGATCTATATATGGACTGGACATTGCCAAAACAACCCAGATACGTGAACTATGTCATGGTAATATATTGAGCTTCAACAGCTGAAGCATATGGCACCATATCCGTTTTCAATCTTTTCTCATCAACTTTTGAAACACCATAGTTTCCAGTTCCATTATCCTTGACTATAAGAACATGTGTAGGCTTTCTCGCATGCATACTTTAGAGACCTTTCTAAGCATGTCCATGCGACATTACTAATACCCCTTTTATTCTTTTCTTGGTGAATCTCGATAATTATAACGAGAGACACTCTACCGAGAACATTCTTTTGAACTTTGAGAACAAGAACTTCTTTTCTTCTCCTGCAGTAGATTGACATGACCACTAGCAAGTAGGACGTCATCCACATGCACAGGATTATGAAATGAATTTCCCATTCTATAACTTTGCATGGATACAATTGTCCTCTCATTTTCTTTAACCCAAAACAACATTTGATTGCTTTAGTCCATAAAAGACTTCTTCAGGCAGTATCCCCTGTGTTCTTTACTTTCACCTGATGTAACTCAGATCATAATATCTTTCATCTGATGTAACTCAGATCATGATGTGCTACCAACACTTATTGATAATCTATTCAGTGTAAACGCGCAAAAACCTTTCGATTTAAGTCGTGTTTTACACCTTTACGTATTTCCTTTGGAGTCACATTGACCTTGTAGACCCTTTAGAGCCTACTATTTTGGCTCCATTGGAAATTACTTATGAGTCCCAAACATCGTCGGGATTCACCAATTTTATTTCATCTCACATAGTCTCTTATCATTTATACAAACAAACACTTCTCGAAACTCGATTGAGCGCTTTAAATGAGGTAGGATCTACCTCCATTAACATAGACTTTATAGTAATCAGAAGTATATGATTTTCTCATTCCTTGAGACCATCTGTGTGTCTCAGGTACTGGCACTTCTTTCATATGGGGTTGTTATTGCTCTGTCATTGCCAAGAGGCAATCTCATTGTATAGTCTTTCATCTCCAAGAGGCAATAGGTTTTACAGGGACCTTTAACACAAGATCCATGTTAACTCATTCCTCCTTTATACAGAAAACAACAGGTGTTGTATAGGTCATACAACATGCTCCCCCAGATTACTCCATCTTCACTAAAAATGGCGTATCTTTAAAGTTTATTATTTGGGTTTATTCTGTTAAAACTTTCTTATTTATGGCACTTTAAGCACCGTCTTAGCATTCCTTAGTATGCTTTCAAAATTGAATACATGTATTTCTTTTCTTTAGGGGTATTATTATGACCGCCGTACTCCCCCAGACGATCACATTCTTCATTCATGGATCACCTTAGATGCATAATGTGCATCACATTATCTAAAGTATATGGGAGTTTCATCATTCTTAGATTATCTCATATTTCTTTCTCCCCCTCGAAATGTGGCAAGAACTTTTTTGCCACAATTTCGAAAAACCATTCATAACTCTTGTGAATTGAGGAAACTTTGATTATCTACTTCATTTAACTGATTACTTCATACGTAATGAAGTTATCTGTTAACTGGTATGGGAGTACTTTTTCCTCATTCCATTTCAGAAACTCAACAGAGTTCTTTATAATTAGTACTTTTGCAAGTCGCACTTGCATATCATTTTTATCTTTAGGTTCGTCTGTAACTTTTATTCTCTTTGGATTTATTGAGTGCTTAATGACCGATGTACATTCGATACTAGGAAAGCATAATAGCTACTCCATACTTTTCTCCCAGAGTGGGACATATTAAAAGCACATGAGTCATCATATCTTTCTCCTGTCATACAGGATAAGTCCTTTGCCAAAATTTCTCCCGCCATACAGGATTTTTGACATAATACTATGTCAACTTTACCCAGTTACGCAGGTATTTTTCCAGACTTTTCCCGCCATGCCGGTTTTATCATAATCATCTTTTCCCGCTATGCGGGTAATTCCCTATAAGGGACATAAATGACAGAATTGGCTCTTTTGACCGCATATTCCATAATCAAATTCAGAAATAAATCCGAATGCTCTTTGACACACATGCTTGATCCGACGTTGGTCAAATTAAACACGCATGTTGTTTGTTTCATCTCAAACCATGTTGACTGAAAAATCTTCTTCATAGAGAGTACATGAAAGACATTCGTCAACCAAGACTCTCAATGATCTATCTCTTTTCTTTTCTTGGATCAATATCCAAGAATTCTTTCTCTTTTGAAGCCATTCTTTAGAGAGAACATATTCCCTCACGTTATGACCTTTCTTGGTCATCTTTCGGGTCACAAGTACCCAGCCATTCGCTTTCACGAATGAAGGCATGGAAAACTTTTAGTCTGAGAAAACTTAGCCAACAATCAACAATAATGAGCATAAAAATAACCCTACGTTGGTCTGGTTAAAAAAAATATGCACATTAAACTTTTGAAACTTTCTTTTATATTCTAAATCATCGTTGTGGAAGAATTAGAATAAAACATCACCTCTTTACATTAATTCCACATCACCGTTGGGCAGAAATGGAAAAAACGCATAACTCATAAATAATGTGATGATAAAATTTCTGTTAAGTAACTTTGCTAAGAAAATAATCATCATTATCAACTTTATTGCAGCGGAAAACTAGCAATATACATTTCTCAATCTTTATCAAATTCTCTGAAAATTGGGCAGAGATTTGAACTTTTAACTATAAGACTCATTGAATTATAATATTGTCATCTTCAACGTTGGTCAGAAAATAACAATACTATAATTAAACTTTAATCAAATATCTCTCTACTGAAGCTATCTGAATCTGATTTCACCCACAAGTGAAAAAACTTCTATCAAAAACCGTTCTTCCAATTAAATTTCTTGTTGGTTCCAATTTAATTGGAGGATAAAACTTTTACTTTCTTTGTAAAAGAGCACTATTAATTATTTAGGCAGCGGAAAAACATGAATAAAAACTCATGAACTTTTAATTCTTTACAGAAACTTCTCTTTGACAAAAAAAAATTCATGAACTTTATTATTTTCTTTATAAAATTCATGAACATTCCCTTTTCTGAAAATTTTCATTCTCAGAAACTTTTTATGTTTACTTTTCTATTTTCTAAACAAAAAAAATTCTTTGAATAATTTTGAATAGAAAGAAAACTGTACTGCAATTAGCCCAAAACTGGAGAGGAAAAGCAAAAACAAAACAGAAAAAACAGCAGCCCAGCCTGCCGGCCTCGGCCCAGCGCGCGCACGGCTCGCCGCCCACGGCCTGCGGGCGAGCTCCACGGCTCGCTGGTGGAAGCTGGTGCTGGCGGTTGCGGCCTGGTGCAATGGCCCAGCTTCCACCAGCGCTTTCGGCCCAGTGGCCCAGGGCTGAACTAGGGTTTTAATCCCAGCCGTCCTTTCTCATCGGACGGTCTCCCGCTCGTTTAGGACGAACAAAACCGAGAGAGAGCTCCTGTCCGAGACCTAGCGCCTCCTTTCTGTTTCTCTCTCTCTCTCTCTCTTCTGTCGCCAGCGACGGCGAGACAGGGGAGCTGCGCCCCGGTCTACCGCTCGGGCCGCCGGCGACGGAGGCGAGAGCCACCACAGCCGCGCGCACCTCCTTTTCCCTTCCCCCTTTTATTTCCACTCTCTCTCTCTCTCTCTCTCTCTCGCCGCCATCTCCCTGTTCTGTTTACTGTGAGAGAGAGAGACGCAGCAGAGATGCGACCTCCGCAGCTCCCTGGCTGCGCGACGGCGACCGGAGCGGCGGCGCCCCTCCCGGCCCTCTTGCCGGTGTGCGCGTGCTCCCGAAGGAGCGCGCGCCGCCGTCAAGCGGCCCGGTTGCGGTGCCCTGTCCCCCTTTGGGGTCTCTGTTCTTCTTCCCGGTGCCTTGCTAGGCGATGCGCGCCGGGATCGAGAGGAACGGCGCGGCACAGCGGCGGCGCACAACTCTGAGGAGTGATTCAAGATATTTTTTTGTGTGGTTCGGATTCGATCCGATCTGGTGAGGGGAGGGGTTTTCTTTTCTGTTCTCTACCCGAAAACAAGCCTAGTTGACATCTGATACCATTGATAGATTCTGTGGGATCGTCTAGGCTAGATCATTAAGGGTAGATGGGAGTAGTAGTAGGAGATACCTTCACTTTGATTCGAGGAGGTCCTGATACCGGCCATGGTGACGGTGGCAGGTGGTAGCAGAGAGTGCGTGAGTGGCGGCGGTGGAGCTTCCCATCGCTTCAGTGCCTCCCTCTGGATCGGATAGGGTTAGGAGTGGGGAACAGTGGCGGTGACGAACCTCGTACCCCGTGCCCCTGGTCCCCACCTCCTCTTTATAGCACTGCGCGATAGGGGCCCACCAGCCTTGCTTGGGCTGGACGCCCCCGATCAGGGCATGGGTCAAGGGCCCAATGAGCCGTTGGGCCCATTGGTGGAGAGATCAACCTAACAGCCCTTTCGAGAGATATATGTTTCTGAAGTCATCTCTTTTGCTCCAACCATACTAATGTGTTTCTATGTAATGAGCTTCTGCTTGCACAACTTTTGCTACCTTCAGGCATATGCTATTTTGAAACTGAAAGAGCAACTTCTTCTAGTAAGTTGCAGCGTTTTGTCAGCATATTTGTTTGGAAGTGTATATGAAAGAGCTATGTATTTGTTTGCCCAAATGTTGGGCAAAATATGGGAATTACTAGCTTAACATTGAGTGTGGCTGAATAAATACTGAAAACCTCTGTCGAAACGAGAACACCAGAAATTATGGTCTGAAGATAGTCAGACAGAGATTTGTGGATTCTTATCTTACCACATCAACTCAAAAGAATCATGGATGACTCTGAGAGGGGTGCTGTCGCCAATCAGTGACTTCAACCATGGCACTAGCCTTACTACGAATCCAGTTGTCTGCCAGGACACAGTTAACACCAATTCAGTCAAAACTTCCTCAGAACAATTTCAGCAGTCATGTAGGCCGTTGGAATGATGGAATGCTGCAGTTAGTTATGCAGAGATGTACTGCAGATATGGTCGGCGACCTGGTGCATGGCCTCCTTTGGGTTGTGGGTGACGTCGCTATCACAAAACAGGAGTAGAGCATCCTGCATTTCACTCCAAAGTCTGTTTCTCTGAACTCTGAAGATGCCAACAACACCCAACCAAACCATCCAACACAAATATGGACGATCAGAACAATTGCAATCTGATTATCCTCATTGTGCTCGTTGTCGGGTCTAGCTAGCTGACGCCGAGAGGGCCGCATCCTCATCGGTGCGCCTGGCAGCTCCGTCGCTACCCTTTAATCTCTCAAGATACTCCTCGTCGCTGTCAGTCGGGCACTAGACGCTCTTGGGCTGCATCCTGTGGTACAGCTTGCCGGATTTCTGCATCAGGCTGACAGGCTGTACGTGTACGTGGATATGAACAGGCCGCCAAGCTGCATGGAGGCAGGCGCAGAGTGAAACTACGAAGTCTGAACTCTCTTTTGGTGTCAGAGAAAAGGTTACTATGGTGGCAGATTCTGGTCTTACAGCCATGGACAATGAACAGTAGGAGAGGCCGCGTGAGCGTCGCCGGCTCCGATCATTCGCAAACGGGTCTCCCTCTTGGTCGCAGATGGCCGAGACGACGATCAGCGGAAAGTAGAGATTTCCTGCTATTTTTAGTCGCGTCATCAAATTATAAGTAGTTTGTGGCAACTGGCAACTCAAAGTCTGAAGCTGTGTGTAACCTGATGAGCACAAGGCGGTGTTGAGGGCCTGGAAATGCTGCGGCTGTTTCAGGAACTTGCATGCTATCCAGAACGTGATTGCTATTTTTTCACTATCACGAACCACCTGTATGATGGCTAGAAAGGTAGTAATTAAGTTTCTTCAGATTTGGATATCTGCATGGATTGCTCTGCGATGCATCCTCCGGAACTCTGGAACCAGACTATGCTACGTAGTCGCCACTCACCAGGAGCCCAGGAGGCAACGTCGGTCAGCGTGACCGTCTCGGTGAGGCTCACAAACACCAGAGGAAGGGGTGATGAAGACAGTGAAAACAACGTGTCAGACTCAGACGTGAAATCAATTCAAGTTGGATCAGCCAGTGACAACGATTAATGGGAGCATTATTTTTTAATAAATAAAACAAGATAAAAATGTAGCAATGGTGGCCTAGGTCATGCTCAATTTTAGGAGGGGTGGATGCACGCTACAGTATAGGAAACGCACCCGTAATTAGAGGACTTCGTTAACTAAACCTTAGGGGATAAAATCTTTCAGATTTGCGTCCCTTCGTTATCGGAAGGCGGCGGCGGCCATGGACAATGTGGCGGCTTCCGAACCAAAGAAGCGGAGGCGGGACGAACAAGGGCCTCCGGCGAGCAGCGATGGCAGCGACGATGCGGGCCTCAACCTCATCAGCCGTCTGCCCGACGAGATGCTCGGCACCATCATCTCCTTCCTCCCGATCAAGGGCGCCGCGCAGACAGCCATTCTCTCCTCGCGGTGGCGCCACATCTGGCGCTCCACCCCGCTCAACCTCATCGTCGACGACGGAGTCTCCCGGAATGAAAGAAAGGGCATCGCCGTCGTGTCCAAGATCCTAGCCGCACTCCCTGGGCCCGCGTGCCGCTTCTCCAGCAGGACCCACCTCCACCGCGGCTTCTACACCAAGCTCGACGGCTGGTTCCGGTCATCCGCCCTCGATGGCCTCGAGAAGCTCGAGTTCCACGGAGATGACATGCCGCCGCTCCAACTGCCTCCATCCGCGTTCCGCTTCGCTCCCACGCTGCGCGCCATCGGCATCGGCCGCTGCAATTTGTCCGAGATTAACACTGCCACCGTGCTTCGTTTCCCTCGGCTGAAGCAACTCAAGCTCTATACGAGGTCCCCATCTCGGAAGCGGCCCTCCAACACCTGCTTGCCGGCTGCACTGCGCTCGAGATCCTCGAGCTTCAGGACATACACGGGCTCAGCACAGTCCGGATCGTCTCGCAGACTCTCCGGTGTATTGGTTTCTCTGTTTGTCGCTGCTACAAAGTAGAAGTGGTGTTCCACGAGCTTGTCATTGAGGATGCACCTTCTCTTGAGAGACTAATTCAACTTCATAGCAACGGTCCAAAAACAACTAGGGTCATCTCCGCGCCGAAATTGATGATGTTGGACTGCCCTAGAATCTTCAAACTTGTGATTGGCAACCTAATTATAAAGGTGCACTAGTAGAAAAAGGGCCTATTGTCCCGGTTCGTAAGGGTCTTTTGTCCCGTTTTAGGAATCGAAACTAAAAGGTCGTTACTAATGCCCTAGGCCTTTAGTCCCGGTTCTTACACGAACCGGGACAGATGGGCCTCCACGTGGCCGCTGGGGCCAGCCCAGGCAGGAGGGCCTTTGGTCCCGGTTGATGACACCAACCGGGACCAAAAGGCATCCACGCGTCAGCATTTCAGGGGCTGGGTTTTTTGTTTTTTTTGAAAGGGGGGAGGGTTTAGGGGGTAATTTAGGGTGTGTAAGCTAGCTAACAGAGAGAAGTGTCCTCTCTTATTTCCGTGCTTGGTTTACCAACGTACTGCTATGCCTAAATATGGCTTAGATTAAAGTGAAGGCAACATGTGGTGCATGCTGAAAGTAATATTAATCCTAACTTGATCAAGTTTGGATTAGTACTACTTTCGACATGCACCACATGCTTGTTGCCTTCACTTCATTCCAATCCATATTCATTTCACCCACTGATATATAATAACTCTTCATGCCCGCATCATGCATCATCATAATAACAAGTCCTACTAATCATCATCATACAACTTCTACTCGTTATTAATAACAAGTCATACGATCATCATCCTCATAGTCATCGAACCAACCCTACTTAATTGTTCTAGGCACATGATCATTAATATTAGGTAGGACCTAAATACCCTCTTTAAGGTAAAATAGCATAAAACAATATAGACCCTGACTCTCCATTATGAAGAATGGAGATCATCCTGTCTCCAATTCTTGCGCTTCGCTTCCTTTTGCTTCCAAAAACCTCCTTAAGAATGGAGATCATCGTGGAGCAAGTCCTATTCTTCTTGAAACTTGCATGATGCAATAATTTGGCCATATTCTATTTGCAGTATCTTATTTTCTTGATGTCTGCATTGGATTTTGCCAGGAAATGATCCCCATCAGCTTCACTGCATCGGTGCGCACAGTGAAGGTCTTGGTTTTAAATTCTGTCGGTCATAATCGTGATGTAATTATTGGATTCCTTAGATGCTTTCCATGCGTGGAGAAGCTACACATTCAGGTGAATATATTTTTTGTTAAATGTTAACCACTCCAGCAAAAGGGTCTAAATCTCATGAGTTCAACAAATTCAAAGGTGTTTTATCTTTCATCAGTCGTGTATTTTTTGGACACCCAGCTTGGACGTATTGAAATAATATTCGACAAAGTTAACTTCCCCAATAAAGTTTATCTTTTGCTAACTTTTCACCAATTATTAGGGGGTGTCGGGGCACCCGGGTGCTATAGCACATTTTCGCAATGACAAATCTAGTGGTCAAAACTGCATCGAGCAGACTTTGTTGGTAATAAAAGGAAACATGTTATTCCAATACCTTGTCTAGTCATCCTCATTTCAGACCTCATGTTACTCACCCTGATGGGATTAGATGGCATCTATGAAAAAAATATTCTTTCTGTTGTGACAACTACGTACATTTAATTTGTTCTCTTCTTCTGCAGTCATGTCTTAGGATTATGAATGATATGAAAATTGTGCAGCAATATGACATGCACGATCCTATCGAATGTCTTGATCTTCATCTCAGAGAAATAATATTGAACGGCTATGAAGGCAGGGCACATGATCTTAACTTTGCCAGGTTCTTTGTTCTGAATGCAAGGGCGCTCAAGGTAATGAAATTTGGTGTCTGTGTTAGTAGCTACAGTGAGAACTGGATCGCTAATCAGCACATGCAGCTACAACTGGATAACAGAGTTTCTAGAGATGCACATTTTGATTTCAAAAGAAATTGTAGCCGTTGCAGTTTTTACTGTAACACACATACATGCATGATATATTGATGCCTCATCCCTTTAATAGCTAAATGCAGGCCGGAATGGCTTGATGCCCTTTCAAGAGATATTCAACTTATCTTGACTTATCTTTTGTTATAAACATTCTCTCTTTTTATATGAAATGATTAAAAGCTTTCGTTACACTATTTCCATTTGAGAGAAATCCTTGATATGTGTTCATTCGTTGGAAGTTGCAATGTTATGTCAGCATACAGGAGTTGAAGGCGCCTGTTACGAAAATAAAGGGATTATAAGCCATAGAGTAATTGTGCACAAATTTCTCGGGAGCTCACAGAACTATGGTTTAAAATGTTATGTCAGCATGCCAGACCCCGCGTGAAATGTTGTTTAAAATAATTTTGCCAATGCAAAATTTGGATCATGGGGTTACACAAACTTAAGACATGATTCAAAGAGTCGTCGTATCATAAAAGCATCGTTCAAACTGATGTAAATATATATAAAGTAAATTTATGTGTAACACTGGTCACCGAAATGTGGTAGTCTGTGATGTATTTTGAAAGTTAGTCAACCGGCCTCTCCCGTGTACACCGCCCAATTTGGTTGGTACAATGTTTTGGAACAAAACCTTAAAAGGATCACTATGTCAGTGGGTGGGGGGCGGGGGGCAATAAACGTGTTTAAAGTTTAAACTAACATTTTAGAAAAAAGTAACTGCTTTTATAACACTGTGAAATGACTATGGTAGCAAGTCTCCGTCAGTCTCAGGCTCTCATCATGTGGTTCCCTAATTTGACAAACTGTTCCATTCCAAACCGCCGAAGAAACACATGCATGTTTCCCTACATCGTGAGGTCAAGGACAGACGGTGCATTGTCAGCTCCAAATGGCAATCCGCTGCCGCCACCATTTAGAGGCAAGAAAACCAAGGTAACTCCCGGGAATGGGCACCAACCTTGGCAAGCATGTCCTGAAGGTCGAGATTGTCGCAGCTGATGGGGAAGACCTCGGTCTTAGCAAGAGGTTGGCGGACTGGAGAATCATGTTTATACATTTTATGAGATCCTGACATCACTTGTCACACTGAATCAATTTGCTTTTTATCTCTATCTACCTTGGTAACAGGAATTTAGAAATATGTACAATCAGGGGAGTAGTTCTGGTGCAGAAGCACAAGCTTCTGCTTCTACATGTTAACCAACAGAAGGAGAGAGGGGGGGGGGGGGGGGGGGGGTCTTCAATGGAGCCAGCAAAGTTTATGGAACAAGTTTTGGCCTCTACTTTGGTCTTTGAAAGTGCGCGCATGATTATCATTTAATACCCCTCTAATCTTGAGCATGATTATCATTTGTGAGTAGTTACTTTTGTTCTTGAGGTCACGGGAGAAATCTTGTTGCAAGTAATCAGGTGAACTTTGATATGTGTTCGATATTTTGATGGTATGTATGTTACGATTCGCTTAGTGGTGTCATGTGAACGTCGACTACATGACACTTCATCATATTTGGGCCTAAAGGAATGTATTGTGGAGTAGTTATTTGATGATGGGTTGCGAGAGTAACAGAAGCTTAAACCCTAGTTTATGCGTTATTCCGTAAGGGACCGATTTGGATCTAAAAGTTTAATGATATGGTTAGATTTATTCTTAATACTTTTTTCGTAGTTGCGGATGCTTGCGAGAGAGTTAATCACAAGTAGGAGGCTTGTTCAAGTAAGAATAGCACCTAAGCACCGGTCCATCCACATATCAAATTATCAAAGTAGCGAACACAAATCAAACCAACATGATGAAAGTGACTAGATGAAATTCCCGTGTATCCTAAAGAACACTTTGCTTATCATAAGAGACCGTTTTGGCATGTCCTTTGCCCCAAAAGGATTGCGCTACCTTGCTGCACTTTTGTTACCATTACCGTTACTTGCTCGTTACAAATTATCTTGCTATCAAACTACTCGTTACTTATAATTTCAGTGCTTGCAGAGAATACCTTGTTGAAAACTACTTGTTATTTTCTTCTGCTCCTCGTTGGGTTTGACACTCTTACTTATCGAAAGGACTAAGATTGATCCCCTATACTTGTGAGTCATCAGAGTGCTGTAAGTAGGGCTGGATCTTGAGGAACACCCAGGCCCAGTTCTTTTGCCAGAATCCGGGGATTCTCCCAGAATCCGACCCTTACCCAGCTTCTCCCAGAATCTTTCAGCCCCATTTGTTTTACAATCCTGTCTAATTAGACTCTAACTAGATAGGATTGTAAAACAAATGGGGCTCAAAGACTCTGGGAGAAGCTGGGTAGGGGTCGGATTCTGGGAGAATCCCCAGATTCTGGCAAAAGAACTGGGCCCCAGTCGCCCACTTCAAAGGCTCTGTCCGATCGTTGCTTGTCCGCAGACTCCTTCATTTGCTGTCGAGCCCGGAGAAGGTGTTGGCGTAGCAGTGCCTCCATCTGGGATCGATCCGGAAGCCAATCATGAAGGTCTGGCGCAGCGCAAACACTGGGTCCAAAATACCAAAGTGCCGTGGGGCGTGACCGTACAGAGCTTCAAACGAAGAAGTCCCCAACGTTGAATGCGGTGAGGTGTTGTACCAGAACTCCGCCAGTGCCAACCACGCAGACCACTTGGACGTACACGCATGCACAAAGCACCATAAGTAGGTCTCCAAGCATTGGTTTACGCGCTTCGACTGTCCGTCGGTCTGCGGGTGTCGCGCCGTGCTCATGCGCAGTTCAGTGTGTGTTAGCCGGAACATCTCCTTCCACATAGTACTGGTGAAGATGGGATCTCGATCTGAGACGATGGCCTCCGGCAACCATGTAGCTTGTAGATGTTGTTGACGAAGGCAAGGGCGACTTGGAACACCGTGAAGGGATGCGACAACGGAATGAAGTGTGCGTGCCGCGAAAACTTGTCGACGACCACCATTATAATGTTGTAGCGAGACGATTGCGGCAGTCCCTCGACGAAGTCCATGGTGATAAGCTCCCATGCTTGCTTTGGCACGGGTAGAGGCTCCAGCAGCCTAGGGTAGCGGACCCACTTTGGCTTGGCCTGCTTACAGACCTGACACTCCTCCACTAGCAGCTTCACGTGTTGCTTCATGCCTGGCTAGGTGAATAGCCGGCGGATGCGACGGTAGGTGGCATTGAACCCTGAGTGGCCACCGATTGCTCCGGAGTGTAGGGCCGTCAGGACTAGTTTCTGAAGTGCCTTGTTGTGCCCGAGCCAGACGCGTCCGTTGTGCCTGATGATGCCATTCTGGAGGAGGAATCCGTCGTGACCGTTGGGCTCAGTAGCTAGACGAGCCAACAATTTTTGAGCGGCTGGATCGACGTTGTAACCTTGTTGCACTGCTTCCAGCCAGAATGGAACAGCCACGGTGACCGTGGCCAGGTCCCCCTGCGGTGGCCCGGGGCGGCGAGACAGAGCATCTACCACCCTGTTGTCCTCTCCCCGCTTGTACACCATTCTGTACCTCAAGCCCAATAGTTTAGCTATTATCTTCTGCTGACAGGGTGTCGCCAATCGCTGATCTTCGAGATGTACTAGACTGCGTCGCTCTGCAAGTAAATGTGCCACTGCTCAACTGCCATAAGAATGGCCAGACCTTCCTTCTCATTGGTGGACAAGGCACGGTTCTTGGGGCCCAATGATTTGCTGAGAAATGCCACTGGGTGTTTGCCCTGGCGCAACACTGCTCCAATGCCCCGATCAGAGGCGTCCGTTTCCAGCTCAAACGGCTTCATGAAATCCGGAAGGGCCAACACCGTTGCGGTGGCCAGTGTTGTTTTGAGCTCTTGGAATGCTGCGGCTTCGAGGTCCATCCATCGGAAGATCGTGTTCTTCTTGAGCATGTCCGTGAGAGGCCTACTGATTTTGCCAAAGTTCTTGACAAACTTGCGGTAATATCCCGCTAAGCCGGGGAACCCGCGCACCTCCTTGACATTTGTTGGAGTTGGCCATTTTTGAACTGTAGCCACATTCTTGCCGTCTGTGCGCACTCCCTCCCCACTGATCTGGTGTCCCAGATAGGTGAGACTGGGCCTGGCAAGCGAACACTTTCTCATCTTGATCTTCAGCTGATGCTCATTGAGTAACTGGAACACTTGCCGCAGAAGTTGGACGTGTCGTTTAAAAGTGGCGATGTAGACTAGAATGTCATCAATGAAAACAAGCACCCCTTTTCGATTTACCGGTGCCAAGACAATGTTCATTCCCCCTTGAAAAGTTGACGGACCACCGATGACTCCATAGGGCAGCACCCGGAACTCGAAATGGCCATAGTGCATCTTAAAGGCTGTTTTGTGCTCATCCTCGGGCTTCATACGGATTTGGTGGTACCCAACCTGCAGGTCAAGGGTGGTGAAGAATTTGGCACCCGCTAATTCATCCAGAAGCTCATCGATCACTGGTAGAGGAAACTGATTCTTCACTGTCACTGCATTGAGGTGCCGGTAGTCCATGCAGAAGCACCAGGTCAGGTCCTTTTTCTGAACTAGCAAGACTGGCGACGCAAAGGGACTGGTGTTGGGTACAATAATCCCTTGCGCCAACATGTCCGCAACTTGCTTTTCAATCTCATCCTTTTGTGCTGGGCTGTAACGATACGGCCGGATATTGATTGGGCGTGCTCCAGGCAACAGGGGTATAGTGTGGTCGAAGGTGCGTTGCGAGGGCAAGCTGCTCGGCTCGGTGAAAGAGGTGGTTGTACTCTTGTAGGAGATTGGAGATTGCTAGAGGAACTGGCGGTTCAGTGGCCTAGATCTCTTCCGGCCACATTGCACACAAGTGCACCACATGCGTGACCCCGGCATGCTGCAGCAGCGCATCCAACTCTTGGTTGGAAAGCTGCTGGCATTGAGTTGTATCAGCCCGAGCCCCTTGCAATTGAACCCGTTTTCCGGCATGATCAAAGTCCATGGTCTTCTCCGTCCAGTGCACCTTCATCGGACTGTGTTGCGCCAACCAATCAATCCCCAGAATGACGTCATAACTGCCCAGGGGAAGTACCTTGAGGTTGTTGGTGAAGGTAACCTCCTGGGTACGCCACTAGCAATCCGGCAGTTCACGGTCACTGTGCATCACACCTCCGTTCACCACTCGCACAGTCAGAGCGCTCTGAGCGGTCTGCACCCCTTGCAAGTGATCTGCCAGGGCCTCACTGACGAAGCTGTGAGAGGAGCCCGAGTCAACCAACATGAGAACCTCGCGGTCCTGAATCCACCCATGGAGTCGCATGGTAGTGGGGGATTCAGCGACCTCCATTGCCTCCTTGAATATGACACCACAATCAGCATCTTGCTCGCTCGGCGTGGCTTCACCGGGCGCTTCTTCACTGCTGTGAGAGGGTTCGCTGTGCATCATGTCCAGCAGCTCTTCCACCACATGTAGCTGCACCATCGGCCCACAACGATGGTCGCGCCCCCACCGCTCACCGCAGGTGAAACAGAGGCCACACGCACGTCGGTATGCTCGCAGCGCCGCCATCTTGTCTTCAATCGGTGGTGTGTGTGCCGCCTCCACTGCTCGTCGATCAGTGATGCGCGCTTCAGAGGAGATCGTCTGCTTGAGTGGCGCAGTGGGTGGCGGCGGTGGCAGTGGCAAAGAAGTGCGAGGCACCGCTCACGACGTCGCGGGCGCAGAGTAGCGCCGCTCTTCCTGTTTGTCCTCCCGGCGCATCGCTTCCAGGACCTCTTCCTACAGCACGCAAGATCGACGGTAGTATCGAGAGATTTTGGTCGATGTAAAACCACAACTGCTCTAATTTCCTTTTGTAATCCATCAATGAAATGTGTGATAAAGTAGGATGGCTCCCACGACTCGTGGTGTGCCATGAGATTATGCATGATTTGGGTAAAATTTTCAGCATATTCTGCCACTGAGCCGTTCTATCGAAGCCGGTTAAACTCATGCAAGAGGGACTGAAATTCCTCTCGCCAGAACTGCACACAAACAGCTTCGGCAAATGTGTTCCAATCAGTGTAAATCACGTGAGCCTTGGTGGATTGCAACCAACATAATGCCCTGTCGATGAAGTACATCATGACGCAGCTCACCCATGTATCTGGACTAAGGGTACACACTCTGAAATAGGCCCCGCATTTCAGACACCAAGCTCTGGGACCATTGCTACCTCTTGAGCACTGCGTTGGTTTTCCCTTGAAGAGGAAAGGGTGATGCAGTAAAGTAGCGTAAGTATTTCCCTCAGTTTTTGAGAACCAAGGTATCAATCCAGTAGGAGATCACGCACAAGTCCCACGCACCTACACAAACAAATAAGAACCTCGCAACCAACGCTATAAAGGGGTTGTCAATCCCTTCACAGTCACTTACGAGAGTGAGATCTGATAGATATGATAAGATAAATTTCTTGGTATTTTTATGATAAAGATGCAAAGTAAAACAAATGGCAATAAAAATAGCTAAGTGTTGGAAGATTAATATGATGGAAAATAGACCCGGGGGCCATATGTTTCACTAGTTGCTTCTCTCAAGAGCATAAGTATTACGGTGGGTAAACGAATTACTGTCGAGCAATTGATAGAATTGAGCATAGTTATGAGAATATCTAGGTATGATCATGTATATAGGCATCACGTCCGCGACAAGTAGATCGAAACGATTCTGCATCTCCTACTATTACTCCACACATCGACCGCTATCCAGCATGCATCTAGAGTATTAAGTTCATAAGAACAGAGTAATGCTTTAAGTAAGATGACATGATGTAGAGGGATAAACTCATGCAATATGATATAAACCCCATCTTTTTATCCTCGATGACAACAATACAATACGTGCCTTGCTGCCCCTGCTGTCACTGGGAAAGGACACCGCAAGATTGAAACCAAAGCTAAGCACTTCTCCCATTGCAAGAAAGATCAATCTAGTAGGCCAAACCAAACTGATAATTCGAAGAGACTTGCAAAGATAACCAATCATACATAAAAGAATTCAGAGGAGATTCAAATATTGTTCATAGATAATCTTGATCATAAACCCACGATTCATCAGATCTCGACAAACACACCGCAAAAGAAGATTACATCGAATAGATCTCCAAGAAGATCGAGGAGAAAATTGTATTGAGATCCAAAGAGAGAGAAAAAGCCATCTAGATAATAACTATGGACCCGAAGGTCTAAGGTAAACTACTCACACATCATCGGAGAGGCTGTGGTGTTGATGTAGAAGCCCTCCGTGATCAATGCCCCCTCCGGCGGAGAGCCGGAAAAGGCCCCAAGATGGGATCTCACGGGTACAGAAGGTTGAGGTGGTGGAAATAGGGTTTTTGCTCCGTATCTGATGTTTCCAGGTGAAAGATCGTGGATGTCGCCTAGAGGGGGGGGGGGTGAATAGGCGCTTTAAAATAATTACGGTTTAGGCTTGTACAAATGCGGAATAAACCTAGCGGTTAATTTGACAAGCACAAAACCTACAACAACTAGGCTCACCTATGTGCACCAACAACTTATGCTAAGCAAGATAAACAACTAAGTGATAGCAAGATATATGACAAGAAACAATATGGCTATCACAAAGTAAAGTGCGTAAGTAAAGGGTTCAGTTAAGAGATAACCGAGGCACGTGGAGACGACGATGTATCCCGAAGTTCACACCCTTGCGGATGCTAATCTCCGTTTGGAGCGGTGTGGAGGCACAATGCTCCCCAAGAAGCCACTAGGGCCACCGTAATCTCCTCACGCCCTCGCACAATGCAAGATGCCGTGATTCCACTAAGGGACCCTTGAGGGCGGTCACCGAACCCGTACAAATGGCAACCCTTGAGGGCGGTCACCGAACCCGTACACTTTGGCAACCCTTGGGGGCGGTCACCGGTACCCGTCAAATTGCTCGGGGCGATCTCCACAACCTAATTGGAGACCCCGACGCTTGCCCGGAGCTTTACACCACAATGATTGAGCTCCGAACACCACCAACCGTCTAGGGCGTCCAAGCACCCAAGAGGAACAAGCTCAAGGGCACCAAGCACCCAAGAGTAATAAGCTTCTCAACTTGTAACTTCCACGTATCACCGTGGAGAACTCAAACCGATGCACCAAATGCAATGGCAAGGGCACACGGAGTGCCCAAGTCCTTCTCTCTCAAATCCCACCGAAGCAACTAATGCTAGGGAGGAAAATGAGAGGAAGAACAAGAAGGAGAACACCAAGAACTCCAAGATCTAGATCCAATGGGTTCCCCTCACATAGAGGAGAAAGTGATTGGTGGAAATGTGGATCTAGATCTCCTCTCTCTTTTCCCTCAAAAACTAGCAAGAATCCATGGAGGGATTGAGAGTTAGCAAGCTCGAAGAAGGTCAACAATGGGGGAAGAACACGAGCTCAAAGGATAAGGTTCAATGGGGAAGAAGACCCCCTTTTATAAAAGGGGAAAAATCCAACCGTTATGTGCTCAGCCCGCACACGAGCGGTACTACCGCTCCACGAGCGGTACTACCGCTCTGGCGGAAGAAGCAGGGAAAAGGAGCAACCAAATATGAACCTTGGGGCGGTAGTACCGCTTATAAGCGGTACTACCGCGCACCCCAGCGGTACTACCGCTGGAGGAGCAGAACACGGGACCCAAAAAAACAGTAGCGGTACTACCGCCCGACCGGAGCGGTACTACCGCTTATAGGCGGTACTACCGCCCATCAGGGCGGTACTACCGCTTATAGGTGGAACTGCCGCGCCTTACTGCCGTGCAACTACTGCAAAACTCGACACGAAAAATGCAAGACCCAAAATCGAGGCGGTACCAGCGCAGAACCGTAGCTGTACTACCGCTTATGGCCATAGGCGGTACTACCGCTTTGGACAGCGGTACTACCGCTTGGGGCGATAAGCGGTACTGCCGCTCTGGCCGCGGTACTACCGCTAGGAAGCCAAAACTGCCATAACTTCTGCATATGAGCTCCGAATTGAGCAAACTCAAGCTTTTTGGATTGAGAAAGACGAGTAGCATCAAAACAATAGAGGAGTGAAACCTCCAACCGAGAAGAACCGACATAACCTCCAACATCGAAAACATCATAGAAGATGCGAGTGAACTCCGTTTTCGATGAACTCGAGCTTGTCATCAAGATGACCATAAGCTCCAAAACTCACAAAGAGAAGAACCAAACAAGAACCAACAAAGATGATGCAAGGATGCAATGGTTTGAGCTCTCTATGAACGATACGATCAAGCTACTCATCGAGAGCCCCCCTTGATAGTACGTCAATCGATCCTATAACCCGGTCTCCCAACTACCATCATGAGACCGGTAACATAGAAAACCTATCAAGAGCAAACCTTTGCCTTGCACATGGTCCACTTGAGCTAGATGATGACGATCTTGACTCCCTCAAGTTGGACCACCTTTCTTGGTTGTGTTGGCTCGATGAAGACTAGTTGATTGCTCCCCCATACTCCACTATGGGTGAGCCACTCTTCCGCACATCTTCACAAGTCCATTGTCACCACAATGGACGGCAAGCTTCAAGCATTTGATCTCTTCATGATGCTTCACCTGAACTTGCGCACCGCAACATCTTCACAAGTCCATTGTCGCCACAATGGACGGCAAGCTTCAAGCATTTGATCTCTTCATGATGCTTCACCTGAACTTGCGCACCGCAACATCTTCACAAGTCCATTGTCGCCACAATGGACGGCAAGCTTCAAGCATTTGATCTCTTCATGATGCTTCACTTGAACTTGCACACCGCAACCTAACCGCACAAAGAACTCTCACGAAGATCATGGGTTACTACACAAAGCGTAATCGACAATGCTTACCACACCATGGGATCGCTTGATCCCTCTCGGTACATCTTGTGCGCTTTGTGTGTTGATCAACTTGATTCACTCTTGACTTAGTCTTGATCAACCTTGACTCTTTCCAACTCTCTTCATTTGGATGATGTCTTGAAGGTAAACATGAATGATCACACAATCTTCTTCTTCAAGACATGCTTGCAATAAGTTCTACTCTCACATGACCAATCTTTGGATAATTCCTTAATAACACCTTGGTCACCACATAAACTCCTTGAAACCAACACATGGACTTCAAGAAATGCCTATGGACAAATCCTTCAAATATAACTCAAGGCAACCATTAGTCCATAGAGATTGACATCAATTACCAAAACCAAACATGGGGGCACCGCATGTTCTTTCAATCTCCCCCATTTTGGTAATTGATGACAATCACTTTCAAGAGAGTTTATATAAGGAATTATGCATCACCATGTAATGCAACAACCAATAATGCATACGTACATGTAATGCAACAACCAATAATGCATACGTATGAGATGCAAATGCTTAGGAACAAAACCAAAGCAAGGAGAAAACGTCCATAGAGATTGACATCAATTACCAAAACCAAACATGGGGGCACCGCATGTTCTTTCACCAGGGTATATAGGTATATATAGGAGGAAGAAGTACGTCGGTGGAGCAACGTGGGCCCCACGAGGGTGGAGGGCACGCCTGGGGGGGGGAGGGGGGTAGGCGCGCCCCTGCCTCGTGCTCTCCTCGTTGATTGCTTTACGTAGACTCCAAGTCCTCTGGATCACGTTTGTTCCGAAAATCACGTTCCCGAAGGTTTCATTCCGTTTGGACTCTGTTTGATATCCTTTTCCTTTGAAACACTGAAATAGGAAAAAAAACAGCAATTCGGGCTCGGCCTCCGGTTAATAGGTTAGTCCCAAAAATAATATAAAAGTGTATAGTAAAGCCCATTAAACATCCAAAACAGAATATAATATAGCATGGAACAATAAAAAATTATAGATACGTTGGAGACGATCAAGCATCCCCAAGCTTAATTCCTGCTCGTCCTCGAGTAGGTAAATGATAAAAACAGAATTTTTGATGTGGAATGCTACTTAGCATAATTTTTAATGTAATTCTCTTATTTGTGGTATGAATATTCAGATCCAAAAGATTCAAGACAAAATTTTAATATTGACATAAAAATAATAATACTTCAAGCATACTAACTAAGCAATTATGTCTTCTCAAAATAACATGGCCAAAGAAAGTTATCCCTACAAAATCATATAGTCTGGCTATGCTCTATCTTCATCACACAAAGTATTTAATCATGCACAACCCCGATGACAAGCCAAGCAATTGTTTCATACTTTTGATGTTCTCAAACTTTTTCAATCTTCACGCAATACATGAGCGTGAGCCATGGACATAACACTATATGTGGAATAGAATGGTGGTTGTGGAGAAGACAAAAAAGGAGAAGATAGTCTCACATCAACTAGGAGTATCAACGGGCTATGGAGATGCCCATCAATAGATATCAATGTGAGTGAGTAGGGATTGCCATGCAACGGATGCACTAGAGCTACAAGTATATGAAAGTTCAACAAGAGAAACTAAGTGGGTGTGCATCCAACTCGCTTGCTCACGAAGACCTAGGGCATTTTGAGGAAGCCCATCATTGGAATATACAAGCCAAGTTCTATAATGAAAAATTCCCACTAGTATATGAAAGTGATATCATAGGAGACTCTCTATCATGAAGATCATGGTGCTACTTTGAAGCACAAGTGTGGTAAAAGGATAGTAGCATTGTCCCTTCTCTCTTTTCTCTCATGTTTTTTTCTTTGGGCCTTTTCTCTCTTTTTTATGGCCTTTTTTTTCTTTTTATTATTATCATAGTCTCCATCATCCTTTCCCCACTTGGGACAATGCTCTAATAATGATGATCATCACACTTTTATTTACTTTACAACTCAAGAATTACAACTCAAAACTTAGAACAAAATATGACTCTATGTGAATGCCTCCGGCAGTGTACCGGGATATGCAATGAATCAAGAGTCACATGTATGAAAGAATTATGAACGGTAGCTTTGCCACAAATACGATGTCAACTTCATGATCATGCAAAGCAATATGACAATGATGGAGCGTGTCATAGTAAACGGAACGGTGGTAAGTTGCATGGCAATATATCTTGGAATGGCTATGGAAATGCCATGATAGGTAGCTATGGTGGCTGTTTTGAGGAAGGTATATGGTGGGTGTATGATACCGGGAAAAAGTGTGGTATTAGAGAGGCTAGCAATGGTGGAAGGAAGAAACTGTGTATAATCCATGGACTCAACATTAGTCATAAAGAACTCATATACTTGTTGCAAAAATCTACAAGCACTACAAAAAAAGATACTTCCGTGATGATACGTGTTTGTCACAGTAGGTCGCGTTTTTTGTCATGCATGTACATCCATGACAAATTTATGACAGAATCAAGATAGTCATACCTGTGCTGTCGTAGAAGTGTTCCATGACATTACCAAAATTGTCATCACGGAAGTGTCCACTTCCATGACGATAAATCGCGCGTCACAGAAGTGCTTTCGTCAAGGGTGACCGACACGTGGCATCCACTGTAACGGAATGCCGTTAAGCTATCGGGCCCGGTTTTGGATCCGATAACCCATTAACAGCCCTGACCAATGGGGATTTTCCATGTGTAAAATCATCATTGGCTGGAGGAAACACGTGTCGGCTCACCGTTGGGACAGATGTCATCCACTCATTGGACCCAAAGCGCCTATGATACGTCGACACGTGGCACGCCCCAACAGAGGCCCATTCCTGTGAAAAGGCCGGCCTGTTTGACTTGGTCAAAAGGTGGCGGGCCGGCCCACGGCAAGCCTGTTAACGGCCTGTTCGCATATAGCCCATTTACAGCCCGCTAACCCAGGGCCCGTTTACGGCCTATCTGAATTAGGCCCAGTAGCGTCATCTGGGCCGTCCAATATAGTTCCAGCCCGTTTTAACTTCCGGCCCATGTATGGCCCATGATGTCTTTTGGCCCATATGAGGACCTTAGTAACCCTCGCCCATTAACGGCCCGTGGTAAAACTGGCCCGTAATGAACAGTGTATCACTTTATACCCATTAACGGCCCATTATTCCGTTGGGCCGTTTCCAGCCCATGTTATCTTTCAGCCTTCTTAGGGCCCATTTATTCTTGGGCTCATTTCCAGCATTCATTTACTTTCGGCCCGTTATTGTCATTTTCAGCTTGTGGGCCAAATACAGCCCGTGGTTACAGTCGGCCCGTTTGTGGCCCATTAATACGTTGGGCCGTTTTCATAGCGTCATCAAATACGGCCTATTAACGACGGCCCGTTATGGTCGGCCCATGAACGGACGATTTCAACTCTAGCCCATTTACGGCCATAATGTGGTCTGTTATTGGCCCATGTTTGGCCAACCGATCATACGGCCCGTAGAAGGCCCATTGATGATACGGCCCGTAGAAGGCCCATTGTGTCTACGCCCCGTAGAAGGCCCATTGTGTCTACGGCCCTTAGAAGACCCATTGTTTCTACGGCCCGTAGGAGGCCTACAGTAAATATGTAGCTCATTGTTAATGTGGCCTAGTTTAAAAAAATAGGTTATTCCGGCCACTAGCAAACCGCGGAAAAAGAACTGCACTAACTACAAGAAAACAAATAAACAAACGCTAGGCTATCACGGCTATTACACATATTACATCCACTGGGCATCAAAGTTCGCCACCAGTGCAAATATAGGGAACAAAGCAGCATATAAACGCCGCAGCAAAACATGTCCAGAACTGAAACCACTTTAGAAGAGCTCAAGAAACAATATCCTGGGTACCCATAATGCTGGCAAGATGCTTAGCAAGCTTATTAACTTTCTCTTGTTTGGCGCTTCAATCCTCCAGCACTTGCTGTTGCACCAGAAAGTATGCATCTGAATTCTGCAGGGACTTCCTTAGTCCTTCGGCTTCCTGTCGCATAACAACTGATCGATGTCTTTCAACTTGAAGTTGAGACTCAAGAAGCCGAACTGATTCAGGCAGCGAGTACGAAGAGCTGGTGTCAGCAGTAGTAGCCAGTAACTCGAACACTACATCAAGACAGGACTTTGGGGTTGTCTCAGTGTCTTCAATATAGTTTTTATCAGCTTTCTTGGAGAACAACAGGGATGTCTCACTATCTTGAACCTGATCTGCATTACTTCCTTTACCATTTCATAACGGGGTACTCTTCTCCAATATTTTATCCGCGTTCTAAAGGAGAAACAAACAAACACATCATAGGTTTACAATGTAGTATATGAAACTCATTTTGGTAAACCAGTTCAGTAGTAAGGTCGACAGGATAACAGCATGAAACAAACATATATCTATGTAGTATGGTCACTGTATGGTCCATATCATTCTAGTTTATGTTGCCAAATCAAGATAGATACAGTTCGAATCGTATCTATTTAAGACAAAGCAGCATAGACAGAATATAAGTGTGGGAAACTACACGGCAATAACAACACTTGTAATGTGCATGGCATGAGAACATAACTGTTTATCAATTGAAACTGAAATCAACATAGAGCAAGTTACAACAGCAAACACGTTAAAGAAACAGGTTTAAAACATACATGTTGCACCATTGGAGTTTCAATTGCATCCTTCAAATTTGAAATTAGTTGGTATGAGTAAATACAGTGATGCAAGAGCAAAGTAGTATGAACCATAGCTACGGAACCTGACTTGAGAACAATTCTTCTTTTGCTTTAAGCGTTGACTTGGGGTTCGGAGTGGTGGTCCTCGTGCTTTGGGCACTGCAGTTGCCTTACTAACTGCTCGTGTTTGGGTGCTCTGTGGTGGAGATGGTGCTGTGTCAATGGGAACTGGGTTACTATCTGCTAGGGTTGGGGTTTGAAAGGGTGTAGCTGGTTCTCTGTCCAACTGGGTAGGGGTACAATCTGTGTGAGTCTAGGTTATGTGTGGTGGGGCTGGTTCTTGGGCAAGTACAACCGTGGTTCTATCTCCATCGACAGGTAGCATGATCTTTTCTAAAGACCGTGTTTTTACTCCCACAGATACTGCCATCACCCCCTCCAATTGAAATGGCTGATAAACAAGAAAAGTAATTGAATGTACAGACATTGTAAGATAGACAGGTGCAATGGATAGTAGGGAAGAAAACAGGGCATGAAATAATTCACATTTATGTTGTCTAACCAAATAGAATAGCAGGACATAATTTCAAATATATGATGGCTAATTAAACAGGATAGCATGACACAATTTCACATGTATGATGGCTAACTAAACAGGATAGAATGACATACTTCCAAATATGATGACTATGTGAACAGGATGACATGATATAACTATACGATGTGTCTATTAAAGTGGTTGGCATGCCATAAATCACAAACATGCCATCGATGGAAACATGATGGCATGATATAATTCACGGATAGAATGACATAATTCAAAATATGATGACTATGTGAACAGGATGAGATGATATAACTATATTATGTCTTTAGAAAATGGGTTGGCATGCCATAATTCAGATACATGCTGTCTATGTAAACATCATGGCATGATATAATTCAAATATATGATTTATATACTAAGGAAGTGAGCAGAGGGCAATCGCATATATGATGTGTCAACTAAGGAGATGGCATTCAACATCGTGTATATAATGTAAAAACTAAGCATTGCAATATAACATATGCATGATATGAGTAATATAACCCTGCCAAATTTGAGCATACACCTCAGGGGGATAATAGGACTAGTCATCTGCCTCTGAATCCTCCTCTGAAGAGCTATCTGTAACCAGCAACATATCTGCTTCACCAGGTAGCATTGTCTGCTCTGAAGACCTTGTTTTCACTCCAGATTTCTCCATCACCAATTCAAATGGCTGATGCACAGGAAGAGCAGTTGAATATACAAACATTGTCGACAAAAGCAATGAGAAATACAAAAAAAGGACGGCATGAAATAATTCACATATATGACGCTTGGCTAAACAACATGGCATTGCATACTTCACATATATAATGCCTTGCAACAAGATAGCATTTCATAATTCACATATATAATGTCTTGCAAAAAGATGGCATTGCATAATTCACATATATGGTAATTAGACACTAAACAGGTGGCATTCACACAAATTATGTCTAAACTAAGCAAATGACATAGCAATGAAAGATACCATACGCACGATATGAGCAACATAACCCTGCCAAGTTAGAGCATGCACCTCGGGGGGGGGGAATAGGACTGGTCATCTGTCTCTGAATCCTCCATTGAGGAGCTATCCGTAACCAGCGAGATATGCGCTTCGTCAGATAGCATAGTCTGCTCTAAAGACCTTGTTTTCACTCCAGAATTTTCCATCACCGTGTCAAATGGCTGATGCACACGAAGAGTAGTTGAATGTACTAACATTGTTGACAAATGTAATATGTAACAAAAAAAAGGATGGCCTGATATAATTCACATATAAGATGACTGGCTAAGCAAGATGGCATTGCAAAATTCACATATATGATGCCTGGCTAAACAAGATGGCATTGCATAATTCACATAAATGATGAATAAACTAAACAGATGGCATTCACACAAAGCATGTCTAAACTAAGTAGTTGACATATTTGATGTATAAAGTAAGAAATGCAAGGCATCATATGCATGATATAACCAACATCAGCATGCCAAGTTAGAGCGAAGACCTCATGGGGTAAATAGGAGTGGTCTTCTGCTTCTGAATCCCCCTCGGAACAGTTATCTTCCTCTTGATTACGATCTGAAATGGGTGGAGGGGGGCTGCCTTTGCGCCCACCATGGAGCGACGTCTGCATGAAATATTATTGCCACGCAAGGCTCGTCTCTTTTGCTCTACATGTTCAGTTCCATTGTGTACAGTAACTGACATGCATAGGAATAAAACATAGTCAGATTATGTAAGGAGTGCATGCACAAATCCAGAGTGATGGTAGCAAACTGTGGATAGACCCAAAACCAATGATAACAGGCAGATAATAGCTTTAGTTAAAAAATACAGATAATGGCTCCTTTAATGTTTGTTTGCACCCAACATGAAACTCATAGTAGACACCCGAGATTAACCAGATAGTAGACAGATATTACTGATTGTTGCCCCAATATGTACCCCACAACCATTTAAAAACTCAAGTTTCAGCATAAGTTTGGACCTGAGTCGGAGTCTAATAGGTGAGCACGACGATAAAGTAGCATGTCATCATATTAAGTGATGCATAACGTAAGCAGACACGGAAGAGGGCGACCTCTCTTGCGGACCCGTGTAGTCCTCAAGGTCATCTGCTCAATTGATGATGGTAATGCAGTTGTCGTGGCTGCCGGCGGTGGGGAAGAAGATCTGAGGCGGCGAAAGACAGTCTGGAGAGCGGATCCCTATTGTGGTGAACCCTTCCGTCGTTGGAGCAGCTGAGCTGGGGTGGAACACAGCACCGCAGGAGCAGGACAAACCACACAAGGTTTTCTTTGACACATATCTGTAACAGAAGTAATTGTGTAAGGGCTTGTTTGAATTTGAGGATTCTAACAATGCAGGGATAGGAAATAGACAGGAATAGGATAGGAATGCACGTGCAAAACAGAGAATTTAAAAACACAGGATTTCTGCCAATCTGGGTGTTTGGTTCACAAGAATTGGAAGATCACATGATGCAAAGAAGTATGGTGAGATTAAGTCAAACCACAAGAAGTGTACAACCTCTTTGGCGAAGCCATGTCGATCTCAGCGTGATTGGGTTGGCCGGTGAGGATGCTTCGCCTGACATGGCTCTCGGAGGAGGGGAAGAAGTGAAGGAAATATGCCCTAGAGGCAATAATAAAGTTATTATTTATTTCCTTATATCATGACAAATGTTTATTATTCATGCTAGAATTGTATTAACCGGAAACATAATACTTGTGTGAATACATAGACAAACAGAGTGTCACTAGTATGCCTCTACTTGACTAGCTCGTTGATCAAAGATGGTTATGTTTCCTAGCCATTGACATGAGTTGTCGTTTGATTAATGGGATCACATCATTAGGAGAATGATGTGATTGACTTGACCCATTCCGTTAGCTTAGCACTCGATCGTTTAGTATGTTGCTATTGCTTTCTTCATGACTTATACATGTTCCTATGACTATGAGATTATGCAACTCCCGTTTACCGGAGGAACACTTTGTGCGCTACCAAACGTCACAACGTAACTGGGTGATTATAAAGGTGCTCTACAGGTGTCTCCGAAGGTACTTGTTGGGTTGGCGTATTTCGAGATTAGGATTTGTCACTCCGATTGTAGGAGAGGTATCTCTGGGCCCACTCGGTAATACACATCACTTAAGCCTTGCAAGCATTGCAACTAATGAGTTAGTTGCAGGATGATGTATTATGGAACGAGTAAAGAGACTTGCCGGTAACGAGATTGAACTAGGTATTGAGATACCGACGATCGAATCTCAGGCAAGTAACATACCGATGACAAAGGGAACAACGTATGTTGTTATGAGGTCTGACTGATAAAGATCTTCGTAGAATATGTGGGAGCCAATATGAGCATCCAGGTTCTGCTATTGGTTATTGACCAGAGACGTGTCTCGGTCATGTCTACATAGTTCTCGAACCCGTAGGGTCCGCACGCTTAAAGTTTCGATGACGGTTATATTATGAGTTTATATGTTTTGATGTACCGAAGGTTTTTCGGAGTCCCGGATGTGATCACGGACATGACGAGGAGTCTCGAAATGGTCGAGACATGAAGATTGATATATTGGAAGCCTATATTTGGATATCGGAAGTGTTCCGGGTGAAATCGGGATTTTACGGGAGTACCGGGGGTTACCGGAACCCCCCCCCCCCCGGGGGGGGGGGGGGTTAATGGGCCATAGTGGGCCTTAGTGGAGAAGAGGAGAGGCGGCTAGGGCAAGGCCGCGCGCCCCTCCCCCTCAAGTCCGAATAGGACAAGGAGAGGGGGGCGGCGCCCCCCTTTCCTTCCTCTCTCCCTCATCTTTCCCCCTTCTCCTAATCCAACAAGGAAGGGAGGGAATCCTACTGCCGGTGGGAGTAGGACTCCCCCTGGCGCGCCTCCTCCTGGCCGGCCGCACCTCCCCCCTTGCTCCTTTATATACGGGGGCAGGGGGCACCCCAAAGACACATCAATTGAGTTGATCTTTTAGCCGTGTGCGGTGCCCCCTCCAACATAGTCCACCTCGATAATACTGTAGCAGTGCTTAGGCGAAGCCCTGCGTCGGTAGAACATCATCATCGTCACCACGCCGTCGTGCTGACGAAACTCTCCCTCAACACTCGGCTGGATCGGAGTTCGAGGGACGTCATCGGGCTGAACGTGTGCTGAACTCGGAGGTGCCGTGCGTACGGTACTTGATCGGTCAGATCGTGAAGACGTACGACTACATCAACCGCGTTGTGCTAACGCTTCCGCTTTCGGTCTACGAGGGTACGTGGACAACATTGTCCCCTCTCGTTGCTATGCATCACCATGATCTTGCGTGGCATAGGAATTTTTTTTGAAATTACTACGTTCCTCAACAGTGGCATCCGAGCCTGGTTTTATGCGTAGATGTCATATGCACGAGTAGAACACAAGTGAGTTGTGGGCGATATAAGTCATACTGCTTACTAGCATGTCATACTTTGGTTCGGCGGTATTGTTGGATGAAGCGGCCTGGACCGATATTACGCGTACGCTTACGCGAGACTGGTTCTACCGACGTGCTTTGCACACAGGTGGCTGGCGGGAGTCAGTTTCTACAACTTTAGTTGAACCGAGTGTGGCTACGCCCGATCCTTGCGAAGGTTAAAACAGCACCAACTTGACAAACTATCGTTGTGGTTTTGATGCGTAGGTAAGAACGGTTCATGCTCAGCCTGTAGCAGCCACGTAAAACTTGCAACAACAAAGTAGAGGACGTCTAACTTGTTTTTGCAGGGCATGTTGTGATGTGATATGGTCAAAGCATGATGCTAAATTTTATTGTATGAGACGATCATGTTTTGTAACCGAGTTATCGGCAACTGGCAGGAGCCATATGGTTGTCGCTTTATTGTATGCATTGCAATCGCCCTATAATGCTTTACTTTATCACTAAGCGGTAGCGATAGTCGTAGAAGCATAAGATTGGCGAGACGACAACGATGCTACGATGGAGATCAAGGTGTCGCGCCGGTGACGATGGTGATCATGACGGTGCTTCGGAGATGGAGATCACAAGCACAAGATGATGATGGCCATATCATATCACTTATATTGATTGCATGTGATGTTTATCTTTTATGCATCTTATCATGCTTTGATTGACGGTAGCATTATAAGATGCTCACTAAATTTCAAGATAAAAGTGTTCTCCCTGAGTATGCACCGTTGCCAAAGTTCGTCGTGCCCAGACACCACGTGATGATCGGGTGTGATAAGCTCTACGCCCATCTACAATGTGTGCAAGCCAGTTTTGCACACGCAGAATACTCAGGTTAAACTTGACGAGCCTAGCATATGCAGATATGGCCTCGGAACACTGAGACCGAAAGGTCGAGTGTGAACCATATAGTAGATATGATCAACATAGTGATGTTCACCATTGAAAACTGCTCCATTTCACGTGATGATCGGTTATGGTTTAGTTGATTTGGATCACGTGATCACTTAGATGATTAGAGGGATGTCTATCTAAGTGGGAGTTCTTAAGTAATATGATTAATTGAACTTAAATTTATCATGAACTTAGTACCTGATAGTATTTTGCTTGTCTATGTTGTTGATCAATAGCTCAAGATGTTGTTCCCTATTTTATTTTTTGATATGTTCCTAGAGAAAACTAGGTTGAAATATGATAGTAGCAATGATGCGGACTTGGTCCGTGATCTGAGGATTTTCCTCATTGCTGCACAGAAGAATTATGTCCTTGATGCACCGCTAGGTGACAGACCTATTGCAGGAGCAGATACAGACGTTATGAACGTTTGACAAAAGCTCGGTATGATGACTACTTGATAGTTTAGTGCACCATGCTTTACAGCTTAGAACCGAGACTTCAAAAATGTTTTGAAACGCCACGAAGCATATAAAATGTTCCAAGAGTTGAAATTGGTATTTCATACTCATGCCCGTGTCGAGAGGTATTTGACCTCTGACAGTACTTTGCCTACAAGATGGAGGAGAATTGCTCAGCTAGTGAGCATGTGCTCAGAATGTCTGAGTACTACAATCACTTGAATCAAGTGGGAGTTAATCTTCTAGATAAGATAGTGATTGACAGAGTTCTCTAGTCACTATCACCAAGTTACTAGAACTTCGTGATGAACTATAATATGCAAGGGATAACGGAAACAATTCCAAGCTCTTCGTGATGCTGAAATCAACGAAGGTAGAAATCAAGAAAAGCATCAAGTGTTGATGGTTGACAAGACCACTAATTTCAAGAAAAGGGCAAAGGGAAGAAGGGGAACTTCAAAGAAGAACGACAAGCAAGTTGCTGCTCAAGTCAAGAAACCCAAGTCTGGACCTAAGCCTGAGACTGAGTGCTTCTACTGCAAAGGGACTGGTCACTGGAAGCAGAACTACCCCAAGTATTTGGTGGATAAGAAGGATGGCAAAGTGAACAAAGGTATATTTGATATACATGTTATTGATGTGTACTTTACTAGTGTTTATAGCAACCCCTCAGTATTTGATACTAGTTCAGTTGGTAAGATTAGTAACTCGAAACGGGAGTTGCAGAATAAACAGAGACTAGTTAAGGGTGAAGTGACGATGTGTGTTGGAAGTGGTTCCAAGATTGATATGATCATCATCGCACACTCCCTATACTTTCGGGATTAGTGTTGAACCTAAATAAGTGTTATTTGGTGTTTGCGTTGAGCATGAATATGATCTGATCATGTTTATTGCAATACGGTTATTCATTTAAGTTAGAGAACAATTGTTGTTCTGTTTACATGAATAAAACCTTCTATGGTCATACACACCAACGAAAATGGTTTGTTGTATCTCGATCGTAGTGATATATATATTCATAATATTGAAGCCAAAAGATGCAAAGTTAATAATGATAGTGCAACTTATTTGTGGCACTGCCGTTTAGGTCATATTGGTGTAAAGCACATGAAGAAACTCCATGCTGATGGGATTTTGGAATCACTTGATTATGAATCACTTGATGCTTGCGAACCATGCCTTATGGGCAAGATGACTAAAACTGCGCTCTCCGGAACAATGGAGCAAGAAACCGACTTATTGGAAATCATACATACTGATGTATGTGGTCCGATGAGTGTTGAGGCTCGCGGCGGGTATCGTTATTTTTTGACCTTCACAAATGATTTGAGCAGATATGGGTATATCTACTCGTTGAAACATAAGTCTGAAACATTTGAAAAGTTCAAAGAATTTCAGAGTGAACTGGAAACTCATCGTGACAAGAAAATAAGGTTTCTACGATCTGATCGCGGAGACAAATATTTGAGTTACGAGTTTGGTCTTCAATTAAAACAATGTGGAATAGTTTCACAAATTCGTGCCACCTGGAACACCACAACATAATGGTGTGTCCGAACGTCATAATCGTACTTTATTGGATATAGTGCAATCTATGATGTTTCTTACCGATTTACCACTATCGTTTTGGGGTTATGCATTAGAGACAGCTGCATTCACGTTAAAAAGGGCACCATCTAAATCTGTTGAGACAACACCGTATGAACTGTGGTTTGGCAAGAAACCAAAGTTGTCGTTTCTTAAAGTTTGGGGTTGCGATGCTTATGTGAAAAAGTTTCATCCTGATAAGCTCAAACCCAAATCGGAGAAATGTGTCTTCATAGGATACCCAAAGGAGACAGTTGGGTACACCTTCTATCACAGATCCGAAGGCAAGACATTCGTTGCTAAGAATGGATCCTTTTTAGAGAAAGGAGTTTCTCTCGAAAGAAGTGAGTGGGAGGAAAGTAGAACTTGATGAGGTAACTGCACCTGCTCCCTTATTGGAAAGTAGTTCATCACAGAAATCTGTTCCTGTGACTCCTACACCAATTAGTGAGGAAGCTAATGATGATGATCATGAAACTTCAGATCAAGTTACTATCAAACCTTGTAGGTCAACCAGAGTAAGATCCGCACTAGAGTGGTACGGTAATCCTGTTCTGGAGGTCATGTTACTTGACCATGACGAACCTACGAACTATGAGGAAGCGATGATGAGCCCAGATTCCGCAAAATGGCTTGAGGCCATGAAATCTTAGATGGGATCCATGTATTAGAACAAAGTATGGACTTTGATTGACTTGCCCAATGATCGGCGAGCCATTGAGATTAAATGGATTTTCAAGAGGAAGACGGACGCTGATAGTAGTGTTACTATCTACAAAGCTAGAATTGTCGCAAAAGGTTTTCGACAAGTTCAAGGTGTTGACTACGATAAGAGTTTCTCACTCGTATCTATGCTTAAGTCTGTCCGAATCATGTTAGCAATTGCCGCATTTTATGAAATCTGGCAAATGGATAAACAAAACTGCATTCCTTAATGGATTTATTAAAGAAGAGTTGTATATGATGCAACCAGAAGGTTTTGTCAATCCTAAAGATGCTAACAAAATATGCAAGCTCTAGCGATTCATCTATGGACTGGTGCAAGTATCTCGGAGATGGAATATACGCTTTGATAAGTTGATCAAAGCATATAGTTTTGTACAGACTTGCGGTGAAGCCTGTATTTACAAGAAAGTGAGTGGGAGCACTACAGTATTTCTGATAAGTATATTGGAATGACATATTGTTGATCGGAAATAATGTAGAATTATTCTGCAAAGCAAAAAGGAGTGTTTGAAAGGAGTTTTTGAAAGAAAGACCTCGGTGAAGCTGCTTACATATTGAGCATCAAGATCTATAGAGATAGCTCAAGACGCTTCATAAGTTTTTTCAATGAGTACATACCTTGACAAGATTTTGAAGTAGTTCAAAATGGAACAGTCAAAGAAAGAGTTCTTGCTTGTGTTACAAGGTGTGAAATTGAGTAACGCTCAAAGCCCGACCACGGCAGAAGATAGAAAGAGAATGAAAGTCATTCCCTATGCCTCAGCCATAGGTTCTATAAAGTATGCCATGCTGTGAACCAGATCTATTGTATACCCTACGCTGATTTTGGCAAGGGAGTACAATAGTGATCTAGGAGTAGATCATTGGACAGCGGTCAAAATTATCCTTAGTGGAATAAGGATATGTTTCTCGGTTATGGAGGTGATAAAGTGTTCGTTGTAAAGAGTTACGTCGATGCAAGCTTTGACACCGATCTCGATGACTCTGAGTCTTGATCTGGATACATATTGAAAATGGGAGCATTTAGCTAGAGTAGCTCCGTGCAGAGCATTGTAGACATAGAATATTTGCAAAATACAAACGGCTCTGAATATGACAGACCCGTTGACTAAGCTTCTCTCACAAGCAAAACATGATCACACCTTAGTACTCTTTGGGTGTTAATCACATAGCGATGTGAACTAGATTATTGACTCTAGTAAACCCTTTGGGTGTTGGTCACATGAGGATGTGAACTATGGGTGTTAATCATATGGTGATGTGAACTATTGGTGTTAAATCACATGGCGACGTGAACTAGATTATTAACTCTAGTGCAAGTGGGAGACTGAAGGAAATATGCCCTAGAGGCAATAATAAAGTTATTATTTATTTCCTTATATCATGACAAATGTTTATTATTCATGCTAGAATTGTATTAACCGGAAACATAATACTTGTGTGAATACATAGACAAACAGAGTGTCACTAGTATGCCTCTACTTGACTAGCTCGTTGATCAAAGATGGTTATGTTTCCTAGCCATTGACATGAGTTGTCATTTGATTATCGGGATCACATCATTAGGAGAATGATGTGATTGACTTGACCCATTCCGTTAGCTTAGCACTCGATCGTTTAGTATGTTGCTATTGCTTTCTTCATGACTTATACATGTTCCTATGACTATGAGATTATGCAACTCCCGTTTATCGGAGGAACACTTTGTGTGCTACCAAACGTCACAACGTAACTGGGTGATTATAAAGGTGCTCTACAGGTGTCTCCGAAGGTACTTGTTGGGTTGGCGTATTTCGAGATTAGGATTTGTCACTCCGATTGTCGGAGAGGTATCTCTGGGCCCACTCGGTAATACACATCACTTAAGCCTTGCAAGCATTGCAACTAATGAGTTAGTTGCAGGATGATGTATTATGGAATGAGTAAAGAGACTTGCCGGCAACGAGATTGAACTAGGTATTGAGATACCAACGATCGAATCTCAGGCAAGTAACATACCGATGACAAAGGGAACAACGTATGTTGTTATGCGGTCTGACTGATAAAGATCTTCGTAGAATATGTGGGAGCCAATATGAGCATCCAGGTTCCGCTATTGGTTATTGACCGGAGACGTGTCTCGGTCATGTCTACATAGTTCTCGAACCCATAGGGTCCGCACGCTTAAAGTTTCGATGACGGTTATATTATGAGTTTATATGTTTTGATCTACCGATGGTTGTTCGGAGTCCCGGATGTGATCACGGACATGACGAGGAGTCTCGAAATGGTCGAGGCATGAAGATTGATATATTGGAAGCCTATATTTGGATATCGGAAGTGTTCCGGGTGAAATCGGGATTTTACCGGAGTACCGGGGGTTACCGGAACCCCCCGGGGGTCTAATGGGCCATAGTGGGCCTTAGTGGAGAAGAGGAGAGGCGGCTAGGGCAGGGCCGCGTGCCCTGATACGTCTCCAACGTATCTATAATTTATGAAGTATTCATGCTATTATATTATCCATCTTGGATGTTTAATAGGCTTTACTATGCACTTTTATATTACTTTTGGGACTAACCTATTGACCCAGAGCCCAGTGCCAGTTCCTATTTTTTCCCTTGTTTCAGTGTTTCGAAGAAAAGGAATATTAAACGGAGTCGAAACGGAATGAAACCTTCTGGAGAAGTTATTTTTGGAAAGAAAGCAACCCGGGAGACTTGGAGTCCACGTCAAGAAAGCAACGAGGAAGGCATGAGGCAGGGGGCGCGCCCTCCACCCTCGTGGCTCCCCTGACGTACTTCTTCCGCCTATATATATCCATATACCCTAAAACGATCGAGGAACAGAAGAGATCGGGAGTTCCGCCGCCGCAAGCCTCTGTAGCCACCAAAAACCAATCGGGACCCTGTTCCGGCACCCTGCCGGAGGGGGGAACCCTCACCGGTGGCCATCTTCATCATCCCGGCGCTCTCCATGACGAGGAGGGAGTAGTTCACGCTCGGGGCTGAGGGTATGTACCAGTAGCTATGTGTTTGAGCTCTCTCTCTCTCTCTCTCTCGTGTTCTTGATTTGGCACGATCTTGATGTATCGCGAGCTTTGCTATTATAGTTGGATCTTATGTTGCTTCTCCCCCTCTGCTCTCTTGTAATGGATTGAGTTTTCCCTTTGAAGTAATCTTATCGGATTGAGTCTTTAATGATTTGAGAACACTTGATGTATGTCTTGCGTGGGATAACCATGGTGACAATGGGTTATTCTATTGATTCACTTGATGTATGTTTTGGTGATCAACTTGCGGGTTCCGCCCATGAACCAATGCATAGGGGTTGGCACACGTTTTCATCTTGACTCTCCGGTAGAAACTTTGGGGCACTCTTTGAGGTTCTATGTGTTGGTTGAATAGATGAATCTGAGATTGTGTGATGCATATCGTATAATCATACCCACGGATACTTGAGGTGACATTGGAGTATCTAGGTGACATTAGGGTTTTGGTTGATGTGTGTCTTACGGTGTTATTTTACTATGAACTCTAGGGCTGTTTGTGACACTTATAGGAATAGCCCAATGGATTGATCGGAAAGAATAACTTTGAGGTGGTTTCATACCCTACCATAATCTCTTTGTTTGTTCTCTGCTATTAGTGGCTTTGGAGTGACTCTTTGTTGCATGTTGAGGGATAGTTATATGATCCAGTTATGTTATTATTGTTGAGAGAACTTACACTAGTGAAAGTATGAACCCTAGGCCTTGTTTCCTAGCATTGCAATACCGCTTGAGCTCACTTTTACCATTAGTTACCTTGCTGTTTTTATATTTTCAGATTACAAAAACCTATATCTACCATCCATATTGCACTTGTATCACCATCTCTTCGCCGAACTAGTGCACCTGTACAATTTACCATTGTATTGGGTGTGTTGGGGACACAAGAGACTCTTTGTTATTTGGCTGCAGGGTTGTTTGAGAGAGACCATCTTCATCCTACGCTTCCCACGGATTGAAAAACCTTAGGTCATCCACTTGAGGGAAATTTGCTACTGTCCTACAAACCTCTGCACTTGGAGGCCCAACAACGTCTACAAGGAGAAGGTTGCATAGTAGACATCACGCCCCTCCCCCTCTAGTCCGAATAGAACATGGAGAGGGGGCGGCGCCCCCCTTACCTTCCTCTCTCCCTCCTCTTTCCCCCCTTCTCCTAATCCAACAAGGAAGGAGGGAGTCCTACTCCCGGTGGGAGTAGGACTCCTCCTGGCGCGCCTCCTCCTGGCCGGCCGCACCTCCCCCCTTGCTCCTTTATATACGGGGGCAGGGGGCACCCCAAAGACACATCAATTGATTTGATCTTTTAGCCGTGTGCGGTGCCCCCCTCCAACATAGTCCACCTCGATAATACTGTAGCGGTGCTTAGGCGAAGCCCTGCGTCGGTAGAACATCATCATCGTCACCACGCCGTCGTGCTGACGAAACTCTCCCTCAACACTTGGCTGGATCGGAGTTCGAGGGACGTCATCAGGCTGAACGTGTGCTGAACTCGGAGGTGTCGTGCGTACGGTACTTGATCGGTCGGATCGTGAAGACGTACGACTACATCAACCGCGTTGTGCTAACGCTTCCGCTTTCGGTCTACGAAGGTACGTGGACAACACTCTCCCCTCTCGTTGTTATGCATCACCATGATCTTGCGTGTGCGTAGGAATTTTTTTAAATTATTACGTTCCCCAACAAGAAGATCTTAGGCGTCTGGAGATGGAGCCCGAGGTACTGCTCCGCTGTGATGGAGGGTTTCGTCGTTGGAGCAGCTCCGGTGAGTTGTACGACGCCGAGGCTGAAGCAGGACAAAAGAGACAACGTTAACCTGAGTGGATTTCTAATAGCATCTCCAATAGATGTCGTAAAATACATAACCAAAAAGTGCTAGATGTATACATCAGCCGCTCATCTCTGAACTTAACTGTTGAAACTGAATTTAACTGTCGAAACTAAACTTAACTGTCGAAACTGAATTTTGCTGTCGAAACCGAATTTTACTGTCAAAACTGAACGCACTAGAGGTAAGGCTACACGTCATTCGACTGACTTTTTCATCTCTAGTCAGTCGATTTTGCAGCCGTTGGATACGAAATCAAGGGCCTATAGTTCATCTTCAACCTCCACCCCCCTTAGCCGCCAGCCACCACCGGCCAAACAGACGCCCCGCCCGCCCCGAAAACACTCCCCACCGCCGGTCCGCCGCCGCCCCGGCCATCCCTCTAGGCCCCCCCGTGCCGAGCTTTTTCTTCAGCGATCCCCACGCCACCGCCCCACCACCGCCGGCGACCACCGCCCCCACCCTGAACCCTAAGATAGATAGTGGGGTACTTCTCCGGCGAGCCCCCCTCCCCGCTGCGGCTGTTTCTTCCTTAACTTCGGCGAGCCCCCCCACCCCCTGAAAATCGACTGACCCAAAAGTCGATTCAGTCCACTGAAGTGTAGCTAAATCGGAGCAGCATCACAAGCAAGGGCAAGACCGAGAGCACCAGCGCGAGCAAGAGCAAGAGCAAGAGCAGACCAAGCAGGGGACTGAGAGCAAGAGCAGAGCAGTAGCGTGAGCGAGAGCTAAAGCAGCAGCAGCTCCTACTGATGTCGACGTCGCCGCCGAGGGAGCGACGCCATGGAGGAAGTGGCCGGCGACGCCGGTGGATGGAGCCGCGCCGTGTCGGCTCGGGACCGAGCGCCGGCAGCACCGTGAGATCGAATCAAGAAGAAAATGCGGTGATTAGTTTACAACCTCTTTGGTGGCGCCGATTAGGCCGCAGCTTCATCCGAGGAAACGGTGATGCTGATGCTCTTTCGGTGGTGTAGGTGAAGACGGCGGTGTGGGAATGGAGGTGGCGCGAAAGACGAGGGGAACGTCGGGGCAGCTCCTTGGAGGTGGAGGACGGGGTGGCTGAACCGGCGGGACGACCAGATCGACAACGGATCCTCATCCGGTATGGTGGATGAGGGACGTCGAGGTGTTGCTGTGGACGACGTCGTCGGGGAAGAGCTCCGGCTGGGTGGCGGACGGAGGAGGGTGTGGGGCTCCGCGGGTTTTCCCGGCCTTGGTGTACGAATGGGTGCGCGGATGGGATGGGAGTGGGGAACCATGGCTTAGGGACGCGCTTGTCCGAAATGTGGGGTAAGTTATGAAAGTACCCCCACCAATTTGAGGCGGTTCTTTCGGTTCAGGGGTATCATGAGCATTTCGCGTGTCGGGATTTCACAGGAGGTGGGAGTTTTCGCGCGCGTTGTAATTTTGGAATAGCAAGGCGCGGGTTGAGATGGAGGGAGTTGTCGGAGCACAACAAGACAAAGATATATCTTAAATATTTCGGGCTAACAAGGCGCGGGTTGAAATTTCCGGACAAGCCTAACATGTACTATACCAAATCAATTCGCACTACAAATGTCATTCAAAACTTTGAATTCATGTTATGTTCAATTAAAATATTTCGCTACGTGTATAATGCATGCAACCTAGTACTCAAATGAACGTTTTAGTGCATTCCAAACGTATATACTACCGCGTCAATATGAACTAAATTTGAATTCGTTTCTCTATTTGAATAAGATCTACAATAATGATTATTGTGAAGTCAAAGCGTTTGAATTCATTTCTCTGTTTTAATAAGATCTACAATCGTCATTATTGTCAAGTTAAACCATCATTTGTGTATTATCTTCATAGCACACCACATGATTAGTCTCGAGTTACATATGAACTATGTGTACTATATGAACTCGAAGTCGATTTTTTGAATCCACTTTATGTTGATTTCAAATCATTGTACATTTCAAGCTCTAGCTAGATCTTCACAAACTAAACCATGTCTCATATGTATAATGTGTTTATCACATTATGTATGGTGCCCCGCCCCCTATGCCTACAAGTATTTAGATGTGAGTTGCAAACACCACACATTACCACAAATTCAAATAAAATGTGAGAATGTTCGATATATAGTATTGTTTAGATTGTTCGATATTTAGTTGTAAGCTGCAAACGCCACACATTATCACAAATTCAAATAAAATGTGAGATTGTTCGATGTATAGTATGGTTTAGATTGTTCGACATTTAGCTGTGAGTTGCAAACGCCATGCATTATCACATTATGGTATAACATGTGCAAAACCACAACACGCGTACCACCGCTATACTCATGCATGCATATGTTTAAAACACTATGATCTCCTATTCAAATATATGAATCCACTTTCATATCAAATTATGATCTTTGTTAGTCTCTTACACCCACAATATCCTCTAACCTTTGTAGCTACCACTAACTTTCTCTCGTGCATGCACACGCCCTCCTCGCCCTCCCCCTCCCTCAGCATTCTATCAATCGCGCACATTCATTTTTTCTTCTTCTTTAGGTCGTTCTCCCACAGTCTCCACAACTCTTTTCCGACACACATCGATCGATAAACCTCTCCAGCAATGTCTGCCTACAACATACACACGCACCTTCAATCTCCTCCTTTAGGTGTCCTTGTCTCATGTCTCTCATACGGTCCCACTCACGTGTAAACTCTCGCCCCTCTTTTCATCGATCTCACAATCGCACACTCCACCCCCTATCTAGCTAGTAGCTGGGCCTCTCACACCACCCCCTAGCTCCATTCTCTCTGTCTATCCGTCTCGTCGGGCCTTATTTGCCTCTAACAAATGGACGTACACCGACCGATCTCCCGCTATACATATAGCTAGCTAGGTCCTTATAACTCGTTTTTCCCCACGCGTCGATCGATCTACCTCATTAGTTATGTCTCTCCCTTCCTCCGACAAACAACAATTGATCTACCGATCTAGTTAGGTTTGCTTACCAAACACATGGTTCCCCTTCATCATCCATGGATGTGTCCCGACAGATCTATCACGCATAGGCACACACAGAAACACACCCCCACTCTTATTGATAATATTGCAGTTCCACCCTCAGTTTGTCTAGTAGGCCTCTCCCACCATCTTCGAGAAGCAACTCCATCACCCATCCAGCACTCTACCCCTCTCCCTCCCTCTCTCTCTCTCCTCTCTCTCTGTCCCATCCTATTTCCCGTCCTTCAGTTATGTATGGATGTCGACCGATCTCCCTCAAGACAAAGCTGGGTCTCTCCTTCTCAACACATATACAAGTCGTTCTACCTCTATAGTTAGGCCTCTGCCTACCCCTCCCCCCACACCCTCGCGCGCACACACACACCGATACATCGAGCGCTCTAGTCATGTCTCCCTGCCACACACAAACTTGACCTGTGCCCTCTGACGTTCCGGTAGCTAGGTCAGTCTCCCTATATCTTTGACTTGCACACACACACAATTTCGATGGCTCTCTTCATCGATCTCGCACCCACCCACTTGATCCTCTCTTCGACTCTATCGATATCTATGACCCCTCCCTCTCTTCTCGTGGATCGCCCGACCCTCTATATATGATATGGATAGGCCTCCATTTCACACACATTGCATGCAAAATTTTGTTTGAGATGTCATCGACACATATTCCCACAAATACATTCACGAAATCAACCCCCCCCCCAAAACAAAAAACACTCACGAACGCACAAGCCATTTGTCTAGGTTTGTATCTCTCACACACGCCCATGTAGGTGGGGGACGTGCACGAAGAGAAGAGGTGCACGCACGGCGCACGTGTTGGAGATCGTTGCAGAAATTAAAAAAATTCTACGCATCACCAAGATCAATCTATGGAGTTCACTAGCAACGAGAGGGGAGTGCATCTTCATACCTTTGAAGATCGCGATGCAGAAGCATTACAAGAACGCGGATGAGGGAGTCGTACTTGTAGCGATTCAGAACGCGGCAGAATCCGATCCAAGCACCGAACAACGGTACCTCCGCGTTCAACACACGTGCAGCCCAGTGACATCTCCCGCGCCTTGATCCAGCAAGGAGGAGGGAGAGGTTGAGGAAGAAGGCTCCAACAGCAGCACGACGGCGTGGTGGTGGTGGAGTGGCAGTTCTCCGGCAGGGCTTCGCTAAGCTCACGCGGAGGAGGAGAGGTGTTGGGGAGGGGAGGGGCTGCGCCTTGGATGTGTTCCTGCTGCCCTCCCACCCCCTTTCTATTTATAGGGGCAAGGGAGAGGGGGGCCGGCCCCCTCCAGATGGATCTAGAGGGGGGCGGCGGTCAAGGGGGGGAGGCTTGCCCCCCAAGCCAAGGGGGGCGCCCCCTCCAGGGTTTTCCCCCAACCTAGGCGCATGGGCCCTAGGGGGTTTTGGCGCCCAGCCCACCTAGGGGCTGGTTCCCCTCTATATTCAGCCCATAGGGCCCTCCGGGGCAGGTGGACCCTCCCGGTGGACCCCCGGAACCCTTTCGGTGGTCCCGGTACAATACCGATAGACCCCCGAACACTTTCGACGACCGAATAAGGACTTCCCATATATAAATCTTCGTCTCCGGACCATTCCGGAACTCCTCGTGACGTCCAGGATCTCATCTGGGACTCCGAACAACATTCGTTAATCACATACAAACCTTCCTTATAACCCTAGCGTCATCGAACCTTAAGTGTGTAGACCCAACGGGTTCGGGAATCATGCAGACATGACCGAGACACCTCTCTAGCCAATAACCAACAGCGGGATCTGGATACCCATGTTGGCTCCCACACGTTCCACGATGATCTCATCGGATGAACCACGATGTCGAGGATTCAAGCAATCCCGTATACAATTCCCTTTGTCAATCGGTACGTTACTTGCCCGAGATTCGATCGTCGATATCCCAATACCTCGTTCAATCTCGTTACCGGCGAGCCACTTTACTCGTTCCGTAATGCATGATCCCGTGACCAACTACTTGGTCACATTGAGCTCATTATGATGATGCATTATCGAGTGGGCCCAGAGATACCTCTCCGTCATACCGAGTGACAAATCCCAGTGTCGATCCGAGCCAACCCAACCTGTAGTGCACCTTTATAGCCACCCAGTTACGTTGTGACGTTTGGTACACCCAAAGCATTCCTACGGCATCCGGGAGTTGCACGATCTCATGGTCTAAGGAAATGATACTTGACATTAGAAAAGCTTTAGCAAACGAACTACACAATCTAGTGCTATGCTTAGGATTGGGTCTTGTCCATCACATCATTCTCCTAATGATGTGATCCCGTTATCAATGGCATACAATGTCCATGGCCAGGAAACCATAACCATCTATTGATCAATGAGCTAGTCAACTAGAGGCTCACTAGGGACATGTTGTGGTCTATGTATTCACACATGTATTACGATTTCCGGATAACACAATTATAGCATGAACAATAGACAATTATCATGAACAAGGAAATATAATAATAACCATTTTATTATTGCCTCTAGGGCATATTTCCAACAGTCTCCCACTTGCACTAGAGTCAATAATCTAGTTACATTGTGATGAATCGAACACCCATAGAGTTCTGGTGTTGATCATGTTTTGCTCGTGGAAGAGGTTTAGTCAACGGATCTGCGACATTCAGGTCCGTATGCACTTTACAAATATCTATGTCTCCATCTTGAACATTTTCACGAATGGAGTTGAAGCGACGCTTGATATGTTTGGTCTTCTTGTGAAACCTGGGCTCCTTGGCCAGGGCAATAGCTCCAGTGTTGTCACAGAAGAGAGTCATCGGGCCCGACGCATTGGGAATAACTCCTAGGTCGGTAATGAACTCCTTCATCCAGATTGCTTCATGCACTGCCTCCGAGGCTGCCATGTACTCCGCTTCACATGTAGATCCCGCCACGACGCTTTGCTTGCAACTGCACCAGCTGACTGCCCCACCATTCAAAATATACATGTATCCGGTTTGTGACTTAGAGTCATCTAGGTCTGTGTCGAAGCTAGCGTCGACGTAACCCTTTACGACGATCTCTTCGTCACCTCCATAAACGAGAAACATATCCTTAGTCCTTTTCAGGTACTTCAGGATATTCTTGACCGCTGTCCAGTGTTCCATGCCGGGATTACTTTGGTACCTTCCTACCAAACTTACGGCAAGGTTTACATCAGGTCTGGTACACAGCATGGCATACATAATAGACCTTATGGCCGAGGCATAGGGGATGACACTCATCTTTTCTCTATCTTCTGCCGTGGTCGGGCATTGAGCCGTGCTCAATCTCACACCTTGCAATACAGGCAAGAACCCCTTCTTGGACTGGTCCATATTGAACTTCTTCAATATCTTGTCAAGGTACGTGCTTTGTGAAAGACCAATGAGGCGTCTCGATCTATCTCTATAGATCTTGATGCCTAATATATAAGTAGCTTCTCCAAGGTCCTTCATTGAAAAACACTTATTCAAGTAGGCCTTTATGCTTTCCAAGAATTCTATATCATTTCCCATCAATAGTATGTCATCCACATATAATATGAGAAACGCTACAGAGCTCCCACTCACTTTCTTGTAAACACAGGCTTCTCCATAATTCTGCGTAAACCCAAACGCTTTGATCATCTCATCAAAGCGAATGTTCCAACTCCGAGATGCTTGCACCAGCCCATAGATTGAGCGTTGGAGCTTGCACACCTTGTCAGCACTCTTAGGATCGACAAAACCTTCCGGCTGCATCATATACAATTCTTCCTTAAGGGAACCATTAAGGAATGCTGTTTTGACGTCCATTTGCCAAATCTCATAATCGTAGAATGCGGCAATTGCTAACATGATTTGGACGGACTTCGGCTTCGTTACGGGTGAGAAGGTCTCATCGTAGTCAACCCCTTGAACTTGCCGATAACCCTTAGCGACAAGTCGAGCTTTATAGATGGTAACATTACCATCCGCGTCCGTCTTCTTCTTAAAGATCCATTTATTTTCTATCGCTCGCCGATCATCGGGCAAGTCTATAAAAGTCCATACTTTGTTTTCATACATGGATCCTATCTCGGATTGCATGGCTTCAAGCCATTTGTTGGAATCTGGGCCCGCCATCGCTTCTTCATAGTTCGAAGGTTCACCGTTGTCTAACAACATGATTTCCAGGACAGGGTTGCTGTACCACTCTGGTGCGGAACGTGTCCTTGTGGACCTACGAAGTTCAGTGGTAACTTGATCATGATTATCATCATTAACCTCCTCTCCAGTCGGTGCAGGCACCACAGAAACATTTTCTTGTGCTGCGCTACTCTCTGGTTCGAGAAGAGTCATCTCATCAAGTTCCACTTTCCTCCCACTTACTTCTTTCGAGAGAAACTCTTTCTCCAGAAAGGACCCGTTCTTTGCAACGAAGATCTTGCCTTCGGATCTGAGGTAGAAGGTATACCCAATGGTTTCCTTCGGGTATCCTATGAAGACGCATTTTTCCGACTTGGGTTCGAGCTTTTCAGGTTGAAGTTTCTTGACATAAGCATCGCATCCCCAAACTTTTAGAAACGACAGCTTAGGTTTCTTCCCAAACCAAAATTCATATGGTGTCGTCTCAACGGATTTCGACGGAGCCCTATTTAAAGTGAATGCGGCAGTCTCTAAAGCATATCCCCAAAATGATAGCGCTAGGTTGGTAAGAGACATCATAGATCGCACCATGTCCAACAAAGTGCGATTACGACGTTCGGACACACCATTACGCTGAGGTGTTCCAGGCGGCGTGAGTTGTGAAACAATTCCACATTTCCTTAAGTGTGCGCCAAATTCGTGACTCAAATATTCTCCCCCACGATCTGATCATAAGAACTTTATTTTCCTGTGACGTTGATTCTCAACCTCACTCTGAAATTCCTTGAACTTTTCAAAGGTCTCAGACTTGTGTTTCATCAAGTAAACATACCCATATCTACTTAAGTCATCAGTGAGGGTGAGAACATAACGATACCCACCGCGAGCCTCAACGCTCATTGGACCGCACACATCAGTATGTATGATTTCCAATAAGTTGGTTGCTCGCTCCATTGTTCCGGAGAACGGAGTCTTGGTCATTTTGCCCATGAGGCATGGTTCGCACGTGTCAAATGATTCATAATCATGAGACTCCAAAAGTCCATCTGCATGGAGTTTCTTCATGCGTTTGACACCAATGTGACCAAGGCGGCAGTGCCACAAGTATGTGGGACTATCATTATCAACCTTACATCTTTTGGCATTCACACTATGAATATGTGTAACATCACGTTCGAGATTCAATAAGAATAAACCATTGACCAGTAGGGCATGACCATAAAACATATCTCTCATATAAATAGAACAACCATTATTCTCGGATTTAAATGAGTAGCCATCTTGCATTAAACGAGATCTAGATACAATGTTCATGCTCAAAGCTGGCACTAAATAACAATTATTGAGGTTTAAAACTAATCCAGTAGGTAAATGTAGAGGTAGCGTGCCGACAGCGATCACATCGACCTTGGAACCATTTCCGACGCGCATCATCACCTCGTCCTTCGCCAGTCTCCACTTATTCCGCAACTCCTGTTTTGACTTACAAATATGAGCAACCGCACCGGTATCAAATACCCAGGAGCTACTACGAGTACTGGTAAGGTACACATCAATAACATGTATATCACATATACCTTTGGTGTTGCCGGCCTTGTTGTCCGCTAAGTACTTGGGGCAGTTCCGCTTCCAGTGACCGGTTCCCTTGCAATAAAAGCACTCAGTCTCAGGCTTGGGTCCATTCTTTGTCTTCTTCCCGGCAGCTTGCTTACCGGGCGCGGCAACTCCCTTGCCATCTTTCTTGAAGCTCTTTTTACCCTTGCCTTTCTTGAACTTAGTGGTTTTATTCACCATCAACACTTGATGTTCCTTTTGGATCTCTACCTCCGCTGATTTCAGCATCGAATATACCTCAGGAATGGTCTTTTCCATCCCCTGCATATTGAAGTTCATCACAAAGCTCTTGTAGCTAGGTGGGAGCGACTGAAGGATTCTGTCAACGACCGCGTCATCCGGGAGATTAACCCCCAGCTGAGACAAGCGGTTGTGCAACCCAGACATTTTGAGTATGTGTTCGCTGACGGAACTATTCTCCTCCATCTTACAACTGTAGAACTTGTCGGAGACTTCATATCTCTCGACCCGGGCATGAGCTTGGAAAACCATTTTCAGCTCTTGGAACATCTCATATGCTCCGTGCTGCTCAAAACGCTTTTGGAGCCCCGGTTCTAAGCTGTAAAGCATGCCGCACTGAACCAGGGAGTAATCATCAACATGTGTTTGCCAGGCGTTCGTAACGTCTTGGTTTGCTGGGACGGGTGCTTCACCTAGCGGTGCTTCCAGGACATATGCTTTCTTGGTAGCTATGAGGATGATCCTCAAGTTCCGGACCCAGTCCGTATAGTTGCTACCATCGTCTTTCAGCTTGGTTTTCTCTAGGAACGCGTTGAAGTTGAGGTTGACATTAGTGTGGGCCATTTGATCTACAAGACATATTGTAAAGGTTTTAGACTAAGTTCATGATAATTAAGTTCATCTAATCAAATTATTAATGAACTCCCACTCAGATAGACATCCCTCTAGTCATCTAAGTGATACATGATCCGAGTCAACTAGGCCGTGTCCGATCATCACGTGAGACGGAATAGTCATCATCGGTGAACATCTGCTATACGACTCATGCTCGACCTTTCGGTCTCTTGTGTTCTGAGGCCATGTCTGTACATGCTAGGCTCGTCAAGTCAACCTAAGTGTATTGCGTGTGTAAATCAGGCTTACACCCATTGTATGCGAACGTTAGAACCTATCACACCCGATCATCACGTGGTGCTTCGGAACAACGAACCTTCGCAACGGTGCACAGTTAGGGGGAACACTTCTTGAAATTTTAGCGAGGGATCATCTTATTTATGCTACCGTCGTTCTAAGCAAATAAGATGTAAAACATGATAAACATCACATACAATCAAATAGTGACATGATATGGCCAATATCATTTTGCTCCTTTTGATCTCCATCTTCGGGGCGCCATGATCATCATCGTCACCGGCATGACACCATGATCTCCATCATCGTGTCTTCATGAAGTTGTCTCGCCAACTATTACTTCTACTACTATGGCTAACGGTTAGCAATAAAGTAAAGTAATTACATGACGTTCCAGTTGACACGCAGGTCATAAATAAATTAAGACAACTCCTATGGCTCCTGCCGGTTGTCATACTCATCGACATGCAAGTCGTGATTCCTATTACAAGAACATGATCAATCTCATACATCACATATATCATTCATCACATCCTTTTGGCCATATCACATCACATGACACTTGCTGCAAAAACAAGTTAGACGTCCTCTAATTGTTGTTGCAAATTTTTACGTGGCTGCTATAGGTTTCTAGCAAGAACGTTTCTTACCTACGCCAAAACCACAACGTGATATGCCAATTTCTATTTACCTTTCATAAGGACCCTTTTCATCGAATCCGATCCGACTAAAGTGGGAGAGACAGACACCCGCTAGCCACCTTATGCAACTAGTCCATGTCAGTCGGCGGAACCTGTCTCATGTAAGCGTACGTGTAAGGTCGGTCCGGGCCGCTTCATCCCAAGATGCCGCTGAATCAAGATAAGACTAGTAACGGCAAGTAAATTGACAAAATCGACGCCCACAACAACTTGTGTTCTACTCATGCATAGAAACTACGCATAGACCTAGCTTTGATCGTTGCAGAAATTAAAAAATTTCTACGCATCACCAAGATCAATCTATGGAGTTTACTAGCAACGAGAGGGGAGTGCATCTTCATACCTTTGAAGATCGCGATGCGGAAGCGTTACAAGAACGCGGATGAGGGAGTCGTACTCGTAGCGATTCAGATCGCGGCAGAATCCGATCCAAGCACCGAACAACGGTGCCTCCGCGTTCAACACACGTGCAGCCCAGTGATGTCTCCCGCGCCTTGATCCAGCAAGGAGGAGGGGGAGGTTGGGGAAGAAGGCTCCAACAGCAGCACGACGGCGTGGTGGTGGTGGAGTGGCAGTTCTCCGGCAGGGCTTCGCCAAGCTCACGCGGAGGAGGAGAGGTGTTGGGGAGGGGAGGGGCTACGCCTTGGATGTGTTTCTGCTGCCCAACCACCCCCTTTCTATTTATAGGGGCAAGGGAGAAGGGGGCCGGCCCCCTCCAGATGGATCTAGAGGGGGGGGGCGGCCAAGGGGGGAGGCTTGCCCCCCAAGCCAAGGGGGGCGCCCCCTCCAGGGTTTCCCCCCAACCCTAGGCGCATGGGCCCTAGGGGGTTTTGGCGCCCAGCCCACCTAGGGGCTGGTTCCCCTCTATATTCAGCCCATAGGGCCCTCCGGGGCAGGTGGACCCTCCCGGTGGACCCCCGGAACCCTTTCGGTGGTCCCGGTACAATACCGATAGACCCCCGAACACTTCCGGCGACCGAATAAGGACTTCCCATATATAAATATTCGTCTCCGGGCCATTCCGGAACTCCTCGTGACGTCCGGGGTCTCATCCGGGACTCCGAACAACATTCGGTAATCACATACAAACCTTCCTTATAACCCTAGCGTCATCGAACCTTAAGTGTGTAGACCCTACGGGTTCGGGAATCATGCAGACATGACCGAGACACCTCTCTAGCCAATAACCAACAGTAGGATCTAGATACCCATGTTGGCTCCCACACGTTCCACGATGATCTCATCGGATGAACCACGATGTCGAGGATTCAAGCAATCCCGTATACAATTCCCTTTGTCAATCGGTACGTTACTTGCCCGAGATTCGATCGTCGGTATCCCAATACCTCGTTCAACCTTGTTACCGGCAAGTCACTTTACTCGTTCCATAATGCATGATCCCGTGACCAACTACTTGGTCACATTGAGCTCATTATGATGATGCATTACCGAGTGGGCCCAGAGATACCTCTCCGTTATACGGAGTGACAAATCCCAGTCTCAATCCGAGCCAACCAACAGACACTTTCGGAGATACCTGTAGTGCACCTTTATAGCCACCCAATTACGTTGTGACGTTTGGTACACCCAAAGCATTCCTACGGCATCCGGGAGTTGCACGATCTCCTGGTCTAAGGAAATGATACTTGACATTAGAAAAGCTTTAGCAAACGAACTACACGATCTAGTGCTATGCTTAGGATTGGGTCTTGTCCATCACATCATTCTCCTAATGATGTGATCCCGTTATCAATGACATCCAATGTCCATGGTCAGGAAACCGTTACCATCTATTGATCAACGAGCTAGCCAACTAGAGGCTCACTAGGGACATGTCGTAGTCTATGTATTCACACATGTATTACGATTTCTGGATAACACAATTATAGCATGAACAATAGACAATTATCACGAACAAGGAAATATAATAATAACCATTTTATTATTGCCTGTAGGGCATATTTCCAACAGCACGTACTCCCGTCTCTTTCCCAACCACACCCGCGCGGGTACACGGTGGAGCTCATTTCTGTACGAAAAGGCAGCCCACGTGGTAACTTGACACGTGTACTGGTTGTCCACTAGATGGATGGAGGATCGTCTTCCACGGGTGAACAAACAAATTGCGACTTGACGCGTTATATTAAAAAAGAGGCAAACCATGTGGGGCCTAGCTTAGAGGCAAGGCTCTATACACTGGAGTACTTTTGATGTGTCCCGTCAACTCGCAGAACGAGGAGAAGCTTGCTTAGTACGCCGTCTCCCCTGCCCACGGGCGCGGTGGCTCGCATGATGAGGTGAAGCTTGCTTACTACTCCTTACGCCCGCTCCCTCGCCCACGCGCGCGGTGGCTCGCGGGACGAGGAGAAAATTTTATTAGTACTCCCTCCGTTTCCTCATCCCTACTACCTTGGTTAGAGAGATTATCATATTGTTTGGAATATATATGTCCTTTAGTAGATTTCAGTATGAACTACTAGTACATACTCCAAACACTGATGTATATAGACGTATTTTAGAGTGTAGATTCACTCATTTTGCTTCATATGTAGTCCATATTGAAACGGACGTAATAGTACGCACTCTCCCTCGCCCCTCGACCCTCGCCACGTGGTGGACGTGCAGCAATTCATTCGGTCTCATATAGCCAGAACGATATATACTGCAGTACCATTATTGCTCGACTTACCGAAGAGGCAAAGAGCCAATCGCAAGGTTAATAGTTTGGAGATGCCAAGCGCAAGGTTTATAGGAGAACAAGTAGTAGGTGCCGCGTCATTTATAAATAAAGTTTTTTTCTTCAGTGGCACGTACGCAATATAAATAGGTTCATATGGAGAGAAAAGGAAACCGCTCCACTATATACATAGGCAGGACGAGCCTACAAGGTTGCTTGCTGGGGTTGCTCTCTTCAGTTTTCACACTCTCTCGCACAAAACCACTGTGGCCACATCTCTAACATCCCGGCGGATCACGTTCGCCGGGGGAAGGGGTGGATGCTTAGTGTAGATGCGGTCGCCGTCGCTGACGGCGAAAACCCACTGTCGGCACGTCCCGATCAGGGGTCCCCGCCATTCTCTCTCACAAAGCTGGTGAGGTTGCCTTCGTCCATCGCTCACTGCCGCGACGTGGGTAGTTGCCTCCTCCCGCCGCCCTCCTCTAGGTTGAGCTACGTCCCGACATCCCTCAGGTACAACTCCCTTTACAGCTGGCTTGCACCACCGCTCCAGCTGCCCACATCACTCCATGTGAATATTTCTCTACTTCTTTGCCCCGCACATGCCTCTACTGGCTTCTACGTACTGTATTTGTGATGACTTTATGTCTCATCAACTAGTCCCAGTAATCTTATTCTAATCATGCTTCTTCAATTTCTTTGCCACAGGGATGCTCATCTCGATTTTGGTGAAACTGCACAAAATGATCCGATGGTCAAAGGGTTGCAAACTTCATTTCTTAGGAAGGGCCGACGTTGCCAGCAAATTAAAGCCTGGTTAGGGTTTACGGTTCAAGGGCTAGGGACTGCATGGATCGTTTTTTTCTTTAGCTGTCTCTGTTTCAATGGCTAGGAACTGCATGAGTATAGTAGTACTGTACGCCTTACGCCCGCTCCCTCGCCCACGCGCGCGGTGGCTCGCAGGACGAGGAGAAAATTTTACTAGTACTCCCTCCGTTTACTCCTCGTCCCTACTACCTTGGTTAGAGAGATTATCATATTGTTTGGAATATATGTCCTTTAGTAGATTTCAATATGAACTACTAGTACATACTCCAAACACTGATGTATAGAGACGTATTTTAGAGTGTAGATTCACTCATTTTGCTCCGTATGTAGCATAAAGTTGAGACACTTATTTTGGAACGAAGGGAGTACATATTTGCTATGATCTGTCAATCATTGAGATGCAATAGCATGCATGTTATTCTCCTTTGTATTTGATGAAATGTTGCAACAGGCAACCTTGGACGCAAGATACATGTAACAGAAGCTGGAAGCTTCATAGCATTGTACTATCTCACTGATAAATTACAATACGTACTATACAAGTAGTACTATGTAAAGAGTTAGGTGTCGCACGGTGTCCAGAAAATATGGTGATAGTGTGAGGTGGGCCATGTAATCACTGAGCCTGTGTGTTTTCACTGCTCTTGCACTCCTCCGCCGTAAGAATGGAGAAAATTGTAATCTAGTAGTACCTCCTTTCGCCGAAAGCGTGGGACATCCAGCAGTCCTACAACCTCAGTAATAATGACCAATGAGCCGTCAAAGCACATAGACCCAGCAGTAAGTTGGACGGATGAAGAAACCATCACTCTTGAATCCGCTTCTCCCTTCAACGCAGGTGCCAGTGAGAGGTCGCGTCTGCTCTGCCCGGGCAAGAATGCGGCACCGATTCTTTGGAGCGGCGCGGACCGTTTCGGGCGGGAAGCGCGCGCGGGCGATGGAGGGGCTTTGGGTGGGCCAGGCTGGTCAGGAGCGGGCGTGGCATCTGTCCGCCTGTCCCTACCGGACGCCCGGAAACGAGAGGATGCACTGACTCTCGCGGCTAAAATCGTACACTACACACCATCTCTCTGTAGGAGTAGGTCGATCTGTCGCTCTCTCTAACACACACATGCTGTTAAACACACAAACGCACACGCACACGCACACATAGGTTCATAGAATAGGAAAATCGTGCGAGTGCGAAGCCACAGGAAGTGAGATACAAATGGAGTACGTACAAGAAGAGAAGAAGCATCTCTTAGTTGTTTGGATTAATTGTTGCGTTTAGAGATAGAAATCAGGGCTTTGATTGGAGGAATGACCGGTCAAGTTTCTCCTTCTCTTCCAATCTGCTTGCACCTTGGTCCCGCTGCACCTTCTAACGTGACTTATTACACCTAGACGGAGGGAGTCGTACGAGATACGATGGCACACTGACTTAGTCGAATACAAGTGCCCAAAATTGTGTGCATGTTATAATAAGGATTCACTTAAAATAGTACGTGAGCGAATAGAGGGATCAATTGGATAGTGTTCCCGAGCAGTAGCGAGATGTGTGAGGTAAGATACACCGCTGGCGCTTTTAATTTTTCTTATTAATTTGTTTGTTTCACCCTCTGGCTGGTGGGACCCTGTTGGGAAACGTAGTAATTTCAAAAAAATTCCTACGCACACGCAAGATCATGGTGATGCATAGCAACGAGAGGGGAGAGTGTTGTCCACGTACCTTCGTAGACCGACAGCGGAAGCGTTATCACAACGCGGTTGATGTAGTCGTACGTCTTCACGATCCGACCGATCAAGTACCGAACGTACGGCACCTCCGAGTTCTACACACGTTCAGCTCGATGACGTCCCTCAAACTCCGATCCAGCCGAGTGTTGAGGGAGAGTTTCGTCAGCACGACGGCGTGGTGACAATGATGATGTTCTACCGACGCAGGGCTTCGCCTAAGCTCCGCAACGATATTATCGAGGTGTAATTTGGTGGAGGGGGGCACCGCACACGGCTAAAAGATCTCAAGGATCAATTGTTGTGTCTCTGGGGTGCCCCCCTGCCCCCGTATATAAAGGAGCAAGGGGGAGGCAGCCGGCCAAGGGGAGAGGCGCGCCAAAGGGGGGAGTCCTACTCCCACCGGGAGTAGGACTCCTCCTTTCCTTGTGGGAGTAGGAGAAGGGAAGGGGGAAGGAGAAAGAAGGAAGGGGGCGCCCCCCCTCCCTAGTCCAATTCGGACTAGCCCATGGGGAGGGGTGCGTCCACCCTTTGGGGTCTTTCTCTCCTTTCCCGTATGGCCCATTAAGGCCCAATACGAATTCCCGTAATTCTCCGGTACTCCGAAAAATACCCGAATCACTTGGAACCTTTCCGAAGTCCGAATATAGTCGTCCAATATATCGATCTTTACGTCTCGGCCATTTCGAGACTCCTCGTCATGTCCCCGATCTCATCCGGGACTCCGAACTCCTTCGGTACATCAAAACTCAATAAAACTGTCATCGTAACGTTAAGCGTGCGGACCCTTCGGGTTCGAGAACTATGTAGACATGACCGAGACACCTCTCCGGTCAATAACCAATAGCGGGACCTGGATGCCCATATTGGCTCCCACATATTCTACGAAGATCTTTATCGGTCAGACCGCATAACAACATATGTTGTTCCCTTTGTCATCGGTATGTTACTTGCCCGAGATTCGATCGTCGGTATCTCGAAACCTAGTTCAATCTCGTTACCGGCATGTCTCTTTACTCGTTCCGTAATACATCATCCCGTAACTAACTCATTAGTTACAATGCTTGCAAGGCTTATAGTGATGTGCATTACCGAGTGGGCCCAGAGATACCTCTCCGACAATCGGAGTGACAAATCCTAATCTCGAAATTCGCCAACCCAACAAGTACCTTTGGAGACACCTGTAGAGCACCTTTATAATCACCCAGTTACGTTGTGACGTTTGGTAGCACACAAAGTGTTCCTCCGGTAAACGGGAGTTGCATAATCTCATAGTCATAGGAACATGTATAAGTCATGAAGAAAGCAATAGCAACATACTAAACGATCGGGTGCTAAGCTAACGGAATGGGTCAAGTCAATCACGTCATTCTCCTAATGAGGTGATCCCGTTAATCAAATGACAACTCATGTCTATGGCTAGGAAACATAACCATCTTTGATTAACGAGCTAGTCAAGTAGAGGCATACTAGTGACACTCTGTTTGTCTATGTATTCACACATGTATTATGTTTCCGGTTAATACAATTCTAGCATGAATAATAAACATTTATCATGATATAAGGAAATAAATAATACTTTATTATTGCCTCTAGGGCATATTTCCTTCAGTCTCCCACTTGCACTAGAGTCAATAATCTAGTTCACATCACCATGTGATTTAACATCAATAATTCACATCACCATGTGATTAACACCCATAGTTCACATCTATGTGATCAACACTCAAAGGGTTTACTAGAGTCAATAATCTAGTTCACATCGCTATGTGATTAACACCCAAAGAGTACTAAGGTGTGATCATGTTTTGATTGTGAGATAATTTTAGTTCAACGGGTCTGTCACATTCAGATCCGTAAGTATTTTGCAAATTTCTATGTCTACAATGCTCTGCATGGAGCTACTCTAGCTAATTGCTCCCACTTTCAATATGTATCTAGACCGAGACTTAGAGTCATCTAGATTTAGTGTCAAAACTTGCATCGACGTAACCCTTTACGACGAACCTTTTGTCACTTCCATAATCGAGAAACATATCCTTATTCCACTAAGGATAATTTTGACCGCTGTCCAATGATCTAATCCTAGATCACTATTGTACTCCCTTGCCAAAATCAGTGTAGGGTATACAATAGATCTGGTACACAGCATGGCATACTTTATAGAACCTATGGCCAAGGCATAGGGAATGACTTTCATTCTCTTTCTATCTTCTGCCGTGGTCGGGCTTTGAGTCTTACTCAATTTCACACCTCGTAACACAGGCAAGAACTCTTTCTTTGACTTTTCTATTTTGAACTACTTCAAAATCTTGTTAAGGTATGTACTCATTGAAAAAGTTATCAAGCGTCTTCATCTATCTCTATAGATATTGATGCTCAATATGTAAGCAGCTTCACCGAGGTCTTTCATTGAAAACTCCTTTCAAACACTCCTTTATGCTTTGCAGAATAATTCTACATTATTTCCGATCAACAATATGTCATTCACATATACTTATCAGAAATGCCGTAGTGCTCCCACTCACTTTCTTGTAAATACAGGCTTCACCGCAAGTCTGTATAAAACTATATCCTTTGATCAACTTATCAAAGCGTATATTCCTACTCCGAGATGCTTGCACCAGTCCATAGATGGATCGCTGGAGCTTGCATATTTTGTTAGCACCTTTAGGATTGACAAAACCATCTGGTTGCATCATATACAACTCTTCTTTAATAAATCCATTAAGGAATGCAGTTTTGTTTATCCATTTGCCATATTTCATAAAATGCGGCAATTGCTAACATGATTCGGACGGACTTAAGCATAGATACGAGTGAGAAACTCTCATCGTACTCAACACTTTGAACTTGTCGAAAACCTTTTTGCGACAATTCTAGCTTTGTAGATAGTAACACTACTATCAGCGTCCGTCTTCCTCTTGAAAATCCATTTATTCTCAATTGCTTGCCGATCATCGGGCAAGTCAACCAAAGTCCACACTTTGTTCTCATACATGGATCTCATCTCAGATTTCATGGCCTCAAGCCATTTTGCGGAATATAGGCTCACCATCGCTTCTTCATAGTTCATAGGTTCGTCATGGTCTAGTAACATAACCTCCAGAACAGGATTACTGTACCACTCTGGTGCGGATCTTACTCTGGTTTACCTACGAGGTTTGGTAGTAACTTGATCTGAAGTTCCATGATCATCATCATTAACTTCCTCACTAATTGGTGCAGGAGTCACAGGAACAGATTTCTGTGATGAACTACTTTCCAATAAGGGAGCAGGTACAGTTACCTCATCAAGTTCTACTTTCCTCCCACTCACTTCTTTCGAGAGAAACTCCTTCTCTAGAAAGGATCTATACTAAGCAACGAATGTCTTGCCTTCGGATCTGTGATAGAAGGTGTACCCAACTGTCTCCTTTGGGTATCCTATGAAGAAACATTTCTCCGATTTGGGTTTGAGCTTATCAGGATGAAACTTTTTTCACATAAGCATCGCAACCCCAAACTTTTAAGAAATGACAACTTTGGTTTCTTGCTAAACCACAGTTCATAAGGCGTCATCTTAACGGATTTTGATGGTGCCCTATTTAACGTGAATGCAGCTGTCTCTAATGCATAACCCCAAAACGATAGTGGTAGATCGGTAAGAAACATCATATATTGCACCATATCTAATAAAGTACGATTACGACATTCGGACACACCATTACGCTGTGGTGTTCCGGGTAGCGTGAGTTGTGAAACTATTCCGCATTGTTTCAAATGTAGGCCAAACTCGTAACTCAAATATTCTCCTCCACGATCAGATCATAGGAATTTTATTTTCTTGTTACGATGATTTTCAACTTCACTCTGAAATTCTTCAAACTTTTCAAATGTTTCAGACTTATGTTTCATTAAGTAGATATACCCATATCTGCTCAAATCATCTGTGAAGGTGAGAAAATAACGATATCCGCCACGAGCCTCAATATTCATCGGACCACATACATCTGTATGTATGATTTCCAATAAATCTGTTGCTCTCTCCATAGTTCCGGAGAACGGTGTTTTGGTCATCTCGCCCATGAGCCACGGTTCGCAAGCATCAAGTGATTCATAATCAAGTGATTCCAAAATCCCATCAGTATGGAGTTTCTTCATGCGCTTTACACCAATATGACCTAAACGGCAGTGCCACAAATAAGTTGCACTATCATTATTAACTTTGCATCTTTTGGCTTCATTATTATGAATATGTGTATCACTACGATCGAGATCCAACAAACCATTTTCGTTGGTGTGTATGACCATAGAAGGTTTTTATTCATGTAAACAAAACAACAATTGTTCTCTAACTTAAATGAATAACCGTATTGCAATAAACATGATCAAATCATATTCATGCTTAACGCAAACACCAAATAACACTTATTTGGTTTCAACACTAATCCCAAAAGTATAGGGAGTGTGCGATGATGATCATATCAATCTTGGAACTACTTCCAACACACATCGTCACCTCGCCTTTTACTAGTCTCTGTTTATTCTGCAACTCCCGTTTTCGAGTTACTACTCTTTAGCAACTGAACCAGTATCAAATACTGAGGGGTTGCTATAAACACTAGTAAGTACACATCAATAACATGTATATCCAATATACCTTTGTTCACTTTGCCATCCTTCTTATCCACCAAATAGTTGGGGCAGTTCCGCCTCCAGTGACTAGTCCCTTTGCAGTAGAAGCACTTAGTCTCAGTCTTAGGTACATACTTGGGCTTCTTCACTTGAGCAGCAACTTGCTTGCTGTTCTTCTTGAAGTTCCCCTTCTTCCCTTTGCCCTTTTCTTGAAACTAGTGGTCTCGTCAACCATCAACACTTGATGTTTTTCTTGATTTCTACCTTCGTCGATTTCAGCATCACGAAGAGCTCGGGAATTACTTTCGTCATCCCTTGCATACTATAGTTCATCACGAAGTTCTACTAACTTGGTGATGGTGACTAGAGAATTCTGTCAATCACTATTTTATCTGGAAGATTAACTCCCACTTGATTCAAGCGATTGTAGTACCCAGACAATTTGAGCACATGCTCACTAGTTGAGCGATTCTCCTCCATCTTTTAGCTATAGAACTTGTTGGAGACTTCATATCTCTCAACTCGGGTATTTCCTTAAAATATTAACTTCAACTCCTGGAACATCTCATATGGTCCATGACGTTCAAAACGTCTTTGAAGTCCCGATTCTAAGCCGTTAAGCATGGTGCACTAAACTATCAAGTAGTCATCATATTGAGCTAGCCAAACGTTCATAACGTCTGCATCTGCTCCTGCAATAGGTCTATCACCTAGCGGTGCATCAAGGACATAATTTTTCTGTGCAGCAATGAGGATAATCCTCAGATCACGGATCCAATCCGCATCTTTGCTACTAACATCTTTCAACATAATTTTTTTCTCTAGGAACATATCAAAAATAAACATAGGGAAGCAACAACGCGAGCTATTGATCTATAACATAATTTGCAAAATACTATCAGGACTAAGTTCATGATAAATATAAGTTCAATTAATCATATTACTTAAGAACTCCCACTTAGATAGACATCCCTCTCATCATCTAAGTGATTACGTGATCCAAATCAACTAAACCATGTCCGATCATCACGTGAGATGGAGTAGTTTCAATGGTGAACATCACTATGTTGATCATATCTACTATATGATTCACGCTCGATCTTTCGGTCTCTGTGTTCCGAGGCCATATCTGTATATGCTAGGCTCGTCAAGTTTAACCTGAGTATTCCGCGTGTGCAACTGTTTTGCACCCGTTGTATTTGAACGCAGAGCCTATCACACCCGATCATCACGTGGTGTCTCAGCACGAAGAACTTTCGCAACGGTGCATACTCAGGGAGAACACTTTTATCTTGAAATTTTAGTGAGAGATCATCTTATAATGCTACCGTCAAACAAAGCAAGATAAGATGCATAAAGGATAAACATCACATGCAATCAATATAAGTGATATGATATGGCCATCATCATCTTGTGCTTGTGATCTCCATCTCCGAAGCACCGTGCCCGTGATCTCCATCTCCGAAGCACCGTCATGATCACCATCGTCACCGGCGCGACACCTTGATCTCCATCGTAGCATCGTTGTCTTCTCGCCAACTACTTGCTTTTACGACTATCGCTACTGCTTAGTGATAAAGTCAAACTATTACATGGCGATTGCATCTCATACAATAAAGCGACAACCATATGGCTCCTGCCAGTTGCCGATAACTCGGTTACAAAACATGATCATCTCATACAACAAATTATATCACATCATGTCTTGACCATATCACATCACAACATGCCCTGCAAAACAAGTTAGACGTCCTCTACTTTGTTGTTGCAAGTTTTACGTGGCTGCTACGGGCTTAGCAAGAACCGTTCTTACCTACGCATCAAAACCACAACGATAGTTTGTCAAGTTGGTGTTGTTTTAACCTTCGCAAGGACCGGGCGTAGCCACACTCGGTTGAACTAAAGTGAGAGAGACAGACACCCGCCAGTCACCTTTAAGCAACGAGTGCTCCGAACGGTGAAACCAGTCTCGCGTAAGCGTACGCGTAATGTCGGTCCGGGCCGCTTCATCTCACAATACCGCTAAACCAAAGTATGACATGCTGGTAAGCAGTATGACTTATATCGCCCACAACTCACTTGTGTTCTACTCGTGCATAGCATCAACGCATAAAACCAGGCTCGGATGCCACTGTTGGGAAACGTAGTAATTTCAAAAAAATTCCTACGCACACGCAAGATCATGGTGATGCATAGCAACGAGAGGGAGAGTGTTGTCCACGTACCCTCGTAGACCGACAGCGGAAGCGTTATCACAACGCGGTTGATGTAGTCGTACGTCTTCACGATCCGACCGATCAAGTGCCGAACGTATGGCATCTCCGAGTTCTACACACGTTCAGCTCGATGACGTCCCTCAAACTCCGATCCAGCCGAGTGTTGAGGAAGAGTTTCGTCAGCACGACGGCGTGGTGACGATGATGATGTTCTACCGGCGCAGGGCTTCGCCTAAGCTCCGCAACGATATTATCGAGGTGTAATTTGGTGGAGGGGGGCACCGCACACGGCTAAAAGATCTCAAGGATCAATTGTTTTGTCTCTGGGGTGCCCCCCTGCCCCCGTATATAAAGGAGCAAGGGGGAGGCAGCCGGCCAAGGGGAGAGGCGCGCCAAAGGGGGGAGTCCTACTCCCACCGGGAGTAGGACTCCTCCTTTCCTTGTGGGAGTAGGAGAAGGGAAGGGGGAAGGAGAAAGAAGGAAGGGGGCGCCCCCCCCCCTCCCTAGTCCAATTCGGACTAGCCCGTGGGGAGGGGTGCGGCCACGCTTTGGGGCCTTTCTCTCCTTTCCCGTATGGCCCATTAAGGCCCAATAAGAATTCCCGTAACTCTCCAGTACTCCGAAAAATACCGAATCACTTGGAACCTTTCCGAAGTCCGAATATAGTCGTCCAATATATCGATCTTTACGTCTCGGCCATTTCGAGACTCCTCGTCATGTCTCCGATCTCATCCGGGACTCCGAACTCCTTCGGTACATCAAAACTCAATACAACTGTCATCGTAACGTTAAGCGTGCGGACCCTTCGGGTTCGAGAACTATGTAGACATGACCGAGACACCTCTCCGGTCAATAACCAATAGCGGGACCTGGATGCCCATATTGGCTCCCACATATTCTACGAAGATCTTTATCGGTCAGACCACATAACAACATACGTTGTTCCCTTTGTCATCGGTATGTTACTTGCCCGAGATTCGATCGTCGGTATCTCGATACCTAGTTCAATCTCGTTACCGGCAAGTCTCTTTACTCGTTCCGTAATACATCATCCCGTAACTAACTCATTAGTCACAATGCTTGCAAGGCTTATAGTGATGTGCATTACCGAGTGGGCCCAGAGATACCTCTCCGACAATCGTAGTGACAAATCCTAATCTCGAAATACGCCAACCCAACAAGTACCTTTGGAGACACCTGTAGAGCACCTTTATAATCACCCAGTTACGTTGTGACGTTTGGTAGCACACAAAGTGTTCCTCCGGTAAACGGGAGTTGCATAATCTCATAGTCATAGGAACATGTATAAGTCATGAAGAAAGCAATAGCAACATACTAAACGATCGGGTGCTAAGCTAACGGAATGGGTCAAGTCAATCACGTCATTCTCCTAATGAGGTGATCCCGTTAACCAAATGACAACTCATGTCTATGGCTAGGAAACATAACCATCTTTGATTAACGAGCTAGTCAAGTAGAGGCATACTAGTGACACTCTGTTTGTCTATGTATTCACACATGTATTATGTTTCTGGTTAATACAATTCTAGCATGAATAATAAACATTTATCATGATATAAGGAAATAAATAATACTTTATTATTGCCTCTAGGGCATATTTGCTTCAGACCCAACGTACTACGTGGAGAGAGGTAAGGTGACTAAGGCTGCATTATTTCTGCACCACTGTGGATAGTCTTACCACCAAAGCCACATGACACGATTATGATTTAAATCCCAATGACTCCCACACACACAAAAAAACACGGCATGCTTGTCACACGAATGCAGGAATGTATAAAAGGTTATTTTCCTCTCGTTGAACATAACGGGAGGGTTGTGTAGCTGGTTAGCCTGTTCGCTCATCAAACTTGAGGTCTCGGGTTCGATAACTACACTTGAGCATAATTCGTGCCAGGAGGATTCTTTGACTGGTCAAAATGGATGGATACGGAGCTATACGATCTCGTGGTGACCGTATAATCACCTCATCACGTATAAGCTGCAGCCTCGGCGCTTGTTTTCTAGGGTTTGCACTCTTCACACTGTCTCCAGTATATATATACACGCTGGAGCCTCGGCGCTTGTAGTTGCTCTCTTCACACTCTCTCACCCTTTCCAGATCTAAACAAGACTTCGTTGGCCTCTCTCTCTCCCCTCACTGCTGGTCTGCTTGTAGTTGCTCTCTTCACACTCTCTCACCCTCTCCAGATCTAAACAAGCCTTCGCTGGCCTCTCTCTCTCCCCTCACTACTGGTCAAAGAGCCGTTCGCCAGGAAGGGAAGGAGGCTTAACGCTGTCGTGGTCGGCGAGGGAGGGAATCCACTACCGGCGCAGCTATTCACTTTCACCCAGCGGCGGCGCGGGAGGGCCTCCGACCCCTTCTTCTTCGCCGATATACATAGTGTGGGTCGAACGGCCTCCGGTCGCCCACCGAACCACACCCCAAGAACCTTAAGGTATAATTTACTTATTCCACATGCATTGCTCTAGCTGCATGTGGGCTTTTTCTGCTTCTGCACTCGAATCTAGGTGTTGGATCAAACAGGAAAATAGTGGGGAAAGTTGTATACCATGAATCTAGGACGTAGTTCAAAGAGGAAAGGAATGGGGGAAAGTAGTGGGAAAAGTTGTATAGCATGAATCTAGGACGTGGTTCAAAAAGGAAAGGAAAGGGGAAAGTTGTGGGGAAAGTTGTATCGCATGAATCTAAGACGTGGTTCGAAGAGGACAGGAATGGTGGAAAGTAGTGGGGAAAGTTGTATAGCATAAATCTAGGACGTGGTTCATAGTGGAAAGGAAGTGGGGAAAGTACTAGTACAGACTGGCTATCCAGCACCTACGTTGGTCGAAAAGGGAAAACAATGACAAACGCAGTACGTACATCTGTAACGAACTGATCTTTTGTTTTGGGGGACAAGGCTGTAGAGTTTGAGCAGGACTAGATTTGCTGCGCTCACATAGGGAAAGGTGTCTAAAGATAACAAAACTGGGACCAACACAAATATGCTCCTTGGTTGTTTGTTCTTTGTTGCAACACACTGTGCATCACCCCAGTACATCGGTAGATGCACATGGTGCTGGTGCGTCCACTGTCCCGTGCAACTCTTTAGCTTTGTTAATCTAAGGCCCTGTTTGGTTAAAAACTCCCTAGTCCCTACCTACTTGGTTCCAGGGACTAAACATGGACTAGAGGTTATTAAATGACATGCTAAAATACCATGTTACCCCTAGTAGTGAACTAATAGAGACAAGGTGCGATGTGTGGCAAGGGAAACTGTTGGAAAAAGTCCCAAAAAGACTCCCTCGGGGTCTTCTTTCTTTAGTCCCAAATGCCCACTTTTAGTCCCTAAAAGTCCCTCCTGTTTGGTTTAGATGGGACTGACATGAAGTTTTTTTGGTCCCTCCACCAAAATGTCCCTGTAAACAAACACCCTCTAATAATGCCGCTGGAAAATTGATGTAATGCCACAGCTAAAAGCAAATTACATGTTTAATGAATTTTATTGTTAATATAATCTCTCTGTTAATATTAATCAATGCCGCTGTTTGAGAAATGCTACTGTCTTGCTCTCTTTCCCATTTAGATAAGGTAGATGCTTCTTTTTGTTGGCTTCTGTGTCATCCACCGTTATTGACCACTAGTTGTTTCCTTTGCACCTCTGTGTAAACAGGGTTATCTACTTCACCTCGTTGCCATTGTGACCTTTTGTTGCACTGCACAAAACACTTTTGTTTTAAGAGTGTTTTGTGCAGTTCAACCAAAATGTCACACCGACAATGTTGCTTGATTGCTTGATCTTAGTGGAACTGCACAAGAGGAGATCTTACTTCCTATCCGTGTTGGCAAATTTGGTTCAGATCTTCTTCTTGTGAGTTGTTTGAATTCCGCGTCATGAGAGGTCAGTACTAGCCTTCTTTCACATGATTCTGCAGTGTGCTTTCATATGTTGTGCTACTTGTACGGTAATGTTGCTTGATTTTAGTGAACTGCACAAATGGAGACAAGACTTCCAATCTGTATGTGCACCGTAATATCCCATTGAGGTAAGATAAGGGTATTTCACAACTGTTGGCCTGTATTTTGCCACTTTCATCAGAAAACTAATGTCATTGTTTAGTGCTATACTTGTGCAACCTAATTGACATGCCAAATCTTACATTGAAGGCGAAGCTTGTCTGTTATTGAACCAAGTGATGAAGGGGAAGAACAAGCGGAAGAAAAACAAAAATCAACTCCTGGTGCTGTAATGAAGCACCGGAACTGTGATGACACAAGTAATGATATAGTTTTGCATCTTAATTTATTGCTATGGCTAGAATGAGCAATTGTTTTGCCACTGATTTGATGCCACTCTTAATGTAATACGTAATTATCTCTACTTGTGCAAACAGGGATCTTCTTTGAAGATACCAAATATTTTAGTGGAACTGCACAAGAAGATGTTGGAAACATTAATCTAATCGAGGAGTATATAGTAAGCATGGCCACCACAGTAGATAGCAACAGATGGTTCTGGAGAAGTGCTTCATCTGTATGCTCTACACAATAAGCCTCCTGACAAAGGTTGGTACTCGCCCACTAATTTCATCCATATGATTGAGCTTTGTCATCTATATTGGTGTTGTGGTACTGTTTAGATGATGTCATCAAAAAGTGGTATTGTCCTTGAGAAGTGCTTCATCCGTGCTGTTTTAAATATTTCCTTTCCTTTTTTCGAGCAAATAGGGATGCTAGCATTTAGTTATCCTCTTGTCTTTGCACAACAGGATCATCCTCCTCTGAAGAAGAATATGGAGTACGTGAAGTGACTAGTTCCAATTATGCCAGGATGAAGAAGCCCTGTCTATCTTCTCATCAGAAGGAGCAGTTGAAGGATGGTTACATTACCCCCCACAAGACCAAACTAACTTCAGCTCAGAAGGACTGACAAATCTCCATTTTCTTGCCGTGATGCGCGAGTACAATGTTGTTCTAGGATTCTTTCCTCCATTTTTGTAAAAGTGTGCTCTACATGGACCGTGTAGGTGCCTGTTTAAACTGTCAATTCATAGTACAATTTGCTTTATACTAATCACTTTTTTGTATTTGTTCAAACAGGGGTGCTCAGCTTCATTTCAATGGGAACTGCACAAAATGTTCATGAATACATTGAATCATTTATTTCCACCACAAGAAAGGAGGTGCCGATAAGTTCAAGGCGTTGCAACATATAAGGGCGAAATCATACAAGCTACGCGCGAATTTGGTTGATTTTGGTGGAACTGCACAAAAAGAACAGCTGGTTTATTTAGCACGAGGTGCCATGTCAATGTCCGAACTGATGGCAAACCCTGCCCATTCCACAATCGTAGGCATTTGATATTTTGGAATGGGAAAACCTTGTCAAATTTTGCTCATTGATTTTAGCAAGAAGACATGCGTTTGATATTTTCGAATGGGACGCCCTTTGCTGTCAGCAGCGTCGATCCATTTTTCTTTATTCTTTAGTTGTGAAGTAAATATTGGCTCTGACATGTGAATCGCTGAGATGCATAATCAATGATTGTTTTGAATGTTCTCTATGACATGTGAATCGCTGTGATTGCAATGTACAGGAACGCTAAAAAGCTGCTCAAACTCTTTGTACTCCTTCTGTTCCTATTTACTTCGCACATTGTCCGGTAGCATACAACTGAAGTGCTCAAGTTCTCTAGCAAATGACTGTATCTCATGAGCTTGCTCAACCACGGAGCGCTCTTCAATCAGCCTGTAATCATATAATTGCTCCATGATGTACAGCTCAGTGTCAGCAACCGGAGGGTAGCAGCGGTGGCCTTACTTGGACCCGAGCGGCGGCGACCTACCGTGTACTACTCTTCCTCGTTTTCTATGCGGCGCTGCCTCGTTGGCAGCGGGGCGGGGCCTCGGCGGAGCCGGCGATGTCCTCTGTCTCGTTGCCGGCGGGCGGCGCCTCGGCGGAGCGGGGGAAAATCCTCCCCCTTGTTGCCGGAAGGGTGGGGCCTCGGCGGAGCCGGCGGTGTCCTCTGCCTCATTGTTGGCGCCGCGGGGCCTCGGCGGAGCAGGGCCTCGTCGACGCCAGCGGAGCGGGGACTCGTCGGAGCCGGCATTGTCCTCTGCCTCGTCCTCACTCTCGCCAAACAGCGCCTCGGCCGCTTCATCGCCCTCTTTGTAGGCGGCCGCAGCCTCCGCCACCTACATGCGGTACCGCCAGCGCTCGAGGCGGCCCTCGCGGGCGGAGAAGTATGAGTCGAGCAGTGCCTCCTGCTCCGCCCGCTCCGCGGCGATCTGCTCCTCCGCCTGCAGGTGCTCCTGGAGGAGATGGTGGTTGTAGGCAGCGTCGGCATGCGCCTCCCGAAACTGCTCCTCACGCTTCTGCCTCACCATGTCCATATATTGGGCACGGGCCTCGCCGATGGTCATGGTGCAATGCACCGGCAAGGATGGCGCGGAGGAGGGGGTTGGCGCCGGATCGTCGACTACCATGTTCTCCACTGGGACGTCATCGTCCTCCGGCTGCCTGCCGGCCAGCCAGTCGGCAGCAATGGCTGCCATCTCCTTGTGATCCGTCGTCCGCCCGTCTCGAAGAGCGCTGGAGCGCGAGGAAGCCATGGTGGGAAGTAGTGGTGTGGACAGGAGAATAGGAACGGATGCGGATGACTGCGACTATGGCTGGCGCAGCAGTTTATATAGCAATGGTGGGCGGCGGAGGAACGGACGTGTGGCGCCGGAGTAGCCGCATCGGCAACCACGTATCATTAATGTGGGAGGCACAAGGACGGATGGACGGCACTTGTGTCATTTGAAGGCGGAGCAATTGCATGCACCGGGAAGCGGGGCGGGCGGCGCTGACCGTTTCGGGCGGAAAGCGCGCGCGGGCGAGGGAGGCGGTCTGGGTGGACCAGGGCAGTCAGACTCGTGCTTGGCAGCGGGTCGGTCCAGCAGCCGGACATGCTGGCTCGCCAGCTACCTCGCCGAGCTGAGCGATGACAATCAGACGATGGACGTAGCTTCCGACCAGGAGCCGGTGCCATTGTCCAAGCCAGTTCATGCCGTGTTCACCATAGAGCAGGTGCGGCCGCACTTCGACGCCCTAATGGCGGAAGAGCTACCAGCGCAGGAGGACCTGCGCTGCAACCTCCGTCTCCTCAACGAGCACCGGTGAACAAGCGAACGACAATGCCGTCGCGGACATGTGGCCCTATGATCCTGGCTACCCGAATGAGCAGCGGGTGCTGTATCAGACCATCCGTAGGGCTCGCGAGGCCCTCTCTGTCGTCCTTCGAGTTGTTGCGCTTGCCGTGGCGCCGCCGTCTCGCCTTGTCAACATGGTCAACGGACATGAGGATGAGGAGATGACTTTACTTGGAGAGGATGACAGCAAGTGCCTCCTTATTAGTATATAAAACTATAATTTTTTTGCTTCCTCCTGGTTTCCTGACATCACGTTCCCACACCATTGTGAACCAATGAGAGAATTGCACAAGAAGCGGCCGATAGCTGGGACCAAGCAGCTCGAGCAGTATTTGTGTTTTTGAGGTGTGAGCACTTCAGAGTTTTTCTTGAGCGATATTTAGCCCAGATATTAATTTTTCTCCTCTGAACAACAACGAAAACATCGCTGCAGCTATTAACTGGGCGGGCTGTGGCCCGTCTAGCCCAGGCCAGATATCCAGCCCAGATATTAATTTTTTTCAAGCTGAAAATGGCTAGCCCAGCTATACTTTTTTTAGGAATACCCAGGCAAGGTCAAGTTGTTATTCTCCGCCCCGCTGGGCTGCAAATCTTTCCTAAGAGGGATGCATTAGGCTTAACAAGAAAATGGGCTTTAAGAAATAATAAATGGGATGTAATTATAAAAACTGGGCAGTAACTATAAAAATGCACCAAACACGTAATTACTTTATAAAATATTATTTTTGGATATTGAAAATTTTAATTTCATTAATTGTTGCGTGCGCAATGTTTCGTTGGATTTTTACGTAATATAAATTTATATTGAAATTGTATTTAATCTGACTAGAAATTCCGGGATAAAAATATTCCGAACCCCATCAAAATGTGGGAAATTTTATTGAATTCTGTTATGAACGGTTGGTTGAAATGGGCTGTACTTTTAACAAACTGTAAATAGGCTGTAGTAAATTCCATTAGAATTCAAAAATTGGCTGCACATTCTTACAAATCAAAAAGGGCTATAAGTTCTCTGCCACACACTTGTGGCCTTACTAAGTTGACGCGTCCCCTAAAAAAAGAGTTGACGCATATGCAAGGCTTTGTCAACTTATAGTCAACACACGGTTCTAGCAGCAGTGGCCGTTGGATGTCCATCCAATGGATGCCGTGCTTCTTCTTCAATCTCGGATATTCTAGCTTCACCCGCCCAAAAAATGATTCCTCCCCCTGACATTTGGGGCGCACCCTTTCGGAAGCTGACATGTGGGCCTACTAAGTTGACGGGGACGGAGTGCTTTGTCAACTTAGTCAATATGAACGATTCTAGCTCCAGTGACCGTACGATGTCCATCCAACGGCCGTAGTGCTTCTTCAACCTCTGGTCTTGTTGCTCCAGCCGCCCAAAGCAGCGCTGGTCGTGCCATATGCTCCTGCCTTCCGTGGCCGGCTGTGCTGCCGCGGAGGCCTCACCACCCCCTACTATTCCCACCGCTGGCCAGGCCCTGTGACGACGGCAGCCTCACACCGCAGCCGAACCAGTGAACCCTCGTACTCCTCTCCGCGCGGGCTTCCACTGCCGCATCTTCCCCGGCTTCGCGTCGTCCCCTTCCTAGGCCTCGCCGTCGTCCACCGCCCTAGTGCTCTCGGCACGGCGTGGTCAACGTGGTCAAGGAACGACTTCCATCGGAAGAGTACTGTACGTGGAGAGGCTAACAGCTGGGTCCACGGCGGCCGCAAGGAAGTGCCTCCTTATTACGCGCAAAATAATTATTCCTCCACATAACAGCAGGGACCCACCGGATGGGCAACTGTATTTCGCGAAAAAAACGTTTCCCCCTGACTGCTGGGACCTACCAGCTACATCTTCGCAGGCAAGGAAGTGCGTCCGGGCAAAAAAACGATTCGCCCCCCTGACTGCTGGGACCCACCTGCTACATCTTCGCACGCAAGGAAGTGCCTGACAGTCGGGACCCACCTGGTCGAAGCGTACGTAGTGTTGTCATTCTGGTCGCGAACGTGTACGTACATACTGGTCGATGTAGAGGTGCGCACATGTCGTAGTAGAGGCGCGCGCGTAGCATGTACACGTACGTACATCGGCCAGTGTGCAAGAAAGAAAATACGGCCACGTACGTACATACGGGCAGGGTCTCGAACGCCTACTCGCGCATACATACGGCCAGGGCTCGTGTACATGGCTGGGTCGGAACGGAGAAACAGCGTCGTCGTCGTGTTCATGGGGAGCCAACCGGCTGGGTCGGAACGGAATGCGTCGTCGTGTTCATCGGGAGGGCTTGGACAGAACAGCCGATGGAAACGAGGCCTGGCGTACCGCAGAACAGAAGAAACGGCCTTGTGTTCGACCAGCCACGTTCGAAACGGGATCCTGTTCATCGGGAGGGGTCTGGCGTACCGCAAAACGGAGAAGCGGACCTCCTACGGTCGAAACGGGGGTCTTGTTGATCGGGAGGGGTGTGGCGTACCGCAAAATGGAGGAAACGAACTTGTGTTGGAGCGCTACGGTCGAAACGGGGGTCCTGTTCATCGGGAGGGGTGTGGCGTACCGCAAAACGGGACTCCCCGGGATACTGTTCATCTCCACCGTCGACCCCCTCCAGCCCCCACGGGCTACTGTTCATCCACCATCGACCTCCTCCGGCCTCCACCTGCGACTGTTCATCCACGGGCTCCTGTTCATCCAGCCTCCACCGCGCGCTACTCCACCGGCTACTGTTCAACCAGCCCTCTCCATGGGCTCCTGTTCAACCACCCCTCCACGGACTACTATTCATCCAGCCCTCCACCGTCTACTGTTCATCCTGCCCTCCACGGGGTGGTCCTGTTCATCCTGCCCTCCACGGGGTCCTGTTCATCCTGCCCCAACCGGCTCGAACGATCGGGGTCCTGTTCATCCACCCCCACCGGGAACTGTTCATCCAAACCCCCCAGCAACGCTCACTGTTCATCCAGAGGCAACGCCACGGGGTCCTGTTCATCCACCCCCACCGGGAACTGTTCATCCAAACCCCCCAGCAACACTCACTGTTCATCCAGAGGCAGCATCGATCGGCTTCAGTTAGCAGCAGTAGCGAAGGGATCGCTCGATCGGGTTTAGTTAACATCCATCGATCGATCGCTCGGGTTCAGTAACGCGTAGCGTGCAGTGCAATCGCTCGGGTTCAGTTAGAGCCCAACGCCTCGCTCAGGTTCAGTTAGAGCCCAACGCCTCGCACACACGCGCGTACATACGAGAGAAACACGCGTCGCTCGGCCCCCGACCACCCACTGTAACCGGGGACTCCCCGATATTTTCCGCGCCCTCGCTTCTACCATGATTTTTTCCGTCATGGACGGCCCAAAGAATGTCATGCAGCTGCGTCTCCAGCCCGCCCAGGATGAAAAGCCCATTTTCTGTCATGATTTTTTGTCATAGAAGTAGGACCCCACCACATCTATGATGATACCGTGTTTTGTCACAATTATTGTCATAGAAGTGTCATAAATATGACCCAAAAAAATTTCGTTCGGCCCAAAATGTCACGGATGTCTCTTTTTTGTAGCGAAGTTATCAAAGCAAAGTATTACGCGCATGCTCCTAGGGGGATAGATTGGTAGGAAAAGACCATCGCTCGTCCTCGACCGCCACTCATAAGGAAGACAATCGATAAATAAATCATGCTTCGACTTCATCACATAACGGTTCACCATACGTGCATGCTACGGGAATCACAAACTTTAACACAAGTATTTCTCCAATTCACAACTACTCAACTAGCATGACTCTAATATCACCATCTTCATATCTCAGAACAATTATCAAGCATCAAACTTCTCATAGTATTCAACACACTCATAAGAATGTTTTTTACTGATCTTGGATGCCTATCATAATTAAAGCAAATTACCATGCTGTTTTGTAGGACCCTCAAAATAATATAAGTGAAGCATGATAGAACAATAGTTTCTATAAAACAAATCCACCACCGTGCTCTAAAAGATATAAGTGAAGCACTAGAGCAAAAACTATATAGCTCAAAAGATATAAGTGAAGCACATAGAGTATTCTAATAAATTCCGAATCATGTGTGTCTCTCTCAAAAGGTGTTTACAGCAAGGATGATTGTGGTAAACTAAAAAGCAAAGACTCAAATCATACAAGACGCTCCAAGCAAAACACATATCATGTGGTGAATAAAAATATAGCTCCAAGTAAAGTTACCGATGGACGAAGACGAAAGAGGGGATGCCTTAGATTATCTTGGGGTGCCACGGGCATCCCCAAGCTTAGGCTCTTGCCACTCCTTGTTCTATAATCCATCAAATCTTTTACCCAAAACTTGAAAACTTCACAACACAAAACTCAACAGAAAATCTCGTGAGCTCCGTTAGCGAAAGAAAAAACAAAACACCACTTCAAGGTACTGTATTGAACTCATTCTTTATTTATATTGGTGTTAAACCTACTATATTACAACTTCTCTATGGTTTATAAACTCTTTTACTAGCCATAGATTCATCAAAATAAGCAAACAACACACGAAAAACAGAATCTGTCAAAAACAGAACAGTCTGTAATAATCTGTAACTAATGCAAACTTCTGGAACTCAGAAAAATCTACCAAAATAGGACGACCTAGACAATTTGTTTATTGATATAATGCAATTGGAATCAGTATTTTATCACATTCTGGTGATTTTAAACAATTGTTTTCATGAACAGAAAGTTTCTGGAATTTTCTGCAAGATCAAATAACTATCATCCAAGAAGATCCTATAGGTTTAACTTGGCACAAACACTAATTAAAACATAAAAAAATCTAACCAGAGGCTAGATCACGTATTTATTCCTAAATAGAAGCAAAAAGCAAAAAACTAAAATAAAATTGGGTTGCCTCCCAACAAGCGCTATCGTTTAACGCCCCTAGCTGGGCATAAAAGCAAGGATAGATCTAGGTATTGCCATCTTTGGTAGGCAATCCATAAGTAGCTCTCATAATAGATTTATAAAGTAATTTTATTTTCTTTCTAGGGAAGTGTTCCATGCCTTTCCTTAACGGAAATTGGAATCTAATATTCCCTTCCTTCATATCAATAATTGCACCAATCGTTCTAAGGAAACGTCTACCAAGAATAATAGGACATGAAGGATTGCAATCTATATCAAGAACAATAAAATCTATGGGCACATAGTTCCTATTTGCAACAATAAGAACATCATTAATTCTTCCCATAGGTTTCTTAATAGTGGAATCCGCAAGGTGCAAGTTTAAAGAGCAATCATCAAATTCGCGGAAACCTAACAAATCACACAAAGTTTTTGGAATCATGGAAACACTAGGACCCAAATCACACAAAGCATAGCATTCCTGATCTTTTATTTTAATTTTAATAGTAGGTTCCCACTCATCATAAAGTTTTCTAGGGATAGAAACTTCCAACTCAAGTTTTTCTTCATAAGATTGCATTAAAGCATCAACGATATGTTTGGTAAAAGCTTTATTTTGGCTATAAGCATGAGGAGAATTTAGCACGGATTGCAACAAGGAAATACAATCTATCAAAGAGCAATTATCATAATTAAATTCCTTGAAATCCAAAATAGTGGGTTCATGAATATCTAAAGTTTTAATATCTTGAATCCCACTTTTACCAATTTTTGCATCAAGATCTAAAAACTCCGAATTTTTGGGACGCCTCCTAGGTAAAGGTGACTCATCTCCAGTCCCATCATTATCAAGATTCATATTGCAAAACAAAGATTTAATAGGAGACACACCAATAACTTTTAGATCTTCATCTTTATTTTCATAGAAACTAGAAGAACACGCTTTCACAATGCAATCTTTCTTAGCACGCATCCTAGCGGTTCTTTCTTTGCACTCATCAATGGAAATTCTCATGGCTTTGAGAGACTCATTGATATCATGCTTAGGTGGAATATATCTAAGTTTCAAAGAATCAACATCAATTGAAATTCTATCAACGTTCCTAGCCAATTCATCAACCTTAAGCAATTTTTCTTCAAGCAAAGCATTGAAATTCTTTTGCGAATTCATAAACTCATTAACACTAGTCTCAAATTCAGAGGGCATCTTATTAAAAGTTCCATAAGAATTGTTGTAGGAATTACCATAATTATTAGAGGAATCACTAGGGAACGGCCTAGGATTAAAGTTTCCTCTATACGCGTTGTTACCAACATTATTCCTACCAACAAAATTCTCATCCATAGATTCATTATTATTCTCACTCAAAGTGGACAAAGGCATATCATTAGGATCAAAAGAAACACTTTTAGTAGCAAATAATTTCATAAGTTCATCCATCTTTCCACTCAAAACATTAATTTCTTCTATCGCATGCACTTTTTTCTTAGTAGATCTTTCGGTGTGCCATTGAGAATAATTAACCATAATATTATCTAGGAGTTTAGTAGCTTCTCCTAAGGTGATTTCCATAAAAGTGCCTCCGGCGGCCGAATCTAAAAGATTTCTAGAAGCAAAATTCAATCCGGCATAAAAATTTTGTATAATCATCCAAATATTCAAACCATGTGTAGGGCAATTACGTATCATTAATTTCATCCTCTCCCAAGCTTGTGCAACATGTTCATGATCAAGTTGCTTAAAATTCATGATATCGTTTCTAAGAGAGATGATCTTAGCGGGAGGAAAATACTTAGAGATAAAAACATCTTTGCACTTATTCCATGAATCAATACTATTTTTAGGCAAAGACGAAAACCAAACTTTAGCACGATCTCTAAGCGAAAAAGGAAATAGCTTCAATTTAACAATATCATTGTCCACATCTTTCTTCTTTTGCATATCACACAAATCAACGAAGCTATTCAGATGGGTAGCGGCATCTTCACTAGGAAGGCCGGCGAATTGATCTTTCATGACAAGATTCAACAAAGGAGCATTAATTTCACAAGATTCAGCATCGGTAAGAGGAGCAATTGGAGTGCTAAGAAAATAATTGTTGTTGGTATTGGTAAAGTCACACAATTTAGTATTATCTTGAGCCATCGTGACAAGCAAGCAATCCAACACATGAGCAAACAAGAAGCAAGTGAAAAAGAGGCAAACGGAAAAGAGAGGGCGAATAAAACGGCAAGGGTGAAGTGAGGGAGAGGAAAACAAGAGGCAAATGGCAAATAATGTAGTGCGAGGGAAAGAGTTTGTGATGGGTACTTGGTATGTCTTGACTTGACTTGAATCTCCCCGACAACGGTGCCAGAAATCCTTCTTGCTACCTCTTGAGCACTGTGTTGGTTTTCCCTTGAAGAGGAAAGGGTGATGTAGTAAAGTAGCGTCAGTATTTCCCTCAGTTTTTGAGAACCAAGGTATCAATCCAGTAGGAGATCACGCACAAGTCCCACGCACCTACACAAACAAATAAGAACCTCACAACCAACGCGATAAAGGGGTTGTCAATCCCTTCACGGTCACTTACGAGAGTGAGATCTGATAGATATGATAAGATAATATTTTTGGTATTTTTATGATAAAGATGCAAAGTAAAATAAACGGCAACAAAAATAGCTAAGTTTTGGAAGATTAATATGATGGAAAATAGACCCGGGGGCCATAGGTTTCACTAGTGGCCTCTCTCAAGAGCATAAGTAGTACGGTGGGTAAACGAATTACTGTCGAGCAATTGATAGAATTGAGCATAGTTATGAGAATATCTAGGTATGATCATGTATATAGGCATCACGTCCGCGACAAATAGATCGAAACAATTCTGCATCTACTACTATTACTCCACACATCGACCGCTATCCAGCATGCATCTAGAGTATTAAGTTCATAAGAACAGAGTAATGCTTTAAGTAAGATGACATGATGTAGAGGTATAAACTCATGCAATATGATATAAACCCCATCTTTTTATCCTCGATGGCAACAATACAATACGTGCCTTGCTGCCCCTGCTGTCACTAGGAAAGGACACCGCAAGATTGAACCCAAAGCTAAGCACTTCTCCCATTGCAAGAAAGATCAATCTAGTAGGCCAAACCAAACTGATAATTCGAAGAGACTTGCAAAGATAACCAATCATACATAAAAGAATTCAGAGGAGATTCAAATATTATTCATAGATAATCTTGATCATAAACCCACAATTCATCGGATCTCGAAAAACACACCGCAAAAGAAGATTACATCGAATAGATCTCCAAGAAGATCAAGGAGAACATTGCGTTGCGATCCAAAGAGAGAGAAAAAGCCATCTAGCTAATAACTATGGGCCCGAAGGTTTGAGGTAAACTACTCACACATCATCGGAGAGGCTATGGTGTTGATGTAGAAGCCCTCCGTGATCAATGCCCCCTCCGGCGGAGCGCCGGAAAAGGCCCCAAGATGGGATCTCACGGGTACAGAAGGTTGCGGTGGTGGAAATAGGGTTTTTGCTCCGTATCTGATGTTTCCAGGGTATATAGGTATATATAGGAGGAAGAAGTACGTTGGTGGAGCAACGTGGGCCCCACGAGGGTGGAGGGCGCGCCCCCTGCCTCATGGTCTCCTCGTTGATTGCTTTACATAGACTCCAAGTCCTCTGGATCACGTTTGTTCCGAAAATCACGTTCCCGAAGGTTTCATTCCGTTTGGACTCCGTTTGATATCCTTTTCCTTCGAAACACTGAAATGGGCAAAAAACAGCAATTCGGGCTGGGCCTTCAGTTAATAGGTTAGTCCCAAAAATAATATAAAAGTGTATAGTAAAGCCCATTAAACATCCAAAACAGAATATAATATAGCATGGAACAATCAAAAATTATAGATACGTTGGAGACGTATCAACCATCCCCGTTGAATAGCGGAACCCTGGTGACAGCCCCCGGTGAGTTGTTGTCCTACTGTGGCCAATGGGCCCACGGCCGTCGCCACCAGGAGCTTGTAGGGGCTCCCCCACCCGAGGAAAGGACGCGTCCATCACATGGCCTGGGATCGGCGGCTGGTCCGCCAGTCGGATCGGCGGTGGTTGGAGAAGCAGGGGCGCTTGGTGCTGCGGCTGCGCCTGCGGAAGAAGCGACGCTTGCAAAGGGCCCGACGGCGGAGGAGCGTGCAATGGCACGGATGAGTCTGCCACCTTGCCCTTGTCCAGCAGCTGCGCGCGCAGATCTGCGACCGAGCGCTCGATCGTCGGCCTCCACCCTTGGAACTCGAGGAAGACTGGATGGATGTCGTCGATCTTCACAATCATCGCCGCGATCACTGCCGTCAGGTTGGCCAGCGCCTTGCTGTGCTCCTCCATAGTACTGGCCTTGCTGCGTCTCGTCTGGATGATCGAGGGAAATTGCCCCGCCAGGTTCGATCGATCAGTGGAGTGGGTGGGAGAAGGCTCTGATTACCAAATGTTATGGTCCCTGTTCAATCTAGTACAAGATAGTCCTCTGAATTACACAAATCTGGAGTAGCTAGGGTTCTAGGCCAAGAGGAATTGGGGGAAAGGGAAAGAGATAGCCGCCGCCGTCAAAGCCGTATAGATTCTGCCTGCCTTCCTCCCGTGGCTAGCACCCCTAAGTAGGGATAGGTCACCCACTTGTGGGCTGGGTGGCACTCGCTGGGCCTTCTCACCCTCTTGCCTGGTTCCTGGGCCTTGCTTCCTGATGGGCTCTCCGTAGTTGTACCAGGGTGGGCCGTAACAGATTGACGCTATTTCCTACATGTTCGTAGCATCATCTAATTAAGTACTCCCAAAATGTGCCACCTCAAAATGTCTGATTGTGTTTACCTACCTATTTGAACTCAAAAAAATGGAAGGTTGCATTTAAAACATCTTCAAATGAGTGGAACGCCCAAAGAAGACCACCATAGAAATGGAAGGAGAGGGTGAGAGCAGTTCGAATGTTAACCAAATACACAAAGTATCCTTGTAAGGGCATCTCTAACCGATCCCCTAAAAATAAAAGAGGATCCAGTGGAGTAAACCTTTCGTGGAGTCTTTTTACTTCACTAAGTTTTGGCCGGACCGAGTCGATCCCCTAAATATAACGGAGTAAAAAAATATTCATTTGCATTTAGTTTTTGGGCACCGAAACAAATTTCATTGCTTCTTTATTTCATTGAACGACATTTTGATACATTGGAGTACATAATTCACCAATTCTTTGCTATGAGAACGAAACCAAAGAAAACAAGAACCACAATTAGACACTTGAAAAGATACCGAACTTCCTTAACTGCTCCCACTAGTTGGATTAATAATATATCTTCATTGTTGATTCTTGGCTTCTCGAGGTTGAACACTTCTTTCTTCTTCGATTCCGACAAATTCGATGTTGCTTCGCATCTAGTTTCATCTCTAGTTTCTATTCTAGAAAAAAGAAACTAACTGCTTTCTATAACTATGTGAAAAATGTGAAATGCCTATGGTTGTCATTTAAATTTTGATACACACGTTTGCACACCCAAGCTTCACTAGAAGAGGGGCAAATAGTGAATCAGTTTAGTCTCTGTCAGTGTCAGGCTCTCAGTCGTTCTCTCCTTGGGCACCTGCTGTTGGGGATCGTAGCAGAAATTAAAATTTTCTATGCATCACCAAGTTCAATCTATGGAGCTTACTAGCAACGAGAGGGGAGGAGTGCATCTACATACCCTTGTAGATCGCAAGCGGAAGCGTTCAAGAGAACGGGGTTGATGGAGTCGTACTCGTCGTGATCCAAATCACCGATGATCCAAGCGCCGAACGGACGGCACCTCCGCGTTCAACACACGTACGATTGGGAGAAAAGTCTCCTCCTTCTTGATCCAGCAATGGGGGAGGAGAGGTTGATGGAGATCCAGCAGCACGACGGCGTGGTGGTGGAAGCAGCGGGGATCTCGGCAGGGCTTCGCCAAGCTCAGCGAGAGGGAGAGGTGTTACGGGGAAGAGGGAGGCGCCAGGGGCTTGGGTGCGCAGCCCTCCCTCCCCCCTCTTTATATAGGGGCTCTGGGGGGCGCCGGCCCCTAGAGATCCAATCTCAAGGGGGGGCGGCGGCCAAGGGGAAACTTGCCCCCCAAGTCAGGTGGGGCGCCCCCACCCCCAGGGTTTCCAACCCTAGGCGCAGGGGAAGGCCCATGGGGGGCGCACCAGCCCACCAGGGGCTGGTTCCCTTCCCAATTCAGCCCATGGGGCCCTCCGGGATAGGTGGCCCCACTCGGTGGACCCCAGGGACCCTTCCAGTGGTCCCGGTACAATACCGGTGACCCCAAAACTTTCCCGGTGGCCGAAACTGGACTTCCTATATACAAATCTTTACCTCCGGACCATTCCGGAACTCCTCGTGATGTTTGGGATCTCATCCGGGACTCCGAACAACTTTCGGGTTACCGCATACTAATATCTCTACAACCCTAGCGTTACCGAACCTTAAGTGTGTAGACCCTACGGGTTCGGGAGACACGCAGACATGACCGTGACGACCCTCCGGTCAATAACCAACAGCGGGATCTGGATACCCATGTTGGCTCCTGTTGGAAATATGCCCTAGAGGCAATAATAAATTGGTTATTATTATATTTCCTTGTTCGTGATAATCGTTTATTATCCATGCTAGAATTGTATTGATAGGAAACTCAGATACATGTGTGGATACATAGACAACACCATGTCCCTAGTAAGCCTCTAGTTGACTAGCTCGTTGATCAATAGATGGTTACGGTTTCCTGACCATGGACATTGGATGTCGTTGATAACGGGATCACATCATTAGGAGAATGATGTGATGGACAAGACCCAATCCTAAGCATAGCACAAAAGATCGTGTAGTTCGTTTGCTAGAGCTTTTCCAATGTCAAGTATCATTTCCTTAGACCATGAGATCGTGCAACTCCCGGATACCGTAGGAGTGCTTTGGGTATACCAAACGTCACAACGTAACTGGGTGACTATAAAGGTGCACTACGGGTATCTCCGAAAGTGTCTGTTGGGTTGGCACGGATCGAGACTGGGATTTGTCACTCCGTATGACGGAGAGGTATCTCTGGGCCCACTCGGTAATGCATCATCATAATGAGCTCAATGTGACTAAGGAGATAGCCACGGGATCATGCATTACGGTACGAGTAAAGTGACTTGCCGGTAACGAGATTGAACAAGGTATTGGGATACCGACGATCGAATCTCGGGCAAGTAACGTACCGATTGACAAAGGGAATTGTATACGGGATTGATTGAATCCTCGACATCGTGGTTCATCCGATGAGATCATCGTGGAACATGTGGGAGCCAACATGGGTATCCAGATCCCGCTGTTGGTTATTGACCGGAGAGGCGCCTCGGTCATGTCTGCATGTCTCCCGAACCCGTAGGGTCTACACACTTAAGGTTCGGTGACGCTAGGGTTGTAGAGATATTAGTATGCGGAAACCCGAAAGTTGTTCGGAGTCCCGGATGAGATCCCGGATGTCACGAGGAGTTCCGGAATGGTCCGGAGGTGAAGAATTATATATAGGAAGTCAAGTTTCGGCCACCGGGAATGTTTCGGGGGTCACCGGTATTGTACCGGGACCACCGGAAGGGTCCCGGGGGTCCACCGGGTGGGGCCACCTATCCCGGAGGGCCCCATGGGCTGAAGTGGGAAGGGAACCAGACCCTAGTGGGCTGGGGCGCCCCCCATGGGCCTCCCCCTGCGCCTAGGGTTGGAAACCCTAGGGGTGGGGGGTGCCCCACCTGACTTGGGGGGTAAGTTTCCCCCCTGGCCGCCGCCCCCCCTTTGTAGATGGGATCCAGGGCCGGCGCCCCCCCCAGGGGGCCTATATATAATGGGGGGAGGGAGGGCAGCAACATGACAGCCCCTGGCGCCTCCCTCTCCCCCTGCAACACCTCTCCCTCTCGCAGAAGCTTGGCGAAGCCCTGCCGAGATCCCCGCTACTTCCACCACCACGCCGTCGTGCTGCTGGATCTCCATCAACCTCTCCTTCCCCCTTGCTGGATCAAGAAGGAGGAGACGTCGCTGCTCCGTACGTGTGTTGAACGCGGAGGTGCCGTCCGTTCGGCACTCGGTCATCGGTGATTTGGATCACGGCAAGTACGACTCCATCAACCCCGTTCATTGGAACGCTTCCGCTCGCGATCTACAAGGGTATGTAGATGCACTCCTTTCCCCTCGTTGCTAGTATACTCCATAGATGGATCTTGGTGATGCGTAGAAAAAATTTTAAATTCTACTACGATCCCCAACAGCTCCCACATGCTCCTCGATGATCTCATCGGATGAACCACGATGTCGAGGATTCAAGTAATCTCGTATACAATTCCCTTTGTCAATCGGTACTTTACTTGCCCGAGATTCGATCGTCGGTATCCCAATACCTCGTTCAATCTCGTTACCGGCAAGTCACTTTACTCATTCCGTAATGCATGATCCCGTGACTAACTACTTAGTCACATTGAGCTCATTATGATGATGCAATACCGAGTGGGCCCAGAGATACCTCTCCATCATACGGAGTGACAAATCCCAGTCTCGATCCGAGCCAACCCAACAGACACTTTCGGAGATACCTGTAGTGCACCTTTATAGCCACCCAGTTACGTTGTGACGTTTGGTACACCCAAAGCATTCCTACGGTATCCGGGAGTTGCACGATCTCATGGTCTAAGGAAATGATACTTGACATTAGAAAAGCTTTAGCAAACGAACTACACGATCTAGTGTTATGCTTATGATTGGGTCTTGTCCATCACATCATTCTCCTAATGATGTGATCCCGTTATCAATGACATCCAATGTCCATGGTCAGGAAACCGTAACCATCTATCGATCAACGAGCTAGTCAACTAGAGGCTTACTAGGGACATGTTATGGTCTTTGTGTTCACACATGTATTATCATTTCCGGATAACACAATTATAGCATGAACAATATACAATTATCATGAACAAGGAAATATAATAATAATCATTTTATTATTGCCTCTAGGGCATATTTCCAACACCTGCATGCATAGAGATAGAGATATACCTGGCCATATGTCGGGTCGGGCCGGGCCTAACAAATCCTGTAGCAGAAAACCTAGGCACGGACCCAGCCCGGCTCGGTCGTAGAGCCTAGATCTTAGGCCCAATACCAGCCCATAGAAAAAGCCAGCCGGGCCTCTTCCCTAAATCGCAAACCCAAGCCCGGCCCCGCCCGGTTGCCGGGCTAGATCTCAGGCTTAGGCCCAACCCGTAGGCAAGATCGGGTCGAGTCGGGCTGGCCGGGCCAGGTATCCCATGGCCAGGTATAGATGGAGAGACTTAGGATACACGGTGATAAAGTAAAGGGGGAAGTGAGCCATAGCTAGCTCCAATCTGTTTTGGCCTATTGGCGTTAAATTGTGATCCAAATTCTACCGTATTGGACTAGACGTAGTACAAACAGTGTGAGCCTTTTAGTTGGTACCGACGCGTACGAGTACAACTCGTTTACTTGTCCTCCAAGGACTCTTATGTATTGCCCTCATATATACCCCCATGTAGTCGCACCTAAAGATGGTTTGTCGTCTCGTGCTTGTAATACCCCTCTATCATAGTGATTGCGTCTTCATGCATCCGTGGTTTTTTCCCGTAAGGGTTTCCACGTAAAAATCTATGTGCTCTCGTGTCTCGTTTTATCTAACAAGTGGTATCAGAGCCAAGTTCGCAGATACGAGACTGAAGCGAGAGATTACGGTTGCAGCGTGTGTGCCGCCGCACGTCCAAGCGATCCGTCGATCCAAGGCGGATCGATTTTCTGCTGCAGCCGAGATGGATCAGATCATCAGCTGTCCGGATATGTTCGAGATTGATTTTCCGCTACAGCTCCATCAATCCAAGGCAAACATTGATAGTACTAGTAGTATGAGTTGGAGGCAGCCAACCTCAGTACTACTTCTGCATGTCCGCCCGAAGAGATCGGTTTGTTTTTCCTGCTTTGTGTCAATTCTACCGAAGCTGCTGCTGCTACTTGCTCACGTGAAGTCTAGTGCTATTGAGTACTAGTAGATCAGATTTATTTTTCTCATCTGATTGCTACATCCACACGAAGAGCTACCACGTGCTATCTTTTTCAGTTCTTTGCTCCGCATTGATTAATTCTGTCCAGAATTTTTCTATTGGCTTGTACTACTTTGTGCACAGATTTATCTACTCATGGCTTCCATGAAGTACGATCTTCCGCTACTGGACCGTGACACAAGGTTTACTCTATGGCAAGTCAAGATGCGCGCGTTGTTGGCACAGACCGACTATGATGAAGCACTGGATAGTTTTGGGAAGCAAAGGATTCAGGATTGGACTGACGAGGAGAAAAGAAGCGATCGTAAGGCTTTGTCACAAATTCAACTAACTTTTCCTAATAGTATTTTGCAGGAAGTTTTGAGCGAGAAAACTGCTGCCGCTCTATGGTTAAAGCTGGAAGGGATTTGCACGACAAAAGTTCTCACCAGCAAGATGCATCTGAAGCAAAAATTATTCCTGCACGGGTTGCCCGAGGGAGGTAATGTTTTGAATCATATTTCAGAACTTAAAGAGATCATATCAAATCTAGCTGCAATGGATGTTAAGTATGAAGAGGAAGATACTGCTTTAATGTTACTTTGTTCACTGCCAAGTTCTTATACCAATTTTAGAGACACCATATTATACAGTCGTGATACTCTCACACTTAATGAAGTTTATAAAGCTTTAAACTCTAAGGAGAAGATGAAACTAATGGTGCCTCATGATGGTTCAAGTTCATCACAAGTCGAGGGATTATCTGTTCGTGGCAGAACAAAGGAGAAGAACTCACATAATGGAAACAGAGGCAAAAGTAAAAACGGCTACAGGGCCGGTCGCAATCGAGAGACAAGAAATATTGTAGATATTGCAAGAGAGACGGGCATGACATCTCAGAGTGTTTCAAGTGCAGAATAAAGAAAACATGAAATGTAACAAACAAGGTGAAAATTCTGCTAATATTGCTCATGATGATATTTCCGATGATGCTTTTGTCGTTATTGCTGGATGCGCTGAGACCAATGATGAGTGAGTACTTGACACCGCATACACTTTTCATATGTGCCCGCATAGTGATTGGTTTACTACATTTGATTCTACTACTGCTGTTGGTTCAGTTTTGGGTCTTATAGTTCACCTTGCAAGATTGAAGGCATAAGTTCTGTTTGAATCAAGATGTTTGGCGGCATGATACGTCTCCAACGTATCTATAATTTTTGATTGTTCCATGCTGTTATATTATCAATCTTGGATGTTTTATAATCATTTTATAGTTATTTTATATCATTTTTTGGTACTAACCTATTGACATAGTGTCAGTTGCTATTTTTTCCATGTTTTTTCCATCGCAGAAAATCAATATCATACTGAGTCCAAATGCCACGAAACTCCACGGAGAATTTTTATGGGCCAGAAGGAACACAACGGGACCTGGCTACGCCTGGGGGGTACCCCGAAGGAGGCACAACCCACCAGGGCGCGCCAGGAGGCCTAGGCGCGCCCTGGTGGGTTGTGCCCACCTCGGGTGTCCCCCGGACCGCCTCTTTGCTCTATAAATACCCCAATATTCCAGAAACCCTAGGGGAGCCGACGAAATATTCATCCAGCCGCCGCAGAGTCCAGAACCACCAGATCCAATCTAGACACCATCTCGGCTGGGGTTCACCACCTCCATTAGTGCCTCTCCGATGATGCGTGAGTAGTTCTTTGTAGACCTTCAGGTCCGTAGCTGGTAGCTAGATGGCTTTCTCTCTCTCTCTCGCTGAATTCTCAGTACAATGGTCTCTTGGAGATCCATATGATGTAACTCTTTTGCGGTGTGTTTGTTGGGATCTGATGAACTTCGAGTTTAAGATTAGTTATATCTTTTTATATACATGAAAGTTATTTGAGTTTCTTTGATCTCTTATATGCATGATCTCTTATAGCCTCGTATTTCTTCTCCGATATTTGGGTTTTGTTTGGCCAACTTGATCTATTTATCTTGCAATGGGAGGAGGTGCTTTGTAGTGGGTTCGATCTTACGGTGCTTGATCCCAGTGACAGAAAGGGAACCGACACGTATGTATCGTTGCTACTAAGGATAAAACGATGAGATCTATATCTACGCAATAGATAAACGGATCTTGTCTATATCATGTCATCGTTCTTATTGCATTACTCCGTTTTTCCATGAACTTAATACACTAGATGCATGCTGGATAGCGGTCGATGTGTGGAGTAATAGTAGTAGATGCAGGCAGGAGTCAGTCTACTAATATTGTACGTGATGCCTATATAATGATCATTGCCTGGATATCGCCATGATTATTTGAAGTTCTATCAATTGCCCAATAGTAATTTGTTTACCCACCGTTTGCTATTTTTCTCGAGAGAAACCACTAGTGAAACCTACGGCCCCTGGGTCTTCTTTCTCATATATTTGCTTTGCAATCTATGTTTCCTTGCATTTATTTTCAGATCTATTAAACCAGATTCCCCCGACCCCCTCGGCGTCTTCGGCCCGCGTGGCGGCTGCCCGGCGCGGCGTCCTCGTCCTCTCGCAGGTGATGGGTTGTCGGTTGCTCGTGGCTGCCTCGACGCGACGGCGTCCCGAGGTTTCAGATCTGGCCGTGGCGGGCTCGGCCGATCTAGCCCGTAAGCTTCGGCCGGCAGTAGGTTGGTGGTCATGCGTGGTGATGGCGCCACCGCCGCGCAAGAGGTGCTTGGGCCAATGGGTTCGCATGCTGGCGGCGCTGGGGTTCCCCCGTCCTCGTCCGGCAGCGTGAGGGTGCGGAGGTAGGGTTGCTCCGGGCGAAAGCCGACGGCGCGGTGTCTGCGGATGTCGCTCTCCTCCTGGGGGCCGTTGTGGAGCTCTCCGACCTCCTCCGCTCTCGGGTCACTTTCTTCGGGTGAAAGCCCAGGACCTGCGGTGCAGGACCTGACGATGGCATGATACGTCGCTTCCCCTCCTGAGGGCGTCGTCTTGAAGATCATGATTCCCTGCGTGCTTTCCCGGAGCTGGACTTGCACGACATCGCGGCAGGTGGCCGGCGATGCGCCCAGAGGTGAAGCGGTGTTTCCTCCTCCGCATCAAAGACGGCGGATCTCGGCGGCGTGGCGCAGCGGAGACTCGGCGCCTGATGCGTGTAGATGGACTCGCGCAGGAGGAGGTGGCTGTCTGGCGTCATGGTGGCGTCAATGGCTGAGTGGCCTGACAAGGTAGAAGCCTCAATATCTGCTCTGAAGACGGACCTGTGGAAGATGGCGGCGACGACACATGTGAGTGCGTCAGACCGGTTTGTGCCCCAGACCCGGTATGTGGCTCGGCTGAGGCTTCCGGCTTTTGATGATAGGTTTAGGTGAGTGGTCTGGGTATTTGGCCCAGCTAGCATCCCTTCATCATATGGATAGGAGTAGTGGCATATGTTGCTAAGATGGCGGATTCAGGCATATTGTTGTAATACTTTGTAAGGTCCTCGAGAATAATCAATAAAGTGGCCGCATGCATCTCCCAGATGTAGAGGCCGGGGGTCATCCTCCTTTTCTAAAAAAAAATTAAACCAAAAATACAAAAATACTTTATTTTATTTTATTTTATTTGTGATCTATTTATTCAATCTATTACAATTTTATCCCGTCCACGCACCGTTTCTGACGCCATTACCCGAAAGGGATTGACAACCCCTTTAACACGTCGGGGTTCGAGGTGTTGTTATTTGTGTGCAGGGGATGTTTATGTTGTGTTGCTTGGTTCTCCTACTGGTTCGATAACCTTGGTTTCATATCTAAGGGAAATACCTACCGCCGCTGTGCTGCATCATCCCTTCCTCTTTGGGAAAATACCGAGTAGCTTCAAGCGACATGATGGCACAATCAGAACTTTGACAGATGTTCGATATATTCCGAAGATGAAGAGAAATCTTATTTCTGTTAGTGCCCTTGATGTAAAGGGGTACAAGTATTCAGGTGGAGATAGTGTTTTGAAGGTCACCAAAGGTTCTTTTATTGTGATGAAAGGTGATTTAAGTTCGACCAATGGTCTTTATTACCTTCGAGGTTCTACCGTTTCAGGTAACGCTACTTCAGTTATTTCAAAGAATTCTGATTGTGATGTTGCTAACCTTTGGCATAGCTTCTTGGACATATGAGTGAACTTGGTTTAGAAGAGTTAAATAAGAGAGGTCTTCTTGAGGGATATGAAACTGACAAATTGAAATTTTGTGAGCATTGTATCTTCGGCAAGCACAAGAGGGTGAAGTTCAACACCTCGGTTCATACAAACTGAAGGTATTCTTGATTATGTTCATTCTGATTTATGGGGACCATCTCGCGGAAAGTCACTAGGTCGTGCTAGTTACATGCTGACTATTATTGATGATTATTCGAGAAAAGTTTGGCCTTATTTCTTGAAGCATAAATACGAAGCATTCTCAGCATGTAAGGAGTGGAAGATTATGATTGAAAGGCAGACTAAAAAGAAGGTAAAGATACTTCGCACCGATAATTGTATGGAATTCTATTCTAAGCAATTTAAAAATTATTGCAAGTTAGATGTGGTATTAATAAACCTGACAGGTTAATTGAAGAGTGCAATATCGTTTCTTTTGCATTATCTATTGCAAAAGAAATTGAAGGTAATGATGGGCCTTCTTCATATTCCGAGGCTATTATTTCTGGTGATAGTAATAATTGGATGGCCGCTATGCATGATGAGATGGAATCACTTGAAAAGAATGGCGCTTGGGATTTAGTAAAATTATCTAGAGAGAAGAAACCTACTCGTTGCAAGTGGATTTTCAAGAGGAAATAAGGTGTTTCTCCTAATGATGAGACAAAATATAAAGCAAGGTTAGTTGCTAAAGGTTATAGCTAGATTCGAGGTATTGACTATAATGAAGTATTTTCTCCTGTTGTGAAGCGTAGCTCTATTCGTACTTTACTCAGTATTGTTGCCATGCATGATTTTGAACTTAAACAATTATATGTTAAAACTGCATTTTTACATGGAGAATTAGAAGAGGATATTTATATGGAATAACCTGAAGGTTTTGTTATTCCAGGAAAATAAAAGCTTGTCTGTAAGTTAAAGAAATCTCTTGATGGCTTGAAGCAATCCCCTAGACAGTGGTATAAGAGATTTGACACCTTTATGCTCTCTCAAGGTTTCAAAAGGTCTAATTATGATAGTTGTGTTTATTTGAAAACTGTCGGTGGTTCAGCTATTTATTTGCTCCTTTATGTTGATGATATGCTAATTGCTCAAAGAGTATGTCAGAGATTAATGAACTAAAGAAGCAATTGAGTAATGAATTTGAGATGAAGGATTTGGGTCCAACAATGAAAATACTTGGCATGGAAATATCCAGGGATAGACCGTCTGGAAAAGTGTATCTAAGTCAGAAGGGATATATTGATAAAGTTCTTTGTTATTTTAATATGCATAATGCCAAGCCAGTAAGTACTCCATTAGGCTGCACACTTCAAATTATCATCAGCTTTATGTCCTAAGTCAGATGCAGATATTGAGTACATTTTTAGAGTTCCTTATTCGAGTGCAGTTGGTTCACTTATGTATGCCATGGTTTGTTTTCGTCCGGATTTATCATATGCATTGAGTGTTGTCAGTAGATACATGGCTAATCCTGAAAAAGAGCATTGGAAAGCAGTTCAGTGGATTTTCAGATACCTGCGAGTTACTTCTAATGCTTATTTATAATCTGGGAAGACTGGAAATGGACTTGTTGGTTTTTTTATTCTGATTTTGCTGGTGATTTGGATAAGAGAAGATCACTCACAGGTTATGTTTTCACCCATTGGTGGTTGTGTTGTGAGTTGGAAAGCAACTTTGCAGTCTATTGTGGCTTGTTCCACTACTGATGCTGAATATATGGCTATTTCTGAGGCATGCAAAGAAGCTATCTGGTTGAGAGGTTTGTACACTGAGCTTTGTGGAGATTCATCTTGCCCTACCATATTTTCTGACAGTCAAAGTGCCATATGTCTTACAAAGAATCCAATGTATCATGAGAGAACAAAGCACATTGATGTCAGATTTCACTATATTCGAGATGTTATCGCTGAAGGCGATTTGAAAGTATGCAAGATAAGTACTCATGATAATCCTACTGATATGATAACAAAGTCAGTTCCTACCAATAAGTTTGAATTTTGCTCAGGCGTAGTTGGTATTTCTCTTTAGTCCTATGAACTTTGACGCACAAGGTGTTTATGCTGATTTGAATGGAGTTATTTACTTTTTCGACTACTGGAGGGAATTTGGCTCAAGGTGGAGATTGTTAAATTGTGATCCAAATTCTACCGCATTGGACTAGACATAGTACAAACAGTGTGGACCTTTGAGTTGGTACCGACGCGTACGAGTACAACTCGTTTACTTGTCCTCCAAGGACTCTTATGTATTGCCCTCATATATACCTCATGTAGTCGCATCTAAAGACGGTCTGTCGTCTCGTGCTTGTAATACTCCTCCATCATAGTGATTGCGCCTTCATGCGTCCGTGGTTTTTTCTTGCAAGGGTTTCGACGTAAAAATCTGTGTGCTCTCGTGTTTCATTTTATTCTCGTTTTATCTAACAACAGTTGGATGACGATCTAGTGGTTCAGAACAAATGTGACTGATGCAACAACAAAAATCTTGTATATGAGGTATAAGTGCTTCTTTTAATTCGTACTACATGGAACCAAAGAGTTCACTAGGGCCGTCAACGGAGTTGAATTCATCGTGAACTTCTACAAGTATGTACATAAAGCCACTTGTGTACATACTAGTGGGTGTGAACGGGAGTTGCTGCTCACCAAGTCAAGAGACCAGTAGTCGTAGTGGGGTGCCAGATCCGGAGTTTGATGTTATGTCTGGGGTGTTGCCTCGGTCTGATTTGTTCAGCGGCAAGGGCTTCACTTTTGATGAGTCACCTTGGAGGTCCGCAAAGCTGCATATCCGTGATGGAGCCGCGTCGAGCTCGGGTGAGGAGGTGATTCATCATTCTTTTCTTCGGTGGCTGCTATGGTGGTGCCGGAGACAGGTGACATGCGTTGGTGTCAAGCTCAGAGATATTTTGCTATCTTTTCAGTTTTGTCTCTTTACGTGACTTGTACTTTGTTTTTTATGATATGAATGAGACAGGTATACTATGGAAAAAAAGTCAAGAGACCACAGTGAGTTTAGCTCGAGGCTACTGCTACCGGTCAACAGTCAACACAAATCTTTTGCTATTTCTTTTCCGGCGACGGCCATGGACGATGCGGCGGCGGTCGCATCCGACAAGCGGAGGCGGGAAGAGCCTCCGGCGACGGGGACGGGGGCGGCTTCTGCATCCGAGAAGCGGAGGCGGGACGAGCCGGAACCTCAAGAGCCGCCGGCGAGCATGGATGGCAGCGAGGATGCGGGCCTCGACCTCATCAGCGAGCTCCCCGTCGATCTCCGGGGCGTCATGCTCTCCCGCCTCCCCAGCACCAAGGGCGCCGCGCGGACAGCCATTCTCTCCTCCCGGTGGCGCGACACCTGGCGGTCCACCCCGCTCGACCTCGCCGTCGACGACGACCTCGCCGGGCAAGAGCGCAACCGCACCACCGCCGTCTCCGAGATCCTCGCCGCGCACCGCGGCCCCATCCGCCGCCTCACCCTCGAAACCATACGCCTCGGCCGCAACCGCTACGCCAAATTCGACGGCTGGTTCCGATCCCCCGTCCTCGATGGCCTCGAGGAGCTCCAGTTCTACGGCAACGGCAATCCGCCGGGCCTGCTGCCGCTGCGCCCGCTGCCCCTGCCGCCATCCGCGCTCCGCTTCGCTCCCAGGCTGCGCGCCGCCAGCATCGGCGGCTGCGATCTGCCCCCACATTAATGCCGCCTTCCCCGTGCTGAAGCGGCTCAAGCTCTATGATGTCTGCATCTCGGAGGAGGCCCTCCACCGGCTGCTCGCCGGCTGCATTGTGCTTGAGGCCCTTGAGCTTAGCAGGATCCACGGCTTCAGCAGCGTCCAGATCGTCTCGCCCACTCTCCGGAGTATCAGTGTCTCTCTAGTTCGGCCTTTTATGGAGTCCTACTACTTGGAAGCACAACCAGCGCTTCAGGAGCTTGTCATCGAGGATGCACCTTGCCAAGATTGATGCAAGTTGGTCCACTGGGTCCAAGCCAAATCAAGATCAACTCAGCGCCGAAACTGACAGTGTTGGGCTACCTGTTTGGCAATATAATCAAATGTTCGTTGCCAGGAATTTTTGCTACTAAGGTATAATAAGTCGTCTTCTGCTTGATTCCCATTTTAGTAAGTTTGGTGTCTTGATGTGGTGTCATGTGTATCGATCCAGGGTATGATCCCCATCCCGTTCACCGGGTCGGTGCATACAGTGAAGATTTTGGTTCTGGAATCCGTCGGCCCCAATCTGGATGCAATTGTCCGATGTCTTAGATGCTTTCCCTGTCTGGAGAAGCTGTACATCCAGGTGAAAACTTTTCTTGTTAGAATGTTAGCAACTCCAGCAAAATGAATTGTAAATATGAAGTTATTCAAAGCTGTTTTAATTTTGCTCAATCATACATCTCTCTCGATGCCTAGTTTGGACATATGGAGATACTATTATTTAGTACTGTCGGTAAAGGTTTCTATTTTTGCTAAATTTCCCAAGAATTTTACGATAACAATCTAGTGGTTAAATCCGCATCTAGGACTTTGAAATCAAAAGGCATGCTTTTTTTTTAAAGTTAAAGAGAGGTGCTCGGAGGGACTACATTGTTTAAAACTGAATCCACATATCCTGCAACTAATCGTGATGTGATTAGATATGCCAGCTATTTTATGAAGAAATTATTCTGGCGTAAGTGTCCGCTATACTTCGTTCTCTTTTGCAGTCATGCCATATGAATGTTCGGCAAAATGGCAAACTCATCGATCCTATCGACTGTCTTGATTTGCATCTCAGAGAAATAGTACTGAACGGCTATCAAGGCAAGAGACGTGAGGTTAGCTTTGCCAGGTTCTTTGTTTTGCATGCAAGGGTTCTCAAGGTAATGAAATTTGGTGTATCTGGTAACTGTGACGAGAAATGGATGGCTAATCAGTGCGAGCAGCTACACCTGGATAACAGAGCTTCTACAGACACGCAGTTTTATTTCGAAAGAGATCGTGTTGAGTCCAGTTTTTACGATAACAAGCACATCCATGATATGTGGATGCCTGATCCCTTCGATAGCTCATTGTGTAAATGCTGTTAACCAGCTTGATGCCCTTTCAAGAGATACGCTGTTTATCTTTGTCGCCTATTCTATTCGAAACATTCTAATTCTAGAGTCTTTGGAAGTGCATGTAAAAGCTACCTCTTGGTTTATCAAACTGTTAGGCAAAACCTGGGAAGATCATCTTATCATCATGTACTGGAAATTTCAGCATTCCCCCCCATGTTCTAGTTTGCCGTGGTGGTGTCCAAAATCTGGGGTTATTATTAGCTTTGATAATGAATTAGTGCTTGGCTGCTTGAAAAACAAAAAACTGGGCAGGCTGGAGATGGTCTAGTATGTAGTATGCAGAAAGATCATGTGCCAATTTTCTGTGGTTCACCACCCGAATTTTTTGTTTGTTTAATTTTTGATATACCCACCCTGATGTGCATATACACATTTATGCTATGTAGTCTTTGTTCCTGAAAAGGAATTCTAAGAAGAAAACGGCAGATTGGCGGGCATCTTACTTTGGTCTCTGAAAGGGCAGGTAAAAGAGTTGCTACAATTGTTTGCTAGACTGCTATGCAAAACCTGGGAATGTTAGCTTACCGTGCATTTACTGGAGACATTTCAGCGTGTCTTGCCTGCATGTTTTAGTTGGACAAAGTGTTGGGGTGTTTTAGTTGTCATTGACGTGAGGTTAGCTTTGCCAGGTTCTTTGTTTTGCATGCAAGGGTTCTCAAGGTAATGAAATTTGGTGTATCTGGTAACTGTGACGAGAAACCTGGGAATTTTAGTTGGACAAAGTGTTGGGGAAACCTGGGAATTTTAGCTTAGGTTTTTGTTGGTTATTGGCTATTTGGCTTAGACAAGTGACAGTGCTTTACCGTAATCGGAAATCCGCCACTAGTGCAGTTTCTTGCAAAAATGGTAGTGGAGTCCTAAAAATGAACTGGAATACGTACGGAAAAATGGCGTGAATCGGTACCCACACACTCTTACCTAATACTAACTTTTTGTTACCGTACATCTTTTTGTTACCATAATGAAGTAATGTATGTTTTTTGTTATCTCTATCTTGGTAACTGGTAATTGTTATATTGGAATTCAGAAAGTCTGCAGAACCAGGGGAGTAGCAGGTTCTTGTGCAGTGGACTGGCCTCTTACTTTGGCCTTTCAAAGTGTATGCAGGAGTTTGTATTGTTTGTAAAACTGTCTTGCAAAACCTGGGGATATCAGCCTAGCATGTAATGTCCTATAATACATTTCAGTGTTTCCTGGCCAAAGTTTTGCGCAAAATCCGAGATTATATAATGAATCAGTGCCTGGTCATTCCACACAAATCGATCCACTAGTGCAGTCTAAAAGAAAAAAAAACAGGACATGCTGAAATTGGACTAGTATGTGTAGAGAAAGAATGGCATGTCTACTACTGTACTTACAATGAATAATGAACTCTCTGCAGATGAAATCTATGCCTGGAACGCGGCGGGAGTTCTTGGCGATCATCCCATACAAAACGCAGCCGTGGAGTGGAATGAATCAGGGCACCGAGGCTTGAGGAATAAATCTGAGTCAGGAGGAGAGGATGGACATGAAGACGGTGGACCAGGTGGCCGGTGAGCGCCACGGCGGCATCGAGGTATGTCCACAGGAAGATCACCGAGCACTCCTCCTGCCCGATTCGTAGAGCCTTTGGTTCCCTGAGCCGGGGTGCTAAGGCACAACTCCAGCGGCTGCAGCGACACATTGGGGAAGGGTCCGGTGAGCGTGTTTTAGGGTAGACTGATGACGCGGAGGCCAGCGAGGGCGCTCCGCCGGCCAGGCCGACGCGCTCCAGCGGCAGGCCCTGCACGCTGCTGTTGTGGTGACAGGAGACGTCGTACCAGGAGGAGTGGTTGCCTTGGCACGGGCCTAGCATGCCCCAGACCGCAGAAGCGATTGCGAGGTTATTTTTTAGACAATGCTACGCGTCGGTTGGCTGAACTTTCGAAACGATCGGTCGGGTTGCTAGTCGTTGGATCCACTTCAGGATAGCCGTCCGATCTAGCTGACGAGGATAGCAACAAGGGCCATGTTGGCTCATTCGGATCCAAATGACAATGTTTGCAACATGGATTATGTTGCGCTTGGGATTTGTACGTCACCGTCGTTGTGCAACACCATTGTGTGTTGCGGTCGCAACACCAACGACGTTGCACCCCCGGAGAGCTTGCGGCACTGCCAATCTGTCCTCGCTAGGGACACCGGCGACATTGCAAGCGAGTTGTTCGTCCCTCACAGCGGCGACCCGCAATAGTGGTGATGTTGCAGTCGGAGTGCTTCGTGGTATGCAACACTCTGCGTGTTGCAATCTAGCACCACTGATTGTAGCGACGTGCAACACTGATGATGCTACCCATTGCAACAAGCAATCATGGTGGTGTTGGGCCTTGCAACATGTCTAAAAAAAGTAGTGCACCTGACGCCTTCGCAACAGGCATGGCGAGCTGACCCTCCAGCGAAATCGTCACCCTTGCACGGGAACACATGCAAGAGATGAGCCAGGCGGCTGGTGGCAGGTGCGAACGCAGGGGCCATGCTCTTGCCTCGGATCAAAAGGAAAACAACATGGGGAGTTGGATCCAGGGCGACGCCCGGAGCACTGCTATCAAGGTGATGGTGCGTGTGGTGGCCCCGTGGTCGCAGCATGCGAGGGCTAGGGCGGCGGCTGTGTGTATGGGACGGGGGAGGTGGCCGAGGCCGATGCATTCGATTGTGTGTGTGTGTGGGGGGGGGGTGTTGAGGATATAGACCTTAGAGTCACCCGCCAGGAGGGGCCGGGTTACTCATAATGGTCATCGCCAGAAGCCCGGCGCCAAGCTTGAAGACGGTGGGCCAAAGATGGGCTTAAGACCCGGATATGGCTTAAGGCCCGTAGTTAAAATCATCATTATGGTAGAACTTGTAGTGTAAGGCAAGAATAGTTGAGAGTCCGAGCCGGACACTCTTATGAGCCGGTCGGGACTCTGAGAGTTGCTGGGCGTCAGCCTCCCTATATAAAGGGACGACCCGGCAGCGGTTTAGGGGCAAGAAAGATCTCATCGAGAGCCAGGCATAGCAGTTAAGCTCCCTGGTCATCGAAACCCTAGTCAATACCACCTCAACTGGACGTAGGCTTTTACCTTCACCGTAAGGGGCCGAACCAGTATAAACCCTCGTGTTCCTTGTCCCGTTAACCCCTTCAAGCTTCCTAGTGGCGATGGCTCCACGACTAAGTCCTAGCTTGAGGACATCTGCCGTGACAATTCCACGACAGTTGGCGCCCACCGTGGGGCCAGCGCACGGTGGATTTGAGTTCTTGAAGGGCAGCTTCGAAGGGCTTAAGGGATACGCTGTGGGCCGGATGACCAAGAGTCGTCGCGGCAAGCTCTACATCGACGATGCAAGCTGGGGCCCCGACGCCGGCTCAATTGAGTACGGATACCGGGTCCCCTTCGGCGGAATTCATGTTTTCATTAGCAAGATTGGTGAGCCGGGCCCTGAGCTGGATCTCTGCGCCGAGCTCATCGAGACGGCTCAGCGCGCACGACCCGCCCGGGCCCCGCCTGCTTTCAAGCATGCTTTCGTGGGATGTGTCCAAGGAGGGCTCTCTGGTGGATCTGGATCTGGTGATGAGACAGCCGCCGGCTCTGACGGCGAATCATCCACAGATGAGTCGAACTCGTTGTATCAGCTTCAAGATGGCAGGCTAATGGGTTGTTCCGATGGTGACAGTATTCCGGACCCGTTTGAGCCGCCGAGCCGGGTTGGAATCTTCATGGCCGGTGCGCAGCCTGTTCAGAACCCTGCTGCTGGGGCAGGAAACCCGGTGTCCTCGCCGGCTCAGGTGCTGATGGATCTCACAGACAAGATGACGGCTCTGTTGACCGCCGCGGTTGACCCGGCGGATCAAGCTCAGCATGACGCGGAGGTGGCGTAGTTAAAGTTAGATCTAGTGAAAGCCAAAGAGGATCTGGCAGCGCAAGGGATCAGGATGGCTGCGGAGAGGGCGGCTCTCGACGCCCAAACCCAGTTGATTCAGGCGCAGTCCTTCCGGCTCACGATGGATCAAAACGCGTCCAATGAGGTCATGAGAAGGAGGCATCAAAAAGCCCAATCTCGACTCCCTCCGGTTTACGATCCTCGAAACCTCTTCAACACGCCAGGTGCAGGGTCTAGTAACCCGCCAGGGATCATAGTGCCCGGGTCGGGGACCCCTGTTCAGCCACAAGGGATGGGGCCTCCCCGGGTGAACCCTGCCCCGCCTCAGTATGTGTCAATACCACCGGGTCATTATGCTAACCCGCTGGAGAACATGGTTGCCGCAGCAGCACGGCTGGCGGCCCTCCCAATTGACGGCGACTCTCCGACGGCTATTGAAACCCGCCGGGTCAGGGAACTCCTTCAAACAGCGCTGGCGCAGCAAGAGGCGTACTCTTACAGCCGGGACAGGATCCACTCGACCCCTCGCCCAGGCCGGAGCCCGAGTTATAGCAGACACATGGTCTCAGCGACCGGCTCAAGTAATGTCCGACGCCATGACCCGCCCCCTGGCCATGGCCCGGCTCATAACGAAGCCTTTTACGCAGCAGACCAAGACAGAGCACGGCAAGAGGCGGAGCCGGTGCCTCAGTTGACGGCTTACCAGACCCCCCCGGCTTATCCGACGGCTTCCGTCGACGTGGGTATCCCTACGAGAACCGGAGGTGTCCCGTGTTTAGTACCGGCTCTCCGCAATGAACGTCTATCCAAGGACTTACAACCCGCAGCCTGGATCGAAAGTTACGAGATGGCCATGGAGCTATTGGAGGTCAGTGAAGCGGCGATGGCCAAGTACTTCACCATGATGCTAGATGGGACTGCCCGCACTTGGTTGAAAGGGCTACCGCCAAATTCCATTGGATCTTGGGCTGAGCTGAAGGCCCGGTTCATACAAAACTTCAAAGACACCTGTAGGCAGTCTATGTCAATAGTGGATCTGACTAACTGTAAACAGCAGGAGGGTGAATCTACGACGCATTGGGTTCGCCGGGTCAAAGAGATCATACATTTATCAGATAAGATGGATGCCGGCTCTGCAGTCTTGATGTTGGAGCAAAATTGTCGTTTTTTGCCCCTGAAGATGAAACTCGGGCGGCTTAAGCGCGACTGCAATGATATGGGTACGCTGATGGCGGCTCTCGTCAAGTACGCCGATTCTGATGGTACCAAGGACCCCGCTTCAGATGATGAAAGGACAGGGAAGGGAAAGAAGAACGACAATGGCAAGGGTCATCAGCATAACCCGGGGAGCCAAGGAGGTGGCAAGCGCAAGGCCGACGGCAGCCTATAGTTCGTGGCCAACGCCAGCTCACAGGGTAATAACCAGCGACGCAAGGGGAGGCCACCTCCCCGAGCCGGCGGGTCAGGCCCGACGCTGGAGCAGCTGTTGAATGAGCCATGTCCAAGGCATGGCTCTAGAGAGAAGCCAGCTACCCATCTGTGGAAGGATTGTGCAATCATGAAGGCCTTTAAGAATTCCAACGCTTTTAACGGCAACAGTGGCCCGGGCGGCGGCTCAGGCGCCGGCGGCTTTCATGGCCCGGGCGGCGGCTCAAATTCCAATCCTCAGAGCGGTCAAGGCGGCTTTAATCAACAGTCTGGCCAGGGTCATCAACAGCAGCAGGGGGTTATCAGACCAATCCAAAGCAGCTTAGCGGCGGACAGTATCATGTGTTTACCACCAGTCTGTGCAAGCGAGATCAGAAGCTTCATAAGAGGGCTGTGAATGCTGTTGAGCCGGCGGTCCCACGCTATTTACGATGGTCTGAGCAGCCCATAGTGTGGTGTAGGGAGGATCACCCTCCCCGGGTAGATAACCCGGGTCATTTGGCTTTGGTGGTGGCTCCTCAGGTGGGAGGATATAAGTTCACTAAGGTGCTCATGGATGGAGGCAGCAGCATCAACATCCTCTATTATGAGACTCTCCGTCGTATGGGGTTGATTGATAAGAACCTCAGCCAGTCAAACACTATTTTCCATGGTGTAGTACCTGGTAAGTCGGCTTATCCAGTCGGCAAGATCGAGTTGGAAGTGGCCTTTGGAGACGAGCACAACTACAGGGTGGAAAAATTGACCTTTGAGGTGGTCAAGATAAGAAGCCCATATCATGCCATATTTGGGCGGCCGGCTTACGCCAAGTTCATGGCACGGCCGTGTTACGTGTATTTACAGCTCAAGATGCCGGGTCTCAATGGGACCATTACGGTTCATGGCAGCCGGAAGGTGGCCTTGGAGTGTGAGGAAGGCGATGCGGCTTATGCAGAATCTGTTTGTGCAACAGAGGAGTTAAAATTTTACAAAGACAATGTTGACCCAACAGATATGACCTCTCTGAAAAAGCCAACTACGGAGTATGAGCCGGCAATGAAATTTAAGTCGGCTGATGAGACTAAACTTGTTGATTTCGTTCCAGGGGATTCATCTCAGCAGTTTAGCATCAGTGCCAATCTGGATCCAAAATAGGAAAGCGCGCTCATCGAGTTCATCCATGAGAATAGGGACATTTTTGCATGAAAACCTTCTGACATGCCAGGTGTACCTAGAGAACTCGCTGAGCACACCCTCAATGTTGATCCGAAATTTAAGCCGGTCAGGCAATTCCTTCGGCGGTTTAATGAAGAGAGGCGGAAAGCTATTGGTGAAGAGGTGGCCCGGTTCTTGGCGGCTGGGTTTATTGTTGAGTCTTTCACCCAGAGTGGTTAGCTAACCCGGTGCTCGTACTCAAGAAGAACGGCACTTGGCGGATGTGTGTGGACTACACGGACTTAAACAAGGCGTGTCCGGCTGATCCTTTTGCCCTTCCCCGTATTGATCAAATTATTGATGCTACGGCAGGTTGTGAGCGCTTTAGTTTCTTGGATGCTTATTCCGGATATCATCAGATTAAAATGGCAGTTAAGGACCAGGAGAAGACGGCGTTCATCACTCCCTTTGGAGCCTTCTGCTATGTGTCCATGCCCTTTGGACTCAAGAGTGCACGGGCGACTTATCAGCGTTGCGTGCAGAACTGTCTTCATAACCAGATTGGGCGCAATGCTCATGCTTATGTGGATGATATTGTGGTTAAATCCAGGAAGGAGGAGACCCTGATAGATGATTTGAGGGAAACCTTTGATAATCTCCGGGTCTACAAGATGATGCTTAACCCGGCCAAGTGTGTTTTTGGCGTTCCTGCAGGCAAACTCTTGGGTTTCTTGGTTTCTGATAGAGGCATTGAAGCTAACCCGGAGAAGATCAAGGCCATCACCTCCCTGGCTAAGCCGGCGTGTATAAACGACGTCCAGCGCCTGGCGGGTCGCATTGCTGCTTTAAGCCGTTTGGGGGAGAAGGCTATGCCATTATATCAGTTGATGAAGAAAACTGATGACTTTTTCTGGAATGATGCAGCCAATACGGCTTTTGAGGATTTGAAGAGAAAGCTGGCCGAGCCCCCAGTCCTTGCTGCTCCGGTTGACAAGGAGCCTTTATTGCTGTATGTGGCTGCTAACACACGAGCCGTCAGTGTGGCCGTGGTGGTGGAGCGCAAGGAAGAGGGTAAAACTACACGTAGGAGATTTTAAAGTTAAAATGAAGTAAGGGGACTACATTGTTCAGTAATACCCAATTAATTCAATCATCATGCAAATACAACTAATTCTTATGTGACTAGGTGCCAACTATGTGGAATCATTATTTCCATGCCCACAATAAGATTACTCCTTTTATCGCGACCTAAGTGGCCACCAGTATCTATTTTGTTCTTTTGCAGTCACACCATAGGAAGGATATGAAAAATCTATGCCAATATAGCACACTCGATCCCATCGAATGCCTCGAACTCCATCTCAGAGCAATAGTATTGAACACCTATGAAGGCAAGAGAGCAGATGTTAACTTTGCCAAGTTCTTTGTTCTGAACACAAAGGTGCTCACGGGAAGCTCCACCGCCGCCATCCACTCTCTGCCTTCACCGGCCACTACTTCGCCACGGCCGGCACCGGCTCGAGCTTGTCAGCCAAAGGAGAAGGTAGGTTCACCGGATGATCTAGCCTACTCCGATCCAAGGGATCCAACAAGAGGAAGGCCGATGACCAAGGCAAGTGAACAGGAGATCAGCTTGCTCACTGGCGGCGGCACCGACGCATCTGGTGAAGTGTGTCTCTCAGTCACTGCTGCGGGGATTCTAGATCTTGCAACAAACTAGTTGTTGCGGTGGGAAAGATTGCAACAACACCTCAGTTGCAAATCTGGGCTATGGAAAGAGGCGTCTGATTAAAGACAGATCGACGGCCATGAAGGTGATTGACGCGCGCAGAAAGATCCGTCGGATGAACACAGGCTTTTCCCTATGTTTATCCCTGCGTAAATCGCACATGTTCCAAACTCGTTAAATAGATCGCTCGGGGGTGCACAGAAGGTTCCAACCTAATTGCCCGATTTTTTGGGCGGCGGCGGCCATGAACGATGTGGCGGCTTCCCTATCCAAGAAGCGGTGGCGGGACGAGCGGACATCTCCGGCGAGCAGGGATGTCAGCGGTTGCGATGGTGCGAGCCTCGATCTCATCAGCCGCCTCCCTAACGATGTCCTCGGCACAATCATCTCTCTCTTGCCCACCAAGAGCGCTGCGCGGACAGCCGTTCTCTCCTCCCGGTGGCGCCACCTCTCTTGCCCAACAACTAGTTTGAGGATGAGAAGTTGACAAGTTTATATCCGGTCGTGCTGAAGGTAGATTCCGAAGACACGGAGGTAGCCGGGATAGTAAGGAACCTCCTGGCTATCTTGGCCATAATTGGGTACCTAGGAGCATTGTCTTTCCACCAACCAAGAAGATGAAGAGCCTTGTTGCGAGGGGCAACCTCATCCTCTAAGTAGTTCCTCAACTCACTCTTTGATATTCTTGTTGAACGGGACGATAAGAAGGACTCGTACCCAGCTTGAACCGGGATACTAGGAATGTTTGCAGAGGAAGATGAACTTTCTCCATTTCCAGCTCGCTTATCTTGAGCAACACATTTGTCATACAAGGCCGCCAACTCTTTCTCCACGATTTTGATCTCAGTCCTAAACCTCGTACTTCCTTCTCCATATAGTTCTCCAAAGGCCCACTCTATGTAACCCATCTTGTACCTAGGATCAAAGATGATAGCATTGGAGTGAATTAGAAAGCATACGAGTAAAAACAACAAGCATATGAGTAAAAAACAGCAACCATTGGAGTAAAAACAGCAACCATATGAGTAAAAAACAACAATCATTGGAGTAAAAACAGCAATCATGCACTCGGCTCGTATTGCCTTCCTTCCAATGGGTTTATAATTTGGATTCATGCACTTCATTAGAATGTTGAACCACTCATGTTCAACCATTCTAAATGAATACTCATGCACACATATCATCTTAGCAATAAGCTCCTTGACGATTCCTTGGTCGTACTCAATAGAGGGGTGCATTGTTGGACCACTTGTTGTACCATTGATTCTGCGCAATTCAAGAGTTGTTTGGATGGCATCCCTAGCCATCTTGGACTTGTAACCCTTACATTTTAAATGATGCCTTCCAATAGTTGAGGTGCTGCCACCTTGCTTATACGCATACTTCTTGTCGTTACAATAATTACAAACAGCCTTCAACACAATCTCTCCAGTCTTCTCATCTGGCTCCCTGACCTTGTGAAAATGGGCCCAAACATCGGATGACATCCTAACATGAGCATTGGCTCTTGGCCTCTTGTTCTTTTTCCTTTTCCTTTCTCTTGCCTCCTCCTCACTAGAGACAACATGCACAAGTGATTCCTCGGACATAGTGTGACCTTCTAGTTCATCAGCTGATTCCTTATACCCATCTGATGTATCATCATCCGACATATCAGCACCCGCTTGCAATGGAGGAACCACAAACAGATTCTGCTCCTCATATTCCTTGTCCTTGTCCTCATCCATGTCCTCGTCCTCGTCGTCCTCCTCCTTCTCCTCGTCCTCGTCGTCCTCCTCCTTCTCCTCGTCCTCTACCACCTAACACACATGAGCGCACAAATAAGGAAAACAACAACTATATGGTTATATGGAAATATGGCTACATCAAGCATCAAGTAAAGCAATCATACAATAGTAGATGCATGAGGCAGCTCGGAGCCGGTTGCGGAGCCGGAGGCAGCGGCTTCCGCGGCACGCACGCCGGCACCGGTGCGGTCAGGGAGACGCGGAGGAGGTGGAGGGTGTTTTTTTAAGCTACAAATCAACTCTCCCATTGGGGCATTGGGAAAGTCTTTCTCCTTCCTAATCTGCACCTTAGGTTTGCTCTTCTTCCTCGGAACCGGCAGAGGCAGCGGCGAATCTTGCCTAATTAGGTAATTCAAACTCTTTTCCTTTGCCTTCGCCGTCCCATTCGCCTTCCCATTCTCCTTACCAGCACCCTTCGCCTTCCCATTCGCCTTCCCATTCTCCTTACCAGCACCATTCGCCTTCCCATTCTCCTTACCAGCACCCTTTCCCTTCTCATTCCCCTTCTCCTTCACCATTCTCTACAAAAAAACAGCACATAATATCCACAGTCAGTACATCAACCATCAAGTGCAAATAATTCATCTTCTTGTTGTAGCATAGAAAACCTTGTTCGGCACATACTGTCTACTCTCTAGAACTACATCTCCTGACCAAACATGTTAAATCATCTAGTACTAGTGCAAACAAGCATATGGTCATCTAGCAATAGTGCGCAATCAGGCATTTTTTCAGAAACTATTGTCAGTTGTCAGTATAATCTCCTGCCTAAAGTTTGCTGTTGAAACACTACATATGCATATACTGGCATTCTCTTGCTCTTGCTAAAATGCATTCAGGCATGCCATTGCCATCAACCGTAACCATATGATTCACTGTCAGTCACCATAGTAGCAAACGCCATCTGAAAATTCATGTTCGTATGTGTTTGTACAGTGATGTTGCCTCTCAAATTACTAGTGTATCAGCGGAGCTTTCCTAGTTGTTCTTCTTTGGTGAAATCTACCGCTGGTCTCTAATATGTCATGCACAATGTATAATGCACAGAAATATGCTGCACACTATTTAATTATTATAGCATAGAAAACCTTGTTGAAACACAACATCTCCTGACTAAAGTTTGCTGTTGAAACACTACATCTCCTGAAACTCTTACATTAGTTCGGAAAATTCAGAAACTCTTAGTGGGACAAAAGTTTCTTGTTCAAACACTACATCTCCAGATCTCCTATCTAAGTCTCTAGCACTGAATCATCTCAGTTCGGTAGATTCATCTTCAGAAAATTCAGAAACTCTTAAGGGAAAAAAGTTTCTTGTTCAAACATTACCTCTTCCTCTTCGTGGCGCTCGGCGAGGAACCAGGGAAGGCGGGACCGATGGCGTGCTGGCCTTGCTGCGTCCCCGACGTACACGTGCTCCTCCAACTCGGACTCGGACGAGATGGCGCCGTCGGTGAAGGGGAGAGGCCGCGGGCGACGGCGCCGTTGCCTTAGGGTTAGGGTTAGGGATTGGAGAGGAGGAGGCGCTATGAGGAGAACGAGAAGGGAATCGACCCAGGAGGAGGGGGAATGGAACGAGGGGAGGGGGGTCGCTCGCTCTGTCTAGCCAGATGGCCTTTTCATGGGCCTTGCACCATCGATCCGCTCGGTCAGCCCGGTTAAAGACCGGACCAGACCGAACTTTTCACGGTCTGTATTTCTGGGCCCGGACCATCATGTTTTTCTACCGGGCCTGGACCGTACGGTCCGGTCCTGAACGGGCCACGAGCGGGCCGCAAAGCTTGCTCGTGTGGTCCAGGCTGACCCACCACGTCTGGTTCAGCCGTGGCCTCTGCGCCAAGTTCACTATTAGGGAAAGGGCTATAGACAATATGCACACTAATGGCGCATCAGACATGCGGTGCGCCACTACTATATAGCAGTGGCGCACCGTGTGCTGGTGCGCCATTAGTGTGATAGACACTAATGGCGCACCACAACTATGGTGCGCCACTACTAACAATTTTTTTTCTTTTTGCCAAAAATACTGCGCCATTAGTGTCTATCACACTAATGGCGCACCACAACCATGGTGCGCCACTACTAACAAATTTCTTTTTCTTTTATTTTTTCCAAAAATTCGAATGGCGCACCGGGGCGTAGTGCGCCATTAGTAATGGCGCACCAGTCACCCCGTGCGCCACTACTATCATTTTTTTTTGCAAAACTACTAATGGCGCACCGCCAGCTGGTGCGCCATTAGTAACCAGGGTTATTAATGGCTTTTTTTTTGGTGGTGCGCCATTAGTAACCTGGGACCAGCTAGATATTTTGGACAGCCACCTACACACTCACTTTCCCCACTTCATTCTCTCCACCTCCTCCTCCAAGCTTGTCTCGGGTGCCTCCTCCTCCTCACCTCATTTGCACCATAGATTCATCCAAATTAAGTGGTTAAATTACCTTTTTTATAGGTAAGTAAGGGGAAAGCTTTCTTTATGTTGTAGATCTACTTTTTTCTCCCTCCAACAACGTGCACATGCACTTTTTATGGCCTAACTAGATCTATGTATGTTTGTGGTGTTGCATATATGTTTGTGTTTGCAGGTACCGGTATTTGAAATGCGATAGTTGCCAATATTTTGCTAGAATGTTGATTCATTTCCGTTTTGGCGAGAATTTTGGCACTATGCATTCTTTTTGGTCCTATTTTTAGGCAAAGTCATGCCAAATTTTTTCTTGATCCTAAAATATTGTTTTGCTCTACCCCGCAGACGACCATGGTCCGCACGATGACCGAAGGCCTGCTAGTGGCGCACCTGTTATGGTCAATATCGTTTTGCCAAATTACAATATCTACAATCAAACTCCTCAACATTATGGTCAATAGGTGCCACTAGTGCACGTGTTGAACTACGGTAACTACCATGGAGATACCCTGGTAAGATTTTTTACTATTACGACATCCGTGCATCTTTTGCATACTTCTAAAACTAGTACATCATTGCTAACTATGAAGTTATTACTATGTTTTTCAACAGAGAATCACAGAGGATTGTGTGCCTCATTTGATGTATCAGAGTGGCAGCCTTCGTGTTTTGAACATATATCTAGGTCATCCTACGAATCTCAACTATCCATACCGGATTTCTAGAAGAAGTGGAGACATGCTAATCAGAGAATGGAAGAAATGTATGGACAGTCGTAAGGAGGTTCTTGGAAGCAAAAGGAAGCGCCGCGCAAGAATTGGAGACAGGATGATCTCCATTCTTCATAATGGAGAGTCAGGGTCTATATTATTTTATGCTATTTTACCTTAAATAGGGTATTTAGGTCCTGCCTAATACTGATGATCATGTGCTAAAAACAATTAAGTAGGGTTGGTTCGATGACTATCAGGATGATGATCGTATGACTTGTTATTAATAACGAGTAGAAGTTGTATGATGATGATTAGTAGGACTTGTTAGGATTAGTATTACTTTCGACAAACTCGCTACCCGCGGTTTCGAGACTTGTAATGTTATAACTTTGTTCGGTATTTGAAATTCGGAGACTAATATGATGAATTGTATTCGGAGCTAATCTTCTATTGTATTCGATAAATATTTTGTTCATATGTTGTGCTCTTTATATTATGTGCAGTAATATGTTTTGTAACTGTGCAAAAATCAGAAAAGAAAAAAATCCCTAATATTCATACTAATGGCGCACCACTCAGCACACTAATGGCGCACTGCAGAAAGGACACTAATGGCGCATCACCCCCCAGTGCGCCATTAATATGCCAAGGCACATGGATAAATATGGCCCCTGGAGGCATACTAATTGCGCACGGATGACACACTGCGTGGTGCGCCATTAGTATTTAATTCTAATGGCGTGATGCTAGTGGCGCACCAATAGTGCGCCATTAGTAGGCAAAACTGGTGCGCCACTAGCAGGCATTTTCTTAGTAGTGGTTGGACGGCTGGTTCCGCTCCCCCGCCCTCCACGGCCTTGAGGAGCTCGATTTCTACTTGGCCGGCAAGCCGTGGTGGACGCTGCCGCCGTCCGTGCTCCGTTTCGCGCCTACACTGCGCGTCGTCAGACTGTGCGGCTGTGATTTTCACGATATTAAAGCTACCCGGGCACTTCGTCTCCCTCGGCTGAAGCAGCTCGAGCTCTCTTGTGTCGCCATCCCGGATGCGACCCTCCACTGCCTGCTCGCTGGCTGCTCTGCGCTAGAGAGCCTTCAGCTTGATAATATCCAGGGGCTCAGCTCCGTCCGGATCATCTCGTCCACTCTACGGACTATTGATTTCTCTGGTTCTTACTTCAACGTTGAAGAGCCCCTGCTTCAGGAGCTTGTCATTGAGGATGCACCTTGTCTTGAGAGATTGATCGTACATGGTGGCCTGAGGATAGTCAGAGTCCTTGCGGCGCCGAAATTGATGGTGTTGGGCTGCCTGTCTATCAACAATTATAAATCTGTGAATGGAACAATTATGCAGGTAACACTTGCATGCATTTTGGCATTTTCTACTCGCAATCTATTGATGTGTGTGTATCGGTTTTCTCCAGGAAACTATCCCCACTAGCTTGACTGCGTCGGGACGTGCAGTGAAGGTCTTGATTCTAGAATCTATCGACCCCAATCTAGATAAGATTGTTGGTTTCCTTAGATGCTTTCCCTGCTTAGCGAAGCTATACATCAAGGTGAAAATCTTTGTTGTTAAATCTAGCCACATGGAATTTAATTTGATCAACAATACGTAGGAGATTTTCAAGTTAAAAAATGAAGTTAGGGGGTGCATTGTTCAATAATCCCCAGTTAATTCAATCATCATGCAAATGCAACTAATCCTTATATGCCAGTGATGAGGTCACTGTTTTTTTTACCCGCAGTAAAATTACTCCTTTTATCACGACCTAAGTGGCCACAAATAACTATTCTGTTCTTTTGCAGTCACGGCTTAGGAAGGATATGAAAAATGTGTGCGAATATAACACACTTGATCCCATCGAATGCCTCGAACTCCATCTCAGAGCGATAGTATTGAACACCTATGAAGGCAAGAGAGCAGATGCTAACTTTGCCAAGTTCTTTGTTCTGAACGCAAAGGTGCTCAAGGTAATGAAATTTGGTGCCAATGGTACCCGCAATGATAAATGGGTGGCTAAACAACGTAGGCGGCTACAACTGGATAACAGAGCCTCTAGAGGTGCAAGATTTTATTTTTAAAGAGATTTGGATATCCGCAGCTTTTGCAATGACTATCGCTTACATGGTATGTAGACAGTTGATCCCTTTGGTAGCTCTTAGTGCAAATGTTGTTGCCTGGTATGATGCCCTTTCAGTGGACTCTCCCGCAAAAAACAGTAGCCTGAAGTATACTGAAATTTAGAAGTCTGCAAAGCCAGGGGATATAAGTGTCTATGCTCTTTACATACTGAAACAATACTGGAATTCAGAAGTCTGCAGAACCAGAATTCAGCGAGTTCAGAAGGCTGTAGGTGTACGTCCATATGAACAGGCCACCAAGCTGCATGCACACAGGGTCAGAGTGAGATTCAAAGTCTGAACTCTTGCCGTCAGAGAGCAGTAAGTGTACTAGAAGCAAGCTGTGCTTACAGCCATGGACAGCGAAGAGTAGGAGAGCCCTCGCGAGCGGCACTGGCTCCGATCGTTCCCGAACGGGTTGCCGTCTTCATCGCAGACAGCCGGGACGATGATCAACAGCAGGTTGCCGAGATTTCCTGCGATATTTGGTCGACACTGTTAGGATCAACAAATTAAATAGTACTCCCTCTGACATCTGTAAACAGATATAAGACGTTTTATGTCACTAAAATAGTGACTACTTCGTACGTACAAAGGATGTGTGTGGCAATTCAAAAGTCTGAAACTGTGTGTACCTGTTGAGCAGAAGGCGGTGATCAAGTCTTGGAAATGCGGCGGTGGTTTCAGGATCTTGCACGCTATCCAAGAAAGGGCGCTACCCACTAGGAATGTGATTGCTATGTTCACCGGCATGAACCACCTGCAATGCATAGCGAGCACAAAAATAAAATCGGCCCAGTCGCATCCAAGCAAAAGCATCTCCAGCCGAGCCCTCAACACGCCCTTCCCAGGCGATTTTCTCGCGCCGGCGCACAAAAATCGGCCCAGTCGCATCCCCAGACGCCTAATTTTCGCCGGCTCGGGCCGAATTCGGCGCCGGCGGATCCAGGCCGAACCCGGCGCGCTGGGGGGCGATCGGGGGCGCCGGGCGAAATGGTTTTGGCGCGAAAGAGCCGCGGGCCCGCCGAGTCAGCGACACTCGCCTCCTCGTCCTGCGAACGCCTCGGTTTCCCGCGGGGAGTCAATGCCAAGGCTGCCCGCATTGATTCCCCGCGGCGGCCCTTCACGGGCGGCGCGGCGCCGCCTCACTCCCCGCCCCGCGTACACACGCCTCCCCGGCGGCAATAAAAAGCGTCGCCCCCCCCCCTCCCGCCATTGGCCACAGACGCCGTGCTCTCTGTCTCTCTCTCCGCCGCCGACGAACCTCTCCGTCTCTTTCTTCGCCGCCGACGAACCTCTCCTCTCTCCCCGCCCCATCCACGACAATGTGCGAGCGGTTCCCCCGCGACGGAGCGGCGGCCTACGGCTTCGGCCGCCGCTCACTGCAGACGTGGGAGGTGCACCTGCTTTTTGAGGCGAACATTCCGGCGCCTCCAGACATACGCGCTGGGCCGACAGGATGGAGGCTCAGCGCCGGAGGCGTCCCCATCCCCCCCTGCCAGATGTCGTCGCGCGCCCCGATTACTTCGCCGGCGAGGTCGACAGCGTTCGGTCGTCGCTGATCGAGGAGCAGCGCGCCTCCCCGCAGTACGCCGCTGACAACCACGAGGCGTGGGCGGCGTACTTCCAGCGCCGTCAGGAGCAACGCCTCGCCTCCACTAACGGGGCACCGGTGGTGGCGGGCGGCCGGTGGAACAGAGAGGGGCGACACCTGTGGTGGTCCGTCCCCGGCCGGACGCTCCGCGAGGTTCTCGCGCACCTCGAGGGCGGCAACAACCCGCCGCTCACATACCCTCGAGGACCGGTCGTCGCTCCGGTGCCCCGCCGCGGCGCCGGGCAATGGATGCCAAGGAGGTTTGTCTCTGGCTCGTCATCCTCATCCCGTTCCTCCTCCCACTCCTCTTCCCACTGCTTCGGCTCTCCGGCGGTGTTCGGCGTCAAGGCCGAGCCAGCAGCGGAGACCCCGCTCGGTCGACATCGTCGTCAACGAAGGCGGCGGCCGCGCCTCGTCCTCAGCTCCTCCCCGACTCGTCAAGCCGAAGACGGAGCCAGGGCTCACCATCGTGAAGACGGAGCCCGGGCTCGCTGGCGGCGCCAAGGAGGAGGCGCTCGACGACGAAGCGGCCCTCAAATGGGCGCGCGACGACTGGCTGCAGACGGAGAGGGAGCGCCAGTACGCCGCCCTCGCGCGGTTTGAAGCTCGTCGCCGTGGCCGGGACGAGGGAGGCGTCGTCGTCCTCGACGATAGCGACGACGACGACGACGCACCGCCACCGCCTGTCCGCCATGGAGCCGCCGGGCAGGGGTCCAGCACGGGCGGCCGCGCCATCAAGAAGGAGAAGGCCGACGACGACGACGAGGACGACGGCGACGTCGGCGACTACGCCGCGCTGATCGGCTTCTTCGCCCCTTAGATTGCTTTTTTTAAAATAATTTATGTAAAACGCCGAACATGTTTAATATGAATACCAAGTTTGCCGAATTTTAGCCGAACTTTGCTGAATTCAATTTTTTTAAAATAAAAATAAACGCGTCTGGGGGCGACCCTGGAGCGAGCGGCTGGGAACCCGCTCGCCCCCGCGCCGATTTTAGCGCCGGCTCGCCCCAGGGGCGCGTAAAATCGCCGCCTGGGGGGCCAACGGCTGGAGATGCTCTAATACTGTAGAAAGTTACTCCGGAGTAGTAACGGCATGAACCACCTGCAATGCATAGTGAGTAATACTGTAGAAAGTTACTCCGTTGTAGTAAGTGTTTTTCAGACAAAAACATGTGCAAAGTTGACAGTCAGCAAAATGTTGCTCCCTATAATCATTGTCGTGGTTGAATCTAGCTTTGTGTGGCATATATTCGTATTTCGTTGGCCAAATTGACGATTGCATGGGCCTCATAAACCGGGAGAGAGGAAGTAGTAATTATATCTGCACATTTCTTGGCTCTTGGAAACTCCGATCCGGAAACTGATGATTCCACTTACCAAGAGATGACGTCGGAGAGGGTGACGGTCTTGGCGAGGCTGGCGAACATAAGAGCAGGGGTGAAGACAATGAAAACAACCTGTGAGAGTGAGAAATGGTGAGCTAAGGTCGTCTCAAACAGTATAGTATAGTAGTAGCTGAATTTTGTCCAAAAGAAAAAAGAGAGGGTATAGTAGCTGAACTTGGGTCACCTTGTTCATGTCCCTGCGGGCGCTGGCGGTGAGAACGTTGCTGTACCCTGATGCGAGGAAGGCTCCGATGACGCCGACGAGCAGGACCTGGACGATCGGCATGGAAGCAGCGACAAGAAGCCCATCGTCCTGGCCCTGCAGATGTAATCAAATTGCCATGGCCGAGAAGAAAAGAAGGAAAGAAGGGAACGCGGCAGGTAGGAGATGAAGCTCCCAGTCCCAGTCCCAGAGCCAGAAGAAAGAGAAGCAAACTCGATTGTATTAGTTAAGCTCAATCACCTGATCCTGAAGAATGCGCGGCGGGGCAACGGAGTGGTCCACCGGAGCGGCTCCAAGACTGCTCGGTGCCGTGGACGCCGTGGAGACAAGTGGTTTAAATAGCCATCGTCGATCGAGACACGTACGTAGGCAGGCAGGCAGGCGGCCTGGGACGGAGAAGAGATGGCGCCTACACCGCATCAACCGCCGCAAACACATACGTACGTCCATCTGTAGCTACCTAGCGACTCACCACCCTCCTTCCTGCTAATCGGCCCCTCCACTTACTTAAAACGCACATGGTCGGTTTGGTTATCTGTCTGCCCGATCAGCCGATGATTGTCTCACGTCTGGTGTCCCCTCTTGCTTACGCACGAGCTAGAGGAAAATTGGACTCAACTCAGCGTTGGGCATCTCCATATGGCGCACATGAGCAGCCTGACAACGGGGCGTCGAGGATGGGTGGGTTCAGTGACCATGGGAATGCTGGGCGCGGTCGCAGCGCACAGGGCGTCGGACAGCAGCCGTCCGCGGCGTCGCACACGCGCACGACGGCGCACAGGGCGTCGACCAGCAGCCATCCGCGGTGTGGCATACGTGCACGTCGTCGCACAGGCCGTCAGCTAGCAGCCTTCCGCGGCGTGGCGCACGTGCAGCACGTGCAGAAGCCACATGAGCACCGGCGGGAGCAGCTGCCACTGTTCGGTCATGGACAGTACAGGTAGTGCATGCTAGGTGTTCAATGATATGGCCGTGTAAGGCAATGTGAGAAGGAAGAGGCAAGATAGAGAAATACCGCTACGTGCACGAAGACCGATCAAAACCGTGCTGATTCACCAGTAATACCAGGTCAGCTGAGATAAGGGACTAAAGTTTTCTGGTTTTCACGAGTTAGAGGTGCAAGTTGTCCGGTTTTGAAGTTGAGAGACTAAATCTAGACTTCGTCAAGAGTTGAGGGACTAAAAGTATTCTTTTCTCTATAGGAAATACATATATGTTTTTTTCTTGCGATGAAAACTTCCGATCTATTCATCAATTGTCAGGGGAGTACAAAGAACACCAACGATGACTACAAGCACTGTAGCGAGCCGAAGACGTGCCGCCTCGCCCGTGGTCGTCGAAGCCGGGCAAATCTTGTTGTAGTAGACAGCGGAAAAGTCATCGTGCTAAGGCGTCATGGGACCGGCGCACTAGAACAGCAGCCGTCGCCAATGAAGAGAAGCGTATATCAAAATGAGCAAATATGTAGACACATAAACTCAAACGAACGAACAACGGATCCACGTGGATCCACCGAAGACAAACGCCGACCGAATACCACGAGATCAGTCGGACAAACCTCCACACACCATCCGACGATGCTAAAATCACCACCAGAATGGGGAGCTAGGCAGGGAGGAGTTTATTCTATCTGCAAAGAGCAGTCGCCGCCTCGCACCTGTAAGCAGGACACAAACCTAATAATACTAAAAAAATTGATAGCAAGTTTCTTACAAAATGTTCATCATCGCATCACCGGACATAAAATGTTTTTTTATGATAATTACCGGACACAATATGTTCATCAACAGGACCAAGCCTAAAGGATAGGAGTAGAATATAAACTATTTACATTAACGAGAAATCTATCTGTCAAACCACGTGGGTTTTGCAAGAGTACCGAACGACCCAGCTGCCGTCCAATCTTCATCATGCGGTCGCATGCAGCTGGTCCCCGCTCGTCCTGAGCCGTCGCGATACGAGTCTCTGTCTCCCGCATGTACATGGGGCGAGCGAAAGGACATAGGACGTACCTCCATGAGTGTGACGGGGAGCTGTCGCACGGCCTCATTTATCTAACATTGTGGATGTTCCATCATTGACAATATTTATCTAACGTTATGGACGCGTTCTGTTTCAAGCCAATATTGTTAGCAAGCATGTAGCCATAGGCACCATACGTCCATACATATAGTTATTTTGAAGCTTAGGTAGTGCAAGTATGTTGGTAACAGTCGCTTCTTATTTCATGTTTGTAGGTACATGATTGTGTATGAAAAATAGTAAAACTCTGTAGTTAGAGAAGAACAAAAATGGCAATCACATGTATCACTCAGGTACAGATCGATCGCATCAGATACACACTTGGGAACAACATACCTGCAATGAACGGGAATTTGGCCTATCCATGGTTCTTTTTTCATATGCTTATTTTTCATCCGGTTTATTTTTGTCTCACCTCCCATCATCCCTCCCACGTTAATTTTTTCTTCTTAGCACTTAAAAACGAATCGCGTCTAATACTTCTTTCATTTATTCGTGCTTGCTTTACAGGTGTATTCAATTCAATCATGTAAATATTTGGTAATTAAAAATTTAGAAGTAATATCATATACATGAGATCACCTTCCAAACAGATCACCTCCCTCTCCGATTTATTTCTTTCATCGATCCCCTTCCATACTTAGCTCCATTATGAAAAAAAAAAACACAACTGTCGAAGCTACGCCCTCACGTGATCACGTATCACAATAAGAAAGTTTCTTATATTGTTTCCTTATTTAAATGTATTTCTCTACTTCTAATGGACAACTTGGTAGCCTCCATTTCGTCCGGTTTTTTTTTTTTTTGTCAACCTCTCATCTTTGTTTGGTTTTCTTTTTCCGTCCCTCCTCACACCCCCTCCGTAACACCCCCCTACCTAACAAGAAAAAATCGTACGTCAACCACGTAAAGAGGCCCCTCGCACAAAAAGACGGACGAAGACCATGTATCGATGCCTCCTCGCACGAAAAAAAAGGACGAACCGGGAGCTAGGTCCTCGATCTATTCGATACAAGGATGGGAACCACGCCCCAGCCGCCATCAGGGATCCCTTCGCCGTCGCTGATCTATACGCTACGTCGACGAAAACCACGCCCTAGCCGCCATCGCGGATGCCTTTGGCGGCACCGAGGTCATGGACGAGCCACGACAGAGGTTCTAGAGGAGACGCCGCCACCTTCATTGCAGACCTCCAGGTCGCCGTCGGGACACCGCTGCCGAGGGCCGCTCATCTGACACCCTTGAGCCGCTCTTCTTTCTGAGGCCATGGCGGGGAGGCCCGTGCGCTTACGCGTGCTCGTGTACGACCAGCACTCCCGTGGGCAGGCCACGTGGCGTGCGCCGCCGGTGTCCCGATGGCCGCGCTCTTCTCGCAACTCTGCTTGGTGGACGCCATCTACGGGGAGGTCTACGCGGGCCGCTTCTACCCGTCGGTCATGGAAGGGGGCGCGTTGCGGGGCCTGCTGAGCGATGGATGTGCCGTCAGTTTGTGGCATCGCTGGAGTCGTACCGGTAGACGACGTCTTTGTCAACTCGTTCCATGAGCTCGAGATCAAGGTGATGTTCAATTCAAAGATGAAAGATCATCTTATTTATCAAAGCCCCGTTTGTTTTGTTTTCTGCACAAACTCTATATTATGATTGACTTTACCATTGCTGCTCACTTCCACATTTGCTGTGATTGACTATTTTCCTCCCAATATGATTTTACAACTAGCTTTTCTGTTCCCTTGTAAATCTGCAGCAGAGGGAGTTCAGTTCAGATTGTTTCAGTTTTCTCCAGTAATAAAATAGTCTTCCTTTTTGCTCCTGGTTGCAGAAAGTCGATCTGTTGGGGCAAACATGGGAACAATGTGATTGCTGAATTAATTCAAGATCATGTATGTAGATCTTCCATATGTCATATATGAAATTTCATAACCCTATGTTTCCCTTCAGGCACCAACACACCAATAGAGCTATCAATTATTTTGTATTCAGATGACATAATGAGTGAAAATTGGTGCTCTTCTGACCTCTGTTGGAATCAACATTGGTGTGTGTATACTTTTTCTGTCATTCTATTCCATTCTGAGGAAGCAGCCACTAAATGTTAAGGTCTATTTTGGGAGAAGGATTGCTGAACAACATAATAGGCTCCAAGGGGCTTTTATTTTGGAGATATTTGTTTCGTCCCACATAGGAGCAGCTGCTGGAATAGAAATCAATTGCTTCTATACAGGTAAGGCATTGTTTGTACTCTTCTTACATGGAAGATACCTACTTGGTCTCATACTTGAGTGCATTTGCTTGGTGGTGTGCTTCTCTTTTTTCTTGTAGTGATCCAGAAGGGTCATCAATTCTTTCGTGTGATGCATTAGCCTTTTTTCTTTTGTTTTTGGGATAGGCTATACTTGTCTAAACAACTGTGATGGGTTTACATATTTGCAAAAATTTTATTTCTACATGTGTAGCTATACCGGCACAAAGAAGGGGTGTCCCTAACATATTATCGAGTACAAATCTTCTACTATATTATATGTATATTCAGTCTGATTGCTAATTCAGAAGTCTTCTAGGGAACAAGATGCCCCACTCGTTATCATGTTGTGTGGGTTAAAAACAAATTTACCACTGATGGTGCCTATAAAGCTTGGCCGAAATTTGTTTGTAAATGATATTCTTCAGATAACTTTCAGTAGTTGTAATCCCCTTAATTTCCAACTAACTGAATTGGTACTTATATGCAATACGAGGTGAATTATTTTGAATCCATATATGTATTTATTCCTGATGATTGGGCATCTCCAATGTATGTCAGGTACATTCCCTACAAGATTGCAAAGTGATGTCTACTACGCAACCTTTTTCTTGTAGACTTGTGTTGGGCCTCCAAGCGCAGAGTTTTGTAGGACAGTTGTAAATTTCCCTCAAGTGCATAACCTAAGGTTTATCAATCTGTGGGAGGCGTAGGATGAAGATGGTCTCTCTCAAACAACCCTGCAACCAAATAATAAAGAGTCTCTTGTGTCCCCAACATACCCAATACAATGGTAAATTGTATATGTGTACTAGTTCAGCGAAGAGATGGTGATACAAGTGTAATATGGATAGTAGATATAGATTTTTGTAATCTGAAAATATAAAAACAGCAAGGTAACTAGTGGTAAAAGTGAGTGAAAACGGTATTGCAATCCTTGGAAACAAGGCCTAGGGTTCATACTTTCACTAGTGCAAGTTCTATCAACAATGATAACATAATTAAATCATATGGCAATCCCTCAACGCGCAACAAAAGTCAATCCAAAGTTTCTATCGCGGATAAGATAAGATGAAATTGCTTGTAGGGGTACGAAACCACCTCAAACTTATTCTTTCCGATCAATCCATTGAGCTATTCCTATAAGTGTCACAAACAGCTCTAGAGTTTGTAGTAAACACCATATGACACACATCAATCAACCCTAATGTCACCTAGATACTCCAAGTCACCACAAGTATCCGTGGGTCAATTATACGATATGCATCAAACAACTTCAGATTCATAATATTCAATCCAACATAAAGAACCTCAAAGAGTGTCCCAAGATTTCTACCGGAGAAACAAGGACGAAAACGTGCATCAACCCCTTTGCATAGATTACCCCAATGTCACCTCGGGAATCCATGAGTTGAGTGCCAAAACATACATCAAGTGAATCAATTAATAGAACACCCCATTGTCACCACGGGTATCCCACGCAAGACATACATCAAGTGTTCTCAAATCCATAATAGTATTCAATCCGATAATAGTGAAACCTCAAGGTAAAACTCAATTCATCACAAGAAGGTAAAGGGGGAAAACACGATATGATTCAACTATAATAACAAAGCTCGCAGTACATCAAGATCGTGCCATGTCAAGAACGCGTGCGAGAGATCGATCAAACACATAACTACTGGTACATACCCTCAGCCCCGAGGGTGAACTACTCCCCCCTCGTCATGGAGACCGCCGAGATGATGAAGATGGCCACCAATGATGGTTTCCCCCTTCGGCAGGGTGCCGGAACAGGCTCCCGATTGGTTTTTCGTGGCTACAGAGGCTTGCGGTGGCGGAACTCCCAATCTAGATTTTGTTCTTGGGGTTTCTGGATTTATAGGATTTTTTGGCGTCGGTTTCACGTCAGGGGGGTCCATGAGTCAGCGACAAGGCAGGGGGCGTGCCTAGGGGGGTGGGCGCCCCCTCCACCCTTGTCGTTGACTCGGGACTCTTCTGGGCCAACTCTTTTGCTTTGGGGGCTTCTTTTGGTCCATAAAAAATCACCGTAAATTTTCAGCTCATTTGGACTCCGTTTGATATTCCTTTTCTGCGAAACTCAAAAAGAAGGAAAAAACAGAAACTCGCACTAGGCTCTAGTTTAATAGGTTGGTCCCAAAAATAATATAAAATAGCATATAAATGCATATAAAACATCCAAGATAAATAATATAATATTATGGAACAATAAAAAATTATAGATACGTTGGAGACGTATCACAAAAGCACCTTCGTAGTCTTCCTATCAAGTGAAATCGACATCTCCAATGTATATTCATCCGGGGTGGATCAATACATTTTCTATGCAAATTGCAAAGAAGCAATTCCTTTCCATCTTGACCCTTTTCTGCACCACTTGATGTATACTTCTTGAGTAAGGTATCACCCCTTTTTTTCTGGCAACTCTTTATTACATTTTTCATACAGTTGGCAGAGTGATGACAAGTCCTTTGCTGCAAGGTTTATGGCTGAGTAAGTTTGCATGCTATAGTCTTTGTGAGGCCTCCACAATTTTTGGTCGATAGCAACCCACGGACATTTAGTTCTCACCAGTATGATTCTTTCCAGGGAGAGACCTTACATAGTTGACCTGGTCTAGGAAATCCTTGGCTTTTCCCTTGTTGACACCGACCTCATGTACATGGTTAAATGTGGGCCAGATGGAATCTTTGCCAAAGGATAAATTCTGCCATTTGGACCCATAGCACTGAGCCCGTCTGCTAGATGGACAGGTTTGTTTCGTACATGTGGTGGAATAGGAACATGTAGCAATAATAACATGTGAAATATGCAGCATTCTTGGATGTCCTCAAGGACAGTTGTTGTTTTGGTATGTAGGAATTGTTTGACAGCCTAAAGCATATAGGAAAACTGATGGGTCTGTCCTATTATTTCGTCCGGAGGAGAATGACATTAGGATGAAAAAAAAATCAGATAGGATGTGCATGCCTACACCAACTGTTCAGCAATTCATGGATGCAGTTAAGCAAACCGTTTTATAGCAATTAGAAGATTGGTAAGTGATTTTTATGTCTCCTGATTATAGTCATTTCTTTGGGCTCTGTATGTTGGGAATCGTTGCATGGAAAACAAAAAAAAATCTACGCACACGCAATGATCTATCCATGGAGATGCATAGCAACAAGGGGGGAGTGTGTCTACTGATACGTCTCCGTCGTATCTACTTTTCCTAACGCTTTTCTTCTTGTTTTGGACTCTAATTTGCATGATTTGAATGAAACTAATCCGGACTGACGCTATTTTCAGCAGAACTATCATGGTGTTGTTTTTGTGTAGAAATAAAAGTTCTCGGATTGGAACAAAACTTTGCGAGGATTTTTTATACAATAGCGACATTGCAACGAGTTGTTCGTCGCTCATAGCAGCGACCCACAACAGTGCGGAAGTTGCAGTTACAGTGCTTCGCGGTATGCAACACCATGCGGGTTGCAATCTAGCACCACCGATGGTAGCCACGTGCAACACCGACGATGCTCCCCATTGCAACAAGCAATTGTGGTGGCGGCCGTGCCTTGCAACATGTCTAACAAAAGTAGTGCCCCCGACACCTTCGCAGCAGGCATGGGGGGCTGACCCCTCCAGCGAAATCCCCACCCTTGCACGGGACCACATGCAAGAGATGAGCCAGGCGGCTGGTGGCAGGTCAGCACGCAAGGATTGAGCTCTTGCCTCGGATCCGAAGGAAACAACATGGCGTGTTGGATCCAGGGCGACACCCATGGCGGTCGCCCTTGGCGGAGTGCAACTGGCAACGCGATGGTGCATGTGGTGGCCCCATAGTCGCAGCATGAGAGTGTTCGGGGCGGTGGCTGTGTAGGGGACGCGGGCGATGGCCAAGGACGATGCACATTCGATTGGGTGTGGGGGGGAGGGGGTTGCAGAACAATGCGGTGGAGCTCGAGGTCACGACTCTCGAGTGGAAGAGGGCAGGGGAGAGAGGCTCTCTTGGGAGCAGCAACTCACCGGAGGGCACATGAATGTGGGTGTTATGCAAGGAGCCAAGGAGAAAGGGGACCGATTCGGTTGAAAACGATGTGATGAGAATGCTTCCAAATCAGAGACAAGAGAGGTGTGTAGGGTCGGACACATGGCACGTGAGAAAGGAGGCCTAGGCATGCGTAGTCGCTCTGCAACATAGCCAGTGTTGCGCTCGAAAGGGTTGCAACAAGGACCATGTTGCAAGCTGGAATAGTGTATGGGTTGCTGCGGACCATTCGATCAACTTAGATACAAGGCCACAGAGATGGTCGTTGCACGAAGAGTTATATAATGCGGATGCGTTTTCTTTATTTTTCTTTCTTATAAAAAGAGAGATTTTTTTGTGATATGTATACCTGTATAAGTCGTACATATTCCAAACTGGTTAAATAGGTCGCTCGGGGGTGAACAGAAGGTTCCAACCTAATTGCCGGATATTTTGGGCGGCGGCGTCCATGAACGATGTGGCGGCTTCCCGATCCAAGAAGCGGAGGCGGGACCTCATCAGCAACCTCCCTGACGAGATCCTCGGCACCATCATCTCTCTCTTGCCCACCAAAGACGCCGCGCGGACAACCGTTCTCTCCTCTCGGTGGCGCCACCTCTGGCACTCCGCCCCGCTTAACCTCGCGGTCGAGCACCTCGCCCGCTCAATCTGGCTCACCGGCTCGTTCCTCCGCGACATCCACTACAAACCTGTTTACCGCCGGGTGAGCGAGCGCATCGACGTCACCCTCTCCAAGATCCTCGCCGTGCACACCGGCCCCGCTCGCCGCCTCTCCTTGGGTGACCGCCACGGCATCCGCCTCAACCGCGGCTTCTGCACTAAGTTCGACGGCTGGTTCTGCTCCACCGCCCTCGATGGCCTCGAGGAGCTCGATTTCTACTTGGGCGGCGAGCCGGGGTGGACGCTGCCGACCTCCGTGCTCCGCTTCGCGCCCACGCTGCGCGTCGCGAGACTGTGCGGCTGTGATTTCCACGAGATTAAAGCTACCCCCGCACTTCGTCTCCCTCGGCTGAAGGAGCTCAAGCTCTGTGGTCGTGCCACTATCTCGGATGCGACCCTCCACTGCCTACTCGCTGGCTGCACTGCGCTAGAGATCCTTCAGCTTGATAACATCCAGGGGCTCAGCTCCGTCCGGATCATCTCGTCCACTCTACGTAGTATCGGTGTCTCTGGTTCTGACTTCAACATTGAAGAGTCCCAGATTCAGGAGCTTGTCATTGAGGATGCACCTTGCCTCGAGAGATTGATCACACTTGGTCCATGTGGTGGCCCGAGGATAGTCAAAGTCCTTGCGACGCCGAACTTGATGGTGTTGGGCTGCCTGTATGGCGAAAATTTCAAAACTGTGAATGGAACAATTGTGAAGGTAAAACTTGCATGCATTTGGGCATTTTTCTACTTGCAATCTATTGATGTGTGTGTATCTGTTTTCTCCAGGAAATTGTCCCCACTAGCTTGTCTGCATCGGGACGCACAGTGAAGGTCTTGATTCTAGAATCTATCGGCCCCAATCTAGAAGCAGTTGTTGGCTTCCTTAGATGCTTTCCCTGCTTGGAGAAGCTATACATCCAGGTGAAAATCTTTGTTGTTAAATCTAGTCAAATGGTATTTTAACTTTGATCAATTGTATATTTCTGGAAGTCTAGTTTGGACGTAATATTTAGTACACTTTTGGTAAAATTACCCTCCACAGTAACGATTGTTGGGTAATTTTTCCCCTATAATTGTACAATGAAAAATCTCGTAGTCAAAACTACACGTAGGGGTTTTAAAGTTAAAATGAACTAAGGGGACTACATTGTTCAGTAATCCCCAATTAATTCAATCATCATGCAAATACAACTAATCCTTATGTAACTAGGTGCCAACTATGTGGAATCATTGTTTCCCTGCCCACAGTAAAATTACTCCTTTTATCGCGACCTAAGTGGCCACCAATATCTATTTTGTTCTTTTGCAGTCACGCCTTAGGAAGGATATGAAAAATGTGTGCCAATATAGCACACTCGATCCCATCGAATGCCTTGAACTTCATCTCAGAGCAATAGTATTGAACACCTATGAAGGCAAGAGAGCAGATGTTGACTTTGCCAAGTTCTTTGTTCTGAATGCAAAGGTGCTCAAGGTAATGAAATTTGGTGCCAGTGGTACCTGCAATGATAAATGGGTGGCTAATCAGCGCAGGCGGCTACAACTGGGTAACAGAGCTTCTAGAGATGCGCGATTTGATTTTGAAAGAGATTTTGATATCCCCAGCCTTTGCGATGACCATCACCTGTATGGTATGTGGACAGTTGATCCCTTTGGTAGCTCTTAGTGCAAATGTTGTTGTCTGCTATGATGCCCTTTCAGTGGAGTCTTCTTGCAAAAAAAAAAAGTAGCCTGAAGTATACTGAAATTTAGAAGTCTGCAGAGCCAGGGGATATGTTTGTCTATGCTCTTTCCATATACTAGTGAAATAATATGTTTCTATCCATGAAGTAGACTGGAATTCCAAAGTCTGCGGAACCAGAATTCAGAAGTCCGCAGGGGGATTAAGTAACCGGTGGAAGGGCAGGGTAGCTTCTTACTTTGGTCTCTGAAAGTGTATGTAAAAGAGTTTGTATTGTTTGCAAAACTGTCTTGCAAAATCTGGGTCAAATTAAGTGTTAGTTTAAACTCTGATATCCTTCGATTATATAATGAACTAGTGCTTGATCGTTCCATCACAGGGATCCTTCCACTAGTGCAGTCTGTTGCAAAAGCAGGACAGGCTGAAAATGGACTAGTATGTGTTTTTCCATAAAAAATGGACTAGTATTTAGTATACAGAAAGAATGGCGTGTCTACTTACAAACTCTGTAATGAACACTTTACAAATGGAATCTACGGGAGTTCTCCCTGGCCCATTACAAAATTGAACTGTTAATGGTTGCCTGCTTCAGGAGAGAATGGACATGAAGACGGTGGACCATGTGGTGAGCGCGACCGCAGCAACTAGGTACGTCCACAGGAAGATCACCGAGCACTCCTCCTGCCCGACGTCGAACAGCTGCGCCATGGTCCCGATGTTCATAGCGGGCGGCAGCGCGAACTGCAACATCAGCACGTACCGGTAGAGAGGATCATGGGGAAGGAACCCGACCCCGTGCGCCGCGCGGACGACAGCGATCCCGATCACCGGCATAGCCACGTAGCGGATAAACACGATCGCCACGATCACCATGCGCTTCAGCACCGACTTCCGCAGCCCTACAGAAGAATTTTCAGAGTTCAGGGAATTGTTTTCGGGCACGACACTGTGTGGATGAACTGCTACCAAATGATCTTGACGATCGGAACGGAAAGGTTGTCAGATCCCTACCTTGTGTCAGGTTTCCTCCCAGGATGAGGGTGATGCAGGGTATGGTGCCATTGCTGCAAAGGCAATTTCTTAGTCATTGAAGTGAGACTGAATGAGCACTGAATTAAGTTCAGAGCTTTCAAAATGAAAGCAGGAAAAATTATCATCTGCAAGTAGACAGACACTGATGTTGCTTCTTACCCCATCAACTCCAGAGAATCCTGGATAACTCTGAAAGGGGCGCCTTCGCCGATGATCAGCGACTTCAGCCATGGCACTAGCCCAACAACGAATCCAATCATCTGCCAGGATGCAGTTAAAACCGAATTCAGTCAAAAAAAAAAAAGAACCTTTCCCCTAGAAATGATAAATGTTGCAGTTTGTTTGGCAGAGACATACCGCGGATATGGTCGGCGGCGCCATGAGCTCCTCGACGAGCTGGTGCACGGCCTCCTTCAGGTTTACCCAGAACCCTTTGTTGTTGGCGACATCGCTCTCACAAGACAGTAGTGGAGCCTCCTGCATTTCTCTCTGAGTCAGTTTCTTTGAAATCTGGAGATGCCCCCAAGAACCAACCAACCAACATGGACAATTCTGAACTTACAATCTGTCTCCCCTCGTTGTGTTCGTCATCGGGTCCAGCCGATGCGGGGAGAGCTGCTTCCTCGTCGCCGGCTTTGAATCCCTCGAGATGCTCCTCGTCGCTGTCGGCGGGGCACTGGATGCTCTTGGACTGCATCTTGTGGTACAGTTTGCCAGACTTCTGCATCAAGCTGTAGGTGTACGTCCATATGAAGAGGCCACCGAGCTGCAGACATCCTCAGAGTGAATTAGCAGCCTGATCTCTCAGCGTCGTCAGAGGGACGAGCAACTGGTACTGGTGGCAAATTCTGCTTACAGCCATGGACAGCGACGAGTAGGAGAGGCCGCGGGAGCGGCACTGGCTCCGGTCGTTCCCAAACGGGTTGCCGTCTTCGTCGCAGACGGCCGGGACGACGATCAGCAGCAGGTTGCCGAGGTTTCCTGCGGTATTTTTGGTCGATGCCGGACGCGGTTAGCATCATGATATGGATACCAACAGCATCATGGCGACTCAAAGTCTGAAATTGTGTGTGTGTACCTGCTGAGCAGAAGGCCATGATGAGGCCACGGAAATGCGGCGGCGGTTTCAGGATCTTGCACGCTAGCCAGCCTAGAGCACTGCCAACCAGGAATGTGATTGCTATGTTCACCGGCATGAACCACCTGTATGATGTAAAGCTTGCTCGTGTCAGTCCACTTGAGTTGGATGTTTATGCCTGAATGTTCTGTCACTTGAGCTGGATGTCTTGTTTGACATTCAGAGAACTTGTTAAGGGGAACATGGTGCTAACTCTGGGACATGTTCACCGAATTGCAGCACCTATTTAACTAATTGCCTTGTTGGAAACTATGAAACCTGATGAAGCCGCTGACTCACCAGGAGATGACGTCGGACAGTGTGACCGTCTTGGCGAGGTTGGCGAAGATGAGAGACGGGGTGAAGACTGTAAAAACAACCTGCCCGGGAAGAAAATCAAGTAATGGGATTAGCCGATAACAAAGGAAGTACTATTATGCTCAGGGTGAAACATTGGATGTTTATAGTGTGCCAATGGAAGCTGGATGACCTTGTTCATGTCCCTGCGAGCGCTGGCGGTGAGAACCTTGCTGTACCCCGAGGCGAGGAAGGCTCCGATGACGCCGATGAGCAGGACCTGGACGATGGGCATGGAAGCCACGACGAGCAGTGACAGGAAACCCATCTTCCCAGTCCTGATGTCGGTAGGATCAAGTCTCCTCCTTAGCCCCCTGCTGATCTCCTGCTTAGCTTCTCCCTGTACTATGATGTCAAGTATGGTTTTCAGACACGTCTCCTGACAAATTCAAATAAGAGAGTTTTTCGCAACAACCACAAAAAAAAAATCAAATAAGAGAGAGAGAGAGAGAGAGAGAGAGAGAGAGAGAGAGAGAGATCAAAATGGCTGAATGATCCAGGGAACCGCTGGTAGCCGCAATATGTCTGGATGGCATTGCTCCATGGAGCTAAGCTTTTATCTGCTGTATTTACAAAATCTTTGTTGCTGCTGCTAGGCTGGTAGCTTCTGGTATATGCTACTTGTACTGTGATCCGAAAGAGACGGGTCCTCTCCTCATGGCAGCAGCAAGTTGCAAGGGGTATGCCTGCCTTGTCAGCATACATGTGGAGGAGGCGAAGGCGTAAAGCACTTGTGCGTTTAAACAGGCAGCACCAGCGTTTTGAGGAAAAGAAAACACGAGCTAGCCTGCCGGCGACGATACAAACGGACGGACGGACGGACGGACGCAAAATTCTCCAAGACTCTCGGAACTTACTACTATTCCCCAAGGTTGAAGAAGAAGAAGAAAAGCATGGAACGCAGCAGCAGGTAGGAGATGGACGGATGGAGCTCCCAGAAGAAGGAGAAGCAAATAAAGACGGCAGTGGGTACTGGTGCCAACGCCCACGCCACGGAGCTGCCGGCTGCATGCTCGATCGCGGACGCAGGAGCGAAGTAGTTAAGCTTAATAATTACCTGAAGAATGCGCGGCGGGGCGGAGGAGCGAGGAGGATCCGCCGGAGTTGGTCGTTGCCGGAGACGGGAGAGAAGGAGGCGTACGGTGGCCAGCCCTGGATGGATGGATGGATGCGATGCAGACAGAGTCGAGAGAGGAGGAGGAGGAGGAGGTTTAAATAGGATAGCGACGGAGACACGTACGTACACAGTCAGGCGGACTGGGCCGGAGAAGAGATGGCGCCTACACCGCATCCACCTATTCCGTCCCGTGCAGGCAGCCGCCGCCAACACAGACGTCCGTCCGTCCGTCTGTCGCTAGCTACCTACTCGCTTCCCTCCTCCTTCCTCTGCTAGTGCTAATCCCGTCCGTCCCGTGCAGCCAGGCTAAAACGCACATGGACATGGTTGGTTATCTGTTTGCCCGATCAGCTAGCCGATCGGCTCGCGTCTCCATCTCTTTGACCGCGCACGCGCATCCAGTGTCAAGTGATCTCCCCTTGTTTACGCAAGATCGAGACCAAGTTGGGCTCGCCCCGCGAGCAATAATAATTAAACGACGCGACTAACTTTTTGACGGAAGGATTTTAGCGACAGATGCGAACGATCGCGCGCATGCTTCTCTAGCGTGGTAAATAAATGTGGTAAAAAATTTACAGGAGGTAGGAGTCGAACTCACTACCTGTTGTCCCATTATCGCTTCTCAGATCCACCTAGTCTAGTTTCAAGTAGCGATTACGAAAAAGATCGATAAATATTTGTACTCCTACATACGCGATCAGAAAAACAAGCCCTCTTTCTTTCTCTCTTTTTTTTTACCATTTTTTTCCTTTAGTACACGGTAATTTGTGCATCACAGACCTGATAATTCACTTTTTGACCCTAGGTAAAATAGTTGTTTGTAATACATTGTGATAACTTATCTATAAAAGAGCATGGTAATTATACACCACGAATCTGATAACTCGCACACAAACACTATGGTAATATTTTTGACCACATGAAAAAAAGAGTTGTTGTAACACATCCCAATAACTTCTCTAAAAAGCATGGTAGTATATACGCCACAAACCTGGTAACTCAATCACAAACACTGCGGTAACTTTCGGCCCAGAGAAAAAAAAAAGTTGTTGCAACACACCCCGATAACTTCTCTGTAAAGAGCATGGTAATATATACGTCACGAACCTGATAACTCGCTCACAAACGCCGTGGTAACTCAAGCACAACAACACCCCTCCCCCCTACCGTGGTGTTTGAACCTGAGTTATCAGAGCTGTGGTACGTGTACTACCTTGATATTTACGCAAAAGTTACCGGAGTTATGTTTTGAACAACCATTTTTCCTCAGATTAATATTATCAGTGTGTTTGTATCTAAGTTATCAGGTATGTTGTGCCTATATTACCATGCTATTTCTACAAAAGTTATCAAGGATGTGTCTTCAAACATTTTGTTCGTCGATAAAAATTATAATGGTGTTTGTACCTAAGTTATCATGATGTTTGTACATCAGTTATCATGTCAGCAGTGCATAAATTATCATGCTATTTACACATAAATTAGCAAGGATACATTTCAAGCACCCCTCGTGTCGAATGTTACCACCATGTTTGTATCTAAATTATTAGGGTTGCGGTGCACAAACTATCATGTCGTTTACACAAAAGTTATCGTAGTTATGTTTTTCAAAGAGAAAATTTCCCTAGTCAAAGTTACCCGCTCTGTTGTGTGTATATTATTGCACTATCTGCACAGAAGTTATCAGGGGTATGGTTTCCAACAAATTTTATCCTGGGGTCATTATCACGGTGTTTTTACATGAGTTATCAGCTCTGTTATGGGTATATTAGCAACCTATTTACATAGAAGTTACCCGGTTTTGTTTTACAATAAAATTGTCCCAGGACAAAAAGGTTATCGTAGTATTTGTACGTGACTTATCACCTTTGTTATGTCTATATTATCATGTTTTTTACACACAAGTTACCGGGTTATATTAATTTACATTTTTTCCGGTAAAAAAGGTATCATGGTGCTTGTACGCGATTTATCAGCTTTGGTGTGCGTATATTACCATATTATTTTCACAGAAGTTACCGGGGTATGGATTTAGCAACTTTTTTTCCATGTTAATTCCACAGAAGTTACCGCGATTTATCAGCTTTGGTGTGCGTATATTACCATGTTATTTCCACAGAAGTTACCGGGGATATGGGTTCAACAACTTTTTTTCCATGGTTCGAAAGAGTTACCGTATTATTTGTACGTGAGTTATCGGCTCCATTCTCGATGGAGCGGTAACTTTTCGTCATGGTGAATCAATGAATACTAACATGTCAACACACACGAGTGGAAGACACACAAGATACCTTGCACTAACGTGAGCTATTATGCAACCCAACAGCAGTAGACTTTTAAGAATGGAAAAACAACCATTAGGCCATGCGTCAAAAAAAATTATGAGAAAGGCCATGCCTTAATTACAATGCCAAAAAAATTGGGTTATTCACATAACAGGAAGTAGTTTGACAGCAAAGTCGAAATGGCTGAGATGGTTGTTGGCTTTTCGAGCAGCCTAGGCGACATGGGTTTGAATCCCACTGCAAACACTTCATTTTATTTTCTTGTAATTAAGGCATGGCCTAGTGGTTGTTTTTCTTCCTAGCGATTAACCTGCGGATGGGAACGGAAAATTTGGCAGAAAAAAGGAACAAGCAGGCGCGCAGGATTCGGATCTGACGTCGTGCGAATCGTCCGCACCTGTCGCTAAAATCCTGCCGTCCGGAAAATAGCTTTTCCGATAATTAAAACAACTCACTTTGACCTGGTGCTCGTGTTCTCTTCTGCTATGTTTGTGTTGAAAATAACAAATTGCACAAGGATTCAAGACTTGTTAGTTCTGGGCGTATGATTTGTGTGTTGCACAGTTTTCTGTACTTCCTATGTGTGGATGGCATCCCGGGCTTGGACGTATATATGCGGCGGCCAGAGAAAGATGGAGGTGATGTATACATGCCGCGACTCGACAGTTCCCCCTTCGCCTGCCCGGTTATGCTAAGCTAATCCCGTGGCGGACAAGCTAAATAAACACGTGGTTATCTATCTATCTATCTGCTCGTGACCACGGGCGAACGCTTGGCATGTTTTTCAGGCTGAAGCGAAGCAAGCGAAATGAAATTGGATATCCATGATCGATCCGAGTCGTCTCTCTACGCGACTTTGCAGATCGTTGTCTGTGTGATGAGGAGCGGCCGTGCGCTGCACGCGAGCGCGACGAGTCGACCCAGCCCAGCGTACGTGGTTTTTTGTACTGGCGCACACGTCTCGGGCGTACTAGGGCCACGAAAGAAAAAGAAAAATCAAACCCAAGCAGCTCTGCCTGTGTGATTAAGGCCATGAGACGCACGCGCGAGCTCTTCGAAATCGCTTGTTGGTACGCAGATCGAAATCCCCGTCGGCGGCGGCACTCCGGTCGGTCGGTCTGGGCTGTGGCTGCTTTCATTTGGCCGGGCTGGCCGGAGGGCTACTACGTGTGAGTCAGCCATGACGTACGTGCGTACTAGGCCTTTCTCTCTCGGCCTTGCTGGCTCCTGGACCGCCGGCTTGGCTTGGCCTGGCTTGACTTGACTTGCCCGCCAGGGAAATGCATACCAGGGAGGGGAGCAAGGTGCGATGCGATGCGAGCCATCACATCATTCATCATAATTTAATTAACGCGTGATCATCAGCTCAGCTCTGACGCTCCACTGTCAAATCAGGCTGATATGTATGCATCCATTCTCCAGACACATCATCCTGTGTGGCGGCCGGCGTTCGCCGTCAGTGCAATAACAATGCACACGCCATGCGTCCTCCCTCCCGCGTCTTGCAGCTCCACTCCACGCCAACATATATACACGGAGCAAGGCCCTGTTGAATGGTATTCGTAAAAAAAAAGCTCTATTATTTTAAAAAAATACAGACACAAGCACTTATATACACGCGTATATGCTCCACCTCTGTGAAGACGCGGATCTGAAAGGTTGAGCCGGCATATCATCGTGAGATTTTATAAAGTCACCGTAGGTGTGTCGTAGTCGACGGAGATGTCTCCTTCCACTGAAGGCGCATCAGTACTTGAATCCTGATGGGTAGAGGATAGCATTGTCCTCCTAACCTGTGGTTGGTTCGGAAAAAAAAAGGCCCTGTTGCATGGAAGGCAAGCAAGAGAAAACGTGGTACTTGCGTGATGAGGGGAAATGCCCAATGGACTATGGACGCATATGCATCGATCTGTCGTCGGTAAATTCCAACTCTTTCCGTAAATTCCAACTGGTCCAACCAAGTGACTTGTACCACCGACGGCAAGGTCCTGCTAATCTGGACCGTACCTCCTGGAACAAACACACCCACTTACTTGTCCCGTATTTTTTTTTTTTGCAGGGAAATGAGAACTTTATTCAATCATCTCTAGCTCCAGCATGATCAGCCATAACGCTAGTCATGAGAAAACTAGGAGGGGAGTCCATCCAACAGCTCGTAACCCCTAATGTGCAAGCAAACTTGGCACAAAGGTGGGCTGGAGCATTGGCTTTTCTTGATACAGATTGAATAACAAAAGACTGAAAAGATAAAGCTAGTCCTTCTATCTCCAATAGAACTGGCGCTACCGTCAAGCGTGAAAAAGTGCGAGAAGCCCACAGATCGACTACCTCCTTGCAGTCAACCTCCATAACCACTCGCATGACGCCTCGGAGATGAGCAAAAAGAACACCATCACGCAGGGCCAAAGCTTCTGCTACCAATGGATCCGTCACTCCAGGATAAGGCTTGCTCCAGGCCGCAAGGAAGGCAGTCGAAGACCGAGCGATCCCTCCTGCACCCCCTTTTCTCTCCTCACTGGAGATACCTGCATCAGTGTTGATCTTAATCCAATCACCCTCAGGTGGTCTCCATCCGTAGCTGGTCAGGACTTTGGTGTGCTCCACAGGAAGTTCTAGCACCGCCAAAGCATCCTTGATCGTTCTCATAAACTGGACTGGGTTTGAACTTTCCTTATCATGTGTAATATTGTTTCTGGAAGTCCAAATCGCCCACATGACAGAAACAATTTTTGCCCTATCAGTTTCTTGAAACCTTGGGTCACAAAGTATATCTTTCATCCATGTTTCTGGGTGGAGAGCAGGAAGTTTCACTTGTAACCACTCTCTTGCTTCCCCCGGAACCTCTCTGCATGAGTGCACTTAATCAGCGCATGCATCAAATCCTCGTCTGCAGCTAGGCAGACTTTACATCTAGCTGTGGTGACTATGTGTCTGTGCTGCAGTGTTCGCTCGACAGGAAGGATTCCCCGTAGAACTCGCCACCAGAACACACGAACTTTAGGTACCACTTGTAGCTTCCACAACCTTGCCCATAACTGTTTTTCTGTCTCTGAAGTACCCGTAGTCGTCCCTTCCTATAGAGCTAAGTGCTCGTTGTGAGTCATACGAGCCTGATACGCAGATTTTACAGTATAGACACCCATCTTCTCCCACGCCCATGCCCAGAAGTCCTCACCTCCCCCTTGCCGCAATGGTACCATTCCAGATCGACACCGAGGAGCCATCCCCAATGCGCCTGATCAAACCCACTTTGAGCGCCTCCCTCCCTGCTATAATAGCACTCCAGGTAGCCGAGGCGTTCTTTGGTACAGTAGCATGCATGAAGTCCGTGAGAGGGAAATACTTCCCCTTCAACACACGACCACAGAGGGAGTCTGGGTTTGTGATCAGTCTCCATCCGTGCTTACCTAGCATGGCTAAATCAAACATCTCAAGACTCCGAAAACCCATCCCTCCTTGTACCTTCGGTGATGCGAGTGTTTGCCAATCAACCCAGTGCAACGAACGCCGGTCGAGAGAACTACTCCACCAATATTTTGCCATACTAGATGAAATCCCCTTGCAGACTTACTTGTCCCGTAGCGCTCGCTTCCCGCCGAGCAGCCCGGATCTCTTCACCGAGGAGACAATCAGTTTGGTCCACCTAGCCTGCAACCACAACGTGATCCATAGCCCATTGTCCATGGGCCTACCGGTCTGTAGGATATTCACATCTACTACTAGTCTCGAATTCGCAGATAATTTGCCTGTGATCCACATATGGAAATTTCCTTGAGCAGGTTGGTTCGTGTTCATAATATGTTGGAGTAAATTGTGTAATCTGCACGTCAAAGATATTCGTCTTCCATCAAATGTATAGGTAAATGGAAGTGGCAGTACAAGTATTATCATATTATCATTGGCTCCGCTAGTCCCCAGAACTAGGCAATGTGCACTACTAGGAAAAGGGCTATAGATGGAATGGTCACTAATGGCGCACCAGACATGTGATGCGCCATTGCTATATAGCAATGACGCACCATGTGCTGGTGCGCCTTTAGAGTGATAGACACTAATGACGCACCAGACAAACGATGCGCCATTAGTAACAAATTTTATTTATTTTTATTTTGCCAGACATACTAATGGCGCACCAGGACATAGTGCGTCATTACTAGTTATAACTAGTAATGGCGCACCAGCAACATAGTGCGTCACTAATTTTTTTTTTTACTTTTTTGCAAAACTACTAATGGCGCACCTGGTGCAGTGCGCCATTACTAATTAAGCTAGTAATGGCGCACTGCTCCCCGTGCGCCATTAGTGTATATTTCCTGGACACTTGATCTCGATCCCTCTCCATCTCGATCGCTATCCCACCTCGCCAGATCCGGCCCCCCTCGCCGCCGAGCACCCCCGCACCCTCTACCCCGCTCCACCGGGCGCCGCCGCCGACCCCCCGCACCCTCCCCCGCTCCACCGCCGCCGACGACCCACCACACCCTTCCCTGCTCCACCGCCGCCGCCGACGACCCACCGCACCCTCCCCCGCTCCACCGCCGCCGACGACCCACCGCACCCTAGCTCCCCTGCTCCACCGCCGCCGATGACCCACCGCACCCTCCCCGGCCCGCTCCACCGCCGCCGCCGACCCCCTGCACCCTCTCCGGCCTGCTCCACCGTCACAAATGAATGCTATAGCTAATTCCTCCCTCTCCCTCGCCAGTTCCCCTTCGTCCCTCTCCCCCGCGCCAGTTCCTCTCCGTCCGCTCCCAATCCGCGCCCCCGCCGCCTCCCTCTCCCCATCCTCCCCTCCGACCCCACCCCACTCTCGCCGGAGCAGCGCCGCAGGGCCGACACCAACCTCGCCCTCGCCCGCGCGCGCCGCAACCTCCGCCTCGCATTCAACAGCTACACATTCTACACCGAGGACAAGGACATGAAGAGCGATGGTTATCAGAACTCCGGGGTAACGATGGAATCCTACACCGGTAACGACAAGGACAGAGCACCCCCCGCAACCCCCGACGACCCACCGCACCCTCCCCCGCTCCACCGCCGCCGAGCACCCCCCGCACCCTGTTTTTATAAAAATTATTACTGTTTTTATTAAAAAAATATTACTGTTATGATTTAAACAAGTTTCAACATATTTAAACACAAATAAATATCAAACAGCATTTTAAATGCATTTTTTATAAAAAATATTACTGTTTTTATAAAAAAATATTACTGTTATGATTTAAACAAGTTTGAACATATTTAAACATAAATAAATATCAAACAGCATTTTAAATGCATAAAAAAAATTGGGGAGCCTGGGAATCAAACCCAGGACCTCCTAGTGTGTGTGCTACGTGCTGACCAGTCGGGCTAGTGGGCGTGTTCTGATGGAGATAGGGTTAGGTGGGATATAACCTGACCAGTCGGGCTAGTAAGTAAAACAAAATTCTAATGGCGCACCAGGGGGAGGTGCGCCATTAGAATCGACGTACTTATGGCGCACCAGGGGGAGGTGCGCCATTAGAATTTTTATACTTGTTCCCCTCGCACTGTCGCCTCCCTCCCTCCCTCGCTCGCCAGATCCCCCACTCCTCGACCCCAACCGTACGCCGCCGCCCCCTTGCTCCGCCCCCTCCGTCCGCCGCGCCTGCACGCCGTCGGCGACGCCGCCGCCGCTGTGGTCTTGCGCTGCCTCGACGCCGCCGCCCCGACCCCCGCGGGACTCCACCCCCGCCACCCCCGCGCCCCCCGAACGGGATCGGCCGAGCGCGCGCCGCCCGCTCCTTTCCTCTCCTCCTCCCTCCGACGAGCGAGGGCCTCCTCCAGCCCCTGCAGCAGCCGGCGAGCGCGGCCCCGACGCGCCCATCCCGCCTTTCAAGTTCAAGTTCAGCACTTTCATATGGTATCTCCAGTTCTGAAAAGTAGATTCATATTGTATCTCAAGCAAGTCTCATTTCTCATTATCATAAGGAGTATAGGCAATATTTACAGAGCTTCACTTGGTCCAAATCAGAACCTATAATGCCCACATCAATTTGTTAGTTTATGTTCCAGCTTGACAGTTTGTTTGTTGAAAGCAGTGATGTTGTTAGTTTAAAGGGAGCAAGCTTTGCTGCCCATGAAATCTGTTACTCTTTAGGTCCTGGCCATGTTTGGCATGAATAACCTCCAGATAATTAATTATTGTTTGAGTAATAATAAAAAGTAGAAGTGTGATTTAGAGACGAAACCTTCGAGGAGTGACAAACCTTCGAGGTCCCTGCCAAGACCTGCCAAGACACTCAGCAACATAGCATTTAACACCAGACAAAACCTTCGAGGAGTGACAAACATGGCTTGCACTGTTGCACAAGGTGGCAAACACCACTTACTAAAAATATATCAAGCAGAAAACAGATTCATTCAAACAAGACCCTCACTCAAAAATATATCAAGCAGAAAACACCAGACAAAATTCATGTAGCTCCATTCAAACAAGACCCTCACTCAAAAAAGTTTCAAATGCAGCCTCTCAGATTTGCTGCATTTGTGGCATCGGTTTGGGACACTTCGTGGAGTTGTGCTGCACAATTAACTTCATGGAGAACATTAGAATTTGTGTTTAGTGAAGTAGTTAGTGTACTGTACTTGCAATAGTTTGCTTGGTCTTTCTTTGGTTTAAGTTAAGTTATTGTCAGATTTTCCTCTCCATTGCTCTGAGTGGTGCTTGTGTTTCTACTTGCAGAAATGTACCATGAGTGGTACAATCTAATTTACTACTGCTGCTATATACATCAATGCTTTACTACTAGCCCTTGAGTGGTGCTTGTGCTTCTACTTGCAGAAATGTACTACTTGGGAATTTTGTCAACTTGTGATGCTGCTGCTGTACCCTGAGAGGCCCTTGAGTTTGCCGAAATGTCGATTGACTTCCGTTCCGGCAAATTCGGGTACTCCATATGTCCTATTTTCAGCAACGGTCATGCTGAAATTTTCCGTGAATTTTAGCATGACTTTGCTAAAAATAGGACATATGGGGCACTTGTGACTAATGCATGGGCCGGGGTATCTTAGTACTTAATTAAGTAGGATCAACTGCCCCTTTATTCTTGCTGCATTAAACCATAGGTGGCAATAGAGCCAAGTGATTAGGCCCAACTTAGAATTCTCCTTCCCTTTTCTTGATAGGGTGTATTATTAGAAGATACCCATATATATCAGTCAACCTAGGGTCCCTCGGCATCGATAAACCCTAAATGATGAAAACTTAACTTAGCATTTAGGGTGCCTCAGCGTCGACAAACCCTAAAGGATAAAACCTTGGCTTTTAGGGTGCCTCGGTGTCGATAAAAACCTAAATGATGAAAGCTTAGGCTTTTAGGGTGCCTCGGCGTCGACAAACCCCAACATATTCTATTTGGATGGCCCTGCTAACCCTTGACCATAAATACTTGAGATGGATGTAGCAGGCTTAAAGAAAGAAATGTTTTTAGGCCAACTCCACTGGGCCTGGCTGAAAATGCACAAGTGTGCATGACTAACAATATTCTATTGTAAAGCTAAACAGGAAAGAGGAACCACTCATCCTAACCATTAGCTCTCAAAATTACCACTTCACTTCTTACTACTGAAAATCATAGACCATCTCCATTCACCAATTGCTCAAACCAGTTCGAAGGGCGTGTTTTCACCACACTGTGGATTATCTTATTGGACCCAACAGAGATGATGTAGTTTTGAATTATGAACATAGGAAATGTCGTCATCGGACGACGAAAGTCTCTCGGGGGAGTGCGACTGGTGCCACGACGGTCGAGGTCTGTGCGACAGGCCTCACCTGGACGATGATCGGCGCTTCAGCATTAAGCTCGAGGAGACCTTCGAAGTTGAAACGGTACGCAACGACGACAAGTGTTTTTTTCATAATTAAGCATGACTTCAACTATTCCAACGTGTAATTTCATCTTTTACAATTCGAGTATAGTTTATCCCATGCCATGCAAGACGCTATGTCTTGGAGAGGATGGATTTTGAAGATCATGAAAATTTTGAAACGAAGAAAATTCACCTAAGGACACATCATGATGTGGATTTTGAAGTAAATCTGTATAATGCTGAGAGCGTAACCCATTTTGGTTGCAAAAATTGGGAAGCATTTTGCAAGATGTATGGTTTTGATGAGGGTATGCTTGTCACCATGGATCTTGGTGATCCTGGCATCGACCAAGACAATATGGACATTTGGGTCCTTGTTGATACGCCTTCAGTTCTACCGCTATGTGAGTTTCTCAAACATAGTTAATTATTAACTAATCTATATTGTTTATTTCAAAATAGTTGACAACTTATTTCCATTGACAGCTTATTTTGATTGTTCAAAAAATGTGCGGAAAATGGTAGACAAAACCCACTACACCGATGGCTCCGAGTTAACTTATCAGGAGAAAAATCATCTGGTTGGATTTTGTACTGATCTTGAGAATTACAATATCTACAATCAAACTCCTCAACATTATGGTCAATACGTGCCACTAGTGCACGTGTTGAACTACGGTAACTATCATGGAGATACCCTGGTAAGATTTTGTACTATTACGACATCCGTGCATCTTTTGCATACTTCTAAAAGTAGTACATCATTGCTAACTATGAAGTTATTACTATGTTTTTCAACAGAGAATCCCAGAGGATTGTGTGCCTCATTTGATGTATCAGAATGGCAGCCTTCAAGTTTTGAACTTATATCCAGGTCATCCTACAAATCTCAACTGTCCATACCGGATTTCTAGAAGAAGTGGAGACATGCTAATCAGAGAATGGAAAAAATGTATGGGCAGTCGTAAGGAGGTTCTTGGAAGCAAAAGGAAGCGCCGCGCAAGAATTGGAGACAGGATGATCTCCATTCTCCATAATGGAGAGTCAGGGTCTATATTGTTTTATGCTATTTTACCTTAAATAGGGTATTTTAGGTCCTGCCTAATACTGATGATCATGTGCTAAGAACAATTAAGTAGGGTTGGTTCGATGACTATCAGGATGATGATTGTATGACTTGTTATTAATAACGAGTAGAAGTTGTATGATGATGATTAGCATGACTTGTTAGGATTAGTATTAATTTCGACAAAGTCGCTACTCGCGGTCTTGAGACTTGTAATGTTCTATCTTTGTTCGGTCTTTTGATTTCGGAGACTAATATGATGAATTGTATTCGGAGACTAATCTTCTATTGTATTCGATGAATCTGCTGTTGCTGTGTGGTGCTGTTTATATTCTGTCCAATAATATATTTTGTAATCTGTGCAAATATCAGAAAAGAAAAAAATCCCTAATATACATACTAATGGCGCATCACCCAGACGTGCGCCATTAGTATGCCAAAGGATACTAATGGCGCATCACCCACCAGTGCGCCATTAGGATGGCAAAGCACATGCCCACTGGGAGGCATACTAATGGCGCACCGGGGCCTATACTAATGGCGCACTGCCTGGTGCGCCATTAGAGTACCAGATACTAATGGCGCACCAGCGATGCGCCATTAGTAAAAATTACTAGTGGCGTGATGCTAGTGGCGCACCAGTAGTGCGCCATTAGTAGGCAAAACTGGTGCGCCACTAGTAAGCCTTTTTCTAGTAGTGGTGATTTTTTTTTAAGATAATGAGAACTTTTATTATCCACGTCATCTATGTCATAGATGCATATAATTAAATTTATTACAGATTTACCAAAGGTAATGTTATATGGCATCACATATTGCTAGCTTCAAGAGTACTTTTTTTCCTTTTACTATGCTCCACCAATGTTGCTATGTGCGATCCGGTTGTTTGTCGACAAGACTAGCCTCTCTCTTTAGATGCATCCACGTTGAAGATAGTGTTGCTTCCTTGTTCACATAAATGGGGTGGATACAAGAATGAGTTGATTCGCCTCGATGTACATTATCGAAGAAAGGAGTGTCTGAATACGTGGTTGGTTTATGCATAGTATTACCTTGCAACACAATATCGATGTGTGTGCCCCTTCTTCGTCTTGAAAACATAGCTTTGTAATGACAACTTATTACGAAAGTTGCTTTTTGGTTTGATAATCATTGTTCAGACCATTGTTAAACAGTGTCATATATGTCCGTCACCACTTATTTTGATCGCCTCGTGGTAGGCTACCTTCTCAGTCAATGTTGGTCAATGTGTTCGGCGGGCATTGCCCCTCTCTTTTGGTGCATCAAAGTTGAAGGTAGTGCTACTTTCCCGGGCACGCGGACATGGTGGACACAATTGTAAGATTGCTCGAACTTGTGTGAATGCGCGGTTGGTTTATGCACACAAAATATTATCTTCCAAGGTGTTGCTCTGGACAAAACATGTTTTTTTTGTTTGATAATCACCAACCAGGCCGTTCATCCATTTATGGTCCCCCTTTGTTTTTCGTAGTAGTTGATCCCGCCATCGGTGGCCATACCCCAAATGTTACAAATTGTGGTTGCTTGCATCATGCAGTTGTAGAGGCCACAAATAGTTTTGTCCTTCAAAGTAAAAACACGTGACCTCCAGACGCAATCTGCGCTGTCGATATATAGTAACATGGCGGGCATGCCGATGAGAAGAGATGGTAGGCTTCGTGACCGAACGGTGAAGGTCCTCCAAACCCAATGCCATTATATTTATTTTATAAGTTTTGGCATCGCGATCGAACGGTCAATTTTTTCATTATTTTTATAAAATGTATATATTGTTTTATCTTAACAGGTAAACCAAACATCACTAGTTCATTTTTCTATAGAAACTTTCATTTGTTTTTTAATTCATTTTCATTCTTTTTAAGTGTAATATCAATGCCACTAATTTATTCCTTCTTAGAAAACGTCTTTTGCGAGAATTCCACTATTATATTTTTATTCTTGCATATTGATAAATGTATTTTTGTGTAAATTGTGGGCATTTTCATTATTTATTTGTTTCATTCTTTTTCCCATAAAGTGCAATACCAGTGGCACTAATTCATTTCTATCAACACTATTCCTAGAGAGCTAGATTTTTTGTTCATTATTCTTTAAGTCTATAATAGGTTCATTCTTGCATATTATATGTTTATTGTTGCGTATTATAAAAGCGTCATTTCCTTGTAAATTGTGTGCAAGATTTTTTTTGTTTTACGTTTTGGCCATGTTCTTTCTTCTTTATGTGTAAAATACCAATGCCACTTATTCATTCTTCTTTGGAAAATTTAATTCTATGATTGTTTCTTGTTTTAACTTCAGTGTTAACATAGTGGGAAGAAGAATGAAGAAGCCAACTAGGCCTTTGGATCTAGATCAAATGGTGGAGACTAATTTTATTGAACGCCAACAAAAATCAGACACGCGACACACAATCACCCCATTTTTCATTTTCTTTCTTCTTTTAGGTAATATAACTGCGCTTAATTCATTTGTTCTTAAATACTTTTTTTTACTTTTTAAGAACACGCAAGCTATAGAAAAATCGCGACAATTAAGTGCAGTTATAGGATGAGCGCGCGGGCGGGCATGCAGATGAGAAGAGACAGGAGGCATCGCGACCGAACAGTGACGCTCGTCCAGACCCAATGCCGGCAGGACAGCACCAAAGCCCCCGTGCCGCCACCGTCGGCCCCACGTACCACGAATGATGCCCATTTGAGTAGCATTTGACCACCCGGGCATGCAAAGTGCAACGCCGGACGGGGCACCAACTTTCGCTCCGAATCGATTCGAGTGTCCCTTGACCTCTCGTGCCCCGTACCCCCGAAGTACTATTCCTACTCCGGCCCCCGCCGGCGGCAGCCCCGATCAATCCAATCCACGTCGATCCGCCGGTAAATTAAAGAGCAAGCTTTCCTGGCTAACCAGTCAGCAAAGGATGATTTGGGCGTTTGACCATGAAAGGGTTAGATATACAATCTTATCCTGCGCCCTGGGTGGGTGTGGTGTGGGCGATCGATCGGCCGATCGAGTCGCCACTTAATTTTTTTTTTGAAAGATCCGGTTTGGCCGGCTTCATTGATTTAGGAGAAAGCAGTGGGAAATACATGGAGGATCAAGTGATCATGGTTGCAAAAAGGAGATGAAAAAATTGGAAAGGGAAACTAGAGCTCACAAGGAGCGATCGTGGAGATGCTATCTCGCAGGATAGACCCCGAACGGGGGCTCTAGGCAGGCTGCACCGGCGGCGCGCCACTGGTCGCAATCCAGCCTGATGGCGCGGGCGACGTCATTGCGGCATGGTAGCTTCCCCCTGAAGACGTAGGCGTTTCTCTCCTTCCATAAATTCCAGGCAATCAAGATTAGCATCGTTCTGAAGCCCTTTCGCGCCCCCGCTGGCGTGCGACGTATCATTTGCAGGTAGTGCTGCATGGAAGAGTGGAGCGGCGATTTGGCGGCGGCCATTTCCTCGTAGCTAGCTCCAACGGAGAAGGTTGCCCAAATTTGGTGGAAGAACGGGCACTCCCAGAAGAGATGGACCGCAGACTCCAGGTTTCGGAGGCACAGGCTGCAGAAATATCCGTTTGGCCAACCTCGCCTTTGCAGCCGATCGTTGCACCAGATCCTGTTCCTGAACATGAGCCAAGAGAACACCTTGGCAGATCCCGGCGCCCAGCTTTTCCAGATCACTTTGTCATCAGTCGTGCTCGGCCTGGACTGAAAGAGCATGCGGTACGCCGCCTTTGCCGAATAGCGATCACCGCCGCCCGCTGTCCACTGAATCCGATCTGGAACGAGACTGTCAAGGATCACTCCAGCTTGTTGAATTTGCCTCCAGAGTTGCAGATACTCGACGACAATAAGCGACGTGTTGCCGTGATGAAGGTCTCTGATCTATTGGTCATTGGCGTGCGCGGCGGCCACTGTGCGGTTCTTGCGCCTGGAGTGGTTGTAGAGGCTCGGGAAGGCGGCAGCCAAAGAGGCCGCACCCAACCAATGGCTCGTTCAAAAGCACGCCTGCTGGCCGTTTCCGACCAGGACTTGCGTGGACTTCTAGAATTCCGTGATGTCCATCTTGTCGCAGGGAAGAGGAAAGGCCGCCCATGGCCGCTGTGGGCGTTGCCATGCCAGCCAGAGCCATCTTGTCGCCACTTAATTTACCTCTCCATAATATGAGCTCAGTTCATCTGGCCGGTCTCCTTTGCTCTTTGCTTTACATTGATTGCCCGGCCTTCCGATCCCCATTAGTCTAACCACCATGATTGCCATCTGGGTAGATAACAAGTGGCGGAAATAGAAACGTGGTCCAGTAGTAGCCAAGGGCCAAAGGCAGAGCAGTGGGGTGTCCGGTGTCCCGACGCTCGCAGAGAGGCCGGGTCGCCGTCCCAACCCCGGCAGCCGGCGTCCGTCCGTCCGTCCATCCATGCATGGCGTCGAGATGGGGCCGCCACTAGCTATGGCATGGCCACTTGTATCGGTCGTGAGTGGCGGTTTTAGGCCAGCGCCGGAGCACGTGTTGCCGGGCAATTTGCGCCGTGCCGTGTGCTACGCACGCCGGCCGGCCATTCCTCCCCGTCAACGGTTCTTTGCTTAGTTTCCGCTGGACATGGTCCTGTATTTGCCAATGAACTCTCAAAGAAGCATGCATGCATTGAACCAAGACGGTTTCTCTATGTGAACACCGTGGACTATAGGACGCGCTAGTAGTACAGGTGACCAAGTGTACGTCGGTCCTTGGGATCGATCACAAGCTACTCCTGGCAGGCGGGCATGTGCATGCGTACGGCGCCTATGTTATCCGGATCGACTTTTGGTTTTGGTTTGGCTTGACACACGTACCTGACGTGGCGGACCATCCTACACATGGGTCTGCTGACTCTGGTCGGTCTCGTCTCACTCTCACATCACGTTGCTCCTCCTCTATGCTACGTGGGCGCCACGCGCGAGGCTACTTTTCTTCTTTCTCCAGTTGTCCGTCCCTTCGATCATCGGCGTTTTGTTTGTCTTCTGCTCCGGCCTTTGGCCGTGGAATCTCTCCTACTCGTGCCCCTCTTTCAGACGACAGCATATGGTCATTTCCACGTCTTATAGATCGGTTCACTACACTTAAGATGCATGCATGGCTGTCGCATGCACTGTGACTAGGAGCAAAGTGATAGTGAAATTGTAACGTCTGCATCTCGGCTTGAAGCTGCAGCATTACTGATTCGGTATTATTATACAAAAATTAAGAAAAGAAAGACTAGGAGTGGCATGGATTTATTAGTCCAGACCGGTCGCACCTAATTTGGAAGGTGACATGTGCCCAGTTGTAGCAAAAAAGAGAGCCAGGGAATGAGGCTAGCAATGAAAACATGCCACAAGAAAGTGGTAGTGCCACTAAGCATGAGCTTCATTATGAATCATATCCCTCCACCCTAAGCCACTTGGAGTATGAGCCAATCCCAGACCCTATAAAACGCGGTACCAGCACCCAGCTCTTCCCTCCTCCTCCCACTTCCTACTTCCCACTCCACACAGAGACCTCCCTGCTCTCGTCTTTATCTCCTGTCACACACAGAGAAGAGAACGAACGAGAAAAATGCCGCGCCACCTGCTGCAGCAGTCCGTCGACCGCCTCGCCGCGCTGGCCGCGCCTCCGGCGGCCGCCATGGCACGCGGCGGGACGAGCGTGCATACGGACACGCTGCTCATCCTGGCGGCCGTGCTCTGCTTCCTGCTCTGCGTGCTCGGGCTGGCCATGGTGGCCCGGTGCTCCCGCCTGTGCAACCCCTCCGCCTTCTCCGTGGACGCGCCGGGGCCAGTCGCGGCGCCATGCAAGGGGATCAAGAAGAAGGCGCTGCAAGCGCTGCCGACCGTGTCCTGGCGGCCACAGCAGAGCACGGAGGCGGACGAGGAGGAGGGGGAGCGGGCGGAGTGCGCCATCTGCCTGGCGGAGTTCGCGCCCGGGGACGAGGTGCGCGTGCTCCCGACGTGCGGCCACGGCTTCCACGCCGCCTGCGTCGACGTCTGGCTGCTTTCCAACTCCACCTGTCCCTCCTGCCGCCGCGCCCTCGTCGTCGCGGCTGCCCAATTGCCAGCGGTCACCGAGTCTCCCCCTCCTCAAACGTGCTGTGCGCGCGCCGACGCCGTCGCGGCTGCACAGGCCTCGGTCGTATGGTAGTATGCAGTATGCTCGCAACGTACATATACGACATACGCATGTATATATATGGTCGCACACGTACACCCGTAGAAAATGCAAACTGTACGGCGTGCGACGATGCATCACTTGATTAGTGTCTGTAACATTTTCGTCCATGTGTAAATACTTGTACATCACCTTCAGTTAATTTCGACGGTTTTTATACGGTCTCTGACAAATGCTGGTCAAAGGTACGCTTGTGCTCTTGCATATACAGCGCACGTACGGCACCTACGCTTTTTTGAGCTAAACAAAAATATCATCGTCCGTCGTCACCAAGATGCATGCATGCCGATCCATCGCTTTGGCGCAAGAGGGGTGGGTAAAGTAAAGCGTGGTCAAGTGGAGGGAGGCGTCGATCACGGCGGCGGCGCGGCGGTCGTGCTCACTCCCGTCGCGTCGCGTGGTGGCCGGCATTCGGCAAAAGTGGTGGCGCCGGGTGGGATATTTTAGGCCGTGATTTGATGTGATGTGATGAGTACAGTACGTACGCCGGGCTGCACGGACGCGTGTCCGTGTGCGTACGGACGGAGGACGCCGGGCCGTCGCCATGAACGATCGAGGAAGGGCTCTCGTCCGGTTCATGGCGACGTGCAACAAATGCAACGACCGGTCGGCGTACGCGCCATCAACTATGCGCGTGTTTGCCTTTGTGCATTCGTATCTGGTTGTTTGTGCGGAAAATACATGGATGAACCTGGGTACATATGCACCCATTTTGAAAGAAAAAAAGCCAAAAAAATCTGAAAAAAGTTGCACGGTTACATCTTCACATTCTATGTAGCCACAAGAAGATTCGTGGAAAAAAAAGACTTTTTTTGGCATGTGCTAAAAAGACAAAGAAAATCCCTCGTGGAATGCTATTTTCTAGCACTAAATTTGTCTTTTTTGCAGAGACAAAATAAAAGAATAGCTTTTCACAAAACTTTGTGCCATGCACATATTTTTGCGGACAAGTATGGATGAGTTTTGTTTCAGAATTTGTTGACAATTTTTTTTCGAGAAACTGGCAGGAGCACTGCCTTTCAATTAGAAGAAGAGAGGGTGTTACAAACGGTTTACACAAGGCATTTTCCTATATAAGAGTCGGTAGACGGGATAGCCTCTCAAACATCAGCGGCATGCGGACTACTCGCGAATGAGAAAGCAACAAGAACTGTGCAAGCAAATATCTGTCAATGCTAGGTGGGCGACTTCTTGGTAGGTCATCCTCGTGCCGATGAAAACCCGACGATTCCTCTCCTTCCAGATGTTCTAGAGCGTGTAGATCATGGCACCTCTAAGCTCCCGCACGTTCCGAGCTGGAACACCGGCAAGGAAGCCCTCCCACCACGTGTTGATGGAGCTTGGATCATCCGATGGGCTCGCGTCAGGTGTTCCATCGGCGGAATTGACTGTCCTCTACACCGCCTGCGAGAAGGGGCAATCTCTGCAGAGATGAGCGACAGTCTCATCGGATGCCATGCAAAGGCGGCACGTCGAACTATGTGGCCAACACGAATTACCATGTTTTCCGCCGTGAGGATTCTTCCATGCAGGACAAGCCTGTCGAAGAGCTTGCATTTGGGGGTGTCCTGTCCTTTCCAAACATTAGTAGAGCGGAAAGGCACCAGACGACCACAGAACTGCATATGGTAGGCAGACTTGGTGGAGTACTCCCCTGAACCCGTCCAGTTCCAGCGGATGGAGTCTCGACGGGAGGGGTCAATATCGGCGGTCTGCAGAAGCTGCCAAATGTCAAGGAATGCACAGAGCTGAACGGTAGTGCTCAACCGGGCAATGGTGGTAATCAACGATCCTGGAAACCCCACGTAGCAAGCAGTGACAGCTCCTGGAAACCCAATGCCGGCAGGACAGCACCAAAGCTCCCGTGCCGTCACCCTCGACCCCACGTACGAATTGAGTAGCATTTGACTACTCGATCGGCCATGCAAGTGCAACGCGGGACATGGCACCAACTTCCCCTTGGAATCGATTGGAGCTAGTGTTCCTTGACCTCTCGCGCCCGTACCCCCTGTAGAGAATGATTTGATGCTCGATAATTGATTGATCGTGCATTAGGCACATATATATAGATACAAGGGGTGCGATCGGTATCTTGTCTCCTAAGATATACGTACATACAGAGGGAGACAGATACTACAGGTACTGCATACAGAACCCGGACCTACGTACATGTACATGTTCAACCACCCCCCCCCCCCCCCCGGCCACCCCCGCAGTCCAAGCGTCGCCGGTGACGCAAAGACTGGACCGAAAGCCCTCGAAAGTCGAGGTGGGTAGTCCCTTCGTCATCACATCGGCGAACTGCTGATCGGTGGGCACATGGAGAACACGAACACGACCAAGTGCGACGTGCTCCCGGACGAAGTGTATGTCGAGCTCAATGTGCTTCGTCCGTCGGTGATGGACAGGGTTGGCAGCGAGGTACACCGCGGAGACGTTATCACAGTAGACGAGCGTCGCCTTGGTGACCTCACATAGCAACTCCTGGAGTAGCTGTCGTAGCCAGGAACACTCCGCGACGGCGTTAGCCACAGCCCGATACTCGGCCTCGGCGCTCGATCGTGAGACCGTGGGTTGTCGTTTAGACGACCACGAAATCAGAGAGGGTCCGAGGTAGACGCAGTAGCCGGAAAAGGAGCGTCGAGTGTCGGGACACCCAGCCCAGTCGGCGTCGGAGTAGGCGAGGCCGTCAGGGTGAGACCCATGGCTGTGGTGCCACATATGTACCGAAGTATACATTTCACGAGAGCCCAATGGGTGTCACGAGGAGCATGCATGTGAAGGCACACATGCTGGACAGCATACTGAATGTCCGGACGCGTCAGTGTGAGGTACTGAAGCGCACCGACGATGGAGCGGTAGAAGGGAGCGTCGGACGCCGGAGAGCCCTCGACGGCGGACACCTTAGCCTTCGTATCGACAGGCGTGGAAGCAGGCTTGCAGTTAAGCATGCCCGCTCGCTCCAGAAGCTGGTAGGCGTACTTCTGCTGGTGCAGGAAGAAGCCAGTAGCCCGGCGCACTACCTCGATGCCGAGGAAGTAGTGGAGAGCCCCCAAGTCCTTGAGGGCGAACTCTGTGCCGAGGCGAGCTGTGATCTGCTGAAGAAGCGCTGGCGAGGATGCAGTAAGGATGATGTCGTCGACGTACAGTAGGAGGTACGCGGTGGCGGGGCCCTGGTGGTAGACAGACAGGGAGGCATCGGACCGTGTGGACCGGAACCCCTGTTGCTGAAGGAAGGCCGCGATCCGCTGGTACCAGGCCCGAGGTGCCTGCTTCAACCCGTAAAGAGAACGGGAGAGCAAGCACACGTGGTCCGGATAGTCGGTGTCGACGAAACCAGACGGCTGCTGACAGAACACCTGCTCGTCGAGATGGCCATGCAAGAAAGCATTAGACACATCGAGCTGGTGGACAGGCCAAGCGCGAGAAACAGCAAGCTGGAGAACAGCGCGAATCGTGCCCGGTTTAACGACCGGGGCGAAGGTGTCGGTGAAGTCCACGCCGGCGTGCTGGCGAAAGCCGCGCACCACCCAACGCGCCTTGTAGCGCTCGAGAGAACCATCGGGGCGAGTCTTGTGGCGGAAGACCCACTTGCCAGTGATGACATTGGCACGGGGTGGCCGCGGGACAAGCTGCCACGTACGGTTGCGCTGCAGGGTGTCAAACTCCTCACGCATCGCAGCTAGCCAGTTCGGATCCCGAAGGGCTGCGCGAGCGGAGGTGGGGAGCGGGGACGGCGTCGAGGTAGAAGCCGCGCATGCGTACTCGTCCGATGAGTAGTGCGTGCTGGGACGCAGGGTCCCAGTCCGAGCCCGAGTGACCAGACCGGTGAGGGGTGCGGCCGCGGCGACGGGAGCCGCCGAGGGAGCCACGGCGACGGGGGCCGCGGCGGGGCCGACCGAGGGGGCCACGGCGACGGGGGCCGCGGCGGGGGCGGCCGAGGAGGCCGCTGCGTCGGGGGCCGCTGTAGGGGCGGCAGCGCCAGGGGCCGCCGGCGCGGGGAGTGCGGGCAGGGCCGAACCCGGGGCGCGGCTGGGCGGTCCACCAGAAGACTCCGAAGGTGATGGTACCTGCTGAAACGGAACACGAGCCCATCAAAGTACACATGCCGCGAAGTGAAAACGCGGTGGGAGACTGGATCATAGCACCGGTAACCTTTGATGTTGGGAGGATAGCCAAGGAAGATGCAAGGGAGTGACCGGGGCGCGAGTTTGTGAGGAGCAGTGGACGCGGTGCTAGGATAACAGAGACACCCGAAAATGCGAAGACCATCATAAGATGGAACCGCACCGAAGAGGAGCTGGTGAGGGGTGTAGTTCCAGCAGGAACGACATGGGAGAATGTTAATGAGGAGGCTGGCGGTCGCGAGCGCGTCCGGCCAGAACCGAGCAGGCACGTAGGAGTGGAAGAGCAACGTGCAGACACAGTCATTAAGCGTGCGAAGGACACACTCGGCGCGACCATTCTGCTGAGACGTGTAGGGGCAGGTGAGGCGAAAGATGGTGCCGTGGGACGCAAGTAAATTGCGGACGGCAACGTTGACAAACTCCTTGCCGTTGTCAGTTTGCAAGGCGAGAATGGGACGACCGAACTGTGTGGTGACATATGAATAAAAAACGGTGAGTGTGGCAAGAGCGTCGGACTTGCGATGGAGAGGGAAGGTCCACACATAATGAGTAAAATCATCCAATATCACCAAATAGTATAAGTAGCCCGTGTTGCTAGCAACCGGGGACGTCCAAACGTCACTATGCAATAACTGAAACGGAAAGGTGGAAATGCTGGTAGACTCGCTAAAGGGAAGACGAACGTGCTTGCCAAGACGGCAAGCCTCAGAAGTGTGATCGCGGACCTTATTACATGAGAAGGAAAAACTCTGAAGAATCTGACGCATAATGGTGGAGTTGGGATGACCGAGACAGGCATGCCAAAGATCGACACTGGCGGCGAAGGTGGCGGGGCGACGGGTGGTGGTGGCGCCGGAGGGATGCACTGGATAAAGCTCGTCCAGGCTATCACATCGATGGAGCACCATCCGTGTACGGGCGTCCTTCACAGAAAAACCGATATCGTCAAATTCAACAGTTATAGGATTCTCATGAGCAAGGCGACGAACGGAAACAAAATTAGTGACTAAGTCAGGAGACACAAGAACATTAGACATATGCACAGGAGTGGAAGTAGAAGGAAAAGATATATGACCGACGTGAGTAATGGGTAGGGAGGAACCGTTACCAACGGTGATACGGGTGGGAGTATGAACGGGAGTGGCAGATGTGAGGTTACCGGGATGAGTAGTCATGTGAGCAGTGGCGCCCGAGTCCATGTACCAGTCACCACCGCCACCATAGGAGCTCGGTGACGGGGCGGAGTGCAGTGCAGCGAGCAAGGCCGGGTCCCATGGCGGCGGCACCTGAGGAGGGTAGCACCCTCCGTAGGCCGGCGCGGGAGCAGCCCCAAAGGCCGGAGCGGCGGCGGTGGCGCCGTAGGCGGGCGCGGCCCCATAGGCCGGCGCGGCGGCGGTGCCATAGGCCGGCGCGGACCCGTAGGCGGGCGCCGGCGGGGGGGTGGGCACCATAGCCTCTGTAGGGAGCGGCGTTCTGCGCGGCGAAGAGGGCCTAGTGACCCGCCGGGCGGGGCCCAAGGATGCCCGGAGCCGGAGCCCGAGGGACCGGCATGGAGTACGCGTGGACGACGCCGCTCCACGGGTTGGTGCCGTACGTCCATGGGGGAGTCACCTGCTGGTGCTGCTGACGAGCCCCCCCCCCCGGCGCCTGTTGCTGCTTGCGGGAGGCGCGGGCGGGAGGGGGAAGTACCCTGGAGGCGCTGGTGGCGGCGGCTGCTGGCGCGGCGCGGGTGGGGCGGTCAGTGGAGGGACGCCGCGGGAGGTGCCGGCGGCGAGGGCGTGGTGCTGCACACGCTTCTTGACCCCCTTCATCCGGCGCTCCTCCAACCTCAAGTACGCCACAAACTTGGGGAAGGAGGGCTCCGGCATCAAGGTGAGGTTAGAGGCGGCGTTGCCGAAGTGCTCGTTGAGGCCGGCGGTGAGCGTGCTGAGGAGGAGGTCGTTGTCCACCTTGGTTCCAATGTCACGGAGCTCATCCGCCAACGTCTACAGGCGGCGGCAGTAGTCATCAATGGACTGTTCGTCCTGGTGACAGTCAAAAAATTCCTGCTGCAAAAAAACGCGGCGCTGAAGCTTGTTGTCGGTGAAGAGGCCGTTCAGCTTGACCCACAGGGCGCGGGCGTCGTCGCCGGCGCTCACGACGGTGTGGAATAAGTCCTTGGAGATGGTGGTGAAGAACCACCGGATGATCGTGGCGTCGATCGCGGTCCACTCGGCGTCGTCCACCATGGCGCGGGAGTCCACGGTGCCATCCACGTGATCCACGAGATTGTTCTCGCGGAAGAGCAGCGTGAAGTACGTCTTCCACGCGAAGTACGTGGAGTTGGAGGCGTCGAGGATCACGGGGACGCGTGCATGAACGTTGATGTCGCGGATCTCGGCAGGGTCGACGGCGAAGGGGTTGGAGTAGGTGGAGGCGTTGGATGACATGGCGAGGAGATCGTGGGGAGGGAGGCGGCGGCGCGGCTGAGGAGAGGCGGCGCGGCGGCGGGAGGTAGGCGGCGCGGCTGGAAGGGGCGGCGCGGCGTGGAGGGGAAGGCGTGCGGTGGGAAGGCGGCGCGCGGGGAGGAGGGGTGGTGGCGGCGGCGGCGGTGGCCCGAGGCGGTGGCTAGGGTTAGCGGAAGCTGGAAGATCGACTTGCGATAGATACCATGTAGAGAATGATTTGGTGTTCGATAATTGATTGATCGTGCACTAGGCACGTATATATATATATATATATATATATATATATATATATATATATATATATATATATATATGTATAAGGGTGCGACCGGTATCTTGTCTCGTAAGATACACGTACATACAGAGGGAGACAGATACTACAGGTATTGCATACAGAACCTGGACCATGTACACATGCTCAACACCCCGAAGTACTATTTCTCTCCGGCCCCCGCCGGCGGCAGCGCCACCGATCAAATCCACGTCGATCGTCCGGTAAACTAAAGAGCAAAGCTTCGCTGGCTAACCAGTCAGCAGAGGATGATCTGGGCGACGAACAAATTACGCCAATCATGCCGGCGTTTGACCGTGTATGGTTTAGATAGATATACAATCTTATCCTGCGCCCCGGGTGAGGTGTGGTGCTCGATCGAGTAGACCATTCTCTTTTACGCTTTGCTTTGCCAATTTGCCTGCCTTTCCATCCCGTTGGTTAGTTCTAACCACACATGATTGCCGATTGACATCCAGATAACAAGTGGGGAAAAGGGGCTTGGAGAAAACGTGATCGGTGATCCAGTTAAAAGCCAAAGGGCAAAGGTGGCAGCTGGGGGGAGGGTGTCCCAACTCGCCGGAGTGGCCGGGCGGGCCGCCGTCCGTCCGCCCGTCCTCCATGCATGGCGTCGGCATGGGGCCGCCACTAGCTACGGCAACACCAATTATCTCGGTCGTGAGTGGCGGTTTTAGGCCAGCGCCGGAGCGCAGCGGAGCACGTGTTGCCGGGCAATTTGCGCCGTGCCGTGTGCTACGCAGGCCGGCCGGCCAATCCTCCCCGTCAAGGGCTCTTTGATTTAGTTTCCGGTGGACATGGCATTGGCATGGCCTGTATTCACCAATGAACTCTCAAAGAAGCACGCATGCACTGAACCAAGACGGTTTCTCTATGTGAACAGAGTGGACTATACTATATACTCCTAGGACAGACGCGCTGGTACCTTTGGTCCTTGGGATCGGTCACAAGCTGCTCCTGGCATGTGATGTGCGGAAGGCGCCTATGTTTATCCGGATCTCTGGGTTTTGGTTTGGTTTGACACACGTACCTGACGTGGCGGGCCACCCTACGCATGGGCCTGCTGACTCTGGTCGGTCTCGCCTCACGTTGCTCCTACTCTATGCTACGCGGGCGCCACGCACAAGGTTACTTCTCTCCTTCTCAATTTCTTCCCATTTGATCATATTCATCGCCATCTTGTTTGTTTTTTGCTACTGCTTTTGGCCGTGGAATCCCTCTCGTGCCCCTCACTCACACGACAGACAGACGACAGCATATGATCATTTCCACGTCTGATAGATCGGTTCACTACACTTGAGATGCATGCATGGCTGTCGCAGGCACCGTGACTAGCAACAGTAAAATTGTAGTAATGTCTGCATCTTCGCCTGGAGTTGCACCACCTTTTTTTAATGCAAGTTGGACCATTATTGTACCAATAATACTAATAAGAAAAAAAAGACCACAAGTGGCATAGGTTAATTTGTCCAGACCGACCGGTCGCACCTGTAATTTGGAAGGTGACATGTGCCCAGTTGTAGCAAAAAAAAAGAGCCAGGGAATGAAAATGGCAGAGAGAATGGGGCTAGCCAGCAATGAAAACATGCCACAGGAATTTTTCAAGGCAGGACAATGCATGGCTCATTCGAAAGTGATACTCCCACTTAGCATGAGCTTCATTATGAATCATATCTCTCCACCTGATTAAGCCACTTGGAGTATCCCAGACCCTATAAAACCGCAGCACCCAGCTCTTCCCTCCTCCCTCCCTAGCTCCCACTCCACACAGAGACCAGAGACGCCCCCTGCTCTCATCTCATCTTGTCCCACAGAGAACCAACGAGGAAAATGCCGCGCCACCTGCTGCAGCAGTCCGTCGACCGCCTCGCCGCGCTGGCCGCGCCTCCGGCGGCCGCCATGGCGCGCGGCGGGACGAGCGTGCACACGGACACGCTGCTCATCCTGGCGGCGGTGCTCTGCTTCCTGCTCTGCGTGGTCGGGCTGGCCATGGTGGCCCGGTGCTCCCGCCTGTGCAACCCCTCCGCCTTCTCCGTCGACGCGCCGGGGGCAGTCGCCGCGCCGTGCAAGGGGATCAAGAAGAAGGCGCTGCAAGCGCTGCCCACCGTGTCGTGGCGGCCAGAGCAGGAGAAGAATGATGAGGAGGCGGGGGAGCGGCCGGAGTGCGCCATCTGCCTGGCGGAGTTCGCGGGCGGCGACGAGGTGCGCGTGCTCCCGACGTGCGGACACGGTTTCCACGCCGCCTGCGTGGACGTCTGGCTGCTCTCCAGCTCCACCTGCCCCTCCTGCCGGCGCGCCCTCGTCGTGTCGCCGGCGCCGTTGGCAACCGAGTCGCCCCCTCCCCAAACATGTTGCGAGCGCGCCGACGTCCTTGCGGCGCAGGCCTCGGCCGCCGTCTCTGGCTCCGGCCGCTGCCGGCCGTCGGCACAGTAGCGTCTCCGCCGGAGCAACTTAGTATGCTCGCAACGTGCATACGACACACACACACGTGACACGTATATAGCCGCTCTTTGTCAATAGATCTTGGCCAGCAGGTAGTACGTACGTATACGTACAAAATGCAACTGTACAGTGTGCGAGATGGCGCATCTCGCTTGATTTGTGTTGGTAACATTATCACCCATCGGTAAATAGTTTCAAATCACCTTCTTTTTTCCGACGGTACTTTCAAATCAATTTCATCAGTTCACAAAAAGAGTAGGAACTCAGAAAGTGAAAAAGGAATATACAGACGTGGGTGCTGTAGGTCGTGGCATACATAAAGCGCGCGTACGGCAGCTACGCTTTAGGTAAAGATCATCGTCGTCACTCGTCACCAGGACGTGTTCATGTGGACCGACCGGTCGCTTTACCGCAAGAGGGGCGGCGAAGTGTGATCAAGTGCCGATCATGGCGGCGGCGCCGCGGTCGTGCTCACCCCCGTCGCGTCGTGGCCGGCATTCGGCAAGGTGGTGGCGCCGGGCACGCACGCACGCCGGATATTTTAGGCCGTGATGTGATGTGCCGCGATGCGGTGGGTACAGTACGTACTCCGGGCTGCACGGACACGTGTGCGTACGGACGGAGGACGGCGGCCCCATCGCTGGTCGAGGGAGGTGCTCTCGTGCGGTTCATCGCCATCCGTCGACGGTCGACCCCGCCGAGGAATGATGATGGGCTACCCATGCAAGCAGATGCAACAACTCTCCACCTAATTTCCACGTCAAATCAAACCGCCTCGAGTGTTTCCTCCACCTCCGGCGCTCCATACCTTGGCTACAATGTTTCTTCTCTGGCCCCGGCGGCGGCGGCATGCATGGATCCACGTCGGCCGGTAGAAGAGCGAGCCTTTTCCGATCAGGAGGCCCCGGCGGCGAGCGAGGAGCTACCAATCAGGAGGGAGGGTTTATGGTAGGAGTAAAATTTTGTGATGGGTCTAGTAGGCACTGCGCTTTACAAATCGGCTTATCGTCTCCTTTTCACGTACGCATTGCTTTGTACGTAGTATTGTTTGTTCCCTTTTCGATGCCATTAGTTCTACTCACCATGATTGTCATCTAGATAACAAGTGGGCAAAGAGTAAAAGAAACGTGACCCAATTAGACCCAAAGCGCAAAGGCAGAGGGGAGGTGGAAACTCGGGGAGGGGGCATGTCCCAACTCCCAACTCGACCGGTAGAACGGGCCGCCGGCCAGCCGGCGGGGGCGTCCATCCATGGCTAGCTGGGGTCGCCTCGCCACTAGGCTACACTAGCTCCACCTGATCGCCGTCGATCGTCAGTGGCGGTTTTAGGCCGCACGCCAATCTCGACGAACCAATTTCTCCCGTCAGCTTTGTTTGCTTGTTTGTAGCTTTTGATTGATTAGAGCATCTCTAGCGGATACTGCAAAATGGCCTCTGGAAAATACATTTTAAGGCTCTCCCAAAAATGATTTTTCGGTACCACCAAGGCTCTGGCGAAACAGATTCGCAAAACCGTTTTCGGGGTTTTAGGCAAATTCATACAATACAATAATCATCTTAATTACAACAAATGTTTAAATGCGAATAAATTAAACAATAACAAATCGTTTGAAATGAAAAGAATTGTTCAAATCACACATGAATACAAATAAAATCAAATGAATAAAATGAGAGTGTACTAGGAGTGAAAGCTCCCGCTCCTTCGTCGGGCGCGCGATGTTGGACACCGCTGATGCCGCCATGCTCCAAAGCACAGGAACGAGCTTCCGCCCACGCGCAGATGAATCATGTGGGGATGGACAGGAGGCTGGAACAGTAATGAGCTCCGGGGAGAGAGCTTTGCCACCGATGCCGCCACCTTTTCTTGGGGGCTGATGTGTGAACTGAGGGAGAAAAGGAGGATATATTGGCTGGCAAAGACATTATTAATGGTTCCGATACCTAGCGGCAGAGAATCCATCGTCCATATCTGTGTTGTGATTCGTGTTGGGACCCACCTATTAAATATCAATTGTTGCTATACAAATGAGTTTGCTGCAATATACTCCCTCTGTCTCGAATTACTTGCCGTATAAATGGGTAGAAATTGATGTACTATCTAGAACTAAAAATACGTCTATATACATCCATTTCTACGAAAAGTAATTCAGAATGAAGTGAGTACATAGTAATACGGCCGACATGCACAGGCTTTTGTCGGGCAGAGTAGTAGAGTCGAGGGTTGCTTTTGTGAGAAGAGTACCACACACGAGGGATGGGTGGTGGCTAAGATGGCAATGGGGCCATGAAACCCACGCCCTCGCGTTTTTTTTTACCCTATTAGGGGACGGTAATGAGCGTGTTTCTAAGCCCATGGGGCTGCTGCTGGGTAAATTATAAAATCTGGCTCATCTCCCAGGTTTAAACCCGTTCCAGCAGTACCCAAACCCGAAACCCGCCATACCCATGAAATTGTTGAGGTATGGACCCTGGAATAGACATGAGCCGGCGAAAACTTAGCAGCCTGCTTTAACCCCCTAATTTTAATCCATCCCACCTCCAGCAAAACATTAACCATGAATTGCCATCTCGTTGAACTATGTATGGCAGAAATATGCTCATGTTTGTTGCTGAAATATGCTCATATTTGCTGCTGATATATGCTATTGTTTTGTGCTGAAGTACACATGTTTGTTGCTGAAATATGCTATTGTTTTGTGCTGAAAATGCTCATGTTTTCTTGCTGAAATATGCTCCTTTTTGCTGCTGTTATTGCTGAAATGCTGTTGAAGTATACTCATGTTTGCTACTGAAATGCTATTCTTTGTGGCTACTATTGGTCCCATATTTTGCTGCTGAAAAGTGCTGATTTTGTTGTTGCTATTTGCCGAAATATACTTTTATTTTCTAGAGAAATGCTGCTATTTTTGCTGACCGTTTGCGGGGATGGGTTCCCGTGGGTACACAAAACTCTACGGGTTTAGGGAATGGGCAAAAAACGGGATCCGTGCATGAGGACGGACACGGGCTTACTGTTTTCTCACGGGAACGAGGATGGGCATGCGAAAACCCGACGGGTTTCGTCCCCAACTCATTGCCACCTTGAGTGGTGACTGCATGCACGTCGTGTCCTCCTCTCTCTCCAAACAGAAAACTTGCGTCTATTTTCAATATGGCATCTTGAACTGATCATAACTTTTGAATCGAATTTTAGCTTTCCAAACATTTTACATATTTGAACTCAGGTTGACAAGATATTTAAATAGACAAAAATCTTGGATATATTTTGACCAGTTTGAATTTCCAATCACATTTTAATTTCATTACTGGTTACTCCTATAGTTACTGAGCTCAGGCTAAAAAAGAGCACCACCTACTGATGGGACCCGGTCATCAGATTTCTGTTGAAATGGTTGTTCTGATATAATTTGTGTTTTTTTTTGTTACTGGTTAGTCCTATAGTTGTTGTTCCCTAGAGTTGTGGTTATCAGTTACCCGGGCCCTAAATGTTGTGTATTTGCACAATTCTCATTTTAAAATTAGCATGTACCACTAGTAGAAAAAGAGTCAAATGTGAGATACATTAGTCCCGGTTTGCATTTGAGCCGGCACTAATGTGTCCATTAGTGCCGGTTCAAACGGCTAGGCGGGAGGAGATCTTTAATACCCGTTCAGTGCGAACCTTTAGTACCGGTTCATGCCACGAACCGATACTAAAGAGGCTGGTGCCTGGCCAGCCCCTTTAGTACCGGTTCGTGGCATGAACCGGTAGTAAAGAGGTTGTGGCAGGCTGTTTTTAGTCCCACCTCGCTCCCCTAGCAAGATTTTTACCACCTTAAATATGTTACTTCTCAAACTATATAGAACCAGCTACTTTATTTTAGTAAGAAAATTAATAGAACAAGTTTATTTTTAGTAAATGCTTAGTTGAATTAATATAAGTAGTTGAATTAGTTTGAATTAATAGAACAAGTAAGTGTTTAATGTTTCACCTATATGAACATAGGAAATGTCGTCTGACGACGAAAAAGTTTTCATTAAGTGCGAATACTGTGAAGACCAGCGCGGCCTGTGCGACAGAAATTTCCTTGTTGATGATAGGCGCTTCAGCATCAAGCTGGATGAGACCTTTGAAGTGGATACAGTAAGTCACAACGACAAGTCTTTTTTCGTAATTAAGCATGACTTATATATGCTTCATTTGCTTCAACTTATAATTTTAAATTTTCACTATTCTATTAACGCATCCCCTGTCATGTAAGAATTTTTGTCTTGGATAAGATATGTTTCAGTGCTATGGAAACTATGGAGGTAAAGAGAGTTTACCTGAATCCGAGCATGGTTATACTTTCAACGTCAAATTATACAATGCAGACACGTACACCTATTTTGAATGTAAAACTTGGCAATCACTATGCAAGGCTTATGCATTTGAGCCTGATATGGTTATCACATTTGATATTCGTCCGGAAGATGATATTGAAGGTAATAAATACATCTGGGTCGATGTGCATACGCCTCCAGTTCTACCATTATGTGAGTTTCTCAACCATATTTATGTCTTTGATATTGTTTATTCAAAAATAGTTGACAACTAATTTCTATTGACAGCTTATTTTCATTCAAGCAAACATGTCCGGCGCTTGGTAGACAGGACCTACTACTATCCCGGAGCTGAACTAAACTGCATGGAGATAAGTCATTATGTTTCATGGCTTGAGGATCTTCATATTGTTAAGACAAATTTTTTTCCTGCACTTAGAAATGTTAGTACTCAAAACGTGCGGCCAATAGTGATCGTATTGAACTACGGTTACATCTATTTACGAAAGATGGTAAGATTTTTACTATTTGTCCTCAGTGTATCTTTTGCATACATTATTTTTTTGCTAAACTTTCATTGCTAAGTATATTAATTACTATACGATGTTCTTCAACAGGGACTCCCGATGACAGTTGTGCCTCAGTGGATCGAGACTAAAGGTCACATGTCAATTGTTAGCTTACGGCCAAGATATCCTACATTGCACATGAGTGCATTCAGGATTTCTAAAAGCGATGAATGCTTAATAGTGAAAGATTGGAGCAAAATTGTTAACGATCTCAGAGAAGTACTAGGGGGCAGCAATGAGAAGCGCAGCCCACGATTAGGAGACAGGTTCATCTGCATGCTCCAGTATGATGAATCAGGAGAGCTATACATGTTCTATGCTATTTTACCTGAGAGAGAGCAGCATGAGTGATTTAGCTAGTTCATGCTCTTAGTACTTGTCCTCTCATGTCCGTGTTCTTCGTCCTGAACTTAATCTCAAAGAGTGATTTGCTTTTGTGGTGTTATGAACGCTTATAATATCATGACCATGTTGAACTCGATGATATCTTTGCTTCTGGTACAAGTGAATGTTTTTTCTTTAAGCTAGTGTTGGTGGTGATTAGATAGCGGTAATGACTATGATGAATAAACAGTGGTAATGACGACTATGATGATTTTTAGCTAGCTAGTATACTGTTGTTGATGATATGATGCAAGAGTTTTTATATTAATATGATGATGATGATGATGAGTTATTATATCATTTATGAAAAAAACCGCAGATTAGTTTCAGCTGGATGGATCCTAGCTAGGATTCACATGCATCCAGTTGAAACTAATCTGCGGTACTTTCACCTAATGATTTAACAACTAAAATAATCAGTAAATTAAATTGAAAACACAAAATTAAAGGAAAAATAAAAAATAAAATCAAAACACCCCCAAACATTTAGTACCCGAGCCTGGCTCGTGCCACGTGGTGGTACTTTAGCGCCGGTTCATGATGAACCGGTACTAAAGGGGGACCTTTAGTCCCCACTCTTTAGTGCCGGTTGTGGAACCGGCACTAAAGGCCTTTACGAACCGGTGCTAAAGCCCAGTTCTACACTAGTGTACTAAAGTAGTGATCTGGACGCTCTTATATTTTTTTACGGAGAGAGATAGAAATAACAATTCTCTATGGTTGGTTGGTTTGCTTAAATATTCAGATGGGTATGTGCGATCGTATAGTACACTGGTATCATATTTTGTGACTGTGATCAAGTACTCAAACCAAAAAATCTTCAAGGGTCAAAGGTTTTCCGGGAAAGTGCGAGAGATGCTTGTATCTCCATCTCGAGTACAAGATTCTAAATCTTAAATAAATGTGCTCCTAAGTAGCAAAGCATAGATTAATTAGCTCAGATACGTCGGACCTAATTTGGAGAGTGACATGTATCCAGTTGTAGCAAAAATGATGAAGGAAAAGGCAGAGAGATTGGAATGTAGCAATGAAAATATTCTATAAGAAAAATGGTTCGAAAGTGACACTCCCGCTTAGCATCGCTATGAATCGTATCCCTCTACCTAAGCTTAGCTAATCCTGACATTATAACAAACGCAGCTCAAACACCTAACTCTTGCCTCCTCCGCAATCCCCACCACACACAACACGGTGACGACCTAAAACTGGCCCCTCCATCCCTCCTGCCACAGTGCTCTCAAGTCCGATCTCATCCTGTCCCACCGAGAAAGAACGAGAATGCCGCGCCACCTGATGCAGCAGTCCGTCGACCGCCTGGCCGCGATGGCCGCCCGGCCGGTGGCCGGCGGTGGGACGAGCGTGCACACGGACACGCTGCTCATCCTGGCGGCGGTGCTCTGTTTCCTGCTCTGCGTGGTCGGGTTGGCCATGGTCGCCCGCTGCTCCCGCATGTGCAACCCCTCCGCCTTCTCCGTCGAGTACGTGCCGGGCGCAATGGCCAAGGCGCCGTGCAAGGGGATGAAGAAGAAGGCGCTGGAGTCGCTGCCGACCGTGTCGTGGCAGCCGGAGCCGAGCAAGGAGGTGGACGAGGATGGGGCGGAGCGGCCGGAATGCGCCATCTGCTTGGCGGAGTTCACGCGCGGCGACGAGGTGCGCGTGCTCCCGCACTGCGGACACGGCTTCCACACCGCCTGCGTCGACGCGTGGCTCCTCTCCAGCACCACCTGCCCGTCCTGCCGCCGCGCCCTCGTCGTCGTGGCCGCCCAATCGCCGGCAGCCACCGAGTCGCCCCCTCCCCGGACGTGCTGCGACCGTGCCGACGTAGTCGCGGCTGCGCAGGCCTCAGCCGCCGGCACAGTAGCCGACGAGACCGGACGGGGCACTTCCACCTCTGACCTTTCTTTTGTCAGCTAGCTCTTTTGGTTGGTATACTTATGTAGCTGGTAAGTACACGTACGTATTCCCTTCCTTTCAAAATAGATGACCCAACTTTATACTAATGTTAGTATAAAGTTGGGTCATCTATTTTGGAACAGAGAGAGTACAAAATGCAACTGTACAGCGTGCGATGGTGCATCACTTAGTTAATTTCGGTCTGTAACATATTTCATCTGTAAATACCTGTAGATCGGTCATTTTCAGTTGATTGATTTAACAAAATCTGGCCGGCGACGCGGTGTAAAAAAACGATTTATCTAATTCACATCTAGTTGTTTTTTAGGAAGAAAATTTCGTGGACACCGGCTGCAAAGTCCATCCCGTGCGTACCCATGCCAGGATTTGTCCACGTGTCTCAGCTTCCCATCGGGCGATCGCTGTTTCTTCCGCTCCGTTACTTGCGTCCCTTGGCTCAGATGGGTTCAGTCGGCTCAAAACAAGTGCGATCCCGGCTCGCTGGGCTCCGCTCGGCTGCAAAAACTGCACGCAATCGGCTCTCGTCGTTATGCCCTTTCAATCAGATACGCATACTTGTGATTGATAGCACCTGATTCCCTTGAATAGCGGCGATCTGATCATGGCAGATGAGACTGGTGGCGGCCGAGGGAACCCTGGTCCGGCCCTCACTCCGCCGGGCGAGACCAGAACCATGTTTGCCTCACGCCCAAACGCATCGTCATCCTCTGCATCGCAAGGCCCCATCAGCCATCCATGGCCGCAGCAGTTTGAAGCTGTAGTATCGTCGAGAATGACGGGAGCAGCCATGACGGAATATGTCAGTGTGGCTCACAAGGACGACCATGGTGGCACTGCCGGCGACCAGCCCCAGCGCGTCATGTCAGGAGGAGCAGTCCGGGAGGATACGACCACCGCCATGAGAGGAGAAGGAGGTCAGCAGGACGACGGGGTCGCTGGTGTAGAGCAACCAATGCAGGTACGGGTTGAAAAGCGAGATCCTAGTCAGGCAATTGGCATAAGATTATCGTACTCTAGTACTGTCCTATGCACTGATTACTTAGCAAATGACTGCTCAAAATTAATATGCGTTCTTCAGTAAGCTTAGGAAAACAAATTCTCAAAGTGGAGGAAAAAACATATTTGACTTGCATGTTTTATAAACAATTTCATATTCTATGATACAGGATGTGCATGCTGGTAGTATTGACATTACTAATATCATGCCAAAATTTTCAAATAATGTCTATGGGCGATCTTCGATCATGGCTGCACCGTTGATCCAAGGCGGATACGCTACTGCCACAATGCTAAACTTTGCAAATGATGTGTATGGGCAACCTTCAACCATGTCAGCTCCTTCCATCCAAGGCGGATTTACAAGTCTTCTACTTGGGGTTGAGCAGGATGCCACATTGTCGTCAGCTGCTAGAAAGTTACCTTTTGATGATTAGTATTACGCGCACCCTATAAGGAGTACAAATTTTTTTATGTCATTTGGTGTATCTATGAATTATAATTGATGCACTGTAGTACACTGAATTTTGTCATCATCTCTGGATTTCTGCGAGATTACATTGATTATGCGACAGAATGTGTAAAGTGTTAAATCTTTGAGGCCGAGCACCTGCGGAAGTTTCAGATTTTCAGACCTCTGATTTAAAACATTTGTATTTTCCATAATGCCTGCCCTAAAGGGCTGACATATTTCATACTAAACCTAAGCAATCCTTGCTCCAGTTGAACTTCATGCTTTTTATGGATGTGGTTTAGACGGTAGAAAACAGAGGAGCATGAATTCCACTTCAGATATGCAATACATCTGAATTTTCAGACACATAGTGCTGTCTGCCTTGAACTGAATTTAGGCCTACTAAATAAAAACACCACAAATAGCATATATTTTCTAATGACGGACCCATCAAGTTGAGAATCTCAAATCATTCATATATATCTTAGATGAAAAGATACAGTGTACAACTGTGCATTATAGTTGGAAATTGTCAGGGAGAGCAATCTGCTATACACTGGTACACCATTTGTCATGAAGTCTACTCCAGATTTGCAATATATCAAAATCCTACTTTTAAGTCTACTCATCAGGAATTATTGATGTTGTCTAATTGTTTTCATGACGTCAATTGTCTTGTTCCAGCGGTGTACTTCTCTTTCACAGCTGCAAAGACATGCACAAATCGCATTAAATTATTAATCCATCTGAGTCTGGTCAGATAGTTGTTAGACATATAGCAAAATCATGTACAGTTCGTCCTCCTGTAAACTAAACACTCTTCAGTCTGAAACTACACTTTCTTTACTCTGAAACTAGTGATGCAATTGATTTTGTAGCTCGACTGAGTGAATCAAACGATCCGATCAAATACGATCTTGCCAGGTTGCACTTCGTTCGTGCTCAGTTTAATCAAAATATCTAATTAACATGTAGTCATGTACGATTAGCAAATCAAACATCTTATCTGAAGGAGCCAATTGCATGCTAACAGCCTGAAGGAAACACAAAATTTCAGACTTGCCACGAAGGGGGGGGGGGGGGGGGGGGGGTCACCAGTCCTGGGCGAGATGGAGGTGCGCGTGCTGGAGTGAGAGGCCGGCGCCGGAGACGGGATAACCCTGGATTGGGCACACCGTGCCCTCCATCATGGCGGACCAGGGGGAGGGGGAAGCGGTTGCGGGCGGCGGCGGCGGCCGCGCACGAAAGACGCCAAGACTGCGAGACGAAATGACCGGTGTGGGCCTCCGCCTCAGCCGGCCTTGCCTCGTGAGCGAGCCGTGATCGCACGCGTTTGGAGCCGAGCGAGCGCTCCCGAGCCGAGGGAAGCACCGATCGGATGGGAACGAGCGGTGGCGGTCGGATGCAAGGAGGGGACACGTGGACAAACTGGCATGGGTACGCACAGGATGGACTTTGCAGCCGGTGTCCACGAAATTTTCTTCCGTTTTTAAAGGATGTCACATCTAACCTTCCATAAATAAATATGGGTCTGTCTAGAACACATTTAGATGTGTGATCTATTTTTATTTTGTCCTAGGTTTTTTTTTCCTTGCTGCTGTGTTATTTATGAAAGCTTAGGTGTGACATCCTTAGAAAACATCTAGATGTGAATTAGACAAATTGATTAAATATATAATGCAGCAACAAGAAAAAAAAATAGAAAAAAACCACAAACAGAATGGATATCAGCTTAAATGCGGCATAATTATGTCACATATAGATGTGTTTTAGACAGACCTTAAAAAAGAGAAGAAGACACAGACGTGTGTGCTGCATGTTGCGTATACAAAGCACACGTACGGCCCGGCCGGCACCTACGCTTTCGGTAAAGATCATCCTCGTCACCAAGATGCGTAGATGTTCATGTCGACCGATGGCTTCAGTCTGGTCAAGTGTCAATCATGGCGGCGGTTGTGCTCACTCCCGTCGCGTCGGCGACGTGGTGGCGCCGACCGGGCACGCGGGATATTTTAGGCCGCCGTGATGATTGTGGTACGTACGCCCGCCTGCACGGACGGACGCCGGGTCATCCATCGCCATGAATGATCGAGGGAGGTCTCTCTCCCCCCCTCTCTCTCTCTCTCCCTCGTGCGGTTCATGGCGACCCGTCGACCTCACGTATACAAATGATGCCCATTTCCGACCACCCAGAGCATGCAAGTGCAACAACCAGTCGACGCGCCACCAACTCTCTTCGAATTGCTTCCATGGATTCGCTTCGATTCGAGGGTTCTTTGACCTCTCGCGCTCCGCACCCTCAAGTACTATTTCTGCCCTGACCCCGGCACCGGCGGCCGGCGGCACGGCGAAGCAGCAAGCAGCATCGGTCTATCCACGTAGACCGGTAAAAAGAGGATGCTTTCTCCAGTCAAGTGCATGGCAACCACCAACCACGTCCAGGTCGGTGTTGACAATGGGATTATTGTCATGTATACAATCTTATCTTGCGCCCTGGGTGTGATCGATCGATCGATCTAGTAGGCACTGATCTCCTTTATTTACGGCATCGATCGGGTTATCCCGTCGGTCGGTCGGGCCTCCTTTACGCTTTGCTTTGCTTTGTTTCGCCCCCTTTCGATCCTATTCTAACCACCATGATTGACATCTAGATTAGATCACAAGTGGCAGCAAAAGGAGAGCAGCTAAAAGAAAAGAAAACGTGATCGGCCGATCCAATAGAATCCAAAAGGGCATGCAGAGTATCCCAAGTTGCATGCGCAGAGCGGGCCGCACCAATTCGTGCTGCCGGCGTCCATGCCGTCCGTCGGGCTCGGGTCGCCACCGCACTACCCTAGGCCCATAGGCCATAGTGGTAGACTAGCTCCACCTGATCACTTTCTTATCGCGTCCCGAGTCCCGACTCGGAGTGAGCCACGGTTTCAGGGCCTGTTTAGTTCCATTAAGTCACCTGACCATATCTTTCCATCTTGTTTTTCTATGTAAAGGTGGTGGGACTCATGCAAAAGGGGGTGACTTATAAGTTTTAAGTTGGGATGAAGCAACTTATGACTTATAAGCTGGGTGACTTATAAGTTGGATCTGTTTGGCAAAATAAGTCATTTTTTTCATTTTTTGACTTATAAGTGGTGATTTATTTAAAACCAAACATGCCCTTAGGCCGCGCGCGGCGTACGTGTTGACGCGCAGTTTGACCGATGACAACGTTCTTCTCCACGTTCATGCATTGAATCAAGACGGGTTTAGGTTTTGCATCACCATGTGGCGCTTGTAGTAGTAGCAACCAGTGCCAAAAGTGAGTGTACAAGTGGGTGTGTGTGCATATTTTCCTTGCCTGGAAGAAAAGGTTGGTGCATAGAGTAGCGTAGGTACGGCGCGCGGCGGATATGTTATCCGGATAGATAGATCTTGGCTTTGCTTTGGCACACGTATCTGACGTGCCGGACGACAATACACACATGGGTCTGGTCGGTCACGCTCTCACCTCTCGTTATTCCTGCCTACTCCTAGCTAGTCCATGCAGTAGGAGTTGTTGTTTTTCCTCGTACGTACGCGCTCCAATTTTTTTTCATGATAATACGTGTTTCATTCATATCATAAAGAATAAAGTACAAGTTATGTAAAGACCGACATGACAAAACTGAAAAGATAGCATAACATCTCTGAGCTTGACACCAACACCCGTCATCTGCCCCATCAAAAAAAGAATGACGAATCACCTCCTCACCCGAGCTTGACGCGGCTTCATCGCTGATATGCAGCTTTGTGGATCTCCAAGGTGGCTCACCAAAAGTGAAGCCCTTACCGTTAAACGAATCAGACCAGGGCAACACCCCGCACACGCAATTGAATCCCAGATCTGGCACTCCCACATGACTAAGACGCCGAAGGAGGAAATCATACCTGCCATCCACGAACCACGAGCCCAACACATGTTTCGTCTTCCCGATGTCGTCGATGTAGACCACAATCTCACTAGTAGAAAAAGGGTCAAATGTCAAGCACATTAGTGCCGGTTTGCTTTTGAGCCGGCACTAATGTGTGCATTAGTGCCGGTTCCAACGGCTAGCCAGCCGCTTTCATTAGTACCGGTTCGTGGCCGACCTTTAGCACCGGTTTGTGCCACGGACCGATACTAAAGTGAGTGGTGGCAGGATGTTGTCAGTCCGGGGCCCCTCCAGCACCTTTAGTACCGGTTCATGGCACAAACCGGTGCTAAAGGTCATCCTACATAAGCCCTTCGTCCACCCGAGCTCGCTCTGTTCTTCCCCTTTCCCCTCTCCTCTCTGTTCTTCCCCTCTTCCTCTCGAGCTCATCACACATTTTACCCAAAATTTGTCAATATTTGAAGGCCCCCATCTATTCAAATGATCACAAAGGTTAGCAACTTTGTCCTTTCATCTGTCATTGCTAGATTAGCTCTTGCAATGCTTTGTATAGTGATTGATTTATGAGTTTAGTAATTTGGTAGAAAATATATGTGCTAGTATTTGATTTATATGCAATTTGTGGTCAAAACTAACACTTAGTTTGCATATGTAGGTGTGGTTTACTTAGTGCCTTCTAAATCTCCGTCGTAACCACAGTCGATCGCCCGCACCGTTCCGTCGCTGGCACCACCTTGTGGTGAGCCTCTTGTTCATGAATGTTTTACATTACCAAATTGATGTTTGTGTGATTTGGATATATAGTTACTCGTATAATTATCTTACCCGTACGTTGTTTGTTATACATAGTGTCATGGTTTTGATATCCGTCCCCGTCGGCCCTCATCCTTGTTATGATTCGGATGTGGTATATTCTCTTTTAAAACTAGTTGTTGCATTTCGTGTTTATGACAAATTATGCCCATCAAGTTGACATAGATATTTTTGTCTAGGAGGTTTGTGAACCGGAAATTCCAACCGACCCTATTGTCGAGAGGTTAAATTTAGTTGAAAGAGAAAACGATTATTTGAAAGAAAAATTGAAAAGAATTGAGGGGGAGAAGATGGAATTGGAGTTGCATGTTGCCGATGTCGTCGATGATCACAAGATCAAGATGGAGAAAATGCGCTTGAAGATTAGAAAGATTAGAAAATATGCCATTGATAGTGAGGCTTGGTATCATTATGCTGTTGGATCAATTGTTACCTTAGTTGCGATCTTGATCGCATTTGTTGTTGCATTTAAATTCTTTAGTTAGAGAGTTATTTGTTTGTTGCATTTAAGTCTTGTATGAACTTTATGTATGAACTTGTATTAATTTGGTCTATTCGGTGTTGTGTAATGAAGATGAGCCAACAATGGATGCTCTCCCGAGTTCATTAATGGTGTGCAAACTTTTCTGCTTGCGGCTGAGGCAAACAAGCGGGCGGATGGTTTTATGCCTTGTCCATGTTTAGTCTGTAAGAATGATCACAATTACTCTACGTCAAGAACCATTCACGTCCACCTGTTTAAGTCCGGTTTCATGTCCCACTATAATGTTTGGACCAAGCACGGAGAAAGAGGGGTTATGATGGAAGACAATGAAGAATAAGAGGACGACGACAGCTATCCTGGCCATGGGTTCCCTGAATACGATGATACAACAATAGGGGAAGAAGCTGAGCTGGCAATGCGGGAAGAAGCTGAAGAAGAGGCATCAGATGATCCCGCTGATGATCTAGGTCGGGCCATTGCCGTTGCAAAGAGAAACTGCGCAAGTCATTTGGAGAAGAAGAAGTTGCAGCGCATGTTAGAGGATCACAAGAAATTTTTGTACCCGAATTGCGAAGCTGACAAGAAAAATTTGGGCACCACACTGGGATTGCTGCAATGGAAGGCAGAGAATGGCGTATCCGACAAGGGATTTGAAAAGTTGCTGGTAATGATAAAGAATATGCTTCCAAAGGACAACGAATTGCCCGAGAGTATGTACAAAGCAAAGAGGTTGTCTGCCCTCTAGGGTTAGAGGTGCAGAAGATACATGCATGCCCTAATGACTGCATCCTCTACCGCGGTGAGTACGAGGATTTGAACGCTTGCCCAGTATGCGGTGCATTGCGCTATAAGATCAGGCGCGATGACCCTGGTGATGTCGAGGGCGAGCGCCCCAAGAAGAAGATTCCTGCCAAGGTGATGTGGTATGCTCCTATAATACCACGGTTGAAACGTTTGTTCCAAAACAAAGAGCATGCCAAGGCGATGCGATGGCACAGAGAAGACCGTAAGAAAGACGGAAAGTTGAGAGTACCCGCTGACGGGTCGCAGTGGAGAAAAATTGAGAGAAAGTACGGGAAGGAGTTTGCAGATGACGCAAGGAACGTATGGTTTGGTCTAAGCGCAGATGGCATTAATCCTTTTGGGGAGCAGAGCAGCAACCATAGCACCTGGCCTGTGACTCTATGTTTGTATAACCTTCCTCCTTGGTTGTGCATGAAGCGGAAGTTCATTATGATGCCAGTGCTCATCCAAGGCCCTAAGCAACCCGGCAACGATATTGATGTGTACCTAAGGCCATTAGTTGACGAACTCTTACAGCTGTGGAATGGAACAGGTGTACGTGCGTGGGATGAGCACATGGGGGAAGAATTTGACCTAAAGGCGTTGCTGTTCGTGACCATCAATGATTGGCCTGCTCTCAGTAACCTTTCAGGACAGACAAACAAGGGATACCGCGGATGCACGCACTGTTTGGATGATACTGACAGTATATATTTGGAGAATTGTAGGAAGAATGTGTACCTGGGACATCGTTGATTTCTTCCGAGCAGGCATCCCGTAAGAAAGAAAGGCAAGCATTTCAAAGGTGAGGCGGATCACCGGACGAAGCCTCGGCACCGTACTGGTGCTGATGTACATGATATGGTCAAGGATTTGAAGGTAATCTTTGGAAAGGGTCCTGGCGGACAACCTGTTCCAAAGGACGCTGACGGACGCGCACCCATGTGGAAGAAGAAATCTATATTCTGGGACTTGCCCTATTGGAAAGACCTAGAGGTCCGCTCCACAATCGACGTGATGCACGTGACGAAGAATCTTTGCGTGACCCTGCTTGGCTTCTTGGGCATGTATGGGAAGACAAAAGATACACCTGAGGCACGAGAGGACCAGCAACGTATGCATGGAAAAGATGGCATACATCAGGGGCATGCCAGCTACGCTCTTACCAAAGAAGAGAAGGAAATCTTCTTTGAATGCCTGCTCAGTATTAAGGTACCGTCTGGCTTCTCGTCGAATATAAAGGGAATAATAAACATGGCAGAGAAAAAGTTCCAGAATCTAAAGTCTCATGACTGCCACGTGATTATGACGCAACTGCTTCCGGTTGCATTGAGGGGGCTTCTACCGGATAACGTTCGATTAGCCATTGTGAAGCTATGTGCATTCCTCAATGCAATCTCTCAGAAGGTAATCGATCCAGAAATCATACCAAGGTTAGAGAATGATTTGGTGCAATGTCTTGTCAGTTTCGAGTTGATGTTCCCACCATCCTTCTTCAACATCATGACGCACGTCCTATTCACCTATGCGAAGAGATTAGCGTTTTGGGTCCTGTATTTCTACACAATATGTTCCCCTTTGAGAGGTTCATGGGAGTCTTAAAGAAATATGTTCATAACCGTGCTAGGCCAGAAGGAAGCATCTCCAAGGGCCATGAAAATGAGGAGGTCATTGAGTTTTGTATTGACTTTATTCCTGACCTTAAGCCTATTGGTGTTCCTGAATCGCGGCATAAGGGCAGACTGGATGGAAAAGGCACGCTAGGAGGGAATCAAAAAATATGTATGGACGGACATTCTCTCACTGAAGCACACTACACAGTTATACAGAATTCCGCCTTGGTGGCTCCGTATATGGACAAACACAAGAATTTTCTACGCTCCAAACACCCAGAGCGGTCTGATGACTGGATTACACGTGAACAAACCAGGAGTTTCGCCGGCTGGTTGTAGACACGTACCATGCATGATGCCTCTATTGAAGATGACCTGTACTCGCTGTCCCAGTTACCATCTTCGAATATAATGACTTTCAAAGGGTACGAGATAAATGGTAATACATTTTACACGATCGCCCAAGATAAGAAGAACACCAACGAAAATAGTGGTGTCCACTTTGATGCAACAACCAAGACGGGAAAGGAAACATATTATGGTTACATAGAGGAGATATGGGAACTTGACTATGGACGTGATTTGAAGGTCCCTTTGTTTCGGTGCAAATGGGTCAATATGACACGATATGGGGTAACGGAAGACCCGCAGTATGGAATGACAATAGTGGATCTCAACAATCTTGCGTATGCAGACGAACCATTCGTCCTAGCTAATGATGTGGCACAGGTTTTCTATGTGAAGGATATGTCTACCAAGCCGAGAAAAAGAAAAGATAAGGAAGCGAATGCATCATACGATGAGCCAAAGCGCCACATAGTTCTTTCTGGGAAGAGAAACATCGTGGGAGTGGATGACAAGACAGACATGTCAGAAGATTATGAAAAGTTTGATGAAATTGCTCCATTCATAGTGAATATTGACCCGAGCATCCAGTTAAATGATGAAAATTTTCCATGGCTACGGCGCAAAGGGACATACGCGAAGAAAAAGTTTCACACCCAAAGATTTGGGATGTGATCGGCTTCACTATCATCACTTTCTTCTGTGTTTCACACCCAGAAGGGAATCTCTGTAATAGTTAGGGTAGTTATGTGTTTTGGCATTTGAAACGCGAAGAAATTTTATGTGCAAACAAATTCTTTCATGCATTTACTGATTTTTTCAGCTAAATGACCCTGAAATTGAAAAGCATTTCAAATGAACTCAAAAAAGGTTGAAAGTTGGCATGGTATCATAATTTCACCCACATAGCATGTGCAAAAAAGTAGAGAGGGTTACCGCAAAAACTGGATGCACTTCGTGTATAAAATGGACAATCTCTTTCGAAGTATCAGGGTTTCGGACAAAAACTCATCCGTTACAAAGGGATTTCATTTTTTAAATAACCTAAGCATTACCAAATTGAATATAATGATAAAACACACTAATATTAAACATAAGAAAAAATAATCACTGAAAATCTATTTTCAAAGTTAAGTTATTCACAAACTAGTGATTCACACGAATTTCAAATAATTCAAAATGTAAACTATTCAAATTTGTAAACTACCGGCACTAACAGAAAGTTTGTAATTTTTTGTACCTAAAGCAAAAATATTTCCAAAAAAACTCTAAATACAGCAAAAAACAACTCAAAAATAAATAAACCAAAAATAAATAAAGCAAAAAAATAAGAAAATAAAAAAGCCCACCTATTGGGCCAGAGCGGCCTGCATACGACTAGAAACCCAACCTGTAGTTGGGCCAGGATGCAGGCCCGCAAGCCCAGTAGGCCCACAGGCAGAGTAGGAGAGGTAGGCCTAGAAGGCCTGCTATTGAGAGGAGCTCAATGCAGTGCCCGCGTCGGGGCTTATAAACTGGTCCTGGCGCTCCTCAACTAGCGAGGTGGGACTAAACTTCTGTGCCCCTCGCCTGGCAGCGCACACCCTTTAGTACCGGGTGGTGGCACCAACCGGTACTAAAGGGTGGGCCTTTAGTACCGGTTGGTGCCACCACCCGGTACTAAAGGTGGGCGCTTTCCGCCGCTTGGCCTGGCCAAAATCGACCTTTAGTACCGGTTGGTGGCTCCAACCGGTACTAAAGGACCATCCTATATAAGAAACACTTACGAAAATTTCGTTAGTTTCCTCCCACTTCTCTCTGCTTCATCGCCGCCGCCCCGTCCCGCGCCGTCGCCGCCGCCGTCGCGCCGTCCCCGTCGACTCCGCGCCGCCCCCGTCCTCGTCGCGCCGTCCGCGTCGCCGGCCCGTCCCCATCCCCGCACCGCCCCGCGTCCCCGTCCCCGCACCGGCCCGCGTCGCCGTCGCTGTCGCCTCGACCTCGCCCGCGCTGTGAGCCTCTGTCCCCCCCTCTCCTCTCCCTCCAATCGAAGCCGCCGCGCGCGCCGCCAGCGCCATCGTCGTCGCCTGCACACACAACACATACACACACATACACACACACACCATACACACACACACATACACAATTTTTGTTCTGTTTTTAGTTTTTAGTTTTTCTGTTTTTAGTTTTTAGTTTTTAGTTTTTCTGTTTTTAGTTATTAGATTTTTCAGTTTTTTCTGTATTAATGTTATAGAAATGTTAGTTATATAGAAATGTTAGTTATATATAGAAATGTTAGTTTTTCTGTATTAATGTTATAGAAATGTTTGTTATATAGAAATGTTAAAGAAAAATTAGTTATACAATTTTAGTTATAGAAATGTTAGAAATGTTAGTTTTCGATATGGTCGATGTTTTTTAGTTTATTATATTTTTAGTTATAAAATTTAGAATTTGCATATAAGAAATCACAATCCAATCATTTAAAAAATGTTACTTTACTTTTGCGGCATATAGTATTTGTTGTCGACGATGCCCGGCCCGCATCCTCGCCGTCGACCCGTTCGCGACGACGTCCTGCTTCAGAGGACCCATGTCCGGGATTGGGCTCCGCCGGGCTGGCACTGGGAGGTGCTACCTGGAGGGGCGCGACGCTTGGTGAGGAACCCGGCCTCGGGTCCCGTCGTCGACCCTGATCTCCTTTGGTGGCGTTCGCGTGGGCCACATTCGGTGCAGAGGGAGCCGGCCCCGCCGGAGGTGGTGCGTCGTCGTGTCAGGGAGGAGGACGAGCACGTCCATCGCTACATGGCTGCTATGGACGTCAGGTTCTCCAATACCTGGCAGGTTCTTTGGGCAGATGAGCGGAGATATGATCCTGTGATGGTTCCTTGTCTTTGGGTGTCCACCACCCGCGCCCCAGGAACCGCGAGTGGCCTAGATTCTTCTATAGTATTCGATCTTTATTAGCTATCTAGCCAGTGATGTATTCGAGATTATATATTATTTGAGACGATGTATTCGAGATTATATATTATTCGAGACGATGTATTCGAGATTATATATTATTCGAGACGATGTATTCGAGATTATATATTATTCGAGACGATGCATATTATGTACTATATGATTCAGTTTTTTCTTATTGATTGCATCCATGCATTGTAATTTGAATACTAAATTGTTTTATCTTTCTTCTGTATTAGTTAAATAAAAGCTATGGCGGACAATACCGGCAGAGAGGGAGAAGAGGCCCTGTTCGAGATCACACGCAGCCCTAGCAGGCCAGATGATCTGAATGAAGTAAATGACGGCTCCCAATATCTGAACAATACCGGGGAGGATGATGATAAGATATTCGATCTCGACGACCGAGCTGATGAAGTCATGAACTATGATTATGATTATGATGACGCAAACAATGATTATGATGACGAATACAATGTTGATCTTGAAATAACAAAGACTACCAGCGAGGTATATTTATATAAGCAGGTATCTAGTGATCATCACATGTTTTTTTATTTGAAGATATATTAACGAATCGATCTTTTTTCTTTCAGCCCTCCGGATCGAGCAAATCTGCTTCTACAGACAGCAGGACAAAGCGCGGCCCGAGCAAAAAGTTGAAGGAGGGTGTAAAGTACAATATCGATTCCATCAAAGCTAGTGGCGAACCCCTCACGCCTAAGAACATTGCGAGCAAGTTCGTTCGTCAGCAGAGTTCTTGTGAAGGACCAACTCCCGATCTCCATTCAAGAATGGAAAGAGCCAAAAACTAAACGCCCAGATGTTACTTGGGTCGACGACAGAGCAAAACAAAAGCTTTAAGAATCTCTGATGGAACATTTCACCCTACCAGATTATTTCACTGATGCAGATGTGCAGAAAGTCAAGGACGCTGCTCTTAAGAAGATGGCAATTGCATTCAACACCCACAAGAAAACTGTATGGGCCAACTACCTCGCTGCAGAAAGGAAGACTCCAGAATTCAAGGGAACACTGGAGAAGCAAAGAGAACACTGGCCCGCTTTCATGAAATTCAAGGAATCATAATTATCTAAGGAACGGTCGAGAAAAAACAAGGCCAATGCCGCAAAAAAGACGCAGTTCCATAGGCTGGGTCTAGGTGGCTACGCGGTGGCAATGCCTAAGTGGGATAAGTCTGAGCAAGAGATGGAGGATGCAGGGGTCACTCCGGTTACTAGGAGCTGGCCCCCAGGTGCAGAACTTGGTTCTATGCGCATGGGGGGCGTTGGACCCGAAGACATGCCTGGTCTCGAAGAAGGCAAGTCTAAAAGGAGCAGAACAAAAGTTACTTGACGCAATAGAAGATGCTCGAAAGGGGGTGTTCACGCTCAACAGAGAGAACGACGAGCTTACACGCGCCCTGGGAAATCCTGAACACCCGGGAAGAACACGAGGCAAGGGCGTTATTCCTTGGTATGAGGGCTTTTCGGAATGGAACGACGACTACAGGACCCGTGCAAGAAAGAAGATGGAGGAGGAGAAGAAGAGGAAGCTGGAGGAGGAGCAGAGGAAGCAGGATGCGGAACGCCTTCAAGGCCTAGAAGCAAGGCACGCGGACTTGGCACTCAAATTCCAGCAGCAGCAGCAGCAGATCAACTCACTTAGCCAGGAAAGGGGGTCTCAGCAGCGGCAGCAGCAAGCGGATGATCATCCAGCATTGGATAGCACCGTCCCATCCATGCCGAGAAGCAGCGTTGGTTCCGCCCCGGGCGACGCACTGCTGGATACATACCCTGTGGATGACATCATAGAGAACACTAACTGTGAGCTACACTTCAAAATGAAGAACATATCCATGAAGGTGGCGAACGCCATTGCTTTTACAATTACCCCCGAAGCAACCTTCCATTGCGCCCCGATTCCTGCGGGCTATGCTCGTGTCTTGGTTGATGAGGTGGTGGGCCCATATTCGGGGCTAGAGCTTGACATTCCTGGAGGTGACGACGAGCAAACACTGGGAGAGGCCATACATCGTATCATCCTATGGAAAAAGGATTGCATCATCTTTCGAAGTCCACCGACACCGCGTCTGCCGACTCCTCCTCGAAGTCCGCCACCGTGTCAGCAGACTCCCGCTCCTCCAAGTCCACGAATGCGTGAGCAGACTCCTGCTTCAAGTCCGGCACAGCGTCAGGGCACTCCTCCTGTTTCAAGTCTGACACCGTGTCAGGCCACACCTCCTGCTTCAAGTCCGGCACAGCGTCAGGCCACACCTCCTGCTTCAAGTCCGGCACAGCGTCAGGCCACACCTCCTGCTTCAAGTCCGACACCGTGTCAGGCCACACCTACTGCTTCAAGTCCGGCACAGCGTCAGGCCACTCCTCCTGCTCCAACTAAGCCACGTCAGCCGTCTCCGCCGCCTAAGCAATCGCAGAAGAGACACGCCGCAGCTATGGTGCGTAGCGGTACGAGTCGAGGTAGTACAGAAAGTACAGGCGGAGACAAGCGATATAAATATGGTCCAAGCAGCCTCGCTCCTCTTCCTCAGAGGCCATACGACATGACCGAGGAGCAAAATGATGCAATAGTGCGGGCCGAAGTGGACGCTCATTTTCAACCGAAACCGGCAACGCCGCCGAGGAAGAAAGTGCCTGAGAAAAAGATTGACCACTTCATTCGTATGGCTAGACCACCAGCTCCCAAGCCTGTTGACTCAGACTATGAGCGCCAAATCAGGAAGGCACATCGAGCACGACTACAGAAAGAAGCGAGCTCGAGCTCGAGCCAACAATCAGCTGTCAAAAAATGCGGGAAAACCGTTCCCCAGCTGGGAGAACAGGCGGCGCAATCGACCCCCCCGCTTGTTGTGCCAACAACACATGAGAGTACGCGCGCCCAATATTATTGTGGGCAAACCGTTTACGTTCCCGAGCTGGGCGATGTGGTAATAACCGAGGAGCATATAATGCAGGCTGAAATGCTCAAGATCACTGTTGGACAACTCCTCGATATCGAGCCCATGCCTCCGCTTAGAGAGGAGGAAATAAAACGGAAATATGTCCGCGGCAAACCTTTGGTCGAGCCCGAGGAGGTCAAGAACCTCCCAACGAGAATGTATGAATTGCATGATTGATACATGAAAATTATCAAGATTTCCAATCGAGAGTCCCTCATGGTGCAAGTCGAGGAAGATCATTACTTCCATAAGAAAGCTCTGGCCGTTGAGTATTCAGAACTATTTCAGTTATTCAATCAAGATGCACTCGACAAATCTATCGTCAGTTGCTATTGTCTGTAAGTGATTTCTTTCTGTAATTTAAGTCTCAAGCTAGCTCTAGTGCTCATTGATTGATCATTAATTACCTGTAATTATATATCCTCACTATATATTCTTTTATGTGGTATTATGCAGGATGAAGATGTATGAAATGAAAAAAGCTGGACGCTATGGCATTGGGTTCATTGACCCATATACCGTTAATGAATACACATGGAAATTAGAATGGTGTAGACAAGATGTAGAGAAAAACATGGTAGAGTTCTTGAAGCGCCTCAATAGCAATGAAGATATACTACTTCCTTACAACTTCGAGTGAGTCACACTATCTTGTACTACAAATTCTGTTTTTGCTTACTAGCTACATGTTAATAAATGTATAGGGTTTAGGGTTATAGTTGATTAGTGTTATGCACATGCCCGCTTAATTTATACATGCAAACGTATGCGCATGCAGCTTCCACTGGATCTTGTTAGACATTAAAGTTGACGAAGGAAAAGTTAAAGTACTGGACTCACTACTTAAAAAAATAGTGACTACAGCATCGTGAAGGGGATAGTCGACAGGTTATTTCAATCATTATTAACTATATCTCGGCCTATTTAGTTCGTCATTTTCTGATATGAACTATTTTTAATAACTCCTTTATTAATTTTCTTTGCCGGCGGGTAGGGCTTGGGCAAAGTACATCAAGGTGATTCTAGGAAAATGGCGACAAAAGCTATGTTGGTATCGACCCAAGGTAAGTAATTAAGTAGTACTAGCTAGCTAGCTACCATCTCTTTAATTCTTGTTTCAATACCATTAATTAATTAACATGCTTGATTAATTATTATCTGATTAAATTCTATTGTCGTAAAGGCCCTGAAGCAGGCGCCGGGGACTGAAGTGTGTGCATACTACGTTTGCGAGAACATTCGCATGATGGCGTCCGAAAGGAGCAGATCTGATAGACAGGACTGGATACGTTTGCCAGAACACTATTCACAAATCTTACATGATTGTCGATATCTAGTCACACAACTAATACACATGCATATTGATCTCCTTCTTAACAGTTCAAAGAGGTGCGGGACAAGCTCCTATCAGATGAGCGCATACGAGCACTTCAAGAGGAAATAGCGGGATTTTTGCTCGATCAGGTCATAGATCCCAAAGGAGAATACTATTACCCGCTACCGCCCCCATGAACCACTTGTCATCGTGCTCCGAAGGCACCAAGGCAACATGTAGGAGAAATTGTATATATATACATGTGTATGTGTGAATAATTAATGGTGGTTGTGAGACATTCGATTATATATGTATGATCAGTTTTACGAGAAAATCTATTTATATATATGCATAACATGTACAATATGTTGTATCGTAAAATATCAGCAAACAAAAAAGAATTAAATGGAAAACACAAAATTAATGGAAAAATAAAAACTAGAACCAACCCCCCCCCCCCAAACATTTAGTACCGGTTGGTGCTACCAACCGGTACTAATGGTCTACCAGCACCCGGGCCTGGCTCGTGCCACGTGGTGGCACTTTAGCGCCGGTTCGTGCCGAACCGGTACTAAAGGGGGGGGGGGCTTTAGTCTCCACTCCATAGTGCCGGTTGCAGAACCGGCACTAAAGGCCCTTACGAACCGGTGATAAAGGCCTGTTCTGCACTAGTGTCTGCATCCGCTCTTGGACTACCTCCCAAGCTCCGTGCCGACACTAGAGCAAACGTCGTCGCAACGACGGAGCCCGAGGACACAGGTCCACCACGAGGATGCCGTCGCCGCTACGCCATCCTTGTTTGAACAGACTGGTTTCCAAATCCATCGCCAACCATAGGACCGATGATCTTGTTAGGGAAGGATCCGAAAAATCTTTATTCAGCGCAGTCATCGTCGCTGCCGAAGCAAAGACGATGAACAACCTAAAAACCTAAACTACAAGAAAATAAAAACGATCCACACACATGGATCCAGCGACCTCCCTCGCCACCGACAACCGAGCTCACCGCCAGAAGATCGGCCACTCCTGGCGGCGGCTAGGATTACAGCCGCCAGGGGCGAGGAAAACAGCACGCGCTCGATCGGTCGGCTCACTTGAGATAGCCTGTTCATTCTGATACGTACGTACGTACTTGTACACCACTTTGACCCTGACCAAGCACTAGCAAAGTTGTCCCACTCGAGTAGAATTCTCTAGGTTTCGCTTTTATATTATGAGATGGAGGGAGTATATCTTACAAACAAGAAGAAGACGGGAAGTAAGAATAGATCAATCACTTAATTAGTCCAGATCGGTCGCACCTAACTTTTGAGAGTGACATGTACCCAGTTGCAGCTAAAAAGGCGAAGAAAAATGCAGGGAGTGTAGCAATGAAGACATTCAACGAGTATTCAAACAAGAATTGGTCGAGAGTGACACTCCCACTTATATCAGCTTAATTATCAATCATATCCCTACTACCTAAGCTAAGCCACCCACTTACTGTATGACCCGGCTATAAAAACCGCTGCAGGAGCACGCAACTCTTCCTCCTTCGCAACTCCCGCTACACAGTGAGCACACTGAGAGACGACCTAAACTGGCCCCGCGCGCTCGTTGGCACGGTGCTCATCTCCTCATCCTGTCGGCCTGTCGACCCACCGGCCACCGAGAACGAACCAGACAATGCCGCGCCACCTGCTGCAGCAGTCCGTCGACCGCCTCGCCGCGATGGCCGCGCCTCCGGCGGCCACCATGGACGGCGGTGGGACGAGCGCGCACACGGACACGGTCCTAATCGTGATTGCGGTGCTCTGCTTCCTGCTGTGCGTGGTCGGGCTGGCCATGGTCGCGCGCTGCTCCCTGCTCTGCAACCCCTCCGCCTTCTCCGTCGACGGGCCGGCGGCCAAGGCGCCGTGCGGTGGCCTCGAGAAGAAGACGCTGCAGTCGCTGCCGACCGTGTCGTGGAGGCCGGAACCGAGGGAGGTGGACGAGGAGGAGGGGGAGCGGCCGGAGTGCGCCATCTGCCTGGCGGAGTTCGCGCGCGGCGACGAGGTGCGCGTGCTCCCGCACTGCGGCCACGGCTTCCACGCCGCCTGCGTCGACGTGTGGCTCCTCTCCAGCTCCACCTGCCCGTCCTGCCGCCGCGCCCTCGTCGTCGTGTCGCCGGCGCCGCCAACCACCCATCCTCCCGCGGGTACGACGACGTGCTGTGCCGTGGCAGGCCGCTGCCGGCCGTCGTCATCGTAGGCGACCGACCGGCCGTCTACATACATATCCTGGTCTGTTCCCGCAGCTGCTGCAGAGTACAGATTATGTTCAGACGTAGTCGCTCACGTACGTACATACGCGCCATTTGATTAGTTGTTTACATACATTTCCCATGTGTCATGTCATCCGAACACATCTGTATACCGTATACTGTATACGCGTACGTGCAACTGGACGGTGTGCATGCCATGGGTCGATGATGCACCGCTTGGTATGTTTCTACAGGTCAGTTGACTGACTTCTTTTTGGGTTAGTCGACTGACCCAAACTCGTTTCAGTTGAATGGCTACAAGTTAGTTGATTGACGTGTTTGCTGAATCCCAAGCTCACCGGTGGACTCCCTGGCCCGTGTATTACCCTTGAAGAAGAACGAATATAAAAAAACTGAACATTGACAATACCCGTTAAGAAGAAAGGCGATAAAAACCAGGTAAGGTAAAATCTGCAAGCAATTTACACAGAAATTGCGTTTTGTTATAATATGCAAAAATAAAGGTATTACCATTAAAGAGATAAAATGAAATAAATTAAAATTAAAATGAAAACAAAATAATGAATTTTTCTAGGGAAGAATAAAACGCTTTAAGAAGAAAGATAATAAAAATCAAAACAAAATAATGAAATTTTCTAGCGAAGATTGAAACCCTTTAAGAAGAAAGAAAATAAAAAAATAAAGAAAGAAGTTTCTGTACTCTGATGTAATTTGTACATGTAGTACTTGCATGTATACATTTCGACGCACTCAACATCCAAAAATACACGTAAAGAAGAAAAAAAACTCAACAGAAAAATAAAAAATAAAAGCATACACGTGCAGAATACAAAAGTAAAAACATGAAAAAAAAAGCATACACACCAAAATCCAGCCCAAGAAGGAAATCGACTGACCCAAAATAGGCGTCAATCGAATCCAAACAACCCAATACCACCAACAAAAATTGACAGAAAAAAGAAAAGTTACACAAATCTTAAAGCACAATCCAAGGGTCAGAAAATCGATTGACCACAAAACTAAAATTCAGCTGACTGAAATCTAGCTAAAGTGTCTGTAAAAACATTTTTCCTCATTAAAGCCCGTGAATACAAACATCTAGATCAGCCCCTCTAATAATTTTTATTTCTGGTGTTCGTTGTACTACCATGATTGAAGCAGGGCCGTCTCCAGAAATTCGAGGCCCCGGTGCGAAATGCAAAATGGGGCCCAAAATTTAAAGAAGACCATGTAACTAAAACCTAATGTAGCTAAGCTTACTCTCTTCGGACTTTCTTGAATTCTTATATCTTTGAAAGTTATTTTCTTCAAGACATCATTTCCACTGTTATTGTCATCAAAACATTGGGTCTTTCTTGAAGTGAAATATGCTAGTATGGCTAGCTAGCACATGGGTATGAAGAATTAGTACTGCTGGAATATGGAGTACTAGAATTAGAAATTGGATTACGAGCCGTGTATCACATTCTAATCCTATTAATTGGATTAGAACCACGTACAATCTTAACTGAGGAGTAATACAATACTAGTAGGGATTGCGTTTGATTTGGCATGAAAGTACCAAAAGAATCAGAGAGGAAGATTGTATAAACATATAACCTAATGCAGTGTTCATCGCCCATTGATTTTGATTAAGAGCTTATGACTTACTGCTTACCTGAGATATATTTGGGGATGACTGGACGAGGTGTTGCAGTAGCAAAGCCGCCGCCGGCGGCGGCCAGATGCACGGTGGATCGCAATCGATCTCGTCACCGAAGGAGTCAAGGCAGCGCCTCGCTATTCTCGCTCACCAAATCGTAGCGACACGCAAATCGTGAGAGCAACTAGTTAACGATCGCTCCTTCGGGAGCCTCACAACGATCAGCGCCACTTGGCGCGCTCTCAGTCATTCGCCACGTGTCGCGCTCTGGGCGCTCCCTTCAGATTTTGTTTTTATTTTATTTTTCCGCACGTGTTTTCGGCTTTTTAAACGGTTTTTTCCCGGGGTTTTTCGACGTTTTGGTTTTCCACCGGTCTTCAGCTTTTCAATCAAAAAACTTGAAAAAAAATTTGCGTGAAAAAACACGTTTTTTTTCTTTCGCGAGAGTCACGGTTTTGCTTCCGGGAGAGGCACGGGTGTGCTTTTGCGAGAGTCACGGCCCTCTCGAAAACGAAAAAAATGCATTTTCCTTTTTTTTTCTTTCGCGAGAGTCAAGGTTTTGCTCCGGGAGAGGCACGGGTGTGCTTTTGCGAGAGTCACGGCCCTCTCGGAAACGAAAAAACGCGTTTTCTGTTTTTTTTTCGCGAGAGTCACGGTTTTGCTTTTGCGAAACTCACGACCGTGCCTCTCGGAAAGGGAAAAAACGCGTTTTCTGTTTTTTTCCTTTCGCGTGAGTCACGATTTTGCTCCGCAAGAGGCACGGTTGTGCTTTCACGAGAGTCACGGCCGTGCCTCCTCGAAAATGAAAAAAAACGCATTTATTTTCTTCCGCGAGAAGCACGGTTGTGATTTCATGAGAGGCACGGGCGTGCCTCTTTCGGAAAGGGAAAAAACCCGTGCTCCCGGTTCGATTTTTTTTTTTCGGTTTTTTTCGTGAAAAAAAATTCATCAACACCTATCAACGTGGGATCTAGTTTTAAAGATCTCAACGCGAAGAATCCAACGGTGAAAGCGGTTCGAGATTTGGACGCACAGTTTGAGAGATAAAACGTTTTGAATAAACGGATCTATGAAAAAAGGAAAATTGCTAGGTTGCGTCAAGTGGCGTGCTGGATGTGCGCCACTTATCGCAACCAGGGGAATTGAAATGATCTTTGCAACGAGTACTCTTCAATTAATGATTTCGACAAATCGTAGCGAGAAGTCCGGCGTTGTTTCCTTTATCTGATTTCTACAAACAGGCCCAAACGGAGTGGGGCATCGGATTGGGCTAACATGGGTTCTGCTGCCTTTTTTGTTGGAACGACCGGCCACAGTTTTTTCTCTGGATCATGAACCAGGCAGGGGCAACGCAGCCGGCAGGCGACGAACCGGGACGATTTTACCGATTTTCACTTCGTTCGGGGCCCCTCAATTTTGGGGGCTATGCCATCGCACTACTCATACATCCTTGTCAACGGGCTTGGATTGAAGATAAATAGATTGGAAGTCTTTTTTTAAAAAGATCTGCCCCTCTACTAATTGGCTCGTGCCGTCATGCATGCATGCGTCTGCCTTTCTTTCATAAGTTGCGTGTGTAACATAAAGCACACGTACGGCACGGTACGTACGCTTTACAAAGAAAAGAAGGAGCGTCGTCAAGAAGAAGACGCGCACATTGCACATGTTGTATAGTAAAAGCGTGGTGGAGTGGAGGGATCGAATCGATCACGGCGATGGCGCGGGGGTCGCGTTCGCCCCCGTCGCGTCGCGTGGTGGCCGGCGTTCGGCAAGGTGGTGGCGCCCGGCACGCACGCGTGATATTTTTGAGACACTGGAGCTGCACACCTGTACCAGAGATTTATTAGGCCGTGATGGGACGCCTGCACAGGAACTTCTATACAGCGACCTGCGCGCTGGACACTGTTGTTTGCGTTCTTATTTTTTATGGGTGGTTTTAAGCAGAATTTATTCATTTCTATTTTTTGCGGGAAAGAATTTATTCATTTCACCCTGCTTTCTACTAATATACTTCAAAAAAATTAAGAAAATGTTCGCGATATTTTTTAAAATGTCGTCAAATTTAACATTTAGCGAATTCAGAAAATACGCACAGTACAAGACTGTTTGTGAAATAAAAAAAGTTCATGAATTTTTGAAAATCACGCATAAAAAAATATTCTAAGCAACTTTTTTCGTAAGTTTGAATATTTTTTACAAATTGCAGAAGTAATTCACGAATCAAAAAAATGTTCGCGAACTTGAAAACATATTATAAACTTAAAAATGTTCACGATTTTTTGAACATATTCATGGATTCATAAAATTTTCATGCATTTCAAATATATTCATGAATTCAGAAAACATGTATGCGATTTTAAAAAATGTCATGAATTTCAAAAAATATATCATGAGTTTGAAAAAGTTCGCAATTAAAAAATATTCGCAAAGTAGTTATATATTTAAAATTTTGCAAAAATATTCGTGAGTTCCAAATTGTTCATGAATTTCGAAAAACATCACAAATCAGAGAGTCATTTATAGTCCATCTCTTTCTATATATGGAAAGTCAAGAAATTATCATCGTAACATCGAGAACTTGTGCATATAGAAAACTCTAGAGAAAGAAAAAAGAGAGACCCATCCCATGAGTTTTAAATATTTTTTATTTACTAGTCTATGTTTCTCGATGAGGGTAATTAATTCGGTCGTTGTGGTCGGACTCTATTATGGATTTCTGACTACATTCTCCATATGTCCCTCTTAGATCTTGTTTCTCCAATCTTAGAGTAGGGAAAAGAAAGAGATATTCGCGACTGCTAGAGGTTTCATTATGGGGCAGCTCATCATGTTTATATCAATCTATTATACACTTTTGTGTTTATTCTTTCTTAGCTAAATAGGTGGAATATCTATTCAGTTTGGTTGTATTATATCATGGACTCGAAAAAGGGATCTGAATATGACTGAAATGCACAATCTTCAAACGTATCACTTTTCACGATACCTAAAAGGTGGAATGACGATTTTTGAACCATTTCTTATAAGAGAATTGTTTGCATTACTTTGAGAAATGTATTCTTATATCAAACTATAGCTATTACATTAAAGAAAAGAAAAAGAAACAAATAGAAGTGAAAGATGTGGAATGATAGTGAATAGAGAGAAAGATTCTTCTGATTTTCTTGTTCCTAAAAATATTCTATCTATCTACTAGATGCCATAGAGAACTGAGAAATTTCATGTCTTTCAATTATCGTACTCGTAATTGGAAAGTTATGGGAGGAGACCCATCATTGCAATATTTTTTGTGAGTTTGAAAATTGTTTACATATTTTAAAAAGTGCAAAGATTGGAAAATGTTCAAAAATATGAAAATTATTCATGATTATAAAAAATAGTTTATGAATTGAAAAAATTCATGATGTAGAAAATTATTAATTTCGAAATTATTTGGGATTTCAAAAAGTTTGTACATGTGAAAAAAAGAAATGAAAATAGTTTTAAAAAAGAGAGAAAGACAAATCGAAAGAAAACCAAAATAAAAACAAATAAATCGGCTCAGTAGAGGTTCCCCAAACCGGAAGAAACACACAATGAAAACCACAAAATGGGTCGACCCATGTATCGTCGGTGCCGCTACATGGGTGCGCTTTTGCGTGCTAACCGCCACAGTACACGGCAAATAGGAATCGCCGCCTGCACGGGCACGTGTATGGAGTATGGACACATCTGCAGTTTATGGCGAGCCACAAAGGAAAGCAAGAGCATACACCATATTTTTCTTCTCGAAAACTATATATTTGTCAACTGTAACGGAAGTGCAAAAGACATTGATGTAACTTTATTATGTTTGAGGTGCTTTATAATTTGATAAACTTTAATAATACATGCTAACCGCCACAGTACGCGGTAAATAGGAATTGCTGCCTACAAGGGCGCATGTATGGAGTACGGGAACATCTGCAGTTTATGGCGAGCCACAAAGGAAACACGAGCATACAACATATTTTTCAAACTGCAATACAGTACTCCTGCAGTAATCATACGGAGTAGTGAGGAGCTGGAGTTATTTTGAACTGCAATAAAGTACTCCAGGAGTAATTTTTAACTGCAATACAGTACTCATGGAGTAATCGAACTGGAGTAATCATAAACTATAGTAGGAGATCAATACAGGAGATCATACAGCCATCATAATTTTTTAGAAATATACAGTAATTGTTGGGGTAGATGCAACTGTCAAAACCAGCAAACAGTATATCCATGCAACTGTTCTACTAGTTCAAGTGAACATGGAGTATATTTCTACTCCAGAAGTACAATCCATGCAACTTCACTCTGTAGATGCAACAGCAAGTGAACATGGAGTATATTTGTACAATCATGTTGACTTGAAGTGAATTATGAGGATTGTTGCATGTACACTTGAAGTTGCATGGATAGGGCAAGCAATATACTCCATGCTGAATATTATTATGGGTAGATGCATCTGTTGGAGTACAAATTCAGCAACTGTTGGAGTAGAAATCTACTTTAACTGTTGTCAGTTATTGTTGAAATCTACTCCTGCAGTATGAGTAGATACAGCTATCAAAATTCACTCATTTGTTGAAATTCAGTAAACGGTACAGTTACTGTTGAAATTCTGCAAACAGTATAGTTACTGTTGAAATTCAGTGATTTGTCTACGTTAAGTATGCAAAATAGTAACAGTATAGCTACTGTTGAAAATTCAGTAATTTTATGAAATTCAGCAAACAGTACAGTTACTACTGAAAATCATCGAATAGCAACGTATCACGAAATATGCAAAATCTGCAGCAATTTGTTGTACACATTTATCTATCAGTAAGTATGCATATTTCTGCAGTATGAGTAGTCTATCACTAAGTGTGCATATTTAGTCTATCACTAAGTATGCAACTGTTGATCTAATGCTAGCCCAGATTGTGAACTTAAGTGAAATGATTGTGCTCCAATTAGGAGTATATGATGCAACATCACATAAAGTTAGGAGTAACCCAAGTTACTTCTTACCTGCAAGACATTACCACTACTCCAAGCAGATCAAGAGCAGTAGAGTACTTTTGGAGTCCTTGGAGTACTTGCTGAGCAGTGCCAATTCAATAAGAAAAAGTTCAGAACAATACCTGCAGTATGGTGCTCTGAGACCTCAATAGCACTCCACCTGAAGAAGAAGAAGCACCTGGCGGAGAAGAAGCACAAGAGGACGTCAATAACATTTCAGGAGGAAAAGAAGTAGGTACTCCAAGTAAATATGCATTAGAACCTGCTGGAGTAGCAGTCAATTTCAGTAAATAGACCAAATTTTAGTAAAGAAAATAAATTTCGAGTTTAATTTCAGTAAATTAAACTTGCTGGAGTAGTAGTTGCTGTACCCCTGTTATGTGCATGCCTATCAGCAAGATACTCGTAATATTGCACTGAATTTAAAGTTAAACTGGAGAAGAGCCTGGTTAACTACTTGTAGGAGTACTCGCAGTTTTAGTTGAACTTGTTTCATTGAATTTGCATTAGTGCCCCGTGTTCATTTTTCATTTTCATTGAACTTGCATTAGTGCCCCATGTTCACTTTTCATTTTCATTGAACTTGCATTTGTAATCCATATGTTTGTAAGAATGTTGTAATCCATATGTTTGTGATGGAAGGCTTTGCAAAGGCTTGATTACTCCATATGTTTGCAAGAATTAACAAGATGTCCATTGAGCATTTGTATGATCAGTTTTACTCCATATGTTCGCAAAGCTTGTGTGGAGTGGAATTTTTCTCTCCATAGTTTTACTCCGTTTGTATGATCATTTTTTATTCCATATGTTTGTAAAGGAGTACTTCAAAGCACAGTGATCATTGTCTAACATGGAGTACTTTGGAGCATCCCTACGACTACACTAGCAGCACACACATACTGCATCCACATCCTGCAGTGCAAGCATCCAACATCTACTTTCCTCTGGAAGCATCAATTTAAACAGCACTGCAACATCAGTGTACTTAACTACTCCTTCAAACCATGTCCTAGTTCAATACCCAAGCATCAATTGAAACGAATTCAATACCCCTAATTAAACAGATCGTCCACTAATTAAACAGATCATCCACTAATTGATAGCATGCCCACAAATCCATGCATAAAATCCACCAGCATGCCCACAATCCATGCAGAGGGAGTACAAACACTTGCACTTAACTGTAATGCAGATGTTCAAAAGGAGCTATTAGTTGCTCGCCTAGGCACTCTTAAGCTTTGGCCGTTGGCGAGTAAATTGCAAGAAACCGCCACTTTGAGGGCTAGGTTTGCAGAAAACACTACGTTACAATTTTTTGACAGAAACCACTATGTCCATGGTAATCTTTTGGCAAATAACACTGATCGGTGGATTAAGCTCGTTTGAGCGCGTTTATGATAGGTGGGTCCCTAGTTTTTGCTTACGTGGCATAAGGGTTTGACAAAACGGTGTTAGATGGGGTTTAAAGCAAAAATACCCCCAACATTCTTCCGCGTGCCACCCAGGCCCTCCACACGCCACCACGGAGCTCACAACCTCCACCGCCGCGCTTCAAACTGGATCTGGCGACATCTGCATCCACCGCTCGAACATTTTTGTCGAAATAGGCTTTCGCCCCGCTATATTAATATAGCAACCACCTGATACAACATTCCGATTAACGCTGGGCAAACAGCACAAGCACGCCCAAAAGAAATAACAAGAGAAAATAAGAGAAGAAATGCCAACAACGTCGGATCAACGAAAGCTACGGCACACCGCGACCGCTGCGCCCACCGAAGATAACCACCACGCTCCAAAGCCACCGAGTTGCCGTGTACCAAGCACCACCTTCAAGAAGGAATGCGACGATGACGACGCTGCTGCGCGGACGAATCCTAGGATTTCTCCCGGTACACGACATCCGCATCCACCGCTCGAACATCGCCGCACACCACCGCCATCTCTCGCCCCCAGTAGCGGCGGCGGCAGCAACAGGTGCGCCGCAAGGGAGAGAAGCCTACCCGTCACTCCGCACGGCAGGCCGCCGCAACCTCCACAAAATGGCGCGGGACAGGCACAGCTGGTGCGGTGGAGAACTGCTCGGCATCGCCCTCGGTGCGGCCCACTCGTGCGAGCGAGGCAACGCTCCGGACACCATTGCAACGCTCTGGTAGCAGGACGAGGCCGCGGCGAGCAGCAACACAGGGCAGCGGCGAGCAGCGGTCCTCGAGTGGCGACGGCGAGTAGGCGGAAAAGGAGCAGCAACACCGAAGATCCTGGTCGTCACCGAGATCCAGATCAGGCTCGACGCCGGCGAGGTCCATCCACCGCCCAAGCCACCAGAGAGAAGAGGAGGTGCTCTACCTCGACGCCGGCGAGGTCCATCCGCCGCCCAAGCCGCCATGGGCGCTGCCCCAAGTGAGCGACCAGAGCCATGGGCGCCATGCTACCGGTTCTATGCACACAGGGGGCCTAATTGCGTTTTTACTTTTTAATTCAGTGGTATTTATGTAAAATTTCAGGGACTCGTTTTTAACTTTAGACCAAAACCCATTTGGCACGAAACGTTACGCCACGTAAGAAAAAAAATGGACTCACCTGTCATAAACGTGCTCAAACGAGCTTAATCCACCGATAAGTGTTATTTGCAAAAAGATTACCGTAGACATGGTGATTTCTGTCAAAAAATGTAACGTAGTGTTTTCTGCAAACCTGGCCCTCAAAGTGGTGGTTTCTTGCAAATTACTCGCCGTTGGCATAGCGCCTCGCTTTGGCCCTAGGCGTTCAAAAAAGCGGCCGACGAGGTCCTCCAGTAAGAAATTAGCATTTCCGGCAAGGAATCATGTTTGTTAGGTGAGGAATCAATCTCCCCGGCGAGGATTTGAGCTCCCCTACGAGGATTCATACTCGCCGACGAGGATTCAACCACTCCGATGACAAATCGACTGATTCTGGCGAGGAACGAGATTCTCCGGCAAGATATTGAGCTTCACTGGCTGGTTCACATCGGTCTAAGCAAGGGACAGAGGAAGAGGGGGAGAGGCGACATTATGCAGCAAGGGAAAGAGGCGGCGTGGGGAGGAAACCTAGATTTTCTGTCAATGTGCGCCATATGAAAGCTTTAGTAGGAGAATAGGAAGATGGGCCCGTTGTTTAATGGGCTAGGCCGGCCCATCTAGCTTATCCCTTCAAGCTACAACACAAACGCCTAATTGCACCTAATTTCGCCTAATCACGCCTAAGCTAGAAAAGCGGAAGTAGGTGGCCAAATACACAATTAACGCCTATTGCTTTTTTAAAATTTGGTTTGTAATGGAGTATTTCAAACCACAGTGCTATGTGTCTAACATTGGAGTACTCTAGAGCATCCCTATGACTACTCTAGCAACACATCACATACTGCATCCACATCGTGCGGTGCAAGCATCCAACATCTGCTTTCCTCTGGAACCATCAATTTCAACAACAATGCAACATCCGAGTACTTGACTACTGCGTCAAACCATGCCCTAGTTCAATACCCAAGCATCAATTGTAACGAATTCAGTACCCCTAATTAAACAGATCACCCATTAATTAAACAGATCATCCACTAATTGATAGCATGCCCACAAATCCATGCATAACATCCACCAGCATGCCCACAAATCCATGCATAGGGAGTACAACACTTGCACTTAACTGTAATGCAAATGTTCAAAAAGGCGCTATTAGGCGCTCGACTAGGCGCGCTTAAGCCTTGGGCGTTGACATAGCGCCTCGCTTTGGCCCTAGGTGCTCAAAAAAGCGTCCGGCGAGGTCCTCCAGCGAGACATTAGCATTTCCGATAAGGAATCACGTTTCTCAGGAAAGAAATCAATCTCTCCAACGAGGATTCAACCACACCGACGACAAATCTACTGATTCCAGCGAGGAACAAGATTCTTCAGCAAGATATTGAGCTTCACTGGATGGTTCCCATCAGTGTAAGCAAGGGATAAAGGAAGACGGAGAGAGGCGGCATCATGTAGCAAGGGAGAGTGATGTCGTGAGAAGGAAACCTAGATTTGTGCGCCATATGGAAGCTTTAGTAGGAGAATAGGAAGATGGGCCTGTTGTTTAATGGGCTAGGCCAACCCATCTAGCTTATTCCTTCAAGCTACAGTGATGTCTACTACGCAACCTTCTTCTTGTAGACGTTATTGGCCTCCAAGTGCAGAGGTTTGTAGGACAGTAGCAAATTTCCCTCAAGTGGATGACCTAAGGTTTATCAATCCGTGGGAGGCGTAGGTTGAAGATGGTCTCTCTCAAACAACCCTGCAACCAAATAACAAAGAGTTTTTTGTGTCCCCAACACACCCAATACAATGGTAAATTGTATAGGTGCACTAGTTCGGCGAAGAGATGGTGATACAAGTGCAATATGGATGGTAGATATAGGTTTTTGTAATCTGAAAATATAAAAACAGCAAGGTAACTAATGATAAAAGTGAGCACAAACGGTATTGCAATGCTAGGAAACAAGGCCTAAGGTTCATACTTTCACTAGTGCAAGTTCTCTCAACAATAATAACATAATTGGATCATATAACTATCCCTCAACATGCAACAAAGAGTTACTCCAAAGTCACTAATAGCGGAGAACAAACAAAGAGATTATTGTAGGGTACGAAACCAACTCAAAGTTATCATTTCTGATCAATCTATTCAAGAGTCCGTAGTAAAATAACACGAAGCTATTCTCTCCGTTCGATCTATCCTAGAGTTCGTACTAGAATAACACCCTAAGACACAAATCAACCAAAACCCTAATGTCACCTAGATACTCCAATGTCACCTCAAGTATCCGTGGGTATGATTACGATATGCATCACACAATCTCAGATTCATCTATTCAACTAACACAAATAACTTCAAAGAGTGCCCCAAAGTTTCTACCGGAGAGTCAAGACGGAAACGTGTGCCAACCCCTATGCATAGATTCCCAAGGTCACGGAACCCGCAAGTTGATCACCAAAACATACATCAAGTGAATCAATAGAATACCCCATTGTCACCACGGGTATCCCACGCAAGACATACATCAAGTGTTCTCAAATCCTTAAAGACTCAATCCGATAAGATAACTTCAAAGGGAAAACTCAATCCATTACAAGAGAGTAGAGGGGGAGAAACATCATAAGATCCAACTATAATAGCAAAGCTCGTGATACATCAAGATCGTGCCGAATCAAGAACACGAGAGAGAGAGAGAGAGAGATCAAACACATAGCTACTGGGACATACCCTCAGCCCCGAGGGTGAACTACTCCCTCCTCGTCATGGAGAGCGTCGGGATGATGAAGATGGCCAACGGTGAGGGATCCCCCCTCCGGCAGGGTGCCGGAACAGGGTCACGATTGGTTTTTGGTGGCTACAGAGGCTTGCGGCGGCGGAACTCCCGATCTAGGTTTCTTTCTGGAAGTTTGGGTATATATGAGAGGTATTGGCGTCGGGAACAAGTCAGGGGGGTCTTCGGGCTGTCCACGAGGCAGGGGGCCCTCATGGGCAGCCCGGGACTCTTCTGGTCCGTCTCCGATGCCCCGTGGGCTTCTTCCGGTCCAAAAATAATCTCCGTCAAATTTCAGGTCAATTGGACTCCGTTTGGTTTTCCTTTTCTGCGATACTCAAAAACAATGAAAAAACAAAAACTGGCACTGGACTCTAGGTTAATAGGTTAGTCCCAAAAATCATATAAAATAGCATATAAAACATCCAAGGTTGATAATATAATAGCATGGAACAATCAAAATTATAGATACGTTGGAGACGTATCATACAGTACAGACGCCTAACTATGCCTAATTTCGCCCAATCACACCTAAGCTAGAAAAGCACAAGTAGGTGGCCAAACGCATAATTTGTTGGAATATGAGCAATTTACCATATGATTTTATTACTAGAAATACTAGATAAAACATGACTATTATAGTAGAGAAACTAGTCATGCAGTCTGACAGTGAGAAGGTAAATAGCATCTACAAATATGAACTTTAACCAAACATGTCTAAAGCAGACAATAGAACAGGTTGCATATATGAAGTAGAACCTAACATATGTAGGACAGACACTAGAACAAAGAACTGTGACATGACCTCTAACAGAAAGAACAAGAACACGTACGGGACAGCAGTGGCAGTAGAAGCACTAGACTTGGGGTCGACATCCCCGCCAGCCATGTCGTCGAAGATGTTGTCAACGTCGGGGAAGAAGTCATCGTCGGGGAAGTAGTCGTCGGAGTTCGGGGCGTCCATGACGAAGAAGTCAGTAGTCGCGCGGAGCGCTCCCCAAAAACCATATCACCCTTCTCCCGTATAGGACTCAAAGAGGTGAGGTTTCGGAGGCCTACTATCCCGACATGCGGTGCATGCCGCAAGCCGGGATGGGGAAGATCGTGGCAGTAGTGCAGTGCTCAGGAACTCGCTAGCGAGAGGAAGAGAGTCTTCTGATACGTCTCTCTGAGAGGAGGGACCTCCCTTTTATAGGCGCAAGATAAGGAGGCGAGAGGCTACGCCGGGAGCTGAAGAGAACGAGGGAGACGAAACGAACAGACTTCAGCCGAAGAGGCGGGCCGTTCGGATTCAGTGTCCACTACAGAAAAACGTTTCATCTCCCGTGCGACCTTTCGTATACCCGTCGTGCGTGGCAAAAATTTAGACATCGGCTCGGCTCATTCCCGCAACCCGCGGCGCGTCGTGACGAGGCGAGGCGAGGCGTGGCGAAGTGGGCGGCGGAGGAGGAGCGCGCGTGGATGTCCCTCTTGTTCTCATCCTCATACATGTGGGGAAAGAACCTCCCTTATAAAGAGGTCCAACTCCCTCTAAACTAGCAATGTGGGACTAAACTTTAGTTCCACCTCTTGCCTTGCACGAATGGGCTGCGTGGGCCTCTAGGATTTATTAGGAATTTCTGAAACTGCTATTGGGCTGGCCCATAAATAGACAAAATTCCAGCAATCCCCCACCAGATCCTAGAGGCACATAGAGTTTGCCTTTAGTTCCAAAACACTGTTTTATATACCGGTACTGCAGTGAAGACTGTTAAGTTGAACTTCTAACTAGAACTCTATGCTACACTAGTAAGCAACTTGAACGGTGGACTGTGTTGGGGAACGCAGTAATTTCAAAAAAAATCCTACGCACACACAGGATCATGGTGATGCATAGCAACGAGAGGGGAGAGTGTGTCCACGTACCCTCGTAGACTGAAAGCGGAAGCGTTAGCACAACGCGGTTGATGTAGTCGTACATCTTCACGATCCGACCGATCCAAGTACCGAACGTACGACACCTCCGAGTTTAGCACATGTTCAGCTCGATGACGTCCCTCGAACTCCGATCCAGCCGAGCTTTGAGGGAGAGTTCCGTCAGCACGACGGCGTGGTGACGGTGATGATGATGCTACCGACGCAGGGCTTCGCCTAAGCACCGCTACGATATGATCGAGGTGGAATATGGTGGAGGGGGGCACCGCACACGGCTAAGAGATCAAGAGATCAATTGTTGTGTCTAGAGGTGCCCCTGCCCCCGTATATAAAGGACCAGGGGGAGGGGGCGGCCGGCCAGGAGGAGGACGCGCCAGGGAGGAGTCCTACTCCCGACTCCCTCTTTTCCTAGTTGGTGTAGGAGGGGGAAAGGAAGGGAAGGAGAGAGGGGGAAGGAAAGGGGGCGCCGCCCCCCCTCCTTGTCCAATTCGGACTAGAGGGGGAGGGGGCGCGCGGCCAGCCCTAGCCGCCCCTCCTCTTCTCCACTAAGGCCCATATTGGCCCATTAAACTCCCCGGGGGGTTCCGGTAACCCCCCGGTACTCCGATATGTGTCCGAAACTCCCCGAAACCATTCCGGTGTCCGAACATAGTCGTCCAATATATCGATCTTTATGTCTCGACCATTTCGAGAATCCTCGTCATGTCTGTGATCATATCCGGGACTCCGAACTACCTTCAGTACATCAAAACACAAAACTCATAATACCGATCGTCATCTAACTTTAAGCGTGCGGACCCTACGGGTTCGAGAACTATGTAGACATGACCGATACACGTCTCCGGTCAATAACCAATAGTGGAACCTGGATGCTCATATTGGCTCCTACATATTCTACGAAGATCTTTATCGGTCAAACCGCATAACAACATACGTTGTTCCCTTTGTCATCGGTATGTTACTTGCCCGAGATTTGATCGTCGGTATCTCAATACCTAGTTCAATCTCGTTACCGGCAAGTCTCTTTACTCGTTCCGTAATACATAATCTCGCAACTAACTCATTAGTCACAATGCTTGCAAGGCTTATAGTGATGTGCATTACCGAGAGGGCCCAGAGATACCTCTCCGACAATCGGAGTGACAAATCCTAATCTCGAAATACGCCAACCCAACAAGTATCTTCGGAGACACCTGTAGAGTACCTTTATAATCACCCAGTTACGTTGTGACGTTTGGTAGCACACAAAGTGTTCCTTCGGTAAACGGGAGTTGCATAATCTCATAGTCATAGGAACATGTATAAGTCATGAAGAAAGCAATAGCAACATACTAAACGATCAAGTGCTAAGCTAACGGAATGGGTCAAGTAAATCACATCATTCTCCTAATGATGTGATCCCGTTAATCAAATGACAACTCATGTCCATGGCTAGGAAACTCAACCATCTTCGATTAACGAGCTAGTGAAGTAGAGGCATACTAGTGACACTATGTTTGTCTATGTATTCACACATGTATTATGTTTCCGGTTAATACAATTCTAGCATGAATAATAAACATTTATCATGATATGAGGAAATAAATAATAACTTTATTATTGCCTCTAGGGCATATTTCCTTCAGTCTCCCACTTGCACTAGAGTCAATAATCTAGTTCACATCGCCATGTGATTTAACATCAATAGTTCACATCTTTAGGTGGTTAACACCCATAGTTCACATCGATATGTGACCAACACCCAAAGGGTTTACTAGAGTCAGTAATCTAGTTCATATCGCTATGTGATTAACACCCAAAGAGTACTAAGGTGTGATCATGTTTTGCTTGTGAGATAATTTTAGTCAACGGGTCTGTCACATTCAGATCCGTAAGTATTTTGCAAATTTCCATGTCTACAATGCTCTGCACGGAGCTACTCTAGCTAATTGGTCCCACTTTCAATATGTATCCAGATTGAGACTTAGAGTCATCTGGATCAGTGTCAAAACTTGCATCGACGGAACCCTTTACGATGAATCTTTTGTCACCTCCACAATTCCACGACAGTTGGCGCCCACCGTGGGGCTGGCGCACGGTGGATTTGAGTTCTTGAAGGGCAGCTTCGAAGGGCTCAAGGGATACGCTGCGGGCCGGATGACCAAGAGTCGTCGCGGCAAGCTCTACATCGACGGTGCGGACTGGGGCCCCGACGCCGGCTCAGTGGTGTACGGGTACCGGGTCCCCTTCGGTGGAATTCATGTCTTCATCGGCAAGATTGGAGAGCCGGGCCCCGAGCCAGATCTCCGCGCCGGTCTCATCGAAACGGCTCAGCGCGCACGACCCGCCCGGGCCCGGCCTGCCTTAAAGCGCGCTTTTGTGGGATGCATCCACGGAGGGCCCTCTGATCCATCTGGGTCTGGGGATGAGGCGGCCGCCGGCTCTGACGGCGAGTCGGCCGCTGATGAGTCAAACTCGTTGTACCAACTTCAAGATGGCAGGCTCATGAGTTATTCCGATGGCAGCAGTATTCCAGACCTTTTTGAGCCGCCAAGTCAGGTCGGAGTTTTTATGGCTGGTGCGCAGCCTGTTCAGAACCCCGCTTCCGGATCGGAAAACCCGGTGCCTTCCCCGGCTCAGGTGCTGATGGATCTCACGGATAAGATGACGGCCCTGTTAACCGCAATGGTCGACCCGGCGGATCAAGTTCAGCATGATGCGGCGGTGGCACAGCTAAAATTGGATCTGATAAAAGCTAAAGAGGACCTTGCAGCGGAAGGGATCAGACTGGCTGCGGAGCGGGCGGCTCTCGATGCCCGGACTCAGCTGATTCAGGCGCAGTCCTTCCAACTCATGATGGATCAGAATGCGGCCAATGAGGTCATGAGAAGGAGGCATCAAAAGGCTCAATCTCGACTCCCGCCGGTTTACGATCCGCGCAACCTCTTCAACACACCGGGTGCAGGGTCTAGTCACTGCCGGGGGTCATAGCACCCGGATCTGGACCCCTTATTCAACCACGAGTGATGGGGCCTCCCCAGGGGCCCCCCGCCCCGCCTCAGTATGTGCCAATACCCCCGGGCCATTATAATAACCCGCTGGAGAACATGGTCGCCGCAGCGGCACGGCTGGCGGCTCTGCCTGTTGATGGCGACTCTCCGACGGCTATTGAGACCCGCCGGGTCAGAGAACTCCTCCAGACAGCGCTGGCGCAGCAAGAGGCGTACTCCTACAGCCGGGATAGGATCCATTCAACCCCTCGTCCAGGGCAGAGCCCGAGTTACAGCCGGCACATGGTCTCGGCGACCGGCTCAAGTAATGTCCGACGCCATGACCCGCCCCCTGGTCATGGCCCGGCTCATAATGGAGCCTTCTACGTAGCAGACCAAGCACGCCAGGAGGCGGAGCAGGCGCCTCAAGTGATGGCTTACCAGACCCCCCCGGCTTATCCGACGATGTCCGTTGATGCGGGTATCCCTACTAGAACCGGGGGTGTCCCGTGTTTGATGCCAGCTATCCGTAATGAACGTCTACCCAAGGACTTCAAAGGACCTAGGAAGGTGCCTAACTATACAGCAGACTTACAGCTGGCAGCCTGGATCGAGAGTTATGAGATGGCTATGGAATTGCTGGAAGTCAGCGAGGCGGCCATGGCCAAATACACCATGATGTTAGATGGAACTGCCCGCACGTGGTTGAAAGGGTTACCGCCGAACTCCATCGGGTCTTGGGCTGAGCTGAAGGCCCGGTTCATTCAAAACTTCAAAGATACCTGCAGGCAATCTATGTCAATCGTGGATCTGACTAACTGTAAGCAGCAGGAGGGTGAATCCACGACCCATTGGGTTCGCCGGGTCAAAGAGATCATACATTCATCGGATAAGATGGATGCCGGCTCTACAGTCTTAATGTTGGAACAAAACTGTCGCTTTGTGCCCCTAAAGATGAAACTCGGGCGGCTTAAGCGTGACTGTACTGATATCGGTACACTGATGGCAGCTCTTGTCAAGTACGCCGATTCCGATGGTACCAAGGATCCCCCTTCAGATGATGAAAGGGCAGGGAAGGGAAAGAAGAACGGCAACGGCAAGGGTCCTCAGTTTAGCCCGGGAAACCAAGGAGGAGGCAAGCGCAAGGCCGATGGCAGCCTAGAGTTTGTAGCCAACACCAACTCTCAAGGTAATAACCAGCGACACAAGGGGAGGCCCCCTCCCCGAGGCGGCGGGTCAGGACCTTCTCTGGAACAGCTGTTGAATGAACCTTGTCCGAGACACGGTTCTAGAGAGAAGCCAGCGACTCATCTGTGGAAGGATTGTGCTATCATGAAGGCCTTTAAAAACTACAATGGTTCGGGTGGCGGCTCAGGCGCCAGCGGCTTTCATGGCCCGGGCGGCGAGTCAAATTCCGGTCCTCAGAACGGTCAAAGGGGCTTTAATCAACAGTCTGGTCAGGGTCATCAACAGCAACAGGGGGGCTATCAGACCAACCCAAAGCAGCTTAGCGGTGGACAGTATCACGTGTTCACCACTAGTTTGTGCAAACGAGACGAGAAGCTTCACAAGAGGGCTGTTAATGCTGTTGAGCCGGCGGTTCCACGCTACTTACGGTGGTCGGAGCAGCCCATAGTGTGGAGTAGGGAGGATCACCCTCCCCGGGTGGATAACTCGGGCCACCTGGCCTTAGTGGTGGCTCCTCAAGTGGGAGGCTATAAGTTCACAAAGGTACTCATGGATGGAGGCAGCAGCATCAACATCCTCTATTATGAGACTTTCCGTCGTATGGGGCTAGTTGATAAGAACCTCAGCCAGTCAAATACTATCTTCCATGGTGTGGTACCCGGTAAATCGGCTTATCCAGTCGGCAAGATCGAACTGGAAGTGGCCTTCGGTGATGAGAACAACTACAGGGTGGAGAAGTTGACCTTTGAGGTGGTCAAGATAAGAAGTCCTTACCACGCCATATTTGGACGGCCGGCTTACGCCAAGTTCATGGCACGACCATGTTATGTGTATTTACAACTCAAGATGCCGGGTCACAACGGGACCATTACGGTTCACGGCAGCCGGAAAGTGGCTCTGGAGTGTGAGGAAGGTGACGCGGCTCATGCAGAGTCTGTTTGTGCCACAGAAGAGTTGAAATTTTATAAAGACAATGTTGACCCAACAGATATGACCTCTCTGAAAAAGCCAACCACGGAGAATGAACCAGCAATGAAGTTTAAATCAGCTGATGAGACTAAACTTGTTGATTTTGTTCCAGGTGACTCGTCTCAGCAGTTCAGCATCAGTGCAAATCTGGACCCGAAATAGGAAGGCGCGCTCATCGAGTTCATCCGTGAGAATAGGGACATCTTCGCATGGAAACCTTCTGACATGCCAGGTGTACCTAGAGAACTCGCTGAGGACACTCTCAATGTTGATCCAAAATTTAAGCCGGTCAGACAGTTCCTTCGACGGTTTAACGAAGAGAGGCGGAAGGCTATTGGTGAAGAAGTGGCCCGGCTTTTGGCGGCCGGGTTCATTGTTGAGGTTTTTCACCCAGAGTGGTTGGCTAACCCGGTGCTTGTACTTAAGAAGAACGGCACCTGGCGGATGTGTGTGGACTACACGGACTTGAACAAGGCGTGTTCGGCTGATCCTTTTGCTCTCCCCCGTATTGATCAGATCATTGATGCTACGGCAGGTTGTGCACGCTTAAGTTTCTTGGATGCCTATTCCGGGTATCATCAGATTAAGATGGCAGTTAAGGACCAGGAGAAGACGACGTTCATCACTCCCTTTGGAGCCTCTGCTATGTCTCTATGCCCTTTGGGCTCAAGTGTGCGCAGGCGACTTACCAGCGTTGTGTACAGAATTGTCTCCATAAACAGATCGGGCGCAATGTTCACGCTTACGTGGACGATATTGTGGTTAAGTCCATCAAGGAGGAAACCCTGATAGATGACTTAAGGGAAACCTTCGATAATCTCCGAGTCTACAAGATGATGCTTAACCCGGCCAAATGTGTTTTTGGTGTTCCTGCGGGCAAGCTATTGGGCTTCTTGGTTTCTGACAGAGGAATTGAAGCTAACCCGGAGAAGATCAAAGCTATCACTTCTCTAGCTAAGCCGGCATGTATAAATGATGTTCAGCGTTTGGCAGGTCGCATCGCTGCTTTAAGCCGGTTCATAAGCCGCTTGGGTGAGAAGGCTATGCCCTTATATCAGTTGATGAAGAAAACGGATAACTTTGTCTGGAATGATGCAGCTAATACCGCCTTGGAGGATTTGAAAAAGCAACTGGCAGAGCCCCCCGTCCTTGCTGCTCCGGTTGATAAGGAGCCCTTGCTACTGTATGTGGCGGCAAACACACGAGCCGTCAGTGTGGCTATGGTGGTGGAGCGTAAGGAGACGGGTAAGGAACATCCGGTTCAGCAGCCGGTTTATTATGTCAGTAAGGTGCTTATTGAGTCCAAGCAGCGATACCCGCACTGGCAGAAGCTTGTATATGGTGTGTTCATGGCGAGCCGGAAACTCAAGCATTATTTTCAGGGTCATCCCATCACTGTGGTCAGTTCTGCCCCTCTTGGGGATATTATCCAGAACCGAGAGGCTACAGGGAGAATTGCTAAGTGGGCTATTGAGCTTGGGCCTCATGGCCTCAAATATGTGCCACGCACTGCTGTTAAGTCTCAGGCTTTGGTGGATTTTATTAATGATTGGACAGAGTCGCAAGTGCCTGAGCAGAAGCCGGATAACACCTATTGGACTATTCACTTTGATGGGTCCAGGCAGCTGGAGGGCTCGGGGGCTGGTGTTGTATTGGCTTCCCCTAGGGGTGACAAGTTCCAGTATGTGCTACAATTGATGTTTCCTTGCACTAACAATGCGGCTGAATACGAGGCCTTACTCCACGGTCTTCGGGTGGCTAAGGAGATGAGCTTAAGCCGGGTACGGTGCTTTGGGGACTCAGATTTGGTGGTTCAACAAGTATCAGGCACTTGGGATTCTAAGGATCCCCTCACGGCGGCTTATCGCCGCGAGGTTGATGCCATTGCTGGGCACTTTCAGGGATATCAAGTGGAGCACATTGATCGCCGGAAGAACGAGGCGGCTGATGCTTTAAGCCGGCTCGGCTCTCAGCGAAAGCCGGTGCCGCCTAATACTTTCCTGGATGTCCTATATAACCCTTCGGTTAAGTTGCCTACAGAGGAGGACTTGGCTATCCCTGACCCGGAGGCACGACTGGTGGTGGCTCTTCATGTCATACCAGACTGGACAATGCCGTACTTGGTTTATATAACCCGGGGAGAGTTGCCTGAGGATGAAACTTTGGCCAGGCAAATAATCCGGCGGGCCAAGTCGATGATTGTTATCAACGGCGAGTTGCATCATCACAGTGTTTCAGGGGTATTTCAGCGTTGTATTTCCCCTGAGGAAGGTCAAGAGATCTTGCGCAGATCCATGAAGGGGATTGCGGCCATCATGCCGGCTCAAAATCCCTTGTGGCCAAGGCATTCCGTCATGGTTTTTATTGGTTGACGGCTCACGCTGATGCGGAGGACTTGGTCAGTAAGTGTGATGGTTGTCAGAGGTTCTCTCGACGGGCTCATGTGCCGGCTCAGGAATTGAGGATGATCCCGATCACTTGGCCCTTTGCGGTCTGGGGGCTTGATATGGTCGGGCCTTTTAAACGGTCCAAGGATAAGAAGACCCACCTCTTGGTGGCAGTGGACAAATTCACGAAGTGGGTGGAAGCTGAGCCAGTTAGCAAGTGTGATGCAGCCACGACGGTTCAATTTATGAAAAAGGTGATCTTCCGCTTCGGCTTTCCGCACAGCATCATAACAGAAAATGGCACTAATCTGTCCAAAGGCGCTATGGAGGAGTTTTGTCAACGAGAGCATATCCGGCTTGATGTTTCTTCAGTGGCTCATCCCCAGTCCAATGGTCAAGCTGAGAGAGCTAACCAGGAGATTCTGAAGGGCATCAAACCCCGGCTTTTGGTCCCTTTGCAATGGACGCCGGGTTGTTGGGTGGAGGAGTTGCCCTCCGTCTTATGGAGCATCAACACTACTCCTAACAGGTCTACTGGCTTCACGCCTTTCTTCATGGTTTATGGGGCAGAAGTGGTCCTCCCTAGCGACATCCGTCACGATTCACCTCGTGTGGCGGCTTATGTTGAGACGGACAATGAACAGGCGCGCCAAGTCGCTCTGGACTTGTTGGATGAACAGCGTGATGTGGCAGCAGCCCGTTCAGCGATTTACCAACAAGACCTGCGCCGTTATCATAGCCGCCGGGTCAAAACCCGGGTCTTCCAGGAAGGCGACCTTGTGCTCCGGCTCATCCAGGATCAAACAGATGCACACAAATTATCCCCACCTTGGGAAGGGCCCTTTGTGGTCAGTAAGAACTTGCACAACGGGTCATATTACCTCATTGATGTTCGGGAGCGTAAAGATTCGCGTAAATCTGAGGAGGAGACCCGTCGGCCGTGGAATATCGCTCAGCTTCGACCTTATTACACTTAAGCTACCGGCTCTTGTGGTGTACATATTTATCTCAGACATATATATATTATGATAAGCAATAAAGCAGGACCTCTGTCCTTTTTTCTCCTCCAAATATACGTGTCATACTAATTCGAAAGGAGGATCCGGCTTATGATCACATTTGAGTCTAGCCGTAAGCAGTAAGATCACTTGGGGGCTTCCTGTTCAAACATGGGTCGTATTCGAACCAAAGAGAACATAGCTGTCGATACCCATTTGATTGGCAAAGTGCCGAGCTCATTGGGAGGTTGCCTTTGGTCATATTTGAATCATAGTGTAACCCCTCTGAGAACCGACGTGGATCGTATGCGAATCAGCGTCGTTAAACAATTTTCAGAATCACTTGGGGGCTTCCTGTTCAAACATGGGTCGTATTCGAACCCAAGAGAACATAGCTGTCGGTACCCTCTTGATTGGCATCGCCACACCCATTGGGGGCTATATGATCGTATCCGAATCTTGGCTTAAACCCCTTTCGGGCCGGGTCTCTGGTCGTATTCGAACTGGAAGCCCCTAAGTTCCGATTTATCGCAAAGTCTACTCTGATTATGACAACGTGTGCATGGCCGGGTTTCACTTGACCGGCTTAATTTTGGAGTTATCTTGTTAATTGAACATCCTGGATGTCATCAAGACAAGTCCATTAGAGTTAAGATACCAACCATGCTACCCGGGTCATTTAATCTGGAGGGTGGTAAGCCGTCTTGAGACTTGTGATCTACCTTTCTATGCAGATGCTTGAAGGTACTTTTTTAAAGGTTGAGAAGCACGAAGGATAATTATGACCCGGAGGAGCATCAAAAGAATGACTTCAAAGGATTTCAGCATTCATTACGTGCACGATGGCACGGCAGAGATAAATTGTTGCACTTATTCTATTACAAAAATCTTTCAAAGTTTCAAGGGTGGAGCGTTGTTTGGTGAGCCGCTAGCCGGTTTATGACGCCTGCTGAGTCGAAGTCCCCGGCTCATCTTCTGCTCCGGCTGATCCCAAGGCTTCGAAGGTCGACGACTTCCAGTTGATGCCGCTGAGAGCTTCGAACTGAGCTTCTTCGTCAATTAACCCTGCCGGGTCAATCTCGGGGGCGTAGGTGTGTTGGCGAGCCGGAGGAATCAGACTAAGAGCTTCATAGCGAGGGGTTGGAATCCTCTGATTCTCCGCGTTGTACCCCGGCTGATACTTGGTTAAGTCGGTGTCGTTCCCGATGATGGTAGCCACCGGGCGTACAGCCTTCACGCATGCCGCGAAATCCTTCTGGTCGAAGGTGGAGCCGTCTTCCTTCAGGCTGGGGTAACCCAGGGCGATGTCTGCCGGGTCTAGCTCCGGCAGGAAGGCTTTGGCCCGGCTCAGCGCGGCAATTGCTCCGGATCTTGCGGAGGCTCGACGTAGCTCTTGGATTCGCTGTGGCAAAACTGCGAGCCGGCGCAGGACTTCAGCCAGATGGGTTGGCACCTCATTGGATAGGGCCACCACAGCTAAGGCGCGCTGTGACCCGGTGTAGAGTTGTTCCACCAGGGTGTACACGGCCTTTAGCTTGGTGACCACGCTCTGGTTGAGGTTGGCACTCCTGGGACCTGTTTAATAAAGGTCAGGTAAGCCGGTGACAAGGGTGAATCGTAACATGTGCAGACTTGATGAAAGCCGGTGAGGCGACTTACCGAAGATAGCAGCCACCATTTGGGAAACCTGGTGCTTTAGACCGGAGAGCTCAGCGGTCTTCTCAGTGAGGGCCTTCTCCGCCTGTTCTGCCCGGGTCACCAGTGCGGCTTTCTCCTCAGCCCAGGCCTTCCGCTCAGCGTCGAATTCAGTCTTCAATTTCTCCTGAGCGGCGATGCTGGAGACAAACTTGGCATTCGCCTTCCGGGTCTCCATCTCTTGCGTTTTTAACCGGCTCTTGAGACCCGCAAGGTCCGACTCAAATTTCTTGCCAGTAGCCTGCATATATTTCCGGGTTATTAAACAGTCATTATATAAGTCCCAAGCACTTTCCAAGCAAAGACACTTGGCACTTGGGGGCTAATGCATATTGAACGTGTCTATCTATGTACTGCTGGTTCAATTAAGTAAGCCGGACTCTAAGTCTACAAGCTATGCCAAGTATAAGTTATAGACTTGGGGGCTAGCATGACAAGGATCACTATGCGGAAAGTAAGAAGACAGCAGAAGGTTACCTCAGACTTTTGTTGGATCTGATTGACCATGGCGATCTCCGCGTCCCGGCTCTTGTGAACCTGGCTGATGTAGCCAGAAACGAGCTCTCCAATGCTCAAATCGGGGTAGCCCGAGAGATCCAGATTCGCCCGGTGGGGTCGCAGCAGCTCCCCCTTCGCGGAGCATTGGGCCAGTGCGGTCGGCCTCCCTGGCTCAACATACTCCGTCCGGGTAATTACCACGTCCGGGTCGTTAGCCGGTGGGGTTGAGCCGGAGGCCTCCGGATTAGCTGACGCTTCGGTCGTTGTCTTGGTGGTCGGGGCAGGGGCTTCAGGCGCCGTATCCATGGGAATGGTGGCCTCGGAGGCGGCTGGCGGATCTTGAGCCATCGTCTCCGGCTCAGGCAAGTCCGGCACTCCGGCTGACCTGGTCTTCTTTGCTCTTTTGGTGAGCTTTGCCTGGGCACTGAAAAGACAGAAGTGTTAGGCATACAAAGAGTAAATACAGACAGGTAATGTAAGGTGATTGTTATTACCCGGGTGCAGTTTTGAAGGCCGGCAGACTTGACTGCATGGAGTCACCAGAAGAAGGGGAGGTCTCCTGGTAATTGGAGTCAGAAGAATTAAGCGGTTGACGGATAACACCTGCCAACGGATGAAAAGGGTACAAGTGAGGAAAGACCTCGGTGCGACGTTTCCTTGTCGCGTCGGGTAACCCGGCGGAGAGGTCGGTGTCCTTGCGGGCCCGGGTGAGACGCCGGCTTTCGTGAACCTGCTGCTTCAAAAGAAATTGAGGGTCTTGATGAGCTAATGGATGAGAAAAGCTTACTTTCCGGGTTACCCTTCGGACTTTCAGCTGTGGCAAAGGCTCCGAGTCGGAGGGGAGTAATGTTACCTCTTCAATCACCGGGTTACTGGCGCCGGTGTCATCCTGTCAATAAGCAAAATGATGGTAAAGTGGACAACAGCAAACAATAAATATGGCAAGAGTTTAAAGGTTTAAGGGTTACCTCTGACTCGGAGCTATCACTTAATTGCAGCAGCTCCGAAGCAGTGGGTCTGTTTCCCTTTTTGCGAGGGGCGGCTCTCTTGGCGGCTTTCTTCGCCTTCCTGGCCTTCTTGGCCGCCTCATGGTCATACTTGACCCGCCAGAATTTATCATCAGCCTGAGAAATACAGTAATGAGTTCTTAGTAAGATGACAGGTAAAAAAAATGGAAAGGTTAAAGTCAGCGGCTTACCGCTGGGGCTGGATTGGTCTTGCAGAACGGGGCTAGCCCAGTTTTTCCACAGTCTGCCAGGCTCTCGTTTAATAGAGCCTTGGTCTCTTCTTCGGCAACGTCTTCTGGAAGGTCGTTGCGATTGTGCCTCTGCGGGTCATCCTTTCGCCCGGTGTACTCACACATTAAGCCGGGGCGGCGGCTCAATGGGATCACCCGCCATGAGATCCAGACCCGGACCAGGTCTATTCCGTTCAGACCGTTGCCTAGCAGGGCCTTGATCTTATTGATCGTTGGAAGCAGAGGCTGGCGTTCCGCGGCAGTCAACTTGTCGGATAGCGGATGAGTCGGCTCCAGGCGCGTTGGGCGAAAGCCGGGCAGTGGGCTCTCATCAGCCGGGGACGTGTCTTGGCAGTAGAACCAAGTCATGTTCTAGTCCTTGGGGTGACTTGGCGGTTCTGCGTAAGGAAATAGACAGTCCCTGCGCCGTTGGATGGAGATGCCGCCTAACTCTAGACTTGGACCGTTTGCGCACTCGGTTTCGCGGTTCAAATAAAACAGCTCTCTGAAGAGCAGCAGACTCGGCTCTTCTCCAAGATATACTTCGAAAAAACTTGGAAGTTGCAGATGTTGGATATGGAATTGGGTCCTATATCCTGAGGCCGGAGGTCAAAGAAGTTGAGCACGTCCCGGAAGAATTTTGAGCCGGGCGGTGCGAAGCCCCGGCTCATATGGTCTGCAAAGATCACTACCTCCCCGTCCCTTGGCTGAGGTCTTTCTTCGGACGGGTCAGGGGTACGGTAGGACATCACTTCCTTCTTGGGCAGATATCCGAACTTAACAAAGTTGGCCAGGGTCTCTTCGGTGACGTTGGATTTCATCCAGTTGCAAGTGATGGGAGCCTTGGGAGGCATGGTGACGGTTGGTGGTCTATGAGGAAGAGAAAAGTGTCTGGGTTAATTATAAGCCGGGGATTATCATTCAAACTACAGTGACGGCTTATGAAGAGGACTAATGATATATATTGATATGGTGGGTTATCTAAGCTGTCGGGGCTTTCAGGTTAAGTTGGTCATCTACGGCTTACTGCAGTTAAGTCGGAGGATTTTACAGAGCATGGTTCTTTTTAAACCGGACATGTAAGCCGCCGAGATTCAATGGTTGCGTTTTTACTAAGTGTGGTAAACAGGTTTCACATACTACCGTAACTTTTTTGGATCAAAATAGTCGGAGCAGAGAAAATTTTCTAGACCTAAAAAACAGAGGCAGGAGAAGTTCTTGAGGTTGAACACAGTTCTTATGCAGTAAAAAGAGGATTTCTTGGAGATGAAATGAGTTCCGAACGTCTACCGCAGTGGTTTTACGCAAGGATAAAGATCAACCGACTACAGTGGTGACGAGGACTGCCGAGTTTCTGGGCAAAGGTGACGAACACGAAGAACGGGAGGAACCCTACCGCAGATCTGTTCTAGCAAGGCAGAGAAGACTCACCGGAGTTGAGGAAGAGCGAAGGTCGCCGCCGTTATCTGGTCCGGGTCAGGGTGATGTAGTGGCCGGGTCGATGAAGATCAGGGGCGCGACGGCGGCGGCGGCGGCAGAAGCTCGGGCAGAGGAACGACAGCGCGAGGAAGAAGAAGGAGAGTGTGAGAAGAGAGTGCTGGGCCGGCCTATTTATAAGGTAAGTCATAAGTGGGCGCGAGATTCAAGGAGACCACGGCGTGGTTATCTCCCCCTCACGGCGCCTCGATTTTCGCAAAGACAGTAAAAGCAGAGATCCGTTGCGGATCTGGCGGAGTAAAAAACGGACTTAATGGAGGATGACGTCACGGCGGATTATCCGGAGTCCGGAGAATGACGTCACTCCGGGTTATGGCCTTCACACGAACGGTAAGCCGGAGATTTTTTCTGTCGGCAGAGTTGAAGATTGACACGAGCCGGCTCAAGTCAATCTGGGGCCTAATGTTGAGGATATAGACCTGGGAGTCACCCGCCAGGAGGGCTAGGTTACACTAAGGGTCATTGCCAGAAGCCCGGAGCTAAGTTTCAAGATAATGGGCCAGAGATGGGCTGAGACCCGGCGATGGCTTATTGCCCATAGTTATCATCATTGTTATAGTAGACTTGTAGTGTAAGGCAAATATTGTTTAGAGTCCGAGCCGGACACTCTTATGAGCCGGTCGGGACTCTAAGGGCCGCTGGGTGCCAACCTCCCTATAGAAAGGGACGACCCGGCAGCGGTTTAGGGGCGACAACAATCTGATCGAGAGCCGGGCATAGCTGTTTAGCTCCCTGGTTATCGAAACTCTGATTAATACCACCTCAACCGGACGTAGGCTTTTACCTTCACCGTAAGGGGCCGAACCAGTATAAACCCTCGTGTTCCTTGTCCCACTTAACCCCTTCAAGCTTCCCAATTGCGATGGCTCCATGACTAAGTCCTAACCCGAGGACATCTGCCGTGACAATTCCACGACAATATCCTTATTCCACTAAGGATAATTTTGACTGCTGTCAAGTGATCTACTCCTAGATCACTATTGTACTCCCTTGCTAAACTCTGTGTAGGGTATACAATAGGTCCAGTACACAGCATGGCATACTTTATAGAACCTATGCCTGAGGCATAGGGGATGACTTTCATTCTCTTTCTATCTTCTGCTGTGGTCGGGCTTTGAGTCTTACTCAATTTCACACCTTGTAACACAGGCAAGAATTCTTTCTTTGACTGTTCCATTTTGAACTACTTCAAAATCTTGTCAAGGTATGTACTCATTGAAAAAACTTATCAAGCGTCTTGATCTATCTCTATACATCTTGATGCTCAATATGTAAGCAGCTTCATCGAGGTCTTTCTTTGAAAAAACACCTTTCAAATACTCCTTTATGCTTTCCAGAAAATTCTACATTATTTCCGATCAACAATATGTCATTCACATATATACTTAACAGAAATATTGTAGTGCTCCCACTCACTTTCTTGTAAATACATGCTTCACCGCAAGTCTGTATAAAACTATATGCTTTGATCAACTCATCAAAGCGTATATTCCAACTCTGAGATGCTTGCACCAGTCCATAGATGGATCACTGGAGCTTGCACATTTTGTTAGCATCTTTAGGATCGACAAAACCTTTTGGTTGCATCATATACAACTCTTCTTTAAGAAATCCATTAAGAAATGTAGTTCTGACATCCATTTGCCAGATTTCATAAAATGTGGCAATTTGCTAACATGATTCGGACAGACTTAAGCATCGCTACGAGTGAGAAAATCTCATAGTAGTCAACACCTTGAACTTTGTCAAAAACTTTTTTCGACAAGTCTAGCTTTGTAGATAGTAACACTACTATCAGCATCCGTCTTCCTCATGAAAATCCATTTATTTTCTATGGCTTGCCGATCATTGGGCAAGTCAACCAAAGTCCATACTTTGTTCTCATACATGGATCCCATCTCAGATTTTATGGCCTCAAGCCATTTCGCGGAATCTGGGCTCATCATCGCTTCCTCATAGTTCGTAGGTTCGTCATGGTCAAGTAACATGAACTCCAAAATAGGATTACCGTACCACTCTGGTGCGGAACGTACTCTGGTTGACCTACGAGGTTCGGTAGTAACTTGATCCGAAGCTTCATGATCATCATCATTAACTTCCTCACTAATTGGTGTAAGCATCTGTAACGCCCACGATGCGGCTATATCTCCCACGTGTCGAGGCACGACTTAGAGGCATAACCGCATTGTGGTTTTGTCGCAAGAAGGGTCATCTTCACACAATCCCATGTAATGAACAAGAATGGGATAAAGAGTTGGCTTACAATCGCCACTTCACACAATACATAAATATAATTCATACATCATCCAAAATACACACATAGACCGTCTACGGTCAAGATCCAAATGAAAATAAGATAACCCCAAATGCTAGATCCCCGATCGTCCCAACTGGGCTCCACTACTGATCATCAGGAAAAGACACATAGTAATGACCACGTTCCTCGTCGAACTCCCACTTGAGATCGATCCCATCATCTCCACTGGCATCGTCGACACCTGCAACTGTTTTGGTAGAATCTGTGAGTCACGAGGACTCAGCAATCTCACACCCGCGAGATCAAAACTATTTAAGCTTATGGGGAAGGATGGCGTAATGAGGTGGAGCTGCAGCAGGCAATAAGCATATATGGTGGCTATCATACGCAAAAGAGAGCGAGAAGAGGAGCAACGGAACGGTCGTCATCTAGCAATGACCAAGAAGTGATCCTGAACTCCTACTTACGTCATACGTAACTCAGACCGTGTTCACTTCCCGGACTCCGCCGAGAAGAGACCATCACGGCTACACACACAGTTGATGTATTTTAACTGGGTCAAGTGTCAAGTTCTCTACAACCGAACATTAACAAATTCCCATCTGCCTCATAACCGCGGGCACGGCTTTTGAAAGATAATACCCTGCAGGGGTGTCCCAACTTAGCCCATCATAAGCTCTCACGGTCAACAAAGGATAAACCTTCTCCCGGAAAGACCCGATCAGTCTCGGAATCCCGGTTTACAAGACATTTCGACAATGGTAAAACAGGACCAGCAAAGCCACCCGAATGTGCCGACAAATCCCGATAGGAGCTGCACAAATCTCGTTCTCAGGGCACACCGGATGGGCAATACGTCGGGTTGGCATAGACCCTGGTTGCCCAGGGGGCGCCGGACATCGCCCAGTTTGGGCCAGCACTCGAAGGAACACTGGTCCGGGGGTTTAAAATAAAGATGACCCTCGGGCTCTAGAAAACCCGGGGGAAAAAGGCTTAGGTCGCAAATGGTAAAACCAAGGTTGGGCCTTGCTGGAGGAGTTTTATTCAAGGCGAACTGTCAAGGGGGTCCCATAAATCACCCAACCGCGTAAGGAACGCAAACTCAAGGAACATAATCCCGGTATGACATAAACTAGGGCGGCAAGAGTGGAACAAAACACCAGGCATAAGGCCGAGCCTTCCACCCTTTACCAAATATATATAGATGCATTAATTAAATAAGAGATATTGTGATATCCCAACATATCCATGTTCCAACATGGAACCAACTTCAACTTCACCTGCAACTAGCAACGCTATAAGAAGGGCTGAGCAAAAGCGGTAACTTAGCCAAACAACGGTTTGCTAGGAAAGGATGGTTAGAGGATGACATGGCAATATGGGAGGCATGATAAAGCAAGTGATAGGTAGCGCAGCATGGCAATAGAGCGAACAACTAGCAAAGCAAAGATAGAAGTGATTTCGAGGGGTGGTCATCTTGCCTGCAAGGTTCTCAGAGTTGTCGAAAGCTTGATCCTCGTAAGCGTACTCAACAGGTTCCTCGTTCACGAACTCGTCTCCCGGCTCTACCCAAGACAAGAACACAAGCAACGGAACCACAATCAATCATGGGAAATGCACAAGCAACATGATGCAGAACATGTATGATATGCAAGATATGCGATGCGATGCATATGCGTGCTCCGGAAGGAAAATGATGAACAAGGCAGTAACTTGGCAAACCAAGCATGCCACTGGATAGATGAGATGATTTCGGTCGAAATCGATATAAAGATCACCGGAAACGGATGCACGGTTTGCAAATGGCAAGCAAAACAAGAATGACACGAATCTGCGATTAACAGCATGATAGCACTTAGAATACATCAAGAAACTATGCTACAGCACTCCAACATAGCAACAAAGCATATGACAGTAATCTACAGGAGATGCTTGACAAAAGATGAACACTGAGCTACGGCTAGTTCACAACATAACAAGCTCAAACAAGCATGGCAAAAGTGCAAAAGATAACAGGTTCACAGACTTGGTGAAATTACTGGACATGTCTGAAACAACATCAGGTAGCAATGTTCAGAGCATGAAAACTACATGCTACAGGAATTTAACATGGCAAAAAAAGGCATGGAAGTATTCTACTAAAAGCATATGAAAAAAGTCCCTTACTGACCATAAGCCAAAAAGGACCATAAGATATGATGGCAAGCATGTAAACATAGCAAGTTTCGTTATCAGGTTTCAGACTTAGCAGAAAACAGAGCATGGCAGAAACAATAATATGAGGGCATCTTGGTGAGCTTGATGCACTCACCACAAAGCAATGCATGACAAAACAAGCATACCTACAGCAATATGGAATGTTTATGAAGCTATCCATGGCAAGAGAAAATACATAGCATGTATGGATCAACTACAACAAGCTTGGCAAAAATGAATATCACGTAAACAATCTGCCAGAAATATTTTATAGCAAAAGTAGAGCAAGATTGAGTCATGCTATGGCACTCCATAATTGCAAACAAGGGCAGGAATGGATCAATTACAACAATATCTACAAAACATCTTTACTGAACATCTCCAAAATATGCATGGATCTCTCTGTAGACTCAAGTTTACATCGCAATAAAATAACAGCAGACAAGGACTTGGAGAAATCACCAAGTCCCTGAAATCAGAAACATTACGGAGCCTAGTTTGCATGCTTGTTCTAGTCACCACAGAGATCACAAAATACATGTCATACACCACTGGAAAGATGGCATGGCATACAACAAAACACATGTAGAGCTCATGCCCATAAGATGCACAGATTAAATGATACAAAAATGACAAATCTCCAAGTTCTATTAAGAACCAGTAGATAACAGCAACTAGCACTCTTGCACCACAGATTTGGGAATCAAGATGGCCTCTAATGAACATGGTGCAATTGAACAAAATGTAGAGCATCACGAGGCGAACAATTCGACATATTACACGCGCGAAACGGAGCTATGTACAGAGAGTTATGCAATGTTGAACAGGGGCACATGCTGTAAGATGATGAAGACTTGGAGAAAATTTGGGATCGGGAAGTCAACTCACGCCAGATCTGGATCGAGCAGAGGGCGCTCGGGCTCGGGCTCGGCCGCCGGAGCTTCGAGGTCGCCGGCGCGAGGGAGGACGAGGGGGACGGCGAGGAGGCAGGAGAGGAGGCCGTCGGGGAGGAGGCGCGGTCGCCGGCGGGCGGCGGCGCGGCGGAGGGCTGCGGCGGCGCGGGAGGCGGAGGGCGCGGGCGGCGAGCGAGGCGCGCGGGCTCGCGGGGGCCGGCGCTGGGCCCGCAGGCTTCGGCGGCGGCGGCGTACGGTCTGCTGACATGGCAGCTCGTGATTGGCTGGAGGCGGCGGCGCGGGTTTCGTCCGGCGCCGGGCGGACGTGTCCGGCGCGCGGAGGGAGGCGGCTAGGGTTTGGACTGCGGTAGGATTTCGGGAGAGACACTAATTTATAGGTAGAGGGAGCTAGGAGAGTCCAAATGAGGTGCGGTTTTCGCCCACACGATCGTGATCGAACGACCTAGAGCATGGAAGGGAGTTTGGTGGGTTTTGGGCTGGTTTTGAGGGGGGTTTTGCTGCAACACACAAAAGGCATCTGCGGTTACCCGGTTAACCGTTGGAGTACCAAACGACCTCCAAATGGAACGAAACTTGACCGGTGGTATACCAAGGCCACTTGACAAGCCTCGGTCCATTCCGAGAATGTTTGACACCCGCACACGAAAGGAAACAAGAGGGGTGCACCGGAGGAGATGGGAGCGCCGGATTGCAAAACGGACAACGGGGAAAATGCTCGGATGCATGAGACGAACACGTATGAAAATGCAATGCACATGATGACATGATAAGAAATGCATGACATGAACAAAATACAAAACGAAAGACAAAACCCCGAACACGGAGGGAATATCATAACACATAGCCGAAAATGGCAAGAGTTGGAGTTACAAATATGGAAAGTTACATGCGGGGTGTTACAACACTCCACCACTACGAGAGGATCTCGTCCCGAGATCTAGGACTGAAAGAACTCCGGATATTCGGAACGGAGATGGTCCTCGCGTTCCCAGGTGGCTTCCCGGTCGGAATGGTGCGACCACTTCACTTTCAGGAATTTGATTGACTTGTTGCGAGTCTTGCGCTCAGTTTCTTCAAGAATAGCAACGGGGTGCTCATGATAAGACAAATCTTCTTGGAGGTCAATCTCTTCGAAGTTGATAGTGCGCTCAGGCGTCTTGAAGCACTTGCGGAGCTGTGACACGTGGAACACATCGTGCACGTTCGCGAAGTTGGAAGGAAGCTCGAGTTGATAGGCGAGGTCGCCTCTTTTGCCAATGATCTTGAAAGGACCCACGTATCTAGGGGCAAGCTTCCCTTTGATACCGAAGCGACGAGTGCCTTTCATTGGAGAGACGCGGAGGTAGACATGGTCTCCGATCTCGAAAGCCAAATCACGATGCTTACTATCATAGTAACTCTTCTGACGCGATTGCGCGGCTTTGAGATTATCACGGATGACTTTACACATTTCTTCAGCTTCAGTGAGTAAGTCATTGCCAAGAAGTTGGCGTTCACCAGTCTCTGACCAATTGAGAGGAGTACAGCACTTTCTGCCATAGAGAATCTCGAATGGGGCCTTGCCCGAACTCGCTTGGAAGCTGTTGTTGTAGGAGAATTCGGCATATGGAAGACAATCTTCCCATTTCATGCCAAAGGAAATGACACAAGCCCTGAGCATATCTTCAAGAATTTGATTGACTCGCTCGACTTGGCCACTAGTTTGAGGATGGAAAGCTGTGCTGAAGCGAATGTTTGTGCCCATGGCCTTCTGGAAGGAGTCCCAGAACTTAGAGGTGAAGATGCTTCCACGATCTGAAGAAATTAATTGTGGAATGCCGTGCAAGGAGACAATCCTGGAGGTGTATAGCTCTGCCAACTGAGCTGCTGTGATGGATTCTTTGATTGGAAGGAAATGAACCACTTTAGAAAGCTTGTCAATGACAACGAAGATAGCATCATTTCCGCGCTTGGACTTTGGAAATCCAGCCACGAAGTCCATTTCGATATGATCAAACTTCCATTCTGGGATAGCAAGAGGTTGGAGGAGACCAGCTGGTCGTTGGTGTTCTGCTTTCACTCTTCGACAGACATCACATTCGTTCACGAATTGAGCAATTTCTCGCTTCATTCGAGTCCACCAATACGACTGCTTGAGGTCATGGTACATCTTCGTACTTCCAGGATGAATGGAAAGGAGAGAATTGTGCGCCTCGTTCATAATGACTTTCCTTAGATCACCTTTAGGAACCACAATCCGGTCCTCGAAGAATAAAGTGTCTCTGTCATCAATGCGATAGCACCTGTATTTGGAAAGGCCCTTGTCAATACCACGTTTCACCTTCTTCACCATGGTATCCAGGAGTTGTGCCTCACGAATTTGATCTTCCAAAGTAGGAGAGACTATGAGGTTGGCAAGAAAGCCTTGAGGAACAACTTGGAGATTCAGCTTGCGGAAAGCTTCACAAAGATCCGGTTGGAATGGCTTGAGAATTAAGCTGTTGCAATAAGCCTTCCTGCTTAAAGCATCTGCAATGACATTGGCCTTGCCTGGAGTATATTCAATACTCGGATTGTACTCTTGAATCATTTCGGCCCATCGAGTCTGCCTGAGGTTGAGGTTGGGCTAAGTGAAGATGTACTTGAGACTCTTGTGATCGGTGAAAATGTCCACTTGTCTACCCAACAAGAGATGTCTCCACGTTATTAATGCATGGACAACTGCCGCCAACTCAAGATCGTGAGTGGGGTAGTTCTTTTCGTTGGGCTTCAACTGACGAGAGGTATAGGCCACAACTTTCTTCTCTGGCATTAACACAGCACCGAGACCTTGGAGAGAAGCATCACGGAAAACTTCAAATGGCTTGGATTCATCAGGAGGAGTTAAGACAGGACGGTGACGAGTTTCTCTTTGAGAGTGCTGAAAGCAACGTCACACTCAGGAGACCAGACATATTTCACATGCTTCTGGAGAAGGTTGGAAAGAGGCTTTGCAATCTTGGAGAAATTCTCAATGAATCTTCAGCAATAGCTTGCAAGACCAAGAAAACTGCGGAGCTGCTTGACATTCTGAGGAGGTTCCCAATTCACAATTGCGGACACCTTCTTGGGGTTAACAGCGATGCCCTTGGCAGAGATGATGTGACCAAGGAAAAGAACTTCATCAAGCCAAAACTCACATTTGGAGAACTTCGCATAGAATTGATACTCTCTGAGCTTGTCGAGCACCAATCGCAAATGTTTGGCATGATCCTTCTTATTCTTGGAGAAGACCAAGATATCATCGAGATACACCAGGACGAATTCATTGGTATAGGGGTTGAAGATGAAATTCATCATCCGAGAGAAAACTAGAGGAGCATTGACAAGGCCGAAAGACACGACAGTATATTCATAAGAACCAAAACTTGTTCTGAATGCTGTCTTGGGAATATCTTCTTCATGAATGCGAATCTGATGATAACCCATACGAAGGTCAAGCTTGGAGAATACTTTAGCAGCTTTGAGTTGCTCGAATAGCTCATTGATGTTGGGAAGTGGATACTTGTTCTTGATTGTCTTCTTGTTCAATGGACGGTAGTCGACACAAAGTCGGTCCGTGCCATCCTTCTTCTTTACAAAAAGAACACCACAACCCCATGGAGATGAACTCGGTCTGATCAAACCCAGACGCTCTTGTTCATCGAGCTGTTTCTTCAATTCCTTCAGCTCGTTGGGTCCAAGCTTGTATGGACGCTTGCAAACGGGTTCAGTGCCTGGCTCAAGTTCGATAACGAACTCAACTGGCCGGTGAGGAGGCATACCCGGAAGCTCTTCTGGAAAGACATCTTGATACTCACAAACGACTGGAATTTGAGAGATGGCATTCAATTCGCCCTTCTCGTTGAGAGAAAATAACCGAATGGTTTCATCACGAGCGGCATAAATGATAACATCCTCAGAAGAGTGTGTCAATTGAATTTCCCTGGCAGCACAATCAAGTTGAGCCTTGTGCTTAGAAAGCCAGTCCATCCCGAGAATTAAATCAATATCCGAGTCACCAAGAACCATTGGAGAAGACGGAAATTTATAATTGCCCATCTTGATAGAAACATCGGGAGCCATCATTTTGGTATTCATGAATAATCCCGGAGAGGAAACCGCTATCGTCTTAGGCAGATCAACAGTATGCAAATTGTTCATGGATGCAAAAGGTCTTGATATGAAAGAAATAGATGCACCAGTATCAAACAAGACATGAATACTCGGATTGTACTCTTGAATCATTTCGGCCCATCGAGTCTGCCTGAGGTTGAGGTTGGGCTGAGTGAAGATGTACTTGAGACTCTTGTGATCGGTGAAAATGTCCACTTGTCTACCCAACAAGAGATGTCTCCACGTTATTAATGCATGGACAACTGCCGCCAACTCAAGATCGTGAGTGGGGTAGTTCTTTTCGTTGGGCTTCAACTGACGAGAGGTATAGGCCACAACTTTCTTCTCTTGCATTAACACAGCACCGAGACCTTGGACAGAAGCATCACAGAAAACTTCAAATGGCTTGGATTCATCAGGAACTGATTTCAGTGACGAACTACTTTCCAATTTGGGAGAAGGTACAATTACCTTATCAAGTTCTACTTTCCACCCACTCACTTCTTTCGAGAAAAACTCTTTCTCTAGAAAGGATCATTCTTAGCAACGAATGCCTTGCCTTCGGATCTGTGATAGAAGGTGTACCCAACTGTCTCCTTTGGGTATCCTATGAAGACACATTTATCCGATTAGGGTTTGAGCTTATCAGGATGAAACTTTTTCACATAAGCATCGCAACCCCAAACTTTAAGAAACGACAACTTAGGTTTCTTGTTAAACCACAGTTCATACGGTGTCGTCTCAACGGATTTAGGTTGTGCCCCTTTTTAACGTGAATGCAGCTATCTCTAATGCATAACCCCAAAACGATAGTGGTAAATCGGTAAGAGACATCATAGATCGCACCATATCTAGTAAAGTACGATTACGACGTTCGGACACACCATTATGCTGTGGTGTTCCAAGTGGCGTGAGTTGCGAAACTATTTCACATTGTTTAAAATGAAGACCAAACTCGTAACTCAAATATTTGTCTCCACGATCAGATCGTAGAAACTTTATTTTCTTGTTATGATGATTTTACACTTCACTCTGAAATTCTTCTGAACTTTTCAAATTTTTCAGACTTATGTTTCATCAAGTAGATATACCCTTATCTGCTCAGATCATCTGTGAAGGTTAGAAAATAACGATACCCGCCGCGAGCCTCAACACTCATCGGATCGCATACATTAGTATGTATTATTTCCAATAAGTCAGTCGCTCGCTCCATCGTTCCGGAGAACGGAGTCTTAGTCATCTTGCCCATGAGGCATGGTTCGCAAGCATCAAGTGATTCATAATCAAGTGATTCCAAAAGCCCATCTGCATGGAGTTTCTTCATGCGCTTTACACCAATATGACCTAAACAGCAGTGCCACAAATAAGTTGCACTATCATTATTAACTTTGCATCTTTTGACTTCAATATTATGAATATGTGTATCACTACGATTGAGATCCAACAAACCATTTTCATTGAGTGTATGACCATAGAAGGTTTTATTCATGTAAATAGCACAACAATTATTCTTTGACTTAAATGAATAGCCGTATTGCAATAAACATGATCAAATCATATTCATGCTCAACGCAAACACCAAATAACATTTATTTAGGTTCAACACTAATCCCGAAAGTATAGGGAGTGTGCGATGATGATCATATCAATCTTGGAACCACTTCCAACACACATCGTCACTTCACCCTTAACTAGTCTCTGTTTATTTTGCAACTCCCGTTTCGAGTTACTACTCTTAGCAACTGAACCAGTATCAAATACCGAGGGGTTGCTATAAACACTAGTAAAGTACACATCAATAACATGTATATCAAATATACTTTTGTTCACTTTGACATCCTTCTTATCCGCCAAATACTTGGGGCAATTCCGTTTCCAGTGACCAGTCCCTTTGCAGTAGAAGCACTCAGTTTCAGGCTTAGGTCCAGACTTGGGCTTCTTCACTTGAGCAGCAACTTGCTTGCCATTCTTCTTGAAGTTCCCCTTCTATCCCTTTGCCCTTTTCTTGAAACTAGTGGTCTTGTTAACCATCAACACTTGATGCTCTTTCTTGATTTCTACCTTCGTCGATTTCAGCATCACGAAGAGCTTGGGAATCGTTTCCGTTATCCCTTGCATATTATCGTTCATCACGAAGTTCTAGTAACTTGGTGATAGTGACTAGAGAATTCTGTCAATCACTATCTTATCTGGAAGATTAACTCCCACTTGATTCAAGTGATTGTAGTACTCAGACATTCTGAGCACATGCTCATTAGCTGAGCTATTCTCCTCCATCTTGTAGGCAAAGTACTTGTCAAAGGTCTCATACCTTTCGACATGGGCATGAGTCTGAAATACTAATTTCAACTCTTGGAACATCTCATATGCTCTGTGGCGTTCAAAACGTCTTTGAAGCCCTGATTTTTAGTCGTAAAGCATGGTGCACTAAACTATCAAGTAGTCATCATATCGAGCTTTGCCAAACGTTCATAACATCTGCATATGCTCCTGCAATAGGTCCGTCACCTAGCGGTGCATCAAGGACATAATTCTTCTGTGCAGCAATGAGGATAATCCTCAGATCACGGACCAAGTCCGCATCATTGCTACCAACATCTTTCAACATAGTTTTTCTCTAGGAACATATCGAAATAAAACAGGAGAGCAACATCGCGAGCTATTGATCTACAACATAGTTATGCAAATACTATCAGGACTAAGTTCATGATAAATTTAAGTTCAATTAATCATATTACTTAAGAACTCCCACTTAGATAGACATCCCTCTAATCATCTAAGTGATCACGTGATCCAAATCAACTAAACCATGTCCGATCATCACATGAGATGGAGTAGTTTTCAATGGTGAACATCACTATGTTGATCATATCTACTATATGATTGATGCTCGACCTTTCGGTCTCAGTGTTCCGAGGCCATATCTGCATATGCTAGGCTCGTCAAGTTTAACCCAAGTATTCCGCGTGTGCAAAACTGGCTTGCACCCGTTGTAGATGAACGTAGAGCCTATCACACCCGATCATCACGTGGTGTCTCGGCACGACGAACTTTGGCAACGGTCCATACTCAGGGAGAACACTTGTACCTTGAAATTTAGTGAGAGATTATCTTATAAAGCTGCCGTCAAACTAAGCAAAATAAGATGTATAAAAGATAAACATCACATGCAATCAAAATATGTGACATGATATGGCCATCATCATCTTGTGCTTTTGATCTCCATCTCCAAAGTACTGTTATGATCTCCATTGTTACCGACATGACACCATGATCTCCATCATCTTGATCTTTTATCAACGTGTCGTCACATGGTCGTCTCACGAACTATTGCTTTTGCAACTATTGCTATCGCATAGCGATAAAGTAAAGCAATTACATGGCACTTGCATCTTATGCAATAAAGAGACAACCATAAGGCTCTTGCCAGTTGCCGATAACTTTAACAAAACATGATCATCTCATACAACAATTTATATCTCATCATGTCTTGACCATATCACATCACAACATGCCCTGCAAAAACAAGTTAGACATCCTCTACTTTGTTGTTGCAAGTTTTACGTGGCTGCTACGGGCTGAGCAAGAACCGTTCTTAACTACGCATCAACAACGATATTTCGTCAAGTTAGTGCTGTTTTAACCTTCACAAGGACCGGGCGTAGCCACACTCGGTTCAACTAAAGTTGGAGGAACTGACACCCGCCAGCCACCTGTGTGCAAAGCACGTCGGTAGATCCAGTCTCGCGTAAGCGTACGCGTAATGTCGGTCCGGGCCGCTTCATCCAACAATACCGCCGAACCAAAGTATCTGGTAAGCAGTATGACTTGTATCGCCCACAACTCACTTGTGTTCTACTCGTGCATATAACATCTACGCATAAAACCAGGCTCGGATGCCACTGTTGGGGAACGTAGTAATTTCAAAAAAAATTCCTACGCACACACAAGATCATGGTGATGCATAGCAACGAGAGGGGAGAGTGTGTCCACGTACCCTCATAGACCGAAAGCGGAAGCGTTAGCACAACGCGGTTGATGTAGTCGTACGTCTTCACGATCCGACCGATCCAAGTACCGAACGTACGGCACCTCCGAGTTCAGCACACGTTCAGCTCGATGACGTCCCTCGAACTCCGATCCAGCCGAGCTTTGAGGGAGAGTTCTGTCAGCACGACGGGGTGGTGACGGTGATGATGATGCTACCGACGCGGGGCTTTGCCTAAGCACCGCTACGATATGATCGAGGTGGAATATGGTGGAGGGGGGGCACCGCACACGGCTAAGAGATCAAGAGATCAATTGTTGTGTCTAGAGGTGCCCCCTGCCCCCGTATATAAAGGACCAGGGGGAGGGGGCGGCCGGCCAGGAGGAGGGCGCGCCAGGGAGGAGTCCTACTCCCACCGGGAGTAGGATGTCACGACCGGATTTTTGGGATAATAATTTCCCAGAAAAACGGCCTTTGTGCTCACCAGCCCCAGGATTACTGTTAGCTGATGAGGCACCAACTCGATACAAGAATTCCAAGCAAAGGACAAAAATATGTAGTACAAGACCATTGTGGCCTAGGAGTACAACATTAGGTTTCTAATGGTTGAGGGCGGAAGCGGTTGGGTACATCTGCGTCTATGGGACTCCATTTCCCACAAGAAACAGCTGACCAGGATAACTCCCATCTTCGCGAGGCTGCTATCGTCAACACGTAGGCTCCGAGGTTGTCACCGCGATGCTTATCTCCAAGCAAAGAATCTGGCCAAGACAATAGCCAGGGACAAGCCAGTGAGTACGTTTGAATGTACTCGCAAACATTAAGAACACGGGTATAATATAATAAGGGACAATCATGCTCCGAAAGAATTTTGATCCCAACGTCTGTCACGAAATATACGAAAAAAAACCATGATGCACACATGTGGTTAAAATAATCCAAAGTAAAATACTGGGTGCCAAACAAGGGTCTGAATGACTCCTCGAGAGGAAACTGCAAGAATAGTAATACTGGTGCCAAACGAGGGTCTGAATGACTCCTCGAGAGGAAACTGCAAGAATAGAAATGCCACAGTCGGGCGTCTGAGCGACACCACATAAAGGGCTTATAAGAGAATAATCACAGTGAATATCCAGGAGGTAGAACCATCCCAGGGATACTCAATAAAATACATAATATAAATGGTTAGTCCATAATAATAAAGATCATAATCCATATGTGCTACAATCGTAAACAATACTTAGTTCAGTCGTTTCTCCATCCGAAAACCGATATTTTGTCTAGTCAAGCCGTATCTCCATCCGAATACCGTTACTATGATCCAGTTAGCCGTGTCTCCATCCGAAAACCGTCACTGAGTTCTAGCTAATTCGTTCTCCATCCGGATACCGTTACTAGATTCAACTCAGACTGTGGTCCTTACTCAAGAACATGACTATCCAACAGGATATATCCTCTGCAGAGGGAGTACAATTTTCCCACGAGTAACGGGTTTACTTAGTCCATCGGGACTAATTCCGTCTACGGTCTTTTAATTGAAAACACGCCTGACCTGCACACACCAGCTTAACTCACCGGTGTCTGGAATCACCCACGACACCTGCCAAGCAAAACTCTAAGTGGGGAGGCTACAACCTCGATGTAGCATGGGATCAAATTTCTATTCGCGCGCTCTAAGGGGGTGCCCCCCCTCTCGGTCCCAACCGGAAACACCCATGCCCCCGGACCAGGTGGTCTGCCTACCGGATGCACCCGGTATCTTCCACCATGGCCTCTCTGTACGGTGTGTGCTTTGGTAAGGGGTTGACAACCTACTGAACCATACCCCGTCTATGACAGGGACAAGTGGTGGTACCAACAAATAAGGAAGCTACTGATCAAGACTCGATCTACGACCAACTCAGGTGGTCCAAGTATCCTCCAACAATATTACCATTTATGAAATAAATCACCACTCCTCAAGCCTCACCATGCCATACCGGACATACTCGTCTCGACGAGGGACTAGGGACAAGCTCGTGTCTACCCAAGACCACGACTTTCCCGGCTTCCTTCCGGTATGCATGAGGAGCTCACGAGGATGATCCAAATCACTAGTGTATCCATTGCTGACCACAAAACAACTCCAAAGTGTACTCATGTACGAGACTATATCGATACATAAAGCTAACGCATACCCCAAGTCAAAAGGTGTTGTGATCGTATCAGAACACCACAACAAAATATTATGCCAGAGTTCAGAAATGCTTGCCTTCAAGAGTATGCAAAGGATGCACTTTTTGGAAGCTTTCCCTTTTCTCCAAAATCCTATTTTGCAAAATATCCAAATAACAAATATTTCAAACACAGTACCAAAAGTTGTCTCAAATATTTTTTAAATAAATCTTAAAATAAACTAGATGAAAGTTTAGAGAGGTAGGAAAAAGAATCAACTCATTTGGAGTTTTATTTTAAAAGTTATAGCCAGTCAAAGTTTGGTCAAATCTCTGTTTTAAAAAAAACCAGAAAAGAAAACGTTTCGAGGGGAAATACGCTTTCACAGCAGAGGAGACGTACTCGGGATCTATGCGCCTTCACTTAAAACAGAGAAGACGGCGTGCGGGTCACTGACAGTGGGTCCAGAGGGCCCACTGGTCAGGTTTGACCGTTCTCCCTCTCCCTCCTTTCTCTCTGCCCGAACGGTGGCGGGCCTCCGGCGATCGCCGTCGATGAACGGCGGCTCTTCGAGGGCACCTGAGGGTAGGGATGGACTCGCGAGGTCGGGGCGGTCCTCTCGGTGGTTGCTGGTTCGTCGGAGGTGGAAGGAGTCGCCGGCGGCGAGCTCCGCGGCGGAGAGGGCCACGGTGGTGAAGTGGTTTTTGAGCTCCGGTGGTCTCCGATCGAGGTTGGGTAGATGGGTAGCTTCGCAAGGACCAGGGGAAACTACTGGTGGCGCTGGTTTGGCGAGAGAGTGGCTGGCTGCGACGTATTGCACCGGAGTTTGGCGGCGGCCGAGCTGGCCGGAGTCGAGGAAGATGGCCACTACGGGTCGATCCACTGCTTGGGGAGCTCTACGGGGAGGGTCTGAGGTCGCCTGAGGTCTTGAACGAGTTCGGGGACCCTTTAAATAGGCGCTCGGGGCTGGACCGCGGCGGCTGAGGATAAGATCGCCGGCGACAGCCGTGCTGTAGCCGCAGGGCGACGTGGCGGCGACGAGCGCGTGCCGACGAGCTCCGGGATAAGATCGAGCTATTCACAGGGGCAGCTGGCGCGCTGGGGTGGTTTGGGCGGTGCCGAACATGGCAGAGGCCGCTGCCGACGCCGGCGTGCCGCCAAGGGCTCTGCCAGCGGCGCTGCGGGGCGCCAGAGATGGCGTGGAGAGGGGGCGAGCTAGTGCGCGGTTCAGCGGTGGAGCAGGGGCCAGGGACGGGTCGTGTCGAGTGCGGCAGTGTGGCGCGGCGGCTTAGTGCGCGCGCGTGCAAAACGTGCGCTCTGGGCGCGTCCAGAGCACGCACGGCATCTGCTCGACGAAATGCCAGGGCGGTCTAGAGCGCGAGGGTGGAGCTGGCAAATAACAGGACTAGGATAGGGGCAACTAGGAGCTCAATGGACAAGGTGGCTGGGTCATTGGAGTAAGTTCACAGTGCAAACTAGAAAACATGCCTCAAGCTGACTGTGCATACCAAGTGTTCGACAGAATGCCAAGTGCACTTTGGCAACTCTTGGAGTGGCCAAAGTCTCCAGATCAGGGTCTCTTTAGATGCAGGAGATGGTGGTAAGATCACTTGGGCAAAACCAGAAACTTGTTAGTGCAAGTTTTGCAAAACTCCAGTTTTGGACAGAAAGAAAAAGGGTTTATTGCAAGCACTTAAAAACCTCCAATGATTCCACTCTCCTGGACTTAAGGGTTTTGAAGGGAGGGCTACAAGTAGGAAAAAGCTCAGGGTCACTAGAGCAAAATAAAATAAGGTTGCAGTACAAATCACCAAATTTGACCAGAATGCAAAAGAGGGTGATTCACTCAAATTTTTCAAAGAACATCACTGGGTTTTTGCATAGAGTTGAATTGTATGCATCCACTGACATCTCTAAACACTTGGAAGAATTTTTAAAGAAATATTTAAATGGGTTGTAGTGCAAAAGTGCCTATTGGACCAGATTGGAAAAGTTGGTGTAGAGCTCAAATCTCCAATGGCCAAAAGGTATTTTTGCATAAAAGTGATGTGGAAACATCACATGACATCCCCAAATTTTGGTGGAAATTTTAAAAGCATTTATCAAATGGTTGCAGTGCAAAACAGGCTCCAAATTCAAAGAAATTATTTTTAAAAGCATAAAGCTCTGAGAAAACAAATCATGCAAATTTTAAATCCACTGATAAAGAATTGTTTTATAGAGAGTATTCAAGTTCAACAATACCTTTTTGAAAGTTTTTCCAATAGAGGTAAAATCCAAAATAACAAAGGGTAAGTCTTGAAAAAATGGAAAAGTTTTATTTCCTGGCAAAACTTTTAATAAACAAAACAGGGTCAAAATTTTTGGGTGTTACATAGGACTCCCTCTTTTCCTAGTTGGAGTAGGAGGGGGAAAGGAAGGGAAGGAGAGAGGGGGAAGGAAAGGGGGCGCCGCCCCCCTCCTTGTCCAATTCGGACTAGAGGGAAGGGGGCGCGCGGCCAGCCCTAGCCGCCCCTCCTCTTCTCCACTAAGGCCCATCTTGGCCCATTAAACTCCCAAGGGGGTTCCGGTAACCCCCCGGTACTCCGGTATGTGTCCGAAACTCCCTGAAACCATTTCGGTGTCCGAACATAGTCGTCCAATATATCGATATTTATGTCTCGACCATTTCGAGACTCCTCGTCATGTCCGTGATCATATCCGGGACTCCGAACTACCTTCGGTACATCAAAACACAAAACTCATAATACCGATCATCATCTAACTTTAAGCGTGCGGACCCTACGGGTTCGAGAACTATGTAGACATGACCGAGACACGTCTCCGGTCAATAACCAATAGCGGAACTTGGATGCTCATATTGGCTCCTACATATTCTACGAAGATCTTTATCGGTCAAACCGCATAACAACATACGTTGTTCCCTTTGTCATTGGTATGTTACTTGCCCGAGATTTGATCGTCGGTATCTCAATACCTAGTTCAATCTCATTACCGGCAAGTCTCTTTACTCGTTCCGTAATACATCATCTCGCAACTAACTCATTAGTCACAATGCTTGCAAGGCTTATGTTGATGTGCATTACCGAGAGGGCCCAGAGATACCTCTCCGACAATCGGAGTGACAAATCCTAATCTCGAAATACGCCAACCCAACAAGTACCTTCGGAGACACCTGTAGAGTACCTTTATAGTCACCCAGTTACGCTGTGACGTTTGGTAGCACACAAAGTGTCCCTCCGGTAAACGGGAGTTGCATAATCTCATAGTCATAGGAACATGTATAAGTCATGAAGAAAGCAATAGCAACATACTAAACGATCAAGTGCTAAGCTAACGGAATGGGTCAAGTCAATCACATCATTCTCCTAATGATGTGATCCCGTTAATCAAATGACAACTCATGTCCATGGCTAGGAAACTCAACCATCTTCGATTAACGAGCTAGTCAAGTAGAGGCATACTAGTGACACTATGTTTGTCTATGTATTCACACATGTATTATGTTTCTGGTTAATACAATTCTAGCATGAATAATAAACATTTATCATGATATGAGGAAATAAATAATAACTTTATTATTGCCTCTAGGGCATATTTCCTTCAGACTGAGCCTTGAACTGCAAGTTTTCTACGAATATAGCTTCACACAAAGCCTTGACCGATACGTGGCTACCGTGGGTCTTCCCCACGGGTGGAGCTTATGCGTCATACTCCGAGACCTTTCATGAGTTTACTAGAGAGAACCCTACTCTCATAGATTGCAACGTTTAACAATCAGACTCATATAGGTGCGTTCTTCAAAAGATGTTCTGCAGGACAACATCTTTGCTTCAATGAGCCACTTAGAACAAATTAAGATATACATCAACCTGCCATGCAGATTTAGGAGAGTATTGCATCTTCATGGAGTGGTATTGTTAACAGTAAGGATACTCTCCTCTCAGTTGACCAACAACTTGTCTTCCACATCTAATTTACATGATCTCCGATCACATAGACTAGGTTACCACTGTGAACAACTCATATTGTGGGTCTCATACCCATCTCCCTTGATGCATTATCTATCACATTACATGATAGACCCTTAGTAAAAGGATCTGCCAGATTCTTAGACGTTTGGATATAATCCAATGCAATAACTCTGGAATTTTTCATTTTTCTGACAGACTTTAACCTTCTCTGAGCGTGTCTTGATGACTTCATGTTATCATTTGAGCTGCTCACTTTCGTGATCACAGTTTGATTGTCACAGTTCATAAGGATACCCGGTATAGGTTTCTCAACAACCGGCAAGTCATTCAAGAGCCGACGAAGCCAATCTGCTTCGACCGTAGCTGTATCTAGTGTTGTGAGTTCTGCTTCCATTGTTGACCTCGTTAAGATGGCATGCTTGCAAGACTTCCAATAAACAGCGCCACCTCCATAAGTGAATACATATCCGCTCGTGGCCTTTATCTCATCAGCATCTGAGATCCAGTTTGAGTCATTATACCCTTCTAGTACCTTTGGGTACCCAGTGTAGTGAATTCCATAATTCGCAGTGCCTTTCAAATAACGCAAAACTCTCTCTAGAGCTTTCCAATGCACATCTCCTGGTTTTGAGACAAACCGACTCAGTTTGCTAACAGCAAAAGAGATGTCAGGTCTTGTAGCACTGGCTAGGTACATAAGCGAACCAATAATCTGAGAATGTTTCAATTGATCTCTAGCAATTCTTTGATTCTTTCGAAGCAACACACTGGCATCACATGGTGTTGGAGAGGGCTTGTAGTCACTATAACCAAAGCGACTCAAGATATTTTCCACATAGTGAGATTGAAGCAATGTAATCCCACCATCATCGTCTCTCAACAACTTGATGTTCAGAATGACATCAGCCACTCCTAAATCCTTCATCTTAAAGCAACGAGATAGGAAATCCTTGACCTCCTTAATAACATTCAGATTTGTTCCGAAAATCAGTATGTCATCAACATACAAGCAAAGAATAACTCCTTCGCCCCCACCACGGCGATAGTACACACATTTATTAGCTTCGTTTACAATGAATCCTGCAGCTGTTAAAGTTCTTTCAAACTTCTCATGCCACTGCTTGGGTGCTTGCATAAGTCCATACAAAGACTTCAGCAACTTGCACACTTTGCCTTCCTGACCATCTAGTACAGACCCATCTGGTTGTTCCATGTAAATTTCCTCATCCAACTCTCCATTTAGGAAAGCAGTCTTAACATCCATTTGATGGACGAGAAGACCATGTGAGGCAGCTAGTGAAAGTAGAACTCGAATAGTGGTCAGTCGAGCCACGGCTAATTAGGTATCAAAGAAGTCTTCACCTTCCTTTTTGGTATAACCCTTGGCCACGAGACGTGCCTTGTACTTTTTGATAGTACCATCAGGCCTAAGCTTCTTCTTGAATACCCATTTGCACCCTATAGGTTTGCACCCATAAGGACACTGAGTTATCTCCCAAGTTTCATTTGCCAAGATGGAATCCATCTCACTACGGACCGCTTCCTTCCAGTAGTCAGCATCTTCAGATGCATAGGCCTCTGAAATAGAACTGGGAGTGTCATCTATGAGATACACAAGAAAATCATCACCAAAGGACTTTGCAGTCCTCTGTCTCTTGCTCCTAGTAGGAACTTCATTGTTCTGCTCCACAGGATTTTCAAAGTGTTCCATCGAAATGGCAGGTTTAGTAATTGTAACTGGTTCCTGATTTGATGAACTAGGCATCTCCTGATTAGATGAGGTAGCCATATCCTTCATGGGAAAGATATCTTCAAAGAAAGTCGCATCATTCGACTCCATGATCGTACCGACATGCATGTCAGGTACCTCAGATTTTACAACCAAGAATCTATAACCAATGCTATGAAAAGCATATCCCAGGAAAACACAATCCACAGTCTTTGGTCCAATGCAAGCTCGCGCTTCTTTGGAATTGGCACATTGACTTTCGCCAAACAACCCCAGGTTCATAAATAAGAGAGCTTTAACCTTTTCTTCTCCCGTTCCTCGAATGGAGTTATCTCTTTGTTCTTTGCGGGAACTCGGTTTAGGACATGACATGCTGTCAATATCGCCTCCCCCCACCATGCCTTGGAGAGACCTGATACGTCCATTTTGGATCATGCTTTTATATCAATATTTATTGCATTATGGGCTGTTATTACACATTATGTCACAATACTTATGCCTTTTCTCTCTTATTTTACAAGGTTTACATGAAGAGGGAGAATGCCGGCAGCTGGAATTCTGGGCTGGAAAAGGAGCAAATATTAGAGACCTATTCTGCACAACTCCAAAAGTCCTGAAACTCCACGAAAGTCAGTTTTGGAATATATTAAAAATATTGGGCGAAGAAAGCACCAGAGGGGGGCCACCCACTGTCCACGAGGGTGGAGGGCGCGCCCTACCCCCCTGGGCGCGCGCCCTGCCTCGTGGGCCACCTGGAAGCCCCCCGATGCCCATCTTCTGTTATAAGGTGTCTTTTGCCCTGGAAAAAAATAGAAGAAAGCTTTCGGGACGAAGCACCACCGTCTCGAGGCGGACCCTTGGCGGAACCAATATAGGGCTCCGGCGAAGCTGTTCTGCCGGGGAAACATCCCTCCGGGAGGGGGAAATCATCACCATCGATCCTCTCATCGGGAGGGGGTCAATCTCCGTCAACATCTTCACCAGCACCATCTCATCTCAAACCCTAGTTCATCTTTTGTATCCGATCTTTGTCTCAAAACCTCAAATTGGTACCTGTGGGTTGCTAGTAGTGTTCATTACTCCTTGTAGTTGATGCTAGTTGGTTTATTCGGTGGAAGATTATATGTTCAGATCCTTTATGCACATTAATACCCCTCTGATTATGAACATGAATATGATTTGTGAGTAGTTACGTTTGTTCCTGAGGATATGGGAGAAGTCTTGTTATAAGTAGTCATGTGAATTTGGTATTCGTTCGATATTTTGATGAGATGTATGTTGTCTTTCCTCTAGTGGTGTTATGTGAACGTCGACTACATGACACTTCACCATTGTTTGGGCCTAGGGGAAGGCATTGGGAAGTAATAAGTAGATGATGGGTTGCTAGAGTGACAGAAGCTTAAACCCTGATTTATGCATTGCTTCGTAAGGGGCTAATTTGGATCCATATGTTTCATGCTATGGTTAGGTTTACCTTAATTCTTCCTTCCTAGTTGCGGATGCTTGCGAGGGGGGTTAATCATAAGTGGGATGCTTGTCCAAGGAAGGGCAGTACCTAAGCACCGGTCCACCCACATATCAAATTATCAAAGTAACGAACGCGAATCATATGAGCATGATGAAAACTAGCTTGACGATAATTCCCATGTGTCCTCGGGAGCGCTTTCCTTTATATAAGAGGTTGTCCAGGCTTGTCCTTTGCTACAAAAAGGATTGGGCCACCTTGCTGCACCTTGTTTACTTTTGTTACTTGTTACCCGTTACGAATTACCTTATCACAAAACTATCTGTTACCGATAATTTCAGTGCTTGCAGAGAATACCTTACTGAAAACTGCTTGTCATTTCCTTCTGCTCCTCGTTGAGTTCGACACTCTTACTTATCGAAAGGACTACGATAGATCCCCTATACTTGTGGGACATCAAGAATCTTTTCTGGCACCGTTGTCGGGGAGTGAAGTGCATTTGGTAAGTGGAATTTGGTAAGGAAAAATTTCTATAGTGTGCTAAAATTTACTGTCACTTGTTACTATGGAAAATAATCCTTTGAGGGGCTTGTTCGGGGTATTTTCACCCTGACCAGTAGAGCAAAGAGTTTCTCCTCAACCTACTGAACCTACTTAAAATGTTTACTTCTAAATCCTTTCGGGTATGACAGAGAAACTGCTAGCTAATCCTTTTACAGGAGATGGAACATTACATCCCGATATGCACCTAATCTATGTGGATGAAGTTTGTGGATTATTTAAGCTTGCAGGTATGCCCGAGGATGTTATCAATAAGAAGGTCTTCCCTTTATCTTTGAAGGGAAAGGCATTGAAATTGTTCAGGCTATGTGATGATATTGGATCATGGAACTACAACCGATTGAAATTGGAATTTCATCAGAAGTTTTATCCTATGCATGATCGTAATTATATATATAATTTTTGGCCTCGCGAAGGAGAAGTATCGCTCAAGCTTGGGGGAGTCTTAAGTCAATGTTATATTCATGCCCCAATCATGAGCTCTCAAGAGAAATTATTATTCAAAAAATTTATGCTCGGCTTTCTCTCAATAATCGCTCCATGCTCGATACTTCTTGTACTGGTTCTTTTATGATGAAGACTATTGAATTCAGATGGGATTTATTGGAAAGAATTAAATGCAACTCTGAAGATTGATAACTCGACGAAGGTAAGGAGTCAGGTATAACACCTAAGTTTGATTATGTTAGATCTTTTATGGATACCGATGCTTTTCGTGAATTTAGCACTAAATATGGACTTGACTCTGAGATAGTAGCTTCTTTCTGTGAATCATTTGCTACTCATGTTGATCTCCCTAAGGAGAAGTGGTTTAAATATCATCCTCCCATTGAAGTAAAAGTAGTTGAACCTATTAAAGTTGAAGAAAAGACTATCACTTATAATGTTGATCCTATTGTTCCTACCGCTTATATTGAGAAACCACCTTTCCCTGTTAGAATAAAGGATCATGCTAAAGCTTCAACGGTGGTTCGTAAGAGTAAGGCTAGAACACCTACACCCCCTGTGCAAATTAAAGTTGAACCTAGTATTTCTATGGTTAAGAATCTCTTAGTCGATAATATTGATGGGCATGTTATTTACTTCTGTGATGAAGCTGCTAGAATTGCTAGACCCAATACTAAAAATAAACATAGACCTGTTGTTGGCATGCCTGCTATTTCTGTTAAAATAGGACATCATTGTTATCATGGCTTATGTGATATGGGTGCTAGCGCGAGTGCAATACCTCATTCCTTATACGAAGAAATTATGCATGATATTGCACCTGCTGAGATAGAAGATATTGATGTTACAATTAAGCTTGCCAATAGAGATACTATTTCACCAATTGGAATTGTTAGAGATGTTGAAGTCTTGTGTGGGAAAGTTAAATATCCTACTGATTTTCTTGTTCTTGGTTCCCCACAAGATGACTTCTATCCCATTATATTTGGTAGACCCTTCTTGAATATTGTTACTGCTAAGACAGACTGCAAAAAGGATATTGTTACTGTAGGTTTAGGGGATATGTCTCATGATTTTAATTTTGCTAAATTTCATAGACAACCCCATGATAAAGAATTGCCTAGTAAAGATGAAATTATTGGTCTTGCTTCTATTGCCATGCCTCCTAATGATCCTTTAGAACAATATTTGCTAGACCATGAAAATGATATGTTTATGAATGAAAGAAGGGAAATAGATGAAGTATTCTTTAAACAGGGACCTATTTTGAAATACAACTTGCCTGTTGAAATTCTAGGGGATCCTCCTCCACCCAAGGGTGATCCCGTGTTTGAGCTTAAACCATTACCTGATACTTTTAAATATGCTTATCTTGATGAAAAAAAAAGATATATCCTGTTATTATTAGTGCTAACCTTTCAGAGCAGGAAGAAGAGAAATTATTGAAAACTCTGAAGAAGCACTGTGCTGCTATTGGATATACTCTTGATGATCTTAAGGGCATTAGTCCCACTCTATGCCAGTACAAAATAAAATTGGAGAAAGACGCTAAACTGGTTGTTGATCACCAATGACGGTTAAATCCTAAGATGAAAGAAGTGGTAAGAAATGAAATACTAAATCTTCTGGAGGGAGGTATAATTTATCCTGTTGTTGATAGTCAGTGCGTAAGTCATGTCCATTGTGTCCCTAAGAAGTGAGGTATTACTGTTGTTCCTAATGATAAAGACGAATTGATCCCACAAAGAATTGTTACAGGTTATAGAATGGTAATTGATTTCCGCAAATTAAATAAGGCTACTAGAAAGGATCATTACCCTTTACCTTTTATTGATCAAATGCTAGAAAGAGTATCCAAACATACACATTTTTGCTTTCTAAACGGTTATTCTGGTTTTTCTCAAATACCTGTGTCAAAGGAGGATCAGGAAAAAACCACTTTTACTTGCCCTTTCGGTACCTTTGCTTATAGACGTATGCCTTTTGGTTTATGTAATGCACCTGCTACCTTTCAAAGATGTACGACTGCTATATTCTCTGACTTTTGTGAAAAGATTGTTGAGGTTTTCATGAATGATTTGTCCGTGTATGGAACTTCTTTTGATGATTGCTTAAGCAACCTTGATCGAGTTTTGTGGAGATGTGAAGAAACTAATCTTGTCTTGAATTGGGAGAAGTGCCACTTTATGGTTAATGAAGGTATTGTCTTGGGGCATACAATTTCTGAAAGAGGTATTGAAGTTGATAAAGCTAAAGTTGATGCTATTGAAAAGATGCCTTGTCCTAAGGACATTAAAGGTATAAGAAGTTTCCTTGGTCATGCCGGTTTTTATAGGAGGCTCATTAAAGACTTCTCAAAAATTTCTAGGCCTCTGACTAATCTCTTACAAAAATATGTTCCTTTTGTCTTTGATGATGATTGTGTAGAAGCATTTGAAATACTTCAGAAAGCCTTGATTTCTGCACCTATTGTTCAGCCACCTGATTGGAATTTACCCTTTCAAATTATGTGTGATCCTAGTGATTATGTTGTAGGTGTTGTTCTAGGACAAAGAGTTGATAAGAAATTAAATGTTATCCAATATGCTAGTAAAACTCTAGACAGTCCCCAGAGAAATTATGCTACTACTGAAAAAGAATTTTTAGCAGTTGTATTTGCTTGTGATAAGTTCAGACCTTATATTGTTGATTCTAAAGTAACTGTTCACACTGATCATGCTGCTATTAAATACATTATGGAAAAGAAAGATGCTAAACCTAGACTTATTAGATGGGTTCTCTTGCTACAAGAATTTGATTTGCATATTATTGATAGGAAGGGAGCTGAGAACCCCGTTGCAGACAACTTGTCTAGGTTAGAAAATGTTCTTGATGACCCACTCCCTATTGATGATAGTTTTCCTGATGAACAATTAGCTATCATAAATGCTTCTCGTACTGCTCCATGGTATGCTGATTATGCTAATTACATTGTTGCTAAATTTATACGACCTAGTTTCACATACGAGCAAAAGAAAAAGTTTTTCTATGATTTAAGACATTACTTCTGGGATGACCCACACCTTTATAAAGAAGGATTAGATGGTATTATTATGCGTTGTGTACCTGAGCATGAACAGGAATAGATCCTACGCAAGTGTCACTCCGAGGCTTATGGAGGACACCACGCTGGAGATAGAACTGCACAAGGTATTGCAATCCGGTTTTTATTGGCCTACTCTTTTCAAAGATGCCCGAAAGTTTGTCTTGTCTTGTGATGAATGTCAAAGAATTGGTAATATTAGTAGGCGTCAAGAAATGCCTATGAACTATTCACTTGTTATTGAACCATTTGATGTTTGGGCTTTGATATATTGGACTGTTTCCTTCCTCTAATGGGTATACACATATTTTAGTTGTTGTTGATTACGTAACTAAGTGGGTAGAAGCTATTCCAACTAGTAGTGCTGATCATAACACCTCTATTAAGATGCTTAAAGAAGTTATTTTTTCGAGGTTTGGAGTCCCTAGATACTTAATGACTGATGGTGGTTCACATTTTATTCATGGTGCTTTTCGTAAAATGCTTGCTAAGTATGATGTTAATCATTGATTGCATCTACCACCCACAGTCTAGTGGTCAAGTAGAACTGAGTAATAGAGAGATTAAATTAATTTTGGAAAAGACTGTTAATAGATCTAGAAAGAATTGGTCCAAGAAACTTGATGATGCATTATGGGCCTATAGAACTGCATATAAAAATCCTATGGATATGTCTTCGTATAAAATGGTTTATGGAAAAGCATGTCACTTACCTCTCGAACTAGAACATAAGGCATATTGGGCCATTAAAGAGCTCAATTATGATTTCAAACTTGCCGGTGAGAAGAGACTATTTGACATTAGCTCACCTGATGAGTGGAGAACCCAGGCCTATGAGAATGCCAAACTGTTTAAAGAAAAAGTTAAAAGATGGCATGACAAAACAATACAAAAGCATGAGTTTAATGTAGGTGATTATGTTTTGTTATACAACTCCCGTTTAAGATTTTTTGCAGGAAGACTCCTCTCTAAATGGGAAGGTCGTTACGTTATCAAGGAGGTCTATCGTTCCGGTGCCATAAAATCAACAACTTTGAAGGCACAAATTCGAAGGTGGTGAACGGTCAAAGAATTAAACATTATATCTCAGGTAATCCCATAAATGTTGAAACCAATGTTATTGACACCGTAACCCCGGAGGAGTACATAAGGGACACTTTCCAGAACGTTTCAGACTCTGAAAAGGAATAGGTATGTGGTACGGTAAGTAAACCGATCCCAAAACAGTTCTAACATCATTTTTTTCTCCGTTTTGGAATACTTAAGAAAATAGGAAAATAAGAAGTAGTCTGGAAAGGACACGATGCATCCACGAGGGTGGAGGGCGCGACCTACCCCCTGGGCGCGTCCCCCTGCCTCGTGGGCACCTCATGTGCCCTCTGGACTCCGTTTTCTTGTACGATACTTCTTTTGGTCGGTAAAACTTCATTATATAATCTCCCGAAGGTTTTGACCACGGTACCACGACAAAATCCTCTGCTTTTGTTTCGAGCTGTTTTTCTGACAGATCTAGATCACCATGACGTCTTCAAGCGCCCCAAGGACAAGTTTTTCGAGAAGGTCATCAACCCCTACCTCGCGGAGGTGCTGCAACACCCTCAAACCATTGAGATGCGTGAGGGGGTGCTGCACATCTGCGATGTTGAGGGACCAAAGAGGACCGGAAGCGTGGAGACAAGACTCGAAGCAATGGAGCAACAAGTTTTCAAGTGCCAGGGGATGGTTGATAACCCACAAGTATAGGGGATCAATTGTAGCCTCTTTCGATAAGTAAGAGTGTCGAACCCAACAATGAGCTAAAGGTAGAACAAATATTCCCTCAAGTTCTATCGACCACCGATACAACTCTACGCACGCTTAACGTTCGCTTTACCTAGAATAAGTATGAAACTAGAAGTACTTTGTAGGTGTTGTTGGAAAGGTTTGCAAGAATATAAAGAGCGCGTAAATAAAAAGTAGGGGTTGTTTAGATAAAGAAGTAATAAAGTTAGTATAGCGAGTGTGGAAAAGTGGTGGTAGGAGTTGTGAAATTGTCCCTAAGCAATTGACTACTTTACTAGACCGATAGCAAGTTTTATGTGGGAGAGGCCACTGCTAGCATGTCATCTCTGACTTGGAATTCTATGCACTTATGATTGGAACTATTAGCAAGCATCCGCAACTACTAACGTTCATTAAGGTAAAACCCAACCATAGCATTAAGTTATATTGGTCCCCCTTCAATCCCGTATGCATCAATTTCTATGCTAGGTTGAAGCTTCTGTCACTCTTGCCCTCCAGTACATAGTCCTATCAACATACAACTAACCCTATGGTGTGATCCACGCGCGTGCTCATATGATGGGCACCAAAGGACAGCAACATAACCACAAGCAAATTAAATCAATCATAGCAATTCATCAACCACCGATAGGACAACGAAAATCTACTCAGACATCATAGGATGGCAACACATCATTGGATAATAATATGAAGCATAAAGCACCATGTTCAAGTAGAGGGTACAGCGGGTTGCGGGAGAGTGGACCGCTGTAGATAGAGGGGGAAGGTGATAGAGATGTTGGTGAAGATGGCGTAGGTGTTGGTGAAGATCGCGGTGATGATGATGGCCCCCGGTGGCGTTCCGGCGCCACCGGAAGCGAGGGGGAGAGAGGCCCCCTCCTTCTTCTTCTTCCTTGACCTTCTCCCTAGGTGGGAGAAGGGTTTCCCCTCTGGTCCTTGGCCTCCATGGCATGGGAGGGGCGAGAGCCCCTCCGAGATTGGATCTGTCTCTCTGTCTCTCTCTGTTTCTGCGTTCTCCTGGTCTGCCCTTTCACCGTTTCGTATATATATGGAGATCCGTAACTCCGATTGGATTGAAACCTTCGCCCAGATTTTTATCCGAAAATTAGCTTTCTTGCGGCCGAAGAAGAGCAGCAACCGCCTTACGGGTGGCCCACAAGGGTCAGGGGCGCGCCCAGGGGGGCAGGCGCGCCCCTGCCTCATGGCCACCTCGGGCACCGTCTCGCGTTGATTCTTCTTCCCATATTCTCCAAATATTCCAAAAATATTCTTCGTCTGTTTTTATCCCGTTTGGATTCCGTTTTATATGGGGTTTCTGCGAAACATAAAACATGCAACAAACAGGAACTGGCACTGGGCATTGGATCAATATGTTAGTCCAAAAATAATATAAAAAGTTGCCAAAAGTATATGAAAGTTGAATAATATTGGCATGGAACAATCAAAAATTATAGATACGACGGAGACGTATCAGCATCCCCAAGCTTAATTCCTGCTCGTCCTCGATTAGGTAAATGATAAAAAAGATAATTTTTGATGTGGAATGCTACCTAGCATAATCTTGATCATGTATCAAATCATGGCATGAATATTAAGACACGAGTGATTCAAAGCAATAGTCTATCATTTGACATCAAGACAATAATACTTCAAGCATAGCAACCAAGCAATTATGTCTTGTTGAAATAACATAGCCAAAGAAAGCTCATCCCTAAAAAATCATATAGTCCGTCTATGCTCCATCTTCACCACACAAAGCATTCAAATTGTGCACAACCCCGATGAAAAGCCGAGCAATTGGTTCATACTTTTTAACGCGCTTCAGCCTTTTCAACTCTCACGCAATACATGAGCGCAAGCCATGGATATAGCACTATAGGTCGAATAGCATATGATGATGGAGGTTTGTGTGGAGAAGACAAAAAGGAGAAAGTCTCACATCGACGCGGCTAATCAACGGGCTATGGAGATGCCCATCAATTGATGTCAATGTGAGGAGTAGGGATTGCCATGCAACGGATGCACTAGAACTATAAGTGTATGAAAGCTCAAACTGAAACTAAGTGGGTGTGCATCCAACTTGCTTGCTCATGAAGACCTAGGGCATTTGAGGAAGCCCATCATTGGAATATACAAGCCAAGTTCTATAATGAAAATTCCCACTAGTATATGAAAGTGATAACTCAAGAGACTCTCTATATGAAGAACATGGTGCTACTCTGAAGCACAAGTGTGGTAAAAGGATAGTAACATTGCCCCTTCTCTCTTTTTCTCTCATTTTTTTATTTTCTTCTTTTTTTATTTTTATTTTGGTGGGCTTTTTTGGCCTCTTTTTTTTGGGCTTCTTTGGCCTCTTTTATTTATTTTTAAAGTCCGGAGTCGCATCCCGACTTGTGGGGGAATCATAGTCTCCATCATCCTTTCCTCACTGAGGCAATGCTCTAATAATGATGATCATCACACTTTTATTTACTTACAACTCAATATTACAACTCGATACTAGACCAAAGATATGACTCTATATGAATGCCCCCGGTGGTGTACCGGGATGTGCAATGATCTAGCGTAGCAATGACATCAAAAAACGGACAAGCCATGAAAACATCATGCTAGCTATCTTACGATCATGCAAAGCAATATGACAATAAATGCTCAAGTCATGTATATGATGGTGATGGAAGTTGCATGGCAATATATCTCGGAATGGCTATGGAAATGCCATGATAGGTAGGTATGGTGGCTGTTTTGAGGAAGATATAATGAGGCTTATGTGTGACAGAGCGTATCATATCACGGGGTTTGGATGCACCGGCGAAGTTTGCACCAACTCTCGAGGTGAGAAAGGGCAATTCACGGTACCGAAGAGGCTAGCAATGATGGAAGGGTGAGAGTGCGTATAATCCATGGACTCACATTAGTCATAAAGAACTCATATACTTATTGCAAAAGTTTATTAGCCCTCGAAGCAAAGTACTACTACGCATGCCCCTAGGGGGATAGATTGGTAGGAAAAGACCATCGCTCGTCCCCGACCGCCACTCATAAGGAAAGCAATCAAAGAACACCTCATGCTCCAACTTCGTTACATAATGGTTCACCATACGTGCATGCTACGGGACTTGCAAACCTCAACACAAGTATTTCTCAATTTCACAATTACTCAACTAGCACGACTCTAATATCACCACCTTTATATCCCAAAACTATTGCAAGGAATCAAACATATCATATTCAGTGATCTACAAGTTTTATGTAGGATTTTATGACTAACCATGTGAATGACCAATTCCTGTCATCTCTCTAAATAGATACAAGTGAAGCAAGAGAGTTTAATTCTTTCTACAAAAGCTATGCCCACGCTCTAACAAGTATAAGTGAAGCAAAACAGCATTCTACAAATGGCGGTTTTCTATGTGAAGAGAAACAAGCAATCCAAACTTCAAATGATATAAGCGAAGCACATGAAGCATTCTATAAAGCCATACTCAAAAGATATAAGTGAAGTGCAATGAGCATTCTATAAATCAACCAAGGACTATCTCATACCAGCATGGTGCATAAAAGAAAAGTTAAAACTAAATGCAAAAGACGCTCCAAGATTGCACATATCGCATGAATGAAACGAATCTGAAAACATACCGATACTTGTTGAAGAAAGAGGGGATGCCTTCTGGGGCATCCCCAAGCTTAGACGCTTGAGTCTCCTTGAATATTTACTTGGGGTGCCTTGGGAATCCCCAAGCTTGAGCTCTTGCCTCTCCTCCTTTTCCTCATATCGAGACCTTCTCGATCATCAAACACTTCATCCACACAAAACTTCAACAGAAAACTCGGTAAGATCCATTAGTATAATAAAGGAAATCACTACTCTAAGTACTATTGCAAACCAATTCATATTTTGTTTTTGCATTATGTCTACTGTAATATAACTTTTTCATGGCTTAATCCACTGATATAAATCGATGGTTTCATCAAAACAAGCAAACTATGCATCAAAAACAGAATCTGTCTAAAACAGAACAATATGTAATAATTTGAACATTCACCATACTTCTGATACTTGAAAACTTCTGCCAAAATTACGAAAAATAAACAATTTGTATAGCAAGACAGTGCAAAAAGAATCACAACCGTTTGACATTCCAGTAAAAAAGTTAAAAATCGCGCACTACAGCCAAAGTTTCTGTCCCGCACCGTACAAACCAACAAGCATTGTAAACATCCTAAAGGCAAACCTTGGCATGTTATTTTTATTTTTAAGCTTTATAGAAGCACACAACAGAAATAAATGACTCTCTAAAACTTCCGGGTTGTCTCCCTGGCAGCGCTTTCTTTAAAGCCATTAAGCTAGGCATAAAGTGCTCAAGTAATGGATCCACCCGGATCCCAAGGTATATCAAAGCCAATTTAGTTTAACAATGATTTGTGATTTAGTAGTGAGCACAAAGTAACATATATCATGTAATGAAGAAGTATAACTCTCTTCCTATGCATCGGCATGTCATAAAAGAACAATTCATGCACACAAAGTAAAGGCCAATGCATAGTATAAACAGTTTCTTGCAATTTTTTCGTGTTGGAAACATAAAGAGGCGGAGATGTAGTTCCTCTCTCATAATGATTGCAAGTAGGAGCAGCAAGCACATGCATATTATACTCATCAAAATCATCATGTGTAGTAGTAAAAGGCAACCCATCAATATAATCCTTAATAAAAGCAAACTTCTCCGATATAGTGTAATTTGGAGAATTCAAAAAGATAATAGGACTATCATGCGTGGGTGCAATAGCAACAATTTCATGTTTAACATAAGGAACTATAGCAAGTTCATCTCCATAAGCATAATTCATATTGGCATCTTGGCCACAAGCATAGCAAGCATCATCAAAAAGGGAAGAATCAACGGGATCATAACAATCATCATAGCAATCATCCTTCGGTAAGTACGAAGGGGAATTAAACAATGTATGAGTTGAAGAGTTACTCTCATTAGAAGGTGGGCACGGGTAGCTAATCCGCTCTTCCTCCTTTTGTTCTTCGCTCTCCTCCTCATCTTTTTCATCCAATGAGCTCACAGTTTCATCAATTTCTTCTTCCATAGACTCCTGCAAAATATTAGTCTCTTCTTGGACAGCGGAGTAGTCCTCAATATATGGTTCAACATTGGCATTAGAAGCATAATTATCATAGCAATATTGAAGTATGGCAAAATTTTCAGATTTGTAAAGAGTAGCATCATACGTTTCAGTCAAAGAAGCAATTTCGTAAGCACCCTTAAAAGCAACAAATTCTTCAATTTGTTGAATATCATAGTAATTATAAACACCCTTAGCATACGAAGATAGGATTCCATTATCAATAAACTCACATTGGTAGGGGAGGTGTTTCTTAGGGTTTTCAGAACAACAAGTAACATCATATATTTAACATAAATTCCAAGCATAGCATTGCAAACGATGAATTTGACCCAATAGAATTTTCCCTTTTTCAGATATTCGGTGTCGCGCATAACAAGCATGCTCATCTAAAGATTTGCCCTCAACTAAGCTAGTTGGGGTTTCAGCACGAGCATAAAAGGATCGAAGATGATCCAAGTAAAAAGCTTCAGGAGTGTGATAGATTTTGAGTGGTTCTTCAACCATTGGTTCAGTAGGTACAACTAATTTTTTTGGTATTTTGTCTTTCCTACCCATAACTAAAGATAGAAACAACTAAGAACAGCAAATAAAAATTATTTAGTGATAAAGCAAATAAGCACACACGAGAATATTCACCCCACGCTATTGCTCCCCCGCAACGGCGCTAGAAAAAGGTCTTGATAACCCACAAGTATAGGGGATCAATTGTAGCCTCTTTCGATAAGTAAGAGTGTCAAACCCAACGAGGAGCTAAAGGTAGAACAAATATTCCCTCAAGTTCTATCGACCACCGATACAACTCTACGCACGCTTAACGTTCGCTTTACCTAGAACAAGTATGAAACTAGAAGTACTTTGTAGGTGTTGTTAGAAAGGTTTGCAAGAATATAAAGAGCGCGTAAATAAAAAGTAGGGGCTGTTTAGATAAAGAAGCAATAAAGTTAGTATAGCGAGTGTGGAAAAGTGGTGGTAGGAGTTGTAAAATTGTCCCTAAGCAATTGACTACTTTACTAGACCGATAGCAAGTTTTATGTGGGAGAGGCCACTGCTAGCATGTCATCCCTGACTTGGAATTCTATGCACTTATGATTGGAACTATTAGCAAGCATCCGCAACTACTAACGTTCATTAAGGTAAAACCCAACCATAGCATTATGTTATATTGGTCCCCCTTCAATCCCGTATGCATCAATTTCTATGCTAGGTTGAAGCTTCTGTCACTCTTGCCCTCCAGTACATAGTCCTATCAACATACAACTAACCCTATGGTGTGATCTACGCGTGCGCTCATATGATGGGCACCAAAGGACAGCAACATAACCACAAGCAAATTAAATCAATCATAGCAATTCATCAACCACCGATAGGACAACGAAAATCTACTCAGACATCATAGGATGGCAACACATCATTGGATAATAATATGAAGCATAAAGCACCATGTTCAAGTAGAGGGTACAACGGGTTGCGGGAGAGTGGACCGTTGTAGATAGAGGGGGGAAGGTGATAGAGATGTTGGTGAAGATGGCGTAGGTGTTGGTGAAGATCGCGGTGATGATGATGGCCCCCGGCGGCGTTCCGGCGCCACCGGAAGCGAGGGGGAGAGAGCCCCCCTCCTTCTTCTTCTTCCTTGACCTTCTCCCTAGGTGGGAGAAGGGTTTCCCCTCTGGTCCTTGGCCTCCATGGCATGGGAGGGGCGAGAGCCCCTCCGAGATTGGATCTGTCTCTCTGTCTCTCTCTGTTTCTGCGTTCTCCTGGTCTGCCCTTTCACCGTTTCGTATATATATGGAGATCCGTAACTCCGATTGGATTTAAACCTTCGCCCAGTTTTTTCTCCGAAAATTAGCTTTATCGCGGCCGAAGAAGAGTAGCAACCACCTTACGGGTGGCCCACGAGGGTCAGGGGCGCGCCCAGGGGGCAGGCGCGCCCCCCTGCCTCGTGGCCACCTCGGGCACCGTCTCGCGTTGATTCTTCTTCCCATATTCTCCAAATATTCCAAAAATATTCTTCGTTTGTTTTTATCCCGTTTGGATTCCGTTTGATATGGGGTTTCTGCGAAACATAAAACATGCAACAAACAGGAACTGGCACTGGGCACTGGATCAATATGTTAGTCCCAAAAATAATATAAAAAGTTGCCAAAAGTATATGAAAGTTGAATAATATTGGCATGGAACAATCAAAAATTATAGATACGACGGAGACATATCAATGGTGGAACGCGGACTCAACTCCAACCACATAATGATCGCGGAGTTCACCAACAACCACAAGCTAGATGCCAAGAACAATGGGGAGACCATCTTCAAGCTTTACGAGAAAATCGAGCACCTCCAAGCCCAGATCTATGACCTACAAAACCAAAACTGTGAGTATGAATATAGATTCAAGAGGATGAGTTTGGCTGCAGATTTGAGGATACCGGAGACTCGATCATCCTTCTATGATGGTGAGCCTATGCCTTGGAAGATGGACGGCAAGCCTACATCATCAACAACTCCATCATCACCACCTCCGAAGAAAGAGACATAAATACATGGGTATGGGCACTCCCCTTGGCAACTGCCAAGCTTGGGGGAGGTGCGCCGGTATCGTATCACCATCACACTTCTATCTTTATCGTTTTTCTTAGTTCGATCCTTATGGTTATATCTTTATTTAGTAGAATAAAGTTTTAGTATGATCTAGCTTTGATTTTTTGCTTTGATCCTTATCTATGTAATCGAGTCCGTGAGCTATATATAATAAAGATTAGTCTTGAGTCGAGGGCTTGGTTATCTTGCTATGATCTTGAGGGAATAAAAGAAAGAATAAAAAGAACTAAAGAGATCATATTGATCTTATGGAGAGTAATGACTTCACATATAAATAGTATGATGAATAAAAGTTGTTGAGAGTTGACAAACATAGTTTTGGCCATCGTTGCAATTAATAGGAAGTAATAAAGTAAGAGAGGTTTTCACATATAAATATACTATCTTGGACATCTTTTATGATTGTGAGCACTCATTAAAATATGACATGCTAAAAAGTTGATGTTGGACAAGGAAGACAATGTAATGGGTTATGTTTTCTTATATCCGAAATAAATTATATTATCATGGATCATCCAACATGTTGAGCTTGCCTTTCCCCCTCATGCTAGCCAAATTCTTTGCACCAAGTAGAGAAACTACTTGTGCTTCCAAATATCCTTAAACCCAGTTTTGCCATGAGAGTCCACCATATCTACCTATGGATTGAGTAAGATCCTTCAAGTAAGTTGTCATTTTTGCAAGCAATAAATATTGCTCTCTAAATATGTATGATCTATTAGTGTGGAGAAAATAAACTTTATACGAGCTTGTGATATGGAAGAAATAAAAGCGACGGACTGCATAATAAAGGTCCCTATCACAAGTGGCAATATAAAGTGACGTTCTTTTGCATTAAGATTTTGTGCATCCAACCATAAAAGCACATGAAAACCTCTGCTTCCCTCTGCGAAGGGCCTATCTTTTATTTTTGTCTTATACCTAATACAAGAGTCATGGTGATCTTCACCTTTCCTTTTTAAACTTTATCCTTTGGCAAGCACTATGCGTTGGAATGATCCTGATATATATATATCCAATTGGATGTGGGTTTTCATAAAGCATTATTGTTGACGTTACCCTTGAGGTAAAAGGTTGGGAGGCAAAACTATAAGCCCCTATCTTTCTCTGTGTCCGATTAAAACTTCATACCCATAAGTATTGCGTGAGCGTTAGCAATTGTGAAAGACTAAATGATAGTTGAGTATGTGGACTTCCTGAAAAGCTCTTATATTGACTCTTTCCGATGTTATGATAAATTGCAATTGCTTCAATGACTGAGATTATAGTTTGCTAGTTTCAATGAAGTTTCTGATTCATACTTTACATTGTGAATAGATTGTTACTTCAGCATAAGAAATCATATGACAATATATATATGTTGCTATTCTAAGAATGATCATGATGCCCTCATGTCCGTATTTTATTTTATCGACACCTCTATCTCTAAACATGTGGACATATTTTTCGATATCGGCTTCTGCTTGAGGACAAGCGAGGTCTAAGCTTGGGGGAGTTGATACGTCCATTTTGCATCATGCTTTTATATCAATGTTTATTGCATTATGGGCTGTTATTACACATTATGTCACAATACGTATGCCTTTTCTCTCTTATTTTACAAGGTTTACATGACGAGGGAGAATGCCGGCAGCTGAAATTCTGGGCTGGAAAAGGAGCAAATGTTAGAGACATATTCTGCACAACTCCAAAAGTCCTGAAACTCCATGAAAGTCAGTTTTGGAATATATTAAAAATATTGGGAGAAGAAAGCACCAGAGGGGGCCACCCACTGTCCACGAGGGTGGAGGGCGCGCCCTACCCCCTGGGCGCGCCCCCTGCCTCGTGGGCCACCTGGAAGCCCCCCGATGCCCATCTTCTGGTATAAGGTGTCTTTTGCCCTGGAAAAAATAGAAGAAAGCTTTCGGGACGAAGCGCCGCCATCTCGAGGCGGAACCAATCTAGGGCTCCGGCGGAGCTGTTATGCTGGGGAAACATCCCTCCGGGAGGGGGAAATCGTCACCATCGATCCTCTCATCGGGAGGGGGTCAATCTCCATCAACATCTTCACCAGCACCATCTCCTCTCAAACCCTAGTTCATCTCTTGTGTCCGATCTTTGTCTCAAAACCTCAGATTGGTACCTGTGGGTTGCTAGTAGTGTTGATTACTCCTTGTAGTTGATGCTAGTTGGTTTATTCGGTGGAAGGTTATATGTTCAGATCCTTTATGCACATTAATACCCCTCTGATTATGAACATGAATATGATTTGTGAGTAGTTACATTTGTTCCTGAGGACATGGGAGAAGTCTTGTTATAAGTAGTCATGTGAATTTGGTATTCGTTCGATATTTTGATGAGATGTATGTTGTCTTTCCTCTAGTGGTGTTATGTGAACGTCGACTACAAGACACTTCACCATTGTTTGGGCCTAGGGGAAGGCATTGGGAAGTAATAAGTAGATGATAGGTTGCTAGAGTGACAGAAGCTTAAACCCTAGTTTATGTGTTGCTTCGTAAGGGGCTGATTTGGATCCATATGTTTCATGCTATGGTTAGGTTTACCTTAATTCTTCTTTCGTAGTTGCGGATGCTTGCGAGGGGGGTTAATCATAATTGGGATGCTTGTCCAAGGAAGGGAAGTACCCAAGCACCGGTCCACCCACATATCAAATTATCAAAGTAAAGAACGCGAATCATATGAGCATGATGAAAACTAGCTTGACGATAATTCCCATGTGTCCTCGGGAGCGCTTTCCTTTATATAAGAGGTTGTCCAGGATTGTCCTTTGCTACAAAAAGGATTGGGCCACCTTGCTGCACCTTGTTTACTTCTGTTACTTGTTACCCGTTACGAATTACCTTATCACAAAACTATCTGTTACCGATAATTTCAGTGCTTGCAGAGAATACCTTACTGAAGACTGCTTGTCATTTCCTTCTGCTCCTCGTTGGGTTTGACTCTCTTTCTTATTGAAAGGACTATGATAGATCCCCTATACTTGTGGGTCATCAAGACCCGATGTGTCTAACATGGCGTTAACCAAAGCAGTTAGAGTATGTTTCTTTCTTTCGGCCACCCCATTTGACTAAGGTGAATAGGGAGGCATCCTCTCATGGATTATACCATATTCTGCACAAAAGGAATCAAATTCATTTGAGAAATACTCTCCATCACGATCGGACCTAAGCCTCTTGATCCTTCGATCAAGTTGGTTTTCCGCTTCAGCTTTATAGATCTTGAAATAGTTCAAAGCCTCATCCTTAGATTTCAGAAGATACACATGGCAGTATCTAGTGGAGTCATCAATTAACGTCATAAAATATTTATTTCCACCTTTTGTCAATACACCATTCATTTCACAAAGATCTGAATGTATGAGCTCTAGTGGTGCAAGATTTCTCGTTTCCACAGTCGTATGAGACTTACGAGGTTGCTTAGCTTGCACACACACTTGACACTTAGATCCCTTGACAGTGGTGAAACTAGGGATTAAGTTCAACTTCGCTAATCGCGACATCCAACCAAAGTTAACATGACAAAGACGTGAATGCCACACATTTGATTCACTATTATTGCAAACATGATTAACAAATTTATTGCAACGTCTGACAAGGATAAACGAAACAGGCCTCCTGACTCATAGCCTTTACCAACAAAGGTTCCATACTTGGATATTACAAATTTATTCGACTCAAAGACAAGGTTGTAGCCATCTCTACACATAAGAGATCCGCCAACAAGATTTTTATTGACGGAGGGGACATAATGCACATTCTTCAGCCGCATTGTCTTCCCCGTAGTAAACTTCAGATCGACCGTGCCAACACCATGAACAGAAGCACTTGAACTGTTGCCCATCAGCACGGTGGAAGTCCCTGCGGTTTGATAAAACGAAAACATGGAAATATCACCACATACATGCACGTTAGCACCCGTGTCAATTAACCAATCAGGAGAATGACATACTGAAAGAATAGTGGGAAATATACCATACCCAGCATCCTTCATGTCAGTGTCTCCAATGACAACATTAGCGGTCTTGCCGCCTTTCCCAAGATGACGCTTGTCATAGCGATTAGGGCAACTAGGAGCCCAATGATCAGGATCTCCAAACACATGAAAAACACCTTTCTTCTTGTCATTCTTCTTCTTGAAGTTCGTGTGCTGTACAGCCTTGTTCTTCCCATCAAACTTTGCTTTACCATCAAACTTGCCCTTGTTCTTGAACTTGTGGGGCTGGAAGTTTTCCTTTTGTACCAGACTGGCACTAGATCCTCCCTCAATACCTCGAGCACGTGTCTACTTTTCCCTCGCCTTTTCTTCCACATCAAGAGTACCAATGAGATCCGGAATGGAAAACTCCTGCCTCTTATGCTTCAGTAAGGTAGGAAAGTTCCTCCACGAAGGAGGAAGCTTAGTGATGATACCTCCGACAACAAACTTGTCTAGTAGAATACAATTGAAGTGCTCAAGTTCTCTAGAAAATGAATGTATCTCATGAGCTTGCTCAACCACGGAGTGCTCTTCAGTCATCCTGTAATCATAGAATTGCTTCATGATGTACAACTCAGTGCCAGCATCCGAGACCCCAAACTTGGCCTCAAGTGCGTCGCACATATCTTTTCCATTGTCAATTGACGCATAAGCATCAACTATGTTCTCACCAAGAACACTCAAGAGAGCAGCCTTAAACAGAGTATCCATTTTCTGAAAAGCTTGTGCCTGTTGAGCATCATACTCTCCTTCAGGTTTGCCAAGAGTGGGGTCATAGCAACTCATGGTTTGAAACCATAAGACCGCTCTCACGCACCACCTCTTATAGTGGATACCCTCAAACATAGGAGGTCTCATGGAAGTAGCAAAACCATGCGGGGTAAATTGCCTATAATAAGGTTTTTGGATTGTTGGAAATATGAGCAATTTACCATATGATTTTATTACTAGAAATACTAGATAAAACATGACTATTATAGCAGAGAAACTAGTCATGCAGTCTGACAGTGAGAAGGTAAATTCTGCAAATATGAACTGTAACCAAACATGTCTAAAGCAGACAGTAGAACAGGTTGCATATATGAAGTAGAACCTAACATATGTAGGACAGACACTAGAACAAAGAACTGCGATAGGACCTCTAACAGAAAGAGCAAGAACACGTACGGGACAGCAGCGACGGTAGAAGCACTGGACTTGGGGTCGACATCCTCGCCAGCTGTTGAGGATATAACCATTAGAGTCACCCGCCCAGGAGGGGCCGGGTTACTCATAATGGTCATCATATGAAGCCCAGTACCAAGCTTGAAGACGGCGGGCCAATAATGGGCTTAAGACCCGGAGATGGCTTAAGGCCCGTAGTTATAAACCGTCGTATGGCAAGACTTGTAGTGTAAGGCAAGGATAGTTGGGAGTCCGAGCCGAACACTGTTATGAGCCGGCCGGGACTCTGAGAGCCGCTGGGCGTCAACCTCTCTATATAAAGGGATGAGCCGGCGGCAGTTCAGGGACAAGTAAGATCAGATCGATAACCAGGCAGGGCGGTTTAGCTCCTGGTCGTCGAAACCTCAAGCAATACAACCTCAACTGGACGTAGGCTTTACCTTCACCGTAAGGGGCCGAACCAGTATAACCCTCGTGTTCCTTGTCCCGTTTAACCTCTTTAAGCTTCCTAGCTGCGATGGCTCCACGACTAAGTCCTAGCTCAAGGACATCTGTCGTGACAATTCCACGACAGTTGGCGCCCACCGTGGGGCCAGTGCACGGTGGATTTGAGTTCTTGAAGGGCAGCTTCGAAGGGCTCAAGGGATACGCTGTGGGCCGGATGACCAAGAGTCGTCGCGGCAAGCTCTACATCGACGATGCAACCTGGGGCCCCGACGCCGGCTCAATCGAGTACGGGTACCGGGTCCCCTTCGGCGGAATCCACGTCTTCATTGACAAGGTCGGTGAGCCGGGCCCTGAGCCGGATCTCTGCACCGATCTCATCGAGACGGCTCAGCGTGCACGACCCGCCCGGGCTCTACCTGCCTCGAAGCATGCTTTCATGGGATGTGTCCATGGAGGACTCTCTGAAGGATCTGGATCTGGTGACGAGACGGCCCCCGGCTCTGACGGCGAGTCGGCGACGGATGAGTCAAACTCGTTGTATCAACTTCAGGATGGTAGGCTCAGGGGCTGCTCCGACGGCGACAGCATTCCGGACCCTTTTGAGCCGCCGAGCCGGGTTGGAATCTTCATGGCCGGTGCACAGCCTGTTCAAAACCCTGCCGCCGGGTCAGGAAACCCGATGCCCTTGTCGGCTCAGGTGCTGATGGATCTCACGGACAAGATGACGGCCCTGTTGACCGCTACGGTTGCCCCGGCGGATCAAGCTCAGCATGACGCGGAGGTGGCACAGTTAAAGTTAGATCTAGTAAAAGCCAAGGAGGATCTGGCGGCGGAAGGGATTAGGATGGCTGCAGAGAGGGCGGCTCTCAACGCCCAGACTCAGCTGATCCAGGCACAATCTTTCCGTCTCACGATGGATCAAAACGCGTCCAACGAGGTCATGAGAAGGAGGCATCAAAAGCCCCAATCTCGACTCCCTCCGGTTTACGATCCTCGAAACCTCTTCAACACGCCTGGTGCAGGGCCTAGTAACCCGCCGGAGATCATAGCGCCCGGGACTGGAACACCAATTCAACCCCAAGTGATGGGGCCTCCCCGGGTGAGCCCTGCCCCGCCTCAGTACGTGCCAATACCCCCGGGTCATTATGCCAACCCATTGGAAAACATGGTCGCCGCAGCAGCGCGGCTGGCGGCTCTCCCAATTGATGGTGACTCTCCAACGGCGGTTGAAACCCGCCGGGTCAGAGAACTCCTTCAGACGGCTCTGGCGCAGCAAGAGGCATATTCTTATAGCCGGGACAGAATTCATTCAACCCCTCGTCCAGGCCGGAGCCCGAGTTACAGCAGGCACATGGTTTCAGCGACCGGCTCAAGTAATGTCCGACGCCATGACCTGCCTCCTGGCCACGGCCCGGCTCATAATGGAGCTTTTCATGCAGCAGACCAAGACAGGGCACGGCAAGAGGCGGAGCAGGTGCCTCAGTTGACGGCTTACCAGCCACCCCCGGCTTATCCGACGGCTTCCATCGACGTGGGTATCCCCGCAAGGACTGGAGGTGTCCCTTGTCTAGTGCCGGCTCTCCGTAATGAACGTCTACCCAAGGATTTCAAAGGGCCAAGGAAGGTGCCTAACTACACAGCTGATTTACAACCCGGAGCCTGGATCTAGAGTTATGAGATGGCCATGGAGTTGCTGGAGGTCAGCGAAGCAGCAATGGCCAAGTACTTCACCATGATGTTGGATGGGATTGCCCGCACATGGCTGAAAGGGCTGCCACCGAATTCCATCGGGTCCTGGGCTGAGTTGAAAGCCCGGTTCATCCAAAACTTCAAAGATACCTGTAGGCAGTCTATGTCAATTGTGGATTTGACTAACTGTAAACAGCAGGAGGGTGAGTCTACAACCCATTGGGTTCGCCGGGTCAAAGAGATAATACATTCATCTGATAAGATGGATGTCGGCTCTGCAGTCCTAATGTTGGAGCAGAATTGTCGTTTCTTGCCCCTGAAGATGAAACTCGGGCGGCTCAAGCGCGATTGCAATGATATGAGTACGCTGATGGCAGCTCTCGTCAAATATGCCGACTCTGATAGTACCAAGGACCCCGCGTCAGATGATGAAAGGACAGGGAAGGGAAAGAAGAACGGCAATGGCAAGGGTCCTCAGCATAACCCGGCGAACCAAGGGGGTGGCAAGCATAAGGCCGACGGCAGCCTAGAGTTTGTGGCCAACGCCAGCTCACAGGGTAACAACCAGCGACGCAAGGGGAGGCCACCTCCCCGAGCCGGCGGGTCAGGCCCGACGCTCGAGCAGTTGTTGAATGAGCCTTGTCCAAGGCATGGCTCTAGGGAGAAGCCAGCTACTCATCTATGGAAAGATTGCGCAATCATGAAGGCCTTTAAGAATTCCAATGCCTTTAATGGCAACAATGGCCCGGGCGGCGGCTCAGGCGCTGGCGGTTATCATGGCCCGGGCGGCGGCTCAAATTCTAATCCTCAGAATGTTCAAGGGGGCTTTAATCAGCAGTCCGGCCAAGGTCATTAACAGCAGCAGGGGGGATACCAGACCAATCCAAAACAGCTCAATGGTGGACAGTATCATGTGTTCACCACCAGTCTGTGTAAGCGAGATTAGAAGCTTCATAAGAGGGTTGTGAATGCTGTTGAGCCGGCGGTTCCACGCTATTTAAGATGGTCTGAGCAGCCTATTGTGTGGAGTAGGGAAGATCACCCTCCCCGGGTTGATAACCCAGGTCACCTGGCCCTGGTGGTGGCCCCTCAGGTGGGAGGATATAAATTCACTAAAGTGCTCATGGATGGAGGCAACAGCATCAACATCCTCTATTACGAGACTTTCCGTCGTATGGGATTGATTGATAAGAATCTCAGCCAGTCCAATACTGTTTTTCATGGCGTGGTGCCTGGTAAGTCGGCGTATCCAGTGGGTAAGATTGAACTGGAAGTGGCTTTTGGGGATGAGTACAACTACAGGGTGGAAAAATTAACCTTTGAGGTGGTTAAGATAAGAAGTCCATATCATGCTATATTTGGGCGGCCGGCTTACGCCAAGTTCATGGCACGGCCGTGTTATGTGTATTTGCAGCTCAAGATGTCGGGTCACAATGGGACCATTATGGTTCATGGCAGCCGCAAGATAGCCTTGGAGTGTGAGGAAGGTGATGCGGCTTATGCAGAATCTGTTTGTGCAACAGAGGAGTTGAAGTTTTACAAGGACAATGTTGACCCAACAGATATGACATCTCTGAAAAAGCCGACCACGGAGCATGAGTCAGCGATGAAATTTAAGTCAGCTGATGAGACTAAACTTGTTGATTTCATTCCAGGTGACTCATCTCAGCAGTTTAGCATCAGTACCAATCTGGATCCAAAATAGGAAAGCGAGCTCATCGAGTTCATCCGTGAGAATAGGGACATTTTTGCATGGAAACCTTCAGACATGCCAGGTGTACCTAGAGAACTCGCTGAGCACACTCTCAATGTTGATCCGAAATTTAAGCCGGTCAGGCAATTCCTTCGGCGGTTTAATGAGGAGAGGCGGAAAGCCATTGGTGAAGAGGTAGCCCGGCTCTTGGCGGCCGGGTTTATCGTTGAAGTCTTTCACCCAGAGTGGTTAGCTAACCCGGTGCTCGTGCTCAAGAAGAATGGCACCTGGCGGATGTGTGTGGACTACACGGACTTAAACAAGGCATGTCCAGCTGATCCTTTTGCCCTCCCCCGTATTGATCAAATCATTGATGCTACGGCGGGTTGTGAGCGCTTAAGTTTCTTGGATGCTTATTCTGGATACCATCAGATTAAAATGGCAGTTAAGGACCAGGAGAATACGGCGTTCATCACTCCCTTTGGAGCCTTCTGTTATGTGTCTATGCCTTTTGGACTCAAGAGTGCACAGGCGACTTATCAGCGTTGCGTGCAGAATTGTCTTCATAACCAGATTGGGCGCAATGTTCATGCCTATGTGGATGATATCGTGGTTAAGTCCAGGGAGAAGGAGACCTTGATAGATGATCTGAGAGAAACCTTTGATAATCTCCGGGTTTACAAGATGATGCTTAACCCGGCCAAGTGTGTTTTCGGTTTTCCTGTAGGCAAGCTCTTGGGTTTTCTGGTTTCTCACAGAGGCATTGAAGCTAACCCGGAGAAGATCAAGGCAATCACCTCTCTGGCTAAGCCGGCGTGTATAAACGACGTCCAGCGCCTGGCGGGTCGTATCGCTGCTTTAAGCCGGTTTATAAGCCGTTTGGGTGAAAAGGCCATGCCACTGTACCAGTTGATGAAGAAAACTGATGACTTTATCTGGAATGATGCTGCTAATGCTGCTTTTGAGGATTTGAAGAGACAGTTGGCTGAGCCCCCAGTCCTTGCTGCTCCGGTTGATAAGGAGCCCTTATTATTGTATGTAGCTGCTAACACACGAGCCGTCAGTGTGGCTGTGGTGGTGGAGCGCAAGGAAGAGGGTAAGGAGTATCCGGTTCAGCGGCCGGTTTACTACGTCAGTGAAGTGCTCATCGAGTCCAAATAGCGGTATCCACATTGGCAGAAGCTTGTTTATGGTGTATTCATGGCAAGCCGGAAGCTTAAGCATTATTTCCAGGGTCACCCCATCACTGTGGTTAGTTCTGCTCCCCTTGGAGATATCATCCAAAATAGAGAGGCCACAGGAAGAGTGGCTAAGTGGGCTATTGAGCTTGGGCCTCATGGCCTGAAGTACATACCACGCACCGCTGTTAAATCTCAAGCTTTGGTGGATTTCATCAACGATTGGACAGAGCTACAGGCGCCTGAAGAAAAGCCGGACAATACATATTGGACTATTCACTTTGATGGGTCCAGGCAATTGGAGGGCTCGGGGGCTGGAGTTGTATTGGCTTCCCCTAAAGGTGACAAGTTTCATTATGTGCTACGGTTGATGTTTCCTTGTACTAACAATGCGGCTGAGTACGAGGCCTTGCTCCATGGTCTTCGGATGGCTAAGGAGATGAGCTTGAGCCGGGTAAGGTGCTTCGGCGATTCAGACTTAGTGGCTCAACAAATATCAGGCAAGTGGGATTCCAAGGACCCTCTCATGGCGGCTTATCGCCGTGAAGTTGATGCCATTGCTGGGCACTTTCAGGGTTACCAAGTAGAGCACATCGATCGCAGGAAGAACGAGGCGGCTGATGCATTAAGCCGGCTGGGCTCCCAGCGAAAGCCGGTGCCGCCTAATACTTTCCTGGACATCTTACATAACCCTTCTGTCAAGTTACCTACAATGGAAGACTTGGTTGTCCCTGACCCGGAGGCACAGTTGGTGGCGGCTCTCCACATCACCCCAGACTGGACAGTGCCATTTTTGGCTTACATGACCCGGGGAGATTTGCCTGAGGATGAAACTTTGTCCAGACAAATAACCCGGCGGTCTAAATCAATGGTCATTATCAATGGTGAGCTGCATCGCCGCAGTGTTACTGGAACGTTCCAACGTTGTGTTTCCCCTGAGGAGGGTCAAGAAATCTTACGTGAGATTCATGAAGGGGATTGTGGCCATCATGCCGGCCCAAAATCCCTTGTGGCCAAGGCTTTTCGTCATGGTTTTTACTGGCTGACAGCTCATGCTGATGCGGAGGACTTGGTCAGTAAATGCGACGGTTGTCAAAGGTTCTCGCGACGGGCTCATGTGCCGGCTCAAGAGCTCAGGACGATTCCAATTACTTGGCCATTTGCGGTCTGGGGGCTTGATATGGTTGGGCCTTTTAAAAGATCCAAAGATAAGAAGACCCACCTCTTGGTGGCAGTTGACAAGTTCACAAAGTGGGTTGAGGCAGAGCCCGTTAGCAAGTGTGATGCAGCCACGGCGGTTCAGTTCATGAAAAGGTGATATTTCGCTTTGGTTTTCCACACAGCATTATCACTGACAATGGGACCAATCTGTCTAAAGGCGCCATGGAGGAGTTTTGTCAACGAGAGCATATTCGGCTTGATGTTTCATCAGTGGCTCACCCTCAATCCAATGGTCAAGCTGAGAGAGCTAATCAGGAGATTTTGAAGGGTATTAAACCCCGGCTATTGGTCCCTTTGCAACGGACGCCGGGTTGTTGGGTGGAGGAGTTACCCTCCGTGTTATGGAGCATCAATACTACTCCTAACAGATCTACGGGTTACACGCCTTTCTTCATGGTTTACGGAGCGGAAGCAGTCCTCCCTAGCGACATCCGTCATGACTCACCTCGGGTGGCGGCTTATGTTGAGGTGGATAATGAGCGGGCGCGCCAAGATGCTCTTGATTTGTTGGACAAACAACGTGATGTGGCAGCAGCTCACTCGGCGATTTACCAGCAAGACCTGCGCCGTTATCACAGCCGCCGGGTTAAGTCCCGGGTCTTCCAGGAAGGGGATCTGGTGCTCCGGCTCATCCAAGATCAAACAGATGCACACAAGTTATCCCCGCCTTGGGAAGGGCCCTTTGTGGTCAGCAAGAACTTGCACAACGGGTCGTACTACCTTATCGACGTTCGGGAGCACAAAGATTCACGCAAGTCGGAGGAAGAGACCCGTCGGCCGTGGAACATAGCTCAGCTTCGGCCTTACTACACTTGAGCCACCGGCTCTCATAATGTACATTATTCTATAGTCATGTATATATTATGATAAATAATAAAGCAGGACCTCTGTCCTTTTCTCCTCCAAAGGTAAACGTATTATTTCCATTACAACATCACATGGTCACTTGGAGGTGGATCCGGCTCATGATCGTATCCGAATCTAGCCGTAAACAATATAATCACCTGGGGGCTTCCTGTTCAAACATAGGTCGTATTCGAACCAAAGAGAACATAGCTGTCGATACCCACTTGATTGGCACACTGCCGAGCTCATCGGGGAGTTTCCTTGATCATATTTGAATCATAGCTTAACCCCTTTGGGAACCGACGTGGATCGTATTCGAATCAGCGTCGTTAAACAACTCTTAAGGTCATTTGGGGGCTTCCTGTTCAAACATGGGTCGTATTCGAACCAAAGAGAACATAGCTGTCGGTACCCTCTTGATCGGCATCGCCAAACCCACTGGGGGCTATATGATCACATTCGAATCTTAGCCTAACCCCTTTGGGCCGGGTCTCTGGTCGTATTCGAACCAGAAGCCCCTAAGCTCTGATCTTCTGATTTGCAACAAGTTCTTCTGGTTGTATCAACAGTGTGCACGGCGGTTCTTACTCCGCCGACTTAACTTTGATTCACAATGTTAGTAACACACAATAAGCATTATCAATACTGGTAAACCGGAGTTGAGGTACCAGCCTTATTGTCCGGGTTACTTGAAGGCCTGTAAGTATGCTATTATGGTTACATCAAGGATATAATTGAGGGCCAGTCTTTGGTGACTTTGATTCATATTCCGGGTTATATGTATAAGTTCTATGATTCTCAGTGCGGTAAGCTGCCTAGAGACTTGTGACTTGTTTTCTATGCAGGATGGTTAAAGATAGCTATTCGAGCTTAAGGAAAATAAATGATCAATTATGACCCGGAGAAATATGAAGAAGCAGCTTAAATAGAGATAAGCATTCAACACGTGCACGATGGCACGGCAAAGTTAGGTGTTTGTCCTACTCTATTACAAGACTTCACGAGTCCAAAAGGTGAGGCATTGTTTTAACGGCGTCACCATGAGCCGCCTAAGAGTCAAGATGCTTGCTGGGTCGAAGCTTCCGGCTCATCCCTCTCCGCTCCTCCGCCTGTTCCTATGACCTGGAAGGTTGACGATTTCCAGTCAATGCCGCTCAAAGCTTCAAATTGAGCCTCCTCGTCAATTAACCCGGCCGGGTCAACTTCTGGGGCGAAGGTATGCTTATGAGTCGGAGGGATCAAGCTGATTGCTTCGTAGCGTAGAGTGGGGATCCTCTGATTCTCCGAGTCATAGCCCGGCTGATACTTGGTAAGATCGGTGTCGTTCCCAATCAAGGTAGCCACCGGGCGCACACTCTTCACACAGGCAGCAAAGTCTTGTTGATCAAAGGGAGTACCGTCTTCCTTCAGACTGGGGTATCCAAGTGCGATCTCCGCCGGGTCTAGCTCTGGGAGGAAAGCCTTGGCCCGGCTCAGAGCAGCTATGGCTCCGGCTCTTGCAGAAGCCCGTTGTAGCTCTTGGAAGCGCTGAGGAAGAACGGCAAGCCGCCGAAGTACGTCCGCCAGGTGAGTCGGAACCTCATTGGACAGGGCCACAACGGCCAAAGCACGCTGTGACCCGGTGTAGAGTTGCTCCACCAGGGTGTACACGGCCTTCAGCTTGGTCAGCACATTTTGATTGAGGTTGGCGCTTCTGGGACCTGTTTAACAACGTCAGGTAAGCCGCTAGCAATGATGGGACTTATGAGACATAAAGAAGGTAAACTTGTTGAAAGCTCGCAGAATGACTTACCGAAGATTGCGGCGACCATCTGTGACGCATGGCGTTTTAAGCCGGAGAGTTCGGCGGTTCTCTCCGTCAAAGCAGCCTCCGCCTGTTCGGCCCGGCTGACCAAAGCAGCTTTCTCCTCGGCCCAAGTCTTCCTTTCGGTTTCAAACTTCTTCTTCAGCTTCTCTTGTGCAGCAACACTGAGCTCAAATTTGGCGCTGGCCTTCTGGGTCTCAGTTTCCTGAGTCTTGAGGCGGTTCTTCAGCTCAGAGATTTCAGCTTCAAATTTTTTGCAAGCAGCCTGTACAAATTCCGGGTTACAGCATGAGTAATGATTATCCAACATTAAAGTCCCAAGCACTTTGCAAGCAAAGACACTTGGCACTTGGGGGCTAATGTATGCTGAAAGATTCTATATCTAATTGCTGGTTAATGAAGGTAAGCCGGAAGTTAAGTCTACAACATATTCTATCATAAGTAATAGACTTGGGGGCTAGCATGGTAAGGATGACTATGGGGTAAGCAAGAGAGTTGTACCTCAGATTTCTGCTGTATCTGCTTCACCATGTTAATCTCCAAGTCCCGGCTGTTGTGCACTTGGCCAATGTAACCTGAAACAATGTCTCCAATGCTCTGGTTTGCATAGTCTGTGATCTCCAGTCTAGCCCGGCGGCGCTCTAGCAGCTCTTCCTTGGCAGAGCATCTGGCCAACACAGTGGGTCTTCCTGGCTCAACGTATTCAGTCCGGGTAATCACCACGTCCGGGTCATCGGCCGGTTGAGCTGAGCTGGGGATCTTCGGGTTAGCAGAAGTCTCTATGACTGGCTCGTCGGTTGGAGCGGTGGCTTCAGGAGCAGAGGCAGATGGCGGCTCTTGAGCTGAAGCCTCCGGTTCAGTCAGGACCGGCTCTTCGATCGGCTTATTTTTCTTGGCCCTTTTGCTGAGCTTGGCTTGGGCACTGAAAGTCAAAAGATTAGTACAAAGAACATAAATAAGTTAAGCACAAATGAGATGATTATCATTACCCGGGTGCGGTCTTGAAAGCCGGTAGGTTGGATTGCATGGAGTCACCAGAGGAAGGTGAAGTTTCCTGATAATTTGAATCAGACGAATTGAGTGGTTGACGAGTAACGCCTGCTAAAGGATGGAAAGGGTATAAGTTGGAGATAACCTCAGTCCGGCGCTTCCTGGATGCCTCGGGTAAGCCGGAGGAGAGGTCTGCATCCTTGCTGGCCCGGGTTTGCCTCCGGCTCTCATGAATCTGTTGCTTCAAAAGAAATTGAGGATCTTGATAAGCTAAAGGATGCGAAAATCTTACTTTCCGGGTTACTCTTCGGACTTTCAGCCTTGGCAAGGGGTCCGAGTCAGAGGAAAGTATAGTTACCTCTTCAGTTACCAGGTTACTCGCTCCGGTATCATCCTGCGGATAATCAAGTAGTTAAGGTGGTTAAAAGATAGACGAAAAGCAGAAACAAAAGAAGAGCCTAAAGAATCAGGGGTTACCTCTGACTCGGAGCTATCATCCAACTGCAGCAGCTCTGAGGCGGTAGGCTTGCTTCCCTTTTTGCAGGGAGCGGCTCTCCTGGCGGCTTTCTTAGCCTTTCTGGCTTTCTTAGCCGCCTCATGGTCATACTTGACCTTCCAGAACTTGTCATTAGCCTGAAAAATACAACAAAGATTTCTTAAGGTTCAGATGAAAACTATCCAAAGGGAAAGTAAGGTGCTCAGGTCAGTGGTTTACCGCTGGAGCCGGGTTAGCTTTGCAGAAGGGGTTTAAGCCGGTCCTCCCGCAGTCGGCTAAGCTCTCATTCAAGAGAGACTTGGTCATGTCGTCCACGATGTCCTAAGGTAGATCGTGGGAGCTGTGTCGCAGAGGGTCATCTTTCCGGCCCGTGTAATCACACATTAAGCCGGGGCGGCGGCTCAAGGGGATCACCCGCCAAGAGATCCAGACCCGGACCAGATCAATGCCGTTGAGGCCATTTCCCAGAAGAGCCTTAATCTTATTGATGGTGGGGATCAGAGGTTGACGCTCCGCTTGAGATAGTTTGTCTGGTAGGGGGTGATTTGGCTCCAGACGCAGGGCCCGAAAGCCGGGCAGAGGGCTCTCGTCAGCCGGAGAAGTATCCTGGCAGTAGAACCATGTCTGGTTCCAGTCCTTTGGATGGCTTGGCGGCTCAGCGTAAGGAAAAAGGCAATCTCTCCGTCGTTGGATGGAGATTCCACCAAGTTCCAGGCTCGGCCCGTTGGCGCACTCGTTCTGGCGGTTCAGATAAAATAGCTCTCTAAAGAGTAGCAGGCTGGGCTCTTCTCCAAGATAGACTTCGCAGAATACTTGAAAGTTGCAAATATTTGACACGGAATTGGGTCCTATGTCTTGCGGCCGCAGATCGAAGAAGTTCAGAACATCCCTAAAGAATTTTGAGCCGGGCGGTGCGAAGCCCCGGCTCATGTGATCAGCAAATATCACCACTTCGCCATCTCTAGGTTGAGGTGTTTCCTCCGACGGGTCAGGGGCACGATAAGACATGACATCCTTCTTGGGCAAGTAATCCGTCTTCACAAAATCCGCTAAGGTTTCGTCAGTAACATTGGATCTCATCCAGTTGCACGTGATGGGTGCCTTGGGAGCTTTGGGTGGCATTGTGAAAGACAAAAGCCTATGACAAAAGGAAATGTCCGGTTCAATTATAAGTCGGAGGAAGTTTACAGTTTAATGTTCAAGATGGCGGCTTATGAAGGGGCCTAATGACATATGGCTAATTGCGTCGGGTTATCTAAGCCGCTGAGGGCATCGTGAGTAATTCAAGTTGCCTAAAGCCTTATTATAAATGAGCCGGAAATTTCTACAGCGTATGGCCTTTTTAAGCCGGAGATATGAGCCGCCATAGCTAAACAGATGCAATTTTTGACTAAGTATGGCGCAAACAAGTTTCACAGATCACAGTGATTATTCTGGATCAAACAATCGACTGGAAAGGGAAAATTTCTAGACCTAGAACAGACGCAGAAGAAGTTCATAGGTTTGAACGGAGCCTCTATGCAGTAAAAAGGGATCTATGCACATTGGGAACGGGTGCGAAACAGCTACCGCAGCAGTTCTGTACAGTCTAAGGATCAAGAAAGGGTGGTAATAGTGGAATCTATCGAAAGTTCGTGACGAACGGCGACGAACACCGATGAACTCGAAGATCACTAATGCGGATCTGAGGAACAGGGAGGAGAAGGCTTACAGATGCGGAGCTATTGCAGAGGTTCGTCGCGTTTTTCTGGTCACGTCAGGTTGATGCAGCGGCCTGAGTTGGTGACGACGAGGAGATCCGCGGCGGCGGCGGTGGAGCTCGAGCGGCAGCACAGAAGCGAGAGGAGGAAGATGATGGAGGCGACAAGTAACTGGAGGCTCATGGGCCAGGCTATTTATAAGGTGAGGTTCATAAGTGGGCGCGAGAAACGAGGAGGCCACGGCGTGATTATCTCGCCACAGAAGCGCCTCGATTTCCGGGATATCCATTAAAGATAAGATCCGTTGGGATATAACGGAATAAAGAAATGAACTTAGTGGAAGATGACGTCATGGCGGGTTATCAGGAATCCAGAAGATGACGTCAAAGCGGGTTAAAACCTTCGCACAGATGTAAGCCGGAAGATTTTCTCTCAAGGGGATTGAAGATTGACATGAACCGGTTCAAATCAATCTGGGGCCTAATGTTGAGGATATAACCATTAGAGTCACCCGCCCAGGAGGGTCCGGGTTACTCGTAATGGTCATCATATGAAGCCCAGTACCAAGCTTGAAGACGGCGGGCCAATAATGGGCTTAAGACCCGGAGATGGCTTAAGGCCCGTTGTTATAAACCGTCGTATGGCAAGACTTGTAGTGTAAGGCAAGGATAGTTGGGAGTCCGAGCCGGACTCTGTTATGAGCCGGCCGGGACTCTGAGAGCCGCCGGGCGTCAACCTCTCTATATAAAGGGATGACCTAGCGGCAGTTCAGGGACAAGTAAGATCAGATCGATAACCAGGCAGGGCGGTTTAGCTCCTGGTCGTCGAAACCTCAAGCAATACAACCTCAACTGGACGTAGGCTTTACCTTCACCGTAAGGGGCCGAACCAGTATAACCCTCGTGTTCCTTGTCCCGTTTAACCCCTTTAAGCTTCCTAGCTGCGATGGCTCCACGACTAAGTCCTAGCTCAAGGACATCTGCCGTGACAATTCCACGACACCAGCCATGTCGACGAAGATGTTGTCGACGTCGGGGAAGAAGTCGTCGTCGGGGAAGTAGTCGTCGGAGTCCGGGGCGTCCGTGACGAAGAAGTTAGTAGTCGTGCGGAGCGCTCCCCAAAAACCTTATCACCCTTCTCCCGTACAGGACTCAAAGAGGTGCGGTTTTGGAGGCCTACTGTCCCGACATGCGGTGCACACCGCAAGCGGGAAGATCGTGGCAGTAGCGCAGTGCTTAGGAACTCGGTGGCGAGAGGAAGAGAGTCTTCTGGTACGTCTCTCTGAGAGGTGAGAGGTTGCGCCGGGAGCTAAAGGGAACGAGGGAGATGAAACGAACAGACTTCAGCCGATGAGGCGAGCCGTTCGGATTCAGTGTGGCAAAAATTTAGACATCGGCTCGGCTCATTCCCGCAACCCGCGGCGGGCGGCGGAGGAGGAGGAGCGCGCGTGGATGTCCCTCTTGTTCTCATCCTCATACATGTGGGGAAAGAACCTCCCTTATAAAGAGGTCCAACTCCCTCTACACTACCAATGTGGGACTAAACTTTACTTCCACCTCTTGCCTTGCACGAATGGGCTGTGTGGGCCTCTAGGATTTATTAGGAATTTCTGAAACTGCTATTGGGCTGGCCCATAAATAGATAAAATTCCAGCATAATTAACGTGTGTACTTTTTTGAACTTTGGTTTGTAAAGGATTACTTCAAAGCATAGTGATCTATGTTTAACATGGAGTATTCTAGAGCATCCCTACGACTACTCTAGCAGCACATCATATACTACATCCACATCGTGCAGTGCAAGCACCCAACATCTACTTTCCTCTGGAAGCATCAATTTAAACAATACTGCAACACCAGAGTACTTAACTACTCCTTCTAACCATGCCCTAGTTCAATAGCCAAGCATCAATTGAAACGAATTCAGTACACCTAATTAAACAGATCATCCACTAATTGATAGCATGCCCACAAATCCATGCATAACATCCACCAGCATGCCCACAAATCCATGCAGAGGGAGTACAAACACTTGCACTTAACTGTAATGCAAAATGTTCGAAATGGAGCTATTAGGCGCTCGCCTAAGCGGGCTTATGCTTTGGGCATTGGCATAGCGCCTTGCTTTAGCCCTGATTGATTGTGTGTGTGTGTGTGTGTGTGTGTGTGGGTGGGTGGGTGGGTGGGTGTGTGTGTGTTGTTTTACTGCTTTGCTGAACCTATTTTCTGATTCATTTTTACTGCTTTACTGTGTGTGTTGTTTTACTGCTTTGCTGAACATTATGTGTGTTGTTTTACTGCTTTACTGCTCTGTATTATCAGTTTCATTTTTCTATGAAACGAAATTTGGAGCTATGCTCCTTAATTCAAAAAAAAAACTTTGTTTCTTCCCTCTGGTCTCTGGTTCTTCCTTCCTAGCTTCTTTGATCGTCTTCCGCCAATTACAAAAGTTGTTTGGATAAATGAAAGAAAGGCACCACCACCTTGTATGCCCGTCGGTACGAGGTATGAGCTCTCAATTTATCGTACCATTGGTCGTCTTCCCTTCTATTGACCCAAAAGCATTTCTTCACAACACAAAAGTTATCCCTTTCCTCCCTATATACTTCGACATTGCTTTATATCATTTCAAATGTGTTAGATCATTTAATCAAATCGAGAATACATGGTTTCTATGTATTTGGCAAACTAATGTTAGCGAAAAGGTGAAAACAAGAAATCATGAGTTAAAATATGAATAAATCCCTTGGAAAACACTATATAAAATAGAACCATCACCCAGCCACAGTCAAACCTCCGCTCGCCACCCCCTTATCGATGAGTGTCACCCTCATATTGGCGAAGGTGGGAGGCGGCCCGTCGGGACTTGCCATGAAGGTTAAGAGCTGAGAAAAGTGGTGCAACCACGATGCCAGCCACCCCTGGCAACCTCCTTCTTACAGTAGTCCTTGAGTCTGAGGACGTGCCTTTGGCAACTAGCAAGAGTGCGGGTGAGGTGGAGCCTGTCTGCATCGCACGAGGCGTTGATGGTGGCGCAGATGAGGCCACTCCATCATACAAATGGGGCTCAGTTGCGATGGAGGTACAACGACAACCATGCATCTATAAGAGTGGACGTCTCACTGTCGATTCCGTGCTCACGGATGCGCGTGCAGAGCCGACCATAGGTCACGCAAAAAGGACGAGCACCCTAGGCCCCAAGAGATGGGAGCGTAAAATACTAAATTATAAAATTTGCTACTGTAGAGTAATAACCCCTCAAAAAAAGCTACTATACAGTAATACATCGGATTTGAAATTTTGTTACATACATAAAATATTGCCTTAATTTCTAATAGGGCAAGTTCACATCACATAGTAAAATTTATAATGCGTGGGGACGACCAATCCAACCGGTCTCTTGATGTTCCGGATGTCAAAATGAATTTTATATTAACTACATTCCATTTTTTAATCTAATGCATAACTTCTCATTTGAATCAAAGCAAGTGATTCTAGATTAGTGGATGAGATGATAAAATGATATGAAAAATTATAATCAACAAACATTTTATGCTATTTGAATATTAAAATAATGACATGAATTTAAATACTATCATACACTAGAAACTACTACTATGATATTTTTTGTTTGTACTACCTCTGTTCCAAAATTATTGAAGTTCTGAGATTTTTCAAAGTCAAACTTGTTTAAGTTTGACCAACTCTACAGAAAAAGATATTAACATCTAGAACACCAAATTAGTCTCACACGATTCTTTATGAAGTAAATATGTGTATTTTGTGTTCTAGATCTTAGCATATTTTCCTATACAAACCTAGAACTTCAATTGTTTTGGAACAAAGGGAGTTCAATTTAAATTATCTACCATGATATTTAATCAAATTAAAAGTTGTATACATACACACATAGACATGCAAATGTGTGTATACTACATGATTTATGTATTTGAAAAGTTAATTCAAACGATTTTTAACAACTAAAAGAATTATTGTTACATCATACATTTTTATTTTGACAGATTTTTTCAATGATATAATTTGCAACTTTATGACAAGGAATATTATAACTATTGTGTGGCAATATTGTTACGTGGCTACTATGATAGCTAATTAATAAAATTTATAAACATTAAAACTATAATATGTTAAATTAATTTAAATAAGCATAAAAAATTAGTATAAAAATATTTGGTTTCCAATTTAAACTCAAATGCCTCTACAAACTCAGAATTACAATCGACTACTTTATGTTTCCTGATGGCAGTCGGCATCTCTAGTTTCGTCACATGTGAGACTCATAGATCGGATTTAGTATAACCCAATGTGTAAAATAATATTAGATTCATTGGTCTTGAGTGCGTTAAATGGATAAACATTGTGCAAATTTTCAGTTGATGATTAATTTGGGCAGAAGCACGAAAGAAGTGGATCAAATCTTGAAGCGGTATGCAGATTGCTCTAGACAAGTAATTAACAAAGACAAATCTGCTACCATGTTCAGCAAAAATACTCGTCGGGAGAAGAGACATGCCACAATGCAGATTTTGAACCTGAATTGTGAAGCCAAAACAGAGAAATGCCTGGTATATCCCCGACACCTGGAATTGCCCATCTATATCGGAAAATCAAAGTCAAAAACATTTGCATACCTAAAGGATAGGATTTGGAGAAAGATCCAAGGCTGGAAAGAACGCATGCTATCAATGGCTGGGAAGGAAATTCTAAGCAAAGCGGTGGCACAATCAGTACCAATCTATGCAATGGTGTGCTTTGATCTCACCAAATCTCTATGTGATCAAATGAGCACAATAATATGCAAGTACTGGTGAAGTCAGATGGACAAAGAAAATAGAATCCACTAGATCAGTTGGGACAAACTCTCACTTCGGAAGAGGGATGGTGGATTGGGCTTCCGAGACTTACACGCTTTCAACCTGGCAATGTTGGCTCGCCAAGATTGGAGGATCTTGCATAATCCATCCTCTCTATGTGCCAGAGTGCTCTCAGCGAAATACTTCCCAGATGGAAATATTCTAAATGCCAAAGGAGTCAGTGGCATGTCCTACGTCTGGCGTAGCATTCTAAAGGGCGTCAAACTTCTAAAACAGGGTATAATATGGCGAGTGGGGAATGGAAATAACATAGACATCTGGAATGATCCTTGGATCCCAAGAGGCACCACGAGATGCACCATGACCCACAAAGGTCGACATCTTGTGAACAAAGTTCCGGAGCTGATGGACCCAATCAATGGAGGGTGGGATGTGGCACTGGTACAACAAACCTTCTATCCAGAAGATGTAGAAGCCATCTTATAGATTCCAGTAAATGAAGTGGAGGAAGACTATGTGGCCTGACACTTTGACAAGAAAGGTTCATTCTCAGTCAAGTCTACATATAAGGTGGCCATAGATAATGACATTCACAAACCAGCTCCCAGTAGCACCTCAACATCAAATAGGGGAGACAGAAGAGAGAACTTTGATTGGAACAAAATTTGGAAACTCCCACTGCTCAACAAAGTGAAACATTTTATTTGGAGATTTGCAAATCATAGTCTGCCTTTCAGTCCAAAACTGAGGAGAAGAGGAGTGAATGTCGATCTAAAATGCCCAGTGTGCAACCGAGTTGATGAGGATGGAGGACAATGTTTCTTCAAATGCAAACCAGTCAAGGAGTTGTGGAGAAGCTTTGAATGGGAAAACATACGACAAGAGCTAGTAACCTGCCAAAGCCCGAGGCATGTCCTACAGGAAATTTTCAAGATGGATGACAAGGTATGCTCTAAAATCTGCGCCATGTTATGGCTTTGGTGGTTTGAAAGAAACAAAGCACACTCAGGTGAAAGGATAAGAGGTTGTAATGAAATCCAAGCTTCCATTGAAATCCACCGCAAAGAATTTGAGGAGGAATGGAATAAAAAGGAAAAACACCTAAACCCCCTGCTCGGACAAATGGAAGCCTCCTCCACCTAATGTCCTGAAGATAAATACTGATGGTGCGTATGTTGAAAACTCTCACAAAGGTGGATGGGGATATGTGCTTAGAAATGACAAAGGAGAGGTGTTGGCAGCAGGTGCGGGATCTATGCAACATATTTCTGAAGCTATTCATGCAGAAAGTCTAGCACTCCTCCAGGCGATCAACCGGGCAAATGAGCTGGGATGTAACCGATTAATTTTTGAAACTGATGCTTTTGTACCGAAATAGGCAGTAACGAGTGAAGCTTACGACAACACAAGGCATGGAGCACTGTGTAAAGATATCAAAACATTACTGCATACATACTTTGATGATGCAAGTGTTGAATGGTGTAATCGTTCCTGCAGCTCTGTTGCTTAGCGTCCTTTGGCGCTGGTTTGGAACTAGGTAGCCAACAACACTGGCTAGGTGTATTTCCAAACTTTGTAAATGTTGCGGTGGCTGGCGATTATCCTATTTAGCGTTGCAGGCAGCGGTTACTAGTGTTTCTGCAAACCGGCGCCTGCAGCCGTGTTAACTGGGCTCGGCCCATTCACTGATTTTACTGATTTCTTATCTGTGTCTTAATTCGCAAAAAGCGCATTATTTGTAGATCGAGCCACCAACCTCCCGCAAGATGTAAGCTGGTGTAACCACCTCGCCAACCAGTGGGTTGTGGTAACCCTTATCTTTTCTCCTCTTTTATTTGTTCCTTTTCCTTTTTCTACTTTTTCTTTTTTTTCCTTTTTTGTTTTCAGTTTTTTTCTTCTTTGATGAATTGTTCGCAAACACGCGAGCGTTTTTTCAAATCAACGTTTTTTTTCAAATTTGATGAACTTTTCAAATTGATGAACTAATTTTTGAATTCGATGAACTTTTTTTCAAAATCCATGAACTTTTTTGAAATTTGATGAACTTTTTTTGAATTTGATGAACTTTTTTCAAAATCAATGAACTTTTTTTCGAAAAACCTTTATTTTTTCGAAATCAGTGAACTTTTTAAAAATTCAATGAACTTTTTCCAAAGTGGATGAATGTTTATCCAAAATTGATGAACTTTTTCTAATTTTCGAACCTTTTTTCGGAATTCGTGGTTTTTAGTGAATTTATTTTTCAAACAATTAATTCTGGGTATATAACATATCTCTAGAGGAACGGTCAAATATGTCTCGTTTCTGTTAGTTGACAAGCTTGTCAGCTTTGTCTGGTGGTTCTGACGTTAGGTTGCTGTACATTTGATGGAGGGTTCGATTCCTAGTTTTTACAGGTTTTTCTTCGCAATTGGGCCGGCCCGCTAGCTCCCCTTGCGAGCGCCTACAGCGCCGACTAGGAGCTCCCTCCCGTATTATGTAATATATTCTGGTATTTCCAGTTCAAAAAAAAATAGACCCATAGTACAGCCCAGGCGATTAACCCAGCCGCGTCCGGCCCAACTATATTCATATCTCCACCTGTCACGCTCAGGGCTGTGCGACTAGGGTTCAAGGCCCTCGACGTGCCAAGTCAGCCGCTTAAACAAACAGTCTCCCAGAGAGACGAAGCCACGGCCCGCGGCCTGGCCACGTGGCCCGCTCCCGGTCCAGTCTCCACGAACGCAGGAACCGACCGAGCGAATCCTCCTCTTCCTTCTCCTCTTTGCCCCCCCCCCCCCCCCCCTCGCGCGCCGGGATTCTCCTCCCTCCCACCCACGGCGCCGCAAAATGGCCTCGCGCGGAGGAGCCAGCGGCGAGGAGGCGGGGGCGGAGGCGGCGAGGAGGGGCGGAGGCGTTGGGGGAGGGAGAAGGATGCGGCTGTTCTCGCCGGAGTACTACGCGCTGTGCTTCGGCGGCGGGATGCTGGCGGCCGGCGCCACCCACCTCGCCATCACCCCGCTCGACGTCCTCAAGGTCAACATGCAGGTACGCGTGCGCGCCGCCGCCGTATGATGCCCGTTGGGAACCCTGCGCGGAGGGGGAATGCCTGTGGGTTCGGTAATTAGGATTATTCTAGCCGGCGAGAGGGAGAAATGGTGCTTGCTCGAGGTCGAATTACAGCGTGCTCGATGCAGCCGAGGATTCTTCATGTGTGGACGATCTCGTGCGAGCTCTGACCTAGTATTTCAGTGTAGCAGGCCATATATAGCTTGTATAAACTTGGTAACTTTTTAGCTCCTGGCTGAAACTGCTCCCGTGGAGAGGCATAGCCACGAGGCCCATGACCAAGTTTGCCTGCTCCTGTGTCGATTTATTACTCGGCAGCGGTCGAAGAAACAGAAAGAGAATCAGAAGCCGGGGGATCATGTCGGATTGGACACGAACAAGTGTATTGTAGACAGGTCCCTTTGTTGATCTAAATAACAGGGCCCTTATGTGTATCTTGTGTAGAGACCTGTATAATAGTGCTACGTCCACAACAATTAATGCCTTGCGGTTTTCTGCTGCCTCAGAAATGATCCTGTGAATGCATTCGGCTTTATAATTTTGTTCCTTTTATCTGTTTTTGGTCAGGTGAATCCAGTTAAGTATAACACTATATGCTCGGGACTGAGTTCTCTTGTAAGAGAAGAGGGCGCTTCGTCGCTTTGGAGAGGCTGGGGAGGGAAGCTATTCGGCTACGGCGCTCAGGGTGGCTGCAAGTTTGGCCTCTACGAGTTCTTCAAGAAGCAGTATTCTGATGCGCTGGTGGACAGCAACAGGAGCACGGTTTACTTTCTTAGCAGCGCCTCTGCTCAGATCATAGCTGATGTTGCCCTCTGCCCCTTTGAATCGGTGAAAGTCCGTGTGCAGACACAGCCCATATTTGCAAAAGGTTTGGTCGATGGCTTTCCAAGGGTGTATGCCGCTGAAGGCTTGTCTGGGTAAGCTTCCTTCGTATTGTTCTTAGGTTCATTAGATTCACTATTGGTATGCCTGGACATGCGATCTGTAGTCTTCCTGAGTTCTGAATTTATGGAAAGTGCATTTCTTGTTTATTGCAGATTTTACAGGGGGCTTTTACCGCTTTGGGGGCGAAATCTTCCATGTAATAACTCTCCCTGTTTCACATATGAATTGTTCGCAAAATCCTATTGTGCCTATTAAAGTAACTTATCAGGAAGTTATGAGTGTGTTAATTTTCCCGCTTAGAAGATAAAATCTAGTTTGATATATGTTGTAGGTATGTTCTTCTAAAAATAGTTGTAGCTATGCTTTATTAGAGTGAATTAAATCTTGCTTGGTTCCCGATTTTATCAGAGTGAATTAAAAGGTACTCCCTCTGTAAAGAAGTGTAAGACCGTTTATAGCACACGAAACACTAAAGTAGTGAGCTAAACGGTCTTGCATTTCTTTACAGAGGGAGTACTTGTTGCTTGAACTGTAAAAGGGACTCCATGAGTTAAGTGTGAGAGGCAAACACAGGTTGCATTTATATCACAATGGTGTCCACCTTTTGTTTTGCGGTGGTCATTTGTTCTACTCAGTGAGCTAGGAACAATGACAGTCAGTTTGCTTCTGATACATGGAAAGTTATCTTTATGTTATAATCGAACCTTTCCAAGTTAATTAGTCCATTAGTGCATCACATTTTTTCTGACATGTACAGGTTTATCTTATCCTAAATTTTATTTTTCCTGCAGTTTCTATGATAATGTTTTCGTCATTTGAGCATACCGTGGACTTCCTATACCAGAAAGTCATTCAAAAGAAGAAACAGGATTGTTCAACAGCACAGCAGCTTGGTGCCACATGCCTGGCTGGATATATTTCTGGTGCTGTTGGTACTGTTGTTTCAAATCCTGCAGATAACATCGTTTCTTCTCTGTACAACAAAAAGGCTAAAAACGTTATACATGTGAGGATGCGACTGTACCTATCCAGCCAACAAATTAGTTAATTTCAAGTCTTACACTCTGTTCCTTTAATAATCACATTGTATCCCTTTCAGGCTATAAAAAGCATTGGATTGCGTGGGCTGTTCACAAGAAGCCTGCCCATTCGAATTACCCTTGTAGGGCCTGTCGTGACCATGCAATGGTTCTTCTACGATACCATTAAGATATTTACTGGATTGTAAGTGTGCAATTCGATGGCTGGAATAATTTCCTTATCTTCTTATCTACATACCGTATTTTCTGTTGTTGGTAGCTCTTATCTACAGACTGTATTTTCTGTTGTACATTCTTGAAAGCTCTCTTTTGGATAGCATTGTCATGACTGTTGATCTGTTTATTTCAGGCCACCCAGTGGAGGGCTTCCTCGTGATCTGGAAAAACTTGACACGTAATATGACCTGTTCTACAAAAGTTTATCGATACATTTTTTGGTTTCTCAGAGGCACTCAGAAGTATTTTACCCACAGTTCTGAGTTCTTGATGATTATGACGAGCGTGAGTGATTTGTAGTTGTAGGGAACAGTAGCTAACTGAACCATATGAAGGATTTGTATGTTCTAGACGCATCTTAGACAACCATAAGTCCATGAACTTCAGCACCCCTTTGGCACCTATGTTACAGCCTGGTGTGTTTTCAGGATGCTTTGTAGTATCTCCATTTAAGTTTGTTATGTGAGAAAATGTCATTTTGTCGTGCATGCAAATGATCGGCTAGAGATCCATTGTAAATAATGTTGCGAAGGATGAAAACTGGTATCATAGTATTATGTTTGATGTTACTGTTCTTTATTTGTTTGTAGTGATCAAATTCCCTTGCAAGTTCTCATTTACACTATATTCAGGGGTAAGTAACACTTTGGATACTTTCATTTCTTGTATCCTGTACAAAAATACTTGTATTGTATCTGTTCAAAAAATATACTTACAGTATTCTCATCAACACAGGAACAAAATGAAGAAGAAATCATTGACAGTTTCAACTTCCTGCTACTCCCTCCTTAAAGAAATATAAGAGCGTTTAGATCACTACTTTAGGGATCTAAATGCTCTTATATTTCTTTAGAGAGGGAGTACAAGTTAAGTGCAGGAATTCAGTAAATAATTCTGAGGCGTGGAACATGAAGAAGTGTTTCAGCTGCAGAGAAACAGAGGAGCTCACCGGCAGCTAGTTGGCTGCGATCTTCACGTCCGGGTTGCGCATCGGCTTGAGCCACATGTCGGCGACCACCCTCGACGACATGCTCCAGAGCACGTCAGTCCCGACCTTCCCCGCTGCGGCCCCCGACGGCCGTCCCTTCTTGCCGGCCTTGCCGAGCCCGTAGGCGACGAGCCAGTGCGTCGCCGTCAGCCTCTGCCTCTCTCCGTCCCACACGCTACGCCGGTCGGCCGTCTTCAGCCGCATGCCGCCGACGTGCATGTTGGCCACCTTGAACCTGGTCTCGCCATCGGCGCCGGTGGCGGCCCGTCCCGCCTGGATTACCACGATGGACGGCGCGCCGACCGCCTCGTACCGACGCATGGGATCCCTCAGCTGCGCCACCACCAGCATGGTCACCGCGTCCGCGCCGGCGCACGCGCTCGCCCACTCCTCCGGTGGCACGGCGGCGTCCAGGGGGTGCCCGGCGTCCGCCGCGTCGGTGACCGGGGACACGTCGAAGGGAGCCTGCTCTTCGGCGGTGCCGGCCTGCACCTTGAGCGCTTCGATGGCCATCGTCTCTATCTTTTGCAGCGAGAACGGCAGGATTTCATCCACGGTCACCGGCGCCTCATGGGCGTTCCAGATGCCGGTAGCGATCCTCTCCTTGCGCCCGTCGCTCATCGCCGCCGACATTGTCCGTAGCAGAGAGACGGACTCGGCCGCGCTGGAGCTCGCGCCGAGCTCCTTGCTCCGCGCGCTGATGATCGCCGATGCCATGCCCTCGAAGGCGATCTGCTCAGCCGTCTTGCCGACCACCTCGTCGGTCGCGGTGAGCGCGCCCAGCTTCTCGCACAGGGCCTCGCACCCGCCGGCGCACAGTCGCTGGAACACCTCGGCGCCACCGCCGGGGAGCTTCTGGGCGCGGAGGATGAACGGCTTGGACAGCTGCATGGCCAGCTTGGGAAGCTCCTTTCTCACAACCGGGATGTCAAACGGGTTCGTCGCGGCCAGGTAGCCGCCGTCCCGGGTCTGCACGATGGGGCCGAGCCCCTTGCCGAGGTCGGAGATGTAGCAAGCCTCGTCGGCGCCGGAGCCCGGCTTCGCGCTGGACTTGAGCGATGACACCTGAGGAGCGGCCGCTGACTTGCCATTGTCCTCTCCCTGCTCCAGCAGCTGCAGGAACTCTCTGGTGACCTCCTCCTCGTCGGCCTCCAGCCCCTCCACCGCCGCCTCGTCCTCCTGCGGCTCTGCCGGCTTGTCGGCATCCTCTTCCGGCGTGTCGCCGAGCATCAGTGACTCGAGCGCCTTGATCTGATTGGTGATCGCCTCCAGCTCGTTGAGGCGCCACATGCTCGCGCTGTCGTGCACAACCTCCTTGACCACCTCATCGCCGGCCGCCGGCGTTGTGCCCTCCTCCTCCTCCTCCTCCTTATCCTTGTCTTCTTTCTTGCTGTCGGCGTTCGCTTCGTCCTTCTCTTCTTGCCCCTCCACGCCTTTGTCGACGACGTCGAAGTCGAACTCCGGGAACTCCGAGTCATCGGCTTTCGCCTCCGGCTCTGGCTCAGGCTCTCTCTTCTGCTCCTGCTTGGGCTCGGGCACCGGAGCACTAGGTCCGTCGAGCTTGAAGTCGTCGATGCCACTCAAGTCCTGCGCCGGCGTGCCCTTGGCAGGCGTAAATGACGGCTCCGATCGCGTGACCTTGGGACTCGTGATGCTAAACGACGTCTTGCTCTGCTTCCTTGCGAACAACGCCGACGAACTAGAGGAGGATGAGGCAGCAGTCTTTGTGGCCGGCTGGCTGTAGAGCCCGACGCCGCCGTCCTCCATGATCTGGAACGCGAGCGTGACGACGAGCTCGCCGCCCTTGGCCTTGCCCGCTAGCGAGAACGCCATCTGCCACTGCCGCACGCGCTCCCCTTGCTGGCTCTTCTCCGTGGACTCCTTCACGAGGGCGCTTACGTCCACCGTGCTCTGGCCGAAGTCCAGCTCCGGCGCGTCCACGGCGATCACAGACAGGAGGAACGGCCGGGGCTCGAACTTCGCCGGCGGCTTGCCTGCGCCCCCGCCGCTGCAGTAGACGTGGCAGCGGACGAAGAGCGTCTCCTCGAAGTCCGCGGCGCCCTGCTGCACGCGGGACGGCATGGTCTGCACGGCGCCCTCCCGCGACTCCTTCTTGCGCACGGCCACGGCGAGGCGGAGCCCGTCCATGGACGACGGGAGGCCCTGCGCCGCCGCCACCTCGACGGAGAAGAGGCAGCCGAGGCGGGTCATGCCGATGTGCGACAGCGCGCGCATCGGCTTCCAGCCCCATAACCCCTTCTTCTTCTCCCCGCCGCCCAGCGCCGGGGAGGCCGCGGCGGCGAAGCTCCGGCTCTTGGACGGCGCCGCGGCCCTCAGGATGCCGCGGTCGTCGTCCTCGTCGTCATCCTCCTTCTTCCCCGCCTTGCCCCTCGACCGGAACGGTGACGTCATGGAGAGGCGGCGGGTCCGCGGGCGCGCGGCCTCGGCCCGGAGCGCCTCCGCCGCTACGACATCCTCGCCGACGACGCCGCGCGGGAGGGCGAGCGACGCGTGGCGGCGGTTGCTGTGCGCCTGGTACAGCGTGCGGCTGAGCGCGTCGAGCTCCTGGAGGGTCTGGTCGCGGGGCTTGCCGTCGTCGGCCATGGCGGCGGCAACACGCGCTCGTCGACCCGGTCCCCTCGCCGGCAGCGCGCCTTCTAGCTAGCCAGCAAGCAGCTCGTGAAGGCGCACGGAGGCGAAGAGGTCACGTGGTGTAGTGTGGTGCAGCTAGCAAGAGTGTGGATAAGACGGGACAAGAAGGTGAAGTGTGTGGCGGTGGGACGGGAGGGCGTCGCCATGGCTGGCTGGCGACATCTTTGGAGGTACTCGGGAGGGGAAGGGGAGCGGGTGGCGGAGGAGGGCCGACGTACGGCCGGGCCACCGTCGATTTGAGCGCGTGGTGCTCTCCCGGTCGTTGGTTTCGCGCCAAGAAGCTAAGCTGCGGTGGGGACCAGTTCGCCAACGGATCATGTGATTGGATAAATAGCATGGATTTTAGAGGATAATGCTCTAAGCTTGTCTCTTTATTATTCTGAAACAATATATGAAAGACCAGATTGCCCCGTTCGGCACCGCCTTTTGGACCTAGTAGCATTCAGAAAATTTGAATTAGCTACTGTGGAGATGATGTGTGTCAACCACTACTGTTCTGAAGCACATTCTTGCGGCCAATATATCCTTCTAAAAAGTTCATCGAAACCAAAGTGGCAAATGAACCCCAAAGACTGCTTATGATCTCTACATGCTACAACCACAGTGCAGTGCGTTTCCAAAACAAACTTGGCAGTGCATGTGCAGCTTTGAAACTGAAGGGAGAAAAGGGAACTAGCAGCCAGACACAATGCTTGGCAGACTTTTATTACCTCAACCATCGCACAAATTAGAATAGAAGTACATGAACAGCGTGTGTTTTTATTTTCTGTTATTGCCCAAAAGAACATTTGATACATAGCTATGAACATATACTCGTGCAAGGAAAATGCTGAACAAGGCTGGCACAAAGGAGTACAAGGGCTTCAGTCCAAGCTATTTACTTAGATTTCTCTTGCTCTTCCTTGTCACCGCTTGTTTCCGCAAACCCTCGCCTTTCATCAGCAGACGCGGTGATGACGGGCATCCAGACATCGGCGGTGCTGCTCAGAAGCGATTTCACCTCTGGGTCAGATGTCATGGCAGATGATATCATCTTGTCGACATTATCGAGCCTTGCCGACAACCTGTCCAGCTCTGCGGCTATCTCTAACTGAAGAGAGAGTTGAACCAAAGCTAATGAGCCAATAAGACATAGATTCATGGAAAGGGGAATAGCAGGATGTGGTGGTAAGAGTGTTGCAGTTACCTCATCAAGTTGCTTAGGTGCCTTCTCTGGAACCTTAGTGACTTCTAGGCCCAGCGCTTCAATCTTTGCTCTCAACTCTACCTCTTCCTGGTTGCTCATTGACTCCACCTACATATATTAACAAAAGAGAATTGAAGACCTGTTAATTTATCAAGGGTCCATCACCAAAAGATAAATGCGGTATTGCCATGGAAAATATACAGGCTGAATTGTCTGAAGTAAAAAATATGCTCTGGAAACTGAGGTGAATCGTAGGAGATAATATTGATGAACTGGTATACTACAAATTATGGGACAAAGCATCCCATGCATCGCATTGCCAATATTCAGATACAGCTAGAGACAGTAAGTAGGGTAGATGCACGGACACACCAAGGTAATTATACTCAAGAGTCCATTACCACAAGACAAATGCGGTACTGCCATGTGAAATATACAAGGCTGAATTGTCTGAAGTAAGAAATATACTCAGGAAACTGAGGTGTAAGAGTAAACTAACAGTTTTCGCATAACAAATGTTCGAATCAATAGAGACAACATCAATGAACTGGTATACAGATTGGGTATGAGACATTGAGACAAAGCATCACATGCATTGCATTGCCAATATTCAGATACAGCTAGACACAGTAAGTAGGGCAGATGCACGGAGGCACGGAAACCCATAATATTCGCTAAGTTTCTGATAAAGCAATGCAAAACAGCTACCAATGATTCTGCCTATCCTATTCTGTCTTGCAAATCACCACACGATGAAACAAACATACAAACAGTGCTGATTTTCATGATTTGTGAGTGAAAACCAGGTAAACTAGTACAGGTGCTTGGGTGTTGGCGTTTTGGCCATATATCAGATACAGATAACAGCAATGTCAACGATTGTAAGCAGAATCAGACGCGTTCCCCCTCTCTAATCCCCACCAGATCCAGGAAACAAGAAACCTCGGACCGGAACAAACCGATCCTCCCGGTGGGGAAACCGGCGAGCCAGGCTCCAATCGACGGCGGGCGGGCGGCCGGACGGCGAGGAATCGAGATCGGACGCGGATCGAGACGGCGTGCGGGCGTGCGTACCTCCTGCAGAAGGTCGGTGAGGAGCTGGAAGAGCTGCGCGTCCGGCCTCCCCTCCCCCGCCATCGTGAAGCTCCTCCGATGGTTTGATTTCTCGACGGGATTCTTCTCCGGCGAGTCGTCGCTGCGTGCGCCCGGTTGGATTGGATGGATACTTCGGCTTTGGTTTTGCTTTCCCTCGAGCAAGCTTGACGTGTCGCCTGATTCGGAGTTCTGGACTGACTGGGCCAGTCCTTGTTGGGCTTGGTATTCTCTTAGCAGAATTGTTGGGCTTGGTACATCTGAGAGTAAAGTTAGATAAAAAAAAGGAGAGTAAAGTCAGATATACCATCTTAAGCCCACGAACGAATACCTCAACCTTTTTCCTTTATTGATTTTTCTTTATTTTGCTCAAAACAATATTGGATTTTCTTTATGGGATAATTGTATTTATACCCTTAGTTGTGCCCCCCTCGTCGGGATTGCCCCTAGTTCACGAAAACACGTGGTCTTGCCCAACCCACTTTGGCGTCTTGTGCTTTTGCCCTTTAACTGTTTGACCGTCACTTTGAAAACCTCATAACTAATTCATACTAAATCATAAAAATGCAAATAAGATACCAAAATGTTCAGAAAAACATCACCCGTATGTCAATGTCACTTGCATTCATGACAAAAGTGTTGGTAAGTGCCCATCCGAGTTTTAGCTCTTATCATACCACCATGAACAGTAAAATCTAAAAAAAATTAAAGAATTCAAGAAAAAGTTGGTGGCAAAGAATGGCAAATGTTTTAAGTGATTGCCAAGTTTCACGAGGGAATGACATTCGTGGAAGTCGTGGCAAAAAAGAAACAATCGGTCAAAGGGCAAAAGCACAAGACGCCAAAGTGGGTTGGGCAAGACCACGTGTTTTCAGAAACTAGTGACAATCCTGACGAGGGGGACACAACTAAAGGGTATAAATACAATTATCCATTTCTTTATCTGTACCGCAATGCATCTGGGCAAAGGGTAAATTAGGAGAAGTCCTTTATTTTTTAGAGTAAAAAATGTCCTAATGAGCTGGAAGATGAGGTTAAAGAAGTTTTTTTTGGGGGGGGGGGGGGGGGGGGGTGCGCTCAGAAGCACTATCAGAGAAGCATCTAGGATTGCCTACTGATGTGGGAAGATCTAAGAGTGGAGTCTTCAAATATTTAAAAGATAGATTGTGGAAGAGGATACAAGGATGGATTGAGCAATTGTTATCTGCAACAGGTAAAGAAGTTCTCATTAAGGCAGTTGCACAAGCACTACCTACGTATGCGATGGGCTGTTTTAAGTTACCACGGGGGTCTATGTGAACATATTAATGCATCTCTGAGGAAGTTTTGGTGGGGAGCAAAGGAAGGGAAGAGGAAGAACACTTGGATCTCGTGGACAGACACGTGTCAGCCGAAATATTTAGGAGACATGGGTTTCAGGAAGATGGGATTGTTCAATCTGGCGCCGCTAGCTAAAAGGGCTAGAGAATTATTCAAGAACCGAACTCACTTAGTTCTCAAATACTAAAGGTGGTTTATTTCCCGAACAGTGAACTCTTGCAAGCCAAGCTAGGAAACAGACCATCGCAGATTTGGAGGTCCATACTTGAAGGAAGACAGGTCCTTAAACACGAGCTGATAAGAAGAATAAGGAATCAACAAGTGTCTGGAATGAAAATTGGCTTCCAAGAGATACATTGAGACTATTAGCACCTTTACAAGGAAATCACCCAGATCTAGTAAGCGAACGGATAGATAAACCGAACAAATGTTGGAATGTGACCACTTTGGATGATCACCTACTGTTGATTGATAGGGATTCCGTATTGCAAATACCTCTCCCTACGGTGTACATGGAAGATGCATGGGGATGGAGCCTCGAAAAATCAGGGAATTTTTTCTATAAGGTCAGTTTATCGGATGTTGATTTTAACAATAAACATAAGAGAAGCTTGGCTAGAAGGGAGTTCAGGTGGGTCAGACTCAAGAAGAGAAGAGAAAGCTTGGGTAAAAATCTAGAAGTATAAGCTCCGAGGCAAGGTTAAAGTGTTTGCATGGCGCCTAGCAAGGCAGAGTTTACCAACGCATGATGTTTCGTCTCATAGGAATATGACAACCGAATCAAATTGCATGGTGTTTGTAGAAGGGTAGACTTGTGGTGCCACTCATTGCTCGAATGTTGGTTAGCCTGGTGTGTATCGTGCTACTCGACGAAGATATGTATGACCGCATCAGAAGTTGTGGGGAGAACCGTGCAAAGAACTGGTTATTCACTATGGACGAGTGGTTGAGGGAAAAAGACTGTCAAAACGATGGTTACGCTCTGGTCATTGTGGAAAGTATGGCGGGATTTGCTACAAGAATCCATCAGAGTTCATTTTCAACATGTAAAGTTCATCACAAAATTCTTAGCAGAACTCGAAGGGGTGGATGAGGGAAATGGACAGGTTACGAGAGCTGGGGGACATACTCATCAACAAGCATGGATTTCGCCTCCAGCCGGAACTACCAAAGGGAACTACGATGGTGCGGTTTCTGTCAATGAACAACGCTGTGTTGCTGCAGCTATTTTCGCAATGGCGATGGAGAGTTTATGGGAGCATCTATTACGGTAATGGTAGGAATTCAAGACCCATAATATGTTGAAGCATTGGCATGTCGGGAAGCGATGAGGTTGAAACAAGATATCCAAGTGGGAGAGGCAGTTATAGTTTCGGATTGTGCTAATGTTGTCCGGAGTATAGATGAAGCGAATAGAGGAACAAATGTGATGCTGATCATTGAAGAAGTTAGAAGATTGAAGCAGGTGATGTGAGATGTGAAGTTTCGTCATGAACGGCAGGAAAGTAATGTGGATGCTCATAACATTGCAAAAAATTATCTTGCTTAGCGCCTGGAAGGCATGTCTGGTTACTCGAACCTCCTGATTATGTAAACCTTATTGTCAGTTAATAAAAGTCAGGTGGTTTGTCTAAAAAAATGACTTTTCTTTATCGATTTTTGAAAAATAAATTGTCTATTTCTGGATGATAAAGGTCATTATATAATATACACTGTTGGACCATGCGTTCTTTGGCTTTATTTCCTCCATCCGGATATGTATGTCGGCCATGTATATTTAGGTCTTCAGTTTAGTTAACAAAATATGTGTAACATGCATAAAAATACTCAATGCCTAATACGATGAGTGAAAACCAGGTATTCCAAGAGTATAAGTCATAATTGTAATTAACATCTCGCGTCTAGCATCATCGAAGGGCGTGTGCATGTGTGTCTCCAGTGGATCTCGTAGAATTCGGTCGGTAATTGTCTCTGATGGATCTACTTGGATCAGGTCTTCGTTCGCAACATTCACTTGTCTTCAGGTTGGATCCTTCTAATCTACGCATCTCTTCATCGGTGACGGTTGTTGTTCTGATGCACTGGTCCTGTGGAGTCTTAGCACGACGACTTCCCTGCTGTCTATTACAACAAGTTTTGCTTGGCTATGGCGAAGCAGAGGCGATGACGGTAGCACGTCTTTGACTCGCTTCAGTACTTGTAGCCGTCGCTAGGTGATATACGGATTTGGATGTAATTTTTTTTATTTCTGATGTTCGTTATAGTACCATGATTGAAGATGAATAGATCGGAAGTTTTTTTAAAAAAAAAACACCTACGGGCCCCATGCAGCCCCATTACACAAATGCATATCTTAGTTCTTCCATCTCACGCATGCTGATCTCAATCTTTTCATCCCACCCATGCAAGATTAACTACCTCCTTTAGTTATATTCTATATAGGCATGCGATGGCTCATTTTGATTATTTTCATTTCAAACATAACGTTGCCATATCTCCATATGTTTTGGTCAAGGTGTAGCTCCTAAGGCCTTGTGCAATGCAAGCGCTTAGGGAAGGTGTTTAGGAAAATAAACCAGTATTTTTTAAGGACCGACGCTTATTTGTAAAGGGTAGACGTTCAATTAGGTGTCTCTTCTATAGAAATAGGCATTGGTGCTTCAAAAAATTATTTTTATTTTTTAAGGACCTCTCTAAACACCTAGCATTGTACAAGGCCTAAGGCATTCTATACCCTATGCACCTAGACGGAGGGAAGAGTATATGATTAAAAACTGTAGTGTTAAAAACGTTCTTATATTATGAAACAGAGAGAGTATTTAGCTAGTCAAACAATGGTATATAAAAACAATGAATAAAAATAGACTTGAGAATTACTAGTTTTTACTAGAGTTCAAAATAATGTTTTGCCCCTCTTATTTGGTCGGTCTCCAGCAGTCTGAGGCCAGGGCGACGATGGCCGGCTGGCAAGCTAGCTGGTCGGTTCGCTATTCGTGGTCGGTCGTGTTGATTTTTGCTGGCATTCCTCTTCCGTTCCTTGTCAAAGTCCAAATCCAGGTCGTAGTCAGCTTGATCGCCGTGTTCCTTTGTTTATTTACCAGAGAGAAAATGCAGACGTAGGTACATACGTGCAGCTAACTAACGTGCTTCTAGTGTTCTTTTACTAGTTCTGTAGTTTCCATGCCACCTTCCGTACGTTTTAGCGACCATTCAACGACCGGTCTAGCGGCGAGCGCATACCCATTCCAAGACAGCGAAAGCACTTTGCAAATAGGTGAGCCCATGGCTGCCCTCAGGCGCAAGGTAATTGAGGGCATCTTCAACGCCGTTTCCCAAAACAATCGTATAAGTTGGTATAGCTTGAACCACCGACTTAACTTAGATGACAAGCATCTCTCTTTCCATCCAGTTAGTCTGAGAGTCATAGTACGATCAACTAGGTATTGGAAATTGTCATTCTTTCTTACCCCACAGTTGCTAGAAGACCCAAGTATTTATCAAGCCTCCGTCATAATTTCCAAGGTAGAACAAACATCAACACTAGTACCTAGGATAAAAAATATATGCTTGACTTATCAACACTCACCACTTGTTCAGAAGCTGAGCAGTGAGCATTCAGAATCGTTTTCACATATTCAGCATTTTGTGCATTTGCCTTCATGAGAATAAGTGAATCATCTCTACTCCTAATGGAGCAGTTGGTAGTCCCGCTTTCAGGGTTTTTTCGTCCCACCTTCCATGGTTTTTTTGATACCTCCTCCCACCTTCGCTGGTTCTTTTTCGTAGATTTTTTTCGTCCCCTCCCCCCACTTCATCGGTTTATTTTCGCGTCACCCTCTCACACAACGAAAGAAATCTGAACAGATCAGAACTTTCCATACTGGCGCAAGTTATTTAGTAATGTAGAATCAATCACGAACAATCTCTAAATATCAAATCTAAATTAATTAACCTTACCTTAAATCACTCAATCACATTAATTAGAAAACATATTTGATTTTCAGAAAAATCGCTCAATCACATTAACTTTACCTTAACTCACGGATGGTAATCAATCTCCAAACAAAGAAAACAATACATCGAGGGAGCAGTAAATAAACTCCCTTTCTTATGACATGTATATGATCTTCCCTTCCCTCTCCGTTCTCGAGCGTTCTTGATTCTAGGCCGATGCTTGGGCTGCGTCACTGGGTCACGATGGTGCCGGAGGACAAGAACGGTGAGGCCGGGTGCCGCGGCACAGCGTTGGCTGCGGCCGGTGAAGGGGGCGAAGAAGGGCGGCTTCCCTGGCCCGGGCCGTGGCCGTGGCCCTGGGAGTTGGTGCGGTGGAAGCGGCACTTGAAGGACCCAGCGTGGGTGGCCGGCGCGCAGACGCACTTGGAAGCGGGCCCGTGGCCCGCGCCAGACGGCGCCAACGCAGACCCGGGCCACCTCCTCCCCGTATTCTTGGAGTTGTGACTGGCCGATTTACATGAAATTAATTCCCTCAGTTGTAGTGGCAAATATAATACACATAATCCATATTGTTATGCACTAGTGTGTGAAATAGATGGATTATGTGTGTGTGTTAGAGAGAGAGAGGGAGAGGGGGAGAGAGAGTGAGGAAGAGGGAGGGAGAGAGAGTGTGTATGTGAGGATTTGATGGTAAAAAAGGTCGCCAATGTCACTTGATATGTATGAGAATATTAATATTAACTCTTAAGTTAATGTGGCCCCGTTGCAACGCACGAGCGTTCTTCTAGTTAGCAAATAGAAGTTTAGTAACAGCGGGAGCTTCTCGACATACTTTGGCACCCACCAAATCTCCTTGTGCCTCAGCATGAACCAACAGGGTTGTGACTCCTTTAGTGCAGTGCGGAGTAAGAAAAGATAGGGGGAGGGGAGGTGACCCCCTCCCTTAAACTTCTTGATGGAACAATAATGATCATTACATGATCATTGAAGCAAACAATGTACTCAACAAAATTGACACCGAGCACAACGAGATTTACTAAATCAGCATGAAACCCAAGTTTCAATAAAATTGCTTCCAAAGAAACCCATGCAACACGATCATACGCTTTATGCACATCCAATTAAATAGCACACAAACCGTCTTTGCCTTGTTTTTTATAGCATGTACACTCCCATGAGCTAGCAAAATATTGTTGGTGATCACACATCTAGGGACAAATGCGCTCTGAGTAGGAATGATAATATCATGTAGTATGACCTTCAGTCGGGCTGCCAACATTTTCGAAATAACCTTGTAAAGACAATGTTACAAAGGCTTATACGTATGAATTTGCTCACCTTTTATGGTGAATCCCCTTTAGGGATCATAGCGATGGCCGTAACATTCCATCCCTGCGGCATACTTCAAGAATTCACTACATGCAAAACCTCCTGCACGAGATCCTCGCCTACCATAGGCCAAAACCTTTTATAAAAAAACTGCATGTAACCCATCGGCCCCATGAGCCTTGATATAACCAATAACAAACAAAGCTTTACGCACTTCTTCAGTAGTATAAGGGGTCAGTAGAACAGAAATCATATCATACAAAATAAAACTTTTGACCCTAGATAAGACCACTCACACATCACATGATAGGTAAAAATATTAGCGAAATAACATAAGATAAGGTTATTCAAGTCGTCATACCTTGGCACCAAGTCCCATTATCATCTAACAACATTTTAATATGGTTCCGCTTCTTATGAGTTTTGGCCGCTCTATGAAAAAATAAGGTGAATTCCTATCACCATCCATGAGCCAGTTTGCACGACCCCGCTGAAGCCATTGATACGTCTCCAACATATCTATAATTTATGAAGTATTCATGCCATGTTTACAATAGTTTTATATGATTTTGGTATGATTTGATTAGAACTAATCCGGACTGACGCTTTTTTCAGCAGAACTACCGTGGTGTTGTTTTTGTGCAGAAATAAAAGTTCTCGGAATGCGATGAAAATCAACGGAGAATTTTTCTAGAAAATATGAAAAGTACTGGAATAAAAATCTACCGGAGGGGAGTCCCGTGGGCCCCACGAGGGTGGGGGCACGCCCACCCCCCTGGGGCGCGCCCCCCTATCTCATGGCTGCCTCGGGGAGCCCCCTGACTTGTTCTCGACGCCATCCTCTCCTATAAATACAGAAACCTTTGGGAAATAACCGAGATCGGAAGTTCCGCTGCCACAAGCCTTTGTAGCCACGAGAAATCAATCTAGGCCCTCTCTGGCACCCTGCCGGAGAGGGCCATCATCACCGGAGGCCATGGAGGAGGATCCCGGAGGGGCCATCATCGCCATGAAGGCCAAGGACCAGAGGGAGAACCTCTCCCCATCTAGGGGGGAGGCCATGGAGGAGGAAGCACAAGGGGGAGAACCTCTCCTCCTCTCTCCCGGTGGCGCCGGAGTGCCATCAGGAGGGGAATCATCGCCACGGTGATCGTCTTCATCAACATCACCACTATCATCACCATCCTCATCTCTTTTACGCGGTCCACTCTCCCGCACTCCGCTGTAATCCCTACTTGAACATGGTGCTTTATGCCACATATTATGATCCAATGATGTGTTGCCATCCTATGATGTTTTGAGTAGATATCCTTTGTCTTTGGATTGATTGATGATATAGATTGGTATGAGTTGTATGTTTTATTTTGGTGTTGTCCTATTGTGCCCTCCGTGTCGCGCAAGCGTGAGGGCTTCCCGCTGTAGGGTGTTGCAATACGTTTATGATTCGCTTATAGTGGGTTGCTTGAGTGACAGAAGCATAAACCCGAGTAAGGGGGTTGTTGCGTATGGGATAAAGGGGACTTGATGCTTTAATGATATGGTTGGGTTTTACCTTAATGATCTTTAGTAGTTGCAGATGCTTGCTAGAGTTCCAATCATAAGTGCATATGATCCAAGAAAAGAAAGTATGTTAGCTTATGCCTCTCCTTCATATGAAATTGCAATAGTGATTACCGGTCTTGTTAACAATTGCCTAGGACAATTCCGCACACCGATCCATCATTATTCCACACTCGCTATTTATAATATTTAGTAATATATTCTAACTTTATGATAACAACACCTACTTTTATATTTTAGCTCTCCGATATCATGCAAAGTTATCCTCTTCATACCCACAACATAGTTTTATTTCTCGTTTCTAGTTGGAAGCAAACGTTCGGTGTACGTAGAGTCGTATCAGTGGCAGATAGGACTTGAGAGAATATTGATCTTACCTTTAGCTCCTTGTGGGTTCGACACTCCATACTTATCACTTCCACCTTTGAGAATTGCTATGATGATTCCCTGCACTTGGGGATTATCAAGCTCTTCTCTAGCGCCGTTGCCGGGGAGCAATAGCGTGGGGTTGATATTCTCGTGTGTGCTTGTATGCTTTCTACACTAAGTAGATTTTGTTTTACCTTTTTGTTTCTGTTTAGTTGTGGGTGAAACATACAAAAAAAATTGAAAAGAATAAAAATACAAAAAAAATTACTTGCCTCTCATGCCTGAAAAGTTTTTCAATAAGAGAAGTGATAGGAAGATTATGCATTGAAGAAGTGAGGGTCGACCTTGAGCACTTGTGTTCATGCTCATGGAAACAATGTAAAAAAAATCATGGAAGCTTATCTTAAAATAATTATCTCATTGTATATATCCATTGTATTATAAAAATAATGTGCCAAGCTTTGGTTTTAGGATGATTAGATTGCTTGTTTACTATGTGCAGTACAAAAACAGAAACTTTGGCTGTAGTGCATGAATTTACATTTTTTACTTGAAAGTAAAATGGGTCTGAAACTTTTTGCATATTACTTCTGTACAAATTTTTTAAATTATCATATTTTTTTAAGAATTTTTTGGAGTTACATAAGTTTACTAAACTTCCAGATTACTACAGACTGTCCTGTTTTTGACAGATTCTGTTTTCTATGTGTTGATCGCTTATTTTGATGAATCTATGGGCAGTATCGGGGGGTATGAACCATGGTGAATTTGGAATACAGTAGATAAAGTGCTATGAAATTGGAATGAGTTTGCAACAGTACCTAAAGTTAGTGATTTGCTTTAGTATACTAACGGATCTCACAAAGTTTTTGTTAAGTTTTTGTGGATGAAGTGTTCGAAGAACGAGGAGTTACCGATGTGAGAAGAATAAAGAGAGGCAAGAGTTCAAGCTTGGGGATGCCCAAGGCACCCCAAGTAAATATTCCAAGGATACTCAAGCATCTAATCTTGGGGATGCCCCGGTTGGCATCCCATCTTTCTTCTTCAACAATTATCGGTATACCTCGGTTTTTGTTTTGATCACATGATTTGTGTCCTTTGTGTTTTTCTTTTTCTTTAAGAACCATGCTAGTATGAGATGTCCCTTCATCAATTTATAGAATGATTCATGTGCTTCACTTATATCTTTTGAGTATGGCCTTATAGAATGCTCTTTGTGCTTCACTTAAATCTTTTGAGTATGGTTTTATAGAATGCTTCGTGTGCTTCACTTATATATTTTGAGCTCGGATATTGGTTAGTCTATATTAATTGTAGAATGCTCCATGAACTTCACTTATATCTTTTGGAGTATGAATAATATTATCATCTAAAGCGGGTTTGGAAGAGTGTCAACTTTAGGAATTAGTGATCCCACTATTCCGAATGAGAAGAATTTTGCTTATGTGGAGAGTAGAAAATTTTCTATGCTTGTAGATCATGAAAAGAATGCTTTATGCGATGGTTATATTGTTGAATTCATTCATGATGCTACTGAAAGTTATTATGAGGGAGGAATATATGCTTGTAGGAGTTGCAATAATATCAAGTTTCCTCTCTATGTGCTTAAAGTTTTGAAGTTATACTTGTTTTGCCTTCCTATGCTAGTTGATTCTTGTTCCTATAAATTATGTGTTCACAAAATCCCTAGGCATAGGAAGTGGGTTAGATTCAAATGTGCTAGTCATATTCTTTATGATGCTCTCTTTATGTTTCAATTCTTTTCTTTTATGCGAGCATCATTGAAATCATTATGCCTAGCTAAAAGGCATTAAAGAAAAGCGCTTGTTGGGAGACAACCCAATATTTACCCTTACTGTTTTTGTGTGTTTACATGATTAAGCTACTGTAGTAATCATGTTTTATAGCTTTTGTTTCAATAAAGTGCCAAGTAAGACCTTTGGGAAGACTTGGGTGAAAGTTAATGTGATCTTGCTGTAAAAAACAAAAACTTTGCACTCACGATATTAGCTGTCATTTTTTTACAGAAGAGTACTTTTGAGTTGATTCTTTTTGCAGAAGATTAATAGACAAATTCCTCACGTCCACCAGTTTATTTCATAATTTTTGGAGTAGCAGAATGGTTGTTGTTCAAATCATTACAGACTGTTCTGTTTCTGACAGATTCTGTTTTCATTGCATAGTTTGCTTGTTTTCTAGTTTCAATGGCTTATATTTCTCAATATAAATTGTAGAAATGATATGGTACAGTAGGCATTGTGTGAGAACAATTATGAACCTTGTCTTTGACAGTACCAAAGTGAATGGTTTACTCTTTATCATACTAACCTATCTCACAAAGTTCCGTTAAGTTTTGTGTGATTGAAGTTTTCATGCTTTGGGTGAGATATCGATATGAGGAGAATAAGGAATGGAAAGACCCTAAGCTTGGGGATGCCCAAGGCACCCCAAGGTAATATTCAAGGAAGACTCAAGCGCCTAAGCTTGGGGATGCCCCGGAAGGCATCCCCTCTTTCGTCTTCAAAACTATCGATATACCTTACTTGGAGCTATATTTTTATTCATCACATGATATGTGTTTTGCTTGGAGAGTATTTTCAATTTTACTTGCTCTTTGAATAAAATCATTGGATCTGAAAGCTTGAATGAAAAGAATCCTCCCATGGCTAGTGAATTATTTGACTACTCAGTGTTCTTCACTTATATCTTTTTGGAGTAGTTTGTCATTTACTCACGTGCTTCACGTATATCCTATGATTAAATGGTTGAATGAATTGAATATCATAAATATGAAATTATATATGTTTCATATGCTTATCCCATGGGGAGTAATGACTTCACATATAAGAAGTAGAGGTGGTAAATTTATTGAAGGTTAGCAAACATTGTATTGGTCACTTGAACAATTCATGGAAGAATATTGAAGGAAGAGAGATTTCACATATAAATATCCTATCTTGGACATCTTTTGTAATTGTGATCACTCATTAAAATATGACATGCTAAAAAGTTAATGTTGGACAAGGAAGACAACTTAATGGGTTATGTTTTCCTATATCCGAAACGTTATATTGTCTTGGATCATCCAACATGTTGAGCTTCTCATGCTAGCCAAATTCTTTGCACCAAGTAGAAATACTACTTGTGCTTCCAAACATCCCTTAAACCAGTTTTGCCATGAGAGTCCACCATACCTACCTATGGATTGAGTAAGATCCTTCAAGTAAGTTGTCATCGGTGCATGCAATAAAAATTGCTCTCTAAATATGTATGATCTATTAGTGCGAAGAAAATAAGCTTTATACGAACTTGTGATAGGGAAGAAATAAAAACGACGGACTGCATAATAAAGGTCTTTATCACAAGCGGCAATATAAAGTGACGTTCTTTTACATTAAGATTTTGTGCATCCAACCATAAAAGCGCATGACAACCTCTGCTTCCCTCTGCGAAGGGCCTATCTTTTACTTTTATCTCCTACCCTTATACAAGAGTCATGGTGATCATCACCTTTCCTTTTTACACTTTTTCCTTTGGCAAGAACTTTGTGTTGGAGCGATCCGGATATATATATCCACTTGGATGTAGGTTTTCATGAGTTATTATTGTTGACATTACCCTTGAGGTAAAAGGTTGGGAGGCGAAACTATAAGCCCCTATCTTTCTCTGTGTTCGATTAAAACTTTGAACCCATAAATATCACATGAGTGTTAGCAATTGTGAAAGATTAAATGATAGTTGAGTATGTGGAGTTTGCTGAATCAAAGCTCTTACATAGACCCTTCCTGAAAATAAGATGAATTGCAATTGTTTGATGACTAAGAGCACGGTTTGTTAGTTTTCAAGAAAGTTTATGATCTATACTTTAACATGTGAATAGCTTGTTACTTGATCATGAGAAGTTTTATGAGTTGAGCTACTGTTGTGATATATAATCATGCTAGAAAAAGTGATTGGAATTATCATTGATCAAACTTATGCACTTGCTAGCATTCACACTTCATAAATTATTTCTTTTATCATTTACCTACTCGAGGACGAGCAGGAATTAAGCTTGGGGGTGCTGATACGTCTCCAACGTATCTATAATTTATGAAGTATTCATGCCAAGTTTACAATAGTTTTATATGATTTTGGTCTGATTTGATTAGAACTAACCCGGACTGACGCTGTTTTCAGCAGAACTACCATGGTGTTGTTTTTGTGCATAAATAAAAGTTCTCGGAATGCCATGAAAATCGATGGAGAATTTTTCTGGAAAATATAAAAAATACTGGAACAAAAATCTATCGGAGGGGAGTCCCGTGGGCCCCACGAGGGTGGGGGCGCGCCCCCCTATCTCGTGGATGCCTTGGGGACCCCCCTGACTTGTTCTCGACGCCATCCTCTCCTATAAATACAGAAACCTTTGGGAAATAACCGAGATCGGAAGTTCCGCTGCCACAAGCCTCTGTAGCCACGAGAAATCAATCTAGGCCCTCTCTGGCACCCTGCCGGAGAGGGCCATCATCACCGGAGGCCATGGAGGAGGATCCCGGAGGGGCCATCATCGCCATGAAGGCCAAGGACCAGAGGGAGAACCTCTCCCCATCTAGGGGGGAGGCCATGGAGGAGGAAGCACAAGGGGGAGAACCTCTCCTCCTCTCTCTCAGTGGCGCTGGAGTGCCATCGGGAGGGGAATCATCGCCGCGGTGATCGTCTTCATCAACATCACCACCATCATCACCATCCTCATCTCTTTTACGCGGTCCACTCTCCCGCACCCCGCTGTAATCCCTACTTGAACATGGTGCTTTATGCCACATATTATGATCCAATGATGTGTTGCCATCCTATGATGTTTTGAGTAGATGTCCTTTGTCTTTGGGTTGATTGATGATATAGATTGGTATGAGTTGTATGTTTTATTTTGGTGTTGTCCTATTGTGCCCTCCGCGTCGCGCAAGCGTGAGGGATTCCCGCTGTAGGGTGTTGCAATACGTTTATGATTCGCTTATAGTGGGTTGCTTGAGTGACAGAAGCATAAACCCGAGTAAGGGGGTTGTTGCGTATGGGATAAAGGGGACTTGATGCTTTAATGCTATGGTTGGATTTTACCTTAATGATCTTTAGTAGTTGCAGATGCTTGCTAGAGTTCCAATCATAAGTGCATATGATCCAAGAAAAGAAAGTATGTTAGCTTATGCCTCTCCTTCATATGAAATTGCAATAGTGATTACCGGTCTTGTTAACAATTGCCTAGGACAATTCCGCACACCGATCCATCATTATTCCACACTCGTTATTTATAATATTTAGCAATATATTCTAACTTTATGATAACAGCACCTACTTTTATATTTTAGCTCTCCGATATCATGCAAAGTTATCCTCTTCATACCCACAACGTAGTTTTATTTCTCGTTTCTAGTTGGAAGCAAACGTTCGGTGTACGTAGAGTCGTATCAGTGGCAGATAGGACTTGAGAGAATATTGATCTTACATTTAGCTCCTTGTGGGTTCGACACTCCATACTTATCACTTCCACCTTTGGGAATTGCTACAATGATTCCCTGCACTTGGGGATTATCAGCCATCATATATCTTCTTGATCACAGAGATTTTCAATAAGCGTTTGGATTACTTTCTAACGGCTATGGGTTTCATCACTCAATGGAACTGGTCGGACTCTTTTCAACTCCTTTAGTTTTGCAATGCACTTTTTGGCCCCTTCGAAACATCTCGGTCCCATTGATGGAGATCAGCATGGACGTCCCGAGTCTGAGTAGCCGACACCGACAAGCTTAGCCCGAACCCAGGTCGTTTGAAAAATCGCATTCGTAGTTTTTCTGGCAGCCAATGATGTCTACTACACAACCTTCTTCTTGTAGACGTTGTTGGGCCTCCAAGTGTAGAGGTTTGTAGGACAGTAGCAAATTTCCCTCAAGTGGATGACCTAAGGTTTATCAATCCGTGGGAGGCGTAGGATGAAGATGGTCTCTCTCAAACAACCCTGCAACCAAATAACAAAGAGTCTCTTGTGTCCCCAACACACCCAATACAATGGTAAATTGTATAGGTGCACTAGTTTGGCGAAGAGATGGTGATACAAGTGCAATATGGATGGTAGATATAGGTTTTTGTAATCTGAAAATATAAAAACAGCAAGGTAGCAAGTGGTAAAAGTGAACGTAAACGGTATTGCAATGTTAGGAAACAAGGCCTAGGGTTCATAATTTCACTAGTGCAAGTTCTCTCAACAATAATAACATAATTGGATCATATAACTATCCCTCAACATGCAACAAAGAGTCACTCCAAAGCCACTAATAGCGGAGAACACACGAAGAGATTATGGTAGGGTACGAAACCACCTCAAAGTTATTCTTTCCGATCAATCCATTGGGCTATTCCTATAAGTGTCACAAACAGCCCTAGAGTTCGTACTAGAATAACACCTTAAGACACAAATCAACCAAAACCCTAATGTCACCTAGATACTCCAATGTCACCTCAAGTATCCGTGGGTATGATTATACGATATGCATCACACAATCTCAGATTCATCTATTCAACCAACACATAGAACCTCAAAGAGTGCCCCAAAGTTTCTACCGGAGAGTCAAGACGAAAACGTGTGCCAACCCCTATGCATAGGTTCATGGGCGGAACCCGCAAGTTGATCACCAGAACATACATCAAGTGAATCAATAAAATAACCCATTGTCACCACGGTTATCCCATGCATGACATACATCAAGTGTTCTCAAATCATTAAAGACTCAATCCGATAAGATAACTTCAAAGGGAAAACTCAATCCATTACAAGAGAGTAGAGGGAGAGGAGCATCATAAGATCCAACTAAAATAGCAAAGCTCGCGATACATCAAGATCGTATCACCTCAAGAACACGAGAGAGAGAGAGAGAGAGATCAAACACATAGCTACTGGTACATACCCTCAGCCCCGAGGGTGAACTACTCCCTCCTCGTCATGGAGAGCGCCGCGATGATGAAGATGGCCACCGGTGAGGGATCCCCCCTCCGGCAGGGTGCCGGAATAGGGTCCCGATTGGTTTTTGGTGGCTATAGAGGCTTGCGGCGGAGAACTCCCGATCTATTCTGTTCCCCGAAGGTTTTAGCGTATATGGATATATATAGGCAGAAGAAATACGTCAGGGGAGCCACAGGGGGCCCATGAGGGTGGAGGGCACGCCCAGGGGGGTGGGCGCGCCCCCCTGCCTCGTGCCTCCCTCGTTGCTTTCCTGACGTGCACTCCAAGTCTCCCAGGTTGCTTTCTTTCCAAAAATAACTTCTCCAAAAGGTTTCATTCCGTTTCGACTCCGTTTGATATTCCTTTTCTTCGAAACACTGAAACAAGGGAAAAAACAAAAACTGGCACTGGACTCTGTGTCAATAGGTTAGTCCCAAAAGTAATATAAAAGTGCATAATAAAGCCCATAAACATCCAAGACGGATAATATAATAGCATGAATACTTCATAAATTATAGATACGTTGGAGACGTATCAGCATCCCCAAGCTTAATTCCTGCTCGTCCTCGAGTAGGTAAATGATAAAAGAAATAATTCATGAAGTGTGAATGCTAGCAGGTGCACAAGTTTGATTAATGATAATTTCAACCACCTTTTCTAGTATCATTATATGTCATAACAGTAGCTCAACTCATAGAACTTTTCATGATCAAGTAACAAGCTATTCACATGTTAAAGTATAGATCATAAACTTTCTTGAAAACTAACAAACTATGTTCTCAGTCATCAAACAATTGCAATTCATCATATTTTCAAGAAGGGTCTATGTGAGAGTTTTGATTTAGCAAATCCCACATACTCAACTATCATATAGTCTTCCATGATTGCTACCACTCAAAGCATATTTTTAGAACAAATAGCATCCATCGAACACAGAGAAAGATAGGGGCTTAATGTTTCACCTCCCAACTTATTTATCATATAGATAATTGTCAACAATAATAATTCATGATCAAATATATATGAATGACCATATATTCTTAGATCTTTACATCACATGATGCTTGCCAACTAAAGAGTAGGTTGGAATGAGAAGGGATACTACTGACTCTTGCATAAAAGTAAAAGATAGGCCCTTCGCAGAGGGAAGCAGGGATTTGCAGAGGTGCCAGAGCTCGAAGCAAAAACAGAGGTGAAAATAATTTTGAGAGGTATGCTTTCATTGTCAACATAATGACCAAGAGTTCCCAATATCTTCCATACTAGATACATTATAGGCGGTACCCACGCAGAAAGGTAAAGATTTTTACTACCCCTCCACCAACAATCATCAATCCATGGCTTGCCCGAAATAACGGGTGCCTCCAACTAACATCAAACCTGGGGGAGTTTTGTTTGCAATTATTTTTTATTTGATTTCGATCTTTTGATCATGGGACTGGGCATCCCAGTTACCAGCCATTTTCTCGTGAATGATGAGCGGAGTCCACTCAACGTGGGAATAACCCACCTAGCATGGAAGATACTGCTAGCCCCTAGTCGCTACATGAGCGATTCGGGCATACAAACAGATTATTATTTGAAGGTTTAGAGTTTGGCACATGCAAATTTACTTGGAATGGCAGGTAAATACCGCATATAGGTAGATATGGTGGACACTCATGGAAGAAACTTGGTTCAAGGATTTTGGATGCACAAGTAGTATTCCCGCTTAGTACAGATATTTTGGCTAGCAAAGGATTCTAAATAGCAAGCACCACATGTTAGAGGATCCATAACAATATAACTTATACAAATATACCCAAGCATAACTCATTAAGTTGTCTTCCTTGTCCAACTTCAACTAATTTGCTCAGGTTTGAAAATAATTAATGGGGCTCACAATCATAGAAGATGTCCAAGATAGCATATTATATGTGAAACCTCTCTTCCTTCAATATTCTTTCATGAATTGTTCAAGTGACCAATACAACGTTTGCTAACCTTCAATAAATTTACCACCTCTAATTATTATATGTAAAGTCATTACTCCCCATGGGATAAGCATATGAAACATATATAATTTCAGATTTATGACATTCAAATCATTCAACCATTTACTCATAGGATATAAGTGAAGCACACGAGTAAATGACAAACTACTCCAAAAAGATATAAGTGAAGATCAATGAGTAGTTAAATAATTATGTAGCTATGTGAAGACTCTCTCATTTAATAATTTCAGATCTTGAGATTTTATTCAAACAGCAAGCAAAGCTAAAGAAAATAAAATGACGCTCCAAGCAAAACACATATCATGTGGTGAATAAAAATATAGCTCCAAGTGAAGTTACCGATGAACGAGGACGAAAGAGGGGATGCCATCCGGGGCATCCCCAAGCTCAGGCTCTTGGTTGTCCTTGAATATTACCTTGGGGTGCCTTGGGCATCCCCAAGCTTAGGCTCTTTCCGCTCCTTACTACATAGTCCATCGAATCTTTACCCAAAACTTGAAAACTTCACAACACAAAACTCAACAGAAAACTCGTGAGCTCCGTTAGCGAAAGAAAACAAAACACCACTTCAAGGTACTGTAATGAACTCATTCTTTATTTATGTTGGTGCTAAACCTACTGTATTCCAACTTCTCTATGGTTTATAAACTATTTTACTAGCCATAGATTCATCAAAATAAGCAAACAACACACGAAAAACAGAATCTGTCAAAAACAGAACAGTCTGTAGTAATCTGTAACTAACGCAAACTTCTGGAACTCAAAATATTCAGAAAAAATAGGACGACCTAAACAATTTGTTTATTGATCTTCTGCAATTGGAATCAGTATGTTATCACGTTCTGGTGATTTTAAACAATTGTTTTCGTGAACAGAAAGTTTCTGGAATTTTCAGCACGATCAAATAACTATCATCCAAGAAGATCCTATAGGTTTAACTTGGCACAAACACTAATTAAAACATAAAACCACATCTAAACAGAAGCTAGATGGATTATTTATTACTAAACAGAACCAAAAAGCAAGAAACTAAAATAAAATTGGGTTGCCTCCCAACAAGCGCTAACGTTTAACGCCCCTAGCTAGGCATGACGATTTCAATGATGCTCACATAAGACATAAGAATTGAAACATAAAGAGAGCATCATGAAGAATATGACTAGCACATTTAAGTCTAACCCACTTCCTATGCATAGGGATTTTGTGAGCAAACAACTTAAGGGAACAATAAACAACTAGCATAGGAAGGCAAAACAAGCATAACTTCAAAATTTTCAACACATAGAGAGGAAACTTGATATTATTGCAATATGTAGAAGCATATGATCCTCTCTCATAATAATTTTCAGTAGCATAATGAATGAATTCAACAATATAACCAGCACCTAAAGCATTATTTTCATGATCTACAAGCATAGAAAATTTACTACTCTCCACATAAGCAAATTTCTTCTCATTCGGAATAGTGGGAGTATCGAAAGAGACTTGAATACTATAAATTGTTTCCACATTAAAAGAGTAATGTTCAGAGAAATGGTAATCATAATCATGACAAGTTTTATAAATATAATCATCACTACTCTTTATAGCATAAGTTTTATCACAATAATCATCATAAGTAGCAACTTTGTTCTCATCATAATCGATTGAAACCTCTTCCGAAATAGTGGATACATCACTAAATAAAGTCATGACCTCTCCAAATCCAATTTCATAAATATTATAAGATTCAACACCCTCCAAAATAGTGGGATCATTACTTCCTGAAGTCGACACTCTTCCAAACCCACTTTCATAAATATAATCATCAGAAGTAGGAGGCATGCTATCATCATAACAAATTTGCATATCAAAACTTGGGAGACTAAAAATATCATCTTCATTAAACATAGCATCCCCAAGCTTGGGACAAACATTAATTGCAGCAAATATATTCTCAAAAACATCATCTTCATCAAACATAGCATCCCCACGCTTGGGCCTTTTCATATCATAAGCATAATCACTCTCATCATTAATAGTACGGATAGCACCAATAGTATAGCAAACATTATTATCATATTCTTCCAAGCAAGTGCCAAAAAGATTTTCAAGATCATAAGAAGTATCATTATCTTCCCAATCATAATCATCACAACAAGCAATAGGCATAACGAGATCATCATCTAGTGCATCATCTTCCACAATTATTTTTGATTCATTTTCATGAGGCACAACAATAATAGGAGCAACATTATTTGGGAGAGATATATTTTTACCTCTCTTCCTTTTTCTTTTCTTCTTCTTCACCACATCATGTGTGGGTTCAATCCTCTTTTTGGAGCTCCTTATTAATGAGATTGGTTGAATAGAAGGCTCCTCCTCGTTACCTGATTCATCATAAGAAATAATAGGAGAATATTGGGAAGTCTCTTCCCTTTCGTTAGTATTCTCTTCATCTTCTATTTGTTTTCTTTTCTTTATGTAATTGGCAATATAAGGATTTTCAAAGCAATTCACCGCACAATACATATAAATTTCCTCTAGATCAAAACCAAGAAGTTTGTCACGGGCAAATACTGGAAGATAGTTAGTTATACGTCTCATTTCTTCATAACCCATAAGCAAACTAAGTTCAATATAATGTGCAAGGGAAATCAAGTCATCACAATTTTTGGAAACGACTAGATCATGAAACAATTTGCATCGGATAGTTAAATGACCACGTTCATTGCAAAGTTCACAAGTATGACCAAGAAAATTTAAATTTTCAACACAAACATCTAGCCTTTCTTGCAACAATTTAGTTTCTAAATGCTTATGCCTCTTGCAATATCTATCTTCCCTATTTGGTGTGTACTTGCAAACCCAATGCACTCCACAAAAATTGACATGTTTATAGGAGGCATTTTCATCATTACTAGTGCAATCATCATTAGTACTATGGATATTCAAAGAGTTCATACTAACAACATTGCAATCATGCTCATTATTCAAAGATTTAGTGCCAAACATTTTAATGCATTCTTCTTCTAACACTTTGGCACAATTTTCTTTTCCATCATACTCCCGGAAGATATTAAAAAGATGAAGCGTATGAGGCAAACTGAATTCCATTTTTTGTAGTTTTCTTTTATAAACTAAACTAGTGCTAAAACAAGAAACAAAAAGATTCGATTGCAAGATCTAAAGATATACCTTCAAGCACTCACCTCCCCGGCAACGGCGCCAGAAAAGAGCTTAGTTGACGGGGTGTGAGTGCCGCTTACCTAGCCTCCCCGGCAACGGCGCCAGAAAAGAGCTTGATGTCTACTACACAACCTTCTTCTTGTAGACGTTGTTGGGCCTCCAAGTGCAGAGGTTTGTAGGACAGTAGCAAATTTCCCTCAAGTGGATGACCTACGGTTTATCAATCCGTGGGAGGCGTAGGATGAAGATGGTCTCTCTCAAACAACCCTACAACCAAATAACAAAGAGTCTCTTGTGTCCCCAACACACCCAATACAATGGTAAATTGTATAGGTGCACTAGTTCGGCGAAGAGATGGTGATACAAGTGCAATATGGATGGTAGATATAGGTTTTTGTAATCTGAAAATATAAAAACAGCAAGGTAGCAAGTGGTAAAATTGAACGTAAACAGTATTGCAATGCTAGGAAACAAGGCCTAGGGTTCATACTTTCACTAGTGCAAGTTCTCTCAACAATAATAACATAATTGGATCATATAACTATCCCTCAACATGCAACAAAGAGTCACTCCAAAGCCACTAATAGCGGAGAACACACGAAGAGATTATGGTAGGGTACGAAACCACCTCAAAGTTATTCTTTCCGATCAATCCATTGGGCTATTCCTATAAGTGTCACAAACAGCCCTAGAGTTCGTACTAGAATAACACCTTAAGACACAAATCAACCAAAACCCTAATGTCACCTAGATACTCCAATGTCACCTCAAGTATCCGTGGGTATGATTATACGATATGCATCACACAATCTCAGATTCATCTATTCAACCAACACATAGAACCTCAAAGAGTGCCCCAAAGTTTCTACCGGAGAGTCAAGACGAAAACGTGTGCCAACCCCTATGCATAGGTTCATGGGCGGAACCCGCAAGTTGATCACCAGAACATACATCAAGTGAATCAATAAAATAACCCATTGTCACCACGGTTATCCCACGCAAGACATACATCAAGTGTTCTCAAATCATTAAAGACTCAATCCGATAAGATAACTTCAAAGGGAAAACTCAATCCATTACAAGAGAGTAGAGGGGGAGGAGCATCATAAGATCCAACTAAAATAGCAAAGCTCGTGATACATCAAGATCGTATCACCTCAAGAACACGAGAGAGAGAGAGAGAGAGAGAGAGAGAGAGAGATCAAACACATAGCTACTGGTACATACCCTCAGCCCCGAGGGTGAACTACTCCCTCCTCGCCATGGAGAGCGTCGGGATGATGAAGATGGCCACTGGTGAGGGATTCCCCCTCCGGCAGGGTGCCGGAACAGGGTCCCGATTGGTTTTTGGTGGCTACAAAGGCTTGCAGCGGCGGAACTCCCGATCTATTCTGTTCCCCGAAGGTTTTAGGGTATATGGATATATATAGGCGGAAGAAATACGTCAGGGGAGCCACGAGGGGCCCATGAGGGTGGAGGGCGCGCCCAGGGGGGTGGGCGCGCCCCCTGCCTCGTGCCTCCCTCGTTGCTTTCCTGACGTGCACTCCAAGTCTCCCAGGTTGCTTTCTTTCCAAAAATAACTTCTCCAGAAGGTTTCATTCCGTTTTGACTCCGTTTGATATTCCTTTTCTTCGAAACACTGAAACAAGGGAAAAAACAGAAACTGGCAATGGGCTCTGGGTCAATAGGTTAGTCCCAAAAGTAATATAAAAGTGCATAATAAAGCCCATAAACATCCAAGACGGATAAAATAATAGCATGCATACTTCATAAATTATAGATACGTTGGAGACGTATCAGCCAACGAGCCTCAAACCACCGAGCCCTATTCATAAGTCATATTTGTGAGTCGGTCATGTATTCTGTGTTCAGAACCAAGGGCCTATGATCTAAGTGCACGTGTTGTTCATGGATTAGCAGCGCCCCAAGGACCTTATCAGTATAGGCCCCATTACAAATAGCCCCGTTGACCCTCTCTCGAATAATCCCTCTACTCCATGTGAGCGATTCTCCAATATAACCACTGTCATGAGGGCCACAATCGGCCAAACAATACCTAAAGGCTTGCATCATTCCAATTGGACGTCGCCTCCTTATTTCTCACTAGCAATCAATATTTCATTAAATTCCCCAATTACTAGCCAAGGGGCATTGTAATTACGATGGAGATTACGAAATTATTCCCATGATAGATGCTTTCTATCCCACGCGGGTTCACCATAGAACCTGGTTAACCGCCATGCAACTTCGTTTCCAGACATGATCACCCCACCAAGAAAATTCTAAGAAGAAACATACAGAACAAACTCATTTGCTTTATCACAAAACAAGACTAGATCACCCCACCAAGAAACATGATTTCACCACATCCACTCGATGATTACTAAACAATTATCCCCCGTAGCATCAAAACCTTTCATTTCATGCTCCTCCGACCAAGATGATAGAACGGAAAAAACGATCTCCTACTGGTGTCCTAGTGACTTGACAACCAGGAAACTTGTACCAGAGAGAGATATACCAACCGTGACACCTCGTGGGCACCGTCCTGGGACAAGAAACTCGATATCCGTACCACCGTCAGTAGTATAAACCGCATAAACACATGGACAAACTAAATGATGATACCTACAGATCCCCACCTCACTAACTGATACATCTCCAACGTATCTATAATTTTTTATTGTTCCATGCTATTATATTATCTGTTTTGGATGTTTAATGTGCTTTAATATGCACTTTTATATTATTTTTGGGACTAACCTATTAACCGGAGGCCCAGTGCCAGTTTCTGTTATTTTGCCTATTTCAGTGTTTAGTAGAAAAGGAATATCAAACGGAATCCAAACAGAACGAAACCTTCGCTAGGAACTTTCTTGGAATAAACGCAACCCAGGAGACTTGGAGTGGAAGTCAGACATGCAACGAGGCGGCCACGAGGCAGGAGGGCGCGCCCCCCACCCTCGTGGGCCCCTTGTTGCTCCACCGACGTACTTCTTTCGCCTATATATACCCTTATACCCTAAAAACATCCAGGAGAGCCACGAAACCACTTTTCCACCGCCGCAACCTTCTGTACCTGTGAGATCCCATCTTGGGGCCTTTTCCGGCGCTCCGCCGGAGGGGGAATCGATCACGGAGGGCTTCTACATCAACACCATAGCCTCTCCGATGATGTGTGAGTAGTTTACCACAGACCTTCAGGCATAGTTATTAGCTAAATGGCTTCTTCTCTCTCTTTGGTTCTCAATACAAAGTTCTCCATGATGTTCTTGGAGATCTATTTGATGTAATACTCTTTTGCGGTGTGTTTGTCGAGATCCGATGAATTGTGGATTTATGATCAATTTTATCTATGAATAATATTTGGTTCTTCTCTGAATTCTTATATGCATGATTTGTTATCTTTGCAAGTCTCTTCGAATTATCGGTTTAGTTTGGCCTACTAGATTGATCTTTCTTACAATGGAAGAAGTGCTTAGCTTTGGGTCCAATCTTGTGGTGTCCTTTCCCAGTGACAGTAGGGGCAGCAAGGCACGTATTATATTGTTGCCATCGAGGATAAAAATATGGGGTTTATATCATATTGCTTGAGTTTATCCCTCTACATCATGTCATCTTGCCTAATGCGTTACTCTGTTCTTATGAACTTAATACTCTAGATGCATGCTGGATAGAGGTCGATGTGTGGAGTAATAGTAGTAGATGCAGAATCGTTTCGGTCTACTTGACACGGACGTGATGCCTATATTCATGATCATGCCTAGATATTCTCATAACTATGCGCTTTTCTATCAATTGCTAGGCAGTAATTTGTTCACCCACCGTAATATATGAAATCATGAGAGAAGCCACTAGTGAAACCTATGGCCCACGGGTCTATTTTCCATCATATAAGTTTCCGATCTACAATTCTTGTTTACTATTTTGCAATCTTTACTTTTCAATCTATACAACAAAAATACCAAAAATATTTATCTTATTATCTTTATCAGATCTCACTTTTGCGATTGGCCGTGAAGGATTGACAACCCCTTTATCGCGTTGGTTGCAAGGTTCTTGATTGTTTGTGCAGGTACTAAGTGACTTGTGTGTTATCTCCTACTAGATTGATACCTTGGTTCTCAAAAACTGAGGGAAATACTTACGCTACTTTGCTGCATCACCCTTTCCTAGGGATAACCAATGCATGCTCAAGAGGTAGCAAGAAGGATTTCTGGCGCCGTTGCCGGGGAGATCTACGCACAAGTCAAGAGATACCAAGTACCCATCACAAACTCTTCTCCCTCGCATTACATTATTTGCCATTCGCCTCTCGTTTTCCTCTCCCCCACTTCTTAAACGATTTTCGAAAACTCTTTGCCTTTTCTTCGCCCTCCTTCCATTCGATCTTGTGTTACCATGTGCCTTCTTTTGGCTTGCATCTTCGCTTGCTAAAAGTTTATGGATCCTCATCCCCTTGCTAATCTTTTTAACAGATCCAATTATGATGAACCAATTTCTAGTGATTTGAGTGCACTAGATTATCTTTATGAGGTTTTGCTTGAAATTCGTGAATCTGAAAATTGTGATGAAGAAATTTATGAAGAGATTCATGATAGCTCCTTGAATAAAAAGCATGATCGCAATGATTTTACTATAAATTCTCTTGATGTCAATTGTGCTAATAATATGCAAAACCCTAAGCTTGGGGATGCTAGTTTTGCTATGTCTACTACTTGTTGCAATGATCATGATTGGGGTGATTCTTCTTATGATCTTGAAAATTTATTTAAGCCCCCTGATGAATATGAGATTGATAATAGTGTTTGCAATAATATTGAAAGTGGGTTTGGAAGAGTGTCAACTTTAGATCCCACATATTTGGAGAATGTTCAATCTTATGGTATTTTTGATAAAAGTTGGTTTGGAGAGGTCATGACTTTAGTTAATGATAATCCCACTATTTTGGAAGAGTGTCAACTTCGCATGCATGTGGATCGTGTTGAGAATATGTTATGTGATAGCTATTTTGTTGAATTTTCCTATGATCCTACATGTAATTATTATGAGAGAGGAAAATATGGTTGTAGAAATTTTTATCTTACTAAATTTCCTCTCGTCATGTTGAGGTTGCTATTGTCTCTTTCTTCTTCCTTGCATATGCTAATTTTTGCTTGCTATGATAATTTGTTTGGTTATAAATGACTATGCATAGGAAGTATGTTAGACTTAGATGTGTTTATCATGTGTTCTATGATGCTCTCTTTGTGCTTTAACTCTTGTCTTTGATGTGAGCATCATTAAAATTATCAATGCCTAGCTAGGGGCGTTAAACGATAGCGCTTGTTGGGAGGCGACCCAATTTTATTTTTGTTTCTTGCTTTTTGTTCCTGTTTAGTAATAAATAATTCATATAGCCTATGGTTAGATGTGGTTTTATGTTTAAATTAGTGTTTGTGCCAAGTAGAACCTTTGGGAAGACATGAGTGAAGTCTTTGCAATCTTGCTGTAAAAAACAGAAACTTTTGCGCTCACGAGAATAGATGCCATTTTTTACTGGAGAGTGATTTTAGGTTGATTATTTTTGCAGATGATTAATAGACAAATTCCTCACGTCCACCGATTTATTTCATAATTTTTGGAGTTACAGAATTATGCGCATGAATCAGATTGCTACAGACTGTTCTGTTTTGACAAATTCTGTTTTTCGTGTGTTGTTTGCTTATTTTAATGAACCTATGGCTAGTATCGGGGGGTATGAACCATAGAGAAGTTGGAATAAATAATGAGTTCATTACAGTACCTTAAAGTGGTGGTTTGTTTTCTTATACTAACGGAGCTCATGAGATTTTCTGTTAAGTTTTGTGTTGTGAAGTTTTCAAGTTTTTGGGTAAAGATTTGATGGATTTTGGAATAAGGAGTGGAAAGAGTCTAAGCTTGGGGATGCCCAAGGCACCCCAAGGTAAAATTCAAGTATAACCAAAAGCCTAAGCTTGGGGATGCCCCGGAAGGCATCCCCTCTTTTGTCTTCGTCTATTGGTAACTTTATACTAGAGGCTATATTTTTATTCACCACATGATATGTGTTTTGCGTGGAGCGTCTTGTATGATTTGAGTCTTTGATTTTTAGTTTACCACAATCATCCTTGCTGTACACACCTTTTGGGAGAGACACACATGAATCAGAATTTATTAGAATACTCTATGTGCTTCACTTATATCTTTTGAGCTAGATAATTTTGCTCTAGTGCTTCACTTATATCTTGTTAGAGCACGGTGGTGATTTTATTTTATAGAAATTATTGATCTCTCATGATTCACTTACATTATTTTGAGAGTCTTTTAGAACAGCATGGTAATTTTCTTTGGTTATAAAATTAGTCCTAATATGATGGGCATCCAAGTTGGGTATAATAAAAACTTTCATATAGAGTGCATTGAATACTATGAGAAGTTTGATACTTGATGATTGTTTTGAGATATGAAGATGGTTATATTAGAGTCATGCTAGTTGAGTATTTGTGAATTTGAGAAATACTTGTGTTGAGGTTTGCAAGTCCCGTAGCATGCACTTATGGTAACCGTTGTGTAACAAATTTGAAGCATGAGATGTTTCTTTGATTGTCATCCTTATGAGTGGCGGTCGGGGACGAGCGATAGTATTTTCCTACCAATCTATCCCCCTAGGAGCATGCGCTTAGTGCTTGGTTTTTGATGACTTGTAGTTTTTTGCAATAAGTATGTGAGTTCTTTATGACTAATGTTGAGTCCATGTATTATACGCACTCTCATCCTTCCACCATTTCTAGCCTCTCTAGTACCGCGCAACTTTCGCCGGTACCATAAACCCACCATATACCTTCCTCAAAACAGCCACCATACCTACCTATTATGGCATTTCCATAGCCATTCCGAGATATATTACCATGCAACTTTCCACCGTTCCGTTTATTATGACACGTTTCATCATTGTCATATTGCCTTGCATGATCATGTAGTTGACATCGTATTTGTGGCAAGGCCACCATTCATAATTTCTCATACATGTCACTCTTGTTTCATTGCCCATCCCGGTACACCGCCGGAGGCACTCATATAGAGTCATATTTTGTTCTAGTATCGAGTTGTAATCCTTGAGTTGTAAATGAATAGAAGTGTGATGATCATCATTATTAGAGCATTGTCCCGTGTGAGGAAAAAAAGGCCAAATAAAAAAAGGGAAAGGCCAAAAAAAAGAGAAAGGCCAAAAAAGAGATGGCCCAAAAAAAATGAGAGAAAAAGAGAGAAGGGGCAATGTTACTATGCTTTTTCCACACTTGTGCTTCAAAGTAGCACCATGATCTTCATGATAGAGAGTCTCTTGTATTGTCACTTTCATATACTAGTGGGAATTTTCATTATAGAACTTGCCTTGTATATTCCAACAATGGGCTTCCTCAAATGCCCTAGGTCTTCGTGAGTAAGCAAGTTGGATGCACACCCACTTAGTTTCTTTTGTTGAGCTTTCATACATTTATAGCTCTAGTGCATCCGTTGCATGGCAATCCCTACTCACTCACATTGATATCTATTGATGGGCATCTCCATAGCCCATTAATACGCCTAGTTGATGTGAGACCATCTTCCTCCTTTTTGTATTCTCCACAACCACCATTCTATTCCACCTATAGTGCTATGTCCATGGCTCGCGCTCATGTATTGCGTGAAAGTTGAAAAAAGTTTGAAGATACTAAAGTATGAAAAAAATTACTTGGCTTGTCATCGGGGTTGTGCATGATTTGAGCATTTTGTGTGACGAAGATGGAGCATAACTAAACTATATGATTTTGTAGGGATGAACTTTCTTTGGCCATGTTATTTTGAGAAGACATGATTACTTTGTTAGTATGCTTGAAGTATTATTATTTTTATGTCAATATTAAACTTTTGTCTTGAATCTTTCGGATATGAACATTCATGCCATAATAAAGAAAATTATATTGAAAATTATGCTAGGTAGCATTCCACATCAAAAATTCTGTTTTTATCATTTACCTGCTCGAGGACGAGCAGGAATTAAGCTTGGGGATGCTTGATACGTCTCCAACGTATCTATAATTTTTTATTGTTCCATGCTATTATATTATCTATTTTGGATGTTTAATGGGCTTTAATATGCACTTTTACATTATTTTGGGGACTAACCTATTAACCGGAGGCCCAGTGCTAGTTTCTGTTTTTCTGCCTATTTCAGTGTTTCGTAGAAAAGGAATATCAAACGGAATCCAAACAGAACGAAACCTTCGCGAGGATCTTTCTTGGAACAAACGCAACCCAGGAGACTTGGAGTGGAAGTCAGAGACGCAACGAGGCGGCCATGAGGCAGGAGGGCACGCCCAGGGGGGTAGGCGCGCCCCCCACCCTCGTGGGCCCCTCGTTGCTCCACCGACGTACTTCTTTTGCCTATATATACCCTTATACCCTAAAACATCCAGGAGAGCCACGGAACCACTTTTCCACCGCCGCAACCTTCTGTACCTGTAAGATCCCATCTTGGGGCCTTTTCCGGCGCTCCGCCGGAGGGGGAATCGATCACGGAGGGCTTCTACATCAACACCATAGCCTCTTCGATGATGTGTGAGTAGTTTACTATAGACCTTCGGGTCCATAGTTATTAGCTAGATGGCTTCTTCTCTCTCTTTGGTTCTCAATACAAAGTTCTCCTCGATGTTCTTGGAGATCTATTCGATGTAATACTCTTTTGCGGTGTGTTTGCTGAGATCCGATGAATTGTGGATTTATGATCAAGTTTATCTATGAATAATATTTGGTTCTTCTCTGAATTCTTATATGCATGATTTGTTATCTTTGCAAGTCTCTTCGAATTATCGGTTTAGTTTGGCCTACTAGATTGATCTTTCTTGCAATGGGAGAAGTGCTTAGGTTTGGGTTCAATCTTGCGGTGTCCTTTCCCAGTGAAAGCAGGGGCAGCAAGGCACGTATTGTATTGTTGCCATCGAGGATAAAAAGATGGGGTTTATATCATATTGCTTGAGTTTATTCCTCTACATCATGTCATCTTGCCTAATGCGTTACTCTGTTCTTATGAACTTAATACTCTAGATGCATGTTGGATAGCGGTCAATGTGTGGAGTAATAGTAGTAGATGCAGAATCGTTTTGGTCTACTTGACACGGACGTGATGCCTATATTCATGATCATGACTAGATATTCTCATAACTATGTGCTTTTCTATCAATTGCTCGGCAGTAATTTGTTCACCCACCATAATATATGCTATCATGAGAGAAGCCACTAGTGAAACCTATGGCCCCCGGGTCTATTTCCATCATATAAGTTTCCAATCTACAATTCTTGTTTACTATTTTGCAATCTTTACTTTTCAATCTATACAACAAAAATACCAAAAATGTTTATCTTATTATATTTATCAGATCTCACTTTTGCGATTGGCCGTGAAGGGATTGACAACCCCTTTATCACGTTGGTTGCAAGGTTCTTGATTGTTTGTGCAGGTACTAGGTGACTTGCGTGTTATCTCCTACAGGATTGATACCTTGGTTCTCAAAAACTGAGGAAAATACTTACGCTACTTTGCTGCATCACCCTTTCCTCTTCAAGGGATAACCAACGCATGCTCAAGAGGTAGCACTAACCTCCCCTCTCCTCCCTGAATTTCACTGTGGGCCCCATGCCCCTCCTAATTTTGAAAAAATGGCCACATCAATGTGTGACCTAATGCCATCAGATACTTTCATATCTATATCATAGTTGGTCTTGAATCTACTTCCATTACAGGACCTAATCCCTTTGATCTTTGAGCTCCTCAGCCTCCTTGGCTTCGTCTGGTGGGTTCCATTGTCAGTGGCGATTCGTTATTTCACAAGTACGCTTCTTCGATGGACAAACAAAATATCATTTTATCTTTCTCGAAAAAACAACTAGGACTGTGCGGGAAACTTCACAAGGAACGTCTCCTTTCCTATCTTCTTCTTTTCAACTAGTCTTTTTTATGTCTTATTTGTTTCCTTGCTGGTTATAGAAAATTGGATCAAAACTTTTGTGAACCTAGTCTTTTTTGTATCTCACTCTTTTCGTGCCACTAACAACAAACTAGATTGTTGATTACTAGTGTGGGGGTCTCTTCACGTGTTCATACCCCTCCCCCTCTTTCTCCGTGCGTGCCCACCCACATGCACACACACCATGAATCAAAGCTAGGGCAAGGGCTTCCCCCACTTGGTATAATAAGTAGCTAACATGGCGTAATGACATGTCAATATAGTTATAACCCTAGTGGTTCGCAAAGTTTCACAACTTGACTTATGTGCGCCTAGTTGTCATTCCTTGTTAGATTCTTTAGCCAACTAGCAATTCTAAATGCCAGCTTCATTTACTTTATGGACATGTGTTATTGTATAATTCCTACCAACGGACCACTATAAGAAGGATATTACATAATCTTACGAGAGCACAACAATATTTTATTAAATTCGTGAGCACTAACACATCAATAAATAAAATATGGACACAAAATGAGTAGAAAAGGAAAATATGGATACCACACATATCAAAACAACTACTTTTAGCATATAGTAAAGTTGTGTGAGGCCCAAGAAAGATTGTGCAAGGGACCCATATAGCTAACATGAAGTACCTATCAAATACTTGCCATGCTAATTTCTTGTTGATGAGTCGAGCAAATGTTTTTTAACAACGAAGCTTTGATTTCAAATAAGGGGCCAAGGTCCATTCGGGCTCTAAATAAAGGTTTGTCCATGTAGTTAACCATCCGAGTAACCATGAAATCATTTTCAAACTAAACACCATTTTACTTTCTTTGGTACTTCACATTTGAATTTAGATAATAATGGGAAAAGGGGAATCACAAACATCAAACTAGACCATTAGAGGTTGGGACTCATCAAAGTGTATATCATGGATGTCAAGGATTTCCATGTTTGTGTATAACCTTCTCTCCCCCTCCCCTCCCAAGTTCCATGTATAGCCTTTTATGAGGTCCCACAGATCCAAGGTATGCCAAACCCAAGGCTCCCCCCTATATGCATGCAGTTGACAAGGCTAGATGCCACAATGTAATGAAAACAATGGCACCTAGTAGATTTTCATAACTTGATTTACATGTGTGCATTTGACATTCCTCATTGCATTCTTTTGGTAGCTAGCATTGTTACTACTAGTAGCTTTATTTACTCCAAGGACCTGTCAACAAGAGATATTATTTCTTAATCCACAGATTTCTGCTCGTGTTATTACATATCTTACAATAAAAATGATCAATTTAATTGTAAATACTAAAAAAATAAAATTTTATGACAAAATTTCCCGAGTTAAATGGATATTTATGTCATGAGACTTAATAATGCATGGTTCGCAGCTTGGGCGATATTGTACTGGTGGGTCAATTTGACAGTGATATAAAACAGTTGCCAATTAGTTTCATTGACGAATTGAATTAACGATAGGGAATTGATCACAACTCCCTTGCACAACAGAAGATCATATGCTCCATTTACTATCTTAATCATTCCATATCTCTATAGTCCTTACTAGTACTATCAAATGACATTGAATATTTTCATTTTGTGACCCTAAGAAACAAGAAAGTAGGTCAAGTGAGGGGGGAGGGGCGCATCGAAGAATCACGAGTTCCCACATGTGCCTTTTATGAGATTCTACGCATTCAATCTAGGCCAAATCCCATATGGCTTTCCCATCTTTGAATTTAGTTGACAAGACATGACACTATGTCTAGGCTTGGCTGTCAGAGGACTTTTACAACACAATTTGCACGTGCCTAGTTTGGCATTCCTCGTTGCATTCTTTAGATAGCTAGTATTTTTTACTAATAATAGCTTCACTTACTCCAAAGACATGCATGGTATAGATGATATTTCCCATCTAGGAGACCTTTTGGAAGATGTATAGTCTTACTAAATAATGTTACCATTAAAGCACAAATGTTTAATGAACCCATGAATTCTAAATATGGCGAAATGGAAAATTTGGACACATGGAATAAGAAGGAAAGTTTTATGCATTTCTCCTATGAAACTGCATTTTTTGGTATACAATTAGTCTACGTGAGGCTTGACCAAGAATGTATGCAACAAGCAACCTTGCTGAAAGATCGTGGATGTCGCCTAGAGGGGGGGTGAATAGGCGCTTTAAATAATTATGGTTTAGGCTTGAACAAATGCGGAATAAACCTAGCGGTTAATTTGTCAAGCACAAAACCTACAACAACTAGGCTCACCTATGTGCACCAACAACTTATGCTAAGCAAGATAAACAACTAGGTGATAGCAAGATATATGACAAGAAACAATATGGCTATCACAAAGTAAAGTGCATAAGTAAAGGGCTCGGGTAAGAGATAACCGAGGCACGCGGAGACGACGATGTATCCCAAAGTTCACACCCTTGCGGATGCTAATCTCCGCTTGGAGCGGTGTGGAGGCACAATGCTCCCCAAGAAGCCACTAGGGCCACCGTAATCTCCTCACGCCCTCGCACAATGCAAGATGCCGTGATTCCACTAAGGGACCCTTGAGGGCGGTCACCGAACCCGTACAAATGGCAACCCTTGGGGGCGGTCACCGAACCCGTACACTTTGGCAACCCTTGGGGGCGGTCACCAGAACCGTCAAATTGCTCGGGGCGATCTCCACAACCTAATTGAAGACCCCGATGCTTGCCCGGAGCTTTACACCACAATGATTGAGCTCCGAACACCACCAACCTTCTAGGGCGCCCAAGCACCCAAGAGGAACAAGCTCAAGGGTACCAAGCACCCAAGAGTAATAAGCTTCTCAACGTGTAACTTCCACGTATCACCGTGGAGAACTCAAACTGATGCACCAAATGCAATGGCAAGGGCACACGGAGTGCCCAAGTCCTTCTCTCTCAAATCCCACCGAAGCAACTAATGCTAGGGAGGAAAATGAGAGGAAGAACAAGAAGGAGAACACCAAGAACTCCAAGATCTAGATCCAAGGGGTTCCCCTCACATAGAGGAGAAAGTGATTGGTGGAAATGTGGATCTAGATCTCCTCTCTCTTTTCCCTCAAAAACTAGCAAGAATCCATGGAGGGATTGAGAGTTAGCAAGCTCGAAGAAGGTCAACAATGGGGGAAGAACACGAGCTCAAAGGATAAGGTTCATTGGGGAAGAAGACCTCCTTATATAGTGGGGGGGACAATCCAACCGTTACCCCCCACACCAGCCCCGCAGAGAGCGGTACTACCGCTTGGCCAGCGGTACTACCGCTTGGCCGCGGTACTACCGCTCCCCCTCGCGGTACTGCCGCTGGGCCCAGAGCGGTACTACCGCGGTGGTCAGGGCGGTACTACCGCATACGAGCGGTACTACGGCCCCCACTGCCGCAGCTAGTACCGTAAAACCCGACACGAAAAAAGACCCCTCGAATCGAGGCGGTACTAGCACGAGATCGCAGCGGTACTATGGCTGGGGGCTACCAGCGGTACTACCGCTTGTAGCACCCAAGCGGTACTACCGCTCCGGCCCGCGGTACTACCGCTAGGAAACCAAAACTGCCATAACTTCTGCATATGAGCTCCGAATTGAGCAAACTCAAGCTTGTTGGATAGAGGAAGACGAGTAGCATCAAAACAGCCAAGAAGTGGTAGGGGAGGTATGCCAACAAATAGAGGAGTGAAACCTCCAACCGAGAAGAACCGGCATAACCTCCAACATCGAAAACATCATAGAAGATGCGAGTGAACTCTGTTTTCGATGAACTCGAGCTTGTCATCAAGATGACCATAAGCTCCAAAACTCACAAAGAGAAGAACCAAACAAGAACCAATAAAGATGATGCAAGGATGCAATGGTTTGAGCTCTCTATGAACGATACGATCAAGCTACTCATCGAGAGCCCCCCTTGATAGTACGACAATCGATCCTATAACCCGGTCTCCCAACTACCATCATGAGACCGCTAAAATAGAAAACCTATCAAGAGCAAACCTTTGCCTTGCACATGGTCCACTTGAGCTACATGATGACGATCTTGACTCCCTCAAGTTGGACCACCTTTCTTGGTTGCGTTGGCTCGATGAAGACTAGTTGATTGCTCCCCCATACTCCACTATGGGTGAGCCACTCTTCCGCACATCTTCACAAGTCCATTGTCACCACAATGGATGGCAAGCTTCAAGCATTTGATCTCTTCATGATGCTTCACTTGAACTTGCACACCTCAACATCTTCACAAGTCCATTGTCACCACAATGGACGGCAAGCTTCAAGCATTCGATCTCTTCATGATGCTTCACTTGAACTTGCACACCGCAACCTAACCCCACAAAGAACTCTCACGAAGATCATGGGTTAGTACCCAAGGCGTAATTGACAATGCTTACCACACCATGGGATCGCTTGATCCCTCTCGGTACATCTTGTGCGCTTTGTGTGTTGATCAACTTGATTCACTCTTGACTTAGTCTTGATCAAGCTTGACTCTTTCCAACTCTCTTCATTTGGATGATGTCTTGAAGGTAAACATGAATGATCACACAATCTTCTTCTTCAAGACATGTTTGCAATAAGCTCAACTCTCACATGACCAATCTTTGGATAATTCCTTAATAACACCTTGGTCACCACATAACTCCTTGAAACCAACACATGGACTTCAAGAAATGCCTATGGACAAATCCTTCAAATATAACTCAAGGCAACCATTAGTCCATAGAGATTGTCATTAATTACCAAAACCAAACATGGGGGGACCGCATGTTCTTTCACTTGCTAATTGTCCTATAAAACCTAGTCAACACTAGCGATATTCTTTTGGTAAATAGGAAAAATGCTATTTAGTAACGATGTGCTAGTTTTGAAGAAGGGGCCAAGGTTCACTCCTACGACTCAACAATTAACCATCACCACTTATCACTAACCGAATGTCACTGCACAAGATAGATTACACAAAATAAAAAAAAAGACTTGAAGTAATAACCATAAACAATGAAAAAAAGGATCGCAAAGAAAATAAAGCGAAAACCAAAACCGCGTCGATCTTGCAGGTTTGCTTTGAAGCGCCCAAACACGCAACCAACATAGAAGACTAGAAGTACAATCACAAACAAAATAATAGCGTGAACACTGTAAATTGCAAGCAACAAAAGTAGACCAATTTTCTGTGGTTTTCTTGAACCTATTTTCTACTTTACTTTGAAGTGCCCAAGTGCTTAACAAAAGCCAAAGTTAGGTGTGTCTTGTGAGGGCACAAACCGTGTAGAAGAAGGATAAGAGATAGGATGCTCCTCACAACTCCCTTGATGCTCTAAAAGACCAAATGCTCCCTTGGCCTTCACACTTCGCATCGCAGAATATCTCACAGTTACAACAAATAATATTGAAGCTTTCGTGTCCCTTTTTTGTATCACGTTTTTCCTCTGGGTCTGTTCTTAAAGTATTGAAAAGTTGGAGTGCAGGTGATCAATGTCGAGAATACTATGTTTTATACCCCTCCTCTCTCTCCATCGCACGTGAGTTTCGTAAATGCCTTCTAGGAGCTCCCACAGATTCAAGCTAGGCCAAAGCCAAGGCTCCCCCTCCTGACATGTGTTAGTTTACCGGGTATGACACAATGTCAACTAGCTATAATAAATCTAGCGGTTAGTGGATTGTCACAACTTTATGTACACGTGTGCAAGTGATATTCATCGCCACATTCTTTAGACAACTAGCATTATTGCTAATGATAGCTTCAATTACTCCGGGACCTACGACGAGGAATATTATAAATTAATCTAGAAACCCTTGCAAGATGAATGACCTTATTACATATCTTACTACAACAAATGTTAAGGTGCTAGAAATTAAGAAATTCCTCAAGTTAAACCCTTATTCTTTGTCATACACTTCATGATGATCAACAATGGTTGTGCTATGAAACATAGTAAACACTTGCCAATTACCTTTTTCCTGGTGAGACAAATAGATGAAGTGCATTGCTCATTCTTCTCACACCCCCCCTCTTGCGCAGCAAAGGCGTCATGCTCCCGTTCATGACCTTAATATTTTTAGCATCTCCATGCTCCTCGTTGCCGCTAGCAACTGAGATCAAAATAGTGTGATCCTAACCTTTTGGAGCCTCCATATTTCCTCTCTGCTATAGGTAAACTAGATTCCCTTTTACTTTTCTTCGAGACTTTGTATTTTAGTTGCGTGAAAGTAATCGAAGGGAAAGTATAGCTCGTTCGAATGAAACGACAAAACTGGATTAGGTTAGGAAGGCCAGGACTTGCCGGACCACATATCATGAGTTCCACACAATGCATGTTGGGAGATTCCACATATCAAAGCTAGGCGAAAGTCCAAGGTATTCCCCTCTTGCACGCAGTAGTTGGCAAGGCGTGACGCCATGTCAATACGTGATAACCCTAGCAGCTAGCACACTTTAGCAACTTGCTTTAGACATGCCTAGTTTGATATTCACCATCATATTCTGTAGATATATCATTTACTACTACGTAAAGACCTTTTTGCAGCATGAAATCGTCTTGTTACTCAACCTTACGGTTACAAGGCAAATGTATAATTAACCATGAGCATGAAAACAATGGTACAGAAACCTTTTAAACGCTTGCCAATAACCCTTTTCTTGACGAGTCAGATGAATGATCTTATCAACCTTAACGTTTACATTCAGTAGCAAATATGCTAACTATCTCCATAGGAGAGTTTCGAAGCCAACAAGCAGTTCACTTTACAAACGACCCATGCGTGCAAGGGTAAGACGAACTACGTTCACACGCCTAATTAATTTGAACTGAGCTAATGTTCCTTACCCAAGACAACAAACCTCTGACCTCATTCACCTGGTTCGCGTGTTGTGCTTTCACTATATCAATCGGCTCGCTGCCACCATCAAAGGACGGTTGGACCGATGAAGGAACGTAAGCATCACTGGTCAGCGCTAAATACAGTCTCATGAATAGCATCCACAAAGAAGAATTTCGCAAAGTACAAGAAAAAGATGCAAAACATAAACAACACATAACTGAAAGAAGAAGAAGAAAAGATGACAACCCAAAACAAAGCGAAAAACACAACCGCACCCTTTTTTCTAAGCGATGAAGAATCAAACCTCCGCACCTATCTTGCGGTTCTTGGCTTTGAAGTGCCCAAGCGCCCAACCAAAGCCGCGAGGATGGATGGATGGATGGATGCGTCTCGCGGCGGCACAACCCCTGCCGTCCGTCCAAGACACGCAACCGCACGCGCGATCCAGGCCGTCCGCTCCTCGGGGCCGCGGATCCGGCCGTCCGACCCGCCTCGACCTCCTTTATATACCCCAGGACCCCTCCCTCGGCCCTGCCTACGCCGTCTCTCTGTCCTGTCCTTTCTTCTCCAACTCCAACCTCCCCCTCTCCTCCCCTCCCCAAATTTGGATCAAACGAACTCGCTAAACTTAATCTCATTCTTAAACGCGCGGCGAACGGAATCGGATTTTGGGAGGGACGAGGCGTTTGGATCCCATTTTGGGCGGGGGCTAATCGCGGTAAGCAGTGGGTGATTTGGGCCGGGGTTAGGGTTTCGGATCTGGTAATAATCCGGCGATGAACGGCGAGATGATGATGCGGCCTCCCATGCCGGCGCCGTACCAGGTGTGGGCGGCGGCGCTGGCGCAGCAGCAGCAGCTCCCGCCGGTGGCGGAGGCGCCGGCGGCGGCGGGGTTCAAGCCGGCGAGGCCCGCGTGGAAGCGGGCGTCGCGGCAGCAGTCCGGGTGGAAGCAGCGCAAGGCCGCGGCCCAGGCGCAGGGGAGGTGGGGCGGGTCGGCGGCGCCGCGCAACACGACGTCGTACCTGATCCGGGCCAAGCGGGCGGGTGGCGTGGCGTCGCTGGTGTCGCCGTGCCCCGTGACGCCCGCCGTGCTGCCGACGCCGCGGCTGTCGCCGGCGCGGGAGGTGCTGGTGGAGATGGCCAAGGAGGCGTGGGGCGTCGACGGTTACGGCTCCATGAAGGGCCTCATCCGCCTCCGCCCCCAGGCCGCCGGCCCCGACGCCGGCGACGGCGACTCGGGCTCCGGCGAGAGCGACGTGGAGGAGCACGTGGAGGTGGAGCGCCGCCTCGACCACGACCTCAGCCGCTTCGAGATGGTGCAGCTCCCCGCCGCGCCGGCAGGCGAGGACGAGGACGCCCGCGCGGCCCGGCTGGAGGAGGAGAACCTGACCCTCCGCGCGCGGCTCTTCCTGGTGGAGCGCGACATGGCCGACCTCCGCCGCCGCCTCCTCGCCGTCGAGTCCCTCTGCCGCGACCGCCACCGCGACGGCTGCGTCGTGGACGCCGCCCTGCCTTCCCCAACCAGCGACGAGGCGGCCACCGAGGACGCCATGGTACTCTGACGTGGCCGCCGCCGCCGGCGGCCGCCCGCACCGTGCCCTGCACATAGCCCACCGTCCCTTCCTCCTCCTCCCCCCTGTGCAGGTGTCAACAGACAGACAGATGTGAAATGAAGAGTAGCCAGCAGCATCACAATCAGCATCAGCAGTTGAATTAGCATCCTAGAACCAGTTGTTACTCTTCCTTCCTTCCTTGAATCCCCATAGCAGTCCGATCTGTAGTTGTGTCATTAGCCAGATCCCCATTTCGTGTCCATGCAGTCGTAGCAGCATTAGGAGTCAACCAAACCAAGCAAGCAAGCAAGGTGTTCATGTAGATGTAGCGGTTAATCGGCGGCGTCAATGGCGGGCACCGGCGAGGAAGACGAAGAAGACGCGGGGCGTTCCTCCAGATCCAGTGCCTTTCAAACGCGGCAAACAACTCCAGTTATTAGTCAGTAGTAGTAGCATTTGTTGTGATTCTGAACATGTTGTTGTTCCATTATTGCACTGCATTCTGTTCCATTCTGTGTGCTCCCGTGCTCACCAGATGCTTGGCCATTGGCAGGGGACAGGCAGCGGCGGCGAGACCCATGGATGATGGATCCAGCAGCCGTGGGAGTTTTATACTGCTGTTTTGTTTTATTTTATTTTATTTTTGATGATGTGTTGGCGTGCGTGCGTGCGATTTTGGCGAGACGTGGCGTGACTAGTGGGACTCGCTCCTGTGGATGCGGGGGGTGGGGGTGGCGACAGTGCGTTGAGTACGGCTCGGCTCGGTAGGTCGGTCAGGCAGGTCCGGGCAACCTGATTGCCGTTCCGAACTGGGTGGTGGTGGTGGTGGGGTGAGTCCGAGGAAGAGGATGACCGACCGGGAGGGAGGCGAGTGGTTGGGCTGGGCGCTGTGGCATTGGCAATGGCGATGTGACGACAGAATCTTGGCATATTGTGTGGAGAAGATGCTGCCGGGCCATCCAGGAGCTATTTTCCTCTCCTCGGCTGGAGTTTTCAGGTGGTAGCAGTACAAACTTTAATGTTTTTTATTATTATATCCGGGTGGCCAATCCGTATGGTAGTAGCGGAGGACGCTCTGACCGGCGGTGCGTTCATTTGAGTGGATTTGATTGAGCTCGCCGTGAGTGACGTAGCGAGTGGACACAACAGTAGGCTGCAAAGTGCAAAGCGCTGCGCTCACCGGGTACCGGCCCTCTCCCTTTTGGGATAGAGATCTCTTCATTTCCAAACACCACGTTCGTCATGCTCATCCGGTTTCTAATAAACCAAGGCTCACACTTTGCATGCACATGGAAAAGCCCAAAGTGCACCCGCAAATAAATCCGGTGCGGTCAACTCTAAGGAAAAAAAAACAATTCACTGTTTTAAAACAATGGGTCTTCAGTTAAAAAGATAAAAATGGGCTCCCCTATCGAACAGAAGATAGCAATCCTTCATAGCATGGTTAATAATAGAGTCAACAATCAGCTATAAGAAGTTGTCACGTCATCTACAGCCAACCTAATAGCCGGCACATTTTAATTATATACTATTTTATGAACAGTTGGTTCATCTTACAACCTCATAAACTGTCTTGGGGCTCGTGCTGCAGGTGGCTACTACTAACTAAGTATCCGCTTGTCTTCTCTCTCCTTCAACTAAGCAAAGATATGATATTTTAGTCGTTATAGCCTGCTTATGTTATCTTATTGTACTTGCTCTCACCAATTCCTCTGCCCGCCAGTGTATCCTCGCGGACTCGACCTTGAAGTCGAACTCAATCTGTCACTGTTCACTGACGAGCCTAGCATGTACAGACATGGTCTTAGAACACTGAAGACCGAAAGGTCGAACGCATAGAGATGTTCACCATTGATGACTACCCCATCTCACGTGATGATCGGATATGGGTTAATTGATAAGGATCACGTATCACTTAGATGACTTGAGGGATGTCTATTTTATAGATCAATGGCCCGAGCTACCGTTCCCCTGAATTTTAATGCGTTCCTAGAGAGAGCCAAGTTGAAAGATGATGGTAGCGACTACACGGACTGGGTCCGTAACTTGAGGATTATCTTCATTGCTGCACAGAAGAATTATGTCCTTGATGCACCACTAGGTGAAAGGCCTGCTACAGGAGCAGAAGCTGATGTTTTGAACGTCTGGCAAGCTCGATCTGATGACTACTCGATAGTTCAGTGTGCCATACTTCACGGCTTAGAACCGGGACTTCAAATACGTTTCGAACGTCATGGAGCATATGAGATGTTTCAAGAGTTGAAGTTAATATTTTAAGAAAATGCCCGGGTTGCGAGATATGAAGTCTCCAACAAGTTTTATAGCTGCAAGATGAAAGAGAACAGTTCTGTCAAAGAACGATTGTTATGTTTGTTTCCGTCGGTGCTCTACGCAACAAGCATCCAGGGCAATGCATGCGTGCGTTGGGCGGTAGCAGTGTGCCACACCGGTCGACCCGCGTCACCGTAACATGCGTGCCTAATTGTGCCATGCGGCGTGGAGAAGCCCCGGGGCCTTGTTCGTGGGTGGGTGGGTGGCGCGCCACTCCCAGGAGAGGAGGGGGTATCAGAATTCAGAAGCCGAGCTTTGGCGAACCTGGGGCACTGCGGACGTGACGAGAGAATATTAGCAGCATCCTGGTGGATGGCGTTTAGCGTGCGTGGTTCGGGGAAGATGGAGCCTTCCTCTGGCTGGCTGGCTGGAATTTCCTTTCATTTCAGTTAAAGGCAAAACAAATGAATGGAATATTCGTATTCTGCTGTTCCTTTGCAGCTATTCTCCGCGAATCCTTTTTTTTTTCCTTTTGTGCCGCGGCAGCGTAGGTGGGACTGGGAGGGAGTGGAGCGGATCAGGTACGCCCAGGGACCCCGCAAAAATAAAATAAAAATTGCCCAGGGAAGACGGCGATCCTGGCGACCGACGACGGCACACCGCACACGGCCGGGCAGCTAATAAACACGCCGTCTGCCTGTCTTGTAGTAGACGACGACGACGCCTTGGTTTGGTGCTAGTCCATCTGATGAACTCGCCGTCAGTGACGTTGCAGCAGAGGCGAATGGGCGAAACAGCGGAGTAGTAGGCCCCACGCACTGTGCCCACCAAGTAGCTCCTCTTTAGCTTATCAAAAAAAAAAGTAACTCCTCTTTAGAATACGCAACGTCACACGGATGCGGCTTCTCAACCAAACACTGACCATCGTCTCACTCACACAACTCTGCAAGGAAACAAAAAATTCTGCTAATTCTTCGACTATTTTACAATTTTGTTTATACACATCTAAAAAATATTTGGCGTGTCATAAAAGATTTGTTCATCTAGTCGAAAAACTGTAGCATTTGTTTTCTGAGCTACTGTAGTAGGAGAAAAAAGTAAATGTTACTTCCTCCGTTCCTAAATATATAAGTCCTTGTAGAGATTTCACTATGGACTACATACAGAGCAAAATGGATGAATCTATACTCTAAAATACATCTGCATACATCCATATGTGGTTGATAGTGGAATCTCTCCAAAGACTTATATTCAGAAACGGAGGGAGTACATGAGTCCGATCAACTGTTCTCGGTTCCCAATTAAGATCTAGGCCCTGTTCGGCGCCGGCTCCAAGAAATACGAGGATCTGCGGAGCGGGTGTTTCCCTGCTCCTTTATTTTCAGCTGAATCTACACCCGCTCCGGGAGTGAAGTTCTGGAGTGGTGAGACTCCGAACAGGCCCTTAACTACCAAACCTGGAAAAAAAATACGATCACAGACTCCTCTATGGCAGACTCGTCTTACTTGGCCTCGTTTTGTTTTCAAGAACTCGACCAGTTTATTTCCAAGCAAAACCTAAAAACACACAGCCAACCACTTTTGGTTCTAGATTACCACTCCCTGCTGTTACTCTCTTACCAGACGGTCATTTAGTAAAGGCGGCAGACAAACCATTTTATTTCGTTCCCAGTTCCTGCGAAACCGGTGTTTTGTGGTGTCACATACAACCTCTTCCACGCCATTTAGCAACAATTTCCGCCTGTCTTAATCAACAGTTTAAATGTTTCGCAACGACTGAAAGCTGGGCATTCAGGCTATTATTATTGTTCGTAACTGTGGTGTTGGTCCGTAACTGGATAATTGTGAGGGCATCCTTCACTATATTAGTTAGAAATCACAGCGTGGCGAGCACGTCGTCGAATGATGAACCGACCAGACACGCCAAGCATCCTGTCGACCGCAAAGAGTTGGGTCATACAAGTATAGGAGAAGGGGAGGTCAAGTTACACAGGTGGAACTCAACCTGTGGTGTCAGGCGCGATTTGTGCGCCTTCCAACTTGAAGAGCCAGCTCGGTGTCTATCTTGAGAGATATGTCGAGCGCCTTCACGGAATGCGTCAACGCTCCACTGCAACAGATCGACATATTGTTTCAAAGGTACAATCAGAACAGCGAAAATGAGAATTTTAAGGAGCTGTCAGTTAAGGGAATGATGAAGGTGTGTTCATGCCTTGAAATGTATGTAACTCCAGTTTCTCCGATTTTCTTCACCGTATCGATCGTCACATTTCCAGATGCCTGCAGTTGAAAAAAGAAAAGAAAATGCTAAACATCCAGCACAAATCGTGCAATATACATCCTATGTGTAACTCATCTGCTACAGCTAGGAGTTCATCAGAATTAGAGCATACTAGCAGGCGACAATAAAGCAATACCAAGATATAGTCACGTTGAAAAGATAACCTTTACTAAAAAAAGGGACAGGGGAAACATGATGGAATTCTGCTTTCGAAAGCTGAACTTCATACCTCTGTCTCAAATCTTCCATTTATCAACTGAACTGCATCTTTGAGCATTGATACATCTAGATCCCCATTAGGAAGAGGTACAACCATATTATCCAACATTATACGAGTTAATGAAGTCTTGTTCTCATCGGTATACTTCAATAAATCTCTAACTTCCTCGAGTGTCCTCGTCTCAACCTGATTCACAGAATATACAGATGTCATGATATGCCTTCAGTTCTCTCTATTCTTATGTTTAAGAGAACACATGGCATTTTTACAAAATAAAGAGGAAGATAGGTATCGCAAACAGATCACTCTGAAATAGACAGGTGAGAACTGCTGGAACGATGAATACATGCACACCAAGTCACAGGGAAAATTTTATTTTAGATGACAAATGCAACTACGACCATGGTACCTCAACAGGAATTGCAAGATTTTCCTTCTCCAAGAACTGATCAACAGATGTCATTGCATTTGTAATGCCCCCAGCAACAGAAATATGATTATCTTTTATCATAACCATATCAAATAATCCAAGCCTGTGATTCTTCCCACCACCAATTAGTACCTACATGTATATCGAGCATGAGCAAAACTGCATCACAACGAAGGGCAAAGAACTAAAAGTGATGAATGGCCACATGAAAAGGATATGCTTACTGCCCACTTGTCAACCAGACGTAAACCTGGAGCAGTTTTTCTTGTTTCCAGTATGCATGCTGGACGAGCAGCATCAGCCATGGCCTGAATGGAAGTAGGAGCAACGATATTCTCATATGAGCAACATAGAAGCAAATTATGACAGAGAAGGGATATCATAAGCTACAATACAATACAATAGCACCTATCACCTTCGTCATTGTAGCGATTCCACTCATTCTTTGCATGAAATTTAGCACAACCCTCTCAGCAACAATGATACTCTGAGCACACCCTTAATATAAAGAATGAAAATGGGGGAGAGAATATTAAGACTTGAAAAGGAGTTGACACAACATCATACTGTTAAGTGCTGCCGAATATGGCAATTTCAAGGCATTTTACCATATACTTTGCCAAACTGCAATCCCTTATGGACATAATTTCCATCAGCCTCAAACCATTCAACCTGGAAAATGTCCAAGAAGAAACAACAGGTACAGACCCATAGTCAACATCACATATGACACCTCAATAACCATATCGGCAAAAACAGAAAACGGGGAAACCGATGTGATAGACATACCTTCAACGACGGATCAACCTGGTTAAATATCATCTCAGCTAGGCTTATGCCTGCGATGACACCATCCTCCTTAGCGATAAAAGTGGCTTCAGCCTTTACATCGGTTGGTATGGTAGCCAAACACGACACATCCCCTGAAAGGTGTTGACAGACAGTTAGAACATTATCACAGTGAAAGATGACACATGTATCACCATTCAAAAGCGGGAAAAGGTTTCAGAATCAGAAGAGAACAAAACCCAACTTGCATAGCAACTTGTCAAGAAATGACCCAACTGAAGCTCATCTAGTTATCTTCACTTCTTTAGCTAATAGGTCACCGTTTGAGCGAGAACGAATGGTCACGAGTAGGTTGATTACCAAGAAAGCACCTGACACGACTGGCTGAAAATACAGACTTGGGATGACAGCGAATAAACGTAGTGCCTGGTACTGCTTGCTGGAGAGTGAACATCACATATAAGTGGATACAAACTGATCTGATCCATTCAATGTTTTCATTCTTCCATCATAAATGACCTTTTCCCATGTACAACAACAAGCCAACAGTAACAACTAACAAGTTAGCTAGCAAGACACCTGACCTCTGAATCCTGGTTGCAGCAGCAAATTGGATAGCTAAAATGTTGTCTCCTGTCGCAATCAACCAATCTTAGGGTCAGCGAATTGACTGTAGTTTCGGACTAAGTCTTAAAACGGCAAGGCACAGTCTCAACTGCCAGTGAGTCAGCACCTGGAACTGCAGGGCGAGCTTAAGCTGTGATCACGGGGTACTAACGGGCAATTCGAGCACAAAGAGGCAGCACATATGAAGCAAACTTCGAGGAAACGCTTTCGCTCCACGACGCGGGACATGAGCACTGGTGCTGAGCACAATTGACAAATTGGAACTCGGGAGGGACGAACAGGAGGCTGGCACAGGAGTGGAGCGATGCGGGCACGGGCACGTTACCTCGGTCGCCGGCGTCCTCGGAGAGGGCGAGGGCGATGACGGCGCTGAGGTCGTAGGTGGGGTGCGCTGGAGGCGGCACGGGCGACGGGGCCGGCCGCGCCTCGGCGGACATGGAGGCCGAGGGGGCGGCGCGGGGGCGAGCGGGCAGGCGCAGGCGGGCGCTGGGGCGCGGGTTGCCGCAGCGCGCCGAGGAGGAGGGGAGGTGCTGGCGGATGGGCGCGGCGGCGGTGGGAGTCGCGGGCGTCATCCGCGGCCGGCGGCAGGGTGGGGGTTGGGCGAGTTGGGGCGCGTGCCTGCGCCAGCGGCGGTAGGGAGCCGCCTTTTTTCCGTGCGTCCGCGGCGCGCGGTGCGGTGCGGCTTTGCGTTGAACCAGACGACACACCGGTGGCGCAGTCCACCCGAACCCGAGTCGGCTCGCGCCTCGGTCGGCCTCGGCCTCACGCTCTTTGCTCCTTCGCTTGGCCAAAGGGCAGTCGTGGTGACAACGTGTGTGCTTTCCAGCTTCCAAAAATTAGTTGCTAGCACTAGTTGTAACTCTTTTTCATTTTCTGCGGGGGAGTTGCTAGTTAATAACTAATCTTGCTTATAGGCATGTCCAACCCATTCGTCATTCGATCCATTTTAACTTTTCCTCCCAACCCTAGTTGTCGCCGCCACAGCTTCCCTACACGCCACCACCTCGGCCCTGCTCCTCTCCCCCTGTCCGGCAGACTCGTTTGCGGCTAGAGGAGTGGGGACACACCCATCTCGTTTGATTTTTTTTCTTAGGTATTTGTTTCTTTGACGACATCGACGAGGTGGCGGCGGTGATGGCGTGCTGAAATAAGGTCTCTCCCTACCTCGACGACGTCCGATTATGCGAGCCTGTGAGAGTTTGTGTCCCCTGATCCGGATCTTGGTAGTTTGTGTGTCTTTCAAGGAGAGTTATTGGTGTGTCGACTTTGACATCTTATTCCATGTTGTCATGTGGCTTGGTCCGGTCTCTCCAACCCTCTGAACTGGTGCTGATGGATTGCAAGCCCGTTCTGCATGGGGTGATGCTCCAGCCGGCGCCGCTTCAACGATCTATAGATCTCGTCTCAAGGAGAGAGTGGCTATTGTGGTCTTCAAAGCCTGGTATGGCGAGGGTGTTCGTAGGTGTCGCTTTACTTTACTATTGGTTAAGTGCAATTTCCAATCTCCGGTGCGCGGCATACAATCGGAGGAAGAAGAAGACTAGTATACTTATTTTTTATTGGTCGTTCTATGTCCAGTTGTCCATCCATTGTTCTGGCTTTTGTTTTTCTCAATATTAATCAGATATAAAAAATGCCCCTTAGGCGTCTTTATTAAAAAAGATTTTGCTTCTATATAACCGAGCAGCTTATTTCCGAGTGCCAAGAGAAGCTCATAGGATAGTAGACAATACAAGCGTTACCTGTGATGAGATGGGGTCGCCGTAAGCTTTTAGGAGAGTATTAAGCGGCTTGTGCGCCATTACCGTGTTGCACCAAGTAATGAACCATACGTGCCACCAGTGCATGCCTTGAACAAGTACAACATCCATAAAAGAGCTCCTGGTGGTAAATTAAATAGAGTGCTTAATATATTATAGTTGTGTTCTTGCAACATAAAATACTAAGACGTGTTTGCCTGAGCTAATGAGTGAACATGGTGAGATGACAATTATTGTCCATATGACGACCAATTTCACATGCACATACTCGAGATCAAGAACAGATGGACGCCTCATCGCTAATGGATGGAGGCGAAATCTGAAGGTCTACACACTAAAAGTTGGAGACCGGTTGGTCTTCGTGCTCCATAGTGAATCTGAAGGAGCTTTCCTGTTTCTCTCTGGCATATACCTGGATGATGAAGAGTAGTTCTTAATATTAGTGTTGAACATGTTTTGGAGTGTTAAACATGTTTTCTGTTTAAACTATTATGAACTGTGTAGACGTGATATCTGTGTCGAACATGTCGTATGGTTAAACCTAGTAGGCTTCTTAAACGTGATACTAGTGGATGCGGTAGCCTTCATGTCAAAATTTGACTAAGGCAAAAAAGAGCCATTTGGCTAAAAAATGCTCCCATGACAACAAAATGAGCACTCTGGCTCATTTTTGTTGCCATGATAGGGCTTAAAAAATGCTGACATGGTAGCACAAATGGCTACAAAATTGCTGTCGTGGCAGCAAAAATGAGCCTTTTCTCTCAAAAGCCTTGTCATGACATTTGAGACAGATTACAACCTTCATCGAAGTAAGAAAAAAAATGAACATTTTTACTCATTTTTATTAACATGATAGTATTTTGGGCTTATTTTTGTTGTAAAAAATGCTGGCATGGCAGCAAAATAAGCATTTTCACTCTTTTTGTTGGCAGCAATGATGTGTTGAATGTATTTACTAATTTGGGTACCTTTTAATACTGAAAATTATTACTAGTGTCGAAGGTTATTAGTGACGAGCACGGTGCGACATGCCACTGGTATATTTTGACATGAAGGCTTGAGTTTAAACTTGCGTTTGAGTGAATGTGTGTACCTTGGGTGTTGTCCCAAATTATTTTATTTTTTGCAAGAAAAACTTGTGATCAATTCATCATTTTTCACGGTAGTACAAGGAGCACAATAGATAACAAAAAATGCATTCAGATCTATAGGCTACCTAGCGACGACTGCAAGTACCAGAGCGTGACAAAGGCGTGTCGTTGTCATCGCCCCTCACTCATCGTAGTCGGGCAAAACTTGTAGTAGACAGTTGGGAAGCCGTCGTTTTAAGACCCCCACATGACCAACACACCAGAACAACAACCGCCGCTAATGAAGAGAAGCGTAGATCAGAACAATCTAACCAGTAGACATATGAGCGAAGACGAACGAAAACAGGATCCATGGAGATCCACCGAAGACCAACACCCCATGAGATCCATCGAAGACACAACTCCACACGCCCTTCGATGATGCTAGGCGCACTGCCTGGATGGGGGTTAGGCGGGGAGGACCTTATTCCATCTTCACAAGTCTTCCTGAGCAGAACACAAATAATACTCGACGTAAAAACACCTAAAAGCGGAGTAAGAACCCTCCCACCGACAAGGGCCAAGCTCCACCACGTCTCCATGACCCCCAGGCCACCGGAGATGAAGCGGACTAGCGGCGGCCCCGACGGGAGAATTACTAACATGCCACGGATGGAAACCATATACGGTTTGCTTACTATATACCATCACATGTATACTTGTATTTCCATGTCCATTCAGTTTAACAAACTATTTATGTCGACACAAGTATATAAAAGTGACAACTCCCTGAACCATGACAATGAAAGAAAGTACGACTAATCTACCATGTAAAGCTCGCGAGGTTGGTAAATGAAGCAAACCCTAATGCATGATAAGGTAATAATTTGCTTTTGCCCAGTACTTTGTCAAGCCAAAACACAATTCTTCCACATGCACTTTCAAAGACCAAACAACTCCATATTTTGTACACCAATTCGGCAAACAAAAACACTGCATATTCCACATTAAAAATACGTACTACATGATAAGCTAGTAATTCCCAGATTTTGCCCAACACTTGGGCAAACAAGGACATAACTGTTTTACATGTACTACTAAAGACAAATAGTATAGCTCCTTCCTAAGCACTTTCAAACAAATATGCTAACAAAATGTTCCAACTCACAAGGAGCTGCTCTTTCAGGTCTCAACTCGCAAATGGCAGAAGGAACAAAAAACTTATTACATATGAACACATTAGAATCTTTGGGGAATAAAAGGGAAGACAAGATAAATATATATCTTTTGAAAGGGCATCAAACCAGTCCACAACATTTACATAGTGAGCTATCAAAGGAATAACCATCAGCATATATCATGTGTGTGGCTGTTATAGTAAAACCTGCAAAACAAAATATTGCAACTAGCGACGAGGAGCTGCATGTTCTTCCAGTTTGCAGCTAATTAACATAAATATACTAGATGGTAGCAGCGAAGGATTTCAAATAGAAAAGTTGTGCGAACAAAAGTTTATGATCATTAAATACAAAGACATTAGAATGTTTGGAACAAAAGATATGGCAAGATAAATGGAGTACAGCTTGATATTATTTTGAAAGGGCATTAACAACAATTGCATAACGAGCTATCAAATGGATCAGCTATCCACAAATCATGTGTGTGCTTCTTATTGGAAAACCAACACCCACCAACATCTCTTTCAAAATCAAATCGAGCATCTCTAGAAGCCCTCTTGTCTAGTTGTAGCCGTCTCTGCTGATTAGCCATCCATTTCTCATTATATGTACCACAGACACCAAATTTCATTACCTTTAGCACCTTTGCATTCAGAACAAAGAACTTGGCAAAGTTAACATCTGGCTGCATGCCTCGATAGGTGTTTATTACGATTGCACTTAGATGGAGACTGAGGCATTCAATAGGATCAATGAGTATGTCATATGGACCCACATTTTTCATATCCTTCCTAAAACGTGACTGCAAAAGAAGGAATTTAAGTATTGTAAGCACTTATGTTGGAATAAAATATTATTTTTGATGGAATAAAAGAGTAATTTCCTGATAGTTGGTGTCTAATCACATATGGATTAGTTGCATGGTGTGTGTGAAAGTCAGGATTATTGAACAACTTTGAGCTTACACATATGTGTTTCTTTTAACTTCAAAGTTCTCCTAGATGCTGTTTTGACCACTACATCTGTTATCGTATAGAGTTTGGGGGGAAATTGCAAAATAAAAACGGTTCCGAAAATTATCTCTGTATGTCCAACTAGGCATCCATAAAGACTACGATTGAAAGTTAAAACAACATTGGATCTGCTTTGTAGTTTTGCACGCTTTGCTGAAGTGAACATTTATCAAAAATGATTTTCACCTGGATGTATAGCTTTTCCATGCAAGGAAAGCATCTAAGAAATCGAGCAATTGTATCCAGGTTGGGGCCGATGGATTCTAGGACCAACACCTTCACTGTGCGCATTGACGCGGTCAAGCTGACGGGGATCATTTCCTGGTAAAAACAAACACACACTGAGATGTACATCAATATAAAAAAATGTGATGTAATATTAAACGCTCAAATGCATCATATGTAAGTTTCAAGAAAAGTAAGACGACCCGTCACCTTAACAATTATGGTTCCAATCACAAGTTCGTAGATTTGGCTAGACAGGTAGCCCAATACCGTTAGCTTCGGTGCCGCGATAACCGTGATTGTCATTGGGACATCCCCTGAATCAAGTGGGATCAATCTTTCAAGGCACGGTGCATCCTCAATGACAAGCTCCTGAAGCACCACGTCTGATTTGTGGTAGTAAGATACATAGACAGCGATACTCCGAAGAGTCGGCGAGACAATCCGGACAGTGCTGAGCCCGTTGCCCTGAAGCTCAAGGCTCTCGAGCGCAGTGCAGCCGGCGAGCAGGTGGAGGAGGGCTTCCTCCGAAATGGCGACGCCGGGGAGCTTGAGGTGCTTCAGCCGAGGGAGACGGAGCGCGGGGACAGCAGCAACGTCGGGGAAACCACAATCGCGGAAGCTGGCGACACGCAGCGTGGGCGCCAAGCGGAGCGCGGACGGCGGTAGCGGATTGCAGCCCCCGTAGAATTCGAGTTCCTCCAGGCCATCGAGCGCGGGGGACCGGAACCAGCCGTCGAACTTGGCGTAGAGGTCGCGGCGCAGGCGGATGGCGCCGATGGCGAGGGAGAAGCGGCAAGCAGGGCCGTGGTGCGTGGCAAGGATCTTGGAGACGATGGCGACGCGGTCACGCTCCCGTCCGGAGAGGCGGCGATCGACGACGAGGTTGAGCGGGGCGGAGCGCCAGAGGTGGCGCCACCGGGAGGAGAGAACGCGTGTCCGCGCGGCCTCCTTGGTGGAGAGGAGGGAGATGACGTTGCCGAGGATGTCGTTGGGCATGCGGCTGATGTGGTCGAGGTTCTCTTCGCCGTCTCCGTCACCCTCCCTGCTCGCCGGAGGCTCTTGCTCGTCCTGCCTCAGCTTCTTGGGCTCGGGTTCGGCCGCCGCCGCATCGTCCATGGCCGCCGCCGCCCTCCGTCCCTCACTACCAAATCACGTAGTACATTTTGAAGGATCTGATCCCCTGTTAGGTGGCGTAGCACTCGCTAAGTACGGGTGCATGCATGCATGCATGACCCACCTCTCGCTCCTAAAATCCCTCTGCTGCTTATCGTTCCAACAAATCGTGACTTCCACCGAGAAATCTCAGGGATGCCATGGACGATGACTCGCGCGTGCCGGAGCTTCCGCGGGAGGGCTCCGTCTTCCACTCTGCTGGCTCCCCAAGCCTACCACGGACCCCAGCTGTAAGGCCTCCTACATCCCCTCCGGCCAGGACACGCGCACCTCCTCCTCGAACGTGGACAAGTTCATCCTTGGCTAGGCGCACACGACGGACTTGCACTAGTGTATATATATGTGTATCAAGAAGCCTATGTAGTGATTTCAAAAAAGAAGAAGAAGAATGTACTATTACTTGTTCTTTGTTACATATGGATAATGTGATACATTAGGTTATACGTAGAAGTCAATGGACTTGGATAATGGACAGTTGTTCTTGTGTGTGGCCATGCTAGTGAAAGAAACGGCATGGCTTATGTCTGAACAATCGAGTTCATTAGTAATGATGCTAGAGTCGTCGTTCACCTAGAGGTAGTGTCCCATGGTTTATGGCTTATGAAAGGAAAGAGAATAGTTAGTGGCCCTAGTTGGGGGTGTGCTTGTATATCCAAATTTGGCTTGCATATATACATTTTGAAGTATGGCTGATTTGTCTACTAGGAGCATAAAATTAGCATCAACTTCATCAGATGGATGACCCTGAATAATACATAGTAAAGTCAATTGTTTTGTTAAACAATCATTAATGAATACAAACATTAAATAAATGGCATATGAAAATAAATTGCTACACAATTATATTCTAATAAGTTGATACATAAACTCTAGGCGCACTAATAATGGTGGGAGCTTATATGAATGTGAATATTTATATCAAAATATTAATTGGATTTCGGTAGAGCAAATAAATCTCTTGTACAAATTAGATACCAAAGATGTTCAAGAAAAAGAAAGGTTCTTGGGTTTTACTTTAAACGAAAGGAAACTCAAACTCGTAAAAAAGTGGGACCAATCAACTTTGATACGTTTTCAAGTTATTTTTTTTCCTTTGCTAAAGGGATAAGATCCGCTCAACCATAGAAAGCATTACATGACCATATGAAAAAGAGGCAACTCCAATGTTAATTACCTTTGAGCAAAAATCTTAGAATGTTTTAAAAATAATAATCAATTAATAATGAAAATATATGACTCTTGAGCAAGCCTAAAAATCACCAGATGGCACCGGAATTAAAGCATAGTAGAAGTTATGCCAACTACCTTTTGGCAATGAATATCCAAGGACCACCACAACTTCGCCATACACTTCTTCATGGTTCAGAGTTTGTGTAATACAAACAAGGAGAGACGCTGGAGAGGAAACGTCTCGACACCTCAATCGGAGGGGCATGTTTAGAGTTCAAAGCCTCTTTCCGCGAATGCCAAAATGCGCCAGAGCGTCATGAGAAACATTACCCACTATGCCCACTCTGTATTGCATACAACTTGAAGCATCCATTCATGACCAGATAGCCTAAGAAGGGTCACCTCGGGCAGCGGCCAGGCTTCTGCCATGGCATGCCATAATTAAGGACCTTTCTTGGCAAAATCTACAAAAAAGCATGGTGGGTGTCCTCGTGTTCCATTCCGTATACCAGATACAAGCTAGTGCATTCCTTCAGAATTTGTTAGACCAGATAGAGAGCGAGTCCGAAGCAAGCCTCCACGCAAAGACACACACTTTCGGAGGTGCTGGATAAGACCAGACTGCCTTCCATCCATCGTGGCGCCTATCTGGTGCTTTGCTAGTGGATGTTGTCGATGCAGCATGGAGCTCATCGGAGGCCATACGTACGGTGAACGCTTCTCAACAAGCTGCTCTTCTCAGGAGCCCGCGTGATGCAATCTTTGACCAACCGCGGTAAGGGGTGCACCTTCATGACCTCTTCAGCATCAACATGGATATTTTTTTTGGTGAAGAAGGTTAATGTCCCATTTTCCATTCACGTGTAGCAAAATCAGCCACTCAGTGAAGCTTGCAACGCCCGGGATCCAGTGATACCTCCAAATCTGCACACTAGCTGTTTCCTATCCTCCACACAAGCTCCTTTTTCACAAGTCCCCAAGACTCCTATTTGGCTCTGGAATCTTTGGAATGTTAGCAGACCCACGTGTGTCTTGCGAGCAAGGCCTGAAATCCCAAAGGTCTAGACCCCCGGCACTGCGGGTACTATGTGCTAATCTTCTTTTTCTTGCGGGTAACATGTGCTAATCTACGCCTCCGCCTCTTATTTGTTTTATGTTGACAAAACAAACACTACAACTGACCGCGAGGAGCTGCATCCTCTTTCAGTTTTCAGCTAACGTACATATTCTAAGGTAGCAACAAGGATTTCGCAAACAAAAAGGTTGTTAAACAATAACTTATAATCATCTCGTATAAAAAGACACTGAACATTTGGAATAAAAGATGTGACCACATAAACAAAGCATCTCTTGAAAATGCATCAAGCAGACTGACAGCATTTACACAATGAGCTATCAAAGGGATCAGACATCCACATATCATGTATGTGCTTGTTATTACCGAAAAACCTGGCAGTAACATACTTTATGTTGAAATCAAATTGCGCATCACAAGAAGCTCTATTATCCAGTTGTAGCCGCCTATGCTGGTTGGCCATCCATATCTCATTGCAGCTAGCACGATAGACACCAAATTTCATTGCCTTGAGCACACTTGCATTCAACACGAAGAATTTGGCAAAGTCAACATCCCGTTTCATGCCTTGGTATATAGTTGTATAGTACTATTTCTCTTAGATGGAGGTCAAGGCATTCGATAGGATCAACCAGCGTGTCATGTTGCGGCACATCTTCCATATGCATGTTAAGATGCAACTGCAAAAGAAGAAATTTAAGTATAGTGACCACTTATGTTACAATAAACAATGCAAATTTTTGCAGGAACCAAAAGAGTAATTTCCCTATGGCTAGCGTCTAACCACATCTATATTGGATAACTTTTAAATTAAAAATACACGATTGTTTTAACTTCAATGCTCTTCTAGATGCAGTTTTTATAACTATATTTGTCATCTTCAATTTGAGGAATACTACTACAGAAACATTTACCAGAACTGTACTAAATATTGTCTATGCATGTCCAAATTAGGCATCTAAAGATACTAGTTGAATGCCCGTGCGTTGCTACGGGTCTTAAAAATGTATACACTGGTCATTGTTATAATTCAAAAGTGTATGTCAAACATGATGGATATTCATCCATATAACGGCAACTTCCAATTCTTTCTCCCACTTCTTTCTCTATCACGTCTCTTTTTTAACGTGAAATAGTAGGGGAGACCCCTAATGTATATTTTACAAAATTAGAAGTGTGTCCTTAACTCCCTATGTCATCGTCTCTTTCCGTACCTTCCCTGCATCTAGAAAAGGCGGTTTTCTCCCTGTCGTTCCTCCTTCCACATCCATGGAATTCATCCATATTTGCTCTATCATTGTCGTCAATTCAAATGTTGGTCATTTTACCCTAACTATCACTTGGCCACTTCTTCAAAACATTAGAAGATCTATGAAATAGAGCATACGTATCGACAGAAATAATGAGTAGGGACGACGACGTACCGACAAAGGGACATACAATCACCAACTCCCCTAGTATATCTCGTATGGGGTAGTCAATATGAAAATACCATGTCTAGTGTTGTACATTTACACGGAAATTTTGTAGGGATATCCATTCTAATAAAATTTGACTTAGAGCACTGACTACCAGTTACATGAAAGCCGATGCATGCCCTTTTAAATTACTCACCGCCAACTCCTAAGCAGCAATGGAGTTTCTTCCTTCCAACCAAAGAAGTGATTTATGATCTGAAAAATAGAACCGGAAAACAGTTAGTAAAGATTAACCTAATTTGGAAGAATATAGATTTTTGTCCTTTTTAGTGAAGTATGATTACTAAAGTAGTAGCGCATGGCAAGAGCATACAGGTCCAGGTCTCTCCTTTTTCCTTCAATTTATCTTACCTCTTTTGATCTTCATTCAACATCTGAGATCTATTGGAACAAAATACATTACTGGATTGTGTTTGTCTCCAATATAGTTACAGTGAAATAATTGGAAGCACTCATCTGACGGGAAATAAGCTAAGCTTGCAAGGCATGAGATGTATTTATAATGAATATAAATAAAATAATAATGAAGTAGCACTAAGACCTTTGTCGTATTTTACATCTTGGGAAAAGCTTATCTAAACACAAGGCACGTCTGATACTTGCAAGTGGCACTACCTCATTGTAAAATGCAACAATTAGGCATACACCAATCGGCATGGACAAAAATCTAAAGATACTTAGTGTTATTGGATTCAACACATATACTTTTTAGAACCCTTAAAATACTCTGTAGGCAATTTTATGATCAACTACATTTATGAAGATCATTCTGAAATACACTTACAATTTATCTGCACTAACTTTTAATATAAATTTGAGAGCAACATCTTCCGGATGGAATTAACAAGAAGGCACGTACTACATCCAGCATCATCTTAAGTAGCAACACACATATATTTAGCTAGTCTTAACTGTTAGGTAGGTGTGTATAGAAAGCTCTCGACTGCAGCATTTTAGTACATCATAGTGGCTAATTTCAGGATATATGAATAGTCAGAAGACGTAAACAGAGAAAAGAAAGGGTCACCAAAAGGTTCAGCGACGTGGAGCTTACAAAGTCTTCCACCTTAGTTTACCTTAGTTTATCCTACATTGCCACGGCCTACATGTATTGCTACAGCCTACATGTATTTACTTGCAAGAGTCCTAACCTTGGTATTGAATTGTTGTTACAGCAAAAAAATATGGATATCGAAGAAAAACGAAAAGCAAGTTGCATTCTCGGCAAAACCCCGGCAATATGACCTGTCGTATGAATATTTTTAGCAACAACTATGATGTACTACTACTCCTAATTTCAGTAAACAAATAAGATAGATGCAGCACTAACACGATGTGGGATACTAAGCAAAAGCAAAACCATTGTCAGCGAGAAATAGGAAGTTAACTCTGATGTGCTGCTACAGCCGTCCGTGTGACCTCGTCGTTCTCCACCCCATCCGACCCGGTCTCCTCCGATGGCTGCCCCCGCGCCTATATCCATCAGAACAAGACTATTCCACATTCAGAATGGCGTAATAAACACAACAAGACTATCAAATTTCAGTTACAAATCAAGCAAAACTCTCACAAGGTTTACATAACTGAAAAGTATAATTTCTCCTAGACTACATCTCAGCAATGACAGATTTACTTTCTTTTTTGAGAAAGTGTCGTCAAAAAATTTCAAACATATAGAGCAGTATTAGAAGTCCATGCTCATACCTCTTCTTTATCCTGGAACTATGCCATCTCCATTAGAAGTTGCTGGAAGAATCTGACCAAAAATAATAGTGCATCTCATAGCCAAGAAATCAAGATCAAGCACAAGTTTTCTATTAGGAATCAGAGCAAGAAGAGAACCGTATAAATTTTGAGAGAATATGCATCTGTACTATTAGTGCAGATCATAACTAAGAAACCAAGATGAATATTTTTACTCGAGTTCTCTTTTAGGAATCACACCTTTTCGCTCAGAATATCCATGTAAGAGAGCATTGTGAGTTGGCCAGTGGGCCCTGGGACCATGTGTAACTGTGTGTGCGTGTCGTGTAGGAGGAGTATATGCGACGGTTAGTCTCTGAATTCTCTGTCTGGTTCTCTGAACCTCACAAACTCTCCTGTATGGCTTCCTCCTCGTATCTTCAATTCCCCATCCCCAAACTCTCCTGTATGGCTGATGAAATAGATGATTCAGGACATTACAAAAATTTAAGAGAGAAGGAAGAGAAACTTATGTCACTTATTGGGTGGTTGTACGTCTTCTATCCAGATCAGGCCAAAGCAGGCGGGGCTGTGGACTCAGTCGCGGAAGGCCTCCAGGGCAAGCGGGAAATCTCGAGGTCGGTGTTGAGCAATGACAGGGTGGAGATGTTGCCGTGCTCCATGCGCAGTCACCGAACGAACTCCTCAAACACATCCGCTACAGCGTGCTGCCGCTCGAAGTTGTCATAGGCAGGAGGAGGTCAGCGACAACGATAGAGCCACGAGATCGAGATCGATGGAATTGGGGGAAGGGGCGCGTGGGCCTTGGAGGTGGGACGACGTGCATACGTGGGCTGTTTTTTTTTTTCTTTCGTGCGAGGAGTTTCTTTTTTTCACATACGAGAGGGAGGGCTATCAAACGAGGTGGGGGTATCGAAGGAGGTTGAACCATCGAAAGAGGTCAAACCATCATGACGTTCGACCCCCCTTTAATAGTAGAGATGTATGATTAATTAAAATTAAAACAGTTTTGAATTGCTTTATATAACTCCATGTAATTTTACACTTTTTCTTGCTGGAGTGGTTAACATTTAGCAACAAAGGTTTTACATGGATGTATAACTTCTCCAAGCAGGGAAAGCATCTAAGAAATCCGACAATTGCATCCAAATTGAGACCCATAGACTCTAGAACCTAGACCTTTACCGTTCGCACCGACGTGGTGAAACTGACAGGGATCATCTCCTGGGGAAAACCAAAACACACGATACACATCAATAAACAACAAACTCCAATAAAATTAGAAAAAGAAACAAATGCATCACCCAAGTTTCAAGAGAAAAAAGATATTTCATATCAGAAATATACCTCAATGATTATGGTTCCAATTAGAAGCTTGGAGATTTGTCTAGTCAGGTAGCCCAACACCTTCAGTTTCGGTGCCATGATGACCTTGATTGTCATTGACACGACATATTGAGAAAGTGGGATCAATCTTTCAAGACAAGGCGCATCCTCGATAACAAGTTGGCCGCAAACTGAGATAGCAATACTGCGGAGAGTGGGCGAGACGATCCGAATGTTGCGGAGCCCGATGATCCATCGAAGCTCAAGGCTCTGAAGCGCAGTGCAGCTGGCGAGCAGGTGGTGGAGGGCTGACTCGGAGATGGTGACGCGGGAGAGCTTGAGCTGCTCCAGCCGAGGGAAACAGACGTAATCATTGTCGGGAACATTACAAGCGCGGATGCTGGCGACGCGCAGCGTGGTCGCGAAACGGAGCACAGACGGCGGCAGCTGGCCTGGCAGACTAGAGCCATAGAAATTGAGCTCCTTGAGCCCATCAAGGGACGGGGACCGGAACCAACCGTCGAACATGGCGTGGCGGTCACGGCGCAGGCAGATTTTTTCGATAAAGGGAATATATTAATATCGTGAAGATATCAATTACACTCGGCCTTTTCACCGGCAAGATATCAAAAGACATCAAGGATGCACACAGCCAAAAACAAAAATAAAAAAGAGAGAGAAGAAAAAAAAACAAAGAACCCGTCGCAGTGGTGAAACACTCGCAACATCGACTCTCTAACCACCACCAAAGACAACACCCGGACACCAGAAGAAGGTTCTTCAAAAACGACGCCTTCAAGAAGGAAACAATGATCAAGCGTTGCTGTCGCCCGATCAAGGATCTTGAGTTTTCACCCTGGAGAGAGTCCGAGATCCCAAAAACAATGCCTTCACACGACCATTGCCAGGTACAACCAATGAAGGTCAGACCTTGGGCTTTCACCCTAAAGATCGCGGCTTGTTACTCGAGTAACACCCCCAAAAATGTTGTCCACCTGTGTTGCCGGCCCCTCCTGCCAAGACCGCCGTTGCAAGTGCTCAACACCCGACACACAGGAAAAAAACCTGTGCCGCCATTCTTCGACGCAACCAAAACTCCTCTTCGCCATTACAAGTCTCCGATCGCAGCCACCATGACTTTCTTCACTTTCTTCACAAGTCACGGCGCAGGCAGATGCCGCCTACGTGGAAGGAGAGGCAGCGTGCGGGGCCATGGTGCGCGTCGAGGATCTTGGAGACGATGGCGACGCGGTCATGCTCCCGCCCGGAGAGGAGGTGGTTGACGACGAGGTTGAGCGGGGCGGAGCGCCAGAGATGGCGCCACCGCGACGACAGAACGGTTGTCCGGCCGACGTCCTTGGTATCGGGGAGGAGGGAGAGGATGGTACCGAGGATCTCGTCGGGAAGGCGGCTGATGAAGTCGAGGGTTGTAATGTCACCGCCGTGCCTGATGGTCGGAGGTCCTGGCCCGTCCCGCCGCTTCGAAGCCGCCGCCACATCGTCCATCGCTGCCGCCGTCACAAGAATCCAGCAAATTCGGTTGGAAGTTGGGAGTCCCGGTGCTTTGATCAGTATGGAAATATTGATTCGGTACGGTGCGTCCTCAAGAAGAAAGAAAAAATATCTTCTCGTGTTGGCCGTGCCGTGTTGGTGCACACCCTTGATTTTTTTTTGCAAAACTATCTCTATGTTGTGCCATCTAATATATGAGATTGTTCATTCATGCATTAACTGTTCACTTGTCTTGAAGTTCTATCTGAACTTGTTGTCTTGCTGCCATATACGTTGTGGTCCAGAGCTTGTAATGGATTCGACCAAACAGGTTGAAGTGACCTTGCAATACGCCTTTCTCCTACACCCTTCTCCCCCGTGTCGCTAGCCGTCGGCCCCCCTTCTCTCGGCGTCGGTCTATGACGTTTTGGCGATGGTGCGGTAGCGGAGGCTCACCCTTGCGACATGGGTGGTCGGGTCCGGTCGGTCCCGTGACCTTGTGGTAGTGGCCTCTTTGGCGCATGGGCTGCTCCCATGGGATCGACCCAAGCTGGGCAGGGCGCGGGTACGGGTGTACGGCTGTGCAGGACTCAGGCGACTGATGGTGATGGTTCTTGTGCTGGGATTTTAGGGGTGGGGTGGCGGTCCCTTGGTCGGATCTGGCTTAGAGCATCTCCAGTCGTTGGCCCCCCCAGGACGCATAAAAATCGCCCCCTGGGGGCGAGCCGGCGATTCGTTCGGCGCTGGGGGCGGTTTTGCGCCTAGTCGTCGCCCCCAGCTCGCCCCAGTCGCTGATTTTGGCCACTTTTGAAGCCCTATTTCGGCGAAAAAGGCCCATATGGGCGAGAATAGGCCCATATTCGGCGTGGTTCGCCGTGGCTCGGCGTTCAATTATCAACATAAATATTTTTTATCACATATTTCATCACAGAAAATTCAAATACTTCAACAAAATAGTTCAACAACAAATAGTTCAATACAAATTATATAGTTCAATAAATAAAAACTCATATTTCATCACACGTCGCGCCCGGTGTCGCCCTTGAGCCTCCATAGGTGCTCTATCAGATCTTGCTGCAGTTGATGATGCACCTGTGGGTCACGGATCTCCTGACGCATACTGAGGTAGGCAGTCCAGGTTGCCGGTAGCTGGTGACCAATTTGGGCAAGAGGACCCTGCCTGTGGTATGGTTCAGTGTCAAACACTGGCTCTTCCTGCTCGCTCTCAATGATCATGTTGTGCAAGATGACACAGCAGGTCATGATCTCCCACATTTGATCTTTCGACCAGGTCTGAGCGGGGTACCAGACAACAGCAAATCGAGATTGGAGCACACCAAATGCCCGCTCGACATCCTTCCTGCAAGCCTCCTGAATCTTCGCAAACCAGGCGTTCTTGCCTCCAGGCACAGGGTTTTTGATGGTCTTCACAAATGTCGACCATCTCGGATAGATGCCATCAGCTAGATAGTACCCCTTGTTGTAGTGCCGCCCATTGATCTCGAAGTTCACCGGAGGAGAATGACCTTCAACAAGCTTGGCAAAGACAGGAGAGCACTGCAGCACGTTGATGTCATTGTGAGTTCCTGGCATATCAAAGAAGGAGTGCCAAATCCAGAGATCCTGTGTGGCCACCGCCTCAAGTACCACACTGCAACCGCCTTTGGCGCCTTTGTACATCCCCTGCCAAGCAAATGGGCAATTCTTCCATTTCCAATGCATGCGGTCGATGCTTCCAAGCATCCCAGGAAATCCTCTTGCTGCATTCTGTGCTAGGATCCGAGCAGTGTCTTCCGCATTGGGTTTTCTCAAGTATTGCGGTCCAAACACTGGCACCACTGCCCGACAGAACTTGTAGAAACACTCTATGCTGGTGGAGTCGGCCATGCGCCCATAGTCGTCCTGTAAGTCACCGGGAGCTCCGTATGCAAGCATCCTCATCGCTGTCGTGCATTTCTGGATGGAGGTGAATCCAAGTTTGCCGGTGCAATCCATCTTGCATTTGAAGTAGTTGTCGAACTCCCGGATGGAATTCACAATCCTGAGGAAAAGCTTTCTGCTCATCCGATAACGGCGCCGAAATGTTCTGTCACCGTGAAGTGGAGCATCGGCGAAGTAGTCGGAGTAGAGCATGCAGTAGCCTACGAGACGATGCCGGTTCTTTGCTTTCACCCGCCCCGGCGCCGAGCCACCTCGCCGCGGCTTTTCATTGCTCGCCAGCAGCTGGGCGAGGGCGGCGAGCACCATGAGATGCTCTTCTTCCTGGACGTCGGCCTCGGCTTCCTCCTCCAGCAGCGCGGCGAGCACTTCCTCGTCATCTGAGTCCATCGCCGAGGCAGGCAAATCGCCGAACACCTTGCGCGCAGTGGGCGTGCACCCGCCGCTAAACTGCCCCTCCGCCCAGCTGGTGTCGGAGGGGCTGCCGCGGCGAACCTCTGCTATTTTTCCGGCGGGGAATGGCTATCTACCGGTGAAGGGCGGCGGGGCGGCGCCGGGATATACCTAGTGGCGGCCGAGAGCACGGGGGGTGGGAGGCGAGTCGGGGAAGAAAATCTTGACTTTTCACCTGATGGCATGGGCCAGCCGCGCTTTTCCCTTGCGCCGGAGCCCCCCCCCCCAGCGTGCCGGGTTCGGCCTGCGGCCGCCGAGCGGAAAAAAGGGCCGAACTGGCGCTTTTTGTCGTCCTGGGGGCGCGACTGGGACGTTTTTTTGGCGCCGGCGCCGAAAAAGTCGCCTGGGGGGCCTGTTGTGGGCGCGGCTAGAGATGCTCTTACTACCCCGGCGACTCGGCATGTGCCGGTGCGACCCTGATCGACGGGGTTGGCAAGAGCGCCGCAGACGTCGGTGATTCCTGTTCCACTGTCCAGTCTTGCCGGTGCCGGGTTGGATCAAGACAGGGTCTAAACCCCATGCCTAAGGTTCTCCATGCATTTTTTTCGAAAAGGGGGACTCCCCGGCCTCTGCATCAGAACGATGCATACGGCCACACTTATAGATAAAAAAGGTTCAACAAGGTCTTAATGTCTTGCAAAAAAGTAAAAATGGCAAGCTCACACAGAGCCACAACGCCAAGAACTGAAGGCCCAAAAGCCACAACCGGCTGGCACAACAAAAGATAGGTAAACACCTATCCTATTACATGACTGCCATCCAAACCGGTTGAAGATATCCCGTGCTACCATCTCCCACCGGACAGATCCAGTAACCAAACGCTCCCTGGCCTCCGTCGGAGTGAGTAAGTGTTGGGGATCGTAGGAGAATTTTAAAATTTCCTACGCATCACCAAGATCCATATATGGAGTATACTAGCAACGAGGGGAAAGGAGTGCATCTACATACCCTTGTAGATCGCGAGCGGAAGCGTTCCAATGAACGGGGTTGATGGAGTCGTACTCGCCGTGATCCAAATCACTGATGACCGAGTGCCGAACGGACGGCACCTCCGCGTTCAACACACGTATGGAGCAGCGACGTCTCCTCCTACTTGATCCAGCAAGGGGGAAGGAGAGGTTGATGGAGATCCAGCAGCACGACGGCGTGGTGGTGGAAGTAGCGGGATCCCGGCAGGGCTTCGCCAAGCACAAGCGGGACGGAGAGGTGTTGCAGGGGGAGAGGGAGGCGCCAGGGGCTGTGGTGCTGCTGCCCTCCCTCCCCCCACTATATATAGGGACCCCTGGGGGGGCGCCGGCCCTGGGAGATCAGATCTCCAAGGGGGGCGGCGGCCAAGGGGGAAGGGGGGGTGGCTTCCCCCCCAAGCCAACTGGGGCGCCCCCACCCCCAGGGTTTCCAACCCTAGGCGCAGGGGGAGGCCCAAGGGGGGCGCCCCAGCCCACTAAGGGCTGGTTCCCTTCCCACTTCAGCCCATGGGGCCCTCCGGGATAGGTGGCCCCACCCGGTGGACCCTCGGGACCCTTCCGGTGGTCCCGGTACAATACCGATAACCCCCGAAACTTTCCCGGTGGCCGAAACTGGACTTCCCATATATAATTCTTCACCTCCGGACCATTCCGGAACTCCTCATGACATCCGGGATCTCATCCGGGACTCCGAACAACTTTCGGGTTTCTGCATACTAATATCTCTACAACCCTAGCGTCACCGAACCTTAAGTGTGTAGACCCTACGGGTTCGGGAGACATGCAGACATGACCGAGACGCCTCTCCGGTCAATAACCAACAGCAGGATCTGGATACCCATGTTGGCTCCTACATGTTCCACGATGATCTCATCGGATGAACCACGATGTCGAGGATTCAATCAATCTCGTATACAATTCCCTTTGTCAATCGGTATGTTACTTGCCCGAGATTCGATCGTCGGTATCCCAATACCTTGTTCAATCTCGTTACCGGCAAGTCTCTTTACTCGTACCGTAATGCATGATCCCGTGGCTAACTCCTTAGTCACATTGAGCTCATTATGATGATGCATCACCGAGTGGGCCCAGAGATACCTCTCCGTCATACGGAGTGACAAATCCCAGTCTCGATCCGTGCCAACTCAACAGACACTTTCGGAGATACCCGTAGTGTACCTTTATAGTCACCCAGTTACGTTGTGACGTTGGGTACACCCAAAGCACTCCTACGGCATCCGGGAGTTACACGATCTCATGGTCTAAGGAAAAGATACTTGACATTGGAAAAGCTCTAGCAAACGAACTACACGATCTTTTATGCTATGCTTAGGATTGGGTCTTGTCCATTACATCATTCTCCTAATGATGTGATCCCGTTATCAATAACATCCAATGTCCATAGTCAGGAAACCATGACTATCTGTTGATTAACGAGCTAGTCAACTAGAGGCTTACTAGGGACACGTTGTGGTCTATGTATTTACACATGTATTACGATTTCCGGATAACACAATTATAGCATGAACAATAGACAATTATCATGAACAAAGAAATATAATAATAACCATTTATTATTGCCTCTAGGGCATATTTTCAACAGTAAGGACCACGTACGGATCAGCGCGGTAGCCCGGAATAAAACCTGCAAAAAATGAATAGTTGTTGTTCTATTAAAAACCAAATCATTTCGGCAGTTCCAAATTGCCCATAACAACGCACATACTCCTATTCGAATGTGTCTAACTGTTTCTGACTCTATCCCAGCAAGCCACGTTCCAAATAACGTACTGACCGAATTCGGAGGAGTAATGTTAAAGGCAATTTGCACGGTGCGCCACAAAACTCTCGCTAACGGGCAATCAAAGAAGAGGTGCTTGATAGTCTCATCCCGATCACAAAAACTATACCTAGTAGATCCTGTCCAGTTGCGCTTAACCAAATTGTCCTTTGTTAACTTGTTTATGCACAAACCACATAAACACTTTAATCTTCAAAGGAACTTTGACTTTCCAAACATGTTTGGAACTAGGAATACTTCTAGAGTTAATGACATCGATATACATCGATTTGACTGTAAACTCTGCAGACCTAGTAAGCTTCCAACACAACTGATCGGGCTGATGAGTTAGCTGAACCTCCATCAGGCTACTCACCAAATGAAGCCAAGCTTCCCACCGGTCGCCAACAAGCACCCTCCGAAACTGAATATTGAGGGGAATGGACTGCATAATCGTTGCAACAAGAGAATCACGACGCTGAACAATACAATACAGGGACGGATACTGGAGCGCCAACGGCGTTTCACCAAGCCAAGTATCCTCCCAGAAGCGAGTGGTGTTTCCATTACCGAGAATAAACTTTGTTCTATTAAAGAAGGCGGCTTTGACTCTCATAAGCCCCTTCCAAAATGGCGAGTCAGTTGGTCTGACTGTCACCTGGGACAAAGTCTTGGACTGCAAATACTTACTACGGAGAATCTGCACCCAAGTTGCCTCAGTCTCAACTGACAACTTGTACAGCCACTTACTGAGAAGGCATCTGTTCTTGACTTCAAGATTCTCGATACCAAGGCCCCCCTGGTCCTTTGGTCGACATATGATATCCCATTTGGCGAGTCGGTATTTTCTCTTAAGTTCGTCACTCTGCCAGAAGAATCGGGATCGATAGAAGTCCAGCCTCTTCCTAACCCCAACTGGGACTTCAAAGAAGGATAAGAGAAACATAGGCATACTCGTGAGCACCGAATTAATGAGAATCAATCGGCCTCCATATGACATGAGTTTTCCTTTCCAGCAACTCAGTTTCTTCTCAAACCGATCCTCGATGCACTTCCACCCTCTGTTTGTTAGCTTTCGATGGTGAATGGGTATACCTAGGTACATAAAAGGTAAAGCCCCCAATTCACATCCAAACAATTGCCTATAAGCCTCTTGTTCGTCCTTGGCTCTACCAAAGCAGAACAACTCGCTTTTATGAAAATTAATCTTCAATCCAGACAATTGTTCAAATAAGCATAACACCAGCTTCATATTTCTCGCTTTAGCCACGTCGTGCTCCATGAAGATGATTGTATCATCAGTGTACTGCAGGATGGACACACCACCATCAACTAGATGAGGCACCAAGCCACCCACTTGACCGGCCTCCTTTGCCCAGGATCGCCAACATATCAATGACAATGTTGAACAAGATAGGGGACATGGGATCACCTTGTCTCAGGCCCTTGTGTGTCTGGAAATAATGACCTATATCGTCATTCACTTTAATTTCAACACTCCCTTTTTGCGTGAAAGATTCTACCTGGCGTCGCCAAGCTTCATCGAAACCCTTCATGCGTAAGGCCTGTTGAAGGTACGGCCACTTGACTTTATCGTACGCCTTCTCAAAATCCACCTTGAAAATAACTCCATCAAGTTTTTTCGTGTGAATCTCATGGAGCGTTTCATGAAGGACCACAACCCCTTCAAGGATGTTCCTATCCGGCATGGGTCGGCATCTGTGTTGCCCCATCCTATCTTCCTTGTGCCCTGGCAGAGTCGAAGAGTCAGCCTGGGAGGTGACGTTCTTGGGTGGTGAGGTTACGCGTTTGGCTACGCAGCGAGCAACGCGACATCGATAGTGGCACCTTTCTCATGGTTATGTTGGTAGCAAGAGGAGAGATGGTGGTCGTTCCTGGTGTCGTCGTAGCTTCGACGGTTCCAACTCTCCGATCAAGATCAGACGGCCTCGTGCTGGCAAGGCGGCCCCATCCTTGGGTTGGGTCGGTTCCATTGGTACCTCTTTGTGGCACGGGTGAGGCCTGGAGCAAAATCTCCGCGTTTTGGCGCCGGCAACTGTGATGTCTTCATGTGTCGTTTACCACTTGGGGACATCGTCGCGGGTTTGCTCTTCGTGTCATGGTTCTGGATGGAAAACCCTAGCCCATCATTTCGGGCTTGCCAGCGGCAGCAGGTTTACCCACTTGGGGGCATCGTCGAGAAACTTAGGTACCACCCGGCGGCAACGCATCGGTATCTTAGGACTTGCTTTATTCCCGGCGTAAAGCTTCTTCGACTTGCTTCTATCTTTGACACGTGTCCTCGTAGTCATCGTCTTGTCCGCTGGCAGGATCAGAGCTCCACGACCCAGAGTGGCCTCCTATAGTGATGACTTGGTGTGTTTGGTGCATCGAGGTCTGAAGGTTTCCCAATGCGGCGTGGTGCAGTTCCTATTCGGTAGTCCAGGTCTCTTCTTGTTAGGTGTAGCGATTCCTATTTTCATGCTCGATGTAGGGTCACTTGGGGGGGCACTCTGGCTGTCCGCTCAGTTGTTGTTTTTATCTTCTGACTCGCTTGTATGGGGAGTACCTTGTATCTATTCTGTCATTTGGGCTTTATATATAATAAAGCTGTGCAAAAACCTGTTTTAAGAATATGCCTTTCTCCCATGATGGTGTACTACTCAAAGTATTGAAAACCAGTGAAAACATCTACTGCGAAAACTTCTCTCAAAATGACATCGGCAGTGCAATTCTCAGATTCAATAAAGATAAAAAGGAAATAAAAATAATAGACTGTGGAAACCACCAACCTGATGCCACACACCAGAATTATGTGCAGCTGGGGTCATGCCCCTCTCTGATGCAGACATGCTATGTTCATATACTGATGTGATGTGGCAAAACACTTCGAATCTATCACTATTAACACTTATTTTTCACTATTAACACACCGAATCTATCAAGAAAGCAATAATTAGTTTCACATCCTGTTCTGTTTTTGCAAAACACTTCGGCAAACCGAAAGATTGTGACACGCTAAAATGTACTAGTGCATTACATGATAGGCTGACATTCCCAGGTTTTACATGCACTTTCACAGACCAAAGTAAGACGGCAGTAATGCCCCTTCAGGTGAGGACCTGCCCCTGCCCCTTCCTTATACCGGTCGAGGCAGGAGCTTTTGTGTTGCCTGTGCCAACTGCCAAGCCTGCACCAGGACACCCCCCCCCCCCCCCCTCCCCTGGTTCCACAGACTTCTGAATCCCACTATACCAATAACCAAGAAAGAGATAACAAAAACATATTGTTTCATTGTGAAAACTTAAGTCACGATCTCATGCGGTGTATAAATATGTTTAAAATAGTTTGTACAGTACCGGAAATCCCTTTCGGTGCCCGAGCGTATCTGCTCCCGAAATCTGTGTCGCTCAATCGCATGGGGATTTGGTTTCCAGCCTGTATTCTTCCCCGTACAGTGAATTGGTTGGGTTTTTAATTTACAGATGAGGCCCATGGGTGGTCCACAGAAATTGAATGCTTCTCTCTGCGACCGGTAAAAAAAAGTAGATCTTTTGACAGTCCTGGATCTGTGCATAAATTATGTACCGTCGCTTGCCGGTTCTGTGCCTGGCGCTCACCTGGTGCACCGTTGTTGCATGGGGAGGCGACAATGCTTCATGCTTGCACAAGGAGACACCGGTGCACCATGGCGGAGCTCTCGTCTTGCTCAGTATTCAAGGTTGGCAACCAAGTGGCAGAAAGTGAGCCCACAGCATGGGACTAGCGTCAGCGCCTCGATGGGCCAGCGTCCGGTATGCTGGGTGTTGCTCCTGGTGCACTCATGTTGTGCGCTCGACGAAAGGCATGCCGCTCATCGGTGTTGCGGGAGGAGCTCCAGTGATCATCTTGGTCGTCCGTGGCCTGGTTGGTTTTGTCGGGAGAGGTCTTGTGCACGCGTGGCTGGCTGGCTGCTGGGTGATGCCGAGCGCGGTGGCAGGACAGAAGTGGCTAACCATGCTTGACGTTCAGAGTTCAGACCTGACCAAGAATAGACGGTTGGTACGTACTGCATGTTTTTTGCGTGCAAATCGTGCATGATTTTAACTGCAACAAACACACGCTATACATACATCGGCATCATCATCTTCAGCAATTATTCATGGATGATGGTGTGGACATCGCATGACTATTGCCACTTCGCCACTGCATCACCACAAGCACCACCATGCTGGCCTGAGCAAACAACTCGTTCGGACGTTCCGGCTCGTTAACAAACGCACGAACCAAATCACAGATTCACAGAATTCTGACGAACAGACGACTTCAACGACGTGAGGTGTTCGTTGCTACGGTGTTTCAATCCAACCCCTTTAATATTCAGTTCAGACGGTCGTTAGTGGGCAATCGTTGGGAAGATTGGCTCCGTCTAGTTCGGAGACTAATGGATGTCCATCTTTCTCAACAACCCGATGAATTGCGCTGGAAACTGACTAGGTCTGGAGTTTTCACGGTTAAATCAATGTATATTGATGTGATTAATTCGAGCTCCATTCCTACATCCAAGCATGTTTGGGCTGTCAAAGTTCCTTTGAAAATAAAAGTGTTTATGTGGTTTGTCCATAAACAGGTTATTTTAACCAAGGATAACTTGATTAAGCGTAATTGGACAGGACCTACGAGGTGTAGCTTCTGTGATCGGGACGAGACGATCAAGCATCTCTTTTTTGATTGCCCGCTTGCCAGAGTACTTTGGCGGACGGTTCACATTGCTTTTAATATTACTCCACCGAATTCTGTCACCACGTTATTTGGGACATGGCTCACTGGGGTTGAGCCTGAATTAGCGAGACATATTCGTGTTGGAGTTTGCGCGTTGTTGTGGACTATCTGGACTTGCAGAAATGATTTGGTTTTTAACAGAATATCACGTATTCATTTTTTGCAGGTTATTTTCCGAGCCACGGCCATGATCCGTTCATGGTCACTACTCACTCCGACGGTGGCCAGGGAGCATTTGGTTACTGGATCTATCCGCTGGGAGATGGTAACTCGGGATATCTTCAACCGGTTTGGATGGCGGTCATGTAATAGGATAGGCAATTAGTTTACCGATCTATATTTAGCCAGCCGGATGTGGCGTCTTTTCTTGGCTAGTCTGTGTGTCTAGCCTCTTTTGCTCTGTGTGAGCTGTCTTTTTATTACTTTTCTGTCGGAGACTTTCGAACCTTGTTGGAACCTTTTCTTTCGTTAATAAGATGGCGGTATGCATCACTCTGATGCAGAGGCCGGGGAGACCCCCCTTTTCGAAAAAAAAAGACGACTTGGTGTGAGGTTTTCTCATCCATCACGGCCATGGCCTGCGCCCCGCGGACAACAGCCTGCAACTCCTCCTGGCCTCCCGGGACACTGGAGCGTGGCTCGCCTTTGGTCGAGCACACCGCGTACATGGACTAGGAGCGGCGTCCAGCACGCAGAACATACATGCACATTTTCTGTACCAGGTCTACGACGCCCACCGATTCTGGGCCATCGATCGACGTATCTGCTGCCAACCCTGCCATGAACAAGGGCCATACGGAGGCTTGAAATACACTATTTTTGAGCGAACCGTACATGCAGCAGAAAACCCAATGTCACGCATCCCCAAATATGATTCAGCGGTACAGATTACGAGAGCAGCTGGGCTCGGGAGCCAAAACGCTGCTCTCGTACAGTACTCCTTTTTTTCGGGCTCTGTTTATGCAAGAGACTGTAACTACGGTAAAGCAAAATCACTGTCACTTGTCTAAGCAAAAAACTCTAAACTTGGCCCAACACTTTTGTCAACAGTAACTGCAAAAGAGACCGTAATTACTGTAAAAAGTTACTATCAAGCTGAAGAGCGTGTGAATATAGGACACACACCATTCTTTCCGTATACTAGTTCATTTTTTCAGACTACTGTTTTTGCAAGAGACTGGGTGGACCTGTAATTACAGTAAAGCACTAGTGACTTGTCTAAGCCAATAAACCTAGACTTTGTGCAATGAAATGTCCATTTAAAAGAGATGCCTGCCAATCTGCCAGTGCCATGTGCTACTTCGATTTTCCCTTCAAGGACAAGACATTATAACAAAATTGAACAAACAATATCAACCACATTTCAGCAATTCACAAAAACATAAATAGGTGCATGCTCTTTCAGTTTCCAGCTAACATACATATGCTAGACGGTAGCAACAAAGGATCATTACACATAAAGACATTAGAATGTTTGGAACGAAAGATATGACCGCACAAACAGAGCATCTATCCCTTGATATTCTCTTGAAAGGGCATCAAACCTTCCGACAGAATTTGCATAATGACCTATCAAAGGTATCAGCTATCCACATATCATGCATGTGCTTCTTATAATAAAAACGGCAATTGCCATAATCTCGTTCAAAATCAAATCGTGCATCTCTAGAAGCTCTGTTATCCAGTTGTAGCCGCATGTGCTGATTAGCCACCCACTTCTGATTGCAGCTATTACAATAGACTCCAAATTTCATTACCTCGAGTACCTTTGCATTCAGAACAAAGAACTTGGCAAAGTCAACATCTGGTGTCTTGCCTTCGTAGGTGTTCAATACTATTGCTTTGAGATTGAGTTCAAGGCATTCGATAGGATCGGGCGTGCCATATTGCCCCACATTTTTCATATCCTTACTAAGACGTGACTGCAAAAGAACAAATAAAGCATAGTTGCCACTTAGGTCGCATTAAAAGGGTAAATTTTCTTTTGCAGGCATAAGAGGCAGTCTGGATCATTTGTAGTGATCTGGGAACAGAGAAATAATGAACAATATAGTCCCCAAACATGTTACTTTTAACTTCAATTCACACATGTTTTGACAACTAGATTTTTCATCATAACATTTGTGGATAATTGTTTTTCATAGAAGAAGTTAATGTTAACAAAAGTGTACTAATATTATTTCTTCCATATGTCCAAACTAGGCATCTAGGGAGATCTGGCTAATAGAAGTTATAACAACAAAGGTTTTCTGGAGTATATAGTTAGCATTCAGCAAAGAAGATTTCACCTGGATGTATAGCTTCTCCACGCAGGGAAAACATCTAAGGAATCCAACAACTACGTCCAGATTGGGGCCAATAGATTCTAGAACCAAGACCTTCACTGTACGCACCGTCACAGCCAAGCTGATGGGGATCATTTCCTGGAGAAAACCAACTAGAAATATCAGACTGCAATGTAAAGAGGGATGCCCAAATTCAAATCTTAAGAAAATGAAAACTTGTTCTACCTTAACAATTATGGTTCCCAGGCCCATCACAAGTTCGTAGAAACGGCAAGACGGGTAGCCCAACACCGTCAGTTTCGGTGCGGCGATCACCCTGATTGTCCTTGGGCCATTGCAACCAAATGAGATCAATCTTTCAAGGCATGGTGCATCCTCAATGACAAGCTCCTCCGGCAGCTCCTCATAGTGACCAACGGAGACACCAATACTTCGGAGAGTCGGCGAGACGATTCGGGTGGTGTTAAGCCCACGGATGCCCATAAGCTCAAGGCTCTCAAGCACGGTGCAGGCGGAGGAGGGCCAGCTCCGAGACGGCGACGCCGGAGAGGTTGAGCTGCTTCAGCCGAGGGAAGGCAAGCACGGGGGCGGCATCAATCACGGATAAGTTGCAGCGGCCGATGCTGGCAACGCGCAGCGTGGGCGCGAAGTGGAGCACGGAAGGAGGCAGCGCGCGCCTGCTGTTGCCCCGGTAGAACTCGAGCTCCTCGAGGCCGCCGAGGGCGGGGGACCGGAACCAGCCGTCGAACCTGGCGTGATGGTGGCCGCCGAGAAAGATGCTAGAGATGCAGAGGCGGCGGGCGGGGCCAGGGTGCGCGGCGAGGATCTCGGAGACGACGGCGATGCGCTCGCTCTCCTGCGAGGAGAGGGCGTCGTCGACGGCGAGGTTGAGGGGCGCGGAGCGCCAGAGGTGGCGCCACCGGGAGGAGAGGATGGCTGTCCGCGCGCTGTCCTTGGTGCTGGGGAGCAGGGAGATGATGGTGCCGAGGATCTCGTCGGGGAGACGGCTGATGAGGTCGAGGCTCGCATCGTCTCCGCCGCCGGCACCCTCCCTGCTGGCGGGAGGATCCCCAAGTGCTGGCAGATCCCGCCTCCGCTTGTTGGATGCGGCAGCCGCCGCCGCATCGTCCATGGCCAGTGGCCGCCGCCGTCGCCAAAGGAAAAGCAAAGAGGACGAGAACACAAGCACTAGTGTACAGTACTCGTAGCTCCCAACTACACGAGTAAATACAGCACCCACTCCACTCCCGCACAAAATTCACTCTGATCTTTGACTTCCTACGCATGCAGCACAGCTGAGTCCCGAGACGAGTCGCTGTGCATATAGCGTGGTGGTTTGCCTTGCCAGACACTGTTCACATTCCGATGGTATAGATTTGCAATCAAGAGCCAATAGTTCCTCCATACATGGGGAACTACACCTAAACCTTGTAACCGGGGCGGACAAAGTCACTGTTTTGACCTTTAATTCAAAGATTAGCACGATTTAACCTTGTTTAGAAACATTTTTTATACCGGGGCTGCCAAAACTCATAAATTTTGCGAAATCTTCTCAAGTTGTTACCACAACGGCACATCCTCAACGGATCCTATAATGACACCGTCCCGGTTTGATATTTCCTGACAACCTTTGTGTTTTTAGAATTAAAAAACCAATAAGCTCCATGTTTGGAGTGAGGCTTGGCACTCTGATGTTTAAAATTCCTCTACTTTTCTTGAATAAGGCCTAAACATAGATTCGTTTACACAAATAGGATGTTTGCCACATTTGCCAATTTTCTCATGCGACCACAGTTCAAATTTGATTTATACTCCCTCAATAGCAAAATAGGTGTTGTAGTTTTAGTTCCAATTTAAACTTGAACTAAAACCACGACACTTATTTTATAACGGAGGGATTACCAATTAAAAGGCTAGAAATGCGCTAAATGACTTAAAGACTAGACATGAAACATCTGATGGTGTATGTTGATACTACAAAAAGTCTCAAGATCAAACGATGAATTAGCCGCCGCTTCGCCTTCAAACCCGACTCAGTCCACTCTCAAACACACGATTTTTCCTCGAATAATTCTGGTTTCCAAGCTGTGTGCGTCACAACTTTTGCGAATCCTTCTTCAATTTTTATCGCGGGGGGGGGGGGGGGGGGGGGTATTCCAATGGTATAGAGTTGCAGTCAAGAGCCAATAGTTCCTAGATACATGGGGAACTACACCTACACCTAAACCCCGGACAAAATCATTGTTTTGACCTTTAATTCAAAGATTAGCATGATTTAACCTCGTTTAGAAACCTTTTTGAATATGAACTTTTTGTATTGGAGGCGGCCAAAAATTCATAAATTTTGCGAAACCTTCTCAAGTTGTTACCACAACGGCACATCCTCAACGGCTCCTATAATGACACCATCCCCCGTTTGATATTCCCCGAGATGCTTTGCGTTTTTAGAATTAAAAAACCAATAAGCTCCATGTTTGGAGTGAGGCTTGGCACTCTGATGTTTAAAATTCCTCTACTTTTCTTGAATAAGGCCTAAACATAGATTCGTTTACACAAATAGGATGTTTGATACCACATTTGCCAATTTTCTCATGCGACCAAAGTTCAAATTTGATTTATACTCCCTCAATTGCAAAATAGGTGTTGTACTTTTAGTTCCAATTTAAACTTGAACTAAAACCACGACACTTATTTTGGAACGGAGGGAGTACCAATTAAAAGGCTAGAAATGCGCTAAATGACTTAAAGACTAGACAACTAACATAAAAATGCCAAACTCTGACATGAAACATTTGATGGTGTATGTTGATACTACAAAAAGTCTCAAGATCAAACGATGAATTAGCCGCCGCTTAGCCTTCAAACCCGACTCGTCCACTCTCAAACACACGATTTTTCCTCGAATAATTCTGGTTTCCAAGCTGCGTGCGTTACAACTTTTGCAAATCCTTCTTCAATTTTTAAAGGGGGGGGGGGTTATTCCAATGGTATAGAGTTGCAGTCAAGAGCCAATAGTTCCTAGATACATAGGGAACTACACCTACAACTAAACCCCGGACAAAATCACTAGTTCCATCGTAGGCTTGCTGGACGGTGATGGGTTGGATGAGATTTATCATGTAATCGAGTTAGTTTTGTTAGGGTTTGATCCCTAGTATCCACTATGTTCTGAGATTGATGTTGCTATGACTTTGCTATGCTTAATGCTTGTCACTAGGGCCCGAGTGCCATGATTTCAGATCTGAACCTATTATGTTTTCATGAATATATGTGAGTTCTTGATCCTATCTTGCAAGTCTATAGTCACCTACTATGTGTTATGATCCGGCAACCCTGAAGTGACAATAATCGGGACCACTCCTGGTGATGACCATAGTTTGAGGAGTTCATGTATTCACTATGTGTTAATGCTTTGGTCCGGTACTCTATTAAAAGGAGGCCTTAATATCCCTTAGTTTCCAATAGGACCCCGCTGCCACGAGAGGGTAGGACAAAAGATGCCATGCAAGTTCTTTTCCATAAGCACGTATGACTATATTCGGAATACATGCCTACATTACATTGATGAATTGGAGGTAGTTCTGTGTCACCCTATGTTATGACTGTTACATGATGAACCGCATCCGGCATAATTCTCCATCACCGATCCAATGCCTACGAGCTTTTCCTATATTGTTCTTCGCTTATTTACTTTTCCGTTGCTACTGTTACAATCACTACAAAACCCAAAAATATTACTTTTGCTACTGTTACCATTACTTCCATACTACTTTGCTACTAAATACTTTGCTGCAGATACTAAGTTATCTAGGTGTGGTTGAATTGACAACTCAACTGCTAATACTTGAGAATATTCTTTGGCTCCCCTTGTGTCGAATCAATAAATTTGGGTTGAATACTCTACCCTTGAAAACTGTTGCGATCCCCTATAATTGTGGGTTATCAAGACTATTTTCTAGCGCCGTTGCCGGGGAGCATAGCTCTATTCTTTGAGTCACTTGGGATTTATATCTCCTGGTCACTATGAAGAACTTGAAAGACGCGAAAATAAAAATTTATCCCTCAACTACGAGGGGAGGTAAGGAACTGCCATCTAGCTCTGCACTTGATTCACCTTCTGTTTTGAGTAAGCTTGCGACACCAAAACCTGCTTCTGCTATTAATTCTGATATGTCGCATGTTATTGATGATGCCACTTCTGCTATGCATGATACTTATGATGAAAATACTTCTATGCTTGATACCACTGTGCCACTTGGTGAATTTCTTGATGAACAACTTGCTAGGGCTAGAGAGAACGAAATTATTGAAACTGATAATATTGATGAAAGTGATGATGAAGATTCTCCCCTAGATATGAATTGCCTGTTGTGCCTGAGGGTTATGTTATGGATGAAGAAACTGCTAGAGACTTTCTTGCTTGCAATGATAGAAGTGATCTTAAGAAATTATTAACTAAGATGAAACAAAAATCTCTAAATGCTAGAATGAAATATGATCCTGCTTATGCTACTTCACCTATCTTTGTTACCGGTAAGGATTATGAATTCTCTATTGATCCTGATATAATTACTTTGGTTGAATCTGATCCTTTTTATGGTTATGAATCTGAAACTGTTGTGGCACATCTTACTAAATTAAATGATATAGCCACCCTGTTCACTAATGATGAGAAAACTCACTACTATTATATCCTTAAAATATTTCCATTCTCATTAAAGGGTGACGCTAAGATATGGTTTAATTCTCTTGATCCTGGTTGTGTGCGTAGTCCCCAGGATATGATTTATTACTTCTCTGCTAAATATTTTCCTGCTCATCAGAAACAAGCTGCTTTAAGAGAAATATATAATTTTGTGCAAATTGAAGAAGAGAGTCTCCCACAAGCTTGGGGGAGGCTTCTCCAATTACTTAATGCTTTGCCTGATCATCCTCTCAAGAAAAATGAAATACTTGATATCTTTTATAGTGGACTAACCGATGCTTCCAGAGACCACCTGGATAGTTGTGATGGTTGTGTTTTCAGGGAAGAACAGCTGATCAAGCTGAAATTGTATTGAATAATATGTTGACAAATGAAAATAATTGGACACTTCCTGAACCAACTCATAAGCCAACTCCAAAAAAGGGGTGTTCTATTTCTCAGTCCTGAAGATATGCAAGAGGCAAAGAAATCTATGAAAGAAAAAGGTATAAAAGCCGAAGCTGTTAAGAATTTACCTCCTGTTGAAGAAGTACATGGTCTTAATTTACCGCCTGTTGAAGAAACACATGGTCTTGATAACCCGACACAGGTAGTAAAGGTAAATTCGCTTTATAGATTTGATAAAGCTGAAATCCCTCCTACTAAGTTTGCTAGCCAATGTCTTGATGAGTTTGATAATTTTATGGTTAAGCAAGAAGACTTCAATGCTTATTTTGGTAGAGAATTAAAACGCAATGCTTATATGATTGAACACTTGAGTGATTATATGTCTAGAGTTGAAGGTGAACTTAAACTCATTAGTAAACATGCATCTATGGTTACCACTCAAGTAGAACAAGTACTTAAGGCTCAGAATGATTTGCTCAATGAATTGAATAGTAAGAATAATGACTTTGTTGTTAGAGTTGCAACTAGAGGGGGTAAAGTGACTCAGGAACCTTTGTATCCTGAGGGCCACCCTAAGAGAATTGAGCAGGATTCTCAGAGAAATAATGTTGATACACCTAGTCCTTATAAGAGGAAGAAAAAGAAAAATGATGGGACCTTGCATGCTTCTAGTGAACCTATTGTTGACACACCTGAGAATCCCAATGATATTTCTATTTCTGATGCTGAAACACAATCTGGTAATGAACATGAAACTAGTGATAATGTTAATGATGATGTTCATGTTGATGCGCAACCTAGCAATGACAATGATATAGAGATTGAACCTGATGTTGATCTTGATAACCCACAATCAAAGAATCAACGTTATGATAAGAGAGACTTTGTTGCTAGGAAGCATGGTAAAGAAAGAGAGCCATGGGTTCAGAAACCCATGCCCTTTCCTCCCAAACCATCCAAGAAAAAGGATGATGAGGATTTTGAGCGCTTTGCTGAAATGATTAGACCTATCTTCTTGCGTATGCGTTTAACTGATATGCTCAAAATGAATCCTTATGCTAAGTATATGAAGGATATTGTTACAAATAAAAGAAAGATACCGGAAGCTGAAATTTCCACCATGCTTGCTAATTATACTTTTAAGGGTGGAATACCAAAGAAGCTGGGAGATCCAGGAGTACCCACTATACCATGCTCCATTAAAAGAAATTATGTTAGAACTACTTTATGTGATCTTGGAGCCGGTGTTAGTGTTATGCCTCTCTCCTTGTATCGTAGACTTGATTTGAATAAGTTGACACCTACTGAAATATCTTTGCAAATGGCTGATAAATCAACTGCTATACCTGTCGATATTTGTGAGGATGTGCCTGTTGTGGTTGCAAATGTTACTATTTTAACGGACATCGTTATTCTTGATATTCCCGAGGATGATAGTATGTCTATTATTCTTGGAAGACCCTTTTTGAATACTGCAGGGGCTGTTATTGATTGCAACAAAGGCAATGTCACTTTTCATGTTAATGGTAATGAGCATACGGTACACTTTCCGAGGAAACAACCTCAAGTCCACAGTATCAATTCTATTGGAAAAATTCCATCGATTATTATTGGAGGTTTTGAATTTCCTCTACCTACTGTCAAGAAGAAATATGATATTATTATTATTGGGGATGTGCATATCCCCGTTGAGGTAACATAATGTTATTCGAAATTTCTCTGGTTCCATGTTATTCGGAATGAGTTTGTTAACAAGATCTGATCAACCTTCTTAGTGGATTCCTTTTGATGAGCATGAGATGGATGAAGTTAGAAAACACAACTTTCTGTACCCTTCTTTTACTTTCTGTTATTTAGTTGAAATAAAGCAAAAATAGTATATTCTGTCAGCTTTCTGAATTATCCGTGCAATAAAAAATACCCCAAAAATAGAATTTCTCCAAATGCCCCGAAATTAAAATATGATTTTTTCTGGAATATTTGAGAATATCTGGCACTGAGAACACAGCAGGGGGAGCAAGCACCTGGCCACGTGGGTCCAGGGCGCGCCCACCCCTACAGAGCGCGCCCCCTGCCTCGTGGGCCCATGGTGGCTCCCCTCCACTTATTCCAGCCACCACACACTCCTTCTTCCTCCCGAAAAAATCACCAACCAGCTCAAGCACGAGTTCTAGCTCATTTTGCTGCGATTTTTGATCTCCTTGCTCAAAGCTCCACTCACAAAACTGCTTTGGGGGATTGTTCTTCGGTATGTGACTCCTCCAATGGTCCAATTAGTTTTTGTTCTAGTTTTTTATTCATTGCAAATTTTTGCTGCTTAGGTGACCCTGTTCTTGAGCTTGCATGTCAAATTTATATGGTCCCAAGTAGTTCTAATACTTGATATAGTCTCTAGGCACTTGTGGGAGTAGTTGCTATCAATTTTGTTGAGTTTGGTTCACTTTTATTTGAAGTTACTAAAATTTTTAGAAAATTTCAGAAAATGATGAAGAGATTTTTTAGGGATTCTTCGAGCCGAAGCTCGAAGGATAAGCAAAGTGAAGAAGAAGAGAGGCCCAAGTACAATCTCCCTCGCACCACGGAAGTTCGGCCGTGTGAATGGCCTTTTGATGATTTCTTGAGAGCAGCCGGGATTTATGATGATTTTTATGAATTGGCTGAGAATGCAGGCCTCGCCGACTTCCTCCGCGACCAACGCGAACAGTATCTCTTACTCACTAATATCTTTGTGCAAAATTTTCATTTCCATGCTAGGAGGTCACCATCTTCGGTGGATTTTTATTTATATGATGAGTATAAGGAGATGCCCCTCTCTGAATTTTGTGAGGTTTGCAAGTTGCCTTTTCTGGGCAGCGTGAGGAAACACATCGTGACGATGTGGAGGGGTTTATTGATACAATTGCTGTAGGGGAAACTAGGAAAGTTTCCGATGCACGGATTACTAGCATACATTTTCCTGTTTTATGTTACTTTGCATTATTTGCTAGTAGATGCTTAATTGGTCGCGGAAACTGTGGCAACCTAAGTGCCCCTGATATTGTTATTTTGTGCCATGCCTTGTTTCGTGATGACTCATTCAGTATGGGCGCTATTGTTGCAAAGCGGTTAAATCTTAACCGTACTAAGGGCCCCTTCTTGGGAGGCATCTTCGCCTCGCGCCTCGCTGCATACTTTAACATACCTATTAGGCATTATGAGAAAGAAGAAAAGTTGTTGCCTACTGTTTTTCTAGATTACAAGAGTATGGTTGCACATGATTTCATTGTTAAGAACAGGAAAAAGGAGCTTAACTATAGACTGTTATTTGATAAAAATCACCCTGAGACTATTACCTTGCCTGCTCCTTCCTTGTTTAACTTATCTGCAGGCAAGTACCTTGTTCCACTGGAGGCCATTCACGCCTACCGGAACCCCACATCAGCTACAGAGCCAGATCCGGAACCACAATTTGATCCTTCACGACAGTCTGTTTATCAATGGAATCCGAAGGAGATTGCCAGCCAGTGGCAACCCGAGGCTTCATCTCAGTACGACCCCAGTTACAACTTCGGATATGCGCCAGGCCAGCAGTGGCAATAGATCAACTTAGGCCAAAAGCCTAAGCTTGGGGGAGTACATATTTCTCACTGACATTACATTTATGTTCACACACTCATTCTAGTTGTCGGTGCTCACACTTTTTCATTGTACTATCCATGCTAGTTTCTTTTCCTTCTTATGCTTTCTTTTTGTGTGTTTGAAAAACCTTAAGAAAAAAAAATTAGTTGTAGCTTTTAGCTAGTTTACCTTTCATGTTGCTGTAGTAGTAATTAAAAAGAAAACCCAAAAAGATTTCTCGCTCTTCTTTTGCTTGTTGGGAGCTTTCCCCTGTAAATAGTTTTATTTCTTTTCTTTTCTTTGGGGGTCGAGAGGAGAAGACCATAATGAAATTGTTGAAGTGGCTCTTATATGCATTATTGTTGATTTAACCAAGAGCCCATATTGCCTTGTCTTCTCCTGTTTATTGAATGCACGTGCACTATTAATATTCACATCGTTCGGTCATGCAAGTGAAAGGCAATTATGACGATATATGATGGACTGATTGAGATGGGAGAAGCTGGTATGAACTCGACCTCTCTTGTTCATCGTTCCTGATTCAGCCTATTATGAATAAACATGTTTGCAATGACAATTAGAGATTATAGTTGCTTATACCATGCTTAATTAGCTAGGAGGTTATAATGGTTTACCTTGCGTGCCAACATGCTATTAAAATGGTTGTGATGTGGTATAATAGGGTGGTATCCTCCTTTGAATGATTCAAGTGACTTGACTTGGCACATGTTCACACATGTAGTTGAAATAAATCAACATAGCCTTCACGATATTTATGTTCATGGTGGATTATATCCTACTCATGCTTGCACTCAATGTTTATTAATTTTAATGCATGTTCATGACCGTTGTCGCTCTCTAGCTGGTCGCTTCCCAGTCTTTTGCTAGCCTTCACTTGTACTAAGCGGGAATACTGCTTGTGCATCCAATCCCTTAAACCCCAAAGTTATTCCATATGAGTCCACTATACCTTCCTATATGCGGTATCTACCTGCCGTTCCAAGTAAATTTGTATGTGCCAAACTCTAAACCTTCAAATGAAATTTTGTTTTGCATGCTCGAATAGCTCATGTATCAACTAGGGTTGTCTGTATCTTCCATGCTAGGCGGGTTATTCTCAAGAGGAGTGGACTCCACTCCTCACTCACGAGAAAATGGCTGGTCGCCGGGATGCCCAGTCCCATGATTTATGCAAATCAAATCGAAATAATTGCAAACAAAACTCCCCCGGGACTGTTGTTAGTTGGAGGCACTCGTTGTTTCGAGCAAGCCATTTGGTGGAGGGGGAGTATAAACTTTACCATTCTGTTTGGGAACCGCCTATAATGTGTGTAGCATGGAAGATATCGCCATCTCTTGGTTGTTATGTTGACAATGAAAGTATGCCGCTCAAAATATTATTTATCTCTATTTCAAAATCGAGCTCTGGCACCTCTACAAATCCCTGCTTCCCTCTGCAAAGGGCCTATCTATTTACTTTTATGTTGAGTCATCACCCTCTTATTAAAAAGCACCAGCTGGAGAGCACCGCTGTCATTTGCATCCATTACTATCAATTCATATTGGGTATGACTATGACTGGATCTCTTTTACCACGAATTACAATGTTTAGTCAGTCCTTGATCTTTAAAGGTGCTCTGCATTTATGTTTTGCGGTCTCAGAAAGGGCTAGCGAGATACCATCTTGTTATATTATATTATGATTGTTTTGAGAAAGTGCTGTCATCCGAAATTTATTATTATTGCTCGCTGGTTGATTATGCCATTGACATGAGTAAACATGAGACCTAAGTGCTATTGTGAATATGGTTAGTTCATAATATTTGCTGAAAACTTGAATGATGGCTTTACATATTTACAACAACAAGAGCAAACAGAGTTTGTAAAAGTTTTTGTTTATCACTTTCAGTTTATCAACTGAATTCCTTGAGGACAAGCAAAGGTTTAAGCTTGGGGGAGTTGATACGTCTCCGTCGTATCTACTTTTCCAAACACTTTTGCCCTTGTTTTGGACTCTAACTTGCGTGATTTGAATGGAACTAACCCGGACTGACGCTGTTTTCAGCAGAATTGCCATGGTGTTATCTTTGTGCAGAAACAAAAGTTCTCGGAATGACCTGAAACTTCACGGAGATTATTTTTGGAAATAATAAAAAATACTGGAGAAAGAATCAAGGCCAGGGGGCCCACACCCTGTCCACGAGGGTGGGAGGCGCGCCTGCCCCCCTAGGGCGCGCCCCCTGCCTCGTGGGCCCCCTGGAGCTCCACCGACCTCAACTCCAACTCCATATATTCACGTTCGGGGAGAAAAAAATCAGAGAGAAAGATTCATCGCGTTTTTTGATACGGAGCCGCCGCCAAGCCCTAAACTCTCTTGGGAGGGCTGATCTGGAGCCCGTTCGGGGCTCCGGAGAGGGGAATCCGTCACCGTCGTCATCATCAACCATCCTCCATCACCAATTTCTCGATGCTCACCGCCGTGCGTGAGTAGTTCCACCGTAGGCTTGCTGGACGGTGATGGGTTGGATGAGATTTATCATGTAATCGAGTTAGTTTTGTTAGGGTTTGATCCCTAGTATCCACTATGTTCTGAGATTGATGTTGCTATGACTTTGCTATGCTTAATGCTTGTCACTAGGGCCCGAGTGCCATGATTTCAGATCTGAACCTATTATGTTTTCATGAATATATGTGAGTTCTTGATCCTATCTTGCAAGTCTATAGTCACCTACTATGTGTTATGATCCGGCAACCCTGAAGTGACAATAATTGGGACCACTCCTGGTGATGACCATAGTTTGAGGAGTTCATGTATTCACTATGTGTTAATGCTTTGGTCCGGTACTCTATTAAAAGGAGGCCTTAATATCCCTTAGTTTCCAATAGGACCCCGCTGCCACGAGAGGGTAGGACAAAAGATGCCATGCAAGTTCTTTTCCATAAGCACGTATGACTATATTCGGAATACATGCCTACATTACATTGATGAATTGGAGGTAGTTCTGTGTCACCCTATGTTATGACTGTTACATGATGAACCGCATCCGGCATAATTCTCCATCACCGATCCAATGCCTATGAGCTTTTCCTATATTGTTCTTCGCTTATTTACTTTTCCGTTGCTACTGTTACAATCACTACAAAACCCAAAAATATTACTTTTGCTACTGTTACCATTACTTCCATACTACTTTGCTACTAAATACTTTGCTGCAGATACTAAGTTATCCAGGTGTGGTTGAATTGACAACTCAACTGCTAATACTTGAGAATATTCTTTGGCTCCCCTTGTGTCGAATCAATAAATTTGGGTTGAATACTCTACCCTCAAAAACTGTTGCGATCCCCTATACTTGTGGGTTATCATGCCTTCATGCGGCCCTCACACGCCGACCCTCCGCCGCCGCCGCCCCTGTGTCGTACGCCGTGGATCACTATAGCTCTCGCCACGCCGATCGGTACGGGCCGAGTAGCTCACCCACAATCTGTGTGCACATGTGCATTTGTCCATAGTTTGAATTTTGGACTCAAACCGTGTTTGGTGAATGGATTGGATGGGTTTGACTTGAAAACACAAACAATTTGGTTTGGTTTGGGTTCTAGCACTAATAGTTTTGATTGGCTTGGCTTGGCTGGTGGGTTTGTACATGTATGGGTTGGACTGGGTTTGGATTGGATTACAAACTATTCCCAGGTTTACTTGTAACCTCGACAGTAGCCCTAGAGTCGGTCAAGGTCTCACTGGAAAAAAAACCCGGATGTTCCATGCCGGCGAGGTTCCCCAGTTTACAATGAGCTTGAGGTGCCATTATCGGTTCGACTAAGAGACTTCTGCAGAGATGTTCCTGCCTTTGGGAGCCGAAGAGGTGAGCAATTTGGAACAAGACTTGGTGATACTTGATACGTCTCCGTAGTATCTACTTTTCCAAACACTTTTGCCCTTGTTTTGGACTCTAACTTGCATGATTTGAATGGAACTAACCTGGACTGACGCTGTTTTTAGCAAAATTGCCATGGTGTTATTTTTGTGCAGAAATAAAAGTTCTCAGAATGACCTGAAAATCAACGGAGATTATTTTTGGAATTAATAAAAAATACAGGCGAAAGAATCAAGGCCAGGGGGCCCACACCCTGTCCACGAGGGTGGGAGGCGCGCCTACCCCCCTGGGCGCCCCCCCGCCTCGTGGGCCCCCTGGTGCTCCACCGACCTCAACTCCAACTCTATATATTCGTGTTCGAGGAGAAAAAATAAAGGAGAAGGATTCATCACGTTTTACGATACAGAGCCGCCGCCAAGCTCTAAACTCTCTCGGGAGGGCTGATCTGGAGTCCGTTCGAGGCTCCGGAGAGGGGAATCCGTCGCCATCGTCATCATCAAGCATCCTCCATCACCAATTTCATGATGGTCACCGCCGTGCGTGAGTAATTCCGTCGTAGGCTTGCTGGACGGTGATGAGTTGGATGAGATTTATCATGTAATCGAGTTAGTTTTGTTAGGGTTTGATCCCTAGTATCCACTATGTTCTGAGATTGATGTTGCTATGACTTTGCTATGCTTAATGCTTGTCACTAGGGCCCGAGTGCCATGATTTCAGATCTGAACCTATTATGTTTCCATCAATATATGTGAGTTCTTGATCCTATCTTGCAAGTCTATAGTCACCTATTATGTGTTATGATCCATTAACCCCGAAGTGACAATAATCGGGACCATTACTGGTGATGACCGTAGTTTGAGGAGTTCATGTATTCACTAAGTGTTAATGCTTTGGTCCGGTACTCTATTAAAAGGAGGCCTTAATATCCCTTAGTTTTAATTAGGACCCCGCTGCCACGGGAGGGTAGGACAAAAGATGTCATGCAAGTTCTTTTCCATAAGCACGTATGACTATATTCGGAATACATGCCTACATTACATTGAGGAATTGGAGCTAGTTCTGTGTCACCCTATGTTATAACTATTGCATGAGGAATCGCATCCGGCATAATTCTCCATCACCGATCCAATGCCTACGAGCTTTTCACATATTGTTCTTTGCTTAGTTACTTTTCCGTTGCCACTGTTACAATTACTACAAAGCTACTACTGTTACTTTTGTCACTTTTACCGATACTTCCATACTACTTTGCTACTAAATACTTTGCTGCAGCTATTAAGTTATCCAGGTGTGGTTGAATTGACAACTCAACTGCTAATACTTGAGAATATTGTTTGGCTCCCCTTGTGTCGAATCAATAAATTTGGGTTGAATACTCTACCCTCGAAAACTGTTGCGATTCCCTATACTGGTGGGTTATCAAGACTATTTTCTGGCACCGTTGCCAGGGAGCATAGCTCTATTCTTTGAGTCACTTGGGATTTATATCTGCTGGTCACTATGAAGAACTTGAAAGACGAGAAACCAAAATTTATCCCTCAACTACGAGGGGAGGTAAGGAACTGCCATCTAGCTCTACACTTGATTCACCTTCTGTTTTGAGTAAGCTTGCAACACCTAAACCTGCTTCTGCTATTAATTCTGATATGTCACATGTTATTGATGATGCCACTCCTGCTATGCATGATACTTATGATGAAACTACTTCTATGCTTGATAATACTGTGCCACTAGGTGAATTTCTTGATGAACAACTTTCTAGGGCTAGAGAGAATGAAATTATTGAAACTGTTAATATTTATGAAAGTGATGATGAAGATTCTCCCCCTAGATATGAATTGCCTGTTGTGCCTGAGGGCTATGTTATGGATGAAGAAACTGCTAGAGACTTCCTTGCTTGCAATGATAGGAGTCATCTTATGAAATTATTAGCTAAGCTTAAAGAAAAAACTCTAAATGCTAGAATGAAATATGACCCTGCTTTTGCTACTTCGCCTATCTGTGTTACTGATAAGGATTATGAATTCTCTGTTGATACTGAGATCATTACTTTGGTTGAATCTGATCCTTTCTATGCCTATGAATCTGAAACTGTTGTGGCACATCTTACTAAATTAAATGATATAGCCACCCTCTTCACTAATGATGAGAAGATTAGCTACTACTATATCCTTAAATTATTTCCGTTCTCATTAAAGGGTGATGCTAAGATATGGTTTAATTCTCTTGATCCTGGTTGTGTGTGTAGTCCCCAGGATATGATTTATTACTTCTCTGCTAAATATTTCCCCGCTCATAAGAAACAAGCTGCTTTAAGGGAAATATATAATTTTGTGCTAATTGAAGAAGAGAGTCTCCCACAAGCTTGGGGGAGGCTTCTCCAATTACTTAATGCTTTGCCTGATCATCCTCTCAAGAAAAATGAAATACTTGATATCTTTTATGATGGACTAACTGATGCTTCCATAGACCACCTGGATAGTTGTGCTGGTTGTGTTTTCAGGGAAAGAACAGTCGATCAAGCTGAATTTCTATTGAATAATATGTTGACTAATGAAAATAATTGGACACTTCCTGAACCAACTCCTAAGCCGACTCCGAAGAAAAGGGGTATTCTATTTCTCAGTCCTGAAGATATGCAAGAGGCAAAGAAATCTATGAAAGAAAAGGGTATTAAAGCTGAAGATGTTAAGAATTTACCTCCTGTTGAAGAAATACATGGTCTTAATTTACCGTCTATTGAAGAAACACATGGTCTTGATAACCCGAGACAGGTAGTAAAGGTAAATTCTCTCTTCAGATTTGATGAAGGTGATATTCCCCATTATAAGTCTGCTAGCCAATGCTTAGATGAGTTTGACAATTTTATTGTTAAACAAGAAAACTTTAACGCTTATTTTGGTAGACAATTGAAACGCAATGCTTATATGATTGAACACTTGGGTGATTATATGTCTAGCTTTAAAGGTGAACTTAAACTTATTAGTAAACATGCTTCTATGTTTACCACTCAAGTAGAACAAGTGCTCAAAGCTCAAAATGATTTGCTCAATGAATTAGATGATAAGAAAATTGACTTTGCTGTTAGAGTTGCAACTAGAGGAGGTAAAATGACTCAGGAACCTTTGTATCCTGAGGGCCACCCTAAGAGAATTGAGCAAGATTCTCAGAGAACTAAAGTAGATGCACCTAGTCCTTCAAAGAGAAAGAAAAAGAAAAATGATAGGACTTTAAATGCTTCTAGTGAACCTGTTGTTGACACACCTGAGAATCCCAATAATACTTCTATTTCTGATGCTAAAACACAATCTAGTAATGAGCATGAACCTAGTGATAATGTTAATGATGATGTTCATGATGACGCTCAGCCTAGCAATAACAATGATGTAGAGATTGAACCTGTTGTTGATCTTGATAACCCGCAATCAAAGAATCAACGTTATGATAAGAGAGACTTCGTTGCTAGGAAGCACGGTAAAGAAAGAGAACCATGGGTACAGAAACCCATGCCTTTTCCTCCCAAACCATCCAAGAAAAAGGATGATGAGGATTTTGAGCGCTTTGCTGAAATGATTAGACCTATCTTCTTGCGTATGCGTTTTACTGATATGCTTAAAATGAATCCTTATGCTAAGTATATGAAAGAAATTGTTACAAATAAAAGAAAGATACCGGAAGATGAAATTTCCACCATGCTTGCTAATTATACTTTTAAAGGTGGAATACCAAAGAAACTTGGAGATCCAGGGGTACCAACTATACCATGCTCCATTAAAAGAAACTATGTTAGAACTGCTTTATGTGATCTTGGAGCCGGTGTTAGTGTTATGCCTCTCTCTTTATATCGTAGACTTGATTTGAATAAGTTGACACCTACTGAAATATCTTTGCAAATGGCCGATAAATCAACTGCTATACATGTCGGTATTTGTGAGGATGTGCCTGTTGTGGTTGCAAACGTTACTATTTTAACGGACTTTGTTATTCTTGATATTCCCGAGGACGATAGTATGTCTATTATTCTTGGAAGACCCTTTTCGAATACTGCAGGGGCTGTTATTGATTGCAACAAAGGCAATGCCAGTTTTCATGTTAATGGTAATGAGCATACGGTACACTTTCCAAGGAAACAACCTCAAGTTCATAGTATAAACTCTATTGGAAAAATTCCATCGATTATTTTTGGAGGTTTTGAATTTCCTCTACCTACCGTCAAGAAGAAATATGATATTCTTATTATTGGGGACGTGCATATCGCCGTTGAGGTAACCTAGTGCTATTCGAAAATTCTCTGGTTTCATGCGATTCGGAATGAGTTTGTTAACAAGACTTGATCAACCTCGTTAGTGGATTCCTTTTGATGAGCATGAGATGCATGAAGTTAGAAAGCACAACCTTCTGTACCCTCCTTTTACTTTCTGTTATTTAGTGAAATAAAGCAAAAATAGTATTTCCTGTTAGTTTTCTGAATTATCCGTGCAATAAAAAATACCCCGAAAATAAAAGTTCTCCAAATGCACCGAAATTGAAATATGATTTTTTCTGAAATATTTGAGAATATCTGGCACTGAGAACACAACAGGGGGAGCAAGCACCTGGCCACGTGGGTCCAGGGCGCGCCCACCCCCTGGGCGCCCCCTGCCTCGTGGGCCCATGGTGGCTCCCCTCCACTTATTCCAGCCACCACACACTCCTTCTTCCTCCCAAAAAAATCACCAACCAGCTCAAGCACGAGTTCTAGCTCATCTTGCTGCCATTTTCGATCTCCTTGCTCAAAGCTCCTTTCACATAACTGCTTTGGGGGATTGTTCTTCGGCATGTGACTCCTCCACTTATTCATTGCAAAATTTTGCTACCTAGGTGACCCTGTTCTTGAGCTTGCATGTCAAATTTTATATGGTCCCAAGTAGTTCTAATGCTTGATATAGTCTCTAGGCACTTGTGGGAGTAGTTGCTATCAATTTTGTTGAGTTTGGTTCACTTTTATTTGAAGTTACTAAAAATTTCAGAAATTTTCAGAAAATGATGAAGAGATTTTTGAGGGGTTCTTCAAGCCGAAGCTCGAAGGATGAGCAAAGTGAAGAAGAAGAGAGGCCCAAGTATAATCTCCCTCGCACCGCGGAAGTTCGGTCGTGTGAATGGCCTTGTGATGATTTCTTGAGAGTAGCCGGGATTTATGATGATTTTTATGAATTGGCTGAGAATGCAGGCCTCACCGACTTCCTCCGCGACCAACACGAACAGTATCTCCTACTCACTAATATTTTTGTGCAAAATTTTCATTTCCATGCTAGGAGATCACCACCTTCAGTGGAATTTTATTTATATGATGAGCATAAGGAGATGTCCCTTTTTGATTTCTGCCGGGTCTGTAAGATACCCTTTACGGGCAGCATAGAGGAACCACATCGTAGTGATGTGGAAGGATTTATTGATATGATTGCTATAGGGGAAACAAGGAAAGTTTCCGATGCAAGAATTACTAGCATACACTTTCCTGTTCTACGTTACTTTGCAATATTTGCTAGTAGATGTTTAATTGGTCGTGGAAACTGTGGAAACCTTAGTGCCCCTGATATTGTTATTTTGTGCCACGCCTTGTTCCGTGACAACACATTTATTATGGGCGCTATTGTGGCAAAACGGTTAGATCTGAACCGCACGAAGGGTCCCATCTTGGGAGGTATCTTCGCCTCGCGCCTTGCTGCACACTTTAACATACCTATTAGGCATCATGAGAAAGAAGAAAAGTTGCTACCTCCTGTTTTTCTAGACTATAAGAGTATGGTAGCACATGATTTTATTGTTAAGAATAAGAAATATATGCTTAACTACAGACTGTTATTTGATAAAAATCACCCTGAGACTATTACTTTGCCTGCTCCTTCCTTGTTTAACTTATCCTCAGGCAAGTATCTTGTTCAGCCGGAGGCATTTCATGCCTACCAATACCCCACACCAGCTACAGAGCCAGAGCTGGAACCACAACTTGATCTTCCACGTCAGTCTGTTTACCAGTGGGATCCGGAGGAAATTGCCAACCAGTGGCATCCCGATGCTCCTTCTCAGTATGATCCCAATTACAACTTTGATCCATGGGCTTAGACCAACTTAGGCCAAAAGCCTAAGCTTGGGGGAGTACGTATTTCTCACTGACATTACATTCATGTTCACACACTCATGCTAGTTCTCGGTGCTCATACTTTTTCATTGTACTATCCATGCTAGTTTATTTTCTTTTCTCGCTTTCTTCTTGTGTGTTTGTAAAACCTTAAGAAAAACAAAAAAACTAGTAGTAGCTTTTAGCTAGTTTACTTTTCATGCTTGTAGTGGTATTAATTAAAAGAAAACCCAAAAAGATTTCTTGTTCTTCTTTTGCTTCTTGGGAGCTTTCCCGTGTAAATAGTTTTATTTCTTTTCTTGTTCTTTGGGGGTCAAGAGGAGAAGACCATAATGAAAATGTTGAAGTGGCTCTTATTTGCATTATTGTTGATTTGACCAAGAGCCCATATTATCTTGTCTTCTCTTTTGTATTGAATTAATGCCTGCAGATTCCAGCTTAGTCCAATGCACGTGCACTATTATTATTATTCACATCGTTCGGTCGTGCAAGTGAAAGGCAATAATGACGATATATGATGGACTGATTGAGATGAGAGAAGCTGGTATGAACTCGACCTCTCTTGTTTTTGTAAATATGATTAGTTCATCGTTCCTGATTCAGCCTATTATGAATGAACATGTTTGCAATGACAATTAGAGATTATAGTTGCATATGCCATGCTTAATTATCTAGGAGCTCATAATGGTTTACCTTGCGTGCCAACATGCTATTAAAATGGTTGTGATGTAGTATGATAGGGTGGTATGCTCCTTTGAACGATTCGAGCTGCTTGACTTGGCACATGTTCGCACATGTAGTTGAAACAAAATCAACATAGCCACCACGATATTTATGTTCATGGTGGATTATATCCTACTCATGCTTGCACTCAATGTTCATTAATTTTAATGCATGTTCATGACTGTTGTCGCTCTCTAGTTGGTCGCTTCCCAGTCTTTTTCTAGCCTTCACTTGTACTAAGCGGGAATACTACTTGTGCATCCACTTCCATAAACCCCAAAGTTATTCCATATGAGTCCATCATACATTCCTATATGCGGTATCTACCTGCCGTTCCAAGTAAATTTGTATGTGCCAAACTCCAAACCTTCAAATGAAATTCTGTTTTGTATACTCGAATAGCTCATGTATCAACTAGGGATGTCTGTATCTTCCATGCTAGGCGGGTTATTCTCAAGAGGAGTGGACTCCGCTCCTCACTCACGACAAAATGGCTGGTCACCGGGATGCACAGTCCCATGCTTTATGCAAATCAAATCAAAATAATTGCAAACAAAACTCCCCCGGGACTCTTGTTAGTTGGAGGCACTCGTTGTTTCGAGCAAGCCATGGATTGATGTTTGTTGGTGGAGGGGGAGTATAAACTTTACCATTCTGTTTGGGAACCGCCTATAATGTGTGTAGCATGGAAGATATCGAGATCTCTCGGTTGTTATGTTGACAATGAAAGTATGCCGCTCAAATATTATTCATCTTTATTTAAAAAATGGAGCTCTGGCACCTCTACAAATCCCTGCTTCCCTCTGCGAAGGGCCTATCTATTTACTTTTATGTTGAGTCATCACCCTCTTATTAAAAAGCACCATTTGGAGAGCACCGCTGTCATTTGCATGCATTATTATTAATTTATATTGGGTATGACTATGAGTGGATATCTTTTACCATGAATCACAATGTTTAGTCAGTCCTTGATCTTCAAAGGTGCTCCGCATTTATGTTTTGCGGTCTCAGAAAGGGCTAGCGAGATACCATCTTGTTATATCATATTATGATTGTTTTGAGAAAGTGTTGTCATTTGAGATTTATTATTATTGCTCGCTAGTTGATTATGCCATTGATATGAGTAAACATAAGACCTAAATGTTATTGTGAATATGGTTAGTTCATAATCTTTGCTGAAAACTTGAATGCTGGCTTTACATATTTACAACAACAAGAGCAAACCGAGTTTGTAAAAGTTTTTCTTTATCACTTTCAGTTTATCAACTGAATTGCTTGAGGACAAGCAAATGTTTAAGCTTGGGGGAGTTGATACGTCTCCGTCATATCTACTTTTCCAAACAATTTTGCCCTTGTTTTGGACTCTAACTTGCATGATTTGAATGGAACTAACCCGGACCGACGCTGTTTTCAGCAGAATTGCCATGGTGTTATTTTTGTGCAGAAATAAAAGTTCTCGAAATGACCTGAAAATCAACGGAGATTATTTTTGGAATTAATAAAAAATACTGGTGAAAGAATCAAGGCCAGGGGCCCACTGTTGGAAATATGCCCTAGAGGCAATAATAAATTGGTTATTATTATATTTCCTTGTTCATGATAATCGTTTATTATCCATGCAAGAATTGTATTGATAGGAAAATCAGATACATGTGTGGATACATAGACAACACCCTGTCCCTAGTAAGCCTCTAGTTGACTAGCTCGTTGATCAATAGATGGTTACGGTTTCCTGACCATGGACATTGGATGTCGTTGATAACGGGATCACATCATTAGGAGAATGATGTGATGGACAAGACCCAATCCTAAGCCTAGCACAAGATCGTGTAGTTCGTTTGCTAAGAGCTTTTCTAATGTCAAGTATCATTTCCTTAGACCATGAGATTGTGCAACTCCCGGATACCGTAGGAATACTTTGGGTGTACCAAACGTCACAACGTAACTGGGTGGCTATAAAGGTGCACTACAAGTATCTCCGAAAGTGTCTGTTGGGTTGGCACGAATCGAGACTGGGATTTGTCACTCCGTGTAAACGGAGAGGTATCTCTGGGCCCACTCGGTAGGACATCATCATAATGTGCACAATGTGACCAAGGAGTTGATCATGGGATGATGTGTTACGGAATGAGTAAAGAGACTTGCCGGTAACGAGATTGAACAAGGTATCGGGATACCGACGATCGAATCTCGGGCAAGTACTATACCGGTAGACAAAGGGAATTGTATACGGGATTGATTGAATCCTCGACATCGTGGTTCATCCGATGAGATCATCGAGGAACATGTGGGAGCCAACATGGGTATCCAGATCCCGCTGTTGGTTATTGACCGGAGAGTCGTCTCGGTCATGTCTGCATGTCTCCCGAACCCGTAGGGTCTACACACTTAAGGTTCGGTGACGCTAGGGTTGTAGAGATATTAGTATGCGGTAACCCGAAAGTTGTTCGGAGTCCCGGATGAGATCCCGGACGTCACGAGGATTTCCGGAATGGTCCGGAGGTAAAGATTTATATATGGGAAGTCTTGTTTTGGTCGCCGGAAAAGTTTCGCGCATTATCGGTATTGTACCGGGAGTGCCGAAAGGGGTCCGGGGGTCCACTTGCCCTGGGGGGGCACATGGGCTGTGGGGTGTGCGCCTTGGCCTATATGGGCCAAGGGAACCAGCCCCAAGAGGCCCATGCGCCAAGAGATAAGGTAAAGGGAGAGTCCTAAAGGGGGAAGACACCTCCTAGGTGCCTTGGGGAGGATGGACTCCTCCCTGGCCGCACCCTTCCTTGGAGGACGGGCCAAGGCTGCGCCCCCCTCTCCCTTGGTCCTATATATAGTGGGGGGAAGGGAGGGCAGCAACCCCAAGCCCTGGCGCCTCCCTCTCCCTCCCGTGACACATCTCCCTCCTCCCGCGGCGCTTGGCGAAGCCCTGTTGGAATCCCGCTACTTCCACCACCACGCCGTCGTGCTGCTGGATCTCCATCAATCTCTCCTCCCCCCTTGCTAGATCAAGAAGGAGGAGACTTCGCTGCTCCGTACGTGTGTTGAACGCGGAGGTGCCGTCCGTTCGGCGCTAGCGGTGATTTGGATCACGACGAGTACGACTCCATCAACCCCGTTCTCTTGAACGCTTCCGCTCGCGATCTACAAGGGTATGTAGATGCACTCCTTCCCTCTCGTTGCTAGTAAACTCCATAGATTGATCTTGGTGATGTGTAGAAAATTTTGAATTATTGCTACGTTCCCCAACAGTGGCATCATGAGCTAGGTCTATGCGTAGTTTCTATGCATGAGTAGAACACAAAGTAGTTGTGGGCGTCGATGTTGTCAATTTACTTGCCGTTACTAGTCTTATCTTGATTCGGCGGCATCGTGGGATGAAGCGGCCCGGACCGACCTTACACGTACACTTACGTGAGACAGGTTCCACCGACTGATATGCACTAGTTGCATAAGGTGGCTAGCGGGTGTCTGTCTCTCCCACTTTAGTCAGATCGGATTCGATGAAAAGTGTCCTTATGAAGGGTAAATAGAAATTGGCATATCACGTTGTGGCTTTTGCGTAGGTAAGAAACGTTCTTGCTAGAATCCCATAGCAGCCACGTAAAACATGCAACAACAATTAGAGGACGTCTAACTTGTTTTTGCAGGGTATGCTATGTGATGTGATATGGCCAAAAGAATGTGATGAATGATATATGTGATGTATGAGATTGATCATGGTCTTGTAATAGGAATCACGACTTGCATGTCGATGAGTATGACAACCGGCAGGAGCCATAGGAATTGTCTTAATTTATTGTATGACCTGCGTCTCAATGAAAACGCCATGTAATTACTTTACTATATTGCTAACCGTTAGCCATAGTTGTAGAAGTAATAGTTGGCGAGACAACTTCATGAAGACACAATGATGGAGATCATGATGATGGAGATCATGGTGTCATGCCGGTGACGAAGGTGATCATGCCGCGCCTCGAAGATGGAGATCAAAGGCGCAGGATCATATTGGCCATATCACGTCACTTTATGATTTGCATGTGATGTTTGTCATATTTACATCTTATTTGCTTAGAACGACGGTAGCATAAATAAGATGATCCCTCACTAAAATTTTAAGAGACGTGTTCCCCCTAACTGTGCACCGTTGCGAAGGTTCGTTGTTCCGAAGCACCACATGATGATCGGGTGTGATAGATTCTAACGTTCGAATACAACGGGTGTTGACGAGCCTAGCATGTACAGACATGGCCTCGGAACACATGCGAAACACTTAGGTTGACTTGACGAGCCTAGCATGTACAGACATGGCCTCGGAACACAAGAGAACGAAAGGTCGAACATGAGTCGTATAGCAGATACGATCAACATGGAGATGTTCACCGATGATGACTAGTCCGTCTCACGTGATGATCGGACACGGCCTAGTTTGACTCGGATCATGTATCACTTAGATGACTAGAGGGATGTCTATCTGAGTGGGAGTTCATTAATCAGATGAACTTAATTATCATGAACATAGTCAAAAGGTCTTTGCAAATTATGTCATAGCTTACGCTTTAGTTCTACTGTTTAAGATATGTTCCTAGAGAAAATTTAGTTGAAAGTTGATAGTAGCAATTATGCGGACTGGGTCCGTAAAACTGAGGATTGTCCTCATTGCTGCACAGAAGGCTTATGTCCTTAATGCACCGCTCGGTGTGCTGAACCTCAGCGTCGTCTGTAGATGTTGCGAAACATCTGACATACACGTTTTGATGACTACGTGATAGTTCAGTGCGTAATGCTAACGGTTTAGAATTGTGGCACCAAAGACGTTTTGAAACGTCGCAGAACATATGAGATGTTCCGAAGACTGAAATTGGGATTTCAGACTAGTGCCCACGTCAAGAGGTATGAGACCTCTGACAAGTTTCTTAAGCCTGCAGACTAAGGGAGAAAAGCTCAATCGTTTAGCATGTGCTCAGATTGTTTGAGTGCCACAATCGCTTGAATCGAGTGGGAGTTAATCTTCCAGATGAGATAGTGATGGTTCTCCATAGTCACTGCCACCAAGCTATTAGAGCTTCGTGGTGAACTATAACATATCAGGGATAGACATGATGATCCTTGAGCAACTCGCGATGTTTGACACCGCGAAAGTAGAAATCAAGAAGGAGCATCAATTGTTGATGGTTATTAAAACCACTAGTTTCTAGAAGGGCAAGGGCAAAAGGGATACTTCATGAAACGGCAAATCATTTGCTACTCTAGTGGAGAATCCCAAGGTTGAACCCAAACCCGAGACTGAGTGCTTCTGTAATGAGGGGAACGGTCACTGAAGCAGAACTACCCTAGATACTTGGTAGTTGAGAAGGCAGGCAAGGTCGACAGAAGTATATTGGATATACATTATATGAATGCGTACTTTACTAGTACTCCTAGCAGCACCAGGGTATTAGATACCGCTTCGGTTGCTAAGTGTTAGTAACTCGAAATAAAAGCTGCGGAATAAACGGAGACTAGCTAAAGGTGAGATGACGATATGTGTTGAAAGTGTTTCCAAGGTTGATGTGATCAAGCATCGCATGCTCCCTCTACCATCGAGATTTGGTGTTTGCGTTGAGTATGATTGGATTATGTTTATCGCAATACGGTTATTCATTTAAGGAGAATAATGGTTACTCTGTTTATTTGAATAATACCTTCAATGGTCTTGCACCTAAAATGAATCTCGATCGCAGTGATACACATGTTCGTGCCAAAAGATATAAAATAGTAATGATAGTACCACATACTTGTGGCACTGCCATTTGAGTCATATTGGTATAGAACCCATGAAGAAGCTCCATGTAGATGGATCTTTGGACTCACTCCTTTGAAAAGATTGAGACATGCGAACCATGTCTATTGGTATATATGCATGAAGAAACTCCATGCAGATGGATCGTTTGGACTCACTTGATTTTGAATCACTTGAGACATGCAAATCATACCACATGGGCAAGATGACTGAAAGGCCTCATTTTCAGTAAGATGGAACAAGAGAGCAACTTGTTGGAAGTAATACATTCGATGTGTGCAGTCCAATGAGTGCTGAGGCACGCAGTGGATATCGTTATGTTCTTACTACACAGATGATTTGAGTAGATGCTGAGTGTATTTACTTGATGAAACACAAGTCTGAATTATTAAAGGTTCAAGTAATTTCAGAGTGAAGTTGAAGATCGTCGTGACAAGAGGATAAAATGTCTGTGATATGATCATAGAGATGAGTATCTGAGTTACGAGTTTGGCACACAATTAAGACATTGTGGAAAGTGTTTCACAATTAATACCGCCTGGAACACCATAGTGTGATGGTGTGTCCGTACATCATAACTGCACCCTATTGGATATGGTGCATACCATGATGTCTCTTATCGAATTACCACTATCGTTTATGGGTTAGGCATTAGAGACAACCGCATTCACTTTAAATGGGGCACCACGCAATTCCGTTGAGATGACACCGTATGAACTATGGTTTAGAGAAACCTAAGCTGTCGTTTCTTAAAAGTTTGGGGCTGCGACGCTTATGTGAAAAAGTTTCAGGCTGATAAGCTCGAACCCAAAGCGGATAAATGCATCTTCATAAGAATACCCAAAATAGTTGGGTATACCTCCTATTTCAGATCTGGAAACAAAAGTAATTGCTTCTAGAAACGGTTCCTTTCTCGAGGAAAAGTTTCTCTCGAAAGAATTGAGTGGGAGGATGGTGGAGACTTGATAAGGTTATTGAATCGTCACTTCAACTAGTGTGTAGCAGGGCACAGGAAGTTGTTCCTGTGGCACCTACACCAATTGAACTGGAAGCTTATGATAGTGATCATGAAACTTCGGATCAAGTCACTACCAAACCTTGTAGGTCGACAAGGATATGTACTACTCCTGAGTGGTACGGTAATCCTGTCTTAGATATCATGTTGTTAGACAATACTGAACCTACGAGCTATGGAGAAGCGATGGTGGGCCCATATTCCGTCAAATGGTTAGAAGCCATGAAATCCGAGATAGGATCCATGTATCAGAACAAAGCATGGACTTTGGTGAACTTGCCCGATGATCGGCAAGCCATTGAGATAAATGGATCTTTAAGAAGAAGACGGACATGGACGGTAATGTTACCGTCTATGAAGCTCGACTTGTGGCAAAGAGTATTTTCACAAGTTCAAGGAGTTGACTACGATGAGATTTTCTCATCCGTAGCGATGCTTAAGTCCGTCGGAATCATGTTAGCATTAGCTGCATTTATGAAATCTGGCAGATGGATGTCAAAACAGGTTTCCTTACCAGTTTTCGTAAGGAAAGGTTGTATGTGATACAATCAGAAAGGTTTTGTCCATCCTAAGGATGCTAAAAGGTATGCTAGCTCCAGCGATCCTTCCATGGATTAGAGCAAGCATCTCGGAGTCAGAATATACGCTTTGATGGAGTGATCAAAGTTTTTGGGTCTATACAAAGTTTGTTAGAAACTTGTATTTACAATAAAGTGAGTGGGAGCGCTACAACATTTCTGATAAGTATATGTGAATAACATATTGTTGATCCGAAATGATGTAGAATTTCTGGAAAGCATAAAGGGTTGTTTGAAAGGAGTTTTTCAAAGGAAGACCTGGATAAAGCTGCTTACATATTGGGCATCAAGATCTATAGAGATAGATCAAGACGCCTGATGATACTTTCAAAGAACGCACACCTTGACATGATTTTGAAAGAGTTCAAAATAGATCAGCAAAGAAGGAGTTCCTGGCTGTGTTACAAGGTGTGAGTATTGAGTAAGACTCAAGACCTGACCACAGCAGAAGAGAGAGAAAGGACGGAGGTCGTCCCCTATGCTTTAGACGTAGGCTCTACAGTATGCTATGCTGTGTACCGCACATAAAGTGTGCCTTGCCATGAGTTGGTCAAGGGGTACAATAGTGATCCGGGAATGGATCACATGACAGCGGTCGAACTTATCCTCAGTATCTAGTGGACTAAGGAATTTTCTCGATTATGGAGGTGAAAAGGAGTTCGTCGTAAAGGGTTACGTCGATGCGAACTTTGACACTAATCCGGATGACTCTGAGTAGTAAACCGGATTCGTATAGTAGACCAGTTATTTGAAATGGCTCCAAGTAGCATGTGGTAGCATCCACAAGATGACATAGATATTTGTAAAGCACACACGGATCTGAAAGGTTCAGACCCGTTGACTAATAACCTCTCTCACAAGCATAACATGATCAAACAAGAACTCATTGAGTGTTAATCACATAGTGATGTGAACTAGATTGTTGACTCTAGTAAACTCTTTGGATGTTGGTCACATGGTGATGTGACCTGTGAGTGTTAATCACATGGTGATGTGAACTAGATTATTGACTCTAGTGCAAGTGGGAGACTGTTGGAATATGCCCTAGAGGCAATAATAAATTGGTTATTATTATATTTCCTTGTTCATGATAATCGTTTATTATCCATGCTAGAATTGTATTGATAGGAAACTCAGATACATGTGTGGATACATAGACAACACCATGTCCCTAGTAAGCCTCTAGTTGACTAGCTCGTTGATCAATAGATGGTTACGGTTTCCTGACCATGGACATTGGATGTCGTTGATAACGGGATCACATCATTAGGAGAATGATGTGATGGACAAGACCCAATCCTAAGCCTAGCACAAGATCGTGTAGTTCGTTTGCTAAGAGCTTTTCTAATGTCAAGTATCATTTCCTTAGACCATGAGATTGTGCAACTCCCGGATACCGTAGGAATGCTTTGGGTGTACCAAACGTCACAACGTAACTGGGTGGCTATAAAGGTGCACTACAGGTATCTCCGAAAGTGTCTGTTGGGTTGGCACGAATCGAGACTGGGATTTGTCACTCCGTGTAAACGGAGAGGTATCTCTGGGCCCACTCGGTAGGACATCATCATAATGTGCACAATATGACCAAGGAGTTGATCACGGGATGATGTGTTACGGAACGAGTAAAGAGACTTGCCGGTAACGAGATTGAACAAGGTATCGGGATACCGACGATCGAATCTCGGGCAAGTACTATACCGGTAGACAAAGGGAATTGTATACGGGATTGATTGAATCCTCGACATCGTGGTTCATCCGATGAGATCATCGAGGAACATGTGGGAGCCAACATGGGTATCCAGATCCCGCTGTTGGTTATTGACCGGAAAATCGTCTCGGTCATGTCTGCATGTCTCCCGAACCCGTAGGGTCTACACACTTAAGGTTCGGTGACGCTAGGGTTGTAGAGATATTAGTATGCGGTAACCCAAAAGTTGTTCGGAGTCTCGGATGAGATCCCGGACGTCACGAGGATTTCCGGAATGGTCCGGAGGTAAAGATTTCTATATGGGAAGTCTTGTTTTGGTCGCCGGAAAAGTTTCGCGCATTATCGGTATTGTACCGGGAGTGCCGAAAGGGGTCCGGGGGTCCACTTGCCCTGGGGGGGCACATGGGCTGTGGGGTGTGCGCCTTGGCCTATATGGGCCAAGGGAACCAGCTCCAAGAGGCCCATGCGCCAAGAGATAAGGTAAAGGGAGAGTCCTAAAGGGGGAAGGCACCTCCTAGGTGCCTTGGGGAGGATGGACTCCTCCCTGGCCGCACCCTTCCTTGGAGGAAGGGCCAAGGCTGCGCCCCCCTCTCCCTTGGCCCTATATATAGTGGGGGGAAGGGAGGGCAGCAACCCCAAGCCCTGGCGCCTCCCTCTCCCTCCCGTGACACATCTCCCTCCTCCCGCAGCGCTTGGCGAAGCCCTGTTGGAATCCCGCTACTTCCACCACCACGCCGTCGTGCTGCTGGATCTCCATCAATCTCTCCTCCCCCCTTGCTGGATCAAGAAGGAGGAGACTTCGCTGCTCCGTACGTGTGTTGAACGCGGAGGTGCCGTCCGTTCGGCGCTAGCGGTGATTTGGATCACAACGAGTACGACTCCATCAACCCCGTTCTCTTGAACGCTTCCGCTCGCGATCTACAAGGGTATGTAGATGCACTCCTTCCCTCTCGTTGCTAGTAAAACTCCATAGATTGATCTTGGTGATGCGTAGAAAATTTTGAATTATTGCTACGTTCCCCAACACCCACACCCTGTCCACGAGGGTGGGAGGCGCGCCTACCCCCTGGGCGCGCCCCCTACCTCGTGGGCCCCCTGGTGCTCCACAGACCTCAACTCCAACTCTATATATTCGTGTTTGGGAGAAAAATAAAGGAGAAGGATTCATCGCGGTTTACGATACCGAGCCGCCGCCAAGCCCTAAACTCTCTCGGGAGGGCTGATCTGGAATCCGTTCGGGGCTCCGGAGAGGGGAATCCGTCGCTATCGTCATCATCAACCATCCTCCATCACCAATTTCATGATGCTCACCGCCGTGCGTGAGTAATTCCATCGTAGGCTTGCTGGACGGTGATGGGTTGGATGAGATTTATCATGTAATCGAGTTAGTTTTGTTAGGGTTTGATCCCTAGTATCCACTATGTTCTGAGATTGATGTTACTATGACTTTGCTATGCTTAATGCTTGTCACTAGGGCCCGAGTGCCATGATTTCAGATCTGAACCTATTATGTTTCCATGAATATATGTGGGTTCTTGATTCTATCTTGCAAGTCTATAGTCACCTATTATGTGTTATGATCCATTAACCCCGAAGTGACAATAATCAGAACCATTACCGGTGATGACCGTAGTTTGAGGAGTTCATGTATTCACTAAGTGTTAATGCTTTGGTCCGGTACTCTATTAAAAGGAGGCCTTAATATCCCTTAGTTTCCATTAGGACCCGCTGCCATGGGAGGGTAGGACAAAAGATGTCATGCAAGTTCTTTTCCATAAGCACGTATGACTATATTCGGAATACATGCCTACATTACATTGATGAATTGGAGGTAGTTCCGTGTCACCCTATGTTATAACTATTGCATGAGGAATCGCATCCGGCATAATTCTCCATCACCGATCCAATGCCTACGAGCTTTTCACATATTGTTCTTCGCTTATTTACATTTCCGTTGCCACTGTTACAATTACTACAAAGCTACTACTGTTACTTTTGCCACTGTTACCGTTACTTCCATACTACTTTGCTACTAAATACTTTGCTGCAGATATTAAGTTATCCAGGTGTGGTTGAATTGACAACTCAACTGCTAATACTTGAGAATATTCTTTGGCTCCCCTTGTGTCGAATCAATAAATTTGGGTTGAATACTATACCCTCGAAAACTGTTACGATCCCCTATACTTGTGGGTTATCAATACCCATTTTTCTATCTCTTCAGGGAAAGGACAGTTTGTGGCCCGACTGTTGGTGTATCATTCTGAGTGGCGACCCCATCTCTTCAGGGAGAGGATAGTTTGTGGCCCGACTGTGGTTGTACCATGAAATTTTGAGTGGCGATCCGTCGCGTCTGGGTTTGAAATGATAAGTGTCTCCAGTCAATATCCTTTATCAGGAACGTCGATTGAACTCCTTTCTTCGGAACCAAGTCTACGTGGCCGGATATTTGATTCTCTCGGTGAGAAGTCGACTCGTGCCTATGGGGATATCACAGGCGCTCCTTGCTATTTACACAGAGCAGGTCTGTGACGAGTGTGGCTTCACTCGGTTTTCGTCAAATGGTATGCACTCGGATTGTCTTCGTGCTTGAATGCACGACTTCCTCGACTCGTGACTGACCCTGAAAGTCGGATGCGTGTTTTTGTTCTCAGTGGACCAAATGCTTCTGCTGACTGGAAGGTGAAACCTTTGCAATCACCATTGCTAACCTGTCTGAGCCGTTAGTAAAATTCTTTCGCGTGTTTGTCAAACCCTTGTTAGTCGGCCTTTGAGAGCGGACTCCTCGAATTCTGACTGACACAAAATTCGACTGACACTTCGCGACTAAGTGGGTTTAAATGTTGGCTGTCTGGATACCCACGCGCATGATTGACGTTTTAGCTCCTTTTTGATGTGTTTCCAGCGGGTTCTTCGCGGCGGTTCACCGTCTCCGCTAAAATTTGGGCCATGCATGGGGAGGGTTTTGAACGTCCTCCCACTCTCTCCGTAACCTCCAGGGTGCAGTTCCTTCTCTTTCTTCCTCTCGAGCCCCTAGATCCAATATGGTCGTCCACCTGAAAGTTTGAGGGGGCCAAGACAGCCAGTTCTTCCACGGTGGAGATTTCCTAGATCGCGGCCTTTGCAGCCGCCGCAGCTGGCACTTCCGCCGAGGATCGGGAGGGCGGGTACTGGCTCTCGTCGCTAGTGACGGAGGGGGTACTCCGTGCATATGTCTGCGACGATCGGCTCCCGCAATTCGGCTGGCTGACGCCGGACCCCAGCGAGCAGGAGCCCGCGCCGCGAGGCAACGAGTAGGCCATCCTCACCTCCTTTTTCAAATGGGTTTATCGCTCTCAATCCATCTTTTCTTTAGCGGGTGCTCAAGCACTTCTAGGTGCAGCTCCATCACCTCCCGCCCAACACAGTCACCCACCTCTTAGGCTTCGTTACGTTGTTCCTCGGCATCCCGCCGGATTGGGCGTTTTTCAAACACTTCTTCTACGCCAACCCGCAGATGGTGACGAAGGATGTTTACCAGACGTGGGGCACACTCGACATCCAGACAAAGCGCATCTCGAGCCACTTTAAGATGAAGTGGCCCTACTCGCTGAAGGGGTGGACCTCCACATGGTTTTACTGCGTGGCGCCATCAACTCCTGTCGTCGGTGTTGCACTGTCTCCGTACACACATGCAGCCGATAATACTACACGCACGGGCAATGAACGACGGGCTTTCACTAACAGAGTGCGTGCCCTCCTCTAAGAGCATGGTTAATAATATAGCCGACCGGTGGCTACATGTTGTCATGTCATCTATAGCCAATATAATAGCCAACATGTATAGCAGTGAGCTACAAGAAAGTACTACTTTTTTATCACATGGCGACCGATGGCTATAACATGTTGTCATGTCATCTATAGCCAATATAATAGCCAACATGTATAGTAGTGAGCTACAAGAAAGTACTACTTTCTTATCGCATGGCCCACCATACACTTTCAAATAGCTTCTTGGAGCCCGTGCTACAGTCGGCTGTAAATCTTCTCTCTCCTCTTCTCTCTCATCAACCTCGGCAAAGATATAGTATTTTAAGACTTACAGTCCGCCTACGTCACCTTATTATATTTGCTAATCTCCCCTCATGAATTTCACTGACGGCCCACCTCACTTAATGAAATCTCAGCCAATCAAAACTAACCACTCCGTAAATCCCTTGTAAAGACCGTCTAGCATTACTCTTGCGCAGCACACGAGCTCGTCTGGCATACCGCCGCTCGCCCGCTCTCTCATAAAGGCCTTTTGTGTGGAGTGCAGTGAGCAGTGGCAGGAGCTTTATGGGGCCAACTGGGCCATGACCACACCCCCAGTTCATAAGAAAGTATATCTATATACCTCAATATTAGGCTTATTTATCCACTAAAAATCATCCAAAAGCAATTATGTTTGGCCCCAAGCCCAACCCCCATGATTTTGGCTCAAGCTCCGCCACTCGTAGCGAGTACTGACAAGAAGAAAAACATCAGAGTCACTGCAAATCAGCAATGAACTAATTGCATAGGTGTCCATATGTATGTCTATCATGTATCATCACATGACGCACATGACGGACCCCTTTTAACTACCGACTGTTGCAGAGGATCGGTCACCAACTTGTGCTTACTTAACCTGATGAGAATAGATCTCACACTCTGTTATTCACGTATTAGTCCGGACCGATCAAATCATCCGACTGGACGCGCAAGCGCAAAACACACTCATTGAAGCAGAGTACATTATCCATGGCTTCTCATGGCGATGTGGGGTCACAGGAAGGCACGCCGGCGGCGCCGACGCACGCCGGCATGGCCGAGCTGGTGCCGGCGCTCCCACTGGAGACGCGTTGCCCACCGTTCGCGCTGCGGCGATACGCCGGGTTCTGGCAGCCGGAGGGGGTGCTCAGGCGCGGCCTCCCGACGTTGCACGCGCGCTTCGCGCCGAGGCCCACGGACGTGCTCCTTGCCAGCTTCCCCAAGTCCGGCACCACATGGCTCAAGGCCCTCGCCTTCGCCACCCTTCACCGCGACGCCCACCCGCCGTCCTCCGACGCCGACCAGCCGCTCCGCCGCCGCAACCCGCACGACTGCGTCTGGTTCCTGGAGGTCGACTCCGCTCTCGCGCACACGGACGTAGACGCCGTGGCGGCCGAGCTCGAGGCGCTCCCTTCCCCGCGGCTGCTCGCCACGCACCTGCCCTACTCCCTCCTCCCTCATGTGCAAGTTTAAGCAGTAGTTTGATAACTCATTTCAAATGTTTCTTTCTCAAATTTCCGAATCATTCCAGTTCTACAATTTCAGTCATCATTTAGCACTATTTAAGTACAATTCCGAGAATTTTCGAGTGCATTTCAACATTTCAAATCCATTTAATTTTTATTTCATCGTGATTCTAATAAATTCGAAATGCATTTCAATTTGTTTCAGTTATGCATTGAAATTAATTACCGTCTTCGTCCAATAAATTTTCAATATTTAATTAATTTGAAATATATTTCAATCATGTTTTAGTAAATCTAAAAATTATCAAGTAAGTTAAATCATGATTCATTTAATATTTTCAATATTTAAGTACAATTCCGAAAATTTCAAGTGCATTCCAACATTTCAAATACATTTAAATTTAATTTAAACGTGATTCTATAATTTCGAAATGCATTTTGTTTCAGTTATGTATTGAAAAAATTATAGTCTTCATTCAATAACATTTCAATATCGAATGCATTTGAAATATATTTAGTTCATGTTTTAGTAAATCTAAAAATTATTTTCAAGTAATTTAAATCATTTATGATATATTATTTTCGATTACGATAATGATTTGATTAATTGATTTTTTTCCAAATGCATTCAACATTTCTATACATTTGAAGTACATTTGAGTCATGACTCAATGTAGTTTCAAACGCATTTCGGTCAAATGTTTTAGAATATTACTGAATCAAGACTAAAATGTATTTCAATAATTGAAATGGAATTTGAAAACTGTTGCACTGCATTTGGAAAAAAATGTGAAATATATTTGAATAGACCCAATGATGACCGATATGCATTTCAAAAGCATTTGAAAATGTCAAAATGCATTTCGAACATGTTGTAAAGTGTATTACAATAATACTAAAGCACATATTTTTTGTGAAATGTATTAAAATATTACTGAATCATTAGTGAAACTAAGTGAAATGCATTCCAAAAATAACAAAAAATTGCACTTCTGAAAAATGAAATCAAGTAATTTAAATATGTATTTCTTTTATTCAATTATCATTTAAAGCTTTGCACACGTATGTATTTTGTATATATGTGTCCGGTATACCCCTCAAATACTTTAAACACTGAATTATTATTAACACCTTTTCTTTTATTATTTTTAGTATTTCTATATCTCTTCCCTTTAATTTGTCTTCCGTGATTGCAGGAAGGACAACTTGCACTCTGCAGCCTTAAAGTTGTGTTCTCCGTCAGCATCAACTTGCAGGAAGGACCACCAGCAGCTTTGTTCAGTAGGACTGCTAGATGCATCCATCTCTCAGATTGTTATTTTTTCTACTGACTTCAGTTCATCAACACTCTGTTGTCTTACCCCTCGCTAGTAGTGATCGATGCATTTGCCAGAGCTTACTGCTGCATATACCATGGGTCTCTCCTTGCTCTGAACCAGCACACAAGTACATTTTCAGGGCCTCAAAGAAACTTTCTTTTATATTACTCCAAATTTATTAGAGAAATATGCAAACTGAAACAGATTTTGCAATTGTGCTTCTCCAAATTTATAAGTAGCCAAGCAGTGGAATCATAAGACTTTGAAGCAAGCAGATGAGACGAGATAACTGCATAAGAGAAGTTGCGTAGGAGTACATGCTCCAGTTACATGGTAATTAAAACTGCTACAAGGTACTAGAGGAAATACTTCAGACTACTGCTCTTACTTGATTCCACCCATGTCATTCACGACGTAGGTACAATCCATGAGCTTCCTTGTATCTTTCTTCTTTAGGTTGCAGTTCTATTTTCAAGGAAAACAGAAGAAAGGTCAGCATGGAGATAATGAAGTATCTGAATATCAAATGAACAAAACAAATCATGCAACAAAGACAAGTGGCTAGTACAACAGTAGCAAGTATCATGTATATATGCTCGAAAGTCAAAATAGCATTTGTTTCGACAAATATTCTTAAAAGCTTCAGGGTTGTAGGTTAAATGCCTTCAAATGCCAGACATGTAACTTTCCACTATATAGGGTGCAGTCCAGTCAAACAAACCTCCGATCATAGAAGGGAAAATGCCATGCAAGCATAAATTACCCACAGTTAACTTGTATTATCCACTGGAAGGCAATTTTCATTATGATGTACTTTTTTTTGAGAAACCATTATGATATATCTAAATCAGAAATCTTGCATAAGAAATATACAATCCACTAAGAAATTACGCTTAGAAGCCAACATTCTGAAAAATTAACATGTTGTAAACTTGTGTAGGTCCAAGCTTTAGTTTTGCACTTAAAGGTGCTGGGTAGTTTAGAAATGCAGCAGAACGATGGTAAAAACAGTGATGCGGCAGAATGATGGTAAAAGCAGTAACGCAGGAGAATGATGTTCCAAGCTAGAACACCAAACAATTCATGTTTCAGCACCACTAAAATTTTAATAATTATGAGTCTGTAATTAGGAGAAGCACCAATTAAGAAGAATGGCATATGCTGCCAATACAAGTGTTAGCAGAAGTAACCATTCCCTGGAGCATTCTACATGCCGTAGTCTTATGCTCTTATATTTCTTTATAGAGGGAGTACATGTCTAGCAAACGGCAAGACAACCATCAACACTGTCAAATGTAATTCTATAACTAATCCTGAGTCTGTACAAAAAAGAAAAACGACATCCAAGCAGTTTCTTTGACTTAGGGGTCCATCATATTTAAAGGTAGTCTTCTGTAATCTTTTGGCAAGCAGGAAATAACTGTAACCCCTACCACTCTATTTTTTCTTTTATCTATCCACACGGTTATCTTTATCAACTAGCCAACCAAGACACATGCCCATGCACAAGGGATACCCTCATCATCAAACACCCCTAATACAAAAGTGTGTCCCAAATAATGACCAGAAATGAACACCTTGTAATATTATCACAACGCACAAGTGATTTCAGATTGTCTTACGGCAAAAGCACTTATCAATGTCGGTTAACCAGTATTGTACAATATCCTAAGGAATCTATCATGTAGCTAACACAATTTGAAAATAGTGTGATGGACAATATACATTGCATAACTATGTAACCTCAACAAGATCATCAAAATACCAGAAGACAAACCTTGCAGGATTCGTACTTGACCGTGGGGAATGCGGGAGGCCAGATCATTGTAAAAGGATGGATATCACCAAGATGAGTGCTTCTGTATTCATACACTTTACGTAGTGTCCTGCACCTGACATCCAAGTGCAGTACACATCCACCCATCTGCAAGAACACAAAGTCACCATAGTCCACCACCTGGTCCATGAGAAGAACATTATGCCCATTCTTGATTGTAGAATCTGACTTCCTCAAATTAGCACACATTTCATGCAGGCAGATGCTATCGACCAGCAACCAGTTGTCCTCCTTGCGGAGCCAGATGCGGAGTTGAAACTCCTTAACGTGGATGAGATATACACCAGAAGCATCACCGGCCCGTGACAACATGGTGGTGCCTCTGCTGCCATGCTCCACTCCTTGTGGAAGCTGAACTGTGGAGAAACTCAATGTCTTCAAATCCAAGACAACGATGTTGGTTGGGCCAGCCGCCATGTAAATTTTATTGCCGACGAGCACAGCTTTTGGTTTTGAACGAGGACGAAGGAGTTGGCCTATGTCCAAGAGATGATGCCTGCGCCAGGAACCATCCTGCATCATATATACGTGCATCCTATATTCTTGGTTGCTAGACTCCACGTACAAGTAGTAGTAGGACAGGCCATCCCCTTGCTTGGAGAGGACTTGTCTGAAAGTGCAGGAACTGCCCAAGGGGAGTAGAGGGCGTGGGAGTGATGGGACGATGGTCAGACCTCCCCCATGGCACAGCGGGCGGTGCACCCCAAGAGCGCTCTTGTCTGTGTACAAGGTGGTGAATACGCTGCCGTTCCGGCAGTCAAGCATGCCGGGCGATAGCCTCCTGTAGGCGCTGAAATTTGTGCGGCGGACGATGGCAGAGAGCTCTGCGGGCTGCGGCAGCATCCGGACGAAGGTTGGCGGAGCGGAGTCACAGTACCTGTCGTCGATGTAGAAGCCGAGGAGGCGGGGCGGGTGGAGCTTGCGGAAACGGCGGAGGAAGGCGGGCTCGGAGGCGTGCCCCAGCCAGCGCTTGCAGACGAGGGCGGCGCGGACGAGGGTGGTGGGGAATCCGACGTGGAGAAGGATCTCTACGAGGAGGTCGTCGTCTTCGAGCACCTTGGATACGATGACCGCTGCCCGCGGTGTCTGGCTGTCGCCCTCCATTTTTGTGGGTTTGGGCGCACAGAGGGGATCGAGGGTGGATGGTTGACCAAGGAAGACAGAGCCAACGGGTCGTTCTCCCGTGCCTTGCTGCTTGTCGTATCATTTGGCCTCTCTGACTGCATATGCTGGCTGTGCAACCACAAGAACCCGTCGTGGAAGTAGTGAGATAATCTACTGTATTTAGGAGTGATTCGACGACCAATCAGAACCCGATGCTAAGAGTCGGACATATACAGAATGAAATCGATGTGGCCCACGGGCTGCAAAGGCTATAAATCCATCTTCAAGCAGCATGTCTGTTGTGGCCGGCTGACAACAAGAAGAAGCATCCCAAGAGATTTAAAGCTGGTCATAAGGGTTCTTGATCCTCAGTGCTGGTTGGTGGTTTGTTGGGTGTTGACATCTTCAGAGAAACTGACTTGCGCCAGACATGCAGCAGGGAGCTCTACTCCCGTCGTAACGTTGCCGACAATAAGACCCTCTAGTCTCTAGACGAACCTGACGAAGGCCATGCGGCAGCTCGTCGAGGAGATCACTGTGCCGCCAACTATATCCGTGGTACGTTTCTGACTAACACACTTTGATCATTTCAAGGGGAAAAGAGTTTTTGACTGAATTTGGTGTTAACTGCATCTTGTCAGATAATTGGATTTGTTGTCTGGCTAGTGCCATGCCTGAAGTGGCTGGTCATCGGTGAAGGCGATCCTATTAGAGTCATCCAGGATTCTTTCGAGTTGATGGGGCTATGAATCTGCAGTTTTCTCAGTGTGTGTGTGTGTGTGTGTACCTGCAGATCAAAATCCAGTGTTCATTTAGTCTCACTCTCACTCCAGGGACTAGCTACTTATCCTAGGTGGAAACCTGACAGAAGGTAGAAATATCAGTATCTAGACCAACGATCAGTCGTCAGCAGTTCGCCATTGTTTGAATTCACTCTGAATGGATCTACATGCTTGCGGAAGTCGGTGCTTCCTTCCCCATACCTCTTCTACCACTAGCGCTCTGGATGCAGTTCGTATTGCCTCCCACTATGAACATCGGTAAGCTCTCAACTTTCGCCGTTGTCTTCTTCTGAAGATTTGGTAAGTCCTGAACATTGACCTTGCTGAATAACCGTGCGCCCTGGCGATTTCAGGGGCCATGGCGCAGCTGTCCGATGTCGGTCAGGAGGAGTGCTCGGTGATCTTCCTATGATCGTACCTCATTGCCGCGGTCGCGCTCAACACATTGTCCACCGTCTTCATGTCCATCTAATGTGATCTTCCTGTGTACAGTGTTCATTACAGTGTTTAAGTAGGCTTGCCATTCTTTATGTGTTCCATTTTCAGCCTGTCCTGTTTTTGCAAGAAGCTGGTGGATGCAGGAGCGGATCCAAAGACCAAAGTAGAGGCCAGTCTGCCCCTGGTTGAGGCAGAAACTTGTGTTTCCTGTGCCAATCCTGCACAAGAACCCCCAACTCCCCTGGTTCTGCAGACTTCTGAATCCCAGCATACCAATTCCATAACAAAAATGTACTGTAGTCTGAATCCCCTGGTTCTGCAGACTTCTGAATTCCAGGAATGTGTATTTTTGCAGAAAATACAGACTTCAATGGTGGTAGATCCGTGATTAAAGTAAAGGTAAAGCACTGGACACTTGTAAAACATTTTGGCCAAACTTTGCCATAATATTAATCCGAGACTTCTCCCAAGGCCAAATAAAACATGTAGGCAGGACACACTTAAATGTGAGTACGTGGTAAATTTATATTCGCTCTCATGTTTTGCGTAACTGTTTGGTAAACAATATAACTCTTTCAGATGCCTGAAAACCTGACATGTGCTACTTACATTTTCTATTCAAGGGCAAGACTTTTTAGACTTTTTTTTCTCTTCAATGACAAGACTAGATAGAGTAAACATATATTTATTTATGTGCATGAGAGTGTGTATATCAAAATTGAACTATAAACAGATCTGTGCTTTTCAGTTTCCAGCTAAGAAACATATGCTAAGATGGTAGCAACAGAGGATCATTACATATAAAAGCATTAGGATGCTTGGAAGGAAAAAAATGACGGCATAAACAGAGCATCTATCCCTCGATATTCGCTTGAAAGGGCATTGAACTGGCTGGCAACATTTACATAATGAGCTATCAAATGGATCAGGCATCCACATATCATGTATGTGCTTGTTATAGTGAAAACTGTAACTACCACAATCTCTTCTGAAATCAAATTGTGCATCTCTTGAAGCTTTGTTATCCAGCTGTAGCCACCTGTGCTGATTAGCCATCCATTTCTCATTGCAGGTATTACCGTGGACACCAAATTTCATTACCTCGAGTACCTTTGCATTCAGGACAAAGAACTTGGCAAAGTTAACATCTGGTCTCTTGCCTTCATAGGTTTCCAAGACTATTGCTCTGAGATGGAGTTCAAGGCATTCGATAGGATCAAGGGTGTCATATTGCCGCACATTTTTCATATACTCCCTAAGATGTGACTACAAAATAACAAGTAAAGGATAAACGCCACTTAGGTCGCAATAAATAGAGTAATATTTTTGCAGGCAATAGAAGAGCAATTTCCTCATAGCTTCCTTCCAAATATCCAATCATATTTGGATTAGTTGCATGATGTGTGAAGTGAGGATTATTGAACAATATAGTCCCCTAACTCATTACTTTTAACTTCAATTCACACATGTTTTGATCAATAGATTTATCATCATAAAATTTGCATAAAATTTCCCCTAATCAATTATGGAAAATTACCCAAAAAACTTTATTGCGGAAGTTAATTACGAATTTATTATTATTTCCATATGCTCCAAACTAGACATCCAGAGAGATATGGTTGATCAAAATTAAAAATCCATACAATTAGTTTTGACAATAAGTTCTTTTGGAGTGATTAGCCTGTAGCAACAAAGATTTCACCTGGATGTACAACTTCTCTGTGCAGGGAAAGCATCTAAGAAATCCAACAATTGCGTCCAGATTGGGGCCAATATAATCTAGAACCAAGATCCTCACTGTGCGCATCGAAGTAGTCAAGCAGATGGGGATCATTTCCTGGAGAAAACGAAGAAGATGTAGCAGGCTATAATGCAAATAAGAACGCCGGAATGCGAGTTTCAGGAGACTTGTCCTACCTCAGGAATTATTGTTCCATGCTCAAGTTTGGAGATTCTGGGAGTCAGGTAGCCCAACACCGCCAATTTCGGTGCGGCGATGACCCTAATTGTTCTTGGACCCTCTTGACCAGGTTGGATCAATCTTTCAAGGCATGGTGCATCCTCAATGATAAGCTCCACCATATCTGCTTGGTGACGAACATAGACACAAATACTCCGGAGAGTCGACGAGATGATACGGATGACAGTAAGCCCATGGATGCTCTGTAGATCAAGGTTCTCGAGCATAGTGCCTCCAGAAAGCAGGCGGTGGAAGACCGACTCCGAGATGATGATGTCATAGAGCTTGAGTTGCTTTAGCCGAGGGAGAAGAAGCGCGGGGGCGACATCAATCTTAGATAAATTGCAACCGTCGATGATGGCAAGCCGCAAAGTAGGCGCGAAGCGGAGCACAGAAGGAGGCACTAGGCATTGCGTGTTTCTCCCATAGAAGTCGAGCTCCTCAAGGCCATTGAGGGCAGGGGACCGGAACCAGATGTCAAACCTGGCATAGGAGTCATTGCGGAGGCAGATGCTGCGGAGGGAAAGGCGACGGGCTGGTCCAGGATGCGAGATGAGGATGTTGGAGATGATGGCCATGTGGTCGCGCCCTTGCCTGGATGTTTTGAATAGAAGGTCGTAGTTGACGGCAAGGTTTAGTGGGGCCGAGCGCCAGAGGTGGCGCCACCGGGTGGAGAGAATGGGGATCCGTGTGGCCTCTTTAGTGGGGAGGAGGGAGATGATGCTGCCGAGGATGTCGTCGGGGAGGCGGCTGATGAGGTCGAGGTTCTGGTCCCTACCGTCACTGCTTGCCGGAGGCTCTTGTGATTCCAGCTTGTCCAGCCTCTGCTTCTTGGGTAAGGAAGTCATTGCATCATCCATGGCTGCTGCAACCAAAATATCTGCAAAAGATAGAAAAACACATTTGTTGAAAAGAACACATGAACAGAAGTATTTTCTCCGCCACAACTTGAACCTTTCATTCATGAATGTACATTATACTTATATAGGTTGGAATGAGAACAGTGTACAGATGTAAACACATGGCAAAAGGATATCACACACGAATTAACTCTCGTCTAGGAATTGACCAGCTGTATGGCTACAAAGCATGCGCAGCCCAATACATATATACAAATTCATCAAGTGCCTAATCGATGTTCTCTCTCTCTCTATAAAAAGTGCTTAATCATGTGGGAGGGACTCAAAGACACTTGAGCCTAACGCAGTACTAGTAGCTCTTACCCGAGTAGGCACCAGCCGCCTCCGCCGCGCACGCGTCGCCGGCGACGATGTGCCAGCCAGACCTGAACCTGGACCTCTTCCTGGAGGCGAGCGAGGGTTTCTCGTCGGGGACAGGCGGGTTGGTTGGAGCTAATGCAGCGGCCATTGACTGGACTCTTACCACCGCTATATTTTTTTTTTTGAGGGAACTTACCACCGCTATATAAGGCTGGTTGTTGGTATTGGGCCTCTAGCTGTAGCGGGCCCAAATCCCTACGGGTGTTGCGATCCATCATCCAGTGTTTCTCAAAGAAAAAAAAACATCATCATCCAGCGAGAATGGATTTTTGCAGGAGAATGGACGCAGCCGCAAAGCAAAGTGAAGACGTTCTCAAAAAAAAAAAAAAAAGCAAAGTGAAGACGCACAGAACAAAACCCGTCCTTCTTCTTCATCCTCTGGTCTCCACTCCACCGTTGCAGATTCTGGTTTGATTTGAGCCAAATACATGTTCCCACCGCCTGTTCAACGGGGTTCCCGACCTTGGCAGGTTCACATACAACAGCCTTGTCATTTTTACCAGTTTACTCCTGCTTGTTCATCCATTTACTAGGGGCCTCTCCTTATTCTGAACCAGCACATAATTACATTTTCAGTTATATACTATGGCTGGCCTCAGAAGAAACCCATCCTGTTGCTGTTACAATAGAGCTAACTGAAGCAGATTTTGCTCAGCAAATGTCATAAGTAGCCAACCAGTGGAACCACCACAAGACCAGGTAATTACTCAACATTCATGGAGTATTCTTCCAACCACATGTTAAGAACAAAGATCCGAGCCACACACGCAGTAACTGCTCCAGTTACATATATATCATAATGATTCCCAATTAGTTGATCCAGAAAAGGTTTTAATAAAGACAGTTCATACTGTTATCACGTACTAGACGAAATGCAGTCAACAAATGCGCTTGCTCGATGCCGTCCCTCCTCAACCTGTCCGAATTAGGGACTACAAAAAAAGTTCCCGGATTAAAAAAATTCCAATTTCAAAAAAAGTCCATGCATTTAAAAATGTCTTCACAAATTTAAAACATTTTCATGAATATAAAAAAATGCTTGACGGTTCAAAAAACATTCGAAATTTTTTAAAATTGTTCCCAAAACTAAAACATGTTCATTGATTGAAAAAATGTTGTTTCTTCCAAGAATAAATTAAAATTTCAAACATTATTTTAAAATATAAAAACGCTCATGAATTCAAAAAATGCAAAATCAAAAAAATCATACATTTCGAAAAAAATTCCCCATTCTTAAATAGTGTTCTTCAATTAAAAAAGTCAAATTCAAAATATGGTTGCGAGTTTCAAAAAACATTCCCAAATTATAAAAAATGTTCTGAATTTTGGGAAAATCATGAATTTAGAAAAAGTTCATGATTTTTTTGTATTTCACAAACAATACATAAATTTGAGAAAATGATCAATGAATTTGAAAAATGTTCACAAATTTAAAGCATTCATGGATTTGTAAAATTTCTCAAATTCAAAAAAGTTTACAAGTTTAAAAAAATCACGGATTTGATTAGAGAAACAAAAAAGCAAATAAAACAGAAAAAAAACGACACAGGCCGATGGGTGGAAAACCGGAAATGGGCCGGCCCCGGTTGAAAGCAGCGCTAATAAATAGGGCGATGCTAGGCGGCGGCACACTGGCCGAAAGTTTCGGCCGGTCCAGTCCCAGCCCTTAGATGCGAGCCCGTGTGGCCATTGGATGCAGCGGAAAAAAAACCGATTCGTCCTGGGCTTCTTCTACCTCGGGTTAGATCTGCAGCTCCTGCTCGGTGTCCTTGTCGCCGCGCCTCCAGTCTCCTCTGGTGGCCGTCCTCGTCGCCGGTCCCCACCCTCGCCGTTCGTCGCCGTTGATGCTCTCCACGGCGACGGGTGTAGCTCCGCCGCCGCCCCTCGCCGTTGATGCTCGTTGCAGCCGACGACGACGGTCACCCAGTCAATCAACACCATTGAAAAACCGTCGCAAACCCCCTGTGTTGCAAACGCTGGAAAAAAAGCTTCAACCCCTAGGTGGAAAAGCTTCAACCTCTATATGGAAAAGCTTCAACCGGCACTGCGAATCAGGGGGATGCAACCGCTCGCGCAAAATGCTTCAACCTTAGATTGAAAAAGTTTCAACCAAATGATAGAGAGAGCTTCAATCAAGCGCCGCTCAAGAATGAAAAAAGTTTCAAATCGTTTACAGAAAGTTTCGATCGTGGATGGAAAAAGCTTCAACCGTGTATGAAAACAGCTTCAACCGTTGGAAAAAAAAAGCTCCAACCAGACACTGCAAACCAGAGAAAAGTTGCCAATGTTGACAGAAAAAGCTTCAAACGGCTATCGGCGACAGAAAAGCTGTGGTTGCAGTCCGCGGTCACCTCGGTCATCGCCATCGCGCACCCCGGCCGCCGCGGGGTTGCAGCACATGGACATCGCCGTGGTAGCATCCCGTCGTCCCCGGTTGCAGCATCTCCCGTGGTCACCCAGGTCTCCGGTTCGATCTCGCGGACGCAGCAGCTCCGTCAACACCCTGCATCGCCGCATCTAGCCCCTCGTCTCCGCCATTGCAGCTCCTCCCCTCCCGTCTCCTACCTTGAATCATCGAGGGTTGGCGCGGCTCGGAGCTCACCGGAAGCCATGACCATGGGGGAGGGGTGGAGGAGAAGGAGGAGGCCACGGCGGCAAGCATGGGGAAAAGGGAGAGGAGAGTGCCCGGCAATGGAGACGAGCACCGCAGCGAGAGGAGGAGCGCGGCCATGGCTGCCCGCATTGGGAGAGAGAGAGTTCCTGAGAGGAAGAAGAAGATAGGAAAAAGATGAAGCGGTACATGTGGGCCCGCAAGGACGCGTGGCTCCGTGGTATTTGGGTGTGCTAGGCACGCGGGAGCGAACGACACGACCGGTCTGCCCATGGGAAACGTTTCCCTAATAAATAGGAGCAGTGCCCCATCAGGCTAAGTTGATCCCCACACACTCCCGTTCTCTTTTTTTTTAAACTAAGGAAGACGGTATAGACAGAAGTCGTGAAGTGGCGAAAATAAAACGTTTACTCTCTTTGCTCCCGCCAAAGCTCAAAATACATCTCCTTAATCTCCGTGCACCGGTTTACCTTTTCAATGTACCGATAACGAAAAAAATTAGTATTAAGCAGCGTATTGTGCACTAGTTCATTTATCTCACACTAGACTGTTCTGCGAAATTGCAAGAGACTGCAATGCAAAGGACGCTTGTAAACATTTTCTCACGTATATATGCACATATATGGTGGTGGATCATTGGTTAGATTTTCTCTTCAAGGACAAGATTTTCTTGGGAAGGTTTCAAGGACAAGATTACATTGCATAAACATATATATGCGCATCAGAGTGGGTATGTCAAAATTGAACAGACATGATCAGCCCAAGATCAGCAATTCGGGTGGTGAACCAAAGACAGGTGCATGCTCTTCCCAGCTATGGAACCAGCTGGCAACATTTACATAATGAGCGATCAAATGGATCAAGCATCCACATATCATGTACTCCCTCCGTCCGAAAATACTTGTCAGAGAAATGGATAAAAATGGATATATCTAAAACTAGAATGTGTCTAGATACATTCATTTCTCCGACAAGTATTTCCGGACGGAGGGAGTATGTGCTTGTTATACTGAAAACTGTAACTACCACAATCTCTTCTGAAATCAAATTGTGCATCTCTTGAAGCTTTGTTATCCAGCTGTAGCCACCTGTGCTGATTAGCCTTCTGTGCCACCTGTGCTTCAGCTGTAGCCACGGTATAGTTTGGACTTTGGAATGAGAATAGTTTACAGATGTAAACACATGTCAAAAGAATATTCACACACAAATTAACTCCGATCTAGGAATTGACCAGCTCTATGGCTACAAAGCATGTGCAGCTCAATAGACAAAACGACTCATTGCTCATATGTATATACTGCCATGCAAGAAAATCGTTCGCGCGTATACAGACTTAAGTGACTCAAACGACAAAATTTCTGTAACACGATCGGTGCTGCTTCTGATTCCAGTGATTGTAGGCACGTTTATATATAGCAACCAAATGATCAGTGTTATCTCTAGCAGAATGATGGAAACATGCTATATGCACATACAGATTCAAGAGATGTGATGTGCCGATGCAAGCATGCATGTGATTCTCTTGGAAATAAACAAATGGTTTGATGTGATGCAAAATCATTAATACTTTGTACAAGGATCATTTCGGACCATCACAGAAAGCAGAATGTTTTGCACGAGCACGACCTTAGAAGCACAATAACAAGTATGCAACACAGATTCATGAAAACCATTATATGCCAGGCTTTATAACCCAGTTTTCTGTTTAAGCTAAATATTAATAGATTCTGCCCAACACTTTTGGCAAACCAACACATAGCTCTTTCGACCAAATAATACCAGATTTGGCCCAAGACTTTGGCAAACTGAAACATTGCATGCCTCATGGAAGTAAATGTATAGTACATGAAAGATAGGCCAATAAGTAATTTCTAGGTTCACAGTTTGGCAAACAAAATATAGTAATTCTTTTGTATGCACTTTCACGGTCAAAATTAAGCGGAAGATTTGTGCTTCATCTTGTTCCATAAATTCTACTACAATTATTATTAGCTATAAATTTGAGTATCTCTACCCTGCCCGGCCCTTCCCTCTGTTGGTTCCCATCAGATTGCTAACAGCAGGTGAATTTTATTTAATATGCACGAAGCAAAGGTTCTAGGTGGAGCGAGTTCCCATCGGATTGTTCAAGAAAAAGATGGGTTTATTATGGCTGGCCGGAATCTAGAAATCAATCTTGCCCCCAAGTGCCTAATCGATGTTATGTCTCTCTAATAAAAAGTGCTTAATCGATGTGGGAGGGACTCAAAGACACTTCAGTCGTAACACAGTATTATAACTTTACAAGCTCTTACCCGAGTAGCCGCCAGTTGCCTCCGCCGCGCACGCGTTGCCGGCGACGATATGCCTGACCTGAACCTGGCAATGGAGGTGGGTCGGCGGCGGGCGAGGGTTTCCCGTCGGGGTCACGCAGTGGGCTCTTATCGCTGGGTGTTGGTATTGGGCCTCCATCTGTAGCGGGCCTATCCCCCTACTTGGTGTTGCGGGCCACCGCGGTCTAAGCATCCGATTTTCCTTTCCCTTTCTTCCCTAAAAAGAGAAAAGATTTTCCTTTCGCTTTCTGTTTTGATGACACACAGAACAAAACCCGTCGCCGTTGCAGTGTTGGATTCTCTTTTGAGCCAAAATTTTCAACATGATAAGTATTATCCAGCATGTGGCAGCTTTGACACTCGAAAATGTGGGTTTACTTCTGAACACGAACATACCGTACGCCTGATCTCTTCTTATTCTTCTTTAGTTTTGCATTCACAAGTGGTTGTTGTTCGAACAAACAAGGGATCTCAATTTTCAAAATAATACGTAATAACTAAAGAAACCTAGAAGCAAAGGACGTATTTGCTGTTGTTGTTTGGGCAAACACAGCAAATACAAATGACTGCATTGCATCGCTACCATCTATACATCGTCTGCCCACATCATCCACAAACACATCTGAAGCATCTGCGGGCTGCGGCGCCCATCAATGGTGTTCATCGGTGGAGTGCGCAGCCGGCAGCTTCACGCCGATCTGGCGGGTGGAGCTCACGCATATGGCATGGGACTTCATGGATCCAAGCTCGCCAGTAGCGTCATATATATATATATGGTCCTATGAGTGGCGGGTCCAAATCTCTCCGTGGAGTAATGCAATGGTGTCGTTCGTCATCGCCTCTCTAGCTTGACGGGACAATGTTGACATGCACGAGTCGTGCCCTTGTTGAAGGTCCGGACATCCGAAACCCCACAAACCGAAACCAAACATAGGGAAGGTTTAGGGGAGTCCGGACACGTCACAGACACAATAAAGCTTCACCAAATGTACTATTTGTTCTGTGTTTATATCAGTTTGGTGGAACAGTAGCATTTTGCACGACAAACTTATTTTAGATTCACATATTCATGCTGGCTTGAAATTATTTCTCGCTCATAGTTTTTCATTTTTTGAGGGGAATTTCTGGCTGATAGTTAAGCTCCCTCTTCTGTTCAAAATAATTCCCCGGGCTCCGGGAAATTTGTCTGCAAGGGCTTTACGCCTCCACCTCAAGTATGCTCACGAAACGTGGCAACTTGCAAAAGGTTGCACCAAGGTTTTCAGTTAGCAGTTAGCATACAGTAGACGGTAGCACTAAGGTTTCCATAAGAACAAAAGGTTGTGTAAACAGAATGCTTAGAATGTTTGGAACGAAATATATGACAAGATAAACAGAGTATCTCTGCATCAAACCGATCAAAAACATTTTTCTAGACAAAAGGCATTACATCTTAGAAGGCCCCAAATGGTCACAAGATACAGAGGTGTGCTGAATGAACACCTTACGGTGCACAAAACACAACAACCGCACAGAACATAAGAGAAATGAAAAAGGCAGCTTACAATCAATGATGCCCTCCTCACTCAAGCCCCAAAGAGAAGAAAATAAACGAAGCAGCAAGGGATCAGCTTACTGCCTTGAGGAAGTTCACAGTCTCATGCAGCAGCCGTGAGCATGGTCGACATATTTAGCTATCAAAGGGATCAGGCATCCTCATATCATGGATGTGCATGTTACGGTTACCATTAACTCTTTTAAAATCAAATCGAGCATTTCTAGAGGCTCTGTTATCTAGCTGCAGCCGCCTGTGTTGATTAGCCATCCATTCCTCATTGCGGTCATCAGAGAGGCCGAATATCATCACCTTGAGCACCCTTGCATTTAGAACAAAGAACTTGGCGAAGTTAACGTCGGGTCTCATGCCTACATAGCCCTCCAATACAATTTTTCCAAGATGGTGAACAAGGCATTCAATTGGATCGAGTATATCATGCTGCCACACATTTTTCATATCCTTCCTAACCAATGACTGCAAAAGAAGAGAAAAAAAATAAGTATAGAAAGAATTAACTTCTTCATAGATAGAAAGAATTAACTTCTTCATAGATGGACCTATTAACATCAGGATGACTTGCATGATGTGTGAATTCAGGATTATTGAACACAATAGTCCCCTAGAAGGCTCCCTTTTATTAGCTTCAAAATTTCCAAGATGCAACTTTGACCACTAGATTTGTCAATGTAAATTTGGGAAACGAATAAAACTTGATTGTGGATGTTAATTTAACCGAATATTATTTCAGTCATCCAAGTTAGGCAGCCAGAGAGGTATATGATTGATCAAAGATAAAAACCTCTTTGAACATGTTTAACACCATGCCATTTTACATTTTTTTCTGGAGTGATTAACATTTAACAACAAGCTAGGATTTCACCTGGATGTATATCTTCTCGGTGCATGGAAAGCATCTAAGTAATCCAACAACTGCATCCAAATTAGGACCGATGGATTCTAGAGCCAAGATCTTCACTGTGCGCACCGGCAGGGTGAAGTTGATGGGGATCATTTCCTGGAGAAAAAGGGTAAATACATGAAGAAATAACCCAAATGTATGTTCCAAGAAGAAGATTGGTTATACCTTAACAATTGTGGTTCCAATCTCAAGTTTGAAGATTTTGTTACACACATAGCCCAGCACTGTCAGTTTAGGCGCTCCAATGACTCTGATTGTCCTTGGGCCATTTCCATTAAATGAAATCAATCTCTCAAGGCATGGTGCATCCTCAATGACAAGCTCCTGAAACACATCTCCTTTGGAGTGGGAATATACAGAGATACCAATACTCCGAAGAGTCGGTGAGAAGATCCGGACAGTGCTGAGCCCGCGGATGCTGTGAAGGTCAAGGGCCTCGAGCACAATGCAGCTTGCGAGCAGGCGGTGGATGTCCACCTCCGAGATGACGACACCGTACAAATTGAGCTGCTTCAGCCGAGGGAGAAGAAGTGCAGGGGTAGCATTAATCTCAGGGAAATCGGCAGCGTGAGATTTCGGCGCCACGATGACCCTGATTGTCTTTGGGCCACCAACTGGACCCCATGAGATCAATCGCTCAAGGCAAGGTGCATCCTCAATGACAAGCTGCTGAGACAGCACATCTGCTTCAGGGTGGGAACATACAGAGACATCAATACTCCGGAGAGTCGGTGAAACGATTCGGACGATGCTGAGTCCGCGGAGGCTCTGAAGCTGAAGGCGCTCGAGCACAATGCAACCTGCGAGCAGGCGGTGGATGGCCGCCTCCGAGATCACGACGTCGTACAGATTGAGCTGCTTCAGCCGAGGAAGAACAAGCGCTGGGGCAGCATTAATCTCGGGGAAATCGCAGCGGCCGATGCTGACGGCGCGTAGGGTGGGCGCGAACCGGAGCACGGAAGGCGGCAGCGGGCGCGGTGGCCTGGTGCCCCCGTTGCGGGAGTAGGCGTCACCGGAGGAGGTGAAGCCGAGCTCCTCGAGGCCATCGAGGGCGGGGGACCGGAACCAGCCGTTGAACTTGGCGTAGCGTTCGCGGCCGAGGCGGATGCCGTAGAGGGCGAGGCGGCGGGCGGGGCCAGGGTGCGCGGCGAGGATCTTGGAGACGATGGCGACGCGCTTGCGCTCTTGCCCGGAGAGTCCTCTGGCGACGAGGTTGAGTGGGGTGGTGCGCCAGATGTGGCGCCACCGGGAGGAGAGGATGGCCGTTCGGGCGGCTTCCTTGGTTCTGGGGAGCAGGGAGATGATGGTGCCGAGGAGCTCGTCGGGGAGGCGGCTGATGAGGTCGAGGCCCTCGTCGCCGCCGCCATCCCTGGTCGCCGGGGGATCTTGCGCTTCGGGCTCGTCCCGCTTCCGCTTCTTGGATGCGGAAGCCGCCGCCGCATCATCCATGGCCGCGGCCGCCGCCAAAAGAGATGAGTTTGTTGGAGAAGAGCACGAGGAAACAGCTACTGATAGCGGTACTCTAGTACTCTTTCCCCAGAAAATTGAGTTCCCTCTGATCTTTGACCTCCTACGCAACACAGCACCCGAGGCGACTCGCCGTGCATGCGGCGCAGTGCGTTGCAAGACATCGTTCAGTCGTTCACACCAATTATACTGTACAAAATCAAGTGAGTCGGTGAAACGATTCCAAACAACATGGCGCGGTTCGAAACAACATCCCACCCCCCAAAGTGCAAGATATTCATGTTTTTTTTGTTTTGAAAAAGGCGGTGGCTTGCCGTGCAACACGGGTTATGGGCATCGGACAGACGAGCTCGACATGGGATGCAAGATAATACCTCCCCATGCATGCCTTCAGGAGGAGGACGATATTAACCACATTCTCACGCATTGCGTACACACAAGAGAAGTTTGGCATCGATGTGTTGACTTGCTCCGGATCAGCATTCAGTGCTCGACCCAGGACTCGTCTTTCACAGATTGGTGGCTCATTCAAAGACAAAGGCTGCGTGGAAAGCTAAGGAAGGGGCTAGACACACTCATCATCGGGATTAGCTGGGCTCTATGGAAGCAACATAACGCACGGGTGTTCAACAACATCTCGCGACAAAAAACACCCACCCAAACTCGTAGCTCAGATTCTTGAGGGCATGGCCGAGTGGAGGAAAGAGGGACTTGGCGGTGTTGGTGGTCTAGACCCTTTTGTGAGAGAGTAGCTTCGTGTTGTAGCGGTGTTGGCTGCAGCGGTTCCACGGATGCTAACAGCAAACAGCTTGTCAATGTTTTTTTTATCATGTGATGATGCGAATACATGTTTGCTCTCAAAAATTTATGTTCCAGCTATGTAGCATCGTCGTGGTCCATTTGTTGCAGTGGGGCCTACGCGGCGGCGAGGTCGGTGTGGCAACGATGTCATGGGACATGCCATAGATGGCTCATCTTAATTATCCTTCCCGGCGTCAGTGCATAGTGCCATGTTGCTGGCGTGTGTTATGTTTCTTTGGCTTAGATCTTTTCGTGGTCTCTCACTACTTCCCAGCTGTTCTACTTGTCGTTGGTTGCTTAAGAGGAAGTCAGATAAGTCTCTTGTTCAAGGAGATGTGATGACGATGACATTAATGTGCAACTTAGTCGATGTATTTTTCATGATGGTGTGTGCCTAATTAGTGGGTTGTGCATGTTTTCATTCGATTTTTCTGTAATTAACCAATCAACATACGATAAAAATAGCCAGACAACTCTCTTCTTATTATTTGATAAAATTAACAAATCTTTATCTCGTTTCAAAAAAAAATTCATTGAGGCAAACCGCACTTTGCATCACAACCCGCATCGAGGCAAATCCTCGAGGAAGAAGGAGACATGCAACTAATGGCGACTGTAATAACATGTACATTAGGGTTATTATTAAATAAATAAAGATTATACAAGTACTCATAGTTGTCAATGGTGTTACACGCTTCTCCCTCAAGCAAAGGCGGTTAGGGTAAAGTTCTCCTTCCTCCAAGCTCCACTGGCCAACCCATGGATTTCACCCCTCTGTCTGCCCCTCCGGCGACTGGTGACGAAGAGGGCAATCATGATGCCTTGGCTCCTTCTAGTAGTTTAGGTTAGGGTTTATTACTCCTTGCGGTGACGGCGCTTGCATGGATGCGGCGCTTCATTTTTGAGTTGATCTTATGGGTTTCAACCCCCTCCTCGAATTCATCCGTCCGGATAGAGTCGACGAAGCTCCAACATAAATTCATGTCATCTCCTTGGAGTAGCGAGGTTAGGGTTTCTAACAACGCGTTCGCGACGGCGAGATCTGGTGTCAAGTGCTTCAGATCAATTCAAGGGTTTAATACGATGATTATGACTCGAGCAATGCTACGCAGACAACATTGTATGGACAATTTATAGACGACAACATATCAGGTCGTCCATGCATATCACCAAAAGTGAGTCGACGGCTAGATTTGTATCGTGCAGCTGTCGTGCATGGTATGCATCGTCTGCACAACATTTTCGTTATGACTCATGCATGGGTGCTAGTCCATAGGGGCACGAGCACCAAGACTTCTCGGCTATGATCAACATGGCCAAGCCGGTTTCGGCATGCGAGTGGCGACAACATTTTGTTCTGGCGGTGGTAGTGATTGTCCCGTGGTCAAGAGACCTTGATGTAATTTAATTTTATTTAGGATGTTTTGTACTTTTGATGAACTTTTAAAATAAACCTGAGTATTTTTAAAAATATATATAATATTTTAAGATAGACTAATCAAGTGCATAAGTATTTGCATATTGTTTAGTATAGTAATATATACGAGTGTACATATGCCTTAAGTGCATGCAAGAAAATTGATTAGAACAGAGGAAACTAAACACATGAGCATGACCGGCTTTTTTTGGCAAACATGAACTGGTCCGTTTCCATGGAAGAAACTAGGACGGATCCTATTTAGCGCTGCAAGCGCCCGTTATAGGCCATTATGCAAACCGGCGCCTGCAGCACACCCCTCGGTCGGCCCATTTAACTTTTTCTTTGTTTTCGGTTAAAGAACAGAAAAAAGTCGACAAAGCTCCAACATAGATTCATGTCGTCTCCTTGGAGTAGCAAGGTTAGGGTTTTTGACAACGCGTCTGTGACGACGAGATCTGGTGTCAAGTGCTTCAGATCAATTCAAGGGTTTAATGACGATGATTATGACTTGAGCGATACTACGCAGACGACATTGTATGGATGATTTATAGACGACAACCCATATCAGGTCGTCCATGCATATCGTCAAAAGGGAGCAGACAGCTAGATTTGTATCATGCAGCTGTCGTGCATGGTATGCATCGTCTGCTCTACACAACAGTTTCATTATGACTCATGCGTGCTGGTCCTTAGGGGCACGAGGACCAAGACTTCTCGGCTATGATCAACATAGCCAAGCCAGCTACAAAGCCACTACACCACCTCGTTTCATTTGGTCTAACTTACTTATTTTTTACCCTTTTATCCCTCAATTCGCGTAACTTATTCTTTTTATTTTTTTCATTTTTCTTGGAACGGTTTTGTTCTTTTTTTTCTTTTATCTGAATGCATGAACTTTTTCTTCAAATTCGTGATATTTTTTCAAAATCAATGAACTTTTAGTTGAGATCGATGATCTTTTTCAAAATCTATGAAAGTTTTTCAAAATCATGAACTTTTTTCAAAATCGATGAACTATTTTCAGAATCGATGATTTTTTTTCAGATTCCCATGAACTTTTTTCAAAATCCAGTGAACTTTTTTTCAAAATTTTCCACAATTTTTAAAATTGATGAACGTTTTTTGGTTTTGTGAACTTTTTTTTAATCTGGTGAACGTTTTTCAAATTCATGAACTTTTTTGATTTCGTGAACAAGTTTTTTAAATGCATGAATTGATTTTTCAAAATGGATGAACTCTTTAAAATTTTGTGAAATTATTTTTCATAAATAGGTTTTCTTTTGTCAAATAATACTGATAGGATTGAAAAAGGGTCAAATAACCCTGTCTTCCGATATACAGTATAACATCAAAGTCGTCGTGGTGCAGTGGTTAATGCGTTATGTGTGGTCGCGATGGCACTCTAGTTCGAACGCCACTCTTTTTGCAGAATAATAGATTAAGGACTGTGATATATACCAAACGTTCGTGCCTATTTCATAGGTCCGAACGATCCCCACCTTCACGAGGCCGAGTGCGCGTAGCGCGCAAGGCCGAGCCGTCGACCGGAGGCAATCGCGAGGCCCATCTCAGCGCCCCTCACGTGACCCTGGCCCACAACCATCACGGACCACCTCCTCCCCCTAAACCCCAACTTTCTTACCTCCACAGCAAGAAAAGGCAACAAGCACTCTCCATCGACCCTCCTCTTCCTTTTTCTCTCTCCCTGGCGATGAACTCAACCATTCATCTCCGTCCCCTACCCCCCACCCCAACCCCGATTTGACCCAGCAATTGCTTCACAAAACATGCAATACACTTGAGGAAACTGAAGTTACCACCGGATCTCGACTTGATCTACCACCGGGGACACCAGAACTTACCAAGCGTCCAGAATCCAGCAATTGCTTCACAAAATCATGCAGAAACGCTTGGGGGGCCCAAGTTACCAGCAGATCTCGACATGATCTATCACCAGGGACATCAGAACTTACCAGGCGTCCAGAATCCAGCAAGAATCCATGTGGATCAGGTACATCTAAGCACTCCCTACTGTATCTGAATTCCATTTCAGTTCAACCCAAAAGGCCCCATGAAAAAGGAAGAAAAAAGTGCCATTTTTTCCTAATTTATCATACTGTGTGCATAGAAGCTACCAGCATGATAGAAATGTTTTACCATAGGAAGTAACAATGTGTAGAATACATGAGTTATCAGGACATATGCAATATTTTTTCTTGAAAAAAGACAACTCCTTTTCAACTTATTGCGCAAAAATAGTGAAATTATGCTACAAAAAACACTTATTGTATGTAAAAAAGGAAGTCACAACACCATAACAGAATCCGTACTTGTTACAATTATTGTGTAGAGAAAGCTACCACATTTTTTCATACAAAGTTATCATCAGCATTGCCATCTGTTACCATGCCATCATGGTGCATCTATGCAAAAGTTACCATAAAAAAACTTGAACTAATTTTTGAAGCAGGGAATGGTGTGCCGAGTAGAATAGAGTCCGAAATGAGTAACAAATTGTTACCTGCAGAAAAAATGATAATATCCATGTCAACTCAAAAAGAATCACAACAAAAGTACAAGAAGATAGCATGCACCATGTGCAAAATGTGATTGATGTATGTAAACAGTAGTGTTATTTTCAGTTGTCTCACATATGCTATTAACATGTGTAAGCAGGTGCTTCAATAACATGTCGGAAAACCATGGATATAACACAAATGCCACAGATAGTGCTGGACGAGAGAAACAACATGATGATGATGCACGTACGATTAGCTTTGGTTTGGGTAAATAACAACTCACTTACAAAAGTGTCACACTACATGTTTATGTTGGAAGCAGAATGTTATCATCACAGCATACTACAAGTTACCACACATGTTCAATACAAGTTACCACCAAACAATGATAAATCATGTTATGACAAACCATTTCTTGTGAAAAACATGCAGGTGCTCCACCTACATCTAACCAGAGGATCCATGAGCCAAGCAAGGAAGCAAGTTCTAGCATTGGCGGAGAAGAAAGGTTCTTTGATGTGTTGGTTAGCGAGCCAGCAAGTCCAGAAACAGGAGCGCTCAACGCTGATCAAGGAGGAGAGGCATACTCCACACCTAAGGCTCCTGATAAAACAATGAAGTTTGAAACTTTTGAGGAGGCTGTTGCTCACTACGAGCTATATGCACTCCGAAATGGATTTGGGACAAGGATAGAGTACACAAGAACACTAAAGGACAACACAGCGAGCAGAGCACTCCTGGTGTGTGGGAAAGGCGGCAAGCCAAAGAAGAAGGAGGAGGTACAGGATGTACTGAACCCAGAAGGCATCGTGAAGAAGAGAAAAAGGCGTAAGATTGTGAGGACTGAGTGTCCAGCCCACCTTTATCTTACGCACAAGGATGCGTGGTGGAGAGTCGAACGCTTTGATGACAACCACAACCATCCACTGATAAGAAAGCCATCTCTGACAAAATTTATAGCCTCACATCAGAACATTCCCAAAGACGAGCAAGATTTCTTACGGATTCTACATGAATGCAACATAGACACCGCAAGGCAAATGCAACTAATTTCATGGTTCTATGGTGATGCTGAGAATGTACCATACACAACACAGGACCTTGCAAATCAGCGAGCCAAATTTCGCAAGGAGTACCGTAATGCAGACTGATACGTCTCCAACGTATCTATAATTTATGAAGTATTCATGCTATTATATTATCCTTCTAGGATGTTTTATATGCATTTATATGCTATTTTATATGATTTTTGGGACTAACCTATTAACCTAGAGCCCAGTGCCAGTTTCTGTTTTTTTCTTGTTTTTTAGTTTTACAGAAAAGGAATACCAAACGGAGTCCAATTGACGTGCCAATTTTTGATGATTTTTTATGGACCAAAAGAAGCCCCCGGGGTGAAAGAGTTGGGCCAGAAGAGTCCCGGGCTGCCCACGAGGGTGGGGGGCGCGCCCACCCCCCCTGGGCGTGGGCCCCTGCCTCGTGGACAACCCGGGAACCTCCTTGACGTGAGACCTACGCCAAAAATTCCTATAAATACTGAAACCTCCAGAAAACAGAATAGATCGGGAGTTCCGCCGCCGCAAGCCTCTGTAGCCACCAAAAACCAATCGGGACCCTATTCCGGCACCCTGCCGGAGGGGGGATCCCTCACTGGTGGCCATCTTCATCATCCCGGCGCTCTCCATGACGAGGAGGGAGTAGTTCACCCTCGGGGCTGAGGGTATGTACCAGTAGCTATGTGTTTGATCTCTCTCTCTCTCTCTCTCGTGTTCTTGATTCGGCACGATCTTGATGTACCGCGAGCTTTGCTATTATAGTTGGAGCTTATGATGTTTCTCCCCCTCTACTCTCTTGTAATGGATTGAGTTTCCCCTTTGAAGTTATCTTATCGGATTGAGTCTTTTAATGATTTGAGAACACTTAATGTATGTCTTGCGTGGGATAACCGTGGTGACAATGGGTTATTCTATTGATTCACTTGATGTATGTTTTGGTGATCAACTTACGGGTTCTGCCCATGAACCTATGCATAGGGGTTGGCACACGTTTTCGTCTTGACTCTCCGGAAGAAACTTTGGGGCACTCTTTGAGGTTCTATGTGTTGGTTGAATAGATGAATCTGAGACTGTATGATGCATATCGTATAATCATACCCACGGATACTTGAGGTGACATTGGAGTATCTAGGTGACATTAGGGTTTTGGTTGATGTGTGTCTTAAGGTGTTATTTTACTACGAACTCTAGGGCTCTTTGTGACACTTATAGGAATAGCCCAATGGATTGATCGGAAAGAATAACTTTGAGGTGGTATCATACCCTACCATAATCTCTTCGTTTGTTCTCCGGTATTAGTGACTTTGGAGTGACTCTTTGTTGCATGTTGAGGGATAGTTATATGATCCAATTATGTTATTATTGTTGAGAGAACTTGCACTAGTGAAAGTATGCACCCTAGGCCTTGTTTCCTTGCATTGCAATACCGTTTGTGTTTACTTTTATCATTAGTTACCTTGCTGTTTTTATATTTTCAGATTACAAAAACCTATATCTACCATCCATATTGCACTTATATCACCATCTCTTCGCCGAACTAGTGCACCTATACAATTTACCATTGTATTGGGTGTGTTGGGGACACAAGAGACTCTTTGTTATTTGGTTGAAGGGTTGTTTGAGAGAGACCATCTTCATCCTACACCTCCCACGGATTGATAAACCTTAGGTCATCCACTTGAGGGAAATTTGCTACTGTCCTACAAACCTCTGCACTTGGAGGCCCAACAACGTCTACAAGAAGAAGGTTGTGTAGTAGACATCAAGCTCTTTTCTGGCGCCGTTGCCGGGGAGGCTAGGTAAGCGGCACTCACATCGAGTCAACTAAGCTCTTTTCTGGCGCCGTTGCCGGGGAGGTGAGTGCTTGAAGGTATATCTTTAGATCTTGCAATCGAAACTTTTAGTTTCTTGTTTTATCACTGGTTTAGTTTATAAAAGAAAACTAAAAAAAGGAATTGGGTTTGCCTCATACGCTTCATCTTTTTAATATCTTTCGTGAGTATGATGGAAAGGAAAATTGTGCCAAAGTGTTAGAAAAAGAATGCTTTAAAATGTTTGGCACTAAATCTTTGAATGATGAGCATGATTGCAATGTTGTTAGTATGAACTCCTTGAATATCCATGGTACTAATGATGATTGCACTAGTTATGATGAAAATGTCTCCTATAAACATGTCAATTTTTGCGGAGTGCATTGGGTTTGCAAGTACACACCAAATAGGGAAGATAGATATTGCAAGAGGCATAAGCATTTAGAAACTAAATTGTTGCAAGAAAGGCTAGATGTTTGTGCTGAAAATTTAAATTTTCTTAGCCGTACTTGTGAACTTTGCAATGAACGGGGTCATTTAACTATCCGATGCAAATTGTTTCATGATCTAATCGTGTCCAAAAATTGTGATGACTTGATTTCCCTTGCACATTATAATGAACTTAGTTTTCTTATGGGCTATGAAGAAATGAAACGTATAACTAACTATCTCCCAGAATTTGCCCGTTATAAACTTCTTAATTTTGATCTAGAGGAAATTTATATGTATTGTGCAGTGAATTGCATTGAAAATCCTTATATTGCCAATTACATAAAGAAAAGAAAGCAAATAGAAGATGAAGAGAACACTAATGAAAGGGAAGAGACTTCCCAATATCCTCCTATTATTTCTTATGATGAATCAGGTAATGAGGAGGAGCTTTCTATTCAACCAATCTCATCAATAAGGAGCTCAAAAAGGAGGGATAAACCCGCACATGATGTGAAGAAGAAAAAGAAAAACCGGAGAAGCAAAGGTAAAAAGGTATCCCTCCCAAATAATGTTGCTCCTATTATTGTTGTGCCTCATGAAAATGAATAAAAAATAATTGTGGAAGATGATGCACTTGATGATGATCTAGTTATGCCTATTGCTTGTTGTGATGATTATGATTGGGAAGATAATGATACTTCTTATGAACTTGAAAATCTTTTTGGCACTTGCTTGGAATATGACAATCGCTATACTATTGGTGCTATCCATACTATTAATGATGAGAGTGATTATGCTTATGATATGAAAAGGCCCAAGCTTGGGGATGCTATGTTTGAAGAACATGATGTTTTTGAGAATATATTTGCTGCAGTTAATGTTTGTCCCAAGCTTGGGGATGCTATTTCTAATGAAGATGATATTTTTAGCCTCTCAAGTTTCGATATGCAAATTTATAATGATGATAGCATGCCTCCTACTTATGATGATTATATTGATGAAAGTGGGTTTGGAAGAGTGTCAACTTTAGGAAGTAATGATCTCACTATTTTGGAGGATGTTGAATCTTATAATATTTATGAAAGTGGATTTGGAGAGGTCATGACTTTATTTAGTGATGTATCCACTATTTCGGAAGAGGTTTCAATTGATTATGATGAGAACAAAGTTGCTACTTATGATGATTATTGTGATGAAACTTATGCTATAAAAAGTAGTGATGATTATATTTATGAAACTTGTCATGATTGTGATTACCCTTTTTCTGAACATTACTCTTTTATTGTGGAAACAATTTATAGTATTCAAGTCTTTTATGATACTCCCACTATTCCGAATGAGAAGAATTTTGCTTATGTGGAGAGTAGTAAATTTTCTATGCAAGTAGATCATGAAAAGAATGCTTTAGGTGCTGGTTATATTATTGAATTCATTCATGATGCTACTGAAAATTGTTATGAGGGAGGAATTTATGCTTGTAGGAATTGCAATAATATCAAGTTTCCTCTCTATGTGCTTAAGGTTTTGAAGTTATGCTTGTTTTGCCTTCCTATGCAAGTTGATTATTGTTCCCATAAGTTGTTTGCTCACAAAATCTCTATGCATAGGAAGTGGGTTAGACTTAAATGTGCTAGTCATGTTCTTCATGATGGTCTCTTTATGTTTCAATTCTTATCTTTTATGTGAGCATCATTGAAATCGTCATGCCTAGCTAGGGGCGTTAAACGTTAGCGCTTGTTGGGAGGCAACCCAATTTTATTTTAGTTTCTTGCTTTTTGGTTCTGTTTAGTAATAAATAATCCATCTATCTTCTGTTTAGATGTGGTTTTATGTTTTAATTAGTGTTTGTGCCAAGTAGAACCTTTGAGAAGACTTGGGTGAAGTCTTTATGATCATGCTGTAAAAAAAAACAGAAACTTTAGCGCTCACGAGATTAGCTAAAACTTTTTACTGGAGAGTGCTATTTAGTTGATTCGTTTTGCAGATGATTACTAGACAAATTCCTCAGGTCCACCAATTTATTTTAGAATATTTGGAGTTCTATAAGTATACGTTTGATATAAATTACTACAGACTGTTCTGCTTTTGACAGATTCTGTTTTCTATGTGTTTGTTGCTTATTTTGATGAATCTATGAGTAGTATCGGAGGGTATGAACCATAGATAAGTTGGAATAAAGTAGATATTACACCAATATGAATTTAGAATGAGTTCATTACAGTACCAAAAGTGGTGATTTATTTTCTTATACTAACGGAGCTTACGAGTTTTCTGTTGAGTTTTGTATTGTGAAGTTTTCAAGTTTTGGGTAAAGATTCGATGGGCTATGGAATAAGGAGTGGCAAGAGCCTAAGCTTGGGGATGCCCAAGGCACCCCAAGGTAATATTCAAGGACAACCAAGAGCCTAAGCTTGGGGATGCCCCGGATGGCATCCCCTCTTTCGTCTTCGTTCATCGGTAACTTTACTTGGAGCTATATTTTTATTCACCACATGATATGTATTTTGCTTGGACGTCATTTTATTTTCTTTATCTTTGCTTGCTGTTTGAATAAAATACCAAGATCTGAAATTCTTAAATGAGAGAGAGTCTTCACATAGCTGCGTAGTTATTTAACTACTCATTGATCTTCACTTATATCTTTTTGGAGTAGTTTGTCATTTACTCGTGTGCTTCACTTATATCCTATGAGTAAATGGTTGAATGATTTGAACATCATAAATCAGAATTTATATATGTTTCATATGCTTATCCCATGGGGAGCAATGACTTTACATATAAGAAGTAGAGGTGGTAAATTTATTGAAGGTTAGCAAACGTTGTATTGGTCACTTGAACAATTCATGAAAGAATATTGAAGGAAGAGAGATTTCACATATAAATATACTATCTTGGACATCTTCTATGATTGTGAGCCCCATTGATTATTTTCAAACCTGAGCAAATTAGTTGAAGTTGGACAAGGAAGACAACATAATGAGTTATGCTTGGGTATATTTGTATAGAAGTTATATTGTTATGGATCCTCTAACATGTGGTGCTTGCTATTTAGAATCCTTTGCTAGCCAAGATATCTGTACTAAGCGGGAATACTGCTTGTGCATCCAAATTCCTTGACCAAGTTTCTTCCATGAGTGTCCACCATATCTACCTATATGTGGTATTTACCTGCCGTTCCAAGTAAATTTGCATGTGCCAAACTCTAAACCTTCAAATAATAATATGTTTTGTATGCCCGAATCGCTCATGCAGCGACTAGGGGCTGTCAATATCTTCCATGCTAGGTGGGCTATTCTCACGATGAGTGGACTCCGCTCATCATTCACGAGAAAATGGCTGGTAACTGGGATGCCCAGTCCTATGATCAAAAGATCAAAAACAAACAGAGTGTCACTAGTATGCCTCTACTTGACTAGCTCGTTGATCAAAGATGGTTATGTTTCCTAGCCATGGACATGAGTTATCATTTGATTAATGGGATCACATCATTAGGAGAATGATGTGATTGACTTGACCCATTCTGTTAGCTTAGCACTTGATCGTTTAGTATGTTGCTATTGCTTTCTTCATGACTTATACATGTTCTTATGACTGAGATTATGCAACTCCCGTTTATCGGAGGAACACTTTCTGTGCTACCAAACGTCACAACGTAACTTGGTGATTATAAAGGTGCTCTGCAGGTGTCTCCGAAGGTACTTGTTGGGTTGGCGTATTTCGAGATTAGGATTTGTCACTCCGATTGTCGGAGAGATATCTCTGGGCCCACTCGGTAATGCACATCACTATAAGCCTTGCAAGCATTGTAACTAATGAGTTAGTTGCAGGATGATGTATTACGGAACAAGTAAAGAGACTTGCCGGTAACGAGATTGAACTAGGTATTGAGATACCGACGATCGAATCTCGGGCAAGTAACATACCGATGACAAAGGGAACAACGTATGTTGTTATGCGGTTTGACCGATAAAGATTTTCGTAGAATATGTAGGAGCCAATATGGGCATCCAGGTTCTACTATTGGTTATTGACCAGAGAGGTGTCTCCGTCATGTCTACATAGTTCTCGAACCCGTAGGGTCCGCACGCTTAAACGTTCGTTGACGATATAGTACTATGAGTTATGTATGTTGGTGACCGAATGTTGTTCGGAGTTTCGGATGAGATCACGGATATGACGAGGAACTCCGGAATGGTCCGGAAGTAAAGATTGATATGTGGATAGTAGTGTTTGATCTCCGGAAGGGTTCCGGAATTCACCGGAAGGGGTTCCAGATGTTTCCCGAAATGTTTGGGCACGAGAACACTTTATCTGGGCCAAAGGGGAAAGCCCACGAGGTTTTTGGAAAGCGCAAAAGGAAGTTTTGCGGAGTCCAGGGGCCAGACGCCAGGGTCTCTAGCGTCTGGGTCCAGACGCCGGGAACCCTGTCGTCTGGCCCTGGAGTCCAAGAAGGACTCTTGCCTTTCGGGTGAAAACCGACTTTGTGGAGGCTTTTACTCCAAGTTTCGACCCCAAGGCTCAACATATAAATAGAGGGGCAGGGCTAGCACCCAACACACATCAAGAAACACCAAGCCGTGTGCCGGCAACCCCGTCCCCTCTAGTTTATTCTCCGTCATAGTTTTCGTAGTGCTTAGGCGAAGCCCTGCGGAGATTGTTCTTCACCAACACCATCACCACGCCGTCGTGCTGCCGAAACTCATCTACTACTTCGCCCGTCTTGCTGGATCAAGAAGGCGAGGACGTCACCGAGCCGAACGTGTGCAGAACTCGGAGGTGCCGTGCTTTTGGTACTTGGATCGGTCGGATCATGAAGATGTACGACTACATCAACCGCGTTGATATAACGCTTCCGCTTACGGTCTACGAGGGTACGTAGACAACACTCTCCCCTCTCGTTGCTATGCATCACCATGATCTTGCGTGTGCGTAGGATTTTTTTTGAAATTACTACGTTCCCCATCAGTGGCATCCGAGCCTGGTTTTATGCGTTGATGTTATATGCACGAGTAGAACACAAGTGAGTTGTGGGCGATACAAGTCATACTGCTTACCAGCATGTCACACTTTGGTTTGGCGGTATTGTTGGATGAAGCGCCCCGGACCGACATTACGCGTACGCTTACGCGAGACTGGTTGTACCTACGTGCTTTGCACACACGTGGCTGGCGGGTGTCAGTTTCTCCAACTTTAGTTGAACCGAGTGTGGCTACGCCCGGTCCTTGAGAAGGTTAAAACAACACTAACTTGACAAACTATCGTTGTGGTTTTGATGCGTAGGTAAGAACTGTTCTTGCTCAGCCCGTAGCAGCCACGTAAAACTTGCAACAACAAAGTAGAGGACGTCTAACTTATTTTTGCAGGGCATGTTGTGATGTGATATGGTCAAGGCATGATGCTATATTTTATTGTATGAGATGATCATGTTTTGTAACCGAGTTATCGGCAACTGGCAGGAGCCATATGGTTGTCTCTTTATTGTATGCAATGCAATCGCCCTGTAATTGCTTTACTTTATCACTAAGCGGTAGCGATAGTCGTAGAAGCAATAGTTGGCGAGACGACAACGATGCTACGATGGAGATCAAGGTGTCGCGCTGGTGACGATGGTGATCATCACGGTGCTTCGGAGATGGAGATCACAAGCACAAGATGATGATGGTCATATCATATCACTTATATTGATTGCATGTGATGTTTATCTTTTATGCATCTTATTTTTCTTGGATTGACGGTAGCATTATAAGATGATCTCTCACTAAATTTCAAGATAAAAGTGTTCTCCCTGAGTATTCACCGTTGCCAAAGTTCGTCGTGCCCAGACACCACGTGATGATCGGGTGTGATAAGCTCTACGTCCATCTACAACGGTACAAGCCAGTTTTGCACACACAGAATACTCAGGTTAAACTTGACGAGCCTAGCATATGCAGATATGGCCTCGGAACACTGGAGACCGAAAGGTCGAGCGTGAATCATATAGATGATATGATCAACATAGTGCTGTTCACCATTGAAAACTACTCCATCTCACGTGATGATCGGACATGGTTTAGTTGATATGGATCACGTGATCACTTAGATGATTAGAGGGATGTCTATCTAGGTGGGAGTTCTTAAGTAATATGATTAATTGAACTTTAATTTATCATGAACTTAGTCCTGGTAGTATTAGCATATCTATGTTGTAGATCAATAGCTCGGGTTTAGCTCCCCTGTTTTATATTTGATATGTTCCTAGTGAAAACTAAGTTGAAAGATGTTAGTAGCAATGATGCAGATTGGATCCATGATCTGAGGATTATCCTCATTGCTGCACAGAAGAATTATGTCCTTGATGCACCGCTAGGTGACAAACCTATTGTAGGAGCAGATGCAGACGTTATGAACGTTTGGCTAGCTCAATATGATGACTACTTGATAGTTTAGTGCACCATGCTTAACGGGTTAGAATCGGGACTTCAAAGACGTTTTGAACGTCATGGACCATATGAGATGTTCCAAGAGTAGAAGTTAATATTTCAAGCAAATACCTGAGTTGAGAGATATGAAGTCTCCAACAAGTTCTATAGCTAAAAGATGGAGGAGAATAGCTCAAGCAGTGAGCATGTGCTCAGATTGTCTGGGTACTACAATCACTTGAATCAAGTGGGAGGTAATCTTCCAGATAAGATAGTGATTGACAGAATTCTCTAGTCACCATCACCAAGTTAGTAGAACTTCGTGATGAACTATAGTATGCAAGGGATGACAAAAATGATTCCCGAGCTTTTCATGATGATGAAATCGATGAAGGTAGAAATCAAGAAAGAGCATCAAGTGTTGATGCTTAACAAGACCACTAGTTTCAAGAAAAGGGCAAAAGGAAGAAGGGGAACTTCAAGAAGAACGGCAAGCAAGTTGTTGCTCAAGTGAAGAAGCCCAATTCTGGACCTAAGCCTGAGACTAAGTGCTTCTACTGCAAAGGACTGGTCACTGGAAGCGGAACTACCCCAAGTATTTGGCGGATAAGAAGGATGGCAAAGTGAACAAAGGTATATTTGATATACATGTTATTGATGTGTGCTTTACTAGTGTTTATAGCACCCCCTCGGTATTTGATACTGGTTCAGTTGCTAAAAGTAGTAACTCGAAACGGGAGTTGCAGAATGAACAGAGACTAGTCAAGGGTGAAGTGACGATGTGTGTTGGAAGTGGTTCCAAGATTGATATGATCATCATCGCACACTACCTATACTTTCGGGATTAGTGTTGAACCTAAATAAATGTTATTTGATGTTTGCGTTGAGCATGAATATGATTGGATCATGTTTATTGCAATACGGTTATTCATGTAAGTTAGAGAATAATTGTTGTTCTGTTTACATGAATAAAACCTTCTATGGTCATACACCCAATGAAAATGGTTTGTTGGATCTCGATCGTGGTGATACACATTTTTCATAATATTGAAGCCAAAAGATGCAAAGTTAATAATGATAGTGCAACTTATTTGTGGCACTGCCGTTTAGGTCATATTGGTGTAAAGCACATGAAGAAACTCCATGCTGATGGACTTTTGGAATCACTTTATGCTTGCGAACCATGCCTCATGGGCAAGATGACTAAGACTCCGTTCTCCGGAACAATGGAGCGAGCAACTGACTTATTGGAAATAATACATACTGATGTATGCGGTCTGATGAGTGTTAAGGCTCGCGGCAAGTATCGTTATTTTCTGACCTTCACAGATGATTTGAGCAGATATGGGTATATCTACTTGATGAAACACAAGTCTGAAACATTTGAAAAGTTCAAAGAATTTCAGAGTGAAGTGGAGAATCATCGTAACAAGAAAATAAAAGTTTCTACGATATGATCGCAGAGGTAAAATATTTGAGTTACGAGTTTGGCCTTCAGTTAAAACAATGTGAAATAGTTTCACTACTCACGCCACCTGGAACACCACAGTGTAATGGTGTGTCCGAACGTCGTAACCGTACTTTATTAGATATTGTGCGATCTATGATGTCTCTTACCGATCTACCACTATTGTTTTGGGGTTATGCATTAGAGACAGCTACATTCATGTTAAATAGGGCACCATCTAAATCCGTTGAGATGACACCGTATGAACTATGGTTTGGCAAGAAACCAAAGTTGTCGTTTCTTAAAGTTTGGGGTTGCAATGCTTATGTGAAAAAGTTTCAACATGATAAGCTTGAACCCAAATTGGAGAAGTGCGTCTTCATAGGATACCCAAAATGTTGGGTACACCTTCTATCACAGATCCGAAGGCAAGATCTTTGTTGCTAAGAATGGATCCTTTCTAGAGAAGGAGTTTCTCTCGAAAGAAGTGAGTGGGAGGAAAGTAGAACTTGATGAGGTAACTGTACCCGCTCCCTTATTGGAAAGTAGTTCATGACAGAAATCTGTTCCTGTGACTAGTACACCAATTAGTGAGGAAGCTAATGATGATGATCATGTAACTTCAGATCAAGTTACTACCGAACCTCGTAGGTAAACCAGAGTGAGATCCGCACCAGAGTGGTACGGTAATCCTATTCTGGAGGTCATGTTACTTGACCATACGAACCTACGAACTATGAGGAAGCGATGATGAGCCCAGATTCCGCGAAATGGCTTGAGGCCATGAAATCTGAGATGAGATCCATGTATGAGAACAAAGTGTGGACTTTGGTTGACTTGCCCGATGATCGGCAAGACATAGAAAATAAATGGATCTTTAAGAGGAAGACGGACGCTGATAGTAGTGTTACTATCTACAAAGCTAGACTTGTTGAAAAAGGTTTTTGACAAAGTTCAAGGTGTTGACTATGATGAGATTTTCTCACTCGTATCTATGCTTAAGTCTGTCCGAATCATGTTAGCAATTGCCGCATTTTATGAAATCTGGCAAATGGATAAACAAAACTGCATTCCTTAATGGATTTATTAAAGAAGAGTTGTATATGATGCAACCAGAAGGTTTTGTCAATCCTAAAGGTGCTAACAAAATATGCAAGCTCCAGCGATCCATCTATGGATTGGTGCAAGCATCTCGGAGTTGGAATATACGCTTTGATAAGTTGATCAAAGCATATAGTTTTATACAGACTTGCGGTGAAGCCTGTATTTACAAGAAAGTGAGTGGGAGCACTACAACATTTCTGATAAGTATATGTGAATGGCATATTGTTGATCGAAAATAATGTAGAATTATTCTGCAAAGCATAAAGGAGTGTTTGAAAGGAGTTTTTCAAAGAAAGACCTCAGTGAAGCTGCTTACATATTGAGCATCAAGATCTATAGAGATAGATCAAGACGCTTGATAAGTTTTTTTTCAATGAGTACATACCTTGACAAGATTTTGAAGTAGTTCAAAATGGAACAGTCAAAGAAAGAGTTCTTGCCTGTGTTACAAGGTGTGAAATTGAGTAAGACTCACAGCCCGACCACGGCAGAAGATAGAAAGAGAATGAAAGTCATTCCCTATGCCTCAGCCATAGGTTCTATAAAGTATGTCATGCTGTGTACCAGATCTATTGTATACCCTACACTGAGTTTGGCAAGGGAGTACAATAGTGATCTAGGAGTAGATCACTGGACAGCGGTCAAAATTATCCTTAGTGGAAAAAGGATATGTTTCTCGATTATGGAGGTGACAAAAGATTCGTCGTAAAGGGTTACGTCGATACAAGTTTTGACACTGATTCAGATGACTCTAAGTCTCAATTTGGATACATATTGAAAGTGGGAGCAATTAGCTAAAGTAGCTCTGTGCAGAGCATTGTAGACATAGAAATTTGCAAAATACATACGGATCTGAATTTTGGCAGACCCGTTGACTAAACTTCTCTCACAAGCAAAACATGATCACACCTTAGTACTCTTTGGGTGTTAATCACATAGCGATGTGAACTAGATTACTGACTCTAGTAAACCCTTTGAGTGTTGGTCACATGGCGATGTGAACTATGGGTGTTAATCACATAGTGATGTGAACTATTGGTGTTAAATCACATGGCGATGTGAGCTAGATTATTGACTCTAGTGCAAGTGGGAGATTGAAGGAAATATGCCCTAGAGGCAATAATAAAGTTATTATTTATTTCCTTATCATGATAAATGTTTATTATTCATGCTAGAATTGTATCAACCGGAAACATGATACATGTGCGAATACATAGACAAACAGAGTGTCACTAGTATGCCTCTACTTGACTAGCTCGTTGATCAAAGATGGTTATGTTTCCTAGCATGGACATGAGTTATCATTTGATTAACGGGATCACATCAGGAGAATGATGTGATTGACTTGACCCATTCCGTTAGCTTAGCACTTGATCGTTTAGTATGTTGCTATTGCTTTCTTCATGACTTATACATGTTCCTATGACTATGAGATTATGCAACTCCCGTTTACCGGAGGAACACTTTGTGTGCTACCAAACGTCACAACGTAACTGGGTGATTATAAAGGTGCTCTACAGGTGTCTCCGAAGGTACTTGTTGGGTTGGCGTATTTCGAGATTAGGATTTGTCACTCCGATTGTCGGAGAGGTATCTCTGGGCCCACTCAGTAATGCACATCACTATAAGCCTTGCAAGCATTGTAACTAATGAGTTAGTTGCAGGATGATGTATTACGGAACGAGTAAAGAGACTTGCCGGTAACGAGATTGAACTAGGTATTGAGATACCGACGATCGAAGCTCGGGCAAGTAACATACCGATGACAAAGGGAACAACATATGTTGTTATGCGGTTTGACCGATAAAGATTTTCGTAGAATATGTAGGAGCCAATATGGGCATCCAGGTTCCACTATTGGTTATTGACCAGAGAGGTGTCTCCGTCATGTCTACATAGTTCTCGAACCCGTAGGGTCCGCACGCTTAAACGTTCGTTGACGATATAGTACTATGAGTTATGTATGTTGGTGACCGAATGTTGTTCGAAGTTTCGGATGAGATCACGGATATGACGAGGAACTCCGGAATGATCCGGAAGTAAAGATTGATATGTGGATAGTAGTGTTTGATCTCCGGAAGGGTTCCGGAATTCACCGGAAGGGGTTCCAGATGTTTCCCGAAATGTTTGGGCACGAGAACACTTTATCTGGGCCAAAGGGGAAAGCCCACGAGGTTTTTGGAAAGCGCAAAAGGAAGTTTTGCGGAGTCCAGGGGCCAGACGCCAGGGTCTCTGGCGTCTGGGTCCAGACGCTGGGAACCCTGGCGTCTGGCCCTGGAGTCCGAGAAGGACTCTTGCCTTTCGGGTGAAACCGACTTTGTGGAGGCTTTTACTCCAAGTTTCGACCCCAAGGCTCAACATATAAATAGAGGGGTAGGGCTAGCACCCAACACACATCAAGAAACACCAAGCCGTGTGCCGGCAACCCCGTCCCCTCTAGTTTATCCTCCGTCATAGTTTTCGTAGTGCTTAGGCGAAGCCCTGCGGAGATTGTTCTTCACCAACACCGTCACCACGCCGTCGTGCTGCCGGAACTCATCTACTACTTCGCCCGTCTTGCTGGATCAAGAAGGCGAGGACATCACCGAGCCGAACGTGTGCAGAACTCGGAGGTGCCGTGCTTTCGGTACTTGGATTGGTCGGATCATGAAGACGTACGACTACATCAACCGCGTTGATATAACGCTTCCGCTTACGGTCTACGAGGGTACGTAGACAACACTCTCCCCTCTCGTTGCTATGCATCACCATGATCTTGCGTGTGCGTAGGAAATTTTTTGAAATTACTACGTTCCCCATCACCAATCATGGAAGACTAAATGATAGTTGAGTATGTGAAGTTTGCTGAATCAAAGCTCTGACATAGACTCTTCCTGAAAATAAGATGAATTGTAATTGTTTGATGACTAATAACACGGTTTGTTAGTTTTCAAGAAAGCTTATGATCTATACTTTAACATGTGAATAGATTGTTACTTGATCATGAAAAGTTCTATAAGTTGAGCTACTGTTATGACATATGATGATGCTAGAAAAGGTGATTGAAATTATCATTGATCAAACTTGTGCACCTGCTAGCATTCACACTTCATAAATTATTTCTTTTATCATTTACCTACTCGAGGACAAGCAGGTATTAAGCTTGGGGATGCTGATACGTCTCCAACGTATCTATAATTTATGAAGTATTCATGTTATTATATTATCCTTCTAGGATGTTTTATATGCATTTATATGCTATTTTATATGATTTTTGGGACTAACCTATTAACCAAGAGCCCAGTGCCAGTTTCTGTTTTTTCCTTGTTTTTGAGTTTTACAGAAAAGGAATACCAAACGGAGTCCAATTGACGTGCCAATTTTTGATGATTTTTTATGGACCAAAAGAAGCCCCCGGGGTGAAAGAGTTGGGCCAGAAGAGTCCCGGGCTGCCCACAAGGGTGGGGGGCGCACCCACCCCCCTGGGCGTGGGCCCCTGCCTCATGGACAACCCGGGAACCTCCTTGACGTGAGACCTACGCCAAAAATTCCTATAAATACTGAAACCTCCAGAAAACAGAATAGATCGGGAGTTCCGCCGCCGCGAGCCTCTGTAGCCACCAAAAATCAATCGGGACCCTGTTCCGGCACCCTGCCGGAGGGGGGATCCCTCACCAGTGGCCATCTTCATCATCCCGGCGCTCTCCATGACGAGGAGGGAGTAGTTCACCCTCGGGGCTGAGGGTATGTACCAGTAGCTATGTGTTTGATCTCTCTCTCTCTCTCGTGTTCTTGATTCGGCACGATCTTGATGTACCGCGAGCTTTGCTATTATAGTTGGATCTTATGATGTTTCTCCCCCTCTACTCTCTTGTAATGGATTGAGTTTCCCCTTTGAAGTTATCTTATCGGATTGAGTCTTTTAATGATTTGAGAACACTTGATGTATGTCTTGCGTGGGATAACCGTGGTGACAATGGGTTATTCTATTGATTCACTTGATGTATGTTTTGGTGATCAACTTGTGGGTTCCGCCCATGAACCTATGCATAGGGGTTGGCACATGTTTTCGTCTTGACTCTCCGGTAGAAACTTTGGGGCACTCTTTGAGGTTCTATGTGTTGGTTGAATAGATGAATCTGACACTGTGTGATGCATATCGTATAATCATACCCACGGATACTTGAGGTGACATTGGAGTATCTAGGTGACATTAGGGTTTTGGTTGATGTGTGTCTTAAGGTGTTATTTTACTACGAACTCTAGTGCTGTTTGTGACACTTATAGGAATAGACCAATGGATTGATCCGAAAGAATAACTTTGAGGTGGTTTCGTACCCTACCATAATCTCTTCGTTTGTTCTCCGGTATTAGTGACTTTGGAGTGACTCTTTGTTGCATGTTGAGGGATAGTTATATTATCCAATTATGTTATTATTGTTGAGAGAACTTGCACTAGTGAAAGTATGAACCCTAGGCCTTGTTTCCTAGCATTGCAATACTGTTTGTGCTTACTTTTATCATTAGTTACCTTGTTGTTTTTATATTTTCAAATTACAAAAACCTATATCTACCATCCATATTGCACTTGTATCACCATCTCTTCGCCGAACTAGTGCACCTATACAATTTACCATTGTATTGGGTGTGTTGGGGACACAAGAGACTCTTTGTTATTTGGTTGTAGGGTTGTTTGAGAGAGACCATCTTCATCCTACGCCTCCCACGGATTGATAAACCTTAGGTCATCCACTTGAGGGAAATTTGCTACTGTCCTACAAACCTCTACACTTGGAGGCCTAACAACGTCTACAAGAAGAAGGTTGTGTAGTAGACATCACAGACGTGGGGAGCACAATTGCATACTTTGAGGAGCCCATGGCAAAGGATCCAGATTTCTATTGGAGAATGAAACTTGATGATGAAGACAGGGTGGAAAACGTGTTTTGGATAGATGGCGCGTCACGTAGGGCATACACAAAATACAACGACATTGTGTCGTTCGACACAACGTACATGACTAATATGTACAAGATGTCGTGTGCCCCCTTCATTGGCATTAACGACCACGGGCAATCAATCCAATTCGGTTGTGGTTTAATCAGAAACAAACTGACTGACAACTTTGTGTGGCTGTTTAACACATTCTTGCATGCGATGGGTGGGGTTGCACCAAAGAACATAATCACAGGTCAGGACTTTGCCATGAGGAATGCTATTGACGAGGCACTACTAGAAAAAAAGCTGTTAGTGGCGCACCGGTTTTTGTTATTAATGGCGCACTATAGGTGCGCCACTATTAACACGCCACTAGTAACAAATAGTAATGGCGCACCTCTGGTGCGCCATTAGTATCCCACATAATAGTGGCGCACCACATAGTGCGCCATTACTATGCCTCCTAGGGGGCCATATTTACCTTCACGTATGCCCCCAAGTGCGCCATTACTATGCCCCATAATGTGCCACTGGTATTTAGCCTTGGTGCGCCACTACTATGAATATTAGGAATTATTATTATTTGCTTTTCTGGTATTTGCACAGGTTACAAAATATCTGGTATTTGCACAGGTTACGAAATACGTTACACAACACAGAATATAAACATCACACAATAGAATTCATCATATTAGTCTCCAAATTCGAAATAGCGAACAAAGTTCAAACATTAGCCAAGTTTAGGTCTCGAGACATTAGCAAAGTTCATCATATATATTAGCCGAGTTTGTCATCACATTACAAAGTCGATATCGATCATCTAAACTACCATCACATAGAATAGAGCTGCGGTCACGATGAGCATCATCGCGATGAAACTGGTCTTCATCCGGTTCCTCCTCCGCTCCCTCCTCTCTCCCGCTAGATAGCGCGCATATCTAGCTTCCGCCTCCACCCTAGTGGTGTACCCTTTGTAACTGTTACCGCTGAAACGGTGAACCTGTCTCCGACACTCCTCCTTCTCTTCACCGCGGCTCTCCAAGTAGCCAGGGCCGTGCTCATCTTCGTGAGGGTGGCACTGTTCACTTTATTCCCTGAGAGGCGTGTGTTTGCAAAGTCACCGGGGAACTTGTATCATTTGTGCAGCTTCGTGAAGAGGAGATTGCGCAAATTCCTTCAGTCATGATGCCTTAGGTTCTCGGTGTTGATCGAGACGGTGCTCCGGTGAATGCACCCGAGTTGTCCCGCGTACCCACTGACTAATTCTTTGGGCGCCGTTGGATGCCCACTGGAGGGCACTTCAGTAAATTCCTCCTTGATGGTGCCGAGCACGTTCGGGCGCCGGTCCTTCCGTTGCCTCTTCGGTTGGCTGCCATCTGTGCGTGCACTGCCATCATCAGTGGTGGCATCCCCGACGGCACCATCAGTGGTGTCATCCCCGACGCCACTAGGGGTTGTGTAGTCGGGATCGGTGTCTTCCGCGGCGTCCTCATAGTGGTGAGGTTCTTCCTCCATCTCCTGGGACAGCTCCCAGAATGCCTTGCCCGAACCGCCGGCCTCATCGCTGTTGGCCATGTTTGCTCTAAATAGGAAAAAGGCTACTAGAGTTATTTCTTAAATGCAGTCTAGTTTGTTAACTGAATACCTGCAGTATAATTTAGAATAAAGGCTACTAGCATTGACAAGCATTTCCTTTCTGCTCATCCAGAAAATATTTTCTCTACGGTACAAAAGCCATTTAAAGAAGTAGTGGCTATAGGGCGTGATGCTGGTGAGGGATTATTGTTGGCCACAATGGGTGAAGTGACTGACGAGCCTCGCGAGGAGCCTACTGAACTTGACTGTGGAGACCTTCAGTTGTCCACTTGCAAAATCAAGAAGGTACACTTGTGATTGTTATTTTCTTGCATTTATATAGATGCTTGCATCAGAATCTATCTATCTGAACTTGGTATTCTAAAAAAACAATCTTAAATTTCTCCTTAATTTACTACTCCTATATTAAAGCGCATACTGTAAACAGCTATGTCTTTGGCATTGCGCAACTTCTCCCTGTACTTCTCCCTGTAACCTAACTCAGTCTTATATTTTTGGTGTACTAGGTTGGTATTGGAGGTCCCCTTATTAGCTCTAATGATGGGAGTTTTGTTAGGATTAACTTTTATGATAATACCGATAAAACCCCTTTCCTGCCAAGGAGTAAAATTGTTGATGTCTTAAAAGGGATTGATCTTCCATCGCAAAGGTATTCTCTTTCCTGGTTATGTCTCCATGGTAACTTAGTTATGCCATCTATGTTATGTCTCCATGATCTTCCATCTACTCCTATAGGTATTCTTCTACTTATTCTTTTTCAGGGACAACTGTTTCTTGTGGCATCTACTTATTAAACAAACATTTAAAGTATGAGCTTACATCGTGAATCTGAACAAGAGGAGTAACTAGACTGCATTTAATAGGAGTACACTACTAGAGTTAACAAATTGGGCATCTTCTAGGTCAAACTATAAATGTTGACTAATTTTTGTTTCGGTTGAGAATCGGGCGCCTTCTAGGTCAAGAAAATTGGGCATGACCTTTGCTAATTTTCTTGACCTAGGAGTGCCCCATTCTCAACTGAAACGGAAATTAATCAACATTTCAGGAGAAAGGGGTCATTTGACATCAGAAGCTGCCAGATTCCAATGAATCAGAAGCTGCCAGAATTGGTATATGTTGATCAATAAGAGAGTTACAGCTATATACAAATGAAGGACTATATCATTTATAAGATATAGGTAGCAAAGATCACAAAAAAACACTCCTCTTCCTATGATCTACAACACCTCACGAAGTTGAAAAGATCACATACTGCTATAGGTAATGCAACATACTGCTGCCTATGATCTACAACACCTCACGAAGTTGAAAAAAATTACTTCAGTTCATTGTGCTGGAGTACTCCATCAGCAGCAACAATCATCAACAGCAACTAAGAATATTCAACTTAACAATCATCAGCAGCCTCATTATTCCATTAACGGTACTGGAGTAAGCTACTCAAGCTACTACTCCAAAATTAACACAAGCTACTGACAGTAACAATACTTTAAATCTCCCAAGATTATCACCTGCCTATTGACTTTCTCATCAGAAGTGAAGCTACTGACAGTAACAGTACAGAATAGAGCAACAATCTACAGCAACAAAAAACAAATGAAGGGGGGTTCATCGATCGTCGTCGCGTCTCACCAGGTTGCCAGCGGCCAGGGGGATGAGGCAGTTGAGGCGGTGGGGAGGGGGCCGGCTGGTGGTGGAAGCCCCAATCCAGGCACGGGATCAGCTCCGAGTGCCTCGCGTCGCACACCTGCACACACAGCATAGCGAGTCAGCAAATCGAACCAGGCACCATTAGCATGAAGCGACGCAAGCTGGGGTATGCGGACCGGGAGGGAGGAGAGCGCGAGGTCGGCGGGGACGGGGGATCTCCAGCTCGAACGGATCCTCCAAGACGGCGTAGCGGAGCTTGGCGCAGCTCCTAGGCACGACGACGGAGCACGGGGCGGTCGGTGGCCGCGGTGATGCGCGGCGGCCGCGCTCGGGGAGGCGGATCTGGAGGAGGAAGGGAGGCCGAGAGGGCGATTGAGGGTGGAGGGAAGCTAGGGGCGGCGCAGTGGGTCTGCGCGGCGGCGCAGTGGGTCGGGGCGGCGGCGCAGTGGGTCGGGGCGGCGGCGCAGTGGGTCGGGGCGGCGGCGCAGGTCTCTGGCTCTGGTCTGGTCGTTGGGGAGGGGAGAGGAAGGGAGGCAGATAGGGGGGAGACGACCGACCGGCTGGGTGATTTTAGTGGGGAGAGGGTTAGCAATGGCGCACCTTTTAGGGGTGCGCCATAAACACCGTGATAGCAATGGCGCACCTTCTCCTGGAGCGCCATTACTAACATTTTTTTTATTTTACCAGAATAAACATAAATAAAAACAATTAAAATAGCAGAAGAAAACATTAATCCCCACAGTTTTGAACAAAAGAGGTTATTGGATAGAGGACTAGAACAGAAGAAATGCCATTTCCATATGTCAAAATACAATCAAGAAATGAAGACTACAATTTAAACCATTGTGCAAAGATTTAGAATTAGATGACATGGTTGAAATCAAGTGATACATGTAATAATTTAGTTGCATGTAATAATTGAGTTTGCCACTGACACACACACACGCGCGGCCGACACGTCGTGATTCAATCTTAGCTATCTTTTCACAATCTCCTTGCCCTTCTTTTTCGCAAATGGAGTTCTTCTCTTGAACGAACGTCCTTTAGGTAGGGTGGTCCTGCTTCTTCTTGTGGTGTATGTGAAGGAAATATGCCCTAGAGGCAATAATAAAGTATTATTTATTTCCTTATATCATGATAAATGTTTATTGTTCATGCTAGAATTGTATTAACCGGAAACATAATACATGTGCGAATACATAGACAAACAGTGTGTCACTAGTATGCCTCTAGTTGACTAGCTCGTTAATCAAAGATGGTTATGTTTCCTAGCCATAGACATGAGTTGTCATTTGATTAACAGGATCACCTCATTAGGAGAATGACGTGATTGACTTGACCCATTCCGTTAGCTTAGCACCCGATCGTTTAGTATGTTGCTATTGCTTACTTCATGACTTATACATGTTCCTATGACTATGAGATTATGCAACTCCCGTTTACCGGAGGAACACTTTGTGTGCTACCAAACGTCACAACGTAAATGGGTGATTATAAAGGTGCTCTACAGGTGTCTCCAAAGGTACTTGTTGGGTTGGCGTATTTCGAGATTAGGATTTGTCACTCCGATTGTCGGAGAGGTATCTCTGGGCCCACTCGGTAATGCACATCACTATAAGCCTTGCAAGCATTGTGACTAATGATTTAGTTGCGGGATGATGTATTACGGAACGAGTAAAGAGACTTGCCGGTAACGAGATTGAACTAGGTATCGAGATACCGACGATCGAATCTCGGGCAAGTAACATACCGATGACAAAGGGAACAACGTATGTTGTTATGCGGTCTGACCGATAAAGATCTTCGTAGAATATGTAGGAACCAATATGAGCATCCAGGTTCCGCTATTGGTTATTGACCGGAGAGGTGTCCCGGTCATGTCTACATAGTTCTCGAACCCGTAGGGTCCGCACGCTTAACGTTACGATGACAGTTATATTATGAGTTTATATGTTTTGATGTACCGAAGGTTGTTTGGAGTACCGGATATGATCACGGACATGACGAGGAGTCTCGAAATGGTCGAGACATAAAGATTGATATATTGGACGACTATATTCGGGCACCGGAAGTGTTCCGGAGAAGTTTCGGGTAAAACCGGAGTGCCGAGGGGTTACCGAAACCCCCCGGGGAAGTATTGGGCCTTAGTGGGCCTTGAGGGGAGAGAGAGGGCAGCAGGCAGGAGGTGGCGCGCCCCCTCCCATGAGGAGTCCTAATTGGACTAGGGGAGGGGGCGCAGCCCCTCTTTCCCTCTCCCTCTCCCTCTCTTTCCTCCCCCCCTCTCTTCCTAGTTGGACTAGGACAGGGGAGTCCTATTCCTACTAGGAGGAGGACTCCCCCCTCTCTTTGGCGCGCCCAAGGCAGCCGGCCTCCCCCTTGCTCCTTTATATATGGGGGCAGGGGGGCACCTATACACACAATTGGATATACGATATTTTAGCCGTGTGCGGTCCCCCCCTCCACCATATTACACCTCGATAATATCGTTGCGGAGCTTAGGCGAAGCTCTGCGTCGGTAGAACATCATCATCGTCACCACGCCATCGTGCTGACGAAACTCTCCCTCAACACTCGGCTGGATCGGAGTTCGAGGGACGTCATCGAGCTGAACGTGTGCTAAACTCGGAGGTGCCGTGCGTTCGGTACTTGATCGGTCGGATCGTGAAGACGTACGACTACATCAACCGCGTTGTGATAACGCTTCTGCTTTCGGTCTACGAGGGTACGTGGACAACACTCTCCCCTCTCGGTGCTATGCATCACCATGATCTTGCGTGAGCGTAGGAAATTTTTTGAAATTACTATGTTCCCCAACAGTGGCATCCGAGCCTGGTTTTATGCGTTGATGCTATGCACGAGTAGAACACAAGTGAGTTGTGGGCGATATAAGTCATACTGCTTACCAGCATGTCATACTTTGGTTCAGCGGTATTGTGAGATGAAGCGGCCCGGACCGACATTACGCGTACGCTTACGCGAGACTGGTTTCACCGTTGCGAGCACTCGTTGCTTAAAGGTGACTGGCGGGTGTCTGTCTCTCTCACTTTAGTTGAACCGAGTGTGGCTACGCCCGGTCCTTGCGAAGGTTAAAACAACACCAACTTGACAAACTATCGTTGTGGTTTTTGGTGCGTAGGTAAGAACGGTTCTTGGTAAGCCCGTAGCAGCCACGTAAAACTTGCAACAACAAAGTAGAGGATGTCTAACTTGTTTTTGCAGGGCATGTTGTGATGTGATATGGTCAAGACATGATGTGATATAATTTGTTGTATGAGATGATCATGTTTTGTAACCGAGTTATCGGCAACTGGCAGGAGCCATATGGTTGTCGCTTTATTGTATGCAATGCAATCGCCATGTAATTGTTTTACTTTATCACTAAGCGGTAGCGATAGTCGTAAAAGCAATAAGTTGGCGAGACGACAACGATACTACGATGGAGATCAAGGTGTCGCGCCGGTGACGAAGGTGATCATGACGGTGCTTCGGAGATGGAGATCACGAGCACGGTGCTTCGGAGATGGAGATCACGAGCACGGTGCTTCGGAGATGGAGATCACAAGCACAAGATGATGATGGCCATATCATATCACTTATATTGATTGCATGTGATGTTAATCTTTTATGCATCTTATCTTGCTTTGATTGACGGTAGCATTATAAGATGATCTCTCACTAAAATTTCAAGATAAAAGTGTTCTCCCTGAGTATGCACCGTTGCGAAAGTTCTTCGTGCTGAGACACCACGTGATGATCGGGTGTGATAGGCTCTACGTTCAAATACAACGGGTGCAAAACAGTTGCACACGCGGAATACTCGGGTTAAACTTGACGAGCCTAGCATATGCAGATATGGCCTCGGAACACAGAGACCGAAAGGTCGAGCGTGAATCATATAGTAGATATGATCAACATAGTGATGTTCACCATTGAAACTACTCCATCTCACGTGATGATCGGACATGGTTTAGTTGATTTGGATCACATAATTACTTAGATGATTAGAGGGATGTCTATCTAAGTGGGAGTTCTTAAGTAATATGATTAATTGAACTTGAATTTATCATGAACTTAGTACCTGATAGTATCTTGCTTGTCTATGTTAATTGTAGATAAATGGCCCGTGCTGTTGTTCCGTTGAATTTTAATGCGTTCCTTGAGAAAGCAAAGTTGAAAGATGATGGTAGCAATTACACGGACTGGGTCCGTAACTTGAGGATTATCATCATTGCTGCACAGAAGAATTACGTCCTAGAAGCACCGCTAGGTGTCAGGCCTCCTACAAGAGCAACGCCAGAAGTTATGAACGTCTGGTAGAGCAAAGCTGATGACTACTCAATAGTTCAGTGTGCCATGCTTTACGGCTTAGAACCGGGTCTTCAACGACGTTTTGAACGTCATGGAGCTTATGAGATGTTCCAGGAGTTGAAGTTAATATTTCAAGCAAATGCCCGGATTGAGAGATATGAAGTCTCCAATAAGTTCTATAGCTGCAAGATGGAAGAGAATAGTTCTGTCAGTGAGCATATACTCAAAATGTCTGGGTATAATAATCACTTGATTCAACTGGGAGTTAATCTTCCGGATGATAGCGTCATTGACAGAATTCTTCAATCACTGCCACCAAGCTACAAGAGCTTCGTGATGAACTATAACATGCAAGGGATGAATAAGACAATTCCCGAGCTCTTCGCAATGCTAAAGGCAGCGGAGGTAGAAATCAAAAAGGAGCATCAAGTGTTGATGGCCAGTAAAACCACTAGTTTCAAGAAAAAGGGCAAAGGGAAGAAGAAGGGGAACTTCAAGAAGAACAGCAAGCAAGTTGCTGTTCAGAAGAAGAAACCCAAGTCTGGACCTAAGCCTGAAACTGAGTGCTTCTACTGCAAGCAGACTGGTCACTGGAAGCGGAACTGCCCCAAGTATTTGGCGGATAAGAAGGATGGCAAGGTTAACAAAGGTATATGTGATATACATGTTATTGATGTGTACCTTACTAATGCTCGCAGTAGCACCTGGGTATTTGATACTGGTTCTGTTGCTAATATTTGCAACTCGAAACAGGGGCTACGGATTAAGCAAAGATTGGCTAAGGACGAGGTGACGATGCGCGTGGGAAATGGTTCCAAAGTCGATGTGATCGCGGTCGGCACGCTACCTCTACATCTACCTTCGGATTAGTATTAGACCTAAATAATTGTTATTTGGTGCCAGCGTTGAGCATGAACATTATATCTGGATCTTGTTTAATGCGAGACGGTTATTCATTTAAATCAGAGAATAATGGTTGTTCTATTTATGTGAATAATATCTTTTATGGTCATGCACCCTTGAAGAGTGGTCTATTTTTAATGAATCTCGATAGTAGTGACACACATATTCATAATGTCGAAGCCAAAAGATGCAGAGTTGATAATGACAGTGCAACTTATTTGTGGCACTGCCGTTTAGGTCATATCGGTGTAAAGCGCATGAAGAAACTCCATACTGATGGACTTTTGGAATCACTTGATTATGAATCATTTGGTACTTGCGAACCGTGCCTCATGGGCAAGATGACTAAAACACCGTTCTCCGGAACTATGGAGAGAGCAACAGATTTATTGGAAATCATACATACAGATGTATGTGGTCCGATGAATATTGAAGCTCGTGGCGGATATCGTTATTTTCTCACCTTCACAGATGATTTAAGCAGATATGGGTATATCTACTTAATGAAACATAAGTCTGAAACATTTGAAAAGTTCAAAGAATTTCAGAGCGAAGTTGAAAATCATCGTAACAAGAAAATAAAGTTTCTACGATCAGATCGTGGAGGAGAATATTTGAGTTACGAGTTTGGCCTACATTTGAAACAATGCGGAATAGTTTCGCAACTCACGCCACCCGGAACACCACAGCATAATGGTGTGTCCGAACGTCGTAATCGTACTTTACTAGATATGGTGCGATCTATGATGTCTCTTACTGATTTACCGCTATCGTTTTGGGGTTATGCTTTAGACGGCTGCATTCACTCTAAATAGGGCACCATCAAAATCCGTTGAAACGACACCATATGAACTATGGTTTGGCAAGAAACCAAAGTTGTCGTATCTTAAAGTTTGGGGTTGCGATGCTTATGTGAAGAAACTTCAACCTGATAAGCTCGAACCTAAATTGGAGAAATGTGTCTTCATAGGATACCCAAAGGAGACTGTTGGGTACACCTTCTATCACAGATCTGAAGGCAAGACATTCGTTGCTAATAATGGATCCTTTCTAGAGAAGGAGTTTCTCTCGAAAGAAGTGAGTGGGAGGAAAGTAGAACTTGATGAGGTAACTGTACCTGCTCCCTTATTGGAAAGTAGATCATCACAGAAACCAGTTTCTGCGACACCTACACCAATTAGTGGGCAAGTTAATGATAACGATCATGAAACTTCAGATCAAGTTATTACTGAACCTCGTAGGTCAACTAGATCAAGATCCGCACCAGAGTGGTACGGTAATCCTGTTCTGGAGGTTATGTTACTAGACCATGACGAACCTACGAACTATGAAGAAGCGATGGTGAGCCCAGATTTCGCAAAATGGCTTGAAGCCATGAAATCCGAGATGGGATCCATGTATGAGAACAAAGTATGGACTTTGGTTGACTTGCCCGATGGTCGGCAAGCCATTGAAAATAAATGGATCTTCAAGAAGAAGACTGACACTGATGGTAATGTTACTGTCTATAAAGCTCGACTTGTTGCGAAAGGTTTTCGACAAGTTCAAGGGATTGACTACGATGAGACCTTCTCACCCGTAGCGATGCTTAAGTCTGTCCGAATCATGTTAGCAATTGCCGCATTTTATGATTATGAAATTTGGCAAATGGATGTCAAAACTGCATTCCTGAATGGATTTCTGGAAGAAGAGTTGTATATGATGCAACCGGAAGGTTTTGTCGATCCAAAGGGAGCTAACAAAGTGTGCAAGCTCCAGCGATCCATTTATGAACTGGTGCAAGCCTCTCGGAGTTGGAATAAACGCTTTGATAGTGTGATCAAAGCATTTGGTTTTATACAAACTTTTGGAGAAGCCTGTATTTACAAGAAAGTGAGTGGGAGCTCAGTAGCATTTCTGATATTATATGTGGATGACATATTGCTGATTGGAAATGATATAGAATTTCTGGATAGCATAAAGGGATACTTGAATAAGAGTTTTTAAATGAAAGACCTCGGTGAAGCTGCATATATATTAGGCATTAAGATCTATAGAGATAGATCAAGACGCTTAATTGGACTTTCACAAAGCACATACCTTGACAAAGTTTTGAAGAAGTTCAAAATGGATCAAGCAAAGAAAGGGTTCTTGCCTGTACTACAAGGTGTGAGATTGAGTAAGACTCAATGCCCAATCACTGCAGAAGATAGAGAGAAGATGAAAGATGTTCCCTATGCTTCAGCCATAGGCTCTATCATGTATGTAATGTTGTGTACCAGACCTGATGTGTGCCTTACTATAAGTTTAGCAGGGAGGTACCAAAGTAATCCAGGAGTGGATCATTCGACAGCGGTCAAGAACATCCTGAAATACCTGAAAAGGACTAAGGGTATGTTTCTCGTTTAAGGAGGTGACAAAGAGCTCATCGTAAGTGGTTACGTTGATGCAAGCTTTGACACTGATCCGGACGATTCTAAATTGCAAACCGGATACGTATTTACATTGAACGGTGGAGCTGTCAGTTGGTATAGTTCTAAGCAAAGTGTCGTGGCGGGATCTACGTGTGAAGCGGAGTACATAGCTACTTCGGAAGCAGCAAATGAAGGAGTCTAGATGAAGGAGTTCATATCCGATCTAGGTGTCATACCTAGTGCATCGGGACCAATGAAAATCTTTTGTGACAATACTGGTGCAATTGCCTTAGCAAAGGAATCCAGATTTCACAAGAGAACCAAGCACATCAAAAGACGCTTCAATTCCATCCGGGATTTAGTTCAGGTGGGAGACATAGAAATTTGCAAGATACATACGGATCTGAATGTTGCAGACCCGTTGACTAAGCCTCTTCCATGAGCAAAACATGATCAGCACCAAGACTCCATGGGTGTAAGAATCATTACTGTGTAATCTAGATTATTGACTCTAGTGCAACTGGGAGACTGAAGGAAATATGCCCTAGAGGCAATAATAAAGTATTATTTATTTCCTTATATCATGATAAATGTTTATTATTCATGCTAGAATTGTATTAACCAGAAACATAATACATGTGTGAATACATAGACAAACAGTGTGTCACTAGTATGCCTCTACTTGACTAGCTCGTTAATCAAAGATGGTTATGTTTCCTAGCCATAGACATGAGTTGTCATTTGATTAACGGGATCACCTCATTAGGAGAATGACGTGATTGACTTGACCCATTCCGTTAGCTTAGCACCCGATCGTTTAGTATGTTGCTATTGCTTTCTTCATGACTTATACATGTTCCTATGACTATGAGATTATGCAACTCCCGATTACCGGAGGAACACTTTGTGTGCTACCAAACGTCACAACGTAAATGGGTGATTATAAAGGTGCTCTACAGGTGTCTCCAAAGGTACTTGTTGGGTTGGCGTATTTCGAGATTAGGATTTGTCACTCCGATTGTCGGAGAGGTATCTCTGGGCCCACTCGGTAATGCACATCACTATAAGCCTTGCAAGCATTGTGAGTAATGAGTTAGTTGCGGGATGATGTATTACGGAACGAGTAAAGAGACTTGCCGATAACGAGATTGAACTAGGTATCGAGATACCGACGATCGAATCTCGGGCAAGTAACATACCAATGACAAAGGGAACAACGTATGTTGTTATGCGGTCTGACCGATAAAGATCTTCGTAGAATATGTAGGAACCAATATGAGCATCCAGGTTCCGCTATTGGTTATTTACCGGAGAGGTGTCTCGGTCATGTCTACATAGTTCTCGAACCCGTAGGGTCCGCACGCTTAACGTTACGATGACAATTATATTATGAGTTTATATGTTTTGATGTACCGAAGGTTGTTTGGAGTCCCGGATGTGATCACGGACATGACGAGGAGTCTCGAAATGGTCGAGACATAAAGATTGATATATTGGACGACTATATTCGGGCACCGGAAGTGTTCCGAAGAAGTTTCGGATAAAACCGGAGTGCCGAGGGGTTACCGGAACCCCCCGGGGAAGTATTGGGCCTTAGTGGGCCTTGAGGGGAGAGAGAGGGCAGCAGCCAGGAGGTGGCGCGCCCCCTCCCATGAGGAGTCCTAATTGAACTAGGGGAGGGGGGCGCAGCCCCTCTTTCCCTGTCCCTCTCCCCCTCTTTCCTTCCCCCCTCTCTTCCTAGTTGGACTAGGAAAGGGGAGTCCTACTCCTACTAGGAGGAGGACTCCCCCCTCTCCTTGGCGCGCCCAAGGCAGCCGGCCTGCCCCTTGCTCCTTTATATACGGGGGCAGGGGGCACCTATACACACAATTGGATATACGATATTTTAGCCGTGTGCGGTGTCCCCCTCCACCATATTACACCTCGATAATATCGTTGCGGAGCTTAGGCGAAGCTCTGCGTCGGTAGAACATCATCATCGTCACCACGCCGTCGTGCTGACGAAACTCTCCCTCAACACTCGGCTGGATCGGAGTTCGAGGGACGTCATCGAGCTGAACGTGTGCTGAACTCGGAGGTGCCGTGCGTTCGGTACTTGATCGGTCGGATCATGAAGACGTACGACTACATCAACCGCGTTGTGATAACGCTTCCGCTTTCGGTCTACGAGGGTACGTGGACAACACTCTCCCCTCTCGTTGCTATGCATCACCATGATCTTGCGTGAGCGTAGGAATTTTTTTGAAATTACTACGTTCCCCAATAGTATGGTACTTCATCGTCGTCGTCATCTTCCATCTTCGGGCCGCCGTACTTGTCGAAGTCTTGCTCATTGGCGACTCCATCCATTCCGATGATCTTCCTTTTGCCTCTCCTCACGACAACACGACTGGGCTTTGACGGGTCGGTAATGAAGAAGCATTGGTCCACTTGGGAAACCAGTACCCATGGCTCATTTTTCGCGGTGACGTTTGCGCCCGCGGTCTTGGATTTGGCTTCGGGTATAACCATGGTGGTGAAATACCGGTCTTCTTTTAGGACGCTCTTGGCCCATCTGACACGAAACATCGGGACCTTCTCTCCAGCGTAGCTCAGCTCCCAAATCTCCTCGATCCTTCCGTAGTATCTGTCCTTGTCGTTACCGGTGTAGGATTCCATCGTTACCCCAGAGTTCTGATAATCATCGCTCTTCATGTCCTTTTCCTCGATGTAGAATGTGTAGCCGTTGATATCGTACGCCGCATAGGTCATCAGGTTGTGCTCGGCGCCCTGTGACAAGGCGAATATGAGTTTTTCTTCCGCGAAGAATCCTCATGTAAAGGGTACGACAGAAGCTTCTCCTTGAACCAACGCGTGAAACATGAGTTGTGCTCTTTGATTATATCTCCATTCGTCCTCTGTTGGCCTCGGTCATTGTACGTCTTCTCAATAAAGGTTTTGTGCTCTACCACCCAAGATCGACCACGTCTATGTGTTGTAGCGCGACTAGGTTTGCTCTTTCAAAGTCGGCGAGTCGACCCTTGAAGTCGACATGCATTTCGCGGCGACCCTCGCGGTGACCCCATCCAGCGAGCCTGCCGAGGTGCATGTTGACGGGCAGACCAACGGGGTTCTCGATGCCTAGATAATTTGTGTAATATGAGATGCACTCTTCGGTCAGAAAGCCCTTGGCTATGCTTCCATCTCGACGTGGCATGTTGCGAACGTATCCTTTGATGACACCATTCATCCTTTCGAACGGCATCATGCTCCGAAGGTTGCAGTCGACCTGCACCTCGTCGTCCTTGCGGATAGGGATGGAGCGCACATTGTACTTGTGGCGTAGCTCTGAAGGAGAAGGTTGCAGTCGACCTGCACCTCGTCGTCCCTGCGGATAGGGATGGACTTCGAACTTAGGCGAGTACTAGACTGCAGCTAAGCCCCCGAGTGGGAGGGTTGCTCACCACTCGGTAGGGTTTTACAAACTTAGGCGAGTACTGGACTGCAGCTAAGCTCCCGAGTGGGAGGGTTGCTTACTACTCGGTAGGATTTTTCAAACTTAGGCGAGTACTGGACTGCAGCTAAGCCCCCGAGTGGGAGGGTTGCTCACCACTCGGTAGGATTTTTCAAACTTCGGCGAGTTCTGGACTGCAGCTAAGCCCCCGAGTGAGAGGCTTGCTCATCACTCGGTGGGATTTTTCGAACTTAGGCGAGTACTGGACTGCAGCTAAGCCCCCGAGTGAGAGGCTTGCTCATCACTCGGTAGGATTTTTCAAACTTAGGCGAGTACTGGACTGCAGCTAAGCCCCCGAGTGAGAGGCTTGCTCATCACTCGGTGGGATTTTTCAAACTTAGGCGAGTACTGGACTGCAGCTAAGCCCCCGGGTGAGAGGCTTGCTCATCACTCGGTGGGATTTTTCAAACTTAGGCGAGTACTGGACTGCAGCTAAGCCCCCGAGTGGGAGGGTTGCTCACACTCGGTAGGATTTTTCAAACTTAGGCGAGTACTAGACTGCAGCTAAGCCCCCGAGTGAGAGGCTTGCTCATCACTCAGTGGGATTTTTCAAACTTAGGCGAGTACTGGACTGCAGCTAAGCCCCCGAGTGAGAGGCTTGCTCATCACTCGGTGGGATTTTTCAAACTTAGGCGAGTACTGGACTGCAGCTAAGTCCCCGAGTGGGAGGGTTGCTCACCACTCGGTAGGATTTTTCAAACTTAGGCGAGTACTGGACTGCAGCTAAGCCCCCGAGTGAGAGGCTTGCTCATCACTCGGTAGGATTTTTCAAACTTAGGCGAGTACTGGACTGCAGCTAAGCCCCCGAGTGAGAGGCTTGCTCATCACTCGGTGGGATTTTTCAAACTTAGGCGAGTACTGGACGGCAGCTAAGCCCCCGAGTGGGAGGGTTGCTCTCCACTCAGTAGGATTTTACAAACTTAGGCAAAACGGATTCGCGGCTAAGTCCCCGAGTGAGAGGCTTGCTCACCACTCGGTAGGATTTTTCAAACTTAGGCGAAACGGATTCGCGGCAAAGTCACCCACTGGGGGATTTCAGACGTAAACAAAAGTAACAACAACCATTTAGGAAGACTGTAAAGCTCTTGTCTTTGATAAACAAACTACAAAGGTACTTCTTATTACATCTCATCCGAATGAGTATTTAAGTATAAAAGGGGCGGAGCAGCTCCGCGTTCCAAGCCCGTGGCTCGTCTTTCTGATGCTCGACATTGTAAAGATGGTATGCTCCATTGTGGAGAACTCTGGTGACAATGAAGGGACCTTCCCAAGCAGGGGCGAGCTTGTGTGGTTTCTGCTGATCCACTCGAAGAACCAAGTCTCCCTCTTGAAAGGCTCAGCCCCTCACGTTTCTAGCGTGGAATCGACGCAAGTCTTGCTGATAAATGGTCGACCGGATTAAGGCCATCTCTCTTTCCTCCTCTAGGAGATCGACTGCGTCCTGTCGGGGCTGTTCTGCTTCATCTTCAGAGAAGAGCTCGACTCGGGGTGCATTGTGAAGCAAGTCACTCGGTAGAACAACTTCAGCTCCATAAACCAAGAAGAATGGAGTTCGGCCAGTCGACCGATTGGGAGTTGTCCTCAATCCCCAAAGAACTGATGGAAGTTCATCGACCCAGGCGCCTGCTGCGTGTTTGAGATCACGCATCAGTCGGGGTTTCAGTCCTTTGAGAATCAAGCCATTTGCTCTTTCTGCTTGTCCATTCGACTGGGGGTGGGCGACTGAAGCATAGTCGACTCGCGTGCCTTGGGAAGCACAGAAGGCTCTGAACTCATCAGAATCGAAGTTCGACCCATTATCAGTGATGATGTTGTGCGGAACTCCATATCTGAATGTCAATTCTCTGATGAAGCTGACGACAGTACTGGCTTCAAGATTCTTGATAGGCTTGGCTTCAATCCACTTGGTAAACTTGTCGACTGCTACAAGCACATGAGCGAAGCCGCTCCTACCAGTCCTCAGGGGTCCAACCATATCCAACCCCCAAACGGCAAAGGGCCAGACGAGTGGAATAGTCTTCAGGGCTGACGCAGGCTTGTGGGACATATTGGAGTAAAACTGGCAGCCTTCACATTTGTCGACTATATCTTTCGCCATTTCATTTGCTCGTGGCCAATAAAATCCGGCTCGGTATGCTTTGGCCACAATGGTTCGAGAGGACGCATGATGACCACAGGTCCCCGAGTGGATGTCGTTGAGATCACTCGACCTTCTTTTGGTGTGATGCATTTCTGGCTGACTCCAGTTACACTTTCCCTAAACAGTTGTCCTTTTATCACAGTAAAGGCTTTGGATCGACGGACGATCTGTCGAGTCTCTTCTTCATCCTCTGGGAGTTCTTTCCTAAGGATATATGCAATGTATGGCACTGTCCAGTCGGGAGTGATGACCAAAATCTCCATGATCAGGTCGACCACGGCTGGGACTTCGACTTTAGTCGGATCTGTGGCGCTCTTAGGCTGCGGGGGCTCTTCAATGAAAGGATCTTCTTGAACTGAAGGTGTATGAATGTGTTCCAAAAACACGTTGCTGGGAATGGCTTCCCTCTTGGAAACTATCTTTGCCAAATCATCGGCTGCTTGATTTTTCAGTCGGGGTATATGATGGAGCTCTAACCCCTCAAACTTCTTTTCCAACTTCCTCACCGCATTGTAGTAACCAGTCATAGCTGGGCTTCTGACGTCCCACTCCTTCATCACTTGATTGACTACCAAATCTGAGACGCCGTAGACCATGAGGCGACGGACGCCGAGTGAGATGGCCATACATAACCATATAAGAGTGCTTCATATTCCGCTTCGTTATTGGAGGAATCAAAGTGAATCTGGAGAACATATCTGAGCTTGTCTCCTCGGGGGGATACCAGTATCACCCCAGCACCGGAACCATTCAGCATCTTGGAACCATCAAAGAACATGGTCCAGTGCTCCGAGTGGACTTGAGTCGGCAGTTGCTGTTCGATCCACTCAGCGAGGAAATCTGCTATTGCTTGGGACTTGATAGCTTTCTTTGCCTCAAACTTGATATCCAAGGGAAGAAGTTCAATCGCCCACTTTGCCACTCGACCAGTTGCATCTCTGTTGTTCAGAATCTCTGGTAATGGAGTGTCACTGACGACTGTAATAGAGTGGTCAGAGAAATAATGTGCAACCTTCTTCGTGGTCATATAAATCCCATAAACAAGCTTCTGATAATGTGGATATCTTTGCTTTGATGGAGTCAAAACTTCAGAAACATAATATACTGGGCGCTGAACTTTATAGGCTTTTCCTTCTTCTTCCCGCTCGACCGTAAGTACTGTACTGACGACTTGTCCAGTGGCTGCAATGTAAAGCAGTAAAGGCTCTTTGCTGATTGGGGCAGCAAGCACCGGCTGGGTGGAAAGCAGGGCTTTGAGCTATGCAAATGCTGCATCAGCTTCAGGAGTCCACTCGAACTTATCAGACTTCTTCATCAGTCGGTAAGGAGGCAATTGCCTTTTCATGGAGGCGAGAAATGAATCGACTTAAGGCAGCCAAACAACCTGTAAGCTTTTGAACATCGTGCACACACACAGGGCGTTTCATTTGGAGAATGGCACCAACTTTCTCTGGGTTAGCGTCGATCCCTTGTTCGGAAACGAGAAAACCGAGTAATTTTCCGCCCGGAACTCCGAATGTGCACTTTGATGGATTAAGCTTGATATCATACCTTCTAAGGTTGGCAAAAGTTTCAGCAAGGTCAGCCAGCAGGTCGGAACCTTTACGTAACTTGACCACAATGTCATCCATGTATGCTTCCACATTCCAACTGATTTGAGTGAGTAAACACTTCTGAATCATCCTCATGAATGTAGCTCCAGCATTCTTCAGGCCGAATGGCATGGTGACATAACAGAAGCACCCAAATGGAGTGATGAAAGCTGTTTTTATCTCATCGGGTCCATACAGTCGGATCTGATGATACCCGGAATAAGCGTCCAAAAAGGACAAGCGCTCACACCCTGCAGTCGAGTCGAATATTTGATTGATGCTGGGTAGAGGAAAGTGATCCTTCGGGCAGGCCCGATTGATATGCTTGAAGTCAATGCACATGCAAAGTGAGTCGTCCTTCTTGGGGACCATGACAACATTGGCTAGCCACTCGGAGTGGTAAATCTCTCGGATAAACTAAGCTGCTAGGAGCCGAGCTACTTCTTCACCGATCGCTTTTCTCTTCTGTACGGCGGACCGTCGAAGATGTTATTTGACTGGTTTCAGTTTTGGGTCAACTCGCAAACGGTGCTCAGCCAGCCCCCTGGGAACACCCGGCATGTCAGAAGGTTTCCATGCAAAGATGTCCTAGTTCTCACGGAGGAACTGGATGAGTGCTTCTTCCTATTTGGAGTCGAGCGTTGTCGAAATGTGAGTCGGAGCAGCATTGGGATCGGTCGGGTGAATATGAATCGGCTTCGTTTCACCAGACGACTAAAATGTTGCATCCGTGGCAGGCTTCTTTGCTCGCAACAAATCACTCGGATCTGCGTTCTTTTGATACTCTTGCAATTCCACTACCGCCATTTGTGCATCGGCGATCTTTGAGCCCTTCTGGAAGCACTCTTCTGCCTTCTTCTGATTGCCAGTGATAGTGATCACTCCTTTGGGACCAGGCATCTTAAATTTGAGGTACACGTAGCATGGTCGAGCCATAAAACGTGCATAAGCCGGCCTGCCCAGGATAGCATGATAAGCACTCTGGAAATCGATGACTTCAAACGTCAACTTTTCTTTGCGGTAATTCTTGGAATCACCGAAAACCACATCAAGGGCGATCTGGCCGAGTGATTCAGCCTTCTTGCCAGGAATAATTCCATGGAAACTCATATGGCTTTCATTGAGTCTGGACATCCGAATGCCCATTCCTTTCAAGGTCTCTGCATACAATATATTCAGGCCGCTGCCACCATCCATCAGAACCTTAGTCAACTGAGTTCCTTCGACGACTGGGTCGACCACCAACGCTTGCCTCCCAGGGGTGGCTATGTGTGTTGGGTGATCAGACTGGTCGAATGTAATGGCAGTCTGAGACCACTTCAAATAACTGGGCGTCGCTGGGGCGACCATGTTCACTTCTCTGTTGATGACTTTCAGTCAACTTTTGCTCTCAACATCAGCAAAAAAAATCATCAGAGTTGAATTGACGTGGGGGTAACCATCATCGTCCTCTTCGTTATCCTCAACCTTGTCTAATTCTTTCTCCTTCTCTTTGGGTTGTTTCTCTCGGAATTGCTGGATTAGGAGACGACATTGTCGAGTGATATGCTTCGGGTAAATGAGATTACCCTCCTCATCTTTTTTTATGTGAATGTGGCACGGTAAATCCAACACATCATTTCCATCTTGATCTTTTACCTTCTTGGGGTTCCATGGCCCTTAGGGCTTCCCCTTGAACTTTCCTTGAGTCACGGCTAAGGCTTCTCCGGGAGCAGCTGGCTCGGCTTTGCGCTTCTACCTCCGATTGGAGTTCCCTCCCCCGGTTTTGTGGGCGACTGTTTTGTGCTTGCCACTCCGGAGCCGATCCTCCTCTTCACCATTAGCATACTTGGTGGCAATTTCCATCATTCAACTCAGAGACATATATCCGGTCCGACCGAACTTCAGATTCAATTCCCGATACTTGACGCCTTCCTTGAAGGCACAAACTGCTTGGTGATCAGACACATTTTCCACCGTGTGGTGCAACGTCATCCATCTCTGGATATAATCTCTCAAAGTTTCATTCGACTTCTGCACACAAGACTGTAGCTCTGTCAGCCCTGCTGGCCGTTTGCATGTACCTTCGAATGTTCTGACAAATACTCGGGCAAGCTCTTCCCAGCTATAAATACTGCCAGGTGCTAGCTGATTCAACCACGCTCTGGCCGAGCCCTCTAACATCAGAGGAAGGTGCTTCATGGCCACTTCATCATTACCACCACCAATCTGCACAGCCACTCGGTAGTCTTCAAGCCAAGTGTCAGGCTTGGATTCAGCAGTGAACTTGCTGACTCCAGTCGCCAACCTGAAGTTGGGAGGAATCACTGCTGCTCTGATGGCTCTGCTGAAACACTCGGGACCTGAAACATGCACCCTGCTGCCGGTCGGGTAATCTCTATCATGGCCATCTCTGTGTGCTCTGTTCCTGTCAACCAGACCTTGAACGAGAATGGATCTCGCGTCAAAGCCCGGCTCCCGGGGGTCGACTGGAATCCTTCGCCCACCACTGTGAGGGTGTCTGTCATCGTGTTGCCGAGGCGCGTATGACCCACTCCTTGGGGGAGGCGTGGGTACTCGACGACGATCGTACTGCTCACGGTTCTTGTACTGATCCTGTCGATCCCCACGTCCCTCACACCTTGGAGGCGATCTCGGGCTGTGAGCCGACTGAACTGTATCTGCCATCACAGACCTACTATGAATCCTATTCCGAGACTGTGACACAGCTGTGTTCTGCTCCCCCGCCGCCCGGAGCAAAGCCCGGATCTGCATCAAACCCCTACCAGCCTCCGACTGGGAAGGCTGAATCGACTCTGCTATTCGGGCAGCAACTGTGAGATTCTGGATCGGAGTTCGATATACCTGGGTTGGAGGCGGAAAGAGTTGACGTCAGCTGGATTCAGGAACTCGCTGCCAAGCACGCTCGTCGAGTGCGTGCTGGAGATTCTCCAGTCGAGTGCGCTCAGCCAAGTTGGCCAGGCGCACCTCCTCCAAGGCCCGGGCCTCGGGGGTTTCTCCAACGATAGGAGTGTGAAGCGCATCCATGTTACGGCGGCAAAGCTCTTCCCTCTGCTGCGAAGACAGGGATCGGGGCGGTACTCCTCGTGGGCACGCGACGGATCGCCTCCGCCATCAACACCGTCGACGCGGGGGAAGCCAGGAGGACTGCGCGGTCCGTTGACCATCAGGACTTCCGCCGCAGGGTCACTGCTGTCGCACTCGGATGCGGTCTCAACGGAGCCAGTCGAACAGGCCGTAGAGAGTTTCGTCGGGCTCGATTGCCGCAACTTGAGGGGCGGCCGACTAGCGAGCCACCGCGTGCCTCACCCACCGCTGGAGCCTCGACCGACCGGAACGCTTGTGCCGGTGGGCTGCAGGGAGTGAATACGCCATAGGAGCCGACCGATACTGGGTCGACGGCTGCCGCAGGAGGACGCCGCGGACGCACGCGCGAAAGTGCGTTGCCCCACGGACGGGGAGCGCCTCGACGTCGAGTGGAGCCTCATGGAGCCAGGCGGAGTCGTTTGCGACGAACACGAGCGCGCCGAGACGGATCTCGCGGCCCTCGGTCAATCCTCCGCCTGGAACCATGCTGATGGGGATCGGAAAAAATTGCAACTTCTCCAACAAGTCGCTAAAACACCTGCCCCAAGGTGGGCGCCAACTGTCGTGGTTCTAAGTTTGACAGTAGAATGGGGGTAGGGATGTAAAGGCAAGGTCCTAGCTATGGAGAAGCTGTACGCACGAGTTTTACGAGTTCAGGCCCTTCTCGGAGGAAGTAACAGCCCTATGTCTCGGAGCCCGGAGGCGGTCGACTGGATTATATGCGTGTGTGTTACAGAGGTGCGAACCCTTGTGCCAGTGGAGGGGGTGGCTTATATAGAGTGCGTCAGGACCCCGGCCAGCCCACGTTACAAGGAGTTCAATGTTCATAAAGCAGGAGCGTTACAGGTAACGTCTGTAGTAAAGTAATATAAATGACTATTAAGTCTAAGAGTAAATGCCCGACCGTTGCTGCGCGGAGTGGCTTTAGGTCTTCTGCACGTCGAGTGGTTTAGTGGTCGAGTGACAGGAACAAAGGGGGGTCTCCGAGTGAATGGTAGGTCAAGTGGATTACACTCGACACCTTTGTTGGGTCCCCTCTATTTACTCTTGAACCTCTTTGCTTCTAGGACAAGGACCTTAGGTAGGAGGTATAGGTCAGGCCTATTGCCCTACCCCAGGTCTATGTCCTCATCAGGAAGTAGATCTCAAGCTCGCATAGTATCACCACGATCTCTTCCTGTAGCCTTCTGAGTTGCCTCACGCCAACCGACTTCCGAGAGATGACGTCGAAAAAGTTGCATAGGCCAAATAGCGTTTCACGGACGTGCGCATCCATGATCCCACGGATTGCAACTGGAAGTATCTGCGTCATCAGCACGTGACAGTCGTGAGACTTCATCCCGCTGAACTTCTGCTTCGCTGAGTCTGGGTATCTGCTTATCTTCCCCACGTAACCGTAAGGAAGTTTTACTCCTACGAGGTAGGTGAAAAACTGCTCGATCTCCTCCTGACTTAGAGTGAAGCACGCGGGAGGGCAGTCATTTCCGATCTTCTTGGCCTTTTTGCTTTTGCGACGAATTTCCGTGTCCTTCGCCTCATCATCATTAGCATGCAGCTCCTCCCTGATGCCCATTGATTTCAAGTCTGCCCTTGCTTTCGGCCCATCTTTGGTCCTCTCTGGGATGTTGAGCAGGGTACCAAGCAGACTCTCGCACACGTTCTTCGTGATATGCATGATATCAAGGCTGTGAGGCACACGGAGGATCTTCCAGTACGGCAAGTCCCAGAAAACAGACCTCGTTTTCCATACCTTCAGCAACGGCTCTGGCGCCTTTCGCTTCTTTCCCGGCGGTGGGCGCTCTTTTCAATTTTTCAACAGCTCGTCTATTTCCTCGCCGCTCCTCGTACGCGAGCGTCTTCAGGGTTCGGTTTCACCATCGAACAGATCCTTGCGTTTTCTCCATGATTCATCGTCGCGAAGCCACCTTCGATGTCCCATGAACATGGTTTTCGAAGACCCGGGATCTCTATCTAGCTGGCGATACATTCTGTCATCCATGCACCTGACGCATGCACAAAATCCGTGGACCACCTGCCCCGCGACATATCCGTAACCGAGATAGTTGTGCACCGTCGTGAGCAGTGCGGCTCTCATAGGGAAATATTCTTTCTCTGCGGCGTCCCACGTATTGGCTGGCGTTTTCCACAGCGTGTCTAGCTCCTCTTTCAGCAGCCCTAGATACAGATTGATGTTGTTCCCTGGTTGTTTCAGCCCTTTGATACGTCTCCAACGTATCTATAATTTATGAAGTATTCATGCTATTATATTATCCATCTTGGATGTTTAATGGGCTTTATTATGCACTTTTATATTATTTTTGGGACTAACCTATTAACCCAGAGCCCAGTGCCAGTTCTTGTTTTTTACCTTGTTTCAGTGTTTCCCAGAAAAGGAATATCAAATGGAGTCCAAACGGAATGAAACCTTTGGAAAAGTTATTTTTGGAAAGAAAGCAATACGGGAGACTTGGAGTGCACGTCAGGGGATCAACGAGGAAAGCACGAGGCAGGGGGGCACGCCCTTCACCCTCGTGGGCCCCTCATGGCTCCCCTTACCGACTTCTTTCGCCTATATATAACCTTTGAAGAACAGAAGAGATCGGGAGTTCCGCCGCCGCAAGCCTCTGTAGCCACCAAAACCCAATCGGGACCCTGTTCCGGCACCCTGCCGGAGGGGGGAACCTTCACCGGTGGCCATCTTCATCATCCCGGCGCTCTCCATAACGAGGAGGGAGTAGTTCATCCTTGGGGCTGAGGGTATGTACCAGTAGCTATGTGTTTGATCTCTCTCTTGTGTTCTTGATTCGGCACGATCTTGATGTATTGCGAGCCTTGCTATTATAGTTGGATCTTATGATGTTTCTCCCCCTCTACTCTCTTGTAATGGATTGAGTTTCCCCTTTGAAGTTATCTTATCGGATTGAGTCTTTTAATGATTTGAGAACACTTGATGTATGTCGTGCGTGGGATAACCATGGTGACAATGGGTTATTCTATTGATTCACTTGATGTATGTTTTGGTGATCAACTTGCGGGTTCCGCCCATGAACCTATGCATAGGGGTTGGCACACGTTTTCGTCTTGACTCTCCGGTAGAAATTTGGGGCACTCTTTGAGGTTCTATGTGTTGGTTGAATAGATGAATCTGAGATTGTGTGATGCATATCGTATAATCATACCCACGGATACTTGAGGTGACATTGGAGTATCTAGGTGACATTAGGGTTTTGGTTGATGTGTGTCTTAAGGTGTTATTTTACTACGAACTCTAGGGCTGTTTGTGAAACTTATAGGAATAGCCCAATGGATTGATCGGAAAGAATAACTTTGAGGTGGTTTCGTACCCTACCATAATCTCTTCATTTGTTCTCCGCTATTAGTGACTTTGGAGTGACTCTTTGTTGCATGTTGAGGGATAGTTATATGATCCAATTATGTTATTATTGTTGAGAGAACTTGCACTAGGGAAAGTATGAACCCTAGGCCTTGTTTCCTAGCATTGCAATACCGTTTGTGCTTACTTTTATCATTAGTTACCTTGCTGTTTTTATATTTTCAGATTACAAAAACCTATATCTACCATCCATATTGCACTTGTATCACCATCTCTTCGCTGAACTAGTGCACCTATACAATTTACCATTGTATTGGGTGTGTTGGGGACACAAGAGACTCTTTGTTATTTAGTTGCAGGGTTGTTTGAGAGAGACCATCTTCATCCTACGCCTCCCACGGATTGATAAACCTTAGGTCATCCACTTGAGGGAAATTTGCTACTGTCCTACAAACCTCTGCACTTGGACGCCCAACAACGTCTATAAGAAGAAGGTTGTGTAGTAGACACCACCCTTCAATTAGCATACTCATGTGAGTGTACTTCCTCTTCATGCACAACCAGGGGGGAAGGTTGTACATCCACAAAAACACAGGCCAGGTGCTATGTGTGCCTCTCTGGCTGCCTAACGGATTGACTCCATCGGTGCTCGCGCCCAGCACGATGTTCCTTGGATCTTCCCCAAATTCTGGGTGTTCGAAGTTCAACGCTTGCCACTGGATCGCATCCTTAGGGTGACTCAGCATCTTGTCTTTTTTATTTATCTCTGGATCATTTTCGTCATCTTCTCGCTTCTTCTCCTCCCTATCCGCATGCCAACGCAGGAGCTTTGCTAGCTTAGGGTCCGCGAAATACCGCTGCAGACGAGGAGTCATCGGAAAGTACCGCACCACTTTTCGAGGAGCTTTCTTCCTCTTCTTGTATCGAGTGACGCCGCACACCGGACATATGGTAGACTCCGCGTGCTCGTCCCGATAAATGATGCAATCGTTCATGCACACATGGTATTTCACGTGCGGTAAATCCAGAGGACACATGATTTTCTTCGCCTCCTCGAAACTGGTCGGGCACTTGTTCCCCTTGGGAAGACATTCGTGCCAGAATGACATGTTCTCGTCAAAGCATGCTTCGGTCATTTTGTGTTTTACCTTCATCTCCAGAGCCATGAGCGTTACTTTCAGGCGGGGATCCTCGGTCCTGCATCCTTCATACAATGGAGTAACCGCGTCTATCTCCAGTTGATCTAGCTTGGCCTTCTCTCGGGGGCAGCTCTTGCGTTACCCGTCTGCTTGAGAAGCAGCTCTTGAATATGAGGGTCCTGCACCCAGCCCATCAATGGTCCATCGTCGTCTGCTCCGGCATCTTCATCTTCATGATCATGCCCTTCATCTTGATCTTCCTCATCATCATGTCCGGCATCTTCTACATGATGACTGTGTCCTGCATCTACTTCGTGATCATGTCCTAGAGATTCTTCGTCTTCTCGCCCGCCCTCGCCGCGGTTGTCTTGCTGCCCTTCCTTATTTCTTGCTCGGCCCCCATGGACGACTTCATAATCATCTTCATCACCTTGCCACCGATAGCCATCCATGAAACCACGCAAGAGCAGGTGGTCCCGCACCTGTCCGAAATCCGGGTCCATAAGGCTCTTCAGCTTGCATCTTCGACACGAATATCTTATCTCCGTCTCGTTCTTTTGAAGCATCTCGGCCTTCGCGGAGCTCAAAAACCTATTCACGATGCCTTCGGTCATCGTGCAGACCATGGTTGCCTGCGGGGTAGAGCAAAACGATATTTTAGAACCAAAAAAAAATTGGCATGACTTTGCCTAAAAATAGGACAAAAAAGAATGCATAGTGCCAAATTCTCGCCGAAACGGAAATGAATCAACATTCCGGCAAAATATTGGCAACTATCGCATTTCAAATACCGGTACCTGCAAACACAAACATATGCAACACCACAAACATACGTAGTTCTAGGCCATAAAAAGTGTGTACATTGTTGGAGGGAGAAAAAAGTAGATCTAGAACATAAAGAAAGCTTTCCCCTTACTTACCTATCAAAAAAGGAAATTTAACCACTTAATTTGGGTGAATCTATGATGCAAATGAGGTGAGGAGGAGGAGGCAGCCGAGACCAAGCTTGGTAGAGGTGGAGATAATGAAGTGGGGAAAGTGAGTGTGGTAGGTTGCTGTCAAAAATATCTAGCTGCTCCCAGGTTACCAATGGCGCACCTCCTAAGAATGCGCCATTGGTAACCAGGGTTACTAATGGCGCACCTGGTGTGTGGTGCGCCACTGCTAACAATTTTTTATTATTTTATTTTTCAAAACTAGTAATGGCGCACCACACACCAGGTGCGCCATTAGTAATCTGGCCAATAATGGCATGCCTATATCTGGTGCGCCACTGCTATATAGCAGTGGCGCACCACATACATGGTGCGCCATTAATGTCCATATTAGCTATAGCCGTTTTTCTAGTAGTGAGGTGTTCATCGGGATAGTACACAGAAATTGCAGATGGCACATTATGAAGAAAGCACAGGAGATGCTTGGGAGGTTAATGGCCGATGATCAACCACTGAACAAAGCATTCAAAGATTGTGTTGCCAACAGCTTGAATGGTATTGTATTTTCACACAACACACTCCACTCATATTGCCGCAAACTACATAATTGTGCCGAGATATCCAAAGTTACCATGCTGAATTATAATAAATTACCACCAACATTACACATTTTTCCCACATTGATAAAAAATAAGGTTTCATGTGAAAAACTGGACTGTTGTGAAAGAGTTATTAGTACTCATGTTCTTAAGTGACCGTGACCACTTTAGCATGTTTGCTATGTAGTTATAGTTCCCAATTCTGCATCGACTACAACCACCTAGTGTTGCATGAAGGAAGTTATCATGTTAAGTGCATCAAAAAGTTATCATGATATGTGTAGTTGAGTTACCATCTCTTTCATTTTTGCATGGAGTGGAAGAGTTATATGAGATTGGGTCACAAATATATGTTTGTTAAATATAGCATAACTATGTGCATTGGGGGAGTTCCCCATTCTGCATGAACCAGAACCACATACTGTCCCCTGAATCAAGTTATCATGTTAAGTGTATTAGAATTACCATGAGGTGTGCACTGAAATTACCATCTCCTTGATTTTTGAACGCAGTTGAGGAGTTTGAGGAAAAATGGTGGAAGATGCTGGATGATCATGGGCAAACGGACAACGAACATTTCCACTGGCTGTGGGAAAACAGGGAATGCTGGGTCCCGGTGTACTACATGCACGACTTCTTCCCATTCTTGCAGACAACGGCAAGGAGCGAGGGATTCAACGTTGTGTTGAAGAAGTACGTCAACCCAAATAACTCGCTAGTAGAATTTGCAAAATAGTACACTGCAATACAGGAGAAGGTGATGGTGAGCGTGTCAAAAGAGCACCTGGAAACAGTGTACAAAGAGGTGGAAACATACTCCTACAACCCACTCGAGTTACAGGTGCAGGGCCTCTACACACATAATCTTTTCTCCAAATTATGAAGGTAAAAAGTGGCTACAGATGTGACACGTTGCAAGATGGGTCATTCAAGATTGGCTCAGTCAGAGGAATCATACCAAAATATGGGGATAGGGACTACCATGTGCAAGCAAACAAGGATGAAGGGACATATTCATGCACTTGCTGCAAGTTTGAGCGAGATGGTATACTCTGCGCACATGTGTACGAGTGATGGACCAAATCGGGGTGTACGAGATACCTGAGAAGTATATTCTAAAGAGGTGGACTTGGGATCAGAAGGAAGATCTAATCAAACCTGATTTTGAACAACCAACAGTTAGTAAGAGCATGCCAGAGGAGGGAAAAAGCGTCATGCGATATACATCAATGCTAAGGGAGTTCAAGGCAATAGCCAAGGACGCTTGCCTCACAAATGATGGGGCCAGGGTGGCCAAGAAGCACCTATATGCTTTCAAGGAAGAAATGTACACGCTAACAAAAAGCCAACGTAAGAAGGCCAGAAAGGACAAGGAAGAAGCTAGAGGATCGTTCCAATCACAACAAGATCCATGTTCTATTCTAGTGGTCACAACGAGTGAAGCTGTCCATGCCTTCAAGCAAACAAGCATATCTAACATGGACAACCCAAAAACGGGACAAACAAGCATCCCTGTGACAATACAAGCTAGCGCCAACATGCCAGCCGCTGCATCCCATTCCTCGAACACAAAAATGATACTAGACCCTCCGAAGACTGTCACGAAAGGGCGGCCGAGAACAAAGAAGCATTAGCATCCCTTTGACATTGCAAAACCAGCAAAACAAAGAAAGTGCAGTGTTTGCGGCAGCATGCACCATGACAAGCGCAGGTGCACATCACCTCTAGCAAGATGAATGAAAGAGAAAACAAGATCGTCGCTACAAATGAATGGACAAGAAACTTATCTTCATTTGTTTTGCTGATTGTTATCAGTGCAAAAATGTAATCCGAATTATAGCACCTATATTTATGTAAGTTGTCAGCACATTGTGTGGGCTGAAGTTTTAAGTATTTTGTGGTGAAAGTTATCGTAAACATATTGTGTAAGTTATTTGTGGGCTATCGTCAGTTTTCTATATGTTTTACATGTCTCTACAATGAGTTTTCAACACTATCTGCAATTAAAAAAATTTATTCCACCTATTTTTTTTGGAACCTATCAGCTTGTATTCATACTAGTTATCAGCAACACACAATTCAAGTTACCATATAAATTGTGATCACATTATTTCATGACCAAAATAAAATGAGAAAACAACTAGTTATCAGACTATTTATATGAGAAAGTAGCAGCCACGTAAGGTATAAGTTATCATCTGGTCCTGAATTTCTTCTATGTGTGATGACAAGACACTAAAAACAAGCATTGTGCCAACAAAGAAATGCTAAACTACTTCTTTCGTGTATTTAACATCAATTTAAGACCAGCACTGAAAATTGCTCTCACAAACGAAAAAAAGAAGATGATGACAGTTGATACCTCACGAACTGTTGCCAAACAAATGATAGCGCCACTCTTTGCATCTGTTTTGAGTGTGATTTAGCCACCTCGATGTCAAAAAATTTCTAAGTGCCGGTACTTGCTCATGGGTGAAGGCAGGAATAATTTTCCCATTCCACAGCTCCAAAGACATGAAAGCGAAGTAGCCACAATCAATGATGAAAACAGAGTGTGTGTGTGCGTACATAAAACATGATGTCAAACAAATGGGGCTACATCTAAAATAGGGAACACAAATAAACAACTAACCCGTTCTCTTGTTTAAAAACATCAATATACACGAGTTCATAATCTTGAATTTGCTTGTGCGAGTCCTTGTATGAAATCAACCAAGCCTTCTTTACAGCATTCATATACCTTGTTGCATGCTCAATTAAAGATGGACTATCTTCTTCACGCAACGAATCCAGCACCTCAAATCGTTTCGCCTTAAGATTCAGCGACAGTACATACCAATGACCGTCATCTGGTCCCGGTCCCAACTTTTGTAGAGCAGGGAATAGAAGCAACAATAATCATAGCAGTAGCAAAAAGAGGAAGCCATATTTAAATACAGGGAACACGAGAAAAAGTTATCATGGCAGAAGACACAAGTTACCAGAAACTGAGTGCTAAAGTTACCATGCAAAACAATCTAAGTTGTCATGCCACATAAACTAAATTTTAAAAAAAATACAAAGAATATGGATGCTGGAGCTAACATTAAAACACACAAAAAATCAGGCATTGGATGCTCAATTTACCAGCAAAAATAAATAAATTATCATACCAGACTATGTATACTGAAGTTATCATGAAAAAAAGGCACTGTAAAAATAAAAAAAGTGTAGACAATGGATATTAAAAGTGTAGAGTGGCAAGAAAAACCAGAAAGTACCTCATTTTGATGGCTCAGGATGTAGTGCTGGTCCTGTCGGAAATGATGAAGTACAGATTTGCATTTGAAGTCTCCAATAAGAAGATAAACGAACAGCAGCCAAGGGAAGATAATCTTGTTTGGCATTTCCAAATATTGAAGAACACGAACATGCAACTCAGCAATACTGGTTGAAACCTGCCATGTTTCTCTCACACAATTAGCAAGCTCGCCGAGTGTGACCCACCTCCCATCAATGTTGATTACCCTGACGCTGCAATACCAGGGGGAAAGCATCTAAAAAACAAATGGAATGGCAAAAAATGCATGAAAAACTAAGAAAAGGTCGTTTATTACTCCTTAATCTTGAAGTTTGAATCAGTTGTGTGCTTGATAACTTCAGCGTAAACAGCCTCATCATCTTCGCTGGGGATGAGGTCCGAATATGGCGGCATCAGGTATTGTGACGGGCGGGTAACCCTAACTTTTCGAATTAGTGATCTAGGTGTGGCACTGGGCTGCATACACTCTTTGGGTTGGGGTAAGTGTGGTGTAGCAAATGTGGGGCTTTGACAATGCTCTACAAAAAAAGGATTGGTGATGATAAAAGAGGTTAAACAATCTAAAGGGTTTCAACCAAAAGTGGTAGATCAGAAGTTATCAGTCTGTTTGTGAATAATTTATCAGCAGTTTGGGCAGAAGTTATCAGCAGACATTGATATAGTATGTCACAACTTTGGCATTCTCAAACTAACAAAAATTGATTACCTCCTTGAACAACAGCTTTTCCTTTGGCTGATGGGTTGTTATGTTCAAATTCTTCCCACCACATAAGTACTTCATCATCGTCAAGTTCGACATCGTACACCCGTACACGATGGTCTTTTCATGAACATAAAAAAGGTAAGATTAGGGGCATGAGAAAAGGGATATTAATGATAAACAATCCAAAAAATGCATATACAGTAATAACACTCGTGAACTTCATGGATAAGTACCATCCAAACAACAAGGGAGGGGGTGTTGTCAATGCCTTAGTGGGAGAACTAAAAATTACGATATAATAAAAGTTATCAAGATATAACATTTAAATTTAGAAGCATAATAATAATGACATGTCAGGACACTAAAAAACAAGGGGGTGCTGCCAAAATATGTATTGGGCAAGATAACGTTGGGATACAGTGATAGTTACCAGTACAGACAAAAGGATGTTACCAGCAAAAAGTAATGAGTGAATTAACAACACAACAAAAAGGAGTGTTGTGAAAAAACCTTATTGGGTAAGATAATATGTGGTTAGAGTCAAATTTATCATGCCAAAACAATGACATTTATCATGACATCATTCTTTCATGCAAAAACAAGATGAATTATCAACACAACAAAAGGATTGTTGTGAAAACCTTGTTGGGTAAGATAATATGTGGTTAGAGTCAAAGTTATCATGCCAAAACAATTACATTTATCATGTTCAAAAAATTGTTATTGACCGTGACCAGAAGAAAATGCAGAAGATGTCATGCAAAAAACTGGTTAGCTTAGATCACCATAGAACATATGGTCCAAGACAGGGTAGTGGAGCATGTGGTCAGAGTAACGAGAGATGTTATCATCGTATAGCAAATCAAGTTACCAGGTAGTTAGAAAGTATGTTACCAGGTGGGAGAAGGGGATGTTATATTATGAAAACAACACACAGTCATGTTGTCAGGGGAGGTAAAAATAATACATTGTAATCAGTAATCACATACAGGTGGCCACACATACAGAAAATAAATACAAAAGCACAACACATAAATTATGGTGAACGAGAATCACAAATGGTTCATTTCACATAACACAAAAGCATAAAGAGTCATATTACATTCATCCACACACGCGCACACACACATAGGGAAAAGGAAAAAACGGACTTAAATACGGAAGAAAGCACATAAAAACAGTTAAAAAGGTCTTCGATTAAGTGCCTCCATCATTCACTCTTTGCTGTGAAGTGAAGACACAAAAAGGTCTTCACTTACTGGAGTTGGCAGGCAGCGCCCAAGCAACCGGTTCAACGTCAATGCCCTCAACATTCTCCGCGGCAGTAGAAGCAGGCGCTAGGATTGCTTCTGAATCAGCTAATGTTGTTGCTGCTGCATGTGGTACTTCTGCTGCTTGCGGTGGGCTACTGATTCTAGTACTTCTGTTGCTTGTGGTGCTCCTGCTGCTGTTTGTGGTGCAAGAGGTGATTCGGGAATACTCTAAACTGCAGCTGCCACTGGTGGAGCCACTGGTGTTGGTGGATCTTCAGGCGTCACACCAAAAATGGAGCCAAGTCCGAGAGAGCATCTTGGTGGGGTGAAATCACCATCAACTCTAACTACAACATCATCACTTACAGCTTCTGGAGTGACAACAACGTCTTCAGCTTGAACTTGATGATGCAATTGGACATTCTGGGAATCACCATCAACTTGAAGTTCAACAGTTTCATCTTGAGCATCAGAATTGACAGCTGGGACTGCAGTATCCAGGTACACTTACCATCAGAATATACTATAGTTACCATCATAAAAAAGTAAGTGTTACCACCAGAAAAGTGATATAGTTACCATCAGAACAGTGCATACCTGGAGCTGTTTTTCCTGCATCAACACTAGTTACTACAATAGCCACTCCGGCTTCAGGGGGCACGGACACTTGGGCAGCTTCGGCGACGGGTTCAGTAACATGTTGAGCTGCATCAAATGAGAGGACAAAAAAAGTTATCACAGTGAACAAACTAGCTATGTATATTTAACATCAGGGTAGTGATCATTCATGCATACCAGTGTCCGTGATAGGAGTTTCATCAGCATGAATTTCATCATTAACAGCTGCAGTGGCGAGCTCTTCAACAACGACAGTGACGGTGGCCACTGTAGCTAGTTGTTCTACAGATTCAGCAGCATCAGATGCAACTTCGGGGGCAGCTGCTGCTTCGACGGAGGCTGGCGAAGAGCCCATTACAATAGGTTGTGAAACAACAATAGAAGACGTCACCGTGGGCTGATCTTCAAGATCCACAACCTCTATCGGCTGTGAAGATGCTGCTCTTAGTCGAGGAGAAGACCTAGTCTTGGTAAACCGCACCTTTTTAGTAGCATTAATTCTACGTGACTTGCTGCAAAAAAAAGGTAAGTTGTGAGAGGCAGTGTCAAAATGAACAGACACAATTAACTATTTATAAGAAGTAGCAGGTGTGAATCCTAAAAAAAAAGTTACCATCTAAAAGAAGTGTAGATGCATAGAAACAAGGAGACAGTTACATGTTATCAGTGTAATACTACTAAAATTACCAGACAAACGGTTCAGAACTACCATGCAAAATAATAATGAAAGTTAACAACATATTTTTAACAAAAGATAATCACGACGAATAATGAACCAGCTAAAAATATACTACACGGATGTATATACTGTACAAAAGGGCAGCTAATTATAAGAAGTAGCAAGTATGAAATCTAAAGAAAAGAAACTAAAATTCTTGATATATTATGCAACACGAAATGAATAAAAAAAGACAAAAAAAAGAAAGACCAATTGGTCCAACAGATTACCTAGATTTTGGGATACTGGATGACGCCTCAAGTGTACCAACTTGTTTGCAGGGTGCCCTGAAAAAATAAACTGAAGTAGTGAACAAAGAGGTTGGACTAGTAGTTTAGAACCAAACAAGCGAAGATGTGTATAAGACAAAAAGGTGCAAGTTATCAGAGGAGTCATACTGAAGTTATCACATACAATCAGTTGAAGCTACCATGCAGTGTTAGAACTGAAGAAATACAAGAAGCAGAAAAATACAAAAGGATATTTCACCTGCGTGGAACCTGTTTAGTACCAGTTGAGGGTGGAATGACCTCACCGGTGCCCTTGTCAGCCACACGGATCCCAAGCTCTTGTACAACCACTTTCATGACAGATAAATGAATGTCCCTTTCTGACAGCTGGGCAGGCTCAGGTGGCGGAGCAGGACGGGGTGGAGATGGTAGCTTCAACTTCTTGCGCCTCCACATGTAAGACAAATTATTGGCAAGCTGAGCACCGCATCTTTTAACAGAAGATTCAGTGGCCAAATCAAATTGTGTGTCTATCATATCATGCTGGCTGAGCACGCCATCACCTAAGCTGCTTGACACCGTGTTAGAAGTACCGGTGAGCATGATCTGGGACTCAATAACAGGTTCATCGCCCGCACGGTCAGGTATGCCTTCGACATTTCCTGCTACATTGTCACGCGCTTCAGCGTTTGCATCACCTGATTGAGTTGGGTCCACATTTCCTACTACACTATCAGGTATGCCTTCAACATTTTCTGCTACATTGTCACGCACTTCAGTGTGTGCATCACCTAAGTGAGTTGTATCCACATCTGCTGCCCCGCTGCCAGAGGCCACGTTCTCTGCCCCGCCGTGGGAAGAAGAACCATGATACAAAACCGTAAAGTCATCATCAGATTCATCCCCGTCATTTTCATCCGTATCACGGTCAATATCAGACTCATCCATATTATTCTTGCCAGGGCTCTCTGATTGATGGGTACGGCGTGCAGGAGAGGGCTTTGCCATATTCCGGGTAGCAGAAGAAATCGCCCTAAGATCCGTGTCTAGTCGATGAGACACATGTGAGCAACCTTCATCATCAAGTGAGACGAACCCTTGCACAAGATCGCCAAGCAGGCCAACCAAGCCAGATGAAAACCGACCCACGAGCTCAGAAGCCTTTGCAAGTTTCTACTCATTAATAACAAACAAAAAACAAAAAGGAACACTTTTAGTTACCAGACATTATTTTTATATGCAAACAAGAATACACAAAAACAGACAAAACAAGAGATCATAAGAAAAATAAAGAATAGACAGGTTGTCCATACTCAAGTTACCATGTGAGTGCAACAGAAAGTATCAACCAAGTACAACACAAGTTATCAGCAGTTAAAAAAATTAGATTGGTAAAACATGAGTTATCAGGTAGAACAGACACAAATTACCATGTGTATGCAACAAAAGTTACCATCATAAAACACAACATAAAAATAGCAATGAAAAATATTTCAGATGTGTAATACAAAAATACTTATCAGGTTGCATATTCATTAGCTACCATCACAAATGCATCAAAAGCAAAGAAAAGGGCTACAAATTACCAGAATACATCTAAACAAAAAAAGCATACCTCTTCACTGTAGTTTGGTGGGACATGCACACGCATGAACTTCCCAAGACCTTGTAAACCGCCAAACAAGCAGAAATCGACGCTAAACTGGGGTTTCAACTGGTGATTTATTGAGAATGAAAATGAGTAAAGAAAAGTATAAAAAACAAATGCATTTGCAGTAAGTACATGAACTGATTAGAAGGAAAAGAAAAACAAAGTTACCGGTAGTTTCCCATAAGAATTCCGTCCGCTTGGACATCCATACTAAGCAATTCAGATATCTTCTCTTTTGTCCAAACATTGGTAGCAAACGCACCATCGGGCAATGAGATACCAAGACCAGTAAGATCGATAGCATCAATGTACAAAAGCTGGAAAAAAGAGTCATTGCTGTCAGAAATACATAACCAAATAGTAGGGAAGAAAAAAAAAGCAGCAGCACTTACATTGTAGAAAAGAAGACACCCCTTTGTAGGCCTCCCCTTCAATAATGCCTTATGGAGCTCATCAGCAATGAACTTGGGCCAGTTCAAGTCCTTGACTCTATTAATGTTTTGCTGAAAAAACAAGGAAGTAAATGAACAAAAAATCTACATGATATAAAGCAATACAGTTATCATATAAACATGATGCAAGTTATCAGCCACGTGACATAAGTTACCAGCATATACAAAATGGTCAAATATGGAAGTACTTACTAGCACACCATACCATATAGGGCTGATCTTGTTGGATGTAGTAGGCGCAATGACGGTATTGCCGGCAAGCATAAGCCACATCCGCTTGAACTTCTCATCATAATTGACAGAACTTGTTATGAGATCAAGGACATCAGTCATTTTTGGTGTGTGGCCAAGCTCACCAAACATCTCAATCCCTAACTCAATATCAGCTTCTATGGGCAGACTGTAAGGGACATCATCCCCACCACGGGGCACACCCATCACACGATGAACCGACTCTTCGTTAACGGGGATCCTCCCACGCCCAGGAACAACCACTCCACGAGTGTTTGACTCGTATAACCCAGCAAGCCATTCACTAAGAAAACTGAAGAGGTGGTCGCACTTGATCTCTCGAAGGCTTTTCAAGTCCATTTCATCGATAGCATTTTTCCTACCATCAGACAAATCTTTACACGCGGCCAGAAGTGAGTTAGGTGAAGCCATATTCCGAGGTGGAGGGCGCTTCGGCTTTTTTGAACGAACACCCTCATGGCCATCACCAAATCCTTTGCGCTTCCTTGGCATTGTGCCCCTGAGAAACAAAGTAATATTAAGTACTGACAATTAAGGAGTTGCAGAAGGTGAATTGGAAGACACAGCAACCAATGAGATAACGAAACAAAAAGTTTGGTAACTTGTATGAATGAGACTGATAGCCAGAACTTACCAGCCATGATAACTTTGTTAAATGTCATTAAAAATAGTTACTGAGACATCTGGGTGATTTGAAAATACAGCTAGAATAATTAAAATGGCAACAACTAAACAATTCAAGTGCTAGTTTGAAGTAATAAGACATGGCAAAAATCAAACAGTATGCTAGATATAAAACAAGTGAACCACAGAGGGATTGCAGGGTAACCGCTAACAAAATCAGTGGTAATGACAAGCAAAAGAGGACTTGGAAAAAACATTGCGCAATAAGTTGTATCTGAAGCATGTGACCTAGCATGAATTTCGTGGTAACACATAACAATTATGGTGGTAACTTTAGTGAACGAGTCCTGATAGATGTGCGCCGACCACAATTTATAGTTGCAATATGAATCTAAACAAGTCACACCTCGCGCAAATACAACATCACGGATATGCATCTGAAACACAGCAATGAGGGGATTGGCTACAGAGTTCACATCCACATTCCAAAAATTCACCAAAACTGGAAGGAACCACGCGCGGATCAAACTCATACAACCCACCCGTCGTCAAAATCGGTCTTCAACCTCCTATTTCATCACCATCTACACCTAATCCACAACTTATCCCCCCGTACGACCTAGAATGGAAACGGATTAACTCACATATGCACTCGGAACTCGGTCAAAACAAATCAACGAATCAGGTCATTGCAACATCGAAATCAACTACGACGCTCTCACCTGCGGAACCCCCGTCTTTACCCAACGACGGAAACACAACGGGGGGAGGAAATCTCACCGGAACAAGTCGCCGCCGACCGCCGCGGAAGCAACCAGCGCCCGTCCGCGTGATATCTGCCCTGAAGGAACAGAAAGTCGAGCGATTTGGAGTCGAATCGCTCGGAGGAAGAGGAAGAGGAGAAGTAATGGCGAAGTGGGAGGAGTAGGGCGGAGTGGAGCGAGAGCCGTTGCAGTTCAGGAGAAGAAGAGAGGGGATCATGGGCGAGAGAAATGCCGATTGGAGGAAGCCGCGGCGGGCGGGGCCACTTGCCAGAGGGAGAAAGAGGCGCGGGCTAACTCCCTCGCGCGAGCGACGCTGCGATGCAACGATGATATCGAGTCGGGACGATAGATGCAGATCGGACGGCTACGAGATCGTTCAGATCTGTTGTCAAATCAAGAACGTTTGGAAAATACAAAAATCGATAGATTAATAGTGTTCATATTACTGCTGGAGGCGATTGATGCTGGGCCGGCCCATTACTACTCGACGGCGCTGAACAAGAGCTCAAAATGGACGCTCCTCCAGGCAGTAACGGATAAGGACCGTACGTGCAGCCTGCTGCAGAGTGAATGGCACGGATAGCGCGGTACGTACCGGCGGGTACACTTTCTTTCTCATGGTACTAGCAAGATTGCTGGATCCGCCGCAGCACCAATCGGCTTCGGGTTTCTCAGCTGGACGCTGTCACGACTGACACCATGGGCTCCACCCACGACACGTCTGCAGCTGCACCGGGCCCGCAGGACAGGGAAAAGACGAGCAACGAGGAAAGGTGAACGCTTACAAGTGGACCAGTTGGGTGTGTGTGTGTGTGAGCTGGCATGCGTGCCGGTGAGGCGTGGTTATATGGCGTGGCCTGTATGCCGCAAGGGGATTATCAATTATTGTATCCAAACAGATCTAGAAGAGAAGCTGATCTTCTCCTTCCTTCGGCACCCTCTCCTTCCCTGATCCACCTACTACTCCTTCTCTCTTCCTCCTAGATCCTGATCGGGTACGTTACAAGTGGTATCAGAGGTCAGCCATCCTGGAAACAGCCTACCCCCGGCCGCGGTACACCACCAAACAAGCCCAGAAGACAGCGGCGATGGAGGAACAGCTTGCGGCGCTGATCCAGTCCGTCAACGAGGGGCGCGCCGCCAGCGACGCCAAGTTGGAGGCGATCCAGCAGTCTATCAAGCTGTGGCGACCGGCGGTCTCCAACCTGCAACATCAGCTAGATGAGCTTCGATCTCAGGTCGGCAAAATCGCCCTGCATCCAGCGCTCGCGGATCCAGACACGACGGCGGCGTCATCGTCCGCGGCGCGACGGGCGGCGCCTCAACCTAGCGCTGGCATCGGCCACCATGGGCCCGCTGGCCACGGCGAGATCCACGACTCCGGAGGCTCGGTACACGGGGTGGTCACCACCCTGGAACCGCCTCCGGTCACGGGTGCGTTTCATTCCCCTGTTGCTCCTACATCTAGAGAGTTGGCGTTGGGTGCTGTCGCTGAACACTCATCACCACATGGCGCACAGCACAGCCACTGGGTTCTGCCTAAATTGGATTTCCCCCAATTCGATGGGGATAATCCACAATTTTGGCGGATCAAGTGTGAGAAGTATTTCGATGTATATGGAGTCCATCCAGAATTGTGGGTTCATGTCGCCACACTGCACTTCACCAGCAACGCCGCGCGTTGGCTGCAGCTGCATGATCTGAGCACTAGATCATTTACTTGGGAAAAATTATGTGAGTCTCTTTGCAGTAAGTTCGGACGCGACCAATATCAGGCGCAGCTTCGTCAGTTTGCCGCACTCTGCCAAACTGGGTCAGTCACAGAATATATGAATCATTTTGAAGAGATGATGCACCAATTGCTTGCACACAATGCGGGATTTGATCCCCTTTACTTTACCACTAAATTCCTAGATGGCCTGCGTGCTGAAATTCGTGCTGGGGTAGTACTGCATCGACCACAAGAATTGGATACTGCCTTTTCCTTGGCTCTGTTGCAGGAGGAGATTTTGGAGGCATTGCCACATCGCGAGTACCGGCGTCTGGAGGGTGCTCCCGGGCGAGCTCCGACGCGCCCACTGCTGGCTAATGTCGTGCCACCCGCGCGCGTTCCACTGCCCGTTCCACAAGCTGCGGCGGAGGATCATCGCGGCCTCGACGCGGCTCGCGCTGGCGACCACCGACAAGACCAAGGGTGTGGCAATGACCGAATTGCGGCGCTGCGTAACTATCGCCGTGCGCGAGGGCTTTGCTTTAAATGTGGGGAGCGCTGGGGGCAAGGCCACCAGTGCGCTGCCACGGTACAGCTGCATATTGTGGAGGAACTACTCGACCTATTGCAAGCCGATGACAGAGATCAGCAAGTGCAAGAGCAAGTGGCAGAAGAAGAGGAGCAGATTATGTCCATTTCAAAACTGGCAACGACGGGGCAGACGACTCCGCGAACAGTTCGTTTGCTGGGGCTGATTGATGACCAGGAAGTGCTAATTCTGGTTGATTCTAGAAGCTCTCACAGCTTCATCAGCGAGGCGGTAGCGGACAGATTTGCCAACAGAATCAGTAAGATGACTCCAGTTTCAGTTAAGGTGGCGGATGGTGGACTGTTGTCGTGCTCAGGTTACATCAAGCAGTGCCAATGGAGCACTTAGGGGCATGAGTTTGTCACGGACCTGCGGGTATTGTCACTCGGGTGTTACGACATGGTCATCGGCATGGACTGGCTAGAGAGTTGTGGGCCTATGCTCGTGGACTGGACAAAGAAAACATTGAAATTCCAACAGGATGGGTGCGACGTTCAGTTGCAAGGGTTGTGTCCGGACATTCAGCAGATGGCACAAATTTCAGCAGCACAGTTGGATGATCTAGAAATGACCAACTCTATCGTACACGTAGTTCTGCTCTATACAGCGGAGCAACAAAATGACCAGCCACCGATTCCAGCTCGACTGCAACAAGTTTTGGACAGGTTTCAAGCAGTGTTTGATGAGCCTTCAGAGCTTCCGAAGCAGAAACCATGGGATCATGCGATTCCCCTCATGGCAGGCACAAAGCCAGTAAACATCCGCCCATATCGATATACTCCGGAGCAGAAAGATGAAATCGAAGCCCAAGTGAAGGAAATGCTAAAAAAAGGGCTCATTACGCCAAGTGCCAGTCCCTTCGCGTCGCCTGTTCTGCTAGTCAAAAAGAAGGATCTAACCTGGCGCTTCTGTGTCGACTTCAGGCATTTGAATGCCATTACTATCAAGGCGCGCTACCCCATGCCGGTGATAGATGAGCTATTGGATGAGCTTGCCGGCTCGCGTTGGTTCTCCAAGCTAGATCTACGCGCTGGTTACCATCAGATCCGTCTCCGCCCCGAGGACGAGTACAAGACAGCCTTCAAGACTCACCAAGGGCAGTTTCAGTTCCGAGTGTTGCCCTATGGTGTGACAAGCGGACCACCTACATTCCAAGGAGTTATCAATATAGTGTTGTCCCCATTATTGCGCCACGGTGTGTTGGTGTTTATGGACGACATCCTCATTCATTCCGCCACCCTAGACGAGCACGAGATTTTGTTGACGCAAGTGCTACAATTACTCAAGGAGAATGAACTGTTTGCCAAACGATCCAAATGCACCTTCGCACAACAAAAAATCCATTATCTTGGTCATGTGATCAGCCAGCAAGGGGTGGCAACAGATGACAGTAAGGTGGAGGCCGTCAGAGATTGGCCAGTGCCAGACTCCGTCAAGAAATTGCGAGGATTCTTAGGCCTTGCGGGATATTACAGGAAGTTTGTGAGAAACTTTGGGGTTCTTAGCAAGCCATTGACAGATCTGCTACGCAAAGGAGTGGTGTTCGTGTGGACACCAACAGCTAATGAGGCATTCTGTGCCCTAAAACAAGCTCTGATTGTAGCGCCGGTGCTAGCACTACCTGATTTTGCAAAACAATTCATTGTCGAGACGGATGCGAGCGCTACAGGCATTAGCGCCGTATTGATGCAGGAGTTCCATCCCATCGCGTACCTGAGTAAGGCCTTGGCACCGAAGAACTTGGGGCTCTCCGCATACGAGAAAGAATGTTTGGCTTTATTGCTGGCAATCGACCATTGGCGTCCGTATTTGCAGCATGCAGAGTTCGTCATCCGCACTGACCAGAAAAGTTTGCTGCACCTTACCGATCAAAGGCTCAACACACCAATCCAGCAGCGTGCATTCACAAAGTTAATCGGGCTCCAGTACTCAATTCAGTACAACGCGGGGCAGTTAAACAGAGCTGCGGATGCACTATCTCGTCGTGATCATCCTGACGAGGTGTCGGCTATGGCATTGTCGGTTTGCAAACCAGTGTGGTTGGAGGCTATCAGCAGTAGCTACCACGAGGATCTATCGGCCAAGACCTTAATGACACAACTAGCCGTCGATCCCACCAGTGAGCCTGACTATCAGTTGCAAGGAGGCATTCTGCGTTTCAAAGGCAGAGTGTGGGTAGGGAGCCATGAGGAAACGCAACTCCAGATTATCCGAGCACTACACGCTAGTGCTGCTGGGGGGCACTCTGGGTTCCATGCCACCTACAACAGGGTCAAGAGACTGTTTGCTTGGAAGGGTTCTAAACAACAACTGAAGACTTTTGTCCAACAGTGCCTAGTATGCCAGCGAGCAAAAACAGAGCGCAGCTCACCAGCTGGGTTGCTACAGCCACTCCCCATTCCACAACGGCCATGGGCGGTGATATCTCTGGATTTTATCGAAGGATTACCCAAGTCCGGAGGCTACAATGCAATTTTGGTGGTGGTCGATAAGTTTTCCAAATACGCCCATTTTATCCCACTGACACACCCTTTTACAGCTCTCGACGTGGCCAAAGTGTTCATGCAGGAGATCTTTAAGTTGCATGGCCTGCCGCTGGGCATCATATCTGATACCGCATCTTCACCAGCCAAGTGTGGCAGGAATTGTTCAAACTGTGTCGCACAGAGATGAACATGAGCTCCTCGTACCACCCGCAGACGGACGGGCAAACAGAGCGGGTCAACCAGTGCTTGGAAACGTATTTGCGATGCTCGGTGCATTCATGTCCTGGGAATTGGGCCAAATGGCTGGCACTCGCCGAGTATTGGTATAACACTTGCTTCCACTCGGCTTTGGGTCGCACTCCATTTGAGGTGATATATGGACATTTGCCTAGGGAATTTGGCATCGCCTCGGTGGACAGCAGTACAGTACCTGATCTAGCTGCCTGGCTGAAAGAAAGAGAAGTGCTCATTGAACACCTACAGCAGCAACTGAAGAAGGCCCAGGATAGAATGAAGGCTCAAGCGGATCGGCATCGCACGGACAGATCATTTGAAGTAGGGGACATGGTATTGCTCAAGCTGCAGCCATTCATCCAAACGTCGGTGGCTCGCCGCCCATTTCAGAAACTTGCCTTCCGTTACTATGGTCCGTATGAGGTGCTGGCAAAGGTCGGAGCAGCGGCGTATCGCCTGAAGTTACCCGACGACAGTAGAATCCATCCGGTGGTGCATGTGTCCCTGCTCAAGCGTGCGATGGGCGCTGAGGTTCCGGTAAATGCTGATCTTCCTCCCACTAATGCAGTGTTACAGGCGGAGCAGGTGCCGAAGCGTATCCTGGACCAGAAGAAGATTTCCAAGCATGGCGTCGAGCATCAACGTGTGCTGGTGCAATGGGGGGAGCTCCCTGCGTCCTTGTCCACATGGGAGGATCTGGCTCAGCTGCGGCAGCAGTTCCCAACAACGCCGTCTTGGGGGCAAGACGACCCTCAAGGGGGGGGGAGAATGTCACGACTGACACCATGGGCTCCACCCATGACGCGTCTGCAGCTGCACCGGGCCCGCAGGACAGGGAAAAGACGAGCAACGAGGAAAGGTGAACGCTTACAAGTGGACCAGTTAGGGGAGATTTGACGATAACCCCCCAGGCCACTTAAACCCCACATGTCAGAGACAGCGGCGGGGGTATATGATCAAGGATTTGCCAACAAGGGGGGTTATCGTCAATTGTCCCCGCAAGGGGATTATCAATTATTGTATCCAAACAGATCTAGAAGAGAAGCTGATCTTCTCCTTCCTTCGGCACCCTCTCCTTCCCTGATCCACCTACTACTCCTTCTCTCTTCCTCCTAGATCCTGATCGGGTACGTTACAGACGCGCTGGCCATGGCTTCCCCTCGCCATCGCCAGGACGGAGACGGACCACACGACGGCGCGCCGACGTACGCCGGCATGGCGAAGCTGGTGCCGGCGCTCCCGCTCGAGACGCGGTGCCCGCCGTTCGCGCTGCGGCGCTACGGCGGCTTCTGGCTGCCGGAGGCGGCCCTGCGGCGCGGCCTCCCGGCGTTGCACGCCGGGTTCGCGCCCAGGCGCGCAGACGTGCTCCTCGCCAGCTACCCCAAGTCCGGCACCACCTGGCTCAAGGCCCTCGCCTTCGCCACCGTCCGCCGCGCCGTGCACCCGCCTTCTTCCATCGACCACCCGCTCCGCCGTCGCAACCCGCAGGACTGCGTCCCGTTCCTCGAGTTCGACTTCGACCACGGGGACATGGCCGAGCTCGAGGCGCTCCCTTCCCCGCGGGTGCTCGCCACGCACCTCCCCTACTCGCTCCTCCCCGACCGCGTCGTCGCCGACGACGGCGCGCGGATCGTGTACGTCTGCCGGGACCCCAAGGACGCGCTGGTCTCCTCGTGGCTCTTCACCAGGAAAGCGTCGCCGAGTGTCGGAGTGGACTCCGACTCCTACTCGCTGCAGGAGGCGGCCGAGCTTTTCCGCGAGGGCCGGTGCTTCTACGGCCCTCAGTGCCGGCACGTGCTCGAGTACTGGGACGCGAGCCGCCGTCCCTTCGGCGGCGGCGAGGTGCTGTTCCTGAGGTACGAGGAGATGCTGCGCGACCCGGCGGGGAGTCTGAAGACGATGGCGGAGTTCATGGGATGCGGCTTCTCCGAGGAGGAGGTGGCGCGAGGGGTGGTGGACGAGATCGTGGACCTGTGCAGCCTGGAGAAGCTGAAGAACATGGAGGCCAACAGGGACGGGCGGCGGAACGCGTCGGGCATCAGGAGCGACTCTTTCTTCCGGAAGGGGGTCGCCGGGGACTGGAGCAGCCACATGTCGCCGGAGATGGGGAAGATGCTGGACGAGGCCGTCGAGGAGGCACTCCAGGGGTCTGGGTTCAGCTTCTCTGGCTGAGCTCCGGCGAGCACTGGCCAGGGCGGTAGTGCGGGGCAAACAACAATGTCATTGCAAAGCACGGCTTGGAACACATGTTTTGTGGCGATCCATGGATTTAAGGCGCGAGTTTGATTCCAGTTTCTTGCTCGAAAGTTGATTGTCTTGTAAGTTCAAACAGTAGTTTGATAACTCATTCCAAATGTTTCTTTCCCAAAGTTCCGAATCATTCCAGTTCTACAATTTCAGTCCTCATTCAGTATCTTATTGGGAAAGTAGTGGTTGTACCCATGTTGGGTGCACCCAGGCTGCACCCCCTTATTCACACCGTTGAGTTGCTATGAGATTCGTGTCGTGGACCAGTCTATTTTGGTCGGATGCTAGGCGATTAGCATAGATCAGTAATTAGCACTGGTGTGGCAGACTAGCTATGCTATAGGTTTCAGGAATTCAGGCAGTAGGTTGATAGGTGCTAGTACGTTGCATGCATTGTTGTTGTCAGGCTCAGCTGCACCGCCTCCCACGTTTTTGTCTTGCAGCGTCTGGCGCCGCCTAGGAGAAGCGTGTCTCTCTCAGCTAAAAAGTTGTGGCACACATAGGCTACTGTGAGCGGTGAGCGACGAGCAGTAGGGGACAAGGCTCCCAACCATATGCAGAAATTTTTTAAGGCCTCCGATTGTTTATGTAAGGAGCTATGTGGACTCCCTATACCTCTCCTTTGAACAGCACTTTTGTGAAACATAGTACGCTCACAGAAGATCTCATTGTGTAGTAAAAAGTGAAAAGGCCTTTTGACTATCGCTCCTATTGCTTCAGATACACACGCAGTCTAGCGATCGAGCCACCCCTTCATATTCATGCGCTTGTCCTCTCTCACTGCTCAACAGTTTCAAAAGATGTGACGTGGCAAATACACAAGGTTAGGAAATTTTTTTGTTGTACTCCCTCCATCTTACAATAGTAAGAATATTTTTCAAGCTATGTTAGCTTAAAAACTAATTTATATTATACAATGGAGGAAGTAATTTACAACTATCTATTGGTACTATATGAATAAAATTAGGCTGGCATTTTGCAAACGTAGCACCAGAAAAAAAAATCAATTATTGTTTGTTTAAATGTTGACTTGCAATCTAAATTCATATAAAATCTAACTTCTGACAAGGCAAAGCATAGAGCCGTCGCCACGAGGCTTGAGACCTAGCTTACCACTAGTACTATATAGTCTCACATTTTTTCGGAAAATGCTATACACTCTCTACATTCCAATAAACAAGACGAGTACACTTTTCTAAATTCTATTTTGACAATAATTATATCAATAATATATATTTTATGACTTAAAAATTATATCATTGAAAATTTCTTTCGAATATAAATTCAAGGGTATAACTTTTATCACATATAACATGTATTTGGTCATTCTATTTTTTTTGTCAAAAGGGAGCGAGTATACCTCTTTTAACCGCACGAGATTAGATCACTGTTGTAAATCCCAAAGTTTATAATATCTCTCGATATAAAATCTTGTGTCATGTTATGGTGATTTGATCTTCTTTTGTTTTTTCATTGCTTGTCGTATCTCTGATATTAAATACGAAAAATGGTCACCGCAGATTGACGATATGCCCCCGCAGGTGTTCCAGGTATGACATGCATCCGCAGATGTTTCTAGGTACAACATGCCCCCGCAGGTGTTCCTGGTACAATATGATGAGAATGCACCAGTAGATATTTCGTATACAAATTTGGTTGTGCCATGCGCGGAACAACCCTCACAGTAGCGTGGTGCCCCGTCCAAGGTGCAGCATGCCCCTGCAGGTATTCCAGGTATAACATGCGCCCGCAGGTGTTCCAGGTACAACATGATGGGAATGCACCAGTAGATGTTCCGAGAACTAATTTGGTTGTGTTGTGCCCGGAACAGCCCTCACAGTAGTGTCCGACAATCATCCCAGGTACAACATGCCCTTGCAGGTGTTCTAGGTACAACAAGCGCCCGCAGGTGTTCCAGGTACACCATGATGAGAATGCACCCGTAGATGTTTCGGGTACAAGTGTGTTTGTGTCGTGCCCAGAACAACCCTCACAGTAGCGTGCACCCCATCCCAGGTACAACATGCCCCTGCAGGTGTTATAGGTACAACGTGCCGCCACAGGTGTTCCAGGTACAACATCTACTATATAGTCACGAGGCTTGAGACTAGTGGAGCGGTACAGATCAGTTTCGACCTACCTCACCACTACTATATAGTTTCACATTTTTTCCGGGAAATGCTATACACTCCCTCCATTCCAATAAACAAGGCGCACACACTTTTCTAAATTCTATTTTGACCATAAATTATATCAATAATATATATTTTTGTGACTTACAAATTATATCTTTGAAAAGTTCTTTCGAATATGAATTCAACGGTATAACTTTTATCACATATAACATTTATTTGGTTGGTCTACTTTTTTGTCGAAAGGGAGCGAGTATACCTCTTTTAAGTCACCGCACGGGATTCGATCAATGTTGTAAATCCCAAAGTTTATAATATCTCCCGATATAAAATCTTGTGTCATGTTGTGGTGATTTGATCTTCATTTTTTTATTGATTGCCGTATCTCCGATATTAAATACGAAAAACGGTCACCATAGATTCACAATATGCCCCCGTAGGTGTTCCAGGTACAATATGCCTCCGCAGATGTTTCTAGGTACAACATGCCCCCGTAGGTGTTCCTGGTACAATCTGATGAGAATGACCAGTAGATATTTCGGATACAAATTTAGTTGTGCCATGCGTAGAAGAACCCTCACAGTAGCGTGGCGCCCCATCCCAGGTACAACATACCCCTGCATGTGTTCCATGAGAATACACCAGTAGATGTTCCGGGTACAAATTTGGTTGTGTCGTGCCCGGAACAGCCCTCACAGTAGCGTGGACACTCGTCCCAGGTACAGCATGCCCTTGCTGGTGTTCCAGGTACAAGAAGCGCCCGCAGGTGTTCCAGGTACACCATGATGAGAATGCACCTGTAGATGTTCCGGGTACAAGTGTGGTTATGCCGTGCCCGGAACAGCCCACAGTAGCGTGGCAGCCCGTCCCATGTACAACATGCACTTGTAGGTGTTCCATGTACATGATGCCCCCGCAAGTGTTCGAGGTACAACATGATGAGAGTGCACTAGTATATGTTCCGGGTACATGTGTGGCTGTGTCATGTCCGGAACAGCCCTTATAGTAGCCTGGCAGCCCGTCCCAGGTACAACATGCCCCCGCAGGTGTTCCAGGTACAACATGATGAGAATGCACCCGTAGATGTTCCGGGTACAAGTGTGTTTCTGTCGTGCCCAGAACAACCCTCACAGTAGCGTGCACCCCGTCCCAGGTACAACATGCCAAAATTTATGTACTAGTGCACTCCGTAGGTGTTCCAGGTACAATATGCCTCCGCAGATGTTTCCGGGTACAACATGCCCCCGTAGGTGTTCCTGGTACAATCTGATGAGAATGACCAATAGATATTTCGGATACAAATTTAGTTGTGCCATGCGCAGAAGAACCCTCACAATAGCGTGGCGCCCCGTCCCAGGTACAACATACCCCTGCATGTGTTCCATGAGAATACACCAGTAGATGTTCCGGGTACAAATTTGGTTGTGTCGTGCCCGGAACAGCCCTCACAGTAGCATGGACACTCGTCCCAGGTACAGCATGCCCTTGCAGGTGTTCCAGGTACAAGAAGCGCCCGCAGGTGTTCCAGGTACACCATGATGAGAATGCACCTGTAGATGTTCCGGGTACAAGTGTGATTATGCCGTGCCCGGAACAGCCCACAGTAGCGTGGCAGCCCGTCCCATGTACAACATGCACTTGTAGGTGTTCCATGTACATGATGCCCCCGCAAGTGTTCGAGGTACAACATGATGAGAGTGCACTAGTATATGTTCCAGGTACATGTGTGGCTGTGTCATGCCCGGAACAGCCCTTATAGTAGCGTGGCAGCCCGTCCCAGGTACAACATGCCCCCGCAGGTGTTCCAGGTACAACATGATGAGAATGCACCCGTAGATGTTCCAGGTACAAGTGTGTTTGTGTCGTGCCCAGAACAACCCTCACAGTAGCGTGCACCCCGTCCCAGGTACAACATGCCCCTGCATGTGTTATAGGTACAACGTGCCGTCGCAAGTGTTCAAGGTACAACGTCTACTATATAGTCACGAGGCTTGAGACTACTGGAGCGGTACGGATCAGTTTCGACCTAGCCCACTACTACTATATAGTCCCACATTTTTCCGGGAAATGCTATACACTCCCTTCATTCCAATAAACAAGGCACGCACACTTTTCTAAATTCTATTTCGACCATAAATTATATCAATAATATATATTTTTGTGACTTAAAATTTATATTATTGAAAAGTTCTTTCGAATATGAATTCAACGGTATAACTTTTTATCACATATAACATGTATTTGGTTGTTTTTTTTTATCAAAGTGGAATTTTAAAAAGCCTCCACGCCTTATTCATGAAAGGAAGCATGTATACCTCTTTTAAGTCACAACACGGGATTAGATCATTGTTATAAATCCCCCGCAGGTGTTCCAGGTACAACATGATGAGAGTGCACTACTATATGTTCCCAATACAAGTGTGCTTGTGCCAAGCCGGAACAACCCTCTTAATAGCGTGGTCACCCGTCCTAGGTACAGCATGCCCCCGCAGGTGTTCCAGGTACAACTAGCGCCCGCAGGTGTTCCAGGTACACCATGAGTAGAATGCACCCGTAGATGTTCCGGGTACAAGTTTGATTGTGCCGTGCCCGGAACAGCCCTCTCAGTAGCGTGGCGGCCCGTCCCATGTACAACATGCCCTTGTAGATGTTCCAGGTACAACATGCCCCCACAGGTGTTTGAGATACAACATGATGAGACACTGATGTCCAGCGTCTTTGAGGATACGTGACCGTTCTACGTTTTCATGCCTTCGTGTAAATAAATGCGTCTAGAGAGCAAACTGTGGCAGAAGTAATATAATGTGAGAAATTAGCCATTGATCCAAACTGGGTTCACTAGTAGAAAACAGGGCTTTCGTTTGGGCCTGGCCAGCCCATTAGTCCCGGTTCTGCACGAATCGGGACCCATGGGGTCCATTAGTCCCGGTTTGTGAGCTCAGGGGGCCGGCCGGGGCCTCGTTGGCATTGGTCCCAGTTCGTTTCGACCCATTTGTCCTGATTCTAGGCACGAACCGGGACCAATGGGCCTCGCTCCTGGCCCACAGCCATTGGTCCCGGTTCGTGGCTCGAACCGGGGCAGAAGGGGGAGCTTTAGTCCCGGTTCTAGCCACGAACCGGGACAAATGAGTTGCCTATATATACCCCATCGCCGCAGCAGAGCACTCCACAGTGCTCTGTTTTTTGCTGGCCGACGAGGGGGAGGGCATTGGGTGGTCTAGCTCACCTCCTATGCACATAAGGTGTTCGATGAAATGCCCGAGCCACACTAGTTAAGCTTTCTCCTCTCGAAGCTCGACCTCCGAGCTCCATTTTTCCCGAGATTTGTCTAGGTTTATATTAGCGGTCCGTCACGCCCCGTCCCCGTCTTCACCGCTGTCGATGGCCCGCGCCGATCTCGTCGCCGGCACCACCGTGGTGAGCCTCTTGTTCTTATCTTCTTTCTGAAAGAAAAAGATTCATACTTTACATAGATACTTGTCTAATTTTCTTACTTTTGACACACATAATTATATATAATGCACGCAGATGAACCGGCAATGGATGTACGGTGATAGACACACCTCCGAGTATATTAAGGGCGTGCATGATGCGAGCATGAAGAGTTATTATTATGATGATGATTCCACCTCCGAGTAGAAGTTGTATGATGATGATTAGTAGGACTTATTATTATGATGATGCATGATGCAGGCATGAAGAGTTATTATATATCAGTGGATGAAATGAATATGGATTGGATTGAAGTGAAGGCAACAAGCATGTGGTGCATGTCGAAAGTAGTACTGATCCAAACTTTATCAAGTTAGGATTAGTATTACTTTCGACATGCACCACATGTTGCCTTCACTTTAATCTAAGCTATGTTTAGGCATATCAGTAGCGTTGGTAAATCAAGCATGGAAATAAGAGAGGACACTTCTCTCTATTAGCTAGCTAACACACCCTAAATTACCCCCTAAACCACCCCTTTTCAGAAAAAAAACAAAAACCTCAGCTCCTGCCAGCTGCTGACGCGTTGATGCCTATTGGTCCCGGTTGGTGCCACCAACCGGGACTAAAGGCCCTGCTGCCTGGGCTCGCTGCACCGGCCACGTGGAGGCCCATCTGTCCTGGTTTGTGTAAGAACCACGACTAAAGGCTTAGGGCATTAGTAACGACCCTTTAGTCTCGGTTTAAAAACCAGGACAAAATGGGCCTTATGAACCGGGACAATAGGCCATTTTTCTACTAGTGGTTGTAGTCATGGTCAATGCATAATTTTATTCTTAGTATTTAAGAGAAATGCTGGTACACACTGATTGAAATTAGAGTCCCCGGACAAAGTCATGGATCACACACTTTCCCTAGACCAGACGACTAGACGCGTATAGACTATAGACTAAGGCATGGATGCTGCTTTCAGAAGAAGAAAAATGCACAGCAGGGGCATCTATTTGGTTGAACGATGCGGCGCCTTGCTCTATGCACACGCCCGCCAGCTAATTGGATTCTGCGTGACACGAGGCATCCACGTGACCTTGTTTCATTTCTCTGCATTGCATGCATGCGGGTCATGTGCAGTCATGTCGGGTTGCCGAGAATCTATTTTACAAAGCAGACCGGGACAAAAGGAGACAGACGACGGCTGATAGCTAAGACTTTTTTCTCTTGGTAAACTTGTCGATTTACATTTACCAACGGCGACGCCACGCTGTGCTGTCAAGGTACTCGCTCGCCTCACACTCATGTTCCAGGAACAGCTGTAGTTCCTGTCCCATGTATAGCATGCATCACACTTCTGTTCCTGGCACAACTCCCGTTTCTGTTCCATGTACATCATATTCCTATTTCGCGGGAAGTGTACATCATATTCCTTGAACAAGAATAATCCTCTCCTCGTCCCTACCTGTTCCAGGCACACCACACCCATATTGTTCCGGGTACAGTACTTGGGCAAGATATTCTCGGATCAGGTCGTCATGAGGCCAGGACAAGACATGCCAGCCTGGCGATCCTTTTTATTTTTGAGTAGGAGTATATCTGTTTTTCTTATATAAGTGTAGGATTTTTTTTGAAACTCAAGTGTAGGATTTTTTTGATAAGAGTAAAAGTATATCTTTTAGTACGTGCACGTCTGCTTGCGCTGGAAGAGGAGGATTCCACTTCCACTTCTCTTCGAGGGTAAACGTGCCATGGCCAGTACGCCTTTGCCACGCTCGAGCCAGAGGCGAGTTACTAGCGTTTCGACAAGGGTTAGATATTGAAAAAAAATTGAACTAGGGTAAAATCATGCTTTTATTAATATGTACCTCGGCGGCGGATGGATTCCTGTAGCGGTGGCGCGCGCCGGGAGGAAGGCTGGGCAGCAGCGCGGACAAGGCGATGCTCTCTGCCTGATTTGGTTGGGCTCGGTGGTGCTCCTCGAGGCTGGCGCTACCTCTACATGCTCACAACGGGAGGAGGTGTGGGCGGGGCCTCCCTGGCGAGGTTCCACCCAGATCCCGCGCATGGGCTAGTCTGATTGTGCGCATCCCCGGCCCGATCTTGAGCGCGGCGGTGCGGGCCTGCCTTATTTGGCGTGTTCCCGTCCGGTTCCAGCGATCGACATTGTGGACCGGTTAGATTTCGGCACGGTCCCAGTGAGATCCAGCGTGCGGCGGTGCGTGATGTTTTCCGCCCAATGCCTGTCTGCGGCGACGCGGGTCTGTTAGATCCGGCGGGCTCCCAGCTTGTCCTGCGCGCGGCGGTGCGGACAGCCAGTCGGCGTGGCTTCCGCCCAACTCCGTCATTCAGTTCGGTCTCGGTGGTGCGTGTTCATCCTCCTTTTTGCTCGGTGACATTTGGGTGTCCCCAAAGGTTGAGATGGTCTGTTAGAAGCTCGACTTCGGATGAAAATCTCGCATCGACCTTGTCGACACCAGCGGCAATGGCATATGTGGATGTCGTTATCCTTCTTGAAGGGGTTGCTGTGGATCTTGATGTACCTCGACATCTCGTGTCTGATGGTCTTCAGGTGAAAACCTAAGAGTTGGCTATGCCGGATCGGGTGACGGTGGTGTCTGCAACATCGCTTCCTCCTTGGAGGCGTCACTTTGGAGACCTCGACGACGGCCTTCGAGGGTGTGCGTGGCTGTCGGTGGAGCTTGGGTTCGTGTGGTTGTCGGGAGAGTTGCTTGTAGCTTGTCACTGGCCGGTGGTTGCGATTTGTGGTGCTCTTGACCTAGTTTAGCTAGCGTTTTGCCCGTTTGTTAGGGTTTTAGCTCGGTTTTCTTTTAATTAACTGAGCGGTCTCTTTGTACCATTTCTCTTTGATCAATGAATATAGCAACTCTACTATTATCATTCAAAAAAAAAAAAGAGTTCCAACAGATAAACAGATGGCCTTCGGTCCTAGCTGGGCATCTAGTTCTAAATGTTGATGCTTCCTTTTCTGTTGGAACAAACTCCGGCGCTTGTGGAGCAATTATCAGAGATTATAAAGGGCATTTCATTAATGCTTCTACAGCTAGGCTTGAGCATGTGGATGCACTAAATCTCAATGAAGGCCATTCGATGACGGCATCGCCAGTGTTGGATGATTGCAGGAGTATATTGTGTGATTTTGGAAAGGTTACATTTGAGCATTGTTTTAGAGAGTCCAATGTAGTAGCTCATGAATTAGCTAAATGGGGATGTGTGAACGACCCTTCTGTTTGGGACGAGGCACCTCCTGGCTTCCTTGTTAAATTCTTAGCTGATGATGTAACCGTTATTTGAGTTAATAAAGTAATCTTTCCGTAAAAAAATAGAGTTCCAACACTTGCACGGCGATCGCTCATGTCAATGCCTGCTACGTAGAGACTAGGCGGGAATCTAAGTAGGCATGCTCGCGCGTTTCGTCTAAAAACATCACAACTTATAGGGATACTAAGGTACACGATTGTCACACGCAAGCACATTTGTTGACATCTAATGATAACATAGTTATAGATCTGCATACCACGTCCTAGTGTTTGCAAAAGACAAGGTGCCTGAATATAGTACAGCATTAATGTGCACATAACCGGCTGCTATGGCGTCCTCAGAAAGCCAGGAGCTTTCGAGCTTTCTGAAACAAAATACAGCTTTCTAATACGCCATATGATATACCATTCAGTTCAGAACCCGCGTTTCTTGCACGATGACCTATTATGACCTTCTCCCTTACATCTGCTACATTTGATAACCCTCTTGTATTGGGATATCAAATCATTATGATGGTCGCTAGAGGTGTTGTCTCTTCCGATTTCTGACAGAAAGTTTGGTTGATTGTAAACACTATCAACCTTCTTGCTCTTTTGCTGGAAGAGTGATACATAATCCATCCTTGATTTCATCCTTACAGTTGCTGTCCTACCTTTGGATTTCACTCGCTTTGGCGGATGCAACTGCTCACATGACGTGATGGCAATGAAATTATCTGCATCACACCGTCCTTCACCCGGCTCATTATGGCTTTCCTCCTCCAGCAATCGCATATGTCTAGCTTCGGTCCTCAGTTCCTGAAAAACTTTTAGTGTCTTGTCAAGCATGCCCTTGCAAAGGGAGGTCTCCTTCACCGTTTCTAGAGCGGCAATGTACAGGATATTTTGCCGGTATGAAGCATCGTCTGGCTGAATCGATGCATGAGGCAGAGCAAGGTTTGAAGGCTGCACTTCCTTTGCCATTTTGGTCCACCTCTTCACGATGTTCTTACTCGGGATTTTGAGTATGTCGTTTCGTATCAGAACCTGCTTGATCAATCAGGAAAAAGAACATTGATCAGCAACAAGCTGATAGAAACCTGCATAGGAAGAAAAAAATACCAAGGACACTAACCTTGATAGAGTGACAGCACAACATCCCACTATGCTGAAAGTATCCACAATCAGTCTATGAAATCACCACCATCTCTGATAGCAACCTTGTACCTCCTCATCTCGTATTCAGGCAAGTAATCCGGTCGGGCACGTGTGACCTCAAATTCCATATTGCTTATGCAATTAGATATAATAAACGATGCAGCTTGATAAAGCTCCTCTTCAAATTTAATGAACACACCCTTAGTATATATCTTGGCTGCATCAGCTTCCAAGGGGAACCCTCCGTTGAGTCTTCGACGTTTCTGCAAACAAACATACACACACAGAAAGCAGCTTGATTATACTAAGTTCAATCTTGCAACAAATTTTATGCTAAGCAAATGGTGCAAAAGCTTGTGAGGCATTACACTTTTTGTGTGTGGATTGAACAATCTAAGCTACAGGTTTGATGCATTTCGGGTTTGTATATCTTATGAATATTGATCTAGCGGTATATATATCAACTAAATAGACACATCAAAATATGCATATTTGGGCTTCTCACCATCTTTGTCATGTGTTGCTGCCTGCCCTCATCCGATGTGCGTGATTGGAGTAGCTTGTTGTACTGCTTGACAAATAGGTGCATAGGTGATGAACGAGGTATGTACTGTTTCAGCAGGTGGTTTGCGCTCTCGCTGCGTTGAGTACTTGTCATCCCAGCACAGAACACACTGGAGAAGTATGGTTTAGCCCACATGGTCCGCTTGCTATATAGATTCTCAAGATAAGGATTATCCTTCAGATTGTACTTATCTATAAGTTCAGCCCACTTTCCCTCAAATTCTGTGACACAAATAATATCATTTATAATTTTGTGGAACTCATGTTTGAATCCACTCTTCTTGCTGTATACAGGGCCAAGCTTCTCCTTTGCGCACCTCAATACATGCCACTTACACCACCTATGCTTCGTATTTGGCAATATGTTTTCTATTGCTCCTTCCATCACCTTGCACTGATCTGCACATAATGATTTTCATGTTAACATGGAAAAGATGCCAAGCATACATTATGGAAATTATCAAATTATTCGTGATATCTTACCAGTCAATATTGTGACTGGATGCTTTCCATTCATCGTGTCGACGAAAGTTTTGAAAGCCCACTCGAACCCCTCAGTAGTTTCATGACGCATCAGCACTCCACCGATATGACAGATTGGTAGTGGTTGTTCACACCAACAAATATACCAAAGGGCATATTGTACAGATTAGTTCGGTAAGTCGTGTCAAAGGTGACAACATCTCCGAAATATGCATAGTCTTCACAGTTCTTTCCAGTGCACCACAATATTGACTGAACGGAGCCTCCTTTGTCAACGTTGACATATACCTGAAGGTTAGGGTCAGCAGTTTTCATTTGATGCAAGAGATCAATAGTCTTATGTATGTCATCATTGATTGATTCTTGCGCAAGCCGTGAGCACAAATACTTCAGGTTCTGCTTACGGTATGGCACGCCTCCATTTTGACCATGTGTAGCGCAGAGGATGTTTTAAACCTTGCTGAGGCTGATATTGTTCTCTCGGAGATTCCGGATGAAGTCCGTCATCAAAGGATCTATGTAACTATGAGAATTCCATTGACGCGTCTCCTCATGCCCAGCTGATAGCGGGTGGTTGTGTACATTGTCAAACATAGTGACGTACCACCCATGGTCTCTAGTGCGCAGTAGACGAATCCTCGCTTTGCATCCTGTTCTGCATGTTTCGGAATTCTCTTTCTCACTCTTGCCCTGAACATATACACACCCAACGGATATTATTATAAATCTAAATGATGTCCAACATGATACCAAGTATACGAAATGAATCAGCTAAAAGTCAGTTGAAAAAGCTACGAATAATACGTACATGGCATTGGCATACTATCTCATGCATAGTTTTGTACTTCGCCTCATTTATCCTGGTCTTGCCATGCCGGATCCCAAAACCGTTCTCCCATGAAAAAATATTGTACATCTCATATGCTTCTTTACACGAGTCAAATGTAAAACCTTTAACCGGGGCAAATAGATTGTTATTGCTGTTATCGGTTGCTCTTGCGATACAGACTTGCAGATAGTTGCTTTTGCTCGGTATAATCCTTTCATCAGGTCCAGACACGCCTCTGAATCTGCATTTTACAGTAGATTCAGTTATGTCGCTATATGCATGTAACAGTAGATGGCCTTGACCAATACAATGTGGAGTGGATGGTTAACTGAATTTCAATTAATTTCTTGAATTGTCTCATTATCAGATTCTATCTATGGTTGAATCCTAACAGTAGCGTCAGTGTGACAAGGTGCAGAACTCCTGACGAGGTTTCAATGTCAACATAATCACAATCAAACATGAATATTGCTATGAATCAAAATATAACAGATGCCCAGACAAAACATTTATCCACATGAGTTGTCAGGCGTGTATGCATATATATAAACATATATGAGATTATACATGGAAACTTCCTGTGTCGATGTCACACCTCACAACAAATATTGGAAAATTGACCACAACGAATGCATAGTGTTATTTTCATTGTGCGATCCAACACTCTAGGCATCATATTCCAGCCGATTTATGGATAAAAAAACAGTGAAACGGCAGAATGAAACTACATGGAAGTCCACCAGATGGTTCCGCAAAAAAATCCAGCCTAAGTTAGGTGTTCGCTGGATCTGCAGAGACAACATTCGTACCTCTTCTTCCAATTCCTGACGACGGCCGTGGGTTGCTTTGCTGAGATAGCCGGGGTCTGGATGGCTCCGTCCGCTAACAGCCCGGGTCTGGATGGCTCCGTCCGCTCTGCCCGTTGAGATGGTCGGGGTCTGAATGGCTCCGTCGTCTGAGACGGCCAGGATCTGGATGGCTCCGTCCGCACTACAACCGCTGGCGGAATCTGATACAGCGGTGGTGGCGGCACAGCTCCTGGGAACGGGAAAATGAGAAATTTGTCAGGCACCACAACGTTTAGGCTTGGAATAAAACCGAAATTCGTCTCCCTAAAGATGAATCGGCCATGGATTGAGCTGACTGCATACCTTGATGCTGGCACATGTGTACCATTTCCCTCTCCACCTGGCCAAACTACAAGCTCGAACAGATCGATATATCGAGCGCTAGGGATCTGGTCGCCGTGCGGCTCTGCTACGGGCTTGATGCAGAAATCATCTGCTCCCCCATCCATCATCGCCCGGGAAGCAAGGTAGCTGGGCTCGGCTTCCATGGATTCTGCTCACATGGAAGACTAAGAATAGAGAGAGGGGACGGGGTGTGATGTGTGAAGGGAGCACTCACTGACGGCTTGGATATTGGGTGCACACAATTGAACGGGCTGGTTTGGCATCGCTGCTTTTGATGGACAGGGCCGACAGCTAGCAGTACATGTAAGGTCACATCAGTCAGACCGTGACGGTGAACAGTGAGCTATTTCAGCCCAGAACAATTTGAATCGGCCGTCTCTCCCGCGCGGGATTACTGTTCACGTACAGGATTAATTGTTTACTCGTTTGACTGTACTGGACGCATCTCGAGGTGAGGAAACACTCACAGACGGCTTGGATATTGGGTGCACCGTGGGTGCATTCATCTTGGGTATAGAAAAACCACACTCTATGTTATTTCAATATAATTCCGAGAATTTTCAAGTGCGTTTAAACATTTCAAATTCATTTAAATATTATTTCAACATGATTCTAAAAATTTGAAATGCATTTCAGTTTGTTCCGGTTATGCATTGCAATAGGAGTAAATTACAGTCTTAGTTCAATAACATTTTGATATTGAATGAATTTGAAATGTATTTCAGTCATGATTTAGTCAAAAATCCAAATATTCATTCCAAGTAATTTCAATCATGATTCAATTATTACTGTTTTAATTACGAGTGTGATTTAGTTAAATGGTTTTTTTTTTCAAATGCATTTCAATATTTCGATGCATTTGATGTACATTTCGGTCATGGCTCGATATAGTTTCAAATGCATTTTGGCCAAAATGTCTTATAATACAGAATCAGGACTAAAATGTATTTCAAAAATTGAAGTGGAATTATAAAAAATGGTGCATTGCATTTAAAAAAGATTGGGAAACCCAAGGATGACCAGAATGCATTTCAAAATGCTGAACTGTATTTCACACATGTTGTGAAGTGTATTGTTGAAATATTATTAAATCACATTTTGGGTAAACGATCATGATCAGGTGGGCCACGCATCACACCAGTCGTGTGCGAGCTATTTGATCGGAAGTGACCAGACGCTCCCGCTTGCGCCAAGTGCGCCTACCTTATCTCCAAATGAAGTGTTGTCATACACTCGTTCCACCCTCGTGCCACCCCCCCCCCCCCCCCCCCGCGCGCAATGCTACATCAACGGACATTTACGGGCGTTTTATGGGGTGAGGATTAGTTGGCAATCTCTGTAACTGGATCAAGGGGGGAGGGAGAGGGCAACTTTAGTTGGTTGGGAGGGTCCGTTGATTCCCTGTATAAGTCCGTCAATCTACCATTTTTGCTCCCCCCCACCCTCCCCACAAACACACACCTCTCATAATTTTCTCCTCCTTCCCGTCGCTCTTGGCCGTTGACCTCTATCCTTCCGAAAAGCAAATCCGTCATGGATTTCCCAAGCTTATATCCACCATGGATTCCCAAAACTCATACACACTCCTCCTGGATGCTTCCCACCCCCCCTGCTGCAAATCGATTGCCACAGCTGCCACATGTAGCCATGGCACCGCACAAGTCATGACGTCCGATGTAGTCGGTTGTTGTAGAGGAGAGGAGGCCGGGAACTGCGACGGGCGCATGCAGCTCAGGAGGATGTCATGGCCGCTGAGGCCAGGAGCTACAACCTGCGTGGAGGAACAACGATGGGGGAGCAAGATGTGCGTGAAGATTGCTATGACTGGCGACTCCATGATGTTGGGATGGACGACTCGCGGTGTTGGGACCGATGATGGCCCATGTCGCAACCGTGTCGCGCAGATGCTGGAACAGCGAGGGTGGCATAGCTACAACCAACAAAGATGCTGGAACCAGTAGGAACCACTTGAACCGGCAACCATAGGCGCTGGAGACGGTGGTCACCGGCGCTTCAATTGTCACAACATTGAGCTACAACCGATGAGTTTTTTGCTAGGGCTGGCACCGGCAAGCCATTTTTGCTGGACCGGTGAGCATTTTTGTTGGGGCCAGCGAGCATTTTTGTTGCAATGGGCAACTACTAGAGCTGCGAGGGGGTGATTCGTGGTGCTACGACCAGCGACTGCAGCCAACTACTGGAGTTTTCTAGGACTGGCGACACCCAGTGCTGGCACCGGTGGCGGGATGAACTACAAACTATGGTGATGAAAGCTTCCACCAGCACGTCGGCGAGCTGCATTGACCTACAGAAGAAGTTGCAAAGGCATGCAGACCACGAGGTGTTGGGACCATAGCCCGCAGTGTTGCGGTCAACATACGGTGACACCAGGACCGCCCGACAAGGATGCTGAAAACGTAAGATGAGGATGTTGCGGTGCTTGATGCTAACGGGGACAACCCAATTGGTGTCGCGGCGAGCCGACGATGGTGACCGCGTGTCGTGGGATGGTGGAGCTGCAGGCAGTGATTTCTCGTGCTAGAAACAGCTGACGGCAAAGCCACGATCGCCGATCGGCTTCCTCGGTGCTTTCTAGCGGCCATGGCCACCATAATTGAGGGAAGGGGGGACGTGGAGGGGACGGCCTATTACAAGCGATGTGATGTCGTGCGATGAGCTGGCGGAGGCAGCACAAACGCGAGGGTGGGAACGCGAAGGCGATATTGGTGGGGCATTTTTTGAGAAAGAAGCGTGAGAAAGAAGATGCGAGGAAAAAAATTGTTGATGTACAACAGACTAGACGACTGACGCCTAGCTCTGAGCTATGTTGTGTGAATTGTTTTGAAATATTACTAAAACTAAGTGAAATTCATTTTGAAAATAACTAAATATTGTACTCATGAAAATTCAAATCAAACAATTGAAAAGATCTTTTCCAAAATATGTATATCTTTTAAAATATTAACCTTCAATTATAATTTTATCTGTGCGCACGTATGTATTTTTTTATGTCTCCTGCATCCCTTTAAATACTATAAAAGTATTGTAGTGCATTCAATAAACGGGAATACACCGCACCAATCTCAAAGCTTGCACAAAATGACTGTCAAGTAGCACGCAAGCTAGAAAATCAGCACTCCAACGAGTATGACATTCGACATCTCGTACTAAAATCTAAATCATATTTTGATTCCTTAAAATAAGAATTTGAACAACCACTCAGTGAATAGATGCCATGTTACTCGCAAAAAACAAATATATCCATTGGGGTGTAAAATTGATGCCACCATATTTATAAAGAAATGAAAACATAAATATATAAATAAAATTATGTTGTTCAAGGTTTGCCCGGCTCCGGTGAGGGAGGGGCGATGACAGCGGCGCGCCTTCGGCTCGCTTCAGTGTTTGTAGTCGTTACTAGGTAGTCTACGGATCTGGATGTAATTTTTATTATTTCTAGAGTTCGTTGTACTACCATGATTGAAGATGAATAGATTGAAAGTTTTTCCGAAAAAGTTGATCAAGTTATATTTTTTTTTCTTGATAGGGAAAGGGAAACCGAAGAAACTCACTAAAAAGAAGAAAGAAGAGGAAACTGCCGCCGGGCCGCGGCCAGCTCGGCCCGGCACAGCCGCTTCCCTTTCTCCGCCCTCGGCTACACCACAGCTCTAGCGCGACCACTTTTCTCTCTGAAACTTGTCTAAAAAAACTGTTCTCTCTGAAACTAAAGCAGTGTGTCCGTCCCGTGAGCAGTGCGTCCGTCCCATGCGTGACGGTTAGGGTTTGCGTCTGGCGATCGTGAGGCAATTCGTCCTCGTCCCCAGAACCACGTCGCTGCTAGGGTCTCTCCTGCAGATTTCCAAACCCACCTCGATCCTCATCACCATCGTCCTTGCGTGGGAAGGATCGCGGCACCCCTCGCCCTCCGTTTCCTGCACACCCAAACCTATCCACCAGAAGCCTTCCGGGTGTGCTAGGGCACCCGGTCGTAAAACACCCAACCTAGATCGTCTCTGTTTGGTTTCTCTCGGCAGAAGATCAGAGGAGGAGAATGGAGGGAGTGGAAGGAAAGATGAAGAGGATGAATCTGTCGGAAGCGGAAAGAAAGGGAGTAAAGATTGGATGGAGGAAGGCTATACAGAAGCACAAGGAAGGGGCGGCAGTTAAGGCAATGGGGAAACTGATGTCAGATCGGCCAGGGTATACGGCAGGGATGGAGATCGCACTGGGAAAGGCTTGGTGCCCGATGCACAGATTGGAGGTAAAGGACATGGGGGGGAACAGATTCCTCTTTATTTTTCAGCACGAGGCAGGAAAGAGGAAGGCAGTGGAGAATGGACCATGGACTTTTGGGAAAGAGCTCTTGGTTGTGGAGGAATTTGATCCAGCAAAAACAATTGATGAATACTTGTTTGAGAAGGTTCCTATCTGGGTGCGTATCTACAACGTGCCACTAGGTATGATGTGCAAGGAACTAGCTGAGGATATGGGCGAGCAAATTGGCGAGCTAGTTGAAGTGGATACTGGTGGAGATGGTACTGCTTTAGGTCAATGCCTCAGGGTGAAAGTGAGAATCAAGGTAGTTGAGCCGTTGATGAGAGGAATGTTTCTTGACGATGATGAGGATGAAGATGGGGATACTATTGTGAAGGAGCCGGGGAAGAAGAAAGAAGAAGAGGCGAAGAATTGGTGCTACTTCCAGTATGAGTTTCTACCAGATTTCTGCTTCACTTGTGGCATAATGGGACACACAGACCGGGAATGTAAGAAGAAATTGAAGAAAGGTGAGGTAGCTGAATATGGGAGGTGGCTGAGGTACCTACCTAAGGGTAACCAAAGCTATGAGGATAGGAGGAGAGGGGGGACGGAGTATGGGAGAGGGTCTACAAGGAGAAGATATGGATGGCCCAGCAATGGCAGTAAGTCAGGAAGTGATGGTCCTTCTTGGAGAAAGCAGGGACAACAGGGTTCAGATGTATCAGAGAAGGGGAAGAGTGGGGAGGAAGGTGAGGTCACTAGTCCCTTGAAACTGAAGCAGATAGGGGAGAGGGAACTGAACGACAAGGCCGATGGAGGAGGAAGGAAGAAAGCCTTGTTCATCAATGGTGAGGGGGCGACACAATCCGAGGGAGTGCACACAACCACTAATGGAGGAAGGAAGGGTAAGGGGGTGATACAAGGGCCACAGTGGATGATAAGCAGAACTCGGGTAAGGTGGAGAACCGAAGGGGTGGTGAAGGGGGAAAAGACAAGGGGGTGCAGGTGGAGGCGGACGACAAAACCTGTAATGCTAACATACATGGGGACGGGGAGGCTAGCAGTGAGCAGAGTGCAGGGGGTCTCGAGCCACCAAAGGGGAAGGGAGGGAGGTATAAGAAGAAGCCCATAGAGGAAAGGTTGACGGGTGGGGAGGCAGTGACACTGGAGAAGAAGAGAGGGGCGGACGTGATGGAGATAGATGATTCAGGGGTGCCGAAGAGAAGCCGACATGAGGAGGGTGCTGGAGTGCAGGAGAAGAATGCCACAAAAAGTATCGTGAGGCTGTCAGAACAGCCCTGCGGGAACCAATGAGACTTATATCTTGGAATTGCCGGGGTTTGGGGAATGGCCCGGCGATTCGTGGTCTTCTGGATCTCCAGAAGAAGGAGGACCCCAACGTTCTTTTTCTGTCCGAGACAAAGATGGAGCAAATAAGGTTGGAATGGCTGCGGTGGAAAATGAATATGACATGCATGTTGGTGAAGAATTGTGAGGGACAGAGTGGTGGACTTGCCTTGTTTTGGAAGAAGGGAGTGAACCTACGAGTGGTGGGGTTTATGTCCAAGTACCACATCGACGCGGAGATCACTGAAGATGATGGGTTTAAATGGAGATTCACGGGCATATATGGTGAGCCTAAGATGGAGAAGAAGGTAAAGACGTGGAGGCTGCTGAGAAACCTGAAAAACCAAAATGACAAATCGTGGTTGTGTGCGGGTGACTTCAATGAGGTGCTGCATGTATGGGAGAAGGAAGGTGGGGCGCCGAGAAACCAGGGATATCTGGATAGGTTCAAGGACGCCTTGGAGTGCTGCGAGTTAGGCAACCTCGGCTATGTTGGTGATACCTTCACATGGAGAAACAACAGTCACACTGCTGAAAATTACATCAAGGAGAGGCTTGATAGGGCGGTCGCTACTCGATCATGGTGCAATCGATTCACTGCATATCGGGTTACAAATGGTGATCCCCGTCACTCTCACCATCGCCCGATCATCATTGACACGACGGGAGCAGCTGCGGCACGGAGAGGGGCCCCCCGAGCCAATAACCCGAGATTTGAGGCAAGATGGCTGGAGGAGGAAGGATGTACAGAGATTTGAAAAATGTATGGGAGAAGGAGATCTCGGTAGAGGGGAAGGAAGTGTCTGGTGCGGTGAAGGGGGTTATGAGAGAGTTGATAGAATGGAGCAGAAATATTTTGGGGGATCTTGAGAAGCGGATACATCGTCTTAAAAAAGAGTTAGAAGCGGAGAGGAGGAAGACTATCAGTGAGGTGCAGGTTAACTGTGAGCAAGTACTCCGTTTCAAGCTGAACCGTTTGGAAGAACAGTTGGAAACTTACTGGAAGCAGCGCGCTCATGTTAACTGGATGAAAAGAGGGGACCGTAATACGAAGTTCTTCCATGCTGCAGCCTCCGAGAGGAGAAGAAGAAATAGGATCAGAAAGTTGCGGAAGGAGGATGGAACTATAGTGGATAAGGAGGATGATATGAAGGCAGTTGTAACTAACTACTTTTTGAACCTCTTCACTTCCCATGCAGGTGTAAGGCAAGATGAGCTGCTGGCTTGTATTGACACTCGGGTTACTCCTAATATGAACGAGCTACTTCAGAAGGAGTACACCCGTGAGGAAGTCTTTGAGGCCTTGCAAAGTATTGGTGATTTGAAAGCCCCTGGTCCGGACGGCATGCCTTCAATCTTCTACAAAAAGTGTTGGAATGTGGTGGGCGACAACATTGTGGCTGAGGTGTTGAATGTCCTGAAAGGAGGACCGATGCCGGAGGGATGGAACGAGACATGTGTGGTGCTGATTCCTAAGGTAAAAAACCCTGACAGCATGAAGGATCTTAGACCAATTAGCCTCTGTAATGTGGTTTACAAGCTCATCTCCAAGGTCCTGGCCAACCGGTTGAAACAGATTTTGCCTGACATAATCTCCCCAAATCAGAGTGCATTTGTACCTGGACGCCTGATCACGGATAACATCCTTCTTGCCTATGAGTGCACACACTTTATAAAGAAGAAAAGGGGTGGCAAGGAGGGGTATGCAGCAGTGAAGCTCGATATGAGTAAAGCCTATGACAGAGTCGAGTGGCATTTCCTGGAGAAGATGATGCGAAGGATGGGGTTTAATGAGCAATGGATTAATCGTATCATGTTGTGTGTGACTTCAGTATCCTACAAAGTCAAGGTGAATGATGATTGCACGGAGGTGATCGTACCACAACGCGGATTGAGACAAGGGGACCCTTTGTCGCCCTATCTGTTCCTTATTTGTGCAGAGGGATTCTCCTCACTGTTGAACAAGGCGGAGGTGGAGGGAAGTCTGGCGGGGATTCGAATTTGCAATGCTGCACCGAGGTTTAACCATCTACTGTTTGCGGATGACTCACTAGTACTCATGAAAGCGACTCGTGAGAGTGTTGTGGCTCTGCAACATGTGCTACAACTGTATGAGGTTTGCTCGGGGCAGATTGTAAACTACGAAAAGTCCTCGGTTATGTTCAGCAAGAATACAAGGCATTCACAGAAAAAAGAGGTGTTGGACACTCTTAAGATTCGAGCAGAAGCTAGGACTGAGAGGTACCTGGGCCTCCTGGTCTATGTTGGGCAAGCTCGGAAGAAAATCTTTGAATATTTGAAGGATAGAATATGGCAGAAAATCCAAGGTTGGCAGGAGAGGCTACTGTCAAAGATGGGAAAGGATGTTCTTATTAAAGCTTGTGCGCAAGCTATCCCAACCTTTGCAATGTCATGTTTTGATCTCACTAAATCTTTGTGTGAAGAGATTGGCATATGATGATCTGTAGGTTTTGGTGGGCTAAACAGGAGAAGAACAATACATTGCATTGGCTCAGCTGGGAGCGGGGCCGTCCTATGTACCCTGAAAGAGAAACTATGTGATAGAAGCCCGCTTTCCCTCTCTTCTATCCCACCTAACCACTTCGGGTATCAGTGGCCTCGTGATCTCCATGAACAGAGATCACTACACAAAAACAACTATATGAAAAACTTGCTTGCTTCTTCGAATCTCGAAATAACAGAACATATAGAAAGTGTTTCTGTGATGACAAGGCCGAAGAAAGATGGGGGGATGGGATTCAGAGACATCTATGGATTTAATTTAGCCATGTTGGCCCGACAGGCTTGGCGCATGCTGTCCACGCCGGATTCCTTGTGCGCCCGAGTGCTAAAGGCAAGATATTTCCCAAACACTTCCATTCTTGATGCAATACCACACCCGGGCATCTCCTATACATGGAGGAGCATTTTGAAGGGGGTGGCACTCTTGAAAGAAGGCCTGATCTGCAGGGTGGGGGATGGAACTTCTATAAAAATTTGGTCTGACCCTTGGTTGAACAGAGAGGGATTACGCACTCCGAAGACCCCTCGTGGACGATGCCTACTAACCAGAGTGTGTGAATTGGTTGATCCAGACACACATCAATGGGATGAGAGCCTTGTAAGGGACATATTCATAGAGGATGAGGCGAAAATTATATTAGCCACCCCTGTTCGGGAGGATTATGATGATTTCTATGCTTGGTTTTATGATAGCAAGGGTCAGTTCTCGGTGAAGTCCGCATACAAGCTATATGTCAATGCAAGAGATCAAGGGCAGCCGGAATCATCTAACATTCCCCAGAACAATTGGGAATGGAAGGAGATCTGGAACTTGCCTTGCCAACCAAAAATTCAGTACTTCTCTTGGCGTCTTGCTCATAACAGCCTGCCCCTGAAACTAAATATGAAGCGTAGGGGCATCGACTGCGACACTATCTGTGTTTGCTGCAAAAGACTGGACGAGGATGGGGCACATCTCTTCTTCAGATGCAAGAAGGTTAAACAGGTGTGGCGTTCGCTGCAACCGGAGGAGTTAAGGGAAGAGATGTGTGTATGCAGAAATGCTACGGAGGTCATCCACGTAATCCTTCGGCTTCCAGAGAGTAGAAAGCTACTAGTTGCATGCCTCATGTGGAGGTGGTGGACCTGGAGGAACAAAATCAACGCAGGCGACAAGCTGGGGCACTGGAGAGCTTACCTGGAGATGTTAACTACTGGGCTACAGAGTCTCTCTCTATGCCATAAACCTTGTACTGAACAGCGTCGGTGCAGCAGTGGAGGAGACCTGAGGGAGAATGTCTAAAGATTAACTGTGATGGGGCCTTCTCAGCAGCGACTGGCACTGGAGGTTGGGGCTTCGCTGTGAGAGACCAAGCTGGCGATGTACGAGGATCTGGTGCGGGACGCCTGCAAAACATCGCATCGGCTGTGCAAGCTGAAGCGGAAGCTTGTGCAGAGGTTCTTAACGCTGCTTCCAGTTGGGGGATGACTAATGTTCAAGTCGAGTTGGATTGCCAGGTTCTGGTGAAAGCTTTGCAGGGCAGGGACGCAGATCTAGCAGCAGAAGGATTATTGTTCAAAGAGATTCGTGACTTCGCCCGTCTCAACTTTAGTCGTGTTTCATTTTCTTTTGTCCCGCGGGCATGTAATAGCTTAGCGCATGCATTAGCTGCCTATGGCGCTTGTCAGGCTGTTGACAGGGGCCTGAGAACATTCCAGATGATGTAAATGTTCGGGCCAGTTTGTTGGCTGGACCTGTGTGATGTATGGAATCGCTGTGTTCCATTTCAATAAAAAAAAAACTTTAGCGCGACCACCTGGGCTCCTCGGCGCCTTCATCGCAGACCTCCGGCGGCCTCCACTCCCAGATTCGCCACGCCACGGCCGCCTACCTCCGCGCCTCCACCTCGCCAAGCACCAACGTCAAGGTACCATCTCCCCTCTCGCTCCTCTTTTGGGGCCTGTTTGGATGGAGGCCATACATGCATATTTTTTCTCAGGCAGCGATCTCAGCCTCAGGCTTAGGAAATCCAACGCGTGAGATTCCTGCCTGAGTCAGGCAGCTTTCTCTGGAAGGAAACCAAACGGGCCCTTGCTCCGGACACAAGGCATACGGCCAAAAATTTCAGCCCTTGAACCCCCAAATAGACTAGGGTTTTTTGGACATTCGGGCGTCCTGCCGCCCCCGTTCCCGCTTGATTCGGCCGGCCGCCGCCCAGTGTTTGGCCGACGGCGAGGCATCTCGGGCCCCCTCAACCACCGCGCGCCATCTCCAGGCGCTAGAGCCCGCCTTCCCCTGCCCCCGTCCGCCGGAAGATATGCTGCATTGCTGCCGTTCCTTCCCCTCCTCCTGTCCTCTGCTTTGCTGCTGCTCCTCTGCTTTGCTGTTACTGTTTGCTATGATGCTGCCGCCGCTGCTGCTGCCAAGTTGCTCCTCTGCCATGCTGTTGCTGCTTTGCTGTGCTGCTGCTCCTCTGCTTGCGCCTTGCGATATTGTTGTGTACCAAAATGTCTTAAATGTAAAATGTACTACTACATGCTACCGCTGCAAGTGCGCATGGCCTCAAAGAGTGCATCACATTTGGGGATGGGAATTTGCAGTCTTTGTTGATCCATCAGATTGACAGAGAGCAAGTTGAATTGCTGGGAGCCTAGGATATACTCCGTCTGTAAATTAATATAAGAGCATTTAGATCACTACTTTAGTGATCTAAATGCTTTTATATTAGTTTACAGAGGGAGTACATCAAAATATAGCTATATGTGGGCGTTTAACCTACCGATTAATTCTCGAGAGATCAATTCAGTCAATTGGCCGACCAAAACCCCAAACTTGTTCAGTTCTAGTATTTCAGTGCGATATTTCCATTTCTGAGGTCATCAGTTCTGATCGTACATTGCTGAGACCTGTGGTGATGTAGATTGTAAAAGACTTGTTATTCCTCAGAATCTTGAGATATTACATCGTGCGATTGACTTGGTCTCTGCCTGTCTTATCTTGGCTCTGAGGCGGGGAGTACGTTCGAGATGGTGGCCAAGAACGAGATGTGGGCAGCTAAAGACGCAGCAACGAGGGCACGGGCAGTTGACGAGTCGAAGAAGTACAAGAGGTCGCTTGTGGAGATCGGTGTGATGCTGTCGATCAGCGCCATCTACATCCTCCTGAGCTTCCTCGTGCCGGGGATGTCCTGGCAGCACCAGATCATGTGCTGGCAGAACGCGATGATGGCCTTCGCTTTCACCATGATGTTCACCTGGATGCACCTGAGGACCTTTCGCTGGTCCATCCACAAGACTGAGTTGCCTCTGGTTTAAAGGGGGCGGGGGAGGAGGGTGCCATGGGTGGAGGAGAATATGTAGCCTGATGGCCTGGAATATCTAATTATGTAAGGAGGTGTGCCATGATCATGGATTCAGGAATTTTATCCCTAGTTGCTCTAAGCCTTTGACTTCTGTACTTTGTTAGATGAGGATTACTTGGGTTTAATATGATCTTTGGTAATGTGGCTGCCCAGGTATGAGTGCATTGCTGTTCGAGGTCTCAATCGGTAACAACACACGGGAGTTAATGCCTATTATGCTCTGTTATGTTATGCCATGAATATTGTGATTAGCTTGGTATAATGGATCAGTACATGGTTGTGAAATTGCTTCCATGCAAACTCACTCCCATTATTATGGCCGTGAAATTGACTTATTTGAAATACTAGCAGGTACATATGTGTCTGAATCTTTAGTCTATGTACTGTGCAAGCTTAAGTTAAGTCTATTGTAGAGAACTTATAAAAGAGCTATTTTCGCCAACACTTTGGCAAACACAAGCATAGCTCTTCTACAAGTACCATCTCTCAGGCTTTGCATAGCACTTGGGTAAACTAAAACACTGCAGTATGCAGTTCGGGAAACAGAATATATAGCTCCCTTACAGACCAAAATATTTCCTTGGCCAATCTGCTCATCACCACCCATTACATGCTTCCTGTGAATTTCCTTTAACAACCTCAAGTTCTACCAGCGAAAACAAGACTCTAGCGTAACCAGATAACCTGTGTTCTATCAATTTGTGCTGTCAATACTTTGAAAGAAAAATGAAAGCAATGGTGCATGACGCTTCCATTTTTCTTCTTCTTCTTCAAACTTGTTAGTTACACTTGCAGTATGTTCAAGCGTTGCGACATAATTTCACTGGATCAGAGTGCAGTTATGAAACCTCTTGTACATGCACTGTCAAAGAAGAAATGATCCCAGATTTTGCACACCACTTTGGCAAACTAAAACATTGCAGTACACACTGAAATGTCTAGCGCATGATAAAGCTAATAATTCCTAGGTTTTCTCCCTGTTAGGAAATATAGCTTCGCTTTCACTTGGATCATAACCAGATTTCCGCTGCAAACGACAAAATAAACACACAAAGGGTAAGATACGCTGAGGAGGAGAAAACACCGCAGCAGAGCGCATGTGATGGTGGTAATCACGACAGGCCAAACAAGCAAAGTGTTTAGCTCGCTGCAAGACGCAACAGAACATTGACAATTTACAATGTGCAATAGGGCGAAACAGATTGTTGTGACAACTTAACAGCCTTTTCTTCCACTTTGAGCAAAGCATACTAATACTAATATGGAAAAAAAATCAGACTCTTCCAAGAACTGAATTACTGTTAACTCATTTGCTTTTATCATTATTTCTATGTCTCAGGCTCTCAGCCCTTTAATTTGTCTTCCAGAGTCCTCAATGCCAGCTTAAACTTGTATGCTTGCAGGAAGGACAACTTGCAGAAAAGGTTATAATAAATACAGTTAATACTGCTACCACGTACTAGAGGAAATGCAGTCACCTACTGCTCTTCCTTGATGCCGCCCTGGTCACTCTCGGCATAGGTGCCATCCATGAGCTTCCTGGTATAATTCTTCTCCCCATTGCATCTCTGTTTCAAAGTAAACATAACAAAGGTCAGGACGGAGATAATTAAGTATCCTAATATCAAATGGACAACAAAGACGACTGGCTAGTACAATGACAGGAAAATATTACGTACGCTAGAAAGTCAAAATGGCATTTATTTTTAAACTCCAGGGGTATAGGTTAAATGTCTTGATATCGCATACATGCAACTTTCCACTATACAGCACTGCAGTAAAACAAACCTCTAATCGTAGAAGAACAAATGACAAGCAATCACAAGTTAGCCACAGTCAACTTGTAGCATTGTCCACTGGAAGGAAAATTTTCACTACGATATATCTGAATTAGGAACCATGCATAAGAAATATACAATCCACTAAACAAGCATCCTTCCAATATATACATCATCATACTGAAAAAAAATTCTACTTTTGTAGTCCAAACATTTTAGTTTCGCATTTAAGTGCGACTGATAGTTTAGAGAACAGTGATGCAGCAGAATGATGGTCCAAGCTAAGATAACAAACAAGCCATTTTTCACCGCCACCATGAATTTACTACTCCCTTCGTCCCGAATTACTTGTCTTAGATTTGGTCTAGATACGGATGTATCTAGACACGTTTTAGTGCTAGATACATCTGTAGCTAGACAAATCTAAGACAGTAAATTGGGACAGAGGTAATATTATGAAACTGTGAGAAGAACAAATTCAGAAGAATGCCATACGTTGTGGAACACAAGTGTTAACAGAAGTAACCATTCCCAGTATCCTGCCTGTCGTAGTATCATACTTCAGTACATGTCAAGCAAACGACAATGACAGCCATCGACACTATCGAATCTAATTCTCTAACTAGTCTTGAGTCCATATAAATCCTTCCATTCTCTAAGAGCATCTACAGCCGGACTCCCCAAATTGACCAGGCGGACGCAGGACCACTGACCTGACAGGAGAGAGAAGGAAAAAGTTGATCCAACCGGACCCCACTCAAAGCCTCCCTAAACGTCCGGGCTGTCCAACAGTCCTCATATTGCCCCCATTTATCAACAGAACAAACACCTAAAGAATGTGGAGGACCTATGACATGCATGTGTCGATTCCTACGACACTGTGCATACTGATAATGCATAAATCAACATGTCTAATTTTGCAATATTTGTATAGACTCAGTGGCTCCATGTTTATGTTGTTTATTTTTTTCGTTAAACATTATAATGCTACAATGGATATAAAAAGTAAAAATTTTGTTCCAAAGTCATTATATATGTCACACATGGAAGCTTTTCAAAATGTTCTCATACATAAAATAAAGCATACACAAATTCTACCTTGGAAAACTGTCACCCCTTTCTGCAACAAGATGTTGCAGTCTTGACGAAGCAAATATATTTTTCAACCAATACAAAATTCTAAGCTATGGTGTCATGATGTGCCCAGCCTGTAAAAACGATGGATGGGTGTCTCACCCTCTTCTTCTTTCAATATAAGATACGCATACTCATGCGTATTCTAGAAAAAAAATCGAAGCTATTATCTTTATACATACAGTTTGCATGGGCCATCTAAAAATATGTTTCATGGGACCATTCTTGCTGACAGCTTCTTCTTTGTTGAGACTAGGGAGATGCATTTAAGATATTTACTACTCCCTCCGTCCCATAATATAAGAGCGTTTTTGACACTACTATATTTTATGGGACGGAGGGAGTAGTATCCAGAATTTGTTATCTGACCATTAACGCAAACTACTCATTTCACTAAGGAATTAGGAGTCAATTACTTGATATGACTGTTTAAAGCTCCACAGTTCACTTCACTAAGGATAGGAGAAGTCGGTTAGTTGATCTGACTGTTTACAGCTCCGCAATTTTTCAGAATATCCTAGCTCTCTTCAGATTCAGATATCTGAATGACTATCATGATACGCAAAAAGGATGTGAATTCTGAAATGCATGTTGTTATATGTTCTTAAACATTTAACAAGCTTAGGAAAAACATCGTCAAGCTTGTGACAAGAAAAGATGCGAAAACTCGCCATTATTATCATCCCTTGATCTTTTAGGCTTGTTTAAGGAAATAAGCACGGCAAGATCACTTCAGGCAAAATGTGCAACAACTGCAGCTGAAGCCTGATTTTGAAGATTGCAAGTTGGTAGGGCGTCAGTTGTCATTAGGATCGGTCCACCTTTGCCATGTACTAATTTTCATATATATTATTTATTACGAGTTGTTCTTTTACTTGATTTTAGCATCTGTTGGCAGTCCTTATACCAAAAAAATAGCAAGCGTCAAATATATTGTGAACAAATCATGTTAGAATTTTTCTTTTCACTGCACTATTCCTTAGTACAAATGATACCCAAGCAGATTCTTTGCCTTAGGGGCCCGTCATATTTAAAGGGACTCTTGCGTAATCTTTTGGCAACTAGGAAAATTCTATTTTCTTTAATCTATCCACATGGTCCTTCTCGACGCGCAAGGGACACCCTCATCATCCATGCAACACCCGTATTACAAAAGTGTGCCCCCTATAATGAGCACCAATAAGCGCCATGTAATATTACCACAGTACACAAGTGATTTCAAATCTTCTTATGGCAAGCATTCTTATGGAAAACATATTGTTAAAATATCTCAAAGGAATCAATCATATACCTAACACATTTCGACAGTGTAATGGACATACATTACAAATTCTGTAAGCTCAACAACGGCAGTATACATTCATGCAAAAAAAAGGGCAGTATACAGATAATCCAAGGGCCAAAAGACAAACCTTGCAGCATCATACTTGAGCGTTGGGAATGTGGGAGGCCAGATCATCATAAAAGGATGGATATTAAAACCCAAACGACCATTTTTTGCTTCATACACCTTACGCAGTGTCCTGCACTTGATGTCCAACTGGAGTGCACATTCACCCATCTTCAAGAACACAAAGTCACCATAGTCCACCACCTGGTTCAGTGTTAGGAGTCTATTCATCCTCGATTGTGCAACATGAATTCCTCAAGTTAGCACACATCTCACGCAAAAAAAAGGTATCCACCAGTGACCAGTTTCCCCCCTTGTAGAGCCAGATGCGAAGTTGAAACTCCTCAACATGGATGAGATATACACCAGAAGCATCATGAGCACGTGCCAACATAGTGGTGCCGGTGACGCCATGCGCCACACCTTGCGGAAGCCGAATTGTAGAGAGACTCAAGTCCGACAAATCCAAAACAATAATGGCACTCTCGGCAGCCGCCATGTAGATTTTATTATCAACGAGCACAGCTTTCAGTTTCCATCGTGGTTCAGGGAAGTTGTCTATGTCCAAGAGATGATGCGTCCATCGGGAACCATCTTGCAACATATATACGTGTAGGATAGATTCTGTTTCTGCGCGCCTGCTAGACTCCACATACAAGTAGTAGTAGGACATGCCATCCCCTTCTTCTTTGGAAAGAACTTGTTTGAAAGTGCAGTTACGCTCGAGTCCAGGGCGTGGGAGTTGTGGGAGGTTGGATAGATCTCTCTCGGGGCACAACAGGCAGTGCACTCTGGCTGAGTTTCCGCTTCTGCCATTGTACAAGGTGAAGAAGATGCTGCCGTTCTGGCAGTCCTGGATTGTAGCAGACCTGGCATTGTTGGTTTCCAATTTGAAGCTTGCACGGCGGACGACAACAGCAAGCTCTGGGGGCTGAGGCAGCACTGGGACAACACTGATGTCAAGCCGGGCGGAAGATCAAAGTCGTCGATGTAGAAGCCGAGGAGGCGGGGCGGGTGGAGCTCGCGGAAACGGCGAAGGAAGGCGCGGTCGGAGGCATGCCCTAGCCAGCGCTTGCAGACGAGGGCGGCGCAGACGAGGGTGGTGGGGAAACCGACGCGGAGAAGGATTTCGATGAGGAGGTCGTCATCGTCGAGCACCTTGGATACGGTGACTGCTGCGGCCGCCGGTGGCTGCCTCTCGCCTCCCATTTCTTTATTGGCGTCCGTGGGGAACGGGGTGGAGGAAGAGGAAACTGTCTGTATACCATTGCAATTTTTATCAATCTCTAAAATACCACTAAATATTTCGCTGTTGCGAAAATACCACTACTTTGAAAGTTCACATCCAAAATACCACTAAATATGTACTAACTGAAGCTAGCAGGGCATGGAAAAGACAATTCAGCCGTACCTGTTCACAAGATGGATTCTTCATGCCTTGTCTCCTTTTGTCACATCAATTTTCAGCAGCATAACGGCTGTATAACAGCAAGATGACATACCTAAACCCTAACATTTTAAAGACGATATAAGCGCAGCACCTTTAACAGAACTACAAAAGGACTGTCCGATGTTCAGAGTTCACACACACAAGCAAAAGACACGACAAATAAACTCTAGAAATGAAAGAGGAGGAGAAAGGGATTCACACTTGGCCGAAATTTCTTCCAAGATCGCCATGGACGAAGGCTGCAGCGCTTGTGGGGCGACGGTGGAAGAGGGCCTGGGGCCGGTGCCGAACAGAGGGGTTAGCGGCCGCCCCTCGTCGACTTGTAGCAGAGGGCTTGGGAGCTGGAGGTCAGGCTCCGCCTCCGCCTCGCCCAGCGAGATCTGTGGGTAGGCGACGCTGGCTGGCTTTGTGCGGCGGCGGGATGGGGAAGAGGGCACCAGCACCACCACCACCATGGGGATTGGGGAAGAGATGTGTGACATGTTCATGGGCCTAGCGTGACAATTCCGGCCCATCAAACTGTTAATCCAACTCTCCCTAGAAAAAAGGTCACTGTCAATGGAGATGAATTTCCTACTTCTGCTTTCACTACTGTATTTGAGTATGTGTTGCATACCTCAAGTCTAACAGTTTGATTGTTCGCTCTTAAAGTACATACTCCCTCCATCTCAAAAATAAGTGTCTCAATCTTATTACGAAATTGTTGTGCGTACGATGAATAGTGTGTACGACTTTGTACGATGTGATCTCACTCGTACGTCCAGTTGATCGAATGGCTGCTGAGGACTGTCGTACGCAAAATCGTACAAATTCATCGTACGTGTAGCAGTTCTCATCTTATTACAACTTTATACTAGAGTTAGTACAAAATAAAGACATTTATTTTAGAACGGAGGGAATATATGTGTACGCAAGATATTTATCATGATGTTTCCAGAATGAATTATTTAACCCGAGGATAGAAACATGACCTTCTCTTAATTTCTGGGCTCCTATAAAAGAGCTAACCATGTTAGCTTCCCTCTTATGAAGTACTCCCTCCGTCCCCAAAAAATTGTCTTAGATTCGTCTAGATACGGATGTATCTAATACTAAACCATGACTTGATAAATCCATATTTAGACAAATCTAAGACAAGAATTTTGGGACGGAAGGAGTACTCTAATACACAGTTTACCGCGTGGAATCGGAAGATGAAGATTTGTCATGGTCTTAACCCGCTGTTGGAATACCAGTCTGCCATAATGGGGGATACTTTAAGAACCAAGAAGATGAACACTAAAAAAAAAGTCAACTAGATGCATATGTTAATTTGTTTTCTCAGGTTTAACCAAAGTATTCCCCCTTGACTTTGTAAGACTACCAACACCACAAAGTAGCACTCCCTCTGTAAAGACGGAGGGAGTATTTAGCAGCAATGGACTGGCAGAAGCTCAAACTATTATGCTTGAAGCTGTGGCACGAAGGAAGGTCCATCCAAGTGCTTACTGTGACCGATTATTACACATTAAACTTGTGACCGATTATTACATATATTATCATAACACATGGAACTTGCAACAACCTGTTTCATACAAGGTGCTTCCAAATTGATTGCACGTAATAACAGATCAATCAACTAGTATGAAATAAGTATTACTTCCTGCGTCGCATAATATAAGACGCAGGTAGCAAAAACGTCTTATATTATACTCAAAGGACGGAGGACGGATGGAGTAGCTGAAAATTCATCCTACTCGTTTCGAGGGTAGTCTCCACTCTCGTATCCATAGTCTCCGGCAGCAAACTTGTCCTCGGGGTAGAACCCTGCAACAATCCGCCTCTCGGCCCACCACCTGCGGTGCATCCTCCTCCTACAACGGGTCGAGCCATGGTGGCACGAGTACTCCAGGAACACCCTTCCGACCCCTGCGACCACGGGAGCGCCCGCCAGGGCTGGGCCGTGGGATGACGACCCTCACTAGGTTGCCATATTTGCGCGCCCAAATCATGACATCCCGTAGGAAGTCCTGGTAGAAGTCGTCCTCCTCGATGTGGTCGTCCGATGAGAGCATCCGAGTCAGTAACACCACCTTGGTCGCGGCTCCGTCATACTGGTCCTCCTCTCGATATTTTCTCATTTTTGTCGGGCGTCCGTCATGCTGGTCCTGATCATCTCGGTATTTTCTAGTAATTTTTTCCATGCGTCGGCGTTGTGGGTGGCCTGGCGGGTAGTAGCCAATCTGCCAGCCCGAAGCAGCATCATATCCGACGGCTGCTGACAAACCAACATTAAGTTAGATTTTGTACTCCCTTCGTTCAAAACTAATTGAAAAAATATGCCTAGATTTACAACATCAGGTGTTTATAAGACGGAAATGTATCTAGAACGTATTGACATTTTTCTAGATTAATTAATAACTACTCCCTAATTTCATAATATAATAGCGTTCTTAACATTAGTGGGTGTAGGACCGATTGACATCAAGAAACACCCGAGTAACAAAAGAACTCCCCAACTATAAGCCCTAAGTTTCAGATCCCGCAATCAGGTTGGGGGGGTCGAAGAAAAGAAAAAGGGTCAATTCGTAGTACAAGTAGATAGAATAGAGAGGGAAACGGAGACGGTGACCTTGAGCTGCTCGTAGCTATAGTAGTCGGGCGTGGCATCGGGGAGTGGGTGGCAGAGGGAAGTTGGGCATGCCGGCAGATTGAAGGCGTCGTAGACCTTGCAGTCGACCACGCGATCGATTCGATTCCGGCGGTGGGGAGTGGGATCCATCGCTCGATCAATCGATGCGTGGGATTTGTAACTTCCCTGCCCTCGTAGTCAGATCATATATCCGGTGTAGGTTAGGCGAGGAGATAGCCGGTCTGGTCGGGTTGCTCCTATATATCCAGGCCGGGCCGAGCGAGAGTCGGTTTGGTTGCGCTCCAACATGCATCTTGTACGAGTACTACTCAGATATTCCTCAAAAAAAAAGTACTACTCAGATCAGAGAGCTATTCACCTCAAAAAGAAAAGATCAGAGAGCTATAATAAGGCCCTGTTCGGATACTATCCGCTCCGCCCCAACAACTCCCGAAGCGGACGGAGCGCCAGCAATATTGCTGGGAGCGGCTCAGACCGCGCTCCTCGCGCGGAGCGGAGTTAACAGACGGGAGAGTCGGAGAGATTCCGAACACGCCTTAAGTAAAACCCGGATCCCACATTCACCGAAACTTCTAGTCTGTTGGACTAATTTTCATAAGCGAGCTCCACCATCCGATCTCGGCCTTGAGCAACCTCGCCCTTTTGATGTTTCACCGATCCATGTGACCCATTGGAATTTTTTTTAAGATGGCATTGGTGGGCTATTCGGTGGTTTGGCCGGGATAAAGTCAGGATTTTACATAGAGACATATAAGAACCCCTCGTTCTAGTGAGAGAACCCTAGCTGCCTCCCGCTTCCTCCCCCCCCTATTCACCCACACCTCCTCCACTCGCCCGCTGTCAACACCAACCACCCTGCCCCATGATCGCAGCAGGACATCGACACTCGCTCTCCCTCTCCTCGCAGGTCACTGCCACTCGCCCACCCCTCTGAGCGCAACAGACGGCCAAAAAGAGGGGCACGACACCACCCCTGGTCGCAACCCTTGGGAGCTCAGCCCCCCCCGTCTCGCCCTCTTCGCTACCGCCGCTTCTCATCCCTTCTCGCAGTGCCAGACCTATAGAATCGCAAGCTTGGAGTGCAACAGTTCAAAGTTTACACTAAACATCATCATAATCTCAACAAATACTCTTAAAATAACAAAAACTTGATCTATATTTAGTGTTAACTATATAGTAAATTTTATTATAGAAATCTGGAGGGGGTGTCATGGCACCCACGACACCCCCACTAAATCCGCCCCTGCCCTCTCGTGCTCCTCGCCGGTGTGCGCCGCCACACCCGCGCCACCCTAGCTCGCACGTCATTATCTCAGCCAGTAAGCTTGACACACTTCTTAGTGTTGTTGGAGGCACAAGTGAAGTTTTCTTTTTGTTGCGGAACTTATTATTGGTTTAGGAAATTTGTACTTACGCGAATTGATACCTTGATTTCTCACTGAAGCAAAATCTTGTTACTTCCTATGAACCCTTGCACTTCACTAGTAGAAAAAGGGTCAAATGTGAAGCACATTAGTGCCGGTTTGATTTTGAGCCGGCACTAATGTGTGCATTAGTGCCGGTTCCAACGGCTAGCCGGACGCTCTCATTAGTACCGGTTCGTGGCGAACCTTTAGCACCAGTTCGTGCCACGAACCAGTACTAAAGTGAGTGGTGGCAGGATGTTGTCAGTCTGGGGCCCCTCCAGCACCTTTAGTACTGGTTCGTGGCATGAACCGGTGCTAAAGGTCATCCTACATAAACCCTTCGTCCACCCGAGCTCGCTCTGTTCTTCCCCTTTCCCCTCTCCTCTTTGTTCTTCCCCTCTTCCTCTCGAGCTCATCACACATTTTGCCCAAAATTTGACAAGATTTGAAGGCCCTCATCCATTCAAATGATCACAAAGGTTAGCAACTTTGTCCTTTCATCTCTCATTGCTAGATTAGCTCTTGCAATGCTTTGTATAGTGAATAATTTGTGAGTTTAGTAATTTGGGAGGAATTATATGTGCTAGTATTTGATTTATATGCAATTTGAGGTCAAAAATAACACTTAGTTTGCATATGTAGGTGTGGTTTACTTAGTGCCTTCTAAATCTCCGTCGTAACCACCGTCGATCGCCCGCACCGTCCCGTCGCCGGCACCACCTTGTGGTGAGCCTCTTGTTCATGAATGTTTTACATTACCAAATTGATGTTTGTGTGATTTGGATATATAGTTACTCGTATAATTATCTTACCCGTACGTTGTTTGTTATACATAATGCCATGGTTTTGATATCCGTCCCCGTCGGCCCTCGTCCTTGTTATGATTCGGATGTGGTATATTCTCTTTTAAAACTAGTTATTGCATTTCGTGTTTATGACAAATTATGCCCATCAAGTTGACATAGATATTTTTATCTAGGAGGTATGTGAACCGGAAATTCCAACCGACCCTATTGTCGAGAGGTTAAATTTAGTTGAAAGAGAAAACGAGTATTTGAAAGAAAAATTGAAAAGAATTGAAGGGGAGAAGATGGAATTGGAGTTGCATGTTGCCGATGTCGTCGATGATCACAAGATCAAGATGGAGAAAATGCGCTTGAAGATTAGAAAGATTAGAAAATATGCCATTGATAGTGAGGCTTGGTATCATTATGCTGTTGGATCAATTGTTACCTTAGTTGCGATCTTGATCGCATTTGTTGTTGCATTTAAATGCTTTAGCTAGAGAGTTATTTGTTTGTTGCATTTAAGTGTTGTATGAACTATATATATGTATGAACTTGTATTAATTTGGTCTTTTCGGTGTTGTGTAATGAAGATGAGCCGACAATGGATGTATGATGACCGATACTCTCCCGAGTTCATTAATGGCGTGCATACTTTTCTGCTTGCGGCTGAGGCAAACAAGCAGGCGGATGGTTTTATGCCTTGTCCATGTGCTGTCTGTAAGAATGATCACAATTACTCTACGTCAAGAACCATTCACGTCCACCTGTTTAAGTCCGGTTTCATGCCCCACTATAATGTTTGGACCAAGCACGGAGAAAGAGGGGTTATGATGGAAGACAATGAGGAAGAAGAGGACAACGACAGCTATCCTGGACATGGGTTCCCTGAATACGATGATACAACAATGGGGGAAGAAGCTGAGCCGGCAATGTGGGAAGAAGCTGGAGAAGAGGCATCAGATGAGCCCGCTAAAAATCTAGGTCGGGCCATATCCGATGCAAAGAGAAACTGCGCAAGTGATTTGAAGAAGAAGAAGTTGCAGCGCATGTTAGAGGATCACAAGAAATTGTTGTACCCGAATTGCGAAGCTGACAAGAAAAAGTTGGGCACCACACTGGAATTGCTGCAATGGAAGGCAGAGAATGGTGTATCTGACAAGGGATTTGAAAAGTTGCTGGTAATGATAAAGAATATGCTTCCAAAGGACAACGAATTGCCCGAGAGTACGTATGAAGCAAAGAAGGTTGTCTGCCCTCTAGGGTTAGAGGTGCAGAAGATACATGCATGCCCTAATGACTGCATCCTCTGCCGCGGTGAGTACGAGGATTTGAACGCTTGCCCGGTATGCGGTGCATTGCGCTATAAGATCAGCCGCGATGACCCTAGTGATGTCGAGGGCGAGCGCCCCAGAAAGATGATTCCTGCCAAGGTGATGTGGTATGCTCCTATGATACCACGATTGAAACGTTTGTTCCAAAACAAAGAGCATGCCAAGGCGATGCCATGGCATAGAGAAGGCCGTAAGAAAGACGGAAAGTTGAGAGTACCCGCTGACGGGTCGTAGTGGAGAAAAATCGAGAGAAAGTACGGGAAGGAGTTTGCAGATGACGCAAGGAACGTATGGTTTGGTCTAAGCGTAGATGGCATTAATCCTTTTGGGGAGTAGAGCAGCAACCATAGCACCTGGCCTGTGACTCTATGTTTGTATAACCTTCCTCCTTAGTTGTGCATGAAGCGGAAGTTCATTATGATGCCAGTGCTCATCCAAGGCCCTAAGCAACCCGGCAACGACATTGATTTGTACCTAAGGCCATTAGTTGAAGAACTCTTACAGCTGTGGAATGGAACAGGTGTACGTGCGTGGGATGAGCACATGGGGGAAGAATTTGACCTAAAGGCGTTGTTGTTCGTGACCATCAATGATTGGCCTGCTCTCAGTAACCTTTCAGGACAGACAAACAAGGGATACCGCGCATGCACGCACTGTTTGGATGATACCGACAGTATATATTTGGACAATTGTAGGAAGAATGTGTACCTGAGACATTGTCGATTTCTTCCGAGCAGGCATCCCGTAAGAAAGAAAGGCAAGCATTTCAAAGGTGAGGCGGATCACCGGACGAAGCCTCGCCACCGTACTGGTGCTGATGTACATGGGTCAAGGATTTGAAGGTAGTCTTTGGAAAGGGTCCTGGTGGACAACCTGTTTCAAATGACGCTGATGGACGCGCACCCATGTGGAAGAAGAAATCTATATTTTGGGACCTGCCCTATTGGAAAGACCTAGAGGTCCGCTCCGCAATCGACGTGATGCACGTGGCGAAGAATCTTTGCGTGACCCTGCTTGGCTTCTTGGGCGTGTATGGGAAGACAAAAGATACACCTGAGGCACGGGAGGACCGGCAACGTATGCACGAAAAAGACGGCATACATCAGGGTCATGCCAGCTACGCTCTTACCAAAGAAGAGAAGGAAATCTTCTTTCAATGCCTGCTCAGTATTAAGGTACCGTCTGGCTTCTCGTCGAATATAAAGGGAATAATAAACATGGCAGAGAAAAAGTTCCAGAACCTAAAGTCTCATGACTGCCACGTGATTATGACGCAACTGCTTCCGGTTGCATTGAGGGGGCTTCTACCGGATAACGTTCGATTAGCCATTGTGAAGCTATGTGCATTCCTCAATGCAATCTCTCAGAAGGTAATTGATCCAGAAATCATACCAAGGTTAGAGAATGATTTGGTGCAATGTCTTGTCAGTTTCGAGTTGGTGTTCCCACCATCCTTCTTCAACATCATGACGCATGTCCTAGTTCACCTATGCGAAGAGATTAACGTTTTGGGTCCTATATTTCTACACAATATGTTCCCCTTTGAGAGGTTCATGGGAGTCTTAAAGAAATATGTTCATAACCGTGCTAGGCCAGAAGGAAGCATCTCCAAGGGCCATGAAAATGAGGAGGTCATTGAGTTTTGTATTGACTTTATTCCTGACCTTAAGCCGATTGGTGTTCCTGAATCGCGGCATAAGGGCAGACTGGATGGAAAAGGCACACTAGGAGGGAATCAAATAATATGTATGGACGGACATTTTCTCACTGAAGCACACTACACAGTTCTACAGAATTCCGCCTTGGTGGCTCCGTATATGGACGAACACAAGAATTTTCTACGCTCCAAACACCCGGAGCGGTCTGATGACTGGATTACACGTGAACAAACCAGGAGATTCGCCGGCTGGTTGCAGACACGTACCATGCATGACGCCTCTATTGAAGATGACCTGTACTCGCTGTCCCAGTTACCATCTTCGAATATAATGACTTTCAAAGGGTACGAGATAAATGGTAATACATTTTACACGATCGCCCAAGATAAGAAGAGCACCAACCAAAACAGTGGTGTCCGCTTTGATGCAACAACCAAGACGGGAAAGGAAACATATTCTGGTTACATAGAGGACATATGGGAACTTGACTATGGACGTGGTTTGAAGGTCCCTTTGTTTCGGTGCAAATGGGTCAATATGACATGAGGCGGGGTAACGGAAGACCCGCAGTACGGAATGACAACAGTCGATCTCAACAATCTTGCGTATGCAGACGAACCATTCGTCCTAGCCAATGATGTGGCATAGGTTTTCTATGTGAATGACATGTCTACCAAGCCGAGAAAAAGAAAAGATAAGGAAGCAAATGCATCATACGATGAGCCAAAGCGCCACATAGTTCTTTCTGGGAAGAGAAACATCGTGGGAGTGAATGAAAAGACAGACATGTCAGAAGATTATGAAAAGTTTGATGAAATTGCTCCATTCAGAGTGAATATTGACCCAAGCATCCAGTTAAATGATGAAGATTTTCCATGGCTACGGCGCAAAGGGACACACGCGAAGAAAAAGTTTCACACCCAAAGATCTGGGATGTGATCGGCTTCACTATCATCACTTTCTTCTGTTTTTCACACCCAGGAGGGAATCTCTGTAATAGTTAGGGTAGTTATGTGTTTTGGCATTTGAAACGCGAAGAAATTTTATGTGCAAACAAATTCTTTCATGCATTTACTGATTTTTCAGCTAAATGACCCTGGAATTGAAAAGCATTTCAAATGAACTCAGAAAAGGTTAAAAGTTGGCATGGTATCATAATTTCACCCACATAGCATGTGCAAAAAAGTAGAGAGGGTTACCGCAAAAACTGGATGCACTTCGTGTACAAAATGGACAATCTCTTTCGAAGTATCAGGGTTTCGGACGAAAACTCATCTGTTACAAAGGCATTTCATTTTTTAAATAACCTAAGCATTATCAAATTGAATATAATGATAAAACACACTAATATTAAACATAGAAAAAAGAATCACTGAAAAATCTATTTTCAAAGTTAAGTTATTCACAAACTAGTGATTCACACAAATTTCAAATAATTCAAAATTTAAATTATACAAATTTGAAAACTACCGGCACTAACAGAAAGTTTGTAATTTTTTGTACGTAAAGCAAAAATATTCACAAAGAAACTCTAAATACAGAAAAAAAAAACTCAAAAATAAATAAAACAAAAATAAATAAAGCAAAATAAAAAAGAAAATAAAAAAGCCCGCCTACTGGGCCAGAGCGGCCTGCATACGACTAGAAACCGAACGTGTTGTTGGGCCAGGACGCAGGCCCGCAAAGGCCCAGTAGGCCCACAGGGCAGCACAGAACAGGTAGGCCCAGTAAGCCTGCTTTGGAGAGGAGCTTGAAAGAGCTACCGCAATCCAATCATTTAAAAAATGTTACTTTTGCGGGCATATAGTATTTGTTGTCGACGATGCCCGGCCCGCATCCTCGCCGTCGACCCATTCGCGACGACGTCCGGCTGACCCATGTCCGGGACTGGGCTCCGCCGGGCTGGCACTGGGAGGTGCTGAAGAAAATATGCCCTAGAGGCAATAATAAAGTTATTATTTATTTCCTTATATCATGATAAATGTTTATTATTCATGCTAGAATTGTATTAACCGAAAACATAATACTTGTGTGAATACATAGACAAACAGAGTGTCACTATTATGCCTCTACTTGACTAGGTCGTTAATCAAAGATGGTTATGTTTCCTAACCATTGACATGAGTTGTCATTCTGCTATTGCTTTCTTCATGACTTATACATGTTCCTATGACTATGAGATTATGCAACTCCCGTTTACTGGAGGAACACTTTGTGTGCTACCAAACGTCACAACGTAACTGGGTGATTATAAAGGTGCTCTACAGGTGTCTCCGAAGGTACTTGTTGGATTGGCGTAATTCGAGATTAGGATTTGTCACTCCGATTGTCGGAGAGGTATCTCTGGGCCCACTCGGTAATGCACATCACTATAAGCCTTGCAAGCATTGCAACTAATGAGTTAGTTGCGCAATGATGTATTACAGAACGAGTAAAGAGACTTGCCGGTAACGAGATTGAACTAGGTATTGAGATACCGACGATCGAATCCCGGGCAAGTAACATACCGATGACAAAGGGAACAACGTATGTTGTTATGCGGTTTGACCGATAAAGATCTTCGTAGAATATGTAGGAGCCAATATGAGCATCCAGGTTCCGCTATTGGTTATTGACTGGAGATGTGTCTCGGTCATGTCTACATAGTTCTCGAACCCGTAGGGTCCGCACGCTTAAAGTTTGATGACGCTTATATTATGAGTTTATGTGTTTTGATGTACCGAAGATAGTTCAGAGTCCCGGATGTGATCACGGACATGACGAGGAGTCTCGAAATGGTCGAGACATAAAGATTGATATATTGGAAGCCTATATTTGGATATCGGAAGTGTTCCAGGTGAAATCGGGATTTTACCGGAGAACTGGGGGTTACCGGAACCCCCCGAGGGTTTAATGGGCCTACATGGGCCTTAGCGGAGAAGAGGAGAGGCGGCCAGGGCAGGCCGCGTGTTGGGAATCGTAGCATAATTTTAAAATTTTCCTACGCTCACCAAGATGCATCTATGGAGTATACTAGCAACGAGGGGAAAGGAGTGCATCTACATACCCTTGTAGATCGCGAGCGGAAGCGTTCCAATGAACGTGGATGACGGAGTCGTACTCGCCGTGATCCAAATCACCGATGACTGAGTGCCGAACGGACGGCACCTCCGCGTTCAACACACGTACGGTGCAGCGATGTCTCCTCCTTCTTGATCCAGCAAGGGGGAAGGAGAGGTTGATGGAGATCCAGCAGCACGACGGCGTGGTGGTGGATGTAGCGGGTCTCGGCAGGGCTTCGCCGAGCTTCTGCGAGAGGGAGAGGTGTAGCAGGGGAGGAGGGAGGCGCCCAAGGCTGAGATGTTGCTGCCCTCCCTCCCCCCCTTTATATAGGCCCCCTGGGAGGGGGGGGGCGCCGGCCAAACCCCATCTAGGGTGGGGGGCGGCGGCCAAGGGGGTGCCTTGCCCCCCAAGGCAAGTGGGAAGCCCCCCCACCCTAGGGTTTCCAACCCTAGGCGCATGGGGGGAGGCCCATGGGGGGGCGCCCAGCCCACTAGGGGCTGGTTCCCTTCCCACTTCAGCCCTCCGGGATAGGTGGCCCCACCCGGTGGACCCCCGGGACACTTCCGGTGGTCCCGGTACAATACCGGTAACCCCCGAAACTTTCCCGGTGGCCGAAACTTGACTTCCTATATATAATTCTTCACCTTCAGACCATTCCGGAACTCCTCGTGACGTCCGGGATCTCATCCGGGACTCCGAACAACTTTCGGGTTTCCGCATACACGTATCTCTACAACCCTAGCGTCATCGAACCTTAAGTGTGTAGACCCTACGGGTTCGGGAGACATGTAGACATGACCGAGACGCCTCTCCGGTCAATAACCAACAGCGGGATCTGGATACCCATGTTGGCTCCCACATGTTCCACGATGATCTCATCGGATGAACCACGATGCCGAGGATTCAATCAATCCCGTATACAATTCCCTTTGTTACTCGGTATGTTACTTGCCCGAGATTCGATCGTCGGTATCCCAATACCTTCTTCAATCTCGTTATCGGCAAGTCTCTTTACTCGTACCGCAATGCATGATCCCGTGACTAACGCCTTAGTCACATTGAGCTCATTATGATGATGCATTATCGAGTGGGCCCAGAGATACCTCTCCGTCACACGGAGTGACAAATCCCAGTCTCGATCCGTGCCAACCCAACAGACACTTTCGGAGATACCCGTAGTGCACCTTTATAGTCACCCAGTTACGTTGTGACGTTTGGCACACCCAAAGCACTCCTACGGTATCCGGGAGTTGCACGATCTCATGGTCTAAGGAAAAGATACTTGACATTGGAAAAGCTCTAGCAAACGAAACTACACGATCTTTTATGCTATGCTTAGGATTGGGTCATGTCCATCACATCATTCTCCTAATGATGTGATCCCGTTATCAATGACATCCAATGTCCATAGTCAGGAGACCATGACTATCTGTTGATCAACGAGCTAGTCAACTAGAGGCTTACTAGGGACACGTTGTGGTCTATGTATTCACACATGTATTACGATTTCCGGATAACACAATTATAGCATGAACAATAGACAATTATCATGAACAAGGAAATATAATAATAACCATTTATTATTGCCTCTAGGGCATATTTCCAACAGTCTCCCACTTGCACTAGAGTCAATAATCTAGTTACATTGTGATGAATCGAACACCCATAGAGTTCTGGTGTTGATCATGTTTTGCTCTAGGGAGAGGTTTAGTCAACGGATCTGCTACATTCAGGTCCGTATGTTCTTTACAAATATCTATGTCTCCATTTTGAACACTTTCACGAATGGAGTTGAAGCGACGCTTGATATGCCTGGTCTTCCTGTGAAATCTGGGCTCCTTCGCAAGGGCAATAGCTCCAGTGTTGTCACAGAAGAGAGTCATCGGGCCCGACGCATTGGGAATCACCCCTAGGTCGGTAATGAACTCCTTCATCCAGACTGCTTCCTGTGCTGCCTCCGAGGCTGCCATGTACTCCGCTTCACATGTAGATCCCGCCACGACGCTTTGCTTGCAGCTGCACCAGCTTACTGCTCCTCCATTCAAAATATACACGTATCCAGTTTGTGACTTCGAGTCATCCAGATCTGTGTCGAAGCTAGCGTCGACGTAACCCTTTACGACGAGCTCTTCGTCACCTCCATAAACGAGAAACATATCCTTAGTCCTCTTCAGGTACTTCAGGATATTCTTGACCGCTGTCCAGTGTTCCATGCCGGAATTACTTTGGTGCCTTCCTACCAAACTTACGGCAAGGTTTACATCAGGTCTGGTACACAGCATGGCATACATAATAGACCCTATGGCCGAGGCATAGGGGATGACACTCATCTTTTCTCTATCTTCTGTCGTGGTCGGGCATTGAGCCGTGCTCAATTGCACACCTTGGAATACAGGCAAGAACCCCTTCTTGGACTGATCCATATTGAACTTCTTCAATATCTTGTCAAGGTATGTACTCTGTGAAAGACCAATGAGACGTCTCGATCTATCTCTATAGATCTTGATGCCTAATATATAAGCAGCTTCTCCAAGGTCCTTCATTGAAAAACACTTATTCAAATAGGCCTTTATACTTTCCAAGAATTCTATATCATTTCCCATCAATAGTATGTCATCCACATATAATATGAGAAATGCTACAGAGCTCCCACTCACTTTCTTGTAAACACAGGCTTCTCCATAAGTCTGTGTAAACCCAAACGCTTTGATCATCTCATCAAAGTGAATGTTCCAACTCCGAGATGCTTGCACCAACCCATAGATTGAGCGCTGGAGCTTGCATACTTTGTTAGCATTCTTAGGATCGACAAAACCTTCCGGCTGCATCATATACAACTCTTCCTTAAGGAAGCCGTTAAGGAATGCCGTTTTGACGTCCATCTGCCATATCTCATAATCATAGTATGCGGCAATTGCTAACATGATTCGGACGGACTTCAGCTTCGCTACGGGTGAGAAAGTCTCATCGTTGTCAACTCCTTGAACTTGTCGATAACCCTTAGCGACAAGTCGAGCTTTGTAGATGGTCACATTACCATCTGCGTCCGTCTTCTTCTTAAAGATCCATTTGTTTTCTATGGCTCGCCGATCATCGGGCAAGTCAGTCAAAGTCCATACTTCGTTTTCATACATGGATCCTATCTCGGATTTCATGGCTTCTAGCCATTTGTCGGAATCCGGGCCCGCCATCGCTTCTTCATAGTTCGAAGGTTCACCGTTGTCTAACAACATGATTTCCAGGACAGGGTTGACGTACCACTCTGGTGCGGAACGTGTCCTTGTGGACCTACGAAGTTCAGTAACTTGATCCGAAGCTTCATGATCATCATCATTAACTTCCTCCCCAGTCAGTGTAGGCACCACAGGAACATTTTCCCGCGCTGCGCTACTTTCCGGTTTAGAAGGGGTGACTATCACCTCATCAAGTTCCACTTTCCTCCCACTCAATTCTTTCGAGAGAAACTCCTTCTCCAGAAAGGACCCGTTCTTGGCAACGAAGATCTTGCCTTCGAATCTGAGGTAGAAGGTATACCCAATAGTTTCCTTAGGGTATCCTATGAAGATGCATTTTTCCGACTTGGGTTCGAGCTTTTCAGGTTGAAGTTTCTTGACATAAGCATCGCATCCCCAAACTTTTAGAAACGACAGCTTAGGTTTCTTCCCAAACCATAATTCATACGGTGTCGTCTCAACGGATTTCGACGGAGCCCTATTTAAAGTGAATGCGGCAGTCTCTAAAGCATAGCCCCAAAATGAGAGCGGTAAATCGGTAAGAGACATCATAGATCGCACCATATCCAATAGAGTGCGATTACGACGTTCGGACACACCATTTCTCTGAGGTGTTCCAGGCGGCGTGAGTTGTGAAAATATTCCACATTTCCTTAAGTGTGTACCAAATTCGTGACTTAAATATTCTCCACCACGATCTGATCGTAAGAATTTTATTTTCCTGTCACGTTGATTCTCAACTTCACTCTGAAATTCCTTGAACTTTTCAAAGGTTTCAGACTTGTGTTTCATTAGGTAGACATACCCATATCTACTTAAGTCATCAGTGAGAGTGAGAACATAACGATATCCTCCGCGAGCCTCAACACTCATTGGACCGCACACATCGGTATGTATGATTTCCAATAAGTTGGTCGCTCGCTCCATTGTTCCGGAGAACGGAGTCTTGGTCATCTTACCCATGAGGCATGGTTCGCACGTGTCAAATGATTCGTAATCAAGAGACTCCAAAAGTCCATCTGCATGGAGCTTCTTCATGCGCTTGACATCAATGTGACCAAGGCGGCAGTGCCACAGATATGTGGGACTATCGTTATCAACTTTACATCTTTTGGTATTCACACTATGAACATGTGTAACATCACGTTCGAGATTCATCAAGAATAAACCCTTGACCAGCGGGGCATGACCATAAAACATATCTCTCAAATAAATAGAACAACCATTATTCTCGGATTTAAATGAGTAGCCATCTCGAATTAAACGAGATCCAGATACAATGTTCATGCTCAAAGCTGGCACTAAATAACAATTATTGAGGTTTAAAACTAATCCCGTGGGTAGATGCAGAGGTAGCGTGCCGACGGCGATCACATCGACCTTGGAACCATTCCCGACGCGCATCGTCACCTCGTCCTTCGCCAGTCTCCGTTTATTCCGTAGTTCCTGTTTTGAGTTACAAATATGAGCAACCGCACCGGTATCAAATACCCAGGAGCTACTACGAGTACTGGTAAGGTACACATCAATTACATGTATATCACATATACCTTTGGTGTTGCCGGCCTTCTTTTCCGCTAAGTATTTGGGGCAGTTCCGCTTTCAGTGACCACTTCCCTTGCAATAAAAGCACTCAGTTTCAGGCTTGGGTCCATTCTTTGACTTCTTCCCAGTAACTGGTTTACCGGGCGCGGCAACTCCCTTGCCGTCCTTCTTGAAGTTCTTCTTACCCTTGCCCTTCTTGAACTTAGTGATTTTATTCACCATCAACACTTGATGTTCTTTTCTGATTTCCACCTCCGCTGATTTCAGCATCGAATATACCTCAGGAATGGTCTTTTCCATCCCCTGCATATTGTAGTTCATCACAAAGCTCTTGAAGCTTGGTGGAAGCGACTGAAGGATTCTGTCAATGACCGCGTCATCCGGGAGATTAACTCCCAGCTGAGTCAAGCGGTTGTGCAACCCAGACATTCTGAGTATGTGCTCACTTACAGAACTATTTTCCTCCATTTTACAGCTAAAGAACTTGTCGGAGACTTCATATCTCTCGACCCGGGCATGAGCTTGGAAAACTAATTTCAGCTCCTCGAACATCTCATATGCTCCATGTTTTTCAAAACGCTTTTGGAGACCCGGTTCTAGGCTGTAAAGCATGCCGCACTGAACGAGGGAGTAATCATCAGCACGTTGCTGCCAAGCGTTCATAACGTCTTGGTTCTGTGGGATTGGTGCATCACCTAGCGGTGCTTCTCAGACATAATCTTTCTTGGATACTATGAGGATGATCCTCAGGTTCCAAACCCAGTCCGTATAGTTGCTGCCATCATCTTTCAGCTTGGTTTTCTCTAGGAACGCGTTGAAATTGAGGACAACGTTGGCCATTTGATCTACAAGACATAGTGTAAAGTTTTAGACTAAGTTCATGATAATTAAGTTCATATAATCAAATTATTTAATGAACTCCCACTCAGATAGACATCCCTTTAGTCATCTAAGTGAAACATGATCCGAGTTAACTAGGCCGTGTCCGATCATCACGTGAGACGGACTAGTCAAGATCGGTGAACATCTCCATGTTGATCGTATCTTCTATACGACTCATGCTCGACCTTTCGGTCCTCCGTGTTCCGAGGCCATGTCTGTACATGCTAGGCTCGTCAAGTCAACCTAAGTGTATTGCGTGTGTTCTGAGGCCATGTCTGTACATGCTAGGCTCGTCAACACCCGTTGTATGTGAACGTTAGAATCTATCACACCCGATCATCACGTGGTGCTTCGAAACAATGAACCTTCGCAACGGTGCACAGTTAGGGGGAACACTTTTCTTGAAATTATCATAAGGGATCATCTTACTTACTACCGTCGTTCTAAGCAAATAAGATGCAAAAACATGATAAACATCACATGCAATCAAATAGTGACATGATATGGCCAATATCATTATGCTCCTTTGATCTCCATCTTCGGGGCACCATGATCATCTTCGTCACCGGCATGACACCATGATCTCCATCATTGTGTCTTCATGAAGTCGTCACGCCAACGATTACTTCTACTTCTATGGCTAACGCGTTTAGCAACAAAGTAGAGTAATTTACATGGCGTTATTCAATGACACGCAGGTCATACAAAATAATAAAGACAACTCCTATGGCTCATGCCGGTTGTCATACTCATCGACATGCAAGTCGTGATTCCTATTACAGGAATATGATCAATCTCATACATCACATATATCATTCATCACATCTTCTGGCCATATCACATCACATCACACATGCTGCAAAAACAAGTTAGACGTCCTCTAATTGTTGTTGCAAGTTTTTACGTGGTTTGTAGGTTTCTAGCAAGAACGTTTCTTACCTACGTATGACCACAACGTGATTTGCCAATTTCTATTTACCCTTCATAAGGACCCTTTTCATCGAATCCGTTCCGACTAAAGTAGGAGAGAAAGACACCAGCTAGCCACCTTATGCAACTAGTGCATGTCAGTCGGTGGAACCTGTCTCACGTAAGCGTACGTGTAAGGTCAGTCCGGGCCGCTTCATCCTACAATACCGCCGAAACAAGAAAAGACTAGTAGCGGCAAGAAGAATTGGCAACATCAACGCCCACAACTGCTTTGTGTTCTACTCGTGCATAGTAACTACGCATAGACCTGGCTCATGATGCCATTGTTGGGAATCGTAGCATAATTTTAAAATTTTCCTACGCTCACCAAGATGCATCTATGGAGTATACTAGCAACGAGGGGAAAGGAGTGCATCTACATACCCTTGTAGATCGTGAGCGGAAGCGTTCCAATGAACGTGGATGAAGGAGTCGTACTCGCCGTGATCCAAATCACCGATGACCGAGTGCCGAACGGACGGCACCTCCGCGTTCAACACACGTACGGTGCAGCGACGTATCCTCCTTCTTGATCCAGCAAGGGGGAAGGAGAGGTTGATGGAGATCCAGCAGCACGACGGCGTGGTGGTGGATGTAGCGGGTCTCGGCAGGGCTTCGCCGAGCTTCTGCGAGAGGGAGAGGTGTAGCAGGGGAGGAGGGAGGCGCCCAAGGCTGAGATGTTGCTGCCCTCCCTCCCCCCCTTTATATAGGCCCCCTGGGAGGGGGGGCGCCGGCCAAACCCCATCTAGGGTGGGGGGCGGCGGCCAAGGGGGTGCCTTGCCCCCCAAGGCAAGTGGGAAGCCCCCCCACCCCAGGGTTTCCAACCCTAGGCGCATGGGGGGAGGCCCATGGGGGGGGCGCCCAGCCCACTAGGGGCTGGTTCCCTTCCCACTTAAGCCCACGGGGCCCTCCGGGTAGGTGGCCCCACCCGGTGGACCCCCGGGACCCTTCCGGTGGTCCCGGTACAATACCGGTAACCCCCGAAACTTTCCCGGTGGCCGAAACTTGACTTCCTATATATAATTCTTCACCTCCGGACCATTCCGGAACTCCTCGTGACGTCCGGGATCTCATCCGGGACTCCGAACAACTTTCGGGTTTCCACATACACATATCTCTACAACCCTAGCGTCACCGAACCTTAAGTGTGTAGACCCTACGGGTTCGGGAGACATGTAGACATGACCGAGACGCCTCTCCGGTCAATAACCAACAGCGGGATCTGGATACCCATGTTGGCTCCCACATGTTCCACGATGATCTCATCGGATGAACCACGATGTCGAGGATTCAATCAATCCCGTATACAATTCCCTTTGTTACTCGGTATGTTACTTGCCCGAGATTCGATCGTCGGTATCCCAATACCTTGTTCAATCTCGTTACCGGCAAGTCTCTTTACTCGTACCGCAATGCATGATCCCATGACTAACGCCTTAGTCACATTGAGCTCATTATGATGATGCATTACCGAGTGGGCCCAGAGATACCTCTCCGTCACATGGAGTGACAAATCCCAGTCTCGATCCGTGCCAACCCAACAGACACTTTCGGAGATACCCGTAGTGCACCTTTATAGTCACCCAGTTACGTTGTGACGTTTGGCACACCCAAAGCACTCCTACGGTATCCGGGAGTTGCACGATCTCATGGTCTAAGGAAAAGATACTTGACATTGGAAAAGCTCTAGCAAACGAAACTACACGATCTTTTATGCTATGCTTAGGATTGGGTCATGTCCATCACATCATTCTCCTAATGATGTGATCCCGTTATCAATGACATCCAATGTCCATAGTCAGGAAACCATGACTATCTGTTGATCAACGAGCTAGTCAACTAGAGGCTTACTAGGGACACGTTGTGGTCTATGTATTCACACATGTATTACGATTTCCGGATAACACAATTATAGCATGAACAATAGAGACAATTATCATGAACAAGGAAATATAAATTAACCATTTATTATTGCCTCTAGGGCATATTTCCAACACCGCGCGCCCCCTCCCCCTCTAGCCCGAATTGGACAAGGAGGGGGCGGCGCCCCCCTTTCCTTCCTCTCTCCCTCCTCCTTCCCCCTTCTCCTACTTCAACTAGGAAGGGAGGGAGTCCTTCTCCCGATGGGAGTAGGACTCCTCCTGGCGCGCCTCCTCCTGGCCGGCCGCCTCTCCCCCCCTTGCTCCTTTATATACAGGGGCAGGGGGCACCCCATAGACACAACAATTGATCATTGATCTCTTAGCCGTGTGCGGTGCCCCCCTCCACCATAGTCCACCTCGATAATATCGTAGCGGTGCTTAGGCGAAGCCCTGCGTCGGTAGAACATCATCATCGTCACCACGCCGTCGTGTTGACGGAACTCTCCCTCAAAGCTCGGCTGGATCGGAGTTCGAGGGACGTCATCGAGCTGAACGTGTGCTGAACTCGGAGGTGCCGTACGTTCGGTACTTGATCGGTCGGATCGTGAAGACGTACGACTACATCAACTGCGTTGTGCTAACGCTTCTGCGTTCGGTCTATGAGGGTACGTGGACACACTCTCCCCTCTCATTGTTATGCATCACCATGATCTTGCGTGTGCGTAGGAAAATTTTGAAATTACTACGTTCCACAACGGTGGCATCCGAGCCAGGTTTTATGCGTAGATGTTATATGCACGAGTAGAACACAAGTGAGTTGTGGGCGATATAAGTCATACTGCTTACCAGCATGTCATACTTTGGTTCGGCAGTATTGTTGGATGAAGCGGCCCGGACCGACATTACGCGTACGCTTACGCGTGACTGGTTCTACCGACGTGCTTTGCACACAGGTGGCTGGCGGGTGTCAGTTTCTCCAACTTTAGTTGAACCGAGTGTGGCTACGCCCGGTCCTTGAGAAGGTTAAAACAGCACTAACTTGACAAACTATCGTTGTGGTTTTGATGCGTAGGTAAGAACGGTTCTTGCTCAGCCCGTAGCAGCCACGTAAAACTTGCAACAACAAAGTAGAGGACGTCTAACTTGTTTTTGCAGGGCATGTTGTGATGTGATATGGTCAAGGCATGATGCTAAATTTTATTGTATGAGATGATCATGTTTTGTAACCAAGTTATCGGCAACTGGCAGGAGCCATATGGTTGTCGCTTTATTGTATGCAATGCAATCACCCTGTAATGCTTTACTTTATCACTAAGCGGTGGCGATAGTCGTAGAAGCATAAGTTGGCGAGACGACAACGATGCTACGATGGAGATCAAGGTGTCGCGCCGGTGACGATGGTGATCATGACAGTGCTTCGAAGATGGAGATCACAAGCACAAGATGATGATGGCCATATCATATCACTTATATTGATTGCATGCGATGTTTATCTTTTATGCATCTTATCTTGCTTTGATTGATGGTAGCATTATAAGATGATCTCTCACTAAATTATCAAGGTATAAGTGTTCTCCCTAAGTATGCACCGTTGCGAAAGTTCTTCGTGCTGAGACACCACGTGATGATCGGGTGTGATAGGCTCTACGTTCAAATACAACGGGTGCAAAACAGTTGCACACGCGGAATACTCAGGTTAAACTTGACGAGCCTAGCAAATGCAGATATGGCCTCGGAACACTGAGACCGAAAGGTCGAGCGTGAATCATATAGTAGATAAGATCAACATAGTGATGTTCACCATTGAAACTACTCCATCTCACGTGATGATCGGACATGGTTTAGTTGATTTGGATCACGTGATCACTTAGAGGATTAGAGGGATGTCTATCTAAGTGGGAGTTCTTAAGTAATATGATTAATTGAACTTAAATTTATCATGAACTTAGTACCTGATAGTATTTTGCTTGTCTATGTTGATTTTAGATAGATGGCCCGTGCTGTTGTTCCGTTGAATTTTAATGCATTCCTTGAGAAAGCAAAGTTGAAAGATGATGGTAGCAATTACACGGACTGGGTCCGTAACTTGAGGATTATCCTCATTGGTGCACAGAAGAATTACGTCCTGGAAGCACCGCTAGGTGCCAGACCTGCTGCAGGAGCAACACCAGATGTTATGAACGTCTGGCAGAGCAAAGCTGATGACTACTCGATAGTTCAGTGTGCCATGCTTTACGGCTTAGAACCGGGACTTCAACGACGTTTTGAACGTCATGGAGCATATGAGATGTTCCAGGAGTTGAAGTTAATATTTCAAGCAAATGCCCGGATTGAGAGATATGAAGTCTCCAATAAGTTCTACAGCTGCAAGATGGAGGAGAATAGTTCTGTCAGTAAGCATATACTCAAAATGTCTGGGTATAACAATCACTTGATTCAACTGGGAGTTAATCTTCCGGATGATAGCGTCATTGACAGAATTCTTCAATCACTGCCACCAAGCTACAAGAGCTTCGTGATGAACTATAACATGCAAGGGATGGATAAGACGATTCCCGAGCTCTTCGCAATGCTAAAGGCCGTGGAGGTAGAAATCAAGAAAGAGCATCAATTGTTGATGGTCAACAAGACCACCAGTTTCAAGAAAAAGGGCAAAGGGAAGAAGAAGGGGAACTTCAAGAAGAACAGCAAACAAGTTGCTGCTCAGGAGAAGAAACCCAAGTCTGGACCTAAGCCTGAGACTGAGTGCTTCTACTGCAAACAGACTGGTCACTGGAAGCATAACTGCCCCAAGTATTTAGCGGATAAGAAGGATGGCAAGGTTAACAAAGGTATATGTGATATACATGTTATTTATGTGTACCTTACTAATGCTCACAGTAGCACCTGGGTATTTGATACTGGTTCTGTTGCTAACATTTGCAACTCGAAACAGGGACTACGGATTAAGCGAAGATTGGCTAAGGATGAGGTGACGATGCGCGTGGGAAATGGTTCCAAAGTCGATGTGATCGCGGTCGGCACGCTACCTCTACATCTACCTTCGGGACTAGTTTTAGACCTGAATAGTTGTTATTTGGTGCCAGCGTTGAGCATGAACATTATATCTGGATCTTGTTTGATGCGAGACGGTTATTCATTTAAATCAGAGAATAATGGTTGTTCTATTTATATGAGTAATATCTTTTATGGTCATGCACCCTTGAAGAGTGGTCTATTTTTGTTGAATCTCGATAGTACTGATACACATATTCATAATATTGAAGCCAAAAGATGCAGAGTTGATAATGATAGTGCAACTTATTTGTGGCACTGCCGTTTAGGTCATATTGGTGTAAAGCGCATGAAGAAACTCCATACTGATGGACTTTTGGAACCACTTGATTATGAATCACTTGGTACTTGCGAACCATGCCTCATGGGCAAGATGACTAAAACGTCGTTCTCCGGAACTATTGAGCGAGCAACGGATTTGTTGGAAATCATACATACAGATGTATGTGTTCCGATGAATGTTGAGGCTCGCGGCGGGTATCGTTATTTTCTCACCTTCACAGATGATTTGAGCAGATATGGGTATATCTACTTAATGAAGCATAAGTCTGAAACATTTGAAAAGTTCAAAGAATTTCAGAGTGAAGTTGAAAATCATCATAACAAGAAAATAAAGTTTCTACGATCTGATCGTGGAGGAGAATATTTGAGTTACGAGTTTGGTCTTCATTTGAAACAATGCGGAATAGTTTCGCAACTCACGCCACCCGGAACACCACAGCGTAATGGTGTGTCCGAATGTCGTAATCGTACTTTACGAGATATGGTGCGATCTATGATGTCTCTTATTGATTTACCGCTATCATTTTGGGGTTATGCTTTAGAGACGGTTGCATTCACGTTAAATAGGGCACCATCGAAATCCGTTGAGACGACGCCTTATGAACTATGGTTTGGCAAGAAACCAAAGTTGTCATTTCTTAAAGTTTGGGGTTGCGATGCTTATGTGAAAAAGCTTCAACCTGATAAGCTCGAACCCAAAACGGAGAAATGTGTCTTCATAGGATACCCAAAGGAAACTGTTGGGTACACCTTCTATCACAGATCTGAAGGCAAGACTTTTGTTGCTAAATTTGGATCCTTTCTAGAGAAGGAGTTTCTCTCGAAAGAAGTGAGTGGGAGGAAAGTAGAACTTGATGAGGTAACTGTACCTACCCCCTTATTGGAAAGTAGTTCATCGCAGAAACCGGTTCCTGTGACACCTACACCAATTAGTGAAGAAGTTAATGATGATGATCATGAAACTTCGGATCAAGTTGTTACTGAACCTCGTAGATCAACCAGAGTAAGATCCACACCAGAGTGGTACGGTAATCCTGTTCTGGAGGTTATGTTACTAGACCATAACGAACCTACGAACTATGAAGAAGCGATGGTGAGCTCAGATTCCGCAAAATGGCTTGAGGCCATGAAATCTAAGATGGGATCCATGTATGAGAACAAAGTGTGGACCTTGGTTGACTTGCCCAATGATCGACAAGCCATTGAGAATAAATGGATCTTCAAGAAAAAGACTGACGCTGACGTCTATAAAGCTCGACTTGTTGCAAAAGGTTTTCGACAAGTTCAAGGGGTTGACTACGATGAGACCTTCTCACCCGTAGCGATGCTTAAGTCTGTCCGAATCATGTTAGCAATTGCCGCATTTTATGATTATGAAATTTGGCAAATGGATGTCAAAACTGCATTCTTGAATGGATTTCTAGAAGAAGAGTTGTATATGATGCAACCTGAAGGTTTTGTCAATCTAAAGGGAGCTAACAAAGTGTGCAAGCTCCAGCGATCCATTTATGGACTGGTGCAAGCCTCTCGGAGTTGGAATAAACGCTTTGCTAGTGTGATCAAAGCATTTGGTTTTATACAGACTTTTGGAGAAGCCTGTATTTACAAGAAAGTGAGTGGGAGCTCTGTAGCATTTCTGATATTATATGTGGACCCGTTCGCGACGACGTCCAGCTGACCCATGTCCGGGACTGGGCTCCGCCGGGCTGGCACTGGGAGGTGCTGAAGGAAATATGCCCTAGAGGCAATAATAAAGTTATTATCTATTTCCTTATATCATGATAAATGTTTATTATTCATGCTAGAATTGTATTAACCGGAAACATAATACTTGTGTGAATACATAGACAAAGAGAGTGTCACTAGTATGCCTCTACTTGACTAGCTCGTTAATCAAAGATGGTTATGTTTCCTAACCATTGACATGAGTTGTCATTTGATTAACGGGATCACATCATTACGAGAATGATGTGATTGACTTGACCCATTCCGTTAGCTTAGCACTCGATCGTTTAGTATTCTGCTATTGCTTTCTTCATGACTTATACATGTTCCTATGACTATGAGATTATGCAACTCCCGTTTACCGGAGGAACACTTTGTGTGCTACCAAACGTCACAACGTAACTGGGTGATTATAAAGGTGCTCTATAGGTGTCTCCGAAGGTACTTGTTGGTTTGGCGTATTTCGAGATTAGGATTTGTCACTCCGATTGTCGGAGTGGTATCTCTGGGCCCACTCGGTAATGCACATCACTATAAGCCTTGCAAGCATTGTGACTAATGAGTTAGTTGTGGGATGATGTGTTACGGAACGAGTAAAGAGACTTGCCGGTAACGAGATTGAACTAGGTATTGAGATACCGACGATCGAATCCCGGGCAAGTAACATACCGATGACAAAGGGAACAACGTATGTTGTTATGCGGTTTGACCGATAAAGATCTTCGTAGAATATGTAGGAGCCAACATGAGCAGCCAGGTTCCGCTATTGGTTATTGACCGGAGACGTCTCTCGGTCATGTCTACATAGTTCTCGAACCCGTAGGGTCCGCACGCTTAAAGTTTGATGACACTTATATTATGAGTTTATGTGTTATGATGTACCGAAGATAGTTCGGAGTCCCGGATGTGATCACGGACATGACGAGGAGTCTCGAAATGGTCGAGACATAAAGATTGATATATTGGAAGCCTATATTTGGATATCGGAAGTGTTCCAGGTGAAATCGGGATTTTACCGGAGAACCGGGGGTTACCGGAACCCCCCCCCGGGGGTTTAATGGGCCCACATGGTCCTTAGTGGAGAAGAGGAGAGGCGGCCAGGGCAGGCCGCGCGCCCCCTCCCCCTCTAGTCCGAATTGGACAAGGAGGGGGGCGACGCCCCCCTTTCCTTCCTCTCTCCCTCCTCCTTCCCCCTTCTCCTACTCCAACTAGGAAGGGAGGGAGTCCTACTCCCGGTGGGAGTAGGACTCCTCCTGGCGTGCCTCCTCCTGGCCGGCCGCCTCTCCCCCTTGCTCCTTTATATACGGGGGCAGGGGCACCCCATAGACACAACAATTGATCTTGATCTCTTAGCCGTGTGCGGTGCCCCCTCCACCATAGTCCACCTCGATAATATCGTAGCGGTGCTTAGGTGAAGCCCTGCGTCGGTAGGACATCATCATCGTCACCAGGCCGTCGTGCTGACGGAACTCTCCCTCAAAGCTTGGCTGGATCGGAGTTCGAGGGACGTCATCGAGCTGAACGTGTGCTGAACTCGGAGGTGCCGTACGTTCGGTACTTGATCAGTCGGATCGTGAAGACGTACGACTACATCAACCGCGTTGTGCTAACGCTTCCGCTTTCGGTCTACGTGGGTACGTGGACACACTCTCCCCTCTCGTTACTATGCATGACCATGATCTTGCGTGTGCGTAGGAAAATTTTGAAATTACTACGTTCCCCAACAGGTGCTACCTGGAGGGGCGCGCCGCTTGGTGAGGAACCCAGCCTCGGGTCCCGTCGTCGACCCTGATCTCCTTTGGTGGCGTTCGCGTGGGCCACATTCGGTGCAGTGGGAGCCGGCCCCGCCGGAGGTGGTGCGTCGCCGTGTCAGGGAGGACGAGCACGTCCATCGCTACATGGCTGCTATGGACGTCAGGTTCTCCAATACCTGGCAGGTTCTTTGGGCAGATGACCGGAGATATGATCCTGTGATGGTTCCTTCTCTTTGGGTGTCCACCGCCCGCGCCCCAGGAACCGCGAGTGGCCTAGATTCTTCTGTAGTATTCGATCTTTATTAGCTACCTAGCCAGTGATTTAAACGATATATAATATTCGAGACGATGTTTTCGAGATTATATATATTATTAGAGATGATGTACTCGAGATTATATATTATTCGAGACGATGTATTCGAGATTATATATTATTCGAGACGATGTATTCGAGATTATATATTATTCGAGACGATGCATATTATGTACTATATGATTCAGTTTTTTCCTTATTGATTGCATCCATGCATTGTAATTTGAATACTAAATTGTTTTATATTTCTTCTGTCATAGTTAAATAAAATCTATGGCAGACAATACCGGCAGAGAGGGAGAAGAGGCCCTGTTCGAGATCATACGCAGCCCTAACAGGCCAGATGATCTGAATGAAGCAGATGACGGCTCCCAATATCTGAACAATACCGGGGAGGGTGATGATAAGATATTCGATCTCGACGACCGAGCTGATGAAGTCATGAACTATGATTATGATTATGATGACGCAGACAATGATTATGATGACGAATACAATGTTGATCTTGAAATAACAAAGACTAACGGCGAGGTATATTTATATAAGCAGGCATCTAGTGATCATCACATGTTTTTTTTATTTGAAGATATATTAACGAATCGATCTTTTTTCTTTCAGCCCTCCGGATCGAGCAAATCTGCTTCTACAGACAGCAGGAAAAAGCGAGGCCCGGGCAAAAAGTTGAAGGAGGGTGTAAAGTACAACATCGATTCCATCAAAGCTAGTGGCGAACCCCTCATGCCTAAGAACATTGAGAACAAGTTCGTTCGTCAGTGCGGAGTTCTTGTGAAGGACCAACTCCCGATCTCCATTCAAGAATGGAAAGAGCCAAAAACTAAACGTCCAGATGTTACTTGGGTCAACGACAGAGCAAAAGATAAGCTTTGGGAATCTCTGATGGAACATTTCACCCTACCAGATTATTTCACTGATGCAGATGTGCAGAAAGTCAAGGACGCTGCTCTTAAGAAGATGGCATTCAACACCCACAAGAAAACTGTATGGGCCAACTACGTCGCTGCAAAAAGGAAGACTCCAGAATTCAAGGGAAGACTGGAGAAGCAAAGAGAACACTGGCCCGCTTTCGTGAAATTCAAGGAATCAAAATTATCTAAGGAACGGTCGAGAAAAAACAAGGCCAATGCCGCAGAAAAGACGCAGTTCCATAGGCTGGGGCCAGGTGGCTACGCGGTGGCAATGCCTAAGTGGGATAAGTCTGAGCAAGAGATGGAGGATGCAGGGGTCACTCCGGTTACTAGGAGCTGGCCCCCCAGGTGCAGAACTTGGTTCTATGCGCATGGGGGGCATTGGACCCAAAGACAGGCCTGGTTTCGAAGAAGGCAAGTCTAAAAGGAGCCGAACAAAAGTTACTTGACGCAATAGAAGATGCTCGAAAGGGAGTGTTCATGCCCAACAGAAAGAACGACGAGCTTACGCGCACCCTGGGAAATCCTGAACACCCGGGAAGAACACGAGGCAAGGGCGTTATTCCCTGGTATGAGGGCTTTTCGGAATGGAACGACGACTAGAGGAGCCGTGCAAGAAAGAAGATGGAGGAGGAGAAGAAGAGGAAGCTGGAGGAGGAGCAAAGGAAGCAGGACGCAGAACGCCTTCAAGGCCTAGAAGCAAGGCATGCGGACTTGGCACTCAAATTCCAGCAGCAGCAGCAGCAGATCGACTCACTTAGCCAGGAAAGGGGGGTCTCAGCAGCGGCAGCAGCAAGCGGATGATCGTCCAGCATTGGATAGCACCGTCCCATCCATGCCGAGAAGCAGCGTTGGTTCCGCCCCGGGCGACGCACTGCTGGATACATACCCTGTGGATGACATCATAGAGAACACTAACTGTGAGCTACACTTCAAAATGAAGAACATATCCATGAAGGTGGCGGACGCCGTTGCTTTTACAAATACCCCCGAAGCAACCTTCCATTGCACCCCGATTAAAGCGGGTTATGCTCGTGTCTTGGTTGATGAGGTGGTGGACCAATATTCGGGGCTAGAGCTTGACATTCCTGGAGGTGACGACGAGCACACACTGGGAGAGGCCATACATCATATCATCCTATGGAGAAAGGATTGCATCATCTTTCGAAGGCCACCGACGCCGCGTCTGCCGACTCCTCCTCGAAGTCCGCCACCGAGTCAGTAGACCCCCGCTCCTCCAAGTCCACGAATGCGTGATCCGACTCCTCCTCGAAGTCCGCCACCGTGTCAGCAGACTCCCGCTCCTCCAAGTCCACGAACGCGTGAGCCGACTCCTCCTCGAAGTCCGCCACCGTGTCAGCAGACTCCCGCTCCTCCAAGTCCACCAATGCGTGAGCAGACTCCTGCTCCAACTCAGCCACGTCAGCCGTCTCCGCCGCCTCAGCAATCGCAAAAGAGACACGTCGCAGCTATGGTGCGTAGCGGTACGAGTCGAGGTAGTACATGAGGTACAGGCGGAGATAAGCGATATAAATATGGTCCAAGACTCGCTCCTCTTCCTTAGAGGCCTTACGACATGACCGAGGAGCAAAACGACGCCATAGTGAAGGCCCAAGTGGACGCCCATTTTGGACCAAAACCGGCACCGCCGCCGAGGGAGAAAGTGCCTGAAGAAAAGATTGACCACTTCATTCGTATGGCTAGACCACCAGCTCCCAAGCCTGTTGACTCAGACTATGAGCGCCAAATCAGGAAGGCACATCGAGCACGACTACAGAAGGAAGCGAGCTCTAGCTCGAGCCAACAAGCAGCTGGCAAAAAATGCGGGAAAACCGTTCCCCAGCTGGGAGAACAGGCGGCGCAATCGATCCCCCCGCTTGTTGTGCCAACAACACATGAGAGTACGCGCATCCTATATTATTGTGGGCAAACCGTTCCCCAGCTAAACAATCTGGTAATAACCGAGGAGCATATAAGCCAGGCTAAAATGCTCAATATCAGTGTTGGACAACTCCTCGAGATCGAGCCCATGTCTCCTCTTAGAGAGGAGAAAATAAAATGGAAATATGTCCGGGGCCAACCTTTGGTCAAGCCTGACGAGGTCAAGAACCTCCCAACGAGAATGTATGAATTGCATCAGTGGTACATGAACACTACCAAGATTTGCAATCGAGAGTCCCTCATGATGAATGTCAAGCAGGAGCATTACTTCCATGAGAAAGCTCTGTCCGTTGAGTATTCATAACTATTTCAGTTATACAATCAAGACGCACTCGACAAATCTCTCGTCAGTTGCTATTGTCTGTAAGTGATTTCTTTCTGTAATTTAAGTCTCAAGCTAGCTGTAGTGATCATTTTGATCAATCATTACCTGTAATTAACCTCATTATATTCTTTTCTGTGGTATTATGCAGGATGAAGATGTATGAAATGAAAAAATCTGCACGCTGTGGCATTGGGTTCATTGACCCAAATACCGTTAATGAACACACATGGAATATTCCAAGTTCTCGAGCAAGTTTAGAGGAAAGCATGCTAGAGTTCTTCAAGCGCCTCAATACTAATGAAGATATACTACTTCCTTACAACTTCCTGTGAGTCACACTGTCTTGTACTACAAATTCTGTTTTTGCTTAGTAGCTAGCTAGATGTTAATAATTAAGTGTATAGGATTTAGGGTAGTTGATTAGTGTTGTGCACATGCCCGCTTAATTAAGACATGCAAACGTGTGCGCATGCAGTTACCACTGGATCTTGTTAGTCATTAAAGTTGATAAAGGAACAGTTGAAGTACTGGACTCACTACTTAAGGAAGAAAGTGACTTCGCTATCTTGAAGGGGATACTCGACATGTAATTTCAATCATTATTAACTATATCTCGCCAATTTAATTAGTTCGTCATTTCCTGATATCAACTATTTAATAACCCCTTTATTCATTTTCTTTGCTGCCGGGCAGGGCTTGGGCAAAGTTCATCAAGGTGACTCCAGGCAAGTGGAAAAAAAAGTTGTATTGGTGGCGACCCAAGGTAAGTAATTAAGTAGTACTAGCTAGCTAGTAACATCTCTTTAATTCTTATTTCAATACCATTAATTAATTAACATGCTTGATTAATCATTATCTAATTAAATTCCATTCTCGTAAAGGCCCTGAAGCAGGCGCCGGGGACTGATCTGTGTGCGTACTACGTTTGCGAAAACATTCACATGATGGCGTCCGAAAGAAGCAGATCTCAAAGACAGGACTAGGTACGTTTGTCAGAAACTATTCACAAATTTTTACACCATTATCGATATCTAGTCACACAACTAATACACATGCATATTGATCTCCTTCTTAACAGTTCAGAGAGGTGCGGGAGCAGCTCCTATCAACGGAGCGCATACTAGCACTTCAAGAGGAAATAGCGAGATTTTTGCTCGACTAGGTCATAGATCCCAAAGGAGAATACTATTACCCGCTACCGCCCCCATGAACCACTTGTCATCGTGCTCCGAAGGCACCAAGGCAACATGTAGGAGAAATTGTGTATATATATATACATGTGTATGTGTGAATAATTAATGGTGGTTGTGAGACATTCGATGATATATATAAATAGATTTTCTCGTATAACCGATCATATATATATATATATATATATATATATATATATATATATATATATATATATATATATATATATATATATATATGCATAACGTGTACAATATGTAGTATCGTAAAATACCAGCAAACAAAATAGAATTAAATGGAAAACACAAAATAAAAGGAAAAATAAAAAATAAAACCAAAACCCGCACCCGGGCATGGCTCGTGCCACGTGGTGGCACTTTAGCGCCGGTTCGTGATGAACCGGTAGTAAAGGGGGGGGGGGGCTTTAGTCCACACTCTTTAGTGCCGGTTGTGGAACCGGCACTAAAGGCCCTTACGAACCGGCGCTAAAGCCCGGTCCTGCAGTAGTGCTTGGTGGGCTCAATTACGTTATTTGGCTATAACTTGGTAACAATCTACCCCTTTTCTCGAGAAAAAGGAAGGTCGAGTTCATGGTTAGTAGGCAAAGAACTCACGCACACGCACACGCGCACACACACACACGAGTCGCCGGGGTTTTTCCTCAGACTGCTTTTAACTTGGTTCCTTCGTAACCATGACCTCGGCCTACCTAAAGAGGCCATTCACAAAATTCTCAAACGTGTAAATTGGAATATTGTATAATTAGAGTGCCAAATCCTCTTGAATCCTATAAGATAAAAAATAAAGATTATTGGATAGAAAAGTTCTGAAAGCATAGAAAGAAACAAATGAATTATAACAATGGTTTGAGTTGATGGTAATTTTGCTCCAAAACAGAGTGCAATTGAATCGGTAAATAATAATTCGTAAGGATTTCAATCATGTGAATCAAACGATCACTTTCTTTTAGAAAATTACTAAGAACTCAAATTCTCAAAAATCCTAAAATTCCTTTGAATCAAAGGCACTCTTAGAGGTTAAATTAGTATTTTGAAAGTGTAGTATTGCGACTCTGAACAACGTTGTAAGACAGATAAATTGCGAGGCAATATCAATTAATTATGCTACTACCTCTGTATACTATATAAGACGTTTTTACAGTTCAATGTAAACTGCAAAAATGTCTTACATTAGTTTACAGAGGGAGTACCAAATCGTATCAAACGTTGTATGCAGTCTTAATATCAGCAAGTTAAATACTAGTGCCAAGCTTCTACTCAAGCTCATCCAAAATCTAGGCACAATTTCCTCAGCTTGCACTTCTTATCCCAATATCTAGACTCCAGCTCGCAACCACACGGATCAACCGCAAATTACGCACCAACTGCTCGACTTTGAATTCTTGTTTCTGTCAATGTGAAATGAGCAGATGTCACATAGCTTCAGTGGCAGCAAAAAAAGGTGGAGCAGGACGCGAAGTGCCCAGAAGCACAACGCACAACCACTAGCTAGCATGGGAAGTTTGACTGCTCTTGAACTTCACCAACAGGAAGTTCAACAGCAAAGTTAGCTTGGGCATCAGCATCTGCATTAAATTTCCTCAAAGCATGGTTGATTTGAAACTGAAGAAACTTCCGCTTGAGTTCCTTAGCTTTCTTGCACAAGTCTGCCATATTATCGTTCCTAACACGCCAGAGATCCTGGACCTGGTTACAGACGAGCTTAGAATCGCCTTGAGCACGGACATACTTGAATCCCTTGTTGGCAGCATATCTCAACCCCAGGAGCAATGCACGATATTCAGCAGCGTTACACGTCGCAACACCCAAACCCTCGCGTAGTTGAGCGATCACGGACCCGTCCGGTCGCCTTATTATCACGCCGGCGCCTGATTTCCCAGGGTTCCCTTTGCAAGCACCATCGAATTCAAGAATGCAGGACAGATGACTATCAGGTAATGGCTCCTGTTCAGCGGCTTTGGGATGCTGTCCTGTTTCCTTCTCCTGTGACCTTTTCGGAGTAGAAGAGGTTGCAGTTCCATCAGGTTGCTGGAAAGGGCAGGGAGCCAGACCATCAAACAACTCATCTCTTGCATCTGCTGCATTGATGGAATACAGAGCATTCTTGAGCCCGCGCTTTGCGAGATACTCCTCGGTTTCTTTGCGCAGAGAGCAGCCTTTGTACACGGTCACGGAAGGATCGCAGACCGAATTGCTGACTTGAGCTTGACAGTCGGCGAGGTTCTTGTAGATGCCGATGACGTGCCCCTTGCGGACGACATAGAACGGGTGGCCGCCGGCGGCAGAGTCCGTCGGCGCGCCCTTCTTTGCGGCAGATTTCTTGGTGGGGCGCTTGGATTTGGATGAGGAGGAAGAGAAGAAGCGCTCGGCAAGGCCAAGAGCAATGAGCGGCACGGGAGGCCGGAGGGGCAAGTGGCACAGGTTGTGGCTCCCGCTCAGGCTCGGAGTGCCGGCCACCGCGTGCCTCCACGCCGCTCTAGAGATCCCACAGAGGAAAGGAGAAGAAAAATAGCAACTCCTCATCGACATCCAGCAAAAGAGGGCGTCGTTCAGGACACAGGCCGCGCGGAGGAGCGGGTCAAGCAGGTGGCGGCTTTGGCGAGCGGACATGCACAGGAGACAGGCCGCGCGGAGGAGCGGAGGCCGAGCGGGGACTACTGGGCGTGAGGGCATGCGGAGGTTGCGGGGAAGCAACAGCGGCGGCGGGGCGTGGTGGAGCGGCGCGCCGCCATCGGCCAGTTCGGACTGAGATAGGGTTAGAAGACAAGGTTTTTTTTTTGAGGGGTGGTTAGAAAACAAGGGTGTATTTGGTCCAAAGCTCTCCTTAGAATTTTTATTTTTTTAGGGGAAAAGCACTCCTTAGATTGCACACAATATACCTGTAATTCAGGTCTGAGCCCAGACTCATCTGCATTAGCGAATACTAGTAAATTCAAAGAAATAGTAAAAATCAGAATACTTTAGGTGGATGCAAATTTTTATGGTGAATGAACATTCGAGTAGCTCTTATAAGAAAAATGAGTAACAAATTTTAGGTCTCAAAGAAACTTTGGAAAAGACTAGCATATATACCCGTGCGTTGCAACGGGAGTTTTTTTTTTTGCGAGAAGCATCGGGAAAGGTAACTGATGTGTCCATCAAAGCGGTCTCCGCAGCGGTGGGGCGACAGAGTGAGGAGTTGCGGTGTTCTCACAGTCATGTTTGACCCGCGAGATCCTGATAGTGCTGGGGTTGGTCGGTGTGGTGGCCACCACTCAATTCGTGTCTTTTTTTTCTCTGGGTCCGCCTCCGTGTCTATGTTATGGTTGTCTCCTCATTTTGTGGCTGCACGGTGACCTTTGGGGCATAGTTGCTTCCACCACTCTCTCCTATGATGGCATAACCGGATGGGTTACTAATTCAGTGAATGACATTTCATTGCCATAATCAGCGCATAACCCCTGCTTTACCAGGGTTTATTCTCTTTAATTATTTTAGCGCTTACTTGCCTACATTTTTTTAATCAAAGCCAAACCAGCATATCCTCTTTTATTGGCATGTGCCTACAATTTCTAGCCAACCAATATATTCCCTTTTATCATCAAATGGCATGTGGGATGCACAACAATTCGCGTCTGGGATAGGCTACTGGAAGTTACCAAAACAACGTTTGTTTCTAAGACATGAATAAAAATCTAAAACAACCGCTGAGTTGAAGGATTAGACTCATGACTTCAATATCTCAACCACGAGCTGATAGCCATTCGAACAAACAGCTCCTGCTAAAAAAATGGCAAACACGAATGTTTAAGAACATAATGCAGAGTAATATTCAAAACATTTTTCATTTTTCTGATCTTTTTTGAGCTTTTCAACAAATAAAGTAATAATTATGAAATTCTGAATATTCATCTAAAAATGCGAGCATTTTTCGGCAATTTCATTAAGTTTGAAAAAAATAAACAAAACTTGAAATGGTTTTTTTAATTTCAAACATTTTTTGAAAACATGAACCTCTTTTGAAGAAAACAATTTTATTAGAATCTGTGAATAATTTGTGAAAATGGAAACATGTTTTAAACATTGAAAACAAATTTTTAAAACATTGTTTTTTAAATACAAAAATACTTTAAATTTTTGAACATTTAAATAAACATGAATATTATTGGAATTCATATCATTTTCTAAAATATAATTTATTTTTCAAATCTCATAAAATTTTGGAAAACTTAAGCATATTTTTTAAAATGCGAACATTTTTAGAGTTTTGATAAAAAATGGAATGAGAAGAAAAAAAATGAAAGTTCAAACATATGTGAAACTGGGAAATAAAATCTGAAAGTCTACTTATTGTACAAACAAAAAATGGAATTCTGAAAAAAAAAGGAATTCTGAAAAAATGAAAATTAGAATTTATAAAAAACTAAAAAATAAAAATAATCTTGGAAATAAAAAATAAAAATAAGGATAAAAAAGGAAAAGAAAAATAGAAACAGAATAGAGAAAACAAAGGGCCGGCCCATTCTTTGTCGCCCCATGCGGTAAATTATGTTTTTCAGATGCATGGGTAGGAAACCAATGGGTTTGCTTTGCTGAGCCGCAGCGTGCGCGGCCCACGTACAAATTTCGGGACAAAACTGTTTTTCTTTTCTAACAGATGGACACAAAAAAATTTAGTACCACCTTGGATAGAACAAAAATCTTTTCGGTGGTGAACAGATGAAAAAATTGGAGAAACGCACCTTGCTTTATTAGTAAAAAAAAAAGGTATAGAAAAGCAATGTTCAGAGCTGATTTTTTCCAAGAGCTCCTTGAATGTTCATTCAGCACGAAATTTTGCACGCACCTAGTGTCATACCAAAATCAATGGCACTTTCAACGTCTTCTTGTGTCAGTGGTCCACCATAAACACTCATATGATGATGGTTATTCGGCCTCTTTCATGTAAATTATTTTAGCTTTTTTAATATTTACTCTTCACACCCAGGTGCAGATACACCGATGCACCAAGTTGTCTCTTTCAAGCACATTAGGAAAGTTGGTGGCATTTTTTTGGAACATTAGCATTTCTCATTCCAAATCACCTAATTCATTTGCATAGTGAGGAAGGCGGTGACGTAATTCTTTTTTTTTGGAACACTCTCTCCTGACATGTTGATATTGCAAGATTTTATATTTTGATCACGCCCATTAAGATAGGTCAAGGACATTCAATGAAAACATGATGTGCGCCCACTTGCAAAATGGGTGCAACTCCAACATCTTTTGAGCCGGTGGTTGTGCCAGGATCAGAAGTTTGTGATGTCATTTCAAATCTGTGATGTCAAATACATGTATTCTCACCAATTTTATAAAAAATTACATGATTTCTACTTGTGTACAAAGGATTTGCCAAAAACATGTGTCGTCAATTGACCACACTCCTCTCAACGTGGCTTCGCCACTGTTTTGAGCCAAATCCTGGATCTTGCCCAGCCCCACCTTCTGGCAAACTAAAACATTGCACAAATTGAAATGCATAGTGCATAATAAGCTAATAATTGAGTTAAATACAAGGGTGAATCTAATTATTTCGTTGAAATGTCAACTGAGTCTCTATTTTTTGAAAATGCATATCCCAGTCTCAATACATCTTTAAGTGGTTCATCGCTGGTCCTATTCACCTCGGACTCGTGCTAATGGCTTGCATGGCACTTTGACCACCATCACATAATCTATATTTTGCAAAAAGACCCCTAGAAATCATTTATTCTAATTCACGACCCTGCTCTCCTTTTGCAAAATATTCACTATGTGGCGGTAGGACCTATGGTGATCTACTTAAAGAAGAATTAGGACTGAGATGTGCATTTTCAAAGACTATGGACTCGGTTGACATTTCGGCGAAACAATTAGGGGACTCTCGGTTGACATTTTGGTGAAACAATTAGTTGTGCCCTTGCCTAATAATTCCCAGGTTTTGCCTAGTTCGGAAAACAAAATATAGCTCTTTTGTGTGCATGTTCACATACCAAATTAAGAGTTGAATCTATTCATCATACACTATACACTTCCTGGGTTCTGCCTGCGGAAAACAAGATTCTACTGTGAATAGATCATCTGCCACAAGTTCTATTAATTTGCACTGTTAATGCTTCAAAACTAACCTGGAAACAATCATATATGGTCATTTGAAATTTTCTTATTCTTCTTCTAACTTCTTAGTTTGAATTATATATAACACATGGAACATGCAAAACAACATTTCCATCATTGTGCTTCCATATAAGGGATTAATCAACTACTTCCTTCGTTTCTAATTATAAGATGTTCTAACTTTTTTTCTAATCGAAAGTATATGAATGCATTTTACTGTGTTTGTTCACTCATTTTAATCCATATGTAGTCTATAATGAAATACCCAAGACATGTTATAATTTGCAACGGAGGTAGTACCAAATAATAGTTGATCCGTCATCCTCGTTGGTTCCTTCTAAGGGAGCTCGCCTACAATGCAGAGCACTTGCCCGGCCAGCAACGGATTTTACCTTATTCGCTTTGTTTGCTTCCTCCTTCCGTTCCTGGTTAGTTTCATTCTTTTTTCCTTCTTTTGTTTTCTGTTTTCTCTTTTATTTATATATTCCGAAATGATTGAAATATAAATATATTTATTTCAAAATATTTTCCTTAATTTCTATGCTATGCATTTCAGCACGCACTAAAAAGTGTTTGGTGTCAAATTTGTTCGCATAATTTGTAAAAACTGTTCTTAGCATTCAAAAATTGTTTCTTATTTAGAAAATATTCACATGTTTCAAAAATATGTTCATGACATATTTATATAATGCAAAAAAAATTAGTGTAAATATGAACATGGTTTCATACCATTCAAAAAAAGTTTGTGACACTTAAAAATATTCGTAACACTTTAAAAATGTTTTACACATGTTTAGAAAATGTTCATGGCATTTATGAAAAGTGTTCAGTGTGTATTGAAATATTTTCCAATGTGCATTTAAAAAATGTTCAATATGTCTATACACCTATATAGTGTGCGAATAACTTTGAAAGTTGGTTGTTGGATGAAGCCAATCCGATAGTACAGAGATGGCAAATCCGAGCACTACTGGCCGTTGGATATCATCTACATTCCACCAGATTCTGCCACATGTACAATCTAGAAGACTCCATGGTTGAACTTAAGCATAATGCACAAACCTCAAAACACAAGCACTTCTCCTTTGTTCTCTAGAATATTCCATATCTTAATTGCCCAAACTTTTTTTTTCTAAATGAATTGTCACTTTTTGTTTTTACCTTTACAATGCACAATTTCATGAATCTTAAAATAGATTTTTTTTATAAAACTAATTGATTTTGGATGAGATGAACTATAAGAATTAAACGAACATCTACATCATGCATATATGACTCAAAGCTTACATGCTATAGTGTGGTATTTATTCATAATTTGATTACCAAATCTCATGCATGCAATGCACGTGTACCTTACTAGTATTCATAAAATGTTTTAACATATATTTGAAAATGGTTCAATGTGTATCTAAAAAGTATCCAACCTATATATAAAAAATGTTCATCATGTATCTAAAAATTGTTCAATGTGTATATAACAAATGTTCAAACACTGACATGTATTTGAAAAATTAAAGAAAAAAACAAATAAAAAACCTGAAAAACAAAGTAAAGCAATAAAAATGCACTGAAAAAGGACAACCAAAAAACTCCAATAAAAACACACACATGAAAAGCTCTAAAACTGGTATCCAGAACCTTCCATAACAGCTCCATTTGGCCGGCCCACTAAGACGAGCATACAATGAGCCCTACAGGCGAGACAGTGTTACATCCCGCAATACGCAAGATATAGCACCAGAACTCGGGCGCTTGGCGTTGGAGGAGACAAGCCGGTCAGGCTGTGGGGTGTGGCATTTTAGATAGGAGTAAGAGGCCAAGAGTTTCAACCTCCTTTTTAGAAGAAAAAAATATAGGAGTCGTTGTCTGAATTCAGTGGGCACTTGCTTCTCTTTCCTTTTTTTGGATGAACAATGTGCTTGTTTCTCGTATAATAACATGGCAATAAGCAGATCATGCTAATGGCGTAGTTCCTTGAACAGGAGAGGATAACAAAGTGACCAGAAGAACACAGTAACATAAATTGCCCTTATCAGAAGATCTAGTGCTCTGCGCAACAAATACCAACTCTACTCTACATTCTAACCCCGAAGAGAGGAGCAGAGTTATTTCCACTGTGGTTGGAAACCTCAAAAATAGCACAGCCGGGAAATCTTACAGAAACTATAATACATTGACCATTGTACTGAATACTGAAATTATAGGCACTGTTTTCTGCAGTGATGCCAAATTGCCAATCTGAAGACGCGCCAGTTCTGTACATATAAACTTAAAATTACTACAGAAGTGGGAAATAATTGAGCTTCCTCGAACGATTCTATGTGGGGACTGGTTACACGCATATTTACTGGTCCAAGAGAGACGATGGTGCGGTGGCGATGCGTCCCGTACTCTAACCTCTTTGGTATTTGTGTTTCCCATATTTTCAATTGGCCATATCTTTCATCTTACAAACCAGATATCAGAACTAATCCAGTGGAGGGGAATATAATTAATGTCAAGTTCATCGCACTTGATGGTCTCTTGGAAACTGTTGCAAAGTCATGTGACTTCTGTTTCAGCTTCCAGTGTTGTTATCTCAGTCACTTGAGTAATTACCCAGTCTCATGTATCGAATTTAGTGTGTTTCTCTCTCACCCATTCAAAAGCAGTCCAAGTCTATTTAATATTAATTTGAATTAGTTTTTAACCATTAATATTAAAATTTCATACTAATTATAAATAACATAAATTCTGCACATGTACTGTAAATGGAAAAGTGTTACCTTTTGGTTTTGTATTGTTTTTAGAAAAAAGACACGAAATGAAATTTGCGAATTTTACACTACCATATTTTAAAATACATTTTTGAAAAAAAAAATGTTAACAATTTTCATGAAACCATTACTGAATTAAAAAAATATTAAATGAATTTGATGATGGATCTAATTTTGCTAATTTGGTATTGTAGATGTTCATATTTTCTTGCAAAAACTTCGTCAAATTGAAGTTTGCCTTTTCAAGAATTAACGGACCATAGAACGGAGGGAGTAAAAAAAAACTTGAATTCCAACATTGGTATAAAATTAAATATTTTCATTATTTGCTTATTCCATACATCAAATTGATGAATTTGTGCATAATAAATAAGTTTAAAATTGTTTTAGTTGTTTCTTCACATGTAAATATTTATTTACGTATTTCATAGCTTATGCAGTTTGTTACTATGTACGATTTTCAAAATCTCAAGTGGTTAGAATATTAAAAACTCATAATATGAAATGTTATCTAATTTATTCCTCAAAGTGCACATCACCGTTGAATTAAACCTCATGTTTGTCTTTGTAGTATTAAATGCCACCCCACATAATTTATGCCAACAATACCATATATTAAACCGATATTAAATCTAGAATTTGCTGCCCTCTAATTATTAGATATACTTTTTAAAAACCTAATCTATACCAAAAAAGAAGAAGAGAGGAACCAACATGTACAAAGATTGCCTTACATTAAAGGGTATTAGATTTTTGATAATGTTTCATGATTTGTATTTAAAAGTGAATGAGTTTTGATTTTGTTTTCATAAAATGTGAACAAACTAATGAAATAAATATTTAAGAAGATTTTGTTTAGAGGCACATGCTCTAGAGTCCTCAAGAACACTAAAGTTGGTGCGAACATATGCAAATACACTATACACATTTGTTGACACATGAGGGTTTACAATTTTTTTTCTTGTACTTAAGAAAGATTTAATTGAATGAATTTTTTTTAGCTATGGCTGAAACTTAAATAGAACACATTTGTATTAGCACAAAGGTATCAAAAATGGCACACATGAGAATTTCAACACAAAACAATATACGTAAGTATTTAGCAGCATCGCAATTTGGTTAAATATGCTAAGCATGATGGAAATACACGAGTTAATATATTATTTTGACATAATAAGGTACAAATTATAAAAAGTAAAATAAATTAGTATAAATAGGTGAGTTGTTATTTTGCTCACATTAAAAAATATACATGAAAATTACATGTGATTTTAAAAGGATTATATAAGTGGCTGTTGTTATTTGTTAGATGAACTCTTTTTTGTGTATATCTATTTTGTTTACATGTATATTTTTTAGTACCTTCCAAAAATAGCTCAGAAAAATTAAATCTCAAAAAGCATGCACACTCTCGTTTTGGAGTTGAAAGAATTATTAACTAACGAGACCGAGATCAAATAGTTTGATATAACAAGCTCTATTCCTTCTTGTTGACTCATAGTCTGTAGTTTTTGCCCATCACCTGCACGCCTTGCTCCTCTAGTAGTTATGAAGCCTGATGGTGGGAGCATGACGCTCGTATGTGTTTCTTCCGGTGTATTAAAAGATGGAGCCTTTGACACGTCGCCAGAGTTAATGATCATGGATACTATGGAGGCAACGATCATTTCCTAGGTTGCTCTCTCAAGAAAACTGCGAAAATGATTTCAGAAATTATTTAGGAGTGATCTGATAACGCAGCTGGCATGGAAGGTCAAACAAGATATATGCGGCAGTTGATCATTCGTCGTGTCATTTGGGTTTTGTGCATATGCTCGCTATGCAACCAGAAGAACTCATCATGGATGTGTGAAGCAATATATTTAGGAGGGATTCGATAACACTGCACATGCGCTGCCAAAGGCTAGTATCCATCCCTGAGTAGCTTGTCCCTTGAAACCTGAAGGTAAGCCATGACAAAGAGTGAAAGCACAGTTAGACTCGTATGAATTTTCTAGCTGCATATGCAATATGTCAGGCTTTAGTCAAGGTGCATTCACATATATGAAAAATTACTGCAAAGCACAAGTTATCATTTTTTTTCATTTAGTTTGTTGAGTGGCATCAAATCGGCGTCTCTCAAGAGTTGTTGCCTTGGCTGTGATGTCGCACCAATAACTAATACCTTGAAAACAGCCAGTTCATCAGATTGACATGGACTACAAGAGATCACCCGACTGCTAAGCACCTGTACTTATCATCATTTCTAGAGATTGAACTGTTCCTAATAATTACACCAATTTTCTTGCTCTTTTACCTGGCCATCAGTCTGATTGCACCATGATGATCATGCCAGGGAGGGAGTAAGCAGCCAAGTCATTATGAACCCATCAATATATTTTTGTCTTTTCTTTCTAGAATTCTCCTTGCCTGGTAGGACAATTGATGGGATCCATGATCACATTTATGACAAAGTGTAGAAACTTTTTTTTACGACAAACATGCTACCATTTCAATGTGTCTAAATGCATTTTTTGTACGCAAGTGGTTAAAAGGTCGAATGTTCATCCTCCAAATGAAATATACACTTGGAAATGGTGAAAATATAAAACATGGTGACATTTATCCTAACTTATTCAATTTTTTTTACCATATGTACTACTTTTTCTAGGTGCTCTTATTAACTTCAGAGTTGATATGAGCCACCAGAAAGCTACCCAGGGTACAAGTTTGTAGATGTTTGACTTGTATTAACAAAACAAAAAAAATTCAGAATTGAAGATTATGCCACCCAATCACGACTGGGCACTCCGATACCATCAAAAAAGGGCAAAGGAAGGGCGGCTAGGGTTTATGCCTCCCGTTGGCAGAGCCGCCGATCTGCCACGTCTCCTGTGGCCTTAGGGCCATGGGTGCGCGGTGGGTCCCGTCCCTTGCCGGCAGGAGGGCTTCGTTTTTAGGTGCTTCTTCAAGTTTTGTTAGGGTTTGTGTCCTACTCAGGAAGACGAGACGGTAGTGGCTCCCTGAAGATGGAACAAAATTCTCCCCGCCTAGCCCCTGTCCTTGTGATGCATCTAGCATCGTCGGAGGGCATGTGGAGGTGTGTCTCCGGAGGATCTCGCGGGATTCGGTCAGTGGTTGTCCTTGGTGGATCTGCTCGGATCCGGTCTTTTTTCGTCTTTGTTCGTGTGTCTTCAGGTTGGATCCTTTCGATCTACGCTTCTCTTCATCGGTGGCGGTTGCTGTTCTGGTGCGTTAGTCATATGGGGCCTTAGCACGACGACTTCCTGACTGTTTACTACAACAAGTTATGCCCGGCTCCGGCAAGGGAGGGGCGATGACGGCGGCACGCCTTCAGCTCGCTTCAGCGGTTGTAGTCGTCGCTAGGTGGTCTACGGATCTGGATGCAATTTTTTTTTATTTCTGGTGTTCGTTGTAGTCATGATTGATGATGAATAGATGGAAAGTTTCCCGCCAAAAAAAGAGAGAAGACTATGCCATCCGATTTCTTTCACTAAGTTTGTGCATGGGACACGTAGACCTGTAGAGAGAAGTAACACAATGCAGCACTTGAATTAGCCCCTTGCGGATGTCAAATCACGCCTATTTGCACTGTCAAGGACCTGATTGACAAAATAAATGGTGGCAGCAACTTTATTAACATGAAGAACTTGCCATAAACCATCGGTGGGAATCCACAATAGAAGGGGAACCTCCAAAGTCCATCGTCGCCAATAGTATGTTGGCTACAATGTTAGTCTGCGTGATAGAATCAGCTAGGTCCAAAGGCACATTTTTTGTTTCTGAATATTAATATCATCTACTGAAGAAGAAAGCAGCGCACTTGAAATGATCCTGACCAAAACGTGGGTTGAACAAAATGTCAGGGATCTTGGATCTATCTGCACATACATACTTCAGTAGTCCTGCTCAGATATTACATACGTATTGTTTCAGTTTCAAGCCTTGTGCAGAGACCGTTAGGTGGGGTGGCATCACATCGGCAGCGCTGAGGAGCCGCTGCCTTGGCTGTGATGCCTCACCAACGACATAACAGGGGAGCTAAAAGCTTGGAAACAGTCTGTTCATCAGATTGACGTGGACCACGGAAGCTCATCCTGACCGCTAACCACCTGCAAGGAACAAAACTGTTGTTATCATCCTTTCTGGGCATTGCAATGTCACTACTCACTACACCATTTCTCTTCTTGTACTTTTACCTGGACAACAGTTTTGACTGCACCATGATCATGACAGGGAGTAGGAGTCAGCTGCGAAAATGATTATGAACTCGTCAAAGACAGAGGTGCATAATCGTGTCTTTTGTCAGTGGAATTCTCTTTGCCTGCAAGATGGAATCCATGATCATATTCATGAACCAACCCTTATTATGATCCTCACATGTTGTGTTCAGCAGTACCCTGGACGCTATGCCATGCTAGTAGTAAAGGGCAGTGGCCATTTGCCAGCCCATTCATTCATACATGCGTGGTTGAGCTCTGGCAGTTAAGCGCCGGCCCAAGAGGTTGCCACCGGCCGGCACCACCGCAAGCACATCACATCACATCATCATTATTGGCCGATTGACCACCACTGCTAGCTAGATGGTGCCAATTGATCTTGGTTAGTGGTAGTACTTTTGCATGACATGTTTTTGCAAGGTGATCTTTTTATCTTTTCTTTTTGATGAAAAAGGTGATCGCTGCTGCAATGCAAGCTGATGATATGATGATGTTTTGGATTGGTTTTCATCTCTTTTTTGAAAAGGAAAAAATGATGCTCTGGTTCATGATAAGGTAACGACAGATGCTCTTGGCCCCAAAGCTGGTCCTGTTAGTGATTTCTATCTCTTCTAAAAGCAACAATAATAGTGAGTGGTCAGTGTCAGTTCTAGATAAAATATGGATAGAACTGGTCTTAATTCTCAACTGTTCCTTCTTTTAGGCAATGAATTCTCAACTGGTATGACATTCACGGCAAGATGTTAAGCGGAAGAGGTGACCGATCACCAACCGGAATGATAAAGATTCCAATTTTATCCCTTCTCAGAGGTAAACTAATGCAATGGCTCTTCAGAACGGAAGTACAAAAATACTATACAATTGGGTAGACTAGTACTGTCAAGATCTGTGATAGAGTACAATTTTGCACGGGTTACAGATCTGTCCTCATCTCTCACCCTTTCCTTCATAAAATATACATATACTTAAATGCCAAAAATTTGGATCATGGCACTTGCACATCAGCACAGTTTAAAAGAGACCCACGGCCCTGGCTGGAGCTGCCTGTACCAACCGCATGGAGCCATGAACTAACACTAATGATGACAAACCTTAATCATCCACGCAGGATTGCTGTGATAGTCCCACTACCATCGACAGTGATTTGTCAATAAACCTGTATTACATTAAGAAAAGTGTAGAGTGTATGCATGCACAGTCACATGCCGTTTCTCTTTGCTGTCTGAGCAATCATATGTAGATTGACCAAGTTGTCAAATTTACATGCTTGCTACCATACAATACAAAGTGAGTCTGATTGAGGCTGGTATCATCATATCATAATAAGATTGTATAATCATCTTTTATAAAACATGTTGAACAAACTCAGCATCAACAATCACAGCAATTGCTGCAGGCAAATCTGGCAATGCAATGGAATGGCTGTACCGAGCTGCACATCAATCAGCTCGTGGAAGAAAAAAACAAATCATCATCAGTGTAAGTGGAAAAGGAAAACAGAGTAGACAGCGGCGATCTTCAGAGGAGCAGCATGGCCATGGATTTCAGCCGGCAGGACATGGCGTCGGCCTCCGCGGCCGCGTTCTCCCGGCCGATGCGGCTCCAGCTCTGCTCGCCGCCGGAGACACGGCAAGCCGTGGCAAAATCGAGGACCTTGCCGAAGATCCTGAACATCTCCACGGAGTAGATCCTGTCCTGGCCGGCGGCGAACACCGCGTTGGAATCCATGGGCGCGTCCGGGTGCGCCGACGCCTCGATCCACTGGAGCAGCGGTGTCGAGCCGAGGTTCAGCTCGAACACCTTGCGCACCACCTTGTCCCTCCGGTTCGCCGGGTCGCACCATGAGACGCAGAGCATGAACAGCCGGGACGCGCAGCAGACCAGCGCCGGCGTGTAGTCCCGGAGCCGCGGCGGTGGGCGGGACGTCTGGACGACGGACCATGAGCCGGCGTCGAGATGGTAGGCGACAAGTGTGTCGGACTCGCAGTAGACATAGAACGTGTCGCCGCAGACGGCGCCGGAGCACGCCAGGCCGACGTCGGTGGGGAACCCGGCGATCTCGGCCCATTTGTCGGTCACCGGATCGTATATTTCGCCGGACACCAGGGGCTCGTCCCATGGCCCTCGGCCACCCACAGCGATCAGGGCTTGCCTTGCCTGAGCTGGCTGCTTCTGTTGCTTGGCAGCCTTGCCGTGACCATGAGCTGGGACAGTGGAATCGGTGTCCTCGTTCAGTACATCCCTGAGACGGAGCCGCCGGAGCGAGAGCCGGTGCGGGTCCTCGTACACGGCGGAGGTGCCTCCCAGCCGGAACTTGCCACCGGCGTTGGCGCGCCGGACATGCTTCTCAGCGCGGGCGTGGCCAATGCTGCGACTGGCAGACATCTCGAACACCCCCAGCACCGGCCGTGACCGCGCCGCCCGCATCGGGGAGGTCTTCCGCCACGCGCCGGTGAGAGGGCTGAACACCATGACTCCCTTGTGGGTCTTGGTCTTGACGGAGCCAGCGCTCGACCCCCCGGAGCGGCCGCCGACAACGTAGAGCTCGTCGCTGACGCCGGCTACGGAGAACAAGAACCTGCCTTTGAGCGGGGCCGCCCCGACCCGGCGCCACCGGCGCGCGGCCACGTCGAGCGCGTGCACGGCCGTGGCGGCAGCCGACGCGCCCCAGCCACCGTCCGCCTCGACCCCGAACAGGAACAGCCAGGGCGTCGTGGCCGCGCGCGGCCCCTCGCGGCGCAGCCGCAGCAGCTGCGGCGCGACGGTGAGGTCCCTCCACCGCCGGCACACGCAGCGCGCGGCCAGGAGCGAGGCCAGCGGCAGGCGGCTCAGCACCATCTCCAGCACGTCGTCCGGGAGCGCCGTGAGGGACGGCGCCGCATCCTCCGCCACCGCATCATCCTGGACCCGCAATGCCCGGCCGATGCGCACGGCGGCCGCGGGGCCCTTCTTCCAGGAGAAGCACTGGAGCGCGGCGGGGACACGCTGGTCCTCCCCGTCAGCAGCCACCTCCGCATCGCCGTCCCCGTCCACGTCCGCTGGCGCGCGACGGCGCGGGGCGGGGTCGACCTCGTCGCAGGCGCAGACGCGGCAGCCGCCGGCGCCGCCGAGGGGCAGGCGGAGGCAGCTCCTCCTCCCTCGGCGCCCCCCTCCGTCACGCCGCTTGGTGGCGGCCAGGGCGCCGGTGTCGTCGTCCTCGGCGCGCAGCAGGGCGGAGAGGCTGTTGCTGCCGGATCTCCGCAGCGCGGCCGCTCCAGACATGGGATGGGCAGGTAGGTGGATCAGAAGAAGAGGCGGTGGTGGGCGGAGGCGGGCGCGCGGAGGTGGAGGAGGACGCCGCGGAGGAGCGCGACGAGGGCCCTGGCGAGCGAGGGGATTGAGAGCATGGCGTCGCGTCGCGGCGGCCCCGCCCGGTCTGGTGACTCGGGGATTGGTTCTTGGATTGGAGGATTATGTCGTCGGGGAGACGAGAAGAGTGGGGGCCGTTAGTTGGAGTGGGGGGTTGGGGAAAGTGGGCAGGAGCCGAGAGCGGAACGGCTCGGTTACCGGTGGCGGTGGATTGGGAATGGAAACGCGCGCGTCGGCGGGATTCACGGGGCCTTTTCCGGATGGCGCCGCGGGCTCTGCTGCTGCCTGCCGGCTTGTAGCCCGTGTCCGGGAGCGAGTCGCGTCGACTGCGTGGATTGCAGCGCAGGTGGGGCGATGGAGGTGACCATGGTTTTGTCGATGAGCTCAAACATGCATGGGGTTCGACTGTACTACTTTTTACTTACATCAACCCATCTTTTTAGTAGTAGTGCAATGCACACGATGAAGTCACAAACGATCCTTTTGATATTTTTTCTACGATAACATCTCATTGCCTTTTTAAACTTATTTCTTCTTTTCTCTTTATCTATATCTATACCAATATAAAAAGACCCAAAGAGGCAGATCTAATTAATCTCGGTCATCAAATCGTGTCAATCCAACGACCTAGACCGCTTCAATGTCGAGCGCTCAACACGTTTACCGTGCAGTTAATTTCATGCCAAATATAGTGCTAATCATATAATAACACGCAAATAATATTCTATACTTAATATCCGCATGCACTTAATATACTTCTAAATTAATGTGTATTGCACGTATAAATTGACTAGTATATACAAAACTCAGACGATTTTGTTTATGTTCACGTTAATGATTTCATACGTGAACAATGCCAGTCATCTCCCCTTCATACGGCATCTTCTCTCGCACCAACCAAGTCTCTTCAAGTTGCAATATATATATGCACCTCCATCTCTTTCTTGCGTCTTTCTCCTTTATGCGTATCATACCCACCTCGTCTTCTTCTATTGTAACCTCCTCTATTTGTCTTCAACTTTTAATGATTTCTCTTCTCCGCCAACTTCTTCCTTGATTTCATCAACTCATCGATCTAGTATCTCATGTCTCACATATCTTCTTATTTCTGATCATCTTCTTCGACCCTTTCGTCGGTCCGTCCCACTCTAGACGTCAGAGTGGGATCTATAGGCCTCCTATCCTCTCCATCACCATCAAGTTCCTTCTCGCCATCCAACTTCAAGAGAAGAGTTCCATGGCCTTGATTTTTTTATCGAGGAGCCTCCTCAATACTCGTTTTCCACTTCTCATTGTCATCCAATTCTTTCCACATAACTTCGAGGCAGAGTCCAATGTTTAAGCAATGAATAACTATAGCGTGGAATTCAACGTGGGTGTTTAACTTAACAGTCTCCACCAAAAGACCGCTATATAAATAATCTTATCGAAACCATAAGAAAAATCTATGTGCCTTTGGGATCTGATAGGAGTCACTGGAATTAGTTTCAATAATTTATAGAAAAATGAAAAATCACATAGGCTCATATGGCCCATTCATGCGTGACAAGGTGTGTGGAAAGTTTAGTCCTACCACAATCATGTAAGATGTGTTGGACCAACAAATAAGGTTGGTTCCACCAAGTCTGGGAGTAGGACACACATGCTCATTCTCAATCGCCCGCCTCATCTCGCACACGTGTCGTGTTTTGTGATCAAGCCGAGCTGTTCTAGGACATGTGTCACGTGCGCATGCTGACTTCTTTTTGTCATGCGAGAAAAAGGTCAAAATGTTTTGCACTACTGGAGACGAAACCGAGAATAATTATGGATTGTTCCCCTTCGTTCGCTCTTGAGTGCTTTCAGTTTCATTTTCTGGAGTCTATTAGAGGCCGCTCCTCTATCTATAGACAACACACGTCAACCATTCCATATACACATATGTGACTACCTCCCGGTTCCAAAGCTTTGTGCCACCTATGCATTTCCTACTCCGCTTCACAATGTGCACCATGAAAGTGGAGCACCAGGCCTTTGAAACTCTATATCTTGTGATCGAGAGAGACAATCATTTGGGGGGGGGGGGTGCTCTTGCGTGACTGTTGGCTTCTTTTCAAATGTGGCCGCGCACAACAATTTCCTCAATGACGACTACTTCCTCAACATCGACGATCTCTTTGGCGACATGGCTTTCGATGCGAACGCTTCTTCTTCCACTAGTCCGTATGTGATCGTGTCCCCTGTTTTAGGGATTGTATTTGGATTTTTGCTGGTTGCAATCGACATGGGCATGATGCTTTTATCTTACATATAGATTGCATGCTTACTTTGATTAATATTTTATTTTTATGTGGTCAAATAATCATGTCCATTTTGTTCATCATGTTTTATCTATTGTTATTTTGGATTAAACATATTGGGAAATTGCTCACATATTCAAGAGTGTATAGTGCACTGTCAAGATTTTGTTTGATAAGAAACAACTTGCTGCTTGACCAAACCATTTTGTAGACAAGTATGAAAAGTCTTTTGTACAAAAGAAACATATGAAATGTCTCATGGGAAACCAGGTTCCTACTTTATGAAGTCATTCCAAGCTTAACCGAAGAACATACATGTCTTCAGACTATATTAAGAAAAGATAATGGTTTCTAACTAGAAAATACTTGAAGTCTTAAATTTGCCTAAAAGAAGTTGTAGATAAGTTTGACCATTTATATAAAAAAATATTAACACTCAGACATCAAATATATATTATGAGAATAAATTTATGATAATGTTGGGTCATTATTTTTCTCTCAGAAACAAGGCAAAATAAAGAATATGTCGAGAGTTTGCATTATTGGTTGGCATCAAAAAATGTGAGTACTATTTCGGTTAAAGGCAAAGGTGGTGGGTTAGTGGTGTTCTGGGATGAGTGTTTCTTCGTGGAATTAAACAAATTTGGTGATCATTTTATTTACATGTATATTTGTAATAGTAATGGATCAAAATGGAGATGCACTTTGTTTATGGGAAACCGAAGGCAAACCAAAGGTATGTCATGTGGGAACTTTTGAGACGAGTTAAATTTCTGGGTATTGGTCCTTGGTTTATGGTGGGTGATTTTAATGAAGCAATGTGGCAACATGAGCATTTTTCACGTAAAGAGATTGTCAAAACTCATGGCTAACTTTCGGGAGGTTCTTTCTGAGTGCAACTTATTTGATTTGGGCTTTCAAGGTGTTCCTTGGACATATGCTAATAAACAGGAAGCCACTCGAAATGTGAAGGTGCATCTCGATCGTGTGGTGGCGTGCCCTTAATGGTCTTCTATGTTTCCTCATTGCAAGGTTTCACATATTATTTCCTCCAGGTCAGATCATTGCCCTTTGTATATTCAAATGTTGGGTAATTGGCCTAATATTTCTTTAATAAGCATTTGAGATATGAATCATATCAAGAGAGGAAAGGTATGGCTTTGGATGAACAGGTTAGAGCTTGCTCGATTAAAAAGTTGTAACATCCCAAATTTTCAATTTGGAATATTATACATAGGTCATTCATGCATAGCATATTTTATTTACATTTCGTTTCGTGATCCTCGAAATTCTAAGCAACTCAAGGACCCTCGGAGAGAGTTGGGGATTTCACTGTTTTCATATTTGAATTTTATCAAATATTGAAACGAGGATTATTTGTTTTAATTATTTTTCTCTCCAAAAATATTTTATATTAAAATATATTAGAGGAGATAATATGACTTCTCCAAAATAAATGAAATATTGGAGGAAAAATATTAAAATCAAATATTTGATTTTATTCGGATTTTATTGCTATTTTATTTGCATAGGAAAAAAATGCATTTTTTAAAAATTGCATTTTAGGCCAAGAAAATGTTCACCCTGTTCTAAATATTTTATTTAGACGGTGAAAATTTGTTTTGGTATTTTTAGATTTTTATTTATTTTTCTAGGATTTTCTTTTCGGCGGAATCTGTTTAAAAAAAAGAAAGCCCGCCGGACCGAACTGGGCCGCGGCCCAGCTGACCCAGCCAGCCCCGCGCCGCCGTCGTCTCCGAGCCGGACTCCTCGAGGGAGTCCGAGACGCCGCCGCCGCCATGGCCTCGCCCCTCCCGCAAGCCACCTCCCCTCCCCCTTTAAAAGCCGGACCCGGGGCCCCCTTGGAGCCCCAAGTCGCCGCCGCCGGCCGCCAGCCCCGCCGCCTCGCGCCGCACGCCGCCTGCTGCTGCGCCGCCGCCCTCCGCCGCCCCGCGCCGCACCCCGCCGTCGCCCGCTCGTCGGAAGCCGCCGGAGCCGCGCCGGAGTTCACAAATCTCGCCGTTCGTTTTTTTCGGTTTAGGTAAAAACCGTCGGTTTAAAAAAAAACCTAGTTACGTTTTTTTTGATCGGTTTGTTGGTTTTCTCAGTTTAGAGTATTTAGCGGACTTTCGTCCGTACGTTCGTTTTAACGAACGGTTTTCGCCCGTTAGTTACAGACAACGAACGTTCGCTCGTTAGCCTGTTCGTGCGTTTTTCTTTTTCTCGGGTTTTTCGCGATTAGTTTCGATCGCGATTTCTGATCCGATTTTCGTTTTAGTTTATCTTTTCGCTCGTTTATCGGAATCAGGCGATTCAAGCGCCTAGATATTCGTCTCTAAGTCCTCTTTCTGTTTAGCCAACTTGAACAAGATTTTGGTACTATAAAATTTGACTTTAGTCCAGATTAGTAATCAGATCTTGTTTCTTTCGCAGTTTGAGTTTCGTTACTCCGTTTGATTTGATTCTTTTTGCAAACCGGAGTTCTTAAGTTGAACTTTCTGGTTAGTTCTTCTTATTTGAGTTTTATCCGTGCATCTGTGATTGATTGCTTATGTATGCTATTGTTTGTTTGCGATAGAATTCCCGGAGTGCGAAGCGTGCTACTACGAGTCCCTAGGTTTTGCGGATCGTCAGCAAGGCAAGTAACACATTGATCATACTCTTTTCATACCCAGTTTTTATGCATTAGTTACAATCCTCAAACACCGCCTGATTAGGATGTGATTAACTTGTGGGTTTGGGAAGTAGTTGATGAGGTAGAACCTATTGCCCTGTTTTGTTATCAAACCTTGGGAGTTACTTCTACGTTATGCTTATATTCCCATGCTATGCTCGTAGACGTGGATTGGGTTCGAGTGTATCCATGACAGATGTGAGATTGTTAATTAATGGTTCAACATAAGGTGGCAACTTTAATACACATCTGGGTGGATTGCTTGTTTGGGCACCTGGAGAATCCAGTGTTGTCCTAGGATATCCCGGAGTACCCGTGTGATCATCCTACGGTCCGCCACCTAGGCTCAAAGGGATCTTAAGATTATTCATGCTAGAAACTTCCGTGTGCAGCCACAAGCCATTATGGGCTCTGGCATAGTTGAGTATGTTGCATGACCTCTTTCAGTGGTGGGCTAGCAGATGTAGAGGGAAAGTAGGTGTAACTGTCCATCCAGAGTAAAGAGTTAATGTTTCTGAAAGACTGTGTCTCGGTCATCCGTTTCTCAAACACCATGTAGTGCGAGAAATCCAACAGAGGAGATCGAGTCTTGTGGGGAAAAGTGCGCAAACCTCTGCAGAGTGTACAATCTAATCATGGTTAGCCGTGTCCCCGGTTATGGACAACTTGAGTATCTAGTACTTAGATTTTCCTATTGTATCTCGTCACTCTTAATTAATTTGTTGGGTTGATAATTACTTTTAATTGGGATTGAGTTGGAGGAACCTTCTCAATGATGTTTCAACTACCATGATAGTTAAAATAAAATTTATTCCTTTGTTGTAGGGAAAAATTGGCTTTTCGCAAAACCCTATAACCATAGAGCCACCACCAGCCATATATGCATATAGTGATAGCATTTATCTGTTCATTGCTCTATTGTGTTATTTTGCCTGCATATTCCATGTGCTGACCCGTTTTCGGGCTGCAACATATCACGTTGCAGACTTTTCAGACGAGGAGTAAGGTTCGCTAGGTCATTACCGTGCAGCTCAGCTATGCCGTTGGAGTTGATGTACTCACTTTATTTTCCAAGCCTTCCGCTGTTATCGTATTAGATGGCCTTAAGCCGTATCCATTGTAATCAGTTCTCTTTGGAGACCTTCGATGTAATAAGTGTGTGATTGCTACTCTGTTATAAATCCTTCGAGTACTGTGTGTGTCAGCATTACCGATCCAGGGACGACATTGAAGCACAGAGACTTGACCGTTTGAGGTCGGGTCGCTACAAGATGGTATCAGAGCACACGCTGAGTGTAGGACACGACCACTAAGAAAGCCATAGGCCACTCTTCTCTACTCATTTCTGACTCCTCTCCATTTTATACTCTTTAGGATGGCGGACTCAAGGAACAAGTTTGCACAACCGGATGAAGACACCCCCTTTGGACGACATTTGAAGGAAGTCACTAGATACCTGAACATTGGAATACCAAGCTTCAACGGGACCTACAACGCCACATTTCCAGAAGAGGAGCGCTGGATGATTCAAGTTCAAATTCCAGGAAGGACGTTCACGCCAGTCACTGAGCCCATAGAGTTTTCCTTTGATGCCCCAACCTGGAGTCTAGGCAAGAGCATGGCAGCCCACATCGCCATGGGACGCATCGGCGAAGTTTACCACAAGGATCTCAAAGACACTATCTACCAGATATGTGGGCGCCGAGATGAGCAATGGGAGATAGTCAGCACCAGGAAGGACATGTCCATTGCAGCTTTCATCCAGGAGTTAAACCAGCACATTCGATGTCAGGAAAATCAGATGTGCGCAGACATGATAGATTTGAAGAAGGCGAAAATAAGGATCGCCGAGCTTGAAGAGGAACTCAAGTCTACACGCGATGGATATGAAGAAGAAATTACAACACTATTGAAGAAGAACGACAACCTGGTAAAGAAGATCGGAGTATTCATGGGAGATCCCGCGCCAGGAGGAGACGACGACGAACCCAAGGTGATTTGTTCTGAAGACTACATCATCATCGACGACACCGACTCCGACCCCGACGACAGCGATGATGACTTTGAAGACGAAGCTGGAGCAGACATCATGGAGTCTTCCACCGATCAAAATTTCTAGTAGACCACCAAATGATTAGTAGTATTCCCCCATGTATATAGTAGTAGTCCGAGCACTTTTAACGATAGTTCTAGACCGTTTGTATGCCCTTGCTTGATTGATTGAGTGATATGATTGTGTTTATCTCATGCGCATATGGGTAGTGTTTTCTCACTAGACCTCCCTTCTTTCTAATCTCTTCCCTCTAAACCCATCAGATGCCTCCAAGACGTGACACCGGATTTGCCTTCCCACCAGAGCTCACTCAGTTGATCCAGCAGCAGAATGCCTTGATGCAATTGTTAGTCCAGAATCAAGGCAACAACAACAACCCTCCTCCAGTTGACAACTTAGCCCGTTTTCTGAGGTTGCAGCCGCCGGTGTTTTCCAGTAGCACCGAGCTAATTGTTGCGGATGACTGGCTACGCAGGATTGGAAGGGAGTTGACCACCACAGGTTGCACAGATGCAGAGAAGGTGCGTTTTTCCGCACATCAGTTGGATGGACCAGCAGCCTCGTGGTGGGAGAATTACACAGCCACCTTTCCCATAGCCAATGTTACTTGGGATCAGTTTCAGCAAGCTTTTCGCACAGCCCACGTCTCAACTGGAGCTATGAGCATGAAGAAGCGTGAGTTTCGCAACTTACACCAAGGGAACCGTACCGTGGGGCAGTACATGGATGAATTTAGTAAGCTATCTCGTTATGCCCCTGATGATGTGGCCACAGATGCCACAAAGCAGGAGAAGTTTATGGAAGGGCTGAATGATGAGATGAGCATGCAGTTGATGGTGGCAACATTTAACAACTACCAGGAGTTGGTAGACAAGCTCTTATGATTGAAGGGAAGCAGGAGCAAATTGAGAGCCGCAAAAGGAAGTATGGACAAGGAAGGTACAATTCAGGAGCTTAGCAGAAGCCTCATTTAACCCCGAACTCGGGAGGACTTGTCCATAACCATGGAGGTCACACTCACAATGGAGGGAGTTCCCACAACCACAATGGCTCCAAGAATGGAAATGGGAACGGAGCAGGTAGTAATCGGAACCGCTCTAACCCAGCCACACCCGCCAAGAAGGACCTAAGTCACATTACTTGTTTCAAGTGCGGGAAGACTGGACACTACGCCACTGAGTGCCCTGAAGCGAAGAATGGAAATGGCAATGGAAGTGCTGGGAAGAAGCCCAACCCTTTCAACAGGGGACAAGTGAACCACGTGAACGTGGAGGAGGTTGAGGAGCAGCCTGATGCAGTTATTGGTAAGTTTTTGGTTAAGTCTTTTACTACAATCGTTCTTTTTGATACTGGTGCATCGCATTCATACATACCAAGGGGATTCGTGGATAAGTATAAACTGCCCACTAAGGTACTTAGGACACCCATGTTAGTAAGTTCGCCAGGAGCGGAGTATATGGCAAGCCAAGGATGTTTTTAGATGCCATTGACCATTGGAAGCCATGTTTTTCCCTCAGACCTGATAATTTTGGAGTCACAAGGATTGGATGTGATACTAGGAATGGATTGGCTATCGATGTATGGAGGAAACATCGATTGCGCAAGTAAGTCAATTTTGCTCACCACCCCGGAGAGAAAAAGGATCAAGTATGTATCTAGGCACGCGCCTAGGAGGAGCCAAGTAAATTCCCTCACGGGAGTTGTTCAGGAGGAAGTGCATGTAGTAAAGGATTTCCCAGATGTTTTGCCAGAGGAGTTACCAGGCATGCCGCCAGATCGAGATATCGAGTTTTTGATAGAACTATTTCCAGGCACTGGGCCAATATCAAAGAGACACTACCGGATGCCTGCAAACGATCTGGAGGAAATTAAGAAGCAAATTAAGGAGTCCGAAGAGAAGGTTAAGCTAATTCGAGATAGACTGAAGGTAGCTCAGTCCCGACAGAAGAGTTATGCAGATTCAAAATGCAAGGAGGTAGTCTATGAAATTGGAGGCAGAGCGTATCTGCGAGTATCACCTCTTCGAGGTGTTAAACGTTTTGGTGTTAAGGGGAAATTATCCCCGAGATTTGTGGGACCGTACCGTGTTTTGGAACGCATGGGAGAAGTTGCCTACAAGTTGGAGTTACCCGAAGGACTGTCAGGAGTACATGATGTGTTTCATGTTTCCTAGTTGAAGAAGTGTCATGCAGAGATGGCCGATATTCCTCTGAGAGATACAGTGCCCCTAGAAGCAATTCAGTTGGACAGTGATTTGACGTATGAGGAGAAGCCTGTCAAGATTCTAGAGTTTGCTAGCCGAGTTACTTGCAGCAAGGTTATCAAGTTTTGCAAAGTTCAGTGGAGCCACCATACCGAGGATGAAGCCACCTGGGAATGAGAGGATGATCTTCGCAAAGACCACCCGCACCTATTCTCTAGCCAACCCGAATCTCGAGGGCGAGATTCATCTTAAGGGGGTAGGTTTGTAACATCCCAAATTTTCAATTTGGGATGTTATACATAGGTCATTCATGCATAGCATATTTTATTTGCATTTCGTTTCACGATCCACGAAATTCTAAGCAACTCAAGGACCCTCGGAGAGAGTTGGGGATTTCACTGTTTTCATATTTGAATTTTATCAAATATTGAAACGAGGATTATTTGTTTTAATTATTTTTCTCTCCAAAAATATTTCATATTAAAATATATGAGAGGAGATAATATGACTTCTCCAAAATTAATGAAATATTGGAGAAAAAATACTAAAATCAAATATTTGATTTAATTGCTATTTTATTTGCATAGGAAAAAAATATGCATTTTTCAAAAATTGCATTTTAGACCAAGAAAATGTTCACCCTGTTCTAAATATTTTATTTAGACGGTAAAAATTTGTTTTGGTATTTTTAAATTTTTATTTATTTTTCTAGGATTTTCTTTTCGGCGGAATCTGTTTAAAAAAAAGAGAGAAAGCCCGCCGGACCGAACTGGGCCACGGCCCAGCTGGCCCAGCCAGCCCCGCGCCGCCATCGTCTCCGAGCCAGACTCCTCGAGGGAGTCCGAGATGCCGCCGACACCATGGCCTCGCCCCTCCCGCAAGCCACCTCCCCTCCCCCTTTAAAAGCCGGACCCGGGGCCCCCTTGGAGCACCAATTCGCCGCCGCCAGCCACCAGCCCCGCCGCCGCGCTCCGCACGCCGCCGCACGCCACGCCGCCCTCCGCCGCCCCGTGCCGCACCCCGCCGTCGCCCGCGCCGCCGCCCGCTCGTCGGAAGCCGCCGGAGCCGCGCCGGAGTTCGCAAATCTCGCCGTTCGGTTTAAAAAAAACCCTAGTTCCATTTTTTTGATCGGTTCGTTGGTTTTCTCAGTTTAGAGTATTTAGCGGACGTTCATCCATACGTTCGTTTTAACGAACGGTTTTCGCCCGTTAGTCACAGACAACGAACGTTCATTCGTTAGCCTGTTCGTGCATTTTTCTTTTTCTCGGGTTTTTCGCGATTATTTTCGATCGCGATTTCTTATCCGATTTTCGTTTTAGTTTATCTTTTCGCTCGTTTATCGGAATCAGGCGACTCAAGCGCCTAGATCTTCGTCTCTAAGCCCTCTTTCTGTTTAGCCAACTTGAACAAGATTTTGGTACTATAAAATTTGACTTTAGTCCAGATTAGTAATCGGATCTTGTTTCTTTCGCAGTTTGAGTTTCGTTGCTCCGTTTGATTTGATTCTTTTTGCAAACCGGAGTTCTTAAGTTGAACTTTCTGGTTAGTTCTTCTTATTTGAGTTTTATCCGTGCATCTGTGATTGATTGCTTATGTATGCTATTGTTTGTTTGCGATAGAATTCCCGGAGTGCGAAGCGTGCTACTACGAGTCCCTAGGTTTTGCGGATCGTCAGCAAGGCAAGTAACACATTGATCATACTCTTTTCATACCCAGTTTTTATGCATTAGTTACAATCCTCAAACACCGCCTGATTAGGATGTGATTAACTTGTGGGTTTGGGAAGTAGTTGATGAGGTAGAACCTATTGCCCTGTTTTATTATCAAACCTTGGGAGTTACTTCTACGTTATGCTTATATTCCCATGCTATGCTCGTAGACGTGGATTGGGTTCGAGTGTATCCATGACAGATGTGAGATTGTTAATTAATGGTTCAACATAAGGTGGCAACTTTAATACACATCTGGGTGGATTGCTTGTTTGGGCACCTGGAGAATCCAGTGTTGTCCTAGGATATCCCGGAGTACCCGTGTGATCATCCTACGGTCCGCCACCCAGGCTCAAAGGGATCTTAAGATTATTCATGCTAGAAACTTCCGTGTGCAGCCACAAGCCATTATGGGCTCTGGCATAGTTGAGTATGTTGCATGACCTCTTTCAGTGGTGGGCTAGCAGATGTAGAGGGAAAGTAGGTGTAACTGTCCATCCAGAGTAAAGAGTTAATGTTTCTGAAAGACTGTGTCTCGGTCATCCGTTTCTCAAACACCATGTAGTGCGAGAAATCCAACAGAGGAGATCGAGTCTTGTGGGGAAAAGTGCGCAAACCTCTGCAGAGTGTGCAATCTAATCATGGTTAGCCGTGTCCCCGGTTATGGACAACTTGAGTATCTAGTACTTGGATTTTCCTATTGTATCTCGTCACTCTTAATTAATTTGTTGTGTTGATAATTACTTTTAATTGGGATTGAGTTGGAGGAACCTTCTCAATGATGTTTCAACTACCATGATAGTTAAAATAAAATTTATTCCTTTGTTGTAGGGAAGAATTGGCTTTTCGCAAAAACCCTATAACCATAGAGCCTCCACCAGCCATATATGCATATAGTGATAGCATTTATCTGTTCATTGCTCTATTGTGTTATTTTGCCAGCATATTCCATGTGCTGACCCATTTTCGGGCTGCAACATATCACGTTGCAGACTTTTCAGACGAGGAGTAAGGTTCGCTAGGTCGTTGCCGTGCAGCTCAGCTATGCCGTTGGAGTTGATGGACTCACTTTATTTTCCAAGCCTTCCGCTGTTATCGTACTAGATGGCCTTAAGCCATATCCATTGTAATCAGTTCTCTTTGGAGACCTTCGATGTAATAAGTGTGTGATTGCTACTCTGTTATAAATCCTTCGAGTACTGTGTGTGTCAGCATTACCGATCCAGGGATGACACTGAAGCACAGAGACTTGACCGTTTGAGGTCGGGTCGCTACAAAAGTACGCAAGTTAAGGATTTGGGGCATGTGGCGAGTAACCTAGATAAACTAATGAAATCCCTTCATACTTGGAGTCAGGTTCACATTGCTTATCTCCCAAAAAACTTGAGGGTTGCTCGCAAAACATTAAATTTTCTTTTCAAAAGGAGTGATAGTGAGGCGATCGTGGAGATAAAGAAAATTCTTGTGGAGATGGATGAGCTTCTTATAAAGGAAGAAATCATGTGGAAGCAAAGGTCTTGTATTAACTAAATGATTTTGGGTGATCGTAATACAATTTTTTTCAGAGGAGGGCCTCATGGAGGGCGAAGAAAAATAATATTTATGCTCTCAGGAGGAGTGATGGGACTCTCACGGACAATATGGAATAGATTCAAGGTATCACAAATTTGTTTTTTAGCAACTATACTCACGTGACACTAATGTTTATCCTTCTCGTATTATTCCGCTTGTGAACCTCTCGTCAATGATGATATGAATGCGGAGTTCTGCAAACCTTTTTCTGAGAAAGAGATTAGTGATGTGCTACTTATTGAGCTTGCGTTGATTTTTCCCTTGAAGAGGAAAGGGTGATGCAGCAAAACTGAAATAAGTATTCCCTCAGTTTGAGAACCAAGGTATCAATCCAGTAGGAGGAACACACAAGTAACCAATGGTTCCACGTACACAAACAAACAAATACTTGCACCCAACGCGATAAATGGGTTGTCAATCCCTTCACGGTTACTTGCAAGGATGAGATCTGATAGAGATAGGTATAAAAGATAAATAAAAGTGCAAAATAAAGTAAAGGTAAATAAATTGCAGCAAGGTATTTTTGGGTTTTTGGTTTTATATATCTGAAAATAATATGATAAAAATAGATCCGGGGGCCATAGTTTTCACAAGATGTTTCTCTCTTGAAAGAAAGCATACGGTGGGTAAACAAATTACTGTTGAGCAATTGATAGAAAAGCGCAAAGTTATAACGTCATCTAAGGCAATGATCATGAATATCGGCATCACATCCATGACAAGTAGATTGATGTGGCTTGAACTACGCCGGTATTTCCCCAAAGAGGAAGGATGATGCAGTACAACTACGGTAGGTGTTTCCCTCATCTATGAAACTAAGATATCAATCCAGTAGGAGAACCAAGCAACACTATGTAAACGGTACCTGCACACAAAGAACAAATACTTGCAACCCGACGCTGAAAGGATCGAGAAGAGGTGTCTGGAGGGGGGTGATTAGACCCTCAACAAAGGAAAGTAGCAGTTTTTAAGTTCTTTAAGTTAAGGTGGAATTTTAGCACAAGTTTAAACATTCACAATACATTTCAAGCAAGCATGGCAAGAGTATATGAGCAGCGAAAAGTAAAGCATGCAAGTTAAAAGAAATTGAAGGGATGGGATTGGAGTGTGCAAACGCAATTGTGGAGACACGAAGATTTTTGGCGTGGTTCCGATAGGTGGTGCTATCGTACATCCACGTTGATGGAGACTTCAACCCACGAAGGGTAACGGTTGCGCGAGTCCACGGAGGGCTCCACCCATGAAGGGTCCACAAAGAAGCAACCTTGTCTATCCCACCATGGCCATCTCCCATGAAGGATCTACCTCACTTGGGTAGATCTTCACGAAGTAGGCGATCTCCTTGCCCTTACAAACTCCTTGGTTCAACTCCACAATCTTGACGGAGGCTCCCAAGTGACACCTAACCAATCTAGGAGACACCACTCACCAAAAGGTAATAGATGGTGTGTTGATGATGAACCCCTTGCTCTTGTGCTTCAAATGATAGTCTCCCCAACACTCAACTCTCTCTCATAGATTTGGATATGGTGGAAAGATGATTTGAGTGGAAAGCAACTTGGGGAAGGCTAAAGATCAAGATTCTTGTGGTTGGATTGGAATGTCTTGGTCTCAACACATGAGTAGGTGGTTCTCTCTCAGAAAATGAGTAGTGGAAGTGTAGGCACGTTATGATGGCTCTCTCACAAATGGAGAAGGGGGTGGAGGGGTATTTATAGCCTCCACACAAAATCTAACCGTTACACACAATTTACTAAACTCGGTGGGACCAAATAGTAAAACTCGGTGAGACCGACCTGGTTCAAAATGTGAACGTTAGGCTTTTCGGTGGGACTGATATGATCAACTCGGTGGGACCGATGTGCTAGGGTTAGGGTAAAATCTAAACTCGGTTTGACCGATTACATAAACTCGGTTTGACTGATTACACAAACTCGGTGAGGCCAATTTTGGTAATAAGCAAACAGAGAGTTGGTCAAGCAAACTCGGTGGGACCGACTGCATATCTTGGTGGGACCAAAATAATTGCAACAGGCAACAGAGAGTTTGCAAGCCCATCTCGGTGAGACCGAGATCCCGTCGGTGAAACCGAACTGATTAGGGTTTCTGGCAGTGGCTATGTCAAGTGAACTCGGTGGCGCCGGATAGATCAAATCGGCGGGCCAAGTTTGACTTTGGTTTTAGGACATATGTGGAAATGAGAAAGTGGTTGAGGGCTTTTGGAGCATAACACTAAGCACTTTGAGCAAGCAAGCCATTAAGCAACACTTCATCCCCTTTTAATAGTATTGGCTTTTCCTATGGACTCAATGTGATCCTGGATCACTAAAATGAAAATGTAGAGTCTTGAGCTTTTGCCAATATGTGTCCTTAGCATCTTGAAGGGGTTCCACATCCTCTTGTCCATGCCACGCCTTTGTTGAACTTTCTGAAATATACTAGATGAAAATATTAGTCCAACAAGAGATATGTTGACATTAATTACCAATATCACCCAGGGAGCACTTGTGCTTTCAATCTCTCCCTTTTTGGTAATTGATGACAACATACATCAAAGCTTCAGATAAAGATATGAAGAATAACAAGTAAAGCTTTGAAAAGACATGTAACATGCATATGCTCCCCTACATGTATGCAATCATGGAAATAGAGTATAAAAGCATGTGAATGCATAAGCATGTCAGAGCAAGCAATGATTTACATGTATCTTGGTTATATGCATCAGAGCAAATGATGTAACTATAGGAAATGTACCTCCATGTTCATGCTTCCTTCTTGCAAACAATATGTACAACAACAAGAAATCATCATGCACATGGATGTGATGCATGTACTTACCTTGTGGTCTAGAGCTGGCTTTGGAAGAGATGAACCTGCGTAAACAAGGTTAGATAACACACGAACACCTACTAAACAAAGCAAGTGAGTAACCACAAAAGTATCAAGATTGGGATGACATGTAGAGAGTGAGTACTTGGTACTCTATTTGGATATAGACATGTCCCCAAAGAGTAAAGATATGAAATGAATTTTGAAGATTTTCTTCCCTTAAGTGTCTTTCTCCCCCTGAATCTTATACTGGATAACGGGAGAAGATAGGGTAAAAGAAAATTAGAGCAAAACAATCATAACAATCATAACACATACTAACATGTCTTTCCCCTCTTGAAGACATGTGACTTCTCTCCTCTATGGATAATAAGCATCTGGAGAAGCTTAAGGCATGCTTTCTCCCTTATGTGATAAGCTTTAATGTGCTCTCTCTCCCCCTTTGACATCAATTTCCAAGAAGGGATCTTCTGGAGCATGAGTCAAGTAGGTTTGGTCCTTGAGTCACATTACAAAGCAACATGTAATATAAGATGCTGGTAGAGGACAAGAATCATCGAGTGGAGCTGGAACAGATATGCAGGAAGCTAATGGCAAAATGTTTTCTCAGTATTGAAATCGGTAAGGCCGATTCATTCTCATCGGTGACACCGAGTTGGCAGTGTCAGAGATGATGCATATCGGTCAGACCGGGTTTGTCCTTGTCGGTTGGACCGATGAACAATCTACAATGTAGCATTGCAGTTCGGTCTAGCCGAGAGGCAGAAATCGGTGAGACCGAGTTCAATACAGAGGAAAAAATTTGTCATCTCAGCTCACTAGGCAAATAAGATCTCACAAAGATTTGCAAGGAATTAACTGAAGGATTTGCAATGAATTGGATACATGGAATGCAGAACATAACAGAGAAAAGAAAAATAAGAAATCTAGATGAAGTGAAAGGGAAACAAACATGCTAGACACAAATGCATGAGCACAAAGACACACTAGAGAACTTCATCTAGAATTGGTCAGCAACAAAGTCACCTATGTTAGAGTATATTGACTAAGGAGTCAAGTGAGAACACTTGATCATAGGTCATACTCATCGTTTAAACTCAAAATGGGGTTGCCATTTTTCCTTTAAGCATTTTGATGTATTCGCATCTTGTTGAGCTTCTTTAACTCAAGTCTTAGGATAAAGCTTCTCTAAGATGGAATGACATACCTTGGGTGGTGGTGTTGATCTTGATCATGTAGTTGAACTTGTGTGGGATGCTCAAGGTTGATGTACCTCATCAAGAGTTGGGAGCACCACTTGTAATTTGAGTTCATCTACCTACATGGGTTAGTCTTGCAAGGAAGAGCACTTGTGTATCCAAAATGACAACCATGAAATGAAATTTGATATATAAAAATTGCCAAAGGATATGTTGAAACGATTTATGCTTCCTTGTCTTCAACCACCAAATTGTAGAGACTTGGTGATGTAGAGATTGCTCAAGATGTGAGTGAGTTGCAATATCATAGATTTAGATTCATCCAAGTACCTACAAGAGTTAGATAGCATGCAAGGGTACAAGTATAGATCCAAGACATATGATCATCATCATAAGAGAAATATCAAGGATTAGTCAAAGGCTCGTGCCTTGCATGCATCCAAATGGAGTGTCTACTCCAAGTTTGAGGCATCAATGATGTTCAATTCACCTCTCAAATGGCAAAATACTTTCTCATCAAGCGGTTTGGTGAATATATCCACCAATTGCTTATCGGTACGAACATGCTTAAGATCAATGTCTCCTTTAGCAACATGATCTCGAATGAAATGATGACGAACTTCAATATGCTTAGTTCGAGAATGTTGCACGGGATTGTGAGCAATCTTAATAGCACTTTCATTATCACAAAGCAATGGAACATGTTTCACATATATCCCATAATCTTTAAGAGTTTGGGTCATCCAAAGTAATTGAGCACAACATGAACCGGCGGCAATGTATTCCGCTTCGGTGGTGGATAAGGATACCGAGTTTTGTTTTTTGGAGGACCAAGACACAAGAGATCTACCAAGAAATTGACATGTTCCCGAAGTGGACTTTGTATCAACCTTGTCACCGGCATAGTCCGAATCCGAGTAGCCAACAAGATCAAAATAAGACCTCTTAGGATACCAAATGCCAAAGTTTGGTGTATGAATTAAGTATCTCACTATCCTTTTCACAGCCTTAAGATGACATTCTTTGGGGGCCGCTTGATATCGTGCACACACGCACACACTTAGCATAATATTGGGACAGGAGGCACATAGATATAACAATGAACGAATCATAGAGCGATAAACCTTTTGGTCAACCAGTTTGCCATCCTTAGTCAAGTCAAGATGTCCACTAGTAGGCATGGGTGTTTTCATACCTTTGCTTTCTTGCATGTTGAACTTCTTGAGCAAGGCCTTGGTATACTTCGTTTGGGAAACAAAGGTACCCTCCTTAGTTTGCTTGATTTGCAAACCAAGAAAGAACTTGAGTTCACTCATCATAGACTTCATCGACATTAGCCTTCAAAACTTTTCACTAAAATGAGGGTTAGTCGAACCAAATATGATATCATCCACATAAACCCTTTTAGTAAAGAGTGTAGAATCAATCTTTCCAATCTCAAAGGCTTTTTTCAATAAGGAACTTGGTCAAGCATTTATACCACGCTCTATGAGCCTGTTTAAGTCCATAAAGAGCTTTGTGAAGTTTGTAAACATGATCGGGTTTCTTGGGATTAACAAAGCCGGGAGGTTGTTTGACATAAACTTCCTCCTCAATTTCACCATTTAGAAAAGCACTTTTAATGTCCATTTGATATAGATATCATGATGATTGGCATAATCAAGTAAGATGCGTATGGACTCAAGTCTACACTACAAAAAAAATACACATCCGTGATGATACGTGTTTGTCATAGTAGGTCACGTTTTCTGTGATGCATGTACATCCATGACGCTTTTATGACAGAATCAAGATAGTCATACATGTGCTGTCGTAGAAGTGTTCCATGACATTACCAAAATTATCATCACGGAAGTGTCCACTTCCATGACGATAAATCACGCGTGATAGAAGTGCTTTCATCAAGGGTGACCGACACGTGGCATCCACCGTAGCAGGTCGCCGTTAAGCTATTGGGTCCAGTTTTGGATCCGATAACCCGTTAACAGCCCGGACCAATGGGTATTTTCCACGTGTAAAATTCACATTGGCCAGAGGAAACACGTGTTGGCTCCCTGTTGGGACAGATGTCATCCACTCATTGGACAGGAGGCGCCTATGATACGTCAACACGTGGCACGACCCAACAGATGCCCATTCCGGTGAAAAGGCCGGCCCGTTTGACTTGGTCAAAAGGTAACGGGCTGGCCCACGGAAAGCTTGTTAACGGCCTATTCGTATATAGCCCATTTATGGCCCGCTAACTACCGGCCCGTTACGGCCTATCGGAGTTAAGCCCAGTAGCTTCATCTGGGCCGTCCAATATGATTCTAGCCCGTTGTAACTTCCGGTCCATGTATGGCCCATGATGTCTTTTGGCCCATACGAGGCCCTTTGTAACTCTCGGCCCATTAAAGGACCGAGATGAAACTGGCCCATAATGAACAGTGTATCACTTTATACCCATTAACGACCCATTATTCCGTCGGCTGTTTCCAACCAGTGTTAACTTTCGGCCTTCTAAGGGCCCATTTATTCTTGGGCTCATTTCTAGAATTCGGTTAGATACGGTCCGTTACTGGCCTGTTCCATTTGTGGGCCAAATATAGCCCATGGTTTCATAGCGTTGTCAAATATGGCCTATTAATGGCCTGTTATGGTCCATGAATAGTACGGCCCATGTTTGGCGAAATGAATATACGCCCCGTAGAAGGCCCATGGATCCTACGGCCCGTAGAAGACCAATGGATCCTACGACCCGTAGAAGGCCCATGGATCATACGGCCCGTAGAAAGTCCATGGATCCTACGGCCCGTAGAAGGCCCATGGATCCTACGGCCCGTTGAAGGCCCACGGATCCTACGGCCCGTAGGAGGCCCATGGTTACAACAGTCCGTGTGTTGCCATGATTATTGTGGCCTAGTTACCAAAAATAGGTTATTATGGCCACTCGAAAAACGTGGAAAAAGAACTGCAGTGACTACAAGCAAACAACTAAACATGAAAATAAGGAAATAAATAAGCAAGCAACTAACGCTAGCCTATTACAACTATTACACATATTACATCCACTGGGCATCAAAGTTCGCCACTAGTGCAAATATAGGGAACAAAGCATCATATTACATACACTGGCCGTCAAAATTGGCCACCAGTGCAAATAAACGCGGCAGCAAAACAAGTCCATAACTGAAACAACTTCAGAAGAGCTTAAGAAACGTTATCCTGGGTATCCACCATGCTGGCAATAAGCTTAGCAAGCTTATTAGCTTTGTCCTGTTTGGCGCTAAAATCCTCCAATGCTTGCTGTTGCACCAGAAAGTATGCATCTGAATGCTCCAGGGACTTCCGCAGTCCTTCCGCTTCTTGTCGCAGCACAGCTGATCGATGTCTTTCGGCTTGTAGTTGAGACTCAAGAAACCGAACTGATTCAGACAGTGAGTCTGAATAGCTTGTGCAAGCGGTAGTGGCCAGTAACTCGAACAGTAAACCAAGACAGGACTTTGGGGTTGCCTCACTGTCTTCAAGATAGTTCTCCTTAACTGTTTTATCAGCTTTGTTGGAGACCAACAAGGATGTCTCACGATCCTGAACCTTATCTGCATTACTTCCTTTATCATTGCTTAATAAGGCACTCTTCCCCAATATTCTGTCAGCATTCTAAAAGAAGAAACAAGTAGCCACATAATAGGTTTAGCATGTACTAGTATATGAAACTCATTTCGGTGAACCAGTTCATTAGTAAGGTGGACAAGATTAAACTACCAAGTCTTCTGTTGCCAAGTAGTACATTATAAAAGCATCAAACAAACATATATCTATGTCCTATGGTCACTGCATTGTCTTGCCAAATCAAAATAGAGACACGGTTCAAATCATATCAGTTCAAGAGAAAGCAGCACTGGAAGAATACAAAGCATGGGAAACTAAACGGCACAACAAGATTTCAGATGGGTACCACGGGTCTACATGTACAACAACACTATTGGCCATGTTATGATGCTAGTAATGTGCATGATATGAGAAGTCAACTGTATACACAATTGAAATTGAAATCAACAGAGCTATTTATAAGAGCAAACCTATTAAAGAAACATGCGTAAACATACATGTTGCGCCATTGGAGTTTCCATTGGATCGTTCAATTTAAAAATAAGTTTGTATGAGTAAATACAGTGATACAAGAGCAAAGCAGTATGCACGATAGCAATGGAATCTTAAATGAGAACAGTTGTTCTTCAGGTTTAAGCACTTGTTCTACATGAACAGAGTACAGTAAGACGCAAGCATGTAGTACTTAAAATAAAATGAGCTCATAGACCTTACCACATTCTTGGTTCGGGACCAGTAAAGAACAAGGCGTTCCCAGTCATTGTCCAGTAAATGTGTCTTAGGAGAACGTAAGGGAATTTGATGAGTTTCTTTGCCAGTGAGGTACATTTTCTTCAGGTAATTCTGATACTGCCACCAAGCATTCTTGAAGATAGCAGAGGTATTAGCACAGGTTACCTCATCCCGAGTTTCCAAATCGATCCTTCTCTATAGAGAAAAATGGGAAAATTTGCTGTATTATAACCATCATGGAGGTAGAATGTATGGGACAAAGCAAAGTAAATTCCATGAATAACATTACTTACACATAACTCCTGGACAAACACCTTCAACTGGCATTTTCCTTCATCTTCAGTATAATATTTCCATGATGGGAAGATACACACATAGGATTTAACAACATCAAATGCGATAGATGCTAAACTATGAATGGCTGGTTGTGCTTCCTCCACGGGAATAGGTGTACTAACTGGTGGAGTTGGGGTTCGCCGTGGTAGTACTGGCTCTTTGGGCACTGGAGCTGCCTTACTAACTGCTCTTGTTTGGGAGCTCTATGGTGGAGATGGTGCTGTGTCAACAGGAATTGGGTTACTATCTGCTGGGGTTGGGGTTAGATTGGGTGAAGCTGGTTCTCTGTCCATCATAGTAGGGGTAAAATCTACGAGAGTCTGGGTTATGTGTGGTAGGGCTGATTCTCGTGCATGTACAACCGGGGTGCTATCTCCACCAAGAGGTAGCACTGTTTTATTTGAAGACCGTGTTTTTACTCCGCTAGATACTGCCATCACCTGCTCCAATTCAAATGGCTGATAAATAGGATACATAGTTGAATGTGAAGACATTGTATGAGAGACAGATGCAATAGATAGTGTGGAAAAAAGAGGGCATTAAATAGTTGACATGTATATTGTTTAACTAAAACGGATAGCATGACATAATTTCACATATATGATGTCTATCTAAACTGGATAGCATAGCATAACATAATTCAAAGATATGATGACTAACTAAACAGGATCGCATGACATAATTCACATACATATTATCTAAGTAACCAGGATCGCATGATTTAATTCACATATGTGATTTATATGCTAAGCGGAGGGCATTCACATATATGATGTCTGAACTAAGAACATGGTGTTGAATATTGTGTATATGATGTCTAAACTATGCAATGCAAGACACCATATGCATGATATGAGCAGTAGAACCGTGCCAAGTTAGAGCATACACCTCGCTGGGGGAATAGGACTGGTCATCTGTCTCTGAATCCATCTCCGAGGAGCTATCGGGACCCAACAAGAGATCTGCTTCGACAGGTTGCACTGTCTGCTCTGAAGGCCTTGTTTTCACTCCAGATTTTTGCATCACCCACTCAAATGGCTGATTCACAGGAAGAGTAGTTTAATGTACAAACATAGTTGACAAATGGAAATTTAATGAAGAAAAGGATGGGCTAGATATCATTCAAATATATGATGCCTGGTTAAATAGGATGGCATTGCACATTTCACATATATTATGGCTGGCAAAAAGACATGAGACTACATAATTCCCATATATGATATTGAAACTAAACAAGTGGCATTACAGAACATGTCTAAACTAAGCAGATGACATATATGATGTCGAAAGTAGGCACTGCAAGGCAACATATGCATGATATGACTAACATCATCATGCCAAGTTAGAGCAAACACCTTGGGGGGTAAATAGGAGTGGTCAACTGCGTCTGAATCCGCCTCAGAACAGATATCTTCCTCTGGATTACAATCTGGAGAGGGGGGGGGGAGGGTCTGCCATTGAACCCACCATGGAGCGATGTCTGCATGACATTGTATTGCCGCGCAAAACTCTTCTCTTTTTCTCTACATGTTCAGCATGATTGTGTACAATATCTGACATGCATACAAAAAATATAGTGAGATTATGTAAGGAGAGCATGCAGAAATCTAGAGTAATGGTAACAACGAGTGGATGGATCCAAAAATAATGATAGCAGGCTGATGATTGCTTTAATTTAATAAAAAACAGATGATGCTTGCTTTACTATTTGTTTCCCACCCAAGATGAACAACATAGGCATACCCTAGGTGAACCAGATATTAGACAGAGATACTATTCATTGCTGCCTCGATATGTGCCCGACAACTAATTTAGAACTCAAGTTTGAACATCAATTTGGACCTGACTTGGAGTCTAAGAGGTGAACAGGACAATAAAGTAGGAGGTAATATTAGCAATGCATAACATAAGCAGAAACAAAAGAGTGCGGCCTCTCTTGTGGACCCATGTACTCCTCAGGTTCATCTGCTGAGTCGATGATGGTGATGCCGTTGTGGTGGGTGCCGGCGGCAGGGAAGGAGATCTGAGGCGACGAAAGACGGTCAGGAGTCGTGATGTCTAGTTTGGTGGATGCTTCTGTCGATGGAGGAGCTCAGGTGAGGTGGACGACATCGCGGGAGGAGCAGGACAAACCACACAAAGTTTTCTTCGACACCTATCGGTAACTGAAGTAATTCTGTAAGGGCTCATTTGGCTTGCATGATTCTAAAAACGCAGGGATAGGAGGAAAAACACTGGAATAGGATAGGAATGCACATGGGAAACAGAGCATTTGTGAACACAGGATTTCTGTCAACTTGGGTGTTTGGTTCACAGGAACTGGAGGAGCAGAGGAATGCAAAGAAACATGGACAAAATAAAGTGAAACCATATGAAAGCGTGTATAGTTAGAATGTTATTCTGCCACTAATGCACTTGGTCTTGTTTTCATGCATAGGATTTTGAAAAGTAGGTCCAGGTGGATGGTTTGCTCCATTCCTTTCAACAAAATGCATGAATAGTTGAATAGTAGAGTGCCATAGGAAAAATTTCCTATTGCTATGTTTTTCCGTTAAACCAAAATAGCCCTAATGGATTGTCATGAATGTAGAGTAATAAGTGATGCGACAAGTGTACAACCTCTTTGCCGTAGCCGTGTCGACCTCAGCATCATTGGGTTGGTCGCTGAAGAAGTTGAGGCAGAGGTGGCTATCGGAGGTGTGGAGGAAGATCTGAGGAATCTGTAGATGGCGTCCAGGGCACTGCTCTGTTGTGATGGATCGTTCCGTCGTTGGAGCAGCTCTGGTGAGCCGTAACACATCAAGGCTGAAGCAACACAAGACAGACATCGTTAATCTCAAGTGGGATTCTAATAGCATCTCCAATAGATGATGTAAAATGCATTACCAAAAAGTGATAGATGTAAAGTTTACATCACCAAAAACCACCTGACTACAACAAATGAGGTAAAAATTGTTGACTCTAAACTTAACTGTCGAAACTGAAATTTACTGTGGAATCTGAATGTTACTGTCGAAACTGAACGCAATGGTAGCAGAGAGGCACTTCACATGGGATAGTTTAGGGAGGGCCTGCAGTTCATCTTCAACCTGCACCCCCGTGAGCCGCCAGCCACCACCGGCCGAACCCCGCGCCGCCTCGCTACCCCGAAACAACTTCCTACCGCCGGTCCGCTGCAGCCGCCCCGGCCAGCCCTCTAGCCCCCCCCCCCCCCGCGCCAAGCTTTTTCTCCGGCGATCCCCACGCCACCGCCCCACCACCACGCCCCCACCGCCGGTGAGTAGCACCCCACCCAGAACCCTAAGGTAGATAGTGGGGTACCTCTCCGGCGAGCCCCCCTCCCCGCTGCGGGTGGTTCTTCCTTAACTCCGGCGAGACCACCCACCCCCTGAAAATCGACTGACTGATAACCCACAAGTATAGGGGATCAATTGTAGCCTCTTTCGATAAGTAAGAGTGTCGAACCCAACGAGGAGCTAAAGGTAGAACAAATATTCCCTCAAGTTCTATCGACCACCGATACAACTCTACGCACGCTTAGCGTTTGCTTTACCTAGAAAAAGTATGAAACTAGAAGTACTTTGTAGATGTTGTGGGACAGGTTTGCAAGATAATAAAGAGTACGTAAATAAAAACTAGGGGCTGTTTAGATAAAGACACAATAAAGTAAATATAGCGAGTGTGGAAAAGTGGTGGTAGGAGTTGAGAAATTGTCCCTAAGCAATTGACTACGTTACTAGACCGATAGCAAGTTTTATGTGGGAGAGGCCACTGCTAGCATGTCATCCCTGACTTGGAATTCTATGCACTTATGATTGGAACTATTAGCAAGAATCCGCAACTACTAACATTCATTAAGGTAAAACCCAACCATAGCATTAAGATATATTGGTCCCCCTTCAATCCCGTATGCATCAATTTCTATGCTAGGTAGAAGCTTCTGTCACCCTTGCCCTCCAATACATAGTCCTATCAACATACAACTAACCCTATGGTGTGATCCACGCGCACGCTCATATGATGGGCACCAAAGGACAACAACATAAACACAAGCAAATTAAATCAATCATAGCAATTCATCAACCACCGATAGGACAACAAAAATCTACTCAGACATCATAGGATGGCAACACATCATTGGATAATAATATGAACCATAAAGCACCATGTTCAAGTAGAGGGTACAGCGGGTTGCGGGAGAGTGGACCGCTGTAGATAGAGGGGGGAAGGTGATGGAGATGTTGGTGAAGATGGCAGAGGTGTTGGTGAAGATCGTGGTGATGATGATGGCCCCCGGCGGCATTCCGGCGCCACCGGAAGCGAGGGGGAGAGAGCCCCCTCCTTCTTCTTCTTCCTTGACCTTCTCCCTAGATGGGAGAAGGGTTTCCCCTCTGGTCCATGGTTTCCATGGCGTGGGAGGGGCGAGAGCCCCTCCGAGATTGGATCTGTCTCTCTCTGTTTCTGCGTTTTCCTCTTCCGCCCTTTCACCCTTTCGTATATATATGGAGATCCGTAACTCCGATTGGATTGAAACCTTCGCCTAGATTTTTCTCCAAAAATTAGCTTTCTTGCGACCAAAAAAGAGCAACAACCACCTTACGGGGGGCCCATGAGGGGGGCAGGCACGCCCAGGGGGCAGGCGCCCCCCTACCTCGTGCCCCCTCGGGCACCGTCTCGCGTTGATTCTTCTTCCCATATTTTCCAAATATTCCAAAAATATTCTCCGTCCGTTTTTATTTCGTTTGGATTCCGTATGATATGGGGTTTCTGCGAAACATAAAACATGCAACAAATAGGAACTGGCACTGGGCACTGGATCAATATGTTAGTCCCAAAAATAGTATAAAAAGTTGCCAAAAGTATATGAAAGTTGCATAATATTGGCATGGAACAATCAAAAATTATAGATACGATGGAGACGTATCAGCATCCCCAAGCTTAATTCCTGCTCGTCCTTGAGTAGGTAAATGATAAAAAAGATAATTTTTGATGTGGAATGCTATCTAGCATAATCTTGATCACATATCTAATCATGGCATGAATATTAAGACACGAGTGATTCAAAGCAATAGTCTATCATTTGACATAAAAGCAATACTTCAAGCCTACTAATAAAGCAATCATGTCTTTTCAAAATAACAAGGCCAAAGAAAATTATCCCTACAAAATCATATAGTCTGGCTATGCTCCAGCTTCACCACACAAAATATTCACATCATGCACAACCCCGATGACAAGCCAAGCAATTGTTTCATACTTTTGACGTTCTCAAACCTTTTCAACTTTCACGCAATACATGAGCGTGAGCCATGGACATAGCACTATAGGTGGAATAGAATATGACGGTGGAGGTTGTGTGGAGAAGACAACAAGGAGAAAGTCTCACATCGACGCGGCTAATCAACGGGCTATGGAGATGCCCATCAATTGATGTCAATGTGAGGAGTAGGGATTGCCATGCAACAGATGCACTGGAGCTATAAGTGTATGAAAGCTCAAACTGAAAATTAAGTGGGTGTGCATCCAACTTGCTTGCTCATGAAGACTTCGGGCATTTGAGGAAGCCCATCATCGGAATATACAAGCCAAGGTCTATAATGAAAATTCCCACTAGTATATGAAAGTGATAACTCAAGAGACTCTATATACGAAGAACATGGTGCTACTCTGAAGCACAAGTGTGGTAAAAGGATAGTAACATTGCCCCTTCTCTCTTTTTCTCTCATTATTTTTTTTTGTTTTTTTGGTGGGCTTCTTTGGCCTCTTTTTTTATTTGGGCTTCTTTGGCCTCTTTTATTTTTTATTAAAGTCCGGAGTCTCATCCTGATTTGTGGGGGAATCATAGTCTCCATCATCCTTTCCTCACTGGGGCAATGCTCTAATAATGATGATCATCACACTTTTATTTACTTACAACTCAATATTACAACTCGATACTAGAACAAAGATATGACTCTATATGAATGCCTCCGGCGGTGTACCGGGATGTGCAATGATCTAGCGTAGCAATGACATCAAAAAACGGGCAAGCCATGAAAACATCATGCTAGCTATCTTACGATCATGCAAAGCAATATGACAATAAATGCTCAAGTCATGTATATGATGATGATGATGATGATGGAAGTTGCATGGCAATATATCTCGGAATGGCTATGGAAATTCCATGATAGGTAGGTATGGTGGCTGTTTTGAGGAAGATATAAGGAGGCTTATGTGTGATAGAGCGTATCGTATCACGGGGTTTGGATGCACCGGCGAAGTTTGCACCAACTCTCGAGGTGAGAAAGGGCAATGCACGGTACCGAAGAGGCTAGCAATGATGGAAGGGTGAGAGTGCGTATAATCCATGGACTCAACATTAGTCATAAAGAACTCACATACTTATTGCAAAAATCTATTAGTCATCAAAACAAAGTACTACGCGCATGCTCCTAGGGGGATAGATTGGTAGGAAAAGACCATCGCTCGTCCCCGACCGCCACTCATAAGGCAATCAATAAATAAATCATGCTCCGACTTCATCACATAACGGTTCACCATACGTGCATGCTACGGGAATCACAAACCTCAACACAAGTATTTCTACTAATCCACAACTACCCACTAGTATGACTCTAATATCACCATCTTTATATCGCAAAACTATTGCAAGGAATCAAACATATCATATCTAGTGATCTACAAGTTTTATGTAGGATTTTATGACTAACCATGTGAATGACCAGTTCCTGTCATCTCTCTAAATAGATATAAGTGAAGCAAGAGAGTTTAGTTCTTTCTACAAAAGATATGCCCACGCTCTAACAAATATAAGTGAAGCAAAAGAGCATTCTACAAATGGCGGTTTTCTATGTGAAAAGAAACAGGCAATCCAAACTTCAAATGATATAAGTGAAGCACGTGAAGCATTCTATAAAGCCATACTCAAAAGATATAAGTGAAGTGCAATGAGCATTCTATAAATCAACCAAGGACTATCTCATAACAGCATTTTGCATAAAAGAAAAGTGAAAACTAAATGCAAAAGACGCTCCAAGATTTGCACATATCGCATGAACGAAACGAATCCGAAAACATACCGATATTTGTTGAAGAAAGAGGGGATGCCTTCCGGAGCATCCCCAAGCTTAGACGCTTGAGTATCCTTGAATATTTACTTGGGGTGCCTTAGGTATCCCCAAGCTTGAGCTCTTGCCTCTCCTTCTTCTCCTCACGTCGAGACCTTCTCGATCATCGAACACTTCATCCACACATAACTTCAACAGAAAACTCGGTAAGATCCGTTAGTATAATAAAGCAAATCACTACTCTAAGTACTGTTGCAAACCAATTCATATTTTGTTTTGGCATTGTATCTACTGTAATATAACTTTTTCATGACTTAATTCACTCATATAAATCGATAGTTTCATCAAAACAAGCAAACTATGCATCAAAAACAGAATCTGTGTAAAACAGAACAGTCTGTAATAATCTGAACATTCACCATACTTATGATACTTGAAAAATTCTGCAAACATTAGGAAAAATAAAAATTTGTATAGAAAGACAGTGCAAAAAGAATCAGAACCGTTTGACGTTCCAGTAAAAAAAATTAAAAATCGCGCACTACAGACAAAGTTTCTGTCCTGCACCGTACAAACCAACAACATTGTAAACATCCTAAAGGCAAACCTTGGCACATTATTTTTATAATACAATGGAATTGTACAAGGGGATAATTATGTTTGTTGAAAAGTTTCTGTAATTAAGATTCACAAAGTTTCCATGGGCATGAACAAAGTTCAAGGACGTCCCCCACTTTCACAATGCTCGTCTATCTCACTTTCACTTTTCTTTTTGAAAAGTTTTGGGTTCCCCTCTTTATTTTATTTTTTTGTTTTTATACTATATAAAAGCACACAACAGAAATAAATGACTCTCTAAAACTTCTGGGTTGTCTCCCTGGCAGCGCTTTCTTTAAAGCCATTAAGCTAGGCATATAGTGCTCAAGTAGTGAATCCACCCGGATCCCAAGGTATATCAATGACAATTTTAATTAACAATGATTTGGCATTTAGTAGTGATCACAAAGAAACATATATCAAGCAATGACGAAGTCTAAATCTCTTCCTATGCATCGGCATGTCATAAAAGAACAATTCATGCACACCTAGTAAAGGCCAATGCATAGTATAAGCAGTTTCTTGCAATTTTATCGTGTTGGAAACATAGAGAGGTGGAGATATAGTTCCTCTCTCATAATAATTGCAAGTAGGAGCAGCAAGCACATGCATATTATATCTATCAAAATCATCATGTGCGACGGTAAAAGGCAACCCATCAATATAATCCTTAATAAGCACAAACTTCTCCGATATAGTGTAGTAGGGAGAATTCAAAAAGATAATAGGACTATCATGCGTGGGTGCAATAGCAACAATTTCATGTTTAACATAAGGAACTATAGCAAGTTCATCTCCATAAGCATAATTCATATTGGCATCTTGGCCACAAGCATAGCAAGCATCATCAAAAAGGGGTATTTCAAGAGAATCAACGGGATCATAACAATCATCATAGCAATCATCCTTCGGTAAGCATGAAGGGAAATTAAACAATGTATGAGTTGAAGAGTTACTCTCATTAGAAGGTGGGTACGGGTAGCTAATCCTCTCTTCCTCCTTTTGTTCTTCGCTCTCCTCATCATCTTTTTCATCCAATGAGCTCACAGTTTCATCAATTTCTTCTTCCATAGACTCCTGCAAAATATTAGCCTCTTCTTGGGCAGCAGAGGAGTCCTCAATATATGGTTTAACATAGGCATTAGAAGCATAATTATCATAACAATATTCAAGTATGGCAAGATTTTCAGATTTGTAAAGAGTAGCATCATACTTTTCAATCAAAGAAGCAATTACATAAGCACCCTTAAAAGCAACAAATTCTTCAATTTGTTGAATATCATAGTAATTATAAACACCCTTAGCATAAGAAGATACGATTCCATTATCACTAAACAAACATTGGTAGGGAAGGTGCTTCTTAGGGTCTTCAGAACAACAAGTAATATCATATATTTCGCATAAATTCCAAGCATAGCATTGCAAACGATGAATTTGATCCAGTAAACCTTTCCCTTTTTCAGATATGCAGTGTCGCACATAACAAGCATGCTCATCTAAAGATTTGCCCTCAACTAAGCTAGTTGGGGTTTCAGCACGAGCACATAGAGATCGAAGATGATCCAAGTAATAAGCTTCAGGAGTGTGATAGATTTTGAGTGGTTCTTCAACCATTGGTTCAGTAGGTACAACTAATTTTTTTTGGTATTTTGCGTTTACTACCCATAACTAAAGATAGAAAACAACTAAGAACAACAAATAAAAATTACTTAGTGATAAAGCAAACAAGCACACACGAGAATATTCACCCCACGCTATAACTCCCCGGCAATGGCGCCAGAAAAAGGTCTTGGTAACCCACAAGTATAGGGGATGAATTGTAGCCTCTTTCGATAAGTAAGAGTGTCGAACCCAACGGGCAGCTAAAGGTAGAACAAATATTCCCTCAAGTTCTATCGACCACCGATACAACTCTACGCACGCTTAGCGTTCGCTTTACCTAGAACAAGTATGAAACTAGAAGTACTTTGTAGGTGTTGTGGGAAAGGTTTGCAAGATAATAAAGAGTACGTAAATAAAAACTAGGGGCTGTTTAGATAAAGACACAATAAATTAAATATAGCGAGTGTGGAAAAGTGGTGGTAGGAGTTGAGAAATTGTCCCTAAGCAATTGACTACGTTACTAGACCGATAGCAAGTTTTATGTGGTAGAGGCCACTGCTAGCATGTCATCCCTGACTTGGAATTCTATGCACTTATGATTGGAACTATTAGCAAGCATCCGCAACTACTAACGTTCATTAAAGTAAAACCCAACCATATCATTAAGATATATTGGTCCGCCTTCAATCCCGTATGCATCAATTTCTATGCTAGGTAGAAGCTTCTGTCACCCTTGCCCTCCAATACATAGTCCTATCAACATACAACTAACCCTATGGTGTGATCCACGCGCGCGCTCATATGATGGGCACCAAAGGACAACAACATAACCACAAGCAAATTAAATCAATCATAGCAATTCATCAACCACCGATAGGACAACGAAAATCTACTCAGACATCATAGGATGGCAACACATCATTGGATAATAATATGAAGCATAAAGCACCATGTTCAAGTAGAGGGTAGAACGGGTTGCGGGAGAGTGGACCGCTGTAGATAGAGGGGGGAAGGTGATGGAGATGTTGGTGAAGATGGCGGAGGTGTTGGTGAAGATCGCGGTGATGATGATGGCCCCCGGCGGCATTCCGGCGCCACCGGAAGCGAGGGGGAGAGAGCCCCCTCCTTCTTCTTCTTCCTTGACCTTCTCCCTAGATGGGAGAAGGGTTTCCCCTCTGGTCCATGGTCTCCATGGCGTGGGAGGGGCGAGAGCCCCTCCGAGATTGGATCTGTCTCTCTCTGTTTCTGCGTTCTCCTCTTCTGCCCTTTCACCGTTTCATATATATATGAAGATCCGTAACTCTGATTGGATTGAAACCTTCGCCCAGATTTTTCTCTGAGAATTAGCTTTCTTGCGGCCAAAGAAGAGCAGCAACCGCCTTACGGGGGGGCCATGAGGGGGGCAGGCGCGCCCCCCTGCCTCGGCCCCCCTCGAGCACTGAGGGAGTCTTGGATTAGGGGGTCCTTGGACAGCCGGACTATATACTTTGGCCGGACTGTTGGACTATGAAGATACAAGATTGAAGACTTCGTCCCGTGTTCGGGTGGGACTCTCCTTTGCGTAGAAGGCAAGCTTGGCAATTCGGATATGTAGATCTCCTCCCTTGTAACCAACTCTGTGTAACCCTAGCCCCCTCCGGTGTCTATATAAACCGGAGGGTTTAGTTCGTAGGACAACAACAATCATAATCATAGGCTAGCTTCTAGGGTTTAGCCTCTACGATCTCGTGGTAGATCAACTCTTGTAATACTCTTGTAATGTTTACCCGAACCTGGGTAAACATTGTATCCCCCGCCTCCTGTTACCATCCGCCTTAGACGCACAGTTCGGGACCCCCTACCCGAGATCCGCCGGTTTTGACACCGACATTGGTGCTTTCATTGAGAGTTCCACTGTGCCGTCATGATAAAGGCTTGATGGCTCCTTCGATCATCGACAACGATGCAATCTAGGGTGAGGTTTTTCTCCCCGGACAGATCTTCATATTCGGCGGCTTCGTACTGCGGGCCAACTCACTTGGCCATCTGGAGCAGATCGAGAGCTACGCCCCTGGCCATCAGGTCAGGTTTGGAAGCTTGAACTATACTGCCGACATCCACGGAGACTTGATCTTCGACGGATTCGAGCCCATGTCAGGTGCGCCGCACAGTCATGACGAGCACGACTTAGCTCTGCCGTCGGACGGTGTTCGGGAGATCACACCTGTGGCTACTCCGGCCCTCAATCCAGAGCAGATCGTGCCGTCCGAGGACGGGCGGATAGACCCCGCCACGGAGGCCGCACACTCAGTGGCGATAGAGCCGAATACTGACTTCACCTCCTATGAGACCTGTGTTGCCGGACCCTTGGATTCGTCCCCGGCCACGGGCTCCGAACCGCCTGCGTCCATGCCTATCGAATCTGATTGGGCACCGATCATGGAGTTTTCCTCCGCGGATATCTTTCAGCACTCACCCTTGAGCGACGTGCTAAATTCATTGAGGTCTCTATCCTTGTCAGGAGATCCTTGGCTGAACTATGTCCGGCTTGAGTGGGAAGCGGACGATGAAGAAATTCATTCCCCACCCACTCAATAGCCACTATCGACGACTTAACCGACATGCTCGATTTCGACTCCGAAGACATCGACGGTATGGACGATGATGCAGGAGAAGAACAGGAACCACCACCCACAGGGCGCTGGACTGCCACCTCATCATATGATATATACATAGTGGACACCCCCAAAGAAAGCGATGGCAATAAGGCAACGGAGGATAATCCCCTCGAGAAGCAATCTAAGCACCGGCGTCATCGGCGCCGCTCTAAGCCCCGCCATAGCAAAAGCAGAGATACCGGCACAAGAGACAATAACGCTGTGGATAGTGCCGAAGACGAAGACAATCCCCCCAGCCAGGCTTTGAGCGGGAGGATGGGCAAGCTAGCCCTAAAGAACAGGCAGCAGACGGAGAATCAGATGATGACAATTACATGCCCCTCTCCGAAGACGAGGTGAGCCTCGGCGACGAAGAATTTATCGTGCTTGAGGATCCCGTCGAGCAGGAGCGCTTCAAGCGCCGGCTTATAGCCACAGCAAAAAGCCTGAAGAAAAAGCAACAACAGCTTCAAGCTGACCAAGATCTGCTAGTGGATAGATGGACTGAGGTCCTAGCAGCTGAGGAATACGAACTCGAGCGCCCAACCAAGAGTTACCCAAAGCGCAGGTTGCTGCCCCAACTCGAGGAGGAAGCATTAAAGCCTACACTACCAGCGTATGATGCGGCTGACTGGCCACCTCGTGGCTGAGACAAAGCGGCATATCAGCCCGAAGTCCAGCCCGCACCCCGTTGCCAGTCAAACAAAAACACCAAGGCCCGGGGCAACACGCAGGACCTGCGAGACGTATTGGAAAACAAAGCAGGACATACAAGATTGATCTACGGATCACGGGGGCGCGCCCCAACGTGTGACGATGACCGTCACGCCGGATATACTAAAAGCAAATCCGGCCGGGCCGAATACAGCAGACAAGACTCGTATGAACTGCGTCGTGACATAGCCCGGCACAGAGGCGCCGCACACCCCCTATGCTTCACTGTCGAAGTAATGGATCACGAATTCCCAAAAGGATTTAAACCCGTGAACATTGAATCATATGATGGTACAACAGACCCCGCGGTATGGATTGAAGATTTCCTCCGCCACATCCACCTGGCCCGCGGTGTCGATCTACATGCCATCAAGTACCTCCCACTAAAACTCAAAGGACCGGCTCGGCATTGGCTGAATAGCCTACCGGCAAACTCCATTGGCAATTGGGAGAATTTGGAAGACGCATTCCTTGGCAACTTCAGGGCACTTATGTGCGACCACCGGATGCTGATGACTTGAGTCACATAACCCAACAGCTAGGGGAATCAGCCAGGAAATTCTGGACTCGGTTCCTAACTAAAAAGAACCAAATTGTCGACTGTCCGGATGCTGAGGCCTTAGCGGCATTTAAGCATAACATCCGCGATGAGTGGCTCGCCCGACACCTCGGTCAAGAGAAGCCGAAGTCCATGGCAGCCCTCATGACACTCATGACCCGCTTTTGTGCGGGCGAGGACAGCTGGCTGGCTCGCAGCAACAACACATCAAGAAATCCTGTCAATTCAGATGCCAAAGATAGCAACGGCAGGCCACGTCGCAATAGACACAAGCTCCGCAACAACGGCGACAACGCCGAAGACACGGCAGTCAATGCCGGATTCAGTGGCTCTATATCGGGTCAGCGGAAAAACCGTTCAAAAGAAGCAATCCGGGCCCGTCCAGTTTGGACCGCATACTCGATCGCTCGTGTCAAATTCACGGCACCACCGATAAGCCAGCCAACCACACCAACAGAGAATGCTGGGTGTTCAAACAGGCCAGCAAGTTGAATGCCGAAAACAAGGAAAAGGGGCTAAATAGCGACGATGAGGAGGAGCCCCGGCCGCCGAACACAGGAGGACAGAAGAAATTTCATCCCCAAGTGAAAACAGTGAACATGATATACGCAACCCATATTCCCAAGCGGGAACGGAAGCGTGCACTAAGGGACGTCTATGCGATGGAGCCAGTCGCCCCAAAGTTCAACCCATGGTCTTCTTGTCCGATCACTTTCAATCGCAGGGACCACCCCACCAGTATCCGTCATGGCGGTTCTGCCGCATTGGTCCTTGACCCCATCATTGACGGATTTCACCTCACTCGAGTCCTTATGGACGGTGGCAGCAGTCTGAACCTGCTCTATCAGGATACAATGCGCAAAATGGGTATACCCCTCGAGGATCAAACCCACAAAAACCACCTTCAAAGGTGTCATACTAGGTGTAGAGGCCTGTTGCACGGGCTCAATCACACTGGAAGTGGTCTTCGGATCTCCGGACAACTTCCGAAGCGAGGAGTTAATCTTCGATATCGTCCCCTTCCGCAGTGGCTATCATGCACTACTCGGACGAATCACATTTGCTAGATTCAATGCGGTACCACATTATGCATACGTCAAGCTCAAAATGCCAGGACCTCGCGGGGTTATAACAGTTAATGGTGTAGGGAATCGTAGCAGAAATTTAAAATTCTCTACGCATCACCAAGATCAATCTATGGAGTTTACTACCAACGAGAGGGAAGGAGTGCATCTACATACCCTTGTAGATCGCGAGCGGAAGCGTTCAAGAGAACAGGGTTGATGGAGTCGTACTCGTCGTGATCCAAATCACCGATGATCCTAGCGCCGAACGGACGGCACCTCCGCGTTCAACACACGTACGGTTGGGAGAGACGTCTCCTCCTTCTTGATCCAGCAAGGGGGAAGGAGAGGTTGATGGAGATCCAGCAGCACGACGGCGTGGTGGTGGAAGCAGCGGGGATCCCGTCAGGGCTTCGCCAAGCTCAGCGAGAGGGAGAGGTGTTATGGGGGGAGAGGGAGGCGTCAGGGGCTTAGGTGCGTAGCCCACCCTCCCCCTTTATATAGGGGCCCTGGGGGGGGCGCCGGCCCCTGGAGATCCCATCTCAAGGGGGGGGGCGGCCAAGGGGGGAACTTGCCCCCCAAGTCAGGTGGGGCGCCCCCACCCCCAGGGTTTCCAACCCTAGGCGCAGGGGGAGGCCCATGGGGGGCGCACCAGCCCACCAGGGGCTGGTTCCCTTCCCACTTCAGCCCATGGGGCCCTCCGGGAGAGGTGGCCCCACCCGGTGGACCCCCGGGACCCTTCCGGTGGTCCCGGTACAATACCGGTGACCCCCGAAACTTTCCCGGTGGCCGAAACTGGACTTCCTATATACAAATCTTTACCTCCGAACCATTCCGGAACTCCTCGTGATGTCCGGGATCTCATCCGGGACTCCGAACAACTTTTGGATTACCGCATACTAATATCTCTACAACCCTAGCGTCACCGAACCTTAAGTGTGTAGACCCTACGGGTTCGGGACACACGCAGACATGACCGAGACGACTCTCAGGTCAATAAACAACAGCGGGATCTGGATACCCATGTTGGCTCCCACATGCTCCTCGATGATCTCATCGGATGAACCACGATGTCAAGGATTCAAGTAATCCCGTATACAATTCCCTTTGTCAATCGGTACGTTACTTGCCCGAGATTCGATCGTCGGTATCCCAATACCTCGTTAAATCTCGTTACCGACAAGTCACTTTACTCGTACCGTAATGCATGATCCCGTGACCAATCACTTGGTCACATTGAGCTCATTATGATGATGCATTACCGAGTGTGCCCAGAGATACCTCTCCGTCATACGGAGTGACAAATCCCAGTCTCGATCTGTGCCAACCCAACAGACACTTTCGGAGATACCTGTAGTGCACCTTTACGGCCACCCAGTTACGTTGTGACGTTTGGTACACCCAAAGCATTCCTACGGTATCCGGGAGTTGCACGATCTCATGGTCTAAGGAAATGATACTTGACATTAGAAAAGCCTCAGCAAACGAACTACACGATCTAGTGCTATGCTTAGGATTGGGTCTTGTCCATCACATCATTCTCCTAATGATGTGATCCCGTTATCAATGACATCCAATGTCCATGGTTAGGAAACCGTAACCATCTATTGATCAACGAGCTAGTCAACTAGAGGCTCACTAGGGACATGTTATGGTCTATGTGTTCACACATGTATTACGATTTCCGGATAACACAATTATAGCATGAACAATAGACAATTATCATGAACAAGGAAATATAATAATAACCATTTTATTATTGCCTCTAGGGCATATTTCCAACAGTCTCCCACTTGCACTAGAGTCAATAATCTAGTTACATTGTGATGAATCGTACACCCATAGAGTTCTGGTGTTGATCATGTTTTACCCGTGGAAGAGGTTTAGTCAACGGATCCGCGACATTCAAATCTGTATGTACTTTACAAATATCTATGTCTCCATTTTGAACATTTTCATGAATGGAGTTGAAGCGACGCTTGATGTGCCTGGTCTTCTTGTGAAACCTAGGCTCCTTGGGAAGGGCAATAGCTCCAGTGTTGTCACAGAAGAGAGTCATCGGCCCCGATGCATTGGGAATAACTCCTAGGTCGGCAATGAACTCCTTCATCCAGATTGCTTCATGTGCTGCCTCCGAGGCTGCCATGTACTCCGCTTCACATGTAGATCCCGCCACGACGCTTTGCTTGCAACTGCACCAGCTGACTGCCCCACCATTCAAAATATACACGTATCCGGTTTGTGACTTAGAGTCATCCAGATCTGTGTCGAAGCTAGCATCGACGTAACCCTTTACGACGAGCTCTTCGTCACCTCCATAAACGAGAAACATATCCTTAGTCCTTTTCAGGTACTTCAGGATGTTCTTGACCGCTGTCCAGTGTTCCATGCCGGGATTACTTTGGTACCTTCCTACCAAACTCACGGCAAGGTTTACATCAGGTCTGGTACACAGCATGGCATACATAATAGACCCTATGGCCGAGGCATAGGGGACGACACTCATCTTTTCTCTATCTTCTGCCGTGGTCGGGCATTGAGCCGTGCTCAATCCCACACCTTGCAATACAGGCAAGAACCCCTTCTTGGACTGATCCATATTGAACTTCTTCAATATCTTGTCAAGGTATGTGCTTTGTGAAAGACCTATGAGGCGTCTCGATCTATCTCTATAGATCTTGATGCCTAATATGTAAGCAGCTTCTCCAAGGTCCTTCATTGAAAAACACTTATTCAAGTAGGCCTTTATACTTTCCAAGAATTCTATATCATTTCCCATCAATAGTATGTCATCCACATATAATATGAGAAATGCTACAGAGCTCCCACTCACTTTCTTGTAAACACAGGCTTCTCCATAAGTCTGTGTAAACCCAACGCTTTGATCATCTCATCAAAGCGAATGTTCCAACTCCGAGATGCCTACACCAACCCATAGATTGAGCGCTGGAGCTTGCATACTTTGTCAGCATTCTTAGGATCGACAAAACCTTCCGGCTGCATCATATACAATTCTTCCTTAAGGAAGCCGTTAAGGAATGCCGTTTTGACGTCCATTTTCCATATTTCATAATCGTAGAAAGCGGCAATTGCTAACATGATTCGGACGGACTTCAGCTTCGCTACGGGTGAGAAGGTCTCATCGTAGTCAACTCCTTGAACTTGTCGATAACCCTTAGCGACAAGTCGAGCTTTATAGATGGTAACATTTCCATCCGCGTCCGTCTTCTTCTTAAAGATCCATTTATTTTCTATCGCTCGCCGATCATCGGGCAAGTCTGTCAAAGTCCACACTTTGTTTTCATACATGGATCCTATCTCGGATTGCATGGCTTCAAGCCATTTGTTGGAATCTGGACCCGCCATTGCTTCTTCATAGTTCGAAGGTTCACCGTTGTCCAACAACATGATTTCCAAGACAGGGTTGCCGTACCACTTTGGTGTGGAACCTGTCCTTGTGGACCTACGAAGTTCAGTGGTAACTTGATCATGATCGTCATCATTAACTTCCTCTCTAGTCGGTGCAGGCACCACAGAAAGATTTTCTTGTGCTGCGCTACTTTCCGGTTCGAGAGGGGTCATCTCATCAAGTTCCGCTTTCCTCCCACTTACTTCTTTCGAGAGAAACTCTTTCTCTAGAAAGGACCCGTTCTTGGCAACGAAGATCTTGCCTTCGGATCTGAGGTGGAAGGTATACCCAATGGTTTCCTTAGGGTATCCTATGAAGACGCATTTTTTCGACTTGGGTTCGAGCTTTTCAAGTTGAAGTTTCTTGACATAAGCATCGCATCCCCAAACTTTAAGAAACGACAACTTAGGTTTCTTTCCAAACCATAATTCATACGGTGTCGTCTCAACGGATTTCGACGGAGCCCTATTTAAAGTGAATGCGGCAGTCTCTAAAGCATAACCCCAGAATGATAGCGGTAGATCGGTAAGAGACATCATAGATCGCACCATGTCCAATAGAGTGCGATTACGACGTTCGGACACACCATTACGCTGAGGTGTTCCAGGTGGCATGAGTTGTGAAACAATTCCACATTTCCTTAAGTTTGTGCCAAATTCATGACTCAAATATTCCCCTCCACGATCTGATCGTAAGAACTTTATTTTCCTGTCACGTTGATTCTCAACCTCACTCTGAAATTCCTTGAACTTTTCAAAGGTCTCAGACTTGTGTTTCATTAAGTAGACATACCCATGTCTACTCAAGTCATCAGTGAGGGTGAGAACATAACGATAGCCACCGCGAGCCTCAACGCTCATTGGACCGCACACATCAGTATGTATGATTTCCAATAAGTTGGTTGCTCGCTCCATTGTTCCGGAGAACGGAGTCTTGGTCATTTTGCCCATGAGGCATGGTTCGCACGTGTCAAATGATTCATAATCAAGAGACTCCAAAAGTCCATCTTCATGGAGTTTCTTCATGCGTTTGACACCAATGTGACCAAGGCGGCAGTGCCACAAGTATGTGGACTATCATTATCAACCTTACATTTCTTGGTATTCACACTATGAATATGTGTAACATCACGTTCGAGATTCATTAAGAATAAACCATTGACCAGCGGGGCATGACCATAAAACATATCTCTCATATAAATAGAACAACCATTATTCTCGGATTTAAATGAGTAGCCATCTCGCATTAAACGAGATCCAGATACAATGTTCATGCTCAAAGCTGGCACTAAATAACAATTATTGAGGTTTAAAACTAATCCCGTAGGTAAATGTAGAGGTAGCGTGCCGATGGCGATCACATCGACCTTGGAACCATTCCCTACGCGCATCGTCACCTCGTCCTTCGCCAGTCTCCGCTTATTCCGCAGCTCCTGCTTTGAGTTACAAATATGAGCAACCGCACCGGTATCAAATACCCAGGAGCTACTACGAGCGCTGGTTAGGTACACATCAATAACATGTATATCACATATACCTTTGGTATTGCCGGCCTTCTTATCCGCTAAGTACTTGGGGCAGTTCCGCTTCCAGTGACCGTTTCCCTTGCAATAAAAGCACTCAGTCTCAGGCTTAGGTCCATTCTTTATCTTCTTCCCGGCAGCTTGCTTACCGGGTGCGGCAACTCCCTTGCCGTCTTTCTTGAAGTTCTTCTTACCCTTGCCTTTCTTGAACTTAGTGGTTTTATTCACCATCAACACTTGATGTTCCTTTTTGATCTCCACCTCCGCTGATTTCAGCATTGAATATACCTCAGGAATGGTCTTTTCCATCCCCTGCATATATAAGTTCATCACAAAGCTCTTGTAGCTAGGTGGGAGCGACTGAAGGATTCTGTCAACGACCGCGTCATCCGGGAGATTAACTCCCAGCTGAGACAAGCGGTCGTGCAACCCAGACATTTTGAGTATGTGTTCGCTGACGGAACTATTCTCCTCCATCTTACAACTGTAGAACTTGTCGGAGACTTCATATCTCTCGACCCGGGCATGAGCTTGGAAAACCATTTTCAGCTCTTGGAACATCTCATATGCTCCGTGCTGCTCAAAACGCTTTTGGAGCCCCGGTTCTAAGCTGTAAAGCATGCCGCACTGAACTAGGGAGTAATCATCACTACGCGACTGCCAGGCATTCAGAACGTCTTGAGTTGTTGGGAAAACAGGTGCATCACCTAGCGGTGCTTCAAGGACATATGCTTTCTTGGCAGCTATGAGGATAATCCTCAGGTTACAGACCCAGTCCGTGTAGTTGCTACCATCGTCTTTCAGCTTGGTTTTCTCTAGGAACGCGTTGAAGTTGAGGGCAACATTAGCGTGGGACATTCGATCTACAAGACATATTGTAAAGATTTTTAGACTAAGTTCATGATAATAAAGTTCATCTAATCAAATTATTAATGAACTCCCACTCAGACAGACATCCCTCTAGTCATCTAAGTGTTACATGATCCGAGTCAACTAGGCCGTGTCCGATCATCACGTGAGACGGACTAGTCATCATCGGTGAACATCTTCATGTTGATCGTATCTGCTATACGACTCATGTTCGACCTTTCGGTCTCTTGTGTTCCGAGGCCATGTCTGTACATGCTAGGCTCGTCAAGTCAACCTAAGTGTATTGCGTGTGTAAATCTGGCTTACACCCGTTGTATGCGAACGTTAGAACCTATCACACCCGATCATCACGTGGTGCTTCGGAACAACGAACCTTCGCAACGGTGCACAGTTAGGGGGAACACTTTCTTGAAATTTTAGCGAGGGATCATCTTATTTATGCTACCGTCGTTCTAAGCAAATAAGATGTAAAACATGATAAACATCACATGCAATCAAATAGTGACATGATATGGCCAATATCATTTTGCTCCTTTTGATCTCCATCTTCGGGGCGCCATGTTCATCATCGTCACCGGCATGACACCATGATCTCCATCATCATGATCTCCATCATCGTGTCTTCATGAAGTTGTCTCGCCAATTATTACTTCTACTACTATGGCTAACGGTTAGCAATAAAGTAAAGTAATTACATGACGTTTCAATTGACACGCAGGTCATAAATAAATTAAGACAACTCCTAGGCTCCTGCCGGTTGTCATACTCATCGACATGAAAGTCGTGATTCCTATTACAAGAACATGATCAATCTCATACATCACATATATCATTCATCACATCCTTCTGGCCATATCACATCACATGACACTTGCTGCAAAAACAAGTTAGACGTCCTCTAATTGTTGTTGCAAACTTTTACGTGGCTGCTATAGGTTTCTAGCAAGAACGATTCTTACCTACGCCAAAACCACAACGTGATATGCCAATTTCTATTTACCCTTCATAAGGACCCTTTTCATCGAATCCGATCCGACTAAAGTGGGAGAGACAGACACCCGCTAGCCACCTTATGCAACTAGTGCATGTCAGTCGGTGGAACCTGTCTCACGTAAGCGTACGTGTAAGGTCGGTTCGGGCCGCTTCATCCCACGATGCCGCCGAATCAAGATAAGACTAGTAACGGCAAGTAAATTGACAAAATCAACGCCCACAACAACTTGTGTTCTACTCGTGCATAGAAACTACGCATAGACCGAGCTCATGATGCCACTGTAGGGAATCGTAGCAGAAATTTAAAATTTTCTACGCATCACCAAGATCAATCTATGGAGTTTACTAGCAACGAGAGGGAAGGAGTGCATCTACATACCCTTGTAGATCGCGAGCGGAAGCGTTCAAGAGAACGGGGTTGATGGAGTTGTACTCGTCGTGATCCAAATCACCGATGATCCTAGCGCCGAACGGACGGCACCTCCGCGTTCAACACACGTACGGTTGGGAGAGACGTCTCCTCCTTCTTGATCCAAAGGGGGAAGGAGAGGTTGATGGACATCCAGCAGCACGACGGCGTGGTGGTGGAAGCAGCGGGGATCTCGGCAGGGCTTCGCCAAGCTCAGCGAGAGGGAGAGGTGTTACGGGGGGAGAGGGAGGCGCCAGGGGCTTAGGTGCGCAGCCCTCCCTCCCCCTTTATATAGGGGCCCTGGGGGGCGGGGGGCGCCGGCCCCTAGAGATCCCATCTCAAGGGGAGGGGGGGGGGCGGCGAAGGGGAGAACTTGCCCCCAAGTCAGGTGGGGCGCCCCCACCCCCAGGGTTTCCAACCCTAGGCGCAGGGGGAGGCCCATGGGGGGCGCACCAGCCCACCAGGGGCTGGTTCCCTTCCCAATTCAGCCCATGGGGCCCTCCGGGATAGGTGGCCCCACCCAGTGGACCCCCGGGACCCTTCCGGTGGTCCCGGTACAATACCGGTGAACCCGGAAACTTTCCCGGTGGCCGAAACTGGACTTCCTATATACAAATCTTCACCTCCGGACCATTCCGGAACTCCTCGTGATGTTCGGGATCTCATCCGGGACTCCGAACAACTTTCGGGTTACCGCATACTAATATCTCTACAACCCTAGCGTCACCGAACCTTAAGTGTGTAGACCCTACGGGTTCGGGAGACACGCAGACATGACCGAGACGACTCTCCGGTCAATAACCAACAGCGGGATCTGGATACCCATGTTGGATCCCACATACTCCTCGATGATCTCATCAGATGAACCACGATGTCGAGGATTCAAGTAATCCCGTATAGAATTCCCTTTGTCAATCGGTACGTTACTTGCCCGAGATTCGATCGTCGGTATCCCAATACCTCGTTAAATCTCGTTACCGACAAGTCACTTTACTCGTACCGTAATGCATGATCCCGTGACCAATCACTTGGTCACATTGAGCTCATTATGATGATGCATTACCGAGTGTGCCCAGAGATACCTCTCCGTCATACGGAGTGACAAATCCCAGTCTCGATCTGTGCCAACCCAACAGACACTTTCGGAGATACCTGTAGTGCACCTTTATGGCCACCCAGTTACGTTGTGACGTTTGGTACACCCAAAGCATTCCTACGGTATCCAGGAGTTGCACGATCTCATGGTCTAAGGAAATGATACTTGACATTAGAAAAGCCTCAGCAAACGAACTACACGATCTAGTGCTATGCTTAGGATTGGGTCTTGTCCATCACATCATTCTCCTAATGATGTGATCCCGTTATCAATGACATCCAATGTCCATGGTTAGGAAACCGTAACCATCTATTGATCAACGAGCTAGTCAACTAGAGGCTCACTAGGGACATGTTATGGTCTATGTGTTCACACATGTATTACGATTTCCGGATAACACAATTATAGCATGAACAATAGACAATTATCATGAACAAGGAAATATAATAATAACCATTTTTATTATTGCCTCTAGGGCATATTTCCAACAAATGGAAACACAGAACGCTCGCTCCGTACGGAGGAGCACACTGCGGCCCTCGCAGCAGAAGTGCAAAGCATCCTTTTGAGGCAAACCGCCAATTCAGCGAAAAAGCCCCCGGACACCTTCAAGCGAGTCCGGTGTACCCTGCAACAGGATTGCCAGGCACGTTCAGAGCTCACCTAGCAATTCGGCCTCCGTCCTAGTCCCAGTCAAGCAGCGAAATTTGCGCCGCGCATACATAATTACGCACTCAAGATACCATGGGCATAGGCGGAGGCACGGCTATGGCACGGCCCACAATGCGGCTCAACCACTTCAAGACCCGTATATCTTTAACATTTTCTTCCTTTCAGGCCCTTATTCTCTGAAGGCCCTCTCCGATCGCCTGATTATCGGACCTGTCACGGGAAAGAAACACTAAGGAAGCAAGAAGCTTTGACGTACAAGGGAATCCCTAGGTGTTTTCTGATAACGATCGATATACCTGTTTTACATACCCACACGCAGCTTGCCCTTGGATAGGACATGTCAAATAGTCCTATTTTTACTTATTGCACTACTTGTATACATATGCTTTGACGTATCATTTAAATAAGAATGTACATCATTAGCTCATTATTGCATTCCTTCATCTTTTTTCCTTGTCCGTTTATTTATGACAAATTGCACCCATACATTCTGATACGTCCAGTGCGCCAGGGGCTTCAGTGTACCCCATAACACGGCATGAAAAGTCCGAAGACTTTCGATAGTGCGGCACCCCGAACTTATAACATTATATGCATCAGCTCCGAATCATGTCTTGGGTCAATAGTTGGGTTTGCCCGGCTCCCATGTTTTGGTACCTTACGTTCCGCTATATCGGCTAAGGTAGCACTGGGAGAACTACTGCAATTGTGTCCCGGTTCTTCCGGACGAGCACCTCAGTAGAGAAAGCCGAAAACTGACTGTCATGATGCGGCGAGAGCTGGTCGCTGTTCGAGAGGTCTCAAATCCTTAAAGATTTTTTCTGCTTCGGGCGAGGAGTCGGCCTTGTTCGATTTAGGCGTACATAGCGCCCCAAGTTTGGCCTTCCGAATAATAGGGGCTTCGCCAAAATTTGAAATTGTAGACTTCTATGGCTAAGTGAGAGTGATAAAGCTTTATAGTCCGATTGCCTGGTTCGTTGTGCTGAACACCTCCTTCGAAGGACCCAAAACTGGGATAAAGAGTGATCGGGTTTATCCCGAACACCTCAGTACTAGTTACATGGGGGCAAAAGCCGACGACTAGCCAACTCTCAGATTTTATAAACGGCCGCACAGAAGGTAATATTTTAAATCAACAAGCGTTATATAGCGCACATGAACTCGTTTTCATATTACAGGATCACATGAGTACATTCATTCAAATATTACATCCTTAGCACATTCCTCCGCCACAAGGCGAGCACCCTTCAGGACACTATCATAATACTTTTCGGGGTGGCGATGCTCCTTGCCCTCCGGCGGCCCCTCCTTCACCAGCTTTTCGGCGTCCATCTTCGCCTAGTGCACTTTTGCACGGGCAAAGGCCCTGCGCGCACCTTCAATGCAGACGGACCGCTTTATGACTTCAAATCGTGGGCAGGCATTCAAAAGCCGCTTTACTAGGCCGAAGTAGCTGCCAGGCAGGGGCTCGCCAGGCCACATCCGGACTATGACTCTTCATGGCCAGTTCGGCCGCCTTGTGAAGCTCGACCAGTTGCTTCAACTGGTCGCTCAAGGGCATCGGATGTTCGGTCCCAGTATACTGAGACCAGAACAACTTCTCCGTCGAGCTCCCTTCCTCGGCCCGGTAGAACTCCGCGGCATCTGATACACTGCTGGGTAGATCTGCGAACGCTTCTGGAGAGCTCCGAATTCAGGTAAGTAAAAGGAAAGTTTCCTTCACATGCTTGCTTTGCATAATGAATGCCTTACCCGCCGCTATCTTCTTGACTGCCTGAATCTCCTGGAGGGCCTTTTGGGCTTCGGCCTTGGCATTTTGTGCGTTCTCGAGGGCCTTCGCAAGCTCGGACCCCTGCGTCTTAGAGTCACGCTCCAAGGACTCGTATTTCTTAACAAAATCCTGGAGGTCTTGCTGGACCTCGCCGACTCGGGCCTCTTGCTTCTCGCGCTCAGTGCACTCCTTGGCCGCTTTGTCTTCGGCCTCGGACAATGCCTTCTTCAGGGCCGCCACTTTGGTCGTGGCCCCTAGCAAAATTCATGACGATCCTATGATCTAACAACCACCTTCTTTTTTCTTTATCAATATACAGACGGGGTATCACTTACCTTTGTTCTCTTCGAGCTGCCTCTTGGTAAGGCCGAGCTCTTCCTCGGACCGCTCAAGGTCCCGCTTCAGTGCGGAGACCTCCGCAGTACGAGCAGCAGTGGCCAGCAGTGAAGCTTGCTTATTCACATAGACATATTCTGATTAGACTCCTGTGATTATTATTTGATCCTCTGTTTGGCCTTTCTTTGCGAACACCAAACAGAGCATCAGGGGCTACTGTCTATGCTGTAACATTTTCTCATAATTCGATTACTTACCTCAATGCCTGTTAGGAGGCTGGCACAGGCTTCAGTGAGTCCGCTTTTGGCGGACCGAACCCTCTCGACCACCGCACTCATGATAGTGCGGTGCTCTTCGTCAATGGAAGCGCCGCGAAGCGCTTCCAGCAAGTTGTCCGATGCCTCTGGATGGACAAAGGCCATCGGCACAGACGGCTCGCCCCCCTTAGCGAGGGGTCGCCTGACAGAGTCCGAAACCACTGGAGGTTCCAGTGCAGTATTCGGCTGGGGGCCAAACTTGCTGCCCCCGTCATTAGAGCCCATGGGAGTCTTGCCCCCCATGCACCCAGTGTCTGGGATGTCGCCTTGGGGCGCCTCCAGAACTATCTCCCCTTGGTTCAGTGCCCTTTGAGACAGCACCTCGACGTCGTCCGTAGGGCGGGGGAAGGTGGCGGTCGGGAGTGAATCGCTGTTCATCGCCGACTGGCCCAAAGACTCATCCGAAGAGGATACGTCGATATGGGCTTTGGATGGACTGCATGATCATGTTTGTCATGATAAGAAGCAATAAAACAAAACATACCAGAACTATTATGGTATCCGGATACTTACGACTTCGCTAGGGGCTTGTCCCTGGGCAACCACTCCTCGTCGCTGTTAGCGGCTGTTGTGGAGTAGTCCGGAAGGAGGGTCCTTCCCTTCTTGGACCCTTCGGCCTCCCCAGAAGGGGCGGCCTTCCTTTTCTTGTCTCCACCTGGCTGGGGGGGAGAACTTTCCTCTTCCTCCTCCTCGTTTTCGTGGGAGGAGGGCGCCTAGGTGTTATCAGACGATGAGTCCGATACAACCTTGCGCCGGAGACCTTTCCTGGTCCCCGCGGCCTTCTTCTTGGCCTTTTTCTCTGGCACCTCATAGGGCGCCGGAACCAGCATCTCCGTTAAGAGAGCCCTTGCTGGATCTTCGGGCAGTGGGGCCGGACAATTGATCCGCTCCGCTGTCGCTACCCAGTCCTGTTAAAATGGTGTGGAGGCTCAGATCCCTCACATGATTATACTGGGGAAAGGAACATCTTATGAGATAAAAAGAGCTTACCGGATTGGCAGGGCGCTTTGCGCTGAGTCCGCGATCCTCGGTAAGGGGAGGAGGTACCTCGGCGGCCTTGAGCAGGACCTTCCAGATGTCTTGATGCGTCGTGTCGAAAAGCTCTCGCAGCGTCTGGTGCTTGGCCGGGTCGAACTCCCACATATTGAATGCCCGTCTTTGACACGGGAGGATCCGGCGGAAGAGCATGACCTGGACCACGTTGACAAGCTTGATTTTCTTGCTTATCATGTTTTTAACACAGTTCTGGAGTCCGGTCAGCTCCACCGATAAACCCCAGGATAGGCCCTTCTCTTTCCAGGAGGTGAGCCGCATGGGGATGCCGGATCGAAATTCGGGGGCCGCCACCCAGTTGGTGTCGCGCGGCTCGGTGATGTAGAACCACCTGGATTGCCACCCCTTCACGGTCTCCACATAGGAGCCTTCGAGCCAGGTGACGTTGGGCATTTGGCCCACCATGGCGCCTCCGCACTCCGCTTGCTGGCCGACCACCACCTTCGGTTTCACGTTGAAGGTCTTCAGCCACTGGCCGAAGTGGGGCTTGATGCGGAGGAAGGCCTCGCACACGATGATAAACGCCGCGATGTTGAGGATGAAATTGGGGGCCAGATCATGGAAGTCCAGCCCATAGTAGAACATGAGCCCGCGGACAAATGGGTGGAGGGGAAATCCCAGCCCGCGGACGAAGTGGGTAAGGAATACAACCCTCTCGTGGGGTTCTGGAGTAGGGACGATCTGCCCCGCGTCTGGGAGCCGGTGCGCGATGTCTGCGGCAAGGTATCCGGCTTCCTGGAGCTTCGTAATATTCTCCTCCGTAACGGAGGAGACCATCCACTTGCCTCCTGCTCCGGACATGTTCGGAATGGTTTTGCGGAGAAAATGAGAACTTGGGCGCTGGAGCTCGAGTGCGCGAGAATGGATGGGAAGGGAAGAAGAAGGCGTGGGTGAAACAGAAGAGTCCTTGTCCCTTTATAAGGGCAGTTGAAATTGTGCGCCTCCCTACTTGCCCCATAAAATCGCTTATTCCCCAAGCGCCGCGATTGATGGCGCAGTTGGGTTACCCAGATCCGTATTGATGAGAATCCCGTGATAAGGGGAACACGATCTCTGCTTCGACAAGGCGTGCCAATAAAACCGCCTTGCAACACGTGCAGTGGCAGGCAGGGAAAAACGGTTCGTAATGACCGGGCCACGGCAGGACATCACGTTATGAAAAGTTGTCAGCAGATTAGATTAGTGGAATAATATACTCTCTACGGTGGTATGTGGAATTTGTTTTGCAGAGCCGGACACGATCCTTGTGTTCAAAATCTTCTATGGAGTATTCGGATGAGGAACCCGCCTTGCAATGCCGAAGACAATCTGCGCGTCGGACTCATCGTCATTGAAGCCTGGTTCAGGGGCTACTGAGGGTGTCCTGGATTAGGGGGTCCTCAGACAGCCGGACTATATACTTTGGCCGGACTGTTGGACTATGAAGATAGAAGATTGAAGACTTCGTCCCGTGTCCGGGTGGGACTCTCCTTTGCGTGGAAGGCAAGCTTGGCAATTCGGATATGTAGATCTCCTCCCTTGTAACCGACTCTGTGTAACCCTAGCCCCCTCCGGTGTCTATATAAACCGGAGGGTTTAGTCCGTAGGACAACAACAATCATAATCATAGGCTAGCTTCTAGGGTTTAGCCTCTTCGATCTCGTGGTAGATCAACTCTTGTAATACTCATATCATCAAGATCAATCAAGCAGGAAGTAGGGTTCCATCGAGAGGGCCCAAACCTGGGTAAACATTGTGTCCCCCGCCTCCTGTTACCATCCGCCTTAGACACACAGTTCGGGACCCCTACCCGAGATCCGCCGGTTTTGACACCGACACCGTCTCGCGTTGATTCTTCTTCCCATATTTTCCAAATATTCCAAAAATATTCTCCGTCCGTTTTTATTCCGTTTGATATGGGGTTTCTGCGAAACATAAAACATGCAACAAACAGGAACTGGCACTGGGCACTGGATCAATATGTTAGTGCCAAAAATAGTATAAAAAATTGCCAATAGTATATGAAAGTTGCATAATATTGGCATGGAACAATCAAAAATTATAGATACGACGGAAACGTATCACTAACCCAAAAGTCGATTCAGTCGACTGAAGTGTAGCTAAATCGGAGCAGAGCAGCAGCACGAGCGAGCGAGAGCCGGAGCAGTAGCAGCAGCACGAGCGAGTGAGAGCCGGAGCAGCAGCAGCAAATCCGGCTGGTATGGTCGCCGCCGAAGGGGCCTCGCACTGGGGGAGAGCCGCCATGGAGATGTCGCCCGCGGCGCCGGCTTCGAGGTAGCCGCTCCATGGGGGTGCGGGATGGAGCACCGTTGGCGCCGGGAGGTCGAGTTAAGGAGAAGGTGCGATGCGATGAGTGTGCAACCTCTTTGGTGGCGCCGAGTCGGCCTTGGCTTCGTCCAAGGAGTCGGTGACGATGTTGCGGTTCCGATGGAGCAGGTTAAGGCGGCGCTGTGGGGATGGAGCAGCTGCGATAGATGAGGCGATCGTCGGAGCAGCTCCTTGGAGGTGGAGGACGGGGCGGCTGAACCGGCGGGACGACGAGATGGACGACGGATCCTGATCCGGGGAGGTGGATGAGGGACGTCGAGCTGTTGCGGTGGACGACGTCGTCGGGGAAGAGGCTCCGGCTAGGTAGCGGTGAGGTGGCGGACGGAGGAGGGTCGGATTTCGCGGCTGGAGCGGAGAGGTTATGGCGGCCAGATTTCGAATGGCGAAAAGGAGGCAATGAGAGGGGAGAACCATGACTTAGGGACGCGCTTGTCCAAAATGTAGGGTGTGTTACGAAAGTACCCCCACCGATTTGAACTAGCGGCCCTTTCGGCTCAGGGTTAGAAGGGGGATTTCATTTGTCGGGATTTGGCAGCTGGAGGGAGTTTTCACGCGCGTTGCAATTTTGGGATAGCAAGGCGCGGGTTGTGAAGGCGCCAGTTTTGGGAGCACGATATCTGAATTTTCGAGATATAACAAGGCGTGGGTTGAATTATAGGGACAAGCCTAACGTGTAATATTGTACTTGTACGTACCAAATCAATTGGGTTGAATTTTAGGGACAAGCCTAACGTGTAATATTGTACTTGTACGTACCAAATCAATTCGCACTTCCCTCTATGAAAAAAAAACAAAAAAATAAAAACGATTCACACCACACAAAGAGAGAGTCTTGTCGCGTTTTACTATACAAATGCTATTCAAAGCTACTCCCTCCTTCCATCTATATAGGGCCTAATGTGTTTTTCGAGGCTAACTTTGACCAAATATTAGAGCAATAATATATGACATGCAACTTACACAAAGCACACTGTTAAATTCGTGTGTGAAAGGAGCTTTCAATGATATAATTTTCACATTGTGCATGTCATGTACTATTAATCTTGGAAATAGTCAAAGGCGGTCTTAAAAAAAGCATTAGGCCCTGTATAGATGGAAGGAGGGAGTATGGATCCATGTTATGTCCAATTAATTTTTTTCGCTGGCTGTATAATGCATGTAACCTACTCATGCCAACATTTTAGTGCATTCCAAATGTTTATACTACCGCTGCAATTCAAACTAAATTTGAATTCGTTTATCTATTTCAATAAGAATCTACAATCATGATTGTTGCCAACTTCAACCATCATTCGTGTATTACCTTAACAACACACCACATGATTACTATAGAGATAGATATGAACTATGTGTACTATATGAACTCGAATTCAATTTTTTGAATACACTTGATGTTGATTCCAAATACTAGTACATTTCATGTACTAACTAGATATTCATAATCTAAACCATGTTCCATACGTACACCATGTTTGTCACAAAAAGTATAGTGCCCCGCCCCCTACATAATGACAAGTATGTAGCCCTGAGCTGCAAAAGCCACACATTAGCCCAAATTATGATCAATGTTCTACATTATGATATCTTCTTCAAGTAGCCGTATCCACTTTTTTATAATGAATTATGATCTATGTTCGTCTTTAACACCTTCACGATCCTCTTCTCTTTGTAGCTAGCTAGCGCTAATTTTCTATCGTGCATGCACACGCCCGCCCCCCTCTCACCCTCCCTCAGCGTCCCCTCCATCGTGCACGTTCGTTATTTCTCTTTAATTAGGTCGTTCACCCGCGGTGTGTGTAGGCCCCCCGGCTCGTTCTTTCTAGCACACACCAGTCGATATACCTCTCTAGCCAAATGTGCCTACCACAAACACATACTTCCCCTCTTCTCTTCTCACGTCCATGCCCCCCTATGTCCAATACGGTTCCACCCAGGTGCCCACTCCCGCCCCTCTTTTCATCGATCTCATACTCGTACACTCCTCCCCCTCGACATGGTAGGCCTCTCGCACCACCTCCTAGCCGCCCCCTCTCCCCCTGCCTGTCTCTCCGGACCTTATTTGCTTCCAACACATGCATGCATGTATACGTACCGATCTCCCTACATATATCCAGGTCGACTATGATTCTTTTTCCCCACACACCGATAGACTTACCTCACTAGTTATGTCTCTCCCTTTTTTGGACACATGGCGGTTGATCTTCCTATGTAGTTACGTATGCTTACCACAACCATATCGTCTCCCCTCATCATCCTTGCATACCTCCCGACCTGTCTCTCACACGCACGTGCATTGACAGACAGACATCCCCGGCCCTCTCTTATTGATATTGCACTCGTACCCTCCGTTTGTCTAGCAGGCCTCTCGCACCATTTGTGAGACGCCACTCCACCACCAACCTTCCGACACTCTACCTTTTTCTTTCTCCCAACCTTATTCCTCAGCTACACATATCCATGGATGCCGATCGATCTCCCTCTATACATAGCTAGGTCTCTCTCCTTCTCCACACATATACTAGTTGATCTACCTCTCCATAGTTAGGTCTCTGCCCCCTCCCCCCCAACACACACCGATAGTCGAACGTTGTAGGTAGGTATCCATGCCATAGAGAAAAACTACACCTCTACCCTCTCAAATTCCAGTAGGCCAGCCGCCCTGTATCTTTGACGGGGCAAACACAAATTCGATGGCACTCTTTATCGATCGCGCAACCACACACTTCATCCCTGTTTTTGATTCTATCGATATCTCACACCGATGATCCCTCCACTCTCTTCTCGTGGATCGCTCCCTCTATATATGATATATCCATGACTCTATTTCACACACATTGCGTATGTTACGCTTTTTTGTTTGAGATATCATCGACACATTGCCTCGGTTTCGCAGAAACCATCTCTCTCACACCCACCCACGTACGTACACCTAAAGAAGAGATGCACGCAGGACACACGTACTCACGTCTCGTTCTCGGCCACACCCGCGCGGGTACACGGTGGAGTTTGTTTCTGTACGAAAAGGCAGCCCACGTGATAATTTGACGCGTGTAGCTGTTGTTTACTCGAAGGAGGGTCGGGTACCACGCCTAGACGGAATAAAGTTTGACTTGACGCGTTAGTATTAAATAAAGTTATATATTCCTCCTCAATGGCACGTAGTACAGAATATAAAACGATTACCGTGGAAAAATGGAAAAATCCGCTCCACTATATACAACGGAGCCTGCCTGCCGGGGTTTGTCTCTCGTCACACCATCTCACACAAGGCGGCGGTGGCCTCTCTCTCGCACCGTTGGCCAGTGATCTGGCCGCATCCCGTCTGCCGGCGGAAAGGGAGGATGTGCATCGTTTCTCCGTTCGACGGCGTTGAGGCAGCACGTCCCGATCTGCGGTACCCGCCGTTCTCTCTGACCAAGCTCCGGCGCGGTAGGGCCTTCGCCATTTGCTCGCTGCCGCAGTATGGGAAGATCCCGGCCGCCGGCGCCCTCCTAGTAACATCCCGACGACCCTCAGGTACAGCTTCCTCTGGCCTTGCTCCACTGCCCATCTTCCCACGTTGCTCCATGTGGATCTTCTTTAGTTGTTTGCTTAAAACGTATCTCGGCCGGCGTACTTTCCATCTTGCAATCTTGTCCTCAAACCATTTTTGATAAACCACCATGCTGCTATCTTTCCCTTATTACATGGAATATGCTTCTTTTTTGTCGGTGTATGTGTCTTCAACTCGTGTTATTGGCCAGTAATTGTTTCCTTTCTACCTCTTTTTTGCAAACAGGGCTATCCATTTCACCTTGTTGCTATTGTGACCTTTTGGTGAACTGCACAAATCACTTTTTTCTTAAGAGTGTTTTGTGCAGTTCCTCCAAAATATCACACGGGCAACGTTTTTACATTTTTGTGGGACTGCAGAAAGGGAGATTGGTTTTGCTATCCTCCTCATCCAACTCCGTGCCTAATCTTCTCCAACAAGTAGTTAGTCCTAAAGAGAGATCGTAGAGGTGATCGGCTTCTATTTGTGTGTGTTATGTTTCATCATCTAGTTCCACTATTATTGTAATCACACTGACTGGATATCTTTGCAAACAAGGATGGTCAGCTCGATTTTAGTGGAGCTGCACAAAATGATCGGATTGTGGTGTCCTCCGTACACCCCTTTTTTGGCTACAGAGCTGGGTGAAACTAGCTGCCAAGCAATGAACACTGTGCCCAGGAAATGGACCCATGCCTATGAACATCATCGATCAATTATATATTTTTCTTTATTTGTACACCTTCTCACAACTTTCTCTTCAGTTGTGATGTGAACATTGGCGCTGATCTGCGAACCATTGAGATGCATTAGCAGCCATGCTAGTTTCATTTGTATTTGATGGAATGTTGTAACGAGATAATCTTGAGGCAAGAGAACACATGAATCCTAAGTTGAAACCTTTTTTTCCTGCGGGAACCAAAGTTGAAACCTTCATATCATCACTGTACAATTTCATTAAAATTATGCGTACATATAAACAAATCCTGAAGGATTGATAGCAATGCCAGAAACAATTCAACTTCGTTTCGCCGACATGTGGAACATCCTTCATCCGGCTCCACCTGCCGTGCAACAATATTGAGTGCACAACTGCAGGGAAAGATTCACCTTGGTCGTTGCATCGCATTAGTAATGACTAGTGAGCAGTCAAATCACAGAGCCCCACCTTCGCCACAGTAAGTTGCTCGGACGAAGCAACCATCATTTCTCTGTTCCTTGAATCCGCTGGTACTCCCATATTCCCAGAGTAATAAGTTGCTCGGGAGAAGCAACAATCACTTCACCTTTCCCACAGTAAAAGTACCTCCTTGGGCCCACTGAAAATCACTTTTCTCTCTCCATCAAGTGCATTTATTGTCAATCTAACCCTGTCACCGAAACACCTCTTTGGCTACAGTTAGTTCAGGGTTAGTCATGAGTTAGTCTAACCTCTAACTAAGTTAGAGTATCCAAACAGGAGCAGTATAGGACAGGCAAGTTGCTCAAAGCATACAGTCAAATTCGTACGTGAAAGGATCTTTTTTCTTTTTGAAAACGGAACGTGAAAGGATCTTCGAATGATATAATTTTCAAATTATATTAAATCTTATCAATAGTCAAAGGCATCCTCGAAGAATACATTAGGCCCTACTCCCTTCGTCTAGGTGTATAAGTCACCTTACGAAAACCAAATAATCCCAAAATACTTAGGCGCGGTGCATTAACTCCCACCTCGTTTCTTGTTTCTTGACATATCCACCAATAAGGGATGTGGGGCGTGCATGTTTTTAGTGACTTAAGACTACCAAACACGACATGCAATGGTTAGTTCATTGCATGCAATGTATTAATTAGCAAATAAATATTATTATCTCTCGTTTTCCCCTCTTCCTTGGTCACGGTGCACAATCTAAGATGACTTATTCACTAGACGGAGGGAGTATATAAAATCTTACCAATAGTCAAAACCAAGTGTTACTACTACACCAAACAAGTTCAAAATGAGAAACTGGACCCACTCACGGCACGGCACGCCTGTCTCGTTTGGTCCGTCGGTCAAAGCGCTTCCTCTTCTTGGCATAACAATAGAGTACAGTAATTTTTTTAGAATGCTCTTGGCATGTCGCTAACATGTGATGAGTTAACCGACCTCAATAGACGGAATAAACGCCAGCCCGCCGCACTTTGAGAGAGACGAGGAGCGAGAAGCGATACGGGCTGGTGGATTACTAGAGCTAGGTGTCGCACGGAGGCCAAGAAATATGGTGATAGCGTGGGTTGGCCATGTACAGTATGATGTAACTACACTAGGCTGCCGTGTTTCGTACTCTTCCGGTCTACTGTGGAGATGATTGGTTGATTTTATATTGCTAAATAATATAAAATATTATGAGTGCAGACACTCCACCACGAGGTTCCTTGCTCCTTCTCGGTCTTCGGGAATCTATGTTCTTCCACTGTTTTTTGACATGAGCTTTGTTCATCCTTTTGCCAACACGCGGGACATCTAAGCAGCAAGGTGCACGTGTCATGCAAGAAAATGGAGATAAGCAGTGTGTAAGTGAGTCGTGCACTACGATGGCACCTAGTACTATGCAATATTTTTCCTACTCGATGGCACGTGAATAGTGCACGTACTCAATGACAGAGCAGGGGATGGTAGCCATGGACATGGTCGACCCTTTTTGGAGAGAGTACTAAATACATATTAAATTTGATGTGTCCTGTCAACTCACAGAACGACGAGAAGCACACACTGAATGACGGAGCACGGGATGGTAGCCATGGACATGGTCAACCCTTTTTGGAGACTAGTGCACTACTTTTGATGTGTCCGGTCTACTCGCAAACGAGGAGAAGCTTTGCTTACTAGTAGTACACTATCTACTGTAGTACCATCATCATTGTTCGACTTTCGGAAGAGGCAAAGAGCCAAGCGCACGGTCACCTACTCACAGTATAACCGGCCGTGTTTGCACTAATTTTTTAACGTAGTACCTGAGTGTATTGCTCTAGTGGTCATCACACGTGAGCCAATCGATTCGCACCCTTCCACGCTCCATTTTGTCTTGCGTTCCTTCCTCCGTCCAGCACGCTGACAAGTGGGCCCAATGCTCATGTATGCCAACGTGGTAGTTAATTATTTTGCAAGAGTCAGCTATCACACCCTTTCGATGCCACGTCAATGTACCCACTAGAAACAAGTTATACTTGTTCGGTTCAACCGCCTCCCTAGGTGTTTGGAGAAGAATTGGCCAGCGCGAGGCGGTTCTACAGGTGGGCAGGCGGCAAAAAACAGGGGAAAACGCGCGAACTAGCTAGATGAGGGAGGGAAGCTTCTACATTCGCAGGGGACGTGGCATTGGCTATTGGGCGGCACCAGGCGGTCATCTAGGGTATGCCATAAATGATACGAAGAGGCATCCTATATCAGCAAGGACCAACTTCCCTACCGATAGCTCATCTAACAGAACTCCCAAGTTAACTGTGCTGAGGCTGGAGTAGTCATTAGATGGGTGACCCATACCATCTAGTTAATATCAAGGTCTTTGTTTTGTATTTTTTGACATTTTTTGTTTTTCTGAACACATGTTAATCGAAGGTCTATTGCATTACTTTTTAATAATTTTTATTTTTTGAACACATGCTAATTGACTTGAAAGAAGGTCTATCGCGTTACATTATGACACGTTTCCAAAAAAGGTCATATGACCTCTGTCAACTTATAAGTCATGTCTGTCAAATCAACCTCGAGGTACTTGCTCTCAAATTAGCCTCTAGGCCTTGCCGGAGTGCTCCAATGTAGACGGCTGTTGGCTATAAGGAGATGCCACTTCACTTAGAGTCATCATAAAAAATACTCATATAATGGGTTGGCTCTTAGAATGGCTATTTAGGTTGGCTCTAAGCATTTAATATTTGCATGAGCAAGGTACTCCCTTCGTCTAGGTGTATAAGTCACTTTAGGGCATCTCCAACAGTTGTAAGATAGGTGTTGGTAAATTTGCCATCTAGGACATAGTGATGATGTGGCATGTCATAAATATGGAGAGAGAGCAAAGTTGTATGTAGATTAACCAACAACCTTTGTACAAGCTCCAAGGTGAAATAGAGAGCAATCACATTTATTTTCTCATCATCTATTGGATAACTTAGATACAACCTATTGGAGTAGATGTATGATAGCTTGTTGGTTGATGACATGGACATTTTACCAACAAGACTATCATACAACCTGTTGGAGATGGCCTTATGAAAACCAAATAATCCCAAAACACTTAGGCGCGGTGCATGAAGTCCCACCTCGTTTCTTGTTTCTTAACATATCAACCAATAAGATATGTGGGCGTTCATGTTTTCAATGACTTGAGACTACCAAACACGACATGCAGTGGTTAGTTCATTGCATGCAATGCTATTAATTAGCAAATAAACATTAAGTCCTCTTGTTTTTCCCTCCTTCTTGGTCACGGTGCACAACCAAAGATGACTTACTCCCTCCGTCCGGTGAAGAGTGTACATCTACTCGCATGTTGCCGCCCAATAGCCAATGCCATGTCCCCTGCGAATGTAGAAGCCTCCCTCCCTTGGCTTAGCTGGTTCGCGCGTTTTCCCTTGTTTTAAGCCGCCTGCCCACCTATAGAACTGCCTCGCGCTGGCCAATTCCTCTCCAAACACCTAGGGAGGCAGTTGAATCGAACAAGTCTAACTTTTTTCTAGTGGGTACATTGACGTGGCATCGATTCCTCCGTCGTGGTTTTTTGGTCCCCATTGTATATTGTGTCAAATTTTGACTATAGATTGAACAAACAAAACGTTCATGCATGTTACCAAAAATTATATCATTGGAAACTATGTTGAAATAGGAGTATTATACTTGAAGGCTACAAGGTTGGCTATAGATGACGTGGCAATGTCATGTAGCCATCAGCTGGCTATACTATTAACCATGCTCTGATAATACTCCTATATTTAAGAACGGAGGGAGTAGTTGGCATGCATGATACTACCTATAATACTACCGTTACAACCAGCCTGGTAGAATTACAATACCTAATCTAAATGGTTGCCGCCCGATCTCTTTGTCCTCCTCCAGCATTCGGTAGAAGAAGAATCGAGTAAGACACCGGCTGTATTCGCCGGCGTCGCCTCGGCGATGGCCTTCATGGGATACAATCGGCGGCGGCCACCCGTATTCTACTTTTCCTCGATGATGGCGGTGGGCGGGGACGTGCTGCCCGTCACCTCATCCACATCCGCGCAGCTGCATCACCTCATCGACATCCGCAGCGGCTTCTTTCTTTGCCTGCATGTCGCGGCTACGCGCGCGTTGATGGCGGATGGCGCAGTCGCAGACACTGGAGGCGCTGTATGACGTGGCAGCATCAAGGGCAGCGACGATGCCCGTGCCGCCGTGCTCCCCGACAAGCCGGCATGGAGCAAGTCGGCACTCTTCCTCAAGCTGTATTGGAGAGGCCAGCTGCGGAACCACGCGCTGGCTTAGTGCGGCAACTGGCTCCGACGGGCTAGGCGAGGTAGGTGGAGAAGCGAGCTGCCGGGCTCGGCGGGCCACCCAGACGGCTTTATGCCGGAGAACTGTTCTTCCTGCTCGTCGGATGCCGCCGAAAGAGTGGACAAAATGGTGGAAGGAGGAGCTTGGCCGGCGTCCTGCTCCTGAACGGACGTGTGTGGCCGGAGTTGGTTTCTCACATTCCATGCGGGTTTCTATATCTATACTATCTATATAGTGTACCAATTTTAAGTAGGACTAAGAACATCAATCATAACCGTTGATCTTCTAGATCCAACGGCCAATATCAGTAGGATTCGCATGAACAGTACACTGCTGCTACCTCACCTATGTTCTAGAACAATCATGTACCTTTTCTAGAAAAAAGAAGCCCATAACTAGCTCCAATGGGATGTGTTGCCACATGAGCACCAGATGGTTTGATCGAGCCTAGTTGAGATGGTTTAGTAGGAGAATGTGGATATTTGTCAAAAAAAGAACACGTGGAAAAAGTGAAGCAACGTGCAATTCTTGTTAAATGAACGTACAGTTTTATGGCATGAATACTACTTCCTGCTTTTACAATATTGAACTAATATCAGCATTTATACATCACTATAATTTCTTTTTCTTTGAATCTATTAGCACATATATTACTTCTTTTCCCTTCTACCAAAATCACTCTGTTATATTAAGACGCGCCTTGCACGTGTATACATACTAGTAAATGTAGGTTTTTGAATGCGGCAAGGAGGCGGGTACAGCTAGGAGTGCAGCGGGCGGCGCCCTGGGCCGGCACGCTGCTTCAAATGGCGGACGCAGTGAGAGGTTGCGTCTGCCCTGACCCCCTTGACCGTGGACCTTGACGATGTACGTCACCTTGTCTCCAGATCTGAGATGCCACGTGTACCAGATGAATGACTCCGAGCTCGACCACCCTGATGCAAGAGGTGCGAGCCGAGGAACACTGTTGGAAACCCCCCCCCATAATTTTCCTCTTCATCATCTGAGTCCTAGAAGATCTCACCCACATCATCATTAGGCATGCAGCTGCCTTCATAGACAACATGCACAGAAGAAGTAGAGGCGACTGGGGACGCATCGCGTCGTGGGCACTCCGTACGTGCTCGTGTGCGTGCAGTGTGCGTGCTTTTCCATCGGTGCTAGCTCTAAGGCGGAGGCTGTGGTCGTCTTCGTCTTCGGCTAGTCGTTGAGCAACAACGGCAAAGAGGTGCTGCAAGAGATGTGTAGGCGCCGTTGTGTTCGAGCTTCGCTGTAGCATGATGAATCGGACGTCGCCACAGATGGCGCACGCCTCCATGCAGCCGAGAGTGTGCGCATGCATGTGTTATTCACGTGCATTCTGCGGCCGAGTGTGTGTGCATGCATGTGTTGTGTACGTGTGTTGTGTGCTCCATGCTGTGCGCGTTTGTGCATGAGTTGGATCGGCATGAGTTAGTGCGTCGGCGTGTGTACATGCGTCCTGTACATGCGTGGCTTCTTGCGTGGTTATTAATATAAACTAATAAAATATCTTCAACTTAGCATCCTGATGTATCGTCTCTAGTGGTTAGCGAAGAGTTCATGTTCTTTTACTTGTTTATAGGTGGGCAGGCGGCAAAAAACAGGGGGAAAACGCGCAAGGTTCCTTGCAGATGCTGCACCGCGAGGTTCCTTGCTCCTTCTCGATCGTCGGGAATCTGTGTTCTTCCACTCTTTTTTTACGTGAGCTTTGTTCATCCTTTTGCCAACACACGAGACATCTAGCATCAAGGTGCACGTGTCATGCAAGAAAATGGAGATAATCAGATGAGCAGTGCGTAAGTGAGTCATGCACTTCGATGGCACCTACTCCTACTACGCAATATTTTTTCTCCTCGATGGCACGTGAATAGTGCATGTACTCAACGACGAAGCACGGGATGGTAGGCATGACATGGTCAGCCCTTTTTTGGAGAGAGTATGTACTAAATAACTTTGATGTGTCCCGTCAACTCGCAGAACGATGAGAAGATTGCTTACTACGCCTTCTCCCTCGCCAACGCGTGCGCGGTGGCTCGCAGCACGAGGAGAAACTTTTTCTTACAAACAGTGGACGCGCAGCAGTCCATTTGGTGTCAGATTGCCAGAAGTACTACTGTAGTACCACCATTATTGTTCGACTTCCGGAAGAGGTGAAGAGCCAAGCGCAAGGTCTCCTACTAACCTTAGGCTAGCCATAGTGGGAGTAACATAAGTAGGAGTACCTCCATTTTTTGTTCTAGAAACAACCACACACGAATATTGGATGGTAGCAGCACAACAACTGAATCAAAAATCGAAACCTTCCCGCTGATAACCCACAAGTATAGGGGATCACAACAGTTTTCGAGGGTAGAGTATTCAACCCAAATTTATTGATTCGACACAAGAGGAGCCAAAGAATATTCTCAAGTATTAGCAGTTGAGTTGTCAATTCAACCACACCTGGATAACTTAATATCTGCAGCAATGTATTTAGTAGCAAAGTAGTATGGAAGTAACGGTAACGATAGCAAAGTAATATTTTTGGGTTTTGTAGTGATTGTAACAGTAGCAACGGAAAAGTAAATAAGCGGAGAACAATATATGAAAAGCTCGTAGGAACTAGATCGGTGATGGAGAATTATGCCGGATGCGGTTCATCATGTAACACTCATAACATAGGGTGACACAAAACTAGCTCCAATTCATCAATGTAATGTAGGCATGTATTCCGAATATAGTCATACGTGCTTATGGAAAAGAACTTGCATGGCATCTTTTGTCCTACCCTCCCGTGGCAGCGGGGTCCTAATGGAAACTAAGGGATATTAAGGCCTCCTTTTAATAGAGTACCGGACCAAAGGATTAACGCATAGTGAATACATGAACTCCTCAAACTATGGTCATCACCGGGAGTGGTCCCGATTATTGTCACTTCGGGGTTGCCGGATCATAACACATAGTAGGTGACTATAGACTTGCAAGATAGGATCAAGAACTCACATATATTCATGAAAACATAATAGGTTCAGATCTGAAATCATGGCACTCGGGCCCTAGTGACAAGCATTAAGCATAGCAAAGTCATAGCAACATTAATCTCAGAACATAGTGGATACTAGGGATCAAACCCAAACAAAACTAACTCGATTACATGATAAATCTCATCCAACCCATCACCGTCCAGCAAGCCTACGATGGAATTACTCATGCACAGCGGTGAACATCATGAAACTGGTGATGGAGGATGCACTACAAAAATAAGACACATCCGTGACATTTTGGGCCAAGTGAAAATGTTTTCTGTCATACTTATGACACTTCTATGACGATAATTGTGACAAAACCCGGTATCATCATAGATGTGGTCGTGTCCTACTTCTATGACAAAAAATCATGACAGAAAATGGGATTTTCGTCCTGGGCAGGCCGAACACGCAGCTGCATGACATTCTTTGGGCCGCATGACGGAAAAAACTGTGGTAGAAGCGAGGGCACGGAAAATATCGGGGAGTCCCCGGTTACGGTGGGTGGTCGGGGGCTGAGCGATGCGCGTTTCTCTCGTACGTACGCACGTGTGTGCGAGGCGTTGGGCTCTAACTGAACCCGAGCGAGGCATTGGGCTCTAACTGAACCCGAGCGACTGCACTGCAGGCTACGCGTTACTGAACCCGAGCGATCGATCGATGGCTGTTAACTGAACCCGATCGAGTGATTCTTCGCTACTGCTGCTAACTGAAGCCGATCGATGCTGCCTCTGGATGAATAGTGAGTGTTGCGGGGGGGGGGGGGGTTGGATGAACAGTTCCCGGTGGGGTGGATGAACAGGACCCAGTGGCGTTGCCTCTGGATGAACAGTGAGCGTTGCTGGGGGGTTTGGATGAACAGTTCTCGGTGGGGGTGGATGAACAGGACCCCGATCGTTCGAGCCGGTTGGGGCTGGATGAATAGGACCCCGTGGAGGGCAGGATGAACAAGACCACCCCATGGAGGGCAGGATGAACAGTAGACGGTGGAGGGCTGGATGAACAGTAGCCCGTGGAGGGGTGGTTGAACAGGAGCCCATGGAGAGGGCTGGTTGAACAGTAGCCGGTGGAGTAGCGCGCGGTGGAGGCTGGATGAACAGGAGTTCGTGGATGAACAGTCGCAGGTGGAGGCTGGAGGAGGTCGACGGTGGATGAACAGTAGCCCGTGGAGGCTGGAGGGGGTCGACGTTGGAGATGAACAGTATCCCGTGGAGTCTCGTTTTGCGGTACGCCACACCCCTCCCGATGAACAGGACCCCCGTTTCGACCGTAGCGCTCCAACACAAGTCCGTTTCCTCCGTTTTGCGGTATGCCACACCCCTCCCGATCAACAGGACCCCCGTTTCGACCATAGGAGGTCTGTTTCCTCCGTTTTGCGGTACGCCAGACCCCTCCTGATGAACAGGATCCCGTTTCAAACGTGGCCGGTCGAACTCAAGGCCGTTTCCTCCGTTCTGCGGTACGCCAGGCCTCGTTTCCATCGGCTGTTCCGTCCAAGCCCTCCCGATGAACACGACGACGCATTCCGTTCCGACCCAGCCGGTTGGCTCCCCATGAACACGACGACGACGCTGTTTCTCCGTTCCGACCTAGCCATGTACACGAGCCCTGGCCGTACGTATGCGCGAGTAGGCGTTCGAGACCCTGCCCGTATGTACGTACGTGGCCGTATTTTCTTTCTTGCACACTGGCCGCTGTACATACGTGTACATGCTACGTGCGCGCCTCTAGTACGACACGTGCGCGCCTCTACATCGACCAGTATGTATGTACACGTTCGCGACCAGAATGATAACGCTACGTACGCTTCGACCAGGTGGGTCCCGACTGTCAGGCACTTCCTTGCCTGCAAAGATGTAGCTGGTGCGTCCCAGCAGTCAGGGGGGCGAATCGTTTTTTTTGCCCGGATGCACTTCCTTGCGTGCGAAGATGTAGCTGGTGGGTCCCAGCAGTCAGGGGGAAATGTTTTTTTTTTTGCAAAATATGGTGGCCCATTCGGTGGGTCCCCACTGTCAGGTGGAGGAATAATTATTTTGCGCGTAATAAGGAGGCACTTCCTTGCTGCGGCCGTGGACCCAGCTGTCAGCCTCTCCACGTACAGTCCATGTCCGATGGAAGCTGTTCCTTGACCATGTTGATCGCACCGCGCCGAGAGCACCAGGGTGGTGGACGACGGCGAGGCCTAGGAAGGGGACGACGCGGCAGTGGAAGCCCACGCGGAGAGGAGTACGAGGGTTCACTGGTTCGGCTGCGGTGTGAGGCTGTCGTCGCTGGAGGGCCTGGCCAGCGGTGGGAATAGTAGGGGCGGTGAGGCCTCCGCGGCAGCACAGCCGGCCATGGGAGGCAGGAGCATGCGACACGACCGGCGCTGCTTTGGGCGGCTAGAGCAACAAGACCAGAGGTTGAAGAAGCACTACGGCCGTTGGATGGACATCGTACGGTCACTGGAGCTAGAATCGTGCATATTGACTAAGTAGACAAAGCCCTCCGTCCCCATCAACTTAGTAGGCCCACAAGTCAGCCTCCCACCAAGGTGGGTCCCAACTAGCAGGGGGAGTATTCAATTTTTTATGCGTAATAAGGAGGCACCTCCGCTGGGTCCGAGCTGACAGCGGGGGGACCTTTTTTTCGTGAAATACATTGGCCCGTCCGGTGGGTCCCAGCAGTGAGGGGGGAAACATTTTTTCTGCCAAATAAGGTGGCCTGGCCGGTGGGTCCCTGCTGTCAGGTGGAGGAATAATTATTTTCCGCGTAGTAAGGAGGCACTTCCTTGCGGCTGCCGTGGACCCAGCTGTCAGCCTCTCCACGTACAGTACACTTCCGATGGAAGTCATTCCTTGACCACGTTGACCACGCCGCGCCGAGAGCACCAGGGCGGTGGACGACGGCGAGGCCTTGGAAGGGAACGACACGGAGGCAGGGAAGACTCGACAGTTGTTTCCCACGCGGAGGGGAGTACGACTGTACGAGGGTTTACTGGTTCGTCTGCCGTCGCCGGAGAATAACATCAGGTGTGGGTGAGTAGAGGGATGGCTAGGCCAGCGATGGGAGTACGGTGGGGCGGTGAGGCCCGCGCGGCAGCACAGCCGGCCGCGGGGAGGAGGGAGCAGGCAGTCCCGCCGGCGCTTGTTTGAGCGGCTGGAGCAGGAAGAGCAGAGATTGAAGAAGCACGACGGCCGTTGGATGGACATCCAACAGTCACTGCTTTTGCGTCAACCTTGTTTTAAGGAAAGCCTCAAATCTATGGAAAACAGCATACAGCCCATCTGCCATTATTTCTAATAATTTACAGCCCATTTGCTAATTCTTAAGGTTTTTTTGGAGCCCATATTCTTTTTGTTAGCATTACAACCCATATTGTGGCCACGGTTAAAAAATTATACGAAATTTTGCATATTTCGGTGCGGTCCGAACTGTTTTTAGTCCCGAAATTTCGAGTCACATTCAAACTGATTTTAAAAATAAATGTATATCAATATAAAATCCAACATATTGTCCACGCATAAAAATTAATGCAATTTAAAATCTCGAAATGAAAAAAAGAAATTTGAAACTAATTGCCAGTTTGATGTGTTTTAAAAATGTACAACCCATTTCTCATTACTGGTAGGCCATTTTCTCGGCCAGCCGAATGAAGCTCTCCTTGTCTTGAAAGATTTGTAGCCCAACAGGCCTGAAAAAGCGACTTACTTGGCAAATCACAAAAAGACTGGGTTGTCACACAATCTCAGATTCATCTATTCAACGAACACAAAGAACTTCAAAGAGTGCCCCAAAGTTTCTACCGGAGAGTCAAGACGAAAACGTGTGCCAACCCCTATGCATAAGTTCACAAGGTCACCGAACCCGCAAGTTGATCACCAAAACATACATCAAGTAGATCACGTGAATATCCCATTTTCACCACAGATAAGCACATGCAAGACATACATCAAGTGTTCTCAAATCCTTAAAGACTCAATCCGATAAGATAACTTCAAAGGGAAAACTCAATCCATTACAAGAGAGTAGAGGGGGAGAAACATCATAAGATCCAACTATAATAGCAAAGCTCGCGATACATGAAGATCGTGCCAAATCAAGAACACGAGAGAGAGAGATCAAACACATAGCTACTGGTACATACCCTCAGCCCCGAGGGTGAACTACTCCCTCCTCGTCATGGAGAGCGTCGGGATGATGAAGATGGCCACCGGTGAGGGATCCCCCCTCCGGCAGGGTGCCGGAACAGGGTCCCGATTGGCTTTTGGAGCCTACAGAGGCTTGCGGCGGCGGAACTCCCGATCTAGGTTATTTTCTGGATGTTTCAATATTTATAGGTTTTTTTGGCGTAGGTCTCACGTCAGGGGGGTCTCCGGGTTGTCCATGAGGCAGGGGCCCATGCCCAGGGGGTGGGCGCGCCCCCACCCTCGTGGTCACCCCGGGAATCTCCTGCCCAACTCTTTTACTCCGGGGGCTTCTTTTGGTCTAGAAAAAATCATCAAAAATTGGCACGTCAAATGGACTCCGTTTGGTATTCCTTTTCTGTAAAACTCAAAAACAAGGAAAAAAACAGAAACTGGCACTGGGCTCTAGGTTAATAGGTTAGTCCCAAAAATCATATAAAATAGCATATAAATGCATATAAAACATCCTAGAAGGATAATATAATAGCATGAATACTTCATAAAGTATAGATACGTTGGAGACATATTAGCATCCCCAAGCATAATTCCTGCTCGTGCTCGAGTAGGTAAATGATAAAAGAAATAATTTATGAAGTGTGAATGCTAGCAGGTGCACAAGTTTGATCAATGATAATTTCAATCACCTTTTGTAGCATCATTATATGTCATAACAGTAGCTCAACTCATAAAACTTTTCATGATCAAGTAACAAACTATTCACATGTTAAAGCATAGATCATAAACTTTCTTGAAAACTAACAAACCGTGTTATTAGTCATCAAACAATTACAATTCATCTTATTTCAGGAAGAGTCTATGTCAGAGCTTTGATTTAGCAAATCTCACATACTCAACTATCATATAGTCTTCCATGATTGCTACCACTCAAAGCATATTTTTAGAACAAATAGCATCCATCGAACACAGAGAAAGATAGGGGCTTAATGTTTCGCCTCCCAACTTATTTATCATATAGATAATTGTCAACAATAATAATTCATGATCAAATATATTTGAATGGCCATATATGCTTAGATCTTTCCATCACATGATGCTTGCCAACTAAAGAGTAGGTTGGAAAGGGAAGGAATACTACTGACTCTTGCATAAAAGTAAAAGATAGGCCCTTCGCAGAGGGAAGCAGGGATTTGCAGAGGTGCCAGAGCTCGAAGCTAAAACAGAGATGAAAATAATTTTGAGAGGTATGCTTTCATTGTGAACATAACGAACAAGAGTTCCGAATATCTTCCATACTAGATACATTATAGGCAGTTCCCACGCAGAAAGGTAAAGTTTTTACTCCCCCTCCACCATTATTCACACTCCACAGCTTGTCCGAAACAACGGGTGCCGTCCAACTTTCAACAATCCTGAGGGAGTTTGTTTAAATTATTTGCGAATTTGTTTTTTATCTTTTGATCATAGGACTGGGCATCCCAGTTACCAGCCATTTTCTCGTGAATGATGAGCGGAGTCCACTCATCGTGAGAATAACCCACCTAGCATGGAAGGTACTGACAGCCCCTAGTCGCTACATGAGCGATTCAGGCATACAAAACAGATTATTATTTGAAGGTTTAGAGTTTGGCACATGCAAATTTACTTGGAACGGCAGGTAAATACCGCATATAGGTAGATATGGTGGACACTCATGGAAGAAACTTGGTTCAAGGAATTTGGATGCACAAGCAGTGTTCCCGCTTAGTACAGACATTTTGGCTAGCAAAGGATTCTAAATATCAAGCACCACATGTTAGAGGATCCATAACAATATAACTTCTATACAAATATACGCAAGCATAACTCATTATGTTGTCTTCCTTGTCCAACTTCAACTAATTTGCTCAGGTTTGAAAATAATTAATGGGGCTCACAATCATAGAAGATGTCCAAGATAGTATATTTATATGTGAAATCTCTCTTCCTTCAATATTCTTTCCTGAATTGTTCAAGTGACCAATACAATTTTTGCTAGCCTTCAATAAATTTACCACCTCTACTTCTTATATGTGAAGTCATTACTCCCCATGGGATAAGCATACGAAACATATATAATTTCAGATTTATGACATTCAAATCATTCAACCATTTACTCGTAGAATATAAGTGAAGCACACGAGTAAATGACAAACTACTCCAAAAAGATATAAGTGAAGATCAATGAGTAGTTAAATAATTATGTAGCTATGTGAAGACTCTCTCTCTCATTTAAGAATTTCAGATCTTGGGATATTATTCAAACTGCAAGCAAAACAAAATAAAACGACATTTCAAGGATAGCACGCATCATGTGAAGAAGGAAAAACTTAGGCTCAACCGATACTAACCGATAATTGTTGAAGAAGAAAGGTGGGATGCCTACCGGGGCATCTCCAAGCTTAGATGCTTGAGACTTCTTGAAATATTATCTTGGGGTGCCTTGGGCATCCCCAAGCTTGAACTTTTGTGTCTCCTTAATTCCTTTTATATCACGGTTTCCTAAATCTCGAAAGCTTCATCCACACCAAACTCAACAAGAACTCATGAGATAAGTTAGTATAAACCAATGCAAAAACCTTATCATTCTCTACTGTAGAAAATCACAAAAATTATTATTCAACATTGCATACTAAATGTCTCTGCATATTTAATACTCCTATCCTCAAATAGAATCATTAAACAAGCAAACATATGCAAACAATGCAAACATAACAGCAATCTGCCAAAACAGTACAGTCTGTAAAGAATGCAAGATTCATCATACTTCCCTAACTCCAAACATTATGAAATTCTACCACACTGTAGAAAAGTTATAAGAGCTTATTATGCAAAAGGTTTCAACATTTTATCATATTCTGGCTTTTCTAGGGAATTTTTGCAACAACGATAAACTTTCTGTTTTGAAACAGCAACATGTATACTTGCAAAATAAGCATGGTAAAGGCTATCCTTGACATTTTTACTGAAAATAGAGATGCAAAACATTATTCTAAATAACAGCAAGCAAATACTAACAAAAGAAAGTGATGCTCCAAGCAAAACACATATCATGTGGTGAATAAAAATATAGCTCCAAGTAAAGTTACCGATGAACAAAGACGAAAGAGGGGATGCCATCCGGGGTATCCCCAAGCTTAGGCTCTTGGTTGTCCTTTAATATTACCTTGGGGTGCCTTGGGCATCCCCAAGCTTAGGATCTTTCCACTCCTTATTCCATAGTCCATCGAATCTTTACCCAAAACTTGAAAACTTCACAACACAAAACTCAACAGAAAATCTCGTAAGCTCCGTTAGTATAAGAAAATAAAACCACCACTTAGGTACTGTTGTGAACTGATTCTAAATTCATATTGGTGTAATATATACTGTATTCCAACTTATCTATGGTTCATAGCCTCCGATACTACTCATAGATTCATCAAAATAAGCAAACAACACATAGAAAACAGAATCTGTCAAAAACAGAACAGTCTGTAGTAATCTGCACCAAACGCAAACTTCTGGAACTCAGAAAAATCTACCAAAATAGGAAGACCTAGATAATTTGTTTATTGATCTACTTCAATTGGAATCAGTATTTTATCATGTTCTGGTGATTTTTAACAATTGTTTTCGTGAACAGAAAGTTTCTGGAACTTTCAGCAAGATCAAATAACTATCATCCAAGAAGATCCTATAGGTTTTACTTGGCACAAACACTAATTAAAACACAAAACCACATCTAACCAGAGGCTAGATGAATTATTTATTACTAAACAGGAGCAAAAGGCAAAGAACAAAAATAAAATTGGGTTGTCTCACAACAAGCGCTAACGTTTAACGTCCCTAGCTAGGCATGATGATTTCAATGATGCTCACATAAAAGATAAGAATTGAAACATAAAGAGAGCATCATAAATAATATGACCAGCACATTTAAGTCTAACCCACTTCCTATGCATATGGATTTTGTGAGCAAACAACTTATGGGAACAATAATCATCTAGCATAGGAAGGCAAAACAAGCATAACTTCAAAACTTTAAGCACATAGAGAGGAAACTTGATATTATTGCAATATGTAGAAGCATATGATCCTCTCTCATAATAATTTTCAGTAGCATCATGAATGAATTCAACCATATAACCAGCACATAAAGCATTCTTTTCATGATCTACTAGCATAGAATTTTTATTACTCTCCACATAAGCAAATTTCTTCTCATCAATAGAAGTGGGAGCAAACTCAACAAAATAACTATCATGTGATTGAAAATTAAGATCGAGATGACAAGTTTCATGGTTATCATTATTCTTTATAGCATACGTGTCATCACAATAATCGTCATAGATAGGAGGCATGCTTTCATCATAGTAAATTTGCTCATCAAAGTTTGGGGGACAAAAAATATCATCTTCATCAAACATAGCTTCCCCATGCTTGTGGCTTTGCATATCATTAGCATCATGGGTATTGAAAGAATTCATACTAACAACATTGCAATCATGCTCATCATTCACATATTTTATGCCAAGCATTCTATGTAATTCTTCTTCGAGTACTTGAGCACAATTTTCCTTCCCATCATTTTCACGAAAGACATTAAAAAGATGAAGCATATGAGGCAACCTTAATTCCATTTTTTTTGTAGTTTTCTTTTATAGACTAAACTAGTGATAAAACAAGAAACAAAAAGATTCGATTGCAAGATCTAAAGATATACCTTCAAGCACTAACCTCCCCGGCAACGGCGCCAGAAAAGAGCTTGATGTCTACTACGCAACCTTCTTCTTGTAGACGTTGTTGGGCCTCCAAGTGCAGAGGTTTGTAGGACAGTAGCAAAATTTCCCTCAAGTGGATGACCTAAGGTTTATCAATCCGTGGGAGGCGTAGTTTGAAGATGGTCTCTCTCAAACAACCCTGCAACCAAATAACAAAGAGTCTCTTGTGTCCCCAACACACCCAATACAATGGTAAATTGTATAGGTGCACTAGTTCGGCGAAGAGATGGTGATACAAGTGCGATATGGATGGTAGATATAGGTTTTTCTAATCTGAAAATATAAAAACAGCAAGGTAACTAATGATAAAAGTGAGCACAAACGATATTGCAATGCGTTGAATCAAGGCCTAGGGTTCATACTTTCACTAGTGCAAGTTCTCTCAACAATAATAACATAATTGGATCATATAACTATCCCTCAACATGCAACAAAGAGTCACTCCAAAGTCACTAATAGCGGAGAACAAACGAAGAGACTATTGTAGGGTACAAAACCACCTCAAAGTTATCCTTTCTAATCGTTCTATTCAAGAGTCCATAGTAAAATAGCACGAAGCTATTCTTTCCGTTCGATCTATCATAGAGTTCGTACTAGAATAACACCTTAAGACAGAAATCAACCAAAACCCTAATGTCACCTAGATACTCCAATGTCACCTCAAGTATCCGCGGGTATGATTATGCGATATGCATCACACAATCTTAGATTCATCTATTCAACGAACACAAAGAACTTCAAAGAGTGCCCCAAAGTTCTACCGGGGAGTCAAGACGAAAACGTGTGCCAACCCCTATGCATAAGTTCACAAGGTCACTGAACCCACAAGTTGATCACCAAAACATACATCAAGTGGATCACGTGAATATCCCATTGTCACCACAGATAAGCACATGCAAGACATCCATCAAGTGTTCTCAAATCCTTAAAGACTCAATCCGATAAGATAACTTCAAAGGGAAAACTCAATCCATTACAAGAGAGTAGAGGGGGAGAAACATTATAAGATCCAACTATAATAGCAAAGCTCGCGATACATCAAGATCATGCCAAATCAAGAAAACGAGAGAGAGATCAAACACATAGCTACTGGTACATACCCTCAGCCCCGAGGGTGAACTACTCCCTCCTCATCATGGAGAGCGCCGGGATGATGAAGATGGCCACCGGTGAGGGATCCCCCCTCCGGCAGGGTGCCGGAACAGGGTCCGGTTTGGCTTTTGGTGGCTACAGAGGCTTTTGCGGCGGAACTCCCTATCTAGGTTATTTTCTGGATGTTTCAGTATTTATAGGATTTTTTGACGTAGGTCTCATGTCAGGGGGGTCTCCGGGTTGTCCACGAGGCAGGGGCCCACGCCCAGGGGGGTGGGCACGCCCCCCACCCTCGTGGGCAGCCCGGGACTCTCCTGGCGCAACTCTTTTACTCTGGGGGCTTCTTTTTGTCCAGAAAAAATCATCAAAAATTGGCGCGTCAATTGGACTCCTTTTGGTATTCCTTTTCTGTAAAACTCAGAAATAAGGAAAAAACAAAAACTGGCACTGGGCTCTAGGTTAATAGGGTAGTCCCCAAAATCATATAAAATAGCATATAAATGCATATAAAACATCCTAGAAGGATAATATAATAGCACGAATACTTCATAAATTATAGATACGTTGGAGACATATCACCACGCCGCGCCGAGAGCACCAAGGCGGTGGACGACGGCGAGACCTAGGAAGCGGACGACGCGGAGCCGGGGAAGACGCGGCAGTGGATGCCCAGGCGGAGAGGAGTACGAGGGTTCACTGGTTCGCCTGCGGTGTGAGGCTGCCGTCGCCGCAGAATAACAGGGGGTGTGGGTGAGTAGAGGGATGGCCTGGCGACCGGTGGGAGTAGTAGGGGGCGGTGAGGCCTCCGCGGCATCACAGCCGGCCACGGGAGGCAGGAGCACGCGACACGACCAGCGCTAGTTTGGGCGGCTGGAGCAAGAAGACCAGAGGTTGAAGAAGCACTACGGCCGTTGGATGGACATCGTACGGTCACTGGAGCTAGAATCGTTGATATTGACTAAGTTGACAAAGCACTCCGTCCCCGTCAACTTAGTAGGCCCACAAGTCAGCCACCCACCAAGGTGGGTCCCAACTAGCAGGGGGAGTATTCATTTTTTTGTGCGTAATAAGGAGGCACATCCGGTGGGTCCAAGCTGACAGGAGGGGGAACATTTTTTTCACGAAATACGGTGACCCATTCGGTGGGTCCCAGCAGTCAGGGGGAAACGTTTTTTCGCAAAATACGGTGGCCCGTCCGGTGGGTCCCTGCTGTTAGGTGTAGGAATCATTATTTTCCGCGTAATAAGGAGGCACTTCTTTGCTGCGGCTGTGGACCCAGCTGTCAGCCTCTCCACGTACAGTACACTTCCGATGGAAGTCGTTCCTTGACCATATTGACCACGCCGCATTCCGCTGCATGCATGCATCCATGGGCGTGGTGCGTCCCCACTGTCAGCCTCTCACGTACAGTCATGTTCCGATGACTCTCGGTTGTTGACCACGTTGACCATACCGTGCCGAGCGCACCAAAGGCCGGTGGATGATGGCGAGGCCCTAGACTGGAACGACCCGGAGATGGGGAAGACGGGGTAGTGGAGTCGCAGATGGAGAGGAGTGGGAAACTTGAGTGGTTCGGGTGCGCGGCAGCACAGCCGCGGTGCCGCCCACGGGAGACAGGAGCAAGAACAGAGGTTGAAGAAGGAGCACGGCTGTTGGATTAACATCCAACGGTCCAGCTGCTAGAATCATTTGTTGATTAAGTTGACAAAGCCCTGCATACACGTCCGCTTAGTAGGCCCACAAGTCAGCCACCAAATCTGACGGGTCCCAGCTGTCAACGGGAGGAATAATTTTTTCGCATAACAAGGAGGCACTTCCTTCCGTGCGAAGACACAGCCGATGGGTCCCAGCTGTTAGGTGGAGGAAACATTTTTTCAGCTTAATAAGGAGGAACTTTCCTTGCGTGCAACCATGGACCTCGTGGGTCCCAGCCGTCAGGCTCTCCACGTACAGTCCTCTTTCGATGACTCTCATTTGTTGACCACGCCGCACCGAGCGCAGCGAGGCGGTGGACGACGGCGAGGCCCCGGACGGGAACGACACGGAGATGGGAAGACGCGGTAGTGGAGTCGCAGATTGAGTGGAGGAGAAGGGTTATAACTGGTTCTGGTGCAGCGTGGGGCTGCAGTCAGTGGAGAATAACATGAGGTGTGGAGGGGTGGAGGGATAGCCTGGCCGACAGTGGGGTAACGCTTCGTAGCGATGCGTGCTAAGCAGAGCCGCTAGCCGCCGGAGGCCGGACCAGGCGGTCCCGGCGACGCTGGAGGAAGAAGACGAGAGATTGAAGGTGCATGCCGACCAAGTTGACAACGCCCTACGTAGGCTTCGACCTATTGGCCCACATGTCAGCCTGCAAAAATGTGGCATATATTTAACCCATGTTTTCTAGAATGTACAGTCCATTTGCTGGGCTGGGTGAACAAATAATTTCACATCAATGCGGCCCATTTATATTATCTAAGAAATCCCAGCCCATTTGCACTTCCTTCAAATACACGAATTAGGTGGGCTCGTTATATATATAATGTTATGTTAGAAGGAGCAATTAATATCAAAAATAAACCGGAGAGGCACATTTTTTATATACATAATTAACAAATTAGCGAGTTATTGCTCAAAATAAAAATGAGCGCGTTATTATTACATTGGTCCTTAAAATCTTCGCAAGCTTTTGTACGCAATCACAAGGATTTTCCTTGCCTATGAGTCAAAAACAACCAGGATTTTCCTTGCCAACTTCTGTTAAACATTTACTTTTATAAGTTAATAGCACGTGGGATGTTTTCATAATGTATATATAAGTCTCTATAAAATATACGATAATAGTAATAATATAAATATATATAATGTGGTTAAAAAATACATTGGGCTGCCAATCTTTAAGAAAAAGCCCATAGGCGGGTATGGACCTCAAAAAATAAGTTGAAACCACTGTCACCCGTATGTCGTGGGCTACGCATGTTAAAATACAAAACCTAGGCCTAGCTGATACTTGTTCGCCCTCTGGAAAAAAATGATACTAGATCCCCGAGCGAACTGGATTATAGAGGGGGCCGGCGGCACGACTGAAGAAGCACATCAGGAGAGAGATTTTTTTCTTCAGTGGATGGCTCTCAATGGCGTTTTTTTACTTGCCTCTGCACCATACAACTTGTATTTTTAGCCTCCCAGTCCGTGGTGGACCAGCAGCCCATTTGCTGGGCGGGCCAACCTACAGAAACCAGCACTCGATTTTTCATCAAGCCCCCAAAACAACTCAGTACTATGTTTGTTTTGAGGCCGAAAACATTACGGCAGGGGTTGAGCGGGGGAGGGGCAAGACAGAGCAAAAAGATTAAAAAGAGCTGATGCGCCGTTGCTACCCTAACAAAGCAGGTGCAATTCTTCTCGGGAAGAAGGTGTGCCGTTGACACCCACACATCACATACCCCACAGTAGGCATACTAACAAGTTCACACACAAGCACAAGAGAAAAGGTAAACATTCGTATCAAACTCAGGTTCACAGGACACGTTCATATTCATAGCCAACATTCACTATCAACAACTCAAAAGATTCATATATACACAAGTTCAGCATGTCTATGGATCCAAATGATTGATAGATCACACAACAATATTCATAGATAATTCACAAAAATATTCAGATACACACATGTTCAGTATGTTTATGCATCCAAATGATTGAGATCACAGCCAATATGATCCATGGACGAACTTTAATTACCTAGGGTACAGACTGGTAAATGGTGTTCAGTCGGAGGTACTTCTTGCTAAAATTAATGCTTGTACGAGTAAACTTTCGAGTACATAAGAGGCAGCACAGACAATTCGAACTTTGCTTGTAGGTTTATCCTCAAATAGTGGCCTCGTGCCGAGGGAGGTTTGAGCAACTTGGCCACTACTTTCATCCAACTAGTTTACTGGCTCATCTCGGTCCTGTAGCTCGCCAAAATTCTACATTGCAGACTGGTAATGGTGTTCAGTCGGAGGTACTTCTTGCTAAAATTAATGCTTCTACGAGTAAACTTTCGAGTACATAAGAGGCAGCACAGACAATCTAAACTTTGCTTGTAGGTTTATCCTCAAATAGTGGCCTCGTGCCGAGGGAGGTTTGAGCAACTTGGCCACTACTTTCATCCAACTAGTTTACTGGCTCATCTTGGTCCTGTATCTCATCAAAATTCTACATTGCAGACGAGAAAGGTGGCGGTTGAGAAAATGAACCACCCAAATTTTTTGTGCAGTTCAACTGAAATGGAGCATCCCTGGCGTGCAGACTGTTTAGGTGTCAGATGAATATACGCGTCAACCAACTTGTCTGGAATCTTTAGACTCCATGCCATACCGTTCGCTACCATATGTGCAGATAACCAAAAGGCACAAGTTGGGTCCAAAGACGGGACTGCGTTTTTCTGGGCTATGCGCCAAGCAATATTTTTGGCGTTCACTCTCCTAATACTTGTAGTTTGACAATTGGTTGACGCTGGTTGATACTCGAATGAATATCAACACTTCTTCTGAGTAAACTTTGGAGTACATAGCAGCAGCATAAGTACTTGTCCATCTGATCTTTTTGTGTAGTTCTACTGAAATCACCCGATGTAATAATTTGCCTGCGAGTTCAGGCTCCAAGTTACTCCTTGTCGGCAAACAATAGCACAATACCAAATTACCAATACATATGACAAGCACAATAATCAGGATAAAGACCAATACCAACCTGTGTGAGGTAGCATATCAATTACTATTTCCTTTGACTGGAAGCCGAGATAAGCCAAGCGACTGACAGCAGAGGAAGAATGCAAGCCGAGATTAGCGACTAACAGGAAAGGAAGGAAGCTGTCGAGGCAATGAAGCACCCAAAGTTTTTGTGCAGTTCCACCAAAATCGAGCATCCCTATTGGCACATATATTGAGAGAGTGAGATTACTGTAATAGTGGGACTAGTTGATGAAACATACACTAACAAATAGAAGCACCCTCATTATCTTAATGGGTAAAGTTAGCATTCCCTCCCTGCTCCACCACATGATTCACCTCATAGACAAACATACACACGTACATGATTCAGCATACGGTGCTACTAAAGATTTGTTTAACTCCGACAGGAAAATTAGGCAGCAATAAATTAGTGGTACTTAAGTACTCCTAATTAATTAAGTGAGACAGTAGAAGTGGAAGGGCTCCCTGGAGGATCGTCTCACATGTAAGGTAGTCGTTGCCGGAGCCCTTGAATGGCCTCGACTGAGGCCTCTGGCTTCAGCAAGTTCTCCTTGGCCTGTTTACTCTTCTTCTTCTTCCTCTTCATGCTCTGTTTCTCAGTCTCCTCACCAGTTGGTGAAACCAAGTACATGATTGGCCTTGTATTTCAGAATTGGTTTTGTCAGTGAGGGAGTACAAGTGTACTAGTAAAAAATAGCATTATTTTCTCATGGCAGTCGCAAAATAGAGATGAACACATGTATTAAATATCATTCTTACCTAAAGGAAGGTTATGGTGCCAATATGGATGATGAGGACTGGAACACAGATCTCCCTTTGTGCAGTTCCACCAAAATGAACCAACTGTTCCATTCTGACATTCCAGTTAAACAGCACAAAAGTCACTTCTTTTAAGAAGAGTTTTGTGCAGAGCACCAAAAGGTCACAACAGCAACCAGGTGAAATGGATATCCCTGTTTGCACAAAAAGCTACAGAGGAAACAGTCAGAGTCTCAAACAATTACAGGCAAAAACATATGGCTAAACTTGTCATGGCTTCATTTTTACCAGGGGCATTAGATTAAGAACAGCTAAATATTTGGTATAAGGGCATGGGACAGTGGGTGCACCAGCAGTCCAGCACCATGTACCTAAACAGGGGCATAAAGTGGTGATTCATAGTTTGTTGCCCCGAGAAACAAACATCCAAGAAACATATCTGGGTTGGTCGCATTTTTGTTCACTCTAGCCACCGACTACTATGTGTGGATAGCAAATCTAGTCCTGGTCATACCACTGTGTACAGCGTTACCCCTATATTTCCCTTTTCGACCAAGAGACCGGTTGGATGACCAGTCTGTACTATTTTCACCCCCTTTCCTTCCTATTTGTACCAAGTCCGATGTACTACATACTAAATTCCCCCACCCCCACTTTATTTCTTGTTTGAACCAAGTACAAGATTCGACTCCATGAAGTAGCTTTACCTCTAACAATAGAAGAAAAAATAATAGGTGACGTTGGACCATCCGATCGAGAGGGGCTGAGATGTAGAAAATGATGCACATGCAGCGATGTAGCGAGCTGGGCAAGTAGTGCTAAGGCGGTTTCGAAGGAAGATATACCTGAAGGTCGTCGGGATGTGGATAGGTAGGCGGCGGGAGGCCGGATCCGCCCACACTAGGGCAACGAAGAAGGGATCGGAGGACCTCTCGCGCTGCCGCTCGGCCAGAGATAACGGTGCGGCCGGCAGTGGGTCTCCTCCCTCGCTCTCAACGACGGCCTAAACGCTGCCCCTCCTCCCCTTCACCGGCGGAGGGGGATACGTCCGGATCTGTAACCAGCGGTGAGGATAGAAAGACAGTGTTTTTTGAAGGGAGAAAGATAGTGTTACCACCCCTATCTTATTTAGATCTGGAGAGGATGAGAGTGTGTGAATAGAGCAACCCTAGCAAGCAAGCGCGGAGGCTCCGGCCTATATATACGTAGTGGGGTAGTTTTCCTTTTTCACTCCATCAAAACAATCGTTTGAAATTGTGTACTATACGTGCCAGGTCGCCGTTTTTTTGGTTGTTGATTGTTTTTTGAGATAGCTACCCGCTTGTTCCAAGTGGTGTTACGGTGTGCCAGGTCGCACTTTTTTTTGAGGGTGCCAGGTCGCACTTTGTATCGTTCAAGTCTGGTACAAGTCCCTCCATTAAATGAACAACCACCCCCTCGTAAAAATTGTGAACAAGCCCACGGCTAAAATTATCGGAAACATGGGTTGCCCCAACATGCATTATTATTTATATTTTCTACTCCCTCCGTTCCTAAATATAAGTCTTTTTTTATTCGCCACACCTAAGACAAGAATTTTTTTTATTAGCAGTGAACCCCACATGTCATAGACACAAAAAGTGTGGCAAGATTCCCTTAGGCAAGCCAAAGTGTGTCTAACAATTTGAGCAAATCAAGTTAGGCAAGTGTGGCAAAAATAATGAGGCAACATAAGACAAACATAGTCACAATCCAAACAGCCCCGTAATTTTTTGTGACATGCATAAAAATTTGGTTAGTTAAATTTATAGTGAAAATCAACACATGCAAGTACCAAAAGGGAGGTCACGGCATGCATGCATGCGTTGTACTCCCTCCGTTTCCAAATATAAGTCTTTTTAGAGATTGCAACAAGTGACTACATACGAAGCAAAATATGTCTACATACATCTGTATGTAGTAATCCATTTGAAATGTGTAAAAAGACTTATATTGAGTGCAGTGCTTTGATGTGTCGTGTCAACTCGTACAAGACCGATAAGTTTGATTGCTACAACGCCCCCTCCCTCGCGCATGAGCGTGGTGGCTGGCAGGACTAGTAGGAGCTTTCGCTACACGCTTCTTGACGGGGCGAACTTGCGGATGAAGTTGACCATCATGTCGTCCATGCGAGAGGCAAAGCCGGCGTCGGCGAGGGCTTTGACGCCGGCGGTCGCCAGCACTGTCTGGAAACGCTGCATGGTGCAGGGCCGCAGGCCGGCGCCTTGAATGATTTGGCACAACCGACTGCCGCTCGCGACCACCGCCTCCATAGGTGCTTCTGGCTTCTGGTCACTTGGTCTTGGATTGGAGTGAGCAGTGTTGTGCAGTGATTGAGAAAGAACATTTATTGTCAATCCAACCCTGCCATCCATAGACCTCTTTGGTTTAGAGTTAGTTCAGGGTTAGAATCTAACTCTAACCTCTAACTGAGTTAGTAGAGTTCTCCTCGTCTCGGTTCATCGCCATCATACTTTCTCCATTTCTGTGTTTTCAGTATCCTGCGAATCAAAGAGGCCCTTAGACTGATTTAGGTCCGGTAGTTTTTTATAAACGTGTTATGTCCAAAATTTAATGAACGTGCTCCGGTTACTACGAAAATAATCTGGTTTCATGTAGTAATTCATTTATTTATTTATTCTTCTGCGGGGGGTTTGCATGTAATTCGTGAGGTCTGAAATGTAAAGTACCCCGGCATATGCTCCGAGTCGTGCATGCACTACGACCCAGATGCTCTATGTCCCACATGTCGGCGAAAGGGTGCACGTGGAAATAGCCTAGGAGTACATATAGGAGGATAAATGCGTGAAAAAATATGTACGGTGAAGCGTAGCTGCGGTTCGAAAAGGAGACCTAAAGTGATGACAAGTATAGGTCGCACGCACCCAACTAGTGGTAGTACTAGACATACGACTGCTTTTTCCCTAAAAAAAAAGAGGTACGAGTGCTCAGTACTCCTATTCTATCAACGCGAGTCCCATCTGACAACAGCGTCTGTGCTACAGCTAGCTCTTCTCCCTCGTTTCTCTCTTCTAGTAATTCTAAACTCAGCCGACGCCCGGTGGGCGGGGTGGGGATTTGCCGATGGTCGGTTTGCTCAACTGCGTCCCCACCTCACTGTGAAAACGTTACTACTGGAATAAAAATGCCATATACTCCTATACTAATAAAACATTAAGGCCACGAGGCGATGTAGTGCTGGTTACAGGAGGCAAGAAGAAGAGATGCATCGAACAGCGGCTAAGTGGCAGCGGCTTTCGTGGCCAGGTCGATGTGCTTCTGAACAATTGCGTCCAAAGATTCCAGCCACTGGAAGAAGGCCAACGTCTTTCTGTCCTCGCTGGCCTTGTAGTGGCCTATGTAGACGATTTCCTCGTAGACGTGGATGTGCAGGTCGACAGTTTCTTGCATGGCAAGGCGCTGCGCGACGAGCGCAGCCTCGAGGTGCACATTCTTCATCGCGACCTCCGGCAACTGCAGGGCTACCAGGGCTTGAAAGAGTTCATTACCATGGAGGCCGATGAGGGTGGCAGGCAATGAGGAGCCTGGGCGCGCGGGCTGGAGCAGTACGGCAAGGTCGTCTGCGCGCTTCTTGACAACGGCGAACTTGCGGATGGAGTTGACCATCATGTCGTCCATGCGAGGGGCAAAGCCGGCATCGGCGAGGGCTACGACGCCGGCGGTCGCCAACACCGTCTGAATACGCCGCGCGGTGCGGGGCCGCAGGCCAGCGCCTTGGATGATTTGGCACAACCGACTGCCGCTCGCGTCCATCGCCTCCATAGGTGCTTCTGGCTTCTAGTCACTTGGTCTTGGATTGGAGTGAGCAGTGTTGCGCAGAGACTAAGGAGTAGATGGATTGGAGTGGTGGGGCACCTTTATATGAGAATCCAAACTCTGTTGCATTCACATCGTGCTGGCTCTATTCTGCTTCTCCAATTAATTCCCTCTGCATGTAGAGTAATTTGAGGATGCATCATTGACCGTTCAATGTCTCGGGAACCGCTACCCTCTCCCTCCTTGGCATTCAAGCACATATGGAGGTGACTGCCGCTCGTGTCTATCGCGTGGCAGGAGACGTTCCCGTCGACGACAAGGTGCCTATGGTGACTTCATAAATTTCAAGATGATAGTACTAGTATACTCAATATTGTGCACCGCGACCAAGGCCGAGAGGAAAACGAGAGAACTAGTACGTATTTATTTATGGTGTAGATTCACTCATTTTGCTCCATATGTACTGCGTCTCGGTGTAGTCTAGTCACTTGTTGAAATCTCTAGAAAGGCAAATACTCCTTTCTAGTTTACAGGGCTATACTAGCAAGTACTTACTACAATAGTGGGCTCACATAGCAATTTTGTCTCATGCAAGAGCCTGGCTATATGCGTGCACCAAGGTTCGCAACTGCCACGTTCGGGTTGCACTTGGCTCTTCGCCTCTTCGATAAGACGAACAATGATGTTACTACTACTGCTTCTACAGTATCGAATCCACTGCTGCATGTCCGTCCACCGCGAGCGGGAGGGATAGCTTCTATAAGCAAAATCCTGTCCTCGTCTGCGAGCCACCGCGCGCATGGGCGAGGGAGAAGGCATGTAGTAGTAAAATCAAGCTTCTCCTCGCTGTACGAGTTGACGCGACACATCATAGCACTGGCCCCACATGGTTGCCTCTAAACTTGGCTGAAAGACCCGCAGTGTACAATACTCCATTTGCTGCAACCTCTAACATTTACCCCACCACAAATTAAAATATATATTCCTGTCTTGACGAGATGAGCGTGTAAACTAGAATCACCAGGATGACAGGTAGGGCCAGAAGATAATTTTAATTAAAAAATATAGCATGGAGCCGACCCCAACGATTTTAAGCTTACATGCACGGTACACGCTATCCTAGACTACTCTACACATGAAACTGCCACACGAGCGTCCGGGCTGCACTTGGCTCTTCGCCTCTTCGGGAAGTCGAACAAAATGATGGAGTACTACTGCAGTGGAGGAGTACTACAGTATGCTTCTGGCCATCTGACACCGATTGAACTGCTGCATGTCCACCGCATACAGGAGGGAGAGCGTGTAGCGAACGAAAGCTTCTCCTAGTCCTGCCAGCCACCCCGCTCATGGGCGAGGGAGGGACGCAGCTTCATTGACTTACTGCTCCTGCCTTTGCGTCCATGACAGGTGGGCCCAACAGGTCGATGGCCCACCTGTCATGCAGCCAAAGGCAGGTGCGGTTAAGGTGAGAGGGCGTTGTAGTAATCAAACTTCTCGGTCTTGTATGAGTTGACACGACACATCAAAGCAGTGCACTCGATATATTTCAATAATTTGCGTTTACCGATGCATTAATTACAACGCATGCATGCATGCCGTGACTCTCCTTTTGATACTTGCATGTGTTGATTTAATGCACCTTGAAGTAGTATGAATATGTGACGGTAAAGCTTCGTAATGCCCCTGCCCTAATAAAGCGAGAGATGGTTGTGCACGAGGAGGGCGAGATCATGCAGACGGAACATGACCCGACGATGGAGCTCTCTATGGTCTCGATGGACCTCACCTTGCTCCACTGCCCCTTGTGCCTCCACCCCTTGAAACCTCCAGTGTATGAGGTTCGAATACACCTCGTCCATTTGGCTGATCGAGCAAGGTACAGGTTTCTTGATTGATGTGTTGTTCGATTGATTTGTGCAGTGCAAGGGAGGGCCGCGTCGAGCGCCCCGGGAACCAGCGGCAGTGCCAGAAGTGCGAGCGTGGCTGTGGCTTCGACATGCGGAACACGGTGGTGGACGCCGTCCTCTCCTCTTTGAGGGTGGAGTGCCCGCATGAAGGCTGTGGGCTCTACATCATTTACAACAAGCTCGCCGATCACTAGAGCGTGTGTCCGCTCGCGCCCTGCAAATGCCACGTGCCCGTCTGCGGCTACGAAGGCCCGCCGCCGTGGCTCTCCCACCACATCAGCACCGTGCATCCCATGCCCGTGCACAGGATCCAGTACGGCAAGGCGCTCTAGCTACAAGTGCCACTGTCAGAGCGACGGCTCTTACTATTCGTGGAGGAGGACGGCCGCGCGTTTTTCTTGGTCGGCGGAGTGCTCGACATCGGCGCGCCTATCGCTATGTCGGTCGTCTACATCAGAGCGGGGGCGTCCCCACTGCCGCACTACGTGGCCAAGCTGTGGGCGAACGGCCCGCCGGGGGAGCCCAAAGGCAGGACCGACGCCGTCAAGGTGGAAATGGAGGTGACAAGCAGCAGGGATCCCGGCGACGTCGCCGTGCAGGAGCTGACCTTCTTCACAGTTCCGCCCAAGCTGCTGGCCGGGGCTAAGCTGGTGTCCCTCCACATTCAGATTGACAAGCTCACGTCCTAAATGATTCTACAGTGCCTTCTGTTTATCTTAGTAATATGCTAATATTGGGGTTAGCTCGGTCTACTTTAGCTAAAGAGATGGTGGGTTTTGGTGGCGATCCAGCAATTACCTCGACATCAGATCAGCAGTCAAAGTAATTTTGAACAGTCAAATGGATATTTTGTGTCTGTTGGATATAAAGATCCTTTGGGTAAGAAGTAACAGCTTATATGCTTTTTTCGAAACGGAACAGCGATACTAGTATAATTTTTGTTGACATGCACTAATATTTTCGAAACGGACGTCGGGCTGTATCTAGAAGGTCGGTTGGGACGCGGCATCGGCCCATACCGTGGTGACACCCGATTGGGACACACCGACTGTGGATTTTTTCCCTCGCCGATGTCGACCGCGTCTACGCAGAACATTGTTCCCTTCCCCCAGCTGCGGGATCAGGCCAGATATGTGACCAGCGGTGTGGCCACCGTCGTTCGATGCTTGTGAAGAGAGCAACCCAAGCAAGCAGGCTTGTGCTTAGGCTCCTGCTAGTGTATATATAGTGGTTTTCTTTTTCTCTCCATATCAACCATTTTATATTGGGTACGTGTCATTGAAGAGTGAAATGATGGTTGCTTCTTCCGACTAACTTACTGTGTGATTTGACTGCTCCTTTAGTGGCCCCTACACGTACTCCCCCTACGTGTATGCAATAGTCACACGTACACATGGACGCAAAAACGCGCGCGACGCCCTAATGCATGCATGTCCGAGCACACGACAGAACACACACGGTCACGCTCAAGTGCTCAACCTACACGTGCATGCACACACATACTCAACCAGGGTGAGCTAGTGACTGTATAAACACCGGAAAATGTATATATTGAGCGCAATGTGCGTATTATGAAGTCCACTGACCGTATTTTTACAAATATACAGTGACAGGCAGTGTATTTATCTCGTTTGAAATTAAGCCATATTAACCGGAGAGGAGGCAGTATGGACTAGCATTACTTTGTTGTGTCCCGTCAACTTGCCGAATGAGGAGAAGCTTGCAGGACGGGAGAAGCTTGCGCGCGGTGGCTCGCAGGACAAGGAGAAACTTTTGACTAATGCAAGCTGTCCTTCGCTCAGGCGGTGGGCGTGCAACAGTTAATTCGGTGTCAGATTGCCAGAAGCATACACTATACTAGTACTATTATTGTTGCACTTCCCGAAGAGGCAAACAGCCAAGCGCAAAGCTTACTAGTACTACTACTATAGTCTATAGAGGTACTATACTAGTACTTGGAACCGGATGGAGGAGCGTCTGCACTCTTATTATATTTTTAAAATGTGATAAAGCAATCTTCAACACATTTGCTTCTCTTCGAGGGTTCTCGCATGTGATAATGGAAGTTGATTGCATGGAACACTCGGCACAATTCTCGCTTAATTGTGGCTCATATCCTGTTACAAATAGGAGCGCTCGGTAATATTTCCTCTCTTTTTTGTTATTCAGCATATAAACAGGTCAGCAAACCTTGCGGCACATCTTTGTGCGAACCGTGCTTGCTGCACTTTGAATGTGGCCGAGAGCTGGCTTGATGAAACACCTCGCTTCCTACTTCTTTTTTTGCGGGGTACCTCGCTTCCTAGTGACCAGTGTCTTGGCTAATCGTCTAAGAATGCTTATATATGAATAAAGCTCTCTCATTTACCCACAAAAAAGATTAAGCCATATTAACCGGAAAGGAGGGAGTATGGACTAGCACTACTTGTTGGTGTGTCCCGTCAACACGCAGAACGAAGAGAAGCTTGCAGGACAAGGTGAAGCTCTCTTACGCCTTTTGACTAATGCAACGTACCTCGCCCAGGCGGTGGAGATGCATTAGTTCATTCGGTGTCAGATTGCTAGAGGCATACACTGTAGTACCGAACATGCGGAGTACCATCATTGTTCGATTTCACGAAGAGGCGAAGAGCCAAGCGCAAGGTTTAGTAGTACGAGTAGTACTACTACTAGAACCGCATGATGGAGCCTGTGTACTCTTATTTTTGTTATCTTTGATAAAGTACACATTTATTCCGGAGAAGGGCGGAAAACGGCAGCCCAACATGTAATGATGATATCGATCAACCATGCTCGAATATATCTTGGCCTCCGTGCGAGCCCGTCTGTGTGTTCTTGCTCCTCGTCTCTCTCAAGGAACGGCGGGCTGGCCATTTTGCCGTCAATTGAGATTGGTTTGCTCATACTCCGGTCCCACATGTCAGTGATATGCCAAGACGAGGTGCGTTGACCAACTGGCCATACGCGTACTTGGTTTTTCACCTTCATACTACTCCCTCCGTCACAGTTTACAGGGCGTGCTTCATTATGATGCATTTCTCTCAATGCATTTCCACCACCAGAGAGACTTTAGACGCATTTGGTTTAATGCTCAATTAATTAGGGCGTGGTAACCGCAATTTTCTCTCGATGTAGTGCTACGGAGTGGAGTATGTGCATGCATGTGTCTACCCGGGGTGGAAGCACTGCATGCATGTGTGTACGCATTATTTCCTCTAGTAATAGACGCCGTGCTATAACTACCAATGCTATTTTTCAGGCCGACCGCTAGTCGCCTTGGTCCCAGAGATTTTCTCTTTTTCTGAAGCGCGCTCTATAAACAGTGACGGATGGAGTAGTATGAGCGGATTCAAAGAAGAGCGTATTGATGGTTGCTTCTTCCGAGCAACTTACAGTGGGAAAGGTGGGGCTTATGATTTGACTGCTCATTACTCACTATTAATGCGGCGCAACGACCGATCTGAGTCTCCCACGCGGCTGTGCACTTCCCCCTCAGTTCTTAAATATACTCTGGAGTATTTGTCTTTCTAGAGATTTCAACGAGTGACTACTCAAATATTTGTATTTTTCGAGATTCAAATGAACTACTACATACGGATGTATATAGACATATTTTAGAGTGTACATTCACTCATTTTGCTCCGTATGTAGTCACTTGTTGAAATCTCTAGAAAGACAAATATTTAGGAACAGAGGGAGTACACATATGAAGCAAAATGAGTGAATCTACACTCTAAAATATGCCCATTTGAAATTTGTAAAAAGACAAATATTGTTGATGACAGTTGCGACGATAAAAAAGAAGCATATTCCTTGTCCTAAGGGAAGATAACAACACGGTTGTGTTTGTCTAAAACGGTGTGAGGACGAGATTGCAATATGGAAAGTACGCCGGACGAGCTATGTTTTGTGCAAAGAACTATGGAAGATCCACATGCAGCGACGTGGGAAGACGGGCAGTGGAGCAAGGCCAGAGGGGATACCTGGAGGTCGTCGGGATGTAACTAGGTGAGCGGCCGCGGGCGGAATCTGCCCATACTGCGGCAGCGAGCAGGTGGCGTAGGCCCTACCGCGCCGGAGCTTGGTCGGAGAGAACGGCGTGTACCGCAGATCGGGATGTGCTGCCTCGGCGCCGTCGAACGGAGAAATGATGCACGTCCTCCCTTTCCGCCGGCGGACGGGATGGAGCCGGATTAGTGACCAACGGTGTGAGAGAGAGAGGCCACCGCAGCCTTGTGTGAGATACTTTGAAGAGAGACAAACCAGGCAGGGAGGCTCCATTGTATATAGTGGAGCGGACTACCTTTTTCCCCATAAAAATCGGTTTATATTCTGTGTACGTGCCATTGAGCGATATAACTTTATTTAAAAATAACGTGCCAACGCATCAAGTCGAACTTTGTTTCGTGCACGCGTGGTACACGACCTCCGTGGGTAAACAACCACTACACGTGTTCAAATTAGCACGTGGGCTGCCATTTCGTACAGAAATGAGCTCCACCGTGTACCCGCGCGGGTGTGGCTGGGCACGAAGCGTGAGTACGTGCACGGTGCACCTATTCTCTTCTTTTATACGTACACCACCTACGTGGGGTTGTGTGAGAGAGATACAAACGTAGAGAGATATAGTGTGTGGGTTCGTGAGAGTTTTTTTAGGGGGGGGGGTCAATCAAAAAATGTAACATATGCAATGTGTGTGAAATAGAGTCCTGGATATATCATATATATAGAGGGGGCGATCCAGGAGAAGAGACTGGAGGTATCATCGACTTGAGGTGTCCATAGAATCGAAGAGAGGGATGATGATGTGTGTGTGTGCGCGCGCGGTCGATAAAGAGTGCCATCGAATTTGTGTGTGCCCACATCAAAGATATAGAGTGGCTGGCCTACTAGAACGAGAGAGGGGACAGGTGCGGTTTGTCTATGTGGCATGGATACCTACCTACAGCGCTCGACTATCGGTGTGTGGTGGGGGGGGGGAGGGAGGCCTAATTAACTATAGAGGTACAATGGCTGGTATATGTGTGGAGGAGGAGATAGGCCTACCTCATGTATTAAGGGAGATCGATCTACCTCATGTATTAAGGGAGATCGATCGGCATCCATGCATATGTGCAGGAGAGGAATAAGGTTGGGAGAGAGATAGAGCTAGAGTGTTGGAGGGGGTGGTAGTGGAGTTGCTTCTAACAAATGGTGGGATAGGATTGCTAGACAACCGGAGGGCACGCCTGCAATATCAATAAGACAGGGGATGGCTGCCTGTCTGTGCACGTGCGTGTGAGAGACGGGTCAGGAGGCATGCACGAATGATGAGGGGGGCGATATGGCTGTGGTAAGCAGACATAACTACATAGGAAGATCAATCATCCTTTGTCAGAGAAAGGAGAGACATAACTTGTGAGGTACGTCGATCGATGGGGGGTAGTTAAAGTCGACCTAGGTGTATGTTGGGAGATCGATCAGTATACATGCATGTGTGTGTTAGAAGCAAATGAGGCACGGGGAGAAGGATAGAGAGAGAGGGATGCATCTAGGAGGTGGTGCGAGAGTCATACTATATCAAGGGGGAAGGAGTGTGCGAGTACGAGATCGATGAAAAGAGTGGTGGGAGTGAGGCATGGACGGTGATAAGAGAAGAGGGAAAGCTTGTGTTTGTGCTAGGCACACCTGGCTAGAGAGGCATATCGATCGATGTGTGCCGTAAAGAAGGAGCTGGGGGGGCCTACACACACCGTGGGTGAACGACCTAAAGTGAAAAGACGAATTTGCGCGATGGAGCTAGAGAATGCTGAGGGAGGATTAGAGGGATGCGGGCGTCTGCAAGCACGAGAGAAAGTTAGCGCTAGCTAGCTACAAAGATAAGAGGATTGTGTGGGTGTAAAAGACGAATAGAGATCATACTTCATTATAAAAAGCGAATTCGGATATTTGAAGAATTTATCATAGTGTTTTAAACCGACGCATGTGTGAATATATATAACGGTGATACATATGGTGTGGTTATGAACATGTTATACTACATATAATATATTTTATCTCTACTCTTATAAAAAACGGAGTTGTTGATGATGGTGCCATCCTGCATTATAGGTCGTCCGATTTATATCTGACGGATAGGAAGGAAACTATGGCAATTTTGAAAAAAGATACCCACACCCCTCTCCATATTTGCAAATTAGGCCTCCCCTTGATCATGTTGATGTTCTGTGGAACGCATGGGCATCTTGATAGTACTACGTATAACATACAGAACATTGATCATAATTTGGGCTAATGTGTGGCTTTTGCAGCTCAGGTCTAAATACTTGTCATAATGTAGGGGGTCGGGCACTATACTATGTGTGATAAACACGGTGTACACGTATGGAACATGGTTTAGATTATGAATATATAGTTAGTACATCAAATATTCTATTATTTGGAATCAACATCAAGTGTATTCAAAAAATATAATTCGAGTTCATGTAGTACACATAGTTCATATCTATCTCTATAGTAATCATGTGGTGTGTTATTAAGGTAATACACGAATGATGGTTGAAGTTGGCAACAATCATGATTGTAGATTTGTTATTGAAATAGAGAAACGAATTCAAATTCAGTTCGAATTGCAGCGGTAGTATAGACATTTGGAATGCACTAAAATGTTGGTATGAGTAGGTTACATGCATTATACAGCAAGGGAAAAAATTTAATTGGACATAACATGGATTCATACTACCGAATAGCATTTAATTGCACTAAATTGTTGGTATGAGTAGCTTTAAATAGCATTTTTATAGTAAAACGGGGGAAGACTCTCTCTTTGTGTGGTGTGAATAGTTTTATTTTTTTCGTTTTATTTTTGGTTGAGGGAAGTGCGAATTGATTTGGTACGTACAAGTACAATATTACACGTTAGGCTTGTCCCTAAAATTCAACCCGCGCCTTGTTATATCCCGAAAATTTAGATATCATGCTCCCAAAACTGGCGCCTTCACAACCTGCGCCTTGCTATCCCGAAATTACAACGCGCGGGAAAACTCCCTCCAGCTGCCAAATCCCGACACGCGAAATCCCCCTTCTAACCCTGAGCCGAAAGGGCCGCTAGTTCAAATCGGTGCGGGGTACTTTTCTAACACACCCTACATTTTGGACAAGCGCGTCCCTAAGTCATGGTTCACCCCCTCCCATCGCCTCCTTTTTGCCATTCGAAATCCCAGGCCGCCATAACCTCTCCGCTCCAGCCGCGAAACCCCACCCTCCTCTGTCTGCCACCTCACCGCTGCCCGTCCGGAGCCTCTTCCCCGACGACGTCGTCCACCGCAACAGCTCGACGCCACTCGTCCACCTCCCCGGATGAGGATCCGTCGTCCATCTTGTCGTCCCGCCAGTTCAGCCGCCCCATCCTCCACCTCCAAGGAGCTACTCCTACGATCGCCTCGTCTATCGCGGCTGCTCCATCCCCACAGCGCCGCCTTAACCTGCTCCACCGAAACCGCATCATCCTCACCGACTCCTTGGACGAAGCCGAGGCCTACTCGGCGCCACCAAAGAGGTTGTACACTCATCGCATCGCACCTTCTCCTTAGCTCGACCTCCCGGCACCGACGGTGCTCCATCCCGCACCCCCATGGAGCGGCTACCTTGAAGCCGGCGCCGCGGGCGACATCTCCACGGCGGCTCTCCCCCAGTGCGAGGCCCCTTCGGCGGCGGCGTCCATACCAGCCGGATCTGCTGCTGCTGCTCCGGCTCTCGCTCAATCGCTCGCTCGCCCAGATGCTGCTGTTCTGGCTCTCGCTCGCTCGCGCAGCTGCTCTCCCCCTCGCTTGTGCTGCTGCTCTGCTCCGATTTAGCTACACTTCAGTCGACTGAATCAACTTTTGGGTCAGTCGATTTTCAGGGGGTGGGGGGGCCTCGCTGGAGTTAAGGAAGAACCACCCGCTGAGGGGACGGGGGCTCGCCGGAGAGGTACCCCACTATCTATCTTAGGGTTCAGGGTGGGGGGCGGGGGGCCTATAGGGCTGGCCGGGTCGGTGACGGACCGGCGGTGGGGAGTTGTTTCGGGGCGGCGAGGCGGCGCTGGGGCCGGCTGTTCGCCCGGTGGTGGCTGGCGGTTCAGGGGGTGCAGGTTGAAGATGAACTGCAGGCCCTCCCTAAACTACATGTCAAGTGCCTCTCTGCTACCATTGCGTTCAGTTTCGACAGTAACATTCAGATTCCACAGTAAATTTCAGTTTCGACAGTTAAGTTCAGAGTCAATAGTTTTTACCTCATCTGTTGTAGTCAGGTGGTTTTTGGTGATGTAAATTTTACATCTTTTTTTCGTATGTCTAAACAAATAGTAAAGCAATCATCATTTGTCTTTTTATTAAATTAAAGCAATCATCAGCCTGCTATCATTATTTTTGGATCCATCCACTGGTTGTTATCATCACTCTAAATTTCTGCATGCTCTCCTTACATAATCTCACCATATTTTTTCCGTATGCATGTCAGATATTGTACACAGTCATGCTGAACATGTAGAGAAAAAGAGAAGAGTTTTGCGCAGCAATACAATGTCATGCAGACATCGCTCCATGCTGGGTTCAATGGCAAACCCTCCCCACCCCTCTCCAGATTGTAGTCCAGAGGAAGCTATCTGTTCTGAGGCAGATTCAGACGCCGCTGACCACTCCTATTTACCCCCAAGGTGTTTCCTCTACCTTGGCATGATGATGTTAGTCATATCATGCATATGTTTCCTTGCAGTGCCTACTTTTGAAATCATATATGTCATCTGCTTAGTTTAGACATGTGTTGTAATGCCACCTGTTTAGTTTCTATATCATACTCCCTCTGTTCCAAAATACTTGACTTCCATTTGTTCAAAAATGGATGTACCTATATACTAAAAAATGTCTAGATGCATCTATATTTTGACAAATGGAAGACATGTATTGTGGAACGAAGGGAGTATATGGGAATTGTGCAGTCTCATGTCTTTTAGCCAGCCATAATATACGTGAAATGTGCAATGCCATCCTGTTTAACCATGCATCATATATTTGAATGATATCTTGCCCATCCTTTTATTCATTACATTTCCATTTGTCAACAATGTTTGTACATTAAACTACTCTTCTTGTGAATCAGCCATTTGGGTGGGAGATTGAAAAATCTGGAGTGAAAACAAGGCCTTCTGAGCAGATAGTGCTACCTGTCGAAGCAGATCTCTTGTTGGGTCCCGATAGCTCCTCAGAGATGGATTCAGGGACAGATGACCAGTCCTATTCCCCCACCGAGGTGTATGCTCTAACTTGGCACGGTTATACTGCTCATATCATGCATATGGTGTCTTGCATTGCATAGATTAGACATCATATACACAATATTCAACACCATGTTCTTAGTTCAGACATCATATATAATGCCCTCTGTTTAGCATATAAATCACATATGTGAATTAAATGATGCGATCCTGATTACTTAGATAACATGTAGATGAATTATGTCATGCGATCCTGTTTAGTTATTCATCATATCTTTGAATAATGTTATGCTATGCTATCCAGTTTAGATAGGCATCATATTTGTGAAATTATGTCATGCTATCCGTTTTAGTTAAACAATATACATGTCAACTATTTCATGCCCTCTTTTTTCCACACTATCTATTGCATCTGTCTCTCATACAATGTCTGTACATTCAACTATGTTTCCTGTTTACCAGCCATTTGAATTGGAGCGGGTGATGCCAGCATCTAGCGGACTAGAAACATGGTCTTTAAATAAAACAATGCTACCTCTTGGTGGAGATAGCACCCCGGTTGTACATGCACGAGAACCAGCCCTACCACACATAACCCAAACTCTCGCAGATTGTACCCCTACTGCGATGGACAGAGAACCAGCTTCACCCAATCTAACGCCAACCCCAGCAGATAGTAACATAGTTCCTGTTGACACATCACCATCTCCACCACAGAGCTCCCAAACAAGAGCAGTTAGTAAGGCAGCTCCAGTGCCCAAAGGGCCAGTACTACCACGGCGAACCCCAACTCCACCAGTTAGTACGCCTATTCCTGTGGAGGAAGCACAACCAGCTAGTCATAGTTTAGCATCTATCGCATTTGATGTTGTTAAATCGTATGTGCGTATCTTCCCACCTTGGAAATATTATACTGAAGATGAAGGAAAATGCCAGTTGCAGGTGTTTGTCCAGGAGTTATGTGTAAGTAATGTTATTCATGGCAATTACTTTGCTTTGTCCCATACATCCTACCTCCATGATGGTTATAATACATCAAATTTTCCCATTTTTCTCTATAGAGAAGGACCGATTTGGAAACTCAGGATGAGGTAACCTGTGCTAATACCTCTGCTATCTTCAAGAAAGCTTGGTGGCAGTATCGGAATTACCGGAAGAAAACGTACTTCATCGGCAAAGAAACTCATCAAATTCCCTTACGTTCTCCTGAGACACATTTACTGGACGATGAATGGGAACGCCTTGTTCTATACTGGTCCCGAACCAAGAATGTGGTAAGGTCTATGAGCTCATTTTCTATTTTTAAGTACTATATTCTTGCGTCTTACTATACTCTGTTCATGTAGAACAAGTGCCTAAACCTGAAGAACAACTGTTCTAATTTAAGATTCCATTGCTATCATAGTTCAAAAAAGCGCTAGGCGTTAATTGTGCGTTTTGCCACTGCCTTGCGCTTTACTGACCAAAGTGCATGCTTATGCGCAGTTATGCGCAGATTAAGCGTAGTTATGCGCAATTCGTTTCGCCAACGCCTAGAGCCTAGGCGCGCTTACGCGCTCGCTTAGGCGCGCCTTTTTTAACTATGATTGCTATGGTGCATACTACTTTGCTCTTGTATCACTGTATTTACTCATACAAACTTCTTTTTAAATTGAAGGATCCAATCGAAACTGCAATGGCACAGCAGGTATGTTCACGCATGTTTCTTTAACAGGCTTGCTCTTATCAATAGCTCTGTTGATTTCAATTTCAATTGTGTATACAGTTGACTTCTCATATCATGCACATTACTAACATCACAACAGAGCCAATAGTGTTGTTGTACATGTAGACCCGTGGTACCCACCTGAAATCTTGTTGTGCCGTGTAGTTTCCCACGCTTTGTATTCTTTCACTGCTGCTTTGTCTTGAACTGATATGATTTGAACCGTGTCTCTATTTTTATTTGGCAAGACAATGCAGTGACCATAGGACATAGATATATGTTTGTTTGATGCTTTTATTATGTACTAGTACTTGGCAATAGAAGACTTGGTAGTTTAATCCTGTCCACCTTACTAATGAACTGGTTCACCAAAATGAGTTTCATATACTAGTACATGCTAAATTGTTATGTGTCTGCTTGTTTCTTCTTTTAGAATGCTGACAGAATATTGGGGAAGAGTGCCTTATTAAGCAATGGTAAAGGAAGTAATGCAGATAAGGTTCAGGATAGTGACACATCCTTGTTGGTCTCCAACAAAGCTGATAAAACAGCTAAAGAAGACTATCTCGAAGACAGTGAGACAAGCCCAAAGTCCTGTCTTGGTTTAGTGTTGGAGTTACTGGCCACTACCGCTTGCACAAGCTATTCAAACTCACTGTCTGAATCAGTTCGGTTTCTTGAGTCTCAACTACAAGCTGAAAGACATCGATCAGCTGTGCTGCGACAAGAAGCGGAAGGACTGCGGAAGTCCCTGGAGCATTCAGATGCATACTTTCTGGTGCAACAGCAAGTGTTGGAGGATTTTAGTGCCAAACAGGACAAAGCGAATAAGCTTGCTAAGCTTATTGCCAGCATGGTGGATACCACGTTTCTTGAGCTCTTATGAAGTTGTTTCAGTTATGCTCTTGTTTTGCTGCCGCGTTTATTTGCACTGGTGGCCAATTTTGATGGCCAGTGTATGTAATATGCTGCTTTGTTCCCTATATTTGCACTGGTGGCGAACTTTGATGCCCAGTGGATGTAATATGTGTAATAGCGGTAATAGGCTTGCATTAATTGCTTGCTTATTTATTTCCTTATTGTCTTGTTTAGTTATTTGCTTTTAGTCAGTGTCGTGGAATTAACACGTCAGATGTCCTAGGTGTAAGGACTTAGTCGTGAGGCCAGCGCATCTATGTAGTAGCTTGAGAGGGGTTGATTGGGATGAGAGACGCAGGGCGGATCAACGCACAAGACAAGGGTTTAGACAGCTTCGGGCCCCGGGAAACATCATCCGGTAACAACCCTACGTGCTGTTTGAGGCTAAGTCTCATTATGCTCATAAGAGAGTCGCCGGGAATCGGCTTTCGGTGTCTAGCCCTAGAGATTGATTCTTGTTCCTTGTCCCTCTTGGGGAGCCCTGCCCCTCTTTATATAAGTTAGAGGGGCGGGTTACATGTGGAGTCCTAGTAGGACTAGGACTAGTCTATCTTCCCTTACAAGTTAATTACAAGTCCGGGTTTTGCTTCCTCGTAAAGGAAATATTCGTCATCCCTTTCTTCTTAAGCCGGCCCATCATCACATGAGCCGGCCTTCTGGGCCTTGGGCCTAGTCTTCTATCTGACCCACCGTAGGGGTCATCCGTGAGTCGTCAGGCTCGTGAGTCGTCTGACAGTGAGCCGCCAGACCCGTGAGTTGCCAGTCCTCCGGCGGGTCACGGTGAAGCGCCAAGTCCGACCGGGTCACACCTCCGGCCGGGTCATACCGCGGGGTATATCCCCGACATTAGCCCCCAGTTTAATTTGGATTTATCCATGTTAAACTAATCTGCAATATAAACATAAGAACAAATTTAACAGGTTGTGTTCCGGGTTAAATATTCTTTGTAAGCCGGCACTTGATCATCCTTAAGTCCTTGTCATCTTCCTTCTTGATATGTATCCATAATCTCATAGCAAATCTCTTTAGCAGATATGTTCAAATTTTGCCAATGCAAAAAATCCAGATACTTCCTTTGAAAAATCCGGGTCAACAGGCCAGCTTCAGTGTCAATTTGCTGACATTGGTCTCTTGTTGAGAAATATTGTAAGAGATAATCCACTTGAGTCGGCTTTCAATGCTCTGACTTGACAAAAATATTGGTCTTCAAATATTCAACTTATATTCAGTCGGCTTAAAGATGTAAAACTTGCCGGTTTATGAGTACCAAAATTGCCGGGTTATAAATAGATGATGCCAAGTCATAATTGTCGCCGACTCCGGTTTATGATTTTTGCAGACACCAGGTCAATCTGATTTACTCAAAACTGAGAATTTGAAGATTTTTCTCCCTTATATCCATATTACCTGTAGCCCCCAAGGGCCGGTTTAATCAGCATGAATAAGTCGGGACTTATCACCATGGCTTTAAATAAAATCCAGTGGTGTAGCCCCCATGAGTCGGCTATAGTCATAGTAGTGTAGCCGGGTCATCCTAGAATTGTCTTGAATTTTCGACAGGAGCAATTGGTAGCCCCTAAGGGCCGGCTCATTAGGATGTGATGATTCGGGTCTTCAATGAAGTAAGCAAAAAATGACTTTGCATTAGCCCCCAAGTGCCATGGTGCATGCTGGCAGTGACATGGGACTTGCATATTTGATGTAATCTCAACTTGAATAATGTAGCCCCCAAGTGCCGGGTTGTAAGCCTGCAGCGACTCGGGACTATTCCTTTCATTGTAGAATAAATCATATCCATTGATAAAATAATAGCCATTGCGCCAAAGCGACTTTGAAAACCTCAATCATAATATTATAGTGAAAATCCAGCCAAGTTTGGCTATTTAAAGATTCAAATACCTTATCTGTTGACAAGTAAATCCGGAGTTTAAATACCCGGCGACTCTTGGCCGATGGCGATTTATTACGCCTCCATTGTAAGCCGGAAATTTTATAACCCGGCGGCTTATAGCCTTTGAGAAAACCAAGAATTAACAACCCTTTTGAGACACCAATTTCAATCTTTGATGATGGGCTTGAACTTAATCATTTATGTAAGTCATAGCCCTGTAAATCCTGCACAGAGTTTAAACAACATATGCCCTAGCGACTTAACGTTAAAAGCCAGGGCGGGTAATCACCCAAATGTAGTCTTATCCTGCACACAAGTAGATCACAAGATCCCTTGGCGGTTTACCGCAGGGCGGGTCATAATATCTCACATATAACCACTATGATATTGAATTTGCACTGCCGGTTTATGTGACCTATGCAGTAAGGGTGATAACCCAATCTTTAGGAATCAAGACTTCGAAATGTTTATGATTGTCATATGATGGCGACTTATTATCCAAAGTCGAACCGGGTTAAATAGCAACCACTCATATACACTTTAGATATGATCAAAAGAGCTTCAAATAAAATCCGAAAACTGTTTGCAAAAAGAGACTTCAAAATTTTTGAGGCTTCTGATTCGAATACGATCAGAAAACCGTCCCAAAGGGGTTAAGCTAAGATTCGAATACGATCATATAGCCCCCAGTGGCTTTGGCGTTGCCGATCAAGAGGGTACCGACAGCTATGTTCTCTTTGGTTCGAATACGACCTATGTTTGAACAGGAAGCCCCCAAATGACCTTGAGAGTTGTTTAACGACGCTGATTCGAATACGATCCACGTCGGTTCCCAAAGGGGGTTGAGCTATGGTTCAAATATGACCAAGAAACTCCCCAATGAGCTTGGCAGTGTGCCGATCAAAAGGGTACCGACAGCTATGTTCTCTTTGGTTCGAATACGACCTATGTTTGAACAGGAAGCCCCCTAGTGATCATGAGAATATTTAACGACTCTGATTCGAATACGATCAGGGTCACACCAAAATGATTAAGCTAAATTCGAATACGATCAGCTCCCAATGGTCATTAAAGCAGGGTACCTATATTTGAGTTGTGCTTTGTAATAGACTCTCTTTTTGAACCGGAAATTTGTAAACCGGATATTGAGAGCTTCAAAGCTTTATAAGATATAAATTTACCTTGAGCCGGATGTTTGAACCGGATATGAAAGCTTCAAAACCTTGCGAGAGAGAGATATCTCTTGAACCGGATTTTAAACCGGAATCTTTATTTTGAACCGGCAATTTTCTGACGGCCTTTAAATTTTCATCAATATGGTAGCAGCCTCCGGAACCGGGTTATCATTCCCTCCAACGACCCGAGGTTCCCGAGTCATGTCACTGTAGCCCCCGAGTCTCAAGATGACTCGAGGAGTTGGCTTGAGATTCTCCATATTTAACCGTGATATAAGCCGGCATAACTTGTATATCATTGGTGTTGATAACACGATGTGTATCCACAGAAGGTTGAGGTGACTGCGGCGGGTTATAAATAATCCCGTATGAGCCGTGTCAGCAACTCGGCCAACGGTTCCTTCCAACTGGCTGTTTGAAGTTTGACCAAACTGTAGTGACGGCGACTTGTGCGCATGTCCATTGAGCCATCCGGTGCAGACGGCGGTTGATAGTATATGATAATTACCTCCATTTTGTTCAAAGAAAACCGGGCTTCCCAAGTAGTGACTTACTCATACTCAATAATCAGCTCACGCAGACGGGTGTGGCCCAGTATGTTGATATAGACCAGGCCGCGAGAGGCGGACGGAAAAGACGACCTCAGCATCAGAGGCGGCATAGACAGTTGAACCGGCCGCGGTGTTGTAAACCGGCGCGGTCGGGCGAGTTAACCACGTTGTTTCGATGTAGTGAACAATTGTCCTGCATCAACAATATTGCAGACCAAGACAAAGATAAACTGCTCTTTGACAAAATAATATGTACCAATAAAATATATTTTAGATGGATATCACCTAATGTGCCAGGCCGGAAATAATCCGCCATGAAATTGATGATCGCTAGGTGAAGTTGAAGTCGCTCTCGGGTGAACCGGCCACGGCATGGTAAACCGGTGTGGACGGGTGAGTCGGCCGTGACTTTTGTAAGCCGGCGCGGACAGCGAGTCGGCCACGGCGTTGTAAGCTGGCGCAGACACGTGAACCGGCCGCGAGGGCGGACGGGCGAGTCGTCCGTGGCGTTGTAAGCCGGTGCAAACGGGCAAATTGTCCTCCTCGTTGTAAACCGGTGTGGTCGCGAGAGACGGCCACGTCGTTGTAAGCCGGCGTGGTCGCGAGAGACGGCCACGGCGCTGTAAGCCGGTGCGGGAGTCCGTTGAGTAACGACGACCACCCGTGCCAAAAAATGTTGGCATGCCTCCATCTCCTCGGTATAATACCACTTTTTGTCATGAATAATTACCCTGCACGTTAAAATATACATGCCAAAGTATTGTTCTAGGAAAGAATAAATATGTCGTAACAAATAGATTGGACGGATATCACCTGGGGCATTGGGATAACAGATGATCTTTGCGCGTCCATTGTTTAACTGGGATACGGAGGCCCAGCAGCAACGTGAACGTGCTAGTTTTTTAGTCTGCGAATCTAGCACTCCGTCTAGTCTGATATCTGATGAGTCTGTAGCATTGATTTCTCCACCGCGTGATCTCGATAATGATGGATGTATCATGTCATGAGCTTTGCTCCTTCCTGAGGAACAAGTTGTTTGCTTCTTTCTTTTACTGTTCAATCCCAATAATATGTATTTTGCAGTGAGTTGAGCAGGTCGGCTGCATCCTCTGCTCAGCCATAGTACAGAAACGCGGAGAGCTTGCTCGAAGTGGAGACGGCTGTAACAGGCAGAAGCGTGCTGAGCCACAGCGACTCACGCGGTGGGCAGTGGCTGGCGGCTCTGTGTTCGGCCGCGGAGGCGAAGAAGTGCCGGCGACTTAGCACAGGGGCGCGAGGCCAGCCGCGGCCAGAGGCGGCTACGAGGCCGGGCTGTTCGCAGCTCAGGGAGGGCTCAGGAGCGGCGAGGTCTGACGATGATTCAGACGGGAGGCGACTCAGCAACGTCTGGTCCCGAAGGACTTGGAAGGGGGGCGAGCGCGATGGCGACTCAGCAACGGCGAGGCCCGAAGATGACTCAGACGAGGGCAAGCGCGAAGATGATTCAACAGCGGCGAGACCCGAAGGCGACTCAACAGTGGTGGAGGCTCACGATGCAAGACGCCTCAACGGGGCGTCTCAGGCGGCGGCCACGGGGGCCGAGTTCGGCGGCTCAAGCGCGAGGCGGCGGCTCGACGGCTGTGGGGACGATGGCTTCCACAGCCGAGGTGTTAGCGGGCGGTCTCGGAGACGCGGCCCGAGTCCTTCTCCGGGTCATATCCGTGTCCTGAAACTGCGGCGGTGAGTGACCGGCGCAGAGGCGACCGACGGTTTATCGTGGGGGCGGTTTGATCGCAGCCGCGGGACTGGCTTGGCGCAGTCGCGGTGAAGAGGTAGCTCGGAGCGCCGGAGAGCAGGCCGGGGCGGACAGACGGGACCGGGTTGAGTCCACGGCCGCGGGTGAGAGAGGCGCCGGCTCGGCAGGGCTGCGGCCGAGCTACAGTCGGATTCGCGCCCGACAGTGGTGGCTCCGAGATGACGACGGAGACGAAGATTCCATGACCTTATCCCCTTCCGTCGTAGAGTTTTTTTTTCTCAGTACGTCCAAGGGATAGACTGAATTTTCTCCCATATGCAGCTATCCGATTTCGAATCATATCTGCCCCAGATTCGACCGGCCAGTTGCCTTTGTTCCTTACGTTAGGATGCATAACACTTAATTAATCCATCATCTATAAGGAACTGTGCCAAAACTAGCACCTTTTGCTTGAGCAAACTTGAGGCTTTCGTATGGGATCTAGTACCAGTAGTACTAGTAATCTTTAGGTCTGATGCAAACAGCCATGTAGCCAATATCTCCTCGAGAGGACATCTCCTGCCCGTCTTGATGTATAGCGTCGGTGCGCTGTAGCAGAAAATTTTGATATGTCCTCGGATTGACAGATCGTCAGAGACGCCTACGGCGGCGCACCAGCCGTAACCCTAATTTCTTCTGAACTTAAATTTTGTATCTGCCGCTTCGAAGCCAATCATGACTCCAATCACTTAACAATGAATATTGCCGGCTCTTCTTTCATCCAACGAATCGCGAGCTTCTTGATCCCTGTGAAAGATCCCTCCAAGAACTCAACACCACCGTGCGCGAGGCCCCACGGTGGGCGCCAACTGTCATGGAATTAACACGTCAGATGTCCTAGGTGTAAGGACTTAGTCGTGAGGCCAGCGCATCTATGTAGTAGCTTGAGAGGGGTTGATTGGGATGAGAGACGCAGGGCGGATCAACGCACAAGACAAGGGTTTAGACAGCTTCGGGCCCCGGGAAACATCATCCGGTAACAACCCTACGTGCTGTTTGAGGCTAAGTCTCATTATGCTCATAAGAGAGTCGCCGGGAACCGGCTTTCGGTGTCTAGCCCTAGAGATTGATTCTTGTTCCTTGTCCCTCTTGGGGAGCCCTGCCCCTCTTTATATAAGTTAGAGGGGCGGGTTACATGTGGAGTCCTAGTAGGACTAGGACTAGTCTATCTTCCCTTACAAGTTAATTACAAGTCCGGGTTTTGCTTCCTCGTAAAGGAAATATTCGTCATCCCTTTCTTCTTAAGCCGGCCCATCATCACATGAGCCGGCCATCTGGGCCTTGGGCCTAGTCTTCTATCTGACCCACCGTAGGGGTCATTCGTGAGTCGTCAGGCTCGTGAGTCGTCTGACAGTGAGCCGCCAGACCCGTGAGTTGCCAGTCCTCCGGCAGGTCACGGTGAAGCGCCATGTCCGACCGGGTCATACCGCGGGTATATCCCCGACAACTGCAGTTCTTTTTCTGTGTTTTTCTAGTGGCCACAATAACCTATTTTTGGAAACTAGGCCAAAATAATCATGGCAACACATGGACTGTTGTAACCATGGGCCTCCTGCGGGCCGTATGATCCATGGGCCTTCTACGGGTCGTAGGATCCATTGGCCTTCTATACGGGCCGTAGGATCCATGTGCCTTCTACGGGCCGTACGATCCATGGGCCTTTTACGGGCCGTACGATCCATGGGCCTTCTACGGGGCGTATCATCATTTCGCCAATCATGGGTCGTACTATTCGTGGACAATAACGGGCCGTTTATTGGCCGTATTTGATAACTCTATGAAAATAGCCCAACGGGTTTTTTTCGACATTAAAACGGTCAAACGTATTAATGGGCCGCAAACGGGCCGACTGTAACCACGGGCTGAATTTGGCCCACTAGCAGAAAATGACAGTAACGGGCCGTAAGTAACCGAATGCTGGAAATGAGCCCAAGATTAAATGGGCCCTGAGAAGGCCGAAAGATATCCTGGGCTGGAAACGGCCCAACGGAATAATGGGCCGTTAATGGGTATAAAGTGATACACTGTTCATTACGGGCCAGTTTTACCACGGGCCGTTAAGGGGCCGAGGGTTACTAAGGGCCTCATATGGGCCGAAAGACGTCATGGGCCATACATGGGCCGGAAGTTAAAACGAGCTGGAGTTATATTGGACGGCCCAGATGACGCTACTGGGCCTAATTCGGATAGGCCGTAAACGGGCCGTGGGATAGCGGGCTGTAAATGGGCTATATGCGAACAGGCCGTTAACAGGCTTGCCGTGGGCCGCCCGCCACCTTTTGACCAAGTCAAACGGGCCGGCCTTTTCACACGAATGGGCCTTTGTTGGGTCGTGTCATGTGTCGACGTATCATAGGCGCCTCCTGTCCAATGAGTGGATGACATCTGTCCCAACGGGGAGCTGACACGTGTTACCTCCAGCCAATGATGGTTTTACACGTGGAAAATCCCCATTGGTCGGGGCTGTTAACGGGTTATCGGATCCAAAACCGGACCCGATAGCTTAACGGCGTTCCATTACGGTGGATGCCACGTGTCGGTCACCCTTGACGAAAGCACTTCTGTGACGCGCGATTTATCGTCATGGAAGTGGACACTTCCGTCATAACAATTTTGGTAATGTCATGGAACACTTCTACGACAACACAGGTATGACTATCTTGATTCTGTCATAAATTTTTCATGGATGTACATGCATGACAAAAAACGCGACCTACTGTGACAAACACGTATCATCACCGAAGTGTATTTTTTTTTGTAGTGATGGTTGATAATGACTACGACAACGGATTCCCCTCTCCAGAGCCCCGAACGGACTCCAGATCAGCCCTCCCGAGAGAGTTTAGGGCTTGGCGGCGGCTCCGTATCGTAAAACACGATGAATCTTTCTCTCTGATTTTTTTCCTCCCCGAACACGAATATATGGAGTTGGAGTTGAGGTCGGTGGAGCTCCAGGGGGCTGACGAGGCAGGGGCGCGCGCCCCCCACCCTCGTGGCAAGGGTGTGGGCCCCTTGGCCTTGATTCTTTCACCAGTATTTTTTATTATTTCCAAAATTAATCTCTGTGTAGTTTCAGGTCATTCCGAGAACTTTTGTTTCTGCACGTAAATAACACCATGGCAATTCTGCTGAAAACAGCGTCAGTCCGGGTTAGTTCCATTCAAATCATGCAAGTTAGAGTCCAAAACAAGGGCAAAAGTGTTTGGAAAAGTAGATACGACAGAGACGTATCAACTCCCATAAGCTTAAACCTTTGCTTGCCCTCAAGCAATTCAGTTGATAAACTGAAAGTGATAAAGAAAAACTTTTACAAACTCTGTTTGCTCTTGTTGTTGTAAATATGTAAAGCCAGCATTCAAGTTTTCAGCAAAGATTATGAACTAACCATATTCACAATAACTCTTAGGTCTCATGTTTACTCATATCAATGGCATAATCAACTAGCGAGCAATAATAATAAATCTTGGATGACAACACTTTCTCAAAACAATCATAATATGATATAACAAGATGGTATCTCGCTAGCCCTTTCTGAGACCACAAAACATAAATGCAGAGCACCTTTAAAGATCAAGGACTGACTAGACATTGTAATTCATGGTAAAAAAGATCCAGTCATAGTCATACCCAATATAAATTAATAGTAATGGATGCAAATGACAGCGGTGCTCCCCAGCTGGTGCTTTGTAATAAGAGGGTGATGACTCAACATAAAAGTAAGATAGGCCCTTCGCAGAGGGAAGCGGGGATTTGTAGAGGTGCGAGAGCTCGGTTTTGACATAGAGATAAATAATATTTTGAGCGGTATACTTTCATTGTCAACATAACAACCAAGAGATGGCGATATCTTCCATGCTACACACATTATAGGCGGTTCCCAAACAGAATGGTAAAGTTTATACTCCCCCTCCACCAACAAGCATCAATCCATGGCTTGCTCGAAACAACGAGTGCCTCCAACTAACAACAGTCCCGGGGGAGTTTTGTTTGCAATTATTTTGATTTGGTTTGCATAAAGCATGGGACTGGGCATCCCGGTGACCAGCCATTTTCTCGTGAGTGAGGAGCGGAGTCCACTCCTCTTGAGAATAACCCGCCTAGCATGGAAGATACGGACATCCCTAGTTGATACATGAGCTATTCGAGCATACAAAACAAAATTTCATTTGAAGGTTTAGAGTTTGGCACATATAAATTTACTTGGAACGGCAGGTAGATACCGCATATAGGAAGGTATAGTGGACTCATATGGAATAACTTTGGGGTTTAAGGGATTGGATGCACAAATAGTATTCCCGCTTAGTACAAGTGAAGGCTAGAAAAAGACTGGGAAGCGACCAACTAGAGAGCGACAACAGTCATGAACATGCATTAAAATTAATAAACACTGAGTGCAAGCATGAGTAGGATATAATCCACCATGAACATACATATCATGAAGGCTATGTTGATTTTGTTTCAACTACATGCGTGAACATGTGCCAGGTCAAGTCACTTGAATCATTCAAAGGAGGATACCACCCCATCATACCACATCACAACCATTTTAATAGCATGTTGGCACGTAAGGTAAACCATTATAAGCTTCTAGCAAATCAAGCATGGCACGAGCAACTATAATCTCTAATTGTCATTGCAAACATGTTTATTCATAATAGGCTGAATCAGGAACGATGAACTAATCTCTCCCTAATTATAAAGCATGGATTGACTTTGTCGGGTTCACCGTCACAATACGCTTTCTTCCTGTGAATTTACGCTTTCAGTTTTTCACCTATATTATTTTCGCTATCCGAGGTGGTACTATTTATAAGCCCTTTCGTATGTGTAGTTAACAGTTCTTTTGTTGGACGTCGTTTTTTTAGATCTGGCCCACCCGGATCCTGTGTGTGCGTGTGTTTGAATATAAAAAAACAGAGAAAACAATTGGCCAACGCGGGGATTTGATACTTGGTCTGCTGGGTGTGTGCAAACGCATCATACCGAACAGGCTAGACTCGTGAGTGTGCTAACGTTGGCGTCTGGTGGCATCTGGCCTTTCAGGAATAGAAGACCACGCGTATTCGGGCCGAAACAATGGGCCCGGGCGTGCTAGGCCGGCCGACTGCTGCGGCCGACGGTACAGACATTGGGGAGCAGGCTACTGCTTCGGAAATTAAGCAAAGAATATGGCATGAATAAGAATTGTCCTTAATGAAACAAATGAAGGGGAGAGCAATAGCTATTATGCATAATTAGGCCAGCAAGAAAGGAAATAGACATTAATTGCTAATTACATGAGAATAAAGAAGGAAGGAGAAAGAAAAGAGAGAGGGGAAGGAAATAGACGGTAATTATGTAGAGTCGGCAAGAAAGGAAATAGATATTTTTGCATGAGAAATAAAAAAGGAAGGAGAAAGGAAATAGACTGTAATTATTGTGAGTGCCATATTAATCGCATGAGTAATTAATAGGCCGGCAATTTGGATTCCTCACATGCATGATATAAGGAAACAAAGATAAATAGAATAGACACTAATTGCATGATAAATAAAGAAGAAAAGAGAAAGGAAGTAAATAGATGGCAATTACAGAATTTTTTTGAAGGAGGTGCGGATATCAATGGCAGGCGTGTAGTGCCCCATTCATATCTTATGAATAAAACGATGTGGCGTCTTTTTCGTGCTTGATACTCACTAAATTCATGCCATTTTTTCTTCCGTTGCAACAGAGTGTGACATGTTTTCCTTACACTTATAATCCTTACTAAATTTGCGCCAAATTTATAACACATTGAACGTTATATTTGCGCAGACAGTCCCCGCTAAATTTATGTCAATTGTTTCAACTGTTGTAACCCACGGGCATCTGTACTATTTTTTATATTTATATAAATGGAGGTATAATCTTATTGGTCCTCCCATTTCGTATGTCCATGGCATTTTTCATATTGAGCTAGGCTATTCTACCGATCATCTGTCCTGGGCCACTTGGCCTCTGCCCCGTTGGTCCGTGTAGCATTCCACCAATAGAAAACATAGTGCCCTGCCAACCTATTCGTGCAACCCGGCCCAACAAATCAAACCCGCCATCCCGTCTAGGATATGAGGCAAAAATCGTTGACCTCTAACTCACAACCTGCACAGTTTTTTGTGTTGATCGTGTTAGCCTGCAAAAAAGGTGTTGATCGTTTTAAACTAAAGTTAAATTTGGTGGTTGTTTGTGTCCTTCACGGACTGGTACTTAACTATTACCATGTAAATCCGGATAACACAAACACAAGGCACAAGCATTAGATTGTGCAGATGTGGCCGGGATCTCAAACGCGACCGTTCGCTGGTCTTTCCATGCAGGCGATGCAATTTTGTATTGGTTCCAAGCTCAGGTGGAACGTTCGCTGTGTAGTGAACATCGTGACTGACATCATAATAAAGAAAAGAAGTGGCAACAAGGAGGGAAGCACTAGGGGTGATAATTTGTTTCTCCCGTTGCAACGCACAGGCACTTTTGCTAGTCATATTTACAAAAACAAGAGAGGTCGAGTTCATACCAGCTTCTCTCATCTCAGTCAGTCCATCATATATCGTCATAATTGCCTTTCACTTGCACAACCAAACAATGTGAATAATAATAATAGTGCACATGCATTGGACTATGCTGGAATCTGCGAGCATTCAATAAACAGGAGAAGACAAGGCAATACGGGCTCTTGGTTAAATCAACAATAATGCATATAAGATCCACTTCAACAATTTCATTATAGTCTTCTCCTATCGACCCCCAAAGAAAAGAAGAGAAATAAAACTATTTACACGGGAAAGCTCCCAACAAGCAAAAGAAGAACATGAAATATTTTTGGGTTTTCTTTTTAATTATTACTACAAGCATGGAAAGTAAGCTAGCTAAAAGCTACTACTATTTTTTTTGGTTTTTCTTAAGGTTTATCAAACACACAAGAAGAAAGCAAGAAAACAAGGAAAATAAACTAGCATGGATATTATAGTGAAAGAGTATGAGCACCAACATCTAGCAATGAGTGTGTCAACATGAATGTAATGTCGGTGGGAAATACATACTCCCCCAAGCTTTGGCTTTTGGCCTAAGTTGGTTTATTGCCACGGATGGCCTGGCGGATATCCAAAGTTATAGTTGGGGTCGTACTGAGATGCAGCAGTCATTGCATCGTGGGCTGCAGCTTGTGGGCGAGCTATCTCAGCCCTCCTCTTATACTCTTCCGCCTCCTCTCTGGTTATAAAATATCTCCCTTTTGCCTGAAAGTCAAAGAAAGTAGAAGCAGGGAGAGTGATGTGATAGGTGTGTCGTCTGTCAAAGGTTAGTCGGTACTGGAGGAACTGATAGTTCCTCTCAACAAAATGATGACGAACCATAGCCTCATAATCCAAATAAGCAGGAGGCAACTCAATATCATCCTCACGTATGGTTACACCAAGAAAATTAGCTATACGGGTTGCATAAATTCCACCAAAGAAATCTCCATTAAATCTATTATGATGCAACCTACGTGCAACAATGGCTCCCAAATTATAATGTTTATCTCCTAACACAACACTGCTAAGAACACTGAGGTCAGGGACACACATGTGACATGCTTCATACTTACCATTTATGCACCTACCTATGAAGAGAGCAAAATAGTGTATAGCAGGAAAATGAATGCTCCCTATGGTAGCTTGTGCTATGTCTCTAGATTCACCCACAGTTATACTAGCAAGAAAATCTCTAAATTCAGAATTGCGAGGTTCACTAGGACTACCCCATTGTGGAAGTTTGCAAGCAGTAGTAAAATCCTCTAAGTCCATAGTATAAGAATTTTCATAAAGATCAAACAGGACAGTTTCAGAATTGCGTGAAGATGAAAATTCAAACCTCCTCACAGAGGAACTAGTGAGATAGTGGTACTGGCGGCACTTATCTGCCTCGAAGCTCTCAAGATCAGCATTACGCACATATGCGTTAAATTCTTCCTTGATTCCTGCTTGATCCATGAAGTCCTCTGAAGGCCATTCACAAGCTCGTACTGGAGCGTCTCTTGGTGGTTCATCATCAGCATCGCGCATTGCAAGCCTGGGTCCTTGCTTCCTTGAAGAACCACCTTGGTACATTTTCCTAAACATATTTCTTCCTCTGCAAAATTTCTGAAATTTTTAGTAACTTCAAATAAAAGTGAACCAAACTCAACAAAATTGATAGCAACTACTCCTACAAGTGCCCAGAGCCTATATCATGCATTAGAACTACTTGGAACCATATAAATTTGACATGCAAGCTCAAGAACATGGTCACCTAGGCAGCACAAATTTGCAATGAATAAAGCACTAGAACAAAAACTAATTGGACCAATGGAGGAGTCACATACCAAGGAACAATCCCCATAAGCAGTTTTTGTGAGAGGTGCCTTGAGCAAGGAGATCGAAAATCGCAGCAAAATGAGCTAGAACTCGTGCTTGAGCTGGTTGGTGATTTTTTTGGGAGGAAGAAGAAGTGTGTGGGTGCAGGAATAAGTGGAGGGGAGCCACCGTGGGCCCGAGGCAGGGGGCGCGCCCAGGGGGGTGGGCGCGCCCTGGACCCCCGTGGCCGGTGCTTGCTCCCCCTGCTGTGTTCTCAGTGCCAGATATTCTAAAATATTCCAGAAAAAATCATATTTCAATTTCGGGGCATTTGGAGAACTTTTATTTTCGGGGTATTTTTATATTGCACAGATAAATCAGAAAACAGACAGGAAAAAATACTATTTTTACTTTATTTCAACTAAATAACAGAAAGTAAAAGAAGGGTACAGAAGGTTGTGCTTTCTAACTTCATCCATCTCTTGCTCATCAAAAGGAATCCACTAACAAGGTTGATCAGGTCTTGTTAACAAACTCATTCCGAATTGCATGAAACCGGAGAAATTTCGAATAACACTATGTTACCTCAACTGGGATATGCACATCCCCAATAATAAGAATATCATATTTCTTCTTGACAGTAGGAAGAGGAAATTCAAAACCTCCAAACATAATCGATGGAATTTTTCCAATAGAATTGATACTGTGGACTTCAGGTTGTTTCCTCGGGAAGTGTGCCGTATGCTCATTACCATTAACATGAAAAGTGACATTGCCTTTGTTGCAATCAATAACAGCCCCTGCAGTATTCAAAAAAGGTCTTCCAAGAATAATATACATACTATCATCCTCAGGAATATCAAGAATAACAAAGTCCGTTAAAATAGTAATGTTTGCAACCACAACAGGCACATCCTCACAAATACCGACAGGTATAGCAGTTGATTTATCAGCCATTTGCAAAGATATTTCAGTAGGTGTCAACTTATTCAAATCAAGTCTACGATATAAAGAGAGAGGCATAACACTAACACTGGCTCCAAGATCACATAAAGCAGTTTTAACATAGTTTGTTTTAATGGAGCATGGTATAGTTGGTACTCCTGGATCTCCTAGTCTCTTAGGTATTCCACCCTTAAAAGTATAATTAGCAAGCATGGTGGAAATTTCAGCTTCCGGTATCTTTCTTTTATTAGTGACAATTTCTTTCATATACTTAGCATAAGGATTCATTTTAAGCATATCAGTCAAACCCATACGCAAAAAGATAGGTCTAATCATTTCAGCAAAGCGCTCAAAATCCTCATCATCCTTTTTCTTGGATGGTTTGGTAGGAAAAGGCATGGGTTTCTGAACCCATGGTTCTCCTTCTTTACCATGCTTCCTAGCAACAAAGTCTCTCTTATCATAGCGTTGATTCTTTGATTGTGGGTTATCAAGATCAACTACAGGTTCAATTTCTACATCATTGTCATTGCTAGGTTGAGCATCTACATGAACATCATCGTTAACATTATCATTAGGTTCATGTTCATCACCAGATTGTGTTTTAGCATCAGAAATAGAAATATCATTGGGATTCTCAGGTGTTTCAGGAATAGGTTCACTAGAAGCATGCAAAGTCCTATCATTTTTCTTTTTCTTCTTTTTAGAAGGACTAGGTGCATCTATATAAGTTCTTTGAGAATCTTGCTCAATTCTCTTAGGATGGCCTTCAGGATACAAAGGTTCCTGAGTCATTTTACCAGTTCTACTAGCCACTCTAACAGCAAAATCATTATTCTTACTATTCAATTCATTGAGCAAATCATTTTGAGCCTTAAGTACTTGTTCTACTTGAGTGGTAACCATAGAAGCATGTTTACTAATGAGTTTAAGTTCACCTTTAACTCTAGACCTATAATCACCCAAGTGTTCAATCATATAAGCATTTTGTTTTAATTGTCTACCAACATAAGCATTGAAATTTTCTTGTTTGACAATAAAATTGTCAAACTCATCTAAGCATTGTCTAGCAGACTTATAAAGAGGAATATCACCTTCATCAAATCTATAGAGAGAATTTACCTTTACTACCTGTGTCGGGTTATCAAGACCATGAGTTTCTTCAATAGGTAATGGATTGAGATCAGATATTTCTTCAACAGGCGGTAAATTAAGACCATGTATTTCTTCAATAGGAGGTAAATTCTTAACATCTTCAGCTTTAATACCCTTTTCTTTCATAGATTTCTTTGCCTCTTGCATATCTTCAGGACTGAGGAATAGAACACCCTCTTCTTCGGAGTTGGCTTAGGAGTTGGTTCAGGAAGTGTCCAATTATTTTAATTGGTCAACATATTATTCAATAGGATTTCAGCTTCATCTGGTGTTCTTTCCCTGAAAACAGAACCAGCACAACTATCCAGGTGGTCTCTGAAAGCATCGGTTAGTCCATTATAAAAGATATCAAGTATTTCATTTTTCTTAAGAGGATGATCAGGCAAAGCATTAAGTAATTGGAGAAGCCTCCCCCAAGCTTGTGGGAGACTCTCTTCTTCAATTTGCACAAAATTATATATTTCCCTTAAAGCAGCTTGTTTCTTATGAGCAGGGAAATATTTAGCAGAGAAGTAATAAATCATATCCTGGGGACTACGCACACAACCAGGATCAAGAGAATTAAACCATATCTTAGAATCACCCTTTAATGAGAATGGAAATATTTTAAGGATATAAAAGTAGCGAGTTCTCTCATCATTAGTGAACAGGGTGGCTATATCATTTAATTTAGTAAGATGTGCCACAACAGTTTCAGATTCATAGCCATAAAAAGGATCGGATTCAACCAAAGTAATTATATCAGGATCAATGGAGAATTCATAATCCTTATCAGTAACAAAGATAGGTGAAGTGGCATAAGCAGGATCATATTTCATTCTAGCATTCAAAGTTTTTTGTTTCAGCTTAGCTAATAATTTCTTAAGATCACTTCTATTATTGCAAGCAAGAAAGTCTCTAGCAGTTTCTTCATCCATAACATAGCCCTTAGGCACAACAGGTAATTCATAATTATTGGGAGAGTCTTCATCATCACTTTCATCAATATTATCAGTTTCAATAATTTCATTCTCTCTAGCCCTAGCAAGTTGTTCATCAAGAAATTCACCAAGTGGCACAGTAGTATCAAGCATAGAAGTAGTTTCATCATAAGTATCATGCATAGCAGAAGTGGCATCATCAATAACATGCGACATATCAGAATTAATAGCAGAAGCAGGTTTAGATGTCGCAAGCTTACTCAGAATAGAAGGTGAATCAAGTGCAGAGCTAGATGGCAGTTCCTTACCTCCCCTCGTAGTTGATAGATATATTTTTGTTTTCTCGTCTTTCAAGTTCCTCATAGTGACCAGCAGATATAAATCCCAAGTGACTCAAAGAATAGAGCTATGCTCCCCGGCAACGGCGCCAGAAAATAGTCTTGATAGCCCACAAGTATAGGGGATCGCAACAGTTTTCGAGGGTAGAGTATTCAACCCAAATTTATTGACTCGACACAAGGGGAGCCAAAGAATATTCTCAAGTATTAGCAGTTGAGTTGTCAATTCAACCACACCTGGATAACTTAATATCTGCAGCAAAGTATTTAGTAGCAAAGTAGTATGGAAGTAACGGTAACGATAGCAAAGTAATATTTTTGGGTTTTGTAGTGATTGTAACAGTAGCAACGGAAAAGTAAATAAGCGGAGAACAATATATGAAAAGCTCGTAGGCACTGGATCGGTGATGGAGAATTATGCCAGATGCGGTTCATCATCTAATAGTCATAACATAGGGTGACACAGAACGAGCTCCAATTCATCAATGTAATGTAGGCATGTATTCCGACTATAGTCATCCGTGCTTATGGAAAAGAACTTGCAAGACATCTTTTGTCCTACCCTCCCGTGGCAGCGGGGTCCTAATGGAAACTAAGGGATATTAAGGCCTCCTTTTAATAGAGTACCGAACCAAAGCATTAACGCATAGTGAGTACATGAACTCCTCAAACTATGGTCATCACCGGGAGTGGTCCCGATTATTGTCACTTCGGGGTTGCCGGATCGTAACACATAGTAGGTGACTATAGACTTGCAAGATAGAATCAACAACTCACTTATATTCATGAAAACATAATAGGTTCAGATCTGAATTCATGGCACTCGGGCCCTAGTGACAAGCATTAAGCATAGCAAAGTCATAGCAACATCAATCTCAGAACATAGTGGATACTAGGGTCAAACCCTAACAAAACTAACTCGATTATATGATAAATCTCATCCAACCCATCACCGTCCAGCAAGCCTACGATGGAATTACTCACGCACGGCGGTGAGCATCATGAAATTGGTGATGGAGGATGGTTGATGATGAAGACGGCGACGGATTCCCCTCTCCGTAGCCCCGAACGTACTCCAGATCAGCCCTCCCGAGAGAGTTTAGGGCTTGGCGGCGGCTCTGTATCGTAAAACGCGATGAATTTTTCTCTCTGATTTTTTGTCCCCGAACACGAATATATGGAGTTGGAGTTGTGGTCGGTGGAGCTCCAGGGGGCCCACGAGGCAGGGGGGTATGCCCAGGGGGCAGGCGCGCCCCCACCCTCGTGGAAAGGGTGTGGGCCCCCTGGCCTTGATTCTTTCGCTAGTATTTTTTATTATTTCCAAAAATTACCTCCGTGGAGTTTCAGGTCATTCCGAGAAATTTTGTTTCTGCACATAAATAACACCATGGCAATTCTGCTGAAAACAGCGTCAGTCCGGGTTAGTTCCATTCAAATCATGCAAGTTAGAGTCCAAAAGAAGGGCAAAAGTGTTTGGAAAAGTAGATACGACGGAGATGTATCACCCGCCCGGCGCTAGCTGAGCCCGCTGCTCCACATTGATGGCAAGTCAGGGCGACGCGACCTCTCACTGCTTCCGCCGTTCAAGCGGCACGCCGACTGAGGGCACTGCCCGCTGCACGCCCGGCATTTCAGACTACGCATACTTTGTGAGACAAATGGTGGGGCCATTATTAATGATATAGTTTTATACTAAAGGGACTAACTATTGTAAGCAGGCTACGTATTAGGTTGGTTCTAGATGATGTGTCAACTTCATATAGCCGGATATTGGCTATACTATTAACCATGCTCTAAGTGTGATGTGAGTCGGAAAATTTATTAAGTCATCAATTAATAATTAACAGACGCCTTAATTACTCAGCCGTTTCTGATTCTTTTGGATACTGGGGCTATCATTTACTTGGACATGGGGTTTGGGCCAAAGGCCTACTATTATACTTGGTCTTACTCGCATGACCGACCTGACAGGCTCTACCCTAGCCGCCGTTGTATCATATGGTTTCGCACCGTTCCAGATCTTAGCGCCGCCACGCAATTCTTCTCCATCCCTCCTTCCGGCGTGCACTGCGAGAAGGGATAGCAGTCCTCCGAACCCCGCCTTTCGTGATCCTTTACGGGAGAGGGGCGATCAGGTTTTTGGGGAGCACACTCCTGTGACTGCTGCCAGTGACGACTTCCTCAACGACAGCCTTCTTCCCCGACCTTGGTAACTGTCGGTGTCAAAACCGGCGGATCTCGGGTAGGGGGTCCCGAACTATGCGTCTAAGGCGGATGGTAACAGGAGGCAGGGGACACGATGTTTACACAGGTTCGGGCCCTCTCGATGGAGGTAATACCCTACTTCCTACTTGATTGATCTTGATGATATGAGTATTACAAGAGTTGATCTACCACGAGATCATAGAGGCTAAACCCTAGAAGCTAGCCTATGGTATGATTGTTGTTGTCCTACGTACTAAACCCTCCGGTTTATATAGACACCGGAGGGGGCTAGGGTTACACAGAGTCGGTTACAAGGGAGGAGATCTACATATCCGTATTGCCAAGCTTGCCTTCCACGCCAAGGAGAGTCCCATCCGGACACGGGACAAAATCTTCAATCTTGTATCTTCATGGTCCAACAGTCCAGCCATAGGATATAGTCCGGCTGTCCGAGGACCCCTTAATCCAGGACTCCCTCAGTAGCCCCTGAACCAGGCTTCAATGACGATGAGTCCGGCGCGCAGATTGTCTTCGGCATTGCAAAGCGGGTTCCTCCTCCGAATACTCCATAGAAGATTTTGAACACAAGGATAGTGTCCGGCTCTGCAAAATAAATTTCGCATACCACCGTAGAGAGAATAATATTTCCACAAATCTAATCTGCTGACACATTCTGCAGCATGACATCACGCCACGGCCCGGTTATTATTCGAACCGTTTTTCACATCCAGCCATTGCACATATCGCGAGGCGGTTTTCTTGGCACGTCTTGTCGAAGCAAAGATCGTGTCCCCTTATCATGGGATTCTCATCAGTACGGGTCATGGGTAACCCAACCGTGCCATCAATTACGGCGCTTGGGGAATAAGCGGTTTTACCAGGCAAGTGGGGAGGCGCAGAATCCCTGCTGCCGTTATAAGGGGATAAGGACTCCCTTTCGCACCCACGCTTTCTTCTTCCCGATCCATTCCCCTTTGCTCGAGCTCCAGCGCCCAAGCGTTCATCTCCTCTGCCCACAAAGGCCTTCCGAAAATGTCCGGATCTGGAGCAGGAGGCAAGTGGATGGCCTCTGCCATCCGGGAGAAGGATATCAAAAAGCTTCGGGGGGCCGGGTATCTGGCCAAGAAAATCTGCCACCGTCTCCCGACGGCGGGACATATCGTCCCTAATCCGGAGCCCCACGAGAGAGTTGTATTCCTCCCTCACTTCGTCCGCGGGCTAGGGTTTCCCCTCCACCCATTCGTTCGCGGCATCATGTATTATTATGGGATCGATCTTCACGATCTGTCCCCTAATTCCTTCCTCAACATCTCGACATTCATTGTCGTGTGCGAGGCTTTTCTCCGCATCTCGCCACACTTCGGCTTATGGATGAAGATTTTTAATGTGAAGCCCAAGGTAGTGGGCGGCGAGCACACCGAGTGCGGGGGCGCTATGGTGAGCAAGATGCCCAACGTCACATGGCCAACAGGCACTTTTAACGATTCCGTCAAGGAGTGGCAACAGCAGTGGTTTTACATCACCGAGCCGCGCGGCACGGAATGGGCCGCTACTCCCGAGTTTCGATCCAGAGCCCCTCTGCGGCTTACATCCTGGGCCAAGAAGGGCCTGAACTGGTCCTCATCCGACGAATTGTCGGTGCTCCAGGCGCGCGTTAAAAATATGGGAGACAAGAACATCGGACTTGTCAATGTAGTCCAGGTGATGTTAGTTCGTCGGATCTTGTCTTGTCAACACCGGACTTGCAATCTATGGGAATTCGATCCGGCCAAGCACCAAACCCTGCGAGAGCTTTTCGGCTCCTCGCACAAAGACATCTGGAGGGTGCTTTTCAAGTCCAGCAAATCATCGCCGGACTCCGCTGAAGACCACGGGTTCCAACTGTCCCGCCCTGCAAGTTCGGTAAGTCATCATACTTTTTTATCCGCTTAACCCAAAGGAAGCGCTTAATGCGTTTTCTACAACTCTCCTAGGGCTGGACGAAGAAGGCGGAGCAGATGCATTGTCCGGCCCCGCTGCCCGAAGAACCGGCCGTCCCACTTCTGACGAAGATGTTGGTCCCGGCGCCTTACAAGGTGCCGAAGAAGACGGCCGAGAAGGAGGCCAAAAAGACCCGGGGCGGCCTTCGTCGTCGCGGCACTTCTGACACAATATCCGAAGGCTCTGATGCCTGTTCTGCCTCCGAAGAGGACGAGGAGGAGGAAGATGAATCCCCTACAGGGGGAAGAAAGAAGAGGACGGCCTCCGCACACTTGGAGGCCGAGTTGCCTAAAAGGGGAAAAGCTCCTCTTCCAGAGGAGTCTACTGCCGCCGCCGACAGCGGCCCGGCATGGGATCGCAGGGCCCAGCCCCTGGTGAATTCGTGAGTATATTGAATCCGAGTACGTTTATGCGTCCAGACTCATCATGGCATAATATTTTAAGCTGAGCCATATTATTTTGTAGTCCGGCGAGGTCATGTACCAATCAATCCTCATCAGAGGATTTGCTGAGCTTGGATGCTATGGAGAGCGAGACGCCCCCGAAGGCTCCTTCCTCCAAACAGGTGAATAACACCGAGGCTTCGTCCCAGGGGGGCCTCGGCCAAGAAGGAGACGGAAAGACCGTGAAGGGGCGCCTGAAGGTCAGACTTCTGGGGCCGGACACATGGGGGAGAAAATTCCCATGGGAGCTGACGGCGGGGGCCATCTTGAATTCGGCTCCCAGCCGGATGCAATTCTGGATACCAACACGGATCCAGAATCAAGCAGGCAGCCTCTCTCGATTGGAGGGGGCATGCCTGTTCCATCGGCAATCTCTGTCCAACCAGAGGTGTCAGATGCTTTGTTGGTGGCGCTGAAGAGCGCCTCCATCATCGACGAACACCGTGCCCTTATGGGTGCGGTGATTAAGAAGATTCAGTCTGCTGAGAGTGGACTGAATGAAGCCTGCATCGGCCTTATAAAAGGTTATGAGGTATGTTTTATGAGGTTTCGAAGAGTGTCATGGTATGGATAGTAGCCCCTGATACACTGTTCGGTGAAAGAAGGAAGCGGACAGAGGATCAAATTTAGGATCACAGGAAGACTCATTGGATGAGATCTATTTCTCTTCTGCTATAAGCAGACGTCTGTAGCGGCTACTGCCTCTCATACTGCGGAGGTCTCCGGACTGAATCAAAGTCTGGAGCGGGCCAAAGAAGAACTTGGCCAGTTAAAAATGCAGTTGCGAGATAAACAAGGTATGCGCAAGTCTTGTTCGCGTTTATTGCGAATGAATTTTCAGTATGATAAAATATGTTTCATGATCTGCGTTAGGGATGATGACCGAAGTCGAGGCTCTTAAGAAGGCTGTGGCCGAGGCCGAGAAAAAGGCAGCCACAGAGCAGGCTCTTCGTGAAAAGCACGAGGCCGGGGTTATAAAAGCCGAGCAGGAGCTGCAAGAGGCCGTGAGGAAATGCGAGACCTTGGAGCAGAGTTTAAGGGAGAAAGAATCCGAACTTACCAAGGCGCATCAGGCCACGAGCGATGCCCGGGGGGAGACCCAAAGCGCCCTGCAGGGGATCCAAGAGGCGAGAAAGATCGCGGCGGGTAGGGCTTTTTCCATGTAAAGCAGGTATTTGAGGGGAAAATTATGTTTCTAATTTTGAATTCTAATTTCGCAGGGGTATTTGCCGAGCTGCCCCGTAGCATATCAGATGCCGCCCAATTCTACCGAGCCGAAGAAAAGAACACTGCGGATAAGCTCTTCTGGTCGCAGTATTTGGCACCGAATTATCCGGTGCCTTTTGCCGATCAACTGAAACAGTTGATCGAACTGCATAAGGCGGCGGAACTAGCCATGAAGGATATGATTATCCGGTTATGGCCCGTCGAGCCGATTCCGAGCAGCTATTTCGGGCTCGTGAAGCGGCTTGCAAGCGCTTGCCCTCGACTTGACGTCATCAAGCGGTCGGTCTGCATAGAAGGTGCGCGAATGGCCTTCGCCCGCGCAAAGGTGCACTGGGGGAAGATGGATGCTGAAAAGCTGACGACCGAAGGGCCGCCAGTGGGGAAGGAGCACCGCAAGCCCGAATTATATTATGAAAGTGTCCTAAAAGGATCCTACCTTGCAGCAGAGCTATGCACCAAGGACATTATATTTCCATGAATGCAAATCATGTTGTCCTTTGTAATGTTTGAACAAGGTCATTTATTTATTGCCTGTTATATAAAAGTTTACCCTCCTGTGCGGCCGTTTTATATTGGAAACCTGAGAGTTGGCCAGTCGTCGGCTTCTGCCCCCACGTAAGAAGTACGGGGGTGTTCGGGATAAACCTGAGCACTCTTTATCTCAGTTTTGGGTCCTTCGAAGGAGGTGCTCAGCACAACGAACCAGGCAATCGGACTATAAGGCTTTAACACTCCCACTTAGCCATAGGAGCTTTAGTAAGGTAGGCGCAGCCCCTGGTGTTCGGGAGACCGTACTAGGGGCTCTATAAGCACCTGATCGGAGGAAAAACCGATCCATCGCACGCTGCATTGGTTATGGCATTATGCGGGAGAAATCCTTAAAGATTTTACGACCTCTCGAACAGCTGACCAGCTCTCGCCGTATCATGACAATCAGTTTTTGGCTTTCTCTACTGAGGTGCTCGTCCGGAAGAACCGGGACACAATCGCAGTAGTTCTCCCAGTGCTACCTTAGCCGATATAGCGGAACGCAAGGTACCAAAACATGGGAGCCGGGCAAACCCAACTATTGACCCAAGACATGATTCGGAGCTGATGCATATAGTGCTATAAGTTCGGGGTGCCAAACTTCCATGAAGGTGTTCGGACTTTATTGCCGTATTATGGGTAAAACGAAGCCCCTAGCATATTTTAAGGCATATCGCTGTGTACGGATGCCACTTGACAAAAGAATTTCAATAAGAAATAACAGCAGGTAAGCGTCATATAAATCCACATATTGTATTGGAATAGTACGTCTATGCGTATGAGTACAGGTAATGTGATAAAAAGGAAATATGACTGTGGAACCTGCTGGGACCAGGGGAAGAAGCTGTGTGCGGATCCGGAGTATAGTCGGATGGTCACCGCGGGGAATATCTATGGATTCCCTTGCACGTTCGAGCTGCTTCCATATCGCCCGTCCTGGTTGGCGCAAAAGTGAACCTGCGAAGGAAATGTAAGAAATGTTTCCGTGCCGAAGAGCGGTTGAGCCGCTGAGTGCGGCCTGTCCTGGCCTTCGCCAGAGTGTTTAACTGAGCTCCGGACGAGCCGGGCTATCCTTCCGCGAAGTAGTTCGAAGTCCTTTGACAGTGTCCGGGAGCCTGGCCGTCGACTCGAGGTTCGGCTGCAAGATGCTGCTCGTCGCTTCTGCTGTTAAGGCAGCGGTGTACTCATTGGTGCCGAAGTAAAGTTCATCCTTGCCACGATCCGTGATGACGCCGCGTGGACCGGGCATTTTGAGCTTGCGGTAGGTATAATGTGGCACCGCGTTGAATCGAGCAAACGCGGTTCGTCCGAGCAGTGCCTAATGATCACTGCAGAAAGGGACGATTTTGAAGATTAACTCTTCGGTACGGTAATTGTCTGGTGATCCGAAGACTACCTCAAGGGCGATGGAGCCTGTATAGCTGGTTTCCACACCTGGTATAATGCCTCTAAAAGTGGTTGTAGTGGGTTTGATCACCGAATGATCGATGCCCATCTTGCGCACTGTGTCCTGATAAAGCAGGTTCAGGCTGCTGCCACCGTCCATAAGACTCGGGTGAGGTGAAATCCATCAATGATGGGATCAAGGACCAATGCGGCAGAACCGCCGTGACGGATACTAGTGGGGTGGTCCCTACTATCAAAAGTGATCGGACAAGAAGACCATGGGTTGAACTTTGGGGCGACTGGCTCCATCGCATAGACGTCCCTTAGTGCATGCTTCCGTTCCCTCTTGGGAATATGGGTTGCGTATATCATATTCACCGTTTTCACTTGGGGAGGAAATTTCTTTTGTCCTCCTGTGTTCGGCGGCCGGGGCTCCTCTTCGTCGTCGCTATGCAGCCCCTTGTCCTTGTTTTCGGCATTCAACTTGCCGGCCTGCTTGAACACCCAGCATTCTCTGTTGGTATGGGTGGCTGGCATTCCTGGGGTGCCATGAATTTGGCATTGGCGATCGAGTATTCGGTCCAGAATGGATGGACCCGAATTGTTATTTTCGACTGGCCCCTTTCGCTGACCGGACTTTGAGCCACTAAACCCAGCATTAACTGCCGTATCTTCAGCGTTTTCACCATATTTTCCGCGCTTATGTTTGTCGCGTCGTGGTTTGCCGTTGCTATCCCTGGCCTCTGATGTGACAGGTTTGCTTGCTATGTTGTTGCTACGAGCCAACCAGCTATCCTCGCCCGCGCAAAAGCGGGTCATAAGTGTCGTGAGGGCTGCCATAGTCTTCGGCTTCTCCTGGCCGAGGTGCCGGGCGAGCCACTCATCCCGGATGTTATGCTTAAATGCTGCTAAGGCCTCTACATCCGGACAGTCGACAATTTGGTTTTTCTTAGTTAGGAACCGGGTCCAGTATTTCGTGGCCGATTCCCCTGGCTGCTGAGTTATATGACTCAAGTCATCAGCATCCGGTGGTCGCACATAAGTGCCCTGGAAGTTGTCAAGGAATGCATCTTCCAAATTCTCCCAACTGCCAATGGAGTCTGCTGGCAAGCTATTCAGCCAATGCCGAGCTGGTCCTTTGAGTTTAAGTGGGAGGTATTAGATGGCATGTAGATCATCACCGCGAGCCATGTGGATGTGGAGGAGGAAATCCTCAATCATACCGCGGGATCTGTTGTACCATCATATGATTCAATGTTTACGGGTTTGAAACCCTCTGGGAATTCGTGATCCATTACTTCATCAGTGAAGCGTAGGGGGTGTGCGGCGCCTCTGTGCCGGGCTATATCACGACGCAGTTCATACGAGTCTTATCTGCTGTATTCGGCCCGACCGGATTTGCTTTTAGTGTATCTGGCGTGACGGTCATCGTCCCGCGTTGGGGCGTGCCCCCGTGATCCGTAGATCGATCTTGCATTTTTTGCTTTGTTTTCCAATACGTCTCGCAGGTCCCGCGTGTTGCCCCGGGCCTTGGTATTTTTGCTTGAACGGCGACGGGGTGCGGGCTGGACTTCGGGCTGATATGCCTCTCTGTCCCGGCCACGAGGTGGCCGATCAGCCGCATCATACGCTGGTGATGTAGGTTTCAATGCTTCCTCCTCGAGTTGGGGTAGCAACCTGCACTTTTGGTAACTCTTGGTTGGGCGTTCGAGTTCGAATTCCTCGGCCGCAAGGACTTCGGTCCATCTATCCGCTAGTAGATCTTGATCAGCTCGAAGCTGTTGTTGCTTTTTCTTCAGGCTGTTTGCTGTGGCTATAACCCGGCGCTTGAAGCGCTCCTGTTCGACGGGATCCTCAGGCACGATAAATTCTTCGTCGTCGAGACTCACCTCGTCTTCGGAGAGAGGCATGTAATTGTCATCATCTGATTCTCCGTCTGCTGCCTGTTCCGGAGGGCTAGTTTGTTCATCCTCCCGCTCGAGGTCTGGCTGGAGGGGATTATCATCATCTTCGGCACTATCCGAAGCCTTATTGTCTCTTGTGCCGGTATCGCTACTTTTGCTATGGCGGGACTTAGAGCGGCGCCGCTGACGTCAGTGCTTGGATTGCTTCTTGGAGGGGTTATCCTCCATTGTCTTATCGCCATCCCCTTGTTTGGGGGTGTCCACCATGTATATGTCATATGATGAGGTGGCAGTCCAGCGCCCTGTGGGCGGTGGTTCTTGTTCGTCTCCTGCATCGTCGTCCATACCGTTGATGTCTTCGGAGCCGAAGTCAAGCATGTCGGTTAAATCATCGACAGTGGCTACTAAGTGGGTGGTGGGTGGGGAGCGAATTTCTTCGTCGTCCGCATCCCATTCTAGCCGGACATAGTTCGGCCAAGAATCTCCTGACAAGGAGAGAGACCTCAACGAGTTTAACACGTCTCCAAAGGGCGAGTGCTGAAAGATATCCGCGGAGGTAAACTCCATGATCGGTGCCCAATCGGATTCGATAGGCACGGACGCGGGCGGCTCGGATCCCATGGCCGGGGACGAATCCAACGGTTCGGCAACACGGGTCTCGTAGGAGGTGAAGTCAGTATTCGGCTCTATCACCACTGAGTGTGCGGCCTCCGTGGCAGGGTCCATCCACCCGTCCTCAGATGGCGCAATTTGTACCAGATTGAGGGCCGGAGCAGTTGCAGGTGTGATCTACCGAACACTGTCCGATGGCAGAGTTAAGTCATGCTCGTCGTGATTGTGTGGCGCCCCCGACACGGGCCCGAATCCGTCGAAGATCAAGTCTCCGCGGATGTCGGCAGTATAGTACAAGTTTCCAAACCTGATCTGATGGCCAGGGGCGTAGCTCTCAATCTGCTCCCGATGGCCAGCGAATTGGCCCGCAGTACGAAGCCGCCGAATACAAAGATCTGTCCGGGGAGGAAAACCTCACCCTGCATCGCATCGTTGTCGATGATCGGAGGAGCCATCTAGCCTTACGGTGACGGCACAGTGGAACTCTCAATGAAGGCACCAATGTCGGTGTCAAAACCGGCGGATCTCGGGTAGGGGGTCCCGAACTGTGCGTCTAAGGCGGATGGTAACAGGAGGCAGGGGACACGATGTTTACCCAGGTTCGGGCCCTCTCGATGGAGGTAATACCCTACTTCCTGCTTGATTGATCTTGATGATACGAGTATTACAAGAGTTGATCTACCACGAGATCGTAGAGGCTAAACCCTAGAATCTAGCCTATGGTATGATTGTTGTTGTCCTACGGACTAAACTCTCTGGTTTATATAGACACCGGAGGGGGCTAGGGTTACACAGAGTCGGTTACAAGGGAGGAGATCTACATATCCGTATTGCCAAGCTTGCCTTCCACGCCAAGGAGAGTCCCATCCGGACACGGGACGAAGTCTTCAATCTTGTATCGTCATAGTCCAACAGTCCGGCCATAGGATATAGTCCGGCTGTCCGAGGACCCCTTAATCCAGGACTCCCTCAGTAACCTCTTCATCAACGAGATGAGTGACAACATCAACCACATCGGTTCTGCTCCCGCTGTACAGTATGTGATTCTGTCCTCCTGGTTTAGTCCGCATCATTACTTTGATCTTTGCAATTGTCGTCATGATCTATTTACTATTGATTCGGATTACATCTCATAGTAAATTGCTCATATATTCAACAATCCAATCCAAAAACCTGATTATAGGCAATTTACTCCGAGTGGTTTTGCTGCGCTTTTGAAGCCGCCTACTTTTAAGGGGGTGCATTACAAAAGGTGGCGCACAAGAGCAGTATATTGGTTTCAGATCATGTACTGCTATGACGCCACTAAGGGTAAGCCTGAGGGCGATCTTAATCCTACACTGCAGGAAGCTTTTGAGAACTTGGATACCCTCTTCAAAGCCGCCCTGTTGAGTGTTCTCGACGATTCCATTGTGGATTCATATATGTCGTTTGACAGCGGCAAAGACATGTTGGCTGCGCTCGAGGCCATGTTTGGGGCCTCGGGCGCTGGCAACGAGTTGTACGTCATCGAGCAGTTCTGTGACTACAAGATGACTGATGAGCGCTCTGTTGTTCAGTAGACTCATGAGATACAATCACTCGCTAAGGAACTTGAGTACTTCAAGTGTGTGTTGCCGGATAAATTTGTTGCTGGGACCATCATTGCCAAGCTTCCACCTTCGTGGAACGATTTTGCTACTTCTCTAAAAAAACAAGAGACATGAGTTTTCCATTTCAGATCTCATTAGCACTCTTCATTTTGAAGAGAAGGAGAGAGCAAAAGACACACGTGCTCGGGTTGCTGAGGGAGCTTCTAGTGTTGGGGAACGTAGCAATAATTCAAAAATTCCTTACGTGTCACCAAGACCAATCTAGGAGATGCTAGCAATGAGAGAGAGGGACTGCATCTTCATACCCTTGAAGATCGCTAAGCGGAAGCATTACAAGAATGCGGTTGATGGAGTCGTACTCGCGGCGATTCAAATCGCGGAAGATCCAATCTAGCGCCGAACGGACGGTGCCTCCGCGCTCAACACACGTACAGCCCGGGGACGTCTCCTCCTTCTTGATACTGCAAGGGGAGAGGAGAAGTTGAGGGAGAACTCCAGCAGCACGACGGCGCGGTGGCAATGGAGCTCGTGGTTCTCCGGCAGAGCTTCGCTAAGCACTACGGAGGAGGAGGAGGAGGTGTATGAGGAGGGAGGGCTGCGCCAGGGAAGAGGTGCGGCTGCCATCCCACCCCTCCACTATATATAGGGGCAAGGGGAGAGGGGGAGGCGCCCTAGTGTTTCCCCTAGGGGGCGGCGACCAAGAAGATTGGATCTCCCTAGGGAAAATCCTAGGGAGACTTGCCCCCCAAGCCAAGCAGGTGGAGGCTTGCCTCCCAAGCCAGGTGGGGGCGCCCCACCTCCCCAAGTAACGTAGGAAAGGGTGTGGGGGGCGCACCACCCCTTAGTGGGCTGGTTTTCCCCTTCCCCTTTGGCCCATGAGGCCCTCCAACACTTGTCGGGGCTCCCGAAACACCTTTCGGTCATGCTGGCCATAGCCTGGTACCCCCGGAACACTTCCGGACTCCAATACCCTTCGTCCAATATATCGATCTTCACCGACGGACCATTCCGGAACTCCTCGTGATGTCCGGGATCTCATCCGGGACTCCGAACAACCTTCGGTAACCACATACTATTTCCCATAACAACTCTAGCGTCACCGAACCTTAAGTGTGTAGACCCTACGGGTTCGGGAACCATGCAGACATGACCGAGACACCTCTCCGGCCAATAACCAATAGCGGGATCTGGATACCCATATTGGTTCCCACATGTTCCACGATGATCTCATCGGATGAACCACGATGTCGGGGATTCAATCAATCCTGTATACAATTCTCTTTGTCTATCGGTATGTTACTTGCCCGAGATTCGATCATCGGTATCCCAATACCTTGTTCAATCTCGTTACCGGCAAGTCTCTTTACTCGTTCCATAACGCATGATCCCGTGCCTAACTTCTTAGTCACATTGAGCTCATTATGATGATGCATTACCGAGTAGGCCCAGAGATACCTCTCCGTCATACGGAGTGACAAATCCCAGTCTCGATTCGTGCCAACCCAACAGAAACTTTCGGAGATACCTGTAGTGCACCTTTATAGCCACCCAGTTACGTTGTGACGTTAAATGATACTTGACATTAGAAAAGCTCTTAGCAAACGAACTACACGATCTTGTGCTATGCTTAGGATTGGGTCTTGTCCATCACATCATTCTTCTAATGATGTGATCCCGTTATCAATGACATCCAATGTCCATGGTCAGGAAACCATAACCATCTATTGATCAACGAGCTAGTCAACTAGAGGCTTACTAGGGACATGTTGTGGTCTATGTATTCACACATGTATTACGGTTTCCAGTTAATGCAATTATAGCATGAACAATAGACAATTATCATGAAGAAGGAAATACAATAAAAACCATTTTATTATTGCCTCTAGGGCATATTTCCAACAGTCTCCCACTTGCACTAGAGTCAATAATCTAGTTCAGATCACCATGTGATTGTAATGAATCCAACACCCATGTGGTTTGTTCATATCTCGCTTGTGAGAGAGGTTACTAGTCAACGGGTCTGAACCTTCCAGATCCGTGTGTGCTTTACAAATCTCTATGTCATCTTGTAGATGCAGCTACCACGCGCTACTTGGAGCTATTCCAAACAACTGCTCTACTATACGAATCCGGTTTACTACTCAGAGTCATCCGGATTAGTGTCAAAGTTTGTATCGACGTAACCCTTTACGACGAACTCTTTTACCACCTCCATAATCGAGAAAATTCCTTAGTCCACTAGTTACTAAGGATAAGTTCGACCGCTGTCATGTGATCCATTCCTGGATCACTATTGTACCCCTTGACTAACTCATGGCAAGGCACACTTCAGGTGCGGTACACAACATAGCATACTGTAGAGCCGACGTCTAAAGCATGGGGGACGACCGTCGCCCTTTCTCTCTCTTCTTTCGTGGTCAGGTCTTGAGTCTTACTCAATACTCACACCTTGTAACACAGCCAAGAACTCCTTCTTTGCTGATCTATTTTGAACTCTTTCAAAATCCTGTCACGGTATGTATTCATTTGAAAGTACTATTAAGCGTTTTTTGATCTATCCTTATAGATCTTGATGCTCAATGTTCAAGTAGCTTAATCCAGGTTTTCCATTGAAAAACACTTTTCAAATAACCCTGCATGCTTTACAGAAATTCTACATCATTTCTGATCAACAATATGTTAACAACATATACTCATCAAAAATTCTATAGTGCTCCCACTCACTTCTTTGGAAATACAAGTTTCTCATAAACTTTGTAAAAAACCCAAAATCTTTGATCATCTCATCAAAGCGTACATTCCAACTCCGAGATGCTTACTCCAGTCCTTAGAAGGATTGCTGGAGCTTTGCATACTTGTTAGAATCTTTCAGGATTGACAAAACCTTCTGGTTGTATCACATACAACTTTTCCTCAAGAAAATCGTCGAGGAAACAATGTTTTGACATCCTATCTGCAAGATTTCATAAATAATGCAGTAACTGCTAATATAATTCCAACAGACTCTTAGCATCGCTACGAGTGAGAAAATCTCATCGTAGTCAACTCCTTGAACTTATCGGAAAAACATCTTAACGACAAGTCGAGCTTTCTTAACGGTGATACTTACCATCATTGTCTGTCTTCCCTTTTGAAATCCATGTGTACCCAACAGCCTTACGACCATCAAGTAGTTCTTTCAAAGTCTATACTTTGTTTTCATACATGGGTCCTCTCGGTTTTATGGCCTCAAGCCATTCGTCGGAAGCCGGGCCCACCATCGCTTCTCCATAGCTCGTAGGTTCATTGTTGTCTAGAAACATGACTTCCAAGACAGGATTACGTACCACTCTGAAGTAGTACGCATCCTTGTCGACCTACGAGGTTTGGTAGTGACTTGATCCGAAATTTCATGACCACTATCATAAGCTTCCACTTCAATTGGTGTAGGTGCCACAGGAACAACTTCCTGTGCCCTGCTACACACTAGTTGAAGTCATGGTTCAATAACCTCATCATGTCTCCACCATCCTCCCACTCAATTCTTTCGAGAGAAACTTTTCCTCGAGAAAGGACCCGTTTCTAGAAACAATCACTTTTGCTTCCAGATCTGAAATAGGAGGTATACCCAACTGTTTTGGGTATTCTATGAAGATGCATTTATCCACTTTGGGTTCGAGCTTATGAGCCTGAAACTTTTTCACATAAGCGTCGCAGCCCCAAACTTTTAAGAAACGACGGCTTAGGTTTCTCTAAACCATAGTTCATATGGTGTCGTCTCAACGGAATTGCGTGGTGCCCTATTTAAAGTGAATGCGGTTGTCTCTAATGCCTAACCCATAAACGATAGTGTAATTCGATAAGAGACATCATGGTATGCACCATATCCAATAGGGTGCAGTTATGATGTTCGGACACACCATCACACTATGGTGTTCCAGGCGGTATTAGTCGTGAAACAATTTCCACAATTTCTTAATTGTGTGCCAAACTCGTAACTCAGATATTCATCTCTATGATCATATCACAGACATTTTATCCTCTTGTCACGACGATCTTCAACTTCACTCTGAAATTACTTGAACCTTTCAATAATTCAGACTTGTGTTTCATCAAGTAAATATACTCAGCATCTACTCAAATCATCTGTGAAGCAAGAACATAACGATATCCACTGCATGCCTCAGCACTCATTGGACTGCACACATCAAAATGTATTACTTCCAACAAGTTGCTTTCTTGTTCCATCTTTACTGAAAACGAGGCCTTTCAGTCATCTTGCCCATGTGGTATGATTTGCATGTCTCAAGTGATTCAAAATCAAGTGAGTCCAAACGATCCATCTATATGGACTTTCTTCATGCATATATACTAATAGACATGGTTCGCATGTCTCAATCTTTTCAAAAACGAGTGAGTCCAAAGATCCATCTACATGGAGCTTCTTCATGCGTTTTATCCCAATATGACTCAAATAGTAGTGCCACAAGTATGTGGTACTATCATTACTATCTTATATCTTTTGGCATGAACATGTGTATCACTACGATCGAGATTCAATAAACCATTCATTTTAGGTGCAAGACCATTGAAGGTATTATTCAAATAAAAAGAGTAACCAGTATTCTCCTTAAATGAATAACCGTTTTGTGATAAACATAATCCAATCATGTCTATGCTCAACGCAAACACCAAATAACAATTATTTCGGTTTAACACCAATCTCGATGGTAGAGGGAGCATGCGATGCTTGATCACATCAACCTTGGAAACACTTCCAACACATATCGTCATCTCACCTTTAGCTAGTTTCCGTTTATTCCGCAGCTTTTATTTCGAGTTACTAACACTTAGCAACCGAACTGTTATCTAATACCCTGGTGATACTAGGAGTACTAGTAAAGTACACATTAATATAATGTATATCCAATATACTTCTGTCGACCTTGCCAGCCTTCTCATCTACGAAGTATCTAGGGTAGTTCTGCTTCAGTGACCGTTCCCCTCATCTCAGAAGCACTTAGTCTCGGGTTTGGGTTCAACCTTGGGTTTCTTCACTAGAGCTGCAACTGATTTGCCGTTTCATGAAGTATCCCTTCTTGCCCTTGCCCTTCTTGAAACTACTGGTTTTACTAACCATCAACAATTGATGCTCCTACTTGATATCTACTTTCGCGGTGTCAAACATCGCGAATAGCTCGAGGATCATCATATCTATCCCTGATATGTTGTAGTTCATCACGAAGCTCCAGTAGCTTGGTGGCAGTGACTTTGGAGAACCATCACTATCTCATCTGGAAGACAACTCCCACTCGCTTCAAGCGATTGCAGTACTCAGACAATCCGAGCACATGCTCAACGATTGAGCTTTTCTCCCTTAGTTTGCAGGCTTAAGAAACTTGTCAGAGGTCTCATACCTCTTGACGTGGGCACTAGTCTGAAATCCCAATTTCAGTCTTTGGAACATCTCATATGTTCTACGACGTTTCAAAACCGTCTTTGGCGCCTCAATTCTAAACCGTTAGCATTACGCACTGAACTATCACGTAGTCATCAAAACGTGTATGTCAGATGTTCGCAACATCCACAGACGACGCTCGAGGTTCAGCACACCGAGCGGTGCATTAAGGACATAAGCCTTCTGTGCAGCAATGAGGACAATCCTCAGTTTGCGGACCCAGTCCGCATAATTGCTACTATCAACTTTCAACTAAATTTTCTCTAGGAACATATCTTAAACAGTAGAACTAAAGCGTAAGCTACGACATAATTTGCAAAGACCTTTTGACTATGTTCATGATAATTAAGTTCATCTAATCAAATTATTTAATGAACTCCCACTCAGATAGACATCCCTCTAGTCATCTAAGTGATACATGATCGAGTCAACTAGGCCGTGTCCGATCATCACGTGAGACGGACTAGTCATCATTGGTGAACATCTCCATGTTGATCGTATCTACTATACGACTCATGTTCGACCTTTCGGTCTCTTGTGTTCTGAGGCCATGTCTGTACATGCTAGGCTCATCAAGTCAACCTAAGTGTTTCACATGTGTAAATCTCGCTTACACCCGTTGTATGCGAACGTTAGAATCTATCACACCCGATCATCACGTGGTGCTTCGAAACAACGAACCTTCGCAACGGTGCACAGTTAGGGGGAACACATCTCTTGAAATTTTAGTGAGGGATCATCTTATTTATGCTACCGTTGTTCTAAGCAAATAAGATGTAAACATGACAAACATCACATGCAAATCGTAAAGTGACATGATATGGCCAATATCATCTTGCGCCTTTTGATCTCCATCTTCGAGGCGCGGCATGATCACCTTCATCACCGGCATAACACCATGATCTCCATCATCGTGTCTTCATGAAGTTGTCTCGCCAACTATTACTTCTACTACTATGGCTAATGGTTAGCAATAAAGTAAAGTAATTACATGGCGTTTTCATTGACACGCACGTCATAAAATAAATTAAGACAACTCCTATGGCTCCTGCCGGTTGTCATACTCATCGACATGCAAGTCGTGATTCCTATTACAAGAACATGATCAATCTCATACATCACATATATCATTCATCACATCCTTTTGGCCATATCACATCCAATAGCATACCCTACAAAAACAAGTTAGACGTCCTCTAATTGTTGTTGCATGTTTTACGTGGCTGCTATGGGTTTCTAGCAAGAACGTTTCTTACCTACGCAAAAGCCACAACGGTGATATGCCAATTGCTATTTACCCTTCATAAGGACCCTTTTCATCGAATCTGATCCAACTAAAGTGGGAGAGACAAACACCCGCTAGCCACCTTATGCATCAAGTGCATGTCAGTCGGTGGAACCTGTCTCACGTAAGAGTACGTGTAAGGTCGGTCCGGGCCGCTTCATCCCACAATGCCGCAATAAAGATAAGACTAGTAACGGTAAGCAAATTGAACAAATCATCGCCCACAACTACTTTGTGTTCTACTCGTGCATAGAATCTACGCATAAACCTGGCTCTGATACCACTGTTGGGGAACGTAGCAATAATTCAAAAATTTCCTACGTGTCACCAAGACCAATCTAGGAGATGCTAGCAACGAGAGAGAGGGAGTGCATCTTCATACCCTTGAAGATCGCTAAGCGGAAGCGTTACAAGAACGCGGTTGATGGAGTCGTACTCGCGGTGATTCAGATCGCAGAAGATCCGATCTAGCGCCGAACGGACGGCGCGTCCGCGTTCAACACACGTACAGCCCGGGGACGTCTCCTCCTTCTTGATCCAGCAAGGGGAGAGGAGAAGTTGAGGGAGAACTCCAACAGCACGACGGCGTGGTGGCAATGGAGCTCGTGGTTCTCCGGCAGAGCTTCGCTAAGCACTACGGAGGAGGAGGAGGAGGTGTATGAGGAGGGAGTGCTGCGCCAGGGAAGAGGTGCGGCTGCCATCCCACCCCTACACTATATATAGGGGCAAGGGGAGAGGGGGAGGCGCCCTAGGGTTTCCCCTAGGGGGCGGCGGCCAAGCAGATTGGATCTCCCTAGGGAAAATCCTAGGGAGACTTGCCCCCCAAGCCAAGCAGGTGGAGGCTTGCCTCCCAAGCCAGGTGGAGGCGCCCCACCTCCCCAAGTAACGTGGGAAAGGGTGTGGGGGGCGCAACACCCCTTAGTGGGCTGGTTTGCCCCTTCCCCTTTGGCCCATGAGGCCCTCCAACACTTGCCGGGGCTCCTGAAACACCTTTCGGTCATGCTGGCCATAGCCTGGTACCCTCGGAACACTTCCGGACTCCAATACCCTTCGTCCAATATATCGATCTTCACCGCCGGACCATTCCGGAACTCCTCGTGATGTCCGGGATCTCATCCGGGACTCCAAACAACCTTCGGTAACCACATACTATTTCCCATAACAACTCTAGCGTCACCGAACCTTCAGTGTGTAGACCCTACGGGTTCGGGAACCATGCAGACATGACCGAGACACCTCTCCGGCCAATAACCAATAGCGGGATCTGGATACCCATATTGGCTCCCACATGTTCCACGATGATCTCATCGGATGAACCACGATGTCGGGGATTCAATCAATCCCGTATACAATTCTCTTTGTCTATCGGTGTGTTAATTGCCCGAGATTCGATCGTCGGTATCCCAATACCTTGTTCAATCTCGTTACCGGCAAGTCTCTTTACTCGTTCCATAACGCATGATCCCGTGCCTAACTCCTTAGTCACATTGAGCTCATTATGATGATGCATTACCGAGTGGGCCCAGAGATACCTCTCCGTCATACGGAGTGACAAATCCCAGTCTCGATTCGTGCCAACCCAACAGACACTTTCGGAGATACCTGTAGTGCACCTTTATATCCACCCAGTTACGTTGTGACGTTTGGTACACCCAAAGCATTCCTACGGTATCCGGGAGTTGCACAATCTCATGGTCTAAGGAAATGATACTTGACATTAGAAAAGCTCTTAGCAAACGAACTACACGATCTTGTGCTATGCTTAGGATTGGGTCTTGTCCATCACATCATTCTCCTAATGATGTGATCCCGTTATCAATGACATCCAATGTCCATGGTCAGGAAACCATAACCATCTATTGATCAACGAGCTAGTCAACTAGAGGCTTACTAGGGACATGTTGTGGTCTATGTATTCACACATGTATTACGGTTTCCAGTTAATACAATTATAGCATGAACAATAGACAATTATCATGAACAAGGAAATACAATAATAACCATTTTATTATTGCCTCTAGGGCATATTTCCAACATCTAGTGCCCACATGCTACACGAGAAGAACTTCCAGCCCAACCAACCCCAAAACAACAAGAACAAATCTCAGCGGAAAGGCAAGTATGATGCAAAGAACAAGCCGTCACATTCTACCAACTTCAAGAAGAATTCTCATAACGGGAAGGAATACAAACCTCAATTTTGGTAGCACCGCGGAAAACTTATATGGCTGCATCTACCTGCTGTCAGCTAACCTCATGGTGCTCCAGGTAGGTACAATGACCACCGCAAGATGAAATAAGCTTATTCATACATTGACTTGCTGATTGCAGTGCGGAACGATCCTGTCATGTGTCGAGTAGCAAACAAGCAGTGCAGCCGAAGGTGGAAACCAACCAAGGACTTATGAAATTATATATAATCTTGCTAAGGCAGGTCAGTATCCCCTTCGTCCAGATGATCATGTTTTGTCATGCCGAGCTATTGATGTGTGCTACTGTTTTGCAACGCCGTTTAAGTATAGCTATTGTTTTCCTATCTTTTCATATTCACGACAATGAAGATGATTTCAGGGGAACTACACAATATGGACTCATGTTGAGTCATCTCTATTGCCTCATGTGTTTGCTGCAAATGTGTCAGCATCAATTGCAAGATGAGGCAGCTAGCTAGCTGTGGAGTTGCCAACATGCTCAAAGTGCTCGCAACATTGAGAAGAAACAAGCATGCCCAAGAAATTAATGCATGCGCAGGGAGGCCCTTTGCTCAGAGAAGCATCGACCAATTTTCTTTATTTCCACACCTTCTCACAGCTTTGTATTGGTTATAGTATGGTGAATCATTGAGATGCATAAACATGCTGAACTTTTGTTCTTCTGAATGTTAGTATGCATACCGTATCTTCTGAAGCTTAGTTTAATGTGAATGTTGACTAGCCTGTGAACCTTCACAATCTAGTAAGTATATTGTAGGCCTGTTATTTGACACCTCACTTTGCCTGCTACGGTGTGAGTGTCTGCATCCAGTACCGCATCCTCTAATTTGGTGGATGCCAAGTTGAAAAAGGTTACCGATGAGTAGCCATAAGCTGGAGGCGTCTCTTTCTTTTCGAATGGGCAATAAGCTGGAGAGTGTCTCGGGCTGCCTCTAGCACAAGGCCCTCCAGTACGAAACACGGACAGCTGACTGGGCCGATACAAAAGCCTATCCACCTTAAAGCCCATTTGTTTTTGTTTTTTGCGAGGAGAAGCCCATATTTCTTGAAGAGGGGGTGATCCCAGGAAAACCCTCCTTCCTCCTTCCTTCCACTTACGCTTCTGTCTCGCCCCAATTCCCCCCGCTCCCCATCTTCCTCACTCTTCCAGAAAACCCCTGCTCACCTTCTTCCTCACTCGTATAGAAAACGCCTGCTCCTCTTCTTCCACTCCTACAGAAAACCCCAGCCCTCCTTCTTCCCCACTCGCAGTGCCACTAGGCTCGTCTCTGGCTACTCTGCTCAAACCCGTGAGCTCGGCGCGACGCCCACAAGGAAAATGTAGTCGACTGGCCGCAGCGCCAAGAAGATGAGGCTCCCGCCAGCGGCGACGTCGATTGTAGATCCCTCACCCGGTATCGCGGAGAGAAGCGGCGAGCCCCCCCCCCCCCCACCCAGATCTGAGCAACCGGTAGAATCTCCGGTGGACCGCATTAGTGATCTCCCGGACGTCATCCTTGAGGAGATCATCTCGCTTCTCCCCACCAAGGATTGCTGCCGCACACTAGTCCTCTCAACTCGGTGGCGCCCTCTATGGCGCACCGCGCCCCTCAATCTCAATTGTCGTCAGATATCTGTCCTTCCTGAATTTGATCTCCTCAGAGCCATCGTCTCCTCTCACCAGCAGGTCCCCGTTCAACGCCTCTACATCCTGACACGCTACCTGTTGTCCATACCCGGCACGGTGGACGCTTGGCTGACATCCCCTGAATTCGGAAAACTCCAGCAGTTTGAGTTCTACCATTACCACGAAAGTTTCATACCACGAACACACCAAGAATTCGTGCCCACACCACCGTTGTCCATCTCGGGGTTTTCCTCCTCTCTCCACACCGCCACCTTCGCCCGGTGCCATCTACCAGACGATCTGGTACAAATGCTTCGACTCCCACTGGTAAAAAAACTTCCGCTTGTGGTGGTTTATCCGTCGAAAGCCTCACTGCACAGCATCATCCACTCTAGTTGGCCTGCCCTGGAGCGCTTGGTGATTGTTTTGGGAATAGAAATCCCTATCTGTTGTCTCCAAATAAAGTCGCCTCACCTTAAAAGCATTGGAATTTGTTTTGAAGGACAGCAGCTCATCATCGAAGATGCCCCTTCACTTCAAAGGTTGCTCCTTGATAATTGTTATAAACCTTTGCAAATAACTGTCATCTCTACGCCCAAACTGGAGACCTTGGGTGTAATTCGTGATCGTTTAATGATCACAGGAAGTTGGTGTTTGGCTCCTCACTTTTTTAGGTACCGTATATTATCATCTACACATTTGCAATCATAAGCTGCATTTTTCATTTGTGCGCATAAGTTTTATATCATCTTGGAGTACACTTTGGGTACTAATATTATGTTATATGCTCAGTGAAGAGTTCGTCCATGGATAGCCTATCAATGTTGCTGGATTCTGTCAAGATCTTATATATCAGAATGTCTAGTTTTGATCTGAACATAATTATTGGCTTGCTGCGATGCTTTCGATCTCTGGAGAATTTATATATAGAGGTGATAATTTCATGCACATTGAAAGCCCGTATATATTGTACTAGAATTAACCGTTCAGCTGTCGCTCTTTCGACATACTCTTTTTTCAGACCTTAACTGTTTTCAATCTTCATGTCTACTTAGGTACTGCGACCACATGGAGAGAAACGTATAACCAATCGGTGGCGTAATAAGCACCAGGATTTTCTCAGTTCTCATGACATTCATTTGAGGACAATAACGATGGAAAGATATGCATCCAACCAGGCAAATAGAAGCTTTGTCACATTCTTCATGTTGAATGCGAGGTTACTATTGTCCATGAGGCTTAAGTTTTACCGCAAGAGATTTCTCACGGACGGACACGTTGAATAGCAAAAAAAGAAGTTCCAGGTGGACAAATGGGCTTCTAAACGTGCTCGGCTTTTATTTACAACAAGTTGTAGTCATCCTGAAATAATTGTTTTTGCACAGGATGTTGATTTTATGGATCAGACTGATCCATTTGTTTGTGACTGCAAAAAAAAGTGGTTGGGTTAGATGTTACTGCCATGTTCAATCTGGGTTTTGTCTAAAAATTTGATGAACAATTAATCCTTGGGCTTTTTGTACCGTTTGTAAGCTTGAGTTGCATGTTGTTTCCTTCGTACCCCCCTCCACCTGCCACTACACTGCCGCATCTTCCACGGCTGCCGTTCGTTCCCATCCGAGGCCTCGCCGTCGTTCTCCGCCTTGGTTCGCTCACTGTGCCCGCCGCCGTCTGGCGTTGTCAACATGGTCAACAACCAAGAGGAATCAGGAGATGACTGTACGTGGAGAGGCTGACAGTAGGGACCCACCAGGGTCATTGCATTACGCAAGCAAGTGCCTCGTTATTACAAGCCAAAAAATACTTCCTCCTAATTCCTCACTGCTAGAAAATCACTTAAATGTCTTAAAAGGTCAAATGACCCCTGAAATTTTCCAAAATTTGACATGACAGTTGTATTAGTACTACAAAATTTCTCGTTCATTTAAAACACCATCCGTTGCCACTTTAGTCCAAATTCGTCTTTCACAGCTAATAAAAAATATGTACAACATCACACACAGATGTTTTCTAGGAACCGTTTGCGATGAAAATATCTGGGTCTATTTAAGTCTCCCTCCGTAAGCTTCGCCGGCTCGTCTGCTCCAGTGCCGGCAACCCCCGAATCCACGAATCCCAATCCTCATTCCCGCACCCCCTTCTTGCAAAGATGACGCCGTGGAAACGCTTCGTGAAGGCCCATACGATGGCCGCGTCCCCCCCGAGCGCCGCCGCCTGCGCCGAGAGCGCGGCCGCCTACGGCGAGAGTGTCGCCGCATCCGAATTGAGCGCGGCCGCTTCCGCCGAGAGGGCGTCTGCGGCAGTTGACAGGGCAGCTGCAGCAGCCGAGACGGCTATAGCTGCTGCTGCGATGGCGGCTGCAAACGCCGAGAGCGCTCAAGCTGCCGCCCGTGCCGCCGATGTCGCCCTGGCCCGGGTCGAGGCCATCCACGCCAAGATCGAGGATGCACACGCCAAGATATTCCAGGCCACCTCGGACTCCAGCATGCAACCCACGTCTGAAAAGGCGGCGGTGGCCATGGAGCACCTACTTCCTCATGAGGTCGTCGAGCGGGAGCTGGAGATGCAGGAGGCGGCAGAGAACGAGGAGCGCTGGGAGGAGGAGTTGTGCGTGGCCGAGGTCGAGGTAGAGAAGAGTCTGTCCGTCGAGGAATCGGCGGTGGAGTACCAACACGAGCTCTAGCGCAGCCACTACTACGAGTACTACAACCTTGAGGGGCGGCGCCGAGGACGAGGACGGGGACGCGGTCGACTTCAACAAGGGGGACGCGGAGTCCACCAATGGCGGCATGTCGCTAGGACAAGTCATCGACGTCTAATCTCACACCGGCGATGGATAGGCCGGCGCGGCGGCGGATTTGTTAAAATTACACAACGAGCGGATAACACCAGGGACCCAGCAGCTCGCCCAGTTGTTTTTTTAGTTTCAGAGACGGAGCTCAACTGCGCGCTGTGCGGGGGCTATGGCCCGTCTAGCCCACGCTTACGCTTTTATTTAAGCACATGACGAGCCCAGTTGATATCTTTTTTGTTTCTGAAAATGGCTAGCCCAGTTCTTTTTTTTGGAGAATACCAAAACCGCGGCTTACTTGCTTTTTCTCAGCCCTGCTGGACAGCAAATCTTTCAAGACGAGGAGAGAGGGATGTAAGTAATAAGAAATGGGCTTCCCTAGAAAATGGGCTATAAGTTGTAAGAAATGGGCTGTAAATTTTTAAACCAAAGCCAACCGGCAATTACACTAAAATATCATTTTTTTTGGATTTCTCTACTCTCTACTCTTATAAAAACCAAAGCCAACTGGCAATTACATTAAAATATTGTCTTTTCTCCCACAAGATAAACTACTCATACAAATGCATCTTCATGTTCCGTGCAACGCACGGGCATCTTGCTAGTTAAGATTTTAAATTTCATTCATTTTTTTGCGGAGAATTGTTTTTTGAATTTTATTTTGATATAATTTTTAAAAAATTATTTTTAACGCGACTCGAAATTTCGTGATTAAAAGAGTTCGGACCCCGCCGAAATATGCAAATTTTCGTTGAATTTTTTAGCAGTGCCCAGAATATATGGTCTGTAATGCTAATAAAAAGAATATGGGCTTCAAATATCCTTAAGAATTAGCAAATGGGCTATAAATTATTGAAAATAATGGCTAATGGGCTGTATGTTGTTCTCCACAGATTTGGAGGCTGACTTCTGGGCCTACTAGGTTGAGGATGACGATGTCCTAATTTTTTTTGACGCGTACGCAAGGCTTTGTCAACTTAGTCAACACAGAGCAGTGACTGTTGGATGTCCATCCAACGGCCGCCGTGCTTCTTCAATCTCTGATCTTCCTGCTCCAGCCGCCCAAACCAGCGCCGGCGGGACTGCCTGCTCCCTCCTCCCGTGGCTGGCTATGCTGCCGCCAGGCCATCCCTCTACCCACCCGCACATCCCGTTATTTTCCGGCGACGTCAACCTCACCCCGCAACCGACCGGTCAGCGCTCGTACACCCCTCAGCGTGGGCATCCGCTGCGGTGGCTTCGCCGGCTCCGGGTCGTTCCCTTCCTGGGCCTCGCCCTCGTCCACCGCGTTTGTGCTCTCAGCACGGCGAGGTCAACATGGTCAACAAACAACAGCCATCGGAAGAGGCTGACAGTAGGGGTCCACACAAGGAAATGCCTCCTTATTACGCGCAAAATAATGATTCCTCCACCTGACAGCTGGGACCCATCGGAAGGGCCTCTGTATTTCTTGAAAAAAACGTTCCCCCCGCCGTCAGCTCGGACCCACCAGCTATATCTTCGCACACAAGGAAGTGCCTCCTTATTATGCACAAAAAAAATGAATACCCCCCTGCTAGCTAGGACCCACCATTGTGGGAGGCTGACTTGTGGGCCTACGAAGATGACGGGGACGGAGGGCTTTGTCAACTTAGTCAATATGAACGATTCTAGCTCCAGTGACCATACGATGTCCATCCAACGGTCGTAGTGCTTCTTCAACCTCTGGTCTTCTTGCTCCAGCCGCCAAAACAAGCGTCGTCCATGCCGCCTGCTCCTGCCTCCCGTGTCCGGCTGTGCTGCCACCGCTGGTGATGCCATCCCTCTATACTCACCCACACCTCCTGTTATTCTCCGGCGACGGTAGCCTCACACCGCAGCCGAAGCAGTCAACCCACGTACTCCCCTCCGCGTGGGCATCCACTGCCGCATCTTCCCCAGCTCCGCGTCGTCCCCTTCCTAGGCCTCGCCGTCGTCCACCGCCCTGTTGCTCTTGGCGCGGCGTGGACAACATGGTCAACGAACGACTTCGACCGGAAGAGTACTGTACATGGAGAGGCTGACAGCTGGGTCTACGGCCGCAGCAAGGAAGTGCCTCCTTATTACGCGCAAAATAATGATTCCTCCACCTGACAGCAGGGACCCACCGGACGGGCCACCATATTTCACAAAAAACAAACGTTTCCCCTGACTACTGGGACCCACCAGCTACATCTTCGCACGCAAGGAAGTGCCTGACAATCGGGACCCACCCGGTCGAAGCGTACGTAGCATTGTCATTCTGGTCACGAACATGTACATACATACGATCGGTCAGTCTGCAGGCTGCAGCGATGAGCCGTGGCCGTGTAAGGAAGGGCACGTGTCGTAGTAGAGGCGCGCATGTGTCATAATAGAGGCACGCACGTAGCATGTACACGTATGTACAGCGGCCAGGGTGCAAGAAAATAAATATGGCCACGTACGTACATACGGGCGGGGTCTCGAACACCTACTCGCGGATATGTACGGCCAGCGCTCGTGTACATGGCTGGTTCGTAACGGAGAAACTGCGTCGTCGTCGTGTTCATGGGGAGGCAACGGAATGCGTCGTGTTCATCGGGAGGCAACGGAACGCATGCTGTTCATCGGGAGCCAACCGTCTTGGACGGAACAGCCGATGGAAACGAGGCCTGGCATACCGCAGAACGGAGGAAACAGCCTTATGTTCGACCAGCCACGGTTGAAATGGGGTCCTGTTGATCGGGAGGGGTGTGATGTACCGCAAAATGGAGGAAACGGACTTGTGTTGGAGCGCTACGGTCGAAACGGGGGTCCTGTTCATCGGGAGGAGTGTGGTGTCCCGCAAAACGGGACTCCACGGGATACTGTTCATCTCCACCGTCGACCTCCTCCAGCCTCCACTGGCTACTGTTCATCCACCGTTGACCTCCTCTAGCCTCCACCTGCGACTGTTCATCCACGGGCTCCTGTTCATCCAGCCTCCACCGCACGCTCCTCCACCGGCTACTGTTCAACCAGCCCTCTCCACGGGGTCCTGCTCAACCACCCCTCCATGGGCTACTGTTCATCCAGCCCTCCACCGGCTACTATTCAACCTGCCATCCACGTGGTCCTATTCATCCAGCCCTCCATGGGGTCCTGTTCATCCACCCCCAACCGGCTCGATCGATCGAGGTACTGTTCATCCAGCGGCAACGGCCTCTACTACCACGGGGTCCTGTTCATCCAACCCCCCCCCACCAGGAACTGTTCATCCAACCCCCCCCCCCCCCCCGCCCCCTACAACGCTCACTGTTCATCCAGAGGCAGCATCGATCGGCTTCAGTTAGCAGCAGTAGCGAAGGAATCACTCGGGTTCAGTTAACAGCAAGGGATCGATCGATCGCTCGGGTTCAGTAACGCGTAGCCTACAATGCAGTCGCTCGGGTTCAGTTAGAGCCCAACGCCTCGCTCGGGTTCAGTTAGAGTGCAACGCCTCGCACACACGCACGTACGTACAAGAGAAACGCGCATCGCTCGGCCCCTGACCACCCACCGTAACCGGGAACTCCCCAATATTTTTCTCGCCCTCGCTTCTACCACGGTTTTTTCCGTCATGGACGGCACAAAGAATGTCATGCAGCCGCGTCTCCGGCTCGCCTAGGACGAAAAGCCCATTTTCTGTCATGATTTTTTGTCATAGAAGTAGGACCCCACCACATCTATGATGATACCGGGTTTTGTCACAATTATCGTCATAGAAGTGTCATAAGTATGACAGAAAAAAATTCGTTCGGCCCAAAATGTCACGGATGTGTCTTTTTTTTGTAGTGTGTCCCTCAGGATAAAGTGGTTCCTGAGTCATTTTACCTCCTCTAGTTGCAACTCTAACAGCAAAGTCATGTATGTTGTTATTCATTTTATCAAGTAATTCTCTTTGTGATTTGGCAACTTGTTCTAACTGAGTTTGAACCATAGAAGCATGCTTTCCAAAACCTCTAACATCATTTGAGATTCTAAATAACAAGTCACTCAAGCGAGCAATCATATCAGAATTATATTTCAATTGTTTCATAACATTTGAATTGAAGTGATCTTGTTTTCTAATGTAGTTTTCAAACCCATAAAGGCATTGGCTAGGATTCATATTGTGAGGATTGTCATTATCATTGAATTTCATTAGAGAATTTACCTCTACCACCTTAGGCATTGGTGGTGTATTAAGCCCATGTATTTCATCAATAGGAGGTAAATTTTTAACATCCTCAGCTTTAATACCTTTTTCCTTCATAGATTTCTTTGCCTCTTGCATATCTTCAGGACTAAGATATAATATACCCCTCTTCTTCGGAGTGGGTTTAGCCGGTGGTTCGGGAAGGGTCCAATCATCATAATTTTTCAATATATTATTCAATAATCCTTCAGCTTGCCCAATAGTTTGTTCCCTGAAAACACAACCAGCACAACTATCTAGGAAGTCCCTAGAAGCATCGGTTAGTCCACTATAGAATATATCAAATATTTCATTTTTCTTAAGAGGATGATCAGGCAAAGCATTAAGTAACTGGCAAAGCCTCCCCCAAGCTTGTGGGAGACTCTCTTCTTTAGTTTGCACAAAGTTAAATATTTCCTGTAAGGCAGCTTGTTTCTTATGAGCAGGAAAATATTTTTCAGAGAAGTAATAAATCATATCCTAGGGACTACGCACACAACCAGGAGCAAGAGTATTGTACCAAGCTTTAGCATCACCCTTTAATGAGAAAGGAAATAATTTGAGAATAAAGTAATAGCAAGTTTTCTCATCATGAGTAAAAAGGGTGGCTATTCAACTTAGTAAGATGTGCCACAACAGTTTCAATTTCATAACCATGGAAAGGATCAAATTCAACCAAAGTAATTAACTCTGGGTCGACAGAGAATTCATAATCTGTATCATCAATAAAGATAGGTGAAGTAACAAACTTAGGATCATATTTCATTCTAGCATTCATAGATTTTTCTTTATACTTGCATTTCAAGTAGTCTCAGTCGGCGAACTCGGCTCCACAGAAGAAGTCAGTAGTGAATCAAAGAACTCATGCATGTAATCAATGACTAGGGATCGATCAATCGGATGCAACCGAGCCATACAAAAAGAATTGGAAAAGGGATGACGCTCATCTCTATCCTTACAAGCAAGAATATCTCTAGTTGTCTCCTCATTCATAACATAACCTTCTGGTACCTTAGGCAATTCATATCTAGGAAGGCTAGTTCTAGCAGGTGTTTCAGGGGTTACAGTTTCAAGCTCATCATCAGATTCAACAACATCATGTTGTATTACTCTAGCAATTTGTTCACCAAGAAATTCACCAAGTGGCACATCATCATTATCAAGCAAGATACTAGCATCATCATAAGCATCATTCAAAGTAGAAGTAGCATCATCAATAACTTGCGACATATTAGAATTGATAGCATGTGGTGGTGTTGCAAGTTTACTTATAACAGAAGGTGAATCAAAAGCAGAACTGGATGACAGTTCCTTACCTCCCCTCGTCTTTGAGGGAAATATGTTAGTCTTAGCATCCTCCAGATTCTTCATAGTGATAAATTGATAATAATCCCAAGTGAATCAACAAATATAGCTATGCTCCCCGGCAACGGCGCCAGAAAAAGGTCTTGATAACCCACAAGTATAGGGGATCGCAACAGTTTTCGAGGGTAGAGTATTCAACCCAAATTTATTGATTCGACACAAGGGGAGCCAAAGAATATTTGAAGGTATTAGCAGCTGAGTTGTCAATTCAACCACACCTGGAGATTAATTATCTGCAGCAAGTAATCAGTAGCAAAGTAATATGATAGTTTTGATACTAGTGACAGCAATAACAGTAACGGTAACAGTGATAGCAGTAATTTTGTAGCAAGTGTAACAGTGATGATAACAGTAGTAACTTAGCAAGAACAATATGAGATAAATTCGTAGGCAATGGATCGGTGACTCGTTGGATGTTATTCATCATGAGACAATTATAACCTAGGGCGATACGGCACTAGCTCCAGTTCATCGATATAATGTAGGCATGTATTCCGTAAATAGTCATACGTGCTTATGGAAAGAACTTGCATGACATCTTTTGTCCTACCCTCCCGTGGCAGCGGGGTTGATACGTCTCCAACGTATCTATAATTTTTTATTGTTCCATGTTTTATTATCAATCTTGGATGTTTTATAATCATTTTATAGTCATTTTATGGTACTAACCTATTGACATAGTGCCAAGTGCCAGTTGCTGTTTTTTTCATGTTTTTTACATCGTAGGAAATCAATATCAGACGAAGTCCAAATGCCACGAAACTTCACGATGATTTTTATGGGCCATAAGGAAGAAGTTGGGCCCTGGCTACACCTGGGGGAGTCCCGAGGAGGGGACAACCCACCAGGGCGCGCCAGGAGGCCCTGGCGCGCCCTCGTGGGTTGTGCCCACCTCGGGTGCCCCCCGGACCGCCTCTTTGCTCTATAAATACACCAAAAATCCAGAAACCCTAGGGCAGTCGATGAAATATTCATCCAGCCGCCGCAGAGTCCAGAACCACCAGATCCAATCTAGACACCATCACAGAGGGGTTCACCACTTCCATTGGTGCCTCTCCGATGATGCGTGAGTAGTTCTTTGTAGACGTTCAGGTCTGTAGTTAGTAGCTAGATGGCTTCCTCGCTCTCGCTGAATTCTCAATACAATGGTCTCTTGGAGATCCATATGATGTAACTCTTTTGCGGTGTGTTTGTTGGGATCTGATGAACTTCGAGTTTATGATCAATCATATCTTTTTATATCCATGAAAGTTATTTGAGTTTCTTTGATCTCTTATATGCATGATCTCTTATAGCCTCGTATTTCTTTCTCTGATATTTGTTTTTTTTGGCCAACTTGATCTATTTATCTTGCAATGGGAAGAGGTGGCCGGTAGTGGGTTCGATCTTACGATGCTTGATCCCAGTGACAGAAAGGGAACCGACACGTATGTATCGTTGCTACTAAGGATAAAACGATGGGATCTATATCTACCGCCATCGATAAACGGATCTTGTCTACATCATTTCATCGTTCTTATTGCATTACTCCATTTTCCATGAACTTAATACACTAGATGCATGCTGCATAGCGGTCGATGTGTGGAGTAATAGTAGTATATGCAGGCAGGAGTCGGTCTACTAATCTTGGACGTGATGCCTATGTAATGATCATTGCCTGGATATCGTCATAATTATTTGTAGTTCTATCAATTTCCCAACAGTAATTTGTTTACCCACCGTTTGCTATTTTCTCGAGAGAAGCCACTAGTGAAACCTACGGCCCCCGGGTCTTCTTTCTCATATATTTGTTTTGCGATCTATTTTATTTGCTCTTTTTATTCAGATCTATTAAACCAAAAATACAAAAATACTTTGCTCCACTTTATTTTATTTGCGGTCTATTATTTCAATCTATTACAATTTTCTCCCGTCCACGCACCGTTTCTGGCGCCGTACCCCGAAAGGGATTGACAACCCCTTTAACACGTCGGGTTGCGAGTGGCTGTTATTTGTGTGCAGGGGCTGTTTACGTTGTGTTGCTTGGTTCTCCTACTGGTTCGATAACCTTGGTTTCATATCTGAGGGAAATACCTACCGCCGCTGTGCTGCATCATCCCTTCCTCTTTGGGGAAATACCGACGTAGCTTCAAGCGACATCAAAAGGAATTTCTGGCGCCGTTGCCGGGGAGGATCTTCAACATAACCAAGTTCCTAATCACAAATCTCATCTCTTCGCAATTTACATTATTTTCCATTTGCCTCTCGTTTTCCTCTCCCCCACTTCACAAAAATTTGCCGTTTTATTCGCCTCTCTTTTTTCGTTCGCCGTTTTCTTGCTTTCTAGTCTTGATGGCTAGCGTCCCTACTCCTCCTTTGTCACCAGATTTTGAAGTTCTTTACTTCAAGCAAAGACAAGGAGAAAATCTGAAAGATGCCTGGTATAGGCTTATGGAATCGTATCGTGTTTCCAATCTAAAGGGGGATGCTAAAGTTTTGCTTCGTAATTTGTACATAGGATTGGCTTTGCATCATAGGCAACTTCTGGACTTTGCCGCTAAAGGAAATTTTATTGAGCTTGATGCTAATGCTGCCTTTGAAATTTTAGAGGGAATTTTGGGAATTCCTCCTCAAAAGAAGGGGTTTTCTTTTACCCCTGAGGGATTTCAAATGTTGGACAAACTTGGTGATTTGCATAAACATATGGTTGAAATACAGAAATATAATGAACCCCTCAAGCACCTCAATGGTAGTATCAATCGCATGAATACTTTGATTACTCTTTGCAACAAGAGATTGGATATTTTGGATCTTAAGATGGTTTCTTTTCCGGAGAATTTAGGGAAGTGTAAAGAGCCTCCCGGGTTTGAGAAAACCCTTACAAAAGTTGCCAAAACTTCGGAAGACAAAACTCAGATCCTTGCTTTACGCCTAGCTAAGGGCGTAAAACTATAGTGCTTGTTGGGAGGCAACCCAATGAATAAAATTTATTTTTGCTTTTTGTTTTCTGTTCTTGTGTGTTTACACAATTATGCTACTGGTATGATTGTGTTTTTTGTGTTTTAATTCGTGTTTGTGCCAAGTAAAGCCTTTAGGATCTTCTTGGGTGATAGTTGTTTGATCTTGCTGAAAAAGACAGAAACTTTGCGCTCACGAAAATAATTTTCATAAATCACAGAAAAGAGATTTTTCCCTGATTCTTTTTGAAGAAGATTAATATACAAATTACCCTGGTCTTCCTAATTTGGTAGAATTTTTGGAGGTCCATAAGTATTCGCCAAAGCCAGATTACTACAGACTATTCTGTTTTGACAGATTCTGTGTTCTTTGTGTTGTGTGCTTATTTTGATGGCTCTATGGTTTTCTTTGATGAGTTTTTTCCATAGAAAAGTTGGAATACAGTAGATATAATACAAAAACAAAATATTAATTGGTTTTATACAGCACTTATAGTAGTGGTTTGCTTTCTTATACTAACGTATCTCACAAAGGTTTTGTTGAGTTTTGTGTGATTGAAGTTTTCAAGTTTTGGGTTATCTTACGATGGATGAAGGAAGGATGTAAGAGCCTAAGCTTGGGGATGCCCAGGAATCCCAAGATTTTATCCAAGAATGAGCAACCAACTAAGCTTGGGGATGCCCCCGAGTGGCATCCCCGCTTTCTTCCAACAACTATCGGTATTTTACTCGAGGCTATATTTTTATTCGTCACATGATATGTGTTTTGCTTGGAGCGTCTTGTATGATATGAGTCTTTGCTTGTTTTATTTTGTGTTTTAAGTCATCAATCCTTGCTGGACACACCTTTTTGAGAGAGCCAAAATTATATCATGACTTGTTAGAATTGCTCTTTGTGCTTCACTTAAATCTTTTATGAGCTAGGACTTGCTCTAGTGCTTCACTTATATCTTTTTGAGCACGGTTTGCTTAGTATTTTTGAAGAAATGCTCTCTTTCTTCACTTAGATTTATTTGAGAGTTAGTAAAATTTTGAAGAAATTCTCTCTTGCTTCACTTAAATTATTTTGAGAGAAAGAAAATTTGTTATGCTCATGATCTTCACTTATATTTGTTTGAGGTTATGAAAAGCAACACATGAAAATTAGTCCCAAAGTGATAGATATCCAAGAAGGATAAAGTAAAAGAATGCCATGAAGATAATTGGACAAAATAAACTTGATTCTTAGTAATAGTTTTGAGATATGATGATGTGATATGTGAGTTATGTTGATGAGTAATTGTGCTCTAGTAAGAATATTGGTGTTAAGGTTTGTGATTCCCTATGCATGCACGAAAGTTAATAATCATGCAATGAAAATTATATCCTACTTGTGGTGCATTATTCGGTGTTAATTATGCTTAATGCTTGCTTATGAGATTATACGACTTGGTTGGTCGCTTCTCAATCTTTTTGTTAGCCTTCATTTTGCACTAAGTATGATCTCTACTTGTACATCCAAAATCCTTTAAACCAGTTTTGCCACATGAGTCCACTATATTTACCTAAATACGGTATTCTTTTGCCGTTCTAAGAAAATTTGCATGTGCCAATAAACTTCTCTTTTGTGTATTTGTTTTGCTCGCGGAACGGTAACGGGTGGCTAATATTTTCCATGCTGGATGTGTTATTCTCACGATGAGTGTTTATTCACTTGTCATTGCATGAGAGTAAGGCAAAGGTTTTAGGGATGCCTAGTCCCGAAATGCAAAAATGAATTTACTTTATGTTGTCAAATAATAAATTCCTTGGAAAGTGTTGGTATGGAAGGCACCCGTGGATACGACTAGCCATGGAAAGTGAAAGAATGGTGGAAAAAGGAATAAACTTTATTTTCTGTTTGGGAACCGCCTATGGCATATCTAGCATGGAAAGTGTTCGTACCTCTACGTCATTTTCGTTGGTGGGATGGACACACCTCCCAAAATGTTTTTATCTCTAATTTTTTCACTTTGAGCTCTGGCACCTCTACAAATCCCTACTTCCCTCTGTGAAGGGCCTTTTTTTACTTTATGCAATTTTTATTTTGAAATTTGAGTCTCCATCTTCTCTTACAAAAGCACCAACTAGGAGGCAATATGATCGTACTTAAGTATTGGGTGTAGTTAATATTTGAGTGTGTTTCATGAATGGATCAATGTTTGAGCATGATGGGCTAGAGATAGCCTTTTTAGCATTGATATTTTGAAAGACATGGTTGCTTGTTGATATGCTTGAGTATCTAAATTATTATGTCAAAACTAGACTATTGCTTTGAATTACATAAAAGTACAAATGTCCATGTTATAAAGAAAAGAATATGATATGACTTGATGAACAGCACTCCACATCAAAAATTCTGTTTTTATCACTTACCTACTCGAGGACGAGCAGGGGTTAAGCTTGGGGATGCTGATACGTCTCCAATGTATCTATAATTTTTTATTGTTCCATGCTATTTTATTATCAATCTTGGATGTTTTATAATCATTTTATAGTCATTTTATATCATTTTTTGGTACTAACCAATTGACATAGTGCCAAGTGCCAGTTGCTGTTTTTCCATGTTTTTTACATCGTAGGAAATCAATATCAGACGGAGTCCAAATGCCACGAAACTTCATGATGATTTTTTATGGGCTAGAAGGAAGAAGTTGGGCCCTGGTTGCACCTGGGGGGAGTCCCGTGGAGGGGACAACCCACCAGGGCGCGCCAGGAGGCCCTGGCGCGCCCCGGTGGGTTGTGCCCACCTCGGGTGCCCCTGGACCGCCTCTTTGCTTTATAAATACCCCAAAAATCCAGAAACTCTAGGGCAATCAACGAAATATTCATCCAGCCGCCGTAGAGTCCAGAACCACCAGATCCAATCTAGACACCATCACGGAGGGGTTCACCACTTCCATTGGCGACTCTCCGATGATGCGTGAGTAGTTCTTTGTAGACCTTCGGGTCCGTAGTTAGTAGCTAGATGGCTTCCTCTCTCTCGCTGAATTCTCAATACAATGGTCTCTTGGAGATCCATATGATGTAACTCTTTTGCGGTGTGTTTGTTGGGATCTGATGAAACTTCGAGTTTACGATCAGTCATACCTTTTTATATCCATGAAAGTTATTTGAGTTTCTTTGATCTCTTATAGCCTCGTATTTCTTCTCCGATATTTGGGTTTTGTTTGGCCAACTTGATCTATTTATCTTGCAATGGGAAGAGGTGCCCGGTAGTGGGTTCGATCTTACGGTGCTTGATCCCAGTGACAGAAAGGGAACCGACACGTATTTATCGTGGCTACTAAGGATAAAAAGATGGGATCTATATCTACCGCCATAGATAAACGGATCTTGTCTACATCATTTCATTGTTCTTATTGCATTACTCCGTTTTTCCATGAACTTAGTACACTAGATGCATGCTACATAGCGGTCGATGTGTGGAGTAATAGTAGTAGATGCAGGCAGGAGTCGGTCTATTAATCTTGGACGTGATGCCTATGTAATGATCATTGCCTGGGTATCGTCATAATTATTTGAAGTTCTATCAATTGCCCAACAGTAATTTGTTTACCCACCGTTTGCTATTTTCTCGAGAGAAGCCACTAGTGAAACCTACGGCCCCCGGGTCTTCTTTCTCATATATTTGTTTTGCGATCTATTTTATTTGCTCTTTTTATTCAGATCTATTAAACCAAAAATACAAAAATACTTCGCTGCACTTTATTTTATTTGCGATCTATTATTTCAATCTATTACAATTTTCTCCCGTCCACGCACCGTTTCTGGCGCCGTACCCCGAAAGGGATTGACAACCCCTTTAACACGTCGGGTTGCGAGTGGCTATTATTTGTGTGCATGGGCTGTTTATGTTGTGTTGCTTGGTTATCCTACTGGTTCGATAACCTTGGTTTCATATCTGAGGGAAATACCTACCGCCGCTGTGCTGCATCATCCCTTCCTCTTTGGGGAAATACCCACATAGCTTCAAGCGACATCAGGGGTCCATATTGGAAACTAAGGGATATTGAGGCCTCCTTTTAATAGAGAAGCGGAACAAAGCATTAACACATAGTGAATACATGGACTCCTCAAACTACGGTCATCGCCGGGAGTGGTCCCGATTATTGTCACTCCGGGGTTGCCGGATCATAACACGCAGTAGGTGACTATAACTTGCAAGATCGGATCTAAAACATGGATATAATTATGATAACATAAACGGTTCAGATCTGAGTTCATGGCACCCGGGCCGAAAGTGACAAGCATTAAGCATGGCAAAGTCATAGCAACATCAATCTAAGAACATGTGGATACTAGGGATCAAGCCCTAACAAAATTAACTCGATTACATGATGAATCTCATCCAATTCCTCACCGACCAGTGAGCCTACGAAGGAATTACTCACTCCCGGTGGGGAGCATCATGGAATTGGTGATGGAGAAGGGTTGGTGATGACGAAGAACCAAGATCCCCCTCTCCGGAGCCCCAAACGGACTCCAGATCTGGCCTCCCGATGAAGAACATGAGGTGACGGCGGCTCCGTCTCGTGGATTGCGATAATTCTTTCTCCCTGATTTTTTCTGGAAAAATAGGATTTTATAGCGTCGATTTTAGGGTCAGCGGGGCCACCAGGTGGGGACAGCCCACCTGGGCGCGCCAGGAGAGGGTGGCGCGCCCTGGTGGGTTGTGCCCACCTAGGGGCCCCTCACCGATAGGTATTGGCTCCAGAAATTCTTATATATTATATAAAAATTCCTCGCGAAGTTTCGTTCCATTCCGAGAACTTTTATTTCTGCACAAAAACAACACCATGGTACTTCTGCTGAAAACAGCGTCAGTCCGGGGTTTGTTTCATTCAAAGCATGCAAATTAGAGTCCAAAACAAGAGGAAAAAGCGTTAGGAAAAGTAGATACGTTGGAGAAGTATCAACGAGCCTCGAAGAGACCAAGAGCTTCGCCACGCCAAGGACCAGGCTCACTCCCCGAGCGTCAGCGCCAGCATGGGGCAACAATAGCCCCAAGCAGGAGCCTGGGGGCTGGCCCCAGGCTCTTCCCTTCGGCATAGCCAGCAGAAGCAGAGAACAAAGGAAGAAGAGGGGGAATGCAAAGATGGATGACTCTGCCCTCCTCCGCCCCTCCCTTTTATAGGCCGGGCGGGGAGGGCAGCTGCTCCATCAACGGGTGTCCACCGCCCTCCTCCGCCAATTCAAGACGACCGGGCCCTCGCCATGATGCTCTCCCGCGCCACGCGCCTCCGTTACCTACCCCGCGCGATGCATGCAGCATACGTGGCCAAGGATAACAGCGCACTGTGGGAAGAGTAAATTGGCAGTTTCTACCCCGTGCGTTAAAGTCATTCACGGGCCATCACTAGAGCGGCCCCACCACTGTTGGCTTTATACCACGCGCGGGGAAACTGGAAACTGGCCTAAAATCAAGGCTAATGAAGCAGCAATGGAAACCTCGAGGGGCCAACCCCTTCAGCAACCCTGCATGTGCACTTATTAGGCCCTACCCCGACGACGCTCAGCAACGCGTTCGGGGCAGACCCGGGGGCTTCTGTCGGTGCAACAAACCCTGGGTCTGTTTCCCAGACTGTGCACAGGCACAAGAGCAAGATTGAAGCATCAGCCTAAGTCAGAGATCAAAGGACCAAGAGATTTGAAGAACCAACATGCAGCTCAGAGAGACCAAGATCAAGCTGGACAAGCAGAGTGTCGACTAGAGAAGGGCCTCCCTTGCCGGGCAGGCGAGCCCGGCAAGGGGCGAGCCCGCCACCGGAAGCAAGCGATCGAAGCTCCCCGGCAGGGCCTGCCGGGGACCGCGGAGGCAAAACCAGCTCACCAACCACTCAAGCACGACCCACATCGTCAATAAATGTGGTGTCAAGCCGCAAGGTGATTAAGTGGTAGCCATTCACCACATGGCAGACATTTCCTACAAAAGAAACCCATAGATGACATCCGTCCTGCGACGTGTCAAGGGAACAGGCGCGGAGCTGGCAAGATAGCCCGGCAAGCCTTGCCGGGCAACCAGTGATGTGACACTAAGCGGTGCATTTAATTCACCCTGTCAGCCCCCAGAGTTAGGTATGATAGCACTGTTTGCTATCATATCAATGGATAATGACTACTTTGCCATTGTGGTGACCCCTTGATCTATAAAAGAAGGCCCATGGCACCCGTAGGAAGGGTTGGGAAGTTGACGAACCCACACCCCCATACGCGCGTAGTCGCTGCTGCCCTACAGCAACCCCTGCCGGGCAAGTGTACTACGTTCCACCATCTCCATTCCACCATCAATCCACCAAAGCAGTAGTAGGGTCTTACGCCTCGCGGCGGCCCGAACCTGGGTAAATTGCTTGTGTGCTCTCTGTCGTGCTACCGTGCGCTGGTCTGCTCTTTGTGCAATGTGATGTCCCCCTACCGAACCAGCAAGGGGCCTCCTGGTCCCATAGGTGGTCGTGGATATCCTGTGACACCGCATTTTATGAAATCTGGCAAATGGATGTCAAAACTGCATTCCTTAATGGATTTATTGGAGAAGAGTTGTATATGATGCAACCAGAAGGTTTTCTCAATCCTAAAGGTGCTAACAAAGTGTGCAAGCTCCAGCGATCCATCTATGGACTGGTGCAAGCATCTCGGAGTTGGAATATACACTTTGATGAGTTGATCAAAGCATATAGTTTTATACATACTTGTGGTGAAGCCTGTATTTACAAGAAAGTGAGTGAGAACACTACGGCCTTTTAGATAAGTATATGTGAATGACATATTGTTGATCGGAAATGATGTAGAATTTTCTGGAAAGCATAAAGGAGTGTTTGAAAGGAGTTTTTCAAAGAAAGACCTCCTACTTACATATTGGGCATCAAGATATAACAATAGATCAAGACGCTTGATAAGACTTTCAATGAGTACATACCTTGATAAGATTTTGAAGGAGTTCAAAATGGATCAGTCAAAGAAGAAGTTCTTGCCGGAGTTGTAAGGTATGAAGTTGAGTAAGACTTAAAACCCGACCACGGCAGAAGATAGAGAGAGAATGAAAGTCATTCCCTATGCCTCAGCCATAGGTTCTATAAAGTATGCCATGTTGTATACCAGACCTATTGTGCACCTTGTCATGAGTTTAGCAAAGGGGTACAATAGTGATCCAGGACTAGATCACTAGACAGCGGTCAAAATTATCCTTAGAGACTAAGGAAATATTTCTCGGTTATGGAGGTGACAAAGAGTTCATCGTAAAGAGTTACGACGATGCAAGCCTTAATACCCATCTAGATGACTCCGAGTCTCAATCTGGATACATATTGAAAGTGGGAGCAATTAGCTAGAGTAGCTCCATCCAAAGCATTGTAGACATAGAAATTTGCAAAATACATACAGACCTGAATGTGGCAGACCCGTTGACTAAACTTCTCTCACAAGAAAACCATGATCACACCTTAGTACTCTTTGGTTGTTAATCACATGGCGATGTGAACTAGATTATTGACTCTAGTAAACCCTTTGGGTGTTGGTCACATGGCGATGTGAACTATGGGTGTTAATCACATGGTGATGTGAACTATTGGTGTTAAATCACATGGCGATGTGAACTAGATTATTGACTCTAGTGCAAGTGGGAGACTGAAGGAAATATGCCCTAGAGGCAGTAATAAAGTTCTTATTTTATATTTCCTTATATCATGATAAATGTTTATTATTCATGCTAAAATTGTATTAACCGAAAACTTGATACATGTGTGGATATATAGACAAAACACCGTGTCCCTAATAAGCCTCTACTAGACTAGCTCGTTAATCAAAGATGGTTAAGGTTCCTAACCATAGACATGTGTTGTCATTTGATGAACGGGATCACATCATTAGGAGAATGATGTGATGGACAAGACCCATCCGTTAGCTTAGCATGTTGATCGTTCAGTTTTATTGCTATTGCTTTCTTCATGTCATATACATATTCCTTTGACTATGAGATTATGCAACTCCCGGATACTGGAAGAATACCTTGTGTGCTATCAAATGTCACAACGTAACTGGGTGATTATAAAGATGCTCTACTGGTATCTCCGAAGGTGTTTGTTGGGTTGGCATAGATCGAGATTAGGATTTGTCACTCCGAGTATCGGAGAGGTATCTCTGGGCCCTCTCGGTAATGCACATCATGATAAGCCTTGCAAGCAATGCGACTAATGAGTTAGTTGCGGGATGATGCATTATGGAACGAGTAAAGAGACTTGCCGGTAACGAGATTGAACTAGGTATGAAGATAGTGACGATCGAATCTCAGGCAAGTAACATACCGATGACAAAGGGAATAACGTATGTTGTCACTGTGGTTTGACCGATAAAGATCTTCGTAGAATATGTAGTAACCAATATGAGCATCCAGGCTCCGCTATTGGTGACCGAAGAGGTGTCTCGGTCATGTCTACATAGTTCTCGAACCCGTAGGGTCCGCACGCTTAACGTTCGATGACGATTTTGTATTATATGAGTTATGTGATTTGGTGACAGAATTTTGTTCGGAGTCCCGGATGAGATCACGGACATGACGAGGAGTCTCGAAATGATCGAGAGGTAAAGATTCATATATAGTACGATAGTATTCGGACACCGGAAGTGTTCTGGGGGTACCGGGTACGTATCGGGTCACCGGAAGGGGTTCCGGGCAACCCCGGCAAGCTATATGGGCCTAATAGGCCAAGAGGGGAAACACACCAGCCACAAAGGGGCTGGTGTGCCCTCCCCCCCCCATATGGGCTGGCCAAATTGGAGAAGGAAAGGAAAAAGGGAATAGGATTCCCCCTTCCGCCTCTTCCCTTCCTACTCTGAATAGGAATAGGAAAGGGGGGAGGCCGAATTGGGAGGACCCCAAGTAGGATTCCTCCTACTTGGGGTGCCCCCTTGGCTGCCTCTCCTCCCCTCCAAAATATATATATGAGGGGAGGGCGCCGCTAGAACACACAACAAACATTGTTAGCTGTGTGCGGCACCCTCCTCCACAGTTTACGCGTCCGGTCATATTCACGTAGTGCTTAGGCGAAGCCCTGCGCGGATCACTTCACCATCACCGTCACCATGCCATCATGCTGACGGAACTCTCCCTCGACACTTTGCTGGATCAAGAGTTCGAGGGACGTCATCGAGCTGAACGTGTGCAGAACTCGGAGGTGTCGTACGTTCGGTGCTTGATCGCCTAGAACGAGAAGAAGTTCGACTTCAACCGCGTTATCAAACACTTCCGCTTTCGGTCTACGAGGATACGTGGACACACTCTCCCCCTCACCTTGCTATGCATCTCCTAGATAGAACTCGCGTGAGCGTAGAATTTTTTTGAATTTGCATGCTACGTTTCCCAACAACACAGTCAATCCAAGGAATACGTTTCCGTTCTTATGTATATCCCACACAGTCAATCCAGGGAAAACGTTTTCGTTCGTATGTATATCACACACAGTTAATCCAAGGAATACGTTTCCGTTCTTATGTACATCCCACACAGTCAATCCAGGGAAAAAGTTTCCGTTCGTATGTACATCCCACACAGTTTTATGTGTAGGCTCGTGTGTGAAAGGTGTAACTATCGCACACGCTCTACCTTGGTTAACTATTTGCTTTTATGAACTACATCACACACGATTTGATGAAGAAAATTGTGTGGCATTGGGCTATCCATCACAAGCGCTTTTACTGCTAGAACCGTTTGCAAAGTTCCATGACACATTTAGCAGGTTTATTAGTTTACAATTAATAATTCCAGTATTACGCAAATTCACATTTCATATCGAACAGTTGTTTGCCAATTTCATATCAGGCACATAAATATATTATAACATCACAATACGATAGCTACATGAAAACAGCACAGTACAACATATAGCTAGTTCAGCTTCATAAGAACAATATTAGAACAATAAATTCATTTCCCTAATCGAGATCATCCAGGCTCGTCTTTTCCACCTCTGCTTTCAGTTCAGTAAGAACCTGTTTTGCACTGGCCAACTGGGAAAGTGCCTCCTCCTTCGGCAACACCATCTTAGCAAAGTCTGATTTAAAAAATCTGAGCTCATTATCCACCTTCCTCTATTTATCCCGCATCTTCAAATATTCTTCAGCGTTGACAACACTTTCTCTAAGCCTACATCTGTTCTCTTCCTCATACATGCTCCAGAGCTTCGCTAGGCACATCTTCAAAGACTGTGGCCACTCTTGATCAACCCACTCCAAGTAAGAACACTTCCGTTCATCCTATAATATTTAAAACTAGATCAGTAACAATTGTAGGGGAAATGATTTATAGCAACATAGAAAATCACCAATGCTTATTTTGAAAAACTGAAGAAACATTTTAATTACGACATATCTTCTCAAAAAGATCAATGTGCAAATGAATTAATTGCTACTGAGACAACAACCAAATTCTGGAACATCAGAAGCTATAATTAACTACAACGACGCTACAATTTCTTACTCATGTACAATAAATAACAAACTGAACATTTTATGAGGAAGGTAAATATAACTGCAACAGCATAGCGACAGTGTTTGGATGACAGAAAATTGATACTGACAGGTGTGTATATGCACAAATTTAGTAACATAGAACTAATAGCACTAAGGCCGTCCACTATGTATGCCAAAACTGGTGTAGAGACAACTGTTGCTACATCTCGCACCGGTGCCTTGCACTGGCGAGCCGATGCAGCAGAAAAAAAATCAGGGACCCGGACTCTGGAGCACCTAGTTGCTCCGATGCCCAATTCCTTCGTGCCATAAAGATTTAGTATTTTTACTGCTTGGCTGCTCGGATGTGTGGACCAAAGTTGGCTGCACAAACTGCTGAAGCGGTGCCAAATAATTTTCTAATGGCACCGCTGATGAGATGGCACCAATTTTAGATACTAGGTACAAACTGTGACACTCTCTTAGGATGCGTTTGGTTGAAGGTGTGGTATGAATGGGTTGGGACCGCGTCAGTGTCTGAATCACATCTAAAAAATGATTTGTAACAACGAAAGAGGGTCTAACCTTCTCTGCACATGCCAGAAACTTCCTCCCACTGTCCACAGATTCAAACGCAACTAGCTTCACGCATGGAGATTGATGGTGACAACGAGTAGATAGATATTCAGCCACCCCGCTCCATTCGTTGCCACTGATGGTCCTAGGGAGCTACAAAAGGAAGAAATGACTCAAATCGACCGCCGGGTAAATCCTTCATTCCAAGTCATTGCCCAAGAGAGAGAAGAGAGGCATACCCAGGTGGTGAAGGAGTCGTCGCCGGAGGAGGAACCGCTGGAAAGGTCTTTGAAGAAGACCAGGGCGACCCCGGCGGTAGGATGCGAGACGGCGAGAGCGAGGAAGCGGTTATAGGTTACGAAGGAAAGAAGGAAGGAGGAAATAGGGGAAATGTGATTTGTGGTCAGGGAGAAAAGGGGGTGGGGAAGCCCCCCCCCCCCCCCCCGGTCACAACTGCGAAGTCCAAATCGAACGCTACGTCAAGAAGGAGCCGCACAACACGTTGGGCCGTTGGATGCCTCTGGCACGGCAAGGAGAGCACGCCACCACCACCGCCACGTCGGCACCTGGTCACCATGAAGAAGAAGCCCCCCTCCCCTCCCATGCGCTCGCGGACACACGTGAGCGCCTCCTGCATTACGTCAGCCATGGTGGTGGCAACACGTCGTCCTGCAGCACAGTGACTAAGGAGTGGCGTGACATGCAACACCGGGCCGCGTTCCGTGACGTCGGACTAGGTCCTTGCAGACCCCGTAACCTAGTTGCGAGCCAAGTTACTAACCTAGGTGCCTTGAGTGGCTGGGTCATTGTAGGATTTTGCATCGGTTTGCAGCTTGTAGCGTAGCGTGCTCATCTGCAGAGAAGCATTTTTGTTTGCTTTCAAATCCCATCAGTAAGCTATCCTATAGGTGGCCAAACGGGCCGAGATAGCTAGGCCGGCCCGGTAGCACGGCCGGCACGGCACGGGCCAGGCACGGCACGGCACGTGCTAAACGGGCCAGGCCCGGCACGCGGCACGCCAGGGTGCCTGGGCCTGAAGGCCGAGCACGCGAGCCGGCACGGCACAGCCCGATTATCTTTTTTTATGTATCCTAATGTGGCCCAACAGGTAAAAATAGGCTAAAAACGCCCAGTGCGCAAATTAGGTGGCAGATTAGCAGGCCTAGCGTGCCTGTGGGCCGGCCCGATTAGCATATGGGCCGTGCCTAGGCTGCAGGCTGCAGCACGCGGGCTGGCATGGCACAGCCCGTATAATAATCATGCCTCGACGGGCCGGGCCGTGCCAGGCACGATTAGGATGGGCCGTGCTGTGCCGTGCCGGGCCGGCCCGTTTGGCCAGCTATAAGCTATCCGGATCCCATCCGGCAGATAGAATGGTTTCCTTGTTACCAGAATTGTTTTTTATTTTGGACAACTTTAGATCGATTTTTTGTGGGGCATTTTAGATTAATTCTGCACACATTTGCTTGGTTATCTGTTCTCTCGAACTTGCACATTAATCTAAGTTCCTAGCACATTGTTCTTGGCTTATCAAGGGATTTTGTTAATTATCTGCCATTGTCCCTGAATGGTACTACCAGTACCAGGAAGAGGTAAATTAGATAGATCATTTTTTTTGTCCAGTAGTTCCAATCAATGGACAGCCATCAGATCATGAGGTCAAGGTGATGTGCGGTCTCCGAAACTGTCGATATGATCGATCATCGATGCTCCAGAGAAACAAGAACAGATTATTATTATTTTGCAGGAAAACAAGAACAGAAATTGACACGCCAATGCACATAAAAGAACAAAAATTCAGTACATAAATAATTTGACTACAACACTACAACTTAAGTTCAAGTTTAGCTAGCACAAAGATAGGAGCTAATGGGTTCTGCGCTACAGAAAATCTGAATTCTCAAGTTGTCATATCTTAGGCCAAGACACTTCTGAAGAAATTGAGTTGCAAGGCGACGGTCAATAGTCTTGCTAAGGTCTTTTCCTCCACATCAACTCCAGGTACCGCAGCTCGATGTTGGCCAAACTACAGTGAGGAAGTTAGCATCAGTTCACAGTACAATAGTTTCAGAAAACTAACACTTGACCTATGCATTGTGTCATTGCCGAACATACAACTTAGTAGCTATGCTAACATTTGAACTTCATGTGATTCGCCATAGTTATGAAGAACGTTTCATAATGAGTATGAGGAGCATCCACAGAATATATTGACAACAAAAATCAAAAGAAAGAAGCTTCTTGGGGCACATCCAACATAACAAAACCATGGAGCAGATTCAGGTTTTTTTAACTTAGACAACAATATCATAACAGAGAAGGTCGCCCAAGCAAGGTCATTCCTGCTACCAATGCAAGTGCAGTTCCATAACCTGTGGATTGCAGATAATTAGACCAGGACAAGTAACATTCAAATGCTTCCTTACAAGAATTCAATACAGTTCATGCATGATGACCAGATCACATCAAGACACCAAAAAGATTTAGGAGAATACTGGGAAAAAATCCATTCTGGGAAGAAAGACTCTCAGAACAAAGTACTAAACCATATAATATTTTGAAACATGGAAAATTATAGTTTGACCATGTCCAGCTAGGTTTACATGATGATTCCAAGTGAATAACAATCACCATTATTAAGACGAAAATGAACACCCAAAAAGAAGCAGTTTATTTGAATTCAACATACAGAACTACAGAATACAGATGCAAACACCAGCCCTATTTGGATTGAATGTAATTTTGTGTGCTCCCCGTTATTTAGAGCTCAACGTAACAACACACACTAATATATATAGATTCCTCACCAAATCATAAATTGGTTTAAATTTCCATTTGACGAATCTCCCATTACTTAAATTCCCATTTGATGAAGCAATGACACACAAAAAAGATCCGTAAAATCTGCTACACCTCGAACATACACTAAAATTGGTGGCACAAAAAAAGTCATCAGGCATGATGCAAGTAGGATAAAAAATGAAATATGGCCAGAGATTACTAGCTTATGCAAGGAGCATATTGGTGCAAGGCAAATCTGCAATCTGCATCGATTTAGAGAAGGGCTGGCCGAGACTTGGGCCAGTAAGGGCTTCAGCAGAGGGGCGGAGCACTGACTCTGCAAGGCAATAATTTTGTGTATATTCAGAGAAGATAATTATCAGAAGAGTATTAGATTAACTAATCGCTAGCCAGTGCATCCACACCTCAACACATGTTATCCGGTACATATTCCAGCGAGATGTCATGGAACGAGCATATTCGTGTGAGGCAAAGCAAACCTGGAATCTGTATCGTGTTAATGGAAGGGTTGACCGAGACTTGGGCCAGTTGGGGCTTCAGCAGAGGCGTGTAGCACTGTAAGGCCATGGTTGCGACTTGCGAGTATATTCAGAAACCCTGTCAATTCAAGATGATTAGATCAACTAGTCGAAACCAGCACACCCACACATTCCAAAGTAGTAAATTTTGTCATGATAATTGAGTATCATATTTTTTGACGTGTATTGAGTATCATATTCTGAACTTGACATTCAGGATTTGATCCAGCTACAGTTACTCCACAGCCCCTGTTACCTAAACTTAACACTTAAGGGTTCAGCTTTTAAAACTGAACTTGACACTTGACAATCATGACTGAATACCATGCATAATGCTGAATGATTAACCGGCTATCTTAGCTCGCACTGCACACACACTTGTGCTTTTGTTCACCAGTATTGCCGTGTTCAACAAGTTCGCGGCGATAGGAATAGCTCATACCATACGTATAGTCATGAATTGATCTGAAAGTAGCCCTCCAATATCTCTGCCTACTAGTCTATTAATTGTGATTCGATTAGATGGTGGCTGCTGAACCGGTCAACAGTTACTCCAATCATCTCTGAAATAAGTACACGCTAACACTGACGCTGCTTGTGCATTGCTACCATTGTATGCAAATTAGTTGTCTTAACTAATACAGTAATTTCTCTCTGCGACTTTTGCATTTTTTACTTTGAGAAAGGCACAACACAAGAAAACGTGAGATGGATTCCTCTTAACCAGTGAAGTAAATTTTCTCTCTGGCGTTGGAAATTGCTCTTAACCAAAACTTTTCTATTATTGATTCTCAAGGAAGTTCATCCTACTGTAAGCCTAAATTCTGTAATTCACGAGCAACCCCACTGGACTCAGATAAATCAAGGATGGAGCGATAAAAGACCTGAAGGAAATGGAGCATATTAAAATCAATATAGCTCTGGTAAAAGGATGCCCTTCCCACACAGCAGGTCAGTAGCCAAGCAAGCTCATAAAGTCATAATTCATATGATAAATTCAGAGATGCCACTTGCCATCATTCAGTATGGCTATGATGAGAACCATCAATAATGCCAGAAGAACAAACCTGCAACCATAAAAGACAGCAAGATTACCGGTGGTGAAATACTATCATGATTACCTACTATTGGATTTGCTACTGCATTCTTACCACTATCCGTATGGTGATGCAAACGGCATACATTTGCAGCCAAGTAGTACAAATCGACAGAACTCTTGTAGTAGAAGATAACAGGGGAACTTCAGCTGAACTTTAGCGTGTAGTTCATCATGCACTGCAAGATGGAGAACACAACGCGGAGACCAGGCTCCGTGAGCATGATGTCGACGCAGACCTGGCAGCGTCTGTCGTGTCTGACAGCGCGTTGCCGCAGGTGCCCAACAAAATCCGAACAAAGACAATGAACATTAATGATTACAAGAAGTGCATAGAAAATCCATAGTTTTGATATATAACTCTATATAAGACAAGATTATTTTTTGCATACAACTGTATCTTGTTGCATAGCAAAACATTTCTATTATTGATTCTGAAGGAATTTATTTACCCTAACATCTTAATATTTCAAGGTTTTAACAAAAGAAGAACATATAGTTTAGGAATGAACGGACTACATGAGTATGAGAAAACATTTATACACATTACTACATATTGATAAACTTTATTATCAGTTGTTTGACTTTAATAAAAAGCAAGATATATCTAACTCTTGTGCGTCTTTGGAGGTTCCTTCGTTGATTTTGCCATGGTAGGATAAGCACGAATGGTAGCGTGAACCTTCTTGTACAGTGCTTCCATGTCATCGGCCGCAATATTCTTCTTGATGTACTCACTGAAGTGAGATTGGTACTTCTTAGATTCCTCATCAGCTATTGACTGAAATAAGGGTAGGGCAGAAGTTAAAACGAGATTCAGTAAGCTGCTTCAGAAATAAGAACAAAGTACGCTGCTTTAGGATACTTTATTTATATGGGTGAATCTGGCCTAGATATATCTTCCAGAAAGAATTCATGCATACAACAACGATAGCCCTAGGGAATGACGAAATGGCGTTATAATACCACGAGGGCAATGGATCCAACTCACCTTCATGTAGTCAGCAACATGACCTTCATAGATGTATTTGCGGTAAATCTCACCGCCCAGCTGCTTCTTATCCTTCTTGAAGCCAGCAATCTCTTGTCACTGTGCGCAATATCAAGACCGCCATCCAAAGCTCCCTGCAGTAGCCAACAGACTGAAGCGGGTCTCAAACAGATAAACTGTATGCTTCCTAATTCAATAGCTTAGAACCCCCTAAATATAGAATGAAAGAAACACACCAACAACAGGCAATAAATGCAGTCCAAGATTAGGCATACTTCAAGTCCATCAGTGAGCCTGTCGCAGAGCGATGGATCAAACAACACTGTAAGTAAGCTATATATTTTTCTTGGCTTTCCAAGTTTACCAACTACATCGTTTAAAATGTCTATTATTTAGATTTCTAACCTATCCAGCAAAATTATCAATCGTGCATTCAAGATCTGTAGGTAAACAAAATAAAGGAGACTTTTCACCACAAATCTCATCTAGCCACAAATCATAGCATCAGAATAAGAGAACAAAGTTTAACAAAGTGACAACACAAAAGAAAATTAAAGCATTACAGCAGGAGCTCACCATGGCAATCCTGAAAAGCAAAGACTTGTCAGTGTAGAAGGGGTATGTGAAACCCTCTCTGACTGATCTTCCTACTCTTCCTTGCGACTGCAGATGAAAAGAAAAGCAGTGAACTTGAGGTCCAGATCTCAGATTCATACATCCAATTTTTTTGCCAAAAAAAAGCAAAGTAAAAATCTGAGAACAAAAACCGACTGATACAGCTGCGGGAGCCCTAATAGTTCTGCATAAAAGAATCTTTATTTCCCCATAAGAAAACTTCTCCATACCAAGTTGTATATTCTTTGACACTTTCAATGGGAAAAATATTCAGCAATAAAATTGGTCATTGAAGCTAAAGCACCATTCACCTATGCAACAACATAAATTAGTATCAGAGTTCTAACAACCAATGTAGGTGTAGTCCATAGATAAGCTAACTACCTGGAATACCTAGCAATTTAAAATGCTTGAATGAAGCTGCAGAATGAAACAAAAAAAGGAGACAAGAGTGCGAGCAGGGGGAAGAGCGGAGGTGGAGGCAAACCTGAACCACCTCGGCATCCTTGCTCCTGCTCCTCCTATGCCGGGAAGGAGAGGGTTGCGGGGCGCAGGAGATACATGGAGTCATCATTGTGCACAAGCTGCAGGTGTCAACGCCCATCTTCTGAGGCCACCGCACGCCGCACGAGCCGCCGCACCACCGCACTGCACAAGCTCCTCGAGGAAGAGGCGGAGCATGGCCATAAAATTTGGTTAAAGATCACAGTCCGCTAACTAAATCCAAATTGTTCCAAATTTATTAAAGATTCATTTATCCATCAATATAATAATCATCATGCTCAACTATTAGACCTAAATCTCATAATCCACCAACATGTTTCACTACTTTCTTAAGAGACAATCTCCTAACTAAATCCAACTAAAATCTCATAAATCACAGAGAAATTTGGTTCAATATCACAATCACCTAACTAAATCCAAATTGTTCAAGATTAATTAATACACCAAACATCTTTGACTATCTCCTCAAGATCACAATCAACTAACTAATCCATCAAAACTCTCATAATCCACCATAAAATTTGGTTCAAGATCACAATCACCTAACGAAATCCAAATTGTTCCAAACTAAATTAAATATCTGTTCATCCACCAATATAGTAACCACCATGCTCATCTACTAGACCTAAAATCTCATAATCCATCAAACATCTTTGATTATCATCTCAAGACACAATCACCTAACTAAATCCAACTAAAATCTCAACCACAGAGAAATTTGGTTCAATATTGCAATCATCTAACTAAATCCAAATTGTTTAACATTAATTAATCCACAGAACATCTTTGACATCTTCCGAAGATCACAATCTACTAACTAAATCTATTGAAAATCTCGTAATCCACCGTGAAATTTGTTCAAGATCAAAATCACCTAACTACATCCAAATTGCTCCATGTTTACTAAAGACCCATTTATCCATCAATATAATAACCACCATGCTCACTTACTAGATCTAAACTAACATGATTCACCAAACATCTTTGATTAACTCGTTGAGATCACAGTCACCTAACTAAATCCAACAAAACCTCAAAATCCACCGTGAATTTGGTTGAAAATTGTTCCAAACTAAATCAAAGATTTGTTTATCCACCAATATAATAACCACCATGCTCATCTACTAGACCTAAAATCTCATGATCCATAAAATATTTTTTATTATCATCTCAAGACACAATCACCTAACTAAATCCAACTAAAATCTCATAAATCACAGAGAAATTTGGTCCAGTATCACAATCACCTGACTAAATCCATATTGTTCAAGATTAATTAATACACCGAACATCTTTGACCATCTCCTCAAGATCACAATCAACTAAATCCATTGAAAAATCTCGTAATTCACCATGAAATTTGTTCAAGATCACAATCGACTAACTAAATCCAAATGGCTCCATATTTACTAAAGAAATCGCTACTTCCTTGAGATTGAGGTTTCTTCTACCCCTAATGGCTTCTTTATTTCCTAAGAGGAGTATATCCAGGATCTTCTTGCTCATGTTGCTCTTACTGGTGGGCACACTATTGAGACTGCTATGAAGCTCAACATCCACCTTTGTGTCCACCTCCACTCCCTGTAAGTCCGGACGGGCGTCCGTTGCCTGGTGACGGGTTGCTATGTGTGCTGTCTTGATCCCACATCCCGTGTTCCCTTGCTGGGCGACACCATGACCGCACGCTCAAGCACCACCAATGGGAGCAAGAGCTCAGACAATCGACGCATACCTGAATTTTACCCACGGGACACGCCCGAGAACACGGCGCTACCTATCGTCAAGGCCAAGGGCGCGCATTAGGAGAACGTGGGATGCTTAATCAAGTGCGTGACACAAAATCCGCAAACAGGACAATGACACCAAGCCGGATCAGCGGGGAACGGAGAGTGCACAGGCATGTGGGATGCTGGATCAAAGTCCATCTGCTGCCACTACCCCCAGTCTCTCCTCTGTTGCCTTGTTTACCAGTTATTTTCAGTGGTGGTATCATCGCCTTGACTCACTTGTGTGGCCCTCATCTCTATCAACCAATATAATAATCAACATGCTCACCTACTAGACCTAAATTCACATAATCCACCGAGCATCTTTTACTAGCTTGTCAAAATCACAATCACCTTATAATCCACCGTAAAATTAGGTTAAAAGATCACAATCACCAAACTAAATCCAAATTGTTTCAAACTAAATTAAATATTTGTTTATCCGCCAATATAATAATCACCATGCTCAGTTATTAGACCTAAAATCTCATAATCCACCAACCATCTTTGATTATCTTCATAAGACACAATCACCTAACTAAATCCAACTAAAATCTCATAAATCACAGAGAAATTTAGCTCAATATCACAATCACCTAACTAAATCCAAATTGTATAGGATTAATTAATACACAGAATATCTTTGACTATCTCCTCAAGATCACAATCAACTAACTAATCCATAAGAAATCTCATAATCTATCATAAAATTTGGTTCAAGATCACAATCGCCTAACTATATCCAATTTTTTCCAAGTTTGCTAAAAATCCATTTATCCACAAATATAATAACCAACATGCTCACCTACTAGACCTAAATTCACATAATCTACCAAACAACTTTTACTAGCTCGTCAAGATCCCAATCACCTAACTAAATCCAACAAAAACCTCATAATCCATCGTAAACTTTTGGTTAAAAGATCATAATCACCTACCTAAATCCACATTGATCCAAACTAAATCAAATATCTATATATCTACCAATATAATAATCACTGTGCTCATTTCCATAACTAAAATCTCATAATCCAATGAACATTGACTATCTTCTCAAGACACAATCACCTAACTAAATCCACCTAAAATGAAATAAATCACCGAGAAATTTGGTTCAATCACCGAACTAAATCCAAATTGTTTCTGTCGACTACGAGACGCCTATGGTGACTTCGTACAATCTAGAGATGATATGTCGGCTCAGTCTCTCGAAGTGTGCGTGCGTGCGTTCATAGGGGTGAGTGTATGCACGCTTATATGAGCACTTGCGTATGTACCGTGTTAAAAAAGATTTATTAATCAACCAAACATCTTGGACTATCTCCTCAAGATCTCAATCAACTAATTCAATCCATTTAAAATCTCGTAATTCACCATTAAATTTGGTCCAAAATCACAATCGCCTAACTAAATCCAAATTGCTCCAAGTTTACTAAAAATCTATTTATCCACCAATATAATAAACACCATGCTCACTTACTAGACATAAATTCTCACATAATCCATCAAACATCTTTGACTATCTCGTGAGGATCATAATCACCTAACTAAATCTAACCCAAACATCAAAATCCACCGTGAATTTGCTTAAAAGATCACAACCATCTAACTAAATTAAAAGACCACAATCATCTATAAATTAAACGTCTGTTTATCCACTAATATAATAGTCACCATGCTCACGTACTAGACCTAAAATCTTAACATCCACCGAACATCTTTGACTATCTTCTCAAGATCATAATAACTTATTTAAATCCACCTAATATCACATAAATCATCGTGAAATTTGGCTCAATATCATAATAGCCTAACTAAATTCAAATTGGTCAAGGTTAATTAATCCATCAAATATCTTTGACTATCTCCTCAAGATCACAATCAACTGACTACACCCATCTAAAATCTCGTAATCCAACATGAAATTTGGTTCAATATCACAATGCCCTAACTAAATCCAAATTGCTTCATGTTTACTAAAGAAGTTGCTACTTCCTTGAGATTGAGGTTTCTTCTACCTCTAATGGCTTCTTTATTTCCTAAGAGGAGTATATCCACGATCTTCTTGCTCGTGTTGGTCTTACTAATGAGCACACTTTTGAGACTGCTATGGATCTCAACATCCACCTTTGTGTCCACCTTCACTCCCTATAAGTGTGGACGGGTGTCCGTTGCCTGGTGACGGGTTGCTATGTGTGCTGTCTTGATCCCACTCCCGTGTTCCCTTGCTGGGCAACACCATGACCGCACGCTCAAGCACCACCAATGGCGAGCAAGAGCTCAGACAATCGACGCATACCTGAATTTTACCCACGGGACACGCCCGAGAACACGGCGCTATCTATCGTCAAGGCCAAGGGCGCACATTAGGAGAACGTGGGATGCTTAATCAAGTGCGTGACACAAAATCCGCAAACAGGACAAGGACAGCAAGCCGGATCAGCGGGGAATGGAGAGTGCACAGGCACGTGGGATGCTGGATCAAAGTCCATCTGCTGCCACTACCCCGGTCTCTTCTCTGTTGCCTTGTTTACCAATTATTTTCAGTAGTGGCATCATTGCCTTGACTCACTTGTGGGCTCTCATCTCTATCAACCAATATAATAATCAACATGCTCACCTAGTAGATCTAAATTCACATAATCCACTTAACATCTTTTACTAGCTTGTCAAAATCAAAATCACCTAACTAAATCCAACCAAAACCTTATAATCCGCCCTAAAATTTGGTTAAAAGATCACAATCACCGAACTAAACCAAATTGTTTCAAACTAAATTAAATATTTGTTTATCCACCAATATAATAATCACCATGCTCAGTTATTAGACCTAAAATCTCATAATCCACCAAACATCTTTGATTATCTTCTCATCAAGACACAATCACCTAACTAAATCCAACTAAAGTCTCATAAATCACAGAGAAATTTAGCTCAATATAACAATCACCTAACTAAATCCAAACTGTATATGATTAAATAATTCATAGAATATCTTTGACTATCTCCTCAAGATCACAATCAACTAACTAATCCATAAAAAATCTCATAATTCACCATAAAATTTGGTTCAAGATCACAATCGCCTAACTAAAGCCAATCTTTTCCAAGTTTGCTAAAAATCCATTTATCCACCAATATAATAACCAACATGCTCACCTACTAGACCTAAATTCACATAATCTACCGAACATATTTTACTAGCTCGTCAAGATCTCAATCACCTAACTAAATCTAACAAAAACCTCATAATCCACCGTAAAATTTTGGTTAAAAGATCATAATCACATACCTAAATCCAAATTGATCCAAACTAACTCAAATATATGTTTATCTACCAATGTAATAAATATCATGCTCATTTCCATAACTAAAATCTCATAATCCAACGAACATTGACTATCTTCTCAAGGCACAATCACCTAAATAAATCCATCTAAAATCAAATAAATCACCGAGAAATTTGGTTCAATCATCGAACTAAATCCAAATTGTTCCTGTCGACTACGAGACGCCTACGGTAACTTTGTAAAATCTCAAGATGATATGCCAACTCAGTCTCTCAAAGGTGCTCATAAGGATAGGGTGTGCGTGTGTGCGTTCATAAGGGTAAGTGTATGCGCGTTTATATGAGCACTCGCGTCTGTACTGTGTCAATAAAAGATTAATTAATCAACCGAACATCTTGGACTATCTCCTCAAGATCTCAATCAACTAATTAAATTAATTTAAAATCTCGTAATTCACCATGAAATTTGATTCAAAATCACAATCGCCTAACTAATCCAAATTACTCGAAATTTACTAAAAATCCATTTATCCACCAATATAATAACCACCATGCTCACTTACTAGACATAAATTCTCACATAATCCATCGAACATCTTTGATTATCTCGCGAGGATCACAATCACCTAACTAAATCTAACCCAAACATCAAAATCCACCGTGAATTTGCTTAAAATATCACAATCATCTAACTAAATTCAAATTGTTTCAAACTAAATTAAAGGTCTGTTTATCCACTAATATAATAGTCACCATGCTCACGTACTAGACCTAAAATCTTAACATCCACTGAACATCTTTGACCATATTCTCAAGAGCATAATAACTTAACTAAATCCACCTAAAATCACATAAATCATCGTGAAATTCGGCTCAATATCGAAGTAGCCTAACTAAATTCAAACTGTTCAAGGTTAATTAATCCATCAAATATCTTTGAGTATCTCCTCAAGATCACAATCAACTGACTAAATCTATCTAAAATCTCGTAATCCACCATGAAATTTGGTTCAAGATCACAATCGCCTAACTAAATCCAAATTTTCTCTAGTTTATTAAAATTTACTTACTTAACCGATATAATTAACACCATACTCACCTACTAGACCTAAATTCACATAATCCACCAAAACATCTTTTACTAGCTCATCAAGATCACACCACCTAACTAAATCCAAGCAACACCTGATAATCCACAGTGAAATTTGGCTTAAGATCACAATCACTTAACTAAATACAAAATGTTCCAAACAAAATTAAAATCTATTTATCCACCAATATAATAATCACCATGCTCATCTACATACCTAAACTCTCATAATCAACCAAACATTTTAGACTTTCTTCTCAAGATTAAATCACGTAACTAAATCCACCTAAAATCTCATAATCCATCATGAAATACGGTTCAATATCACAATCACCTAACTAAATCCAAATTGTCCAAGGTTAATTAATCCACCAAACATCTTTGACTATCTCCTCAAGATCACAATGAACTAAATAAATGCATCAAAATCTCGTAATCCACCATGAAATTTGGTTCAAGATCATAATCGCCTAACTAAATCCAAATTGCTTCAAGTTTATTAAAGATCCATTTATCCGCCAATATAATAACCACCATGCTCATTTACTATACATAAATTTTCATAATCCACTGACATCTTTGACTATACTCGTCAAGATCACAATCACCTAACTAAATCTCCACTTCATCTCCATTTTGTAAAACCTTATTTTCAGAATCATCCCATGGGCATTAGTGACACCCTTGGGTTTTTGTAAAACATTTATGAGTAATAAAGATTCTTCCCAAGTCCTATGATTTATGCGACTAGCATGGCTAAGCATTACTATTAAACTTGCACATACAACCCACGTTTATTTGACCACTACATGGTTAGAAAGGAGGGGTATTAAGAATGTCAAAGGAGGGTGTCAATACCAAGCATATAGAGCATAGCTAAACCCTAGCTAATTTACTTAGCATAAGAATGTCAAAGGGGTGTTAATATCAAGGACATAGGGTAGTTAAACCCTAGCTAATTTACTAAACATAGCAATACTAGTAAACAATACTTTATGCATGAAAAATAATTGTAAGTGTAATGCAAATATGGGTTCAACATGATCAAAGTAGGTTGCTTGCCTCGCTCAGCAAAGTCTTCAATGGTTTTGGTCACTCCTCGAACGTCCTTGAATCTTTCAAAAGATGATGATTTCTACTAAATGGAAAAATAAAATTAACACACAATCAATAAACAATATGTGCAAAGGGCTCCAAAATTTATAGGAGTAGTATCATTGGAAAGAGGGAAATTTTAGATGAATTTTGGAAGTACCCTGGATTTTAGAAAAAGAGAAATGGTATTGTGAGCCAGAACGGGTCTGCCTGATTAAACAGTACTACACCAGGGGGAGGGGGGTCAACGTCTAAGGCGTGAAGGAGAAATACGCCTTCACTTACATGCCGATTTAAACCTGCATTGGGGGATCACACAAGCCACACATGAGCAGCAAAACCAGGATAATCAAGCAATATATAAAGATCAAGCAATAACAAATAGGATAATATGGATAAACTAGAGGATATTACTTCAAGTGGCGGAGCCAAGGAAACCAGATTGCAGTTGAAGCAGGAGCAGGTACCTAATTCGAAGAGGGTTTTTTTTTGGGGGGGGGGGGGGGGGGGGGGGACTATTAACAGGAGCAGGAATGGCAGTTGTTGTGGTAAGGCGCAGGTCCGGAGGTGGATTGGTCCTGGGACGCGTCAGGTGTTGTAACTTCAGTAGAATACGTTGTAGGCAGCCCATAGGTACCAGTAGCATAACGATCACAATATGACTGCTAGTGGCCATAGCCTGGCTGGCTAGCAGTGGGTGCACCAGGGAAGGCGGTGGTGCACCATAGCCTGGCTGACTGTATCCATACTGCCCATAACCAGCCTGAGTAGGTGGTGCCTGTCCATACGGAGCAGATGAAGGCGGCTTCTGAGCATGCGGAGGCTACCCATAAGCACCCTGGCCATACGTGGCCTGTGGTGGTGGCTGCATATCATAGCTAGGCTGTGTGGAGCAGCGTATCCAAATTGAGGGGGCAGAACCTTGCGCCGTGTAGCTTGATGCAACAGCAGCAGTATAGGTGGTTGATTAGGATAACTCGGTTGGCCTCGAGTGGCTGGAGTTGAAGCTTGCTGCCCTGAAGATGCTTGACCAGTGCCGCTTGGACCACCATAGCTCGATGCAGTACCACCATCCTGAGTTGAGTTAGCAGCTGATGCCCCATAGCCAGATGCCCCATAGTTCTGCTAATCATATCCAGGCTGCTGCGAGTAAGACATCCCTTGGGTCTGATAACCAGAGTAATCATAAGCTTGCTGCCCGCCACTCTACTGAGAGTATGTAGAATCACCATACCCTTGTGAAGCATGAGTAGCAGACTGGCTGTAATCGTAGCTGCTAGCATCAGGAGGTGCAGCGGTTCCAGTGGCATACTGTTGCTCTTGGGGTTGCTTTTGTTGGTTATAGTAGTCATAGCCAGTGCCAGGGGGGATGCTCTGCCATAAGGTTGCTGGCCATACTATGGTGGTGCACCAGGATAAGCTCCAGGCTGCATGTAAACAGGCTGTAGTGTTACTGGTGCATCAGGCGCACCCTTTGCCCGAGGACGAGGAGGGTGGTAGCCCTGTTGGATTTCTGGCATGATTCTGCAAAAATATAGTTTGCACATCAGAATATGTATAGAACACAACATACAATGTACCATGCAGAACAAGTGCAAACCAGACAAAACATATCCAAAAACAAAGCAATGTAATATATAGAAATTCCAGAACCACCAAGAAAAATGGAGGGATCAACTCACCGAGCAAGATTCTCAAGCAACATTAGTGCTGCCCATCTAGCGTCTACCATGTGCAAAACTATGGGAGTTAATGAAGATTGGGCAGCTAGATAAACACACGTATATATTGAATATAGCAATAAAAGATTGCCTTCCAGTTTGTAGATGTTGATAAATCAGCAATAATGGATGGTGACAGAGTGATCCATAATTATGTGCAACATCTACTTATATTGCTAAATGACACAACATACAAAACAGCAGTTCTTTCGGCAAGTCTCTCCAAAAAATATATTATAGGTGAACAGAAGAATGTCAAAGGAAATATTTAAGCAAAGTTTTAAGGAAGTTTTGGTCATGGTAACAAGAAAAGTCAACAGAGGGAGAAAATATATACGAAAAAACCAAAGATAGATTCATGCGAGATATACTGCATAATCTTTCCAAACTATACATAGCACATACAAACTTTCTTGCCTAGTCAATAAACAGTAACATTCTTATTTGTTACATGTTGCTCTCACAGGGTGGTGTTAGCAACAGATAGAATGGGCTGAAAATTAAGAATCAAGAATTATCCCCTGAGTGAGCAAAAATATCAATAGCCTAAATACCAGCTACCACAGTGCATGATCCATCATTGAAGTGTGCAGACTGATCACCTGCATAGAGGTTTAAACCAACTATCCCCAAAGATGTATAGAAATAGCAAACGTAAATTTGACAGGACAAGACCAGGTATATGAAATCCAATCATATAACCCAAAATTCAAACTAGTTCTTTCTGTTTCGATATAGAAAGACCAGGCATGTTCCTGGATGTATGTATTATATTCTAATGGTATACTCCAATGGTACACATGGGACTTCTATACCGAAACAGAGGGAGTAGTTTATAATTTTATCTTTCATCCATCAGCATCAATCAAGTATATTAACATTAGGTAGTAACAAATCTGCCACCAGGATTGATGTGTGCAGCCCTCAGAACTAGTTACTGACACTAATTTGGCCTTATGTCAAGATAATGATCAACAGACAGTATAGCCTGGGATATATGGATAACACCACAAGCACCGCTATGATATGTAGTGAAGACGTTGTGATAGGGTATATAAACCTCCCAATGGAAGTATGGATTTGCCAGTATTTAACTGTGATTGTTCAAATATTTCTAGTATCTTCATCAGAGACTACACAGAGCATAGCAGCTAATAACAAAGAGATTGCACAAATTACAAGTATGATTATATAAAGTATACAATCATGTCAAAGCCATACTGCTGTTGCTCCATGACAACCTTGTTTTACAAGACAACCCGTTGAGATAATGTTTTGGACATGTACATTTGACAAGAATATAGGGTATATCATAACTAAAGAGGAGTTTCAAAAGCAAGCAATCGAAAAGGAAGGTCAAGTAGAGAAATATAAATCGAGACAAAAAATACAGTAACATAAAAAAATGATAATTAAACCCACATGATTTTAACAACACTGATAAATAACAAATAGCTGCAGCAGTTAGGAGGTGGCGTGAAAAGAGAAAGAAAGCTGACCTCACTGGTAACCTCACTCAAGCTGCTTTGCTATTTCAATTCGCTCTGCAGTACCATGAATATACAGTGTTCTTTCAGTTGAAGTATCACCAGGAGGCAAATGCAAAGGAATGACCTGCAGAAGGATTTTTTAGGACAAATCAAATATTACTATTGTTATTACCAGTGGTAATGATGAAGATGATACAAAATATAATATACTAACTAACAAGGAGAAAAAGGAGAATAATTAAACGGATAATTATGAAGATGAAAGGAGCATGAGTTCTACTTCTAGTTGAGCAAAATTAGAACTTGGATTTTAATTTACTTGGTAAATCATAAGAAAAATGGAAAAATGCAACAACAAAACGCATCACGCAGTGCTAAGTTATTAAGGAAATTCAATGGTAAGTTAGGCCAGGTTCAGCCAGCAAATTTATGCTAGACTTTGCAATAAGAATTTTCGCAAACCTGTATACAAGCTCCAGATTTGGCGTGCATGGCTTTTATAGTCTCACCAAAAAAATAGTTAGACATGGAATTAATAGGCAAGGTTTTTCACCACCAAAGAAACTGAAGTCCGTGAAATAATATCAACTGGGAAGCTTACAAGAAACCTGGGGCGTGGTATGATTTTCAAAGTCTGACAAACAAACCCAGTTCTAGAAAGCAGCCAGTTTACCTTAGCAATTTGCATCTAGATTGCTCAGCACTAGGTTGAGGTGCATTGTACCTCCAATTAGAGATAGTGCCAGATGAGCCAGCATCAGCCTGCAGGTCACATGACAAGTATGGTTGAGTAAATGGATGCACAACTAAATGTGAAGTCCTAACCATAAAAAAGATATCACAGTACCTCTACAAGAACATCACTTATCAACTGTTCAGCTGTGCTTATCTGGTCAGGAGTGCCCGAAAGATCAACCAATCTTGTCTATGACCTGGGTTGAACATCCATGTCCCTTGTTACTTGGATCTTTGCCCCTGACTGAAGTTGGATATGCTGTATAGTTTCTCCAGCTTTTCCAATGATAAACCAATCTAAAAGAAGTTACGAAAATTAAGTTAGCAGAGCAAAAAAACTGCACTCATGCAACCTTGTATCAACTGCAAGAATGCAGAAACCAAATGAGTAAACTCCCAAGTAGCATACCTTCCATTTGGGATATCAATCTTTTTTGTGGTACTACCACGCTGGTATCCACCACCATATGAATAATACTGATGTGTGTTTCCTTGAGAAGATAAGGGTGGGATGGAAGAACCATGGCCTGGAAATAAAACAACAACTCATTATATTACTGATAGCTGCAGATCTGTTGAGTGAGAAGAACAACCTTCATGTGGACAACATAAAACAGGACAATAATGCCAGTACATAAGTAACAAACTAATAACATTCAGAGCTGACTGAAAATATTACTGGAAATCACATCATCTATGTACTACATGAGAATCAAATATTTGGCTCTGTGCCGATAGACAATCATCAATGCAGTGTGTTACGGCTTTTTGCATGTTAAAAAGGAACCACAGAAACTATTGTCATTTGTTGCATCTAGCGGACAGGGGCCAGTTCCACGAGACATTGAATAAAACATTACGTCATATAGCAGAATCAAACTATGGATACTATTGATCACCTACACAAATATATTTGCCAGAATTATTAACAAACTCTACTAGCCATCCTTATAAGCCCGTAATAATATTGGAGCTCATTATATGGAGATCTAAACTTCCTACCGAGGATAAAGGAATTGCTAGGCGTTTTCTTGTTGCCTACATCCTAGTACGGTTAAGCTTCGCCTAGGCGGGCTATTTTCTTCCACTGCTTCCTAAACATATCGCTAAATCGCATGGACCGCATAGCAGTACTCAGCAGCTAAGGCTCACTTGGCGGCGAGAGAGAGAAAATGGAGAGGATGACGGGTGGGAGCCAGCTGTGTAGTATGTATATGTATAAATTTCATGTAGATTTGATGAGGAACTAGAGACACTAGCTTTTGACTTGGGTTGGGTTTGATTTGTGGGGTACGGACAACGGCAGCAACCATGTCAATGGTTTATTTCGTCGGAATCTATATGATGGTTTGAATTAGTTGGGTTCAGTTCATAATGGAAAGCTGCCAATGGTCTTTTTTTTTTGCAATGTATGCATGATGAATTTATCAAATTCAATGTGTGTGCGGTGGATTTAGCTCAATGTGTGTGTACGGCGTGCTTGCGGGCAAAGTGTTCAATGAATTGCATGAACCAAATGTTAATTATAGGGATTAAAGTTTAGTAAATCTGCTAGAGATGCTCTAAGATGTTCATATTATTCCAATCCTATGCCCAATGCATACAAACAACTAAGAAACTATAACAAGATTGTGATGCAAACGCGAGATGAGATGAGACGAGACGAGGACGCGGGACCTGCGGGAAGAGAGGTGGGCGACGCAGAATCCCCGCGAGATGAGGGCGAGGAGGCGCTTGAGCGTCGACCTGCTCGCCGTCGAAGCGGGAATCGAGGAGCGCTAGGATGGCGGCGGCGTCCGGGTCGTCGTAGAGATGCGCGTCCGCCCCACCTTTGCCGCGCCGCTAGCCCGCATCCCCGAACATCCCCGAACCAGTCTCTCTATATTCTATAGGCCGGCTTGCAGTGCCCCGGCTCCCTCGTCGAACGCGGCGGCGGCGATCTGGGCGGCCGTCCCGTTCCGCCGCCTATGTAAGAGAGAGACACGGGAGCGTTTCCCGGTCCGTGTCCGTCTCGTTCAGGGGAGCACGATGGGTACACATGGAGCGGGCCAAACTTACGTGTAACCTGGGCCGTTCGCGAGAGGAACAGGCACACAGCGAGCAGAGGTACCCGGCCCAACTTCGCTCTGTTTCTCGCTCGCTTCGCCCGCTCTCGCTCGTTCGGCCTCATGCTTCGCCTGTTAGTTCTTTTTGTGTGTGTGTGTGTTGCTGGTCTGGTAGGAAAAAAAACCGGCTAGTTTTAATACAGTTTAAAACAATTGTGAAACCAAAAATAGTTTACTTATTTTTAAAAGAGTTCATCCATTTGAGAAAAGTTTGTGAATTTGGAAAAATATTGTAAAAATGAAAACGTTCATAGATTTTGAAAATAAAATTGCTAATATGAAAAAAGTTTGCTAATTTGAAAAATAATCATTGATTTTGAAAAAATCATGAATTGAAATTTTTTTCACAGGTTTTGAAAACAGATCATCAATTCAAAAAGGTTCATGAAGTTGAAAAAACTGCATGAATTTGAAAAATGTTTGTTATTCACAAAAACGAAAAGAAAGGTCATAATTTGGGAAAAAAATCACGAAATTTGGAGAAGGTTCACAAATTTAAGGAAAATTAATTGCTTTGCAAAAAAATTGAAAAAAAATCATGACTTTCAAAAAAATTTACGAATTTGGAAATTGATTCCGAATTCAAAATTTAAAAAGTTCATGAATTTGAAAAAAGTTCACGAGTTTTGAAAATGTTCATAAATTTGCAAAAAGTTTGCGGATTGAAAAAATGTTTCATGAATTTCTGAAAAGCTCACAATTAAAAAAGCGAACAAATTCAAAAGAAAGTTCATGAAGAAAATGAAAAAAGAGATTGAAACAAAAATAGAAAAACAACCGAAAATTGTGCATGAAAAAACAAAAAGAAAAACACTGAGAAAACCCTGCAGAACCAGAACCAGAAATGTGCACAAGAAGAAGAAAAAAGAAGTAGAAATAGGCACAACGGGTGATCTGTCCCGGGTGGTTATTGTTGTTAGAAATAAACCAGGAGATTTGGAGTTTGATTCTTAACTCGCCCACAATTTTTGAATTTTATAAGAAAAAAATGGAAAACAAAATTAAAAGGGTCGAGCCCAGGATGGAGAGGGTGTGCACTGGTTTGTCGGTAAGCTTATAACTAGTGTTGAGGGCGCCAAATAGAAGTTGGCCACAACAAGTACACTTCTGAAGTGAGGTGCGTTCATCTCACTTCGGGCATCTCCTCCCCCAAACCCCTCGTCGAAATGTAGCCTCCTCCGCTGCATTCATTCCTTCCAGTCTCGTCGTGCCCTTCCGCGAGTGTAGAATTGTTGGGGAACGTAGTATTTAAAAAAAAATCCTACGATCATGCAAGATCTATCTAGGAGAAGCATAGCAACGAGCGGGGAGAGTGTGTCCACGTACCCTCGTAGACCAAAAGCGGAAGCATTTAGTAACACGGTTGATGTAGTCGAACGTCTTCGCGATCCAACCGATCCAAGCACCGAACGTACGGCACCTCCGCGTTCGAGAAGAAGACTGACGCTAACGGTAATGTTACTGTCTACAAAGCTCGAATTGTTGCAAAAGGTTTTCGACAAGTTCAAGGAGTTGACTACGATGAGACCTTCTCACCCGTAGCGATGCTTAAGTCCGTCCGAATCATGTTAGCAATTGCCGCATTTTATGATTATGAAATTTGGCAAATGGATGTCAAAAGTGCATTCCTTAATGGATATCTTAAATAAGAGTTGTATATGATGCAACCGGAAGATTTTGTCGATCCAAAAGGTGCTAACAAAGTGTGCAAGCTCCAGCGATCCATTTATGGACTGGTGCAAGCCTCTCGGAGTTGGAATATACGCTTTGACAGTGTGATCAAAGCATATGGTTTTATACAGACTTTTGGAAAAGCTTGTATTTATAAAAAAAGTGAGTGGGAGCTTTGTAGCATTTCTGATATTATATGTAGATGACATATTGTTGATCGGAAATGATACTGAATTTCTGAATAGCATAAAAGGATACTTGAATAAGAATTTTTCAATGAAAGACCTCGGTGAAGCTGCTTATATATTAGGCATCAAGATCTATAGAGATAGATCAAGACACTTAATTGGACTTTCACAAAGCACATACCTTGATAAAGTTTTGAAGAAGTTCAAAATGGATCAAGCAAAGAAAAGGTTCTTGCCTGTGTTACAAGGTGTGAAGTTGAGTCAGACTCAATGCCCGACCACTGTAGAAGATAGAGAGAAAATGAAAGTCATTCCCTATGCTTCAGTCATAGTTTCTATCATGTATGCAATGCTGTGTACCAGACCTGATGTGTGCCTTGCTATTAGTTTAGCAGGGAGGTACCAAAGTAATCCAGGAGTGGATCACTGGACAGCGGTCAAGAACATCCTGAAATATCTGAAAAGGACTAAGGATATGTTTCTCATTTAAGGAGGTGACAAAGAGCTCGTCGTAAACCGTTACATCGATGCAAGCTTTGACACTGATCCGGATGACTCTAAGTCACAAACCGGATACGTATTTTTATTGAATGGTGGAGCTGTCAGTTGGTGCAGTACCAAGCAGAGCGTCGTGGCGGGATCTACGTGTGAAGCGGAGTACATAGCTGCTTCAGAAGCAGCAAATGAAGGAGTCTGGATGAAGGAGTTCATATCCGATCTAGGTGTCATACCTAGTGCATCGGGTCCAATGAAAATCTTTTGTGACAATACTGGTGCAATTGCCTTGGCAAAGGAATCCAGATTTCACAAGAGAACGAAGCACATCAAGAGACGCTTCAATTCCATCCGCGATCAAGTCAAGGAGGGAGACATAGAGATTTGCAAGATACATACAGATCTGAATGTTGCAGACCCGTTGACTAAGCCTCTCTCACGATAAAAACATGATCAGCACCAAGACTCCATGGGTGTTAGAATCATTACTGTGTAATCTGGATTATTGACTCTAGTGCAAGTGGGAGAATGAAGGAAATATGCCCTAGAGGCAATAATAAAGTTGTTATTTATATTTCATTATATCATGATAAATATTTATTATTCATGCTAGAATTGTATTAACCGGAAACTTAGTACATGTGTGAATACATAGACAAACAGAGTGTCACTAGTATGCCTCTACTTGACTAGCTCGTTAATCAAAGATGGTTAAGTTTCCTGGCCATAGACATGAGTTGTCATTTGATTAACGGAATCACATCATTAGAGAATGATGTGATTGACAAGACTCATTCGTTAGGTTAGCACTATGATCGTTTAGTTTATTGTTATTGCTTTCTTCATGACTTATACATGTTCCTATGACTATGAGATTATGCAACTCCCGAATACCAGAGGAACACTTAGTGTGCTATCAAACGTTAGAACGTAACTGGGTGATTATAAAGATGCTCTACAGGTGTCTCCGATGGAGTTTGTTGAGTTGGCATAGATCAAGATTAGGATTTGTCACCCCGATTGTCGGAGAGGTATCTCTGGGCCCTCTCGGTAATGCACATCACTATAGGCCTTGCAAGCAATGTGACTAATGAGTTAGTTACAGGATGATGCATTACGGAACGAGTATAGAGACTTTCCAGTAACGAGATTGAACTAGGTATTGAGATATCGACGATCGAATCTCGGGCAAGTAACATACCGATGACAAAGGGAACAACGTATGTTGTTGTGCGGTTTGACCGATAAAGATCTTCGTAGAATATGTAGGAACCAATATGAGCATCAAGGTTCCGCTATTGGTTATTGACAGGAGATGAGTCTCGGTCATGTCTACATAGTTCTCGAACCCGTAGGGTCCGCACGCTTAACGCTCGATGACGATCGGTATTATGAGTTTATGTGTTTTGATGTACCGAAGGTAGTTCGGAGTCCCGGATGTGATCACGGACATGACGAGGAGTCTCGAAATGGTCGAGACATAAAGATTGATATATTGGACGATGTTATGCGGACACCGGATGAGTTTCGGGGCTCACCGGATAAATATTGGAGTGCCGGGGGGTTATCGGAACCCCCGGGGGAACTAATGGGCCAACATGGGCCTTGTGAGAGAGAGTGGAGGGGCCCCTAGGGCTGGCCGCCCCCCTTGAGGAGTCCGAATTGGACTAGGAGGGGGCGGCGCCCCCCTCTTTCCCTCTCCCTTTCTCCCTCTCGTTCCTCCCCCCTCTCTTCCCTTGTTGGAGACCTACTAGGAATAGGATTCCTAGTAGGAATCCTACTTGGGGCGCGCCATATGAGGGCCGGCCGGCCTCCCCCTTGCTCCTTTATATACGGGGGCAGGGGGCCACCCTAGAACACGCAAGTTGACAGTTGTCTTAGCCGTGTGCGGTGCCCCTCCACAGATTTCCACCTCGGTCATATCGTTGTAGTGCTTAGACGAAGCCCTGCGTCGGTAACTTCATCATCACCGTCATCACGCCATCATGCTGATGAAACTCTCCCTCGGCCTTAGCTGGATCAAGAGTACAAGGGACGTCACCGAGCTGAACGTGTGCAGATCGTGGAGGTGCCGTGCGTTCGGCACTTGATCGGTTGGATCGCGAAGACGTTCGACTACACCAACCGTGTTACTTAACGCTTCCGCTTTCGGTCTATGAGGGTACATGGACACACTCTCCCCGCTCGTTGCTATGCATCTCCTGATAGATCTTGCATGATCGTAGGAAATTTTTTGAAATACTGCGTTCCCCAACACATAACTCATAATACAAATCGTCATCGAACGTTAAGCGTGCGGACCCTACGGGTTCGAGAACTATGTAGACATGACCGAGACATATCTCCGGTCAATAACCAATAGCGGAACCTGGATGCTCATATTGGCTCCTACATATTCTAAGAAGATCTTTATCGGTCAAACCGCATAGCAACAGATGTTGTTCCCTTTGTCATCGGTATGTTACTTGCCCGAGATTTGATCGTCGGTATCCTCATACCTAGTTCAATCTCGTTACCGGCAAGTCTCTTTACTCGTTCCGTATGTATCATCCCATAACTAACTCATTAGTCACATTGCTTGCAAGGCTTATAGTGATGTGCATTACCGAGAGGGCCAGAGATACCTCTCCGATACACGGAGTGACAAATCCTAATCTCGATCTATGCAAACCCAACAAACACCTTCGGAGACACCTGTAGAGCATCTTTATAATCACCCAGTTATGTTGCGACGTTTGATAGCACACAAGGTGTTCCTCCGGTATTCGGGAGTTGCATAATCTCATAGTTAGAGGAACATGTATAAGTCATGAAGAAAGCAATAGCAATAAAACTTAACGATCATAATGCTAAGCTAACGGATGGGTCTTGTCCATCACATCATTCTCCTAATGATGTGATCCCGTTCATCAAATGACAACACATGTCTATGGTCAGGAAACTTAACCATCTTTGATTAACGAGCTAGTCAAGTAGAGGCATACTAGGGACATTCTGTTTTTGTCTATGTATTCACACATGTACTAAGTTTCCGGTTAATACAATTCTAGCATGAATAATAAACATTTATCATGATATAAGGAAATATAAATAACAACTTTATTATTGCCTCTAGGGCATATTTCCTTCAAGAATCACTTCAAGTCGAGGTCCACGAGCAGGAAGGAGACGACTGCCGACGGCCATCATGGGAGAACGAGGAGGGGTAGAGCATCAATGTGTTGTCGTCATTCCCCATGCAGGAGGTGAATGCCGGGACGACGGGCGAAAGTAGGACTCTCGGTGGAGCAGGAACAAAAGCCTGCCGGTTGCTACGGGTAAGTTGTACATTGAACCTTAGTCCCACATCACAAATTTAGTTGGATTTCCACTGAGTTATAATTGTTTCTCTCAGCCAGGGTATCACCAAGCAACAAGAGAAGGAGGCAGTAGCATATACGGTCTAGTATAGGGTATGGTACGGTAGTTGGTGTAGTAAGATACGGTCTTAGGGTTGTTGGCAGAGGCACATGTATAGGGGGAGCTCTAAACTATAGTTTTATTTGCCAATATATTGGAGTGGCCTATTTACAAAGGAAAATGATGATATCATATCCCTGGTATATCTTTACTATACGTCTAGGAAAGTGGCCACTCTCTAGTTATGCTATATATCCCTGGCATATCTTTGCTAAAACTCTGAAACTGAAGCTTTATAGCAGTTATAATAGCCAGCCCTACAGTATTGTTCTTGCAGTTCCAATTTCACTTTTGCAAAGATAAAATTGAAGTAGATAATAATTAATCTTTGGGATGCTTACTTGATGAAGCTACCAAGATAAATTTACTAAACTATGTGTGTTATTATTTATGTTTGACTGCATCCGTCATGAGGACTAGCTGATGAACATCTTGTTTGTAGAGTTTAGAGAATACTCCTTTCTGTTAGTGGGTCTCCATTTTGTTCCGTGTGTGAAGCTCAAAATGATGGAATAGGGAATTTGTGTTGTTGGTATGAACTCTAAACATGAAAGTGTCTTATTTCTTTTTAACTTCGATGGTCCGTAGAGAAATGTTATCTACTTGGGATACTTGTTGATTAGCTTGCCAAAAAACTTGAGGCATTGGTTGAGTAGGCAAGCTAACAATATGTTTCTTGTTAGGTGCTTGATATTTGCAAGAACAACAACTTGTTCACATTTATTTTCCTTGTTGAAGTAATTTTCTCAAAATGTAGCTCTGCATCGTTCTATCATACATGTGTTCTTGAAAAATACAAGACATCTGAGTGGCCCAATGGTTGTTAACCCTTATTAGGATCCTACATGGACGAATGTAACCATGCAATCCATTGGATAGGTTGATAAAATTTTGTGGGTACGCATCCAATGAAGTACTATGTTGGGTTTTGCTTTCTAGATTTTCTTACCTTCTAGACATAACAATCCTACATGTTCATTTTCATTTTACCCTTCTACCAATTTGCATTGTTCATAACATGGACTGTATTATTTTGATATCTTGTGTTGTTGTTTCCATGTGAGAACATTAATGTTTTTCTCATAAATGATGAAGCTTCTACATTTCATATTTTGTATTATTGTAAGCGTTGAGGCTTTGTTTGTTGTTAAGTCACCAATCCTATTGTTACGTCAACAAAAACAAAGGATAAGGTAAGTCATGAACTCTGATCCTCAGAATTCAGACACTTGAGGACCATTGCTCCAAAATGCACACCCCGCGGGGTCATACACAGTGTCTGTGCTTGAAGAATGTGTAGAACAGGATCCCTGACACCATGAAGAGGCTCAAGGATACAAGTCAGATTTGCCAACCTGCAATGTGGAACGCATACACCGGAAATCTTGGTAAATACTTGTGTGCAACATACAAGAACGCCATCTAGAGCAACATGTATGTATGTACCTCTCCAGTTGGCATGGACGTCGATCTTCGTTATCTCTGCCCCACATTATCAATGGTGAGCTTTTTTGTTTGGAGGATGTACATAAAGAGAGTGATATTTTTGGCATCTCCACATCTCAAGGTAAGTTTGCATGCTCAAAAACATCTCTTTTTTCCTTCTCACTCTCTTTCTTGCACACTTGTTCACAATGCTTGCAGGCACATAACAAAATGAAAAACAGTTGTCCTAAAAACACATCACAAAATTTCTTCAAAAGTGTTTTGTAACTTCCAACGTGCTTCCTTGGAGAAGATGGAGAACATCGGCTTTTTTAACACATGACATGCCTGCATCGGATGATTAATTACGCAATGTAAGTCCAGCCCATAAACCATAAGGAAATCAATGAAGGGAACTCTCAGTTTTCAGTTTTTAGTACTTAGTGCCCCTAAGAATGATTTTGAGATATTCTAAAGATAAGTGCATAACTATCAGTTGTTAGTCTACATTCATTTTGAGTATTTCTTGTTTCAGTATACTTGTCATTATTGAGTTATCATTCATACTAGTTTGCATGTAACAAGATGCCGTGCCGGATCTGCATGTCAAACCACACTAATAGGAACTCACTGGATTTACCATTTGGCCCCTCTAGGGTGGGCTGAGGGTTGGAAAGCGCAGCAGGGTCAGGGGGTGGTGTGGAGCTGAACATTGAGACCAAGAGGGATCTGACCTGAAAGACAAATGAAATTAGATGAATTTCCTTACAAACGGCAAAATGAACTCAACTCAAGGCAAGAGATACACGTGGCAATTTGTCATTGGACAAAAGATGACCTGGACCAAAATTAAAAACAAATTTCTGATGGTTATATTAGACACTCCCATCCTGATATTCCAATTGTCCACATGTCTCGTCCTCCTCTCACCTCTAAGAGCGTCTCCAGCAGCATGTGTATATTTGGTTTTCCATATATCCATATAAGCAATTGTCTAAAAATATTTCTTCTTATATACAACCGTTTTTTCTGTTGGGAAATGTAGCATGCGATTTCAAAAAAATTCCTACCCTCACGCAAGATCTATGTAGGAGATGCATAGCAACGAGAGGGGGAGAGTGTGTCTACGTACCCTCGTAGACTGAAAGCAGAAGCGTTTGACAACGCGGTTGATGTAGTCGAACTTCTGCTCGTTCCGACAGATCAAGCACCGAACGTACGGCACCTCCGAGTTCTGCACACGTTCAGCTCGATGACGTCCCTCGAACTCTTGATCTAGCAAAGTGTCGAGGGAGTAGATGAGTTCAGGCAGCATGACGGCATGGTGACGGTGATGGTGAAGTGATTCGCGCAGGGCTTCGCCTAAGCACTACGAAGATATGATCGGAGGCGTAAAATGTGGAGGGGGGGGGGGGGGCGCCGCACATGGCTAACAATTGTTGGTGTGTGTTCTAGCAGTGCCCCCCCACATATATATAGGTCGGAGGGGAGAGAGGCAGCCAAGGGGGCCCCCCAAGTAGGAGGAATCCTACTTGGGGTTCCCAATTCGGCCTCCCCCTTTCCTATTCCTATTCGGAGTAGGAAGGGAAGAGGGGGAAGGGGGAATCCTATTCCCTTTTCCCTTTCCTCCTTCCCCTTTTCTACTCCAATTTGGCCAGCCCATATGGGGGGGTGCACCAGCCCCTTTGTGGCTGGTGTGTTTCCCCTCTTGGCCCATAAGGCCCATATCTTTTGCCGGGGGTGCCCGGAACCCCTTCCGGTGACCCGATAAGTACCCGGTGCATCCCGAAACACTTCCGGTGTCCGAATACCATCGTCCTATATGTCAATATTTACCTCTTGACCATTTCAAGACTCCTCGTCATGTCCATGATCTCATCCGGGACTCCGAACAACATTCGGTCACCAAATCACATAACTCATATAATACAAAATCGTCATCGAACGTTAAGCGTGCGGACCTTACGGGTTCGAGAACTACGTAGACATGACCGAGAGACTTCTCCGGTCAATAACCAATAGCGGAACCTGGATGCTCATATTGGCTCCTACATATTCTACTAAGATCTTTATCGGTCAAACCGTTATAACAACATATGTTATTCCCTTTGTCATCGGTATGTTACTTGCCCGAGATTCGATCATCGGTATCTCCATACCTAGTTCAATCTCGTTATAGACAAGTCTCTTTACTCGTTCTGCAATACATCATCCCGCAACTAACTCATTAGGCACTTTGCTTGCAAGGCTTCTTATGATGTGTATTACCGAGAGGGCCCAGAGATACCTCTCCGATACTCGGAGTGACAAATCCTAATCTCGATTCACGCCAACCCAACAAGACACCTTTGGAGATACCTGTAGAGCATCTTTATAATTACCCAGTTACATTGGAAGTTTGATAGCACACAAGGCATTCCTCCGGTATCCGGGAGTTGCATGATCTCATAGTCAAAGGAATATGTATTTGACATACATGAAAGCAATAGCAATATAACTGAACGATCAATAGGCTAAGATAACGGATGGGTCTTGTCCACCACATCATTCTCCTAATGATGTGATCCCGTTATCAAATGAAAACTCATGTCCATCGTTAGGAAACCTTAACCATCTTTGATCAACGAGCTAGTCAAGTAGAGGCTCACTAGGGACTCAGTGTTTTGTCTATGTATTCACACATGTATTAAGGTTTCCGGTCAATACAATTCTAGCATGAATAATAAACATTTATCATGAATAAGGAAATATAAAATAACAACTTTATTATTGCCTCTAGGGCATATTTCCTTCAGTCTCCCACTTGCACTAGAGTCAATAATCTCGTTCATATCGCCATGTGATTAACACCAATAGTTCACATCGCCATGTGAATAACACCCATAATTCACATCGCCATGTGACCAACACTCAAAGGGTTTACTAGAGTCAATAATCTAGTTCACATCTCCATGTGATTAGCACTTCAAAGAGTACTAAGGTGTGATCATGTTTTGCATGTGAGAGAGGTTTAGTCAATAGGTCTGGCACATTCAGATCCGTATGTATTTTGCAAATTTCTATGTCTACAATGCTCTGCACGAAGCTACTCTAGCTAATTGCTCTCACTTTCAATATATATATCCAGATTGAGACACAGAGTCATCCGGATCAGTGTCAAAGCTTGCATCGACGTAACCCTTTACGACGAACTCTTTGTCACCTCCATAACCGAGAAACATATCCTTATTCCACTAAGGATAATTTTGACCGCTGTCCAGTGATCCACTCCTGGATCACTATTGTACCCCTTTGCCAAACATGTGGCAAGGTACACAATAGGTCTGGTATACAGCATGGCATACTTTATAGAACCTATGCCTGAGGCATAGGGAATGACTTTCATTCTCTCTCTATCTTCTGTCATGGTCGGGCTTTGAGTCTTACTCAACTTCACACCTTACAATACAGGCAAGAACTCCTTCTTTGACTAATCCATTTTGAACTCCTTCAAAATCTTGTCAAGGTATGTACTCATTGAAAAATCTTATCAAGCGTCTTGATCTATCTTTGTAGATCTTGATGCCTAATATATAAGCAGCTTCACCGAGATCTTTCATTGAAAAAATCTTATTCAAGTATCCTTTTATGCTATCCAGAAATTATATGTCATTTCCAATCAAGAATATGTCATCCACATATAATATCAGAAATGCTACAGAGCTCCCACTCACTTTCTTGTAAATACAAGCTTCACAATAAGTCTGTATAAACCATATGCTTTGATCACCTTATCAAAGCATATATTCACAATAAGTATTCTTCTTGAAGAACCATTTATTCTCTATGGCTTGCCGATCATCGGACAAGTCAACCAAAGTCCATACTTTGTTCTCATACATGGATCCTGTCTCAGATTTCATGGCCTCAAGCCATTTTGCGGAATCTGGGCTCATCATCGCTTCCTCATAGTTCGTAGGTTCGTCATGGTCTAGTAACATGACCTCTAGAACAGGATTACCGTACCACTCTGGCGCGGAACGTGCTCTAGTTGACCTACGAGGTTCGGTAGTAACATGATCCGAAGTTTCATGATCATTATCATTAGCTTCCTCTCTAGTTAGTGTAGGCATCATGGGAACGGTTTTCTGTGAAGAGCAAATTTCCAATTCGAGAGAAGGTACAATTACCTCATCAAGTTCTACTTTCCTCCCACTCACTTCTTTCGAGAGAAACTCCTTCTCTAGAAAGGATCAATTCTTAGCAACAAAGATCTTGCCTTCGGATCTGTGATAGAAGGTGTACACAACAGTTTCTTTTGGGTATCCTATGAAGACACACTTCTCCGATTTGGGTTGGAGCTTATCAGGCTGAAGCTTTTTCACATAAGCATCGCAACCCCAAACTTTAAGAAATGACAACTTAGGTTTCTTGCCAAACCATAGTTCATACGGTGTTGTCTCAACGGATTTAGACGGTGCCCTATTTAAAGTGAATGCAACTATCTCTAATGCATAACCCCAAAACGATAGCGGTAAATCGGTAAGAGACATCATAGATCGCACCATATCTAATAAAGTACGGTTACGACGTTCGGACACACCATTACGCGGTGGTGTTCCAGGTGGCATGAGTTGTGAAACTACTCCACATTGTTTTAAATGAAGGCCAAACTCGTAACTCAAATATTTGCCTCCGCGATCAGATCGTAGAAACTTTATTTTCTTGTTACGATGATTCTCCACTTCACTCTGAAATTCTTTGAACTTTTCAAATGTTCCAGACTTGTGTTTCATGTAAGATAAGTCACTGAGCCGGTCACGTTGTATGAGATGGCCGGGACTTTGTAGGCCGCAGGGCGTCAACCCGTGTATATAAGGGGAGGACCCGACAGTGGTTTAGGGCAAGAAACAATAGATCGAGGGTCAGGCAAAGCGTATTCGCTCCCTGGTCATCGAAACCCTAGCAATACCACCTCAAACTGGATTAGGCCTTTACCTTCACCGCAAGGGGCCAAACCAGTATAAACTCCTCGTGCCCTTTGTCCTGTTTAACCCCTTTAAGCTAACCTCGTCGCAATGGCTTCACAACTAAGTCCTTCTATGAGGACATCTGCCGTGACACTTCCACGACAGTTGGCGCCCACCATGGGGCCAGCGCACGGTGGTTTTGAGTTCTTAAAGGGCAGCTTCTAAGGGATCAAGGGATACGCTGTGGGCCGGATGACCAAGAGTCGTCACGGCAAGCTCTACATCAACGATGCAGGATGGGGCCCCGAGGCCGGCTCAATTGAGTACGGGTACCGGGTCCCTTCGGCGGAATTCACGTCTTCATCGGAACATGAAGTTGAAATCGCTAGTAAACGCGGATCAGCATGCCGCGGTGAATATGTACCCGGGCCCTGTACACACCGCCCGTCACACCCTGGGAATTGGTTTCGCCCGAAGCATCGGACCAATGATCACCCGGTGAATCGGGTCCTGAGCCGGACACCTGCACCGACATCCTCGAGACGGCTCAGCGCGCACGACGCGCCCAGGTTAAACCCGCCGTGAAGCATGCCTTTGTTCGATGTATCCATGGGGCTGAGTTGGAAGGCTCTGTGTCTGGCGGTGAGACAGCCACCTACTCTGATGGTGAGTCATCCACAGGCAAAACCGACTCAATGTATCAGTTGCAAGACGGACGGCTTGGGGCTATTCTGATGGCGACAGTATTTTGGACCCCCATGAGCCACCGAACAGGGTGGCGATCTTCATGGCTGGCACCCAGCCGGTTCTTGGGTCGACAGCCGCCGTTGGCATGACTTCCAGTGCATCGGCGGTGATAGCAGCGGGTGTTGGCGGTTCAACACGCCCGCTGGCTCAAGTTTTGGCAGATCTACTAGACGCTCTGGCGACTCTGATGGAGGTTGTTGTAACCCCAGACAACCAGGAACATCATAAGGTGGAAGTGGCTAAATTGCGTGATGAGATCGCGCAAGCTAAGGCGGACTTAGCAGCGGAAAACTCCAGGATGGCTGCAGAGCGGGCCGTTTTAAACGCCCAAGCGCAGCGGATTCAAGCAGATTCAAACCGGCTTATGGTGGATCAGAACGCTTCAAACAAAGTCTTGAGGAGGAAACACCGGAGTCGTCTGCCCTCAGTTTATGAGTCGAGGGACCTCTTCAACACACCCGGGGCGGGGGCTAGTAATCCGCCGGTGATAAACCAGACGTTGAGGCGCTAGGAGTTGGAGCGCCGGGTCAGCCGCGCGTGGCCGGCTCTCCGCATGTGGATAACACCCCACCTCAGCGCTAGTGACGCCGCCGGGTCATTACTCCACCCCTCTAGACAATATGATTGCTGCAGCTATGCGATTGGCGGCTCTACCGATCGAGGGTGAGACCCCGACGGCGATCGAGACCAGAAGGGCCAGCGAGCTTCTTCAAACGGCTTTGGTACAGCAGCATGCTTACTCCTACAGTCGTGACCGGATTCATTCAACCTCTCGTCCGAGCCGGAGCTACAGTAGGCATATTGAATCGCCAGCAGTTTCGAGTACTGAGCGGCGTCGTCACCAACCTCATGATCATAACCCAGCGCGCAACGGTGCCAATGCACAGGATTTGGTGGACCAGGGCAGAGCACGTCGGGAGGCCGAGCTGGCGGATAAACTGGCGGCTCATCAGCACGTGCCGGTTTACCCGACGACTTCAGTTGAGGCGGGTGTGACTTCTAAAGCTTTCGGTGTGCCATGTCTAACGGCGGCTCTATGGAACGAGCGCTTGCCCAAGGATTTTAAAGGCCCTCATAAGGTGCCCAATTACACGGCAGATCAGCCCCCTGAGGCCTGGGTTGAGAGTTATGAGATGGCTATGGAGATGTTGGATGTTAGTGAGGCTCCGTACGCCAAGTACTTCACCATGATGCTGGAGGGGACGGCTCGTACCTGGTTGAAGGGGCTACTGGCTAATTCCATCGGGTCATGGGCGGAGCTGAAGGCCCGGTTCATCTAGAATTTCAAAGATACATGCAAGCAGCCCATGTCAATTGTGGATTTGGTTTCTTGTGTTCAAGCTGAGGGCGAATCAACAACCAGCTGGGTACGCCGGGTCTCGACTATCATACACTCTTCAGATAACATAAACGTCGGGTCAGCGATTCTGATGTTGGAGAAAAATTGCTGCTTTACTCCACTAAAGCAGAAGCTTGGACGGCTCAAGCGTCACTGCAACGACATGGGTACTCTAATGGCGGCTCTGTTTAAGTATGCCGACTCTGATGGTACCAAGGACCCCGACTCTGAGGACGAAAGATCGGGAAAGGGAAAGAAGAGTAGTGGCATGAAAGGATAGCAGTACAGTCCTACCAATCAGGGCATCAACGGTAAGCGCAAGGCTGATGAATTTGTGGCTAACACCCGTGCACACAATTATAACCAGCGTCGTAAGGGATAGCCGGCTCCAAGGGCAGGATTCGATCTTGAGGCAATGTTAAATCAGCCGTGTCCGAAACACAGAACGGATCATAAGCCAACTACTCATTCGTGGAAAGATTGCAGCATAATGAGAAGCTTTAGGGAGTCCATCCAGCGCCACCATGGCCCGTATGGCGGATCAGGGTCTGGTTCTCATGGTCCGGGTCATGGCGGCGGCGGTTCAAGTTCCGGGTTTCAGGGCCACGGCAACCAAGGTGGTTATAATCAGCAGAGTAATCAGGAGAATCAACAGCAGCAGCAGTCTGGTTATCAGAGCAACCCGAAGCATTTGAATAGTGGGCAGTATCATGTCTTCACCACTAGCTTATGTAAGCGGCACCAGAAGCTTCATAAGAGGGCCGTGAATGCGGTTGAGCCGGCGGTGCCATATTTGCGGTGGTCAGAGCAGCCTATTGTGTGGAGTCATGAGGATCATCCGCCCCGGGTGGATAATCCGGGTCACCTGGCTCTAGTGGTGGCACCTCAGGTTGGGGGCTATAAGTTTACTAAGGTGCTCATGGATGGAGGTAGCAGCATTAACATCCTTTATTATGCCGTTGCATGGGACTGACAGATAAGAATCTTAAGCCGTCAAACACTGTCTTCCATGGTATGGTGCCGGGTAAGTCAGCCTACCCGGTGGGTAAGATATCTTTGGAAGTTGCCTTTGGAGATGAGCATGATTCTAGGTCTGAAACTTTAACCTTCGAAGTGGTCAAGATCAAGAGTCCTTATCATGCTCTGTTTGGGCGGCCGGCTTATGCTAAGTTTATCGCGAGGCCTTGCTATGTGTACTTGCAACTTAAGATGACGGGTTACAAGGGCACCATCATAGTGCATGGGAGTCGCAAGGTGGCCATGGAGTGTGAAGAAGGTGATGTGGGTTATGCTGAATCGGTTTGTGCAACGGAGGAGTTGAAATTTTACAAGGATAATGTTGACCCGGCAGACATGACGTCCTTGAAAAAGCCAACCACAGAGTATGATCCTTCGTTGAAGTTTAAGTCGGCAGATGATACTAAATTGGTTGACTTCGTCCCTGGCGACTCATCTAAGAAGTTCAGCATCAGCACTAATCTGGATCCGAAATAGGAAAGCGCGCTCATCGAGTTCATCCGTGAGAACGAGGACATCTTTGCATGGAAACCTTCAGACATGCCGGGTGTACCGAGGGAACTCGCTGAGCACACTCTTAATATTGATCCGAAATTTAAGCCGGTCAAGCAATTTCTTCGCCGATTTAACGAGGAGAGGCGGAAGGCCATCGGTGAGGAAGTGGCCCGGCTCTTGGCGGCCGGGTTTATCGTTGAAGTTTTCCATCCTGAGTGGTTGGCTAACCCGGTGCTGGTACTCAAGAAGAATGGCACTTGGTGGATGTGTGTGGATTACACGGACTTGAACAAGGCCTGCCCGGCTGATCCGTTTGCTCTCCCTCGTATTGATCAAATCATTGATGCTACGACGGGTTGTGAGCGTTTGAGTTTTTTTGGATGCTTATTCTGGTTATCATTAGATCAAGATGGTAGTTAAGGACCAGGAGAAGACAACTCTCATTACTCCGTTTGGAGCCTTCTGCTATGTGTCTATGCCTTTTGGGCTCAAGAGTGCCCAGGCGACTTATCAGCGGTGTGTGCAAAATTGCCTTCACAATCAGATTGGGCGCAATGTTCATGCTTATGTAGATGACATTGTGGTGAAGTCAAGAGAGAAGGAGACCCTGATTGATGATTTGAAGGAGACGTTTGACAATCTCTGGGTCTACAAGATGATGCTTAACCCGGCTAAGTGTGTCTTTGGTGTACCAGCAGGCAAGCTCTTGGGCTTTCTGGTTTCGAACAGAGGGATTGAAGCTAACCCGGAAAAGATCAAGGCCATTACTTTGTTGGCTAAGCCGGCGTGTGTTAATGATGTTCAGCGTCTGGCGGGTCACATTGCGGCTTTAAGCCGGTGCATAAGCCGGCTGGGTGAGAAGGCTATTCCCCTTTATCAGATGATGAAGAAGACGGATCACTTTGTTTGGAGTGATGCTGCTAATCAAGCGTTTGAGGATCTGAAGAAACAGTGGGCTGAGCCGCCCGTGCTTGCTACCCCTATTGATAAAGAGCCTCTGTTGTTATACGTGGCTGCTAATAGCCGGGCCGTCAGTGTAGCCATCATGGTGGAAAGGAAAGAGGCAGGTAAGGAGTACCCGGTTCAACGGGCGGTTTACTACATCACTGAGGTGCTTATCGAGTCCAAACAGAGTATCCACACTGGCAGAAGCTTGTGTATGGGGTTTTCATGGCAAGCTGGAAGCTTAAGCAATACTTTTAGGGTCATCCCATCACTGTGGTTAGTTCTGCTCCTTTGGGAGACATCATACAAAACAGGGAAGCCACAGGCCGGGTTGCTAAATGGGCCATTGAGCTTGGACCTCACGGTTTAAAGTATGTGCCACGTATGGCCATCAAGTCCCAAGCACGTGTGGATTTCATCAATGATTGGACAGAATTACAGGCACCTGAGGAAAAGCCGGATAACACATATTGGACTATTCATTTTGATGGATCCAGACAGTTGGAGGGATCGGGGGCTGGAGTTGTCTTGACTTCCCCACGAGGTGAAAAATTTTCTTATGTTCTCCGGCTAATGTTCCCCTGTACTAACAATGCAGCTGAGTATGAGGCCTTGCTCCATGATCTGCGGATGGCTAAGGAGATGAACTTAAGCCGGGTGAGGTGCTTTGGCGATTCAGATCTGGTGGCTCAGCAAGTTTCTGGTACTTGGGATTCTAAGGATCCGCTTATGGCGGCTTATCGATGAGAGGTTGATGCCATTGCAGGTTACTTCAAGGGTTACCAAGTTGAGCATATTAACCGAAGGAAGAATGAGGCGGCTGACAACTTAAGCCGGCTAGGGTCAGAACGTAAGCCCGTACCACCTAACACGTTCCTAGATGTTCTACTCAACCCTTCGGTCAAATTACCTACGGAGGAGGATCTCGCTGTTCCTGACCCAGAAGCGCAATTGGTGGCAGCTCTTCATGCTATTCCTGATTGGACTGTCCCATACTTGGCTTACATGACCTGGGGCGAGTTGCCAGAGGATGAGATCTTGGCCAGACAGATAACCCGGCGGTCTAAGTCAATGTCAATTGTCAATGGAGAGTTGCACCATCGCAGTGTCACAGGGGCGTTTCAATGCTGTGTCTCTCCTAAAGAAGTCTGTGAGATTCTACGAGAGATTCATGAAGGAGATTGTGGTCATCACACAGGTTCTAAATCTCTTGTAGCCAAGGCTTTTCGTCACGGTTTCTATTGATTGACGACTCATGCTGATGCTGAGGACTTGGTCAGTAAGTGTGACGGTTGTCAGAAGTTTTCACGACGACCTCATGTTCCGGCTTAGGAGTTGAGGATGATTCCAATCACTTGGCCGTTTGCGACTTGGGGGCTTGACATGGCTGGGCCTTTTAAAAGGTCCACAGATAAGAAGACCCACCTTTTGGTGGCGGTTGATAAGTTCACTAAGTGGGTGGAGGCAGAGCCGGTCAGTAAGTGTGATGCAGCAACGGCGGTTCAATTCATGACACTACAAAAAAAATACACTTCCGTGATGATACGTGTTTGTCACAGTAGGTCGCATTTTCTGTCATGCATGTACATCCGTGACGATTTTATGACAGAATCAAGGTAGTCATACCTGTGTTGTCATAGAAGTGTTCCATGACATTAACAAAATTATCATCACGGAAGTGTCCACTTCCATGACGATAAATCCCGCGTCACAGAAGTGCTTTCGTCAAGGGTGACCGACACGTGGCATCCACCGTAGCGGAACGCCATTAAGCTATCGGGTCGGGTTTTGGATCCGATAACCCGTTAACAGCCCCGACCAATGGGGATTTTCCACATGTAAAATCATCATTGGCTGGAGGAAACACGTGTCGGCTCATCGTTGGGACAGATGTCATCCGCTCATTGGACAGAAGGCGCCTATGATACGTCGACACGTGGCACGGCCCAACAGAGGCCCATTCCTGTGAAAAGGTCGGCCCATTTGACTTGGTCAAAAGGTGGCGGGCCGGCCCATGTAAAGCCTGTTAATGGCCTGTTCGCATATAGCCCATTTACAACCCGCTAACCCAAGGCCCGTTACGCCCTATCCGAATTAGGCCCAATAGCGTCATCTGGGCCACCCAATATGATTCCAGCCCGTTTTCACTTCTGGCCCATGTATGGCCCATGACGTCTTTCGGCCCATATGAGGCCCTATGTAACTCTTGGCCTATTAACGGACCGTGGTGAAACTGGCCCGTAATGAACAGTGTATCACTTTACACCCATTAACGGCCCGTGGTGAAACTGGCCCGTAATGAATAGTGTATCACTTTATACCCATTAACAGCCCGTTATTCCGTTGGGCCGTTTCCAGCCCATGTTATCTTTCGGCCTTCTCAGAGCCCATTTATTCTTGGGCTCATTTCCAGCATTCGTTTACTTACGGCCCGTTACTGTCATTTTCTGCTTGTGGGCCAAATTTAGCCCGTGGTTACAGTCGGACTGTTTGTGGTCCGTTAATACGTTGGGCCGTTTTCATAGCGTCATCAAATACGGCCTATTAACGATGGCCCGTTATGGTCGGACCATGAACGGACGATTCCAACTCTAGCCCGTTTACGGCCATAATGCGGCCTGTTATTGGCCCATGTTTGGCCAATCGATCATACTGCCTGTATAAGGCCCATTGATGATACGGCCCATAGAAGGCCCATTGTTTCTACGGCCCGTAGAAGGCCCATTGTTTCTACGGCCCGTAGAAGGCCCACTGTTTCTACGGCCCGTAGAAGGCCCACTGTTTCTACCGCCCGTAGGAGGCCCGGTGTCACTACAGTAAATATTAGCCCATGGTTATTGTGGCCTAGTTTTAAAAAATAGGTTATTGCAGCCACTAGCAAACCGCGGAAAAAGAACTGCAATGACTACAAGCAAACAAATAAACAAGACAACAAGGAAATAAATAAGCAAGCAACTTACGCTAGGCTATCACGGCTATCACACATATTACATCCACTGGGCATCAAAGTTTGCCATCAGTGCAAATAAATGCGCCGACAAAAGAATATACAAAACTGAGAGCACTTCAGAAGGCACTAGGCCTGGCCACGTCGGGCCCCCCAAACAGCTGAAGAAGCTGAGTAGACCTCAGTTGTGTCAACGATAGATGCATCAACACTAGATTTAAGGCATGATGGTGCGCACGGCAGTCCTCTGACATCTTCATTGCATCTTTGACTTCAAGTAGGAGCTGAGCTGAAGCAAGCCTTTCCGCTTTAAGTTGAGACTGAAGAAGTCGAACTGATTGAGGCAGCGACTGCACAGAGGTTGTCTCACACCTGCTGGTGAGTAGCTTCAACTCACTCTCTTCATCAAGACAGGACCTTGGGGTCATCTCGCTGTCCTCAAGATGGTTTGGCTCACTATCTTCCCTAAAGTTCTGCCTGGCGTAAGAGGTACGAGTCTGAAAGAGAAACAAGGAGACACGTAACAGGTTTCACAATTATATAAGAAAATAAATGGATCTGCTCTACATAAGGAACATGTTTTTACAACTACAATTTGAAACTGGTAGTTGCTGCAAACATCCAATCAGATGTAAACAGCAAAGCAAACAGCAGTGGTGGAAATGATGCCTATCCAAATCTATACTAGAACAAAGTTTGAAGGCTTGAGAAGGATGAACTTACATTACATGTTAACACGGGCTAGACAAAGCCCTTCTCCATGTTGATGGAAGGATAATTCAATAAATTCCCCAAAGAAAATTCTTTATAAGCGTTGCCATTATTCTACATTTTGCAAAGAGTAAATATAGATCAAATAATATTGGAAGAAACAGAGGATAATGAAGCTCAGGTGCAGACTGATGATACATAATCAAATACTCCCTCCGTTCCTTTATATAAGGTGTATTTGTTTTTTCAAAAGTCAAACGAGTGCATGTTTGACCAAGTTTTTAGAAAAAGATATCAATATCCACAATATGAAATTTATATCATTTGATCGATCATGAAAGGTAGTTTCATAATTTATCCATTAGGTATTGTAGAAATTTCCATTTTGTTCTATAATCTTGGTCAAACATTCAAATGGTTGACTTGCACGGAAACCAATACACCTTATATTCTGGAATGGAGGGAGTAGCAATTAATTAAGTACAACGTTACAAGGCAAAAGGGAGAGAGGTACTGACAAGAGCAATGCAGAGCCCATTATTGTTTTGAGATCGTATGATCCTTTGAGCAAGGAGATTCATCTGAAATTAGTTTTCATACAAGAGAGAAGGTAAGGCACAAGCGGAAATTTAGGAGTTCAAATTTTGAATTGATATCATAGACAGTACCTGACGCTGGGCTCCCAGCAGTTCTAATAGGGGTTTGGCCACTAGAGTAGGGGTAAAGTGTGGTACAGTTGGGCCTGTGTTTTCTGTGGCTGCTGATCTATCTGATTTAACAGGTATCACTACCTTCTCCAAATACCTAGTTTGTACTCCTTGAGGATGTGCACTCACCCTCTTCCTTTTGGACATCTATTACGAAAGAACAACATTTGACTGGAAAAACATAGTGTGACGACACATGGAATAGGTACAGAAAATGGATAGGTATGGCATATACTCATATATGATGCTTAAACTAAGCAGATGGTGTAACAAAGTAGAAGTAATGCAAGAGGTCAGATGCAAAATATGTGCGACCAATACAACTTTGCAAAGTTAGAGCAAGCACCTTGATGGGTGAATAAGATAGGCCATCCTCCACCATGCCAAGTTTGTTAGCCAGTGGATCGTTCCGCAATATTCCTCTCGTACGCCCATTCTCATATTCATTTTGATAATGTTCAATATCTGACATGCATGAAAACATAAAAACAAGTGAGATTTTCTTTGTAATGCAGAAGTGATTCTAATCCAATACTGCCTCCCTGTAAACCCCTTTGTGCTATCTATGCAATTCTTTTAAAAGATGCCATGCATGCTGTAATTTGTTGTGTGCATTAATATAATGTGGCCTACTACTCAAAATATGAGAGCTCCAGAAGTGATGACACTTCGCAGATGATAGCTTCAACATATAGTAAAGAAGAACAAGTCGACCTGACCTGACAGATTCAAAATATACTAAGGGAGAACAACTCGACCTGACCAGTCGACCGCAAGAGAAGAGTATCATCTTAAAGAAGAGCAGAAGAGCAAGCAGATTGAAGATATTACAAGTCTTTCAATACAATGTCGGTTGGCCACCCATGATGAACCAGAGCGCACAGAGAAATACTATTCTTTCCGGTCTCTCCATATGTGTCTCACATGCATTTCGAAACTAAAGTAGGAACATTTAGCTAACCAATTAAACATCTCTCAGTTTTACTAATATCAGCAATAATATCAGATATGAATTTGTACAACTAAGCTTGTTTAGCTCGATGGGTGGAGCAGTGCTATTACGACACGAACCACGTAGGCTGATTGTGGTCATCATAAAATGGGGAAAACATAAGCATGATGAGTACAGTGTTGACCGTGGCAGTGGGATGGCAGATCTGAAGCTGCAAACCGCGCAAAGGGTAGTTAGCAACCGATGTTTGCTTTGAAATAACAACTAAGATTTGGTATGGACAAGAAAGTACGGTCAACAAGTGACAAAGAAATGCAATTATGCTGTCTCTCTATATGTCGCGACATGCATTTGGAAACTCAAGTGGGACCTTTAGCTAACCAATTAAATGTGTCGGTTAACTAATATCAGTATCATATCACAATCATATTTGAACAACTAAGCTTTCGAATTCTGAGTGTTGTGTTGTTTAGCTTGAAGGGTGGAGTAATGCTAGTACAACAGAAAGCACCTACGCAGATCATAGTAGAGTAGATAAAAGGGGAAAACCGTAAGCATCAAGAGAAAAATCAGGAAAGTGGAACTAGCTGGACCAGTGGGTGGCGCACATGCTTTTCGAAACGAATATAGGAACATTAGGTGACCAATTAAACGTTCTCTGTTTTAGTGATATGAGCATCATATCAGATTCGTATTTCAACACGTAAGCTTTGGGTTGAGGTCTTGAGGAGCAGTGCTAGCACGACACGAAGCACCTACGATGATGGTAGTGAATATAAAGGGGGGAAACCATAAGCTTTACGAGTATAGTGCCCGTGCCATGGCGGATCTGAAGGTGCAAACCGGACAAAGCTACTTCGCAACCAATGTTTGCTTCAACTAGCCACTACGATTTGGTACGGACAAGAAAAGTACAGTAAACAAATTACGACGGGTGAGATCAATAACTTAAGCACATATGGAAGAGTACCACCTCTCTTGCGATGCCGTGTAGGCCTATGCTGATACGTTGAGGGTGCTGCGGGTGTGATGGCTGTCGGCGGCGGGGAAGAAGACTTTAGACGGCAGACGGCCAGGTCGGGGGATATATCCTGTTGCCGTGGATGAGGCGGTCGTAGGAGCGACAACGGCAAGGTGGACGACGGCGCCGATGAAGCGAGAGGAGGCAATGAAAGGATCCTGGTCCAGCGCCGTGGATGAGAGACGCCCATCTCTTGCAGTGGACGACGGGGTAGGGGTAGCGGCTCCGGCAAGGTGGAGGATGGGGTGGCGGACGGAGGAGGCTGGCCGCAGTGCGGAGGTTGTCGTGCCGCCGACGGTGTATGAATGGGGAAATGGAGGGGAGGGGGGATCTCAAACTTTGGGACGCGCTTCTCTGAAATGGGGGAAAGTTACGAACTTATCCCCCGTTTAAAATTTCGGACATCGCGTCGGTTGGGGATAGGACGGTAATCTCGCATCTCCCAAATATTTGCCGGTAACTATTTCGGGCGAGGAGAGGGTGTTTTGCCGCCCACGGTTGGCGCCCACGGTGTATGAACGGGCCTAACAGGTAGGGCGGTTGTGTCACGTCTGATGGAAGTTACACATCTACCCCTATTTAAAATATTAGCCTACATCGATTTCGGACGAGGAGAGTTTGTTTTGCCGCCCACCGTGTATGAATGGGGAAATGGAGGAAGAGACACATGTCTTTCGGACGAGCTTGAATCAAATGTGTTTTGCCGCCCACGTTTGGCGCCCACCGTGTCTGAATGGGCTCAGAGGCCGTCGTGTCACGTCTGATTGAAGTTACTAGTCTACCCCTATCGACAACAGTGTAAATCCGGTCGATAAGGATGTCAAGTGTCAGGGGTAGACAGTAATTTCCATCTCGCAAACACTTGCTTCGGGCAGCCCACAAATTATAGTGGGTGTTTAGCCGCTTCGTTCAAAACTTGGGAGAATTAGCATTCGCGTTTGCCCTGGGACCTGGCAAACTAAATTCAAATCCAATTTGTATTCGATTACGAATATCCACAGATAATTATACGTTTTGTTATTTATTTCTTCAAAACCACAACAAAGATTTATTCCACCTTTATATATGATTATGATTTAGAAATGCCGTGATCTTCGAATTCAGTAGGTTGGATACACTCTGAGTCAAACAGTTATTTCATCCAATACAATATGCTCACACGAAAAACAGTTCACCTTATGTCAATCATACAAGTACTGAGGATTACCTCGCCTAAAAAATTCGGATCATTACAACACATGGACAACATAGGGGGTCTTACAACATAATCCATTCAGAGACATGACACAACATGCAAGTACAATAATCTAATGACAATTTCAACTGGTATCTAAAGAAGAACCGGGATTACCTTGGGCTTCAGATAGCAGAAACAGCAGGACCTCCTCCGTCTTCAAATGCAACATTCTTACTTCCTCCAATTCTTGGGTTGCTTGCATAATGCGTGTCGCTAATTCCGTAATTTCCAGCCTCAAGATAAAGATTACCTCATTCATGGCAGCCACACCATCTCTTTCTGCCTCTAGTAGAGCCTCGAGCACTATAATATCTGTGCTCAGACTGCTCTCCGGCGGTGTTGCCTCTGAACTGCTACCATCTGGTAACATGGATGGCGCACTGCTTCCACAAATAGATTCTGGGGTTGTACATTGTGTCCTAGTGTGAACGACATCCTGAAAGGTTTCTGCTGGACATCAGTAAGAGATAGTTATCGTATGATCCAGGCAGTAAGCTTACATGGTAAACGACGGACGAATTATTGCCGAGCATGGCAAACTATATTTAAATGGTTCAAACCAGCATCAGCCGAAAAGAAATTAAAATGGTAATATGAAACTAGGGATGTAAGTGGCAAATAAACGACATTCGCCAGTCCCATCTAGTTAGTTTTTGCTACCTCCCTAGTTCATTTTCCTCAAAAAACAAAAACTCTTTTGAACTATCATACCACTAGTGGACTTTAATCGGGATTAAACAGGACCCAGTTGACATCCCTAGTTGAAAGGGAGTGTACAATCGCTATATTTAAGTTGCCAAGGCATCTAAGCAGTTGAAATAATCTGAGAAAGCACTTAACAGTGTGGCCTCATATAAACTACGAAGACAGTCTTGTGATGAAGTTGAGAGGAAAAGTTAAGGACTTAAATGAAATAGGCATGCATTTCTTTACGATAGTACAGCAGGCACTGCTGACATATTGGCCAACTCAGGTATAGCGTAACAACAAATAAGCATTCGAATCAAGCAATACAGCAAAGCAAACAACTGAACTATTTGTAATTCGGTAGGATTACACGTTGAGGGCACAAGTCAAGAAAGCAGCCCACTCGCATTACATTTCACATGTACTAAAACACACTGGCTTACCATATGTTGCTGTGAAGCCTAGCTGCTGTTGCAATGTTCTTTGAAGATATCGCCAGTATCCCGTGGTTGCAAATCTAGTTGTTGTAGTTTATTCTGCACCATCTATTTAGGTAAAATTAATTTTAATCACATGCACTGGTCCGAATTAATCATCAATGGTTCATCTAAACTAATGAAAGAAGGGTGTGTGCATACACGACAATATATCTGCTTTCCTCTATTTTTATGCTTGTTCGAGGTGCCAGCCCCAAAAGAACAAATATTTTGCTTGATGGGGTTGGCAGCTCCATAATTAATAGAAGCATCAAATTAGTCATGCAACTTGGGAAGATCAAGAACACACAAACAAGTAATGAACAGAGGCTCGGAGCAGTGATGTAATAGCTAGCATCAGAAAATGTAGGGTAAAACAAACAAAAAGCAGCGGAACCACATGCTAGTTTGCTGATGTGTAATTAAGCATAGAGAACATTAAGCAGTCTGATGGAACCAACAGGTGGCATCAGAACAAAACTAAAGCATATTAACTATATGTGCACTGGTATGTAATTTAGCACATGTAACATGTTCACTGCCAGAAGTATGGCCCTACAGGTGCAAGCAGAATAACGCGTCTCATGAAAAACTGAATGATGCCCTGAAGAAATTCAAAGGTGCGGTGCTTATGCTAGGAAAGTGAACGTAGGCGCCGGCCGTTGGATAATAGTACCTAATTCTCGGCGGCGTATGGGTATCGTTGTCATACTTGATAGCTAAGGATCGTCGATGGTGCTCATGTTGCGGTTGAGTTTGGGCCGGCTGTCGCCGTCGCTGAAGCGGCTCCGGTGCTACGATTGCGGCGCCTGTCGACATACAAGAAAGCTCATCTCTGGTAAGTGAACAGTTGCACGATAAAGAGAAAAACCAAAGGAGTACAAATCGAAATAACCTGATGAGTCTGCGGCGTTGGTAAAGCAGGGCGGTGGAGTTGAATATGGCGTCCGTGGAGCGGGTCCGGTGCAGTGGACGAAGGCTTCGGTGGGCGCGTTGTACAGTGCTTTCGGTGAGGCGGATCTGTTGCGGCGGACGAGGGCTTGTATGAAGGGCCAGCGAAGGGGCGGATGAGGGAGTCAGTGAAGGGCCTACGCTATGGTGGATGAGGGCGTCGGTTAAGCAGATCCGGTGCGGTGGACCATGATGGCGGTCAAGGAGATCTGGAGCGGTGGACAAGCCAGTCGCTGAAGCGGCTTCGGTGAAGTGGTGAGTTGGCAGTTGGGGGTTCCAAGGTGCGGAAGGTATATCCGGCGGGGTGTGAGGTCCACCGCTGCGGCGGAGGACTAGATTCGGCGGCTTGCCGTGGTTGGGGGGGGGGGTCGGGGAGGGGAAGGGGAGGGGCTCTGGGGAAGAATGTTGGGGGAAAAGAGGGGAAAACAATGGAGTTACCAAAGCAGCCCTTTTCCGTTCATGTGGCAGGGGTAAAACAGGAATATCGCAGGGCTAAACTTTCGAGCGCGTGATATTTCGATGTGAGCGGGAAGTTTGAAAGCTTTTGGCGCCTAAAATTATAAGTATTCTGCTCTCGTACGGCCGACTATGATATCATGGCCGACAATTTGTTTGTTTTGCACGCAAAAAAAGTGCAAGTTTTGAAAATCAATGTCTCCAACTCGAAACTTAGATTGTCCATTCAATTCAAATATGGATCATTGAGCTACTACAAGCAAATACCATCATACGGTCCAATTCAAATGAAATTCCAAATGTGTTTATCCTAAATATGATGACAAAAGCAAAAATGTGTATGTGTATGAATAAAGTGGATGATTATAAAGTTTGAACATGCCCGTATGTGTATATCTCTAGGTTTGATATATGAATTTGAAATCACGAAATCCCGGCTTAAAAAATGTACCTCCGTTTAAATGAATTACAAAAGCTAATGATGGAGTCGAATTCCAAAATTCCAATCTTAGGTTTGTAATTCTGGTACATCAAGGTATATCACGCATGTTCAAAAGTATCGTTATCTCATAGTACGAACTGTGAAACAAATTGATCAACCATGAGTGCACAATATCTCAATTACGCTAAAGTCCCTCAAATATAGACACCTCACCCTTTATCTGAAGTCAACCCCCCCACCACACACACACACACACATAGAGAGAAGTCGTTCTCTCCCCCAAACACCAACACACGAGCACATTAACACCCCTCTCTCTTGTAAAGTCCGGACCCCAACATAGGTCTCTATCACTTTGTCTCTCGGGCATGCACACATCTCTTCCCTCACTCTCTAGGTCTCCCGCTATCTCTCTTACCCAAGCACACGCACTATGTAGAGTGTATATTTCCCATACACACAAAACGTCGCCCCCAAACGTCTATCTCCCTAGTCATGTGGTTCTCGCGCACTCACCTCACACACCACCCCCACTGCAAACAAGCACACTTTGTCTCCTTGTGCACCACTCTCCTATTTCTATCTCTCCCACATGCGGACCCGCCCCATCTCCTTCCCTGTATACATATATGTCATGACTCTTTGCATAGCTCCCTAATGTATAATCATTCTCGATTTCGCACATTGTTCTCTACACCATCTATTCTAGATCTCTCATGAAGTCCCTATCACACACACGATGACTCGCTTCCCTTGCGTCTCCGTTCATAGGCCAATTTCGGACAACATCAACATTGTCTCCCTATCTATACGCCATTTATGGACACAAACGACCCCTCTCGCCCCCTCTCTTCCTCTCTCTCTCTCTCTGTCGCTAGCTCTCTCTTTCTCTCGCTCTCACACCCCTCTCCCACACACACACTCGATGTCTCTTCCAAATAGTCTGCTCCCCCCGTACGCACCCGTGCTATCTCGCTACTACACATGTCACACCATTCCCCCTTCCCTTATACTAGGTTTACATCATCAGTGGTCTCTCTACTCCACATACACTCTCTCCCTCTCACACACAAACACGTGCACAAACACACACAGACACGCACAAACACCCATTTATCTGGATCCTCATCTCTCCTCATGTCCGCATGTGTATCTCACACACTCACTCTCTAATTATGTATATGTGTCTCCACGTTACACAACACAAAGCCCCATGTACATGTCTCTCTCTATCCTCCACACACATAGACACAAAGAATCTGTTATCATTGCCTCAGTCTCTAACATATCACACACGCACACTGTCTCTCTCTCTCTCTCTCTCGCAAACACGCTCAACAAGGGTTTCCCCGTGAATAACTTACCGTCTATTCATCAACAATCGTGGCAGTACGGCGAACACAAGACATGAAAAAGAATAAATCTACACGTGCTTAGACCACCTAGCATGACTACTAGGACTAGAGCAAACCAAAAAGCGCGCCGCTGTCACCCCCTCCTTGTCGGCGACGGGAAAATATTTGTTTTACACAGTCAAGAAGTCATTGTGCTAAGGCCCCACATGCCGAGGCGTTGAATAGAATGTAGATGCTAGTTTACGGAAGCAAGTATCGATAATACGTTTGTATCTCCATCCTTATATTTCTTCTCTTATAAAAAACCGAGTTGGTGATGATGGTACGTGTGCCATCTTGCATATAGACCGTCCGATCTATATCTGACGGATGGAAATTAAACTAAAAGATACCTGCACCCCTCTCCACATTTGCAGACAAGGCCTTCCCTCATTCATCCTTATCTCCAACAAACCTCATTGTTGAGCAATTAAGAAAGGAAGCCTCTGGAACAAACTGGCCTGGTGGCCGCTACCGGCGTCGTCAATCCCCATGCCTCCGCTCAGTTCGACCACCAACCACCACCACACCCCACTCCTCTTCACCTTATCTCATATTTCTCGAGATATCATTAGTTTTTACACATGGGATTACTCCCGCAAGGGTCAATCACAACAAGTGTTTTATAAAAAATGCATCTTGATGTCCCGTGCAATGCACGGATCTTGCTAGTACTCCTACACAAGACTAAGTTGGTGATGCTGGTGTGTCTGCCATCCGTCGTTTCTGACCATTAGATCTACATCTAACGATTGTGAGGTAAGTTGTTGCCTTTTCTCACCAACATCCCACTTGTCTACCAATTTGCAGAAAAACCCATAATTAGTATCTTAAAACCAACCACATACCTCCCTGACCTCACCAAAACAGCCCAAGGAATATATTCTAATTGAAACATAATATATCTCTAGTGACATATGTATATCAAAATTAGAGTGTTTTGTACCAAGTTTGTGCATAAGTATTATTCTAATTATGATTCGTTGCAACGGACATGAACATTGCTAGTATTTCCAACCATGCATTTTTTTCCTAGTATTCCATAGTTTCGAGTTTTCCATCAAGATATTAGTCACTCATGGTTGATATTTACTTTCAATCATGTACACATATGCACTATGTAACTAGCCTTGCTTATTGGCTTCCAAAGCTTAACTTTCACTCCTACTTACAATATGTAGAGTATTTAAAAAAAATTACCACTTTCAACCAGACCTAGGAAGAATCTATTGTACAAAAAATAGCAAAAACATACCCAAAATTTCTTAATCCACGCCAAAAACTACCTAGTACTCCTACCGATTAGGTTCGTTTAAACCCATTTATGACAGGGTTGGCCCACACGTCCGTGCTGAGAGGCAGCTTAAACCAACACATTTTGTTTGACCGTTGACACGAGGGACCCACATCTGACCTTCTATCCTGTTATTCCCCCTAAAATCATTATTTTTCCTGAACATTACTTCAAATAGTACTGATGCGTGTTCGTCGGTGGCGTCGGTGATGAGCGAGTTGGCCGCCGCTCCGCCGGACGGGCCGGACGCCGCGCTGGCCTCCGCACGGGTTGGCAGGCTGGCCCGAGCGTGACTCACGAGCGAGCTAGCCGCCGTGCTGGCCTTCGCTCGAGCCAGATGGCTGGCCTTAGTGCGGCGCGAGCGAGCAAGCCGCCACGCTGCCGTGCCAATCTAACTAGCAAACCTTGCAGACAAGCAGCTGGACGGAGCTATCTTGGCTAGCTAGCGGCCGCGAGCGCCGGACGGAGCTGGCATCCGGGCTGCCGCAACATGGGCTCCGCACCGCTGGCGGTTTTGACCTCGCCTTCTGCCGGCGGCGCTAGCTGCGTCCCATGGCCGAGGATGACTAGGTGGACGGGCCAGAGGTAGGAGGTCACTCGAGGATTTTTGTTGGTAAGAGCATGTACAATGGTTGATAAGGTAGTCTTATCTTAAGTCTGCCACATATGCAAGTGGTAGTAGTTTCTTGGCATTTTAGTGGTTTCTTGCATTATTAGAGCAAGTACAATAGAGCTGAGTCAGCGGGCTATAAGAAATAAACTAGTATATTTCTGCTTAGTTGGAGGAAAGAGAAGAGGAGAGAGAAGGTAAGCGGGCTCTTCGTGAAGAGCCAGCTCTAGCACGTGCTCCTAGGCACTTTGTGAGAATGAGAAGTGGGCCACATAATAAAAAAGTAGTACACTCTTTTGATCTATTATTGTACATGTTGGCTATAAGATGGGCTATAGATGACATGGCACTGGCTTATAGCCAGCAGCTGGCTATACTATTAACCATTAGGGGTTTCTTGTAAGGAACAATGTACGTACTACTAGCGACAAAAGGCGATTCTAGGTTGCGTTGTACTCCAACGAGTACTACTAGTGGTCGCAGGAGTGTATACCTCGTTTTGTGGGTTCGATCCCGGCCGAACGCACAGCGGCCTTTTTTTAAAATAGTACTACTACACTTCGCTGCGAGCCAATATTTTACACGGGTAGTTTGAGTTTTGAAGTCAAACGGACGTGCGGCCCCAGAATCTGGGTGCACTGGACAGCCTAGCCACGTGAACGGGTTTTCCTTCCTAGCATCCCGTGGCTCGCGTGCTCGCCCTAGTCGCACCTCGCTTGCAGCTTCCAGCTAGTAGCATATTTAAACTAGCGCCTCCCAATTAAGCCCAAGGAGCCGGAAAAGCCTGGCGGGGCATTGGGAACTATGCAATATGGCTCTGTACGTAAAGTGCTCTACTACTACTCTGTAGCTTGTGGCGTTGCACGCATGGACTTCACTCCATTATCGGCTCTACTATAAAAGAAATTCCTCTTGACATGTTTTTTTTGAAACGGAGGCAAAAGCTTTGCTTCATCTCATTCATAAAGAAGGAACTACTAACAAAGGTCGACGAGATCCATTACACCTCCACAAATGGAAGCCGAAAGCCTAGTCTCGCTGTATCAAATAACTCAAATGTTCTGCCCCCACAGTAACCGTCGCTGATAAACAGGCTGCTAGTGTGTGCGTGAGAGGAGCGGCTGAGTAGGCCAGCTACGTGAGAGGAGCGGCTGAATAGAGCACCGAGAGTACCCACTAGGCCACTACGCAGGTGTACTTCCCCTGCATTGATAGTACAACGATGGTTCTAGAGAACAGTAGTACCCTACACTTCCAACTATAGCTCCTTGGCCCTGAGATTCAAGAGTTCAAAACTGGTGCACTATACTAGACTAGACTAGAAGTACAGTCATCGCACTACTAGTTGAGAAAGTAGTACTAGTACTGCTACTGTACGAGTACGTACTCCTCCATCACATAATGTAAGACGTTTTTTGACACTAGTTGGCGTGTACAAAAAATGGCAAAAACATACCCAAAATTTCTTAATCCACGCCAAAAACTACTACCTAGTGCCAAAAATTTCTTACTAGTGCTATTATTTACAGTATAATGCAATCCCACAACGTTCCATAATGCTAGTACTAGTAGTAAATAATAGCCTCACCCCTTCGCTGAGGAACGATCTACAGTTGGAAGGGACGAGGCCCTGCGGTTACTACGCTCTTATCTCCTCCTCGCCAGTTCCCCTCCCCTCGAAGAGAAGGCAGTTCGTCGCTGCACCCATGGATTCGCCAGGCGGTTCTCCTCCTCGTCGGGGCTGGGAGACCTTGGACGACGATCCTCTGGGAGAAATCGCATGCCGCTCCGACGTCCTCACCGCCGCAAGACTCGGTGCTTCCTGCACCAACTTTTTCAAGACGCTGCTTAAACAGGCTTGGGAAAAGGCCATGTTTGTTGGTCTTCCATGCGTCCTCGAGGAGAAGGTTCTTCTATGGGACAATCCTTCGAATAGTCCACCGCTCCCTGGCCATGGTTGCACGTTGACTCCGCTAGAGTTGCCGACGTTGAGAGGTAGTCGGATTTTGTCCGATGAGCAGGTCAGTAATGGAGTTTGATCATGTAGTACTTAGTTATTCCATTTCCATCCCGTAATTTCTCCGCTGCCCACCGTCTTATATATAGGTCTGGGTCGGTGCCAACGAAGATTGTCTTGCATACCTCCGGCCGGATACCACCATCATTTTGCACAACATCCACAGCAGTGCGGCCGTTCCGGTAGACCCCTTCTCCACCATTGGGATCGGCCTTCCGGACTGGCTGGGCTTGAATACGTATGATGATGCCTACATGAGATTGAAGAAGATAGAAATTGCGGACCCACCGACAAAGCAACGCGGCTACGACGATTACTATCTCATCGTGGTGTTCGACATAAGGATTGCCATCAATGCAAGAGGCAGTAACGACAGAGGCTGGCGCATGTTGGCGGCGGCAGATTTGTACCCCTACACGTTCGAAGACGCCGTGCACCATCTAGGCCGCATCTTCGCGGTGACAAGCCAGGGGACTTGTTTCATCTGGTTGCCATCCTACGGTACGGGAGATTACAAACGGAATGCACAAACCATCATTTGCATCCCTAACGATACTCCATTATTTTGCAGGGACCAGTCATCCCCCGATCAAAATAAGATCGCCGATCCTGGATGTGCATTTGCATCCGCGATTCGGTCTAACCTGGAACCTTGTAGCTGACTTTGGCATATTGGGATCAACTATCTTAGCAGTCGTTACCCATGGTACCACTGATGTGCAACATGGTCACACAATCTACCACGATCGGACCGTCACCATCTACCCAGGTATTCCATTTTTTAACCCTCTCGCCTTCTCTTTCATTGTTGTACTAGCAGTATACTTTGTAGTACTAGTAGGAGTACTTTTTACCTTGGAGGACGCGTATAGCTAGCTAGGCCCTTGAAGACTTGAACCCACTAGCTGCCACCATTTTTGTTTTTCCATGTCTTACTATCTCATCCATGTAGCCAAGAGTGGTTATCTATAATAAGCCGGTTATTTTACTTCCTCTATACCGGAGTAGTACTATTTGCTGCACAGTATTACTGACCGCCATATTTGAGCACAACATTATTATGCATGGACCTTGACTATGTACGTCACCACGTGTCCACATCTGGGATGCCGCGTGTACCAGATGAACGACGCCGAGTTCGACCCCCGTGATGCTACGTGGGTGCCGAGGAACACTCTTGGAGAGTACTCGCTTTTCATCGAGGACAGCTACCCATTGTGAAGCGGATGCCACCTTCCGTGCACGACACGGAAGGCCTGCCGTTCATGAAGCATGGTTGTGTCTTCAGTGCGCACCGCCGGATGAACGTCATGCTGGGACACGCTATCCCTGATTTATGCCGCTTCAGCATGGATGAGTCTCCATCGTGTGGAACCGGACTGGAAAGCTGCGACAATGATTCCCGTTGCCCACCGCTATGGATCATGACATCCATGAAGAACACCTGAGACTGGAACCTGGAGGAGGACATGTAGCCCATCTATAACGTGTAAGTGGAGTACGGTAATTGTGAACGGTAGCGCTGTGAATATATGTAGACTAGCTAGTCGTGCACAAATTTATCACATGAATTGGAGATGAACTTGTGTGGCATACTGGCATTTGTCCTTTAGAATTTATTACTGGTAAATGTGTTATGTGTACGTGCAACTTGTGTGGTTGTTGCACGGGCTCCAACACGCTCTTTGAGAAAAAAAGGTGGCACAGCTTTGGATATACGTGACGTGGCGGCATCATACAGTAGCATCGTTCACTATAGTTGTAGTACACTCCTACTAGGACGACAACTCCTATAAAACCTTGCGCTTGGCTCTTTGCCTCTTCGGGAGGTTCAATAGTTCGTACTCGTGTGAACCTTGCACTTGGCTCTTCGCCTCTTCGGAAGGTCCAACAATGATGATACTACAGTACAATATGCTTCTGGCAATCTGACACCGATTGAACTGTTGCACGTCCACCGCGAGGGCGAGGGCGAGGGCGAGGGAGAGGGAGAGGGAGAGGGCCCTGTAGTAAAAACCCTCTCCTCGTCCTGTGAACCACCGCGCGCGTGGGCGAGGGAGAGGCGTAGTAAGCAAGCTTCTCCGCGTTCGGCGAGTTGACGGGACACATCAAAGTAGTACTAGTACTAGTAGTAGTAGTCCATACTGCGTGCTTTCCGATTAATATGGCTTAATTTGAAACGAGAAAAATACACTGGTGGTCAACGTATGTAACAATACGCTCTTTACGGTCACTACATATAGTTTTGCGGCGATTATATGATCACTAGCTCATCGTAGAGCACCGTATTGCACCCTACTGACCGGCCACATAGTCGATGTGGCACTTTGTTGACTGGTTAAATTGTCACCTGGTTTCTAGGTCCCACCTGTCAGTTGGCAAAGCAAAGAAATCAGTTAAACAAAACTTTACGCAGGCGCGACACGAGTCCAACCCTTGCGCGCGAACCGCCCTGGCTGTGTATGTGAGTGCATGCACGTGTCCTCCCTCGGTCTTCCAACAAAGAGTGTACATCGGCTATAAAACAAAGAGTGTGGTACATGATGTACATCTACACTTCCAATGCATTTAGCCTTTAATCTAAATCGATATTGATTGACTAATGCACCAACTTGTGCTGTAGGTATAGGCTACATGTCTATCCTTAATTACAGCATGCAACGACCTTCATTTAATCTTCTTATCTCAATGGTCGCATGCACACATAAGTCTGCTACTTTTGGGCGTTAATTATGCCCTGGTCAATGTGTAAATCTCTAAATGTACAGTCTTTCACGGACGTAGGGAGTAGGTTGAGCACTTGAGCGTGAGCGTGTGTGTTGCGTCATGTGCTGTGTGCCGCATGGGTGCGTGAGTGTTGCGTGCGTCCATGTGTACGTGTGAGTGTTGCATGTTGCAAGCATGCATGCATGCATGCATGGGGCTTACTCCCTCCCATTGACATGTTCATATTTCAAGCTTCCTCTGTTCCCTCCATATGGTGATACTCCCTCTGTTCCCAAATAGTACAGAGTAAAAGCCTCCCTCTGTTCCCAAATACGGAGTATTTTTCTTTCTACAGATTTCAACAAGTGACTAGGTACGGAGCAAAATGAGTGAAGTGAGCGTAGAGGCATAGGGATACTGTAGAAAGGAAGTCCTCGCGATCCATTATTCCCCATCTTGGTCAGAGAGAACTATTCAACTAGTCTTCGCAGTGAAGTGACAATACACGCTGCAGCAGATGGGACACGTAATTAATAAGCTGAACCAGCGTGTTGGTGTTACTAAATCAGCCTTACCCAGTCCTGGCATCATGTTTGCCAGTAGAGCACGCTTCCGCAAATACGCCTACGCACCTCTGTCCTCCATTAACTGACATATGGGCCCTATTGTGGTAGACCCACATGTCATCGGTGTAACTATTTACACTCCGAAGGACGGTATATCCTGGTAGTAGTACTAGTAGAATTGAGATTGAATGCACTTTCTTCCCCGTCTTCCACTCTTCTTCCTCCTCTCTTCTTCTTCCTCCTCTCTTCCCGATCATCGCCGCACACCATTTACCCATGCTCACTGCTCGCCCGCCCGCACCATCTTCCTTGGTAGCTCGCGCGTACCATATCCCCCCGCTCACTGCTCGGCCACACGAGGAGAAGCTTCTTCGCTCGCCCGCTCGAATCCACTTCCCCGCTGGCTCGCAGGCACCGAAAACCCCAATGGCAGAACCGACTGACACGCAGAGCCGCGATTGGAATTCCCTCCCCGATGTTCTCTTGGAGCAGATCTGTAGTTGTATGGACCTACTCAGCACCGTCCGTCTGGCCGCATGCTTGGTGTCTTTGTACCGTCTACTCATCTGCAACCGACTGGCTCTTTTCAAGACACCCTGCTTGCTGATGCCCGATCCTCGCAGGTGGCCCAGACACCGACTTGACGATCCTACGGAGGTTGCCGTGTCTCCCCTCGACATGCTACCACTACCCGTCCACCTGTCCTTCCTGCGCGGCCACTACTGGGCGGGCTTGAAGGCCAACTGGATCGTCATCATCCACCACACCAGTAGTCCGTGGCATCTCGTGGATATCTACACCCAGCGAGAGATCACCCTTCCATCGTTGGATACCGCCGCCATCGAGCCTCGCGGCCCGCCGGACACTCCTGCCTACTACGCACGAGACGCGTCAAGCTTTTGGCTCGACCTCTGTTTGCAGAAAGTTGTAATCTGCGAAGTGCCCACACCATCAGAAGACTACATGGATTACAAGCTCATTGCCTTGTTCAACATGGGATTAGTCTATCTGGAATCCGGTCGCCATACATGGTTATGGCTCATCATCAATCCTGTTGAGGCAACATTTCTATCTGATGCTATAGTGCACGATGGCATCATTTACGCGGTCGACGCACAGATTGGCTGCCTATACTGGTGGAATCTATCGTCGTGTAATTGTTCTATCTCATCTCATCTTTACCTTATGAATACGACTACCTGTTCATTTATTACAAATTTAGAATGCATAGCATGTCTATAACCACATCATTGCTATATGTTCCTCTCATTTCCTAGATTTTTATGACCACACATGTTATTGTTAGAGTTGATATGAGAACAATTGGCATCTAATGATTGTTAGAATACATATTATGAGCATAACATCATGATTGCTATATGTTACTCTCATTTACAAGATTTTTATAACAACGCATGTTATTGCTTAGAGTTGATATGAGAACAGTAGTACTAAGTGCTATGGTAGAATATGAGTAGGAGCTGTCATAGCTGTTTTCCTCTCATTGTTACATGATGTTTGAACCATGACATATTGCTAGAATATGAAAGCCTTTGGCTTATTTTTTTAACTTGGGGTATGATTATGACCACGGCATTGCAATTCTCTGTCTATGATATGTGTCACTATTATAATAATCTTAATTCCACACATACTCTGAACATGATTGTTTATTTTTGTCCTTTTGGTCTCCAATTTGAATTGTTGCAGCAGACGCATATGCGCTGGCCTTCATGATTCCAGGACCAGGAATCATACCAGCCGATGGGTGGTGGTTTATCGCTCGTTCAGCTGACGGCGGTCATTTGATGCTCATTCGCACGTACCAAATTGACCAAACCATTACATCAAACCACATGCAGTACAATGCGTGGGGCGTTCATGACATTGATGGCTATGGCTGCTTCGTGTTCGAGAAAGATCCCAGCTCCGTTGGGCCAGGCGTATTCAACTGGAGGCGGGTTTATAGCCTCGGCAACCACTCCTTGTTCCTCGGGCTCAATTATCCGATCATCCAACCAATCATCGATCATATCACTGGCGATGATTACTGTGCTATGCAACTTCCATTCACGAGGGGGGCTGTGTTTACACATCATACCATGGGTTTCATGAATCACCATATCCAGAGATTTGTCGACACAGCTTGTTGCCAGATAATCTTCAGTGTGTGAAAGGCATCAAGCTTCCATGCGATGGATGGCTTTTGCAAACCCGACATGCGGCGATGTGGTTCATGCCAACAGCAAATATGCACAACTTGATTCGTGCTGATATCTAGACTGAGCCATGTATTCTGCTGCTGTAGCACGACCCTCTTTTGTTGGATATTATGTACTGTTGTTAGTTTGAAGCACTCCTCTGGTTTGAAGGATAGATACCTTCCTGGGATCAAGTGCATCCTAACTCACCTGCGTAGGATGTACTGATATCAGTTAGGCTTCAAGTGCGTACTTGTTAGTTAAACCTATGTATAAATTATGACACTAAATACGACTAGTAAGTAGTACAGTAGCAGTACTATTATACGCCGGTCAAATTATTCATCATGTCCACACATTGAATTGACGTGACAACACGCTGCGCGTGAGGTGACACAAGAATCCCGGCGGCGTGTTCGGGTATTCTGGACTTCAGATTTGGAGTACCACTTATCTGTCGAAATCTTTCATCATTCACTTAAAACAGTCGATTGATCATACATTGAGTACCATATAACTGGAATTACCGATGCAAGTCGAAGAAGGATTGGCCGGTGCTGCCGGCTGGCGTCAAGTTCGATCCCACGGATCAGGAGCTGATCGAGCACCTTGAGGCCAAAGTGAGTGCTGACAGCGCGAGATTTCAGTCTCTCATCGATTTGTTCATACCAACCATCGACAGCGAGCACGGCATATGCTACACCCAACCTGAGAAACTTCCAGGTAAGACACCGATCGGCCGTCTACTTGCACAAACATATTTCTTTGTTTATAGCTCTATTTTTGTTTTTAGACGCAGACCTGGTGAAGCAATTACAATTTGACAATTAATAAAAAGTGAAAAAGTGACTGCAACATGCCAAAGATGTTATGAAAATGCCAACTAGGTACACTAAAACCTGTATTCCACAATACTGCAGGTATCACACTGAGTGGCCTAAGGAAGCATTTCTTCCAGCGTAATTCTAGGGCGTTCAAAAGGGGCACGTGGATGCGTCGCAAGATACAGTCGGAGTGCGGCATGCACGCGATGTGGCACAAGACCGGCAATACCTTGCCGGTGATGGTCAATGGCCGGCAAGACGGGCAGCAAAAAAGGTTCTGGTGCTGCACACCAACAAGAACTTCGACCAGCAGAGGACCAACTGGGTGATGCACCAGTACCACCTCGGGGACCTGGAGCAAGAGAAGGAGCGGGAGCTGGTCCTCTGCAACATTTTCTACCAGACGAACACTAGGGCCAGGAGAAAAAAGATTATAAGTTAGTTTGGTATAGGTAGTTGTACTACCTTGTCGTCCGCAAGTTGGTATTGTTGTTAACGATCTTTTGGTATGAACTTGAATTTGCTTCCAACCATCATGCCGAGGGTCGACGTGGATATAAAGCTGAATCATTTGTTTCGAAACGAATTTTCAGGGACCTGATTTTTATTTGATGGGTAGCATAAGCACCCGCCGTTCGAATTCCTAGTTCTCCAATTTTTTCGAAACAAGTGCATGCACTTATTATCACAATAAAAAACAATATCCGTGCTGCATCCCAGTTATCAGTCTGTACTTGCAGAATTCTCTCGTTTATTGAGCACGTATATTGTTTTTTCAGGTCGAGCAAGTTTCAACTGGGCTGTAGACTGCCCAGGGTTGGTTTTGTTTTTAACAGGCCCAGCCCATGACGACAACGGGGCACAAAGATCCAGCAGGTATCTACTGGCCTCTGGCCCGCCAGCGTTAGTTATATTTTGTCTTTCAACATCCGCATGCAGTTTTTTACTGAATCAAACACACAACCCAGTTCTATTTTCCTCTTGAAACGCATGTCCTACATCCGTTTTCTAATCTCTACCTATAGTTTTACTAGTTCATATACACGTATCATTATATTGAAAACACATAAAATTCCCTTTTCATACTTACATCCTTATTTTTGTTGGTTTTTTCCCACCCAGCGCTGATTTTTTACCACTGGTTTTCCCTTAAACCAACTCAATTGCCCCACGTCTTATTTGCTTACAAAAACAAAACGATTTTTTTGGCAAATCAATAAGTTCTTAAAAAAATGTTTATCATTTCGGGATTACAACAGTTCAGACTCCACCGAAATATGCAAAATAAGGTTGAACTTTTTGACCGTGGTCCTGGGCAGAAAATGGGTTGTAATAAATTATGTTGTGTGCCACAGATTTGGAGGCTGACTTGTGGGCCTACTAAGTGCATACGTACACAAGGTTTCTTAAAAAAGAAACTTAGTCAATAATCGACTCTACCAGCGTCAGACCGTTAGATGTCAATCTAACGGCAATTGTGCTTCTTCAGTCTCAGATCTTCCTGCCCCAGCCGCCCAAACCAGCGCCGTCGGAACCGCCTGCTCCTGCCTCCCGTGGCCGGCAGTGCTGCCGGGCAGGCCTCACGGCCCCATCATACTCGCATCCCTGGCCTGTCTATCCCTCTACTCACCCACACCTCCTGTTATTTTCCGGCGACGGCAGCCGAACCAGTCAACCCTCGTACTCTCCACCGCGTGGGCAGCCACTGTCGTGTCTTCCCCGGCTCCGTGTCGTTCCCTTCGTAGGCCTCGCCGTCGTCCACCGCCCTGGTGCTCTCGGCGCGGCGTGGTCAACGATGTCCATCCAACGGCCGTAGTGCTTCTTCAACCTCTGGTCTTCTTGCCCCAGCCGCCCAAAGTAGCGCCGGTCGTGCCGCATGCTCCTGCCTCCCGTGGCCGGCCGTGCCGCCGCGGAGGCCTCACCGTCCCCATACTACTCCCACCGCTGGCCAGGCCATCCCTCCACTCACCCACTCCCCCTGTTATTCTGCGGCGACGGCAGCCTCACACCGCAGCCGAACCACTGAACCCTCGTACTCCTCTCCGCGTGGGCATCCACTGCTGCGTCTTCCCCGGCTCCGCGTCGTCCCCTTCCTAGGCCTCGCCGTCGTCCACCGCCGTGGTGCTCTCGGCGCGGCGTGGTCAATGTGGTCAACGACCGACTTCTATCGGAAGAGTACTGTACGTGGAGAGGCTGATAGCTGGGTCCACGGCAGCCGTAAGGAAGTGCCTCCTTATTACGCGTAAAATAATTATTCCTCTACCTAACAGCAGGGACCCACCGGACGGGCCACCAGTATTTCGCGGAAAAAACGTTTCCCCCTGTCTACTGGGACCCACCGGACGGGCCACCGTATTTCGTGAAGAAAACGTTTGCCCCTGACTGTTGGGACCCACCGGACGGACCACCATATTTCGCGAAAAAAAGTTCCCCCCGCTGTCAGCTCGGACCCACCGGAAGTGCCTCCTTATTACGCATAGAAAAATGAATACTCCCCCTGCTAGCTGGGACCCACCATGGTGGGAGGCTGACTTGTGGGCCTACTAAGTTGACGGGGACGGAGGGCTTTGTCAACTTAGTCAATATGAACGATTCTAGCTCCAGTGACCGTACGATGTCCATCCAACGGCCGTAGTGCTTCTTCAACCTCTGGTCTTCTTGCTCTAGCTGCCGAAAGCAGCGCCGGTCGTGCCGCATGCTCCTGCCTCCCGTGGCCGGCTGTGCTGCCGCGGAGGCCTCATCGCCCCCTACTATTCCCACCGCTGGCCAGGCCCTGCAGCGACGGCAGCCTCACACCGCAGCCGAACCAGTGAACCCTCGTACTCCTCTCCGCGCGGGCTTCCACTTCCGCGTCTTCCCTGGCTCCGCGTCGTCCCCTTCCTAGGCCTCGCCGTCGTCCACCGCCGTGGTGCTCTCCGCGCGGCGTGGTCTACGTGGTCAAGGAACGACTTCCATCAGAAGAGTACTGTACGTGGAGAGGTTGACAGCTGGGTCCACGGCCACAACCCAGTTTTTTTGTGATTTGCCAAGTAAGTCGCTTTGTCAGGCCCGTTGGGCTGCAAATCTTTCAAGACGAGGAGAGCTTTCACTCGGCTGGCCGAGAAAATGGCCCATCAGTAATGAGAAATGGGCTGTACATTTTTAAAACACATCAAACCGGCAATTAGTTTCAAATATCTTTTTTTTTCATTTCGAGATTTTAAATTACATTAATTTTTATGCGTGGAGAATTTGTTGGATTTTATATTGATATACATTTATTTTTAAAATTAGTTTGAATGTGAGTCGAAATTTCGGGATTAAAAATAGTTTGGACCGCACCGAAATATGCAAAATTTCGTATAATTTTTTAACCATGGCCACAATATGGGCTGTAATGCTAACAAAAAGAATATAGGCTCCAAAAAAAACCTTAATAATTAGCAAATGGGCTGTAAATTATTAGAAATAATGGCAGATGGGCTGTATGCTGTTTTCCACAGATTTGAGGCTTTCCTAAAAAAAGGTTGACGCACAAGCAGTGACTGTTGGATGGCCATCCAACGGCCATCGTGCTTCTTCAATCTCTGCTCTTCCTGTTCCAGCCGCTCAAACAAGCGCCGGCGGGACTGCCTGCTCCCTCCTCTCCGCGGCCGGCTCTGCTGCCGCGCAGGCCTCACCGCTCCACCGTACTCCCATCGCTGGCCTAGCCATCCCTCTACTCACCCACACCTGCTGTTATTCTCCGGCGACGGCAGACGAACCAGTAAACCCTCGTACAGTCGTACTCCCCTCCGCGTGGGAGACAACTGCTGAGTCTTCCCTGCCTCCGTGTCATTCCCTTCCTAGGCCTCGCCATCGTCCACCGCCCTGGTGCTCTCGGCGCGGCCTGGTCAACGTGGTCAACGACCGACTTGCATCTGAAGTGGACTGTACGTGGAGAGGCCGACAGCTGGGTCCACGGCCGCACGCAAGGAAATTCCTCCTTATTACGCGCAAAATAATGATTCCTCCACCTGACATCAGGGACCCACCGAAAGGGCCTCTGTATTTCACGAAAGAAACGTTACCGCCGCTGACAGCTCGGACCCACCAGCTGTATCTTCGCACGCAAGGAAGTGCCTCCTTATTACGCACAAAAAAAGTGAACACTCCCCCTGTTAGGTGGGACCCAGTATAGTGGCAGGCTGACTTGTGGGCCTACTAAGTTGACAGGGACGGAGGGCTTTGTCAACTTAGTCAATATGCACGATTCTAGCTCCAGTGACCATACGACATCCATCCAACGGCCGTAGTGCTTCTTCAATCTCTGGTCTTCTTGCTCCAGCCGCCCAAACCAGTGCCGGTCGTGCCTCGTGCTCCTGCCTCCCGTGGCCAGCTGCGATGCGGCCGAGGCCTCACCGCCCCCTACTACTCCCACCGCTGGCCATGCCATCCCTCTACTCACCCACACCCCCTGTTATTCTGCGGCGACGGCAGCCTCACACCGCAGCGAACCAGTGCACCCTCGTACTCCTCTACGCGTGGGCATCCACTGCCGCGTCTTCCCCAGCCCCGCGTCGTCCCCTTCCTAGGCCTCGCCGTCGTCCACCGCCCTGGTGCTCTTGGTGCGGCGTGGTCAACGTGGTCAAGGAACGGCTTCCATCGGACGTGGACTGTACGTGGAGAGGCTGACAGCTGGGTCCACGGCCGCAGCAAGGAAGTGCCTCCTTATTACGTGCAAAATAATTATTCCTCCACCTGACAGCGGGGACCCACCGGACGGGCCACCGTATTTCGCAAAAAAAACATTCCCCCCTGACTAGTGGGACCCACCAGCTAAACCTTCGCACGCAAGGAAGTGCGTCCGGGCAAAAAAACAAAATGATTCGCCCCCCTGACTGCTGGGACCCACCAGCTACCTCTTCGCACGCAAGGAAGTGCCTGACAGTCGGGACCCACCTGGTCGAAGCGTACGTAGCGTTGTCATTCTGGTCGCGAATGTGTACGTACATATATACTGGTGGATGTAGAGGCGCGCACGTGTCGTAGTAGAGGCGCGTACGTGTCGTAGTAGAGGCGCGCACGTAGCATGTACACGTACGTACAACGGCCAGGGTGCAAGAAAGAAAATACGGCCATGTATGTGTACATACGGGCGGGGTCTCGAACGCCTACTCGCGCATACGTACGGCCAGGGCTCGTGTACATGGCTGGGTCAGAACGGAGAAACAGCATCGTCGTCGTGTTCATGGGGAGGCAACGGAATGCGTCGTGTTCATGGGGAGGCAACGGAATGCGTCGTGTTCATGGGGAGGCAACGGAATGCGTCGTGTTCATCGGGAGGCAACGGAACGCGTGGGAGTCAACCGGCTGGGTCGGAACGGAATGCGTGGTCGTGTTCATCGGGAGGGCTTGGACGGAACAGGCGATGGAAACGAGGCCTGGCGTACCGCAGAACGGAGGAAACGGACCTCCTACGGTCGAAACGGGGGTCCTGTTGATCGGGAGGGGTGTGGCGTACCGCAAAACGGAGGAAACAGACCTCCTACAGTCGAAACGGGGGTCCTGTTGATCGGGAGGGGTGTGGCGTACCGCAAAACGGACGAAACAGACCTCCTACGGTCGAAACGGGGGTCCTGTTCATCGGGAGGGGTGTGGCGTACCGCAAAATGGGACTCCACGGGATACTGTTCATCTCCACCGTCGACCTCCTCCAGCCTCCACGGGCTACCGTCGACCTCCTCCAGCCTCTACGGGCTCCTGTTCATCCAGCCTCCACCGCGCGCTACTCCACCGGCTACTGTTCAACCACCCCTCCACCGTCTACTGTTCATCCAGCCCTCCACACCACGGGGTCCTGTTCAACCACCCCTCCACGGGCACCCCTCCACCGTCTACTGTCCATCCAGCCCTCCACACCACGGGGTCCTGTTCAACCACCCCTCCACGGGCACCCCTCCATCGTCTACTGTTCATCCAGCCCTCCACCACACCAAGGGGTCCTGTTCATCCAGAGGCAACGCCACTGCTCACTGTTCATCCAAACCCCCCGCAACGCTCACTGTTCATCCCAGAGGCAGCATCGATCGGCTTCAGTTAGCAGCAGTAGCGAAGGAATCGCTCGATCGGGTTCAGTTAACAGCCATCGATCGATCGCTCGGGTTCAGTAACGCGTAGCCTGCAGTGCAATCGCTCGGGTTCAGTTAGAGCCCAACGCCTCGCTCGGGTTCAGTTAGAGCCAACGCCTCGCACACACGCGCGTACGTGTACGAGAGAAACGCGCATCGCTCGGCTCCCGACCTCCCACCGTAACCGGGAACTCCCCGAAATTTTCCTCGCCCTCGCTTCTACCACGGTTTTTTCCGTCATGGACGGCCCAAAGAATGTCATGCAGATGCATCTCCGGCCCGCCCAGGACGAAAAGCCCATTTTCTGTCATGATTTTTTGTCATAGAAGTAGGAGCCCACCACATCTATGATGATACTGGGTTTTGTCACAATTATCGTCATAGAAGTGTCATATGTATGACAAAAAAAAGTTCGTTCGGCCCAAAATGTCACGGATGTGTCTTTTTTTGTAGTGTGAAGAAAGTGATCTTCTGTTTTGGCTTTCCACACAGCATTATAACAGATAATGGAACTAATATCTCTAAAGGTGCTATGAAAGAATTTTGTCAATGGGAGCATATCCGGCTTGACGTTTCATCTGTGGCTCACCTTCAGTCCAATGGTCAGGCAGAACGAGCAAATCAAGAGATTTTGCGAGGTATCAAGCCCCGGTCTCATGGTCCCTTTGCAAAGAACACCGGGTTGTTGGGTAGAGGAGTTACCCTCTGTGTTATGGAGCATCAACACGACCCCCAACAGATCTACGGGTTACACACCCTTCTTCATGGTTTATGGAGCAGAGGCGGTTCTCCCTAGTGACATCCGTCACGATTCACCCCGGGTGGCGGCTTACGTTGAAGCTAACAATGAAAAGGCACCTCAAGATGCACTTGACCTGTTGGATGAGGAGCGTGATCTCGTAGCGGCTCGTTCGGCGATTTATCAGCAAGACCTACTTGTTGGGGAACGTAGTAATCAAAAAATTTCCTACGCACACGCAAGATCATGGTGATGTATAGCAACGAGAGGGGAGAGTGTTGTCCACGTACCCTCGTAGACCGAAAGCGGAAGCGTTAACACGACGCAGTTGATGTAGTCGTACGTCTTCACGATCCGACCGATCAAGTACCGAACGCACGGCACCTCCGAGTTCAGCACACGTTCAGCTCGATGACGTCCCTCGAACTCCGATCCAGCCGAGTGTTGAGGGAGAGTTTTGTCAGCACGACGGCGTGGAGACTATGATGATGTTCTACCGACGCAGGGCTTCGCCTAAGCACCGCTACGATATTATCGAGGTGTAATATGGTGGAGGGGGGCACCGCACACGGCTAAGAGATCAATAGATCAATTGTTGTGTCTATGGGTGCCCCCTGCCCCCGTATATAAAGGAGCAAGGGGAAGGCCGCCGGCCAAGGAGGAGGGCGCGCCAAGGGGGGAGTCCTACTCCCACCGGGAGTAGGACTCCTCCTTTCCTTGTTGGAATAGGAGAAGGGAAGGGAGAAGGAGAAACAAGGAAGGGGGCGCCCCCTCCCTAGTCCAATTCGGACTAGTCAATGGGGAGGGGTGCGGCCACCCTTTGGAGCCTTTCTCTCCTTTCCCGTATGGCCCATTAAGGCCCAATACGAATTCCCGTAACTCTCAGGTACTCCGAAAAATACCCGAATCATTCGGAACGTTTCCGAAGTCCGAATATAGTCGTCCAATATATCGATCTTTATGTCTCGGCCATTTAGAGACTCCTCGTCATGTCCCCGATCTCATCCGGGACTCCGAACTCCTTCGGTACATCAAAACACATAAACTCATAATATAACCGTCATCGTAACGTTAAGCGTGCGGACCCTACGGGTTCGAGAACTATGTAGACATGACCGGGACACCTCTCCGGTCAATAACCAATAGCAGAACCTGGATGCTCATATTGGTTCCCACATATTCTACGAAGATATTTATCGGTCAGACCGCATAACAACATACGTTGTTCCCTTTGTCATCGGTATGTTACTTGCCCGAGATTCGATCGTCGGTATCTCGATACCTAGTTCAATCTCGTTACCGGCAAGTCTCTTTACTCGTTCCGTAATACATCATCCCGCAACAAACTCATTAGTTGCAATGCTTGCAAGGCTTTAAGTGATGTGCATTACCGAGAGGGCCCAGAGATACCTCTCCGACAATCGGAGTGACAAATCCTGATCTCGAAATACGCCAACCCAACAAGTACCTTCGGAGACACCTGTAGAGCACCTTTATAATCACCCAGTTACGTTGTGATGTTTGGTAGCACACAAAGTGTTCCTCCGGTAAACGGGAGTTGCATAATCTCATAGTCATAGGAACATGTATAAGTCATGAAGAAAGCAATAGCAAGATACTAAACGATCGAGTGCTAAGCTAACGGAATGGGTCAAGTCAATCACGTCATTCTCCTAATGAGGTGATTTCGTTAATCAAATGACAACCCATGTCAATGGCTAGGAAACTTAAGCATCTTTGATCAACGAGCTAGTCAAGTAGAGGCATACTACTGACACTCTGTTTGTCTATGTATTCACACATGTATCAAGTTTCCGGTTAATACAATTCTAGCATGAATAGTAAACATTTATCATGATATAAGGAAATAAATAATAACTTTATTATTGCCTCTAGGGCATATTTCCTATGGCCAAGGCATAGGGAATGACTTTCATTTCTTTCTATCTTCTGCCGTGGTCGGGCTTTGAGTCTTACTCAATTTCACACCTTGTAACACAGGCAAGAGCTCTTTCTTTGACTGTTCTATTTTGAACTACTTCAAAATCTTGTTAAGGTATGTACTCATTGAAAAAACTTATCAAGCGTCTTGATCTATCTCTATAGATCATGATGCTCAATATGTAAGCAGCTTCACCGAGGTCTTTCTTTGAAAAACTCTTTTCAAACACTCCTTTATGCTTTGCATAATAATTCTACATTATTTCCGATCAACAATATGTCATTCACATATACTTATCAGAAATGCCGTAGTGCTCCCACTCACTTTCTTGTAAATACAGGCTTCACCGCAAGTCTGTATAAAACTATATCCTTTGATCAACTTATCAAAGCGTATATTCCAACTCCGAGATGCTTGCACCAGTCCATAGATGGATCACTGGAGGTTGCATATTTTGTTAGCACTTTTAGGATTGACAAAACCTCCTGGTTGCATCATATACAACTTTTCTTTAATAAATCCATTAAGGAATGCAGTTTTGTTTATCCATTTGCCATATTTCATAAAATGCGGCAATTGCTAACATGATTCAGACAGACTTAAGCATAGATACGAGTGAGAAACTCTCATCGTAGTCAACACCTTGAACTTGTCGAAAACCTTTTTTTGCGACAATTCTAGCTTTGTAGATAGTAACACTACTATCAGCGTCCGTCTTCCTCTTGAAGATCCATTTATTTTCTATGGCTTGCCGATCATCGGGCAAGTCAACCAAAGTCCATACTTTGTTCTCATACATGGATCCCATCTCAGATTTCATGGCCTCAAGCCATTTTACGGAATCTAGGCTCACCATCGCTTCTTCATAGTTCGTATGTTCGTCATGGTCTAGTAACATAACCTCCAGAACAGGATTACAGTACCACTCTGGTGTGGATCTCACTCTGGTTTACCTACGAGGTTTGGTAGTAACTTGATCTGAAGTTACATGATCATCATCATTAACTTCCTCACTAATTGGTGTAGGAGTCACAGGAACAGATTTCTGTGATGAACTACTTTCCAATAAGGGAGCAGGTACAGTTAACTCATCAAGTTCTACTTTCCTCCCACTCACTTCTTTCAAGAGAAACTCCTTCTCTAGAAAGGATCCATACTTAGCAACGAATGTCTTGCCTTCAGATCTGTGATAGAAGGTGTACCCAACTGTCTCCTTTGGGTATCCTATGAAGACACATTTCTCCGATTTGGGTTTGAGCTTATCAGGATGAAACTTTTTCACATAAGCATCGCAACCCCAAACTTTAAGAAACGACAACTTTGGTTTCTTGCCAAACCATAGTTCATACGGTGTCGTCTCAACGGATTTATATGGTGCCCTATTTAACGTGAATGCAGCTGTCTCTAATGCATAACCCCAAAACTATAGTGGTAAATTAGTAAAAACATCATAGATTGCACTATATCCAATAAAGTACGGTTATGACGTTCGGACACACCATTATGTTGTGGTGTTCCAGGTGGCACGAATTTGTGAAACTATTCCACATTGTTTTAGTTCAAGACCAAACTCGTAACTCAAATATTTGTCTCCGCGATCAGATCGTAGAAACTTTATTTTCTTGTTACGATGATTTTCCACTTCACTCTGAAATTATATGAACTTTTCAAATGTTTCAGACTTCTGTTTCATTAAGTAGATATACCCATATCTGCTCAAATCATCTGTGAAGGTCAGAAATTAATGATACCTGCTATGAGCCTCAATATTCATCGGACCACATACATTTGTATGTATGATTTCCAACAAATCTGTTGCTCTCTCCATAGTTCCGGAGAACGACGTTTTAGTCATCTTGCCCATGAGGCACGGTTTGCAAGCATCAAGTGATTCATAATCAAGTGATTTCAAAATCCCATCAGTATGGAGTTTCTTCATGCACTTTACACCAATATGACCTAAACGGCAGTGCCACAAATAAGTTGCACTATCATTATTAACTTTGCATCTTTTGGCTCCAATATTATGAATATGTGTATCACTACGATCGAGATCCAACGAACCATTTTCATTGGGTGTGTAACCATATGAGGTTTTATTCATGTAAACAGAACAACAATTATTCTCTAACTTAAATGAATAACCGTATTGCAATAAACATGATCAAATCATATTCATGCTCAACGCAAACACCAAATAACACTTATTTAGGTTCAACACTAATCCCGAAAGTATAGGGAGTGTGCGATGATGATCATATCAATCTTGGAACCACTTCCAATACACATCGTCACTTCATCCTTAACTAGTTTCTGTTCATTATGCAACTCCCGTTTCGAGTTACTACTCTTTAGCAACTGAACCAGTATCAAATACCGAGGGGTTGCTATGAACACTAGTAAAATACACATCAATAATCTGTATATCAAATATACCTTTGTTCACTTTGCCATCCTTCTTATCCACCAAATACTTGGGGCAGTTCCGCTTCCAGTGACCAGTCCCTTTGCAGTAGAAGCACTTAGTCTCAGGCTTAGGTACAGACTTGGGCTTCTTCACTTGAGTAGCAACTTGCTTGCCGTTCTTTTTGAAGTTCCCCTTCTATCCCTTTGCCCTTTTCTTGAAACTAGTGGTCTTGTTAACCATCAACACTTGATGCTCTTTCTGGATTTCTACCTTCGTCGATTTCAGCATCGCGAAGAGCTCGGGAATTACTTTCGTCATCCCTTACATACTATAGTTCATCACGAAGTTCTACTAACTTGGTGATGGTGACTAGAGAATTCTGTCAATCACTATTTTATCTGGAAGATTAACTCCCACTTGATTCAAGCGATTGTAGTACCCAGACAATCTGAGCACATGCTCACTGCTTGAGCTATTCTCCTCCATCTTTTAGCTATAGAACTTGTTGGGAGACTTCATATCTCTCAACTCGGGTATTTGCTTGAAATATTAACTTCAACTCCTGGAACATCTCATATGGTCCATGACGTTCAAAACGTCTTTGAAGTCCCGATTCTAAGCCGTTAAGCATGGTGCACTAAACTATCAATTAGTCATCATATTGAGCTAGCCAAACGTTCATAACGTCTGCATCTGCTCCTGCAATAGGTCTGTCACCTAGCGGTGCATCAAGGACATAATTCTTCTGTGCAGCAATGAGGATAATCCTCAGATCACGGATCCAATCCGCATCTTTGCTACTAACATTTTTCAACATAATTTTCTCTAGGAACATATCAAAAATAAACACAGGGAAGCAACAGCGCGAGCTATTGATCTACAACATAATTTGCAAAAATACTATCAGGACTAAGTTCATGATAAATTTATGTTCAATTAATCATATTACTTAAGAACTCCCACTTAGATAGACATCCCTCTAATCCTCTAAGTGATCACGTGATCCATATCAACTAAACCATGTCCGATCATCACGTGAGATGGAGTAGTTTCAATGGTGAACATCACTATGTTGATCATATCTACTATATGATTCACGCTCGACCTTTCGGTCTCCGTGTTCCGAGGCCATATCTGCATATGCTAGGCTCGTCAAGTTTAACCTGAGTATTCCGTGTGTGCAACTGTTTTGCACCCGTTGTATTTGAACGTAGAGCCTATCACACCCGATCATCACGTGGTGTGTCAGCACGAAGAACTTTCGCAACGGTGCATACTCAGGGAGAACACTTTTATCTTGAAATTTTAGTGAGAGATCATCTTATAATGCTACCGTCAATCAAAGCAAGATAAGATGCATAAAAGATTAACATCACATGCAATCAATATAAGTGATATGATATGGCCATCATCATCTTGTGCTTGTGATCTCCATCTCCGAAGCACCGTCATGATCACCATCGTCACCGGCGCGACACCTTGATCTCCATCGTAGCATCGTTGTCGTCTCGCCAACTATTGCTTTTACGACTATCGCTACCGCTTAGTGATAAAGTAAAACAATTACATGGCGATTGCATTTCATACAATAAAGCGACAACCATATGGCTCCTGCCAGTTGCCGATAACTCGGTTACAAAACATGATCATCTCATACAATAAAATATAGCATCATGTCTTGACCATATCACATCACAACATGCCTTGCAAAAACAAGTTAGACGTCCTCTACTTTGTTTTTGCAAGTTTTACGTGGCTGCTACAGGCTTAGCAAGAACCGTTCTTACCTACGCATCAAAACCACAACGATAGTATGTCAAGTTGGTGCTGTTTTAACCTTCGCAAGGACCGGGCGTAACCACACTCGGTTCAACTAAAGTGAGGGAGACAGACACCCGCCAGTCACCTTTAAGCAACGAGTGCTCGCAACGGTGAAACCAGTCTCGCGTAAGCGTACGCGTCATGTCGGTCTGGGCCGCTTCATCTCACAATACCGCCGAACCAAAGTATGACATGCTGGTAAGCAGTATGACTTATATCGCCCACAACTCACTTGTGTTCTACTCGTGCATATAACATCAACGCATAAAACCAGGCTCGAATGCCACTGTTGGGGAACGTAGTAATTTCAAAAAATTTCCTACGCACACGCAAGATCATGGTGATGCATAGCAACAAGAGGGGAGACTGTCGTCCACGTACCCTCGTAGACCGAAAGCGGAAGCGTTAACACGACGCGGTTGATGTAGTCGTACGTCTTCACGATCCAACCGATCAAGTACCGAACGCACGGCACCTCCGAGTTCAGCACACGTTCAGCTCGATGACGTCCCTCGAACTCCGATCCAGCCGAGTGTTGAGGGAGAGTTTCGTCAGCACGACGGCATGGAGACTATGATGATGTTCTACCGACGCAGGGCTTCGCCTAAGCACCGCTACGACATTATTGAGGTGTAATATGGTGGAGGGGGGCACCGCACACGGCTAAGAGATCAATAGATCAATTGTTGTGTCTATGGGGTGCCCCCTGCCCCCGTATATAAAGGAGCAAGGGGAAGGCCACCGGCCAAGGAGGAGGGCGCGCCAAGGGGGGAGTCCTACTCCCACCGGGAGTAGGACTCCTCCTTTCCTTGTTGGAATAGGAGAAGGGAAGGGAGAAGGAGAAACAAGGAAGGGGGCGCCCCCCCTCCCTAGTCCAATTCGGACTAGTCAATGGGGAGGGGTGCGGCCATTGGAGCCTTTGTCTCCTTTCCCGTATGGCCCATTAAGGCCCAATACGAATTCCCGTAACTCTCCGGTACTCCGAAAAATACCCGAATCACTCGGAACGTTTCCGAAGTCCGAATATAGTCGTCCAATATATCGATCTTTACGTCTCGGCCATTTCGAGACTCCTCGTCATGTCCCCGATCTCATCCGGGACTCCGAACTCCTTCGGTACATCAAAACACATAAACTCATAATATAACCGTCATCGTAACGTTAAGCGTGCGGACCCTACGGGTTCGAGAACTATGTAGACATGACCGAGACACCTCTCCGGTCAGTAACCAATAGCGGAACCTGGATGCTCATATTGGTTCCCACATATTCTACGAAGATCCTTATCGGTCAGACCGCATAACAACATACGTTGTTCCCTTTGTCATCGGTATGTTACTTGCCCGAGATTCGATCGTCGGTATCTCGATACCTAGTTCAATCTCGTTACCGGCAAGTCTCTTTACTCGTTCCGTAATACATCATCCCGCAACAAACTCATTAGTTGCAATGCTTGCAAGGCTTTAAGTGATGTGCATTACCGAGAGGGCCCAGAGATACCTCTCCGACAATCGGAGTGACAAATCCTAATCTCGAAATACGCCAACCCAACAAGTACCTTCGGAGACACCTGTAGAGCACCTTTATAATCACCCAGTTACGTTGTGACGTTTGGTAGCACACAAAGTGTTCCTTCGATAAACGGGAGTTGCATAATCTCATAGTCATATGAACATGTATAAGTCATGAAGAAAGCAATAGCAACATACTAAACGATCGAGTGCTAAGCTAACGGAATGGGTCAAGTCAATCACATCATTCTCCTAATGATGTGATCTCATTAATCAAATGACAACCCATGTCAATGGCTAGGAAACTTAACCATCTTTGATCAACGAGCTAGTCAAGTAGAGGCATACTAGTGACACTCTGTTTGTCTATGTACTCACACATGTATCAAGTTTCCGGTTAATACAATTCTAGCATGAATAATAAACATTTATCATGATATAAGGAAATAAATAATAACTTTATTATTGCCTCTAGGACATATTTCCTTCACTACTTCGTTACCACAGCCGTCGGGTCAAAACCAGAACCTTTCAAGAAGGCCACTTAGTGCTCCAGCTCATCTAGGACCAAAAGGATATGCACAAGCTATCGCCGCCTTGGGAAGGACCTTTTGTGGTCAGCAAGAATCTGCATAATGGGTCATATTATCTTATCGACGTTCGAGACCACAAGGACTCACGTAAGTCGGAGGAAGAGACCCGTCGGCCGTGGAATATAGCTCATCTTCGACCCTACTATACTTGAGCCACCGGCTCTCATGATGTATCATAGTTCGATGATGTATATATTATAAGCAGTATAATAAAGCCGGCATCCCTGAAAATTCAGGGCCTCTATCGTTTCACTTCCTTGAAGCTGAGTCTTTATCATCATATTCGTTTATGAGGCTCAACGCCTAAACTTCAGGGACCAAAGAGAGTTAGATGCACAACACGGCTCAAACATAGGTCCTTGACGAGTACGAGTTGTCAGTGTGTCACTTGGGGGCTCCCTATTCAAACATAGACGTATTCGACCAAAGAGAACATAGCGTTACTACCCTCTTGACCAGGTTTGTCCAAACATAGGCGTATTCGACCAAAGTGGACATAACCTTTCCGGTTCATCCTACCTATAGCCAGCTGCTTCAACTCCATCGGGTAATCCCGATTGACCCGTCGAACTCTTAACGATCAATCTTACGGTGTATTCGACCAAGATCTGAGCTCGTTAAGGTTCAAACGGCGGCTTGTCATGCGAGAGCACGGTTTACAGATAGTCAGGATAGATCCAGGCTTCATAAGCCACCTTCCTTGAAACTTGGATAAATCAGCCCGTGATGTATGCTGTTACTCTGGCCCCGCGTACACCTGATAAGTCTTTGAGCAAGACCATACTTTATCTAGGGTTCAAATGTCGATTGGGCACACTGTGAGTTAGGCTCATGGAATGCACGAACAATCCAATGGCTCAGGCTAGTTTCATTGAAGAAGACACTTTGGCTTGGCAGCCCACCAAAGCCTCGAATTTCTTTTGATTTTTCATTTATATTCGAAGATTTCTTCCTTGACTTTTGGTTTTTTACAAATCGGGCCCAGCTGCCCTACTTATGGCTCATATTTGAAGCATCTTCTGGGTGTCTATAACCCGCCAGGATGGCAGATTCTAAGTCGCCAGAGTATCATACTCTTATGTTTACAGATACAGCTCTAAAATACCTCTAACTGTATGAAGCTGATAAGCCGGCAGTGTAAGTATATACTACAGGTATGACATCTTATTTAACAAGTGCCAGACCGACCCTGGTTATGGACTTTTCGTCCCCAGTGGCTTCAATTGGGTATCTTGACCCACCTGGCGGTAAGCCGCCAGGGGGCTTGTATTTTCTTTATGTGCAGGACAGTAATCGTTCAGATCTGCATAAATCAAATGCTATCATCCCCATCATGGTTTTTTAAACCGGAGGATTAGCAGTATTAAGGCAAAAGACAGAAACGTGCACGATGGCACGACAGGTTCAAGTTGTTACTAACCTATTACATGACTCCATGAGCCGAATGAGATCAAGTGTTTTTCAAAGATCAAGTATCTAAAACCGCCCGGCGGTTCAATCTTCTTGGCCTTGCTCACCGGAGGTTTCTGCATCATCCCTTGCCGGTTCTTCGTCCTCCTCCGCTGTCTGAAAAGTTGGTGATGACGAATCGATGCCAGATAAAGCTTCAAATTCAGCTTCGTCATCTATAAGCTCAGACGTATCAACTTCAGGGGCAAAGGTGTGCTTACAAATTGGTGGGATTAAGTCCATCACTTTGTAAGCCGGAGTCTGCATCTTCTGATTCTCCTTGTCATAAGCCGGATGATACTTGGAAAGATCTGAGTCATTGGCAATCATGGTAGTTGTTGGACGTATTCTTTTACGCAAGCCGAGAAGTCCTTCTGATCAAAAGGTGTACCATCTTCTTTTAAGCTTGGGTAACCAGTGGCTACCTCAGACGGGTCAAGCTCTGGTACCCATGCCTTGGCCCAGCTCAAAGCCGTCACAGCACCGGCTCTTGCACATGATCATTTCATCTCGTCAAATCTTGCAGGCAGTACAGACAGTTTCTTCAACACATCTATCAACATATATAGTAGGCGCTTGGTTTGTTGGAGAGATTGCAGCCAGTGCACGTTGAGCTCCGGTGTACAGCTGTTCGACAAGCGTGTAAACAGCTTTGAGCTTCACAAGCATGTCTTGATTGAGGTTACTGCTCCTGGGACCTGGATATATCACAATTGGTTAAATGGCAGGGCATATGATCACAAAAAAAATTCACTTCTGATGACTAGCAAGGAGGCTCACCAAATATAGCAAAAACCATCTGAGATACACGGTGTTTTAAGCCGGTGAGCTCAGTGGTCACCTCTTGAAGCGCTGCCTTGCTTTCTCACCCCGCTGTGTTAAAGCAGTCTTTTCTTCAGCCCAAGTCTTTTTCTCCGCCTCAAAACTGGTCTTCAGCTTTTCCGACTCAGCCACGCTAAACTGGAATTTTGACTCAGCTTTCCGGGTCTCAGTTTCCTGAGTCGCCAGCCAGGTCTTTGTGTCGTTCAATTGAGACTCTAGTTCAGCAGTAGCAGCCTGTATGAAGTGCAGAGTTATCAACATTTATATCAAGGTTACAAGAATATAAGTCCCAAGTCTTCTGCAAGCAACAACACTTGACACTTGGGGGCTAATGTCTGTCAAAGAAATTTTTCAAGGAAACGGCTCTTATAACTAAAGTCCCAAGCACTTTGCAAGCAAGACTACTTGGCACTTGGTGGCTAATGCATATCGCTTGTATCTTCTTCATAATGAGCCGGATGTGCTGTAAACAGTCCCAACCGACTCATGGGGGCTATGCAGTTAAGCTCTCTTTTCTTACAAATGATAAATAGGACCGGCTCATTCATGCTGATGAAACCGGCCCTTGGGGACTATGGATGCAAAGCTAAAACTGCCTAAACATCCGGTTTATATATAAACCGGACTTGGAGGGATTCTAGGACAGAAGTTTATGGATTCTTCTAAGTCTATTGCCTATTCAATCTTATCATAACCAGTAGACTTGGGGGCTGGCAGGATATACATAAATTACTCAAAGCTGGAAGTCATACCTCATACTTTTGGTGCATTTGTTTGACCATGTCAATCTCAAGGTCACGGATGGAATGAACTTGGTTAAGATAACCAGAGAAAACTTCATTGACGTTCAGTTGAGAGTAATCAGCAATATCAAATTTTAATTTCCGCCTCTCAATGAACTCATCCTTCGCAGAGTGCTTGGCCAAGACAGTTGGACGTCCCGGTTCTTGGAAGCTGGTGCCAGTAATCATAACGTCTTCTTCATGTTCTTCTGGCGGCTTAAGTGGGTTGGATGACTCGGTGGGCGCAGGATTGATATCCGTGTGGTCACGGGAGAGGTCAGGAATTTCAGGTGGAGGGCCAGAGGCAGGTTCTTCCGGCTGTTTGTCAGAAGCTTCAGGAGCTGAGACTTGCTGTTCCGGCTCAGCAGCTTCAGGTGCCTCAGTTGGCTTGGTCACCTTCGCCTTATTGTTAGGCTTTGCTTGACCACTACACGGGTTATGACAAGCCAGTATAAATGTAAGAGTATCAAGAGTTACAGAGTAAAATCAATTGCCATTACCCAGGAGCAGTTTTGAAAGCTGGCAACTCGGTTTGCGATGAGTCGCCAGAGGAAGAACGGTGTAACAGCCCCAAAATTGGGTTATCAATTTTTGAGCTATTATTCCCTTCTTGGCACTCATTTTCAAAATTTTCTCCTGAGTTTGCTGGATGACTCTGAGAATTTTGTCATTTGCAACCTTTCAAAACCTTGCTCATGTCTTTTTCAGTGGGCAAGACCTCATTTGCATCAGCTCAAACCCTAATTCCAAAATTTTGGAATTTGAATATGCCCTTTGTGAATACAAAGGAGCTCTCATTTTCTTTGATCTGTTTATCCTCCCAATTGTTCCCAGAGATCATCCTATCTTTCTGCACCTTGGATATGCAAAAAATATTGCCAAGCCCCATGCAATATTTTTGAATTATGATTTATTCCTTTTCTTGCCTTTCTGAGGAATAAAATCCAAAGGCATAGCTAGCCATTTCCTAAATTCATGAGAATTGGTGGAGTTGATAGTTATGCCTAATTCAAGCTCTGGCGAGTATATTGGCCATAATTAAATAAGGAAAATTTCCTTTTCCTATTTAATGCCAATATTGCATTTCTGCCATTTTCTAAAGGAACTACTATTTCTATAGCAGAGAAAATTCCCACATAAATTGTGGAGCTTGCCCTTGCTATATAATCACTAGTTACAACCTAATATCATGTTCCTCAGTTCAAAATTTTGGCACATGATCCAATGCAGGTTTCTGCCTTCTCTGAATTTTTCAAAGGAAGTGCTTTATTCCTAATTCCAATTGAGCTGAAATTTGGCAGGGTGATTAACATGTATAAATAACCCATGGATGCCAAATATGAGCTCAATCCATTCATCCTAGCTCCCTGTGCAATTTTTCAAAGTTTCTGACCAGAATACAACTTTGTGAAGGAAGTACCTTCATAGAGTTTCAAAATGGGATGAAACTTTGCCATCCTCTCCTATTTCTCAAATCATTAGCCTCCACCCAAATTCAGTTCATTTAGTTGAACTATGAGAGCACAGGAGCAATTCTTGGTTTCTGTCCAATTTTTCTGTTTGTGAAGCAAGTACATTTTATCTTGCTCCATTATGGCTGAAAATATTCCCAGGGATTCTCATATCCATATAACCTCTCTCCACAAGAGTTGGGATCATTTCATCTAGCCAATTGCCCTGAGGATTTTTCTGAAGTTTTTGGACAGAAATGATAGCTGTGAAGGAAGTACCACTTTGGTGAGTCCATTTGGTATGAACTTTTTGCAGCATCATTGTATGTCCAAATCATCAAGATTTGCCAAGATTTAGCTCAATCCATCTCTCCTAGTGAGTGCTTCATCATGATTCAGTTTCTGGGTCAGATTTGGTGGTTGTACAGCAACTATGGTAAATAGTTGTCCAAATTACCTCAAAACTCCCAGGACCGTAGTCCTTTCTACCCTAAGCCTCCCAGACAACCTATTTACCTTTTACCCTCTCTGGTTTAATCTCTAGAGTGTGGCCAAGTTTGCAACATCAAACTTGTGCTGCTTGGTTTACTTAGCTCAATTTGTCTCTGCCCGTTTCTTTACCATGGTAATACTCCACGCTGGAAGGACTACGCGGTAGACATGAACTTACATCAGTAAATAAACCAGATCGCGCCATGCCAGTGGTGACTACGAGGGCAGCCAGCCAAAACGGTGGTCTAGCCACTGTTGTCGTCGGCAGCGCTGCCCCGACTGTCTCTGGCCTCGCCATTAATGCCCAACAGCTCCCCCTCGACGTCGTCTTCCCTCTGGACCTCTGGCCCCCTTCGTTTTCTTCTCCGACGAGCCGTGCCAACGCTCGAGCAGTGCGTGCCCGTGAGCTCGTCCTCTTCCTCCCCGGTGTCCTCTTCCTCCGTTCGTCTCCGAGCGTTGCTCGTCTCCGTGACTCTCTGGCGCTCGTCCACTTCCCCCTCGTCGCCTTCCCGTGCCTCCCCGTGACTGCTGAGCACGGCAGAGCCGCGGCCGGACGCGCTCGGCGGTGCCCGGCTCGGGTGCCCCTGCCCCGGCTATAAATAGCCCGTCCGCGCCTTGCCCGAGCTCATCAGCAGCTCCCCCGCACTCTTCTACGCCTCCCCAAGCGCTCATTCTTCCCGGAGCCCCTCTCTGGCCCCCTCCCCATAGCCATGGCCGCCGTCCCAGCCTTCCCTGATTCCAGCGACCAGAGCCTCCCCTCGCCGTTCCTCCACCACCTCTGCAACCCTCAGGCTCCGGCGAACCTCCGCGTGGCCTCAGCCCTCCCGTTCCCCCACCACAGCCCCATCTTCTCCGGTGGTCGAAGCTTCTCTTCGCCGCGGGCCCTACTACTTCTTCTCCCGCGATCCTCGCTAGAAACGGAGACTACCCCAGGGTGCGCCTCCTCCTCCTGAGCCCGTGGGTAGGTCGCCCGTCGCCTGCCGTGGTCGGACGCGCCGGCAAGCGCCGTCGGGGCGGGCGCCTCCTGTCGGCCAGGCGCGCGTCGATGCGGGAGGTTGAAGAAGCCAGGGCCAGGCGGGCCCTTTCCCGCGCGGCCCCACCTGTCGGCGACCGTAGGGCGTGGCCCCGCTGGCCACGTCGGATAAGTGGCGGCGCCCCGCCGAGAAACCATTTTTCGTACGCGAAAGCGTATTTCGGGAAGTGCGCTTTCAGTCGTCGAAAGCATATTCCTCCTCTTCTTCGGGCCAGAATGCGCTTTCCTCTCTGGAAAGCGTATTCCTGAGAAAGACGCGATTTGTTTTTCTGCCAGGGGCCAGTTTGTAATGATTTTCTTTACAGATAGGTCCCTGGTAGTTAAACAATCATATCTTTTTACCCGTAGCTTCGAATGAGGTGAATCCAGAGCCCACGTCTTCGTTTCGTCGAGCCCGTTCCGTTGATGTCATTTTCATAATATCTTCACACAGTGAAAATGACCTTTTTTCCCTTGCCCGTAAACATCCCCCTCCGAGAAGGAACTGTTTTCGGCAAATCTTTTCGTGATCATTTCGCACTTCTTCCCGGAGTATTTGTCGACCCCCAGGCAAGCCAACCTCTTATCATGAGCCCCGAACTTGCATGTTGACTTTGCTTGCACCTTGTGTGTGTGTGTAGTTGCAGTTGTTTTATATCGTTTTCGTCGGTAGTTATTTCTTTATACCTATCTTGCATGCTTGTGTTTCATGATACCTTTGCCATGTTAATTAGAATGTTATTATTAATAATGCCATGCCACTACTCTACTTTATTTGCATGTCATCGTTATAAATTGTTATGAGGATTGTAATGCACTGTTGATATACTATTGTCGTGTCCTTTATGTTATAGTTGTGCACTTGAGGAGTTCAATATTTTGTTCATGCATTTGTATGCGGCATGTTGCACTCATGTTAAATATGTTCATGATGATGGAGAAGGAAATAAAATGACTTAATAATAACAAACCTCCTCCGTCATCGATGGGATCGAGTCATAGTGCCGCCAAACCGAACTTTTTCAGTGCAGCCACATTTGCCTTTGTGGGAAGGCCTTAATGCGAGCTATTGTCGTGACCTCTCGCCGGTGCCTCCCACTAGGGAAGGTTAGGGCGTGCTTACCCTGATCAGGTAAGCGGACATAACCTTGTGTGCTCGTTTTTGAGATTTTTGGTACCAGTCCCCGAGTGGGAGTTGACCACGACGGTGGTCGGGGTGTCTTTGGTAGAGACGGGGCCACCCAGGACCAGCCCGTTGGGGATTGGGTCGGAGTGGCCGGGAGAGTGTCATGGCAGTAGGTTGGTTTCGTCGGAATGCCGTTGGTCCACCCGAATGGGATGACGAGGCCATGGGTTCCGTGGTGTGGGTACAGTGGGCTACCTCTGCAGAGTGTATAAAGTCTATCGATAGCAACAGTTCATAGTAGGTCCCACTATCAGGTCTTGGTCGAAATGGAGGACAAACCAAAATAATCAAGTTGGTAAACAAATATGTGATAACAAGAATATGGTAACTTGAACTATGAGATAGTCGTGAGGAGTCACGACGATATTTTGATGATGAGATAAGTGGTTGTGATCGCCGTAAGGATCACGGGCCAAATATTGGTCGTGGTTGTGATCGCCGTAAGGATCACGGTTGGAGACCAAGTGTTGGTCGTGGTTGTGATCGCCGTAAGGATCACGAGTTGTTCTTGAGAAAGACCACTTTGTTGGTGTGTTTGTGATCCAGAGATGATCACAGTTGATAAGAGAGTCCGAGGGACTCGGTGCACAAGTTTGGAATAATATATCATTATTTGCATTTAAAGAACCATGATAGAACAGAAGATGATTGCATAATGTTAACATGCTATGTCTGCATTGGATATTATTGGTAGTTTATTTTCAGCATAGTTTCTTGATGCCATGCTATGCTTTGATTGACATGTTAAGTTATGCCATGATTGAGATAAAATTCTATGTTTTGCTATTACAATGTTATAATCATGTTCTGATATGCCATGTCATTGCCATGTTAGTAGATGTTATGATTTTGTTCATGCTTAGTTGATTTTTATCATGCCATGTTTAGTAATTGATATGAGATAGGGTGTTGCATGCGCTCGGTTCTTGCTTTGTCTGCAGCTTGTTTGGATGCTATGTATTTGGTTGTCTTGCAAGTACATTCAATGTTCTGACCTGGCGTGTCATGCCAGTTTTGTAGGTCATACCCGTATTGCTCGCTTGATCCGTCGTGCTAGGCCGTAACCTTGCCAGTCCTGTGTGTTGTGGAGCCCAGCCAGAGTTGTTACGCTGCCAAACCAAGACTTCCGCCGCCTTTTTAATAGACTTCCGCTGCCATTCAAATAGCTGTAGGGCTATGCCAGATGGTTGTATTCATCAAGGATGTAATCTCATATACATGTATTTGATGAATATTATTGTACCTGGAATGCTGTATTATGGACCTGTCGTGCGTCAGGTGTTATCCTGGGCTGACGTGCGAAGGCCCCCTGCTCCATGCGGATCGGGGTGCCACAAACGGGCAAGTTCCTGGTCAATGATCATCAACAGAGTTAAGTGATAGGCAAATAAAGACTCGCCAGCGGGTCAAAGGAGTAAGTTAAAAAGAACCTCGTTTCATCGTTTTCGAGGGGAAGGAGTGTTTGGCAAGCCGGAGGACAACTCTTCACCGCCGCTTGTCCGGGTTTGATGCTGATTCTCATGTTGCTATTGCTTCAAAAGAAAGTGAGGATCTAAATAAGCCAAGGGGTGTGAAAACCTTACTTTCTGGGTTACTTGTCGAAGTTTCTGTCTTGGCAAAGGTTCTGAGCCGGAGGAAATAATAGTTACCTCTTCTTCAGCTGCTTGGCTGGCTCCCGTGTCAGCCTGATAATAGTCAGTGTCAATAAGATGATTGAAAAATAATCCAAGAGAGTCAAGAGCTACCTCCGACTCAGAGGTGTCATCCAGATTTAGCAGTTCAGAGGCGCTGGGTTTCTTTTTCCTCTTGGTGGTCTTCTTGGCGGCTTTCTTGGCAGCCCTGGCCTTCTTAGCAGCTTCATGATCATACTCCGTTTTCCAAAAATCAGACTTAGCCTGCAAAGGTTATTAAGAGTTGAGTTAATAAGGTATTTGAATGATGAGGTCAAGATAAGTAAATTCAGAGACTCACATCTGGTGGCGGGTTAAGCTTGCAGAAAGGGGCCAGACCCACTTTAACACAATCTTCCGGATCTTCATTCAAAAGAGACTTAACCAATTCATTTACTACTTCATCAGTTAATGGTGCAGAGCTATGACGCGGTGAATCCTTTACACCACCAGTGTAAGTGCACATTAAGCCGGTGCGGCGGCTCAAGGGTATGATCCGCCAAGAAATCCAACACCTGACTAAATCAACGCCAGTTAGCCTGTTTTCTAGCAGAGCTTTAACCTTCACAATAGTACGAGTAATTCTTTTCCGTTCAGTAGCAGTAAGTTTTTCAGGAAGATTGTGCTTTGGGTCCAAGCACTCGACATGGTAACCCAACAGTGGATTCTCGTCAGCCGGAGAAGTGTCTTTGCAATAAAACCACGTCTGGCTCCAATCCTTGGGGTGACTTGGGAAGCAAGCATAAGGGAAGATAGAATCTCTTCTGCGTTGAATCAAGATCCCACCAAGTTCCAAGCTGGGCCCGTTCGTGAACTCAGTCTGGCGATTCAAATAAAAGTATTCTCTAAAGAGATCGACGCTGGGCTCCTCTTGAAGGTATACTTCACAGAAGACTTGAAAGTTGCAGATATTTGACATGGAATTGGGTCCGATGTCTTGAGGATGGAGCTGGAAAAAGTGCAGAACATCCCGGAAGAATTTAGAGTCGGGTGGCGAGAAGCCCCGGTTTATGTGGTCAGTAAAAACGATGACTTCGCCATCCTTCGGCTGAGGTTTTTCTTCGCCCGGGTCAAGATCATGGTAATGCATCACGCTCTTGGTGGGCAGATACCCGACTTTGAAAAATCCTTAAATGTACCCTTGGTGACGATGGAGGGGACCCAATTGCATGTGTAGACTGTTTTTGGCGGCATGGTGAAAAGAGAAAGCCTAATAGAAAGGAAAATTTTGCCGGTTTAAGTCAGTTGGTGAAGACACAAGTTAAACAGTTACATCATATATTCAGCATGGCGGCTTAAGTGAGGACTAATGATATATGAGTAAGTATAAGCCGGTGAGGTAAGCCGCCATGACCAGCATGGATGTTCAAGATCTGACAAAAGCAAAATTTTACTAAGTGTTGGGACAAACAGGTTTCGCAGATTGAGGCTATAAGATCAGATCTGCAGCTATTCAGAAAATGGAAATAAATTCTAAACCTAAGGTGGCGGCGGCAGAAAAATGGGGGTGCCCAGATGAGATCTGCTGCAATGAGGATATGCTCTAATATAAAAACGGTTGCTAAAACTGTCACCGCGTGAGATCTATGTTATTTTTAGATCAAAGCTATGCGATCTAGGATGAGGAAAGGGAAGAAACAGTGATGAACACCGACGAACAGAGAAACCCTAAAAAGACAGATCTATGAAGAGGAAAGGGGAGGACTTACTGGTGCTACCTGACAGCGGAGGAGTGCCGCGACGTTTTCTGGTCCGTTCAGGGTGATGTAGCGGCCAAAGTTGACGAAGGGGACGAAGGTCGACGGCGACGGAGCTTGTACGGACTGGTGCGTCGCGAGGAGGAAGAAGAAGGCGAGAAGGAAAATGGGGAGAATGAGAGGTGAATCCGTGGTCTTATTTATAGGCCTGGAAGGACAAACGGTAGGCGCGGGAATCGAGGAAATAAAGAAATGGATATGTGACGGCGCGGGCGCCTCGATTTTCGGAGGGTCAGTAAAGAAAAAGATTTATTAAGATTTGGATTCTGTGTAGTATTAATCACAGGTGACGTCACGGCGGGTTACCACAATTTCTGGAGATGACGTCATGGCGGGTTACAATGTTTCACAGTAAAGATGAGGAAGGATTTTTCTAAGTGTTGAAGATTGACATGAACAACAAATCAACCTGGGGCCTAATGTTGGGGATATGACAATCAGATATGACCCGCCCAGGAGGGGCCGGGTCATCCCTATGGCGGTTCATCTCAATGAAGCCCAAGCGTATATAAGAGATGGCGGTTCATAGACAGTCTTGTTAGAGGGCCCAACCCGAAGGCGGCTTAAGGCACATGAGTATAAACCGCCATGTATATGTAAACTTGTATTATAAGGCATGTAAGATAAGTCACGGAGCCGGACACGTTGTATGAGCCGGCCGGGACTCTGTAGGCCGCACGACGTCAACCCGTGTATATAAGGGGACGACCCGGTAGCAGCTTAGGGCAAGAAACAACAAATCGAGGGTCAGGCAAAGCGTATTCGCTCCCTGGTCATCGAAACCCTAGAAATACCACCTCAAACTGGATTAGGCCTTTACCTTCACCGCAAGGGGCCGAACCAGTATAAACTCCTCGTGTCCTTTGTCCTGTTTAACCCCTTTAAGCTAACCTCGTCGCAATGGCTTCACAACTAAGTCCTTCTATGAGGACATCTGCCGTGACACTTCCACGACAATCGCGAAGAGCTTGGGAATCATTTTCGTCATCCCTTGCATATTATAGTTCATCACGAAGTTCTAGTAACTTGGTGATAGTGACTAGAGAACTCTATCAATCACTATCTGATCTGTAATATTAACTCACACTTGATTCAAGTGATTGTAGTACCCAGACATTGTGAGCACATGCTCACTAGCTGAGCTATTCTCCTCCATCTTGTAGGCAAAGTATTTGTCAGAGGTCTCATACCTCTCGACACGGGTATGAGTATGAAATACCAATTTCAACTCTTGGAACATCTTATATGCTTCATGGTGTTCAAAACATTTTTGAAGTCCCGGTTCTAAGCCGTAAAGCATGGTGCACTAAACTATCAAGTAGTCATCATACCGAGCTTGTCAAACATTCATAACATCTGCATCTGCTCCTGCAATAGGTCTGTCACCTAGCAGTGCATTATGGACATAATTCTTCTGTGTAGCAACGAGGATAATCCTCAAATCACGGACCCAGTCCGCATCATTGCTATTATCATCTTTCAACTTAATTTTCTCTAGGAACATCTCAAAAACATAAGGGAGCTACAATGCGAGCTATTGATCTACAACATAGATATGCAAATACTATCAGGACTAAGTTCATGATAAATGAAGTTCAATTAATCAAATTACTTAAGAACTCTCACTTAGATAGACATCCCTCGAGCCATCTAAACGATTACGTGATCCAAATCAACTAAACCAGCATGTCCGATCATCATGTGAGATGGAGTACTCTTCAATGGTGAACATCTCTATGTGGAGCATATCTACTATATGATTCACGTTCGACCTTTCGATCTCCAGTGTTCCGAGGCCATGTCTTTACATGCTAGGCTCATCAAGTTTAACCTGAGTATTCTGCATGTGCAAAACTTTCTTGCACCCGTTGTATGTGAACGTAGAGCTTATCACACCCGATCATCACGTGGTGTCTCAGCACGACGAACTGTTGCAACGGTGCATACTCAGGGAGAACACTTATACCTTGAAATTTTAGTAAGGGATCATCTTATAATGCTACCGCCGTACTAAGAAAAATAAGATGCATAAAAGATAAACATCACATGCAATCAAAATATGTGACATGATATGGCCATCATCATCTTGTGCCTTTGATCTCCATCTCCAAAGCACCGTCATGATCTCCATCGTCACCGGCTTAACACCTTGATCTCCATCGTAGCGTCGTGGTCGTGTCGCCAACTATTGCTTCTACAATTATCACTAACGCATAGTGATAAAGTAAAGCAATTACACGATGTTTGCATTTCATATAATATAGCGACAACCATAAGGCTCCTGCCAGTTGCCGATAACTTTTACAAAACATGATCATCTCATACAATAAAGTATATCACATCATGTCTTGACCATATCACATCACAACATGCCCTGCAAAAACAAGTTAGACGTCCTCTACTTTGTTGTTGCAAGTTTTACGTGGCTGCTACGGGCTTCTAGTAAGAACTGTTCTTACCTACGCATCAAAACCACAACGGTGATTTATCAAGTGTGCTGTTTTAACCTTCAACAAGGACTGGCCGTAGTCAAATTCGATTCAACTAAAGTTGGAGAAACAGACACCCGCCAGCCACCTTTATGCAAAACTAGTTGCATGTCTGTCGGTGGAACCGGTCTCATGAACGTGGTCATGTAAGGTTGGTCCGGGACGCTTCATCCAACAATACCGCCGAATCAAAATAAGACATTGGTGGTAAGCAGTATGACGATCACCGCCCACAACTCTTTGTGTTCTATCGTGCATATTGAAGGAAATATGCCCTAGAGGCAATAATAAAGTATTATATATTTCCTTATATCATGATAAATGTTTATTATTCATGCTAGAATTGTATTAACCGGAAACATAATACATGTGTGAATACATAGACAGACAGAGTGTCACTAGTATGCCTCTACTTGACTAGCTCGTTAATCAAAGATGGTTATGTTTCCTAGCCGTAGACATGAGTTGTCATTTGATTAACGGGATCACCTCATTAGGAGAATGACGTGATTGACTTGACCCATTCCGTTAGCTTAGCACCCGATCGTTTAGTATGTTCCTATTGCTTTCTTCATGACTTATACGTGTTCCTATGACTATGAGATTATGCAACTCCCGTTTACCGGAGGAACACTTTGTGTGCTACCAAACGTCACAACGTAAATGGGTGATTATAAAGGTGCTCTACAGGTGTCTCCAAAGGTACTTGTTGGGTTGGCGTATTTCGAGATTAGGATTTGTCACTCCGATTGTCGGAGAGGTATCTCTGGGCCCACTCGGTAATACACATCACTATAAGCCTTGCAAGCATTGTAACTAATGAGTTAGTTGCGGGATGATGTATTACGGAACGAGTAAAGAGACTTGCCGGTAACGAGATTGAACTAGGTATCGAGATACCGACGATCGAATCTCGAGCAAGTAACATACCGATGACAAAGGGAACAACGTATGTTGTTATGCGGTCTGACCAATAAAGATCTTTGTTGAATATGTGGGAGCCAATATGGGCATCCAAGTCCCGCTATTGGTTATTGACCGGAGAGGTGTCTCGGTCATGTCTACATAGTTCTTGAACCCGAAGGGTCCGCACGCTTAAAGTTACGATGACAGTTATATTATGAGTTTATATGTTTTGATGTACCGAAGGTTGTTCGGAGTCCCGGATGTGATCACGGATAGGACGAGGAGTCTCGAAATGGTCGAGACATAAAGATTGATATATTGGATGACTATATTCGTGTCGGGACCCCGATTCCAAGTCACACCGATCTAGCCTGTAACACCTCATATCACTTTGCGGCCTCACGCACGGTACTCCCACGGGTGTCGCCTTACCATGGCCCGGGACCGTTTGCGCCTTTTGGCTCGCGTATATGACAATGTCGCTAGCATCCATATGACAGAGAACCCGGGCCGACATGGCTAGTCGTGAATCCAAAGCGGCACTAACGTATGGGGACAGGCATACATGAATCAACATCGAACATGTCGGTCAGCAGCGTGCGAATCCGGGCTGTAGCACTGGGCTAACAGGACTCCGGGAACCCGGGCTGTAGCAGGCTAGGCAGGACTCCGGATGTCACCGCGTGACATTTCCCCGAAGGGACAGACACAGGAACGAAGTGAATCACATGCCGGCCAGTCAAGTGTTCCGGAGCAGTAGTGCTGGGCTAGCAGGACTCCGGTGAACCGGGCTGTAGCGGACTACTATGGCTCAAGGAGGCACTAGACTACATTTCCCCATAAGAGAGGCTGCTAAGGATAGACAACTAGATTGTCGGATCCCACACATACCAAGCATTTCAATCATACACACAATATGCTTGATATGTGCAAATACAACATGGCATCACAACAAGACTCTACGACTCAGAGTATTTATTCATTAGGCTCCGAAGAGCCAGATATTACAAACATGGGTCTCATGACCCAACATTCAGAGCATACAAGTCAAAGCACATGCGGAAGCTCAACATGTCTGAGTACAGACATCTACAAATGAAAAAGGCTGAGAAGCCTGACTATTTACTAGATCCTGCCGAGGGCACAAGATCGTAGATGAGGTATCAAGCTAAACGTCGAAGTCCACACGGAACTACTAGCGAGACTGACGTCTCTCTGCAAAACATAAAATAAGCAAACGTGAGTACAAATGTACCCAGCAAGACTTACATCAGAACTAGCTACATATGCATCGGTATCAACAAAGGGGGTGGTGGAGTTTAACTGCAGCAAGCCAGCTTTGACTCGGTGGCTATCCTAACTACGACTGCAAGTAACTCTTTTGAGGTGGCGCACACGAGTCCACATATTCACCATATCAATACACCACTATGGATTCGCCCCCGTCTCCCTACGAGAACGCCATCCATAGCACTCACGCTTATCTTGCGCATTTTAGAGTATCCACTTTCACTTGTCTATGAACTGTTATAGGCAACCCAGAAGTCCATTTCCGCGGACACGGCTATTCGAATAGATGATGTTAACCCTGCAGGGGTGTACTTCGACACACACGCTCTCGCCACTTACCGCCGCTTACACGACATGTACTCGGCAACCTTCAAGCGGAAGCCCAGCGAGGGTGTCGGCCACAGCCTACCTAGACACTCAAGTCTCTAGTCCAGGTTTATCGCCTATTCAGGTTCCATCCGCAGGGAGTCCGGCCGAGGTTTCCACATACGGCCCCGAACGATGTGTGCAGGGTTCCCGAGACACCAAACGGGCGCCCGGTACACCGTGCCACGTGCCTACCGCATCACAGCCCACCCCTCCGGTCAGCGCTGCCCACAGCCTCCAGCATACTACAAACACCAGAAACTACTTGCAACTCCTGGACAGAGGACAAGGGTGATTAAGAAGCCGAGAGGGTCCATTGGTTTCGGGCCCAATGCGTGGTAGTAACTGTATCATGGATCACAAACACAGAACTCAGTTCCTGAGGACGGCTACAATGAGACAACCCACCATGTACTCCTACATGGCCTCTCACCGCTACCTTTACCAAATCGTGTTCACACACTTAGCTCACACACAGTAGGACATGTTCATCACCATTCCAACTCATCCCCGATGAATCAGACCCGAATCAACTCTAAGCAGTAGCAGGCATGACAAACAAGCATGAATGAGTAGGCACATCAGGGCTCAAACAATTCCTACTCATGCTAGTGGGTTTCATCTATTTACTGTGGCAATGACAGGTCATGCAGAGGATAAGGGGTTCAACTACCGCAACAAGTAACAGTTGAATCGTTGTTGTCCTAATGCAGTAAAGAGAGCAGGAGCGAGAGAGTGGGATTGTATCGGAATGAGCAAGGGGTTTTTGCTTGCCTGACACTTCCGAAGATAGCATAACTCTTCATCGGTGTCATCGATCGCATCGTCGAAGCAACGTCTACTGAGAGGGGACAACACCGGCAAACAGAGAAGAAACACGATCAATGCAATGCACAATATGATGCATGCTATGACATGGCAATATGAATGTGTTTTGAGCTAATGCAATTAGCAACATATTAAATGGAGTTGGTTTGAACCTTAGGTTCAAATTCAAACTCCATATAAGACATTTCAAATGCCATTTATTCAAATTGTCATATACAGTGGCTGTAAGTTGTTCAAACATGCATGAGGATGCCATAAACAGATTCTTTGGATTTTTCTGATAATTTTTCATATATAAATCATTTCATTTGGAGTTATAGATTAATTTCTATGGATTTTTGAAGTTTTAAACATTTTCTGGAATTTTCAGATTTACTTCTAAATAAGAAAATCCCAGCAAATGTATTTATGACGTCAGCAGTGTGTCATAGCGACGTCAGCAGTCAACCACGGTCAAACCTGACGGTGGGACCCGCATGTCATTGAGATAGTGTTGAACTCCGGTTTAACCCCGCGTTGACTCAGCTTTGACCCGTCGTGGGGCCCGGTGTCAGTGTCACTGGTTTAAACTAACCACGGGGTTAGTGGCTAACCTAATCTGCCACGTCACCTAACCGGCGTTTAGCCGCCGGTGCTAATCATAACGCGGCGGCGCTCCTCGTCCGGCCAACTCCGGCGATGAGAGCTCGCGTGGCTGGGCGCGTTGGAACAGGAGCAAGGAGGCGCGTAGGTTGGTGGCCTCAGGCGATGCTAGGGTGGCCGGGAACGTCGACGGCGTCGAGTTCCGCGGCGGCGCAGCTGCGGCTTGCACGGGTGCGAGGGCCACGGTGCACGAGCGGGCGACCTAAGGCGCGCTACGGGTTCCTGGAGAAACCCGGAGCACGACTCCATGCTTGGGTTGGTCGGGCGGGGCAGCTAGCAGCGGCGAGCTTCGCGGCGGCGGCAGCGAGTGCTCGGCCATGGCGGGGATGCGGTTAGAGAGCGGGAACAGAGGGGTGAGCACGGGGGAAGGTGTAGGAGCTCACAAGATGCGGTAGAGAAGGTCAGCGGCCTCGGGGACGAACGGAAACCGACGAATCGACGGAGACGATCTCCAGGCGCCGGCGGTGAAGACGAGGACGTTGGCGACGAAGCAAAGTCCTCCGGCTCGTTTCCTTCGGCTTGGGGATGTGGTGCCCGATTGCGGAGCTGTTGGGCACGTTGGTGCGGCGAGGGGAAGGCGGTGGCCGCGGTGGTGGCGATCGGCGGCGACGGGCTCGCTCGGGTGCCTGCGGCGCGAGCACTGGGGGGGAGAGGGAGGAACCAGAGAGCGAGGGAGAAGTGAGAGGGGGTCGGGGAGGTGGCGTGGCACTCGTGGAGGCGTCCAGAAGCGGCGGAAGCAGGAGGTGGCCTCGCGCGCGGCGACCACACGCCCGGCGTCCCTCTGGCGTCCTTCTGGCGCGAGGTGGGAGACGGTGGCGGCTCTGGTGGGCTGGCCCAGCTCCTGGGCCGTGGTGGGGGCCAGGTAAGTCCAGGTGAGGGGCCCGGTGGCCTTCTCTTTCTCTCTTACTTAATTGTTTCTGTTTTCTATTTTATTTCTCTGTTTTGAATTAGTAAAAATACTAAATCACTTCCAAAACTCCTGAAAATATTTGTGGGCACCTTTTGAATTATTTCCAACAGCCCTCAAATGCTTTCAAGATTATTTGGACAGTTTAAATATTTTATAGAATTTAAATGTCCAAATTCAAATACTTATGAATTAATTCAAAATTCCAGAATGTCCTAGAAAAAGTGTGCACCATTTTTTTCCAGGGGTTTTAGCCCAATCCAGAAATGATGAACATTTTATGAAGGGCATTTTGGGTTCATTGAAACCAATTTTAGTAAACCCTAGTTGGTTTCAAGGGGTGCTGGGGGTTCTGTCATCCCCATTTCAACTTTCAATAAATTTAGACATGATGCAAGCATGACTAGCTAGCCTAGTGCATAGCAAGGCTAGGGATGTGACAACTCACCCCCACTAAACAAAAATCTCGTCCCGAGATTTAAGCGTAGGGTAAGATGAAAGGGGAACGCAAAGTAACATAGTCTTCACGATCCAATTGTTCTTCTCGAAGATGTTGACTCATTGCATCATCCTGATCTTGACATCTTTCTTTCGAGAGCTTCAGCCAACTATGATGACGGAAGAGAGGGAAACTCTACAGGATTGATCTTCTCGAAGATCGGGCTATACAAGATCAACTCGCGGAATGAGATGTTGACACATCTCGAGTTGAGACACAAAACACATCGAGAGGGATGGAAGAACAAACGATGAGGTTTGAGTTGGTGGGCAACAATCCCACACTTAGATAATATGGTGCATGGGTTCCAAAGCAGCGAGGAGTTAATTTCCATGACTCCATAACGGGGCACCTTAGGAAAGGTGACTCGTAGAAATATTCCCTTAAGTGGCAAAAAGAATTACTTTTGATACATAGATCATTGAAACTCTTTATACCAGCCCAAGGAAAATCGCAAACGATCATTTGAAGGAGTTCAGAGAAATGGCATACTCGGATCGGAAAGGAAACTATGGTTATGGAGCAACTCGGCAAGCGGAAGGCACATTCCCGTTGATACCGGGGATATAACCTAGTGTCTGAGTATGCTCTCCAGAACTTGAGCATTTCCATATTCATCAAGGTTTTACCAACATCCGTGCCGAGGATCCTGGCAACACAACATACTACCATGATGAACGGTGATGGAGGATGCAGGTGCAAAGGAGGACAACACTTTCTCAGATTTCACCTTAGCGAAGCCAAGGGAGCAAAATCTGGATGATCGACCGAGATACATTTAGCACTCCGCTTCTAATGTTCTCCTTGACGTTCTAGGTACCACGATCATGCTTAAAAGCATCATCATGGCCATCAAGTAAAGGTCTGACTTCGGAGGCACAAAGGATCCATAAGGAACAACTTCTATAATAAGTTGCACTAAATCCTCATGGGGAAGATCGTTAAATAGCTCAATCAAGATACTACAATGATAGATCTTCCGGCTAGGTGTGTCGGCCAGAACATCAACCTTGTCGGGACCTACATCATAATCTTGGAAGAGTTCCAACCGTCATATCTGCCTGAGATTCAGATCTAGTTGGTAACAGGATATTCCAGACTCATCGAGTCTAGGAGAAAATGAAGGTTTGCAACACGAATCGACGAGATGACGTTGCGAGATTCTCGGTAGATGAACTACGATAGCAAGCTCCAAAACACGAGCTGGTTCTGCTACAAACCTGTGAACACGCTATCCAAGACAAGCATGACCACGTGGTAGTCTTATAATAAAACACTACCGAGTTCAGGTGGGGAACCATCATCGCGGATAACGAAGTCCTTGCATAAGTCATATGATTAGCTCTTATGAAGGAACTTCTTCTCCTTGAACAAATCAGTTAGTGGCTTGAGGTGCTAGGGAATACATGTGGAGTGGAGGTAATTAATCTACCAAACCATGGTATACTTTGCACATGCATGACTGACTTGGGACGATTCCAGAGGAAGCAAAACTAACTTTCTCAAATTCACTGCAGCAGCTTGCACCTAATGCACGTGAACTTGGAGAAAGTCACTTCTTACACCAAACATATATTTCATAAACGGAACATGAAGATAATGCTTACAAAAGTTTCCAACATTAGCTTGATGTTCAACATGAATTAAGGAGGAGACAAGATGCTGTTGATGGGCTCAATAGCAACTCATCAGAATTCCCATATCACTGGACTTCCACCATCATGTGAACACGGTGATAGCATTGGTCAGACCAAAAGATGTAATGGTGTATGCTCGAGAGATCAACCACGAGTAAGACAACATCACGAACATCGTTGGTTCTGATTTGATTTGATAATAGCCCATACTCAAATCAAAGTTTGGTTAAGATGATAGGTCCATTAATTGATCACGAGAACCAATCGATGAAGAAATTATCTTTCTACGACAAACACACACAAAAGAGATATCCTTTGGAAAGAACTAAGCCAGGCAAGCTTTATCTTCCAACTCTCCAAGTTGTTGTTTAGCTTGACCAACTAGCTCAGGGGTATCCAACACGGATTCTTGGAGACGGGGTGGTTTATAAGAAAACCAACTTGATCACGAATTCAACATAGCGGTCAGGTGACAACCTGGTGATACTTCCGAGAAGATATTCGGAAAATCACATACCACCGATACGTTGCTAAGCTCGAGAACAATCTTGCTTTTCAGGGCAAGACGATATGACCGAATAAGCAAGGACTGACACTATCCTAACTCATTGATCGAAAAGTGCACCGGGAATAAGGACTGGGTAGCACGATCAACCTCAGGATGGTGATTCAATAACCAACACGCTAAGGATGATATTATTGTCCTTTAACTACCAAGCAACGAAGTTGCTAGGAGTATAGATTTCACACATCATAGTTCACCTGTCGGTATTCCGGTTGTGACAACACGGGACCGAGGAATGAATAATGATGGCGAGAAGTATCACTGCGTCAAGAATTCATAAGAGATGGTGCAATTCTCATGACACTCTTGGCATAAAGATGGTAACACTCCGAGGTAGAGCAGAGCAAAAGCTGGATTGGCATTTTGGTCTGCGGAATACAATTGCTTTGACCCAATCCTAGATATGGACGAGGTCCTGGAGTTTGTTTCTCCTAGTCATTCTGAAATAGAACGACTTGACGGACTACAAGGATGGTACGCATCGATAACACGGATGTACAACTAGTCCTGACTATCAATTGATAGACAGAGGTCAGAATACAACTAAAGAGAGACAACTCAAAGGGATATATGGTTTTCTGAGTTGCGGATGCATAGATTTAGTATGTCAACAAGTTCCACATATTTCTTCCAGATAATCCATGCAGAGGAGGAAGGACTGGCAGAGTCACAATATGAATGGAGTACTCCTCAAGAGCGCCCTGGTTGTGATCTTTTGGTTCAAAAGAACTCCTGCCAAGAATGGTTCATGGTATTTGGAAGATCGATATACCACGGACCTCGAGGGCAAATGCAAGGTTACTAATAACCTAAAGGAACGAGCAAACACTAGCTACACGAGTTAAGTAAAGTGAATCTTGGGTTCAAGAACCCAGGAATAGAATACCTACTAACTAAATGGCATCACAGGATGCTTTCGAGAATAATGGCCAGAATCATCACACTGGGGATGCAAACATTGCTAGATTACTAAGTGGTCCTCTAAGACACCTAGGGTCATAATAATAACTCCAACATATCTGTCAAGGCAACAGAGTACCTCAACTCAACGATTAGTGTGGTTAATCTGGCCCAAAGGAACATCGAGAACGAAAAGAAGGGATTTGCAAATGCAACAGATTATTTAGAAGCCTGGGATGACTCGGACAGCATAACGGCTGTAAATGCTCAAGGGATTTGAGACATCCTACAAAATGGTGGCATAACCACTCAACATCACAATATAAACTTCCGGGATCAATGGTCAACATACGGAAGTAGTAGGAACTGAACTGAGGCTTAAATCCATCAATCCTATGAGTCTACGGATTAATAACACGTCATCCTGATAGATAGATGAGAAGGCCTAGTTCTTAATCCCCGTAGAAGAGAAGAGGGTGACTCAGATCAGAAGGGCATAAGGTAAAGGAGTAAAAGAGCCTTACGTTCCCTTCCACAATCAATTCCCTTATATAACTAAAGCATTTCTAGACTCAACTTCGACCAGTTTGGCTTGGTAATCCTACAGGCAGCCTGGCTCTGATACCAACGCTGTCGGGACCCCGATTCCAAGTCACACCGATCTAGCCTGTAACACCTCATATCACTTTGCGGCCTCACGCACGGTACTCCCACGGGTGTCGCCTTACCATGGCCCGGGACCGTTTGCGCCTTTTGGCTCGCGTATATGACAATGTCGCTAGCATCCATATGACAGAGAACCCGGGCCGACATGGCTAGTCGTGAATCCAAAGCGGCACTAACGTATGGGGACAGGCATACATGAATCAACATCGAACATGTCGGTCAGCAGCGTGCGAATCCGGGCTGTAGCACTGGGCTAACAGGACTCCGGGAACCCGGGCTGTAGCAGGCTAGGCAGGACTCCGGATGTCACCGCGTGACATTTCCCCGAAGGGACAGACACAGGAACGAAGTGAATCACATGCCGGCCAGTCAAGTGTTCCGGAGCAGTAGTGCTGGGCTAGCAGGACTCCGGTGAACCGGGCTGTAGCGGACTACTATGGCTCAAGGAGGCACTAGACTACATTTCCCCATAAGAGAGGCTGCTAAGGATAGACAACTAGATTGTCGGATCCCACACATACCAAGCATTTCAATCATACACACAATATGCTTGATATGTGCAAATACAACATGGCATCACAACAAGACTCTACGACTCAGAGTATTTATTCATTAGGCTCCGAAGAGCCAGATATTACAAACATGGGTCTCATGACCCAACATTCAGAGCATACAAGTCAAAGCACATGCGGAAGCTCAACATGTCTGAGTACAGACATCTACAAATGAAAAAGGCTGAGAAGCCTGACTATTTACTAGATCCTGCCGAGGGCACAAGATCGTAGATGAGGTATCAAGCTAAACGTCGAAGTCCACACGGAACTACTAGCGAGACTGACGTCTCTCTGCAAAACATAAAATAAGCAAACGTGAGTACAAATGTACCCAGCAAGACTTACATCAGAACTAGCTACATATGCATCGGTATCAACAAAGGGGGTGGTGGAGTTTAACTGCAGCAAGCCAGCTTTGACTCGGTGGCTATCCTAACTACGACTGCAAGTAACTCTTTTGAGGTGGCGCACACGAGTCCACATATTCACCATATCAATACACCACTATGGATTCGCCCCCGTCTCCCTACGAGAACGCCATCCATAGCACTCACGCTTATCTTGCGCATTTTAGAGTATCCACTTTCACTTGTCTATGAACTGTTATAGGCAACCCAGAAGTCCATTTCCGCGGACACGGCTATTCGAATAGATGATGTTAACCCTGCAGGGGTGTACTTCGACACACACGCTCTCGCCACTTACCGCCGCTTACACGACATGTACTCGGCAACCTTCAAGCGGAAGCCCAGCGAGGGTGTCGGCCACAGCCTACCTAGACACTCAAGTCTCTAGTCCAGGTTTATCGCCTATTCAGGTTCCATCCGCAGGGAGTCCGGCCGAGGTTTCCACATACGGCCCCGAACGATGTGTGCAGGGTTCCCGAGACACCAAACGGGCGCCCGGTACACCGTGCCACGTGCCTACCGCATCACAGCCCACCCCTCCGGTCAGCGCTGCCCACAGCCTCCAGCATACTACAAACACCAGAAACTACTTGCAACTCCTGGACAGAGGACAAGGGTGATTAAGAAGCCGAGAGGGTCCATTGGTTTCGGGCCCAATGCGTGGTAGTAACTGTATCATGGATCACAAACACAGAACTCAGTTCCTGAGGACGGCTACAATGAGACAACCCACCATGTACTCCTACATGGCCTCTCACCGCTACCTTTACCAAATCGTGTTCACACACTTAGCTCACACACAGTAGGACATGTTCATCACCATTCCAACTCATCCCCGATGAATCAGACCCGAATCAACTCTAAGCAGTAGCAGGCATGACAAACAAGCATGAATGAGTAGGCACATCAGGGCTCAAACAATTCCTACTCATGCTAGTGGGTTTCATCTATTTACTGTGGCAATGACAGGTCATGCAGAGGATAAGGGGTTCAACTACCGCAACAAGTAACAGTTGAATCGTTGTTGTCCTAATGCAGTAAAGAGAGCAGGAGCGAGAGAGTGGGATTGTATCGGAATGAGCAAGGGGTTTTTGCTTGCCTGACACTTCCGAAGATAGCATAACTCTTCATCGGTGTCATCGATCGCATCGTCGAAGCAACGTCTACTGAGAGGGGACAACACCGGCAAACAGAGAAGAAACACGATCAATGCAATGCACAATATGATGCATGCTATGACATGGCAATATGAATGTGTTTTGAGCTAATGCAATTAGCAACATATTAAATGGAGTTGGTTTGAACCTTAGGTTCAAATTCAAACTCCATATAAGACATTTCAAATGCCATTTATTCAAATTGTCATATACAGTGGCTGTAAGTTGTTCAAACATGCATGAGGATGCCATAAACAGATTCTTTGGATTTTTCTGATAATTTTTCATATATAAATCATTTCATTTGGAGTTATAGATTAATTTCTATGGATTTTTGAAGTTTTAAACATTTTCTGGAATTTTCAGATTTACTTCTAAATAAGAAAATCCCAGCAAATGTATTTATGACGTCAGCAGTGTGTCATAGCGACGTCAGCAGTCAACCACGGTCAAACCTGACGGTGGGACCCGCATGTCATTGAGATAGTGTTGAACTCCGGTTTAACCCCGCGTTGACTCAGCTTTGACCCGTCGTGGGGCCCGGTGTCAGTGTCACTGGTTTAAACTAACCACGGGGTTAGTGGCTAACCTAATCTGCCACGTCACCTAACCGGCGTTTAGCCGCCGGTGCTAATCATAACGCGGCGGCGCTCCTCGTCCGGCCAACTCCGGCGATGAGAGCTCGCGTGGCTGGGCGCGTTGGAACAGGAGCAAGGAGGCGCGTAGGTTGGTGGCCTCAGGCGATGCTAGGGTGGCCGGGAACGTCGACGGCGTCGAGTTCCGCGGCGGCGCAGCTGCGGCTTGCACGGGTGCGAGGGCCACGGTGCACGAGCGGGCGACCTAAGGCGCGCTACGGGTTCCTGGAGAAACCCGGAGCACGACTCCATGCTTGGGTTGGTCGGGCGGGGCAGCTAGCAGCGGCGAGCTTCGCGGCGGCGGCAGCGAGTGCTCGGCCATGGCGGGGATGCGGTTAGAGAGCGGGAACAGAGGGGTGAGCACGGGGGAAGGTGTAGGAGCTCACAAGATGCGGTAGAGAAGGTCAGCGGCCTCGGGGACGAACGGAAACCGACGAATCGACGGAGACGATCTCCAGGCGCCGGCGGTGAAGACGAGGACGTTGGCGACGAAGCAAAGTCCTCCGGCTCGTTTCCTTCGGCTTGGGGATGTGGTGCCCGATTGCGGAGCTGTTGGGCACGTTGGTGCGGCGAGGGGAAGGCGGTGGCCGCGGTGGTGGCGATCGGCGGCGACGGGCTCGCTCGGGTGCCTGCGGCGCGAGCACTGGGGGGGAGAGGGAGGAACCAGAGAGCGAGGGAGAAGTGAGAGGGGGTCGGGGAGGTGGCGTGGCACTCGTGGAGGCGTCCAGAAGCGGCGGAAGCAGGAGGTGGCCTCGCGCGCGGCGACCACACGCCCGGCGTCCCTCTGGCGTCCTTCTGGCGCGAGGTGGGAGACGGTGGCGGCTCTGGTGGGCTGGCCCAGCTCCTGGGCCGTGGTGGGGGCCAGGTAAGTCCAGGTGAGGGGCCCGGTGGCCTTCTCTTTCTCTCTTACTTAATTGTTTCTGTTTTCTATTTTATTTCTCTGTTTTGAATTAGTAAAAATACTAAATCACTTCCAAAACTCCTGAAAATATTTGTGGGCACCTTTTGAATTATTTCCAACAGCCCTCAAATGCTTTCAAGATTATTTGGACAGTTTAAATATTTTATAGAATTTAAATGTCCAAATTCAAATACTTATGAATTAATTCAAAATTCCAGAATGTCCTAGAAAAAGTGTGCACCATTTTTTTCCAGGGGTTTTAGCCCAATCCAGAAATGATGAACATTTTATGAAGGGCATTTTGGGTTCATTGAAACCAATTTTAGTAAACCCTAGTTGGTTTCAAGGGGTGCTGGGGGTTCTGTCATCCCCATTTCAACTTTCAATAAATTTAGACATGATGCAAGCATGACTAGCTAGCCTAGTGCATAGCAAGGCTAGGGATGTGACAACTCGGACACCGGAAGTGTTCCGGAGAAGTTTCGGATTAAACCGGAGTGCCGGAGGGTTACCGGAACCCCCCGGGGAAGTGTTGGGCCTTAGTGGGCCTTGAGGGGAGAGAGAGGGCAGCAGCCAGGAGGTGGTGCGCCCCCTCCCAGGAGGAGTCCTAGTTGGACTAGGAGAGGGGGGCGCAGCCCCCTTTCCCTCTCCCTCTCCCTCTCTTTCCTTCCCCCCCCCTCTTTTCCTAGTAGGACTAGGAAAGGGGAGTCCTACTCCTACTAGGAGGAGGACTCCCCCCTCTCTCCTTGGCGCGCCTAGGGCAGCCGGCCTCCCCCTTGCTCCTTTATATACGGGGGCAGGGGGCACCTCAATACACACTTGATATACGATATTTTAGCCGTGTGCGGTGCCCCCCTCCACCATATTACACCTCGATAATACCGTTGCGGAACATCATCATCGATTCCTAGTCCTACTAGGAGGAGGACTCCCCCCTCTCTCCTTGTCGCGCCTAGGGCAGCCGGCCTCCCCCTTGCTCCTTTATATACGGGGGCAGGGGGCACCTCAATATACACTTGATATACGATATTTTAGCCGTGTGCGGTGCCCCCCTCCACCATATTACACCTCGATAATACCGTTGCGGAACATCATCATCATCACCACGCCGTCGTGCTGACGAAACTCTCCCTCAACACTCGGCTGGATCGGAGATCGAGGGATGTCATCGAGCTGAACATGTGTAGAACTCGGAGGTGCCATACGTTCGGTACTTGATCGGTCGGATCGTGAAGACGTACGACTACATCAACCGCGTTGTGATAACGCTTCCGCTGTCGGTCTACGAGGGTACGTGGACAACACTCTCCCCTCTCGTTGCTATGCATCACCATGATCTTGCGTGTGCGTAGGAATTTTTTTGAAATTACTACGTTCCCTGACAGTGGCATCCGAGCCTGGTTTTATGTGTTGATGCTATGCATGAGTAGAACACAAGTGAGTTGTGGGCGATATAAGTCATACTGCTTACCAGCATGTCATACTTTGGTTCAGCGGTATTGTGAGATGAAGCGGCCCGGACCGACATTACGCGTACGCTTACGCGAGACTGGTTTCACCGTTGCGAGCACTCGTTGCTTAAAGGTGACTGGCGGGTGTCTGTCTCTCTCACTTTAGTTGAACCGAGTGTGGCTACGCCCGGTCCTTGCGAAGGTTAAAACAGCACCAACTTGACAAAATATCGTTGTGGTTTTAATGCATAGGTAAGAACAGTTCTTGCTAAGCCCGTAGCAGCCACGTAAAACTTGCAACAACAAATTAGAGGACGTCTAACTTGTTTTTGCAGGGCATGTTGTGATGTGATATGGTCAAGACATGATGTGATATAATTTGTTCTATGAGATGATCATGTTTTGTAATCGAGTTATCGGCAACTGGAAGGAGCCATATGGTTGTCGCTTTATTGTATGAGATGCAATCACCATGTAATAGTTTTACTTTATCACTAAGCGGTAGCGATAGTTGTAAAAGCAATTAGTTGGCGAGACGACAACGATACTACGATGGAGATCAAGGTGTCGCACCGGTGAAGATGGTGATCATGACGGTGCTTCGGAGATGGAGATCACAAGCACAAGATGATGATGGCCATATCATATCACTTATATTGATTGCATGTGATGTTAATCCTTTATGCATCTTATCTTGCTTTGATTGACGGTAGCATTATAAGATGATCTCTCACTAAAATTTCAAGATAAAGTGTTCTCCCTGAGTATGCACCGTTGCGAAAGTTCTTCGTGCTGAGACACCACGTGTTAATCGGGTGTGATAGGCTCTACGTTCAAATACAACGGGTGCAAAACAGTTGCACACGCGGAATACTCAGGTTAAACTTGACGAGCCTAGCATATACAGATATGGCCTCGGAACACAAAGACCGAAAGGTCGAGCGTGAATCATATAGTAGATATGATCAACATAGTGATGTTCACCATTGATACTACTCCATCTCACGTGTTAATCGGACATGGTTTAGTTGCTTTGGATCACGTAATCACTTAGATGATTAGAGGGATGTGTATCTAAGTGGGAGTTCTTAAGTAATATGATTAATTGAACTTAAATTTATCATGAACATAGTCCTGATAGTAATTTTGCAAATTATGTTGTAGATCAATAGCTCGCGTTGTTGCTTCCATGTATTTATTTTTGATATGTTCCTAGAGAAAATTATGTTGAAAGATGTTAGTAGCAAAGATGCGGATTGGATCCGTGATCTGAGGATTATCCTCATTGCTGCACAGAAAAATTATGTCCTTGATGCACTGCTAGGTGACAGACCTATTGCAGGAGCAGATGCAGACGTTATGAACGTTTGGCTAGCTCAATATGATGACTACTTGATAGTTTAGTGCACCATGCTTAACGGCTTAGAATCGGGACTTCAAAGACGTTTTGAACGTCATGGACCATATGAGATGTTCCAGGAGTTGAAGTTAATATTTCAAGCAAATACCCGAGTTGAGAGATATGAAGTCTTCAACAAGTTCTATAGCTAAAAGATGGAGGAGAATCGCTCAACTAGTGAGCATCTGCTCAGATTGTCTGGGTACTACAATCGCTTGAATCAAGTGGGAGTTTATCTTCCAGATAAAATAGTGATTGACAGAATTCTCTAGTCACCATCACCAAGTTAGTAGAACTTCGTGATGAACTATAGTATGCAAGGGATGACGAAAGTAATTCCCGAGCTCTTCGTGATGCTGAAATCGACGAAGGTAGAAATCAAGAAAAACATCAAGTGTTGATGGTTGACGAGACCACTAGTTTCAAGAAAAGGGCAAAGGGAAGAAGGGGAACTTCAAAAAGAACGGCAAGCAAGTTGCTACTCAAGTGAAGAAGCCCAAGTCTGTACCTAAGCCTGAGACTAAGTGCTTCTACTGCAAAGGGACTGGTCACTGGAGGCGGAACTGCCCCAAGTATTTGGTGGATAAGAAGGATGGCAAAGTGAACAAAGGTATATTGGATATACATGTTATTGATGTGTACTTACTAGTGTTTATAGCAACCCCTCAGTATTTGATACTGGTTCAGTTGCTAAAGAGTAGTAACTCAAAAACGGGAGTTGCAGAATAAACAGAGACTAGTAAAAGGCGAGGTGACGATGTGTGTTGGAAGTAGTTCCAAGATTGATATGATCATCATCGCACACTCCCTATACTTTCGATATTAGTGTTGAAACTAAATAAGTGTTATTTGGTGTTTGCGTTGAGCATGAATATGATTTGATCATGTTTTTGGCAATTCGGTTATTCATTTAAGTTAGAGAGCAATTGTTGTTCTGTTTACATGAATAAAAAACCTTCTATGGTCATACACACCAACGAAAATGGTTTGTTGGATCTCGATCGTAGTGATACACATAATCATAATATTGAAGCCAAAAGATGCAAAGTTAATAATGATAGTGCAACTTATTGTGGCACTGCCGTTTAGGTCATATTGGTGTAAAGCGCATGAAGAAACTCCATACTGATGGGATTTTGGAATCACTTGATTATGAATCACTTGATGCTTGCGAACCGGGCCTCATGGGCAAGATAACTGAAACGCCGTTCTCCGGAACTATGGAGAGAGCAACAGATTTGTTGGAAATCATACATACAGATGTATGTGGTCCGATGAATATTGAGGCTCGTAGCAGGTATCATTATTTTCTGACCTTCACAGATGATTTGAGCAGATATGGGTATGTCTACTTGATGAAACACAAAGTCTGAAACATTTGAAAAGTTCAAACAATTTCAAAGTGAAGTGGAGAATCATCATAACAAGAAAATAAAAGTTTCTACGATATGATCGCAGAGGTAAAATATTTGAGTTACGAATTTGGCCTTCAGTTAAAACAATGTGAAATAGTTTCACTACTCACGCCACCTGGAACACCACAGTGTAATGGTGTGTCCGAATATCGTAACCGTACTTTATTAGATATGGTGCGATATATGATGTCTCTTAGCGATCTATCACTATCGTTTTTGGGGTTATGCATTAGAGACAGCTGCATTCACGTTAAATAGGGCACCATCAAAATCCGTTGAGACAACGCCTTATGAACTGTGGTTTGGCAAGAAACCAAAGTTGTCGTTTCTTAAAGTTTGGGGTTGCGATGCTTATGTGAAAAAGTTTCATCCTGATAAGCTCAAACCCAAATCGGAGAAATGTGTCTTCATAGGATACCCAAAGGAGACAGTTGGGTACACCTTCTATCACAGATCCGAAGGCAAGACATTCGTTGCTAAGTATGGATCCTTTCTAGAGAAGGAGTTTCTCTCGAAAGAAGTGAGTGGGAGGAAAGTAGAACTTGATGAGGTAACTGTACCTGCTCCCTTATTGGAAAGTAGTTCATCACAGAAATCTGTTCCTGTGACTCCTACACCAATTAGTGATGAAGTTAATGATGATGATCATGTAACTTCAGATCAAGTTACTACCAAACCTCGTAGGTAAACCAGAGTGAGATCCACACCAGAGTGGTACGGTAATCCTGTTCTGGAGGTTATGTTACTAGACCATGACGAACATACGAACTATGAAGAAGCGATGGTGAGCCTAGATTCCGTAAAATGGCTTGAGGCCATGAAATCTGAGATGAGATCCATATATAAGAACAAAGTATGGACTTTGATTGACTTGCCCAATGATCGGCGAGCCATTGAGATTAAATGGATCTTCAAGAGGAAGACAGACGCTGGTAGTAGTGTCACTATCTACAAAGCTAGAATTGTCGCAAAAAGTTTTCGACAAGTTCAAGGTGTTGACTACGATGAGAGTTTCTCACTCGTATCTATGCTTAAGTCTGTCTGAATCATGTTAGCAATTGCCGCATTTTATGAAATCTGGCAAATGGATAAACAAAACTGCATTCCTTAATGGATTTATTAAAGAAGAGTTGTATATGATGCAACCAGAAGGTTTTGTCAATCCTAAAGGTGCTAACAAAATATGCAAGCTCCAGCGATCCATCTATGGACTGGTGCAAGCATCTCGGAGTTGGAATATACACTTTGATAAGTTGATGAAAGAATATAGTGTTATACAGACTTGCGGTGAAGCCTGTATTTACAAGGAAGTGAGTGGGAGCACTACAACATTTCTGATAAGTATATGTGAATGACATATTGTTGATCGGAAATAATGTAGAATTATTCTGCAAAGCATAAAGGAGTGTTTGAAAGGAGTTTTTCAAAGAAAGACCTCGGTGAAGCTGCTTACATATTAAGCATCAAGATCTATAGAGATAGATCAAAACGCTTGATAAGTTTTTTCAATGAGTACATACCTTAACATGATTTTGAAGTAGTTCAAAATAGAATAGTCAAAGAAAGAGTTCTTGCCTGTGTTACAAGGTGTGAAATTGAGTAAGACTCAAAGCCAGACCATGGCAGAAGATAGAAAGAGAATGAAAGTCATTCCCTATGCCTTGGCCATAGGTTCTATAAAGTATGCCATACTGTGTACCAGATCTATTGTTAACCCTACACTGATTTTGGCAAGGGAGTACAATAGTGATCTAGGAGTAGATCACTGGACAGTGGTCAAAATTATCCTTAGTGGAATAAGGATATGTTTCTCGATTATGGAAGTGACAAAAGGTTCGTCGTAAAGGGTTACGTCGATGCAAGTTTTGACACTAAATCTAGATGACTCTAAGTCTCGGTCTAGATACATATTGAAAGTGGGAGCAATTAGCTAGAGTAGCTCCGTGCAGAGCATTGTAGACATAGAAATTTGCAAAATACTTACGGATCTGAATGTGACAGACCCGTTGACTAAAATTATCTCACAATCAAAACATGATCACACCTTAGTACTCTTTGGGTGTTAATCACATAGCGATGTGAACTAGATTATTGACTCTAGTAAACCCTTTGAGTGTTGGTCACATAGAGATGTGAACTATGGGTGTTAATCACATGGTGATGTGAATTATTGATGTTAAATCACATGGCGATGTGAACTAGATTATTGACTCTAGTGCAAGTGGGAGACTGAAGGAAATATGCCCTAGAGGCAATAATAAAGTATTATATATTTCCTTATATCATGATAAATGTTTATTATTCATGCTAGAATTGTATTAACCGGAAACATAATACATGTGTGAATACATAGACAGACAGAGTGTCACTAGTATGCCTCTACTTGACTAGCTCGTTAATCAAAGATGATTATGTTTCCTAGCCGTAGACATGAGTTGTCATTTGATTAACGGGATCACCTCATTAGGAGAATGACGTGATTGACTTGACCCATTCCGTTAGCTTAGCACCCGATCGTTTAGTATGTTGCTATTGCTTTCTTCATGAATTATACGTGTTCCTATGACTATGAGATTATGCAACTCCCGTTTACCGGAGGAACACTTTGTGTGCTACCAAACTTCACAACGTAAATGGGTGATTATAAAGGTGCTCTACAGGTGTCTCCAAAGGTACTTGTTGGGTTGGCGTATTTCGAGATTAGGATTTGTCACTCCGATTGTCGAAGAGGTATCTCTGGGCCCACTCGGTAATACACATCACTATAAGCCTTGCAAGCATTGTAACTAATGAGTTAGTTGCGGGATGATGTATTATGGAACGAGTAAAGAGACTTGCCGGTAACGAGATTGAACTAGGTATCGAGATACCGATGATCGAATCTCGGGCAAGTAACATACCGATGACAAAGGGAACAACGTATGTTGTTATGCGGTCTGACCGATAAAGATCTTCGTAGAATATGTGGGAGCCAATATGGGCATCCAGGTCCTGCTATTGGTTATTGACCGGAGAGGTGTCTCGGTCATGTCTACATAGTTCTCGAACCCGAAGGGTCCGCACGCTTAAAGTTACGATGACAGTTATATTATGAGTTTATATGTTTTTATGTACCGAAGGTTGTTCGGACTCCCTGATGTGATCACGGGCATGACGAGGAGTCTCGAAATGGTCGAGACATAAAGATTGATATATTGGACGACTATATTCGGACACCGGAAGTGTTCGGGAGAAGTTTTGGATTAAACCGGAGTGCCGGAGGGGTACCGGAACCCCCCGGGGAAGTATTGGGCCTTAGTGGGCCTTGAGGGGAGAGAGAGGGCAGCAGCCAGGAGGTGGTGCACCCCCTCCCAGGAGGAGTCCTAGTTGGACTAGGAGAGGGGGGGCGCAGCCCCCTTTCCCTCTCCCTCTCCCTCTCTTTCCTTCCCCCCCTCTTTTCCTAGTAGGACTAGGAAAGGGGAGTCCTACTCCTACTAGGAGGAGGACTCCCCCCTCTCTCCTTGGCGCGCCTAGGGCAGCCGGCCTCCCCCTTGCTCCCTTATATACGGGGGCAGGGGGGCACCTCAATACACACTTGATATACGATATTTTAGCCGTGTGCGGTGCCCCCCTCCACCATATTACACCTCGATAATACCGTTGCGGAGCTTAGGCGAACCCCTGCGTCGGTGGAACATCATCATCGTCACCACGCCGTCGTGCTGACGAAACTCTCCCTCAACACTCGGCTGGATCGGAGTTCGAGGGATGTCATCAAGCTGAACGTGTGTAGAACTCGGAGGTGCCGTACGTTCGGTACTTGATCGGTCGGATCGTGAAGACGTACGACTACATCAACCGCGTTGTGATAACGCTTCCGCTGTCGGTCTACGAGGGTACGTGGACAACACTCTCCCCTCTCGTTGCTATGCATCACCATGATCTTGCGTGTGCGTAGGAAATTTTTTGAAATTACTACGTTCCCTGACACATATCATCTACGCATAGACCTGGCTCGGATGCCACTTTTGGGAAATGTAGCATGCAACTTCAAAAAATCTTCTACGCTCACGCCAGATCTATATAGGAGATGCATAGCAACGAGAGGGGGAGAGTGTGTCTACGTACCCTCGTAGACTAAAAGCGGAAGCGTCTGACAACGCAGTTGATGTATTCGAACTTCTTCTCGTTTCGACCGGCACCGAACGTACGGCACCTCCGAGTTCTGCACACGTTCAGCTCGATGACATCGCTCGAACTCTTGATCAAGCAAGGTGTCGAGGGAGTAGATGAGTTCCGTTAGCACGACGGCGTGGTGACGGTGATGGTGAATTGATCCGCGCAGGGCTTCGCCTAAGCACTACGAAGATATGACCGGAGGCGTAAACTGTGAAGGGGGGGGGGGCGCCGCACACGGCTAACAATTGTTGGTGTGTTCTAGCGGTGTCGGAGGTAGATATTTTGGCGGTAGGCCAAAATTTTGGAAATGTGGAGGGAAACTTTGCGCGCGGTGCCGCCAGACCATTCACTTTGAACGATTATGTGCATCGCAAACGATTCTTCTGCTCTACGTGCATGGGATGAGTTTGATAATTCAAATTTTGGTGGAAATTTCCCCGGGTACGTCATTGCGTAATTTAACATCGCCTGCTAATTTGGGAACACAAAAGAGCGTACAGCAGACAGACCACACTTACTGAATCGAGCAATTTATTAATTAAAAAGAGCTAGTTGACCTAAACATTGCTCTATCAAAAGACCAGCATTAAAAACAAAGCCTAAGTACGCATAATTTTAAAAATTCACCGTCGTGCCGGCCTATGCATCGCCGGTGTGAGAGCAGACGTCGATGACTGGTCCTGGTGACATGCCGCCGTTGGTGGACTCCGCGTCCCCCCTTCTGAAGTCGACCGCGTCCTCGTCCTCATCCTCGGCGCCGCCCTCAATGTTGTAGTACTCGTAGTAGTGGCCGCACTAGAGCTCGCGTTGGTACTCCACCGCTAATTCCTCGACGGACAGACTATTCTCTACCTCAACCTCAGCCATGCGCAACTCCTCCTCCCGGCGCTCCTCGATCTCCGCTCGGCGACCTCATGAGGAAGCAGGTGCTCCATGGCCACCACCACCTTTTCGGACGTGGGTTGCATGCTGGAGTCCGAGGTGGCCTGGAATATCTTGGCGTGTGCATCCTCGATTTTGGCGTGGATGGCTTCGACCCGGGCCAGGGCGACATCGGCGGCACAGACGGCAGCTCGAGCGCTCTCGGTGTTTGCAACCGCCATCGCAGCAGCAACTGCAGCCGTCTCGGCCGCTGCAGCTGCCCTATCGGCTACCGCCGACGCCCTCTCGGTGGAAGCGGCCGCGCTCAATGCGGATGTGGTGGCACTCTCGGCGCACACGGAGGCGCTCGAGGGGGGGGGACGCGGCCATCGTACGGGCCTTCACGAAGCGTTTCCACGTCGTCGTCTTTGCAAGAAGGGGGTGCGGGAATGGGGATCGGGATTTGTGGATTCGGGGTTGCCGGCACTGGAGCAGACGAGTCGGCGAAGCTTAAGGAGGGAGACTTAAATAGACCCAGATATTTCCAACGCAAATGGTTGCTAGAAAAGAACTGTGTGTGATGTTGTTGATTTTTTTTATTAGTTGTGAAAGACGAATTTGAAGTAAAGTGGCAACGGATGGTGTTTTAAATGTACGAGAAAATTTGTAGTACTAATACAACTGTCATGTCAAATTTAGGAAAATTTCAGGGGTGATTTGACATTTTAAGACATTTAAGTGATTTCCTAGCCATTTAATGACCGTAACTGAAATTTGAACTGCATGTACATGCAACAGCTAACCATAATGGTTCGAAAAGTCATATATTGTGTACTTGTGTGTGATTTAATTCCATGTGCAGTAAATTGGAAGGAATTTTCAAGCATATTGGTCTAACGGCTATGACACATTTAAGCATGGAGTGCCATGTCATTTAAATTCCAAAAAATTTAAAAAATATCAGAAACACATGAAACCTTGGTTAATGTAATGTCATGCCACCAAGATGATGTGGTAACAAATTTGGCATGTCTTACGAAAGTTTGGACACACACCCCTCACAAACCGGAGCAACTGACTAGAAGGCTGGTGGTTTCGAGAGGGAACAATGCATGTTTGATGACGAACGGGAGATAGCTTCCTCCTACGGCCTTCAAACTTTTTCTACGTGTAACGTGCACTAATACAACTGTCATATGAAAATTTGGAAAATTGCAGGGGTCATTTGACCTTTTGAAGACATTTAAGTGATTTTCTAGCCATTTAATGACCGTAATTCAAATTTGAACTACATCTACATGCAACGGCTAACCATAATGGTTTGAAAAATCATATTTTTGTACTTGTGTGCGAAATAATTCCAAGTGCGGTAAATTAGAAGGAATTTTCAAACATACATGTCTCACGACATGGACACATGCATATGTATGCATGGAGTGCCATGGCATTTTAATTCCAAAAATTAAAAAAAAATCAGAAAAACATGAAACCTTGATTGATGTAATGTCATGCCACCAACATGATGTGGTTATAAAATTGGCATGTTTGACGAAAGTTTGGACACACACCCCTCACAACCCGAACCAACTCACTAGAAGGCTCGTGGTTCCGAGAGGGAACAATGCATGTTTGATGATGAACGGGAGATTGCTTCCTCTTACGGCCTTCAAATTTTTCTAAGTTTAAGGTGCACTACTACAACTGTAATGTGAAAATTTGGAAAATTCTAGGGGTCATTTGACATTTTAAATACATTTAAGTGATTTTCTAGCCATTTAATGACCATAATTCAAATTTGAACTACATCTACATGCAATGATTAACCATAACGGTTTGACAAATTATATTTGTGTACTTGTGTGTGAGTTAATTCCATGTGCAGTAAATTAGAAGGAATTTTCAAACATATTTGTCTCACTACATGGACACATGCACCTGTATACATGGAGTGACATGGCATTTTAATTCCAAAAAATTAAAAAAAAATCAGAAACACATGAAACCTTTCTTGATGTAATGTCATGCCACCAAGATGATGCGGTAATTTTTTTTGCATGTGTGACGAAAGTATGGACACACCCCTGACAAACCGGAGCAACTCACTAGAAGGCTCATGGTTTCGAGAGGGAACAATGCATGTTTGATGATGAACGGGAGATAGCTTCCTCTTACGGCCTTCAAATTATTTCTACGTTTAACATGCACTACTACAACTTTAATGTGAAATTTTTGAAAATTCTAGGGGTTATTTGACCTTTTAAAGACATTTAAGTGATTTTCTAGCCATTTAATGACCGTAATTCAAATTTGAAATACATCTACATGCAACGCCTAACCATAACGGTTTAAAAAAAATCATATTTGTGTACTGGTGTGCGAGTTAATTCCATGTGCAGTAAATTAGAAGGAATATTCAAACATGTTGGTCTCACGACATGGACACATGCATATGTATGCATGGAGTGACATGACATTTTAATTCCAAAAAAATTAAAAATTATCAAGAACACATGAAACCTTGCTTGATGTAATGTCATGCCACCAAGATGATGTGGTAAAAAATTGGCATGTTTGACAAAAGTTTGGACACACACCCCTCACAAACCGGAGCAACTCACTAGAAGGCTCGTGGTTCCGAGAGGGAACAATGCATGTTTGATGACGAACGGGAGATAGCTTCCTCTTATGGCCTTCAAATTATTTCTACGTTTAACGTGCACTACTACAACTGTAATGTGAAAATTTGGAAAATTATAGGGGTTATTTGACCTTTTAAAGATATTTAAGTGATTTGCTAGCCATTTAATGACCGTAATTCAAATTTGAACTACATCTACATGCAACGCCTAACCATAACGGTTTGAAAAATCATATTTGTGTACTTGTGTGAGAGTTAATTCCATGTGCAGTAAATTAGAAGGAATATTCAAACATATTGGTCTCACGACATGGACACAAGCATATGTATGCATGGAGTGACATGGCATTTTAATTCCAAAAAATTAAAAAATTATCAGAAACACATGAAACCTTGCTTTATGTAATGTCATGCCACCAAGATGATGTGGTAAAAAATTGGCATGTAGTTTGGACACACACCCCTCACAAACCGGTGCAACTCACTAGAAGGCTCGTGGTTCTGAGAGGGAACATTGCATGCTTGATGACGAACGGGAGATAGCTTCCTCTTACGGCCTTCAAATTTTTTCTACGTTTAACGTGCACTACTACAACTGTAATGTGAAAATTAGTAAAATTGTAGGGGTCATTTGACCTTTTAAAGACATTTAAGTGATTTTCTAGCCATTTAATGACCGTAATTCAAATTTGAACTACATCTACATGCAACACCTAACCAGAATGGTTTGAAAAATCTTATTTGTGTACTTGTGTGAGAGTTAATTCCATGTGCAGTAAATTAGAAGGAATTTTCAAACATATTGGTCTCACGACATGGACACATGAATATGTATGTATGGAGTGCCATGGCATTTTAATTCCAACAAATTAAAAAGTGATCAAAAAAACATGAAACTTTGCTTGATGTGATGTCATGCCACAAAGATGATGTGGTAAAAATTGGCATGTTTGACGAAAGTTTGGACACACACCCCTCACAAACTGGAACAACTCACTAGAAGGCTCATGGTTCCAAGAGGGAACAATGCATGTTTGGTGACGAACAAGAGATAGCTTCCTCTTACGGCCTTCAAGTTTTTTCTACGTTTAACATGCACTACTACAACTGTACTGTGAAAATTTGGAAAATTCTAGCGGCCATTTGACCTTTTAAAGACATTAAGTGATTTTCTAGCCATTTAATGACCGTAATTCAAATTTGAACTACATCTACATGCAACGGCTAACCATAACAGTTTGAAAAATCATATTTGTGTACTTGTGTGCGAGTTAATTCCATGTGTAGTAAAATAGAAGGAATTTTCAAACATATTGGTCTCATGGCATGTGCACATGCATGGAGTGCCGTGGCATTTTAATTCCAAAAAATTAAAAAATGATCAGAAAAACATGAAACCTTGCTTGATGTAATGTCATGCCACCAAGATGATGTGGTAAAAAAATTGGCCTTTTTGACGAAAGTTTGGACACACCCCCTTCAAAAACCGGAGCAACTCACTAGAAGGTTCGTGGTTCCGAGAGGGAACAATGCATGTTTGATGACGAACGGGAGATGGCTTCCTCTTACGGCCTTCAAATTTTTTTCTACGTTTAGCGTGCACTAATACAACTGTCATGTGAAAATTTGGAAATTTTCAGGGGTCATTTGGGTTTTGAAAGACATTTAAGTAATTTTCTAGCCATTTAATGACCATAATTCAAATTTGAACTACATCTACATGCAACGGCTAACCATAACGATTTGAAAAATCATATTTTTGTGTACTTGTGTGCGAGTTAAAAAATCATCAGACGATGTAAATATCTGGTGTTCAAAAAAGAAAATGTAAAGATCTGGCAAGACAAACGGCCCCCACACGATTGGCACTCTATCTCGCGGCTCGAGGTTTGGTAGGTGAGTGGCGGGGATCATTAATCAGACACGGTTCTATATTGGAAACCGTCAGCTATTATGTTCACACACAGATTTTGCTGTGGCAATCGTGTGTAATTCAAACTACATTACTCGTAAATTTCGGCGACCGGCGTGTGTACTGTTCCGGTTGATCTAGATTCTGGCCGCTAATAAATACTACCTTGCTGACGTCGTCCCACCTGCATTCTCAACTACATCCTCCCCTCGCTCGCCCTCTCTCTCTCTCTCCCTCTCTCTCTCTCTCAAATCTCTGCCATGGCGCCGCCGGTCTGCCCAAGCGCCGACGAGAAGTCGCCGCCCCCCGAGGATGCTCACTCGAATAGCAGCGACGAGGACTCCTACGCATCACCGGACGAGGTTGCGCCGGACCCCCCAACTTTGGATTGGTTTTGGGGGCAGTACAATCTTTGTCTGTGGAAGTCGCTGCCGCCGGCTGAGAAAGCCAGGCAAGTGGCATTCAAGAAGGAGATGGCGGAGGAGGAACCAGGTACCAGGCGGCTTGTGAAGCCCGTGATGCCGCCTGGAAAAAGGAGGCGGCGGAGCTTGGGGGCGGGCGCATCGTCGTGCGGAGGCGGTGTACGAATATGGGTACTTCGCAAGGAAGGAAAAGGTGCTGGGCGCCTCGTCGCTGCATGGAGGTGGGCCGATAAGCTCCAGCGTGCCACCGACGAGGAGTTCCGGTGGGCGCCTGCTACCTCTTGAGCACTGCGTTGGTTTTCCCTTGAAGAGGAAAGGGTGATGCAGCAAAGTAGCGTAAGTATTTCCCTCAGTTTTTGAGAACCAAGGTATCAATCCAGTAGGAGGCCACGCACGAGTCCCTCGCACCTACACAAACAAATAAATCCTCGCAACCAACACAATAAAGGGGTTGTCAATCCCTTCACGATCACTTACGAGAGTGAGATCTGATAGATATGAAAAGATAATATTTTTGGTATTTTTATGATAAATATGCAAAGTAAAGAAAGCAAAATAAAGACGACGCTAGAAATAACTTGTTGACGGGAGATTAATATGATGGAAAACAGACCCGGGGGCCATAGGTTTCACTAGTGGCTTCTCTCAATAGCATAAGTATTACGGTGGGTGAAAAAATTACTGTTGAGCAATTGACAGAATTGAGCATAGTTATGAGAATATCTAGGTACGATCATGTATATAGGCATCACGTCCGAGACAAGTAGATCGACTCCTGCCTGCATCTACTACTATTACTCCACACATCAACCGCTATCCAGCATGCATCTAGAGTATTAAGTTCATAAGAACAGAGTAACGCTTTAAGTAAGATGACATGATGTAGAGGGATAAACTCATGCAATATGATATAAACCCCATCTTGTTATCCTCGATGGCAACAATACAATACGTGCCTTGCTGCCCCTACTGTCACTGGGAAAGGACACCGCAAGATTGAAACCAAAGCTAAGAACTTCTCCCATTGCAAGAAAGATCAATCTAGTAGGCCAAACCAAACTGATAATTCGAAGAGACTTGCAAAGATAACCAATCATACATAAAAGAATTCAGAGAAGATTCAAATATTGTTCATAGATAAACTTGATCATAAACCCACAATTCATCGGTCTCAACAAACACACCGCAAAAGAAGATTACATCGAATAGATCTCCACAAGAGAGGGGGAGAACATTGTATTGAGATCCAAAAAGAGAGAAGAAGCCATCTAGCTAATAACTATGGACCCGAAGGTCTGAGGTAAACTACTCACACATCATCGAAGAGGCTATGGTGTTGATGTAGAAGCCCTCCGTGATCGATGCCCCCTCTGGCGGAGCTCCGGAAAAGGCCCCAAGATGGGATCTCATGGGTACAGAAGGTTGCAGCGGTGGAATTAGGTTTTTGGATCCGTATCTGGTAGTTTGGGGGTACGTAGGTATATATAGGAGGAAGAAGTACGTTGGTGGAGCAACGTGCGGCCCACGAGGGTGGAGGGCGCGCCCAGGGGGTAGGCGCGCCCCCCTACCTCGTGCCTTCCTGGTTGATGTCTTGACGTAGGGTCCAAGTCCTCTGGATCACGTTTGTTCCGAAAATCATGTTCCCGAAGGTTTCATTCCGCTTGGACTCCGTTTGATATTCTTTTTCTGCGAAACTCTGAAATAGGCAAAAAACAGCAATTCTGGGCTGGGCCTCCGGTTAATAGGTTAGTCCCAAAAATAATATAAAAGTGTATAATAAAGCCCATTAATTTCCAAAACAGAATATAATATAGCATGGAACAATGAAAAATTATAGATACGTTGGAGACGTATCAAGCATCCCCTAGCTTAATTCCTGCTCATCCTCGAGTAGGTAAATGATAAAACAAATTTTTTGATGTGGAATGCTACTTGGCATAATTTCAATGTTATACTCTTAATTGTGGTATGAATATTCAGATCCGAAAGATTCAAGACAAAAGTTTAATATTGACATAAAAATAATAATACTTCAAGCATACTAACTAAGCAATTATGTCTTCTCAAAATAACATGGCCAAAGAAAGTTATCCCTACAAGATCATATAGTCTGGCTACGCTCTATCTTCACCACACAAATTATTTAAATCATGCACAACTCCGATGACAAGCCAAGCAATTGTTTCATACTTTAGATGTTCTCAAACTTTTTCAATCTTCACGCAATACATGAGCTGAGCCATGGACATAGCACTATATGTGGAATAGAATGGTGGTTGTGGAGAAGACAAAAAAGGAGAAGATAGTCTCACATCAACTAGGCGTATCAACGGGCTATGGAGATGCCCATTAATAGATATCAATGTGAGTGAGTAGGGATTGCCATGCAACGGATGCACTAGAGCTATAAGTATATGAAAGCTCAACAAAAGAAACTAAGTGGGTGTGCATCCAACTTGCTTGCTCACGAAGACCTAGGGCATTTTGAGGAAGCCCATCATTGCAATATACAAGCCAAGTTCTAAAATGAAAATTTCCCACTAGTATATGAAAGTGATATCATAAGGGACTCTCTATCATGAAGATCATGGTGCTACTTTGAAGCACAAGTGTGGTAAAAGGATAGTAACATTGTCCCTTCTCTCTTTTTCTCTCATTTTTTCTCTTTTTTTATATTTGGGACTGTTCTCTCTATTTTTATGGCCTCTTTTTTTAGTCCAGAGTCTCATCCCGACTTGTGGGGAATCATAGTCTCCGTCATCCTTTCCTCACTTGGGACAATGCTCTAAAAATGATGATCATCACACTTTTATTTACTTACAACTCAACAATTACAACTCAATACTTAGAACAAAATATGACTCTATGCGAATGCCTCCGGCGGTGTACCGGGATATGCAATGAATCAAGAGTGACATGTATGAAAGAATTATGAACGGTGGCTTTGCCATAAGTACGATGTCAACTACATGATCATGCAAAGCAATATGACAATGATGGAGCGTGTCATAATAAACGGAACGGTGGTAAGTTGCATGGCAATATATCTCGGAATGGCCATGGAAATGCCATGGTGGGTAGGTATGGTGGCTGTTTTGAGGAAGGTATATGGTGGGTGTATGATACCGGCGAAAAGTGCACGGTATTAGAGAGGCTAGCAATGGTGGAAGGAAGAAAGTGCATATAATCCATGGACTCAACATTAGTCATAAAGAACTCACATACTTATTGCAAAAATCTACAAGTTATCAAAGCAAAGTATTACGCGCATGCTCCTAGGGGGATAGATTGGTAGGAAAAGACCATCGCTCGTCCCCGACCACCACTCATAAGGAAGACAATCAATAAATAAATCATGCTCCGACTTCATCACATAATGGTTCACCATACATGCATGCTACGGGAATCACAAACTTTAACACAAGTATTTCTCAAATTCAAAACTACTCAACTAGCATGACTCTAATATCATCATCTCCATATCTCAAAACAATTATCAAGCATCTAACTTCTCATAGTATTCAACACACTCATAAGATTTTTTTACTAATCTTGAATGCCTATCATAATTAGAGCAAATTACCATGTTGTTTTGTAGGCTCTCAAAATAATCTAAGTGAAGCATGAGAGAACAATAGTTTCTATAAAACAAAACCACCACCGTGCTCTAAAAGATATAAGTGAAGCACTAGAGCAAAAACTATATAACTCAAAAGATATAAGTGAAGCACATAGAGTATTCTAACAATTTCCGAATCATGTCTGTCTCTCTCAAAATGTGTGTACAGCAAGGATGATTGTGTCAAACTAACAAATAAAGACTCAAATAATACAAGACGCTCCAAGCAAAACACATATCATGTGGTGAATAAAAATATAGCTCCAAGTAAAGTTACCGATGGAAGTAGACGAAATAGGGGATGCCTTCCGGGGCATCCCCAAGCTTTTACTTTCTGGTGTTCTTAGATTATCTTGGGGTGCCATGGGCATCCCCAAGCTTAGTCTCTTTTCACTCCTTGTTCCATAATCCATCAAATCTTTTACCCAAAACTTGGAAAACTTCACAACACAAAACTTAACAGAAAATCTCGTGAGCTCCGTTAGCGAAAGAAAACAAAACACCACTTCAAGGTACTGTAATGAACTCATTATTTATTTATATTGGTGTTAAACCTATTGTATTCCAACTTCTCTATGGTTTATAAACTATTTTACTAGCCATAGATTCATCAAAATAAGCAAACAACACACGAAAAAACAGAATCTGTCAAAAACAGAACAGTCTGTAGTAATCTGTAACTAACGCAAACTTCTGGAACTCCAAAAATTCAGCCAAAATAGGACGACGTAGACAATTTGTTTATTAATCAGCAGCAATTGGAATCAATATTTCATCACGTTCTGGTGATTTCTAACAATTGTTTTCATGAACAGAAAGTTTCTGGAATTTTCAGCAAGATCAAATAACTATCATACAAGAAGATCCTATAGGTTAAACTTGGCACAAACACTAATTAAAACATAAAAACAAATCTAACTAGAGGCTAGATCAAATATTTATTCCTAAACAGAAGCAAAAAGCAAAAAACTAAAAATAAAATTTGGTTACCTCCCAACAAGCGCTATCGTTTAACGCCCCTAGATAGGCATAAAAGCAAGGATAGATCTAGGTATTGCCATTTTTGGTAGGCAATTCTTCAATGAGGCATCTATCACCCTTAGGAGTTTCTTTCTTTTTATTAATTATCAAACTCCTAGGCACATAACCGAAAAATTCATTCGTAGCAAATGGTTCCTTAATGATAGCAAAAAGATTGGGATGAATACTTATAGATTTGAGATCCGCAGTTTCCTTATTTGAGGATTCACCCTTATTTTTAGGGACATATACATAAGCTTGGCAATTTTAGTTGAAGGACTTGGAGTATTCTTTACGGAAGAAAAAGCGGTTCCCAAGTTGGTAATGATACCCTCAAGTTTATCGATTCTAGTGGAATCCTGATTTATTCTTTCATTAACTATGGGTTCCTTCTCCTTAATATTTTTCAAAGTGACTCCTACTTTAGATCCATATTGGGTAATTTGGTTGTGGATCTTTTTATCCAAATTTTCAATTAACTCTACGGTAGCAACTTTATTTTCAATAATTTTAAGTCTTTGCATTACATGCTCCAAAGTTAACATAGTTCCATTAACCAAAAGAGGTGGTGAGCCAAACAAGTCTATCAAAGCATTATAAGAATAAAAAGTATGGCTACCCAAGAAATTCCCTCCGGTAATGGTATCAAGGATATATCTGTACCAAGGAGTAGCGCCTACATAAAAATTGCGGAGAAGAACGGAAGTAGATTGCTTCCTGGTAGATCTATTTTGAGCATTGCAAATTCTATACCAAGCGTCTTTTAGATTTTCTCCCTCCCTTTGCATAAAATTAAGAACTTCATTCTCGGGAGACAACGGAGAAGAAAGGGGACTAGCCATAACGACAAGCAAATGAAAAAGAGGCAAACAAAAAGAGAGGGCGAATAAAACGACAAGGGTGAAGTGGGGAGAGGAAAACGAGAGGCAAATGGCAAATAATGTAATGCAGGAGATAAGGGTTTGTGATGGGTACTTGGTATGTTGACTTTTGCGTAGACTCCCCGGCAACGGCGCCAAAAATGGCTCGTTGTCGGGAGTCCAAATCTTGACTTGACCTTGCGCAAGCCTCCCCGGCAACGGCGCCAGAAATCCTTCTTGCTACCTCTTGAGCACTGCGTTGGTTTTCCCTTGAAGAGGAAAGGGTGATGCAGCAAAGTAGCGTAAGTATTTCCCTCAGTTTTTGAGAACCAAGGTATCAATCCAGTAGGAGGCCACGCACGAGTCCCTCGCACCTACACAAACAAATAAATCCTCGCAACCAACACAATAAAGGGGTTGTCAATCCCTTCACGGTCACTTACGAGAGTAAGATCTGATAGATATGAAAACATAATATTTTTGGTATTTTTATGATAAAGATGCAAAGTAAAGAAAGCAAAATAAAGACGACGCTAGAAATAACTTGTTGACGGGAGATTAATATGATGGAAAACAGACCCGGGGGCCATAGGTTTCACTAGTGGCTTCTCTCAAGAGCATAAGTATTACGGTGGGTGAACAAATTACTGTTGAGCAATTGACAGAATTGAGCATAGTTATGAGAATATTTAGGTATGCTCATGTATATAGGCATCATGTCCGAGACAAGTAGACCGACTCCTGCCTGCATCTACTACTATTACTCCACACATCGACCGCTATCCAGCATGCATCTAGAGTATTAAGTTCATAAGAACAGAGTAACGCTTTAAGTAAGATGACATGATGTAGAGGGATAAACTCATGCAATATGATATAAACCCCATCTTGTTATCCTCGATGGCAACAATACAATGCGTGCCTTACTGCCCCTACTGTCACTGGGAAAGGACACCGCAAGATTGAACCCAAAGCGAAGCACTTCTCCCATTGCAAGAAAGATCAATCTAGTAGGCCAAACCAAACTGATAATTCGAAGGGACTTGCAAAGATAACCAATCATACATAAAATAATTCAGGGAAGAGTTCAAATATTGTTTATAGATAAACTTGATCATAAACCCACAATTCATCGGTCTCAACAAACACACCGCAAAAGAAGATTACATCGAATAGATCTCCACAAGAGAGGGGAAGAACATTGTATTGAGATCCAAAAAGAGAGAAGAAGCCATCTAGCTAATAAATATGGACCCGAAGGTCTGAGGTAAACTACTCACACATCATCGGAGAGGCTATGGTGTTGATGTAGAAGCCCTCCGTGATCGATGCCCCCTCCGGCGGAGCTCCGGAAAAGGCCCCAAGATGGGATCCCATGGGTACAGAAGGTTGCAGTGGTGGAATTAGGTTTTTGGCTCCGTATCTGGTAGTTTGGGGGTACGTAGGTATATATAGGAGGAAGAAGTACGTCGGTGGAGCAACGTGGGGCCCATGAGGGTGGAGGGCGCGCCCAGGGGGGTAGGCGCGCCCCCTACCTCGTGCCCTCCTGGTTGATGTCTTGACGTAGGGTCCAAGTCCTCTAGATCATGTTCGTTCCGAAAATCACGTTCCCGAAGGTTTCATTCTGTTTGGACTCCGTTTGATATTCTTTTTCTGCGAAACTCTGAAATAGGCAAAAAACAGCAATTCTGGGTCGGGCCTCCGGTTAATAGATTAGTCCCAAAAATAATATAAAAGTGTATAATAAAGCCCATTAATGTCCAAAACAGAATATAATATAGCATGGAACAATAAAAAATTATAGATACGTTGGAGACGTAACAGCGCCCAACGAAATGGCAAGATCGTTCGCGCTTGTCCGCCAGCAAGAGGCAGATCGGTACGTCAAGCGCTGCGAGGCGGAGGAGGCAGAGTATTGCCTCCGCATTGGGAAGACGACGCGCACCAGGGAGCTGCTGCGAGGGGCGGCCGGAATAGTGGCCTCAGGAGGGATTATTAGTTTTACTATTGTTCGTTTTCAATCTTATGCATTGTACCTAGTAGTTAAGTATCATCACGTATATGTGATGATATTATATATGTGATGATACTTAACTACTGAACTAATGATGAACTAATGAATAATATATATTCTGTGATGAACTAATGAACAATTAATATATATATATATATTATGAATTCCATCTTCTATCTATTTTTGTATACTAATTTGAATCTAGTTGTTATCATCCACATATACATAATGGAAAGCGTATATACACACATTGAAACATAACATATAAGAACGGAAAACAGAGTACACACATTGAAACAGAGGAATAAATAGAGCAATACTATGATTGCTGTGAATACATAGCTATCCACGTCGAAACGACTCAACAAAATGAAATGCGTCCATGAGACCATGACCAACAGCACTTGCCTACGGTAGCTCTTGGCTCTGCCTGAACTCGTGCAGGCGTTCGTCCAAGCGGTCGACAGGCTCGTGGTACATCTGGAGCGCGATCTCGAGCTCCAAGTTGCCTATTTCATCGGAGATCACCAACTCGAGGATGCGACGGCCATGTTCCTCTACCATGCCCAGTTGGACACCTAGGCCAAGGAGGCGGTCGAGCCTACCGACCAGCGCGTTGGCATCGAGCGGGCCGCGGACAAGGCGAACGACACGACGCATGCGAACGGCGCGGCGGGCGTCTAGTGCAAGTATGGCGCGGCCGGTCTCTGGTGCAAGTACGGCGCAGAGGGCCTCTGCCCACTCCTGGCGAGGAATGGGGGTACTGACAGGACGTGTACCCAGCTGCGACGCTGTGTCGACAGCAGGCAAGCGCCGATGGATCCGCTCTTGATGTGCGACGCGCCGCACCTCTCGCTCTATGGCGCTCCAACGGTCTCGCCGTGCGGCGAGCTGCAGTCTATCGGTGCGGACGCGCTTAGCTTGCTCTGCGGTGCGTCATCGATTATGTTGTGCGGCGACCTGCAGCCTGTCGGCGCTGACATGCCTATCTTGATCCACGACGCTCAAGCGCCATGCGCCAAAGGTCTGCTCAACCTTGGCGATGCCGCACATCACGGCGTCGTCCATCGCGTTGCGGGGAGCGCCTTGGCCTCGACGGGGCGTGGTGCCTGCTCGTTTTCGCGGTCGACGAGGTTGATGGCAGAGGTGGCGCTTTGGTGGGTTGGCATTCTTGGAAAAGGTGGATGTGCTACAGGCTGCACTTGTCGCCTCCGTGCGTCGCGCGCCACCTAGGTTTATGTGCAATATCGCTGGGTGGCGGGAAACAGGTGAGGAAATGGCAGGAAACGGTGGCGTGTTCATAAAACGCCATCAATTAATGGAAACTTAGCATAGAAGGAACATCGAGCAAGCACAAGAAGTAGATGATGATCAGATGAACACGGACCACACTAGGGAACCCGACGGTGATGAATTCGTCAATCGCAAATGGTTGAATACTAGCAAGCATTTGCCCACAACACACACGGCTTATTCCATCACAAACAGGTCGGATGGATCAACTGTATGCCACGTATCACACATTGTCAAAAAGTAATGCGGTAGACCTTCTTTAACATGTGTTAAAAATAAAATAAATAAAAAACAAGGACCTCGAGGTTAAATTAACTCATGGGATGGATCATCCAGGCCAAAGGTAATTTAATTTGACCAGGATGACCCATCCCATCAGTTAATTTAACATCAAGACAACTTCCCATCCAGTCACCCATCTGATGGCTGCTCCAGCTTGAGCACACTTAACTTGAGAGTTCTCCTAGATGAGCTACTAGTGGAACAGCTAGTCCTTGCTGATATAGGATGCCTATTTGCACACATTTTATGGCCAATAGATGTTCTGTAGATAGAGCATATCACATACGTCTTATTAGAAGCAATCGTCTATGTTATTATCGGCCTTCGCACACATTTCTGATCACAGACCTGTGTGTCGCGTATCACACACATCTTGATATATTGAACCGTTTCTGTTCTCTTGTGTCCACGCAAACAGTTCATCCGAGTGAACCGCATGCCGTATATCGCACACACCTTGATCGGGCTGACCGTTTCTTTTGTGTGGCCTAATCACAAACAGTTCATCCGAGTGAACCGTAGGCCGTATATCGCACACGCCTTCATCTGGCTGCCCGTTTCTTTTGTTCTGCCACATCGCAAACAGTTAATTGAACCGAACCGTATGCCCACCATCGCACACGCAACTAAAATATGAACCGTGTTTGATGCATCCTCCATCGCAAATGTTTTGCACCTTTTTTGATGGTTTTTTACACCACCATTTGTGATTAATGCATCGCACACAGTTTCGTCGGAGGGTCTCTGAACGTAGTGTCGTGTTAGCAGCAGCCTGCAGTAGTGTATCTTAATCATGCATAAAAGAGTTCAGAGAAGACTCAAATAGTATTCATAGATAATATGATCATAAATCCACAATTCATCGAATCTCAAAAAACGCACCGCAAAAGAATATTACATGGAATAGAACTCCAAGAACATCGAGGAGAACATTGTATTGAAGATCAAAGAGAGAGAAGAAGCCATCTAGCTACTAGCTATGGATCCGTAGGTTTGTGGTAAACTACTCACACAACATCGGAAGGGAATCAAAGTTGATGTAGAGGCCCTCCGTGATCGAATCTCCCTCTGACAGAGTACCAGAATAGGTCTCTAGATGAGATCTCATGAGGACAAAAACTTGCAGCGGCGAAAAAGTACTTTTTGTGTGCCCTCTGGTATACGGGGAATATTTGGGTATATATGAAGCTTAGATTAGGGTTAGAGGAGCCATGGGGGTCCCACAATCTTATAGGACGCACCACCTTAGGGCGCGCTCAGTGAGCTTGTGGCTCACCCGTGGACCTTCTGGCCTCCTCCCGAAGCTTCCTAGATGTCTGATACGTCTCCAACGTATCTATAATTTTTGATTGTTCCATGCTATTATATTATCTGTTTTGGATGTTTATGGGCTTTATTAAACACTTTTATATTATTTTTGGGACTAACCTCTTAACCGGAGGCCTAGCCCAAATTGCTGTTTTCTTGCCTATTTTAGTGTTTCGCAGAAAAGGAATATCAAACAGAGTCCAAATGGAATGAAACCTTCGGGAGAGTTAGTTTTGGAACGGAAGCAATCCAGGAGACTTGGAGTTGAAGTCAAGGAAGCTTCAAGGTGGCCACGAGGCAGGGAGGCGCGCCTGCCCCCAGGGTGCGCCCCCACCCTCGTGGGCCCCTCGTGGCTTCCCTGACCGACTTCTTTCGTCGATATATGTCCATATACTCTAAATACATGGGAGAGCAGAATAGATCGGGAGTTCCACCGCCGCAAGCCTCTGTAGCCACCAAAAACCAATCGGGACCCTGTGCCGGCACCTTGCCGGAGGGGGATCCCTCACCGGTGGCTATCTTCATCATCCCGGCGCTTTCCATGACGAGGAGGGAGTAGTTCACCCTCGGGGATGAGGGTATGTACCAGTAGCTATGTGTTTGATCCCTCTCTCGTGTTCTTGAGGTGATACGATCTTGACGTATCACGAGCTTTGCTATTATAGTTGGATCTTATGATGTTTCTCCCCCTCTACTCTCTTGTAATGGATTGAGTTTTCCCTTTGAAGTTATCTTATCGGATTGAGTCTTTAAGGATTTGAGAACACTTGATGCACTACAAAAAAAACACTTCCGTGATGATACGTGTTTGTCACAGTAAGTCGCGTTTTTTGTCATGCATGTACATCCATGACGATTTTATGACAGAATCAAGATAGTCATACCTGTGCTGTCGAGTGTTCCATGACATTACCAAAATTATCATCACGGAAGTGTCCACTTCCATGACGATAAATCGCGCGTCACAGAAGTGCTTTCATCAAGGGTGACTGACACGTGGCATCCACCGTAACGAAACGCCGTTAAGCTATCGGGTCGGGTTTTGGATCCGATAACCCGTTAACAGCCCCGACCAATGGGAAATTTCCACGTGTAAAATTCTTATTGGCCGGACGAAACACGTGTCAGCTCGTTAGTGGGTCAGATAGGCGCCTATGATATGTCGACACGTGCCACTACAAGAGATCAGGCCTACTATGACGAGCTAAAAAATGTCATCGAATAGCTAATAACGTCACAAATTACCCCTTGGTGACATTTTATGGGCGTCACAAGCATCGTCACGGAATCCCCGTCACAGATTACTCCTAGTGACGGCGCGTGCGCAAAAACGTCATCGAAATTGAGACCTTCGGTGACGTTGTATAGAATGTCATCGACTTGCTATTTCCATGACGATCAATTATTGTCACGTGTTAGGAGAAAATATGCCATATTGTACTATATTCAGTGACGAGGCAATGTCACTAACTTTATGCCACATCAACACCCGAGCGGCTACCCCACTAGTGCCACTACTTTTATTATCGATGAAGACGGCGTCATCAAAATATGTTTACTTTCTTTCGAATCTAAATTACAATGAAAATAAGTATTTAATTGACATCAAGTTATATAAAAAAGTTAAAGAGAAAAATCACATCATAAATTGATATGAAAGTCAAATCATATTATATATGAAATCTTCTCAGCCAAATCATTCTGTAAACAAAAGTGACAGTAAAAAACTGACTCAAGTTTGACACAGACAATAGACAAGATGAAAACTAATATTAACTAAAGACCACATATGTTCTCTTGATGATTCCAATGTAAGGATGGCATTCATGAACCATCTGGTTTGGACTGGGATTGCTGAGTTGCTTGAGCCCTCAAGAGAAAATCTAGCAGATTATCCGTCTCCTTTTGCTTCTTTACACAAGCTTCATTCTTCTCTTGCTGGCTCTTCTTTAGAGCTTCCAATTCTTCTTGTTGTTTCTTTTGTATCTCTTCAAATGCTCTCTCTTGTGCTTCAAGCCATGCGGCTAACTCCTCCCGATGCCTATAAATGACAAAACACAACAACATTGCATTGCAATGAGATGAAAACAGACAAGATAACAAGGTACAAGGGTACCAATTTGAAATAGAGAAGTACATTATTGAATGTCAAGGCAAGCATGCCCATGGGCCAATGAAATAGTAAGCCCAAGAATAACTTATAATGTTTTAAAACATGCAAAACCAACAACTTGATTACAGGAAGCATCACCAAAAGGATATCAAGTCAATAACCCAGGTAAAAGAAGCACTCCTTAATTGAACTTTCGCTCACTGTAATGAGTGCAATGTGCACACAGAAGCAAGCAAAAAGAAATAACAAGAACAGAAAGGGAAATAAGATAATTACCTATCATTTGCATCTCTTGCCTCTCTATCCTTCTGTTCAATTCTTTCTTCTAAAACTCGGATCTGGGCTGATGAAGTAGAGCTCCCAGACCTCTCGGATCTTGATGCATACCCCATGCTGGAAAGGAAGGTGCTATGGGCACTTTCTTCCTTTAGAACTTCAGCCACAATCGCTGTATCGGATACTAGCTACTCACCTTCTGATTGTGTTTCCCTTTTCTTTTCCATCGCATTCTACAGTATAAAGAAACACATTAATTCTAAGGCAAAGTTCATATGCTAGATTACACTTGATCAGTATGAGAATTTATTTCAAGTCAGAAGCAATAGAGGAAGAAATCTTACATGAGCTAGAAGTGTCGGCTCGCTCATGCTATCAGTCTTGCTGTTTGTATGGGTGTCTTTGAAAACTCAATGGGACTTGGGTCCTGATTATTGTACTTGTCTTTTTTCTACAAGATATATGAAATTGTAACATTACTACTACATATATATTGGCCAGACGCAATAGAGATAGGAGTACAAGTAAGATATTTGGAATTCTTACAAGTTTGCTGAAAAAGGCAACATAAGACATAGATCCAGTCTTTTGGTGATGCTTGACAGCTTCTCGGTTTTCCTTATTCATTTGACATATTTCCTATATAAAGAAAATGAATATAAGTATTTACATATGGTACAGTAGATGTGAGTGCAAAAACTATTGTTGGTCGCATATCTTGTTACAAACCTTGTTTCTTTCATCAGACCATTTATTGACATGGCTGGTCCAATTCTCATGAGTGATGTTCGCTGGTTTATTTGATAATGCTTCCTGAGCAGTATAACCATTGAAGTATTTCTTCTTTAGCCTGTAGCGTTGTTGTCGAACACCCTTCAGTATTACTTTTGTGCATACATCATTCCCAACCTTGTCATCCTTTTCCATCTCAAAGTTAAGCTGAAATACCAATCATATATAGGATATATCACTAAATTGACTATGCAACATGTGAAAACGTGTATGAAATTTAAGGAAACTATCCCACCATGATATCTTTAATAGCATGGGGAATAACATGTTTGAGTGGGCTTTTGTCATAGTCATTCCAGTGCGTAGCAGCATGCATTCGGCTCCTGATGTGGATGCCACACTCAGAAGAAAGCTTTGTAGCTTGGACTGGGTCTGTAGGTCCCAATTTCCCCGCGTAAAATCAATACACATTTTCCTCCCTCCATTTCAGCTTGCATACTCCTGAAGCCCATGCCCCATGGTTGGTCTACGTCCACGACCTCTCCTTGACGGTCGTGGATCAGCTAGACCAGTGGAGCATGCTAATGCATCTACATTACAAGCTGGCAGATAAATTACAAGGTTACAGTTTCAAGTGGAAAATAGAAGGGGTGAAGCGATGATGTCGCATATACCTTGGCCTTGTAATGTAATCATGTTATCTGATTGTTCGGATGTGCCTATCATGTCTGGAGAACCTTGTACCAGCCTACATTATCAACAGTAGATGACTGAAATCTAGTTAAACTTGTCTCTTGAAACTTGGCTTTCATTGCTAGTAGACAAAAAAATGCTAGTTTGTGTAAAACAGTTTTAAACAAGCAGTTTTGCTAACTTGGAATTGATGCTTGTCTAATTTATGATGGCAAAGACATTACTGTATGATGCTTTGGAGGGTTGCAGAACAGATCGATATAAATAACATACTTGGAAATATGGAGCATCCAGAATTCAGTTAAACAAGAACAAGTGCAGACTCGGCCTTTATTCAGTTTCGCACAAGTGCAGACTCAGTCTTTATTCAGTTTTGAACAAGAACAAGTGCAGACTTAGTCTTTATCCAGAATTCGAAATAAAGAACATACAACGTGAACTCCATATGGTAATATATTGTATCAAGAACAAGTGCACACATTCAGTTCTAACGATCCTAGGTAAGGACTATTTATGGGGTAGCAGAACCACAACCAGGGAAGCCACATGATCCTTGAATTATAGGAAATCTCACGACAACTGAATAAAGACCGAGTAAATCTTACAGTGCTACTCGATTTGCCACATGGTCGTTGTATTCAGAGATGTAAATAAATCTCACGACCGCGTGTGCTTTTCTCCCCCAAATCCCTTCAATGGTGATCCCTTATGTCTAGAGCTTGCAGGATGAGGAGGGCGGGATGAGAAAATTACTGTTAACCGGCGCCGGTCGCTGCAATCTGTGGGGAAAGAGAGCCGGGTGGGGCGGCCTCCTCCAATCCGTTGTCGCTGGTTGATGCAGAGCTCGGCCGGTCGGGTGGTCTCCTCCAATCCGCCGTCGCTGGTCGCTGCAATCAGGGGGATAGAGCGGGGATGGTTGTGTGGTGGATCCGAGCTCGGCCGGCGGGCGGCCACCCCCATACTGCCGGCCCTGATCGCCGCTGTCGTTGGATAGGAGAGTCGATTGAATCTGACGAAAAAATGCCGGGGTGGGCGGTGGCTTTTAGCGGTGGCTCCTCGCGGGCGAAATAGAAGGATAAATTTTGCCTGGGTCTTTGACGGGTGGGGACACAGGGTGGATGCGGGAAAAAATAGAGAAGTGGAGGGAAAAGAGTACGTGGGTGGAGGGGAAATAGTTTTTTTTGCGAGGAGATGGTTTATTTTCAGAAATTAATTTCCACTTAGTATTATGTAATTCATTTAATTCGAAATAAGTAGCAAATTATTATTTAAAAAATAAATCTTACATGAAAATTATGATATGTGGTATTTTCAATGTTTTCTGTGGAGAATTGTAAATAAATATGTCGAAAGTTGTACAAAGGGGTCTTAGGTATGTGATCTGGAGTGCGTCTCTCCTCCCTTCGTCTCTCTTCCAAGAAAAGGTAGCCAGGGTTTCTACCTCCCATCGGCGGCGCCGCCAATCTACCACGTCTCCTGTGGCCGTAGGGCTATGGGTGCGCGTGGATTTCGGCCCTTGCAGGCGGGAGAGCTCTGTTTTTAGGTGCTTCTTCAAGTTTTGTTAGGGTTTGTCTCCTGCCCAGGAAGACGAGACGGCGGTGGCTCCCTGAAGATGGATCAAGGTTCTCCTCGCCTAGCCCCTGTCTCGGTGGTGCATCTAGTATCGTTGGAGGGTGCGTGGAGGTTTGTCTCCGGCGGATCTCGTGGGATTCGGTTGGTGGTTGTTTTTGATGGATTTACTTGGATCCGGTCTTTGTTTTGTCTTTGTTGTGTGTGTCTTCAGGTTGGATCCTTTCTATCTACGCTTCTATTCATCGGCGGCGGTTGTTATTCTGGTGCATTGGTCCTATGGGGACTTAGCACGATAACTCCCCATTTGTTTACTACAACAAGTTGTGCCGGGCTCCGACGAGGGAGAGGCGATGACGGCGCTACGCCTTCGGCTCGCTTTAGTGCTTCTAGTCGTCGCTAGGTGGTCTACAAATCTACACTGGGCCGATGACGAGCACGGTGGCGTGGGAAGCACGCGACAACGGGTGGCCTAGAGACGAGCGCGGCATCACAGATGGGCGACGCTCGCCGACAGCATGACTTATATGGGAAGACGTAATCCAATAACACATGTGGTTTTGATTTGATGCTAGCGCAGTGACTAACCGACGAATTAGAGTAGGATACGGGACCCGGACCGGCTCACGAGACTCGAGTCGCCGCCGCCTCTTAGGCCCTACTCTTTCTCCATGAGGCATGTGGCATACACGTCATCAGTGAATGTGAGGTCGATGATGCATCCGTCATGGTCGGAGCCCAACATGTCCACCACGATACAATTGCGGCAGCAAGGGTTGCCGGTCACCCGTAGCGGTGCTGGAGAGTGCGATTCTGCCTCGCTGGTTTCTGTCCGTGAGGGCTTGATATGGGGTTGTTGGTCAGCCTTAGCGATTGGGCCCGATTTGCATTGTTCGATTAGATGACAATTTTGCGTTCATGTAGTAATGATCGGGCAGTCTGCCGGACGTTTGGCTGGGATATGGGTCCGGCTGCAAATGATCTTATCAAATACAGATATAAAGACGCTCACGCTCAACTCGCTCCTTCTGCTCTTGTGTCTCCTCCATACCGTTGACCACAAAAACAATCCCCAAATCAGCACCAAACAACCCCCTGCCGCACCTTGCCGCCGGCGGTTCCTAAAGCGCCGTTTCGGCGGAGCGCCCTAGCCCTGCTGCTTCCTGCTCCGCTGCACGGGCGCTTGCTTCGCCGCCGGCGGCTCCGCAACAACGTGCTGTCTGAAGCACAACGGCGGCCCCTTCCCCCGCTGCTCTTGAGGATGCACGCGGCGTACGGGAGGAGTCGGGATGGGTCGCGCGAGAGAAGGATCAGGTCCCGGTGGTTCTGCAGGAGGCACGTGCAAAGGGGAACACGCGAGAATGTTTCAGGGTGAGTTCAGGTTCAGGCCTAGTCTTCTATATATTTCAGTAGGGTGGAACAGAGTAGATTTATTGGCCATATAGTTGATTATTTGATCATCTGTTTACTATATAGTTTTTCATTACATGAACACATGACTAAAGAAATCTCTCAGTTAAGGTCAGGCATATGACATCTAACTGTACTGCAGTAGCATGTATTCAGTTTTCAGGCCTTTGTACCATTGCAGTCTGTAGCAAATGCAAAACAATGTTCACTAGTGCAGTTTTGGAAACACCTATCAGTTGGATGTCAAGTAAAGTTATCTAGTCAGGCATGTATATGTCAAATCCGAACCATGGTATGTACTGTATTACGTGAACATGAACATGAAAAGAAGATAAAAGAGCTAAACTTTGGTAAAATACAAATATGCATTACACGATCTACTCATCATCACTTGAATGCTCATTCTCACTCAATGCGCCATCTTCCTGTCCATCATCATCAGTACCACTATCTTGTGTCGAACAACTGATCAATATCCTTCACAGTTGAAGTTGTCGAGGGCATTTCTTCCTGGTATGAACCGGTCATGTTTCCAAAGGGGTTGAATCCATCCGTGGCAATACCAAGCTTCATATTACGGGCATCCTTAGCGAAACAACTAAACTCACTATCAAAGTGCTCCCATGCTTCACCATCAGCAGGGTGTCTCATAACATTTGCCTCAGCAATCCTCTTCTCCTTATGCCACCTTGCATCTGCTGATTGTTCCTTCGACACAAAAAATCTTTGAAGCCTCGGGATGATAGGAAAGTACCTAAGTACCTTGTGAGGTACCTTTTCCTCCACACCTTATCTTTCCATCTTGATGTCCCACATTCAGGACAGTGGCTCTTGTTGGCATGTTGGCCCAAAAACAATGCACAATCAAACTTGGAAACATGAATTGTCTCGTAACCCAGCCCGACTTCACTAAGAACATTCTTAGCTTCAGTGTATGATTTAGGTATATCAGCATGTGGAACGCCACACTAATAAGCTCAACAAACTGATTAAATGCTCTACTTGTAATCCGGTTGTATGATTTGATATGGAGGAGCTTAATAATGAACGACAGCCGTGTGAAATCACTACATCCTTCATAAAGATCTTTCTTCGCTTCATCAATTAGCTTGGAAAAGAGGTTAGGCTTACCCTTGCCTTGCCTTCCAGACATGAACATATCATCTACCATATACGCAACATCGCCTCCATTGCCAACATCACAGTCATCATCATCATCTGATTGATATGCAGCACCCTCTATATTATCACCTTCATCATCAGTCACCGCTTCACCATGAAAGTCCCACCTTGTATATGTAACAGACATACCATTGCATAATTTGTGCTCCTCTACTTCAGCCTGGCTGCGGTGTTCCATATTCAAACAGTCCTTGCCATGGGCACAATATGTCCTGATTTTCCCTGAAATTTTGGCAAGCGAAACCCATAAACTCTTCAACACCTTTCATGTATGGTGGTGTGAAACGCGTTCCTTGTATCCAGCTTCGATCCATTGCACTACAACAAAATAGTTTACTGTTAGCAAATTATGCTTACACCGCATCGAAGCAAAATTTACTACTAACACAACTAGTGAACCCACTACTAAACTGAAACAACAAAACAGCCACAAATTTAACCCTTTCAAGATTGATGAAAACATCTACTCAGGCAATGAATTTAGTAGAACTAAACCTCCTTCACATTGTCTTTCCTAAGTACAGCATATATGCTTGGTTTCCAAAGGCCACGGACTTGTGCATGTCTTATACACAAACATATATATGCTCACTGTCATTGCAAAACCATGCATCTATCTATGCTATATACATCATAGCAACATTCGTACACACAATACAATAGCAGAAGTAACAGTTCAATCATTCACACAATTTACCTTGCAGGGGTTGGCTGGATCGATGCTTTGGGAGTTGGGGCCAAGCAGGGAGCACTGGCAAGTCCAAACTCTGCGCCTTTGTCAGGTGATGGATGGACAGAAAACTCTGAGCACAGTTGGTGACGGGACGGTGGCCAGTTGGGGACAGGTTGGGGACGAGCCACGTTGTCCTAGTCGTCGACGAGCAAATGTGATGCCTGAGGTGGAAGAGCGGAGGTAAGAGGGAGAGGCGGAGGCGCGGTGTGGTAGCCGGTGGGATGCGGCGGCGCTGTAACGCCTCCTACGATATGATGGCAGATGGCTGGATGGATCCACGTGACGTGCTACAAGGGAGTGGATGCACTTACTTGCAATTGGCAACAGCCAGCCGGAACCGATCTGTGTCGTGCTTCAGCTATCACCGTCCTGCTTCTCCCCGCCGCGAAGCGCCGCCAGCTAGAACCGAGAAGACGATCAGATCGAGTCACATATGCCCCGGGAAGAAATAACTAACCTACGCCTAGGCGTATAGTCCAAGAAGATGGTACCACAATTTGAATAGCGTCCAGACTCTTTCCTAGTGGCAACACTATTTGTGCAGATCATGGTGGTTGCCGGTTCGAACTCCTGTACCAATTCTTTTTGCATCGAATCTCCTGTTTTAATTTTAAGTTTTTATAGATAGAACGAAACAACATGACCTCACCAGCGCCCCATTCAAGTTCTTTGCCCAGTCTGTTTACAGATAAGAATAAAAAAAAGTAAGATGCCATCGGATCTCCAATTTCCATTTTAACTTTTGAGATAGAACGAAACAAAACTAGCTCACGAGCGCCCAATTGAAGTTTTCAGCATAGACACCGCTGAACAAAAAGATGTGTTAAATTTTATATTTTTAATGCCTGATTAATTTTTTTGTCAAGTCACTACCTATTTATATTAGAAAGAACAAACTAACCATCTAAAAAAAGAACAAAACAAGGTTTTCCCTATTTAAGAATATAATAGTCATAAGTATTTTCATGGCCACTACCTACTTATATTAGCTTGAACAAAATAATTACAACGCTCAATAGGCTTTGAAAAAATGATGGCGGCCCCAACTGCCAAAACCAACGCATGGCTCCTACCTCTCAATAACCCGTGAACTAGCTATTGCGGGTCCCACATTTGTAGTATTCGGTGACTAGCAAGTTCGTCATGCAAAATACCAAACCGTCACAGAAATTGGCAACCAGGTGTGCTGAAAGGCCGAGGCATTCAGGTGACATCTAACGTCATCGATTTGCGGTAATTGGTGACGCCACTGATGAGAACATCACGCATTAGGCATTTCGGTGACGTTGTCCACCATTGTCACAAGGATTTTCGTCACAGTATGTCAATTTTGTTGTAGTGTGCCATGGCCCACCACTGGCCCATTTAGCTTACAAAGCCGGCCCGTTTGACTTGGCCAAAAGTTAGCGGGCTGGCCCATGAAAAGCCTGTTAACGGTCTCTTCGCAAATAGCCTATTTTACGGCCCGTTAACTCACGGCCCGTTAGGCCCTAAAGGAAATCGGCCCAACAATGTCATGTGGGCCGTCAAATATAACACCAGCCCATTTCACTTTCGGCCCATGTATGGCCCACGACGTCTTTCGGCCCATATGAGTCCTTCGTATCTTTCGGCCCTTTACAGGCCCACGGTGACTCTAGCCCATAATGAACAGTAATTTTCTTTATACTCATTAACGGCCCGTGATTTACATGGGCCGTTTCCAGCCCGTGTTAACTTTCGGCCTATTGACGGCCCATACGTTCTTGGGCTCCTTTTCGGCCCTCGATTACTTCCGGCCCGTTACTGGCCTGTTCCCCTAATGGGCCAAATTCGGCCCATGGCAAGAGTCGGCCCATTACTGGCATGTTCCCCTAATGGGCCAAATGCGGCCCATGGCAAGAGTCGGCCCGTTACTGGCCTGTTACCCTAATGGGCCAAATTCGGCCCATGGCAAGAGTCGGCCCGTTTCTGGCCTGTTAACCCGTTGTGCCGTTTCCAGCCCGTCCTATATTCTGGCCCATTAACGACCCGTTATGCCTGTGACAGAATTAAGCCTTTGCTGTCCTACGGCCTGTTAACGGCCTGTTACCGTGCTGGGCCGATACCAATTACGCCCGATTACGGCCCATGTAGACCCATTTATCCGACGGCCCGAGGCCCACCGATTACAGGCCCATTTATCGACGGCCCGTAGGAGACCCATGGATCCTACGGCCCGTATATGGCCCATGGTAGTTGCGGCCACTAGCAAACCAGGGAAAAAGAAGACTAGGAAATAAATAAGGCCGAAACTAACGCTAGGCTATTAAGGCGATTGCACAGATTACATCCACTCGGCGTCAAAGATTGCCACCAGTGCAAATATAGGGAACACCCTACACTATACAAAAATGGCTTGCTGTTTTCTTCAGCCGGTGGCTGCACGTTAAGAATAAATTTTGTATCGCACCAAAACAAATTACAACTATATAACAAAAGGAAGGTTGGCATAAAACTTAACAGTCTAGCAGATAAATGCACCACCAGAAGTTCAAAAGCTCAGTTCATTTGACCTGACTGTTAAGTTTTCATGCTGTATTGTCCGATGGAGCACCATAACCCTCGCCTTCATTTCCCCTAGGCTCCTGAACAACATGGCAAATGTCTGATAGTCTAGTTTCAAAACCATGCATATCTTGACGACATTGAGCAATGTTTCTCCTTGTTTCACAAAGGGTCTCTGTTAGGGAATGGACTTGTGTCTGGAGCGCGGATACAACATTGCTTTGAGCTTGCATATCTTGATCATGAGGCAGTTTGGACGATATTGCCTTAACAACGAACCCAGTATTACGCAGGAACGTGCTTTTGGCATTGTTAGTGGACATGTACTGACCCACTGCAGCAAGAGCTGACATTGCGGTTATAGTTGCCTCGCCACCTTGAGAAGGTGGCGGTTCCACCATTTTTTCCATAGCTCGTTGAAAAGTTGAGGTTTTACATTAGTAGTACCAGAACAGAAGATATTAAGGAGGCAGCAAAACCAAACAAAATAGCTTTGGTCTATATACATAACTTATTCTGGTGAACCCATGTAAAATATTAGTTGTATTTTATTGCAAAGTACATAATAAAACCAGGTTCCAAACATATGACCATGTACCATCGCTAATGTATTGTCTATTTCTTCACATTGTATTGAGGGCTAAGGATAAAGAGATGAAGTTTATAATACGGTAAGCATAGTATGCCATCATTCATATCACAAAACAACCGAGAACAGACAAACAGGCAATTGTAATGTTGTGTGGGAAAGTCCAGCACGGAACTAGATTACGGGTCAAGATCAAAGGAACATCACTCCTCTCTTTTAAACCTTGCAAGGTGCAATGATACGCTAAGACAATTGTGTATAAAATTGAAAAGAGTAATAGACATTGGCTGCAAACCATGCAGTTCAAGGCACAAGTCAGAGTAAGTAGTAGTTAAAAGGCATGAGGATTAAGGACTTACAACAGCGGCTTTGACTGGTGTAGTCATGCCCTTCTTCTTGCTGGTGTGACAGTCCTTGAAGATTTCCACAGCATTTGGTTCAGGTACTTTTTGGTCCTTGCGGGCTTTCCTCTGCATTTCGAACAAGTCAATATAGATATGATAATATGGTACAGCGAAAAGAGTGAAACAGCAGCTAATTACAAGAGCCTCGTAGTGTGCAATATAGCTACGAGATCCTGTCGTCTGTTGGAATTTCACTTTCGTACGGTTGGCCTTGTTCTTTGAACAGTTCACCTACAAGAAGATAGATTTGTGTGGCACATGCGTAAATAGGACTTCAACATGTGATCTGATCACATATATATAATGTACCTGATACTTCGGATCAGACCAGTGTTTAACAAGGCCCCTCCAGTCTTCATCTGATATATTTTCCACTGGAGATGTTTGGGAAAGTTCACTGTTAGCCTTGCCTTCAAAGTGAGTTTTCCTCAAGTTATACCGATACTGTCACAGAGCTGACTTGAAAACATGGGTGCAAGCTTGTCTGGTTGCATCATCTTGGCTATCCAACTTGAACCTCATATGTTGAAAATTATGGGAGTCTCATTATCAACAACCTAGAAAGTATGGGACAGAGCAAGACGATATTACTAGTTTCCATACATAACCATACTTATAGATAAATGGTCGAGGAAGGTGTTGAACTGGGTTTCGTCTTTGTCATTCCTGTACTGAATCCATGTTGGGAGGATACGTACATGACACCTAACGGCAACCGCTGCCTCTGATACTAACTTGGCTGACTCTGTAGCATCACGTGGCCTTTTTAAACCTGCCTCAAAATGGATCTCCATTCTTCCTCCTCTAGATTTAGTTAACCTATCGAGCATTATCCCTGATGTTTGTTTCCTCTTGCGCCTAGGTGCTAGTCCAACAACGAACATAGGAAGTGTTATTGTACATCAAACTGTGAGACTACATATAAAGAAGCTTGCAACTGTAACTTGAGTCCAGCAACTACCTTCTTGATGTTGAAGCTCACAAGGTTCATCTGATATTGCCAACTCGTCTTGTGTCAAGAGTGCTTGGGAAGTAGTGTCAGGTGGCAAGGGAGCTTGGGAACGTGCTGCTAGCTCAGTTGACGCACGAGTAAGTCGTGCAGCTGGTAGTACTGTGGTAGGTGTTGCAAGAACTAGGGCTGTCTCTGCTTGTTTGGTGGCAGCTATTTGTTTCTGTTTGGCTTTTTTTGCAACTCGTGTCGCATGGGATGCCGTGTTTGTAGAATTTTCCGCTGGACTTTGACCTTCTATTGCACCATCAGTACCAGCAAAATCTGCAGGATTCATCCGCTTCTCATTCCCTGCCATTCTGTGTTTCTTCCTCTTTCTCTGTGCCATGTTAAGTCAAGCCGACAAGAAAAACGAATAACAATTTAGTTCTTCAGAACAAATTGATGCGTGATGCAGACGAACTGAACTTTGATGTTAGACAACCACCTGATAGGAGGATGTAATATGTATGGAAAACAGGATGGAAGAGATAACCAGAACTATGATGTGTAAACTAAGAAGAAGACATTTCACCAAATTAGAAGCAATGCAATGGAAGGTAGACACCATATGAAAGATGATACAAATATCGCTCTGCCAAGTTAATAGTGTCTCATCATAAATGGCATTTAAACAAATGTGAAGCAGTACAAGACATAAATCATATGCAAGATGCAAACAACATCACACTACCATGTTAGAGGTCTCTCGTCATTAGTGCCATTGCATATTCACAGCATTGCATATTCACAGCTTATGATGTGTAAACTAAGGAGAAGGCATTTCAACAAATTAGAAGCAATGAAAGCTAGACACCATATGAAAGATGCAACGAATATCACTCTACCAAGTTAAAACTGTTTCGTCATAAGTGCCATTTCAACAAATTAGTAGTACAAGATAGGAACGAATGTGAGATGTAACCTATATCACACTCCGAAGTCAAACGTGTCTTATGATAAGTGATTGTTGCAGGTTACACAACAGTAGTAATTTGATGTAAGAACATGGTGTGATAGACGGATATTGTATGTTCTAGAAACAGGAACACGTGTCTTATTCAAGTATAATGTGTAAAGTAAGCAGATGGAATTCAACAAAATTAGAAGCAATACAAGCTAGACATCACACATAACATGCAACCACATATAACAGTGCCAAGTTAGAGGGAGCACCGGTGATGCTGCACTAGGGGAGACGTGCTCATCATAAACACAGCTTTGTTGAGTGTCTATGCATGTGTTGTCTTGGAAATCATCTTGGGGGTGTGGAGGAGTAGAAACTGTAGAGGCCCTCCGTTCGGAAGGAGCACCTTTATCCGCTGCCTTGCTAACTTCCTTCTGCTTTATTGATTTTGAATTGTCAAGTAAAACCGACAAGAAAAAGCAATAAAATTCTCTGTTCAGAACTCATTCATGCATGATACTGACAATCACTACTTTGATGTAAGGCAAACACATGATACCAGGATGGAATATGTACGAAAAACAGGACGGCATGGCATGTTCACAACTGTTTGTGTAACTAAGCAGAAACCATTCCAGCAAATAAGAAGCAATGCAAGCTAGACACCACATGAAAGATGCAACCAATATGACTCTGCCAAGTTAAAAGCGTCCCATCATAAATGGAATTTCAACAAATTAGAAGCAACACATGCTATAAATCATATGAAAGATGCAACTAATATCGCACTGCATACACTAAAGGTGTCTCGTCATGTTGATTGATGCGGGATACAAAAAAAACAATAGTTTTATGTAAGGACATGCTTAATAGACAGATGTACTATGTACTAAATACAGGAAGGCATGTCACATTAAATGGTATAATGTATAAGCTAAGCAGACTAGCACATGCAGTTTAACCAGATTGGAAGAATTACAATCTAGACACCATATGCAACATGCAACCACATATCACGCTGCCAAGTTAGAGCAAGCACCTGCGATGCTAGTGTAGGGGAAATGCTGTAATCAACTACAGAGCTACGTTCGCTATCTTCATCTAGCATTTCTGTTTCTTGAGAATCATGTCGGGAGGCTGACACTGCATTCTTTAAATGAGGAGTAGTCCCCTTGCCTGCCTGCCTCGTCATAAGTGATTGATGAGGGATACACAAGAACATTAGTTTGATGTAAGAACATGGTTAATACCCAGATGTACTAGTATGTACCAAAAACAGAAAGGTATGTCATATTCAAAGGTATAATGTGTAAGCTAAGCAGATGCAATTTAACCAAATTGGAAGCAATACAAGCTAGACATCCGGCTGGAGTGGTGAGCATGATCATCTAGGACCTGAGAGCCTGGTGGGAGGCGGGCTGCTTCGCCACCATCGCAGCTTTTTAGTTGGCTTCCAGGTGATGCCTATCTTTGCTGGGCTTGTCACTGGCTCGGCTAGTGCCGTGACTAGCTATTTGTCTTCTGGTGCTCAAGGGATGGTGGTTCATGTAAAAAATATCTTTCCTTATCTTACCGACTTCGGCCTTTCGAATACAAGCTAGACACCATATGGAACATGCAAACACATATGACACCGCGAAGTTAAAGCAAGCACCTGGGATGGTGGTTCATTGCGAGCGAGGTCATCAACTCCAGAGCTACGTTTACCGTCTCCATCTGCTGACACTGCACCCTTTATAGCGCTGTAACGTGTCTTGCCTACCCGCATACGAAGCTGGAGCGACTTCTCTCTTTTCTTTTTGGCTTCTCTCATGGCAGCAGAGTCTGAAATACCCTTGCATAAAAACACAATAGTGAGAGTAAGGGTGAAGTGTGTGCATAACTAGTGCAGTGTAAAAGTAGCAGATAGCAGGTGGCTGAAAAATAAATGATAGGAGACATATGGTAGCTCTACAACATTACATGGCAAACAAAATTAGATTCTACTCCGTCTGATTTTGTAATATATGAGCACAGGAAATGCAGGTACTCCTCCAGCACACCACCACATGTGGTCATATTTAAGATAACAGCCGACTGAAAATAAATAGGTCAGTCGATTTTTTAATGAACCGTCCGATCTATAAGGAACGGGCAGATGGCCTTCGTCTACCTCCCGGCAGTCACTGTTGACGATCATTCTCGAACCGCCAGCGACCACCGGCCCAGACCCCTGCCTCCGCCGCCCCGCCCTCCCATCGACCTCACACCACAGCCGTGCTTGGCAACGCCCCCAAGCCATCCCTTTAATCCTGGCCGATCTCCAGATCGGGCACCAGTAGCTCTAGGCCACACACGCCCCTAAGATAAACACCAAGGCGCTGCTTCCCCGGCGTAATAGGCGTACTAGCGCCTGTTACGTCGGGGAATGCTTCCGTTAATTGGGAATCAACTAGCCAGAAATTGAAATTCAGGGGGGCAAGGGACCTCTAGCTAAGGTGAAATAGTATATGAGGACAAACCTTGTGTATCGGGAGTTACTAGGAACATCTAGTATCAAGAAGAAGCGGTCAACTAGTGTCTTCTGTGGGATGAATACCGTGCAAGCAGAGACGTAAGATTTGCACGAATAAGGGAAGAGGATTACCTTTTTCGGTTGCCGGTGTGGTCACCTCCACATGTCGTGCTGATCTTCTTCTTTTTACCGGGGAAACCGATGTTCTGGAGGGTGCAGGCTTGGACGAACCCATGGCCAAATTGTTGACTGTGTTGCCGTGGCCATATGTCGGCGGAGGGGAAGCAGATCCGAGGCGGCGAAGGACGGTGTAGCAGGAACATCTCCGGTGCGGTGGAGGGTGGCGAAGTTGAAGCGGCAGCGGTGAGGCGCAGGACGGCGTGGTTGAACTGGCTCGGGTACGGACGGCTCGGCCTCGGCTTCAACTACTAGCTGTGGAGGGCGTTGCAGTTGAGGTTGCGGTGGACGGCGACGTCGGGGTATCGGCTCCGGCATGATGGAGGAGGGCGGCGGTTGATGGGTGGGATGGGGTGGCGGACGGAGGACGCCGGGGTTTCACGGCTGGTGGAGAGGTAGTTTTGGCGCCCACGGAGTACGAATGGGGAATCGGACGGGTGGGGGGGACCATGTTTCGGTCTGGGACGCGCTTGTTTTTCGCTTTTTTGAACAGAAGATGGGACGTGCTTGTTTGAAATTTGGGGAAAGTACAAACTTTGCCCCCCTCTTGAATTTCGGACCTACTGCGGGTCGGGGGTAGGATGGTAATCCCAGGTGTCCCAAATAGTGGGCGGGAGCGATTTCGGCCGCGCGCATGTGTTCTTAGGCGGCCATTGTGTATGAATATTTTTCGGATGCGGTTGCGTGGCGTCTAGATGAAGCTACAAACCTACCCCGGTTTAGACCTTTGGACGTCGGGCCGGTAGGTTTCACGGGTCGGAGTTATTAGAAAAGTAATTTCCTTGTACTACCAAACATTGGTCTCACGCGGTTTCGGGCGAGTAGAGGCTCTTTTGGCGCTTCGTTCGAAATTTTGAAACACAAGCATTCACGTTTAGAGTACTCTTGAACTATGAGGATTGACCTAAATAGACAATGTTATATTTGACCTTTTATGTTTGAAAACCTCATTAAATTATCCGCTTCTTTTTGAAATTTTGACACTTGAAAATCCTATAACTACGATTATTTTGGAATGGAGGAGCTAAATTCGAATCTATTTTGTACACGACTACATATGCTATTATGTACAAAATCAGAGCAAAGATTGGTGCCCCCATAATTTAGGTATGGTTTACAAATGCCATGATATCAAATTCAAATAATTGAATGGACTTCATGTTGAATTCGATTTCTTTAAACCACCTTAAGTTGAATTCAAAGGTATGATAGTTCATAGGTAGCTATTTATAATGTCCATTGTGTAACTTTCGTATGTATAATGTGCTTTACACACACAACATGAACTATACTCACGTTTATATTCGATTGCTAAAGTGATGCATTGTCTGGAATTCAAAATACTAACTATGTGGATCAATTGTGTCGAATAATAACATAGACATGCTCAAATTCGATAGAATCTAGATGTCTGATGGATCAATGACCGCTCCTTACGCGAATTGCAAATATCATGATCCCATCCTAATATTTGGATACAATTTATATCTTTAATCAATGTGTAGAGCAGTCTTTTACGTGTAGTTTCACTCTCCATCAGTGGTCTCTCACACATGCTCACACACTCTCTCCCGAGGTGTCTTTCTCGCACACATGCTCTAGATATAACCCTCCCTCCCTCTCGTAACCATTTACAACTGTTTTCACTAACCTTTATCACAAGCACTCTTCCTCTCGCAAACGTACACACGCACAATCCTCATCGACCCTTTCTATATACATGGACCTGCCTACGTGTCTCATGTACGCACATTATCATTACGCCTGTCTCTCACGCATTGTCTCCCACCTCTCTTCCTAATCGACGAGTACGATTCTAGCAGAGCATTCTGTAGGATGCCCCTTAAAGTTAGGTTGGATGAATAGTAATATCAGAGATAAAGGGGTTACCTTAGTCCGAGAACCTAGGGTTACAAATCCTAGCCGGCTTTGTCAGTGGACACAGAATCCGTTACAATTCTGCTATCTTTGTCTTGTACGACTAGTCATCCATGGGTCTTCCTAAATGCGTCACGGGCCGACCAATGTGGCGCAAGACGGAACCGAACGAAGGGCCTCACCTCGACCCACCGGACCTCATGCGGTGACACACCCTCTGCCCCCACGTCTCATTATCTTCTCACACCCACACATACCAACACAAACACCACACACAGAAAAATCTCCTGGTGCCTCTATTCCCTCCCCCCTTGCATATACACACTCAAGGGAATGGAATCTCTTGTCGTGACGTCATATTCGTCTCTCTCTCTCTCTAGACCACTCTCATTTCTCGTGCTATCTCTCCCACGCCCCCCCGTCGGCCCCTCTATCCATGCCTCTCTCGAATACGTAATACACACACATACCTCTCTAGGCCCCGCCAAATGCATCAACTACACATTCACACATGTTACATCACGTACCCCATTGATCTAAAAAGCCCTCTCTTCACGTTTATTTCGCATACAACATTCCTTTTGAATAAAGTGTGGCCAAAAAATTATTTTAGAGGTTCTACATATATACAACATTACAAAGTTATATGGAGGAGTACGAACGCTAATTTGCATTGCATGGTGCCCACAATGATATTTATTCCGCTGTAAATTTGTATATTTTTATACTATATACAAAGTTAGTCATAATAAAGAGAAACGAAGAGCATCTATCTCTCCATCGCATACCCCCCTGTACGCCCCTTTCACGTATGCACACAAAACTATCTCCCGGTCCTCTAAAAGTAAGCCCCCAGAAAATTCACGCATGTTTCATCTTTCTCTCGTGATATATGCAATGACGATAATTGTATTTGACGCGAAAGCACGATACGTACATTGGACTTTAGAATCCACTCATTACGGTCACCATTTACGTTTAGTGGTTATTATACAGTCACGGGCTCACCGTCCAACTCTGTATTTGCTCATGACATGACTAGTTGACCAGTTAAACGCTCCACGTGGCACCTCTAGTGTTGCATCACATTATCTCACTACCATCGTGCCCACCTGTCGACTTGTATCTACTCTACATCTACACTCTTATAAAATACATAAAATACACTCTTATAAAAAACAGAGTTGGTGATGATGGTATGCCTGCCATCCTGCAATATAGGCCGTCCGATTTATATCTGACGGATAGGAAAGAAACTATGGCAATTTTGCAAAAAGGTACTCACACACCTCTCCAAATTTGCAAATAAGGCCTTCCCTCGTTCATCCTTTTCACTCACAAGATAAACAAGTCATACAAATGCATCTGGATGTTACGTGCAACGCACGGGCATCTTGCTAGTAAGAATGAAAACAAACGACAAAAAAAAATATTTGGACGGTGGTTCGAAGTCATGACCGCGGGCACATCGGACAAGGTGGCCTTGTATTGGTATGCTGCGCCGTCTGTTTTAACACACATGAGTTGGTGTGGTGATTATACACACACGCACGCATGCACACGAACTGCATCCAGGCAACACTCACACAAACACATGCACCCACACACGCACACAACACTCACACGTACACACGCAGCCACGCACGCATGCAACACTCACACGCACACACGCACGCATGCATGCACACACCAGTACACCACACGACCAACACACACTCTCACGCTCAAGTGCTCAACCTACACGTGCATGCGCACACATCAGGCCCTGACAGACACATACACAACCAGGTGATTCCCGCGCACGGGTTGGAGCCTTGCGCGCCTGCGTAAATTTGTGTTTATCTGACCTTTTGCCTATGCGAGCTGACATGTGGGACCCACAAGGAACGTGGTCAATTTAACTAGTCAACATGGCGCCATGCAAACTATTTGGCCGGTCAACAGAGTGCAATCCGATGCTGAACTGTGAGCAAGTGACTGTATATTCACCGCAAAACGTATATAGTGACCGTAATCAGCTTATTCTGAAGTTCGGTGACCGTATTACGCTTTTCTCTCTGTAGGCCCTCCAAAACTACATCTCTACACGTTCTCGCATGTTACATCTAACAACTATGCAATACAACACTACTACTACACTCTAACACAATAAATCATATGTGTTTTTAGTTTTACTAGATATCATATTGTTACTTATAATTATTCAGTTTGCATACATTAAAATTGCCTTTGAAATGTATGGCCAGTATCATCTACTGCGCGGGAAAAATCCCGCCCTTTCCTGTTTAATCGGGTTTGTATCGATGGATCGTGCGAACAAGCAAAACTATAGTACTATACAGTACTACAAGTGACAGTTCACTGGGCCGTCGTGTCGTCTACTCCTCCGTCGTAAGAGTGGAGCGCTCGCTTTCATTAATCTTCTAGTCCCTTTCGCCGACATGTGGGACTTCAAGCTACCGGGTCCACGTGCCATACCGGAATACAGTGCAGAGCAGCCGGGGTGAAGCACCCCAGTCATGGCGCCGGCGTAGTAATGAGCAATGAGGCGTCAAATCACAAAGCTGCACCTTTCCCGCAGTTAAGTTGGAGGGACGAAGCAACCATCACATCATTTCACTCGTTGCTGAATCCGCTTCACCCTCATCTTCTTCAACTTAACCACGTGTTGCTTCTGCCGTTGTTCTGCCTCATGTGGGACGCGGATCGGCTTGGTAAAGCACTGACACGTGGGACCGCATGTTAGCAAACCGCCAGGACAATGTCCTCCGAAAATAATAAGCCTAATCCTAGACTTACAAAGGGCGACGTAGCTGCTACGTATACTTTCCATCTAATCTATATATGCCCCCCTGATTTTCAGGTGGGGTGGGCCTAATCCTCTCCTTTAATCCAATCAAATAGTCCCACATCACATCAGTTCGTAACTTTACGTAAATCATTATGTGGATGTAGAATTGCTCAAATGGGAAACCTCCCCCACCATCCGCGCGGGAAAATCACCTCCTTTTTACTAATCTTGATTCTATAATTTTTTAGATCAATATAATTCAGATTTGTATAGATAGCACACAGGAGCAAAACCAAGTGGTACGGTTAAGGGCATCCACAATGTGTAGCCAAATGTGAAAATAGCTTTTGGCATCGTGGGAACCATTGTGGACAATGTTGCCAAAGCCAAAAAGATGGAACCGAAGCTCCCTGATTGATTGATTGATTGATTGAAGGAATAGAAAAATGCAACGTCTCTCCTCTTTCTCCCATGCTTGGACGCATGTAGTACAGTATAGAGCAGAGAGTCTACTCCCCTGTCCCTTCTATCACAAATCACAAAGCAGTGAGGCGTCAAATCACAAAAGCACAGACGAAGCAACCATCATTTCACTCTTCGCTGACTCCGCTTCTCCATCGTCTTCTTCGAGAAACCATCTCACCGCAATAGTACTCCTTTTAGTACTAGTAAAGGACTTCCTGGATGCAAATAAGGCGTTTGTCTCGGTTGCAGGCGGCACTTGCGAATGACTTACCGTGGTCTCCCTCAACGGTGTTCTCCGTCGAACGCACTTCGCCAAACCACCAAAAAAAGATATCGTCGACATCACCGCAATGGGGAAGGAAGTCAAATATAGTTACTACCTCCATTTTTTTGTACACAAGGCCAGTATATCAAAATTACAATTTGCAAAGGGCCACTAACACTAATCGAGGCAAAATTGATGGGGTTAGCAACCAAGGACATTAATATCCCCTGCATGCATGCGGAAGTGAGAAGGTTGGTTTGCATGGCGCTGCATTAATCAAGCGATGAGGAGTGAGATGGTTAGCTCTTTGGTCTTTGGAGAAAAAATACGCATTAATTGACACATGAAACGAGGATTTGTATCGATTAAATCCCGCGAAGGAAAACCCCGCCTTTCTTTTTTAACACTAGTACTCCTAGTACGTATGTATTTATCCTGTTTGGGTCTACGCCTTGCATTGCCAAACTTCGCCACACATTTTTGCCAAGCTTGCCTAAAGTTTTCAAAATGAGAAGGAGGTACACTTGCGCACGGCTGTTGTGGTCGCACCGCACCCTCACACGGTCGCTCCTGCACGCTGCGGTCGCACCGCACCCTCACACAGTCGCTCCTGCACGCCGCAAACCCAACCAAGGGAACGCACCCTCACTGACACGTGCTGTCGCATGTGAACAAACCAAACTCAGCCATCCTATCGCTGACACATAATTTTCGTTCATAGAGTATGTTTATCCAACCGCATGTTGGGGAGTATCCGTACGGCCCATGCGGTGGTCAGTTGGGGAAGAAGAAGAGGTGAGGAAGAAGGAAAGAAGGGTTAGGAGACGTAGGATATTCATCCAACCGCCTGAAATGGTAGACTGACCCAAGTCAGGCGACTTGCATAACAAATATATGTTTTTACACAGCAAAAGATCCATAAAAACAACAACATAAAGAAAAACTATCACTGCTCGCGGAAAGAGACGGCCTCGTCGTCTTTGGCTGATGGCGCGAAGCAGCCGTCGCTGCCGACGTGTGTCTCCGCACCGTGGTTGTCCTCGGCCTCTAGCTACTCGTTCAAGTGGAGCATGCGGGCTCTCTGCACGGATGAGAGCACAGCCCGGTTCAAGTCGAGGACGTCCGGTTCTGCCTGCAGGAGGGCCTTGATGGCAGCGGCATCTGCGCGCTCCGCATCGAGTCGAGCCTCTGCCGCCTGGTTCAAGTCCATGATGTCCGGTTCCGCGTGCAGGAGGGCGTCGATGAGAGCGGCATCCGCGCGCTCTGCGTCGAGTCGAGCCTCTGCCGCCCTGTTCAAGTCTAGGACATCTGGTTCCGCCTGCAGGAGGGCCTCGATGGCAGCGGCATCCGCGCGCTCCGCCTCAAGTTGAGCCTCCGCCGCCCGGTTCACATCCATGACATCCGGTTCCGCCTACAGGAGAGCCTCGATGGCAGCGGCATGCGCGCGCTCCGCGTCGAGTTGAGCCTCTGCCTCCCGGTCCTCCTTTAGTATCGCCATGTTGAACCGCTGGTCCGCCTACACCATGGGGGACTTGGACGCCGGCACGAAGTCGACGTCCATCATCTCATACCCATCGGGGGCCTTCTGCGCCGCGACCTCCGCCATGAACATTGGATCGGCTTCCTCCTCCTCGTAGCTTGGCTCCATAGAACTTGGGGATTGGCCCGCCGCAAAGCGAGCTTGGGAACGGAGGTCTGTGGCGCCGACCGCCGCCGCGATTTCTGCGCGGCGCTCCGGCGTCAGCATCTTGTAGTAAGTGATCTTGCGGCGCACCATGGCTCTCTGGCAAACTAGGGGACGCTTGACGCGGGCTAGGGGATCGAAAGGTGGGGGAATGGGCTGGAGATTTGGTGTGGTTTTAGGGCAGTGGCTGGCGTAGGCCGAGCAGCGAAGGTTCTGGTGTGAATAGTGGTTTCGGTGACGACCGGTCAATCGGTTTTGACTGTACATTGCTCTTGTCGCGTTCGCGTTGCAGCCCGGCACGCTGGACCCTCCATGTCGCTCACCGAATGGAACGCGCTTCGTCTTGCGTTTTTGCTTGCTTGTGGGACCGCAGTTGAGAGCAAACCGACGTCCCTCCCCCTCCCCCGCCCGCGTCATTTGTTATACCACCACTCCCTCTGTTTTATGTGGAGTAAATAAAAACAGAGGGAGTATACTATGGATGAGGATCCCCTGACTTGGCCGAACCCATTGAGTAACTGACATGCGGGGCCTAGCAAGCATGGGGTCCGCCAGTAAGTGACCGAAAGGTGGGTAAGGCAGGGATACCTACGTCAGAGGATCCACTTCCACTATACTACTTTGACCAAATGTTAGAGTAATAATATATGACATGCATCTTACACAAATGTTAGAGTAATAATATATGACATGCAACTTACACAAAGCATACAGGGTCTAATGCGTTTTTCGAGGCTAACTTTGACCAAATGTTAGAGTAATAATATATGACATGCAACTTACACAAAGCATACGGTCAAATTCGTATGTGAAAGGAGTTTCTAATGATATAATTTTCACATTATACATCTCATGTACTATTAATCTTGTCAATAGTCAAATTGGAAACCATCTCGAGTACAAATCTAGGAGTACGTACGAATCTAACAATATTGATTGGGCGTTGTTGAATGTTGATACCTTTTTGATCAAAGTAGAGATACTTTGACTACACATAAAACTTATATGTAAACTAGAAAGGATAGGGGGAGTATATTGTACGTTCAAAAACGAAACGAACATTGAATACCCTTTATATATGATTTGCGGATGCTATGATCACCGGTTCAAAATTTTGAATCCGCCTTAGGTATACGTGCCCCCACTCGTTCCCTCTTGATTTCATCTTGGGGTCCGGAGATCTATTGAAAGAGGACTAGGGTGGGTACATGCGAATGATACTCGGCGGAATGTTCAAATGAGGCATGCGGGAGGATGGACTCGACTAGAGGGCGACATGATCGATGGAGAAGAGGGTTGGAGAGGAATGAGAAATAAGCAACCGCCACATGATTATACTTGAACGGCTCAAATAAAAAATAAGTTGTCTCGCTTTGCCTACATAGTGAAAGGCCTAATGCGCAACGCAGAGCACTGACGCTCGAATATGGCCAGGAAAACAGGGAAACCGACATGTGGGGCACACCCGTCGGGACGACGTAGCGTAGACTAGTCCAATGGAGGAGCTGGCCCACGACCTCCTCGCCACCGACAATCGTTCATGTGGGTTGTTGGGGCCAACAACGGGGCGCAGCTCCAGCAGCGCCTCTGGACACGGCGACCGTGGTGAGCGACGCGCTCATATCATCGCTAGACATGGTCGGTTTCAGTGTGCCGAGGGTGGCGTTAGTGCTGTGGCACGACCAACGGTATGTTTGGTTTGTGCCCAAGGTTGCCCCATCAAAGCATTGGGTAGCCAAAATTTTGCCTCAGGTATTGGTTGCCCATGATTTGGCCGACATTGGCAAGAAAAATGAACTAGAGTTGGCTAGAGTTCATTGGCATGCCAAAGAAATGGCAACCATCCAAACAAAGACCAATCTTTGGGTCATGACCAAAATTTTGGTTGAGGTATTGGTTGCCCATGATTTGGCCGACATTGGCAAGAAAAATGAACTAGAGTTGGCTAGAGTTCATTGGCATGCCAAAAAAATGGCAACCATCCAAACAAAGACCAATCTTTGGGTCATGACCAAAATTTTGGTAAGGTGCACTTTGGCCACAATCCAAACACACGCCAACACCCGGCTCGTCGAGGATGCACGGGGCACCGCGACGCGTCCGCGGAGTGGTGTAGCGCGGCCAACTGCATCCTCTGGACCTGAGACCATGCCGGGTCGTCTTGCTTTTTCAATGACATGCGGGAATCGCATGTGAGCAAAGGGCATCTCCAACGTTGCCACGACCGCAGCTGACTACCTTGGCACACCAAAACCCTCGTCCCTCGCGCTGTCGCGCGGTGCGTTCCCAGCCGGCGCCAGCTGCCCACATTCATGCCATCCGTTCGTATGTCGTCGTTAAGAGGCTCGGTGCCCGAGGAACCAACTCCGGTGACTTAATGACGCACCCGGACGCTTGGCCTCACCGGAATGCACTACTTAAAGCGCCAACGCCCAGCTAACCTCCACACCATAGCGCATCGTCCTCCTACCTGGCACCACATCCGCCATGACCGCAAGTGCAAACGCTCTGTGGGAGAGCTTGTCTTCGGGGATGAAGCTCGAGGTCGCCGCCCTCGCTCAAGTCGCCTCTCACGACGCAATAGCGGCGTAGCCGGACGCGGACGCGACCGCACAAGCGGTGGCCACGCTGGCGGCCGACGACGGGAGCACCGTCAGCCACGCGTCCTACTTGCCGCCGTCCAACGTTCGGCACCGCCGAGGTCGGGGACTCCTCCGAGGATGAGTAGGGCATGGGAGGTAGCAGGGCATGGTGTGCCAACTGGCCGGTCCGTATCCCGTGTTCTACTCTTCCTCGCCGGAGACCGCACCTTTACTTCACGGGTCTTGATCCCCACCCCCGTACATAGAGATCGCAGATGGAGGACGTCGGTCGCCGCCGTAGAATAGGTTTAGGGTTGGCTTTCTTTTATTTTTCTGTCCTATAAAAGTTCGAAATGTAATGAAAATCTGCCGTGTTTGCATTAATCTCGGCCGGTGTATATGAACTTTCACAATAATATACATATTGTAGGAGTACTAGCAAGATGCCCGTGCGTTGCACGGAAGATCAAGATCTTGTGGGAGAAAAGGATGAACGAGGGAAAGCCTTATCTGCAAATGTGGAGAGGAGTGTGGGTAAATTGTCATAGTTTCCTTCCTATCCGTTAGATATAGATCGGACGTCCTATATTGCAGGATGACAGGCACACCATCATCACCAACTATGCTTTTTATTGAACCGAGACAAATCTAACGTGTGAAGTAAAATAAACACATAGGGTCTATACATACACAAATTATCTTAGGCACTCCAATAGTACGTCCACTACACATTCACGCATTTCATATCTTTCTACATCTACGGGAACCTACGAAAGGGTTAACGTAAATTGCCTCTCTCTCTCCTCCCCTGATTTTCATGGTGGTGGGCCCCTCCCTCCCCCCAATCTACAATCAACAGCTCACACGTTTCACATTACGTTAATTACGTAACTGGGATTACGTAGGTGTAGCATTACTCGTCCTAAAAAACCCAACTAAGCCAACCTCCCAGCATATCGCGCGGGAAAAGACCCGGCCGCGCCGTTTTAGTCGGGATTACCGGATTACTACTAGTAGTATCGATGGATCGCATGAAGCAACAATTTTTTTGAGGGGGCGAAGCACCTAGTTTAAAAGGAAAAATGGCGGTACACTCACAACACTCCTGTCGCGGTCGCATTGCACCCCACACACGTTCGGTCCTGCACACGGCTCACGCAAATGGAACACGCTTCGGCTTGCCTCTTCACTGTCACATGGGACTGCACTTGGAGAAACCGACCATGCGCCAAACTCCCCCCGCCCACCGTGCGAAAATCCCCCCCCCCCCCACACCCAAAAATTCCCCCCAAATCCGATTCAACCGCCCTTCGGCCAACTAGCCAATAATATTCCCCCAACCCCCCTCCCCGCTGTCCCCCTCCACTCCATTCGCTTCGCCAAAGCCGCCCTCCCTGCCGCGCCGATACGTCGGCGCCGCGGTTCGGCGATCCTCTCGCTCCCACAGTACGCTCTCGTAGACTGCCATCCTCTAGCCGCACCGCCACCTCTGGCTACGTTCGTGTGGAGACGCACGACGGTCAGCTTCTCCCACGGTACGTGCATTCTAGACTGAGGCCCCGTTCATGTCGGTGTAGCGCTGAATGTTAGCTGATAGACGCTGTTAATCTCACTGTTTGCTGAAGTAGTTTACTGTCAATATGCTCATCTTAAGAAGCTTCCTTGCCCTGTTCTGCACTCAATCTGCTTAGCTGAGATGGCATGCCAAGGCCGATTAGTTGCTAAAATATCCTGCCATATATTTATTATGACGTAGATTGCCATGGTCTAGTAGCCAATCTGTTAGGTGAAATAGCTCTACACCGTTTTATACTCGATCTTTGTTGCTGCGATGGCCTTCGATAGTTCGATGGCTGTGTGCTCGGCCTCATTGACTGCTGAAACAGCCTGCCATAATTTGGCACTCAAATCTGTTTGCTGAATTAGCTTTACATATATTTCGTTACATAGATCTGCTCGTCCAAATATCTTGCCATAGCTTTAGACATCGACCTAGGTATTTTTTTTCTGGACTTCATAAAAAAGCATATATGTTTTTCCTGTAATATCTAGTAGAAGAACTAATTTGTATGTCTAACAGATGGACATGACTTGGATAATTTCTGCTCGAAGATTCTCCGCTGCATATGTCGAGGGGGTTGAAAACTTCATGAACTTTATCAGAGCTGAGTACGGTGGTCCGAAATCAGATGTGCCCTGCCCTTGTAGCAGTTGTATGAATTCAGTTACAAGACCCCAGTCAACTATGCAAAATCATCTACACTTGTATGGGATGTCGGTCACATATACTAGGTGGGTTCATCATGGTGAAGCTGTGAACATCAATGTTATTGACTACGTGGAAGCAGCAGATCACCATCTTGATATGCCTGATGCTCAGGTGGAAGAGGAGGAGGTGGTGGTGGTGGTGGAGCTAGTGAGTTTGACCAACATTGAAACAATGCTACGAAATGCTCGTGCATTCCGTGAACTTTCACCTGCAGAACAAAAACGGTGGGCCCGCATGTTGGAACAATGCAACGTTGCTGTCACCCCAGGAAATAAGCTGTCAGTATTCTCAGCTATGGTCACCTTTCTTCAGGTGAAGACATCTGAGTGGATGACGAACAAATCATTCGATGTGATGTTGGCTGCTTTCCGCAAATCTTTCCCAGATGCGTATGAGCTGCCACACACCTACAGTAAAATGAAGAATTTCGTCCGTGCAGTTGGAATTGGATATGATATGATCCATGTTGTTCTGTTCCAGAAGGATTATGCCAACTTCAGTGAATGCCCGAAATGCAAATCATCAAGATGGAAAGATGGCGATGCTGTGAAGAGGATTCTTCATAATGTTCTGAGACATTTTCCAATTACACCAAGATTGCAGAGGTTGTTTCATGATGCTGAAACAAGAGAGGATGTACTATGGCATTCTAGGAACCAGGAGTACAGAGATCAGAATGTAATGAGCCATCCATCTCATGGTAGTGAGTGGAAAAGCTTCAATGATAAACACAAAGAGTTTGCTGCTGACCCGAGAAACATTAGACTTGGCTTAGCTTCAGATGGATTTAACCCATTTGGCCACCAGAGCGCCACATATAGCATGTGGCCAGTGCTTGTTATCCCTTACAACATGCCTCCAAATGTCTGCACCAAAGAATCAAACTACATGATGGCCTTGCTCATCCCAGGTCCAAAAAGTCCTGGAAAGGATTTTGATTTGTTCATGGAGCCTCTTGTGGAGGAACTTCAACAGCTATGGAAGGGTGTTCCACTCGAGACCTATATAGCAGCCCAATAGCTGATTTCTTTCTGCGTGCTGTTATAATTTGGTGCATCCATGATTATCCGGCTTTGGGCACTATGTCAGGGCGAACGACACATGGTTACAATGCATGTGTTTGCTGTGACAGGAATCCGCTGTCATACGCAATACTTAGCAAGATCTGTTACATTGGACACCGCCGTTTCTTTGCCAAGGACAAGCCGCATCCTATAAAATACCGAAGAGATGTGTTCAATGCAAAGCATGAAAACCGTGATGCGCCAAAGAGGCTCACCGCCGATGAGTTGCAAGTGGAATTAGAGAAGGTCAGGCATATTACACCAGGAAACCATCCTAGTAATGGTAGCGGGAAAAGGAAGCGTGGCAGGGTAGAAGAGAGATTATTGTTTACCCGCAGGTCCACTTTGTGGGACTTGGAGTATTGGAAAGATTTGGATCTGCGGCATAATCTTGATGTGATGCACATCGAGAAAAATATATGTGACAGCATTATCGGCACACTTCTTAATATTGAAGGCAAGACGAAAGATACCTTAAAATCTAGGATTGATTTGACACACCTGGGTATCAGAAAGGATTTGCAGGTGCAAGATGAAGGTAAACCACGGGATATGGCACCAGCTGTGTACGTGTTGGACAAGGTAAAAAGAAAAGAATTATGTGAGGTCCTGTCACGTGTGAGATTCCCACATGGATTTGCTTCCAACCCTGAAAGGAGAGTCAGTGCAGATGGAAACAAGGTACAAGGGTTGAAAACTCATGGCTGCCACGTCCTACTTCAAAGGGTTTTACCTGTTATCCTTAGAGGATTGGGCCGCCCTAACTTATACAGAGCAGTTGCAGAGTTGGGACAATTCTTCAGGGAACTCTGCAGTAGGAATATCAGGATAGACGCTTTGGAGCGTCTTAGAGACAAGATACCAACTATCCTATGCGACCTTGAGAAGATATATCCTCCAGCCTTCTTTGATGTGATGGTGATTTTGGTTGTTCATCTACCTGATGAGGCACTACTTAGAGGTCCAGTACAGTATGGCTGGATGTACCCTATTGAAAGGCGGCTAGGCACTTTCAAGGGCTATGTTAGTAACAGAGCTAGACCCGAGGGTTCCATTGCAGAGGCCTACATTGCTACAGAAGCGTTGACATTCTGCTCAAAATACATTGAAACAGCTGATCAGCTTAGCAAAGAGGTGGGTGAAGACAATCCCGGGCTCAATGTTTTCGATTATTCTGTTCGAGTTACAGGGAAGAGTCGACAAGAGGACAAACCTAAAGATTTGGAAAAAATGGTTTGGTATGTGTTGAATAACTGTCCTGAGATACTACCTTATATCAAGTAAGTGTAGTACTGTAGCTTATACATCGTAATCTACTAAACTTGCAGCACATTCTTATATATTTAGATGTTTGACGCGATCACTATGTTGTGCAGCATCTACAAAGAGGAGTTACTGCCGCAAAATCCAAGAAACATTAACAAACTGGTTATGGCAGGATTTGCGAAATGGTTCAAGAACCATGTAAGCTTTTGAAGTGCACTGTCAGTTTTTTTTTAATATATTGAGTATATAAGATGATCAGCTTGTCTATTTTCTAACCATAGGTTAAGAAGATGCGGGAGGATGGGCAGGCAGTTGATGATGCCCTTTACTCACTAGCAATGGGTCTTGATACTCGGGTAAGACATTATGAATCTTGGGTTGTTGGAGATGTGCGCTACAACACCCTTGCACGAGACGAAGGCAGGAAGACACAAAACAGTGCCATCATGAGCACGGATACGTATGACAAAGAGACAACTGAAATGTATGCTAACATAACAGACATTGTTCAGTTGCAGTATATCTCCAGTTTCGAGGATCATCGGTGTGTGGTTCTGTTGTGCTGTCGTTGGTATAACCTGTTTTCCAGGATCGCAAAACCCAGAGCTGATGATTATTTCAAATCCATCAATGTCAAGGCGGCGTACCAGACCAACGAGCCTTTTATTTTGGAAAATCAAGCAACACCGATATTTTTCTTGGAAGACACATTTGCACGTAGCGATGACTGGAGAGTATTGCAAAGGTTTGAGCAGAGGAATTCGTTTAATGAAGTTGCACAACAAGATGATGCTTACACTGCTCGTGATGTACAAGATAACACAGATGTTCCTAATATCTTTGAGAACCATCACGTCAATGACGCCGGCGAAAAGATTGCCTATCGTGTTGTGGACATACAAGAGTTGATCAAGAAGAAGCCAACGTTTGAGGACGAAGAAGAAGATGACACCGTGGGGAATTATGATTCAGACTGATACACATGGCGAAGATGTTGACACTGCTGCTGCGGATGATGATTACATTGCTTTTGTCGTATTTGCCTGTCAGAAGACGTTTTTTATCTACTATGTGAAATTGTGTTTGCTATGACAACTGAAACCTGATGAACATGTTGTTTAGTATTTTGCTGTGAGAACATCACTTGTTATGTATGCTGATTTGTGTTTGGTGATTGTATGACAACTAAAACATGATGACATTGTTGTTTAGTTGTACTCATATTTGGCTGTGAAACTTGAATTTGATGACATAGTTTGTTGTTGGACTGCAATTTGCTCGACGTCTTCGAATGAGAACAAAGCTGACCCGGCAGGGCCTCTGCTATTTATTTATTTATATTAGCAAAAGTGGATACCCCCTGATTTCCGTTAATAGAAATCATTAGATGTTCACAACACTACGCCTAGCCTGCTACACAGGTTTCATTCATTACTAGTTTCAGCAAAGTGCTCATGTCGTAGCCACTGAATACATCACGAGTGCTACATACACTGCAAATAAAGAGACAATCATCGTACAGAGCACATCGATTTTGCACATTATCTTCACAAGCTCTTTCATCTCCTCATTGCTGTCAAGGCCGTTCAGCAGCTGTTGCTTGGCCATGATCAGAGGAACTGCATCTTTAACCTTCTGCTCTGCATCTTTCTCTTCTGCTGTTCCTTCAGTTACTTGTCCAACACCCCGACCTGCTGGTATTGGGATTCCTCGGCTAACCAAATAATCAGCATAGTTGCATTCCCCCACATCAGCAACTTCCCAGAAATACAAATCACACAAATCTTCCCTTTTCTGCACGAATCAAATTGGAAGATCATCAACCAAACTATTAAAAAAATCAGCAACTGAAAGCAGCAGAACAACACTTCAACATATTATTACCCCATGATTCGGGCATTTGTAGAAGACTCGGCCAGGGTTGCGGATTGTGGTTGAGACACAACAGATGACTCTGCGTGATTTGCAGCAGTGGCACCACACCAACGACAGCGGGTTGCGATGAGAAATCGGCTGCGCTGCGCATGCCGACGGGGGTGTGATGAGACCCACAGGCGATGGTACGGGTGGCGACTTGGCGCATATCTGGTTGTTGCCTGCTGAAGAGCAGGTGGACGAGCAGCCAGCGGACATGGTTGTTGCGGCCAGAGCTTCTGATGCTAGGCAGAGTAAGTAGAGAAGAGGAGAAGCGAACGTTGCATATGTCAGTTTCATTACTTGCAGAGTAGCATAGCACCATATATAGCCATAGTCTAGGTTTGGATTCGAACCAGCTATAGGAGCACGTCTTTCTTTTTTCTAAAACTCGGCAACGTCTCTTTACTGGTACACTAGCTTGTTCTGTACGCCTTCCCAAGTCTTTGATTTTCTTTCCCTTTTTTGCGAGGAAGGAAGGAGGACAAAATTGAGAGTTCCTGGGACTCGAACCCAAGACCTCTCGGTTGAAAACCAAGGGTGCTAGTCACTTATGTGGCGAACGTTCCCTGTGAGGAGGACGGCAGACGAACGCATTTTCCTCGTAGTTTTCTTCCTATATATAAAAAAGTATGCTACTTGGTGTCCGCTTAGTCAACAAACGATTGTGCCAACCTTGACCGTTGGATTGACATTCAACTTCTGTCGCGTTTCTTCAGTCTCTTCTTCCTCGAGCCGCCAAAGCCAAACCAGCGCCGGCGGGACCGCCTGCTCCCGCCTCCCACGGCTGGCTGTGATCATCCCCGGCTCCTGTTCGTTCCTGTCCGAGGCCTCACCATCGTCCTCCGCCTTGGTTCGCTCGCCGCGGCGCCGCCCTCCGGTGTTGTCAACATGGTCAACAACCAAGAGGAATAAGGAGATGACTGTACATGGTGAGGATGACAGTAGGGACCCAACAGCGCGCGCAGTAATTTTGTTTTTTCGGGACGGAGAAGGGTATCAACTGGGTTGTGCGGGACCCGTGGCCCATCTAGCCTAGGCTTTTATTTCATATGTTTAGCACATGACCAACCCAGTTTGTTTTTTTTCTTTTTAAAAATGGCTAGTTAGCTCTTTTGTTCTTTGCAGAATAACCAACGTAGGCCTACTAGCTTTTCTACGCCCTGCTGGGCCGGAAATCTTTCAAGACGAGGAGGGATGCATTTTGCCCAGAAAATGGGCTATAAGTAATAAGAAATGGGCTATAAGTAATAAGAAATGGGCTATCAGTAATAATAAATGGGCTGTAAAATGAAAAAATACAGCAAACAGGCAATTAGTTCCAAAATACTGTTTTCTTTCGGATTTTGATATTTTAAATTTCATTGTTTTTGTGCGGGTAAAATTTCATTGAATTTAAATTAAGGTATATTTAGATTTAAAATTAATTTGAATCTGGCTAGAAATTTCGGGTTGTATGCTGTTTGGGACAGATTTGGAGGCTGACTTGTGGGTCTACTAGGTTGACGTGTACTTTGGTTTTGTCAACTTAGTCCACAAACGATTCTAGCAGCACTGACCGTTGGATGTTAATCCAACGGCCGTGCTGCTTCTTCAATATCTGATGTTCTTGCTCTAGCCGCCCAAACCAGCTCCGGTGGGACTGGCTGCTCCCACCTCCCGTGGTCGGCTGTGCTGCCGCACAGGCCGCACCGCCCCACCCTACTTCATTGCTGGCCAGGCCATTCCTCTACTCACCCACACCTCCTGTTATTTTCCGGCGACGGCAGCCAGACCAGTAAACCCTCGTACTCCCCACCGCGTGGGCAACCATTTTCGAGTCTTCCCCGGCTCCGTGTCGTTCCCTTCCTAGGCCTCGCCGTCGTCCACCGCCATGGTGCTCTCGGCGTGGCCTGGTCAACGTGGTCAACGAACGACATCCATTGGCCGTGGACTGTACGTGCAAAATAATGATTCCTCCACCTCACAGCTGGGACCCACCGGAAGGGCCTCTGTATTTTGTGAAAAAACGTTCCCCCGCTGACATGTCGGACCCACCAGCTATATCTTCGCACGCAAGGAAGTGCCTCCTTATTACGCACAAAAAAATGAATACCCCCTGCTAGCTGGGACCCACCATAGTGGGAGGATGACTTGTGGGCCAACTAAGTTGACGGGGACGGAGGGCTTTCTCAACTTAGTCAATATGAACGATATTAGCTCCAGTGACCGTACGATGTCCATCCAACGGCCGTAGTGCTTCTTCAACCTCTGGTCTTCTTGCTCCAGTCGCCCAAAGCAGCGCCGGTCGTGCCGCATGCTCCTACCTCCTGTGGCCGGCTGTGCTCCCGCGGAGGCCTCACCGCCCCTACTATTCCCATCGCTGGCCAGGCCCTACGATGACGGCAGCCTCACATCGCAGCCGAACCAGTGAACCCTCGTACTCCTCTCCGCGCGGGCTTCCACTGCCGCGTCTTCCCCGGCTCCGCGTCATCCCCTTCCTAGGCCTCGCCGTCGTCCACCGCCGTGGTGCTCTCGGCGCGGCCTGGTCAACGTGGTCAAGGAACGACTTCCATCGGACGTGGACTATACGTGAAGAGGCTGACAGCTGGGTCCACGGCCGCAGCAAGGAAATGCCTCCTTATTACGCAGAAAATAGTGATTCCTCCACCTGATAGCTGGGACCCACCGGACAGGACCCACCAGCTTCATCTTCGCACGCAAGGAAGTGCGTCCGGGCAAAAAAAACGATTCCCCCCTGACTGCTGGGACCCACCAGCTACACCTTCGCACGAAGGAAGTGCGTCTGGGCAAAAAAAACGATTCGCCCCCCTGACTGCTGGGACCCACCGGCTACATCTTCACACGCAAGGAAGTGCGTCCGGGCAAAAAAACGATTCACCCCCTGACTGCTAGGACCCACCAGCTACATCTTCGCAGGCAAGGAAGTGCCTGACAGTCGGGACCCACCTGGTCGAAGCGTACGTAGCGTTGTCATTCTGGTCGCGAACGTGTACGTACATACTGGTCGATATAGAGGCGCGCACGTGTCGTAGTAGACGCGCACACGTGTCGTAGTAGAGGCGTGCACGTAGCATGTACACGTACGTACAGCGGCCAGGGTGCAAGAAAGAAAATACGGCCACGTATGTGTACATACAGGCGGGGTCTCGAACGCCTACTCGCGCATACGTACGGCCAGGGCTCGTGTACATGGCTGGGTTGGAACTGAGAAACAGCGTCGTCGTCGTGTTCATGGGGAGGCAACGGAATGCGTCGTGTTCATGGGGAGGCAACGGAACGCGTGGGAGCCAACCGGCTGGGTCGGAACGGAATGCGTGGTCGTGTTCATCGGGAGGGCTCGGACGGAACAGGCGATGGAAACGAGGCATGGCGTACCGCAAAACGGAGGAAACGGACCTCCTACATTCGGAACGGGGTCCTATTGATCGGGAGGGGTGTGGCGTACCGCAAAACGGAGGAAACAGACCTCCTATGGTGGAAACGGGGGTCCTGTTGATCGGGAGGGGTGTGGCGTACCGCAAAACAGACGAAACAGACCTCCTACGGTCGAAACTGGGGTCCTGTTGATCGGGAGGGGTGTGGCGTACCGCAAAACGGACGAAACGGACCTCCTACGGTCGAAACGGTGGTCCTGTTGATCGGGAGGGGTGTGCCGTACCGCAAAACGGACGAAACGGACCTCCTACGGTCGAAACGGGGGTCCTGTTCATCGGGAGGGGTGTGGCGTACCGCAAAACGGGACTCCACAGGATACTGTTCATCTCCACCGTCGACCTCCTCCAGCCTCCACGGGCTACCGTCGACCTCCTCCAGCCTCCACGGGCTCCTGTTCATCCAGCCTCCACCGCGCGCTACTCCACCGGCTACTGTTCAACCACTCCTCCATGGGCACCCCTCCACCGTCTACTGTTCATCCAGCCCTCCACACTATGGGGTCCTGTTCAACCACCCCTCCGCGGGCACCCCTCCACCGTCTACTGTTCATCCAGCCCTCCACACCACGGGGTCCTGTTCATCCAGAGGCAACGCCACCGCTCACTGTTCATCCAGCCCCCCGTTCAACGCTCACTGTTCATCCAATCGATCGGCTTCAGTTAGCAGCAGTAGCAAAGGAATCGCTCGATCGGGTTCAGTTAACAGCCATCGATCGATCGCTCAGGTTCAGTAACGCGTAGCTTGCAGTGCAATCGCTCGGGTTCAGTTAGAGCCCAACGCCTCGCTCGGGTTCAGTTAGAGACAACGCCTCGCACACACGCGCGTACGTGTACGAGAAAAACGCGCATCGCTTGGCCCCCGACCACCCACTATCACCGGGAACTCCCCGAAATTTTCCTCCCCCTCGCTTCTACCACGGTTTTTTCCGTCATGGACGGCCCAAAGAATGTCATGCAGCTGCGTATCCGGCCTGCGCAGGACGAAAAGCCCATTTTCTGTCATGACTTTTTGTCATAGAAATAGGAGCCCACCACATCTATGATGATACCGGGTTTTGTCACACTTATCGTCATAGAAGTGTCATATGTATGACAGAATTTTTTTTTGTTCGGCCCAAAATGTCACGGATGTGTCTTTTTTTGTAGTGATGTATGTCTTGCCGTGCTTACCTATGGTGAAAATGGGATATCATGTGCTCCACTTGATGTATGTTTTGGTGATCAACTTGCGGGTTCTTCCCATGAACCTATGCATAGGGGTTGGCACACGGTTTCGTCTTGACCCTCCGGTAGAAACTTTGGGGCACTCTTTGAAGTACTTTGTGTTGGTTTGAATAGATGAATCGGAGATTGTGTGATGCATATCGAATAATCATACCCATGGATACTTGAGGTGACATTGGAGTATCTAGGTGACATTAGGGTTTTGGTTGATTTGTGTCTTAAGGTGTTATTCTAGTACGAACTCTATGATAGATCAAACGGAAAGAATAGCTTTGTGTTATTTTACTGCGGACTCTTGAATAGATCGATCCGAAAGAATAACTTTGAGGTGGTTTCGTACCCTACCATAATCTCTTCGTTTGTTCTCCGCTATTAGTTACTTTGGAGTGACTCTTTGTTGCATGATGAGGGATAGTTATATGATCCAAGTATGTCATTATTGTTGAGAGAACTTGCACTAGTGAAAGTATGAACCCTAGGCCTTGTTTCAACACATTGCAATACCGTTTACGCTCACTTTTATCATTAGTTACCTTGTTGTTTTTATATTTTCATATTAAAAAAACCTATATCTATCATCCATATTGCACTTGTATCACCATCTCTTCGCCGAACTAGTGCACCTATACAATTTACCATTGTATTGGTTGTGTTGGGGACGCAAGAGACTCTTTGTTATTTGGTTGCAGGGTTGTTTGAGAGAGACCATCTTCATCCTACGCCTCCCACGGATTGATAAACCTTAGGTCATCCACTTGAGGGAAATTTGCTACTGTCCTACAAACCTCTGCACTTGGAGGCCCAACAACGTCTACAAGAAGAAGGTTGTGTAGTAGACATCAATCTCTTTTCTGGCGCCGTTGTCGGGGAGGTTAGTGCTTGAAGGTATATCTTTAGATGTTGCAAACAAATCTTTTTGTTTCTTGTTTTATCACTAGTTTAGTCTATAAAAGAAAACTACAAAAAAATGGAATTAAGGGTGCCTCATATGCTTCATCTTTTTAATGTCTTCCGTGAAAATAAGGATTCCGATAATTGTGCTCAATTGCTAGAGGAAGAATGCTTTAAAATGTTTGGCACTAAATATTTGAATGATGAGCATGATTGCAATGTTGTTAGTATGAATTCTTTGAATACCCATGATGCTAATGATATGCAAAGCCACAAGCTTGGGGATGCTATGTTTGATGAACATGATATGTTTAGTCCCCCAAATTTTGATGAGCAAATTTACTGTGATGAAAGCATGCCTCCTATTTATGATGATTATTGTGATGACACGTATGCTATAAAGAATAAACATAACCATGAAACTTGTCATCATGATTTTAATTTTCAATTGGATTATGCTTCACATGATAGTTATTTTGTTGAATTTGCTCCCACTACTATTGATGAGAAGAATTTTGCTTATGTGGAGAGTAGTAAATTTTCTATGCTTGTAGATCATGACAAGAATGCTTTAGGTGCTGGTTATATTGTTGAATTCATTCATGATGCTACTGAAAATTATTATGACGGAGGAATATATGATTGTAGGAATTGCAATAATATCAAGTTTCCTCTCTATGTGCTTAAAATCTTGAAGTTATGCTTGTTTTGCCTTCCTATGCTAGTTGATTATTGTTCCCATAAATTGTTTGCTCACAAAATCCCTATGCATAGGAAGTGAGTTAGACTTAAATGTGCTAGTCATATTCTTCATGATGCTCTCTTTATGTTTCAATTATAATCTTTTTTTGTGAGCATCATTGAAATCATCATGCCTAGCTAGGGGTGTTAAACGTTAGCACTTGTTGGGAGGCAACCCAATTTTATTTTAGTTTCTTGCTTTTTGGTTCTGTTTAGAAATAAATAATCTATATAGCCTCTGGTTAGATGTGATTTTATGTTTTAATTAGTGTTTGTGCCAAGTTAAACCTATAAGATCTTCTTGGATGATAGTTATTTGATCTTGCTGAAAATTCCAGAAACTCTCTGTTCACGAAAACAATTGTTAAAAATCACCAGAACGTGATAAAATACTGATTCCAATTGAACGGATCAATAATCAAATTATCTAGGTCGTCCTATTTTGGCAGATTTTTCTGAGTTCCAGAAGTTTGCGTTTGATACAGATTACTATAGACTGTTCTGTTTTTGACATATTCTCTTTTCTATGTGTTGTTTGCTTATTTTGATGAATCTATGAGTAGTATCGGAGGGTATGAACCATAGAGAAGTTGGAATACAGTAGATATTACACCAATATGAATTTAGAATGAGTTCACAACAGTACCTAAGTGGTTATTTATTTTCTTATACTAACGGAGCTTACGAGTTTTATGTTGAGTTTTGTGTTGTGAACTTTTCAAGTTTTGGGTAAAGATTCGATGGACTATGGAATAAGGAGTGGCAAGAGCCAAAGCTTGGTGATGCCCAAGGCACCCCAAGGTAATATTCAAGGACAACCAAGAGCCTAAGCTTGGGGATGCCCCGGAAGGCATCCCCTCTTTCGTCTTCGTCCATCGGTAACTTTACTCGGAGCTATATTTTTATTCACCACATGATATGTGTTTTGCTTGGAGCGTCATTTTATTTTCTTTTTTTTTGCTTGCTGTTTGAATAAAATACCAAGATCTGAAATTCATAAATGTTAGAGAGTCTTCACATAGTTGCATAATTATTCAACTACTCATTGATCTTCACTTATATCTTTCGGAGTAGTTTGTCATTTGCTCTAGTACTTCACTTATATCTTTTTAGAGCATGATGGCAGTTTTATTTTGAAGAAATATATGAACTCTCATGCTTCACTTATATTATTTTGAGAGTCTTAAACAGCATGGTAATTTGCTTTGGTTATAAATTTAGTCCTAATATGATAGGCATCCAAGAGGGATATAATAAAAACTTTCATACAAAGTGCATTGAATACTATGTGAAGTTTGATTCCTTATGATTGTTTTGAGATATGAGGATGGTAATATTAGAGTCATGCTAGTTAGTAGTTGTGATTTTGAGAGATACTTGTGTTAAAGTTTGTGATTCCCGTAGCATGCACGTATGGTGAACCGTTATGCGATGAAGTCGGAGAATGATTTATTTATTGATTGTCTTCCTTATGAGTGGCGGTCGGGGACGAGCGATGGTTTTTTCCTACCAATCTATCCCCCTAGGAGCATGCGCGTAGTACTTCGTTTCGATAACTAATAGATTTTTGCAATAAGTATGTGAGTTCTTTATGACTAATGTTGAGTCCATGGATTATACGCACTCTCATCCTTCCACCATTGCTAGCCTCTCTAATACTGCGCACCTTTCGCCGGTATCATACACCCACCATATACCTTCCTCAAAACAGCCACCATACCTACCTATTATGGCATTTCCATAGCCATTCCGAGATATATTGCCATGCAACTTTTCACTGTTCCGTTTATTATGACACGCTCCATCATTGTCATATTGATTTGCATGATCATGTAGTTGACATTGTATTTGTGGCAAAGACACTGTTCATAATTATTTCATACATGTCACTCATGAGTCATTGCACATCCCGGTACACCGCCGGAGGCATTCATATAGAGTCATATTTTGTTCTAAGTATCGAGTTGTAATTCTTGAGTTGTAAGTAAATAAAAGTGTGATGATCATCATTATTAGAGCATTGTCCCAGTGAGGAAAGGATGATGGAGACTATGATTCCCCCACAAGTCGGGATGAGACTCCGGACTAAAAAGAAAGAAAAAAAGAGGCCATAAAAAAAGAAAGAAAAGGCAAAAAAACAAAAAAAACAAAAAAAAATGAGAGAAAAAGAGAGAAGGGGCAATGCTACTATCCTTTTACCACACTTGTGCTTCAAAGTAGCACCATGATCTTCATAATAGAGAGTCTCCTATGTTGTCACTTTCATATACTAGTGGGAATTTTACATTATAGAACTTGGCTTGTATATTCCAATGATGGGCTTCCTCAAGATGCCCTAGGTCTTCGTGAGCAAGCAAGTTGGATGCACACCCACTTAGTTTCTTTTGTTGAGCTTTCATACACTTATAGCTCTAGTGCATCCGTTGCATGGCAATCCCTACTCACTCACATTGATATCTATTGATGGGCATCTCCATAGCCCGTTGATACGCCTAGTTGATGTGAGACTATCTTCTCCTTTTTGTCTTCTCCACAACCACCATTCTATTCCACCTATAGTGCTATGTCCATGGCTCACGCTCATGTATTGCGTGAAGATTGAAAAAGTTTGAGAACATCAAAAGTATGAAACAATTGCTTGGCTTGTCATCGGGGTTGTGCATGATTTAAATATTTTGTGTGGTGAAGATAGAGCATAGCCAAACTATATGATTTTGTAGGGATAGCTTGCTTTGGCCATGTTATTTTGAGAAGACATAATTGCTTGGTTAGTATGCTTGAAGTATTATTGTTTTCATGTCAATATTAAACTTTTGTTTTGAATCTTATGGATCTGAATATTCTTGCCACAATAAAGAAGATTACATTGATAAATATGTTAGGTAGCATTCCACATCAAAAATTCTGTTTTTATCATTTACCTACTCGAGGACGAGCATGAATTAAGCTTGGGGATGCTGATACGTCTCCAACGTATCTATAATTTTTTATTGTTCCATGCTATTATATTATCTGTTTTGGATGTTTATGGGCTTTATTAAACACTTTTATATTATTTTTGGGACTAACCTATTAACCGGAGGCTCAGCCCAAATTGCTGTTTTCTTGCCTATTTCAGTGTTTCGCAGAAAAGGAATATCAAACGGAGTCCAAACGGAATGAAACCTTTGGGAGAGTTATTCTTGGAACGGAAGCAATCCAGGAGACTTGGAGTTGAAGTCAAGGAAGCTTCGAGGTGGCCACGAGGCAGGGAGGCGCGCCTGCCCCCTGGGCACGCCCCCACCCTCGTGGGCCCCTCCTGGCTCCCTTGACCGACTTCTTTCGCCTATATATGTCCATATACCCTAAAAACATGGGAGAGCAGAATAGATCGGGAGTTCTGCCGCTGCAAGCCTCTGTAGCCACCAAAAACCAATCGGGACCCTGTTTCGGCACCCTGCCGGAGGGGGGATCCCTCACCGGTGGCCATCTTCATCATCCCAACACTCTCCATGACAAGGAGGGAGTAGTTCACCCTTGGGGCTGAGGGTATGTACCAGTAGCTATGTGTTTGATCTCTCTCTCTCTCGTGTTCTTGAGGTGATACGATCTTGATGTATCGCGAGCTTTGCTATTATTGTTGGATCTTATGATGTTTCTCCCCCTCTACTCTCTTGTAATGGATTGAGTTTTCCCTTTGAAGTTATCTTATCGGATTGAGTCTTTAAGGATTTGAGAACACTTGATGTATGTCTTGCCGTGCTTATCTGTGGTGGCAATGGGATATCACGTGATCCACTTGATGTATGTTTTGGTGATCAACTTGCGGGTTCCGCCCATGAACCTATGCATAGGGGTTGGCACACGGTTTCGTCTTGACTCTCCGGTAGAAACTTTGGGCCACTCTTTGAAGTACTTTGTGTTGGTTTGAATAGATGAATATGAGATTGTGTGATGCATATCAAATAATCATACCCATGGATACTTGAGGTGACATTGGAGTATCTAGGTGACACTAGGGTTTTGGTTGATTTGTGTCTTAAGGTGTTATTCTAGTACGAACTCTATGATGGATCGAACGGAAAGAATAGCTTTGTGTTATTTTACTACGGACTCTTGAATAGATTGATCCGAAAGAATAACTTTGAGGTGGTTTCGTACCCTACCGTAATCTCTTCGTTTGTTCTCCGCTATTAGTGACTTTGGAGTGACTCTTTGTTGCATGACGAGGGATAGTTATATGATCCAAGTATGTTATTATTGTTGAGAGAACTTGCACTAGTTAAAGTATGAACCCTAGGCCTTGTTTCAACACATTGCAATACCGTTTACGCTCACTTTTATCATTAGTTACCTTGCTGTTTTTATATTTTTAGATTACAAAAACCTATATCTATCATCCATATTGCACTTGTATCACCATCTCTTCGCCGAACTAGTGCACCTATACAATTTACCATTGTATTGGGTGTGTTGGGGACACAAGAGACTCTTTGTTATTTGGTTGCAGGGTTGTTTGAGAGAGACCATCTTCATCCTACGCCTCCCACGGATTGATAAACCTTAGGTCATCCACTTGAGGGAAATTTGCTACTGTCCTACAAACCTCTGCACTTGGAGGCCCAACAACGTCTACAAGAAGAAGGTTGTGTAGTAGACATCAATGTCTTCTGGCCCAAGAAAAATCATCAAAAAGTTTTGTTTCGTTTGGACTCCGTTTAGTAATGATTTTGTGTAAAATACGAAAACAAGGGGAAAATAGCAACTAGCACTGGGCACTACTTTAATAGGTTAGTCCAAAAAAATGATATAAAATAGCATAATAATGCATATAAAACATCCAAGATGGATAATATAATAGCATGGAACAATAAAAAATTATAGATACGTTGGAGACGTATCATGATGCTCTTTTTCAAATTGGTCCGCTAAAAGCCCTAGATCTCCTCAGAATCATGGTGATAGAACAAGTGCCTAATCAATTTTTCAGCCCATCTTCTTGTTCTGCTCATGAATAATTCAAACACCCATTTTAGTCTAGATCAGTTCGTTTTGGTCGAAAATTTAAGCCCAAATTCCTTGGTAGCTAGCTATCACTCCAGACACTTATACTGCTACCATCGAACAAACTCCAAATGACACCTTTTTAAGCAGGCTTTCTAGAGGAATTGGGGATGGCCCCAATTAAGGAGGATATTGTAAGGGTAGCTAAGCACACTACAAAAAAAAGACACATCCGTGACATTTTGGGCCGAACGAATTTTTTTTCTGTCATACATATGACACTTCTATGACGATAATTGTGACAAAACTCGGTATCATCATAGATGTGGTGGGCTCCTACTTCTATGACAAAAAATCATGACAGCAAATGGGCTTTTCGTCCTGGGCTGGCCGAAGACGCAGCTGCATGACATTCTTTGGGCCGTCCATGACGGGAAAAACCGTGGTAGAAGCGAGGGCGAGGAAAATTTCGGGGAGTTCCCGGTTACGGTGGGAGGTCGGGGTCGAGCGATGCGCGTTTCTCTCGTACACGTATGCACGTGTGTGCGAGGCGTTGGATCTAACTGAACCCGAGCGAGGCGTTGGGCTCTAACTGAACCCGAGTGATTGCACTGCAGGCTACGCGTTACTGAACCCGAGCGATCAATCGATGGCTGTTAACTGAACCCGATCGAGCGATTCCTTCGCTACTGCTGCTAACTGAAGGCGATCGATGCTGCCTCTGGATGAACAGTGAGCGTTGCTGGGGGGGTTGGATGAACAGTTCCCGGTGGGGGTGGATGAACAGGACCCCGTGGTGTTGCCTCTGGATGAACAGGACCCCGATCGATCGAGCCGGTTGGGGCTGGATGAACAGGACTCCATGGAGGGAAGGATGAACAGGACCACCCCGTGGAGGGCAGAATGAACAGTAGGCGGTGGAGGGCTGGATGAATAGTAGCCCGTGGAGGCGTGGTTGAACAGGAGCCCGTGGAGAGGGCTGGTTGAACAGTAGCCGGTGGAGTAGCGCGTGGTGGAGGCTGGATGAACAGGAGCCCGTGGATGAACAGTCGCAGGTGGAGGCTGGAGGAGGTCGACGGTGGATGAACAGTAGCCCGTAGAGGCTGGAGGGGGTCGACGGTGGAGATGAACAGTGTACCGTGGAGTCCCGTTTTGCGGTACGCCACACCCCTCCCGATGAACAGGACCCCCTTTTCAACCGTAGCGCTCCAACACAAGTCCGTTTCCTCCGTTTTGCGGTACGCACACCCCTCCTGATCAACAGGACCCCCGTTTCGACCGTAGGAGGTCCGTTTCCTCCGTTTTGCGGTACACCAGACCCCTCCCGATGAACAGGATCCCGTTGCAAACGTGGCCGGTCAAACACAAGGCCGTTTCCTCCGTTCTGCGGTACGCTAGGCCTCGTTTCCATCGGCTATTCCGTCCAAGCCCTCCCGATGAACACGACGACGCATTCCGTTCCCACCCAGCCGGTTGGCTCCCCATGAACACGACGACGATGCTGTTTCTCCGTTCCGACCCAGCCATGTACACGAGCCCTGGCCGTACGTATGCGCGAGTAGGCGTTCGAGACCCTGCCCGTATGTACGTACGTGGCCGTATTTTCTTTCTTGCACACTGGCCGCTGTACGTACGTGTACATGCTACGTGCGCGCCTCTACTACGACACGTGCGCGCCTCTACATCGACCGGTATGTACGTACACGTTCGCGACCAGAATGACAATGCTATGTACGCTTCGACCAGGTGGGTCCCGACTGTCAGGCACTTCATTGCCTGCGAAGATGTAGCTGGTGGGTCCCAGCAGTCAGGGGGGCGAATCGTTTTTTTTTTGCCCGGACGCACTTCCTTGCGTGCGAAGATGTAGCTAGTGGGTCCCCGCAGTCAGGGGGAAACGTTTTTTTCGCGAAATACGGTGGCCCATCCGGTGGGTCCTCGCTGTCAGGTGGAGGAATAATTAATTCCGCGTAATAAGGAGGCACTTCCTTGCTGCGGCTGTGGACCCAGCTGTCAGCCTCTCCATGTACAGTCCATGTCCGGTGGAAGCCGTTCCTTGACCACGTTGACCACGCCGCGCCGAGAGCACCAGGGCGGTGGACGACGGCGAGGCCTAGGAAGGGGATGTCGCGGAGCCGTGGAAGATGCGGCAGTGGAAGCCCGCGCGGAGAGGAGTACGAGGGTTCACTGGTTCGGCTGCGGTGTGAGGCTGCCGTCGCCGCAGGGCCTGGCCAGCGGTGGGAATAGTAGGGGGCGGTGAGTTCTCAGCACAGCCGGCCACGGGAGGCACGAGCATGTGGCACGAACGGCGCTACTTTGGGCGGTTGGAGCAACAAGACCAGAGGTTGAAGAAGGACTACGGCCGTTGGGTGGACATCATACGGCCACTGGAGCTAGAATCGTGCATATTAACTAAGTTGACAAAGCCCTCCGTCCCCGTCAACTTAGTAGGCCCACAAGTTAGCCTACCACTATACTGGGTCCCAGCTAGCAGGGGGAGTATTCATTTTTGTGTGCGTAATAAGGACGCACTTCCTTGCGTGCGAAGATATAGCTGGTGGGTCTGAGCTGTCAGCGGCGGTAACATTTTTTTCGCGAAATACAGAGGCCCTTTCGGTGGGTCCCAGATGTCAGGTGGAGGAATCATTATTTTGCGCGTAATAAGGAGGCATTTCCTTGCGTGCGGCCGTGGACCCAGCTGTCAGCCTCTCCACGTATAGTCCACTTCAGATGCATGTTGGTCGTTGACCACGTTGACCAGGCCGCGCCGGGAGCACCAGGGCGGTGGACGACGGCGAGGCCTAGGAAGGGAATGACACGGAGGTAGGGAAGACTCGGCAGTTGTTTCCAACACGGAGGGGACTACGACTATACGAGGGTTTACTGGTTCGTCTGCTGTCGCCGGAGAATAACAACAGGTGTGGGTGAGTAGAGGGATGGCCAGGCCAGCGATGGGAGTACGGTGGGGCGATGAAGCCTGCGCGGCAGTACAGCCGGCCGCGGGGAGGAGGGAGCAGGCAGTCCCGCCGGCGCTTGTTTGAGCGGCTGGAGCAGGAAGAGCAGAGATTGAAGAAGCACGACGGCCGTTGGATGGACATCCAACAGTCACTGCTTGTGCGTCAACCTTTTTTTAGGAAAGCCTCAAATCTGTGGAAAACAGCATACAACCCATCTGCCATTATTTCTAATAATTTACAGCCCATTTGCTAATTCTGAAGGGTTTTTTTGGAGCCCATATTCTTTTTGTTAGCATTACAGCCCATATTGTGGCCACGGTTAAAAAATTATACGAAATGTTGCATATTTCGGTGCGGTCCGAACTGTTTTTAATCCCGAAATTTCGAGTCACATTCAAACTGATTTCAAAAATAAATGTATATCAATATAAAATCCAACAAATTGTCCATGCATAAAAATTAATGCAATTTAAAATCTTGAAATGAAAAAAATAAATTTGAAAGTAATTGCCGGTTTGATGTGTTTTAAAAATGTACAGCCCATTTCTCATTACTGATAGGCCATTTTCTCGTCTAGCCGAATGAAGCTCTCCTCGTCTTGAAAGATTTGCAGCCCAATAGGCCTGACAAAGCAACTTACTTGGCAAATCACAAAAAAACTGGGCTTGCCATTTTCAGAAAGAAAAAAAACTACTGGGCTGGTCTGTGGTAAACATAAAAGAGAAGGTTGTCTAGACATGCCAGAGTGCCCCGCACAGCCCAGTTGACACCCTGCTTCCGTCTCAAAAACAAATTAGATAAATGCCACAACAAATATGGCGATTCATAAAAATGCCACTGCAATTTCCAAACTTTGAAAAATGCCACTCCAATTTTTGCAAACTTTGGAAAACGCCACTGCAATTTGCAAACTTTGAAAAACGCCACTCGAGACTTCGAAAAATGCCACTGGGGATGGCATGAAATGGCATTTTTCAAAGTTTGGAAATTGCAATGGCATTTCTTAGAAATACCAGATTTGGAGTGGCATTTATCAAATTAACCCAAAACAAAAATAACTGGGCGAGCTGCTGGGTCCCTGATGTCAGCCGCTCGTTGTGCAACTCTCTCGTTTATTGACTACGTTGACAATGGCATGGGACCCAGACGTCAGAAATCCATTACAAGGAGCCATTTTTTATTGGATTGAAATAAGGAGGCACTTTGCTTGCATACTGCCATGACCTTGGTGGGTCCCTGCTGTCACCCTCTCCACGTACAATCATCTCCTGGTTGTGTACGCGTCAACTTGGTAGGCCCACAAGTCGGCCTCTAAACCCGTGGAGGACAAATACAACCCATTTAAAAAATAACAGCCCATTCCATATGTTCAAACGGAAAGTTCATCATTCAGAGCAAAGTAACAGGTCTGATCCACATATAAAGTACTGAACTTCCACGTTGACAACCATCATAGCCAAGTTAACTATCTACTTCCACTAATACTCTAGTAGCGTACAAGTACTAACTTACACTTAGCTAACTAGACGATGCCGGCCGCCATCTGCGGTACACGCTAAACACTGGCACCAGCGTCCTCCGCCTCGCCTCGGACTTGCCAGAGGTGCGATAGGGCGCATTGCTCGCGCGTGTTGGCCCTTTCCATGCCGGCGTGGTCCACCGAAGCTTCGGCTTCTAAGTGGGAAACCCACTTGATGAGCTGGTAGTAAAAATTGGCGTCGCGAACGCGTGCATGCCCGACAGCCTCCAGGGCTATCTGCCGGGCGCCAGCCTCCACGTAGTCGGCCCATGTGCGGGCGCTCTGCTCGCGACTCAGAGCGTCGGTGCGCTGCTGCTCCATGTCCCGCTGGCGGCGCAAATCGGCGATACGATGCTCATCCGCCAAGCGGTCGCGCTCCAACAACTCCTGCTCCTCCGCCAGGCGGTCGCGCTCCAACAAGTCCTCGATCTCCGCATTACCATCTTAAGACCGATATAATGCCTCCTCCCTCCGTCTACCTTCCGGTGAAAAACCGAACACTAGTTCCGGCGGTGACCACCTTCGGCTACGCCTATCGCGGATGGGCGGGGGCATGGCGGACGTGGCGAGAGCGAGGATAAGTGGGGAGCAACGTCGGGCCGGTGGGGGCTTATGAGGATAGGGCGAGTTGGGTCACGGTGCCACCATAGAAGGCCAAGAAACAGTACTTATAAGCGGAAGGTAGCGCGACGGTCATCGGAATTCAATGCATAATGAAGCAGGCATGGCTTAGCACGCCAGCTTGCCGTGGAAAACTAGAGAAACTGAAATTCTGACTGTGCCGTCCCGTTCTGTCCATGCTGGGTCGCACGCCGGCCTTACGGTCAAACGAGTGCACTTGAATCATCTCCCTCCTTGTCAATAATGATTCCACGGATTTAAAAGGCCCGCAACAATTAAAGCGCATCTTTTTTCGCATCAGTTAGCTGCATTAATTACGGCCGGCTGCATGCGGGCACTCAAAATCGCTCGCAGCCAGTACGCGGAGCAGCATGCAACGAGTCGCAGCCGAGGGCATTAATTGATGAACTTTAGCTGGGAGATAAGGCATTTGCGAACGTTTTTGCTAGCAGTTTCTTCAGATTCGCATGGCATTTTCTTCAGAGCAGCTTGTCAGTTTCTTCAGAGGTAGGCATTTCTATTCAAAAAACTGCCACTTCGGATCTTGCGTCGCAACTAACATAGCCAGGAGCGCATTAGTAGGCTAGCTAGTGATCGATCGGTAACTTGTAAACACTGAGCGAACAGATATAAGGAACTGTTAATGCATCTCAATGATTCACAGATCATATACAAATAAGTAGCTCCAAAAGCAAAGATCAGCCACAACTAAAACCAACTAGTACGATTCCCATACATAAGATCAACATGTTAATGCATCTCAATGATTCACAGATCATATACAAATATGTAGCTCCAAAAGCAAAGATCTAGAAAAAACATATGTTCTTCCTACTAACATGGATGCTTCTCTTGGAAAACATTCAGTACAGACTGAATGACAAATTTGTTTGTGAAGTCTACAATTCCTCTTGCAAACGTAAGTGGTTTCACCAACAGCTGGAACCATGGGAATGAACCACACATGATGGAGGAACATCCACTGCAATATGATTTGGTCTTCTCTTGATCACACGGCGAGACTATTTTCGGAATACAAACTTTAACTTAGGCAAAATAATGCCCATTCTATAATCAGACCAAAGCAATGAAGCACTAGTGTTGGCCAATAAATAGTACAGTACTACTTTTCTGCAGTCCATGAAGTGACTATCCAATCTTTCTGTGTCTATTTTCAAATGGCACTGCATGCAGTGACTATACTATTCTCTTGTGCAGTTCAACCAAAATTGCGGTCACTTTGCTAAATGGCAACGGGCAGACATCTCCGTCTGCACAAATATCAAGCAGCTAGTAAACATATACCCCACCTTGTATTTTTGGTTTAAACATGTCTCTTCCGCTTAAATCTGTCATGTTTTGCACTGGACAATTTGATACAGTCATGTTTTGCCCTGGACAATTTCATACTGAATTGATTTGCTTGTTCAGAGCAGAATATAGCGCCCATTCTTCATCACACCAATGATATCCATGTTCGCAGTGATGGAAGAGGTGAAATCGATACAACCGAAATTGAGCATCCAGTCATTGAATCATGTCCTGCACCTCCAATGTAGGTCCACCCTGCCAATAAATTCACATGCAAACCACTAGTATTACTATCTAATGACAGTACAAAAAGAGTAGCAAGATATAGCAAACCATGTACCTTCTTAATGAACAGCTCATAGTGCCACCAATTGGATATAAAGGTTTGGGAGAAAACATGCTCCTAATGTTGAACCAGTTGGACTTTTTGTGCAGTTCCACTAAACTCGAGCATCCCTGTTTGCATAGATATTGAAAGTGTGATTACTATAAAAGTGGCACTAGTTGAAGCATAGACTCACAAATATAAGCATTCCAATTTCTTAATGGGAAAAGGTAGCAAGACTGTTTCTAACCACCTTTTTGAAGGAATAAATAAGGCAACAGAGGCTGATGTCAGAAAGGCATATATAGTTCTTTCTGAAAGAATGATCGATTCCTGACCTTTCCTCTTCTTTTAAGCATATTTTGTGCAGTTCAACTAAAATAAAATGCCATCACCGCCTTGACAATTCAGTGACACTGTACAAAAGGAAATGACTTAACATTACATCATGATGTCAGGTATGTAGTCGACAGGCATTAGAGACAAACTTACAGACCTCCTCCGATAACATAATGAACATTAATTTTAACAAAGGTGTGACTAGGTTTACCGGGATAATTTGAGTGAACTCTACACCCTCTGTTCCTTAATATAAGAGGTTTTTGCGGTTCAGTTTAAAGTACCCAAACGTCTACTAGTATTTAGAAAAACAGGTAGTAGTTTTCTTGAGCACATATCTGGGAAAGCTTGCCACCCTTTATTTATGTCCATACGCTAATGCAACACCATTCGAAATTTCGAATACTACAAATATACACTAATCCAGTGGCTAGTGCAACAGTAGAGTAGTTATTTTATTACAGGGTATAGTACAATGGTTTTACTGAACAGATTTCAATAAACTCTGGCACTGTAAGATTTCTATAAGAATTAACAATACAAAATGTAAAGGTAACACGTTTCAGCATTGGTATACTAGCTGTGCATGAGCATTAAACCAAATACAAAAGTCTGAAGGTAACTAGCATTATTAACTAATGACAGTATAAAAGAATTGCAAACCATGTACCTCAAGGTAAATATCATTTCGAACTCGGGGGGACCTTAAAAATTGCTATCCCAATCTTGATAATTGATCAAACATAAAAACTTGATCGAACGAATCAAGAGAACAGCCGGAGGAGGAGGTGCCCACTCTTAACCTTTCCTCTTGTCTTCATAATTTTTTGTCCAGTTTAACCAAAATAAAATGACATCAGCGCCTTGGCATTTTGGTGACACTGTACAAAAAAATTAACTTATCTCATGAAAGTGAGGTATGTAATCTATAAGCATTAACAGTGCAAAAATCTGAAGGTAGTAACAAGTTTCATCGTTGGTATACTGGCTGTGCGACATCATTAGAATGCCTTACTTGAAAAATCTTTAATACATCCACAATCAACAGCTAACCCTGAAATAATCCAGTGACATTAAATGGCATTGCTTAAATTTATCGGTGGCATTAGACTGAGTGCGGCATTAGTTAAATGTGGCATCACTTTAGCAGTAGCATTGCTTGACTTGACTGCTGGCGTTATACTAACAGCAAAAAAGTTAGACTAAGGGCATGCGAGGCCCATTCGGACTGTGGGCGCACCAGTACGATGTACCTCCACGGACGCATAGAGTGGTGAGGGAGGTATGGTTGCCCAGAGCAACAAATATCCAGGCAGCATATGTGGATTATATCCCATTTTTGTTGTGTTTAGCCACCTTTTTCCTATGTGAGGACAACAAACCGATCGACCTGGTCATTCTCTATTGCGTTGTCATGCCTTTCTACCCTTCTTCAACCAAGAGACACGAGACTCGTTCCTTAGCTTCTGATTTTCCCCTTCTCAACCTAGATGCGGGTTCGATGCCTACTCTCTTGGACAGTACAGTCTCCCTTCCTTTCCTTATTCAACCCAGACATGGATTAGTCTACATGAAGTAGGGTTTCCTTTAATAGTGAAAATTAAGGTTTTCGTCTGCGTGACCAGCAGAGCAGAGGATAGCAAATTGGGAAGATGGTGGAGTGGAAAAAGATCCACATGCAGCGACATGGCAGATGGGGCAATAGAACAAGGGTATGGTTCGAAAAGAGGTAGCATACCTAAGGGTCGGCGGGAAGTGGCTTCGCTCGTGGTCATCGTCCTCCACACGCACTACGACAGCGAGCTTGGGGACAGAGGCCATCCCGCGCGGGCGCTAGGTCTGAGAGGACGGCCTTGTCGTCAGTGCGTGACCTCGCTCGCCGACGATGAGTGCGTCAACACTTCACGTCCTTTTCTTCCCCGGCGGATCTGTGACCTCCGGTGAGGAGGGAGAGAGAGGCCGTCTTTTTTAGATCTGGAGAGAGGGTGATAGTGTGAGAAGCAAGTGGGCAGCCCTTAGCAAGAAAGCTCTGAAGCTCCAGCCTATATATCTTTTTGTACTACTAGTACTAGAGGTGGAGTAGTGGTAGAGTAGTTTATATTTTCTCTGCAAACAGTACCAGTTAGTCGTGCTTCAAAACTGAACGGCACGCCATTAAAAAATAAAGTCGAGAAATAATGCGGCACCTCGGGCCAACGCGGCCAGATCGCATTTTGCACGAGAAATTACACACGATGTTTTGTTGACATGTGGTCCTGTTCCAACATGTCAGTCAGACGACGACGAGTCCTTTTGTACAATTTCCGAAAGGACGTGTACGCCGGGGCGCCTCTTCGTGTACCGTGGCAAACTGGCAACCGTCCACCGACTCTTCGCCTTTCCCTCTCGATTTGGAACTGCTGTCGCACGCTCTTCCTCCCTCCTCCATTTGCCTTCACCCTTCCTTCTGCCATTGTTCGATCGTATTCTCCATGGAGGGAACAAGCCGGAAACGACCCCGTTATTCTTGCCCCGATCTGAAAGATGACGTGGTGGGGGAACTCATTGATCGGTGCGACGTCATCACCTCGGCTAGCATGGCAGGTTCATTCAAGCCCATTCTCGACTCAACTAATAACATCATTACAAGGAACCCAAGGGTCCAGGAGCGGTTTGATCTCCCTTATCTTCTTCGCTATAAGCCTGTTTGCATGGGCGCCGACGACGGAGGCCTCGCCTTGCGCAAGTTGATGCCGCTTGATAATGATACGTGTGATGTCAAGATGCCATCGCTTAAGGGTAAGTCCTGGGCTGGCACAAATGGAGATTGGGTTGTTTATACTAGGTACAATTGCGAGTGGGAACTTGTGAATGTGTACACTCGTCTGCGGATTCCACTTCCAAAAATCTCCGATTGCCCTGAGGTTGAGCACACAGATGATCTACGTACGTTCAAATACGATCATGGTGACTGTCGTCTACTGAAGATTGCAATTTGTCGAGTTCCCAACCGCTCTTGAAATTACAAGAACTATCAAGTTGTTGCTATCTTCGACAAGCTTGTTGCCGTCCTTCGTGGTTCGACTGGATGGATATTGCTCAAAATTCAGTTTCTATACACGGATGTGTACTGTGATGCAATTGAATACGAGGATCTTGTGTTTGCTGCCACCACTCGTGGCACTGTTTTTGCATGGGATCCTCGTAGTTTCGGTACGTTTGTCTTCCACCGTAATTATACTTGTTTCATCCACATTCATGCGGGTTAGCAAGTTTCCCTTTACTAATTAACCTTCTTCTTGTGTCTCCAAGGTCCTGTGAACATTCCACCACCAATACTTGAAAAAATTTATAAGCAAGGGGGAGATGACGATGGTGATGATCACGAGCATGACGAGGAGCAGAACTTATATACTCAGTGGCGCCTGGCAACTAATTCCGATGGATCACCTCTTCTTGTCTGTATACAGTGCACTCAGACTGTTACTACTGAGGAAGCAGGTGTTGTCTCCCATGGTCGCCCTCTCCTGACCTATTCCAACACCCATTGCATGGTATTCAGGACGGATACTAGTGTGCTAGCGCAAACACCTTCTCCCTGGTTCAGTATTGATAGTCTTGGAACAAACTCGCTCTTCCTTGGACCAAACTACCCAATGATGGTGAAAGGCGATCCAGCTGCTGTTGACACAACATTACTACCATTTATGAGAAGCAACTGTATCTATACCTCGGACATTTCGGTGGTTCCCTACCCTGGTCCTGATATATGCCGCTTCAGCCTGGATGATCAGTCCTGCGTTGCTCTTGATATTGACAATAGCTTGCCCTTCCCAGAGCACCTATGGTTCAAAGCAAGTGTTTCCAATGCCAAGGATTGGTTGAGTTGAAGTTCATTTCATTGCGTGTTATTTATTGTGTGATGAAAACTTTAGTATTTGCTAGAATGTTTTGTTGGAAATAATTTATAATCCAACATGTATCCTCGTTGTCGTTGTGTGTTGATGACTTGTTGTATTTAATGAATGGTACATTTCAGTTGTGAATGCATGTCATAGACTCAATTTATGAATGGTTTTCGAGTCACTTCTTGGAGTGTGAGTACCGTAGTAGTATAGCCAGCATCCGGTTAGTATATGAAGTTGCGACATCACATAGAGCCAACCTAATATTGGAGTATGCTAGCCCTCCACCGGCGCGCCGCTTCAAATGGCGGAGGAAGTGAGAGGTCGCGTCACCTTGTGTCCAGATCTGAGATGCCACGTGTACCAGATGAATGACTCCAAGTTCGACCACCGTGATGTTAGGTGCGAGCCCAGGAACACTGTTGGAGAGACCCCCCTCATAATTTTCCTACATTGGTCGTTTGATTCATAGGATAGAATGCTATAGGATTTTTTTCCTATGTAATCATCTTTTAATTGGCAATCTAGCATCCACTCCAAATTTTGTTTCACTTCCTTTGTTCCTACGAAGAGAGTACTTGGTCTAAATGATGTGCCGCTGCAAGAGCCGCCTATATTTATTAACCATGCTCTAAAAAGGTGGACCAGCTTTGGCTATAGTAGTACTGTACTAAGTTAGTAGGTGACCTTGCGCTTGGCTCTTCTCCTCTTCCGGAAGTCGAACAATAATGATGGTACTACAGTAGTACTTCTAGCAATCTGACACCAAATGAACTGCTGCACGTCCACTGCTTGTAAGCAAAAGTTTCTCCTCGTGCTGCGAGCCACCGCGCACGCGTTGGCGAGCGAGAAGGCGTAGTAAGCAAGCTTCTCATCGTTCTGCGAGTTGACGGGACACATCAAAGTTATTTATTAGTACTCTTGGAGTAAACTCGCTCTTGGAGTAAACTCGCTCTTCCTTGGGCAAAACTATCCAATGATGGTGAAAGCCGATCCAGCTGCTGTTGACACAACGTTACTACCATTTATGAGAAGCAACTGTATCTATACGTCGGACATTTCGGTGGTTACCTACCCTGGTCGTGATATAGTAGGCCGCTTCAGCCTAGATGATCAGTCCTGCGTTGGCCTCGAGATTTACAATAGCTGGCCCTTCCCAGAGAATCACTTGTGGTTCAAAGCAAGCCTTTCCAACGCCGAGGATTGGTTGAGTTGAAGTTCATTTCATTGCTTGTTATTTGTTGTGTGATGAAAACTTTAGTATTTATAATCTATCCTTGTTGTTGTTGTGGGTTGATGACCTGTTCTATGTAATAAAATGATATGCCTATGATAAACTTACTAAATTTATGAATGGCTATCCAGTCGCTTCTCTGAGTGGGTGCTGCGACGAGGCAAAAAAATATTTTCCGAATACATAATTGTACGTGCATTGCAACAGGTTATCGGATGAGGCCAATCAAGAATAGTACACTATTTGTACTAGCTTCACATGCTGCACTATCTCTACGTCTACGTACGTAATACAACAATTTTTAAACTTGAGACTAGCCACCCATCCTCACAAAGAACACTTTTTAACCTAGCACAGACTCCAGGAAATTTGGCCACAGTGTGAGGTGGGCCATATGTTAATGTGTTCGCTGTACGTAACCAGCACCTCGAATCCTCGATACTACTACTATAAGTAGTACTAGGAGTAGTAGGCTGGCATGGGCCAGAACAAGCATTCACGTCCAGGAGTACGACACACACCACCAGCACGACTTCCATCTGACACCATATTTCTTGGAGTCCGTGCTACAGCAATCTCTTCAAACTAGTCGTTTCTCTAACTCAGCCATCGCGCGGCGGGCGAGGTGGGGGTTTGCCGATAGTCGGTTTCCTCAACTGTGGTCCCACTTGTAAGGCCAACTCCAACGCACGACCCCAAACGGACCTCTGTTTTGCCCGGATACTGTCCGTTTGGGTAGGGCAATGGGGTCGTGTCCGGGCCATTTCTCGGATGCGGTGGTCGTGCGCCGAACGCGCAACCGTATCCCGGCCACGTACATTTTTCTTTGCAAACACATATCTTTTTTTCATCATTGATTTTTTGGTACATGGAAATACATCACCAAAATTTTGACTAGAAAAGCAAGACCAAAGAAAACAAGAACCACAAGAATACATTTTAGAAGATATCCAACTTCCATAACTGCTCCTGTAAGTTGGATTAGTGCCTTCTCGATGCATTCATTGTTGATCTGCGGAGGCTCGATCTTGCGTCCTTCTTTCTTCTTCGAGTGTAAAGAAGTAGACGTGTCTAGCCTCTATTCTATCAACAAGTGCACTAGTCTCATCTCTAGCCTCTATGCTACCTAAAAGTGCTAGAACATCTACTAAATTGTGCTCTATCAATATATCATTTACTCTTCTTCCCAATACCAAAACTTGCATCCATTCTACACAATAAAATTTTAAGTTAGCACAACTAGTCTAATCCGAGAGCACAACCGAAGATTTGGTCGAGTTCTTCCTCCTTTTGCCGACACGTGGGACATCCAGCATCCAGGTTGTGTCATGCGAGAAAATAGAGTGGTAGGTGAAGCCACGTGATGTGCATCTTGGGTTAAACTGTAAATAGAATCTTACTACTCTTGAGTAACTCCAAAAGCGGCCACCGAAGATCTTTATTGGATTTGTTTTTCATCACCAGCACGTCGAGGTGAAAGATGTGCAGGTTCAGTGGGTCCTCTTGCGTTTTCACTGGCATGTGGGACCGCATATGAGCAAACAGACGATGGGCTCCGCGCGTCTGCTGCCTGGCTGAGAAGAGAGATAGAGGAGGGCCGAGCACGGACTCCAGGAAATTTGTTCTACGTACTCGATATAGTGGAGTAGCCAGCACCTCGATATAGTGGGGTGGCATGGGCCATAACTAGCATTCATGTCTAGCAGTACGGCACACGCCACCCACACGAGTCCCATCCGACACCAATTTTCTTGGAGTCTGTGCTAGCTACAGCCATCTCTTCTCCCTCCTGTTTTCTTAGCCATCGCGCGGTGGGCGGGGTGGGGGTTTGCCGATAGTCGGTTTGCTCAACTGCGGTCCCACTTGTAAGTGAAAATGCAACACAGCACGCATCCCCCCTTGAGCGGCGTGCCGGACAAACCGTGTGGGGGTGTGACGCGAACACGGCAGGCTTTTCCTTTTGAACTTGTAACTTGTAAAATTTGGTTCTGCTCCATGGGGCGACCGATAGATAGAAATAAAGATTTTCCCTAGAGTAATGAGAAGTTTGGTTCTGGCACGGTTCATGCATGGAGTACGTAGGAAAATTATGAAGTTGATGCGAAAGGTAAGATAATTACTAGTAGTACCATATACTACTACATTGATTTGACGGAAAGATAAAGATACATACGGATCCATCAACGACATCCTCACGCCCTAGTGCACCGGGTCACCAACCGACGTGTGAGGAGCAGCGGCGTTGCCGGCAAGCTCAACGTGCTTCTAAACAATGCCGTCCAAGGTTGCCCTGCGGTCCAAGAAGGCCAGCGTCCTATCGTCCTCCTCTTGCATGTATTAGTCCTTGTGGACGATTTAAGCGTAGACGTGGGTGATTATGTCGATGGTGTCTTGCTGCGCCAGGTGCTGCGCGGCGAGCGCGACCTCGAGGTGGACATTCTCCGGCGCGACGGCGGGCAGTCGCAGGGCCACCAGTGCGTCGAAGAGGTTGTCACCATAGAGGCTGTTGAGGGTGGCAGGCATCGCAGAGCCTGGGCGCGTGGGCTGGAGGCATACGTCAAGGTCGTCCGCGAGCTTCTTGATGATGGTGAACTTGTCGAGGAAGCCGACGAGGACCTCGTCGAACAAGGAGATGAAGTTGTCGTCCAAGCGGCCCCTCGCCCTGGCGGCCTCAAGCACTACCTGGAGACATTCCTCGGTGCCAGGATGCAGGCCGGCGTCGTGGACCATCTGGCACAGCCGGCTGATGCTCGCGCTCATCGCCTTCATGGGTCTAGCTTCTAGTCAACTGATCTTGCGATTGGAGTGATCATTCTTGCCCTTAGGTGCGTAGGTGCGTAGGATTTCGTAGATTGGACTGGCGGGAGCCTTTATATGAGAAGTGTAGACTGCGTTGAATTCACGTGCATGTTGGCCATCTACTCCTCGCCCCTCTACTGCACCTGCCTTTGGCTGTATGACAGGTTGGCCAGCCACCCGTTGGACCCACGTGTCATACACCCAAAGGCAGGTGCAGTAAGTCAATGAAGCTGCATCCCCCTCCGTGCCCGTGCATGCTTTCAATGACTTGAGACTACCAAACATCACATGCGGTGGTTAGTTCACTGCATGTAATCCTATTAAGTATCAAAAAGACATTAAGTTACCTCGCCGATAGGAATAAAACAATGCACCATGTATTTATTTACAGAGGGAGTATAGCCAGCATCCGGTTAGTATATGAAGTTGCCACATCACATAGAGCCAACCTAATATTGGAATATGCTAGCCCTCCACCGGCGCGCTGCTTCAAATGGCGGAGGAAGTGAGAGGTCGCGTCACCTTGTGTCCAGATCTGAGATGCCACGTGTACCAGATGAATGACTCCAAGTTCGACCACCGTGATGCTAGGTGCGAGCCAAGGAACACTGTTGGAGAGACCCCCCTCATAATTTTCCTACATTGTCGATGACGAGGTGCCTATGGTGACTTCGTAAATTTCAAGATGATAGTGCCGTGCGTGTGTGCGTTCATAGGGGTGAGTGTATGCGCGTGTATATGAGCGCTTGCGTCTGTACTGTGTAAAAAAAACGTAAATGCGTGTCAAAAAGAGACTAGTCAGTATACTCAATATTGTGCACCTCGGAGAGGAAAACGATAGAACTAGTACGTATTTATTTACGATGCAGATTCACTCATTTTGCTCCATATGTACTCCGCCTCGGTGTAGTCTAGTCACTTGTTGAAATCTCTAGAAGGGCAAATACTTCTTTCTGGTTTACAGGGCTATACTAGCAAGTAGTTGTACGTACTAGTACAATAGTGGGCTCACATAGAAATTTTGTCTCATGCAAGAGCCTGGCTATATGCGTGCTCCAATGTTCGCAACTGCAACGTTCGGTTTGCCCTTGGCTCTTCGCCTCTTCGAGAAGACGAACAATGATGTTACTACTACTGCTTCTACAGTGTCGAATCCACTACTGTTGTAGAAGTACTACTAAGCAAAAGCCTGTCCTCGTGTGCGAGCAACTGCGCGCATGGGTGAGGGAGAAGGTGTGTAGTAAAATCAAGCTTCTCCTCGTTGTACGAGTTGACGCGACACATCATAGCACTGGCCCCACATGCTTGCCTCTAAACTTGGCTGAAAGACCCGCAGTGTACAATATATTTGCTGCAACCTCTAACATTTACCCACCACAAATTAAAATATATGTGGTCGTATGCATCGTTCTGATGCAGAGGCCGGGGAGTCCCCCCTTTTTGAAAAAAATACAAATTAAAATATATATTCCTGTCTTGACCAGATGAGCGTGCAAACTACAATCACCAGGGTGTCAGGTAGGGCCAGAAGACTATTTTAATTTTTTTTAAACTTCAAGACGGCCACATAGCATGGAGCCGACCCCAACGATTTTAAGCTTACAGGCACGGTACACGCTATCCTAGACTACTCTACACATGAAAGTGCCACACGAGCGTCCGGGCTGCGCTTGGCTCTTCGCCTCTTCGGGAAGTCGAACAATGATGGAGTACTACTGCACTGGAGGAGTACTATAGTACGCTTCTGGCCATCTGACACCGATTGAACTGTTGCATGTCCACCGCGTGCGGGAGGGAGAGCATGTAGCGAAAGCTTCTCCTAGTCTTACCAGCCACCACGCTCATGGGCGAGGGAGGGACGCTCCTGCCTTTGCGTGTATGGCAGGTGAGCCGACAGGTGTGTGGCCAACCTGTCATATAGCCAAAGGCAGGTGCAGTTAAGTCCGCGAGGGAGAGGATAATCAAACTTCTCGTTGATGTACGAGTTGACGCGACACATCAAAGCATTGCACTCGATATATTTCAATAATTTGCGTTTACCAATGCATTAATTACAACGCATGCATGCATGCCGTGACTCTCCTTTTGATACTTGCATGTGTTGATTTAATGCACCTTGAAGTAGTATAAAATATGTGACGGTAAAGCTTTGTAATACCCCGGCCCAAGTCGAGAGATGGTTGTGCACGAGGAGGGCGAGATCATGCAGACCGAACAGGACCCGACGATGGAGCTCTCTAAGGTCTCGATGGACCTCACCGTGCTCCACTGCCCCTTGTGCCTCCGCCCCTTGAATTGTGGTTTCTCAACGAGTTGTGCTGAACTTCTTGTGAATTGTGGTGGTTTTCAGTAATGAAAATCGGAAGGGGCAAGCCCTTCTTTGATCAAAAAAAAAATTAATCGTCCTTATATATTCATCAGTCTTGCTATAAGTCGCAGCAGATGCTATATAGGTCCGTCGAATCTTACATCAAGATCCGTGCTTTCAGATTTTCTTTTTTCTCTCTTAAATCTCAGTCGAGTGAGACATTGCCACGCCATTAAACAGAGGCTCGGGCGCCATTAATGGAGACCTTGGGAGAGAGGTGGACGGCAGATGGAGGTCAAAGGGCTCTCCTCCCGATAAGCACGCGCAGGGGTCTGATCGCACGCCTCTCTTACTCAAATAGCTACCCTGCACGGCGCCTCCTAGCTAATAAAAAATGGGGATGCGTGGCGGCACGTAAATGGTACTAGTAAGTAGAATGCCCACGGTTTCAATAATACTTGTGTTTCCGATTGTAACGTGACAACACTTGTTCCAAAATGACTTTGTTGATTGTTAATGTGTGCGCCTTCGCAAATCGGACTGCAAATTTACCACAGCATGTTGGTGCCATGTCATGGCACCAAGCCAAGTTTCATTATTTTCATGCGTGTTTTGGATTTACAGGAATTAAAAAACTAAGTTTCTCAATGTTTCCAACCCAGCCACGACGCCCAGAATTTTGAATTTCATTCCCATTTCTTGCATGGAACCTAGAAATTTACCCGAGGACACACATGTGATTTTTCAACCAACTTTGGTGCACTGGAACATGTGCTTGTATTTCAAATTTGAATTATGCACACAAAGGTGACACGTTCTCTCCCATAACCACGAGCCTTCTTGAGAGAAGCTCCGATTTGCAAGAAGCTTATACCAAAATTTGTTCCTATTCGGCCAATTTTTTTTACCACGGCATGGTACTACCATGACATGACACCATGCCAAGTTTCATGATTTTAAAACCAAGTTTCTCAATGTTCTCGACCGAGCCACGATGCCCAGATGTTTGAATTTTATTCTCATTTTTTGCATGGGACCTACTCCCTCCTTCCATCTATATAGGGCCTAATGTGTTTTTCAAGACAGCCTTTGACTATTGACAAGATTAATAGCACATGAGATGTATACTATGAAAATTATATTATTGGAAGCTCCTTTGACATACAAATTTGAAGGTATGCTTTGTGTAAGTTGCATGTCATATATTATTGCTCTAACGTTTGGTCAAAGTTAGCCTCGAAAAACGCATTAGGACCTATATAGATGGAAGGAGGGAGTAGAAATTCACCCGAGGACACAAATGTGATTTTTCAACCAACTTTGGTGCACGGGAGCATGTGCTTGTAGTTCAAATTTGAATTATGCACGTTAAATGACCAAAAACTCAATTAATGTGTAAATAAGTCCAAACGAAGCCAGAATAATTCCAAAATTTAACAGGGCACTCATGTAGTTCTATGTTGCCTTTGTAAATAAACTCAAGGGGGACAACGTATATCGTTTCGCACTCAAAGGTGGCACGTTCCCTCTCAGAACCACGAGCCTTCTTGAGAGAAGCTTCGGTTTGCAAGAAGCTTATACCAAAATCTGTTCCTATTCGGCCAATTTTTTTACCACAACATGGTAGCACCATGACATGACATCCATGCCAAGTTTCATGATTTTCAGACGTGTTTTGGATTTACAAAATTTTAAAACCAAGTTTCTCAATGTTCTCGGCCGAGCCACGATGCCCAGATGTTTTAATTTTATTCTCATTTCTTGCACGGGACCTAGAAATTCACCCGAGGACACAAATATGATTTTTCTACCAACTTTGGTGCACGAGAGCATGTGCTTGTAGTCCAAATTTGACTTATGCACATTAAATGACTAGAAACTCAATTAATGTATAAAAAACGACAAACGAACCCGGAATAATTCCAAAATTTAACAGGGCACTAATGTAGTTCTATGTTGCCTTTGTTAAGAAACTCAAGGGGGGGCAGCGTATATCGTTTCACACTCAAAGGTGGCACGTTCCCTCTTAGAACCACGAGCTTCCAAATCGGCCCAATTTTTTACCACAACATGTTAGTGCCATGACATGACACCATGCCAAGTTTCATGATTTCCAGGCGAGTTTTGGATTTACATGAATTTAAAATCCAAGTTTCTCGATGTTCTCGGCCGAGTCATGACGCCCAGATGTTTAAATTTGATTCTCATTTCTTCCATGGGACCTAGAAATTCAACCAAGGACACACATGTGATTTTTCAACCCACTTTGGTGCACCGGAGCATGTGCATGCAATTCATATTTAGATTATGCACATTAAAAGTCCAGAAACTCAATTAATATTTTAGTCATTTTTTGTGTTCTAAAATGCATGCCGGCTCGCGGAAGGACGTGTTGCCGGCACACGCGCGGATTCAATGAAGGCAGGCGGGGCAGTCTTAAGCTGGTTGCACGCGGCGAGGAGGCGTGCTCAGCCGGGCCTGCAGCGAGTGCGGCCCTCTTGGCCGGCGCGCCGGTTCAATGCCTGCGCTATGAGAGGTCGCGTCCGTGTCAGAGCAATCACTCCCTCCAGTCCTTTTTTGTCTGGGTATAACAAAATCTCGTTTTCCATTCACATTTTACAAGTAAAATTCGTGGACAAACTTTGACCCAAAGTACGATGGGGACTAGTAAACCAGAATGGAGGTAGTAGTTTTTTTTAATCAAAGAAGGGTTTCCCCTTCCGATTTTCATTACTGAAAACCAACATCTAAATCTAAACCATAGTATTTTCCCTAGAACTACCAAGTTCAACATCTCGCAACATAAACCCATACAACCTCCATCGCAAAAAAAACCATACAACCATACGCCAAGGAGGTACGTAATACTATGAATTCCATTTTCGCTCCATACCAATCGTTCTAAAGACTACTTACTACTTATAACGCGCCATTGAAAATTGGAACTCTTAACCCCGCTAAAAAAACAATATTTTAAATGTGGCTACTCGATCTATGGCAACTGGCGAGCCACCGCGCTCCAAGTCGTTCACCTCTGGTCCCGAGTCCCGACCATCAACTCCTACGGATCAAATTATCACGCGAGCTGACTATTCCTACAAAGGTGCTCCACCACGTACCCGGTACCCGCAAATGCAGCAATCGTGCACCTAGGGTTTTAGGGTTTATTTGTTAACGTCGCCTTTACGTAACACTCATGTGTGCGAGACAGCGAGAGGCCGACTGCGTGTGTGCGCCTCTTCTCTTCGTATATGTATTCCACCGTTTGTCTGGTTTCCAAAAAATTATAATAACTACTAGCAATGTGCCAATGCGTTGCCACACGATCAAAGTAGATTAATACATATTCACCGATTTGATAGAAAAAAAGTCTAGTTTTGAAATACGTATATCACTAAAAATATGTTATGTTTCACTCAAAATATATTCCTTTGGCGGTTTTGATGAGATAAGGGAGGAATGTTGTTGGTTGCAAGATTCGAGAAGTGGTATATGTCTAATTTCTACTCTTACTAGCAAGATGCCCGTGCGTTGCATGGAACATCAAGATCTTGTGGGAGAAAAGGATGAATGAGGGAAGGCCTTATCTGCAAATGTGGTGAAGAGTCCGGGTAAATTGCCATATTTTCCTTCCTATCCGTCAGATATAAATCGGATGACCTACATTGTAGGATGGCAGGCCCACCATCATCACCAACTCTATTTTTTATCCCTACTCTTATAAAAAGCATTGTCGGTGATGAGCGTGTGCCTTCCATCCTGCAATATAGGCCGTCCGATCTATATCTGACGGATAGGAAGGAAACTATGGCAATTTTGCAAAAAGATACCCACACCCCTCTCCACATTTGCAAATAAGGCCTTCCCTCGTTCATCCTTTTCCCCCACAAGATAAACTACTCATACAAATGCATCTGGAAGTTCCGTGCAACGCATGGGCATCTTGCTAGTTGTTGCAAAAAGCCCATGTGTGTGTGAGAGAGAGGGAGAGTGGAGGAGGACGGAGTGCATGTGTGACAAAGACACAAGGAGTGTGTGTGCGATAGGTATCAGCTTAAAATGAGGCGATAGTGTGTGTGTGCACGATCGAGAGGGCGTGTCTCAAGAAGGGAAGAAAAATCTACATAGATACAAGGAGCGGGAGAGAGACATGTATGCGATGGTGGAAGCACGAGTGTGTGGGTGTATAAACCTATCTAGAGGCTAGCTAGTCGATAAATGTTTGTGAGAGAAATACGAGTCGGGGTGCGAAAGCGAGAGTTGTGTGTGTGTGTGAGAGAGAGACGGTAGTCGGGAAGGGGAGTGGAAGCAGGAGTTGTGTGTGTGTGTCTGTGAGAGAGAGAGAGGAGACGGTAGTCGGGGTTGTCTGATCGGTAAACAAATGAATAATGTCAGTCTGGGATGGAGACGAAAAGGAGACTGCAACAAATGTTGTGTCTACAGGAGAGACAGAGAGAGTAATTTTAGTGGTATGAGTCATATGTAGAGACATAGGGTGTGTGAGAGAATCCCATAGAGAGAAAGACGAAGTGAAAGACGAGTGGAGACTGTGTGTGTGGCGGTGAAAAAGAAAGCTTAGGTACCGAGTGATACCAGAGAACAGTAGAGACGTGAGAGATAATGAAAACCGTGTAATGTATAATGATAGGGAGAGTGTGACACTTCTCAAGGGAGACATCGAGAGACCATGTTTGCGAGGATAGGAGAAACATGAAGTGAGCGTGCGGGTGAGCTGGAGAAAAGAGAGTGATAGCTACCTGAAGGAGCATGCATGCGAGAGAGATGGGCGTGAAAGGAGTGAACAAAAAAGGAATTCAAATATTTGAATTCGAGATGATGATACATGTAATCCATACGAACCAAAATTGATCTATCAAACATGCATGCTCATATGAATTCACGCACATCTATGTTATTTAATATGTAGATATTACTGATCCATACATTTTAGTATAACATAATTTGGTTAAATTTTTTCGAATTCAACCTTAAGATTTCGAGATCGTTGTATTTGTAAATCATATTATACATATAAAGGAGCAGAATTCTTTGTTGTGCTTTTGAAAGTATATATAAAAAATGATGTATATAGAATGTAATTCCAATTGAAAATGGATCCCGCCCGAAAAAAAATAGAATACAAACGGGATTCGAATTGAGTTGGCACGGTAAACGTGCACTCTGCAAAATTTGAACGAAGCAGGGAAAGTCACAGTAACCGCCCGAAACCAAAATCTGCGAGATGGAAATCACTACCGCCTATCCCTGCCACGCAAAGCCTATCTGCTGGATTTCTATAGGTTTCGATAGGGGTAGGTTTGTAATTTCACCCAAACGGGACGTAACCGCCTCTCACCTGGATTCATACACGGTGGGCGCCAAAACACAGTGTGTCCTCGGCCGAAATCGACTCCCTCCCCGATTCATATTCATACACGGTGGGCGCCAAAAACAAACTCTCGTCGGCAAATATTCGGTGTATGCGAGATTACCGTCCTATCCCCAACCGACTAATGTTGCTGTGATGTAGTAGAAATTTGAAACGGGGTCTAAGTTTGTAAATTTCCTCGCATTTGAGACAAGCGCGCCCTGAATACATGGTTCCCCCCTTCCTCTCTACCTCCGTTTTCCCCATTCGTACTCCGTGGGCGCCAAAACACCCTCTCCACCCCACCCTCCTCCGTCTGCCGCCGTCCGCCACCCCATCCACCGCCGTCCTCCTCCACCATGCCGGAGCTGATACCCCGATGCCGCCGTCCATTACAAGAGATCGATCTCTCTCATCCATGGCTTCAGACCGGGATCCTTGCATCCCGTCCTCTCGCTTCATCCCCGCCGTCGTCCACCTTGCCGGCGCCGCTCCTACGACCGTCTCGTCCACCGTGCCCGCCGCCACCGTCTACCCTCCTAGATCTGCTTCCACGCCGCCGACAGCCATCGCTACCGCAGCACTGTCAAATTCTCAGCAGATGCGTACACGGCGCCGCACCAGAGGCGGTACTCTTTCGTATCTGCTCAACTTATTTATCGCAGCAAGAAAATAGATCGCCACTGCTTTACTCTGATTTCTTGTCTTGGTTGCGAAGTTGCCTTTGTCCGGTTTGCACCTTCAGATCCGCCATGGCACGCTCAACACTATACTTCCAATGCTTATGGTTTTCCCCTTTTATATTCCACACTAGTTAAATCACAGTAGACTAAATTTCAAAATTGGGTCAGTCTATTTTTCAGAGCTCGCCGGTGCGATCGAAGGGGCTCGGGTGGTTGTGGGGCCTCGCCGAACGAAGAAAACTCGACGCGGGTGGGGGTTGCGGCGGGGGTGGGGGTGGGGGTGGCGGAGGAACACTGGCGGTGGGGGCCGGTGGTCCGGCCGGCGGCCCGTGCGGTGTTCTGTATGGGAAGAATCAGAGACAAGGAAGAAGAAGGGTTAGGAGACGTAGGATCTTCATCCAACCGCCTGAAATGGTCGAGAGATAGCTGGGAGATGCATTCTTAATGCGCTCTGGTTCATCATGTGTGGGCACTGCGCAACCAACATTTTATTATCCAAAATCTGCTTGCTCTTCTTTACCATGTTCCTCTTCCGTTCTTCTTTAATATGTACCCTCTCCGTTCCTCAATACAAGTCTTTGTATAGATTCCACCATGGACTACATATGGAGCAAAATGAGTGAATCTACACTCTAAAATGTATCTGGATACATCTATATGTGATCCATAGTGGAAATCTCTACCAAGACTTATATTTTGGAATGGAGGGAGTATGATAGTAGTACAGTATGTTCCTTGTACTGAAGATTAGCAGGGACATTTGCAGTGTAGAGGTCTATACGGTCGGTTGTGATGGACACTTTGAGCCTCTTTGATTCGTAGGATCTTGTAAACATAGGAATAGGATTTGTAGTGGCCTGCCCACTTGAATCCTATAAGAATAGCAAGGAAATGCGGGGAGCTGTGTCACCTTTGAGAGTTACACTGATATTAACAGTACCGCACCTTCACTTGAAGAGAGCTGGTATCTGAAGCCTTTCTAGCCGTACCGGCAATACTCGCACATATATTCCAGCAAGTTCCACTTTGCTGATTTTACTCTGATGCTTAAGGTTTTCCCGTTATATCTACACTATGATCTGTGTAGTTGCTTTGTGTCGCACTAGCAGCAGTCCACTCTTGAAGCTAAACACTGCAATGACTTACAAAATTGGCACCAAGGCATTGAGTGCCATTCTGGATGCAATGAAACTCATACGCTCCCCACCTGTTGATTCTTGTTCAGAATATGATCCTAATGACTATTCTAACCTCGAGGAGTCAAAGGCAGATGGCTTGTCCTGTTCACCCATCAAGGTGCCTGTTCTAATTTGGCAATGTTTTATTGATTGCGGGTATCTTGCATATGTTTTCTTGCATTTCTTCTACTTTGTTGCACCGCCATCTGCTTAGTTTACTCATCATATATGTCGAGATGCCATGCCCATCCATTATCAATACATATTCCATCTGTCATCATACCATGTTTTTCCACTCAAATGCTGTTCTTGTGCATCAGACATCAAAAAGGAAGAGGGTGATTGCCGAACCTGAAGGAGCACCAGCAAAGTCCTTGAAAAACGTGGTGGTGCCGGAGAAATCAGATAGCACCCCACTTATATTGGTTGTACAACCAGTGACACAAAACGTAGGACCGACTCCAGCAGACTGTACCCATACTTCACAGGCCACACCACTAGCCCCACCACACAGGACCTGCACTCCAGCAAAAGTTATACCGATTTCATTTGCCATAGCACCAGCTGTACCATAGAAAAATCCCACTTCAGTAAAAAGTACAGCAAGTCCACCGGCCGAAGACCTATCCCAACTGCAGAGACGGCCAATTCCTGCAGATTGGAACCCCATTCCATTTATTCCCAGTTTAAAAGATAATGCTTTCAATGTTGTTAGGGACTACGTGCATATATTCCCATCATGGGAAGATTATTGTGAAGACAAACACCATTTTCACATCTTCCTGTCCAACTTACGTGTAAGTGCTATTATTCATGGTTATTATTTTCCTGTTTTCTGCTGATTGAACACATCAACGATTTACATTACATTGTAGTAACTAGGCGAGGGTCAATCTGGATAGTAATGACGAGCAAAGCTTGCTTGTGCTTTTCAAGGAAGCATTGCAGCAGTATCGGTGTTACCTGAGGAAATCACACTTTGATGGCAAGTCTATAAACGAATTTCCAGTGAAGTCTCCTGTGCTAAATTTAGAAGACATTGAATGGAAAAACCTTGTTATGCACTGGTCTTGTTCCCAGGATGAGGTACTGTCTATGAAATCACATGACAATTTGAACTTCTACTTTTCCGCATGTGCCTTACAGATCTTTTTTGCAGGAAATCTGCTCGAAGAAGAATTCCGGTTTGACAAGAACGACAGGATATCGCAAATATGCTGCCCGCTGCTTTGCTCTTGTTAGTACCTGTTGTCCTGTATCACTGTACTTGCATACATACCTGGTTCATTATGTGACAGCAGTATGCATGATAGCTTGCTTATCAATTGTTCGCTCCAAATTATCTGATCTGTATGAATGGTTACATTAGTGTAGAATATATCCAATGCCAATGTTTTTTTAGCTCTGCATTGTTCTTGTAAGTACATGCTGTCCTTTATCAGTGTACTTATAATGACAGGTAGTTGTTCATGTACCATCACTCGGCAGCTTATTTTCCTTTGTCCTCCATTTTCTACACATCAGATCTATATTTACTCTTACCATAAGGTTGGTACTGAAGAAGTTTAGCTGTGCATTGCTCTTGGCTGTACCTTTTGCCTGTTTCGCTGCACTTACATTTATAGCTACTTGGTTATGTAGCATCACTCTTCATCTTATCTTAAATATTCTCCATTTTTCGTATATTATCACATCTATATTTACTCCTAACAAAATGTAGAATAAAGGCAATGCTTTTGAAGAAGATTCTGTGGTAAACTTCTTGAATTGCCCCCCCCCATCAGCATGGACAAGGCCTTTATAGAGCCTGTCTTCACCAATAATGTAAATTTGTCCATCTCAAGCCTTCAAACTTTGTTGTATATATTTGGTTAGGCATGACTGCAACAGCTATTTATTTGTGGTGTTTGCATCAAATTGCTTGTTTAAAGTTTATTATGTAGTTCATAAACAAAAGTTTGTCCTTTCTCAATTTAAGTTTTCAGTTGTAAAACCAAGTTCCTTCTTCATACCATGTAAATTAAACTATACAGAGCAAGTGATCTTCTTTTGCATTGCATGTATGCTTCTGTTCTTCATCCGTAGTCCAGTGGTGTAGTGAACCTACCCACTATAGCACAATGTCATATTCTGCAATGTCTTAACTATGAACAATGTCATATCATTCTACTATTATTTAAACCGTCTCTTTATTTGCCAATCTGAAATGGTATAAATTGACAGCACACTAACCATTGATACTTATGAGTTCTTGATCTGTAATCCAGTGGTGTCGTGAAGCTGCCAACTCCTTCACAATGTCATTTCCTGCCATGTCTTGACCTGAACAATACCATATTGTGTTAATGCAATTTTAAACTGTGTCACTTTATTCGTCAGTAAGAAATGTGATGAATTGTCAGCGCTGATACTTTTATGTGCAAAACCTGTCATCTGTCTGCTTGTTTATCTTTCAGAGTGAGGAAGATATAAGTGTTGAACAAGCGCAGTCTCATCATCTTGCTCAGCTGCTTGCGCTGCAGCTCCCCAGCAGGGCTAACCTTTCTTGAACTCTATTGAAGTGCTGTCGGTTTTGTATATTATTTTGTCGGCGTGTTTATTTGCATTGGTGGCGATCTTCGATGCCCAGTGTATGTAATCTGCTGTCTGCTTGTGCTTTATTATCATAGTGGCGAACTTTGATGCCCCGTGGATGTAATATGTCATAATTTCTTTATTGTATAGTCTAGGTTTTTTCTTATTCACGATGCTATAGTTATTTTACTGTATATATATCCTGTCTTCGAAGTAAACCGGCCAAACCGTAAAATTACGGTACATAATCAGGCCGTCATGCAATCACGATGTAGGTTGGGCCTGAAACGTGCCGAACAGCTCACGGGCCGGCAGCAGCCTGAAATGAACCCCGGCCCATGATTGTGCGAATCAAATCACGGGCTTTTAACAGGCCAAAATTGTCTCGGTCCTTGTTTGGCCCAATCAGATATCGGCTGCGAGCAGGCCGGATGCAAACCGGGCCGTAGTTAGGCCCAACTATATGACGGGCTTTTAACAGGCCGAAATTAATATAGGGCCGAAATGTTAAACGGGCCCTTAACAGGCCAAAACTAATATCAGGCCGAATTACTAAGTGGGCCTTTAGCAAGTTGGCCCAAAAGCATACTGTCCAGTTGACGGGCCGAATCTGATATGGGCCATAATTGAGCCCAAAGCCTCTTAAAGGGCTGGACCTGATCTAGGCCGTAATTTGGCCCAGAACGTGGTAGGCTTTTAACGGGTCGGATCTCATATGGGCTACTATTAGGCCCGGAGCGTGGCAGGCCATTAATGGACCGGATCAAATATGGGCCGGCATTTGGCCCAAAACATGGTAGCCAGTTAATGGGCCGGCCTACTAGGGTCCTCAAAATCTTGTGGGCCTACAGCTGGGACGGCCCATTAATGTTGGCAAAATCTCGTGGGCCTTTAGCTGGGCCGGCCCATTATGATCCACAAGAATCTTGTGGGCCTTTACCTGGGCCGGCCCATTATGGCACACAAAAATCTTGTGGGCCTTTACCTGAGTCGGCCCATTATGGCCCACAAAATCTTATGGGCCTTTAGCTGGGCCAGCCCATTATCGTCCGCAAAATCTCGTGGGCCTTTAGCTGGGCCGGCCCATTATGGTCCGCAAAATCTTATGGGCCTTCAGTTGGGCCGGCCCATTTAAACTTGATGGGCCGGTCCACGTGTCAACATATCATAGGCGCGTCTCGCCCATTGGATGAGTGACACCTGTGCCAACGCGGACCTGACACGTGTGTCCTCCAGCCAATGATGATTTTACACGTGGAAAATCCCCATTGGTCGGGGCTGTTAACGGGTTATCGGATCCAAAACCCGACCCGATAGCTTAACGGCGTTCCGTTACGGTGGATGCCACGTGTCGGTCACCCTTGACGAAAGCACTTCTGTGACGCGCGATTTATCGTCATGGAACTGGACACTTCTGTGATGATAATTTTGGTAATGTCATGGAACACTTCTACGACAGCACAGGTATGGCTATCTTGATTCTGTCATAAATTTGTCATGGATGTAAATGCATGACAAAAAACGCGACCTACTGTGACAAACACGTATCATCACGGAAGTGTATTTTTTTTTGTAGTGGCAGTATTTTATCTCAGGAACTATGCCTGAAGGAATCAATGACACTACCATTCTCCTCATTCCCAGAGTGAAGAATGCCAAGTCCATCAAAGATTTCACACTGATCAGCCTGTGTAATATCACCTATAAATTTATCTCGAAGTGTCTTGTGAATAGACTGAAACCTCTCTTGGATGGTATGATCTCTCCCACTCAAAGTGTGTTTATTCCAGGCAGGTTAATTTTTGATAACACACTATTGACCCACATCTATAGGGGATCAATTGTAGCTCTTTTCGATAAGTAAGAGTGTCGAACCCAACGAGGAGCAGAAGGAAATGACAAGTAGTTTTCTGTAAGGTAATCTTTGCAAGTGCTGAAACTGTAAGTAGCAGAGTAGTTTTATAGCAAGATAACTTGTAACGAGCAAGTAATGATAATAGTAACAAGTATGCAGCAAGGTAACCCAATCCTTTTGAGGCAAAGGACAGGCCAAAACGGTCTCTTATGATAAGCAAAGCGTTCTTGAGGGTACACGGGAATTTCATCTAGTCACTTTCATCATGTTGGTTTGATTTGTGTTCGCTACTTTGATAATTAGATATGTGGGTGGACCGGTGCTTAGGTGCTGTTCTTACTTGAACAAACCTCCTACTTATGATTAACCCTCCCGCAAGCATCCGCAACTACGAGAAAAGTATTAAGAATAAATTCTAACCATAGCATTAAACTCTAGGATCCAATCGGTCCCTTACGGAATAGCGCATAAACTGGGGTTTAAGATTCTGTCACTCTTGCAACCCATCATCTAATTGCTTCTCCACAATGCATCCCCTTAGGCCCAAATATGGGGAAGTGTCATGTAGTCGACGTACACATGACACCACTAAGGGAATAACAACATACATACTATCAAAATATCGAACACATATCAAGTTCACATGATTACTTGCAACATGATTTCTCCCGTGACCTCAAGAACAAAAGTAACTACTCACAAATGATAAACATGCTCATGATCAGAGGAGTATTAAATAGCATATTGGATCTGAACATATAATCTTCCACCAAATAAACCAGATATATAGTAATCAACTACAAGATGTAATCAACACTACTAGTCACCCACAAGCAGCAATCTATAGTTCCGGTAACAAGATTGAATAAAAGAGATGCACTAGGGTTTGAGATGAGCTGGTGTTGTTGAAGATGTTGATGGATATTGCCCTCCCCAAGATGGGAGAGTTGTTGGTGATGATGATGACGATGATTTCCCCCTCAGGGAGGGAAGTTCCCCCGGCGGAATCGCTCCGCCGGAGGGCAAACGTGCTCCTGCCCAAGTTCCGCCTTGAGACGGCGGCGTTCCGTCCGGAAATCCTTCTCCTCATTTTTTCTAGGTCAAAATGACTTATATACCAGAAGATGGGCACCGGAGGTGGGCCGAGGTGGCCACAACCCACTAGGGCGCGCCAGGGGGCCCTGGTTGGGCCGTGGCGCGCCTAGGTGGGTTGTTCCCACCTGGTGGCCCCCCTCTTGTAGTTATTGGCTCCAATATTTCTTAAATATTCCATAAAAAATCTCCGTCAAGTTTCAGCTAATTTGGAGTTGTGCAGAATAGGTAGCCTGACGTAGCTTTTTCAGGTCCAGATTTCCAGCTGCCGGAATTCTCCCTCTTTGTGTGTACCTTGTAAATTATGAGAGAAAAGGCATTAGAATTACTCCAAAAAGCATTATTATGGATAAAAACATTATAAATAACAGTAAGAAAACATCATGCAAAATGGACGTATCAACTCCCCCAAGCTTAGACCTCGCTTGTCCTCAAGCAAAAACCGAAATCGAAAAACATGCCCACATGCTTTGAGAGAGATGTGTCGATAAAAACAAAATATAGACATAGAAGCATCATGTTGATTATTATAACAGCAACAAAATTAAACATTGGACTTTTATCATAGAACTTTTATCATATACTTCTCATGAATAAGTAACAGTTCATCACATAATCGAAGTATAAAGCAAAAACTCTATTAGAAACCAACAAACTATGTTCTTAGTCAACTTTGCAACTACAATTCATCAACTTTTCAGGAAGGGTCACGTGTCGGAGCCTTTAGGCAAGTCCACATACTCAACCATCATATAGTCTTCTATGATTGCTAACACTCACCTTGTACCCATGAGCAAAACGTTTCAACCAGACACATAGAAAGATAGGGGCTTATAGTTTCGCCTCCCAACATACTCACCTCAAGGGTGATGTCAACAATAATAACTCGTGCCATCTATATTCAACTGGACATATGTGCCTAGATCTTTCCTCACCACATGATTCTTGCCAAAAGAGAAAATAAAAAAGGAATAGAAGGAAAACTTTGACTCTTTGCATAAAAGTAAATACATAAAAGTAAAAGATAGGCCCTTCGCAGTGGGAAGCAGAGGTTGCCATGCGCTTATTTGTTTGCATGCTCAATCCCTTAGTGCAAGAGAACGTCACGTTGTATTGCCCCTTAAGATGACAACCTTTATTATGCAGTCTATCGCTTTTATTCTTTGTCATCCAAGTTCGTACAACGCTCAATTTTCTCTTACACTAAATAATCTCACATATTTACAAGCAATTTTTATTGCCTTTTTGCACCAATGACAACTTACTTGAGGGATCTGGCTCAATCCCTAGGTAGGTATGGTGGACACTTGAAAAAGATTTGGGTTTAAGGGTTTTTGGATGCACAAGTAGTATCTCTACTTAGTGCGGAATTTTTGGCTAGCAAAGATAGGGGGCAAGCACCACATGTTGAAGGATCTATGACAATATGACTTCTATGTGAATATAAACAAACATAAACCATTAAGTTGTCTTCCTTGTCCAACGTCAACAATTTTGGCATATAATATTTTGATGAGGGTTCACAATCACAAAAGATTTCTAGGATAGTATATTTATATGTGAATCTTCTCTTGCCATATTAATTCTTTCATGAGTTGCATCATTGACTAATGCTATGTTTGTCAATCTCTAATAAAATTTCCTACTTGTACTTTTCCTTATGTGGTGCTATCACCTACCATAGGATTAGTATATGATATTGTTGATTTATTTCCTTTCTTTTATTTATTTCCTTTCTCTTTTTCTTTCTTTATTTCTTTTCTTTATTTGCAACATGAAGTAAAGAAAGCAAAAACTCAAGCTAAACTTTATAATATAACTTGCACACGATTACAATGATAGATCACTAAGCAAACTCTCAAAGAAGAAAGGATTGAACTAAACTTTATTTCATCTAAAGCAAAAAGATCGAACTAAGATAAGTAAAAGCAAAAGGATAGTGGGATGATATGATACTGGGGCACCTCCCCCACGCTTGGCGGAAGCCAAGGGGAGTGCCCATACCCGATACTCAGTTCTCCTTTGGTGGTGAAGAAGATGGTGGTGGTGAAGAAGAAGAGGTCTTGTCCTCAGATTTCCACGGCAGTGGCCGACCATCATAAGAGGAAGAGTGAGTCTCACGGGTCCTGCAACTAGCAGCCAAAGTCATACCTTTAGACCTCGCCTCATATTCAAAGACTTGGTTCTGGAGGTTATAGATCTGGCTTTGGAAGAAGTTGATTTGCTTGTTGAAGGTGAAGACGATGTCCTTCATGGGCTTGTCATCCACCTTGAGATCACGGGAGAGGTCCGTGATCATGAGGCATGGACTCAACGCTCCACCATCCCCTTGCACTGGAAGACATCTTGCTCCATAGCTTGAAGCCTAGCCTCCACGGTTCCCGTCCCCTTGGGGTAGGGCACATCACGAAGGTGAAGCACCCCCTCATGCATCTCAGTGACCTGAGGGTGCTGCACCACGTCCCGCAGATATGGGTTGATGACGTTCTTGAAGAATTTGTCCTTGGAGGAGCTTGAAGCAGCCATGGTAGATGGGATCTGACAGAAAACTGCAAGGAAAAAAGAGAATAGAGGATTTCTCCGCGATATGGTGGTTAACAGGTTCGGGAAGTATATATAGATTTTTTATCTTGGAGGACAAGTACATGGAAGAAAAACGGAGTACGGTAGGTGTCCTAGGTGGGCACAACCCACCTGGGCGCGCCAGGCTTGTGCCCACTAGGGGACGCTTCCTGGAAGTTTCTTTATTTACAATATTCTAAAATATACCAAAACTGATAAAAAATATTTTTGCGGATTTTTCGGAATCCGTTTACTTACCGTATCACGTATGTACCTCCTTATTTTCATGATTCTGGAGTGCTCCGGAAGGACTCTTTTATGTGTTCTTCCGGTGTCAAAGTTTGGATAATGTTACTTTCAACATTAATAGGCGTACCTGAGATATAGTGCTTTATTCGTTGTCCATTGACAACCTTCGGGTTAGTACCTTCGGAATTATTTATTTTGATGGCTCCAGAGCGGTAAACCTCCTCGATGACATATGGGCCTTCCCATTTTGAGAGGAGCTTTCCTGCAAAAAATCTAAAACGAGAGTTGTACAAAAGAACATATTCTCCGACTTTAAACTCACACTTTTGGATTCTTTTGTCATGCCATCTTTTAACTTTCTCTTTGAATAACTTTGCATTTTCATATGCTTGGGTTCTCCATTCATCTAATGAGCTAATATCAAATAACCTCTTTTCACCAGCAAGTTTGAAATCATAGTTGATCTATTTCACTGCCCAAAATGCTTTATGTTCTAACTCAAGAGGCAAATGAGAAGCTTTTCCATAAACCATTTTATAAGGAGACATACCCACACGATTTTTATATGCTGTTCTATAAGCCCAAAGAGCATCATCTAATTTATTAGACCAATTCTTCCAGGACCTATTGATAGTCTTTTGCAAAATTAACTTTATTTCTCTATTGCTAAGTTCAACTTGACCACTAGACTGAGGATGATAGGGTGATGCAATTCTATGGTTAACATCATACTTGGCAAGCATTTTACGGAAAGCACCATGAATAACGTGTGAACCACCATCAGTTATTAAATATCTAGGGACTCCAAACCTTGGGAAAATAACTTCCTTAAGCATTTTAATAGAGGTGTTGTGATCAGCACTACTGGTTGGAATAGCTTCTACCCATTTAGTAACATAATCAACAGCAACCAAAATATGTGTATACCCATTAGAGGAAGGAAAAGGTCCCATGTAATCAAATCCCCAAACATCAAATGGTTCAACAGCAAGTGAATAATTCATAGGCATTTCTTGACGCTTACCAATATTACCTATTCTTTGACATTCATCGCAAGATGAGACATACTTACGAGCATCCTTGAAGAGAGTAGGCCAATAGAATCCAGATTGCAATACCTTGTGAGTAGTTCTATCTCCAGCATGACGCCCTCCATAAGCCTCCGAGTGACATTTCCGTAGGATTTGTCCATGTTCATGCTCAGGTACACAACGTCTAATAATACCATCTACTCCTTTATAAAGATGTGGGTCATCCCAAAAGTAGTGTCCTAAATCATAGAAGAATTTTTCTTTTGTTGGTATGTAAAGCTAGGTGGCAAATATTTAGCAACAATGTAATTAGCATAGTCGTCATACCAAGGAGTACTATTAGAAACATTTATTGCAGCTAACTGCTCATCAGGAAAACTATCATCAATAGGTAGTGGGTCATCAAGCACATTTTCAAGCCTAGACAAGTTATCAGCTACGGGGTTCTGAGCTCCTTTTCTATCAATGATATGTAAATCAAATTCTTGTAACAATAGAACCCAACGAATAAGTCTAGGTTTAGCATTTTTCTTTTCCATAAGATATTTAATAGCAGCATGGTCCGTGTGAACAGTTACTTTGGAATCAAGAATATAAGGTCTAAATATATCACAAGCAAACACCACTGCTAAGAATTCTTTTTCAGTAGTAGCATAGTTTCGTTGAGCACTGTTTAGAGTTTTACTAGCATAATGAATAACATCCAATTTCTTATCAACTCTTTGTCCTAGAACAACACCAACAGCATAATCACTAGCATCACACATATTTTCAAAAGGCAAGTTCCAATCAGGTGGTTGAACAATAGGTGCAGTAATTAAGGCTTTCTTGAGTGTTTCAAAGGCTTCAAGACAATCATCATCAAAAACAAAAGGAATATCCTTTTGCAAGAGACTAGTGAGAGGCCTAGAAATTTTAGGAAAGTCTTTGATAAATCTCCTATAGAAACCAGCATGACCTAGGAAACTACAAATACTTTGATGTCCTTGGGACATGGCATTTTATCAATTGCATCAACCTTAGCTTGATCCACTTCAATACCTCTTTCAGAGATTTTATGACCCAAGACAATGCCTTCATTAACCATAAAGTGACACTTCTCCCAATTCAAGATAAGATTTGTTTGTTCACATCTCTACAAAACACGGTCAAGATTGCTTAAACAATCATCAAAATACTTCCCATAAACAGAAGAGTCATCCATGAAAACCTCAACAATCTTTTCACAAAAGTCAGAGAATATAGCAGTCATACATCTTTGAAAGGTAGCAGGTGCATTACATAAACCAAAAGGCATACGTCTATAAGCATAGGTTCCAAAAGGACAAGTAAAAGTGGTGTTTTCTTGATTAGGTTGAGAAACAGGTATTTGTGAAAAGCCAGAGTATCCATCAAGGAAGCTGCTACCTCTTGAGCATCCGTTGGTTTTCCCTTGAAAAGGAAAGGGTGATGCAGCAAAGTAGTGTAAGTATTTCCCTCAGTTTTTGAGAACCAAGGTATCAATCCAGTAGGAGACTACACGCAATTCACCTAGTACCTGCACAAACAATCAAGAACCTTGCAACCAGCGCGATAAAGGGGTTGTCAATCCCTTCACGGCCACTTGCAAAAGTGAGATCTGATAAAGATTGTAAGATAAATATTTTTGGTATTTTTGTTGTATAGACTGGAAAATAAAGATTGCAAAATAAATAGTAAACTAGAATTATAGATCGGAAACTTATATGATGTAAAGTAGACCTGGGGGCCATAGGTTTCACTAGTGGCTTCTCTCATGATAGCATATATTACGGTGGGTGAACAAATTACTGCCGAGCAATTGATAGAAAAGCGCATAGTTATGAGAATATCTAGGCAAGATCATGAATATAGGCGTCACGTCCGTGTGAAGTAGACCGAAACGATTCTGCATCTACTACTATTACTCCACACATCGACCGCTATGCAGCATGCATCTAGAGTATTAAGTTCAGAAGAACAGAGTAACACATTAGGCATGATGACATGATGTAGAGGGATAAACTCAAGCAATATGATATAAACCCCATCTTTTTATCCTCGATGGAAAAAATACAATACGTGCCTTGCTGCCCCTACTATCACTGGGAAAGGACACCGCAAGATTGAACCCAAAGCTAAGCACTTCTCCCATTGCAAGAAAGATCAATCTAGTGGGGCAAACTAAACCGATAATTTGAAAAGACTTGCAAAGATAACAAATCATGCATATAAGAATTCAGAGAAGAACCAAATATTGTTCATAGATAATCTTGATCATAAACCCACAATTCATCGGATCTCGGCAAACACACCGTGTCGGGGATATACCCCGCGGTATGACCCGGCCGGACTTGGCGACTCACCAGAGACCTGGCTGGAGCTTGGCGACTCACTGGCAACCCGCCCGGACCTGGCGATTTACAGGCAAGCCGCTTGAGCATTGTGACTCACTGGAGACCCGGCAGGCGGATCAGACGGACGACAAGGCCCAAGGCCCAGTAGGCCGGCTTATACTCTGGTGGGCCGGCTTAAGAGAAAGTATAAGGAATATTCCCTTATAATGGAAGCAAGACTAGGACCCCACTTGTAATAGAGTAATCGTACTAGGACTAGTCATGTAACCCACCCCTTCAACTTATATAAGGAGGCGTAGGGCTACCCAAAGAGGGACAAGCAAGAAGAAACAATCTCTAGGGTTAGACACAAAGAGCCGGCTTACCGGTGACTCCCTCATGAGCATAATGAGACGTAGCCACAAACAGCATGTAGGGTTACTACCGGATGATGTTTCCCGGGGCCCGAAGCTGTCTAAATCTTTGTCTTGTGTGTCGATCCGCCTTGCGTCTCTGGATTCCGACCAACCCCTTCAAGCTACCGCATAGATGCGTTGGCCTCACGACTAAGTCCTCACACTAGGACATCTTCCGTGACAATTCCACGATAGTTGGCGCTTACCATGGGGCCTGCGCACGGTGGTGTTGAGGTCTTGGAGGGATCTCTTCAGGGATCGAGGAGCTCGCGATTAGACAGATGAAAGTTTTGAGTTCAAGAAAATTAAGATAGCGTCAGGTGCGTTGCTCCCACTGCAAGTTGAAGACCGATCAGTGCAAGGATCACGTCGCACGGGCCGATAGGAGATTTTGCAGCGTGTTAAACCACAAGTTGTCGAGAACGTCGATTTCCTGCTGCTGCATGTTTCTCGGGTGCGTCATGTACGGATGAGACATGGAATTGCTGATGTTACTTCTTGCCAAAAAAGCGTTGCTCGGCATTGTGATCTCCGCCACAGAAATAAGGAAAGAAAAAAAATCAAGTAGATTACGACCCGGAGAATATATGGATGTGGCGTAAAAACGAAGTCGACCGTCCCGGATTCCTCGGCCACCACGGATCACTCGTCACCTCCTCCGGTCGCTGTCGCTGCGCCGCTAGTTGCTTGACCCACCATCGGAGCTGCCGCCATCTCCTTTTACAAACCGGTCCACCTCATCATACCCAGCCGCCGCTACGTGGTCACACTACGCGTCAGGGAAAGTGGAAGGCCAGAGGTTATTAAATCGGCCACAGGAGCTAGTTTTTGAGCAGCTGGCATTAATTGATGGATGTAATCTGAGTGTCGCGGGTTCGTACTACCCCAAATCCGTCATAGGTCTCTCACGTGATGGAAGCCAAAGCATATAAGGCAAAAATCTGGGAGGATTTCTATATTGTGTCCAGAATTGCCCGGAGGCTGCGCGTGATACGTCTCCAATGTATCTATAATTTTTGATTGCTCCATGCTATATTATCTTCTGTTTTGGACATTATTGGGCTTTATTATTCACTTTTATATTATTTTTGGGACTAACCTATTAACCGGAGGCCCAGCCCAGAATTGCTGTTTTTTTGCCTATTTCAGAGTTTCGCAGAAAAAGAATATCAAACAGAGTCCAAACGGAATGAAACCTTCGGGAACGTGATTTTCGGAACGAACATGATCCAGAGGACTTGGACCCTACGTCAAGAAATCAAGCAGGAAGCCACGAGGTAGGGGGCGCGCCTACCCCCCTGGGAGCGCCCTCCACCCTCGTGGGCCCCACGTTGCTCCACCGACGTACTCGTTCCTCCTATATATACCTACGTACCCCCAAACGATTAGATACGGAGCCAAAAACCTAATTCCACCGCAGCAACCTTCTGTACCCATGAGATCCCATCTTGGGGCCTGTTCCGGAGCTCCGCCGGAGGGGGCATCGATCACGGAGGGCTTCTACATCAACACCACAGCCTCTCCGATGAAGTGTGAGTAGTTTACATCAGACCTTCGGGTCCATAGTTATTAGCTAGATGGCTTCTTCTCTCTTTTTGGATCTCAATACAATGTTCTCCCCCTCTCTCGTGGAGATCTATTCGATGTAATCTTCTTTTGCGGTGTGTTTGTTGAGACTGATGAATTATGGGTTTATGATCAAGTTTATCTATGAACAATATTTGAATCTTCTGAATTCTTTTATGTATGATTGGTTATCTTTGCAAGTCTCTTTGAATTATCAGTTTGGTTTGGCCTACTAGATTGATCTTTGTTGCAATGGGAGAAGTGCTTAGCTTTGGGTTCAATCTTGCGGTGTCCTTTCCCAGTGACAATAGGGGCAGCAAGGCACGTATTGTATTGTTGCCATCGAGGATAACAAGATGGGGTTTTTATCATATTGCATGAATTTATCCCTCTACATCATGTCATCTCGCTTAAAGCGTTACTCTGTTCTTATGAACTTAATACTCTAGATGCATGATGGATAGCGGTCGATGTGTGGAGTAATAGTAGTAGATGCAGGCAGGAGCCGGTCTACTTGTCTCGGATGTGATGCCTATATACATGATCATACCTAGATATTCTCATAACTATGCTCAATTCTGTCAATTGCTCAACAGTAATTTGTTCACCCACCGTAAAATACTTATGCTCTTGAGAGAAGCAACTAGTGAAACCTATGGCCCCCGGGTCTATTTTCCATCATATTACTCTCCCGACAACAAGCTATTTCTGGCACCGTTTTTATTTTGTTTACTTTACTTTGCATCTTTGTCACAAAAATACCAAAAATATTATCCTATCAGATCTCACTCTCGTAAGTGACCGTGTAGGGATTGACAACCCCTTATCGCATTGGTTGCGAGGATTTATTTGTTTGTGTAGGTGCGAGGGACTTGCGTGTAGCCTCCTACTGGATTGATACCTTGGTTCTCAAAAACTGAGGGAAATACTTACGCTACTTTGCTGCATCACCCTTTCCTCTTCAAGGGAAAACCAATGCAGTGCTCAAGAGGTAGCAGCGCATCGTTCATCTGTACCCGCTGCCTATGGACGTGATCCATTCTATGTCAACATGCCGAAGTCGCGCGTGCGCCGGGCTGCGTGACAGACACATACAACACGCAGTCTAGTCGTTTCGATTCAGCCTCGGCTACCACCAGCCGGACCACCTTAAAAACAAAAAAAGAGGGAGTCAACGACTCGGAAGTGGATTCTGCCTTCGAGTCATCGTCACTTCGTCTGTCTTTGCCTGGCTTCAGCCACCACGGCCGAGTGTGGCTGCCGTGCTCGCCTCTGATGGATCTCGCTGAGGATAAGGCTACATGTCCATGATCATCCGACAAAAAATACCAGGTGCTATTTTTCCTATGTATTTTTAGTACATATTAATTCATCCGAAAACAATTACTTTGGACGGTAATATTTTTTACTCAGGACAATTGTTATACCACGGATACGGAGTGCGCGCCGGCATCATTCTGCACTGGCGTTTGCAAGTCGATGCCCTCGCGGTTCGGTCTACACCTACTCATGGGGACCACGCCTGCAGCCGACTCGCCTGTCCGCACCGGCTTACAACGCCGCGGCCGACTCATCTGTGAATCGCCGCTCCGGGTTACCTCCGCCGGCTTACAATGGCTACGAGTCGCCGCCTCCTAACCATCTCGGTTTTGAGTCACCTCTTTCAGGCCACCTTGATGCCTTGAGCCGCCATGTTTTTCCTCCAGCTGCTAAGCCGCCCGATTCCTACTGAAAGGGATAGGATGGACTATATTGAAAAGTTATCTACGGAAACTATTTACGGATCATCGGTCTTCCGAACAAATCAGGTGATATTCATCTAAGTTTATTTTATTAACACATTGTTTTTATCAAAGAACAGTTACTTGGTCTATGATATTTTTCCGCAGGACCATTATTCCTTACAAAAAGGTGTCGCAAAAGGGGCGTGAGCAAATATTATTTTTGCACTAGCGCTCGTCCTGCACAAGTTGCCACCCCCGCTACATCAACACACTCGACTGATTCATTGTCCGTACCCATGGACGAATTGCTTGCATCTGTGCCATTTCTAACGCTGCGGCCGACTCTCCCCGTTCGCACTGGCTTACAATGCCGCGGCCGACTCATCTGTCCGAGCCGCCTCTGATGCTGCGGTCTTCTTTGTCGTCCGTCTCTCGCGGCCTGGTCTACATCAACATACCGGGCTGCACCTGTTTGCATGAGCTGTTTATTGAGTATAAAGCCAGTCACAACTCGGGTAGCCCGTTTTTCTTTCAAATTGGAGGCAAATTATCATCAACCGCCATCTGCACTGGATGGCTCAATGAGCAGGCACGCAAGTCACCGCCACTACAGTTTGGTTAACTTCAAATAGCCAGTTGGAATGAACTATTGGCCAAGTTGCTGACACGGCTCATACAGATCATTTATAACCCGCCACAGTCACCTCAACCTTCTGTGGGTTCACATCGCGCTATCAACACCAATGATATACACCTTCTGCTATGGTCAAATACGGAGAATCTCAAGACAACTCCTCGAGTCGTCTTAAGACTCGGGGGCTACGATGACATGACTCAGGAAATATTGCCAGTTTCAGCAAATTTAAGAACCCCAGGATGATGGAGGGAAAGATAACCCGGTCCCGGAGGCTACTGCTATATTGATGAAAATTTAAAGGTCGTCAGAAAATTTCCGGCTTAAAAAGTATATGACAATTACAAAATCGGGCTCAATGAAGAAGTTTCCGGGTCATTAGAAAGGATTCCGATTCAAAATTCGGTTCAAGAGACATCTCTCTCCCATAAAGCGTTGAAGCTCTCAAATATACAGTTTAAAATTCGGCTCAAGGGACGTCAGTCTTACTGAAGCTCTCAAATATCTGGTTTACAATCCGGTTCAAGGGAAATCTGTCTCCTACAAAGCTCTGAAGCTCTCAAATATCCGGGTTAAAATTCCGGTTCAAGAAGAATTTATCTCTCGCAAAGCTCGAGTTCTCAGGAATAAATAAAGGGACCAAAGAGAGTTTGTTGCAAGGCACAACTGAAACATAGGTACCCTGCTTCAAAAGACCATTGGGGGCTGATTGTATTTGAATCTAGCTTAACCCCTTTTGGGTCTGACTTTGATCGTATTCGAATCAGAGTCGTTAAAAAAGTCTCACGGTCATTTGGGGGCTTCCTGTTCAAACATAGGTCGTACTCGAACCAAAGAGAACATAGCTGTCGGTACCCTCTTGATCGGCACAATGCCAGACCCACTAGGGGGCTTCTTGATCATATTCGAATCATAGCTTAACCCCTTTTGGGTCCGACTTTGATCGTATTCGAATCAGAGTCGTTAAAAAACTCTCAAGGTCATTTGGGGGCTTCCTGTTCAAACATAGGTCGTATTCGAACCAAAGAGAACATAGCTGTCGGTACCCTCTTGATCGGCACAACGCCAAAACCACTAGGGGGCTTCATGATCGTATTCAAATCCTAGCTTATCCCTTTTGGTCCGGTTTACTGATCGTACTCGAATCAAAGCCTCATTTTTTCTCTGTTTGGCTTAAGTATTTTGAAAACAATCTTTGGTTTTGTCTTAAGACTTTTTTGATCATATCTGAAGCATATATGAGTGGTTTCTATTTAACCCGGCTTGACTTTGGACGATAAGTCGCTAGTATATGACAATCATAAACATTTGGAAGTTTTGGCTTCTAAAGATTGGGTTATCACCCTTACTGCACAGGTATCATAAGCCGGCAGTATGATTCAATATCACGGGATTTGCAGAACTATGACTTATATAAATGCTTAAGTCCAAGCTCATCATTAAAATTGATGTTTCAAAATGATTATCCGTTCCGGATTTTCCCAAAGGCTATAAGCCGCCGGGTTATAAAAATTCTGGCTTACAATGGAGGCGTATTAAATCGCCATCGGTCAAGAGCCGCCGGGTATTTAAACTCCGGATTTACTTGTCAACAGATAAGGTATTCAAATTCGCTTTGGTGCAATGGCTATTATTTTATCAATGGATATGGTTTATTCTACAATGGAAGGAATAGTCCCGAGTCGCTGCAGGCTTATGACCCGGCACTTGGGGGCTACATTATTCAAAATGAGATTACATCGAATATGCAAGTCCCATGTCACTGCCAGCATGCACCATGGCACTTGGGGGCTAATGCAAAGTCATTTTTTTGCTCAACTTATTGAAGACCCGACTCATCACGTTCTAAATGAGCCGGCCCTTGGGGGCTACCAATTGCTCCTGTCGAAAATTCAAGGTACACAAGCCTTAATCCATTATATTGAAAGATCCACTATTCAGTTGGTAGAGTACAAAGCTCTTAACCTTGTGGACGTGGGTTCAAGCCCCATGGTGGAGATTACATCATATGATGTTATTATCAATTAATCATATACAAAGTCCCAGCTCAGTAATATCTTACTGAGCCGGCCCTTGGGGGCTACACGTTGCTGCTCAAGTTTACATGATCATATTTACAAAGTCCCTGCTCATTATTGCATAATGACCCGGCCCTTGGGGGCTACACTGGTTGAAATTTTTATGACCATAAGGCAATTACAAGTCCCAGGTTGCTGCAAGCATGACAACTCGGCACTTGGGGGCTACAGGTGATATGCATATAAGGGAGGAATAACATCAAATTCTCAGTTTTGAGCAAATCAGGTCTTATATTATTATAAGAGAAATCTGCAAAGTTTATGACCCGGCGTCATCATAAGATTAACCCGGCATCAGCAACAATTACATGACCCGGCATCATTTGTTTATAACCCGACAATTTTGGCAATCATAAATCGGCAAGATCTACATCTTTAAGCCGGCTGAATATCAGATGAGTATTTCAAGACCAATATTTCTTAAGCCGGCGCTTTGGAAGCCGACTCAAGTGGATTATTTTTCACAATATTTCTCTGTGAGAAACCAACGTCAGCGATTTGAGTATGAAGCTGGCTTATTGACCCGGATTTTATAGAAGGACGAAATGACAAGGACTTAAGGATGATCAGGTGCTGGTTTATAAGAATTCTTAACCCGGAGCACAGCCTGTCAATTTTGCTCTTGTGTTTATTTTGCAGCATAAGTTTACCATGGATAAATCCAAGCTAAACTAGGGGCTAATGTCGGGGATATACCCGGTGGTATGACCCGGCCGGACTTGGCGACTCACCAGAGACCTGGCTGGAGCTTGGCGACTCACTGGCAACCCGCCCGGACCTGGCGATTTACAGGCAACCCGCTTGAGCATTGTGACTCACTGGAGATCTGGCAGGCGGATCAGACGGACGACAAGGCCCAAGGCCCAGCAGGCTGGCTTATACTCTGGTGGGCCGGCTTAAGAGAAAGTATAAGGAATATTCCCTTATAAAGGAAGCAAGACTAGGACCCCACTTGTAATAGAGTAATCCTAATCGTACTAGGACTAGTCATGTTACCCGCCCCTTCAACTTATATAAGGAGGGGTAGGGCTACCCAAAGAGGGACAAGCAAGAAGAAACAATCTCTAGGGTTAGACACAAAGAGCCGGCTTACCGGCGACTCCCTCATGAGCATAATGAGACCTAGCCACAAACAGCATGTAGGGCTATTACCGGATGATGTTTCCCGGGGCCCGAAGCTGTCTAAATCCTTGTCTTGTGTGTCGATCTGCCTCGCGTCTCTGGATTCTGACCAACCCCTTCAAGCTACCGCATAGATGCGTTGGCCTCACGACTAAGTCCTCACACTAGGACATCTGCCGTGACAATTCCACGACACACCGCAAAAGAGTACTACATCGAATAGATCTCCAAGAACATCAAGGAGAACTTTGTATTGAGAACCGAAGAGAGAGAAGAATCCATCTAGCTAATAGCTATGGACCCGAAGGTCTGTGGTAAACTACTCACGCATCATCGGAGAGCCTATGGTGTTGATGTAGAAGCCCTTCGTGATCGAATCCCCCTCCAGCGGAGCGCCGGAAAAGGCCCCAAGATGGGATCTCATGGGCACAGAAGGTTGCGGCGGTGGAAAACTGGTTTCGTGGCTCCCCTGGATGTTTTTGGGGTACAAGGGTATATATAGGCGAAAGAAGTACGTCGGTGGAGCTACGAGGGGCCCACGAGGGTGGGGGGTGCCCTCCTACCTCGTGGCCTCCTGGTTGCGTCTCTGACTTCCACTCCAAGTCTCCTGGATTGTGTTTGTTCCAAGAAAGATCCTCGCGAAGATTTTGTTCCGTTTGGATTCCATTTGATATTCCTTTTCTATGAAACACTGAAATAGGCAAAAAAACAACAACTAGCACTCGGCCTCCGGTTAATAGGTTAGTCCCAAAAATAATATAAAAGAGCATATTAAAGCCCATTAAACATCCAAAACAGATAATATAATAGCATGGAACAATCAAAAATTATAAATACGTTGGAGACCTATCAGAAGCAAAAGTGTGTGTGCTTAGATAATGTTTCAAGCATTTGATCAATAAAAGGCAGAGGGTAATGATCTTTTCTAGTTGCTTTGTTCAATTTTCTAAAATCAATTACCATTCTATAGCCTGTAACAATTCTTTGTGCAATAAGTTCATTCTTATCATTAGGAACAACAGTAATACCTCCTTTCTTAGGGACACAATGAACAGGACTTACCCATCTACTATCAGCTATAGGATAGATTATACCTGCTTCCAGAAGTTTTAATATTTCCGTTCTTACCACCTCTTTCATCTTCGGAATTAACCGACGTTGGTGATCAACAACGGGTTTAGCATCAAGTTCCATATTAATTTTGTGCTGACATAGAGTGGGACTAATGCCCTTTAAATCATCAAGAGTATATCCAATAGCAGCCCGGTGCATCCTTAGAACTTTCAATAATCTTTCTTCTTCATGTTATGAAAGGTTAGCACTGATAATAACATGATATATCTTCTTTTCATCAAGATAATCATATTTCAAAGTGTCTGGCAATTGTTTTAATTCAAACACATGATCACCTTTTGGTGGAGGTGGACCTCCTAGAGTTTCAATAGGCAAATTGTGTTTAAGTAGAGGACGTTGTTCGAAGAAAATCTTATCTATTTCATTTCTTTCATGCATATGTACATCATTTTCATGGTCTAGCAAATATTGTTCTAAAGGATCAGTAGGTGGCACAACAATAGAAGCAAGACAAATTAATTCATCCTTACGAGGTAATTCTTTTTCATGAAGATTTCTACTAAACTTGGAAAAATTAAACTCATGAGACTCATCACCAAAGCTAACACCAATAGTTTGTTTCTTGCAATCTATCTTAGCATTAAATGTGTTCAAGAAAGGTCTACCAAAGATAATGGGACAGAAGTCATCTTGTGGGGAACCAAGAACAAGAAAATCAGTAGGGTATTTTATTTTCCCACACAAGACTTCAACATCTCTAACAGTCCCAATTGGTGATATGGTGTCTCTATTAGCAAGTTTAATAGTAACATCTATTTCTTCTATCTCAGCAGGTACTATGTCTTCCATAATTTCTTGATATAAAGTGTAAGGAATAGCACTCACACTAGCACCCATGTCACATAAACCATGATAACAGTGATCTCCTAATTTAACTGAAATAATAGGCATGCCAACAACATGTCTATGTTTATCTTTTCTATCAGGTTTAGCAATTCTAGCAGCTTCTTCACAGAAGTAAATAACATGCCCATCAATATCTTCTTCCAAGAGATCTTTAACCATAGTAATGCTAGGTTCTACTTTAGTCTGTTCATCAGGTTTAAGTGTTCTAATATAGCTTTTGTTAACCACAGTTGAAACTTTAGCATGTTCCTTTATCCTAACAGGGAAAGGAGGTTTCTCAATATAAGCAGAAGGAACAACTGGATCAACATTATAAAGTATAGTTTATTCTTTAACTGGTACCGGTTCTTTAATTTCTTCTTTAATAGGTGGGTGATATTTAAACCACTTATCTTTAGGGCGTTCAACATGAGTAGCAAACGATTCACAAAAGGAGGCTACTATCTCAGAGTCAAGTCCATATTTAATGCTAAACTTTTGAAAAGCATTGGTATCCATAAAAGGTTTAACACAATCATACTTAAGCTTAATACCTGACTCCTTACCTTCGTTGAGTTCCCAATCTTCAGAGTTGCATTTAATTCTTTCTAAAAGATCCCACCGGAATTCAATAGTCTTCTTCATAAAAGAACCAGCACAAGAAGTATCAAGCATGGTTTGATCATTACGAGAAAGCCGAGCATAAAAATTATGGATAAGAATTTCTCTTGAGAGCTCATGATTGGGGCATGGATGTAACATTGACTTAAGCCTCCCCCAAACTAGAGCGATACTTTCTCCTTCACGAAGCCAAAAATTATATATATAATTCCGATCACGATGAACTAGATGCATAGGATAATTTTTTTGGTGGAACTCCAATTTCAAACGATTCCAATTCCATAATCCAATATCATCGCATAGCCTATACCATGCCAATGTTTTTCCCTTCAAAGATAAAGGGAAAACCTTTTTCATAACTTCATCTCCGGGTAAACCTGCAAGCTTAAACAATCCACAAATTTGTTCCACATATATTAAGTGCATATTGCTACCTCTTGAGCACTGCGTTGGTTTTCCCTTGAAGAGGAAAGGGTGATGCAGCAAAGTAGCGTAAGTATTTCCCTCAGTTTTTGAGAACCAAGGTATCAATCCAGTAGGAGGCTACGCGTGAGTCCCTCGCACCTACACAAACAAATAAATACTTGCAACCAACGCGATAAGGGGTTGTCAATCCCGACACGGTCACTTACGAGAGTGAGATCTAATAGATATGATAAGATAATATTTTTGGTATTTTTATGATAAAGATGCAAAGTAAAATAAAAGCAAAATAAAAGGCAAGGGAAATAGCTTGTTGATGGAAGATTAATATGATGGAAAATAGACCCGGGGGCCATAGGTTTCACTAGTGGCTTCTCTCGAGAGCATAAGTATTTACGGTGGGTGAACAAATTACTGTTGGGCAATTGACAGAATTGAGCATAGTTATGAGAATATCTAGGTATGATCATGTATATAGGCATCACGTCCGAGACAAGTAGACCGACTCCTGCCTGCATCTACTACTATTACTCCACACATCGACCGCTGTCCAGCATGCATCTAGAGTATTAAGTTCATAAGAACAGAGTAACGCCTTAAGCAAGATGACATGATGTAGAGGGATAAACTCATGCAATATGATATAAACCCCATCTTGTTATCCTCGATGGCAACAATACTATATGTGCCTTGCTGCCCCTACTGTCACTGGGAAAGGACACCGCAAGATTGAACCCGAAGCTAAGCACTTCTCCCATTGCAAGAAAGATTAATCTAGTAGGCCAAACCAAACTGATAATTCGAACAGACTTACAAAGATAACCAATCATACATAAAGGAATTCAGAAGATTCAAATATTGTTCATAGATAAACTTGATCATAAACCCACAATTCATCGGTCTCAACAAACACACCGCAAAAGAAGATTACAACGAATAGATCTCCACAAGAGAGGGGGAGAACATTGTATTGAGATCCAAAAAGAGAGAAGAAGCCATCTAGCTAATAACTATGGACCCGAAGGTCTGAGGTAAACTACTCACACTTCATCGGAGAGGCTATGATGTTGATGTAGAAGCCCTCCATGATCGATGCCCCCTCCGGCGGAGCTCCGGAACAGGCCCCAAGATGGGATCTCACGGGTACAGAAGGTTGCGGCGGTGGAATTAGGTTTTTGGCTCCGTATCTGGTAGTTTGGGGGTACGTAGGTATATATAGGAGGAAGGAGTATGTCGGTCGAGCAACATGGGGCCCACGAGGGTGGAGGGCGCGCCCAGGGGGGTAGGCGCGCCCCCCTACCTCGTGGCTTCCTGCTAGATGCCTTGACGTAGGGTCCAAGTCCCCTGGATCATGTTCATTCCGAAAATCACGTTCCCGAAGGTTTCATTCCGTTTGGACTCCGTTTGATATTCTTTTTCTGCGAAACTCTGAAATAGGCAAAAAACAGCAATTCTGGGCTGGGCCTCCGGTTAATAGGTTAGTCCCAAAAATAATATAAAAGTGTATAATAAAGCCCAATAATGTCCAAAACAGAAGATAATATAGCATGGAGCAATCAAAAATTATAGATACGTTGGAAACGTATCACATATCAGGATGTTCGGTTCCATCTCCTGCATAAGGATTAGCTAGCAGTTCTTCTATCATACCCGAAGGAATTTCATATTCAATATTTTCAGTAGGTGCAGTGGGTTGAGGGGTAGCTAATTGTGGTTCCGGACGAGGTGAAGATACCCTGAACAAACCCCTCAAAAGATTGTTTTCCATAGCAACAATTGACAATAGATTTCAGCACACTATATAAATGTTTACTTGCCGAATTCCACTTAGCAAAGGCGCTTCACTCCCCGGCAACGGCGCCAGAAAATAGTTGATGACCCACAAGTATAGGGGATCAATTGTAGCTCTTTTCGATAAGTAAGAGTGTCGAACCTAACGAGGAGAAGAAGGAAATGACAAGTAGTTTTCAGTAAGGTAATCCCTACAAGTGCTGAAATTGTAAGTAGCAGAGTAGTTTGATAGCAAGATAACTTGTAAAGAGCAAGTAACGATAATAGTAAAAAGTATGAAGCAAGTTACCCCAATCCTTTTGAGGCAAAGGACATGACAAAACGGTCTCTTATGATAAGCAAAGCGTTCTTGAGGGTACACGGGAATTTCATCTAGTCACTTTCATCATGTTGGTTTGATTTGTGTTCGCTACTTTGATAATTTGACATGTGGGTGGACCGGTGCTTAGGTGTTGTTCTTACTTGAACAAAACTCCTACTTATGATTAACCCTCCCGCAAGCATCCGCAACTACGACAAAAGTATTAAGAATAAATTCTAACCATAGCATTAAACTCTAGGATCCAATCGGTCCCTTACGGAATAGCGCATAAACTGGGGTTTAAGCTTCTGTCACTCTCTCAACCCATCATCTAATTGCTACTCCACAATGCATCCCCTTAGGCTCAAATATGGTGAAGTGTCATGTAGTCGACGTTCACATGACACCACTAAGGGAATAACAACATACATACTATCAAAATATCGACCATATATCAAGTTCACATGATTACTTGCAACATGATTTTTCCCGTGACCTCAAGAACAAAAGTAACTACTCACAAATGATAAACATGCTCATGATCAGAGGAGTATTAAATAGCATATTGGATCTGAACATACAATCTTCCACCAAATAAACCATATAGTGATCAACTACAAGATATAATCAACACTACTAGTCACCCACAAGCACCAATCTATAGTTCCGGTAACAAGATTGAATACAAGAGATAAACTAGGGTTTGAGATGAAATGGTGCTGTTGAAGATGTTGATGGATATTGCCCTCCCCAAGATGGGAGAGTTGTTGGTGATGATGATGACGATGATTTCCCCCTCCGGGAGGGAAGTTCCCCCGGCGGAATCGCTCCGGCGGAGGGCAAAAGTGCTCCTGCCCGAGTTCTACCTCGAGACGGCGACGCTCCATCCCGAAAGCCTTCTCCTTATTTTTTCTAGCTCAAAATGACTTATATACCATAAGATGGGCACCAGAGATGGGCCGAGGAGGCCACAACCCACCAGGGCGCGCCAGGGCCCTGGCGCGCCCAGGTGGGTTGTGCCCACCTGGTGGCCCCCTCTGGTAGTTATTGCCTCCAATATTTCTTAAATATTCCATAAAAAATCCCCGTCAAGTTTCAGCTCATTTGGAATTATGCAGAATAGGTAGCCTGACGTAGCTTTTTCAGGTCCAGATTTCCAGCTACCGGAATTCTCCCTCTTTGTGTGTACCTTGTAAATTATGAGAGAAAAGGCATTAGAATTACTCCAAAAAGCATTATTATGGATAAAACATTATAAAGAACAGTAAGAAAACATGATGCAAAATGGACGTATCACACACTCATATCTTTTGAATGTATTCATTCTTTGAGTACGTTAAAAGACCGGCATGGAGATTTTTGTGCATACAAGTTAGACATGGCAAAAGCATACGATCGAGTGGATTGGCAGTCTTTAAAATGTATGCTTGGGGCTTTTGGTTTTGTGCCAACTTGAGTTAATTGGATTATAACTTGTGTCACATAAGTGAAATTTTCAGTTTAGTTTAACGGACAGTTGTTGGAATCTTTCTATCCGTCTTGTGGACTCAAGCAAAGGGATCCATTATCCTCGTATATTTTCCTGTTTGTGGAAGAGGCTCTATCATTGTTGTTAAAGGATGCATGCGACAGAGGAGCTCCTTAAGATTTTCATTTGAACAAACAAACTCTAGGTATTTCTCACCTAATGTTTGCGGATGATTGTCTCATGTTTTTCAAGGGTTCCATCAATCAAGCCTTAACCATCACAAAAATTCTAATGGTTTATGAGGAGGGAGCTAGTTAGCTTCTGAGCCTCGATAAGTGTTCAATTAATTTTTGCAAAAAGTGCAGTGTGCAAGATCAAGTGGCGATGCTACTTGTGAGCTGCGTTGGGATTTCCTAGAGGAGATGATGATGGAGTATAGCAGAGATAAGTATTTCCCTCAGTTACGAAACCAAAGTTATCAATCCAGTAGGAGAACCAAGCAACGCTATGTAAACAACACCTGCACACAAACAACAAATACTTGCAATCCAACTCGTAGAGGGGTTGTCAATCCGTCAACGATTATGAGCAAGCTTAAATTGTATAGTTTTTTATAGATAGATCGGACAAAAATACAGAATAAAATAAAATTACAGCAAGGTATTTTTAGAATTTTATATATGATAAAGATAGGCCCAGGGGCCATAGTTTTCACTAGAGGCTTCTCTCAAGAAAATAGCATACGATGGGTAAAGAAATTACTATTAGGCAATTGATAGAAAAGCAAATAATTATGACGATATCCAAGGCAATGATCATATATAGGCATCACGTTCGAGACAAGTAGACCGAAACGAATCTGCATCTACTACTATTACTCCACACATTGACCGCTATCCAGCATGCATCTAGTGTATTAAGTTCATGGGAAAACAGAGTAACACCTTAAGCAAGATGACATGATGTAGACAAGATAAACTCATGTATGAATAAACCCCATCTTTTTACCCTTAATAGAAACCATACATACGTGTCATGTCCCTTTCTGTCACTTGGATTGAGCACCGCAAGATCAAACCCATTACAAAGCACCTCTTCCCATGGCAAGATAAATCAATCTAGTTGGCCAAACCAAACCGATAAATCAGAGAAGAAATATGAGGCTATAGTAATCATGCATAAAAGAGTTCAGAGAAAACTAAAATAATATTCATGGATAGATCTGATCATAAACTCACAATTCATCGGATCCCAACAAACACATCACAAAATGTTATTACATCAAATAGATCTCCAAGAACACCGAGGAGAACATTGTATTGAAGATCAAAAAGAGAGAGGAAGCCATCTAGCTACTAACTATGGACCCGTAGGTCTATGGTAAATTACGCACGCATCATCGAATGGGCAGCAAGGTTGATGTAGAGCCCCTCCGTGATCAATTCCCCCTCCGACAGATTACCAGAGAAGGCCTCCAGATGGGATCTCGTGGTTCTGGAACTTGCGGTGGCGGAAAAAGTATCTCGGGTGTCTCTTTGATGTCAGGGGAATATTTGAGTATTTATAGAGGTGGAATTAGGGTTTGATGTGCCACAAGGGCCCCGCAAGCCTGGGATTTATATAGGTTAGTCCCAAAAAATGATATATAATTGCATCTAATAACATATAAAACATCCAAAATTGATACTATAATAGCATGGAACAATAAAAAATTATAGATACATTGGAGACGTATCAAACCACTATGGTTATTCTAAAACTTGCTACATAGGGTTTCGAGGATAAGTCCCTTGGGCTGTCGATGCCAGAGGGTAGAATGAAGGCTGGTAAATTTCAATCGACCAAAGATAAGGTTTTAAAAAGTCCGTCTGACTGGATTGAAAAGTATGTCTCTAGTGGTATAAAGGAAACTCAAGTCAAGGCAGTGTTGCAAGCGCACCGCATGTATGCCATGGGAATCTTTAAATTTCCAGCCTCACTTTCTGAGGAGCTATCCCAGATCATAAGGAATTTCTAGCAGTGGGATGAAGAAGATATGAGGAAAACCCATTGGTTAGCTTGGATAGACTAACAAAACCAAAAGGGCATGGCGGCATGGGGTTCCGTGATCTAAGGTTATTTAATCAAGTGCTCTTGGCAAAACAGGCTTGCCATTTATTGGTGTATCCTGACTTGTTGTGTGCTAAGGAAATGAAGGCAAAGTATTACCTCAGTGGTCACATCCTCGATACTGTCTTCCCGCAGTCCACATCGGTGAATTGGCAAGGTATTGTGCATGGCCTCGAACTGCTTTAAAAAGGTGTCATTTGGAGAGTGTTCGATGGTAACAGTATAAATACTTGGAGAGATAACTGGCTACCAAGGAATTTGGGCTTAAAATTTTGACCAAAAATAATCGATCTAGACTGAAATGGGTGTCTGAATTATTCAGGAGCGGGACAAGAAGGTGTGATGAAAATTTCATTAAGCACTTGTTCTATGACCATGATGCTGAGGAGATCTTAAATTTTTGTGTATTCAGTCTGTGGGAGAGGGTGATTTAATTGCATGACACTATGAGATAAATGGTATGTTTTCAGTTAAAAGTGTGTATAAACTGGACTTAAATGTCAAGGATGGAAAACGAGACAGTAGCTTCGCTAATGGGCAAAGGAGGCTTTGGGACGTTATTTGGAAGCCAAAGTTCCGCAAAAAATCAGAGTTTTCGCCCGGTGGGGCCGCATCTAACAATTTGGCGGTCCATATGAATAGATTTTGTACCCCCCGTGTCGCCCCCCGCTAGGGCGGCTCGGGCGAAACCCTACCCCCACCGCCACCGGGATCCCAATCCCTCCCCTCCCCTCCGCCACCGTTGGAGGAGGTCGACGGGAAAAGCCCTGGGCGGTTGACGGCGGCCCTCTTCCCTCCCGCGTTCCTTTGGGTGAGGCGGGTCACCCGGGGCGCAGGGGCCCTCCTCCCCGATCTGAGCCGTCGTTGCGGCGGCGCGGTCAATCCGTCCGCCGACGGCGCCTTGGCGGCGTGGTGATGGGAGGAGGCGGCGGAACAACGGGCTTCATGGAAGATCTGGTGGTGCCGGCTGATCGGTTGGCGTGCTTGGTCATGGCGGCGGAGGTCGCAGTGGCCGGCGGCTTGGCCGGTCGGCGGCAGCGGAACATGGCCGGTGGCAGCGGCGATGTTCTGTCTGGATCCCAGGGCGGCGGCCCTGGAGGGTGGCGGCTGGTGAAGCTAGGGCCTCCCGCGGCAGCATGGCATGGTGCAGTCCCTGTCCAAGGCGGATCTGTGACGGCGATCTGATGGATTGGTTCGGATCAGAGACGGTGACAAGCGCGCGGGATCCATATCGACGGCTCTCGCGGCTTGGCGAGGGGGGTGGGAGTCCTCCTCCTAGGCTCCAGTGGTGGCACACTCAGGCAGTGGCCGGTGCGCCAAGACTCCTACGATGGCACTGTTGTTGCGGTTGGTCGCCGAATCTAAGCGGCTGGATCTAGGTTTTGAAGGTGGTCGAGACGGTGCACAGGTTGTTGGGTGGAGTTCTTGGGACGGATCCGGGTGAAAACCTGATTTTCGGTCAACGGCCGGAGCCGGTGATGACGATGCCCCTAGCATCATTTCCTTCATGAAGGCATCGTCGAGGTGAAGCTCCCAACTCCACTCAATACCTCCGGGGGAAACCCTAGATCAGCTGATCGGATGTTGGCGGCAAGCATGTGTCATTACCCCCTTGGGGGCGGCATTCTTGGAGGTGCACTCGGCTTCGCGGGACCAGCGGACGACATCTTTGGTGGAGCGGTGCTTCATCCTACACATTGGTGGCGACGGATCTCGACGGCGTGGCGCAGTGAAGATTCGGAGTTCGATGTGCGAGGATGGACTCGCGCAGGAGGACGACGCTGTCTGGCGTCGCGGTGGCGTCGATGGCAGAGAGACCTGGCACGGTTGATGCAACAGTATAGCTCTGAAGATGGATTGGTGGCAGGTGGCTGGGGCGGCCTCATATCCGGCAGACGTCCTGGTTGAGAAGCACGCCGGACTGGTAAGTGCCCCATACCCGGCAGGCGTCCTAGTTGGGACCTCAGGTCTTAGATGTTAGGTTTGGCTGCGAGGTCTGTTTGGTATTAGGCCCAGACTATCAGCATCCCTTCATTAATTGGATAGGAGTAGCGACACTTTTGTTGCCTAGACGGTGGCTTCAGTCTTACTATTGTATGACTTTGTAAGGTCTTGTATGAATAATTAATAAAGTGGCTGCATGCATCGTCCAGATGCAGAGGCCGGGGGTCATCCTCCATTTCTAAAAATAATTCAAACTACGTCAGGTTTCGTGCTCTATATGTGGTTTTGAAGATGAAAGAATTTTCCATACTTTTGTGACTTGCTCAAAGGCTCGGGCTATGCATCTCGCCTTGGGGGAAGTGTGGGATATCCGGGAGAGGAGTTATTTAGATTATGGGTCTGGACTGGTTTCTCATTTTGTTGGACCAACTGGGGTCGCATGTGCGCGAGCAAGTTTTATTCATGTTCTAGAGAGCTTGGCATCCGAGAAACGATTTGATTTTTAGAACGGGGAGAGAATCTGTGTCCGCGTCTGTTATCTTTGTGGATAATTATTGGAAGAGCTTCTCATCAGCCAACGGTTGTGTGCAAGTGGACTTAAGCAACAAAGGTAAGGGGGTGACTGATAGTTGGAGGTATGCTAATCTTATGACAAAAGATTGTGTTCTCTGAAAGCCTCCTACTTCTGAGTATATTAAGATAAATGTTGATGCTAGTTTTGTAGAGGGCATGAGATCTGCTAGCGTAGGAGTTGTTGCAAGGAATCATCTGGGCGAAGTCATCGTTTTGTCGTGAGACTTTATTCGGTCGTGTACCTGTGTGGATGAGGCGGAACTCCGGGCGTGCCTCGCCGGGTTATACATTGGTATTACTTTTCACAAACCAGTTATTTTAAAAACTGATTGCTCTTTTTTGGCATCTTAGAAACAATAGACATGTCTCCTCTTGTGGATCTGAAAAATGAAGCGTTGAGCGTCTCAAAGTTTATTGTTAGTCTCAAGATTATGAAGATTGACCGACAGACCAATATAGTGGCCCATGAGACTGTTGAGTGTAGTTTTGATAGTAGGGATGGTGTGCTATGTAATAGTGTTTTGTCCTGCATGGCAAATCCTGTATTTGAACGATTGTAAGAATTTCTTAATTAATTAATTAATATATGGGTGTCGTTTTAAAAAAATTATTGAAACTAATTTGGTGCTCTGGATATTGATATAATTTCAATAAGTTTAGTCGAACTTAAAGATATTTTATTCCCATGAAAAAATTAGAACTTCAAGTGTTTTGGAACGGATGAAGTACCACGAGTTAACAATACACAGGGAATGCATCATAACTTGGTGTTAACAGGCTGTTATGTAACGTCCGTCAGCACTTGCGATGTACTCCCTTCGTCCCAAAATAAATTTGAGCTCCTTTAGTCGGGTGTGCCTATGTCTCGCTTGAAGAGAGACAGTAGGATGTTTCGCTGAAGGCAGAGCCAAATTGGGCCAGCCCAGCGTGGACACAGGCCTTCGGCACATTTTTCTTTCACTTTTTTGCATTCGTTTTTTACCTTTTCTTATATTTTAAAATATTTTGAGCATGTCTATTGTAAAAATCACTTTATATGCAAAAGTTGAAAAATGTTAATCATGCATTAAACAAATGATAAATGTGTAGAAAAAAATGTTTCTGACGTATACAAAAAGTGTATAGTGCGTATCAAAAAAGTAGAAAAAAAAATTTGTTTTCAATTTTTTCTGAAAGATTTAATCATGCATTCGAAAAATGTAAATATCTATTGAAAAAATGTTTCGAAATTATACACAAAATGTATACAAAAAAATCTACAATGTGTTTGGAAAAAAGTTGACATCAAAGAATGTAAGCTTTTCAAAAATGTTAATCATGTATATGTACAATGTTAAATGTGTATATAAAAATGTTTTTCATGCATAAAAATGTATAATTTGGAAAATGTTAATATGTATATATATATAATGCTCCTGATGTATACAAAAGATGTATAATCTTTATGAAAAAAGTAGACATAAAAAAATGTTGCGAATTAACCTGTGGTTGGATGGTTAGGAGAATAGTGAGATCCTCAGCCCATCAGTATTCAAGTCCTAGATTTGACATTGGTGCTCACGTTATTTTTGGAATTATTTCAGGCCTTCACGCGATGTGCATTCAGTGGGAGGAGACGATTCCGTCTACTATAAAGGTGTCTGTGATGACTTCGTCAATCTCAAGATGATGTGTCAGCTCAGTCTCTCAAAGGTGCTCATAGGACTAGCGTGTGCATACGTGCGTTCATAGGGTGAATGTATACTTGTGTATGTGACCAACTTCGATTGTGTTGTGTTAAAAAAATGTCTAAACATTTTTAATCAGGTATTTTTAAAATGTTAAATGTGTATATAAAAATATTCCTGTTGTATACAAAAAATATACAATATGTATGAAAAGATAGACATAAAAATATAAGTTATCAAAAATGTTAATCACGTATTGAGAAAATGTTAAACGTGTATATAAAAATAGTTCCTGGTGTATATAAAACTTGTATAAAGAAAACGGAGAAAACCTCTAAAAACCGAGAAGGAAACAAAAAAGAAAAGAAAAAAAGTATAAACGAATAAGGAAAAAAAAGAAACAAAGAAAGAAAGAAAAAAACAAAACTAGTAAAAAGCATGAAAGAATGAAAAAAACATGATGGAAAAACAAAACAACCAGAGAAAGAAGGAAAACCGAAAGAAAAAAATAGACGAAACCATACATAAAACGAGCGAGCGAGCGACTGAACTAGCGGGAGAGCGACATCACTAAGATACGGGCCCATAAGGGCGAGCCTTTCAAGCGAGACGGATGCTAAGCGAGATATAGCATTCGCATTGTTGGTCAGCTGACACTACAAAATTACCCCCTCCATGTGGGTCAACCTACTAGAGAGTCTTTTTTTGAAGCCCGATGAATCCCGAATGCCCGAAGGTTTCTTATGACAACTTTAGTTGACGCGAGTGGCAAGTTTTGTTGGTAAACATGATAATTTTGTCTCAGTTTGTTTATGTCACAAAATTTGGCGTAAATGTCGTTGTAAATCCAGGAAATAGTGTGACAGAGTTGACAACCTGAAAACCAAAGCAGACCTTCAGCCTTTGATGCTCGCTTGGACGGAACTAATAATTTAGTGCCAAGGATGAGCTCATTGCCACGTAAATAAACCAAGTGTCCTCTAGTCTCTGGTATTTTCTTACGCAAAAATGACTCAATTCTATTGTAAAAAGTTCACCAAAGTATAAAACACCTTAAACGTAATAAAATTACATCCAGGTCCCTAAACCGAACGACCACCGCTGCCATCGGAACCAGCCGCCGATGCACCACTGTCCACACTCCCATACCCGAGTAGGTCTAACATTGTCGATGACCGATATATGTCCGATGTATTTATAATTTGTAAAGTATTTATGCTATATTCATACCACTTACACATGGATTTGGCACCTTTTTATATGATCTTATTGGACTAACCTACATAATTCAGTGTCCAATGCCAGTTGTTGTTTTCAACATCCTTTTAAAATTTGCAGAAATAATTTTTTTGGGGCCAAAAAAATAGAGAAAAATACCTTCGTGAAGTTTCAAGCTAGAAGATACCTTGGGCCCAATGCAACCCCACCATGCACCCTAGGGTTGCGGCACGAGGAGAGGGCCTGTGGAGCCATTGGTGGCCCTCTTCGCCGCCTCTCACGCCCCCTATTTTTATGTGATTTTTTCGTTGTTGCCTCTCTACTTTTCGGGGGAGGCCCAACTAGCACTTTTTTGGCACCCTGCCGGAGGGGGTGTGGGGTGTTCAACTTCTTCGAGCTCTTCATCATCCCTTGTTGCTCCTATGATGATGCGGGAGTAATTCTTTCTCGGGGTTGAGGGTTTCTCTCTTGCTTGATCATCTCAGTTTTCAATATTGTTCATGATCATGGATTTTGTTAATTAAGTTGAATTAAGATGTATCCCTCTTATTCTCTCTGTGGTTAATTGAATCTTTCTCATGCTATGACTTCCTTTATGTTGGATTGAATCTTTTGGGAATCAGTGAGATTATGTGATGCATATCTAGTATAATTGTCGAAGATAGCTGTAGTGACACTGCGGTGACTCTATATATTAAGTTAGAACGAAGAAGATAATGATGTGATTGTTTAGTATAATTTTCGGGCTTTCCTGAAGTGACATTGAGGCGTGTCATACGGACTAAGATTAGAAAGACAAACTTAGAGGTATGCTTGGCCATACCTGCACTATCTCATCTCGCTTTGATATAATAAGAAGTACTTTGGAGTGATTGTTTGCCATACTTTTTGAGGATATATCATGTCTTTTAACTATATTAATGATGTTGAGAGACATTAGTGGAAGTATGAGTCCTTGTTTTAAGGATTGAGACACCATTTTACTCACTTTTGCTACTTGTTACGTTCTTGTACTTAGTTATTACAAAAGCATAAAAATATTATTACATCCAAATTATGAATCTCTTTGCCGAACTAGTGCACATCTTCAACTGACAATTTTATTAGATGTGTTGAGGACACAAAAGACTACTTGTATCTTGATTGCAGGGTTGTTTGAGAGGGAATAATTTCAACCTACACCTCCCACATATTGATAACCTTAGCTGATCCACTTGAGAGAAATTGTTTCTGTCCTACACTCCAATGCACTTGGAGACCCAACAAAATCTAGAAGAATGGGAGTTTGTAGTAGACAACAAGATCTGGCGCCATTGTCGGGGAGTTAGTGCTTGAAAGTGTTTTCTTTTGATCTTGCGATTAAATATTTTAATTTCTTGCTCACTAATTGTCTTATGGTAGAAAACAACAAAAAATGAAGGTACTTGATTATCTTTATAAAATTTATCCTGAAAGCATGGAATGAAAAGCTAGTCATGAATGAATAAAAGAGGAAATTAGAAAGGTTATTGATGTATGTTCTTTGAATATTAATCATGGTTGCAATAGGCATGATAAATGTTTTACAAAAAAAGTTTCATATAAGCATGTTTATTATTGTGGGAAGAATAGACAGTATGAAAGAATGAAATTTATGGATGAGAGGTATTGTAAGAGGCATACACATGAGAGAATTAAAATATGACTTAAGGAACTCAATGATCAAGCTAAATGATTTTGATGCATCCATCCCATTACTTGTGAACATTGCGATGAGGTTGGTCATTTTAATTTGCAATGCACGCACCATCGTGATCAAATCATTGCCAAATGCTCTGACATCATGATCATGTACCATCATGATCACCCAAGTAATTTATGATGAACTTAGTCTATTTTTGGGGTGTGAAGAATTGAGACATAAAAATTCCTGGTTTAATTGCACTCTCACATATGGGATTAATAGTGTTCTATGTGTTATCTATATGTTTTATGTGGTGAATTGCAATGAGAATGCCTACATAGCCAAACTTACGGAGAGAGGAACTTTATTTGAATATAAAAAGAATATTTTTTCTCATATTGCCACTAATGTGGGAAAAAAGTATCCCAAGTTTATCCTGTTTTTTCTAAGAATGAATCAGGTGACATGGTCAAGCTTCCTTTCAAACCACTCTCTCCAAAGAAGAGGATCAAAAAATACTTGACCCCACTCCTAAGGTGGTGAAGAAGAAAAAGAAGAAGAAAGACAAAAATGGCATCCCTCCCAAAGCATGTTGTTCCTATTATGATTATGCCTAGTGAACATGATCCTGAGATAACATCACAATCAAGCAATTTATAAGTTAGCATATGGCTTGAACATGTTGATCATCTCGCCTTAGAGCTTTGTGATATTTATCCTATTACTTGTGAATGCTCCAATGATGACATTTGACACTTTATTTTTCAATGCAATAATAATCCTTATATATTTGAGGCTAATTATCATAATGAGAGCCCTAGGTTTCTTGTGAAGCTAGTTTAAAAATTTACACATCATGCTGGGTGTGAAGTATTATTGGAGAATATTACTATGCTTAAAAAGTGCCGATTGATAGAAAAAATTAAATGGGAGTTTCCGCCTAATTATGAGTCCTTTATAGAGACTTGTTCTAATAATATATTGATTAATGCCGCAGCAGGCAACTCATGCATGGAGGGCTTCTAAACCGTGCCTAGGCCAGAAACATCCATGCAGCGCTAGGCGTTGTGGCCACCTTCGGGTACAACCATCTTTAGAGGAGTCTTCTCCAAGTGACCCTCTCTTCCGACCTAGATTGCATTCGATGGCGTGGACCGATAGTGGGATCTACTCCGCCTCCTCCTGTTATGGAGGTCTCTTCCAAGGCTCTATCAGCAACATGGATTGGCGGCTGATTTGTAAGGGATGGGCTCCAACCAATGTCAAGGTATTCCTCTGGCTCGTGAAGCAAAACCGGTGTTGGACGCCTGAAACATTAGCCAAACGTGTCTTGGCCCACCCTCCGTGCTGCGTGCTCTGTGATCAAGGTGCCGAGGACATTCATCAACTGCTAGTGGATTGCGTCCTCTCCAAGGAGGTCTGGTACCGCACCCCGGCTTTGTGCAAATTCACCACCGGTCCTCCGAATGACGATCTCCCACTGTACGAATGGTGGAGGGCCGCAACCAACTCCACTCCTGCCTCCTTCGCAAGGCCCTTGTGTCGATTGTCCCCTGGTCGTCTGGGCAGTCTGGAAACACCACATTGAGTGCATCTTCGACCGACAGCAACCCTCTATCAGCTACCTCTTCTCATCCATTCAAGACGACATGCGCGCTTGGGCGAAGACCGACACCAATGGGATCCAAACTTTGCTTGATGTAATGTAAACTGTGATGTAATAGGGCTGAGCAAACCCCTGTTCTCTACTCGTGAGAGCCTCCGACACGCCTTATAGTGTACAAGCCGGATGATCTCAACCTCTGTAATTCACTCTACCTATCAATGCAATGATACACTTCCATGCGTATTGGCGAAAAAAATTTGATTAATCAACATAAGTGACAGAGACCATTCAACCACTAAATAGTTCTCCCTCCATTCCTAAACATAAGTCTTTTTTAGAGATTTCTATATGCACTACATACGGATGTATATAGATGTATTTTAGAGTATAGATTCACTCATTTTGCTTCATATCTAGTCCATATGAGACTCTCTAAAAAGACTTATATTTAGAACAATAGGGAGTAGTCATTTTCTTGAATCGCAAACTACTATGGATCAATGAAGAGAACTTTGGTGGAACCACTTATGAACTTGAAAAGTCTTTCTGGTGCGAACTTAGAGAATGATGATGATAATGCTTCTCATACTACTCACTCTGTTTCTAAATATAAGTCTTTTTGGATATTTGGATTTGAACTATATACGGATGTATATAGACCATATATATTACAATCCCTAAAAGGTGGACGGAGGGGAGGAAGTACTGTGGAAGATGATAAGTGGCCGCGGAATCACAAAGTTGAGATGGAACGTGTATTCACATAGTGAGAGATAGAGGAAGGCTTTGTCCTAATCGCATTGTGAATGGGTTGTGTCTTTTTTTCTGAACCGAACATAGGCATATTTTAAACTGTAGATTCATTCGTTTTGATCTATATATAGACCATATATATTACAATCTGTAAAAGGTGGATGGAGGGGAGGAAGTACCGTGGAAGATGATAAGTGGCCATGGAATCACAAAGTTGAGATTTTTTTTTAGAAAAGGAGGATGACCCCCGGCCTCTGCATCTGGAAGATGCATGCGGCCACTTTATAGATTATTCTCGAGGACCTTACAATGTATTACAACAATATGCCTGAATCCGCCATCTTGGCATCAAATGCCACTACTCCTATCCATATGATGAAGGGGCGCTAGCTGGGCCAAATACCCAGTCCACTCACCTAAGCCTATCATCAAAAGCCAGAAGCCCCAGCCGAGCCACATACCGGGTCTGGGGCATGAACTGGTCTGACGCACTCACATGTGTCGTCGCCGCCATCTTCCGCTGGTCCGTCTTTAGAGCAGATATTGAGGCTTCTACCTTGTCAGGCCACTCGGCCATCGACGCCACCATGACGTCAGACAGCAACCCCCTCCTGCGCCAGTCCAGCACCGCGCATCGGGCGCCGAGTCTCCACTGCACCACGCCGGCGAGATCCGCCGTCATCAATGTGCAGGATGAAGCACCGCTCCACCAAAAAAAGCCACCCACTGGTCCCTCGAACCCGTGTACGCCTCCAAGAATGACGCCCCCAAGGAGGAAACGACACCAACGCGCCGCCGTCATCTGATCTACTGATCTAGGGTTTCCCCCGGAGGTAGCAGAAAAAGGTCTGGAGCTTCTCCACGGCGAGGCCTTCAAGAAGGTAATGACACAAAAGAGTGCCGCCAACGCCGGTCTTGGCAACAAGCCGAGAACTAGGTTTTCACCCGGATCCGCTGAAGGAACCTCCATCAAGCATCGTGTGCACGGGTCGCCGTCGATCTGAGCCGCCGCACATTGAGGTCGCACCGGCCAGATCAGATCTGTCCGGAGGGCAAACCACACATGCCGCCACAGAGGCGCCGGGGCCTCCACCACGCGCAGCCGCCCTGCCACCCATGCGGCCCAGGACGGCCAGCACCGCCGCATCCCGCCGACGGCGCGCGCCCACCAGATTCGAGCAGAAACGCCACGATCCGCCGCCAAAACGGTCAACCGCCGGTCCTCCACCGCGAGGAGGAGAGGAGGGGGCCGCCGCTCCCTGGGGCCGCCGCCCCAGCATCCAGCGCCACCGCGCCGTAGAAGAGGCCGGAGGGCCAGATCCACGCCGGCGTGCAGCTCCGCGACGCACGGCGCGCCGTCCAGGGCTGGCCTCCATGCGTGACGGGAGAGAAAAGGCCCGCCGCCGCCGGCAGCCGCACGGGCTTTGCCCGGCGGGGACGCCCGACGGCGGCGAGGGGGAGGCGGCAGGAGGGGGTGGCGGCAGCGGTGGGGTTAGGTCACCCGAGCCGCCCCCCCCACAAAGTTGAGATGGAACGTGTATTCACATAGTGACAGACAGAGGAAGGCTTTGTCCTAATCGCATTGTGAAAGGGTTGTGTCTTTTTTTTCTGAACCGAAGGCTTGTGTCTTTTTGATATAAGGTCCATGTTAGTATCATCTATTGTTGGTTTCACTCTTCTTCCAATCGACATTTCCAATTTCCAGCAGGAAAGCGTGCAACACCGTTTCTGCTCTGGTGCTCCCCCCTGGGCTGAACGCGAGTGGGAAAAACACAAGGACGGTCCAGATGTGTCGATGGCGGTTCGTAACGAGGGGCATGATGGTCATTTCAGGTGGGCGTAGAGCGAGCGTAGACCATTCGTAGAGCCCTGTATGAGCCAGCGCCAGCCCGTGTACTATTGTACGCCGGGCGTGTACGTGTATTATACGTTGGTGGTTGCGTTTCCCCACGGTCGTGCGCATGCACGTGTGCGTGGATAGTTTCCAAAAAAGGCCCCTAGTCCAAGAGGAGGGGAACGGGCACCGACCACATCACCCACCCCATTTCCCCCAAATCGCCTCCCTCTCCCTCCTCTCTCCTCTGCCTCATCGTCTCCCTCACCGGCCACCCCACCTGTTTGCTCACCACCACCGCCTCCCTCTCTTCTCCTGCTTGCTTCTGGCTCGGATGGAGTAAGGCCGTGGCGAAGCCGCCGTCGTGGACGGAGATCTGGAGAAGACGGAGCGGAGACCGTGGCAGATGCCGTGCAGGCCCTCTTCGGCGGTGCGGGTGCAGGAGGTTCTGCATCCCCACGCGCTGGATCGGTCGCTGCGGCGGCGGATCTGGAGGACAAGAAGGTGGCCGTGGCGGACTCCGCCGTGCTGGAGCTTGGCGTGACAGCGTCGAGCGGCCCGTCTCATGGACCAGCGGAGGCCGGCGGCGAGCACGTGGACCTGCAGGTAATCCTTGCCAACAGTCCCCTCCGTTGCTAGTTACCCCCGTTAAGCAGTAGATTTAGGTGTTAGGGTTTTTTGTTGTTGCTAGTTGCTGCATCCCCTTCTGATAATTAGGGTTTTTAGATGTTTGATTGATTTATAGTGAAGGTTAAGTTTGGATTCTGTGATTGAATCATCTAGTAGATCTAGTAGTTAGGGTTTTTTAATGAGATGTTTAGTTGGGGATTTTTTGTATTGGATTCAATTAGAGCCACTGATATGTAGAATCTATGATTGAATCATGCAGCAGATGTAGTAGTTAGGGTTTTTTAGTTAGATGTTTAGTTAGGGTTTTTTTGTATTGGATTAATTTATAGCCAGTTATATGTAGAATCTGTGATAGAATCATCCAGTAGATGTAGTAGTTAGGGTTTTTTAATTAGTTGATAATTAGGGTTTTTTGTATCGGATTCATTTATAGCCAGTTATATGTAGGATCTATGATTGAATCATCCAGTAGATGTAGTAGTTATGGTTTTTTAATTAGTTGATTAGTTATGGTTTTTTTGTATTGGATTCATTTATAGCCAGTTATATATAGATTATGTGAATGAATCATGTAGTAGATGTACTAGTTAGTGTTTTTTAATTAGATGTTTAGTTAGGTTTCTTTTGTATTGGATTCATTTATAGCCAGAGATGAATGTAATTAAATTGTGTGACTAAATGATGTAGTAGAAGTAAGAGTTATGATATTTTAATTAGATGTATGAGTTAGTGTTATTTGTACTGGATTCATCTATATCCAATGGCATATGTAAGTAAACTTTGTGATTCAATGATCCAGTGGATCTAGGAGTTAGTGTTTTTTAATTAGATGCTAGAGTTAGGGTATTTTAATTAGATGTAGGAGTTGGGCTTCACCATTTCACTCATTCTGACATATGAGTGCTCATTCAGAACTGCTCAGAACTAAATATTTATTAATATTTGAAATGAAATGAAAACCTGATATGTTTGTGAAGTTATATATAAAGTTCCTATTTGCATTGTCTATCAAAAACTGCTATTTCATTGGTTAATAAGAGAGGAATGGATATTGATTTATACCTTCATATGCATGTTCAAAAGAAAAATCTGGATTTGTATGTCCATATGAATGAACTTGTATGTTCATCACCCTATTGTTTAGTATCTATATAGCTTCATATATAGTCTATGAATTAGTTGTTGAAATATACATACCATGTGTAACCTGTGCACCTTTTCAATATAGTTAGGAGCTTTCCATCATTATGCAAAAACAACTTGTTTGTAATGACATTATTTGAACTGCAATTCAATTCCTTGTAAATGATTTGCTTGGCTGACAATATAGCAGAAGGAGGATCTTGTGGGCAACAAGAGGAAGTAGGACTCATCTGGGTACTACCCATATGACAGTGATGAAGATGAGCCGTACGAGGTAAGGCCTAGTTGAAATGTTATTTGTGCATTGAGTTAGTGTTAGATGTTTATAGTATTTGAATGCATAATGTATTAGTGTCAGTCATTAACGTGTGCAGTATGAATCTGGAGATGATGTGGTCGAGTGGAACGTCGAGTCCTTCGAAGAGAAGGTGGTGGACAAGATCAGGGCCTAGGGATCTGGAATGTACCACAACCAGAAGACGGACAAGTTCCGCTGCCCCTACTGCAGCAGGCCCAAGCCCAGATCTGGGTTAATGGAGCATCTTATGGAACATTGTCGGGCTACATCCATCAGTGGTGATGACTACAAGATGAGGGCTCAGCGTTCTGCCCTCCTGAAGGTCCTGAGAAGCCCTAACATCTAGTCCTACATCATGCTGATCATCAGAAGCTGGAAGCCCTACTCATCATCAGTATATTTGATGATGTTTTACATTTGGAAAGCTGCATCTGGGTCTAAACTGGTGGGAAACTAGCTCTAGTAATATAATGTAATGTATTAGGTGTCTGAACTGAATCTGTTGTGAACTGGCTGGTACCTGTGGTGGTAATCTAGAATGCTATCTATATTTGTGTGGCCTTAACTTTATTGGTGGTGAATACTTCCTTTATGTTTAGTTGTTGTTTCGATGGTGCAATGATCACAAATGGCGCTTCAGTGTTGCTTCAGACATGCTGCAACACCTTGCTATGCTGTGGGCAAGTGCAACATGTTGGGCCCATGTGCAAATCATACCAAATTTAGAATCTGGCAATGTTCCAAATTAGCTGTCATGAATTATAGTAAATGGGTTTAGTAAAGTTACTGATAATTGTTCATCCTCACACATTCCAACAATGCATAATTTGAATAAGCAAAAAGATCAAATGTTCCATCATTTGAACATATGTTGCAATAACAGAGCAAATATTCCATCATCAAAGTGTGAAGGAATTAAAATGTAATTTTAGAAGAGTACTGTAATACTAGTTAAAAATAGTGTGTGCAAAAAAAGGAATTTGAAATAAGATGTACTTTATTTTTTTAATAAAGTTATATTACCCTACTTATTAGAATTTTGAAAATGTCACTTATTAATAAGAAAAGAAAATATAAATATTCAAAAAGATGTGTTTGATAAAAATACCTTTTGAATTTTTGGTATGTTATTATTTGAGGGGTCATGTAATTTTTATGTTATTTTTTGAGTGGTCAGGTAATTTTTATGTAAACAAAAGGAAAAGGAAAAAAATAAACAAAAGGAAAAGCATGGGCCAGCCTAGCCATCTTGGAAACCTAGCTTGATAAATTAAAAAAAATTCAAAAAAAATAAGATGACATTAAAAAAATAAACAAATATAAGAGGGCATTAAAAAATAAACAAATATAAGAGGGCATTATAAATTTAAAAAATATTCAAAAATTACAAAGAAAATATAAGAGGGCATTATAAATTTCAAAGAAAATATAAGAGGGCATTATAAACAAGTATAAGAGGGCATTAGAAATTTCAAATAAAATTTGAAAAAAATATTTTACAATGACCGCATTTCGGAGGTACCATTTGGTCTAACTTAAGCCAGTTTTTGAACAAAGGTGATTTTTCCCACCACCTCCAAATCACCCAAATTTTCTTGTACATGGTGACCTACATGTGCCAAAGATGGCTATCAAATAAAATTAAAAAAAATCTATTTTACAATGCCCCCTTGAGGTATAGACCGATGTTTTGATTAGCCAGTCTAGAGGGCATTATAAATTCAAAAAAAATTCAAAAAAAAAAAACCTTGGAAAACTAGCTTTGTTTGTGCAAGATATCATGTGTGCAAAATTGAGGTGATTTGGAGGAGGTCTAATAAATCACCGCATTCCAGTGGGGCAATTTGGTCTAACATAAGCCAGTTTTTGAACAAAGGTGATTTTTCCACCACCTCCAAATCACCCAAATTTTCTTGTAGATGGTGACCTACATTTGCCAAAGATGGCTATGAAAGAAAATTTGAAAAAATATATATTTTACAATGCCCCCTTGAGATATAGACCGATGTTTTGACCAGTTAGTCTAGAGGGAAATATAAATTAATAAAAAATTCAAAAAAAATAAAACCTTGGAAACCTAGCTTTGTTTGTGCAAGAGATCATGTGTGCACAAGTTGAGGTGATTTGGAGGTGGTCGAAAAGATGCCCGCATTCCGGAGGGACCATTTGGTCTAACTTAAGCCAGTTTTTGAACAAAGGTGATTTTTTGCACCACCTCCAAATCACCCAAAATTTTCTTGTACATGGTGACCCACAAGTGACAAACATGGCTATGAAAGAAAATTTTGAAAAAAAAATATTGTACAATGCCCCCTTGAGGTATAGACCGATGTTTTGATCAGTCAGTCTAGAGGGCAGTATAAATTAAAAAAAATTCAAAAAAATATAAAACCTTGGAAACCTAGCTTTGTTTTTGCAAGAGATCATGTGTGCGAAAATTGAGGTGATTTGGAGGTGGTCGAAAAAATGCCCGCATTCCGGAGGGACCATTCGGTAACTTAAGCCGGTTTTTGAACAAAGGTGATTTTTTCCACCACCTCCAAATCACCCAAATTTTCTTGTACATGGTGACCCACACGTGCCAAACATGGCTATGAAAGAAATTTTGAAAAAAAATATTGTACAATGCCCCCTTGAGGTATAGTCCGATGTTTTGATCAGTCAGTCTAGAGGGCAGTATAAATTCAAAAACATTGTACAAAATATAAAACCTTGGAAACCTAGCTTTGTTTGTGCAAGATATCATGTGTGCCAAAATTGAGGTGATTTGGAGGTGGTCGAAAAAATAGCCGCATTCCGGAGGGACCATTTGGTCTAACTTAAGCCAGTTTTGGAACAAAGGTAATTTTTTCCACCACCTCCAAATAACCCAAATTTTCTTGTACATGGTGACCCACATATGCCAAACATGGCTATGAAGAAAATTTTGAAAAAAATATTGTACAATGCCCCTTGAGGTATAGACTGATGTTTTGATCAGTGAGTCTAGAGGGCAGTATAAATTCAAAAAAAATCAAAAAAATATAAAACCTTGGAAACCTAGCTTTGTTTGTTCAAGAGATCATGTGTGCAAAAATTAAGGTGATTTGGAGGTGGTCGAAAAAATGCCCCCATTCCGGAGGGACCATTTACTTAAGCCAGTTTTTGAACAAAGGTGATTTTTTCCACCACCTCCAAATCACCCAAATTTTCTTGGACAGGGTGACCCACATGTGCCAAACATGGCTATGAAAGAAAGTTTTGAAAAAAATATTGTACAATGCCCCCTTGAGGTAGAGACCGATGTTTTGATAAGTCAGTCTAGAGGGTAGTATAAATTAAAAAAATTGAATAAAATATAAAACCTTGGAAACCTAGCTTTGTTTGTGCAAGAGATCATGTGTGCCAAAATTGAGGTGATTTGGAGGTGGTCGAAAAAATGCCCGCATTCCGGAGGGACCGTTTGGTCTAACTTAAGCCAGTTTTTCAACAAAGGTGATTTTTCCACCATGTCGGGGAAATTGACAGCTATGGAATCTCTGGGATCCCTTCTACGGTTGGCGGGTGCGGGGTTGTGCAAAGAGTGGGTCTGACAGGAAGCACACGGATCGTTTACCCAGGTTCGGGCCGCGAAGATGCGTAATACCCTAGTCCTGCTTTGGTGGATGTATTTGAGTGTTCTTGTGTTCTTGAGCTAGCTACGGGGTATTACTTGCCCAAAAGATCCAAATCCTTCTCCTGGACGCCTCGGGCCTCCTTTTATAGACAAAAGGGGTTGCCACAGTGGCACACAGGAGGTGTAAAAGTGTACAGTGGATGAGTCTATCCTCTGGCACCGTCGGACAAACGCAGTTGATGCATTGCCGACGTGCCCCTCTCGCTTTATCGGGGACAGCAAGGAAGCACGTCCCAGCTGTCGCCGCCTCGCCTGGCTTCAACGCGCGTTCGGGCTGACGAGGCGTCGTGGCGCCACGTTGGCTGGCTGCTGGGCTGGCGCGGTGGTGGAGCCTTCACGAAGATCTGCATGCCACGACGCAGGTGCTTGCTGGGTCGGCGTAGAGGCCGCTCGTTGCCACGCAGGTGCCTGCCCAGCTGGTTGAGCTAGCAGCTGCATGGGGACGGCGGTGGAGTCTTGGTAGACGTGGGCCCGGCTGCGGCCTTGTTGATGTCCTCGGCAAGGGTCTTACCAGGGCCCCGGCGAGGGTCTTGTCATGGCGTCGTGGTCGTCCCCCAAGGATCTCTCCGGGGGTCTTGTGGATTTCCTCAGCTGGGATCCCGCCGAGGGTCGTCGTCTTCTGGTCCTCATCTCATCTCGTGTGTTTATGATCTTGACACAGATCTGCATGCCACCACGGAGGTGCCTCCCGAGCCTTGGTTCCAATGTAGTTGTTGGCGGCGTTTGGAACCCTTGGGCTCAAGGGTGGCTTGCTCTGCTGGTGTTGGGCAAGCTGCCCGGGCAAGGCTCTTGCCGGGGCCGCGGAGGCCGCCCCGGCAAGGGTCTTGCCGGGGGAGTCCACCTCGCCCCTTTACTCTTTAGTGTCTCTTGGTCTTCGCGTTGCTTTTGTTGTCTTGTGCTCCGGCTTCCCTCCTCTACCCTGCTAAGTGTGGCCGCGGGCACGGCTCTGACTGCCCGTGCACATGTAAAGGGGTCAAAAGGAGAGCCCCTACTTTCGTACACCGACAGGAGCCCCCGGGCCTGGGCCACACAAAAGTGCGATGCGTTGTTGGGCTAGGCCCAGTACGGTGTGCGGGCAGGTGGGGCAGATTTTTACCGTAGTAACTTTTTCGTCCGCTGCGCTTCCCCACGACCCGTGTTGAACGCGCGACGTGGAGGGTCGTGCGTGACGTGGGGGTCATGCGTGGGGCGGTCTCCGCACGCATGCTTCACATCGCTGTAAATGGTAAAGAGGCGGCCCGCGCCTTCCCCATAAAAAGGAATAACCGCAGGCGCGCTGCTCATTTACCCTCTGCGCTTTCTCCAATCTCGGAACCGTCATGCCCTCCTTCACCCTTCTCAAGCTCTCGCCTTCGCTCGCCGCCGCCGCGTCTTCGTCGCCCTTCATCCTTCGCCTCTCGCAGCCGCCATGGCACCCAAAACTAGCAAAGGCAAGGGAGTGGCCAAGGACGCCGGGGCGAAGGAGCCGCCGAAGAGCGAGTTGGCGGCACGACGGACGCAGTCCGCCTACTTCCCCTCAACGGTCGATGTGGTCCACCTTCGGGACTACTTCAAGCCTTTGTGGGGGGTGAATATGGGGGGCGAGACGACGGGGCACCCGGCCACACGTATCATCCCTGCCGATTTCGCCGAGCCCGGCCCGAATCGGTACCCATTCTTTGTTGATTACTTTTCTTGCGGCCTCTACCCCCTTTCTCCGATTTCTTCAATGATGTCATGCACACATTTGGCTTCCACCTTCTGGATTTCACTCCCAATGCCGTGGCGTGCATGGCTCTTTTCGCCCATCTCTGCGAGGGCTTCGCCGGAGTGCTCCCCAACACGGCGCTCTTTCACCACTACTTTTATCCTCGAATCCAAAAGGGAGGCGCCATCTCCGGTTGTGTCGCCTGCATCCCAAGGTCCAACGGGACATACCCGGAGGGAGCTCAGAAGGAGAGGTGGGAAGAGTGGCGGGGCCGGTGGTGCTGGATTGAGGAGGAGGACCCACAGGGATTCTGCCGGGTCCGCCGTGCGCCACCGGTTCGCAGGAACGACTGGGGCGATGTCGACGCCCAGGATGACAAGCTCAAGGTCGCCACCAACAGGATTCATCGCCTCACCGTTGCCGGGCTCACCCTGTAGATGATTGGGGCGGACTTCATCCGCCGCCGAATCGCTCCCCTGCACAACAAGGGGAGGCCGGCCTGGCTCTTCAGGAATGCGGCTGACATCATGAGGCTCCGCCCCGGTCCGAATCACAACTTCACGGTCATGGGGCACACCCACTTCTGCCAGCGGCTCTTTCAGCTCGACGTGAACCGCGACGGCAAGGCCGAGAGGTCCGGCAAGGCTGCGAAGGCCGGCAAGGTCGCCACGGGGCCCTTGTTTGGGTTGCCGGCGGGGGTCGTCCCGCTGAGCAACAACTCGCGCCAGACCGACATCATCGCCATGATGCCGTACTGCAATGCGCACGGTCCCGTCCTGAATTGGGCCGAGCCGCCGGTGGATCAGGTGCAGGAGTTCTTTGATACTTTGGCAGAGAAGTACGTCCGCGACGAGCCGTTGCTCGTCCAGGACACTACCCCAGCGGAGCTGGACTACATCACCGCCTGGGCGGCGGAGGCGGAGGTTGCCAGGGAGGCCGGCAGCGCTGGCGGCGTGGAGGATGAGGTCGCAACAGCCGCGGAGGAGGGGAAGCTCGCCCAGTGGGCGGAATCTGCTGGGGAGACCAGCAGCGCCGGCACCAGGGCCCCTCTTATTAAAGATGTGGCCGATGAGTCATCGGAGGAGGAGGCCGAGGCTGTCGACCCTCCGATCACGAGGAGAGGGCGAGTCCTGCGGTGGGCTAGCTCCGGCGAGCCGGTCCGTCCTGGTAGGGCTGGACAACCGCAGCAGACCCAGGAGGGGTCCGTGCGCCAGACAAGGGCCGTGGCGGCGAGGAAGTTGGTGAAGGCCGCGGTGGCGAAGAAGAAAGCAACTGCCTCTTCTTCGTCCAAGCGTGGCCAGACTCCACCTTCTTCCCCTCCTCTGGCAGACGTCGACGCGGAGGTCGTCTTCGACTTTGGGTCCCTCAGCCCAAGGAGGAAGAGGAAGGCAGCAGAAGAGGAGGTGGAGGATGAGTAAGTATCTTGTTCCATTTTGTCATCTCCGTCTCCTCAGACTGTACCGCTTATCTTGATCTGTTTTCATCTTTGCAGGGATGCGGAGACGCTGGCCCAGAGGGTGAAGAGGGCCAGGTCCTCAGCGGGCGGCCGGCCCCTGGCGGGCACTTCGAGGACGCCGCTAGTGGTATTGAGCAGCCCGCACAGCAGCCCCGGCGCAGCCCCCAGCGTAAGTTCACCACTCGCCCCTCGTCAACATGTGTTGGGAGCACGATCCCTTGGTGCTGACCTTGCCGTGATTGCAGGAGGAGGACAGCAGCAGGAGGAGCTGATACGTCTCCGTCGTATCTACTTTTCCAAACACTTTTGCCCTTGTTTTGGACTCTAACTTGCATAATTTGAATGGAACTAACCCGGACTGACGCTGTTTTTTCAGGAGAATTGCCATGGTGTTATTAATGTGCAGAAAAGTTCTCAGAATGACCTGAAACTCCACGGAGATTATTTTTGGAAATAATAAAAAATACTGGCGCAAGAATCAAGGCCAGGGGGCACACACCCTTGCCACGAAGGTGGGGGGTGCGCCTGCCCCCCTGGGCGCGCCCCCTGCCTCGTGGGCCCCCTGGAGCTCCACCGACCTCAACTCCAATTCCATATATTCGTGTTCGGGGAAAAAAACAGAGAGAAAGATTCATCGCGTTTTCCGATACGGAGCCGCCGCCAAGCCCTAAACTCTCTCGGGAGGGCTGATCTGGAGTCCATTCGGGGCTTCGGAGAGGGGAATCCGTCGCCGTCGTCATCATCAACCATCCTCCATCACCAATTTCATGATGCTCACCGCCGTGCGTGAGTAATTCCATCGTAGGCTTGCTGGACGGTGATGGGTTGGATGAGATTTATCATGTAATCGAGTTAGTTTTGTTAGCGTTTGATCCCTAGTATCCACTATGTTCTGAGATTGATGTTGCTATGACTTTGCTATGCTTAATGCTTGTCACTAGGGCCCGAGTGCCATGATTTCAGATCTGAACCTATTATGTTTTCATGAATATATGTGAGTTCTAGATCCTATGTTGCAAGTCTATAGTCACCTACTATGTGTTATGATCCGGCAACCCCGAAGTGAAAATAATCGGGACCACTCCCGGTGATGACCATAGTTTGAGGAGTTCATGTATTCACTACGTGTTAATGCTTTGGTCCGGTACTCTATTAAAAGGAGACCTTAATATCCCTTAGTTTCCATTAGGACCCCGCTGCCACGGGAGGGTAGGACAAAAGATGTCATGCAAGTTCTTTTCCATAAGCACGTATGACTATATTCGGAATACATGCCTACATTACATTGATGAATTGGAGCTAGTTCTGTGTCACCCTATGTTATGACTATTACATGATGAACCGCATCCGGCATAATTCTCCATCACTGATCCAATGCCTATGAGCTTTTCACATATTGTTCTTTGCTTATTTACTTTTCCGTTGCTATTGTTACAATCACTACAAAACGCAAAAATATTACTTTTGCTACCGTTACCGTTACTTCCATATTACTTTGCTACTAAATACTTTGCTGCAAATACTAAGTTATCCAGGTGTGGTTGAATTGACAACTCAACTGCTAATACTTGAGAATATTCTTTGGCCCTCCTTGTGTCGAATCAATAAATTTGGGTTGAATACTCTACCCTCAAAAACTGTTGCGATCCCCTATACTTGTGGGTTATCAAGACTATTTTCTGGCGCCGTTGGCAGGGAGCATAGCTCTATTCTTTGACTCACTTAGGATTTATATCTGCTGGTCACTATGAAGAACTTGAAAGACGCGAAAACAAAAATTTATCCCTCAACTACGAGGGGGGGTAAGGAACTGCCATCTAGCTCTGCACTTGATTCACCTTCTGTTTTGAGTAAGCTTGCGACACCTAAACCTGCTTCTGCTATTAATTCTGATATGTCGCATGTTATTGATGATGCCACTTCTGCTATGCATGATACTTATGATGAAACTACTTCTATGCTTGATACTACTGTGCCACTTGGTGAACTTCTTGATGAACAACTTGCTAGGGCTAGAGAGAATGAAATTATTGAAACAGATAATATTGATGACAGTGATGATGAAGACTCTCCCCCTAAATATGAATTGCCTGTTGTGCCTGAGGGCTATGTTATGGATGAAGAAACTGCTAGAGACTTTCTTGCTTGCAACGATAGAAGTGATCTTAAGAAATTATTAGCTTTGCTGAAACAAAAAACTCTGAATGCTAGAATGAAATATGATCCTGCTTATGCTACTTCACCTATCTTTGTTACTGATAAAGATTATGAATTATTTGTCGACCCTGATATAATTACTTTGGTTGAATCTGGTCCTTTGTATGGCTATGAATCTGAAACTGTTGTGGCACATCTGATGAAATTAAATGATATAGCCATCCTGTTCACTAATGATGAGAAAACTCGCTACTATTATATCCTTAAAATATTTCCGCTCTCATTAAAGGGTGATGCTAAGATATGGTTTAACTCTCTTGATCCAGGTTGTGTGCGTAGTCCCCAGGATATGATTTATTACTTCTCTGCTAAATATTTTCCTGCTCATAAGAAACAAGCTGCTTTAAGGGAAATATATAATTTTGTGCAAATTGAAGAAGAGAGTCTCCCACAAGCTTGGGGGAGGCTTCTCCAATTACTTAATGCTTTGCCTGATCATCCTCTCAAGAAAAATGAAGTACTTGATATCTTTTATAATGGACTAACCGATGCTTCCAGAGACCACCTGGATAGTTGTGCTGGTTGTGTTTTCAGGGAAAGAACACCAGATGAAGCTGAAATTCTATTGAATAATATGTTGACAAATGAAAATAATTGGACACTTCCCGAGCCAACTCCTGAGCCTATTCTTAAACTGTCGTGGTTTTGTCACGGCAGATGTTCTGGTGAAAGGACTTAGTCGTGGAGCCATCGCGTCGGGTTAGCTTAAAGGGGTTAAAGCGGACAAAGGACGCGGAGAGTTTATACTAGTTCGGCCCCTTGCGGTGAAGGTAAAGGCCAAGTCCAGTTGTTGTGGAATTGCTAGGGTTTTGATGACCAGGGAGCGAATCCGCTATGCCTGGCTCTCGAGTTTTTGTTTCCTGTCCCTAAACCGCCGCCGGGTCGTCCCTTTATATACACAGGTTGACGCCCGACGGTTTACAGAATCCCGAGGCCGGCTCATAAACGTGTCCGGCTCGGTTTCTACCTTGCTTATCTTACAACACAAGTTACATATGATATGGCGGTTTATGTCTACAGGCCATAACCTGCCTCTGGGCCTTGGGCCTTCATGAAGCGCCACAGTCCTTGTCTTCATGGGCTTCACATATAAGTAACTCATTATGGGGATGACCCGACCTCTCCTAGCCGGTTTATACCCAGTAGTAAGATCCCCAACATTAGGCCCTAGATTGATTTGAACTGGTTCATGTCAATCTTCAACACTTGAGAAAAAATCTTCCTTCAGCATCTTTGCATAAATCTTGTAAACCGCCATGACGTCATCTTCCAGTATCATGACAAACCGTCATGACGTCACCTGTTATTAAAAATGGTATATATCTCACCTTCATTAATGAACCTCCGACAATCGAGGCGACAACTCTGTCACATATCCAACTTTAGGCTCCTCGATTCTCGCGCCTGTCATTTATATCTTCGCCTTTATAAATAAGGCCGGGGGTCCTTTTCATTTTTCCCCCTTGCCTCTTCGCCTTTCTTCTTCCTTGCACCGACCTGACCGTCACACGCAGCCGCCGTCGTCCAGCTTCGCCCTCGTCTTCAACTCTGGCCGCTGCATCAACCTGATCGCACCAGAGCAACGCGGCGCTCCTCCGTTGTTCCATCAGCATTGGTAAGTTTCCCCTTCCTTGCTCCAGATCCACCATTAGGGTTTCGGTGTTCATCGGAGTTCATTGAAGCTTCGGCGCCGTTCTTCCCTATTCTTCTTAGTATCATAAACGGCTAGTTTGGATCTGATATTTCGTGTGCGGCTGTAGCCATAGTCCCCTTTTTCCTCATTATAGCATCCCCTTCGTATAGAAAGAAACTCATCTGAATCTGATGAACTGTTGAAACACCTGTATTTTAGGTCTAAGTATATTTTGATTTTCTGACATGCCACATATCTGAATTTACCGTACCAGTCTGTGAAAACTGTTTTCCCCTTGCTTAGTTACTTTAGATCTGTACCTTTCATACCAATACAGGTGGTTTAGCTTTTTGAAAAATGATAATCCGGTAGATACCATTAGTCCCCTCTTAAACCGCCGATTCATTTGTCTTTGCACCTCCTCCATTGTCAGACTCCGGTTTAGCAATATCAGACTCCGATTTAACAATATCAGACTCCGGTTTAGCAATATGCATATACCTCTGCTTCAGCTTATCTTGCATCACTTTATGCTTGCCCATCATAAATTTTAAACCGGCATTTATCTTTTTCTAGCTTTTCATTGCAATGGCCAAACAATTTTATGCTTGTAACTGGGTCCCTTCCCGAGTTACGGAATCGCAACTAGAGGGATGTGTCACAACTGGCGCTTTAGCGAAGAAAGAAGTTATCCAGTGGAGGGTCCCCGGTCCAGAAAATCCTCCCGAGCCCAAGGATGGAGAAATAGTCGTATTTGTCGATCACCTGAGCCGAGGGTTTAGCCCTCCCGGGTCAAAGTTCTTCCGAGATGTACTTGCTAGCTTCCAACTCCACCCTCGGGACATTGGCCCAAACTCTATGTCCAATGTTTGCCATTTTCAAGTATTTTGCGAGGCTTATCTTCAAGAGGAACCCCCAGTTGAACTGTTTAGGGATTTCTTCTATTTAAACCGTCGCACAGAGTTCACAGACGGACCCAACACTGAGCTTGGTGAAATGGCGATTCAAAAGAGGAAGGTTGTCAGTTTCCCTCACGCCAAACTTCATAGTCACCCCAAGGACTGGAATCAGACTTGGTTTTATTGCAAAGACACATCTCCGACTGATGAAAATCCTCTGCTGGGTTACCGCCCTCACCGTCTTAGCAATACACATCCCTTTCCTTAGAGATTAACTGCAAAGGAAAGGTCCAACTACGCTCCACAACTGTCAAAGCCTGGAGCCTTTATGGCGAACGGTTTAATAGGTGTTGATTTTGCTCGCTGTTGGATAACCTGGAGCATTCTGCCCTTAAGCCGGCGCCCCGGTTTGATGTGTGAATACATAGGGAGTGTGAAAGACCCTCAACGACATGTTGATATTCAGCTAATAGAGGCTGAAGTTACTGAGGCTGTCAAGAAAATACTGAATGAATCAGAGGCTGCCTGTAGCCAGACCGGATTAAGTCCTTTCTGCGTTTCCAACAAACCGCCAATTGTAAGAATCACAACTTTTTGTTCTAAATTGCTCCTTTGAAATATTCTCTCAAAATTTTGTCCATCTTTGACATGGTGATGATCCGTTCTGGAAGAAGAATCCACAGGATAAACCGGCTAAGATACCTTGTCCCAGGACCAAGGTTGTTAAAAAGCCTGCCAAGAAGAGGACCACTGAGTCTTCCAAACCAAATGCTGATGCTGACTTGGCTAATCCGGGCTCTGAGGTAGAACTTGACTCTCTTGGTTCATTTTTCATACACCTCATTGACAATGACTATTATCAGGACGATGCTGAAGGCAGTCAAGCTGATGATGTAGAGGTAATTATTCTTTCCTCTGGTTCAGATCCTCTGCCAACACCGAAAATCCGCCGAGCAAGCCGGAAAGTAAAATTTTCTCACCCCTTGCTCACTTGGACCCAAACTTTCTTTTGAAGACACAGCAGCACGAAGCGCGCCGCACAACCCGGCACAGCGGCCAGGTAGTTACCTCCGCTGGTTTACCGAATACTCCGATTCGGAAACGTCGATCAGAGGTCTCTTATACTCTTGACACTTCTTGCCCCAAGGCGGGTTGTTTCCGACAGCCTCTTAATCCGTCTGATTCGAATTATCAGGGAACACCTCAGTCATCCTCTGGCGAGTCAACGGCCACACAACTTCCAACCCTCAAGACAGTTCCTGGGTGAGCTATGCCTTAAATTTACTCTTAATACCTTATGTTCATCTGATGTATTGATCATTATGTTTGTTCTTCTCAGTGCCAAGCCTAGACACAGCAAGAAGGCTCGATTAAATAAACCTGCTGATGATAATGTGGTTATTGAACCGGAGAAGACTCCGGATCTAGAAGGAACAAATACTGACGTTATTCATGATGACCCGCCACCTCAAGATTATGACTTCATAGTTGAACAAGTAGAAGTTGACACCACAGGTCATACTAATAAACCGACAAGCCCGGCCCGAACTGATGATAAGCCAGCAAGTCCAGCTAAGGCTGCTGATAAACCGTCATCCCTGGTGAAGGCTGTTGGTGATAAACAGGATGACATTATGATTACTAGCGTCGGACACACCACTCCTGGCAACCCTGTTGCTTTATCGAAGCATAGTGCCAAGGACGAGCTTTCTACTATGAGCAATGGCAAATGGAGCACAAATTTGTCAACCTATGCCCACCTCAACGCCCAAGACATCCATTCTGGTTTTTTAAACCGTCTATACACAAGCCGCGACTTTGAAGCCGGTTTAGTGAATCTGATGAAGGTGCGATATGAGGTAACTGCAAAACTGCTTCTCTCTTATGTCCAATTCGAAATATCAACTCCAGTAGCCCCCAAGTGCCGGTTTATGATACTCATCTAAACTGGGACTTTGTAATACTTCAACTTTGCATGCTTAGCCTCCAAGGGCCGGGTTATCTTTTTAAGATGAACCGGTACTTTTGAAATTGCAATATTGTAACTTTCGCCGGTGTAGTCCCCAAGGGCCGGTTTAACTTATGAAGATGAACCGGGACTTTAGAAGAATACCCATAACGTCACTTTGAGCAACCATACATTAGCCCCCAAGTGCCAAGAGTAAAACTTGTATTGCGCTTGGGACTTATAGAAATTTCTGATAACGAGCAAATATGCATTAGCCCCCAAGTATCAGGTGCATAACTTGTTATGTGCTTGGTACTTCAAATATGTACTGCCAACTTATGATATGTCTGTCTCTTATATGCTGAGCTGAGCAAAAAGGAAACTCAAGCCGCTGATCTGCAAGAAAACATCAAGTCCCAGCAAGCAGAAACCTCCAAAGCCAAAGATGAGCTGACCAATGCCTTAGCCGCTATGGAAAAGCTGAAGGAGAGTTTCAACAAGGAGCGGGTGGATTGGGACAATGAAAAATCTGGATTGCAAAAAAGAGCCGAGGACGCAGAAGCAGCTCTTAAACCGGTGGTAGACGAGCTGACTGGTGAAAGCGGCAAATACATGCCATGACTGCTGCTGTGTTTGGTAAATATCCTGGCTTTAAGTTTTCAACATATCATCCCATACATTGCTGGTTTACTGATGTTTGTAATGATGCAGGGACTCGCATTAGTCATCTGGGCTCTGACGTACAGAAGAAACTGAAGGCTGCCTATACTCTTATAGAGCAGTTATATACCGGCGCGCAACGGATCATCTGCACCGCTTCTCACAACAAGCCGCCCCCAACTCTAATCAAAGAGACCTTAAAAAAGTTGTCGATGCTGCCTGCCCAGGTAGAAGAGCTAAAGAGATCTGCTGCAAGGGCTGGTGCTCTGACCGCCTTAACCCGGGCGAAAGCATGGGTGCCTGATCTTGATCCGGTGGATGTGAGTAAAGGCTATCCAAGCTTAAAAGAAGACGGATCAGAATTTGGCAATCATGACCTCCGAGCCATAAACCGGGAAGTACGTCCACTGGCTTGTCAATTGGCTGAAGAAGCTGATCTTTCATATTACCAGGCGAGTTATGACGTCAACAACAAACGGGTCGCTGCACCAACTCCTGAGGCTCAAAATCTTATCCCGCCAGTCCGTAAGCACACCTATGCCCCTGACATTGAACCGTCCACCCTTATAAGTGATGAAGCTGTATTCCAAGCCCTAACTGGGATCGACTGGGTAACCATTGACTTCCAGCCACTGGGTAGAGAGGAGGATGATGAACCGGTGCAAGATGATCCGCAGCCATCAAGTCAACCTGGTGACGAGTCATGATCCGGAGGCCGGTTTAGCCTTCCGCGTGCTACAATACTTGCCAAAAAACAATTATTCTTTTGGGCACTGAAACGCCTTGTAATAGGCTAGTTAAAAACACTTGGTCTGCTATGCCATCATGCATATTTATTTTTGCCCGATACTTATTAATCCGCCATGCTTAAGACATATGATGTTCATAATCCATAGCGATTTATTCAAGCTATTCCTGCATACAATAAGTTGAAAAATGTCCTGGCGGTTTAGCACTGGACGGGTCATGATACCCAAATATATATATAGCCAGGGTTTATAACCAAGGCTATAAAAAGATAATCAAATATGAAAATAAATGATACCTGTGACATTGAATGACATCGTTGGTTGACCAACCTTTGTAGTAAGAGCGATACTCCTAATCATGAGTATTGATAACTCCTTCCATATTGTGTCGGTTTATGATAAAACCGTACCGGGTTGTGATAAACACCAGTTTATCCATATATAACACTGGCGAATTATAGTCGAAACCAGACTGGGTTAGTAAGCGCTGGATTATAACTGATCATGTACTGACAACTTGTAGTTGAATGCCAAGCCAGGTTAATAAACGCCGGTTTATCAAAAACATTATAAATCTCATCAAAAAGGAGAAAAAACTTGGCAAATAAAAGCATATGAAAACATGTAGTCGAGGCTTTTCATGGGCTGCCAGGCCCCAAATTCGAGGCTTTTCATGGGCTGCCATGCCGTGATACGTCTCCAGCGTATCTATAATTTTTGATTGCTCCATGCTATATTATCTTCTGTTTTGGACATTATTGGGCTTTATTATTCACTTTTATATTATTTTTGGGACTAACCTATTAACCGGAGGCCCAGCCCAGAATTGCTGTTTTTTTGCCTATTTCAGAGTTTCGCAGAAAAAGAATATCAAACGGAGTCCAAACGGAATGAAACCTTCGGGAACGTGATTTTCGGAACGGACATGATCCAGAGGACTTGGACCCTACGTCAAAAAGCCACTAGGAAGCCACGAGGTAGTGGGGCGCGCCTACCCCCCCCCCCCCCCCCCAGGCACGCCCTCCACTCTCGTGGGCCCCATGTTGCTCCACCGACGTACTCCTTCCTCCTATATATACCTACGTACCCCCAAATGATCAGAAACGGAGCCAAAAAACTAATTCCAACGCCGCAACCTTCTATACCCACGAGATCCCATCTTGGGGCCTGTTTTGGAGCTCCGCCGGAGGGGGCATCGATCACGGAGGGCTTCTACATCAACACCATAGCCTCTCCGATGAAGTGTGAGTAGTTTACCTTAGACCTTCGGGTCCATAGTTATTAGCTAGATGGCTTCTTCTCTATTTTTGGATCTCAATACAATGTTCTCCCCCTCTCTTGTGGAGATCTATTCGATGTAATCTTCTTTTGCGGTGTGTTTGTTGAGACCGATGAATTGTGGGTTTATGATCAAGTTTATATATGAACAATATTTGAATCTTCTGAATTCTTTTTTGTATGATTGGTTATCTTTGCAAGTCTCTTCGAATTATCAGTTTGGTTTGCCCTACTAGATTGATCTTTCTTGCAATGGGAGAAGTGCTTAGCTTTGGGTTCAATCTTGCGGTGTCCTTTCCCAGTGACAGTAGGGGCAACAAGGCACGTATTGTACTGTTGCCATCGAGGATAACAAGATGGGGTTTTTATCATATTGCATGAATTTATCCCTCTACGTCATGTCATCTTGCTTAAAGCGTTACTCTGTTCTTATGAACTTAATACTCTAGATGCATGCTGGATAGCGGTCGACGTGTGGAGTAATAGTAGTAGATGTAGGCAGGAGTCGGTCTACTTGTCTCGGACGTGATGCCTATATACATGATCATACCTAGATATTCTCATAACTATGCTCAATTCTGTCAATTGCTCAACAATAATTTGTTCACCCACCGTAAAATACTTATGCTCTTGAGAGAAGCCACTAGTGAAACCTATGGCCCCGGGTCTATTTTCCATCATATTAATCTTTCAACACTTAGCTATTTCTTTTGTCGTTTTTATTTTGTTTACTTTACTTTGTACCTTTATCACAAAAATACCAAAAATATTATCCTATCATATCTATCAGATCTCACTCTCATAAGTGACCGTGTAAGGATTGACAACCCCTTATCGCGTTGGTTGCGAGGATTTATTTTTTTGTGTAGGTGCGAGGGACTTGCGTGTAGCCTCCTACTGGATTGATACCTTGGTTCTAAAAAACTGAGGGAAATACTTACGCTACTTTGCTGCATCACCCTTTCCTCTTCAAGGGAAAACCAACGCATTCTCAAGAGGTAGCAGGCCGCTGAGTTAAACCATTTTACAAAGCCTTTTAAGATGGACCTCAATCTTTAACCAATCGTCGTTTTAACTTTGACAAGTTCAGGGTCTATGAGATTGACTTGTCAAAAGTTCGGCGGGTCATACCAGGTTTACCTGGACGGAGTGGCTTACTTAAAAAGGAAGGCTAAACCGGGGTTTTAGGTGTATACACCAGGCTTCCAAGCTGTGGCTTGATAGCCTATTACAAGTGTAGATTCTTTGTTCATTGCGAAGCAAAGAATCCCCAAGAAATATTTTGAGCTTTGCTCAGTGGGTGCCTATGTTTGAGTTGTTCTTTTGCAACACTCTCTTTGGCCCCCTAAATAATTTTCTTTTTGGCTTTGAGCCGATCAACAGGTGTAGCTATGGTTCGAATATGACCAAGCCCCCAAGTGATTTTTCTGGTGGCCTCGCGCCGATCAAGAGGTGTAGCTATGGTTCGAGTACGACCAAGCCCCCAAGTGATTTATATATATGGCTTTATAAGCTAAATCAAGGGGTAAACCGGACGCCGCTTTATAAACAAAAGCCCCCATGTAACCACACATGATTTAAGAAAAACAACAGATACCCCGCTTTAGCTGAGGCTCCGGTTTATTATATTGATCATAATATATACATTGTCATAACTATGTACATAAGCAGAGCCTATGGCTCATGTATAGTAGGGCCGAAGATGAGCGATATTCCACGGCCGGTGGGTCTCCTACTCCGATTTACGTGAGTCTTTGTGCTCTCGAACATCGATAAGGTAGTATGACCCATTATGCAGATTCTTGCTGACCACAAAAAGGCCCTTCCCAAGGCGGGGATAACTTGTGCATATCAGTCTAATCCTGGATGAGTCGGAGCACCAGATCGCCTTCTTGAAAAGTTCTGGTTCTAACCCGGCGGCTGTGATAACGACGCAGATCTTGCTGGTAAATCGCCGAATGAGCCGCTACAATGTCATGATCCTCATCTAATAGGTCAAGTGCTTCTTGTCGTGCCTTCTCGTTGTCAGCTTCGACATACGCCGCCACATGAGGCGAGTCATGACGGATGTCACTAGGGAGAACCGCCTCCGCTCCATAAACCATGAAAAAACGTGTGTAACCCGTGGATCTGTTGGGTGTGGTATTGATGCTCCATAACACAGAAGATAACTCCTTCACCCAACAACCCGGCGTCCGCTGCAAAGAAACCATAAGCCGGGGCTTGATGCCTCTCAAGATCTCTTGATTGGCTCTCTCCGCTTGACCATTAGACTGGGGGTGAGCCACCGATGATACGTCAAGCCGGATGTGCTCACGTTGACAGAACTCCTTCATAGCACCTTTGGACAGATTCGTACCATTATCAGTTATAATGCTGTGTGGAAAGCCAAACCGGAAAATCACCTTCTTAATGAATTGAACCACCGTAGCTGCATCACACTTACTGACTGGCTCTGCCTCCACCCACTTAGTGAACTTATCAACCGCCACCAGAAGGTGGGTCTTCTTGTCCTTGGATCTCTTAAAGGGCCCAACCATATCCAGCCCCCAAGTTGCAAACGGCCAAGTGATTGGAATCATCCGCAATTCCTGGGCCAGAACATGAGGTCGGCGTGAACATAGTCCAGTTGTTGTGGAATTGCTAGGGTTTCGATGACCAGGGAGCGAATCCGCTATGCCTGGCTCTCGAGTTGTTGTTTCTTGTCCCTAAACCGCCGCCGGGTCGTCCCTTTATATACACAGGTTGATGCCCGGCGGTTTACAGAATCCCGAGGCCGGCTCATAAATGTGTCCGACTCGGTTTCTACCTTGCTTATCTTACAACACAAGTTACATATGATATGGCAGTTTATGTCTACAGACCATAACCCGCCTCTGGGCCTTGGGCCTTCATGAAGCGCCACACTCCTTGTCTTCATGGGCTTCACATATAAGTAACTCATTATGGGGATAACCCGGCCTCTCCTGGCTGGTTTATACCCAGTAGTAATATCCCCAACATAAACCAACTCCAAAGAAAAGGGGTGTTCTATTTCTCAGTCCTGAAGATATGCAGGAGGCAAAGAAATCTATGAAAGAAAAAGGTATAAAAGCTGAAGATGTTAAGAATTTACCTCCTATTGAAGAAATACATGGTCTTAATTTACCGCCTGTTAAAGAAACACATGGTCTTGATAACCCGACACAGGTAGTAAAGGTAAATTCTCTCTATAGATATGATAAAGCTGAAATCCCTTCTACTAAATTTGCTAGCCAATGCTTAGATGAGTTTGATGATTTTATGGTTAAGCAAGAAAACTTCAATGCTTACTTTGGTAGAGAATTAAAACATAATGCTTATATGATTGAACACTTGAGTGATTATATGTCTAGAGTTAAAGGTGAACTTAAACTCATTAGTAAAGATGCTTCTATGGTTACCACTCAAGTAGAACAAGTACTTAAGGCCCAGAATGATTTTCTCAATGAATTGAATAGTAAGAATAATGATTTTGCTGTTAGAGTGGCCACTAGAACTGGTAAAATGACTCAGGAACCTCTGTATCCTGAAGGCCATCCTAAGAGAATTGAGCATGATTCTCAGAGAAATAATATTGATGCACCTAGTCCTTCTAAAAAGAAGAAAAAGAAAACTGATAGGACTTTGCATGCTTCTAGTGAACCTGTTGTTGACACACCTGAGAATCCCAATGATATTTCTATTTCTGATGCTGAAACACAATCTGGTAATGAACATGAACCTAGTGATAATGTTACTGATGATGTTCATGTTGATGCTCAACCTAGCAATAACAATGATGTAGAAATTGAACCTACTGTTGATCTTGATAACCCACAATCAAATAATCAACGTTATGATAAGAGAGACTTTGTTGCTAGGAAACGCAGTAAAGAAAGAGAACCATGGGTTCAGAAACCCATACCTTTTCCTCCTAAACCATCCAAGAAAAAAGATGATGATGATTTTGAGCGCTTTGCTGAAATGATTAGTCTTTTTGCGTATGCGTTTAACTGATATGCTCAAAATGAATCCTTATGCTAAGTATATGAAAGAAATTGTTACTAATAAAAGAAAGATACCGGAAGCTGAAATTTCCACCATGCTTGCTAATTATACTTTTAAGGGTGGAATACCAAAGAAACTTGGAGATCCAGGAGTACCAACTATAGCATGTTCCATTAAAAGAAATTATGTTAGAACTGCTTTATGTGATCTTGGAGCCGGAGTTAGTGTTATGCCTCTTTCTTTATATCGTAGAATTGACTTCAATAAGTTGACACCTACTAAAATATCTTTGCAAATGGCTGATAAATCAGCTGCTATACCTGTCGGTATTTGTGAGGATGTGCCTGTTGTGGTTGCAAACGTTACTATTTTAATGGACTTTGTTATTCTTGATATTCCCGAGGACGATAGTATGTCTATTATTCTTGGAAGACCTTTTTTGAATACTGCAGGGGCTGTTATTGATTGCAACAAAGGCAATGTCACTTTTCATGTTAATGGTAATGAGCATACGGTACACTTTTCAAGGAAACAACCTCAAGTCCACAGTATCAATTCTATTGGAAAAATTCCATCGATTATTTTTGGAGGTTTTGAATTTCCTCTTTCTACTGTCAAGAAGAAATATGATATTCTTATTATTGGGGATGTGCATATCCCTGTTGAGGTAACATAGTGTTATTTGAAATTTCTCAGGTTCCATGTTATTCGGAATGAGTTTGTTAACAAGACTTGATCAACCTTGTTAGTGGATTCCTTTTGATGAGCATGAGATGGATGAAGTTAGAAGGCACAAACTTCTGTACCCTCCTTTTACTTTCTGTTATTTAGTGGAAATAAAGTAAAAATAGTATTTTCTGTCAGTTTTCTGATTTATCCGTGCAATATAAAAATACCCCGAAAATAAAAGTTCTCCAAATGCCTTGCCAATTTAATATGATTTTTTCTAGAATATTTGAGAATATTTGGCACTGAGAACACAGCAGGGGGAGCAAGCACCTCGGCACGAGGGTCCAGGGCGCGCCCACCCCCTGGGCGCGCCCCCTGCCCCGTGGGCCCACGGTGGCTCCCTTCCACTTATTCCTGCACTCACACACTCCTTCTTCCTCCCAAAAAAATCACCATCCAGCCCAAGCACGAGTTCTAGCTCATTTTACTACGATTTTCGATCTCCTTGCTCAAAGCACCTCTCACAAAACTGCTTTGGGGGATTGTTCCTTGGTATGTGACTCCTCCATTGGTCCAATTAGTTTTTGTTCTAGTGCTTTATTCATTGCAAATTTGTGCTGCCTAGGTGACCATGTTCTTGAGCTTGCATGTCAAATTTATATGGTTCCAAGTAGTTCTAATGCATGATATAGTCTCTAGGCACTTGTGGAAGTAGTTGCTATCAATTTTGTTGAGTTTGGTTCACTTTTATTTGAAGGTACTAAAATTTTCAGAAATTTTTCAGAGGAAGAGATATGTTTAGGAAAATGTACCAAGGTGGTTCTTCAAGGAAGCAAGGACCCAGGCTTGTAATGCGCGATGCTGATGATGAACCACCAAGAGACGCTCCAGTACGGGCTTGTGAATGGCCTTCAGAGGACTTCATGGATCAAGCAGGAATCAAGGAAAAATTTAACGCATATGTGTGTAACGCTGATCTTGTGAGCTTCGAGGCAAGTGCCGTCAGTACCACTATCTCACTAGTTCCTTTGTGAGGAGGTTTGAATTTTCATCTTCACGCAATTCTCAAACTGCCCTGTTTGATCTTTATGAAAATTCTTATACTATGGACTTAGAGGATTTTACCACTGCTTGCAAACTTCCACAACGGGGTAGTCCTGGTGAACCTCGCAAATCTGAATTTAGAGATTTTCTTGCTAGTATAACTGTGGGTGAATCTAGAGACATAGCACAAGCTACCATAGGGAGCATTCATTTTCCTGCTATACATTATTTTGCTCTCTTCATAGGTAGGTGCATAAATGGTAAGGATGAAGCATGTCACATGTGTGTCCCTGACCTCAGTGTTCTCAGGAGTGCTGTGTTAGGAGATAAACATTATAATATGGGAGCCATTGTTGCACGTAGGTTGCATAATAATAGATTTAATGGAGATTTCTTTGGTGGAATTTATGCAACCCGTTTAGCTAATTTTCTTGGTGTAACCATACGTGAGGATGATATTGAGTTGCCTCCTGCTTATTAGATTATGAGGCTATGGTTCGTCATCGTTTTGTTGAGAGGAACGATCAGTTCCTCCAGTACCGACTAATCTTTGACAGACGACACACCTATCACGTCGCTCTCCCTGGTTCTACTTTCTTTGACTTTCAGGCAAAGGGGAGATATTTCATAACCAGAGAAGAGGCGGAAGAGTATAAGAGGAGGGCTGAGATAGCTCGCCTCCAAGCTGCAGCCCACAATGCATGCTATGACTGCTGCATCTCAATACGACCCCAGTTACAACTTCGGATATCTACCAGGCCAGCCGTGGCCATAGACCAACTTAGGCCAAAAGCCTAAGCTTGGGGGAGTACGTATTTCTCACCGACATTACATTTATGTTTACACACTCATTGCTAGATGTCGGTGCTCATACTTTTCACTGTAATATCCATGCTAGCTTATATTTTCTTTTTATGCTTTCTTCTTGTGCGTTTGGAAAACCTTAAGAAAAAAAATTAGTTGTAGCGTTTAGCTAGTTTACTTTCTTGCTGTAGTAATAATTAAAAGAAAACCCAAAAAGATTTCCTATTCTTCGTTTGCTTGTTGGGAGCTTTCCCGTGTAAATAGTTTTTATTTCTGTTCTTTTCTTTGGGGGTCCATAGGAAAAGACCATAATGAAAATGTTGAAGTGGCTGTTATATGCATTATTGTTAATTTAACCAAGAGCCCATATTGCCTTGTCTTCTCCAGTTTATTGAATGCTCGCAGATTCCAGCTTAGTCCAATGCACGTGCACTATTATTATTATTCACATCATTCGGTCGTGCAAGTGAAAGGCAATTATGACGATATATAATGGACTGATTGAGATGGGACAAGCTGGTATGAACTCGACCTCTCTTGTTTTTGTAAATATGATTATTTCATCGTTCCTAATTCAGCTTATTATGAATAAACATGTTTGCAATGACAATTAGAGATTATAGTTGCTTATGCCATGCTTAATTAGCTAGGAGCTTATAATGGTTTAAAATGGTTGTGATGTGGTATGATGGGGTGGTATCCTCCTTTGAATGATTCGAGTGACTTGGCTTGGCACATGTTCACACATGTAGTTGAAACAAAATCAACATAGCCTCCACGATATTTATGTTCATGGTGGATTATATCCTACTCATGCTTGCACTCAATGTTTATTAATTTTAATGCATGTTCATGACTGTTGTCGCTCTCTAGTTGGTCGCTTCCCAGTCTTTTGCTAGCCTTCACTTGTACTAAGCGGGAATACTGCTTGTGCATTCAATCCCTTAAACCCCAAAGTTATTCCATATGAGTCCACTATACCTTCCTATATGCGGTATCTACCTGCCGTTCCAAGTAATTTTGTATGTGCCAAACTCTAAACCTTCAAATGAAATTCTGTTTTGTATGCTCGAATAGCTCATGTATCAACTAGGGCTGTCTGTATCTTCCATGCTAGGCGGGTTATTCTCAAGAGGAGTGGACTCCGCTCCTCACTCACGAGAAAATGGCTGGTCACCGGGATGCCTAGTCCCATGCTTTAAGCAAATCAAATAAAAATAATTGCAAACAAAACTCCCCCGGGACGGTTGTTAGTTGGAGGCACTCGTTGTTTCGAGCAAGCCATGGATTGATGCTTGTTGGTGGAGGGGGAGTATAAACTTTACCATTCTGTTTGGGAACCGCCTATAATGTGTGTAGCATGGAAGATATCGCCATCTCTTGATTGTTACGTTGACAATGAAAGTATACCGCTCAAAATATTATTCATCTCTATTTCAAAACCGAGCTCTGGCACCTCTACAAATCCCTGCTTCCCTCTGTGAAGGGCCTATCTATTTACTTTTATGTTGAGTCATCACCCTCTTATTAAAAAGCACCAGCTGGAGAGCACCACTGTTATTTGCATCCATTACTATTAATTTATATGGGGTATGACTATGACTGGATCTCTTTTACCATGAATTACAATGTTTAGTCAGTCCTTGATCTTTAAAGGTGCTCTGCATTTATGTTTTGCGGTCTCAGAAAGGGCTAGCGAGATGCCATTTTGTTATATCATATTATGATTGTTTTGAGAAAGTGTTGTCATCCGAGATTTATTATTATTGCTCGCTAGTTGATTATGCCATTGACATGAGTAAACATGAGACCTAAATGTTATTGTGAATATGGTTAGTTCATATTCTTGCTGAAAACTTGAATGCTGGCTTTACATATCTACAACAACAAGAGCAAACAGAGTTTGTAAAAGTTTTTCTTTATCACTTTCAATTTATCAACTGAATTGCTTGAGGACAAGCAAAGGTTTAAGCTTGGGGGAGTTGATACGTCTCCGTCGTATCTACTTTTCCAAACACTTTTGCCCTTGTTTTGGACTCTAACTTGCATGATTTGAATGGAACTAACCCGGACTGACGCTGTTTTCAGCAGAATTGCCATGGTGTTATTGATGTGCAGAAACAAAAGTTCTCGGAATGACCTGAAACTCCACGGAGATTATTTTTGGAAATAATAAAAAATACTGGCGAAAGAATCAAGGCCAGGGGGCCCACACCCTTGCCACGAGGGTGGGGGGCGCGCCCCCTGCCTCGTGGGCCCCCTGGAGCTCCACCGACCTCAACTCCAACTCCATATATTCGTGTTCGGGGAGAAAAAAATCAGAGAGAAAGATTCATCGTGTTTTACGATACGGAGCCGCTGCCTAGCCCTAAACTCTCTCGGGAGGGCTGATCTGGAGTCCGCTCGGGGCTCCGGAGAGGGGAATCCGTCGCCGTCGTCATCATCAACCATCCTCCATCAACAATTTCATGATGCTCACCGCCGTGCGTGAGTAATTCCATCATAGGCTTGCTGGACGGTGATGGGTTGGATGAGATTTATCATGTAATCGAGTTAGTTTTGTTAGGGTTTGATCCCTAGTATCCACTATGTTCTGAGATTGATGTTGCTATGACTTTGCTATGCTTAATGCTTGTCACTAGGGCCCGAGTGCCATGATTTCAGATATGAACCTATTATGTTTTCATGAATATATGTGAGTTCTAGATCCTATCTTGCAAGTCTATAGTCACCTACTATGTGTTATGATCCGGCAACCCCGAAGTGACAATAATCGGGACCACTCCCGGTGATGACCATAGTTTGAGGAGTTCATGTATTCACTATGTGTTAATACTTTGGTCCCGTACTCTATTAAAAGGAGGCCTTGATATCCCTTAGTTTCCATTAGGACCCGCTGCCACGGGAGGGTAGGACAAAAGATGTCATGCAAGTTCTTTTCCATAAGCACGTATGACTATATTCGGAATACATGCCTACATTACATTAATGAATTGGAGCTAGTTCTGTGTCACCCTATGTTATGACTGTTACATGATGAACCGCATCCGGCATAATTCTCCATCACTGATCCAATGCCTACGAGCTTTTCACATATTGTTCTTCGCTTATTTACTTTTCCGTTGCTATTGTTACAATCACTACAAAACCCAAAAATATTACTTTTGCTACCGTTACCGTTACTTCCATATTACTTTGCTACTAAATACTTTGCTGCAGATACTAAGTTATCCAAGTGTGGTTGAATTGACAACTCAACTGCTAATACTTGAGAATATTCTTTGGCTCCCCTTGTGTCGAATCAATAAATTTGGGTACCCTCGAAAACTATTGCGGTCCCCTATACTTGTGGGTTATCAGGAGCCACCGAGGGCTACCCCCAACACGCCGCCCCCATCGACCACGCCGCCCTGAGGGGCGTCCCCGGCAAGGGCGCCAAGCACCAAGCCCATGCACACGGAGGAGGAGGAGGCAGACTTGGGCCCTGGTGGCTCCGCCTCGGCGCCAGATGTTGGCGCGGAAGGGGCTACTTCTTCCCAGCCCGGCGCGGGTACGTCACTTGCCTCCTGTCCCTGCTTTTTCTTCTTCTTATTGAATCTTGGTCTTGGCTCCGCCTCATCCCCTTCTCGATATCCAGACCCTCCCTCGGCGGACCGGGAGGACATAGACACCGTCATCGAAGATGTCGCCAAGGACGCCGTGGCGGAGGCCGAGAACATTGCCGCCGAGGACGCCGCCAAGGGGTCTGCCGGGGAGTCTGGCAAGTCCGCTGCCGAGGAGGCCTGCCAGGGGTCTGCCGGGGAGGTCGGCAAGGCCGCTGCCGAGGAGGAGGTGGTCGACGACCAGCCTTCCTCCTCGGCTGCCTCTGGCTCAGGCAGGTATCTGAAGGTGAGCGACGACATGTTCGTCCACTTTCCAGGGACGACGAGCACCAGGGCATCCATCGACGGAGAGGTGTTCGACGAGGACGTGCTTGCCGCCGCCGGGCTTGAAGTCGTTGACGAGCCGAGCGCCGACGGTGGCGGTTCCCAGGAAGAGCTGCTCCTCCAGGCCATGGGCGCCAACTTTCGGAAGCTCCAGGCGCTCCACCGTGCTCGCCTGTACAAGGCTAAGTCCAGGATGGCAGTGCTGGACAAGGCGGAGGCGGACCTCATGGGGCACGTCGACGAGACGCAGGCTTGGTTCTGCCAGGCCTGTGAGGAGCTGAAGACCGCCCAGGACGAGCTGGCTAAGCGCAAGGTGGAGCTCATCATGAAGCAGGCCGACATCGAGAAGGCCCAGGAGACAGCGAAGAACCAGGCCGCCAAGGACGAGGCCGCTCGGTCCCAGCACTAGGCCGCGCTGAACTCCCAGGAGGAGGACCTTGCCGCTCGTGAGGAGAAGCTCGCTGTGACACTCCGCGGCAAGGACGAGGAGGTCGAGAAGCTTGTCCTGCAGCGGACCCAGGAGCTGGAGCAGAAGCACGAGGAGGCGCTCAATGCCCAGGCTTAGGTCCATGCCAGCAAGGTGAAGGAGCCGGAGGTGGAGCGGGATGAGCTAAAGAAGCAGGCCCTGAAGCTGACGGGGGAGAGGGACGGGGCCAATGGCGCCTTGGCCGACGCGTAGGCCACAGTCCTCAGCAAGGCCAGGCTACTCTCCACGGCCAATGAGTCCATCAAGGACCTGAAGCTGAAACTAGAGGGCCTTGAAGAGACGCTCTCGGAGGCTAAGGCCCGGGAAGGGACCCTGGCCAAGGATCTGGAGGCCGAGAAGGAGCTGCGGAAGAACGAAGCCGCCAACCACAAGGATTTTGTGGAGGGCGAGAACCGCTGGATCAGCCGCCTCGAAGATGTCGCCGGCAGGATCACCGCAAAGCTGGCTGCCATGGGGATGCCAAATGTGAGGTACACCCCGGAGCGCAACGTGAGTCCCAACGACAAGCTAACCCTATTCTTCGAGGGTGTCCTTGGAGCCCTGGAGCATCTTCGCTCCAGCAGGGCGGCCTCTCTGGCCGATGAGGCCCGGAAGCTTTGCCGGGGTGCCATGACCAAGGTCCTCACCAAGGTGGCGCACTGCAACCCCAACCTCGACTTCAACGCCGTGCTGGAGAGCTTGCCGGAGGATGCGGACCTCGCGACGCTCGAGGAGCGTATTAAGCCCATCATCAGCTGCATCGACGGAATCCAGAGGGTGGAGGGCCTGCGCCGGGACTAGGCACCCCGTTTATCATCGTCGCTGCAGGTTCATGACCAAGACAATTTGTATCTTTAGTTAGAACCGCAGCAACAATTGATGTAATATAACTCTGCAGTACTTTCAGAAACGATGCATGTTATTTTCCTGTTTGATCTCCCTTTGTATGTTCACCCTACGTTAATCGGGTAGGCTTGCCGGCGCGTAAACCCAGGCCGCGACGCCTTGAGGACAGATCCCCAATGGCCTGTCGGGTGTGCTTGCTGCCAGGCGAACCACCTTGCCGCTCTCAACGCGGCCGCTCGAACTGACGAGCTTGACTCGAGTCAGAATCGAGAGTGTTGCCAATTGCGGAAGGCTACCTTGCCATTCTCAACGCGGCCGCTTGAGCTGTTGAGCGGACTCGAAACAGAGCAAGGGCGTTGCCAATAGAGGGAGGGGCCCCTTTGCGTGCAGGTTTTTCATACATAGGGCAGGACCTTCGAGGACAATAACCTTATATATAAAAAGAAATTGCTTAAAGTTTCGCATGACTTAGCTTTTCTGTCGTTGCACGGGCGTCCACCGCATCTGCAGATGGTGCCGTCAAGCTTGGTCGTCTTCTTCCTTGGAACGACGGCCACGATGAAGCCGCTGCTCCGTTCAGACCAGATTTCCACAACTGTGTCCCCTACCAGGCGCGCCAAAGATGTCGGAGGAAATCGACACCTATGGCACCACTGCGATCCCTTCTACGATTGGCGGGCGCGGGGTTGTGCAAAGAGAGGGTCTGACAGGAAGCACACGGATCGTTTACCCAGGTTCGGGCCGCGAAGATGCGTAATACCCTAGTCCTGCTTTGGTGGATGTATTTGAGTGTTCTTGTGTTCTTGAGCTAGCTACGGGGTGTGACTTGCCCAAAAGATCCGAATCCTTCTCCTGGACGCCTCGGGCCTCCTTTTATAGACAAAAGGGGTTGCCACAGTGGCACACAGGAGATGGAAAGGTGTACAGTGGATGAGTCTATCCTCTGCAACCATCGGACAAACGCATTTAATGCGCTGCCGACGTGCCCCTCTCGCTTTATCGGGGACGGCAAGGAAGTACGTCCCAGCTGTCGCTGCCTCGCCTGGCTTCGAAACGCGTCCGGGCTGACGAGGCGTCGTGGCACCATGTTGGCTGGCTGCTGGGCTGGCGCGGTGGTGGAGCCTTCACGAAGATCTGCATGCCACCACGCGGGTGCTTGCTGGGTCGGCGTAGAGGCCGCTCATTGCCACGTATGTGCCTTCCCAGCTGGTTGAGCTAGCAGCTGCATGGGGACGGCGGTGGAGTCTTGGCAGACGTGGGCCCGGCTGCGGCCTTGTTGATGTCCTCGGCAAGGGTCTTGCCGGGGCCCCGGCAAGGGTCTTGCCGTGGCGTCGTGGTGGTCCCCAGCAAGGATCTCGCCAGGGGTCTTGTGGATTTCCTCGGTTGGGATCCCGCCGAGGGTCGTCGTCTTCTGGTCCTCATCTGATCTTGTGTGTTTATGATCTTGACAAAGATCTGCATGCCACCACGGAGGTGCCTCCCGAGCCTTGGTTCCAATGTAGTTGTTGGCGGCGTTTGGAACCCTTGGGCTCAAGGGTGGCTTGCTCTGCTGGTGTTGGGCAAGCTGCCCCGGCAAGGCTCTTGCCGGGGCCGCGGAGGCCGCCCCGGCAAGGGTCTTGCCGGGGGAGTCCACCTCGCCCCTTTGCTCTTTAGTGTCTCTTGGTCTTGGCGTTGCTTTGGTTGTCTTGTGCTCCGGCTTCCCACCTCTGCACTGCTAAGTGTGGCCACAGGCGCGGCTCTGACTGCCCGTGCACAAGTAAAGGGGCCAAAAGGAGAGCCCCTACTTTTGTACACCGACACACCACCTCCAAATAACCCAAATTTTCTTGTACATGGTGACCCACATGTGCCAAACATGGCTATGAAATAAAATTTTGAAAAAATATATTGTACAATGCGCCCTTGAGGTATAGAACGATGTTTTGATCAGTCAGTCTAGAGGGCAGTATAAATTCAAAAAAATTGAAAATATATAAAACCTTGGAAACCTAGCTTTGTTTGTGCAAGAGATCATGTGTGCCAAAATAAAGGTGATTTGAAGGTGGTCGAAAAAATGCCCGCATTCCGGAGGGACCATTTGGTCTTAACTTGAGCCAGTTTTTGAACAAAGGTGATTTTTTGCACCACCTCCAAATCACCCAAATTTTCTTGTACATGGTGACCAACATTTGCCAAACATGGCTATGAAAGAAAATTTTGAAAATAATATATTGTACAATGCCCCCTTGAGGTATAAACCGATATTTTGATCGGTCAGTCTAGAGGGCGGTATAAATTCAAAAAAATTGAAAAAAAAATATAACCTTGGAAACCTAGCTTTGTTTGTGCAAGAGATCATGTGTGCCAAAATTGAGGTGATTTCGAGGTGGTCGAAAAAATGCCCGCATTCTAGAGGTACCATTTGGTCACCTAAGCTAGTTTTTGAACAAAGATGATTTTTTCCACCACCTCCAAATCACCCAAATTTTCTTGTACATGGTGACCCACATGTGCCAAACATGGCTATGAGAGAAAATTTTGAAAAAAATTACTGCACAATGCTCCCTTGAGGTATAGGACGGTGTTTTGATTAGTGAGTCTAGAGGGCAGTATAAATTCAAAAAAATTCAAAAAATTTATAAAACCTTGGAAACCTAGCTTTATTTGTTCAAGAGATCATGTGTGCCAAAATTGATGTGATTTGGAGGTGGTCGAAAAAATGCCCGCATTTCGGAGGGACCATTTGGTCAACTTAAGCCAGTTTTTGAACAAAGGTGATTTTTTCCACCACCTCCAAATCACCCAAATTTTCTTGTACATGGTGACCCACATGTGCCAAACATGGCTATGAAAGAAAATTTTGAAAAAAATATTGTACAATGCCCGCTTGAGGTATAGACCGATGTTTTGATCAGTCAGTCTAGAGGGCAGTATAAATTCAAAAAAAATTAAAAAATATAAAACCTTGGAAACCTAGCTTTCTTTGTGCAAGAGATCATGTGTGCCAAAATTGAGGTGATTTGGAGGTGGTCAAAAACATGTCCGCATTCCGGAGGTACCATTTGGTCTTAACTTAAGCCGGTTTTTGAACAAAGGTGATTTTTTCCACCACCTCCAAATCACCCAAATTTTCTTGTAAATGGTGACCCACATGTGCCAAACATGGCTATGAGAGAAAATTTTGAAAAAAATTATTGTACAATGCCACTTGAGGTATAGATCGATGTTTTGATCAGTGAGTCTAGAGGGCAGTATAAATTCAAAAAACTTCAAAAAAATAAAAAAACATTAGAAACCTAGCTATGTTTGTTCAAGAGATCATGTGTGCCAAAATTGAGGTGATTTGGAGGTGGTCGAAAAAATTCCCGCATTTCGGAGGGACTATTTGGTAACTTAAGCCAGTTTTTGAACAAAGGTGATTTTTTCCACCACCTCCAAATCACCCAAATTTTCTTGTAAATGGTGACTCACATCTGCCAAACATGGCTATGAGAGAAAATTTTGAAAAAAAATTATTGTACAATACCCCTTGAGGTATAGACCGATCTTTTGATCAGTGAGTCTAGAGGGCAGTATAAATTCAAAAAAATTCAGAAAAATATAAAACCTTTGAAACCTAGCTTTGTTTGTTCAAGAGATCATGTGAGCCAAAATTGAGGTGATTTGGAGGTGCTCGAAAAAATTCCCGCATTCCGGAGGGACCATTTGGTCTAAACTTAAGCCAGTTTTTGAACAAGGTGACTTTTTCCACCACCTCCAAATCACCCAAATTTTCTTGTACATGGTGACCCACATGTGCCAAACATGGCTATGAAAGAAAATTTTGAAAAAAAATTATTGTACAATGCCCCTTGAGGTATAGACCGATCTTTTGATCAGTGAGTCTAGAGGGCAGTATAAATTCAAAAAAATTCAGAAAAATATAAAACCTTTGAAACCTAGCTTTGTTTGTTCAAGAGATCATGTGAGCCAAAATTGAGGTGATTTGGAGGTGGTCGAAAAAATTCCCGCATTCCGGAGGTACCATTTGGTCTAAACTTAAGCCAGTTTTTGAACAAGGTGACTTTTTCCACCACCTCCAAATCACCCAAATTTTCTTGTACATGGTGACCCACATGTGCCAAACATGGCTATGAAAGAAAATTTTGAAAACAGTATTTTACAATGCCCCCTTGAGGTATAGACCGATATTTTGATCAGTCAGTCTAGAGGGCAGTATAAATTCGAAAAAATTCAAAAAAAATATAAAACCTTGGAAACCAAACTTTGTTTTTGCAAGAGATCATGTGTGCCAAAATTTAGGTGATTTGGAGGTGGTCCAAAAAATCACCGCATTCCGGAGGGACCATTTGGTCTAAACTGAAGCCAGTTTTTGAACAAAGGTGATTTTTTCCACCACCTCCAAATCACCCTAATTTTCTTGTACATGGTTACCCACATGTGCCAAACATGGCTTTGAAAGAATATTTTTTAAAAATATTGTACAATGCCCCCTTGAGGTATAGACCGATGTTTTGATCAGTTAGTCTAGAGGGCAGTATAAATTAAAAAAATTGAAAACATATAAAACCTTGGAAACCTAGCTTTGTTCGTGCAAGAGATCATTTGTGCCAAAATTGAGGTGATTTGTTGGTGGTCGAAAAAATGCCCGCATTCCGGAGGGACCATCTGGTCTACTTAAGCCAGTTTTTGAACAAAGGTGATTTTTTCCACAACCTCCAAATCACCCAAATTTTCTTGTACATGGTGGCCCACATGTGCCAAACATGGCTATGAAAGAAATTTTTGAAAAAAATATATTTTACAATGCCCCCTTAAGGTATAGACCGGTGTTTTGATCAATCGGTCTAGAGGGCAGTATAAATTAAAAAAATTGAAAAAAAATATAGAACCTTGGAAACCTAGCTTTATTTGTGCAAGAGATCAGGTGTGCCAAAATTGAGGTGATTTGGAGGTGGTCGAAAAAAATGCCCGCATTCCGGAGGGACCATTTGGTCTAACTTAAGCCATTTTTTGAACAAAGATGATTTTTTCCACCACCTCCAAATCACCCAAATTTTCTTGTACATGGTGACCCACATGTGCAAAACATGGCGATGAAAGAAAATTTAAAAAAAAATATTGTACAATGCCCCCTTGAGGTATAGACCGATGTTTTGATCAGTCAGTCTAGATGGCAGTATAAATTCAAAAAAATTGAAAAAATATAAAACCTTGGAAACCTAGCGTTGTTTGTGCAAGAGATCATGTCTGCCAAAATTGAGGTGATTTGGAGGTGGTCGAAAAAATGCCAGCATTCCGGAGGTACTATTTGGTTTTTGACAGCAAAATATTTGGGCATCCTCACATGGTGGCAATGTTGGTCCAAAGTTTTAGAAATTTTGCCAAATTGTATTTAATTTAAAATAGAAAAATAGAATGCTTTAAACATGTGTGCAAAATTAGACACGTGACATATGCAAAAAAATGAATACAAACTTAAAAAATGACTTTGGGTATCCTCACATGGTGGCAATGTTTGGTCTAAACATTTTACAAATTTTGTCAAATTTATATTTAATTTAAAATTTGAAAATTTAACGATTCAAACTTGTGTGCAAAATTAGACATGTGACATATGCAAAAAAAATTAAATAAAAACTAAAAAATGACTTTGGGCATCCTCACATGGTGCGAATGTTTGGTCCAAACACTTTTCAAATTTTGTGAAATGATTTTTCAAATTTCAAATTTGTATTTAATTTAAAATAGATAATTTGAATGATTAAAACTTGTGTGCACAATTTGACATGTCACATATGCAAAAAATTAAATAAATATTTAAAAAATGCCCGCCTACCAACAACATATATATGAAACCCCACGGCCTGCATACGACTAGTAACCCATTGGGCCAGGATGCAGGCCTGCGGTGAATGTATATAAGTTGCCGGTAGGCCCAACGGGGCAGAGAGAGACTGGTTAGGCAATGAGCTGCCAGCTTTAGATAGGAACTTGAGATGGATAGCTCAGCCGGGTTTATAAACCGGTGCGAGCTCCTCTCCGTTGGCGAGGTGGGACTAAACTCCCACCACCCCGAGACAGTGCCCGGCGCGACTTTGATTTGGGCCTAATTTGGGTGGGCTGTACCAGGCCGGCCTCACACACGGTTATCAGCTGGAGAGGGGGAAAATTCCCCATTTCATCTGGCAGGTACGAACCCTAGGTCTTGCTTCCGTTCCCCATTCACTCTGTGCGCCCACATCTCACATCTGGCGTCGCCGGTGACGGGGGCCAAGAAGGGAAGGAGGTCGCGGTCGGCAAGTGATTGCCGCCGTGCTCAAGAAAAGTGGGAGGAGGCAGTTGGGAAGTTCTGTCAGGGCGATGTGGAGAAGAGGGCGAATGTGGAGGAGATCTGCAGCTGGTTTCCCAGCTTGCAGATGTTCATCGACCATGGTAGGGGTCTCATCAAAGTGCTTATGGGCAATGAGAAGAAATCGTTGTTTGGTCCTGCTCGAGGAGTTGTTCCAGTTCAGGTTTTCCTCTAGGCTATGAATGAAGCGGAGAACCCCCCGGATCCGCGTCAGCTTGCGAGGTGGTACATGTACCGCTCCCGCCGTCGCGCCCCTCCTATTCCAGTGCCAGATCTTGTTGGAGTGGTGCTCGTGGTGCCTGCTCCGGTTGATCAGTCCAATGTTCACTCTGATAGTGATGTGCAGCAGAGCAAGGATGAGAGTGATAGTGAAGATGTGGAGCAGAGCGAGGATGAGAGTGATAGCGAAGATGTGGAGCAGATCAAGGATGAGAGCGGGGAAGAGGAGGTTGTTGTGCTGCTGGACGACAGTGATGGAGAGGAGGAGCAGGATGATGTTGTCCAGGAGCAGCCGGTGGACGTGCAGATTGTGGGGCCAGGGATCCCGCAGCTCGAAGACAGGACCATGCCGATTGAAGCGGAGACCTACATCCGCATGGGCATTCGTCACTCAAAGCGCATCAACAAGTTAAAGGACAAGAAAACAGAGTGATGGCATGTCTGTGTCTTCAGTTAGTCTATCTGTGTGAGTCAGTTTGGCCCCGTTTGATAGCATACTATGTTCTAAGTTCTTTGAGAATACTTCAGTATTTGAGATTACCTTAGTTTTATTTAGAATGAGCTGTTTGGTTGCCCCTAACAAATGTGATTTTAATACTGTAGTATTGGGAAAACTATAGTTATTTCTCTGCATGAAAAATGTAGCCTCTTTTTAAAAAATAGAGTTTGTGAGTGCTTAAATGCAATGGCTAGGCAGCACAATTTACAGCATACCAAACAGTTATATGTATTGTGAATACTCCAAAATACTCAGTTTTAGTCAAACCATGTTATCTCATATGTATAGGCAAAAATACTATAGTTTTTAATACGTTCGTTCATATAGTACCATGCTATCAAACCCAGAGAACTGCAGTAAGTGTTAAGTTATGTACTGATGAAGTTTATGTAGTGCAAATGTGATGTGTTCAACCTGTTAAGTTATGTATTGCAGTTGTTAATGTAATGCATTTGTTATCCTTTTATTTTCAAAAATAATCCAATTTCCACTTTCTCTATAATCAAACTAATGAGCCATTGGATTGTTGATTGGTCTATTTTACAGACAAAGGAGCCACAAAAAAGGTGCTGGAGGTGGGAGCAAGACTGCTAGAGCGAGTAGCAAGTGAAGTGTACACAGCGAAGCAGGGGTGGAGAATCAACGTGGCAAGACTGGAAGGATAAAAAAAGAAGACTCTACTTCCTGCTGACGATGTGGCCTTTACTTTGTTGCGATGTTTTAGTAGTTGTTGCTGTTATTTTGTTGTCCTCATGAACTTTGTAAGCCGAGGATGATGGGTTAGGCAGACTGGAGGCCATGCTGGCTTTTGGTTATATAGGATTATGCTGGCTTGAAGTGAAAATAGAGCATTATTATTGAGATATGGATCAGCCAGTTCTTCAACTCTAAGGTTGTGTTAATTTGGTTCTAGATTCAAATACATAGCTTAACCCTGCAAGGTTATCATAATCTCATATTTGTGTTTCCAAACAATCCTAGTTAGCCTAAATTACTGGTTGGCCCATTAATTAGTTGGGCTAGCAGTATGAAAAAACAAAGTTAGGAGGCTCAGGGTGTGTATAGCTCTAGCTTGTTCTTGCCAAAAGATGAGCCAAATGGACTGGCTGCAATGGAAATAATGGTGACAAATGCAAAAAAATGAAATATGACAAAAAGCCCGCCTACTAGCTGCATAGTTCACAATTCAACGGCCTGCATACGACTAGAAACCCAATCATTTATTGGGCCAGGATGCAGGCCTGCCAGATTGTGATAATACGCAGCTAGTAGGCCCCACAGGGCAGGGACGGACAGGGTTAGGCAATGTGCTTCCCGCTTTAGAAAGGAACTTGAGAGGGGAAGCTCAGCCCGGTATATAAACCGGTGCGAGCTCCCCTCGCTTGGCGAGGTGGGAATAAACTCCCAGCACCCCTGGGATGTGCCCGGCGCGACGCTTGCTTGGGCCTAATTCGGGTGGGCCGTCCGAGGCCAGCCTCACCCGCGCGTAGATTATTACCATACTTAAAACCGAGCTGCTTCAATGTGTTATATTTCACTTATTCAATGTGTACAAAAAATTCACTAACGTACCAAAAATTAATGTGTTATATTTCACTTATGCAATCAAATATTTATTTTCTTTTTATATTTACAATAATTTAAAATCTAATCTATTTTTACTCTTTCAGTTATTCTGACACTTTTAAAATTCAAAAAATGCAATATAATATGTTTCATCTTTATTATAATATATCTTTTCTGTTTTCTATTTCAAAAAAGGTATATCAAATATATTTTTTCTCTGTTATTTCTTCTTAGAGTTTTAAAATTCAAGTATATGTTTTGTCTTTTATTTCTTATTGTAGTTATAAAAATCAAAATTCCATGAATGTATGTTGTCTTCTGTTTCACTTCTTAAATATAATTTTTCTTCTATTTTCAAAATTCCATTTGCTTGAGTCTAGAAAAACAACGTCCTTCGGGCTCCCCCTCCGGCAGACCCAAATGATGGTGATTGCACATGTGCTATGTGGTGGCCTGCATGAAATGACACCAAAGTTTGGCACCATGTGAGGATGCCCAATGTAGGCCCCAATGCAACATCTGAGCCATTCCAGAAACCGAATGACCGTTGCGTCACGTCCGGGCAGCGTTTCGGGTTTTTTACGCTGGCAAAATCCTAGTAAATGCATCGAGTGTTGGAAATCGATGAGAATTGGCATGCATGATGTCCATGGTCATCCCATTGTGTGAAAAAAATTTGGGGGCCATTTGGTTGAGTCTAGAAGAACAACGTCCTTCGGGCTCCCCCTCCAGCAAACCCGGATGATGGTGATTGCACATGTGCTATGTGGTGGCCTGCATGAAATGACACCAAAGTTTGGCACCATGTGAGGATGCCCAATGTAGGCCCCCATGCAACATCTGAGCCATTCCGGACACCGAACAAACGTTGCGTCACGTCCGGGCAGCGTTTCGGGTTTTTTTTCACCGGCAAAATCCTAGTAAATGCATCGAGTGTCGGAAATCGATGAGAATTGGCATGCATGATGTCCGTGGTCATCCCATTGTGTGAAAAAAAATTGGGGCCATTTGCTTGAGTCTAGAAAAACAACGTCCTTCGGGCTCCCCCTCTGGTAGACCCGAATGACGGTGATTGCACATGTGCTATGTGGTGGCCTCCATGAAATGACACCAAAGTTTGGCACCATGTGAGGATGCCCAATGTAGGCCCCCATGCAACATCTGAGCCATTCCGGACACCGAACGAACGTTGTGTCACGTCCGGGCAGCGTTTTGGGTTTTTTTCGCCGGCAAAATCCTAGTAAATGCATCGAGTGTCGGAAATTGATGAGAATTGGCATGCATGATGTCCGTGGTCATCCCATTGTGTGAATTTTTTTGGGGACCATTGGGTTGAGTTGAAATAATTATTTGATTTCAAAATTTTCTAATATAAAAAAGAAAAGAAAAAAAAGTACATGAAACGAGTCCCTCGTCGCTCAAAGAGAGGAGCAGTTGGGATTTGTTACACAATTCCCAGATCGGAATCTACAAAAAAACTCGAGCGTGGGAAGCCTATCCCTTTAATTTAGGAGCACGTACTGCCTCTCTTCAACCAAGGAAGGCAAAGATCACGGACGTACTTTCCCTGGTGGTTACGATGACCTAGGAGATCCTCCTCCTCCTATATAGTCTCGGCATCGTCTTTCATGTCGTCTATGACGGCTCCTACCGCCGAGTCGACGATAGCTGCGTCCCTAGCATCCGCCCAACTCCAGCAAGATCGTCGAGAACATCCAGATCGTCAGCGCATGCTGGCCGCCGTGGACGAACTGCGTCCATGTTGCAACGCCGACAACTTCCATCTTCATCGAGCGATCCAATATGTTGGCAACCGTACCGCATTCATGATGCTTTTCTTTGTGCATGTGTTAGATTCGATAGGCCTAAGATTAATTAGCACATAATCTTCGCATTACATCTGTTGGAGTAGATGTTTTTTGTTTGTGCATGTATTAGATTAGATAGGCCTATGACACTAGATTTGTTTGTGCGTGTATTAGATTAGATAGCCCTACGATTGCAAATTAGTTTCTGCATGTTGTTTGTTGTCTTTCACTTGTAGGTTGGATTGATAAATAAACAAGAATTTTTAATCAGTGTTAGTTATAGCATAGTCACTTTAAGTTATAGCAATGCCCTAAGACATGCATGTTGCAACTATGAGACGCCCACTAATATTGTATGTGTTGCATGTTTCTTTGATGCATGTTCCAGTATGCGTAATTTTGTTTTTTCTCTATTTGATTTACTGTTAATTAGGCACTTTCACCGAGTCTTATATCTATTTGTACAACGCCATATGAAAATAAATGATTAAATAAATTATGTTACTTTTGATTCTGAAACTAATTGGTTAAATAAGTACTTGTTAAACTATCATTTTATGTGCTGCACGTGTCTTTGCTGAATGTTTCAGTATGAATGAATTATGTTGTATAGTTTTCTATCTACTGTGGGATAGTGTATTCCATTATTATGTTTTATCCAACAATATGTTAGGAAAAAGTTGATTAAATAATTTATGCTACTGTAACCAAGTTTATTTTTTAACAGGATGGATGAACTCAATGGAGAAATTGTTTGCGCCATTGAAAAATGGTGCAAACTTCTTTACGGTCTATCTTCCGGTCAACGCACCGCACTTGCCGAAACAACACTGCGTAGCATGCTTCAGATACCTTCGCTGAAGATGCGTAAACTGTTGATCCGGTACATGGTTGAGATTTTTGATCCTAGCAAGGGCAGATTCATTGTACAAGACTTGGTTGGCGAAGTGTCTCTCGGTGCCGTGGATGTTGAGTGCATCTTGGCCTTGGAGAACCACGGACTGTCGGCAGAAGGTATTCTCAGTGAGGAAGGTGAGGATGTTAAAGATCGAGTGCCGCCTCAATTCCTGAGCAAGACCACATGTAATATAGTCAACGATGATCTGATTGTGGACATCACAAAAAATAAATCTGCCGACGACGATTTCCTTCGGAGAGTTGTCCTCGTGTTGCTTGGAACAGTTCTTGCTCCCATGTCGAGCAAGACTGTCCCAAAGCAATATTACGCATTGGTGGACGATGTGAAGCGTATATCCAAGATTAATTGGAACGCGTTCACCCTCCGGGTTCTGCTGAACTGCCTTCACAACGTGAGGAAAGGCAAACACCTCCGCCAATGGCCGAGAGGGAACTTAGCTCTCCTGCAGGTACACCTTTCAGACTTGTACCATTGCAAAAAAAATATGATTGCTAATTTACCTGCTGTATAGCACTAACTGTAATTTTTCATATTCATGCAGTACTTGTACTGGGAGAAGGTTCAGCCTCTGGAAGGTGAATGCGCATTCAATCCTAGCTTGTCCATGGAACATCTAATGAGAAATTGGACTGAAGCTGCAGCCTCTAGGAGAGACAAGTTTGATTATGACCACGACCGTGGCCGTGGTAACATCAAGGTAATTCATTACGTTGGGTACTTCTTAAATCTTTTATATAACATAATTAATTGTATTAATATTTTTATTGATCACATGTACTTGTATTTCACATGCAGATTGAAGACAACATAACCAAGGACTATAGGGAGCAGGAGCGCAAAGTACCCGAACCAGAAAAGCCAAAAATGAAGCCCGCCGTTGGTGCGGCAAAGAAGTCCAAGTTAGCCTCAAACGCGGACGAGATGATGAAGCTCATCATGAAGCGGTGTATGGATTACATACACAGCCAAATGAAGGAAATACCGGATCAAGTAGCCGAGGTGACACACCCTTAATTCTATGTTTACAACATTTTTTAAGTTACAAAACCATGCCCACATTAATTAATATTTTTTATGTAATGCAGAGATTGTTAGAGAAGTTGGACCAAAATGGTGTGATGTACAAGCCAGCGGCTGCTATGGCTTTCGGCAACAACGATGCAGACAAAGAAGTGGATTCCTTTGATAATGGTCCGCCAGAAAAAAAGAATTCGTGTACAAGGATGACTCTGACGGTCTAGAGCCGGTGATTGATTTGACACAGCCTGACGAGCTTGTTGGAAACCAGAACAACGATGATGAGGAAGTATGTTTTCATTTATTTGTCTTCATTTATCTCAATTATGCATCTTCATTTTCGTAAACTGAACCTATCACATTATTTCTTTGTTAACCAGAAAACATCTGCCAAGTTAAATGTTGACAAGACAACGAACTCTACTGATGAGTGCGGCGCAACACCGGAGAACCCTTGGATCATAGGTAATTCTCCTCGAGCAGAATCATCCGACATTGACATTTCTGCAAGTTCTATTGACAGGATGGTGGGTAAGAGAAAGGGGAAAAAGTCTGCAGCAACCGCAAAAGAAGACGATGTTATATCCGGGAAGCGCCGACGGACCGTTCCCAAGAAATTTGAATCCCCCTTTGCACTTGACAAGCCCAGCAAGCGAAACGCACGCGGTACTAAGCCATTCGGCAACACTGCCGCAACTAGAGGTACCGTTACTAGCTAACTTAGTGCTTAATTTACTACCATTTCATGTACTCACCGTTCTTGACATTCGTAATTTATCATGCAGCTCTGTTTAGTGACCATGACGTGGAAGGCTCTGTTAAGGATGATTTGACACCGGAACTCATCGATACTGCTATTACGTTTGTGGAGGCAGCTGATCGGTCTGAGAAGAATATGACAAAAAGAGTTTACTACAATGAACGTGGCACCTCTGTGACTGTGGAGAGTATACGACCGGTACTTGAGCATACATGGCTGGCGGATGACGTAAGATCTATTAACATGTCCTGCTATTTAAGTGCATAATCTAGGTGTCACCTATGAACATAAAATGTTCTATTATTTTACGCAGATTATCGATGCTTATCAGACACATTTGGCTCTGCGCATTAGTCATGATCGGTACCTCTGTCTAGCCTGGAGGTCCAAATACCTTGTTGATCGTGCTAAGGCACGAGACAACCCTAAGCCGTCGAAATACAACATGGATAGTGCGCTGAGCAGAGCTGGAGCAGTACGTAGGGTTCTGGACGAGTATACCGTCTGTCGTGGAATTGTCACGGCAGATGTCCTAGGGTGAGGACTTAGTCGTGAGGCCAGCGCATCTATGTAGTAGCTTGAGAGGGGTTGAGCGGAATCGAGAGACGCAACACAAGACGAGGATTTAGACAGCTTCGGGCCCCAGGAAACATCATCCGGTAATAACCCTACATGCTGTTTGAGGCTAGATCTCATTACGCTCATGAGGGAGTCGCCGTAAACTGGCTCTCCTCTAATTGTGTCTAGCCCTAGAGATTATTGATTGTTGCCTCTCCCTCTTTGGGAAGCCCTACCCCTCCTTATATATGTTGAAGGGGCGGGTTACATGTGGAGTCCTATTAGGATTGGGACTAGTCTATCTCTAATACAAACCGGATACAAGTCCAGGTCTTAACTCCTTGTAAGATAAATATTCCTCATGCCTTTCCTTGTAAACCGGCCCACCATAGTATGAATCGGCCTTCATGAACCGCCCGTTGGGCCACCGGGTCTTGTCGCTCCTCTGACCCGCCTGCCGGATTACCAATGAATCGTAAACCACCAGGTCCAAACGGGTCGCCAGTGAATCGTCAATTCTCAGCCGGATCTCAAGTAAACCGCCAAGTCCGGCCGGGTTATACTTCCGGCCGGTTTACGCCGCGGGGTATATCCCCGACATTAGCCCCCAGTTTAATTTGGATTTATCCATGTTAAACTGATCCTGTAAAACAAACACAAGAACAAATTTGACAGGTTGTGCTCCGGGTTAAGAATTCTTGTAGACCGGCACCTGATCATCCTTAAGTCCTTGTCATTTCCTCCTTCTAGAAAATCCGGGTCAATAGACCAGCTTCATAATCAATTAAGTTGTAGAATAAATATTGTAAATAAAAAATCCATTTGAATCGGCCTTCAATGCTCTGACTTGACAAAAATATTGGTCTTCAAATATTCAACTGATATCCGCCGGTTTGAAAATGTAGAACTTGCCGGTTTATCATCGTCAAAATTGCCGGTTTATAAATATTGATGGCACCGGGTCATAATTGTTGTCGACACCGGGTCATGTAATTGATCTTCCTGATTTGCTCAAAACTGATAAACTGAAGACGTTCCTCCTTTATATGCATAATACCTATAGCCCCCAAGTCTTAAGAGGAGAACATAGTGATAACTTAAGACTTGCTCCAATAAGTGTTTTCAACCTTGAAGAAATCCGGTTTGTTCATCTCAATCATATAAACTGAATACTCCATATATGTAGCCCCCAAGTGCCGGGTTGTCATGCTTGCAACAACCTGGGACTTGTAATTGCTTATAAAAACTTCAATCAGTGTAGCCCCCAAGGGCCGGCTTAGTAAGATAATACTAAACCGGGACTTGATATATACTTCAATGAAAATAACATCTTATAATGTAGCTTCCATCGTAGGGCTTGAACCCACGTCCACAAGGTTAAGAGCTTTGTGCTTTACCAACTGAGCAATGAACCCTTTAATATAATGGATTAAGGCTTGTATACCTTGAATGTTTGACAGGAGCAATTGGTAGCCCCCAAGGGCCGGCTCATTATGATGTGATGAGTCGGGTCTTCAATAAGGTCAATAAAAAATGACTTTGCATTAGCCCCCAAGTGTCATGGTGCATGCTTGCAACGACATGAGACTTGCATGTAATCTCAATTAGAATAATGCAACCCCCAAGTGCCGGGTCGTAAGCCTGCGGCGACTCGGGACTATTCCTTCCATTGTAGAATAAATCATATCCTTTGATAAAATAATAGCCATTGCGCTAAAGCGACTTTGAAAACCTCAATAATACCGGTTACTAATAACCATAATAAAAATCTAGCCATGTTGGCTATTCAAGACAATATAATCCGGTATGAAAACCTTATTCATTCAATATCATAATGAAAATTCAGCCAAGTTTGGTTGTTTGAATAATATAACCCAATGATTTATAAGCGCATGATTCCAATGGCGCAATCCAAATATATACTGGCGACTTATAGTCCAAAGCCAGGCCGGGTTAATAAACGCCGGTGATTTATAATCACGCTTTATTCAACCTGTTTCTGCATACAACAAGTTTAAAGTGTCCTGTGACATTAAATCACATCATTGGTTGGCCAACTTTTGTAGTAAAAGGTGATAACCCCAATCTTGAGTACTAATAACTCCTTCCATATTGCGCCGGTTTATGATAAAACTGTTCCGGGTTGTGATAAACACCGGATTAACCATATATAATACTGGCGACTTGTAGTCAAAACCAGACCGGGTTGATAATCTCCGGATTATGACTGATCATATACTGACAATTTGTAGTTGATAGCCTAACCGGGCTGATAAACACCGGTTTAACCATATATAATACTGGCGACTTGTAGTCAAAACCAGACCGGGTTGATAATCTCCGGATTATGACTGATCATATACAGACAACTTGTAGTTGATAGCCTAACCGGGCTGATAAACACCGGTTTCAAAATGTCACAAATCTTATTAAAACAAAGAAAACTCAGCAAAAGGCAAATAAAAACCGTTGTAGTCGAGGCTTTTCACGGGCTGCCAGGCCCCAAATTTGATCAAGAGGTGTAGCTATGGTTCGGGTTCGACCAAGCCCCCAAGTGATGCTGTGGCATTACGCCGATCAAGAGGTGTAGCTATGGTTCGGATACGACCAAGCCCCCAAGTGATGTTGTGGCATTACGCCGATCAAGAGGTGTAGCTATGGTTCGGATACGACCAAGCCCCCAAGTGATCAATAATATGATAAGCCAATAAGGCAGGATACCCATGTTTGAACCGCGCATCATGGAAGCAGGTCCTCTTCGGCAACCTTTAACTTTTTGCAAGAGATAAATTCTTCTTGAACCGGGATTTTAAACCGGATATTGAGAGCTTCAAAGCTTTGTGGGAGACATCTTTCTCTTGAACCGGATTTTAAACCGGAATCTTCATTTTCAGCCGGAAATTTTCTCACGGCATTTAAACTCGAACTTGCGAGAGATTAATTCTTTTTGAACCGGAAATTCTTAAACCGGTTTTAAGAGCCCCAAGTGATGCTGTGGCATTGCGCCGATCAAGAGGTGTAGCTATGGTTCGGGTTCGACCAAGCCCCCAAGTGATGCTGTGGCATTACGCCGATCAAGAGGTGTAGCTATGGTTCGGATACGACCAAGCCCCCAAGTGATGCTGTGGCATTACGCCGATCAAGAGGTGTAGCTATGGTTCGGATACGACCAAGCCCCCAAGTGATCAATAATATGATAAGCCAATAAGGCAGGATACCCATGTTTGAACCGCGCATCATGGCAGCAGGTCCTCTTCGGCAACCTTTAACTTTTTGCAAGAGATAAATTCTTCTTGAACCGGGATTTTAAACCGGATATTGAGAGCTTCAAAGCTTTGTGGGAGACATCTTTCTCTTGAACCGGATTTTAAACCGGAATCTTCATTTTCAGCCGGAAATTTTCTCACGGCATTTAAACTCGAACTTGCGAGAGATTAATTCTTTTTGAACCGGAAATTCTTAAACCGGTTTTAAGAGGTTCAGAGCTTTGTGGGAGAACAGATTTCCCTTGAACCGGATTGTAAACCGGATATTTGAGAGCTTCAGCGAGACTGACTTCCCTTTAGCCGGATTTTAAACCGGAATCCTTTCTGATGACCCGAAACTTCTTCACTGAGCCGGGTTTTTGTAACTGTCATATATTTTCTAAGCCGGAAATTTTCTGACGGCCTTTAAATTTTCATCCATATGGTAGTAGCCTCCGGGACCGGGTTATCTTTCCCTCCAACGTCCTGGGGTTCTTGACTTCACTAAAACCCAGCAACATTTGCTGAGTCATATTACTGTAGCCCCCGAGTCTCAAGGTGACTTGAGGAGTTGACTTGAGATTCTCCATATTTGACCGTGATATAAACCGGCATAACTTGTATATCATTGGTGGTGATAGCACGATGTAAATCCACAGAAGGTTGAGGTGACTGCGGCGGGTTATAAATGATCCCGTATGAGCCGTGTCAGCAACTCGGCCAATGGTTTCTTCCAACTGGTGATTTGAAGTTAACCAAATTGTAGTGGCGGTGAAATGTGCGCCTGCCCATTAAACCACCTAGTGCAGACAGTGGTTGATTGCATATGATAATTTGCCTCCGTTTTGTTGAAAGAAAACCGGGCTACCCAAGCTGTGACTTGCTCATACTCAATAACCAGCTCATGCAGACAGGTGCGGCCCGGTATGTTGATGTAGACCAGGCCGCGAGAGACGGACGACAAGGACGGCCGCAGCATCGGAGGCAGCTCGGATAGATGAGTCGGCCGCGGCATTGTAAGCCGGTGCGGATGGGGAAAATCGGCATCAGTGTCGTAAACCGACACGGTCGGGTGAGAGTTAATCGCGGGTGCGGTCCCGGCAAGCTGATGCAAACCGGGCCATGGGGACTTGGGGAAGTGCAATGATGAAGGCGGCTCGACAGCGGGTCTCAACGGGGACTGGCCACGGCGGCTCAATTGAGGCCTGGCCGGTCTAAAAATGGCTGCTAAGAGCGGCGGCTCACCGTGGAGCAGAGGAAAAAACCTCACTATTAACTTTGAAAAAACTTCATCATTAATCTTGGGATCCGTGTGGTAGTTTGATTCCTCGGTTGATCTTTTAACTACTAGAATTACTATCTGTCAGTCCAGATTGGGTCCTTCATCACGTGATCCCCTTTTCTCTATTCCTCCTTAGTCTCATGTGGGAGTGGATGCCAAGTCTCCTCTAGCAAAGTCTTCGGTGGCACTTGATGACAGAAAAAACTGAACTAGAAGCAGGGAACAAATCCGACTAGACCTCAGATCATACTCCGGTACTCGTGCGTATACTGCTTCAAGGATTGGTAGTACTAGTGTAGAACGACCCGGTTAACTGACAAGTCAGCTCCGTCTCGAAATTTTCTTCATGGTCTTGCCTTATCCTGTCGCAGCGTACGACGGCTCAGGGCGAGGTTGGCGCCGCAAAATCGTCCGAGTCCGTGTTCACGTCTGGGTCCTTTTCCAAGTCGTGGCCGGTTTGAACAAATCGTCCGAGTCGTGTTGAGTTTTTGCCTTTTACATCTGGCTGCACGCGTACGGATCCGACACCAGCGTGGCTTCCAGATGAATAGCAGTACTACTTGATTGATCTTGACGGGAGTAGTTGACATGTTTTTGATCTCGGCCTGGAGTAAACAGTAGCTTCGATTGATGGCCTCTGGACTTGCAGGGTGTCCAAACGGTCTTGGTGATGACTAATTTATATAAAGGGAAATTGATCTGGTTTCAAGTTGACGGCTCCTGCTGACTTAGCAACTCGCAGCAGCAAACATCTCGCAACCTCAATTTTTTTTTTGAACCTTAAATCTCACAAACTATGAACCAGAACCGATGAACTCAAAGCTGATGTAGATGCGCTGGCCTCACGACTAAGTCCTCACCCTAGGACATCTGCCGTGACAATTCCACGACACCGTCCGTGATAAGGTACGATATGTACTTACTAGTTCATTAACGCTCATTTTAACAAGCATTATTGCATCTGATTACAAATGTGTTCCACATTTTAGTCGTTTATCCCGTTGAACGTCGGCAATACACACTGGATCACCGTGGTGATGCACAACTGCAAGAAAGAATTCCGAGTTTTTGATTCGCTCTATCCTCTCGAGTTCTCTCTCGACACTGTGAAAGCACTGGTACTCTCCCCAACATCGAGCATTCTTCATATGAAATGTCATATGGTTTCTCACTACTACTTTCTTTGAAATAGCGACTAGCATTAGCAATAGATATGGAAGAGGCAAACCGTATTACACCTGGCAAATATCCAGACGTCACTAAGTGGCCTATCACAGCTCAGATGGACATGCCACAACAAGAGGACGGGTGAGTTATGGTTCATCTTTTTCTACTTACGAAAGACATGTTCGTGTGCACGGTGACTAATTTTTGCATATATATTAGGAACTCTTGTGGCCTTTTGGTGATTGAAGTTATGGAGCATTGGGACGGGGAACGATGGACCACCGATTTTACCCAGGTAATTTGTCCTCTCTGTTCGTACACTTGAACATTTGTCGTATAATACCAACTTCTATTCATTAAACCTTCTTCTAAAAATTGCAGAACATGGTTAATGCAAGGAGAAGGCGTCTCGTCACCGAGTTGGTTCTCTCACCTACCAACACGCTCGAATGTGTGAAGAACAAAATTCGCGACATCGCAAAGAAACGCAAGGTGTGAAAACATCATACATGATTAAAGATTCTAGTTTTAGTCGTTTGTTTTAAGTTCGGAAGCACGTTTCCCGGCATGTTAAACTTTGATTTTCGATCATTCATGTAATAAGCACGATACCTTGGATTTTGTCTGGATTTTTGGTCGCTTACACATACATGTGTATGTGTAAGGCAGTCAGACTATACGTTTCGTACCAATAAATTTTTGCTTCACTTCATTTGTTCTACCTTAATATTTTTTGCTGCTGTGTTCATTCTTTTCTTCCATGGAAGAGTAATTCATTTCCTTCTTACTTTTGCATATTTTTTTATTTGATTTGGCATTATTCAACAATAAGAAAAAAACTCGACAAATTCTTTTTTGTTTGCCTGAGAATCAACCTCGGTTGTCGTGCCATCCGGTGTGGGATCCCGCGCCCGAGACAACGACAGATCCGGTCCCTGCATGGGAGACCCAGTCGACGAGCGCCAGTTGGCGCGAGGGGGGCGCGCCAGGTCCGGTCCCGCTCGACCGCTCGGTGGAGACAGCCCGCGTGTCGGACGCAGACGGGCCACCTGTGGATCCTGTGGTGGGTGGAGTAGGCAGATCCGCCTGAGATCCCGTGCGCATGATCGCCGCTGGATCTCTCGGGATCGGCGTCCGCAGGTGGATCTTCCTCGTGTCTTGCGCCAGACTCCCTTAGCATTATGTGTTGCTTGAAATCACGTTACACAGTTTTTTTTGCTGCATTTTCGTTAGCCTTTTCCTTTTCTGCATCATGAAGATCAGGATCAGTAGCACCATCAATCACATGATCAACTACTCTTTCGCCCCCTTGATGAGTAGGATTTAGAGCTCCGGTGGAAGCAAAAGAATTTCAGTGCTTAGCCGAGAACCCACATTAGGATGCAGGTCAGACAAGGGCAAACTATTTCGAAAGTGATATAATTTATTAGTTAATATAATATACTTAGGCCTTACACAAATGAACTGGCCACAATGCAGATAGGACTTGATCATTCAGTTCGAAAATAAACCACAAAACATACTTAAAATTCATCACAAATCTCCTTCAGCTTCTTGATCTTATCAACGTACCCATGTTTCTGTTTGAGAAAATCTGTAATAATATACTCAAGTTTTTTCTTCTCTTGCTTCAGCTGGTCCCTCTCTCTCATCACTTGGTCTCTCTCTAGCACCACCCTGTCCCGGTCTTTCTCAGCCTTTACCCTCAGGACCTGATGTAGATTGGCACAACCATGGTCTGCCATCTTATTCTTCTCCAACTCCTCTTTGAGATCGCTAAGTGACAATCTTGCATTGCCCAACTGCGTGAGAGCATCCTCCTTATAAGCCACCAGTTTAGCAAAGTCCATTTTGAAAAATCTCAGCTCTTCCTCTATCCTCCTCTTTTCTCCAATTAACTTGCATTTGTCTTCAACATTCTTAACATTCTGTCTCAGCTTCTCATCATACATGCTTCACAGTTCTCCGAGGCAGAACTTTGTAGCCACTGACCACTCCGGGTCTACCCATTGCACATAGTTACATTTCATTTCTTCCTACAGTATGAAAAAATATGGTCTCAATCATATATGCACAAATGCACTACAATTACATGCAATGCACTACAAATATGGTCTCAATCATATAAACAAAAAATGTAGCATGCAATGATATACATATATATATATATATATATATGGATCAATTAACTACAATTATATGCTATTATGTGCTAAAACAAATGTTAGACCGTAAAAAAGACAACATAAATACGGACTTTGTAAATGCACAAATTAATTGAAATTGTATGCAATTTTGGGCAGAACAATGGATTACCGCGAAGTAAATCGAGCACGAGCTAATGTAAACATATATTTACACTACGGAACAACATACCTTCTAACCACAGGCAAGAAAACGTCTGCCAGTGTCCAAGGAATCAAAAGCAACTAGCCTAACGCAAGGTTCTCGATGCAGACAACGAGAAGACAGATCGTGAGCAATGCCACTCCATTCATAGCAAGGGATAGTCGTAGGAAGCTAAACGAAACAACAGAGATAATGCACAAATCAACGCCCTGCGTTAAATACCGGAAATGAAGAACCCTAACCCTAAGCCTAGCACTATCTGGAGATTATATAGTAGGAGCGTACCTACAGGCTAGTCACGGATTCGCCATCCGAAGAAGAGCTCGACTCGTCGCTCCACGAAACCATGGCGTAACGCGACCGGCGGCAAGACGTGGATCGATGGCGGCGGTGGCGGCGGTCGTAGTGGATAGATAGAACGCGCGTGGAGATCGCGAGGGAAGAACCGCCCCGACCAGGTGGCCAGCGCGGCCCATTTAAACGGGCTGTAATCAAAATAAAAATTGTTAAATCGGCTCGGCAACGGGAGCGGCCGTGTGTCGCGCCGTCTAAAGGCATCCGTCGCCCCCCCCCCCCTCCACGTCATCGCGACAAGCGGCCCGAGTTACACTACAAGCCATAAAATGGTGGGTTTTTCTTTTCTTTATGAGGCGAAAATGGTGGGTTTTCCGGTACGAAGTTTGTACTCTAGACCCAAGTGAGCTGGTATCTTCTATATCTAAATGGTGGTGAACCAAAGGAGTGAAAAAAATAATTATTACCACACATAATTACATCTTCTATATCTAAACAACTAGCCACCACTAACCTATTTCTCTTAACATGCAAGTTTGCCACCTCATCATTCAACATGCATGGAGAAAGGTCCACCACAACATGCAAACAAAAGATTCCCGCAACAACATATACATGTTCCACGTAACCATTTCTCTATGAATATATTGCAAAACATTCCGCAACGTGCCGGGTATCGTCTAATTTTCTAATATAATATAACTAGAGTGGACAACACAAAAGATTCCATCATTACAATGGCTAAAATGCTATTCATTTTCCATGATTAAAGTCCCTAGTGACCGCCTCCTGTTTAGTCCATATATGCTACAAGCGCTATCTCAAGGTCCTAGCCTCTTGCAAGAGTATATATCATGTATCATGTATGCAGTAACACATTGTAAACACCTCACTATTAGATCACTGGATTCATCCGAACATAACTCTAGCAAGTGTTCTACTCTTCTTTGCCCACCACGCTTCTGCACATGATAACAGGAGAAGTTAATGAATGACAAGTTAAAAACAATTATAACCTACAATGCGTACAAAAACTTACTTCTTATTTAGTTTGCATTTCTTGCTGCTTTTAGTGTGCCCTAGCAATTTGCATGCGCCGCACCTGATTCTGATCTCGTCGTACGAAAATGGCCTACCATTTTTCGACATAGGGTGGTTCTCATCTACCTTAGTTGCACCTTTCGTTGATACTTTAATAGGATCTTGAACTTCAATTATGTTGCCTTCACCATCGTCTACATATTCAATTGCACAACTACTGAGATTAGCCGTTTTCTTACACAATTTTTCCTTTAGATGATCATACTCACGGTCTTCAAACTCTCCTGTAACTGATCCCACAAAGATGGGTGTTTGCATGCCGCATGCATAGCTTCTGAAGCCAACACACTGGCCTGGCTATATTTCATTCTTTCAGCTGCTCCAGTCCATCCAAATCCCAACAGATCGCTTGTGCGCCTCGTGGGCAGTCCCAACCTTGCGTCTTTCGTGAACCGCACAAGAACTAAACACTTTGGTATTTCAGATATATTCAAGTACTTCAGTACATGGAATATGTGCTTGCAAGGTAGACCCTTTCGAATCATTCTTCTGCAGCTGCACCTTATAGTTTCTGCGGAATTTACTGGAGTGTATTCCACCCAAAACGGCTATTCCAGTTATTCTTCCAGGCCACGATGTACTGCTGTGATCCGTCTCCGAGTTTTATTTCTACAATCTCCATGCTGCCAATTTTCCTAAGATCAGCTTGCAACATATAGAAGTTTGCTGGAGTGAAGACGTGAGAAGCAGCTATCTCAAGTTCCGTCGAGCTAGTAACTGGCACCGGTAAACTCCGTGAGGCCGTGCAGTCATCTCGTGCCTCATTCTCACGGATACGTACAACGGCGTTCTCATAGTGCAAAATCATATCCACTAGGGTCATTTCACCGTCTAGGTGGAGGTGAAGGAATGACTTTAGACTTTCACTCCTCTGGTTGCTTTTCATGCCAAGCCAAAACCCCTCTGTCAGATAAGCCACGGCCCACAGTCTCCTCTTCTTATACATCCGTCTCAACCATATTACTGTTTTTTCCGACTGCCATCTTTTGGAAAGCGCGTGCCATCTCTCCTCAAATGTGGCCGTGGACGTGTTGTAGTACAGAAGAGTTCGGAACTCCTTCAAGGCTTTGTGACTGAGGTGAATCTTCATATTTTTTTCTATATACCACGTACATATACGGTGCCACACGTCTGGCAAGACTTGGCGAATTGCCTTGATCATCGCAGCGTCGGCGTCCGTGATAACACTCTTCGGCATCTTTTGACACATGGACCTCAAAAAAGTCTGCAGCAACCACACATATGTCTCTTCGGTCTCGTCCGAAACTATGGCACAAGCAAAAACAGTGGTCTTTCGGTGATTGTTAAGACCAACAAAGGGTATGAATGGCATACCATACCGGTTCATCTTGTACGTGCTGTCAAATACAAGCACGTCGCCGAAGTCCTCATAGTCATGACGAGACTGGGAATCACACCAGAACATCCTATTCATATGTCCTTCCTTGTCTAGCTTGTACTCGAAAAAGAAGCTAGGATCCCTTTGTTTCCTACTGGCCATGATGCCTATGACTGTGGCAGCATCACCTTTTGAAAGCAGCTTCCTCTTCTCCCTGGCGCAAAGGTTGTATATTTCACGCCTGGTAAAACCAACACCGCCATACCATACATATTTGTTGATGAAGGAATCCATCATGTCGTGAATTCTAATCCCTGCAGCTCCCATGGACAGTATCTCAGCTCTCTGGTACTCTTTGATTTTTCTGTGGGACCAAATAAAAGGTACCTCGTCCGGTCCTGCCAAGATATGGCTATGCTTGTCCTCAAAACTATCAACATACCAAACCCCACGCTTTTGGTCAAGCTTCACGGTTAGGTGCGCTTCGCAGTGGCAGCGTGTCTCGGGTCTGACCCTACGGCTGTGTCCTTCCTCGGTTAGCAACCTGCAGTCACGTTTTCCTTGTCTGGAACAAACAAACCGCCTATAACGCATATGATGTGAGTCGGTTTTGTTATACCTGACCTTATTTTTTCTAATGCTGAAACCATTATCTCTACCATAGTTGTTGTAGAAATCATACGCAGCATCGTGAGACATAAAAGTCATTTGTATTATCTGCATGAACATATCCCTCTTATCATCTGCACTGGCAGTATCTTGGACATTCTTTTTCTCCTCATCTTCTATCACCTACACAATCATAACATAGCCATGAAAACAATTTTCTATGGTATAACATTACTTCCATACAACATTGATTACATACATACCTCACTCATGATGACCGACGACTGCGACTCCCCAGAATCAGGTGCAGCTAATGATTCGTCATCAAGGTCTGTCTCCGCGTCGGATTCACCGTAATAGTCGTAAGCATTATGACATTCGGAAATGAGCTGAAAAATATAACACAAATACATAAGTACTTATCATATAATATTCCAGGATTAATTCAATTTGCATGCATGCCAACAAAAAATTCCACTTCCATACCTGGCTAATGTAATCTTCATTCCAGATCTTCGAGTTGTTTTCCTCACCATCATCATGCTTATTGTTTTCCTGACCATCATCATGTTCATCCATCTATAAATTTTCAACACAAAAATATAATATTGTCGGATGCCACCAAAAAATTACAACATGATAATGCCACTCATATTAAGATCTTCCAATTCGTTCCCATTCTCTGACCTATCTCCATGATCTAAATTTTCATCATCTGACCAATTTTCTATCCAGTCTTTCATCAGTTCTCCAAACTCCATGTCATACGTCATATCAGTTAACTCATCGTCCTCCATTTCCTACAACAAATAATATGTATCATCACATGTGCAAACATTATCAATGCTGACATATACAACACCTAGCGCACGATCACAGATGTTAAATAAACTACCCCAACCGGAGAGCGCCCCAACCGAGACCGTTCAGATCTGCACACAACCGACGCCAACGACCTCTGACCGCCCATGGATCCTCCCCCCTCTCCACACCGGTCATCGGCGTTAAGGTACCTCAACCCTAGTAAGGAAGATGCCCACGGATCCAGTACATGATCACTTTGGATCGCGAGAAGCAGCGCTACCCGTGATAACATGCGCCGCCAGATTCCTAGCCCACGGCACCAGTCGTGATTACTTTGGATCGCCGGATACCTAGGTAAGCCGCCGCATCAAATAACGGAGCCGTCATGCACACAACCGATGGCAACCGACGCTAGGTTAACCCTAGAAAGAAGAAACCCACTTTAGCCCGCGTGATCAATGTGTATATCACGACGAGCAGCACTACTAGAAGAAGATCTGCGATGGCCTGGACCGCCGGAAAGCTAGGTTACCCGCCCCGCTAGGTTAACCACTACGACGAAAACAGCGGCAGTTCGTTTGATGCTGCCGCGAGCGAGACAAACATGGGAAAACGGGATGCGGTACCTGCGAGCGCTGGAGGTTGACGACGGTGCCGCGCGCTCTCTCGGACGAGATCGCCGGCGATGAGATCGCCGCCACCGATATTCCTACAGAACCTCAACAAAATGATGGAGGAGCTGCGTGAATGATGGAGCTGCGTGATTGATTGAGCTGCGTGATTGATGGATCGGCCGTCGGCAGGTCGTACCTGATCGTGGGTCGTGTCATCCTTTTTTCAGGATGTCACCGTATACATACGTATGGGTCATACAGGTTATACGGGGCTTGGATATGGGCTACGGGGCTTGGATATGGGCAGCGTCGGGCCGGAGAAAAAAATAGATGACGAAGGTCAAGAATACCCCTAGAAAATTGAGTTAGGGGGTGCCGGAGCAAGGCTCGTGCAACACGGGCGCGCGCGCGAGTAGGTACGTTGGAGCGTGCAACACGAGCGGGCTGGACCGCTGGAGGGTGTCAAATCGCGCGCTGATACGACGCACCGGTACGGTGGGTGATAAATCTCCATCGGCACGTACGTCGACAATGGCCTCTGGCCGTGCATGCCTCACGACTTGCTTTGTCTGTCACCACGTACTACTAGTACAAAAACACTCCGGAGGATGAAAGGACCAGCCCGTCAGGATGCAGTGCGAAACAAATGGCTGCAATTTCTTGTGGAAAATAAAAGCGCGCCTCACGTACGATTGCATCCGCAACCACAAGCTCATCATCTCCTGTGCCCGGCCTCGTGTATAAATACAGTGCCATTTTCCTACACCAAGCAATGCAAGCTCTCATCTCCATCTCCGTGCTACTCCCTTAAAGAAATACAAGATCGTTTAGATCAGTACTTACTTCCGTACGCACGTCCGCGGTGTGAAGAAGCTCTAGCCTCTAGCTAGCTAACTAAAGATGGCTGCCATGCCGACGATGGTGTTCGAGGCGGGGCCAATGGAGGTGGATGTGAAGCACGTGGACAAGAGCATGATCCCGAACCTGGCCAAGCCGTTGATGGTGGTGGCGCCCAAGGAGGCCGGCGCGTACCCCGTCATCGTCTTCCTGCACGGCTGGAACATGCTCAACAGCTGGTACGAGCAGCTCCTCACACACGTCGCCTCCCATGGTTTCATCGCCGTCGCACCACAGGTCTGTCATCTCCTGCTCATTAATAATTACTCTTTTAAGAAAATATAAGAGCGTTTAGATCACTGCTTTACAGAGGAAGTAAATATCAGTCTACTGTATATATCATCATCGGACTAACTAGTAACTACTGCTACGCTTGCAATGCTAACAGCTCTACTGGATGGTGGTGTCCGAGCCCGATGCGGACGACATAGACGCCACAAAACGAATCACCAACTGGCTTGCAGATCATGACAAGGGGCTCGCCTACGTCCTCAAGGACGTGTTCAAACTTGAGCATGTCGAGCCTGACCTGACCAAGCTGGCTATAGCCGGCCACAGCCGAGGCGGCCAGACGGCCTTCGCCGTCGCCCTCGGACTAGGGGACGCCAAGACCAAGCTGGAGCTCAAGTTCTCCGCCCTCATCGGCGTCGACCCTGTGGCCGGGGTTTCGAGAGCCCAGCAGTTGGAGCCCAAGGTGCTCACTTTTGAACCTGACTGCCTCGACGTGGGGATGCCGGTGCTGGTCATGGGGACCGGGCTGGGTCCCAAGCACATCGGCGGATTTCCCTGCGCCCCGGTGGGCGTGAACCACGCCGAATTCTACAGGGAGTGCGCGCCGCCTCGCTACCACCTCGTGGTGAAGGACTACGGGCATCTCGACATGCTGGATGACAATGTGCCCTACATTATCAACAACTGCATGTGCATGAGGAACCAACACAACACCAAAGACCTTGCTAGGAGGACCATGGGAGGAGCCATGGTTGCCTTCCTCAGGGCTAAATTGCGAATCGATGCTTGTGAACTGATCGCCATATATCGTAACCCTGAGCTCGCGCCGGCTGTCCTGGACCAAGTTGATGAGTTTCTTCCTTGCTTGGTTGGACAGCCAGATCCGTCGTCTGTGTGAGAGTTATATTACGTGCCTATGCGTATCTATTACTCCTAAATAAGGTGTGTTGGTGCATGGCCATGTCATGGCTCATGACTACTATAGCACGTCCAGTCTTCCTAATTACTAAATAATAAGCACTCATGTCATGTGTGCATGTATCTATGTTGAATATATATGTGTTGTGTGCTACTTATCAATCCTTAAATGATGTTCATGTACCCTCAAAACAAAATGTATTTATTTTCTTGTGAAGTTTCCTACTTTATTTTCTCACACTATAACTTGGAACTAATTTCAGAGAAGTGCATATTACAAACTCAAAGTACCACCAAAGTGTAATATACAACCCCAACCAATAATATCCTCTATTTTACAATCTCAAACTTTCAAAAAAGGACAAAAAAAATCCTGTACCACATCACCCTCCCACTAACCTAACCCTATCTCTCTCCCCTCACCCACCCAACCACTGCCTACAGTTGCCCCACCCCATGGTTGTTGCAGCTGCCTCCTGCCGCACGCCACCATGGCCTCTGGCCGATCGCCACCGTGCAAGTCCGGCCTCCTCCTCCTCTTCTCCCTCTCGCGTGCTCCACTAGTGCAGAACCGGGCTGTAGTCCCGGTTCGTAAGGCCCTTTAGTGCTGGTTCTGTAACCAGTACTAGTCCCCCCCCCCCCCCAGTACCGGTTCAACACGAACCGCCGCTGAAGGGCCACCACGTGGCACGAGCCAGTGCGGGGGGCGGGGAGACCTTTAGTACCGGTTGGTAACACCAACCGGTACTAAAAGGTTTGGGGGTTTTTGGGTTCATGATTTCTTTTTCCTTTAATTTTATGTTTTCCATTTAATTGTTTTTCATTTGCTGGTATTTTACGATACTATATATATCATCGAATGTCTCGCACCACCATTCACACACACACACACACACACACACACACACACACACATATATATATATATATATATATATATACAATTTCTCCTATATATATGGAGGCATTACTACTTTAGCGGCGGTAGCGAGTAATGGTATTCTCCTTTGGGATCAATGACCTGGTCGAGCAAAAATCCCGCTATTTTCTCTTGAATTGCCGCTACGCGATCCGTTAGCAGGAGCTTATCCCGCACCTCATTGAACTTTTAAGAAGGAGATCAATATACATGTATTAGTCGTTGTGTGATTAGATATCGATAATGATGTAAAATTGTGGATAGTGTTCTGGCAAACGTACCCATAGCTGTCTACCATCTTTGGTCCTTTCGGACGCCATCATGCGAATGTTCTCGCAAATGTAGTATGCACATAAATCAGTCCCTGGCGCCTGCTTCATGGCCTTTACGAGAATAGAATTCAATCTGATAATAATTAATCAAGCATGATAATTAATGGTATTGAAACTAGAATTAAAGATATGATAGCTAGCTAGCTAGCTAGTACTACTTAATTACTTACCTTGGGTCGAAACCAATACAACTGTTTTTTCCATTCGCCTGGAACCGTATTGATGAACTTTTCCCAAGCCCTGCCCGCCGGCAAAGAAAATGAATAAAGGAGTTATTAATTAGTTAATATCAGGAAATGGCGAACTAAAGAGGCCGACATAAAGTTCAATAATGATTGAAATTACCTGTTGACTATCCCCTTCAGGATTGAGTAGTCACTAGTTTCTTTAAGTAGTGAGTCCAGTACTTCAATTGTTCCTTCTTTAACTTGAATGATTAATAAGATCCAATGGTACCTGCATGTGCATACGTTTGCATGTATAAATTAAGCGGGCATGTGCATAACACTCATCAACTACCCTAAACCCTATACACTATTAACATCTAGCTAGTAAGCAAAAACAGAATTTGTAGTACAAGATAGTGTGACTCACTTGAAGTTGTAAGGAAGTAGTATATCTCGATTGGTATTGAGGCGCTTCAAGAACTCTAGCATGTTTTTCTCTACTTCTTCAATGACGACTTCTTCAAGAACTCTAACAGAATTTTTCTCACGTGACTGTTGGATTCTTCTCAAATGTGGGCACACACAATGACTTCCTCAATGACGACTACTTCCCCAACGCTGACGATCTCTTTGCCGACATGGCTTTCGATGCAAACACTTCTTTTTGCACCATTACGTATGTGATCGTATCCCCTGTATCAGGGATTGTATTTGGATTTTTGCTAGTTGCAATCGACATGGGCATGCTCCTTTTATCTTACATATAGATTGCACTTACTTTGATTAGTATTTTTTTACGTGGTCAAATAATCATGTTCATTTTGTTCATCATGTTTTTATCTATCGTTATTTTGGATTAGACATATTGGAAAATTGCTCAAATATTCAAGAGTGTACAGTGCATTGTCAAGATTTTGTTTGATAAGAAATAACTTGCTGCTTGACGAAACCATTTTGTAGATAGGAATGAAAGGTCTTTTGTACAAAAGAAATGTATGAAATGTCTCATGGGAAACCATGTTCCTACTTTATGAAGTCATTTCAAGCTTAACCGAAAAAACAAAGAGGCTACATATTACATGTCTCCAGACTGTATTAAGACAAGATAATGTTGTCTAACTAGAAAATACTTGAAGTTTTAAATTTTTATAAAAGAAAGTTGTAGATATGTTTTACCCTTTATATAGAAAAATATATTAACATCTAAGACATCAAATATATACTATGAAAATAAATTTATGATGAATTTAATGAAACAAATTTGGTGCTGCAAATATTGGTATTTTCAATAAATTTGGTCAAACCTAAATATATTTTTTCCCGCCAAAGAAAGAAAGGACTTCAAGTGTTTTGGAACGGATGAAGTACCATGGGTTAACAACAAGCGAAGACTTAATTTGAGGAATCAACAAATGGAGATGCAGAATAGAAAAAAAAAAGGAATGCTTCATCACTTGGTGTAACTGGGTGTTATGTACCCGGCCGCCAACACTTGCGAGGTGCCTGCTGAAACAGGCTTCGCATATTGCACCTCTATCCGTCCAAAATAAGTGTCGTGAATTTAGTTCAAATTTGAACTCCTGTTGATTGGGTGCGCCTATGTCTCGCTTGAAGGGAAACAGTAGGATGTCTGGCTGAAGGTAGCCGCCCAATTGGGCCAGCCCAGCACGGACACAGGCCTTCAGCACTTTTTTCTTTCTTTTTTAACTTTTCTGCATTCGTTATTTACTTTTTTATTTATATTTCGAAATATTCTGATTATGTATATTATTAAAACCACTTTATGTACAAAAGATGAAAAATGTTAATCATGCATTAAACAAATGTTAAATGTGTAGAAAAAATGTTTCCGACGTATACAAAAAGTTTAAATTCGTATGGAAAAAAGTAGAAAAACTAATAAATTTTTATATTTTTTCTGAAATATGTTAATCATGAATTTATAAATATTGAAATATGTATAGAGAAAAAGTTTCTGAAGTTCACGAAAAATATATACAAAAAATGTACAATGTATTTGGAAGAATGTAGACACAAAAAAAGTGTAAGTTTTCCAAAATGTTAATCATGTATATGGACAATGTTAAATTTGTATATAAATGTTTTATGCATACAAATAATGTAGAATGTGTATGGAAAAGGTAGACGTGAAAAATATGTTTAAAAATGTTAATCTGGATTCAGAAAATGTTAAGCACGTATATATAAAATGCTCCTGATGTATACGAAAAATGTAAAATGTTTATGAAAAAAGTAGACATAAAAATATGTCTAAAAATATTTAATCATGAATTTTAAAATTTATAAAATTTTATATAAAAAATATTCCTGGTGTATACAAAAACTGTACAATTTGTATGAAAAAGTAGACATAAAAAAGATAAGTTGTAAAAAATGTTAGTCACATATTGAGAAAATATTAAACGTGTAAGTTCCAGGTGTATACAGAAGATGTAAAATGGAGAAAACCTATAAAAACTGAAAAGGAAACACAAAAGAAAATAAAAAAGAGCAAAGATGAGTAAGAAAGAAAAAAGAAAAGAAAAGAAACTGGGAAAAAACCGTGAAAGAAACAAAAAAACATGATGAAAAAACAGAAAACCCAGAGAAAAAAAACAAAAGAAATAGTACGTAAAATGAGTGGGCGAGCAACTGAACTAGCAAGCGCGACAATGCTAACAGGCTGGCACATACGCGCGAGCCTTTCAGGCAAGACGGGTGCTAGTCTTGCTATAAGCGAGACATAGCATTCACGCCCTTGCTCGAATGGCAGTACATAATTCCCCCTTCGTGTGGGCCGACCCGCTAGAGAGCTTTCTTTTGGACCCCGATAAATCCTGAACGTTCGGATTTTAAGCAGTGCAACCCCAACGTTTTTCATGGCAACTTTAGTTGACACGAGGTTGCAAGGTTAGTTGGTAAACATGACAATTTTGTCCCAGTTCATTTTTTGTCAGAAAGTGGCCATATTTGCAAACTAAACTTGAAACCTCGCGTCAACTAAAGTTGCCATGAAAAACATTCGGTTGAAAATTGTATTGGATGAAGGTAATTGAAAAATTCACACGTCATGTTGAGTGTGAAGTATTATTGAAGAATATTAGTATGCTTAAAAAGTTTCCATTGATAGAAATAATTAAATTGGAGTTTCCTCCTATTTATGAGTCCTTTTTAGAGGCTTGTTCTGATAATATCTTGATTAATGAACACAGGCGAAAGAGACCATTGAACCATTAAATAATAGTCATTTGCTTGAATCGCAAACTACTCCAAAAGATGAAGAGAACTTTGGTGAAACCACTCATGAACTTGAAAATCATCTTGGTGCGAACTTACACAAGGATGGTGATAATGTTTCTCATACTACTATGGAAGAAGAGAAGTGGCCGTGGAAGCACAACCGTCAGAGACTCGCAACCTGTTTGGTTTGCTTCCGGAGAAAGGTGCCTGCCTCGGGTAGGCAGGAATCTCAGGCGTTGTATGTCACAACACTAGAATCTTTTATTAGTTTACAGAGGAGTACTTACATTTGTGAGCATCATTTTACATTAAAAGGAAATTAAATTGAGGGAATTCTCAAGACCCTCAATTATTCGTGGAGCGGAGGGAGTATTGTTCGTTTCACTCTCCTTCCAATCGACATTTCCAATTTCCACCAGCAAAGCGTGCAACACGGGCGGGCGCGAGTAGGTACAGTACGTTGGAGCGTGCAACACGACCGGGCTGGACCGCCGGAGGGTGTCAAATCGCGCGCCGATACGATGCACCGGTACGGTGGGTAATAAATCTTCATCTGCACACTGGTAGAAAAAAGCCCTTTAGTCCCGGTTCGCAACAGCCTTTAGTCCCGGCTGTGCAACCGGGACTAAATATGTGCGACTAAAGACCCCCCCTTTAGTCGCGCCTCTTACGGACCGTGACTAAAGGCTTTAGTCCCGGTTCTTGTGACTGACCGGGACTAAAGGACCGTCCACGTGGGCGCCCGTGGTCCGTCGGGGCGGAGGAGCTTTAGTCCCGGTTCTCGTGGCCAACCGGGACTAAAGGCCTCCTCCGCAGGTTTAGGGTTTTAGCCCCTCTAAACCCGGTTTCTTTTTAGTTTGGAGTGTTTTATTTCTTTTATATTTTATTTTATGTTTTATTTTAATTTTGATAAAGTTTCAGTACACATATTCTACGCTACTATATACATGCATATGAAATTTCAAACAAGAAGAATTCAAGAGAAATATATAATATATATTCAATCTCGGGTGACCATATACAACTTCGAACAAGTTTCCATACACAATTAGGATGGATGACCATATACAACTTCGAACAAGTTTCAATCTCGGGTATGCATATAAATTTCTTCGTCCTCGGTATAGTGTTCTCCTTTAGGATTGATGACTTCCCTCATGAAAAATCCTGCTAATTCTTCTTGAATTGGTCGGAAGCGAGCTTCTGGACCAAGCCTCCTCCGCAAGTTATCCGTCGCGTTCCGCACGCTATCCGATGCCTTCCGCTCAGAGGTGTGTCTCCGGATGTTCTCACAAACATAGTATCCACATAGATTGGTCCCCGGTGGCTGCTTATCCACATTAACTAACCTTCTGAAATCTAGCTCATGTTTGAATTCACCGACAATTTCTTCTGAGAACCGTCTCCAAACCCTACAGGGCAAAGAAAATTAAACGAACAAGGGAGTTATTAGTTACTTGATATTAGGAAATGAACGAAAGAGACCGATCGATATAGAGCTCAAATGATTGAAAATAATTACTTTTGCAGCATTTTTCTCATGTCGGCCCAACGCTTTGGATCCGAATCCATAGAGTCCATGATTAGAACTCTGGAGGTGTGAAGTTCAATATTTAGCAGAATCCAGTGGAACCTGCGGACACGTTACATGCACAGTCATGCATAACTCTTCGATTAGACATACCATGCATGAAGTAAACAAAAGAGAATGGGCACAAGGGAGAAACACTCACCCAAAATGGTAAGGAAATAGAATATGACTTTTGAGTTGATGCTTTCTAAGAAACTTGTACAAGTCTTTCTCCACGTCTTCGGGGTGATGTTGTAACACATGTCCATTAACGATATGTGGGTCAATGAACCCAACATCATGGATGTTTCTTATTTTGCATTCCCAAATCTTCAATCTGCATAATAGCGTACGCAACAATATAGTTAGGACAATATATATATATATAGTGCAGGCAATGAAGAACGAGATGAGGTAGAAATAAATCACTTACAGAACGTAGCAACTCAGCATAGATTTGTCGAGGTCGCGCAGATTGAACAGCTGGAACAATTCACTCATATGAACTTCTACAGAGTACCGTTTGGTGTGATGCTCCTCTGTAACATCCGCATAAACAAATTCTTTGTCGGCCCATGTTATGAATTGCTTGTACCAACGTAGGAGATTTCGCATTTGTGGTGGTAGACTCTTTTCCCGCGCAGGCTCGACGAGAGGCCCATTCCGCACATATTGTAATGCTATCTCACATACTGGCGCATCCTCAAGGCCTAAGAAGGCACGAAGAGTCAAACCAATCTCGGACGCTTGTTTCATGGCACTCGCTACAGTCAATCCAAGTGCTGCCGCAGCTGCTATGATCTCGGGGTCCTCTTCCGGACCGGCTTTCACTATGAGCGGGGGGATCGATTGTTTCTTCTGCATCCCGAGCTGGTCAACTTGTTTCCCGCTTTTTTTTTACTTTCTTCTTTCTCCTCCTTCAATATTTTTGCTTGCCTACGAAGTTCATGTCCATAGTCGTCAGGCATATTCAGCTCGGCTTGGGACGGTGTCGTCAAAAAATCCTTAGCCCACTTCTTTTGCTTCTCAGTGAATACTTGCTTGGGCTCAGGCTCTTTTTTCGCCTTCATATCCGCCTTCCATTTCTCATAATCAGCAGACGCGGCCAATTTGGTTTCAGCTTCACTAAGTTCCCCAGGCCTTGGGAGGAGAGGCTTCAATGATGGCTCCGGTACCCTTGTGGTCTTAGGTACATAAGGGTCCGGGTTAATAGTCCAGGAGCGGGTTTCCTTGCTGTCCGCCTGCTTCTGCTTCTTCGCCGGAGGTGGATTGGGGGGCGTCGTACCCGCCGGAGGAGGATTGGGGGGCGTCGTACCCGCCGGAGGTTGTGGATCGGGGGACGGCGTCGAATGGCGTGAAGGAGGTGTAGGTGAACCACCACGACCACCACCACCTCCACCACCGCCACCACCACCACCACCACCATCGGAGGGGGGTGGACTTGCTAGCCTTGGCGCCTCGCCTGGAAACACTATGTACTTCTTTTTCCATAGAATGAACTGGCGCTTGACATCTCCAAGTCTTCTCTCCCCTTCGGGTGTAGGTTTGTCAATCTCCAGGTCCTCAAACCCTTGGACTATGTCTTCCACCATGACACGAGCATAGCCATATGCAATGGGGTTGTTGTGGTGGAGTGCTCCAGGTGTACAGGGTAAAGCACTGCCGCTAGCTACCTTCGTGGAAACGTTCCCCACGGGGTAATGCAGATCACATTCTTTCATCTCCTTTACATCATCCACGGGGTAGTGAGGCTCCGGTGCACGAATCTCGATCATCGGTGCACTAGCACCAGGCGGGGCATCCGTGGAAGCCACGCTGCTTCTCCGCTGCTGGCTTCCGCGATCCGCTTCATGATCTTCATGCGGCCCTGCAGCCGATTTTTCTTTCACTAGTTCATGCACGGTCTGCTTCAACTCATGGATTTCCGATGCAAACTTCGTCATAAGATCTGCATCCCGGTCCGTCTTTCTCTTACGGCTTCTGTAACAGTACGGGTCATCGTCCTGGGAAAACCCTACTTTCCACGGAACTTTGCCTTTGCCTCGTACACGTCCTCTGTGTTCATCATTTCCGAGGGCTGTTGTCAGTGCGTCTTTCTCTCTGTTGAACTTGATCAAGCCCTCTTGAGCTTGGGTCATTGCGTCAATAAGGGCTTGGGTGGGAGCAAACTGTCTCTGCCGGTGAACACACACCCCTGTCTTCGGGTCTAGCGATCCCCCATGCCCGTACCACCAGCTTTTGGCCCTTGGGTCCCATCCCTCTGTACCTAGAGGGATTCCTCGCACCCTCAGGTCCTCCTCCATCTTCTGTCACCTAGGCTCCGAAAGGCGGTATCCTCCTGGCCCCATAATATGATGGAACTTTTTCTTACTCGCATTATCCTTTTTTTTTGATATTTCCTTGAAATGCTCCGATTGCTTTTGCCTCACAAATTCTGGCCAATCATCTTTCAGTTTCTCATGTTGTCCATTGAAATCCGGAGTCTTGCCCTTGTTGACATAGTCACGGGTTAAATTTTTCTTGAAGTTCCGGAATGCTTCGCCCATCTTCTAAAGAGCGAACTCTTTAACTAGCCTCCTCCTCTGACGTCCACCCGGAACCTCGTTACCGAATTCATCGACTTTGTTGTATTCCGGAGGTAGAATGAAATGTTCCATAAGCTTTCTCCAGCAATCCTTTTTCGTTCTCTTGTCGACAAAACTGAAACCAAGACGTGCCTTCTTTGGCTCCTTCCATTCCTGGACGGTGATCGGGACGTTGTCTCTAACAACGACTCCGCATTGGTTGATAAACTTTGAGGTGTGCTGTAGGGGCTTGCCGGTTTCACTGACAAACTCAATGGCATATGTTTCTCCTGTTTTCATCGCCTTGGATTTGCCACGCTTTGTCGTACTCGATCCGGAGGGCTAAAAAAAGAAAGAGAGTCGCGCGCGTTAATACATATGTATTCACATTTCAGTAAGTTTGTATCACGAGAGGCTCAATGTATATATATATACCTCGCCGGAGATGGTTGCTACTTGCAATTCGAGATCGTCGGTTGTTGACGGTTGACCTCCGTCGACAATGTCCGTTCCTTCACCTTCTTGATCATCGACAATCTCTGTTCCACCGTCAAGGTTCAGAAAAGAAGAGACTACATCCTCTTGTTGCTCATATTCTGAGCCCGGCACATAAGGAATCTCGTTGTTGATGATGCCCATTAAATAACGTTCAGCCTCCAGATCCCTAAGCGGCTCGGCTCTATCGTCCGCCATATGTCACTCCTGCATGTAGTAAAAATTCTTTAAGTATAAAGGAATTAAAAAATAAGATTAAGGGGACATAGAGGAGGAGAAATTAAAAAATAAGATTCTTTAAGTAAAAATTCTTTTTTTCTTCTTCTTCCTTTCTTCTTCCTCTTTCTTCTTTCTTTCTTCTTCTTCCTTTTTTCTTTTTTCTTTCTTTCTTCTTCTTCCTTTCTTCTTCCTTTCTTCTTCTTCCTTTTTCTTTCTTCTTTCTTTTGGTTTTCATTTGGTTTTCATTTTTTTCTTCTTCCTTTTTCTTTCTTGTTTTTTTCTTCTTCCTTTTTCTTTCTTCTTTCTTTTTTTCTTCTTCCTTTTTTTCTTCTTTCTTTCTTCTTTCTTTTTTTCTTCTTCCTTTTTTTTCTTCCTCCTTTGTTTTTCTTCTTTCTTTTTTGCTTCTTCCTTTGTTTTTCTTCTTCCTTTGTTTTTCTTCCTCCTTTGTTTTTCTTCTTTCTTTTTTTCCTCTTCCTTTTTTTTCTTCTTTCTTTTTTTCTTCTTCCTTTGTTTTTCTTCTTCCTTTGTTTTTCTTCCTCCTTTGTTTTTCTTCTTTCTTTTTTTCTTCTTTCTTTTTTTCTTCTTCCTTTGTTTTTCTTCTGTTTTTTCTTCCTTTTTCCTTTTTTCTTCGGTTTGTTTTTCTTGTGTTTTCTTTTGTTTTCTTTTTTCTTTCTTTTTCCTTTTTCTTTTTTCTTGTGTTTTCCTTTTTTTGTTTTTTTCTTCTGTTTGTTTTTTTGTTTTCTTTTGTTTTTTCTTCTTCCTTTGTTTTTCTTCTGTTTTTTTGTTTTCTTTTGTTTTTTCTTCTGTTTGTTTTTCTTGTGTTTTCCTTTTTTTCTTCTTTCTTTTTTCTTCTTCCTTTGTTTTTCTTCTGTTGTTTTCTTCCTTTTTCTTTTGTTTTTTTGTTTTCTTCCTTTTTCCTTTTTTCTTCCTTTTTCTTGTTTTTCTTCTGTTTTTCTTTTGTTTTCTTCTTCCTTCTATCTTCTTCCTTTTTCCTTTTTCTTTCTTCTTCTTCTTCCATTTTCTTCTTCCTTCTTCTTCTTCTGCCGGCGCGCGGAGGACGGCAGGCAGGGGCAGCGGGCGACGGGCGGCGGGCGGCGGGCGGTAGGGCGTCGGGCGGCGGGCGGCGCGCGGGCAAGGGCAGGGGCTGCGGCGGGCAAGGGCAGGGCACGGGCGGCGGCGGCGCTCACTGGGGACGGCGGCGGCGGCGCGCAGGGCTTCGGCGTCGGCGTCGGCGTCGGGGCAGGGCTTCGGCGTCGATCGGCGTCGGGGCAGGGCTTCGGCGTCGAGAGAGAGGAGAATGGGAAGTGGCGAAACTGCTAAGTGCAGTATATATAGACGGACCTTTAGTCCCGGTTGGGGAGGCGGACCGCGACTAAAGGTACCCTTTAGTCGCGGTTGGTGTGGCCAACTGCGACTAAAGGGTACACCAACCGCGACTAAAGGGTAGGTACCCTTTAGTCGCAGTTGGCCACACCAACCGCGACTAAAGGGTACCTACCCTTTAGTCGCAGTTGGCCACACCAACCGCGACTAAAGGGTACCTTTAGTCGCGGTCCGCCTCCCCAACCGGGACTAAAGGGTTTTGGCGCCGCTTTCGTTCCCGCGCAGAAAGACCCTTTAGTCGCGGTTGGGGACAACAACCGCGACTAAAGGGTACCCTTTAGTCGCGGTCTGCCTCCCCAACCGGGACTAAAGGCACTGTGCTGGAACTGGCGCGGTGCGGTGGGATGTTTAGTCCCACCTCGCTAGCCGAGAGGCTTCGACAGTGGTTTATAAGCGCGGCTGCGCTCACCACTTCGAGCTCCTCTCAAATGCAGGCTTACGGGCCTATTCTGTCACTATGTGCTTGTGGGCCTACTGGGCCTTCTGCGGGCCTGAATCCTGGCCCATTAATGGGTTTCTAGTCGTATTCAGGCCGTGGTGGCCCAGTAGGAGGCATATTTTTTAATTTTTGCCTGTTTTTTGTTTTCTTTTTTGCTTTATTTATTTTGTTTTGTTTCTACTTACAACAAAAAACTTATTTATTTTATTTTATTTTGTTTCTAATTACTTATTTATTTTACTTTATGATAATTATTTTTGCTATTAAAGTTTCTAACAAAAAAAGTTCTTTATGAAAATTCTTTTAGCTTTCAATGATTTTGAACAGAAAATACTTCGATAATTTTAGTTGAATCAATTTTATTTATGTTATTAAAATTTATTTTATTTTGTTTGTACTTATATTTTTTATTAAAGTTTATATTATTTTGTTTCTAATTCATTTGAAAATCTTAAAAATACAATTATATATCAAAAAAATCAGAAAATAAAACTAATTCATTTTAAATTCTTAAAAATACAAATAATATATCAAAAAATCAGAAAAATAAAACTAATTCATTTTAAAATCTTAAAAATACAATTATATAAAAAAAATCAGAAAAATAAAACTAATTCATTTTAAAATCCCTTGAAGGTTTGACAAAAGGTTTGATACATCATTCAGTTCATCGACCAAATACAAAGTTTGGTACAATAAATTATTACACATCAATTCTTCCTTTGTGTCCCTGCTTGCTTACGATTGTGCCGTATCCATGGAGCATCCTCATCATTTAACTTAATGCTTGGGTAAGTGTTCACTTTGAAGGGCGGAATTTCACCAAACATCTAGGACTTTCCAATATTCTAGCTCCCAAAATATAGATTTCTTCTTCCACATGGGTGCGTGCCCGTCAACTCCCCGCGGAACTGATTGTCCGCCAGGACCCTTTCCAAAGATGACTTTCAAATCCTTGACCATATCAAATATCTCAGCACCAGTACGTTCCGCAGGCTTCGGCCGGTGATCTGCCTTGCCGTTGAAATGCTTGCCTTTCTTTCTTACGTTATGATTTCGGGGAAGAAATCGACGATGACCTAGGTACACGTTCTTCTTACAATTAACCAAACGTACACTTTCAGTCTCATGTAAGCAGTGCGTGCATGCATTGTATCCCTTATTTGTCTGTCCCGAAAGGTTACTGAGAGCAGGCCAATCGTTGATGGTTACAAAAAGCAACGCTCGTAGGTCAAATTCCTCTCCTTTGTGCTCATCCCAGACACGTACACCAGGTCTGGCCCACAACTGTAAAAGTTCTTCAACTAATGGCCTTAGGTACACATCGATGTCGTTGCCGGGTTGCTTAGGGCCTTGGATGAGAATTGGCATCATAATGAACTTCCGCTTCATGCACAACCAAGGAGGAAGGTTGTAGATGCATAGAGTCACGGGCCAGGTGCTATGGCTGGAGCTCTGCTCGCCAAAAGGATTAATGCCATCAGTATTTAGACCAAATCTTATGTTTCTTGCGTCAGCTGCAAAATCTTTGAACACTCTGTCGATCTTTCTCCATTGCGTTCCATCAGCGGTGTGTCTCAACTCCCCGTCGGACTTACGGTCCTCTTTGTGCCATCGCAATGACTTGGCATGCTTTTTGTTCATGAATAGACGTTTCAACCGTGGTATTATAGGAGCATACCACATCACCTTGGCGGGAACCCTCTTCCTGGGTTTCTCGCCCTCAACATCGTCACCAGGGTCATCGCCTCTGATCTTATAATGCAATGCAGTGCATACAGGGCATTCATTCAAATTCTCGTATTCACCGCGGTAGAGGATGCAGTCGTTAATGCATGCATGTATCTTCAGAACCTCTAAACCTAGAGGGCAGACAACCTTCTTTGCTTCGTACGTACTGGCGGGCAACTCGTTATTCTTCGGAAACATATTCTTCAACATTTTCAGCAAATTTTCAAATGATAAGTCACCTACACCTTCCTGTGCCTTCCATTTTAGCAAATCCAGTGTGCAGCCCAGCTTTTTCAGACTATTATCGCATCCTGGATACAACGACTTTTTGTGATCCTCTAACATGCGATCCAAATTCTCCCTCTCCTTGTCAGTTTCGCAGCGTCTCCGTGCATCAGCAATGGTCCGACCAAGATCATCAGCGGGCTCATCATGTGCCTCTTCTTCACCTTCACCTAACCCTTCCCCACCTTCAGCATCATCCTCCATGAAAGTATCACCGAAATGATCATGATAGTTGTCATCGATATCATCCCCTTCTTCATCTTCTTCCATTCTAACCCCTCTTTCTCCATGCTTGGTCCAACAATTATAGCTTGGCATGAAACCGTGCCGAAGCAGGTGCATGTGAACGTCTCTTGAGGAGGAGTAACCCTTCTGATTCTTACAGACAACACATGGACAGATAATAAAACCTTGCTGCTTGTTCGCATTTGCCACTACGAGGAAATCTTTCAAACCCGTAGTGAACTCGCCGGAGAGTCGGGGACCGTACATCCATTGCCGATTCATCTGCATTATTATTATATAAAGTATATAATTAACCATCATGCATTTGTTAAACTAACTAGCTAGAAATAATACAAATTAAACAATGAACTACACACATGCATATTTTATCAATGACACATGAAAGGTTCAAGTTGCTAACCGCGATCGCGGAGGAAAAATAAATGAGAAAGCTCAAGTGTGGCTCGGACACTTCATATCATGTTTGTTTCAGGCTCTCGGGCATTTCATCGAACACCTTGTGTGCATAGGAGGAACCAAAAGCAAACCCACCACCCCCTTCTGAAAATTGTGAAGTGAGCTGAGTGAAGTGAAGTGAGCTGAGTCCTATATATAGGGATGGGCCTTTAGTCCCGGTTGGCCTGGCCAACCGCAACTAAAGGCCTTCGGGGACCTTTAGTCCCGGTTGGCCAGGCCAACCGGGACTAAAGCCCCTCCCGTCCGCCAGCTGGATGGGCCTTTAGTCCCGGTTGGCCTGGCCAACCGCGACTAAGGCCTTCGGGGACCTTTAGTCCCGGTTGGCCAGGCCAACCGGGACTAAAGCCCCTCCCGTCCGCCAGCTGGAGACCGAGCGCGCTGGGCCCAGATAGTTGGTCGCGGGTCTCCTCCCGAACCGCGACTAAATACCCCTTTTGTCGCGGTTCGATTGTTTTGGGGACTAATGGGGCGTATGGAAGCCTCTTTTTCTACCAGTGGCACGTGGCTCGGTGCCCGCTGGCCGTGCATGCATGGCTCACGTACGACTTGCTTTGTCTATCACCACGTACTGCTACAGTACAAGAACTCTCCAGAAGATGAAAGGGCCAGCCCGTCAGGACGCAGTGCGAAACAAACAAATGGCTGCAATTTCTTGTGGGAAAGAAAAATGCGCGCCTCACGTACGATTGCATGACCCTTGATCCGCAACCACAAGCGCTCATCATCTCCTGCGCCCGGCCTCTTGTATAAATACAGCGCCACTTTCCTGCACAAAGCAAGCTCTCATCTCCATATATCTCCAAGCTGCTCCCTCTAAGAAATACTCCGTACGCACATCTACGGTGTGAAGAAGCTCTAGCCTCTAGCTAGCTAGCTAACTAACATGGCTGCCATGCCGACGATGGTGTTCGAGGCGGGGCCAATGGAGGTGGCTGTGAAGCACGTGGACAAGAGCATGATCCCGAACCTGGCCAAGCCGTTGATGGTGGTGGCGCCCAAGGAGGCCGGCGCGTACCCCGTCATCGTCTTCCTCCACGGCTGGAACATGCTCAACAGCTGGTACGAGCAGCTCCTCACACACGTCGCCTCCCATGGTTTCATCGCCGTCGCACCACAGGTCTCTCATCTCCTGCTCATTAATAATTACTCCTTCTTTAAAGAAATATAAGAGCGTTTAGATCACTACTTTACAAAGGGAGTAAATATCAGTCTATTGCATATACATCATCGGACTAACTACTGCTACGCTTGCAATGCCAACAGCTCTACTGGATGGTGTCCGAGCCCGATGCCGACGACATAGACGCCACAAAACGAATCACCAACTGGCTTGCAGATCATGACAAGGGGCTCGCCTACGTCCTCAAGGACGTGTTCAAACTTGAGCATGTCGAGCCTGACCTGACCAAGCTGGCTATAGCCGGCCACAGCCGAGGCGGCCAGACGGCCTTCGCCGTCGCCCTCGGACTAGGGGACGCCAAGACCAAGCTGGAGCTCAAGTTCTCCGCCCTCATCAGCGTCGACCCTGTGGCCGGGGTTTCGAGAGCCCAGCAGTTGGAGCCCAAGGTGCTCACTTTTGAACCTGACTGCCTCGACGTGGGGATGCCGGTGCTGGTCATGGGGACCGGGCTAGGTCCCAAGCACATCGGCGGATTTCCGTGCGCCCCGGTGGGCGTGAACCACGCCGAATTCTACAGGGAGTGCGCGCCGCCTCGCTACCACCACGTGGTGAAGGACTACGGGCATCTCGACATGCTGGATGACAATGTGCCCTACATTATCAACAACTGCATGTGCATGAGGAACCAACACAACACCAAAGACCTTGCTAGGAGGACCATGGGAGGAGCCATGGTTGCCTTCCTCAGGGCTAAATTGCGAATCGATGCTCGTGAACTGATCGCCATATATCGTAACCTTGAGCTCGCGCCGGCTGTCCTGGACCAAGTTGATGAGTTTCTTCCTTGCTTGGTTGGACGGCCAGATCCGTCGTCTGTGTGAGAGTTATATTACGTGCCTATGCCTATCTATTACTCCTAAATAAGGTGTGTTGGTGCATGGCCATGTCATGGCTCATGACTACTATAGCACGTCCAGTCTTCCTAATTACTAAATAATAAGCACTCATGTCATGTGTGCATGTATCTATGTTGAATATATATATATATATATATATGTGTGTGTGTGTGTGTGTGTGTGTGTGTGTGTGTGTGTGTGTGTGTGTGTGTTGTGTGCTATTTATCAATCCTTAAATGATGTTCATGTACCCTAAAAAACAAAATGAGCTTCCTATTATTTATTTTGTTGTGAAGTTTTGTACTTTCTTTTCTCATACTATAACTGAAACTAATTTGAGAGAAGTCCATATTACAAACTCAAACTACCACCATGGTGTAATATACAACCCTAAACAATGAAATCGTCTATTTTACAAACTCAAACTTCAAAAAAAGGACAAAAAATATATTCTTGGACTGGTTTTGACCATTGCCTACCTAGTCATCAGCCCAACCAGTCTGCCACATCACCCACCCACTAACCTAGCCATATCTCTCTCCCCTTACTCACCCAACCACTGCCTACAGTTGCCCCACCCCATAGCTGTCGCCGCCGCCTTCTGCCGTGCCACCATGGCCTCTGGCCAATCGCCGCCGTGCAAGTCCGGCCTCCTCCTCCTCTTCTCCCTCTCGCATGCTCCTTCCCTACCCCACCTCGCGCCACCCAGCGACCTCCACGCAGTCGCCGCTCCCAATCCCGACATCATCGCTCCATGGTCCGACATTCGGTTCTGCTTGTCGGTTGATGCCCCTATTTGGCGCGAGCCTCGGCCGCTAGTTCGGCCGGAATGGGAGGCTGGATGAGGAGTAGGGAAGAGATAGAAGAGGAAGAGGAGGAGGCTGGAGCGGTGGTGGTCTTGCCGAATCAGGGCGGTGATGCGACTGATGGGTGGCGGCGTCTATGGTGCCTCGAACACGGTGGCCTCGTGAGGTGAAGAGGGAGAGGAAGGTGGGGGAGGAGAGACGCGCGGAAGGGGTGTGTGCTCGCCGATCGGCGGTTTTGCGGTGGGCTTGGAAGGGATGGCAAGGGGGAAAATCTGGCGAGCGGCGCTACAATTTGAGCTGTCAAGGTGGGAGGCCGTGGTGAGAGGGGGGGGGGGGGTTTAGGTTTGACTAGGTTATTCAACAGCTATCAAACATAGTCAAAAACTAGTCGAGGGTTCAACGACGACTGCAGCTCCAGGGCGATAGTTCTTAGGGGCACGTGCATGAAGATTTTTCAAGTGTCATCGACAAGGTCAAGCTGGCTTCGGTAGTGGAACGAAGATATCGGCACGTCAACGGCTTGTTCTAGCGGCGGTAGTGGTTGTCCGGTGGTCTCGAAATCTCGATTTAATTTTATTATGTTTGAGGTGCTTTGTACTTTCGGTGAACTTGGATAATAAATCTAGATCATTTTTGTAAAAAAAAACTAGTCATGATGACCTTTCCCGTTCCTAAAAAACCAGTAGTTATGGAAAATAATACTTTCTTTGATCTTAAATAAGTGTCGTAGTTTTGAACTAGTGTACAACACAAGGCCTTCCAAAAAAAATTCAACACAAGGATTTACATTGAAAACAATTCTGGGAAATAGTATCGAATCGAAACCGAAACCGGTCACGTTCCGCAGACCTTACCGACCATCGGGCCTCTATATACGAACAACCCGGCCGGCCCAAGAACAGGAACCGACCAGGGCTGGCCGACGGAATTGCGTTGCCGCCGCGTCGATCGCGGGCCGACAGAATCGCCTCCCCCCGCGTCCAAGATCGCATGGCCAACTACGGAAAGCCCTCCCCGCCGGCGCCGCCGACCGACGACGACTTGGTTTTACATGGCTTGCAGCAGCGGGGGACTGTGCGGCGCGTGTTCATTAACAGCCAAGGTTCTTCAGATCTGAGCCAACTTGTTGCTGACGTCGAGGACAGAATCGCGAGTCGCCGCCGCCTTGATAGCACGGCCACCCACAGGATCCCGAGACGCCGCAGCCTTGATCGCATGACCAACTTGAGCTACCCGTCCCTGCCGCCCAGCCACTACCATGTTAGCACCTCCTTCCTAATTTCTTTTCTTTTCTCAACCCCAACAAAGCATACATCCATACTCTGGTGTTTGCCTCGATTTCTGTTAACATAATTAATTGATGAATTGTGTGTTTGTTTCAGCCATACTTACTTGATTCTGCCTGGCTTCTTGCAGTGGGGCGCTCCAGGCTTTCCTCGGCCCGTGGTCATTCCCAAGCAACTCCCTCCAGGCGATGAACGTGCTTATGTACACGAATATTATCCTCCTACTCAGACCGTGCAGGGGCAGCACCATCTACCTCACGAAGACGGAGCAACGAAGGTGGTATGCCTGACCGAGATGCTCTCGTCGCACCACCTCCTTGAGGACGACGAGTTTTACGGGCGCTTTTTGGAGGATGTCGACGAAGAAGCATGCGTGTTTAGCAACCTGGTGAATGTGGTTGTCCCGCGGCCCGGCCCCAGCAATGTCGATCCGGTGGTCGCTGGAGTCGGGAGGGTCTTTTTGGAGTACTCGTGTCTTGACAGCTCGAATCTTTGAAAGATCGAGATGGGCGGGAGATGGTGGGATGAGAAGCAAATTGTTGCCTGGTTCTATCCGGAGGACAAGTTTGCTGCCGGAGACTACGGCTACGAGCCTCCCACAAATACTGCATAGTTAGATGGATCTCGACCGAAATCCTATTAATCCACCATGCATGTCATGTCTGTCAACTGCGTATAGTTTCTTAGTTGACATCTTGTTCATAATGTTTCAAAGCATTGTCAGAAAAAGTTGCTGCAATCTCCATACAATACAATACATATTCCGATATTCGCTTGCAATTTTTGTACTATATATACTAACAAGCAGTTATCTAGTATAAAATACGTGCAAAGATTCAAACAATACCATGAAAAAGTAATTTCAATACTGTTTTCACCGTCACATCAGCACATGGTTCAAAACCCTAAATACGATCATTCTGTTGAGAATAAAAACATGAGTACTTGCTAAGGGAACTAGCACTTTGAACGAATGCAGATCAATGGAGCCATGCACTTAAAATTGAGTCTAAAGACCATTCATTCAATGTGATGAACACCAGATGTTTCCCTAGCACAAGGTCTAACATTTGTGTAGCAAAGTAGCTAGCAAGACGTGTAGATCAGTAGAATTTGGAAGCAAGCTTTACTATGAGCTCGTTCACAACATCCGGATAGGTTTTAGCTATATGCTTCCAGCCTTTGGTTGACAATAAGATTTGTAACTTTGCGGGAGACAGGAGTCGCGCAAACCGCACGCACTCCTCCTTCAGGCGAGAACAATGGTACTGCTCGGCTAGATCAAGAATAGTCGCCACCGAGCTCACGTCTAGGTGCTCACACAACTCGTCTTCGCACATCAACTTGAGTTTTGGGAGATCGTACCTATCCGCCGCTACAAGCAAGTGCTGCAGCCACGTTACTTGTTCGTCATCTTCATCATATTCTTCTTCCGACTCGTCCTCGTCCTCGTCCGTGTCTCCTTCATTTTCATCCTCCTCCATGTTGTCAACCTCCCTCTTGGGCAGCGAGTCATTGTAGATGAAAGTTAGCAAGGCCCTGAACACACTTGGTGCCATACCTTCTATGTGTATGACACTAGTAGTACCCTCCATCATGGAGCCAAAGAGCTGCGCCCTGAAGACCGAGGACCGAGTTGCAAGCACACACCGATGCGCGGCGAACATCTCGCCACCGACCTCGAACGTCACGTCCGCACCCAACTTGGTTTGAAGAAGATATCCAAATTGCCGGAGTACGTCCGGCTTGGGCACCTCAGTGGTCGAGGTGGGAGCAATGCTACCGACGGCAGTCGCAACAAACACGTCGCACCGGATGATGAAACTGTCATCCCTGAGATGTCTCGACGCCTCAAAGTCCCTGCTCTTCATCCACCTATGGTGGCCACACGAGGTGCCAGTCGAAACAGAGATGACCTCGGTTAAGTGAATGCGTGCCGAGTCCTGCTTGACGATCTGGTCGATGAAACTGAACTCGAACTGCACCTTGACATGGCGCGAAACATCCTGATCGAGAGCAAGGGTAATGGAAGTGTGGCCCTCGTCTTGGGAGCGCTCGCCGTTGAGCGAGTACAGGATGACCCACCAGTAGCCTCCCACCCTAAAAGGCCTAGACTTGATGCTCTTCCCGTTGGGTGTTTTCTCCTTGCTACGTAAGTAGCCATCCACAATGAACAGATGGTAGCCGCTGGCCGCGCTGCAGACGACGACCGATGCAGATTGCAGCTTACCATCAGAGATGACAGATACGCCGGCAAACGGCATGACGAGCCCAGGATCTGCAGGCAGTGGTGGAGTTAGGATTTGAGAGTGGGGTAACTAGAGATACTTTATCTTTAATACCACTCATTAACACGCCATGCGCATATGCACTACTAGGAAAAGGCCTGTTAGTGGCGCATCTATTTTGGCCATTAATGGCGCACTATAGGTGCGCCACTATCATCACGCCACTAGTAACAAGTACTAATGGCGCATATACCAGACAATAGTGGCGCACCACATAGTGCGCCATTACTATCGGACTTAGTAATGACGCACCACTTTTTTTTAATTTTTTTTTCAGAAAATATATTTTCAAAAAAAAATCAATTTTTTTTCGGTTTTTTCTTAATCTCGGGTCAGTAATGGCGCACCAATTTTTTTCAATTCTTTTTTCAGAAAATATATTTTCAAAAAAAAAATTCAAATTTTTTTTCATTTTTTTCTTAATCTCGGGTCAATACGCTTAATCTCAAGTCAAATCGCACTCCGTGATCAAACTTACTGAAAGGTCACCCATCCTCACACTACTCCAGCCCAAGCACGCTTATTAACTTCGCAATTCTATCCAACCCCAACACCAGCTCACTTAACAGGCACTTGTTGATATATCTATCATATGAATCCTATTAAACGTTGTTGATGTGTAGAACTTTGTTCATATTCATGAGTGTGATGAAATTTTGAAAAAATATTTCAAACTTCCCGGTCATATTACGTATCATATTTTGAACATTTTTTTCAAAAGAAAATTCGAAACCAATTTTTTTCTGTTACTAGTGCCGCACCTAGCAAATGGTGCGCCACTATTAAGTTTGAATTTTTTTTTTCATTTCCCCCCCTCTAGATTTTAAAAGCCCCATATCTTTTATTCTGTTAGGTGTTTGCAAATTCTGAAAATCTTCAACGGTGTCCCCCTGTTGAATTCGGATGTAACTTTTCGAGTAGATGATTTTTCATATAAAAAACTTTTTAATCTGAGTTCGTATGCAAAAGTTATGCCCATTTTACTAAATTCCAGAGAGATTTTGCAAATAAAGTCAAATTTTATATTTGTAAATTTTCCCAACAACTGGACCACATTTCACGTGGGAAACTTATTTTCTTTTATTTTTTTGACATTTCCATCATTTTCTTAAAAAAAACTGAAAAGGCGGTCCACGGGGAGGGGGGTGCATTTGGTTATAGTAATGGCGCACCTGTACATAGTGCGCCATTACTATGTATATGACTTGGTCAAAGTTAGTAATGGCACACTTTGTGTAGATGCGTCATTACTGACTTTGACCAAGGTTTGACCAAGTCATACACATAGTAATGGCGCTTGTACAGGTGCGCCATTAATACGCCATTGCTAACAATTTTTTTTTCAAAACTAGGAATGGCGCACCACACACCAGGTGCGCCATTAGTAATCTGTCATTAATGGCGCACATGTATCTGGTGCGCCACTGCTACATACATGGTGTGCCATTAATGTCCATATTAACTATAACCCTTTTCCTAGTAGTGATGAATCGATTCCTATACACTTCACCGTTCTAAAACTACTACTTCCAAATGTCTTACATTTGTTTACAGAGGGAGCAGATGATACTCTACAGTTGTTGTGAGAATATTTGCAATATATTTCAATAATATTTGATTGTATGGAATATGAATATTTGGAGTAATGATAGAACTAAAAATGAAAAACATGTAAGTTTTATTGTGTTTGATTATTGTATAGTTGCAAAATATTTAATAAATATAAGTAGCATAATAGAATGAAATTTCTCATGCATGCTTGCATATTTAGGTGGGCCTTTTACTATGCATAGTTGGTGAAGTGAGCATTTGTTGCATGATGAGGTGACATGCTTACATATTGAGAGACAAAAGTTTGGGGCTAGATAAGGTATAGAAGATAAGGTATATTCATCTTTTCAAAAGTTAAAATCACTAACTTTGAGTTTATAGAGAGAGAAATCAGCGTCTACAATAAAAATATATCGATTTTTAATGAAGGAACTCCCACCCCCAATTTCATCTGTTCAACGAGACTGGTAAGACAAAGTTAAGTGATCAACCCAAAGGTTCAATCACAAACTCACAACACCTGACCGACCCTCTCAAACCGACCGCAAAACTCATGTCTCCGGACCTCACGTATCTGCACTGCCACTTACACATAAAGCACGCGTCTCGATTTTATTCAGTGTTGTAGATATTGACATATTTTTTACGGTAAATTTGATCAGACATAGAAATATTCACCCTTTTGAAAAAATCAACAGACTTCATATATTATGAAACGGAAGGAGAATACATATGCCCCAAACACCCAATCCAAAATTAGACAAGAGAAAAGGCAAAGAGAGCAAAGGACCTGAAGAGATGAAGCAGCGTGGAAAGGAAGTCGATCGACTCCCGGTCGCTTCAGCCGGTTACCGATCGATAGATCGCACTAACGGCGCACACAGCCTGCCGACGTCGCCCTGCGCGGCTAGTGCTGCCGCCGTCTGCCGTCGCTACTCCGGCAGTGCCCGGTGCCCTAGGCGTGAGCCGTACGTCACTTGCGATTGGGGTTTTGGAACGGCGGCGGTAAAGGAAACTGGAAACATGGATACGTACACGTTAACATGTGTGGTTCATATATATAGATAGGATTGCTATTTCACATCTAGATGCAATATACTATCTCACATCTAAATGTCTAACCATTGAATAGAAGTTTTCAGATTCATGCTATTATCCCAGACTGACGTGTTCTTGTTTCACATGACCTGACCTTGTTGACCCAGCTGGCTTGTTTTTTTATCTTTTTGTGTTGTTGTGAGCCGAGCTCTGTTTTTTTAGCAAATCCTCGGGCTTTGTGTGTCTTTGGATAGAAGTCAATCGGCCCATGGCCCAATATACAAAAAAAAGGAAAACTCGGCCCACGGCCCAATATACAAAAAAAAGGAAAACCAAAAGACACACAAAGCCCGAGGATTTGCTAAAAAAACAGAGCTCGTGGCTCACAACAACACAAAAAGATAAAAAAACAAGCCAGCTGGGTCAACAAGGTCAGGTCACGTGAAACAAGAACACGTCAGTCTAGGGATAATAGCACGAATCTGAAAACTTCTATCCAATGGTTGGACATTTAGATGTGAGATAGTATATTGCATCTAGATGTGAAATAGCAATCCTAAACAAACAAACAAACAAACAAAAAGCTTAAAAAAAGAGATTTAGATGTGATATAATATCTCACATCTAGATGTTATATAGTCACACCCATAGACAGAATGTACTCAAACAATTCGTAAGCACATAAAACTCTCCGAGCAATCTAATTTCTGCGGAAGACATTCGTACGCCCTACGTAATAAGGGCTCTATATATGTCGTTCCCTTTTTTCAAGAACCGGTTTTATATGTTCCAATCTTCCTTTTTTCAGATAGAGTTTTTTTTAGGACTTTTTCAGATAGAGTTAGAAGATGTGGTAGGGAACTAGGGAGGGTTCAACACAAGAAAATGAAATAATACTTAGCTTTTTTTAGGGGAAAATAATACTTAGCTAGAGAACGTGCATACATTGCAGGAAACCGTGTTACTACTTATTAGGGTCGTGGCGTTCTACAAACACACACCGGTACATGAGTTTAATTACGTTGAGGAATTCTGCAAAAGCAACACCCAAATTTAGTCCGTTGCTCATTTTATTTTCCACCTAGGACTTCTAATCTTTGATTAATCTTGAAATAATCCTCCTACTTCTCTTTTTTTTTGCGTTGGAATATGGGGTTCTTTATTCAACAAAAGTGAAAGCTGAATAGAACTGTTGCTTATTGATGATTTGATGCGGCATACAAGAGTATATAAGAGGGTACAAACCGACTTGGGGTAGGGGTACAAAACTGACTTGGACTAGAAGTCGTATACCATAATGACTACTCTAACATCCCCCCGCAGTATCAACGGCAGGCTCGACGACATTGAGACTGAAACAGATATCTTGAAACGGCTTAGTAGGCAGTGCCTTGGTGAAAATGTCAGCAAACTGAGCCGTAGAGGGAACATGAAGCACCCAAACCTGACCAAGAGCAACCTTTTCACGAACAAAATGAATATCAATCTCAATATGCTTTGTGCGTCGGTGTTGAACTGGATTGCTGGTCATGTAGACTGCTGATATGTTGTCACAGTAGACAATAGGCCTGTGTAGCTCGGAGAGTAACTGCCGAATCCAGATTGTATCTGCAACGGCATGTGCCACAGCGCGATACTCAGCCTCAGCCGACGAACGTGAGACTGTAACCTGTCTTTTCGAAGACCAAGAAATCAAATTGTTACCAAGAAAAACACAAAAACCGGAAGTGGACCTTCGAGTGTCAGGACAACCAGCCCAGTCTGTATCAGAGTATGCGGTAAGCGAGTTTGGAGAAGAATTATTGAGGTGGAGACCATGATTGAGAGTTCCTTTTAAATACCGAAGAATGCGTTTAACATGATTATAGTGAGGAAACCGGGGATCATGCATATAGAGACATGCTTGTTGAACAGCAAAAGAGATTTCAGGACGAGTAATGGTGATATATTGGAGAGCACCTGTTAGGCTACGATAGAGAGTAGGATCGGAAAAGGGTTCACCGGTAGCCGAAAGTTTAAAACTAGTATCGACAGGAGTGCGAGATGATTGACAGTCAAGCATACCAGCACGATTAAGAAGATCAAGAATATACTGGCGTTGGGAAAGAAAAAGGCTGGAGGAATCTCGAACAACAGCAATGCCTAAGAAATGATGAAGGAGTCCTAGGTCAGTCATAGAAAATTCAGATCTAAGAAGAGAGACAATATGATCTAAGAACTTTTGAGAGGAGGCGGTAAGAATGATATCATCTACATAGAGAAGTAAATAGGCAGTGTCAGAAGTTTGATGATACACAAAAAGAGAGGTGTCCGAGAGAGATGGAGTGAAGCCTATTGTTTGAATGAAGGAGGAGAAGCGTTGAAACCAAGCTCGTGGGGCCTGTTTAAGACCGTAGAGAGATTTCTGAAGAAGACATACATGAGTTGGAAAGGATGGATTTTCAAAACCCAGAGGTTGCTGGCAGTAGACAGTTTCTTGAAGGGAACCATGGAGGAAAGCATTTTTAACATCAAGTTGGTGAATGGGCCATGAAGAGGAGACAGCAACACTAAGAACGGTGCGAATGGTGCTAGGTTTAACAACAGGAGAGAAGGTTTCTTCGTAATCAATTCCTTGTTGCTGAGAAAAGCCACGACAAACCCACCTGGCTTTATATCGTGAGAGGCTCCCATCGGAGTGGAACTTTTGGCGAAAAATCCATTTGCCAGAAACAATATTTGTATTGGGAGGACGAGGAACAAGTTGCCAGGTGTTGTTTTGAAGTAAAGCATTATATTCTTCTTGCATGGCAGCGGCCCAATTGGGATCAAGTAGAGAAGTTTTGTAATTCGTTGGAAGAGAAGTGAGAGATACGGAGGTATGAAGGTTTAGGCGGTCTTGGGGTTGATGAAATCCTGATTTGGCCCTAGTACGCATGCGATGATCATTAATCGGGGCTGCTGTAGGAATAGCACGAGGGGGTAAGGTGGGTACTGGTGAGTCCGGCGCAGCGGAAGAGTCGGACGAAGGAGTAGGGCTGGGTAGTGGAGTGGGAGCAGGGCTGGGTGGTGGAGTGGGAGTAGGGGCCGGGGGTGTTGGGGAGGGAGCAGGGGTCGGGGGTGTTGGGGACGTCTCGGGTGGGGTGAGTGTATGGTTGGGATTGGCTATGGTGGGTGTTAATGGTGGTGGTGATAAGTTGTGTTCGGCAGGTAGGGGAGTATATAGTTGGAAAGGACGGGGAGAGGGGGTGTTTGCGGAGCTAGGGGTGTTGGATGGTGTAGTAGTGCGTTGTGAGAAAGGAAAAATGTGCTCAGCAAACGTGACATGACGAGAGACATGAACGTGTCCGGTGTGAAGGTCGAGACAGCGATAGCCTTTGTGCTCGTCAGAGAAGCCGAGAAAAGCACATGGGATAGAGCGTGGTGACAATTTATTTGCAGAAGTGGCGTAGGCATTGGGAAAACAGAGACAGCCGAAAACACGAACCGCAGAGTAGTCGGGGTGGGAAAGATGTTGGAAATATGCCCTAGAGGCAATAATAAATGGTTATTATTATATTTCTTTGTTCATGGTAATTGTCTATTATTCATGCTATAATTGTATTGTCCGGAAATCGTAATACATGTGTGAATACATAGACCACAACGTGTCCCTAGTAAGCCTCTAGTTGACTAGCTCGTTGATCAACAGATAGTCATGGTTTCCTGACTATGGACATTGGATGTCATTGATAACGGGATCACATCATTAGGAGAATGATGTGATGGACAAGACCCAATCCTAAGCATAGCATAAAAGATCGTGTAGTTTCGTTTGCTAGAGCTTTTCCAATGTCAAGTACCATGAGATCGTGCAACTCCCGGATACCGTAGGAGTGCTTTGGGTGTGCCAAACGTCACAACGTAACTGGGTGACTATAAAGGTGCACTACGGGTATCTCCGAAAGTGTCTGTTGGGTTGGCACGGATCGAGACTGGGATTTGTCACTCCGTGTGACGGAGAGGTATCTCTGGGCCCACTCGATAATGCATCATCATAATGAGCTCAATGCGACTAAGGCGTTAGTCACGGGATCATGCATTGCGGTACGAGTAAAGAGACTTGCCGGTAACGAGATTGAACAAGGTATTGGGATACCGACGATCGAATCTCGGGCAAGTAACATACCGATTGACAAAGGAATTGCATACGGATTGATTGAATCCTCGACACTGTGGTTCATCCGATGAGATCATCGTGGAGCATGTGGGAGCCAACATGGGTATCCAGATCCCGCTGTTGGTTATTGACCGGAGAGGCGTCTCGGTCATGTCTGCATGTCTCCCGAACCCGTAGGGTCTACACACTTAAGGTCCGGTGACGCTAGGGTTGTAGAGATATATGTATGCGGAAACCCGAAAGTTGTTCGGAGTCCCGGATGAGATCCCGGACGTCACGAGAGGTTCCGGAATGGTCCGGAGGTGAAGAATTATATATAGGAAGTCCAGTTTCGGCCACCGGGAAAGTTTCGGGGGTTACCGGTATTGTACCGGGACCACCGGAAGGGTCCCGGGGGTCCACCGGGTGGGGCCACCTATCCCGGAGGGCCCCGTGGGCTGAAAGTGGAAGGGAACCAGCCCTTAGTGGGCTGGGGCGCCCCCCTTGGGCCTGCCCCCATGCGCCTAGGGTTGGGAACCCTAAAGGGGGGAGTTCCCCCTTGCCTTGGGGGGCAAGGCACCCCTTCCCCCCCACTTGGCCGCCGCCCCCCCCCCCCCCTTGGATCTCATCTCCAGGGCCAGCGCCCCCCCAGGGGGCCTATATAAAGGGGGGGAGGGAGGGCAGCAACACACAGCCTTGGGCGCCTCCCTCCTCCCCTGAAACACCTCTCTCTCTCTCTCGCAGAAGCTCGGCGAAGCCCTGCAGGAGACCCGCTACATCCACCACCACGCCGTCGTGCTGTTGGATCTCCATCAACCTCTCCTTCCCCCTTGCTGGATCAAGAAGGAGGAGACGTCGCTGCACCGTACGTGTGTTGAACGCGGAGGTGCCGTCCGTTCGGCACTCGGTCATCGGTGATTTGGATCACGGCGAGTACGACTCCGTCATCCACGTTCATTGGAACGCTTCCGCTCGCGATCTACAAGGGTATGTAGATGCACTCCCTTCCCCTCGTTGCTAGTACACTCCATAGATGCATCTTGGTGAGCGTAGGAAAATTTTAAATTATGCTACGATTCCCAACAAAAGAAAGAGGGAATAATAGGGAGTAGTGTTGGGTTTAGTTTTGGAAGGTCGAATATTTAGAAGGAAGGTGGCCATGTGTAGGGCGTCAGCCCAAAACTTGGGAGGCATAGATGATTGAATGAGGAGAGTGCGAACTATATCACTGAGGGTGCGAAGAGAGCGTTCTGCTTTACCATTTTGAGGAGAGGTGTAGGGACATGAGAACCTAAGCAGGATGCCATGTTGTAAGAAGAAAGTACGATTTTTAATGTTATCAAACTCACGACCATTGTCACATTGGATAAAGCGAATTGGGAGGAAGAAGTGAACAGACACATAGCGTTGAAAATTAAGGAAAAGAGAATGGACCTCGGATTTGTTGCGTAGAGGAAAAGTCCAGACAAAGTGGGTGAAATCATCTAGGATAACAAGGTAGTATTTAAAACCCGAAACACTTGCAATGGGAGAGGTCCATAAATCACAATGTATTAATTCAAAGGGATAAGTGCTACCAGAACTAGAGGAACTAAAGGGAAGACGCACATGTTTGCCTAATTGACAAGACTCGCAAAACACAGAATTATGAGAGTCCCTATTACATGGTATGGTAAATTCACTAAGCATAGAAGTTAGGACGGCGGGGTTGGGATGGCCCAAGCGACGATGCCAGAGATCGACGGAGGCCAGCATGGATGTTGGAGGGGTGGCGGCAGGAACCCCATTAAGAGAATAAAGATCACCGGAGCTATTGAAGCGAGCGATCTCGGCCTTGGTCAGGTAATCCTTCACAGATAAACCAAAAGGGTCAAATTCAGCCGAAACTAGATTGTCGCAATTAAATTGGCGAACAGAGATAAGATTTTTAATGAGGGCGGGTGCAACTAGAACATCGCGAAGTAAAAGAGGTTTGGTGGAAGAGGGAAGTTGAGCCTGACCAACACAATATATAGGAATAGATGATCCATCTCCAAGGATAATGGAAGGGAAAGGAGATTTAGTGCAAGAAGATAACCAATTACTAGATGCAGACATAGGACTAGAGGCCCCTGAATCAAAGATCCAATCCGTACCTGAGTTTCCTTGTGCAGCAAAGTTATTCATGGCCTGGAGAAAGGCAGCTTGATCCCAGCTCGGCGTCGCAAGTGAGGGTGGCGTCGGAAGCAGTGCCGGCGGATACGATGGTGAAGGCAGTAGGGCCGGCTGGGGAGTGTAGTAGGCATTGGCCGGCTGTGGTGGGGGTGGCGTCGGGAGCACGGCCGGCTGAGGTGTGTAGTAGGCGCCGCCGTCGGTGCTGTAATGACCATAAGGAGCATACGTCGGGGCGGCGTGATAGGCATTGGCCGGCTGTCGGGGGTTGAGAACCCCGGGAGCACCAGTAGGCGGCCGAAGGCCGGGTTGCCAGGCACCTGAGTATGCCGGCGGAGCACCGAGGGTGGACGGAGCGGACCAGGGCATGGGCCATGCTTAAACAAGCCCCGTCCGAGGATCATGAGGAGGCCGCCATGCAACCGCAGATGGAGCACTGGTGGGTGGTGCAGGACTCGGTGCTGGTGATGTCGTAGGCGGAACCGAACGAGTCGACGGCGGCCTGTAGATAGGGTTTTTGCCGCGGTAGTTCGGACTAGGACGCCAGTCTGGGGGCGGTTGAACAGATGACGATGCGGACGGCCCGGCGGCAGGAGCCGGCCTGGAAGGCGGCGCTGGTGTAGACGGCAGAGGAGGATGAGCCGCAGCATGAAAGACCTTGGGGCGAGAGTCCTTGCGAGCTTGTGTTTCCGCCGCGAGTTGTAGCAAGGAACGAACTTCAGCGAAGGTAGGAGGGGGCCGTATCATCGGTATGAACGAGGCTTGCTTGTCAAAGTCTTCGCTGAGGCCGACGACGACGATATTGATTAGCTGTGAGTCGCTAACTGTATCGCCGAGTTCGCGGAGCTCATCACCAATGGTCTTAACGCGCTGGCAGAACAGGTTCACCGGGGCGTCTCCTTGCACCATATTGCGAAGCTCGGTGTGGAGAGTGTTTTTCCGAGCGTCGGTGTTGCTTTGGAAGAGCTGACGGAGGGAGTGCCAGATGTTGGCAGCGGTGGCGCCGTCGTGATCGAGCATGTTGAAGATTTCGGTGGTGATGCGGGTGTAGAACCACTGGACGATCGCGAGATCGTGTTTCAACCATTGCGGATCGTCGGGGCGGGGAAGACAGTTGGCGGTGACATGCGAGCGCAGGTTGCAGCGGCCGAGGTGGAGATCGAAGAGATGTCTCCAATGGTAGTAGTTGTGGGCGGCGAGATCAAGAACTATGGGGATGTAGGGGCTGACGTCGGAGATTGTGTCAGCAAGAGATATTGGTGCGGCGAGGATGGGTGCAGGGTAGTTTTGTGGAGCTATGGTGAGGGCCGAGAGAGAAGCGGCCGCGACGTTGGCAGCCTTGGCGATGAGTGCGGCCCGGCGCTCGAAGTAGCCGGGCGGCGGCGGTGGCGGTGGCGTTAGCGGAGCCATACCCTAAACCCTGGGACCGGTATCTGATACCATGAAAGCTGAATAAAACTGTTGCTTATTGATGATTTGGTGCGGCATACAAGAGTATATAAGAGGGTATAAACCGACTTGGGGTAGGGGTACAAAACTGACTTGGACTAGAAGTCGTATACCATAATGACTACTCTAACAAAAAGCACACCTGGCACGGTCCGCCATGAGGCTACTAACTAGGGAGGTACATCATTGGTCCACGCCTCGGTCAGTTGCAGCGAACATGCTCGCTTCCCAGTCGAACGAGCAACATGTACCGATGCACATTTCAAATTACTAGTAATTGTGAATGTGCAAGGCCCGGTTTTCCCTAATATCTGTTACCCTAACTATATTTATTTTCCAGCAGAAAACAAAAATAGAACTACAAGGATATAATCTCAAATATGTATCTGGCAGTCGATTACGTGGTACTTAGTATAATTCATTCCACAATGTACAGTACAAATCATGCAAAATGTACTATCTTTTGCGAGATGAAGCACACTTTTAATAGTAGAAATGTTCACTATCTTTCTAAGACATGAGTATTGTCTTGTAAGAAACCAAAGGAGAATATGGGCATGCGACATAATTAAATTATCACCTTAATTTGATGAAGATCAAATTTGATAAAATAAATATAATACATTCTCAAAACATCGATTCTTAAAGAACTTCCAACATGAAAACAGCTATGCAATAAAGGTGCTAAACTAAAACAAAATAGTAGGGATGGTGAAAACACCATCAGTCGCCAAAAGCTCAGTACCACATTAATAGAAGTCCTATGTTCATAATTCCTTTTGGACTGATCAACACACGAATATGTTAAGTTTTGTTTGAGTGAAGATTTTAGTCCCGGGGAGACAATATGAGAGAAAGTTGGAGAGATGCAATCGTTAAAGCTTGAGCACCCCCAAGAAGTTATCGAAAGAAGTGTCAAGCTCCAAGTTTGGGGATGCCCCGGCATCCCCCTCATCTTCCTCAACAAATATTGGTTTTGTCTCGGTTGGGCCTATGTTTTTATTTGTTCAAATTATGCATAAATGGTTGGGGTGTAAATATTATTTTCAATAAAAGTAAACCATACTGGTTAGGGAATGATTCTTGTTGGTTCAAATATCTATAGAATGACTTCACTTAATACTTTTTAGAGTATGGTTGAAATTATTACTCTTTGTGCTTCACTTATATCTGTTAGAGTATTGGTGAGATAGAAACACTATAAACTCTTTGATCTTCACTTATAATTGTTGAATGGTTGGAAATGTTGTTGACTTGTGAATAAATTTACATATTATTGGCATGACATTAACATATTATCATTGAAATAATAAGTATATGTAGGTGGTATAATAATAAAAATTTCCATGTACAATATCTAGAAGTTAAAAACCAGGGGATTGATTCTTTGCAGTCGTTTTGAGGTAGTTAAAGGGTAATGAAGGAACATAGCAAAAATGAACTGGAGTATAGAAGTGAGTTGATGTATTAGAGTTGACAAGAATTGAGTCATTCTTTCACTTAATGAACCAAAATGTTGGGAACAAAAATTTAACTTGAGTAGGATTGAGATGTTAGAGTAAGCCATCGATTTCGGTTTAGGTCAGGATGTGTGATGCTTATTTCCTACCAACGTATACCCTTAGAGTAAGGAGTTTATGTGGACTATATATGCCAAAGCTTTATGCACTTCGTTCATCTATATAGATAACCTCTTTGGTATCATGCATTTCTAGCTCTCACCTCGAGACTTGTGCAAACTTCGTTGATACAACCAAATCCCGTGGCAGGACTTTCTCTTGTTCCCATAGATATAAGCGCATATATCTGCCTTAAAATCCCACCATACCTACACATCTTGGCATTTTCATGGCCCTTCCGAGATATTGCTATGCAACATCCATCATTCACATTACATGAGTAGGGATTTGATCCTTCACTGTCATTTTGTTTTCCATAACCATATAAAGTTGCCATGATATTTATGTGGCACAACCATCGTCATTCACATTCATATATGCCATGCTAGATCATGCACCATGGATGGTTCACAAAAAAATAAGAAAAAGGAAAATAAAAAAGAGAATAATAAAAGGAGAAAGAGAGGATGAGGGAAGGGGCAGCACTACTACTAGCACCTAGTTTTTGTAGGTACCATAAAGTGCTTCAAAGTAGCATTATTGCATTGTAATAGAGAGTTTCATGTACTTCATGTTTCATATAGTAGGTAGACTTTTACATTGAAGAAATTGACTTGTATATTCCAAGGATGAGCTACCTCAAATGCTCTTTGTCTTCGTTGAAGGAAGTTGAATACACACCCCCACTAGTCCATAGGAAAGCTACCAGACATCCAACTCTAATCCATCTATTGCATGCCGACTACTCCTCCTTGCATTAACATTGATTATAAGGCCTTAACACTGCTTAATGATCCAGCCGTGTTGGTGCAAGACTATATTTATCTTTGTCTTCTCACAAAACCACATCACTATTCTCTTTTTCCATAAGTGATAAGGTTTGAGAACTTCTGCATGAGTGTTGTACAAGGAGGGTGCTTGGATAAAGTATATTGTTCGTCCAGTTGTTTAGCTTGGTCGACCTTGGGTTGGTTTATGATAAGACCCTGTGAGAAGTTCAGGAATACAAGAGCCGGATTTGAGTAATAATTTTGACATTGTTTCTTTACTTTTGGCAAGGTGCACGTTTGCTCTATGCATTGATTTATAGTAAGATAGAGTAAGTTTATTTTTCTACTTCTTTATTACTTTCTCCTATCCAAAATAAGTGGCACAGTTTTGAACTAAGGTTAGTTCAACAGTAGTTCAAACCCGCGACACTTATTACAGATCGGAGGGATTATTTGTTAATTATCAACTATAGAAAATTGTTTTGCACCGCTTTTCAGAAAGTTAAATTTATTATGAGACTGCATGTGATAATCACGTTCATGTTTAGGTAGCATTTGCAATAAAAAATTTATTTGTGTTATCATCGACCTACTCGAGGATGAGTCCGGATTAAGCATGGGGATGCCGATACGTCTCAAACATTTCTATATTTTTCTTGCACTCATGCTATATTTATATCATTTACACATACTTTAGGTACATTTTTTATTTTTATTGGACTATTGTACTAATACAGTGCCAATTTTTGTTTCTAAGTGCTTTTGGCAAGTAAATTTCCAGGGATGAAAATCAAATATGACGATGATTTTTACACCAGAGCCCCCCATGGGCCAGAAGCTCTCTTGGAGAGGGAAGTGGGGCTGCCTTGGAGTTAGGAAGGTTCCCTGATTGCGCCCTTTTGCTATAAGCTTGACCTAAAGTTTTGTGCATTGACTTAAATTTTTCAGAATTTTCCGAGTTACAGACATTTGGAAACAAATAATATGGTGATGGGAGTCAGATTTTCGCATCTAGAAAACTGCTTGAATATTTGTGGATGCTTGCGAAGGGTTTTGGTCATAAGTAAGGATGAGTCCAAGCAAGGACGGTACCTTAACTAGGATAAGCCTGCCCCACATATAAAGCTACAATGCATGATTGTCGATTCTAATATCGTAGCCAATTCTCTAGGGACAATTCCGCAACACATGTCGCCACTACTTCCACACTTGATCGCTCTCTTGTACTTTATTGTTCTCTTGTATTTTGTATCTTTAAATTTCAGTAATTAGTGTTTACTTATACTTTTTAATCTTGCACACTACCTATTTGATACCTACAAATTTTTAGTTAGAGATTCTAGGTAAAGCAAATGTTTGGTGTATTGAATGTTGTATCCATGGCTATAGAACATGAGAGAATAGGATTCCTATCTTCAGCTCCTTTGGGATATTGCAACTCCATACTTCCACCTCCATGTTGGAAAGTGCTACTGCCAGACCCTGCACTTGGGGATTATCTAATTCTCCAGTGTCTATGATATCGATTTTGCAAAGTCTATGGGTAATTATTTTGGATTGTCTATGCATATTAATTTTCCAGTGCCTATGTCTATTTATTTTCCAATGCATTTTCATGTTTAATAACTATAGCACATGAATATGTTTTTATTTTGGGCAAAGATGGATACCCACACACACCATAGCTCTTGTGACATTTTACTATACTGCATAAATCACTTTTTGTAAGAGTGTTTTGTGCATTCCCTAAATGTCACATCGGTAGCATGGCTCAATTCTGGTTGCACTGCAATTTTTTTTTTGACAAAAATGCACGATCACGACAGCTCAAGTAAGACCATCCTTGTGTCATATGCATCATTTTCTAAGTCAACCATCTATTTGAATTTTTCATATTTAGGAAGTCTTCTAGCTATGCAATATTGTAGGATTGAAAGGAGTGTCTAGAGGGGGGGTGGGGGCGGGGGTGAATAGACAACTAGCAAGAGCCAATGAGCAATTTTAAGGTGTTTAACACACCAGTAGAATAGAACAAGCACACCCTACACATGCATATCTAGATTATAGGCAGCGGAATGTAAAGAACATGCAAGTGCAAGAATGTGAGGAGTAGAGTTTAGAGATACGCATTGGTGTAGGCCGCAGAATCATTTTATTTAATACTGTGTTGGCAGGGTCTTGAACTCAAGACCTCTTGGCTCGGATACCATATTGAATTCATGCTCCAGCCAACTCATCCAAAAGTCCGAACTGATGGAGGGAGGCGGGCAATATTTTTCAACAGGTGACACAGAAGATTTTGACCCGTGGTTTCCATAGGTGGTGCTATCCCAAGGTTGAAATTTAATTACCTTTTGCTTTCCTACTGCTACTTGGATAATTATATATCCAAGTCCAAAATCTTTATTACCTAATATATTGTCAGAGCTTGTCATTGTTTTAAGCGAAGCTAGTAATATTTATATGGACTTGAGACTAGTTGCAGAAATACACTGTGTTTAATTTTTGCTTGCATGGCATATGTGCTTCTATGATCAGGAGGTTCTCTTTTTACTTGACTGCACACTGTATTTAAGACATTTAACCTGTACCCTGGAGCTTAAAAATTCTTTATAGGGACGACTGCTAATTTGGCATCCGAACGTACAAAATATCTTAGTTGCTGTACTAGCCATTTGTCCTTGTTGTTGATCTGATATTCAAATACTTAATTATCTCCATCCTGAATTTTTGTTTGTTTCCGTTGAAACAGAAACGTGACATGAAGAAGAAAGATACTAGGAAGCTCATGGGTGGCAAGAACAAGGAGCAGTAGTGAGCTGCATTTCCTCTAGTAGCTGATGGCAGTTCTAACAAACTGTCTATAGTATATCCTTCCGTTGATTAGTTAATCAGGAATTAGCTGATAGTATATGTTGAGTAGTTATTTCTTCTGATTATGTTATTTGGATATAAGTGTCTTTTCGTTCATAACTGTGAAATCGGTTTTAGTCAGTAATGTATTGCTCCAGTACTGTAAAAGTAAATAAAAAACGTTTCTTTGAGGGTAGATAATCTAAAATGTACCTGTGCTGGTTCAGTGAGTTGATATTTGATACCAAGCTCTGTATGTGTGCTCTGGTATAAATGATTGAATAAGCAACAGTAATCTTTGGGAAACAAAGCGATCATACCAGGGGTAAGAGAATGAAGTCTTGATGAACTCCTGTTTTTTCTTGAGATGGAAGTGTTGATAGGTTTAATAGTAAATTTTGCGCAGAAGCTGAAAACTAAGGGTTCAGAGTGCATGGTGTCGTAACGATAAAGGGTTTCCCCCCGCTTTATAGATAAAGCAAACGTCCGATACATTCAGCTTGCTGGAGCCACATCACAGACAAGCCCAAAAAGAAAGACAAGAAGAAAAGAAAAGAGAAATAAATGCCGACACCGGCAGATCAACGGAGATAGGAAGCCCGGCAACCGCTGCACCCTCTGAAGAAGTACCACCACGCTCCCAGCATCCCGAAGCGCCGTGCACCAAGCAACACCTTAGTGCACGGTGTCGTCCCCTGCAAGTACACATGCTTAAGTTGGCATCTGGGATTTTGGACATGGATGCTTCAGAAAATTAATTGATAGAGATATATTCTAGTTCCAAAAAGCTGAATCAAGTTCCAAAAAGGAAGAACATGATAAAAAGCTGAATCAAGTTCCAAAAAGGAAGAACAACTGAGCCTGGCTTAAGATTTACTCTTCCCTTGTAGAAAGTGTCGATGTAATGCCTGTTATTACCAGTGTACCAGCTAATTAAAGGTCAAGCTCCGTGGTGGAAATGTACCAGTGGGATCACTACAAGAATATTTGAGTTGCAGTACCGCACACGTTATGCAGGGGAAACCACACCCTTTATTTCATCACATTATAGTGCAACCCCAATTCAGAAGTTCAGTCTCTCTCATTGATCAATCTGTGCGTCCTCCTCTATCAATAGAATCTTAGCAGCTCCACTGTTTTTAAGATTCCTTGCATCCCTGTTTCTCGTGAACATCCATGCCATGCAAAGGATTGCTTAATCAAAAATGCTACACACACGGAATAAATCCACAGGCTTTTACGGATTAGCTGATTCGTCCTTTTCTAATTGGGCTAATTAACCTTCCCTCCTACTTAACTGGTGGGGGTGGGTGCCAAGCCCCGTAAAACCCCGTATTAGTCCGTTGATGTAGCAAAGCCGTTGCTTAATTATCCAGCACCGTGGGTCGATCTACGGTGCACCGCCCTCCAGCGCCGCACGTGGCCCGAATAAGCGAACGAAACCCCTGCGCCCCGCAAGGCGTCGGCGACGAGCCTGTCACAGAGCTGATGAAGACGGGGAACACCTCTTCTTCCTGAAGTGTAGGAATCCACCAGTTATATACTACTACTCCGTATTATTTTTCGAGACAAACCAGTTATATATATGGCCGGATATGGATGGGCTGTAATTGTCAGGCTAGGCCCATGTACAGGTCACACTTCCATTCCTAAAAAAAATACCGATCCTAAACCCACCGTAACCCACACGTACGTACAAATCGCGGCTTCTGTTCATCCTCCTCTCCAAACCCACGGAGAGAAACCAACGCAGCAGCACATGGAAGGCGAGATGCAGCCGCCGGCGGTGGCGGCCGATGCCGTATCCAAGGTGCTTGACAACGATGACCTTCTCATCGAGATCCTCCTCCGCGTCGGCTTCCCCACCACCCTTGTCAACGCCGCCCTCGCCTGCAAGCGCTGGTTAGGGCACGTCTCAGACCACGCCTTCCTCCGCCGTTTCCGTAAGCTCAACCCACCTCATCTCCTGGGCTTCTACATAAAGTTCAGACCCAATTACCTTCGGACCATTCCAACATCCTTCATCCCGATGTTGCCTCAACCCCCGGAGCTCGCTTCCGTCGTCCGCCACGCAAGCTTCGGCTTGGATGCCTACTTACGGCTATCGCCCGAAATATTAGACTGTCAAAATGGCAACGTGTTTGTCCGCTTGTTCGACCGTTGGACTGGGAGCTGGAGCAGAGGCAGAGTGCACCGACCTTTGTGCCGCAAGAGAGGCTTGACCTTCAACCCACCACTCTTATACCCAAAGCTCCAAAGTAACGGATCCTGTCGTTCAATACAATTCCTTTCCAAAGAAGATGGGGATGGTCTGTCCTGCTACTACTTGTATGTGGAGGAGACTATATCCGGTAAACCAGAATCTAGGCTGCACGTGTATATGTTGCAAGATGGTGTTTGCCGCAAGCATCATCTTTTGGACCAACTCCCTCCCGTGCCTTACGAACCTAAGGTTGTGCTTGCCGACAACAAAATTTATGTCCCGGCAGGCATGAGTGACATCATCATCTTGGATTTAACGACCTTGAGTTTCTCCACAATCCAGCCTCCGCGGGGCGTGGTGCATAGCAAGGTCGGCACCACTATGTTGGCACGGGATGGTGACGCTTCTGGTGTTTATCTTATCCATGTCGAGGAGCTTCAACTACGCATTTGGCTCCACAAGGGAGACAACAGCTGGTTGCTCATCGATTCCATTTGTTTGCATGAGATGTATGCTAATTTGAAGATGTCAGGTTGCATGGTGAAGGATGAGCATACTATTCGTCTCATGAACCAAGTGGTGGACTATGGCGACTTTCTATTCTTGGAGATGGGCGGATGCGTACTTCACTTGGATATCAAGTGCAGGACACTACGTAAAGTATATGAAATAACAAATGGTTGTTTGGTTGACATCTATCCTTTTATGATGATCTGGCCTCCCACGTTTCCCATGCTCAAATATGATTCTGAAAGGTTTGCCCTTTTCGCCTTTAAATCATATGTTGAGGCTAGATTGTTTGCAGTGCATCGTTCGTCACAATGTTTGATGCATTTGTGTTATTGCATTAGGTATATGATTGACTCGCTTGGGCATTTTGACAATACTAATTGAGTGACACCATAGCTGACCCCTAAGATGCATGGGTACAAATTTAGTTACATTTTGCTTCCCTACATTTGTATTAGCCAATATGCTGTCATCCTTAATGCCATTTTTTAGAAGCTGGCGATATTTTCGGCACTAGTTATAGAATTATATTTGACAATGTCAATGGTTGTTGTCTTTTGCCAGGCATGTCCTGATGTACTCCCTCCGTACCAAAATATAAGACGTTTTCGCATTTCAAATTGAACTGTAAAAACATCTTATATTTTGGTACAGAGATAGTAGTATTTGACTATGGCAGACCACCTCAATAGAGTAATTGCTTTTGTTAAAGCTTGTGTCTGCGACGGATGGCATACTTCATAAACTTATTCTTTCGGTCTTCCCCTTGTATAGATTCTAGTGGTGCTTTTTGTTTTAACAAGGATCTTTCATTCTGCCACATCATTGTTTCCTAAACAGTTAGGCGTGCATAAGTGCAAAACAAAAAATTGGGCCTGATTAAGTAAGTATAAAATACATTTTCCTTAAGACTTTTTCTGTATAACGGATGAACGTTCTATACATGTTTTATGTGTGGGTATTGCTTAGTGAAACCATCTATTGCTTAGTCATGTGTATATTTGTTATGCATGTCATATATATCGAAGTGAAAAAAATTAGACTAGTGGATAATATGAGTTATTAGTGGGTAATTTGTGATTGCGTGGCATTTGTTCTTGTATGTGATCAGAGGTTTACTGGAAATATATATGTTTAAGATATGAAGGATTCTAAACAATTCCCTGGAGCTTAAAAAAACTTTGTTGAACAAATGCTATTTTGACTGCAAGAGTACATAAGTATCTTACTATCGTTGTAGTACTAGACATTTGTCTGTGTTGTCCATTTGATCATTTTCATACTTAATTATCTAACCATATTCTCCTTTTCCTGACACAGAAATGCAACGTGAAGAAAAAAGATACCAGGGTTGTTGGGTGGCATGAAGTGGCATCAAGGAAAGAGCATTATTGAGCTGCATTTACTCTTTTGAGCTGGTAGCAGTTCTGGCTGTATTTATTATAACCTTTTCTGGGTCAGTTAATTAGGAAGTAGGATGATTAAGATTTTTGTTTTGTGTGGTTGGAAGGATGTCTCGTTTGAACTGGTACTTACGGCATTCGGAGAAGTGTCTTTGTCAGAATTGTGAAATAGGTTTTCAGTTAGCAATGTATTGCTCCAATGTCCGAGTTAAAAATGGTTTCTCACTTTCTCTGAGGCTCTAATGTACTCCCTCGCGTTCACAAATATAATAGTATGTTCTAACTTTTGGCTAAATTGAATGTATACGCACGACGAGCATGCCACGCTACACATGCACAACGTGGCCGAGGTTTGCGTCGGTGTCGACGATATCTCTTCTATGGCATCGCCGCTCTTGGCCGTAGTGGTCTGCACCTGCAGCATGTCCAATAATTGGGCGCGGCGCTCTGCGAGTGCGAGGTGGTGGAGGACGTATGATCGGTTGCATCTAGCGATCCTAATAAGGGCGATGATCGTGATTAGACAAGGCGATCAAATACTCCCTTCATTTTTATTTACTGTGCATATTAGATTTGATTGAAGTCAAACTTTGTAAAGTTTGATCAACTTTATAGAAAACAATCTAAACATGATGTGAAAAAACATTTGGTAATGAATCTAACGGTATTGATTTGTTATTGTTTATGTTAATTTTTTTGTTTATAAACTTGATCAAAGTTTACAAAGCTTGACTTTGATCAAAGCTAATATGAAGACTAAATAAAAACAGAGGGTGTACTTACCATATGGTAGGTAGGTGGTTGCATGCACGCAAATGCTACATCAACGGGGATTTAATACATTTACCGGACTGGTTGACATGGACCAGTAGAATACAGTATGTCATTTGGAGAAGTGTCTTCTTTTTCTGAATGGAGAAATCGGTTTTTAGTTGGTGATGTATTGCTCCAATGTACAACCTCTGTAAAGAATTATAAGACATTTTAGACCAAATGTTTTAGATCTTTGATCTAAAACGACTTATAATTCTTTACAGAAGGAGTAACAATAAAAGAATGGTTTCCTTAAGGTTTCTTGGCCAGCATGACGGTCAGGCTAAATGATCAACAACCAGCAGTATGCTCTAGAAAATGCATCTATTCCCCTTTTTGAGATGACATGGAAAGCAGAACATAATAAAAAGCTGCATATGAAGGTTCTGAAAATTTAATAAATGAGCACGGTTTAGCTTAATTAGCTGCATTCATTCCCCTTCTGGAAGGTGTTGATGTAAGGGAAACACTTTGTATCAGAATACTTGTTCTTACCAATGTACTAGTAATTCACACATTACATTACAGAAACAGTACATGATATATAAGTAGATAGATCACATCCGATCCAGCTCAAACTGCAGAAAACAGACCACTACACTCTTGCTTGATTCAATCCAGATGGAAACCCGACCTGCATTGATCGCATCATGTTATTCTTTTTTGTTTCTTGGGCCGTCGAACGATCTATGGTGCTCCGGCGCCGGTCCCGTGGTGCTCCGCCGCCTGGCTGGAGTGGGCAAACGAAAACCCCGTGCCACGCAGGGCGTCCTCGACGATGGCGTCCAGCCTCGCCGCCATCTCCGGCGTCATGTGCTTGCGCCAGTCGCCTGCGACACCCTTCCGGAAGAAGGCGTCGTTGGGCACGACCAGCGCCGGCGCGCCGTTCCTGTTCACCTCGAGGTTCTTGAGCCTCTGCAGGCTGCACAGCTCCACCACCGCTTCGACCACGCCGGCGTCCTCCTCCGCCGATGTGAACGGGCACCCGAGGAACTGCGCCAGCTTTCGGACGTTCCCGGCAGGGTCGCGCAGCATCTCCTCGTACCTCAGTGTTAGACTAAGTATATATTAGATATACGTGTTGTAACACAACTTGTATTTGTACGGTTCCCTCTTATAAATATATGACAGCCGTACCCACCAAGGGTATCGAGCATTGTTCCAAACCCTAATCTGTTTAATATGGTATCAGACGACGCGTTCGGTCCGCGCCATGCTTCCGCTTCCTCTGCCGCCGCCGCGTCGGCCTTCGCCGCCGCGCCGCCTCCGTCAACCCTGGCGACGGAATCGCCGTTCATGGCGTCTACCCCGCTCGCCTGGGCCCGTCCGTCCGCATCGGGGTCGCGTCCTCCAGCGCCCCGATCGCCCGCGCCTTCGATCGCCCGTGATGCCGCCCTGGCGTCGCACGCGTTTGATCCCGCGCAGCTACCTTACGGCGCCGCTGCGAACTCTGCTGCGCCCCCGGCCTCAGGCCCTCGTGGCACTCCCGTCCAGATGCCGTACGGTGGGCCGTATCCAGCGCCGTACGTCGCGCCGTCGTCGCCGTATGTCGCGCCGGCACCGTATGCTTCGTCCTCCGCGGTGCCCTACGAGGCGCCGTATGGCGCGCCCTACGCTGTCTCTGTGCCGCACGTCGCGTCGCTGCAGCCCTACGGCGTACCTCCTACGGTGCCCTACGGTCATCACCAACACTACCGTACGTCTCCGTCGGCCGATGCGCTGATTCCGTACAATGCTCCTCCGACGTACGACTCGCAGCTCTCCGCATCGGTGGCTGAACCAGGACCTTTCCACTTCGCTCACCCGGTGACGGTGAAGCTCTCTGCTGACAACTACCTTCTGTGGCGCGCTCAGGTGTTGCCGCTGATGCGTAGTCACTACCTTGAAGGGTATGTCGATGGTACGCTACCGTGTCCCCCGGCCATGGTTCCGGTACCCTCGGCCGCTGGTGGCTCCGTCATGGTGTCCAACCCTGCTCATCGTCGGTGGATCGCTCAGGATCAAGCTATTCTGGGTGCTATTCAGTCCTCGCTCACACCCTCCGTGGCCGGCATGGTGGTCTTTGCCGCGACGTCGAGGGATGCACGGGCCACGCTCGACTCCAGCTTTTCCTCGCAATCGCTGGCCCGTTCCTCTGCCATTCGTAACCAGCTGGGTGAGGTCAAGAAAAATGACCTCTCCGTCACGGCCTTCTTCAACACGGTCAAAAGTTTGGCTGATACACTGTCGTCTATTGGGAAGCCTCTTCGTGATGAGGAGTTTACTTCGTTCATTCTCGGCTTGATGAGGACTATGATTCTCTCATTGAAAATATTAATGGACGTGACACACCGATGCCGCCTCGCGATCTCTATGCACGCCTTCTCAACACCGAACAGAGGCTCGCTGCTCGCCGCTCCGTTGGCGTCTACACGGAGGGCCCTTCTGCGAACGCTGCTCTCCGCGGGGGCGCCCGCGGTGCCAAGCAGAAGGCGCCGCCGACCTCAGGCAACCAGCCCCGTCCGCCCGCTCCACCTCCGACGGCTGGCCGCAAGCGGCTCCACTGCGAGGCATGTGGTGGTGGGGTTGAGTGTCAACTCTGCGGCATCGAGGGGCACTTGGCGTCTCGCTGCCATCGTCGCTTTAAACGAGATTTTCTTGGCATTGGAAACAATGGGAAGGGCAATGAGAAGCAAGCTGCTCTCGCTACACCAGATCCCGGGTTCACTCCTTCATACTCGGTGGATCCTGCCTGGTACATGGATACGGGCGCTACGGACCATTTGACGAGTCAGCTTGACAAGCTGGTCACTCGCCAGCCCTACACCGGTCACGATCAGGTCCGCACGGCCAATGGATCAGGTATGCCCATCTCACATGTTGGTCAGGCATCTCTTCTTTCACGTACCACTAAAACCTTGCATCTGCTTGATGTCCTTCGTGTTCCCTCAGTCACACGTAGTTTACTCTCGATTCCTAAATTAACTCGTGACAACAATGTGTTTGTTGAGTTTCACCCTTTCCATTTTTTTGTTAAGGACCGGGACACGAGGGACGTTCTTCTTAGTGGTCGAGCTCGCGACGGCTTATACGCACTTGATGTGCCACGAGTCTCTCAAGTTTTCAGTGGTGTTCGGGTGTCGTCGTCGCAGTGGCACTCTCGCCTTGGCCACCCCGCTACTCCCATTGTGCGCCATGTGCTTCATCGCCATCATCTTCCTGTTGAGTCGAGTAATAAGGAGTTTCTAGTGTGTGATGCTTGTCAACAAGGCAAGAGTCATCAGTTGCCTTTTTCTGTATCAAGTCGTGTTGTCACGGCTCCTCTTGAGCTTGTGTTTTCAGACGTGTGGGGCTATGCCCAAACTTCTGTTAGTGGTCACAACTATTATGTCAGTTTCATTGATGCTTTCAGTCGCTTTACTTGGATTTATGTTATTAAGCGCAAATCTGATGTGTTTCATGTCTTTATGCAATTTCAAGCACATGTTGAACGATTGCTTAAGCACAAAATTATCCATGTTCAGTCAGACTGGGGGGGTGAGTATCGTAACCTTAACACCTTCTTTCAGAAGCTTGGCATCTCACACCATGTGTCTTGTCCTCATACACATCAGCAGAACGGTGCAGTTGAGCACAAACACCGTCACATAGTTGAAACTGGCCTGACACTTCTTGCACATGCCTCTGTCCCATTTCGGTTCTGGAGCGATGCTTTTGTTACCGCCTGTTTTTTGATAAACAGGATTCCCACACGACGCCTTCACATGAAGTCTCCACTCGAAGTGTTGCTTAATGAAACTCCAGATTACTCCCTCCTCAAAGTGTTCGGCTGTGCGTGTTGGCCGCATCTTCGTCCGTACAATAAGCATAAACTTGAGTATCGATCTAAACAATGTGTGTTTCTTGGGTACAGTCCTCTCCACAAAGGTTACAAGTGTCTTCACATCCCGTCAAATCGTGTTTACATTTCTCGTGATGTTGTGTTCGATGAGACTGTCTTCCCGTTTTCCACGCTCACATCATCCACCGATACTCCCGTCACTGAGTTGCACTCTTTTCCAGTTTTGCCTGATCAATTTGTGGATGCTGCATATTCTCCTCTGTTGTTGCCTAACCATGGTGCAGGGACTGGACGAGGCGCTCGACTTGAGCTTCTGGATGATGATATGGCCACAACTGCGCCAGTTGCTGCCACGCCGGATGAGGCGCTCGACGAGGCTGCCCCCGCCACTACCCCGCTTGACCCCGACGTCGATCACGCGTGCATGCCCCATGCACGAGGATCCGACGGGGTGACCAAGTCGCCGGGGTCAGCGGCCTCGCTGTCGCCTGGGCCGGCCGAACCTGCGGAGCTGTCGGCCGGGCCGGCTGGACCCGCGGCGCTCTCCCCTGAGCCGAAGGCCTCGCAGGTCACCGAGTCTTCGTCGCCTGGTCCGTCGACGCCGATCACGCCCGATCTGTCTTCGCCGACCCTGACCGTGCCACCGGATGCGCATGTTGACTCGCCCGCCGGTGTGTCCTCCTCGTCGCTGATGGATAGTGGCCCCTCTGGTATGGCAGCTCCAGCGCCACCTCCGCCTGTCGTCCTGCGTCCCCATACTCGCAGCAAAAGTGGCATCTTCCAACCGAAGAAGCGCACTGACGGCACTGTCGCGTGGCTTGCGGCCTGTGTGGCACATGCTGAGGCTGACCCTACGACTGAACCACGACATTTTCGAGCGGCGCTTGGCATCCCGCATTGGCGTGATGCGATGGAGCAGGAGATTCATGCCCTTCAAAGAAACAACACTTGGCGTCTTGTTCCACCTCCATCTGGTGTTAATATCATTGACTCTAAATGGGTATTCAAGGTGAAGAAACATGCTGATGGCTCCATTGAGAGGTACAAGGCACGCCTGGTTGCCAAGGGGTTCAAACAACGGTATGGCATTGATTATGAAGAAACATTCAGTCCTGTTATTAAACCAACTACTATTCGTGTTCTTCTCTCTTTGGCTGTTACTCGCGGATGGTCGCTTCGACAGCTTGATTTTCAGAATGCCTTTCTCCATGGAGTTCTGTAAGAAGAGGTTTATATGCGTCAGCCGCTAGGTTTTGTTGACCCTGCTCAGCCACATCATTTATGTCGTCTTGTCAAAACTCTCTACGGTTTGAAGCAGGCCCCGCGTGCATGGCATGCCCGTCTTGGCGCTGCTCTTCGTGCTCATGGGTTTGTTCCTTCTACAGCAGACACGTCTCTGTTTATTCTACAACGACCTGAGGTGACTATGTACATTCTGGTATATGTTGATGACATCATCCTTGTCAGTTCGTCTGCTTCTGCTACAGACCGGCTTGTGTCCTCTCTTGGTGCTGAGTTTGCTGTTAAGGATCTTGGAAGACTGCATTATTTTCTGGGCCTAGAGGTTCTTCATTCTGATGGTGGCTTGACTCTTACTCAGAAGAAGTACTCTCAGGATCTCCTGCGTCGTGCTGGTATGTTGCATTGCAAGTCTGCTACGACTCCCATGTCTGCTACAGACAAACTGACAGCTCTTGCTGGTGACTTGCTTGCTCCTGAGGATGCCACAGAGTACCGCAGCATTGTGGGTGGACTGCAGTACTTGCTCATTACTCGACCAGACATATCATTTGCAGTTAACCGTGTGTGCCAGTATCTTCATGCACCACGTGATTCTCACTGGTCAGCTGTTAAGCGCATCTTGCGCTATGTTCGTCACACTGGTTCATATGGTCTCCATCTTCAGCCTGCGCGTTCTGGACTGATCTCAGCATTCTCTGATGCCGACTGGGCTGGTTGTCCTGATGATCGGCGATCCACGGGGGGACATGCTGTGTTCTTTGGGCCTAACTTGATCGCCTGGCAAGCTCGCAAGCAAGCTACGGTGTCTTGGAGTAGTACCGAAGCTGAGTACAAAGCTGTTGCTAATGCCACAGCTGAGATCATGTGGGTGCAGTCATTGCTTCGAGAGTTGAAGGTCTCCCCAACTCAGCCGCCTGTTCTTTGGTGTGATAACATCGGTGCAACATACCTTTCATCCAATCCAGTATTTCATGCCCGAACGAAGCACATCGAAGTTGACTATCATTTTGTGAGGGAACGTGTTGCTCAGAAGCTCCTTCAGATTAAGTTTGTTTCTTCCTTGCTGATATTTTCACTAAACCCTTGCCCTTGCCTTCTTTTGAAGGATGTCGTCGCAATCTTAACCTTCTGAGTGTTTCAGGACATAGTTAAGATTAAGGGAGGGTGTTAGACTAAGTATATATTAGATATACGTGTTGTAACACAACTTGTATTTGTACGGTTCCCTCTTATAAATATATGACAGCCGTACCCACCAAGGGTATCGAGCATTGTTCCAAACCCTAATCTGTTTAACACTCAGGAAGAGCAACGACTCTATGCATGGTGTTTGGTTGCTCGCATTGGCTGGGCTCATACTACTGCACGTTGTTTGGTTGCATACAAGCAACGAGGTCTGGTTACCTTATACCCTACGTGGTGAGCTTACCAGCTACACCTTACACAAGACCACGCCGGTCACACCAGTAGAACAACACTGCAATCACGACGAACTGGACGATAATGATGAAGTTCTTCAGCCCAAACTGTCGATCCGACTTGCCAACTTCAACACTGCATGCCTGCTTGAGCACGGCCTTAGAATAAGCATCCTTTGATGCATGCTTACTCTTAAACCCTCTGTGCCACTGTTTTTAAAACCCGCCACTCGTTCATACCTCCAAACCATATGTGCTTAAACACAAGTTATAATGGTAAATCACATAGTTAATTTAATAGCCAATGTATTATTTAAAAGTGCATAAACTATACCTAACTACACAGTCATGTTCTATTTGACCGCACTTCGTAATATATTCTATCATGCACAGTAATAATGTAGACAACAGTACAAGCTCTTTAGAATTGTCCCAATGTTTAGGATCTGGAGAAATTGCAAAAAACATTAATGAACACATTGGTGTCTTTAGGGATGTCATAACCCATAAGCGTACAATCATCTCTGGCCATGCGGTGGACTAGAGGACCAGGTGGACGCAACCTAAGGACCTCATTGATGACCATCCGCATATAGTGGAGTTCAGAAAGCTCACTGTTAGTAATGACATCTCGGTCTTCACCAAGTACCTCATGTATTTCTTGTTGTGCTTTAGCCATTGTCTCAGGATATTGTGCATAAGCTCTGACATGGCCCATGACAAAACATATCCTATTGTTTCCGTAGCACCTGCAAATACATCCTATATACAAAAGTAGTGGAAATTAAGTACGATTAAACCTTTATATGTGCATATATAGATTTATATGAATCCAAGAATTTTTCAAAATCAAAAGCTACGTAGAAACATAGGAATTATTGCAGCTAGTAATTAACTTTTTATCTTTCATGAACAATGTTGTAACTTGTTTTTTGTATGATGTAGACATCACACTGTGATTAATTAACCCATGTTCTATGTAAACGGTACGAATGTGATGTGTTTCTTCTGAATTGGATACCATATTAATGCATCAAATGTATTGAATACATCTATCAACTTTAACATCACACCATTATGGGAGTATTAGAGATCAAAATAAAGCATGTATTAATATTACATAACCAAGGACAAACTGATATGGCAATAAGTTTGCATGTGCAAAATGGACCAGCGGGCGCCAATGATCTTCAATTTCATTTCGTGCATTTGATAATGAGAGTGCATCTAGGTCCCCTCTATGGATTTTAGTTGATCATTGCAAGAAAATTAATAAATTAATGATTTTATTAAGTATTATAGGGTTTTAGTCAATTTGCTAGTTGGAAAGCATCTTTGGTGGCCCTTATGGCCTCCTTTGGTCTAGTGGAATTTTGTAGGAATTCTAAATATAGTAATTTTGAAGGACAAATTCCTTTAGAAACCTTTGGTTTGTACGAATGGGTTCCTATTCCTATATAGGATAGGAACCAATCCTTCAGATTTCAAGAAAAAAAATTAGCCTAGACCCAATGAAAAAGTTCCTATCTTATTAATCAAGAATGACATCTCTTTCCCTATAGGAATTGGAATGCATGTCATCTCACTTCATATGGTTTTCCTATTCCTATGATATTCCAATATCCTATGAACCAAGGGAGGCAAATCCAAGACCAACTTAGTTCATAAATTTCCGTAAGTTTTTAGTGGATCAATTTCCACATTGGGCTTCTAAATTCAAGGAAGACTTGAAACTTCTAAATGTATAAGGTCTCTTCTGAGATCTCTGATTTCCTAGACCGGTTCATTCCTACTATTGTAGTTTGATTTGATTTAATTTACCACCTTACCCCATGGGTAAAGCCCCATGTGCTTGTATATAACTCTGTTGATAAAAGTATGTTTTTGGTCCCTCAAGCTGCTCCTCAAAAGTATAGACTTGGTCCCTCAAGATTTTTTGATATACAATTGGTCCTTCAAGTCTCAAAACTAGATAAGTTTGGTCCAAAACCAGATTTGAAGCACGTTGACCGGGATTTGACCATGTTGACCAGATTTGACCATGGTGACCAGATTTGATCGATGAACAGTAAATTTAAAAAAATAGCAAAAAAATCAAAAAGATCTGAAATTTCGTGACAACCAACATGCTTGGGTGCCCTAGGTGCATGTAAATTTTTGTGGTCAAATAATATCCGAGGAGCTCTACTAAAAAAAACAATTTTTTGCTTTTTTAACTTTTTTTTTTGCCACGAGCTCCTCAAATGTCCATAAATTTTCAGGCTAATGTAATACTTGTTCTTACCTGTTGACAAGCTAATTAAGATCAGGCTATGTTCTGCCAATGTACTAGTAATTCAGACATTACATTACATGACACGCTCTGGCAGCTGGGAGTAGGCCCAGTCGGTTCGAAGACGCGCGGCGAGGACGGGTAGGCAGCGAGGACCTCCCGCGCGTCGGCGACGAGGCGGTCGAAAATGGCGTCGAGGAACATGACACAACCGTGCGGGTTGCGGCGCAGAAGGGGGTGGGGCGACGAAGGCGGATGGGCGGCGCGGTGCGCGGTGGCGAAGGCGAGGGCGTTGAGCCACGTTGTGCCGGACTTGGGGCAGGTGGCCAGGAGCACGTCCGTGGCGCCGGGGGCCGGCTCGAAGTGGTCGTTGAAGGCGGCGAGCGCCGGCAGGAACCGCTCGGACAGCCAGTACCCGCTGGACCGGCGGAGCGCGAACGGCGGCCAGCGTGTCTCGAGCGGCAGCGCCGGGATGTCTCTTCTTTTGCCGTAGTGCTCTGCAGCTGCATGTCCATTGGGACCTCGGCGAGGTGACAGGGAACAGTCGGCGGCTGATAGCACGGCGAAGATCGATAATGATATACTACTACAGTGGAGTCTGGTCGGGATTGGACGTGGCGATCGACCGACCGAAGATATGATATTGTACGGTAGGTGGTTGCGCGCAAATGGAATTGCTTTGCAGGAACGGGATTGCTGTATTTGGGTTGCGCTGCTGTACACGGTTATGCAGCCAACCTAACAAATGACGCATGTTTTATTTTTTTGGAAAGGAGGATTATCCCCTCCTCTGCATTGCAGCCATATTATCAAGCAAGGTCTGTAATTCGATACAAACTTGCAAAAAGAGCTGAGAAGTATTGGAAAATGAAAAGTGCCACAACCGGTAAAAATATGGCTAGATAACTAAACACCTATCTTATTATTGGATCGTCATTCAAACCGGTTGAATATCCCGTGCTTGTCGTCTTTCAACGATTGCACCCAATACTCATATGCTCCTTGGCTTCTGCATGGCTAAGTGAACAAATGACGCATGTGCTGCTTAGTTTATAGTGCAAGTGAAGTACTATGTGTTCTATTTCGTTCTTCTGTCTAAAATAGCAAATCTTATCCGAATGAGCACTTGGAACTTCGAAGAGACTCAACTGCAAATCTTGAGTTTGCTGAAGTCATCACATGCATCTCATTGTCAATAAAAACGCCGTCTCTCACTGAACGAATATCGTCGAGAAGTCTCGAGTAAATCCTGTAACATGCGAGCATCTGGGCATGTACATGATCTAGTCATGTTCATCACATGTACCATCTTCTTTGCAATTGTTTCATGTCTGTTTGTATTTACAGGTTTCCTTCTCTTCACTATTTTATCTCCAGAATTTTCATCGTGGGCGTCCACATCACTCTGTAAGTTCAATCCATAAGAATATTCCCATCTAAGTAGCGCGTTACTCGTCCACTATCTAGTAGTAGCTGTTGGTTACCAAACAAACAGTAGTCTATCACACATGGTGTCGAACTTTCTCCTTCCTTTCTGCCCGTGCCCCATTGAGAGTCTGTCGTGGGGACTGCACGACCCGATCCCCTTTCTTCTCCGGCGCCGCATCTAGGTGAAGTATAATTGGGATAGATAAGAAGGTAGCCAAGTATATAGTACGTATAGATCGGTTCATGCCTTAGAGGCACTTGGTGAGATGCAAGAGAGGAGTGTTTCACCGTCGTACCTGGGCGGTGGCTACCGACAACTCTCTTGCCGACTGTGTTGCTCGGTGGATAGATGTATGTAGCTAGTGGTGCAATGCCGGAGACTCCATGAAAAAAGCTCGAAAGGTCCACGTGATCTGAAAGGCAACCCCTCATTTTCATCTTCCCTTGCGGCTACCATGGTGGTGGAGATCAAGAGGGGGAGAAGTGGAGCTAAATGTATTGGCGATTAGGATGTGGGATTCATCTACAACTGAGGTTGTTGAAGAGCTACGTTGGCCATTGAGGTCTTAGTCCTCTCCCAAAGGACTTGGCAGCAAGATTAGAACACGACCCATATTGATTTTTAAATTTTACAGAACTTGTCGGTGTAAGTTTTAAAAACTTGTTGGTACAATTTATGCGACTTACATCTTTGCCAGCCATATCCAATCTAATGACCCATGTGTTTTTTTAATATTCTTACAACACAAAGTTGTTTCTACTGTAGTCATGCCCGCTTCGGTGCTGTAGTCATCCCCGTTTGGGTGCCACTATTGTCCACGGGGACGTGGAGGTTGAACGACTGTCCTAGTAGACTTCGCAAATAATGTGTCGGTTGCTGCTTGGTTGGATATAAAATTGATAAGCATATATTTAGATCCTCATCTCTAAGGCAAACTTTTGATTTCGATGAATTGGGCATGGGATCCTTCAATGGTCAGGACCGACACCAACAAAACCCTTGTGGGATCCACTGAGGTTCCACTCAAATTTAAACACATCCAATGGTCAAGACTCAAGATAGAAGGGAACCTAAGTGTAGGCTTGCAAAATGATTGGAAAAATGTTCCGTGCTCTATTGAGCCATATGAGACAACTTTCAAGACAACAAAATATGAGTTGTCCACTATTACGCATGTCGCACAAAACACATATGTTTTCAGACTGACAAATCATGTGCCTAAGAAATCCAGTAAGCTCCAAAAGAAATTCGAATAGTTAATTTAATAATCAATATATTCTTCAGAGGTTCATGAAACTATATAGAATAATAGAACTAATACAATCATGCTCTATACGATCATCTAGTACAATGTAATAACTTCTGTCATGCACTATAATATAATATGGACAACAGTACAAGCAATCACTATGATAATTTTGTAGATACAATACCATAACGTCTGTAATGAACTTCTCTTATCCTATTGCATAAAGGTGCAACCATACACAGTACGACATGTGCTGAAAGTGTAGGTACCTGAACATCCATTGCCATGAATTAACCTATCAGCTTAATTTATGCATCACTTCGATGACATAGCTTTGGACAACATGTGTGGAATAGCTCTAAGTTTAAGGTCATGGCTTTTGGTTACTGCCAGCCCGAATTTCTCAGACATGTCAAGTGATGCAAGGTTATGTCCATCAGGAAGCATCCAGTCAAAGTGATATAGAAAGTTTGTTAATACCATCTCAGTGACCGATGAGCTGAAATGAATTCCCGGGCATTGTCTTCTCCCACTCCCAAAGGGAATGAACTCAAAGTATGCCCCCTTGTAGTTCACATTGTTGTTATCAAACCTCTCTGGTCTAAACTCTTCAGGTTTGTTCCAGTGTCTAGGATCTCGAGAAATTGCAAAGATATTAATGTACACATCGGTGCCTTTAGGGATATCATAACCCATAATTGTACAATCCTCTCTGGACATGCGGTGGACTAGAGGACCAGGCGGATGCAACCTAAGGACCTCCTTGATGATCATTCGCATATAGTGGAGTTCAGCAAGGTCGCTATTAGTAATAACAGCTCGGTCTTCGCCTAACACCTCGCGTATTTCTCGTTGTGTTTTAGCCATAGTGTCAGGATTGTGCATAAGCTCTGACATGGCCCATGACAAAACGGATCCTATTGTCTCCGTAGCACCTGCAAATACATCCTGTAAACGGAAGTAGTGGAAATTCATCACAATTGAACATTTATAGGCGTATATATAGAATAATATGAACACGGAAATTGTTCAAAATCAAAAGGTACATATAAACATCGGAGCGAACGAACCTAGTTTCTCAAGATAGTGGAGTTCATGAAGGATTTTGTAGTACTTGTCTCCGTGTGATGTAGACAGTACACGGTGATTACTGATTAGTACACTCGTGTTTTAGGAACAAAGTACAATTATAGTATTACTAATTGTACCATACGTTCCTCTTGTGAACCGGGAAGCATATTATTGCATCAAGATATAAAATACATCTCTTGTCCTTAATATCACACTAATAGGAGCATATCAAAGATCTAAAGGTTGCATGTATAAAATTACATAAAAATAGATAAGGGATAAACTGACACGACAATAAATATGCATGCGTAAAAATTACCAGCACACGGGAACGGTCTCCAGTTTCATCTCCTGCATTTGACAATATAAGTGCTTGTAGATACCCTATATGGTTTTTGGTTGATTGTTGAAGAGACAATTAAGATATTGGGGATTTCATCAAATACTAGGCAATTGCTCGTGCGTTGCAACAGGGGCATAAATATTTTTATTGAGTTAACATGATTGTGCAAAATTTACTTTAGATGCTAACAAAATTCACTTGTTGTCTTATCAATGAAGAAAAAATTAATTTAATTTGGTAAACCAATAAGAAGTGGGGTAGTTGAAGCAGTTTTGAGGGAAAACCAGTGGGACAAAACAGAGATGGGAGGGTGGATCAAAACTGGGAGGGAAAAAAGCATACGTAAGAATGTCGAACGAAGGAGGGCACAAGACAGAAACATAATTCTTCTTTTTGAGTAGAAGATATTTCAGCTTTATTTTTTTCATTTCCTTGGCTAGTTGGAAGCATCTTTGGTAACCCTAAATATGGGGGAATACAATACAAGCTTAGTTTTGTAAATTCTCATAGGGTTTTAGTGGATCAATTTTCACATAGAGTCCTAAGGGAAATCATACTATCAAAATGGGCGCCTGCTTTTAAACTTGGAATGATCCAAATATTGAACCAACCCTTCAAGTTTTGCGTCAGACATCTGTCAGTTCCATATATTTAAAAACCCGGAACCTTTTCAGCAGGGTGCCGCTAAATGGTCTCATGTACAAATAGCCCGCTATTGCTTCGCTATAGCTTATGAGAGAATTCCTTATTTAACACCGTGCTTAAATTTTATGCCCTATTTGACATCGATAAATAATTTCTTCCCTATCTAACGACGAGTCTAAATTTTATACCTTTTATAACACTTTTGTCCATTTTGAGCCTAAATGATACCTGAAAAGACTGTTTTGCCCTCATGTGGTATGTTTGTGTGCGCGCGTGTGCTGTTGCATGTGTGTTTGTGTGTGCGCACGAACGTGTGTGCTACTGCTGCGTGTGTGTGCGCACACGTGTGTGCTGCTGTGTGTGTTTGCTACTGCATGTGTACGTGTGCGTGTGTGTGTTGTTGTTGTTGCATGCGGCTGTACTGCTGCGTGTGGTGTTGGGTGTGCGCTGTTGCGTGTGTGTGATGTGTGCGTGTGTGCTGCTGTCTATGAGTGTGTTGCGTGCATGTGTGCTGCTGCATGTGAGTGTGATGCGTGCGTGTGTGTTGATGTGTGTGTGCGTGTGCGTGCGTGTTGCTGCGTGTGTATATGCTGCTGCGTGTGTGCTACTGCCCTCGCACTGATGCTGCATGTGTGTGCTATTACCCCGCACACACATACTACACGAGGGGCAAAAGAGTCTTTTCAGGTGTCGTTCAAAATGGACGAAAGTGTCATAAAAGGCACAAAATTTAGACTCGTTGTTAAATAGGAAAGAAAAAATTTCCAGTGTCAAATAACGAAACGAAATTTAAGATAGTGTTAAAGAAGGAATTGTTTCATAGCTTATTTGAAGGTCCGCCGCTATTTAGCATAGCCCGCTATTTAAAACATTGCTCAGTTCTCCACATTTTATACATCTGCAGAGCTACCAAACTAGCCAACTGGTGCCCACAAAATTGGTGAGAAGATAAGAGTTGGTGAGAACACCTAAAGGTCCAAAATTGTTGGGTGTATAACTCTTGAAGCTACCAGACTTCTGTTTGTTTTAGATGGTGTTCTGGTACATCTGAGATAATGATGCACATACGTGCGAACCTCTTAGGGTATATTGCTCTTGCAGTTCTGGTAATATATGCTTAGAACACCAGAGTGGAGTTGGTGTGGAACCTTCGAGCTAGTACATAGATGTTTTCTGTTCGACGATTATTATTTTGGGGGGAGGGGGGGGGGTCTGTTCCACCTAGAACTTTCGCATGAAACTAGTCTAGAACTTCCGAGCAATGCATCTTTGTTGCGGATAGAGACTTGAAGTTAATGTTCAGAAACTCGGACTCAGAATGCTCATGTCTAGTACCTTCGAGGTAGCCATGATTACTGAGGTGTTTTTGAGCGGCTCGGTACCTTTAGGTGTTGTTGTCAACTTTTGGGAGCATAGTTTTCCTGCCTAATTGTCTAAATATTGAACATATCCATGAAATCCTGGTGTGATGTTTGTAACCTTTGGAGACATTTTTTTGGTCGAGTAGTCGGATTTTGGATATTGCCTATACAAGGATAACCCCGCCCCTTATGAAATGGACGCTTTTGAAGGTTTTGAGACCCCATGTTGTGGGAGGCCCTCATGCGATGTGTTCTCCTCTATCTTAGTTCTATTTGTTGATGAGAGGAAATATTGGGAGACACAGACATAGAGAGATAGAGAGAAGGAGGGAGATGGGTTCTTGAGAGCTTCCTTGAAGATATTTGCAAAGGGTTAAACCCAATTTACTAGTGTAAGTCCTTATTACTCTGGGAGGAGAGTGCCTCCTAATAGATTAGAGTTGCTTGGAAGCCTTCGATGTCTGAAGGATCCAAGAAGTTTATTAAGTCGGGAGATCACCTAATCGGTGTGAAGATCTACCCCAAGTTATTGGCATGGACCTGGTGTCCTAGGACAAAAAGGGATAGGGACCTTTGTGGTCGAGCCTCCTCCAACAAGGACACAAGATTGCACAAACAACTTGAACCTTAGGATAGATCTTGTGTTTTTTATTCCTTCTCCTACTCCTTTACTTACTTGAAAGTTTAATTCCGCAACTTTACTTACATACTTGCATCCTGGGGTGTGTTATGTAGGATATCTTTGCTTACCCCCCAAGCTCTATGTGACGTTTCAAACAACATCGAGACTGCAAAATTGGTCCTTAAAAATGGCCTATAAGAAAGAAAAAGAAAAAACATATGTCCACCATTATTGTATATAGACCTTAGATGTTTTAAAAGTGGCCTCTTAGATGTTTTCGCCTGAAAAAAAATGCTCCAATCAACTCTAAATAATAATAAAAATAGCAGATAATTACCACCAGTAGGGCAAGCCAATGAAGTTTATTCTTGAGGTTTTCACTATAGTTTGCGAACATGTGATATAAGAACACTGCCAAAAGTGAACTAACTGACATTGCCACCGCACTTGTCGAGCCTGTTGCGCCCGCTTCCTGGGCATGTAAATTCCATATGTCGCCTATCCATGATCGACTATAGTAGGACATGAATGCCGAAAGTGGCCCATATTACTCAATTGTAAATGCACCACACCAACCAATGAGGTGACACAAAGGAGATAAATACTACAAATATGAAGAACTCCAGTGATGAGTGCACACACACGCGCGCACACACACAAGTTTGCAAAACCAAGTTGACTCTAAGCAGGAACAAACCTACAAGGCTACAACTATGGAGAGGTAAGCTGCAAGTTTATTGTGCTACTTGTTGACCCATATGATCTTAGGCTCATAAGAGAAAGGAATTGATAATTTTGTTCACACTTTGAAATGGTCCCATCGGTGACCTTTTTCAAGGTGACCTGTTTTGGACATTATATTTATTATGAGGAAAAGTTTGGGCACTTATGTATCGAATATATGATGCCTTCAATGCTAATCGAACATGACCAACCAACCGAGGTTGAATGAACTACCGCGAGTTGGCGTCAGGCTTGCTTCCAGAGGAGCCCCTCGCATGACAGAAAGAAAAGCCAACTAGCCATCATTGGCATTGCCGCTATGGCAGGAGACAAAAAATTCATGACAAGAGCGAGGTGCCCACTGTGTAGTGGTTTCTCTTGTTGCGGTGAGCCAGAAGAAGGGGTGGACGATACAGGTATGTCACAGGTTGGCTTGGATTAGCTCTTTCCACTTTGCCCTACCTACGGACTAGGCTTATGCAAATCCACCTCCTAATTTGAGTCTAACTTTGATCATTGATTTAATGAACAAATACTTTTAGGAAAACGATCAACATCAACTTATGATCAAGGCGCCACCTCGTCCACTTGTTGCGTCATTGGGTCGATCAAAATCATGTGTCTCTGATGTTCCAATCAAGCCGACCACGCCCCCACCTAACCTTATCTTCTCTACCATTGTTCTCCTCCGTATGCATATTCTTTCCACAAAAATGGAGCCCTCTCTCTCCCCAAGGTACTTCGTGGTCCCGTCATCCCCCAACACCAGGAATCCTTCCACCACATTTTCTGATACCTTCCTGTCTACTCTGGGTTGCTTCCTCTAGCACATCACACTGCTACAAGTTGCTTCCCTCCGTCACAACCCCAGACGGCAATGTGAGGAGAAGGTACCATGACGGCGTCCAGCAGTGCTGCCAGCGAGCTTCGTCGTGCAGCGAGGCCATCCGATGATGCGGTGAAGATAGCAATGCTTCTTTAAAGAAGCGGGAGTTTGCTACGATGGCGGCCAATGATTTCTGTGGCTGGTGGTGGCATCTACCCAAGGTCTACATGCTCGGTCCTCTCCCGCTACTAGCACGCGAGGAGCCGTCCACACCGGGGTTTGCACAACATCATCAGTGTTGTAACAATAGCGGCCCAACGACGGTGGTGAGGCTGTGTTGGGCTTCTGCAATGTCGTCAGTGTTGTCGCAATGACCATGTTGTTGTGCTGGGATTCTGCAACGTCATCTATGTTGTGATGGATCACCACAACATCGACCATGTTGCCATGGGGACTAGACTATAACATTGATCAAATGAAGTCTATAACATTGATCAAGTTGCAACAAATGACCGCAACATCGACCATGTTCCAACGGGTATCGCAACATCATCCATGTTGCAATGGCAGATCTAACGATTGCCAACCCGGTCGATCTTTGCCAAAGATCGGGTGATTCACGCATAGCATGCCCAATCAAGTGGGAAAACTAGACTAAAATGTGATATGGTTTTTTCTATAAAGAAGAAAAAGGTACTTTTCAGATCAACCAATAAAATAGAATTTCTCCCTCCGATTCATACTAAAGAAGGAAAAGGTACTAAATCAGCGACAATTAATATGGATCAGAGGTAGTACTTAAAATTAAGGGGAATACTCACAATTTAGGTAAAAAAAGAGGGATACTCACAAACAAGACGGCGCCTATTGTCTCTGTGGTTAGAGGAAACTCTAACGAGTCCTCCAGCTGCAGCCTGAGCAGCACGTCTAGGAGGTCCTCGTCGTACGTGTCTGAAGCGCCGACGCCGGCAGCTCTGGTGGCCTTGCGTCCCTCGATGGCTTTGGTGATGATACGCTGGGTGCGGCCGTAGCTTCTTTTCATGCGGCGCTCGTCGTTGGTCAGCCACCTGACCAACCTGGACGACGGAAAGAGGTCGACGAGGCAGAAGGCACCCAGCAGCTCAAACGCCTTGTGCAACTCACCGAGGTACTCATCCTGCTGCTCGAACCTGCCGCCGAATACCGCTCTCGTCACGACGTCGTTGCTGAGCGCCATCACCTTCTGTGTGACGTTGATGGTGGCGGCGCCGGCGGAGGCGGTGATGGAGCGGAGGAGGTTGCCCGTCTCCTCGGCCCTGATGCCCTCCATGCGGTTCACCTGCGTGGAGCCGAGGAGCTCCATGATGCACACCTTGCGCATCTGGCGCCAGTGGTCGCCGTAGGGGGCGAAGATGATGCCCCTGCCGCCGCAGCCGGCGATGTCCACCGTGGCGCTGCTCGGCCGGTCCGCGAACACGGGGTCGTTGGTCTTCATCACCAGCGCCGCTGCCTCGGCGCTGGAGACCACCACGGCGGGGACCTCCCCTAGCCTGAGGAGCATCAGCGGCCCGAAACGGCGACACAGCTCCGTGATCTTCCGGTGCGGAACGCCGCTGGCGAGGTGGTGTAGGCTGCCGATGACCGGGAGAGTCCATGGCCCAGGGGGCAGCTTGTACTTCTGTGGCTTTCTCTTGCCGCCGGCGAGCTTGAGACACCAGAGGGCGAGTGGTGTGCATAGTGCTATGAAACACAAGCTCAGCCACCCATCCATGCTAGGCATCCAAAGGAGTGATCAATCAGTTGCCTTGATGATTGCAGAGACAGGACATATATGCATGTACTATTGCATTGACGACCTCAAAATTTTATTCCAGTGTTAGCATCTTCCTTGAAAAAACACACATACTTTTAAATCCAATTAAATTTGATCCAATCAGATTTGGTCCCATCCAACTGCCCTGCGAGTTGGTGATGATGTCTGCGTTTGTTGAATTTTATCCTGGCCGGCCGCCCACATATTCTAAGATAAGGTGCGCGAGTAGCTAAGGACCACAGCAACGGCGAAAGCTACGCCGGCCAGGGCTTTAATTCATACTGTCCTTGCCAAGAGTTGTTATCCGTAATTTAATCTTTATGCACACTGTTCGTGTTTCTGACTTGAAATATTCTTCTTGATTTTATTACTGAACTACTAATACATCTGAATTCGGAATGCACTATGTTTACAAACATTTTGGTACATATTTCGTTAGTCAAACTAAAGACCTAAACACCAGCAAAAAAAAACAAAAACTGAAGACCTACAAATTTGTGCCCGCCTTATAAACCCCGGACGGAGGGATAGCTCGTTACATTCTTCACCACAGACAAACGTATGTAATTTGTTGAAATTTATGGAATGTAGAATTTTTTTTGCGGGTGCAATGTAGAACCAGGCTATTAAAATTCAAGTATCCATATTTGTGGTGCTTTTTTAGGCTTCAAGATATGGCATGCATGAATATCCACATTTAGTAGATTGAATTTGTTGGATATAAAGATAATCATTTTTTAATATCATAGTTCTGTTTTTCTGCAACACAATATGAAATATAAAAGTTGGATTTGATTATAAAGTGTTTTATCAAATCAACATATATGTCCCATAATAGATTTTATGGCTCTATGATTTTTATGTAATTATGAAAAATTATTTGGTATTATGGAAGTTGAACAAAAAATCTTATACATTTGGTCAAACATTACAAAGCTTTTATATTTGTGGAGATAATATTTGTAGATCTTAGATTTCTAAACCATATGGAGTACTCAGGAATAACATGAGACATATGCGTGAAAAAACACCAAAACTGTTGCCAAACATGGGTTTTGTTTGCAGAAACAGTCAATCTAAAGGAAAAGATACCTACTGGTGGAGGGAGTGTGCACACAGAGAAGGGGCAGTTGCATACAGAATCTCTATCATCTCTCCCTAATCAAAACAAATCCTTTTATTTCTTTGGAATTATTGATTGATTGATATCTTATAAAATAAGAATATATTTTGAGACTTTATATATATTTGCAATACTGGCAACAAGACCTTTTAAAAGAACACCAACATGAGTTATATTTTAAACTTGTTTAAATTTCATTGTTTACAAATTGATTGAAATAGATTTCACAAGTGAAAACTATTTTGAAAACGAGTTCAATTATTTCAGAAATTATTTTAATTATTTCTGAAATGAAAATGACTTAAGTTGTTTCAAAACGAGATGATTCCAAAAAAATTTGAAAAAGGTGATTTTGTTATTTCATTGTCTCAAAAAACTATTTCATTCTCGGGAAAAAATGTCATTTCAATTGTTTAAAAACATTGAAATAGGTATTTACTAAGATTTTTTTTTACTAAAAACTCTCAAATGTTTCAAATAAGTGAAATTGTTGAAATGTGATTCTGAAATATCATTATCACTTTATTGACATAATCATCTCTATTTTTAAATAACTGAGACGCACCTGTGGAATATATGAAGTTATTGCATTTATTGAATCATGACATGAAACTGATGTGGGATATCATGAAATGATTGAAATCATTTTTTAATAATCGAAATTGTTGGTTTGTGAAAAATGAAATCACCATGTTGAAGTATTTGAAATCACTTTTTGTGAAAACAATGAAAGTAAATAAAATTATTGAAATATGAAGTTGAATTACATAGATATATGTTTTAGAAAAAAATGAAATATGTTATATGTTAAAAGTTCCAACTAAGTGAAATTGAAATGCGTACTGTTATTACTGAGACATAGTCCCTCCATTAACAAATATAAGATGTTTTGAATATTTCAATATGAACTACATACAGATTGAAAACGAGTGAACAAACACACTAAAGCATGTCTATATACATATGATTCAGAAAAAAGTTAGAACATATTATTTGTGGGTGGAGGGAGTAGAATTCCAAAATATTTTAAATAAGTGAGATATTTCAGGTAAGTGAAACAGAAAAATGTACCCACACACACACACACACACACACACACACATTTCATAAATATTCCAAAATAGTGAAACAAAAATAATTGAAATCAATATTGCACTTATTGTAAATAATCAAAATGTGTTCTCAAACAATCATGGCGTCCGGTCGCCAAGAGGAGCCTCCCATCGAACGTATTCATTCGCCATGGGGGAGGTCCTCCAGCGACGTTTCCCCCGTTCACCAGCGGGGAGGGCCATGGTGATCCCTAGTTGGCCCAAAGGCCCACTAAATAGTTGTTTTTAGAAAATGCCATGAAAAAATAAAAAAGTAAAAAAATGCCACAAAAGTTGCCATGTTCCTAGTCATCAACCAAAAAACTTGTGTGCAAAAAAAAAGTGGCAGTGAAAGAAAATGCCACCTCTTAATACTAAAAATCTCATCCTCTTAAAATAACAAAATTGACATCCTCACAATAATAAAAATGCCCATCCTATTATATAATACAAAATGCCATGCTCTTATAAATAAAATTGTCATCCTCTAACAATGAAAACATCATCCTCTTATAATAAAGATGCCACCCTCTTATCTTATAAAAAAATGACAAGCACTTATAATAAAAATGTCATCCTCTTAAAGAATAAAAACGTCATCCTCACAATAATAAATTTGCTATCATATTATAAAATAAAAAATGGCATGCTCTTTTAAATAAAACTACCATCCTCTAATAATAAAAATGTCATTCTATTATAATTAAAAAAATGACACCCTCTTATAATAAAAATGTCATTTTCTTATAATAAAAATGCCATCCTCATATTATAAGAAATACCATACTCTTATAGTAAAACTGCCATGTGAGAAAAAAAAGGGGGTTTCGGGCAAACTAAAAAAAAATGCTTCAAAAATGCCAAGTTATGTATAAAAATCGGTTTTAACACGAATGTTCATGAATCACATCTCCAGCCCATTGGCAAAAAGCCCCACGCTCTCGTGGGAGGTCGCGAGTTTGAAACCTCCCCCCGTGCGCAGGTTACACATGTTTTGGAAGGAAAAAAAGGAAGGAGAAACGAGTGTCGCCAGGAATCAGCAGACAACGAACGCCTCTAGCCACTCGCGTGGCATTGCCCCTGCTTCTAGATCTATATGATGGCAATGGGGTCATTCGTTGGGGTCGGACTCCTAGGAAGCGTCTGCCCGATAACATTTCCCTTGTTAAAATAATAATTATATCTACATTTTAAATAACTGAAACACATAGATGTGAAACTGATTTGGGATCTCTTGAAATGAATGATACCACTATTTTAAAGTAATTGGAATCATTTATTTGAGATATTTAAATGCATGGTTTGAAATATTTGAAATAGCTAGTTTAGAATATTTGGAATGACCCATTTGAAATATTTCAAATACCAAAAAAATAAAGTGCTTTTGCCCGTCTGCCGATGATATTACATAAAAAACCCTACCATTTCGTGAAATCAACCCGTCGTCCTATTTTAAGTTTATAAGAAAATGTTTCATTTTTTACAGGACCCCCCTTGATCTTTAGTTAATCAACATGTGGTCATGTTTTAAGTGAATCTAGAAAACCTGTTGCTTTTTGCATAAAACCCCATGATATTTTGTTTAGTAAACCCGCAATCCTCTAAAATAACATTATTTTTTTGGGCAGATTCAAATTCTTATTAAAAATATGAATAACTTTTGAACCCTAACTTCAATTTTGACATGTTATATATGATAGTTTATTAGAAAAATATATGGAATCTGAATATGATGTTATTTTACCATGTTAAATATTTTATAAATGCTATTTTGGATGCAACCTTAATCAATAGCGCATGATTCGTCTTTCTTTCGTATCGATGTAGATTCGGATTGGAAATCAACACATCAGCAAAACCACATACGAAAGAAACAATCCATAACCTCGCATGCACGCCTCGACAAAAGTATGCAGGGGAAAAAAGAAAACAGATTTCTCATGTTATGAGGAGACACACACGTATACCTCAGGATTGACCACATTCAAATGTGTTGTGCTTGTGCCACCGTCAGCGAGGGTGGAAAGTAGGATAAGCAGCAACACAGATGGGATGCACGTGAACCTATTGGGGTCTTGAGTCACAGTTACTTGGTATAGGGCATGTGGTGATTTTCTTTTCTCATTGCAACGAATGGGTTCTTTTGCTAATGTCAAGCGTTGTTAATAAGGACATAGACCTATTGAGATCTTCAGCCAAGGTTATTAGATTAGTGAATTGCAACGCACGGGCCTGTAGGTACTTAGTGCCCTCGCAGATTTCCTCCTGCCAGGACACCGACAAATGGATCCCATGCCTTAAGTCAACAGGTACCCACCCACCCACTCGGCCTGGCCACACACGACACGTATGCTCGGAACCAATCTCCCAGCTAATGAACCAATTCCCATGTCTTTTCCTCCCTTCTCCCATTCCTCGTGTCGCCTGTGAGCATCGCACGTGTTATAAATTGTGATTCAAATTCTACAGTGCTGGACTAGACGTAGTATAAATGGTGTGGGATGTTGCGTTCACGTCGACGCGTACGAGTACAACTCATTTACTTGTCCTCTAAGGACTCTTATTTCTTTTCCTCATATATACCCCATGTAGTCGCAACTAAAGACGGTTTGTCGTCTCGTGCTTGTAATACTCCTCCATCATAGTGATTGCACCTTCGTGTGTTCTCCTGCAAGGGTTTGCACATAAAAATACATATCTCTCATGTCTTGTTTATTCTCGTTTTATCTAACAAGTTTTACTAGTTGGCTGATCTAGTATAGTTGTCGTGAAATGCTACATCCACATCCAACAACTACCAGATTTATCGACTCATGGCATCCATGACGTATGATCTTCCGCTGCTGGACCGTGACACAAGGTTTACCCTATGGCAAGTCAAGACGCGTCGTTGTTGGAACAAGCCGACTATGATGATGCACTGGATAGTTTTGGGGAAAAATAAAATTCCGGATTAGACTGACGAGGAAAAAGAAGGGCCATAAGGCTTTTCACAAATTCAACTTCATTTGCATAATAATATTTTGCAGGAAGTTTTGAGCGAGAAAACTGCTGCCGCTCTATGGTTAAAGCTGGAAGGGATTTGCATGACAAAAGATCTCACCAGCAAGATGCATCTGAAGGAGAAATTATTCCTGCACAACCTACTCGAGGGAGGTAATGTTTTGAATCATATTTTAGAATTTAAAGAGATATTATCCGATTTAGCTGTAATGGATGTTAAGTATGGAGACAAAGATACTACTTTAATGTTACTATGTTTACTGCGAAGTTCTTATATCAATTTTAGAGACACCATATTATACAGTCATGATACTCTCACGCTTAATGAAGTTTATAAAGCTTTGAACTCTAAGGAGAAGATGAAACTAATGGTGCCTCATGATGGTCCAAGTTCATCCCAAGCCGAGGGATTATCCATTCGTTGCAGGACAAAGGAGAAGAACTCACATAATGGAAATAGAGGCAAAAGTAAGAACGGCTACAGGGGCGATCGCAATCCACAGACAAGAAACAGTATTGCAGATATTGCAAGAGAGACGGGCATGACATCTCATAATGTTTCAAGTTGCAGAACAAGGAAAAGAGGAATGGTATATATAAACTGAAAGGTAACAATCAACGTGAAAATTCTGCTAATGTTTCTCATGATGATAGTTTCGATGATGCTCTTGTTGTTATTGCTAGATGTGCTGAGACCAATGATGAGTGGGTACTCGACACTGCATGTACTTTTCATATGTGCCTGGATAGAGATTGGTTTACTACTTTTGATTCTACTATTGCCGGTGGTTCCGTTTTGTGTTTTGATAATTCACCATGCAAAATTGAAGGCATAGATTATGTTCGAATCAAGATGTTTGATGGCACAATCAGAACTTTGGCAGATGTTCGGTATATTCCGAAGATGAAGAGAAATCTATCTCTGTGAGTGCCCTTGATGCAAAGGGGTAGAAGTATTTAGGTGGAGATAGCATTTTGAAAGTCGCCAAAGGTTCTCTTATTGTGATGAAAGGTGACTTAAGTTCTACCAATGGTATTTATTACCTTCGAGGTTCAACTGTTTCAGGTAACACTACTCTAGTTATTTCAAAGAATTCCGATTGTGATGCTGCTAACCTTTGGCATATGCATCTTGGATAGATGAGTGAACTTGGTTTGGCAGAGCTAAATAAGACATGTCTTCTTGATGGATGTGAAACTGGTAAATTATAATTTTGTGAGCATTGTATCTTTGGCAAGCACAAGAGGGTGAAGTTCAACACTTTGGTTCACATAACTGAAGGTATTCTTGATTATGTGCATTATGATTTATTGGGAACATCTCGCAAAAAGTCACTAGGTGGTGCTAGTTACATGTTGACTATTATTGATGATTCGAGAAAAGTTTGGACTTATTTCTGGAAGCGTAAATATCAAGCATTTTCAGCTTTTAAGGAGTGGAAGATTATGATTGAAAGGAAAATTGAAAAGAAGGTAAAATGCTTCACACTGATAATGGTATGGATTCCTGTTCCAAGCAGTTGGAGAATTATTGCAAGTGTGAATTCATTGTCAGCCATTACTCCGTTCCTTATATTCCGCAACAAAACATTGTTGCTGAGTGTATGAACAAGACCATTATTTCCAGGGCCGTTGCATGTTGTCCAATGTAGGTTTGCATGGGCATTTTTGGGCTGAGTCCACTTTCACTACTTGTTATCTCATCAACCGTTCATCATCAATTGCTCTTAATAAGAAAGCCCCAATTGTTGTATAGTCTGGTTCTCCTGCGGATTATTCACAACTGAGAGTTTTTTGTTGCACTTCTTATGCTCATGTTGATAATGGAAGCTGGAGCCTAGGGCTGTTAAGTGCATATTTCTTGGTTATAAATCTGGTGTTAAAGGTTTTAAATTGTGGAATCGTGAAACCCGAAAGATTGTTATTAGCAAAAATGTTTCTTTAATGAATCTGATATGTTACATGATGTTCCATCTACTAATGTTCCTATTGAGAGTGAACAACAGCCTATTGTTCAGGTGGAGCCAGTGGCGGAGCCAGAACTTTTGTGGAGCCTGGGAAAATTATGCATAAGTTTATAATCTTGAAATCAATAATCGGGTATTCGGATACGCAACATATAATATACCACCAAGCTTTGGAATCACAAATCCGCATTAATAATGAAGTGAAAACATAACCATAATAGTCACACAAAATTTAATTTTAAAGTGAGCTAATATATAAATATCCACTTCATAGACCAAATGTTGAGACATGACAACAAAAGATACATAGCAATCTTGCATAGAGGCAAACTTGCCATGTTGCCAACAAAAGTAAAGCTATCCATACCATATGTCTCCATATGTGATTGTGCAATTCCTTCCACCGCGATCAGAAGCATCTCTTGCTTGTTCATTTTTACCAAAAGGAAGACATACAATCAGCCTTGTGTAGAGCCAAACTTGCCATGTTCCCAAAGTCCTCGAAGGCACTACAATATAAAAATGGATTTCTAATTAAATAAATTAGTTTTGAGATTTGAAATCAAAAGCTTGCAAGAATAGAGATGGTCAGATGGAACATACCGACAATGCACTAAAGAAAATCACGAGGCAAATTCCCTTTCTGAGAACTCATTGGAGTAAATGTTTGAATAATATCCTTATCATCAACTGACTTGAATACTCCCTCTCGGTGTAACATATCATCAAGTCATTGAACCATTCATTATTGGTCTTACTACGTAGTTTAATCTTGATAATCTTCACTGCTGAAAAAGCTCTCTCAATAGATGTCGTAGACACCGGCAATATCAAAGCCAACTCACTAAGTTTGTATACCAATCAAAATACCAAATGTTTCTCAGTTTCAACCATCTTCATGGCCAAACTTTGAACATCATCACAAGTAGAAAAAGAAGCATGCCTTTTCACTTGACTTATATAAGTTAGAAGTTGCTCTCTTATTGTTCCATGATCATCATTGGAAAAGTCATCATGATAAATTTGAGCAAGTCGCGCAAGCTTGTCAACATTAAACTTGGAGAAATAATTATTGGGGTCAAGACATGAGAAGCAATCAAGCACACCATTACCTCCTTCACAAAAGCGGTGATCCATCTCCACGCATATTTTGTCAATAGCAACATAAAAAATCCCTCCCCGCTCTCCTTGAATGACCACGAACTGGTATTAGTTCATCCATATTTGGCACTGGAATACTATTAGCAGCACAAAATTCTTGAACATCAGAAGATAAATCATCCCAACCGCTCTCTTTTAATGTTGCTAGCCAAGCTTTGACATCATGAACCAATTCCATGGCGAGCACAATATTAAGATCTTTTCTTTGCAAGACTTTTGAGAGTTTATTTGTGATGCCAAACAACTTCAACATAAACTTTAGAATGAAAGAAAATTTAAAGCTCTCCATTTTTCTATCAAGCATGCTGCATGAGATGACCCACGTCCATGTTGATCAACCGTAAGCACCTGTAACACGGAGGATCACATTTGATTCAAACGAAGTAAGGTAGTATGATGGGAACCCCATCTAGTATCACCCAGCCTAGCAAGAGTAGATGATTGGTGCGAGCCGCTTCTGTAGATATCTCACCACTCTCAAGTCTATTCAGAATGTCTTGGTGTTGTGTGTGTGTCAATGAATCCATTCTCTTGCAAGATATAGTTTTTGTGGTCACAATTAAGGAGATGTACTCAAAGAAATCATGAATGGATGAGCAACTGCTATGCAACAGAGACAACCACCAACTGCAAATGATGAGCATAGCAATGAACATAGAAAGCAAAAGGGTTTTCATCTATCATCTTTTTCTGCAAACCATTAAACTTGCCTCTCATATTTGAAGCACCATCATATCCTTGCCCTCGTATCCTTGAAATAAATAACTTATAATGATCAAGAATACCACAAATAGCATTCTTTAGTGCCTCAGATGTAGTATCTTTGACATGGTGCAGAGCAATAAATCGTTCCACGACCTTTTCTCTGTCATTCGAAAACCTATATGAAAAACAAGGTTAGTGGACAACATAGAGAATAAATGACAAACAAATAACAAAACAAAGTGAAATTACTAACCTCAAGATCACCGCCATTTGCTCTTTCACTGATATATCACGCAATTCACCAATAAGCACAGAGAATTTTTTATCACCAAGCTCTGCCCTGATCCTCTTGGTAACTTCATGTGCACACCACATTGCAAGCTCCTTTTGAATGTCACAAGATGTCATTGTGCAATTTCTTCCACCATGGTCAAAAACATCTCTCACTTGTTCATTTTTTGTTTTTTTTTCAAATCTATCATCTCTCTAAAGTTTCCATTGTTCAGAGAAGTAGAGGATTCGTCGTATCTGCGAAAAGCCAAACCTTGTGCGATGAGATATCTTGAACAACTTACAAAACAAGTTAAGTGGATCTTATACATTTCTTCTGATTCATTGCTTGCTCTAGCAAGAATGCTTACCAGACTCTGTCTTTGATTATTATAATCATCATAATGCTTGACACAAGAGTTGTGCTTACTACCAGGGCCACCAATATGTCTTTGAATGCTTTATGCATGCTTCCAATCTATAAATCCTTCCTTGGTGAATACATCATAACCAAAGTGCTCAGCCCTTCTAGGTTGCTTAAAGAGAAAGCAATAAAAATACACTCCCTTCTTCCACTCACTGTATTCGATCCATGAATGTTTTTTGTACCAAGATTTGGAAAATGCTCTTGATGAACGTGAACTTCCAAATTCAGTACAAGGAAATTTATTCAAATCTGGTTGCATTGGACCCATCAATACATATGATCTTCTCCCTTGATCCTTTATATTAGGAGGATACTCGCAAATTTGTTTCCTCTTTCCTGGATCACGCTCAATTTCATTTGGATTAAATTCATTGGCAATGTTGGGAGGTGGTTGTTCCTCCACTTCTATTTCCAGTTGCACATCATTCATATTTTTAGTGCTTGCTCTGCTAACCAAAAACCTCCTCATCTCTGAAATTTTGTGATAAAATTTGAAGTTAGTTGCTAAGAAAGTAAATAAGAAAATTAACTCTGGGCCAATACTGAAATTACTTCACCTACGGAAGATTAAAGTTCCGCTAAGAATCAAAATCTTCATGTGGTTTGTCCACAAGGAAGTGATTTTAACCAAGGATAACTTGGTAAAGCAAAGATGGGTGGGTAGTTCACAATGTTGCTTCTGTGACTAGAATGAAACCATAAAACACCTCTTTCTCGATTGTCCTCTCGCCAAACTTCTTTGGCGCACGATACATATAGCCTTTAACGTTACTCCTCCAATTAGTATTGACACGTTATTTGGGACGTGGCTAATTGGAGTGGAATCTAATACTGCGGGACATATTCGGATATGGATATGTGCATTACTTTGGGCCATATGGAACTGCAGAAATGATATCAACTTTAACAGGAAAAATTTATCAACTTTTTGCAGGTTGTTTACAGAGCCACTGCTTGGATCCATATGCGATCATTACTCACTCATGCGGACTCTAGGGAGCTTTTGGCTATTTGGTGCAACCGGTGGGATATGGTAGCATGGGTTATCTACAACTGGTTTGGATGGCGATCCAATAATAGGATAGGTGTTTAGTCATCTAGGCCTATTTTTCGCCGGTTGTGGCATTTTTAATATATCCTTTGTGTTTACATGCTCCTTTTGTGAGCCTTTGCTGGACCTAAGACATTGTTTTCGAACTTTGAATCAATAAAATGGCTGCATGCATCACTCTGATGCAGAGGCCGGGGGCTTTCCTCCTTTTCCAAAAAAAAAGATTATATATATGTTCCTGATAGATTGGCCAGGTAGGAGGACTAGTTCCGCATCTTGGGATGGGGGAGTATCCGTACTACAATACGTTAATGATACTACTATATTCATGGAACATGATCTTGGTAAGGCTAGAAATATGAAATTATCACTATGCCTTTTTAAACAATTGTCGAGATTGAAAATTAATTTTAACAAGAGCAAATTATTCTGTTTCGGGAGGGCCAAAGACGAACAAGATGCGTACAGACAATTGTTCAGGTGTGAAATGGGATCCTTACCGTTTATTTACCTAGGGATACTAATCCATCATCGAAAACTATTGAAAAAGGAGTGGAAGTGCCTTGAAGGTCGATTTGAGAAAATAAAGTAAGCTGCTGGAAGGGTAAGCTTATGTCATATGGTGGCCGACTAGTGTTGATAAACTCGGTTTTAACTAGTATGCCTATGTTCCTCTTATCTTTCTTTGAAGTATCGGTAGGGGTACGGAAACGATTGGATTTTTATCGATCTCATTTTTTCTGGCAATATGATGTAGAAGAAAACAGAAATACAGGTTGACTAGGTGGGATATAATTTGTAGACCCAAGGACTAAGGAGGGCTACGGGTTGAGAACTTAGAGGTTAAAAATAGATGCCTACTTAGCAAATGGTTATTTGGGCTGTGTGTTGAGACCGAGGGTACATGGGTACAAATTTTGCGTAATAAGTACCTACAATCTAAGACATTGGCTTAGGTTATGGTCAGGCCTAATGGTTCGTCTTTCTAGAAGGGTTTAATGAGGATGAAAGAAACCTTTTTCAGAGGGTGAAGTTTAACATTGGTAATGGTAACGCTACTAGATTCTGGGAGGACATATAGTTAGGGGAGATGCCTTTAGACTTGCAGTATCCCAAGCTATATAATATTGTACAACGTAAGGAATCTTATGTTGCAACGGTATTACAGTCTGTCCCCCTAAACATATGATTCAAGAGGGTTCTGGTGCGGGAACGTTGGAATTCGTGGCTCCATTTGGATCGTATGTTGATGGATGTTCAACTCTCTGACCAATCTGATGCCATCAAATGGAAATTATCTAGGAATGGTGGTTTAATAGTGAAATCTATGTACATGGACTTAATTAACTCTAGGCCAATACTGAAATTACTTCACATATAGAAGATTAAAGTTCCGCTAAGAATCAAAATCTTCATGTGGTTTGTCCACAAAGAAGTGATTTTAACCAAGGATAACTTGGTAAAGCGAAGATGGGTGGGTAGTTCACGATGTTGCTTCTGTGACCAGAATGAAACCATAAAACACCTCTTTCTCGATTGTCCTCTCGCCAAACTTCTTTGGCGCAAGATACATATAGCCTTTAACGTTACTCCTCCAATTAGTATTGACACGTTATTTGGGACGTGGCTAACTGGAGTGGAATCTAATACTGCGAGACATATTCGGATATGGATATGCGCATTACTTTGGGCTATGTGGAACTGCAGAAATGATATCATCTTTAACAGGAAAAAAATTATCAACTTTTGCACGTTATTTACAGAGCCACTGCTTGGATCCATACGTGGTCGTTACTCACTCATGCGGACTCCAGGGAGCTTTTGGCTATTTGGTACAACCGGTGGGAGACGGTAGCAAGGGTTATCTACAACTGGTTTGGATGGCGATCCAATAATAGGATAGGTGTTTAGTCATCTAGGCCTATTTTTCGCTGGTTGTGGCATTTTTAATGTATCATTTGTGTTTTCATGCTCCTTTTGTGAGCCTTTGCTGGACCTAAGACTTTGTTTTCGAACTTTGAATTAATAAAATGGCTGGATGCATCACTCTGATGCAGAGGCCGGGGGCTTTCCTCCTTTTCCAAAAAAAAGATTATATATATGTTCCTGATAGATTGGCCATTAATTTCTTATAGAGCAAGAATTATTTTAGCCATCTCCAAAGGAAATTGATAAAAAACATGTCTGAACACTAAATGTCCTTGCACATCTTGTTCTCAGATTGTCAATTCAATGTGACCACGAGATATTCTCATGCAATTTTAGAAGTTCATTTAGGGGTTAAAATGTTGATAATGCTTCTATTCCATTCGGCTGACTTGACTATCATCCACATATGTTTTTAAATGCGGATGCACCATGTAATTGGTCATTCAATTAGCATTATATTCCTCAACCAGTGCAGCTTCATTCTTTCCTTGCTTGCAGGAACACAACTATTGATTTCAACAATGCGTGTGAAAGAGTATGTGCAGAGCGATTTTGATTATCTAGATGGGGCGAAAGCTGCAGTCGCCACGAGCGGTGGCATTGTTCCTCGTGGTCTATTACCAATCACCGCCGCCCACAGTGGTTGCGCCGTTGCTATTTCGGTTATCCAGCGGCCTCGCCCTCTTCTCGTCTACCATGGCGCTGGCAGAAGGTTATGTTCGAGATCTTAATAACCTTTTTTCATGTGCTCATTGTCGCTCGATTCTCTTCTATCAGATGTGGGATGGGCTGATTTGGAAGGCCAAATACGGCTTGGATGTGATCAAAACTTTTATCTTTTGCATTGGATATGGGTCAACTCCTCTAAATTTCATTATCTCCACCAGTGTGATTGTATTGATGTGCTGATACCCTCTAGTTAGCATAAATAGGAGGTTAATTGGCTAACAAAGAATTATATTACTCAAGATGCTTTCTCTTATTGTATCGTAATCAAGTGTTGAATAGGTTCCACTATTGGTTGATTTTAAATATCGATCTACACTGTTTGAGATCTGGAAACACCGCAACGCCTGCATCTTGAATGGCATGACGCCTTCCCTTGCCCACCTGTTGCACACTATACAGGAGGAAGCTCGCACCTTGGCCAAAGCAGGTGCTAGAGGCCTTGCCAACGTCATACCCGTAACCTGATCCCCTTCTACCTGGGGCTGAGCAACCTCTTCTCTTGATGCTCACTAGCACCATCGTAAGTGCCTCCTAGTGTACGCTCTATGATGGTTGGTACCATGTATTTTTAGCGCTCTATCAATGGAATGATATGCATCCCACGTATTCACGAAAAAATCAGTTGATGTTGGAGCTGCGTGCCAAGAATCAAGTGCCCTCTTGATTTCATCTGTGCACACACGTTGAGGGAGTCTAGGATTACGGGGTCCTCGGGCATCCGGGCTATGTGACATGGGGCAGACTGATGGGCCGTGAAGATACAAGACGGAAGACTTTCCCCCGTGTCTGGATGGGACTCTCCTTGGCGTGGAAGGCAAGCTTGGCGTGCGGATATGAAGATTCCTTTCTCTGTAAACCGACTATGTACAACCCTAGCCCCCCTCCCGGTGTTAATATAAACCGGAGGGTTTAGTCTATAGAGGCAATCATAATCATACAGGCTAGACATCTAGGGTTTAGCCATTAGAATCTCGAGGTAGATCAACTCTTGTAACCCCTATACTCATCGAAGTCAATCAAGCAGGAAGTAGGGTATTACCTCCATCGAGAGGGCCCGAACCTGGGTAAACATTGTGTCCCCTGTCTCCTGTTACCCTCGATCCTTAGACGCACAGTTCGGGAACCCCTACCCGAGATCTGCCGGTTTTGACACCAACATTGGTGCTTTCATTGAGAGTTCCACTGTGCCATCGTCGAAAGGTTCGATGGCTCGCCTTGTCATCAAGAACAGTATCACTTCCGGAGGAGCCCTAGTTTCAGGGCAAACCCTCCGGCTTGGCGGCTTCACCGTGGGTGCCCGTTCGGCCGTTAAGCCGAAGGCAACCCCCCAAGTCACCGAAAACCCTCTCCGTATCAGCCCTGAATGCTCCGACAAGATGGATCCGGCAGATTTATCGTCCTTGAACGAGCTGCTAGATCGCATCGCCGCCCTGGGGGTCTCAACTGTCTATGATCGGATCAGGATTAAACCTGACCAGAGAGAAATTAAAACTCCGCCGATCACCCATCACGTAGCAGTTGTGGAAGAGCAAGCTAACAATAACTCTTCTCCTATGCTGAGAACATACTACGTTCGGATTCCCGAACCCGAAAAACCGGATACCCGTCCTCGAGAGGACACTCCCTGTCCTCCGAACACAAAATCGGACATAAAGCCTGAGAACTCACTTGTAACACCCCGAGAATTATGCTACAGTAACTCCCTGTGATTAAGCTAATCATGTTGCTAAACAGGGCTTGATCACATTTGAATCACATTCCTTTTCAAACTCCTAATTCAAACTTCAATTAAAATTAAAGTGGAAAATAAAAGTTTTCAAAAATTTGAACAAAAATGTTCGGTGGGTGCCAAATAATACACTGGTAATTATGGTGGAGAAAACACATTTTTATAAAATACCGAAATACTTTTAAATGAAATAAAACAGAAAAGAAAATAAACAAATAAAAAGAAAACAGAAAACAGAACAGGCAAAGAAAAAGAAAAAAAAAGAGAGAAGGCCCTCCTCCCCCCCCCTGGACCGCTGGCCCAACTGGGCCGACCCCCGGCCCAGCCGGCCAGCCCACCTCTCCCGCTCGCCCCCTCCCCTGTTCCCCCGACCGGGGTCGGAACAGGGGCCGTCCCCGCCGCACCACCTCGCCGGCGACGGGGAGGATAAGGGCGCCAGCACCCCCGCCTCCTCGGGCCTCTCTCCCACTCGCCCCGCTCTCCCCTCGGCCTCCGCGCCTCCCTCTTCCCCCGCCAGATCCACCTCCCTCTCCCCTTCGATCCCCTCTGCCCGAGTGTGCTCGCCGCTGTTCACCGTCGTTCCCGCGGCCACCGTGCCCCGATTGCCCCAACGACGTGCCCGAACGGCTCCCCGCCGTCGACTACGTCGACTACGCCATCGGGAACGAGCCGAGCGCCTCTGCACCGACCTCCTCGAGCTCGTCTTCAACCTTCGGGTCGCCGGCGGTCGTCGCCGATTCCGGCTACCCCGCGCCCCCCCCCCCCCCGAGCTCACTGCCACTCCCTACGGCTCCGCTGTGAGCTCCCGCTTATCCTCCCCCTCTCCGTTAGCTCGCCCGCGTACCGTAGCCGCTGTTTCCACGCGCGCCCGAACGCCGCGCCGCGGAGCTCGCCGCCGGCGGGTCTCCGGTGACCAAATGGTCACGGGCGTAGGCCCGCTAGTTCGACCGCATCGTGCCGCACCCGCCTAGCTAGATAGTTCGGCCGCTCACGCGCTCTAACGCCGCACCCGCCCCAGCCCGTAGCACCTCGCCGCCGGCGAGCTCGTAGCGCTCGCCCCCGCCTGTTCCAGCCCCTCCGGCCACCACCGTTGGACGCGCGGCGCCGAGCCGCATCGAACGCGCCCAGCCACGCCCCCGCAAACCCCCTGTGCGTGAAACCCGCACCCCTCCCGAGCCGCGCCGCCGCGTTTGGCTCGCCGGAGTTGCTCCGGCCGCCGTACTGACCTGCCGCCGATGTGGCTGGCCTGGGGCCACCCCAGTGCCCCTGCCAGTGGGCCCTGTGGGCCCCGTTGACTGTGTCAACGTGCTGACTGGGCAGGCCCAGTCACTGACATGCGGGCCCCGCCGCAAAAATTAAAAAAGAAAAAGAAAAAGAAAAATGTTTTATAAATAAAAATAATTAGATTAACTAATCACTCACTGACATATGGGGCCCACCCCTCTAATTAGACTGTTAGTTTAAACAAATATTAGACTAACAGAGGCTGACATGTGGGTCCCACTGAACCCACCTGTCTGGTTTGACTGGTCAGCCGACCTGTTGACCTGCTGACGTCAGCATTGCCTCATGCTGACGTCATAATTCATTTTTGCTTAATATAAGTAATTCCAGAAATTCAAATAAACTTTGAAAATTCATATCTTTTAAACCGTAACTCGGATGAAAATGTTTTCTATATGAAAGTTGCTCAGAACTACGAGACGAATCCGAATACGCAGTCCGTTCGTCCACCACAACCCCCTAACCTATCGAACTAGCAACTTTCCCCCTCCGGTCCGTCTGTCCGAAAACGCGAAACATTGGGAATACCTCCCGGATGTTCCCCCCCTTCGCCGGTACCACCTACTATCGCGTTAGGGCACACCTAGCACCGCTCATTGTCATGTCACGCATCGTCATGCTTATGTTTGCATTGTATTTACTGTTTCTTCCCCCCTCTTCTCTCCGGTAGACTACGAGACCGAAACAGCTGCTGTCCAGTTCGACTACGGAGTTGACGACCCCTCCTACTTGCCAGAGCAACCAGGCAAGCCCCCCCTTGATCACCAGATATCGCCTACTCTTCTCTATTCTGCTTGCATTAGAGTAGTGTAGCATGTTACTGTTTTCCGATATCCTATCCTGATGCATAGCCTATCCTTGCTACTACTGTTGTTACCTTTACCTGCAATCCTACATGCTTAGTATAGGATGCTAGATTTCCATCAGTGGCCCTACATTCTTGTCCGTCTGCTGTGCTATACTATCGGGCCGTGATCACCTGGGCGGTGATCACGGGTATATACTTATATACTTTATACATGACACATGTGATGACTAAAGTCGGGTCGGCTCGTAGGAGTACCCGCAAGTGGATCTTTGTGGCGGAGCGACAGGGCAGGTTGAGACCACCCAGGTGAGAGGTGGGCCTGGCCCTGGTCGGCGTTCGCGGTTACTTAACACGCTTAACGAGATCTTGGTATTTGATCTGAGTCTGGCCATTTGGTCTATACGCACTAGCCATCTACGCGGGAGTAGTTATGGGTATCCCGGCGTCGTGGTATCAGCCGAAGCCTTCTTGACGTCAGCGACTGAGTGGCGCGCGCCGGATTGGACTGGAACGCCACTAGGCTAGGTCTGCTTCCGGCCGCGTACGCAACATGCAGGTGTGCATAGGGCGATGGGCCCAGACCCCTGCGCGCATAGGGTTAGACCGGCGTGCTGACCGCTCTGTTGTGCTTAGGTGGGGCTGCGACGTGTTGATCTTACGAGGCCGGGCATGACCCAGAAAAGTGTGTCCGGCCAAATGGGATCGAGCGTGTTGGGTTATGTGGTGCACCCCTGCAGGGAAGTTTATCTATTCGAATAGCCGTGTCCCTCGGTAAAAGGACGACACGGAGTTGTACCTTGACCTTATGACAACTAGAACTGGATACTGAATAAAATACACCCTTCCAAGTGCCAGATACAACCCGGTGATCGCTCTCTAACAGGGCGACGAGGAGGGGACCGCCGGGTAGGATTATGCTATGCGATACTGCTTGGAGGACTTCAATCTACTTTCTTCTACATGCTGCAAGATGGAGATGGCCAGAAGCGTAGTCTTCGACAGGACTAGCTATCCCCCTTTTATTCTGGCATTCTGTAGTTCAGTCCACTGATATGCCCCTTTACACATATACTCTTGCATATGTAGTATAGCTCCTTGCTTGCGAGTACTTTGGATGAGTACTCACGGTTGCTTCTCTCCCTCTTTTCCCCCTTTTCTTTTCTATCTGGTTGTCACAACCAGATGCTGGAGTCCAGGAGCCAGACGCCACCGTCGACGACGACACCTACGACACTGGAGGTGCCTACTACTACGTGCAGGCCGCTGACGACGACCAGGAGTAGTTAGGAGGATCCCAGGCAGGAGGCCTGCGCCTCGTTCGATCTGTATCCCAGTTTGTGCTAGCCTTCTTAAGGCAAACTTGTTTAACTTATGTCTGTACTCAGATATTGTTGCTTCCGCTGACTCGTCTGTGATCGAGCACTTGTATTCGAGCCCTCGAGGCCCCTGGCTTGTATTCTGATGCTTGTATGACTTATTTATGTTTTAGAGTTGTGTTCTAATATCTTCCCGTGAGTTCCTGATCTTGGTCGTACACATTTGCGTGCATGATTAGTGTACGGTCAAATCGGGGGCGTCACAAGTTGGTATCAGAGCCGACTGCCTGTAGGAATCCCCCTTTCCACACTCCTTGGCCGAAGTCGAGTCTAGACATTACAAAACTTTTACTAACATGGCTGTGTGTCTTACGGGCCCACGTCGCCATTGGGTGGTACTAGTATCTTTTACTCCTCGACCTTTACTCTGGGACTCTGAACCCTCTTCTACTCGGGTTAAACGAATTTACTAACTCGAACACTAGGATCCCGTGACCACATTCACCCCAAAGTTGGATAAGCCATAGTTGTTTCCTAGAATAGTATATTGAACAATTCACACACTGTCATTTGACTCCTTTGAAACGTCTTTGCTTTCAGATGGAACCCACGAGGCAGGTCGTTCGTCACACGACGACCATTGGTGCCTCGGGATCACCTGCGGTGCTAGCTGAGATGATGACCTATCTGGGTTATCGCTGGCACCCTGAGTACACCGTCTACGAGGAGTACCAGGACTTTAACCAGGAGCAGTACCGTGCCATCGTCCACCTCTACTCTCGGGAGTACGACTCCACTACTGTGCTGCACACCGCACATGGTGTTGGTGTGACCATCGATATGGCTGTCCACGATGCTGCCTATGCTGCTCTGACACGTCTTCGTGGAGAGTATCGGGAGTTGGACACCTCCCCTTTCAGGCACATTGCTATCGCATCTGATGTTGGTGCGGAGGGATACTATAGTGCTGCCTACTCCACCGTCACCCGAGAGCCCTTCTACCATCAGCACCTTGTTCTGCATGCTGATGGGCTGGATCGAGCTAACCGAGCTCTTCGCCACGAGATGTACACCACCCGTCAGCACCTTTACCGTGCATGACGCTGCTGCACCCCTTTGTCCGATCTGGACAGGTACCGCGTACTGCGATCTACCCAGCCAGGACCGTGATGCCCCACGGTGTCGGTTGGCCAGAGGTGGGAGGCTACTCTCCCGCTCTTGGCCCTCTTCTGCCACCTGAGCGTCGGGCTCTACACCTGAGTATCCGCGGCCCCCAGTCTGCTGACGTCGAGGGCTATCCGTTGCCTCACTACCAGCTGTCGGGCTACGATTACCTCCACAGTACCTCTTGGGACTGATGTAGGCTTGCTTGTAGTATTAGTTGCAGTCGCCGCGAGCCTGTGTGCCGCCTATGATGTTTTAGTCTATGTACTGAACTCTATGTACTGAACTCTATGCATGACCCCTTTTGTAAAGTTATGCCGACTACTATGTAGTAGCTATCGTGCTCCTTTCATTATGCATGTTTCATCATGAATGATTCTTGTCATTGCAAATTTCTCAATGCTGAACTACCCCTGTTATATATTAGCAGGATGGTTAGACCAGGTGGTCGTGGTCGTGGTGGCGATGCCCCACCACCACCTGAGTACATGGCTGGTATGATCCAACAGTTTGAACTGAACCGCCAATTCATGGAAAATATGATGGCTCAGTTCCCTCGCCCCAATATGAACCAGCAGCAAGCCCAAGTGACTCTTCAAGATTTCATACGCCTCAACCCAACCATCTACCGCAGCTCAACTCAGCCTCTGGATGCTGATGACTGGCTCCGTGACATCACCTATGAGATGGAGTCTGCTGATGTAGCCCCTGCCAGCTATGTCACCTTTGCTTCCTTCTTCTTGAAGAGACCCGCAGCTCAATGGTGGGACAGCCACAGGCGTACTCTGCCAGCTGGAACAATCATCACATGGCCAGACTTCCAAGCTGCTTTCTGTGCCCGCTTCATTCCTCAAGGAGTCATGGACCGGAAGAAGCGTGAGTTCCGCAACCTCACCCAAGGCAACAAAACTGTCGAAGCTTATCAGCGGGAGTTTCTGGACTTGTCCCGCTATGCTGAAGAAGACATTGCAACTGATGCACGCAGACAGGAGAAGTTCCGTGATGGCCTTCAAGCTGACATCAAGCTCGCACTTCTAGTGCATGACTTTGCTGATTTCGCCACCTTGGTGAACAAGGCCATCAATGTCGAAACTGGTCTGCAGGAATACCAGAGCTCTCACAGGCGCAACCGTGACACGGGCTCATCTTCGGGCTCGCCCGCACAGAAGCGTAAGATATGGATCCCGAACAGCATGTACCGTCCAAATGCACCTGCCCCAAGGCAGACCTATGCCGCACCTCGTCTGCCTCCACCACCGTCTAGGCAGTCAAGACTTCCAGCTCCACCATCCCAAGCTCCTGTTCCCACTCCGAATAATGGCTTGTGCTTCAGGTGTGGTCAACCAGGACACCGTGCTAGAGAATGCAACCAGAACCAGAATCAACTGGCCCTTCGAGCAACTGGCCATGGTAACAATCAGCCCCGCAACAACAATGCTAAGTCTTATGGTCGTGCTCATGCCAACCACGTTGATCTCAACGAAGCTCAAGACCAGCCTGCTACTGTGATGGGTACACTCCTCGTAAATTCAGTACCAGCATCCGTTTTATTTGATACAGGTGCATCGCATTCATTCATGTCAGAAGATTTTGCATACAAGCACGACGTTAAATGTGAGGAGATGAACACCTCTGTATTGGTCAAAACCCCCGTGGGACAGTGTCAAACCTCCTTGGTTGGCATCGATGTCCCCGTGGAAATCGAAGGGCTGGAATTCTATGCCTCTCCCATTATCCTGAAGTCGTCTAACATCGACCTCATTTTGGGTATGTATTGGTTGAAAGCGCATACTGCTTCTATAGTTTGCGCCACTAAGACCGTCCATCTGCTACACCCTTCAGATGAAATAGTTGCTTACCAAGCTCATCTGGTGCAAAATGCCGAGGCAAGGCTCTATGCATTGAATGCATTGAACGCTGCACCACTCGAGGGCATTGAGAACATTCCCGTCGTGCGTGAATTCCTCGACGTCTTCCCTGAAGAACTTCCAGGGATTCCCCCTGCTAGAGCTGTCGAATTCATCATCGACTTGAAACCAGGCACCACTCCTATAGCCAAGCGACCCTACAAAATGCCGCCGCATGAACTCCTTGAGCTTAAGGAGGAAATCGACAAATCTCTTCGCAAGGGATTCATTCGCCCAAGTTGCTCTCCTTGGGGAGCACCTTCTCTCTTTGTCAAGAAGAAGGATGGGACAAACCGGTTAGTTCAAGACTACCGTCCTATAAACCAAGCTACCATCCAGAATAAATACCCCCTTCCTCGGATCAATGATCTGTATGATCAACTGGCGGGTTCGTCAGTGTTCTCTAAGCTCGACTTGAGGTTGGGCTACCACCAGATCCGTGTTCGCGAAGAGGATATCCCAAAGACCGCCTTCGTGACTCGCTATGGTTCATACGAGTACACCGTCATGTCTTTCGGTTTAACCAATGCTCCAGCCACCTTCTCTCGTCTGATGAACTATATATTCATGGATTACCTCGACAAGTTCGTCGTGGTTTATCTGGATGATATCCTGTTATTTTCCAAGAACGAAGAAGAACATGCTGAACATCTTCGACTTGTGCTGGAAAAGCTACGAGAGCATCAACTATACGCCAAGTTCTCCAAATGTGAATTCTGGCTACCGGAAGTAACCTATCTTGGGCATGTCATCTCTAAGGATGGTATTGCCGTCAACCCCGAGCGAGTTCAGGCTATTCTTGATTGGACTCCTCCCAAGAACGTTAAGCAAGTCAGAAGTTTTCTCGGTCTCGCCAGCTATTGCCGTCGATTCGTCGAGAACTTCTCTAAGATCGCCAGGCCTCTGACTAACCTATTGCATAAGGGTGTCAAGTTCCAATGGACAGACATATGTCAGGAAAGTTTCCAAGCACTCAAAGACAAGTTGACTTCTGCTCCAGTTCTAGCTCCACCTGATACTAAGAAGGACTTTGTCATTTACTGCGACGCTTCCCGTCAAGGATTAGGCTGTGTCCTAATGCAAGACCGCAAAGTGATTGCTTATGCCTCTCGGCAATTGCGCCCTCACGAAGAGAACTACCCAGTTCACGACCTCGAACTTGCTGCTGTCATTCATGCGCTGAAGCAGTGGCGACATTACCTTCTCGGTAATCGTTGCGAGATCTTCACTGACCACCAAAGTCTGAAGTATCTGTTTACTCAGCCAGATCTGAACCTCCGTCAGCAGAGATGGATGGAGCTTGTTGCAGACTTTGACTTGGGTATTTCCTATACGCCAGGCAAGGCTAATGTAATGGCTGATGCCTTGAGCCGCAAGTCTTACTGCAACCACCTCCAGGTTCATAAAGTTCAGCCCTCGCTTGTTGAAGAATTCAGGAAGCTGAACCTCCATATTGTTCCTCCGGGTGCACTCGCTCCCCCTCCTAAGGAGTTTGGCAAGGTGAACCTCCACGTTGTTACCCAGGGTTCCCTCAATACCCTAGTTGCTAAACCAGATCTCGTGGATAGCATCAAAAGGCTACAGAAGTATGACTCTGAAGCCCACAAGATTAAGCGCTACCTCGCAGAAGGAAAGCCCTCATTCTTCACCATTGCTGAAGATGGCACCCTATACTTCAAGGGCCGCCTAGTGGTGCCATGTGCAGAGAAGAACCTGGATATGACACAGGAAGTTATGAAAGAAGCTCATGATACACCTCTGTGTATCCATCCTGGTAGTACAAAGATGTACCAAGACATCCGTCAGAGATTCTGGTGGTCTAATATGAAGCAAGCCATTGCTTGTTATGTTGCTGAGTGTGACGTTTGCCGTTGTATCAAAGCAGAACATCAAAGGCCTGCTGGAACTCTGCAACCTATCTCTATTCCTGAATGGAAATGGGACCATGTTGAGATGGACTTCGTCACTGGATTTCCCAAATCACAGAAAGGTAATGATGCTATTCTTGTCGTCATTGACCGGCTTTCCAAAGTTGCACATTTCCTGGCAGTCAAAGAAACGATCACTGCTAGCCAGTTGGCAACGCTCTATATGTCCAGGATTGTTTCACTCCACGGTATTCCATTGGTTATCAGTTCAGACCGTGGCAGCTTATTCACTTCAAGATTCTGGGCAAGTTTCCAAGAAGCTATGGGAACTCATCTGTCATTCAGTACTGCGTTTCATCCTCAATCGCAAGGGCAAGTTGAACGCGTCAACCAAGTTCTCGAAGACATGCTTCGAGCTTGTGTTATTTCCTTCGGCAAGAAATGGGAGGAATCTCTCCCGTATGCTGAGTTCTCTTATAATAATAGCTATCAAGCTAGTCTGAAGATGGCCCCCTTCGAAGTGTTGTATGGACGAAAGTGCCGAACCCCTCTGAACTGGTCAGAAACTGGGGAACGTCCACTCTTCGGCCCGGATATTATCCAAGATGCCGAAGAACAAGTCCGCATTATTCGCGAGAATCTCAAGACTGCTCAGTCACGTCAGAAGAGTCAGTATGACCGTCATCATAAAGACATGGTCTATCAACCTGGCGAAAAGGCTTATCTTCGAGTCACACCTATTAAGGGTGCTCACCGCTTCGGGATAAAGGGCAAACTAGCTCCTCGCTATATTGGCCCATTCACTATTCTCGAAAGGCGTGGAAAAGTGGCATACCAACTGGAGCTACCGCCGAACCTTTCTCAGGTTCACGATGTGTTCCATGTGTCACAGCTCCGCCGTTGCTTCAAGGACCCAATCCGAGCTGTGGATCATGAAGTGCTCGAATTGCAGCAAGACCTCTCCTATAAGGAGCATCCGGTCCGCATTCTCGACCAAGCTGAACGCCGCACACGTCAGAAGGCGATCAAGTTTCTCAAAGTCCAGTGGTCGCACCATTCTGAAGATGAGGCCACTTGGGAACGAGAGGATCGTCTGCGCGAAGAATACCCCGCACTGTTTCCTTCTACCTCCTAAATCTCGGGACGAGATTTCTTGTAGTAGAGGAGATTTGTAACACCCCGAGAATTATGCTACAGTAACTCCCTGTGATTAAGCTAATCATGTTGCTAAACAGGGCTTGATCACATTTGAATCACATTCCTTTTCAAACTCCTAATTCAAACTTCAATTAAAATTAAAGTGGAAAATAAAAGTTTTCAAAAATTTGAACAAAAATGTTCGGTGGGTGCCAAATAATACACTGGTAATTATGGTGGAGAAAACACATTTTTATAAAATACCTAAATACTTTTAAATGAAATAAAACAGAAAAGAAAATAAACAAATAAAAAGAAAACAGAAAACAGAACAGGCAAAGAAAAAGAAAAAAAAAGAGAGAAGGCCCTCCTCCCCCCCTGGACCGCTGGCCCAACTGGGCCGACCCCCGGCCTAGCCGGCCAGCCCACCTCTCCCGCTCGCCCCCTCCCCTGTTCCCCCGACCGGGGTCGGAACAGGGGCCGTCCCCGCCGCACCACCTCGCCGGCGACGGGGAGGATAAGGGCGCCAGCACCCCCGCCTCCTCGGGCCTCTCTCCCACTCGCCCCGCTCTCCCCTCGGCCTCCGCGCCTCCCTCTTCCCCCGCCAGATCCACCTCCCTCTCCCCTTTGATCCCCTCTGCCCGAGTGTGCTCGCCGCCGTTCACCGTCGTTCCCGCGGCCACCGTGCCTCGATTGCCCCAACTACGTGCCCGAACGGCTCCCCGCCGTCGACTACGTCGACTACGCCATCGGGAACGAGCCGAGCGCCTCTGCACCGACCTCCTCGAGCTCGTCTTCAACCTTCGGGTCGCCGGCGTTCGTCGCCGATTCCGGCTACCCCCCCCCCCCCGAGCTCACTGCCACTCCCTACGGCTCCGCTGTGAGCTCCGGCTTCTCCTCCCCCTCTCCGTTAGCTCGCCTGCGTACCGTAGCCGCTGTTTCCACGCGCGCCCGAACGCCGCGCCGCGGAGCTCGCCGCCGGCGGGTCTCCGGTGACCAAATGGTCACGGGCGTAGGCCCGCTAGTTCGACCGCATCGTGCCGCACCCGCCTAGCTAGATAGTTCGGCCGCTCGCGCGCTCTAACGCCGCACCCGCCCCAGCCCGTAGCACCTCGCCGCCGGCGAGCTCGTAGCGCTCGCCCCCGCCTGTTCCAGCCCCTCCGGCCACCACCGTTGGACGCGCGGCGCCGAGCCGCGTCGAACGCGCCCAGCCACGCCCCCGCAAACCCCCTGTGCGTGAAACCCGCACCCCTCCCGAGCCGCGCCGCCGCGTTTGGCTCGCCGGAGTTGCTCCGGCCGCCGTACTGACCTGCCGCCGACGTGGCTGGCCTGGGGCCACCCCAGTGCCCCTGCCAGTGGGCCCCGTGGGCCCCGTTGACTGGGTCAACGTGCTGACTGGGCAGGCCTAGTCACTGACATGCGGGCCCCGCCGAAAAAATTAAAAAAGAAAAAGAAAAAGAAAAATGTTTTATAAATAAAAATAATTAGATTAACTAATCACTCACTGACATATGGGGCCCACCCCTCTAATTAGACTGTTAGTTTAGTTTAAACAAATATTAGACTAACAGAGGCTGACATGTGGGTCCCACTGAACCCACCTGTCTGGTTTGACTGGTCAGCCGACCTGTTCACCTACTGACGTCAGCATTGCCTCATGCTGACGTCATAATTCATTTTTGCTTAATATAAGTAATTCCAGAAATTCAAATAAACTTTGAAAATTCATATCTTTTAAACCGTAACTCGGATGAAAATGTTTTCTATATGAAAGTTGCTCAGAACTACGAGACGAATCCGAATACACAGTCTGTTCGTCCACCACAACCCCCTAACCTATCGAACTAGCAACTTTCCCCCTCCGGTCCGTCTGTCCGAAAACGCGAAACATTGGGAATACCTCCCGGATGTTCCCCCCTTCGCCGGTACCACCTACTGTCGCGTTAGGGCACACCTAGCACCGCTCATTGTCATGTCACGCATCGTCATGCTTATGTTTGCATTGTATTTACTGTTTCTTCCCCCCTCTTCTCTCCGGTAGACTACGAGACCGAAACAGCTGCTGTCCAGTTCGACTACGGAGTTGACGACCCCTCCTACTTGCCAGAGCAACCAGGCAAGCCCCCCCTTGATCACCAGATATCGCCTACTCTTCTCTATTCTGCTTGCATTAGAGTAGTGTAGCATGTTACTGTTTTCCGATATCCTATCCTGATGCATAGCCTATCCTTGCTACTACTGTTGTTACCTTTACCTGCAATCCTACATGCTTAGTATAGGATGCTAGATTTCCATCAGTGGCCCTACATTCTTGTCCGTCTGCTGTGCTATACTATCGGGCCGTGATCACCTGGGCGGTGATCACGGGTATATACTTATATACTTTATACATGACACATGTGATGACTAAAGTCGGGTCGGCTCGTAGGAGTACCCGCAAGTGGATCTTTGTGGCGGAGCGACAGGGCAGGTTGAGACCACCCAGGTGAGAGGTGGGCCTGGCCCTGGTCGGCGTTCGCGGTTACTTAACACGCTTAACGAGATCTTGGTATTTGATCTGAGTCTGGCCATTTGGTCTATACGCACTAGCCATCTACGCGGGAGTAGTTATGGGTATCCCGGCGTCGTGGTATCAGCCGAAGCCTTCTTGACGTCAGCGACTGAGTGGCGCGCGCCGGATTGGACTGGAACGCCACTAGGCTAGGTCTGCTTCCGGCCGCGTACGCAACGTGCAGGTGTGCATAGGGCGATGGGCCCAGACCCCTGCGCGCATAGGGTTAGACCGGCGTGCTGACCGCTCTGTTGTGCTTAGGTGGGGCTGCGACGTGTTGATCTTACGAGGCCGGGCATGACCCAGAAAAGTGTGTCCGGCCAAATGGGATCGAGCGTGTTGGGTTATGTGGTGCACCCCTGCAGGGAAGTTTATCTATTCGAATAGCCGTGTCCCTCGGTAAAAGGACGACCCGGAGTTGTACCTTGACCTTATGACAACTAGAACTGGATACTGAATAAAATACACCCTTCCAAGTGCCAGATACAACCTAGTGATCGCTCTCTAACAGGGCGACGAGGAGGGGACCGCCGGGTAGGATTATGCTATGCGATACTGCTTGGAGGACTTCAATCTACTCTCTTCTACATGCTGCAATATGGAGATGGCCAGAAGCGTAGTCTTCGACAGGACTAGCTATCCCCCTTTTATTCTGGCATTCTGCAGTTCAGTCCACTGATATGCCCCTTTTCACATATACTCTTGCATATGTAGTATAGCTCCTTGCTTGCGAGTACTTTGGATGAGTACTCACGATTGCTTCTCTCCCTCTTTTCCCCCTTTTCTTTTCTATCTGGTTGTCACAACCAGATGCTGGAGTCCAGGAGCTAGACGCCACCGTCGACGACGACACCTACGACACTGGAGGTGCCTACTACTACGTGCAGGCCGCTGACGACGACCAGGAGTAGTTAGGAGGATCCCAGGCAGGAGGCCTGCGCCTCGTTCGATCTGTATCCCAGTTTGTGCTAGCCTTCTTAAGGCAAACTTGTTTAACTTATGTCTGTACTCAGATATTGTTGCTTCCGCTGACTCGTCTGTGATCGAGCACTTGTATTCGAGCCCTCGAGGCCCCTGGCTTGTATTCTGATGCTTGTATGACTTATTTATGTTTTAGAGTTGTGTTGTGATATCTTCCCGTGAGTTCCTGATCTTGGTCGTACACATTTGCCCTCAATCGCCGTCGCGTACTGCCTGGAAAAATCAGACAGCCCGCTGGGAACCGCTGGCCTTTAAGCCATCTCCCGGGCGGGTAAAAAGGATGCACCCTCGCGGGGCACCTGATCATCATCCTGTGGACAAGAAAACCAAGCCCTTTATGGGACATAGAACTTTCTTCGAGGAATGGCTCGATAGGCCCTGTCAAATACACATGACGCCGAATACCGAACCAACACATAGCCTACGGGCATGTTGGATACTCCGGCAGGTGGCCTAGAGCGGCGAGGGTATTCTCACCAACAATACCCCGGAGAAGTACTCGTCGGAGGACGAAGATTTCAAAGTATTCACGGTCTTCGAGACCTTCTCATCAAATAAGGCGCAAAAGAGTGCTCTGCGACCTCGCCGAAGTCTGCCAAATAGCAGCAATAAACCCTTGGAACGATACGGCAATTACTTTCAATGCCGATGACGAACCAAGGTCCCGCGCAGTCCGGGCACCAGCCGCTTTGGTCCTAAATCCAACCGTGGATGACTTTCGGGTCACTAAAGTGTTAATGGACGGTGGCAGCGGGACTCTCCTTGGCGCGGAAGGCAAGCACTACAAAAAATACACTTCCGTGATGATACATGTTTGTCACAGTAGGTCACGTTTTCTGTGATGCATGTACATCCATGACAAATTTATGACAGAATCAAGATAGTCATACCTGTGCTGTCGTAGAAGTGTTACATGACATTACCAAAATTATCATCATGAAAGTGTCCACTTCCATGACGATAAATCGCGCGTCATTGAAGTGCTTTCGTCAAGGGTGACCAACACGTGGCATCCACCGTAACGGAACGCCGTTAAGCTATCGGGTCCGATTTTGGATCCGATAACCTGTTAACAGCCCCGACCAATGGGGATTTTCCATGTGTAAAATCAGCATTGGCTTGAGGAAACACATGTCAGCTCACCGTTGGGACAGACGTCATCCACTCATTGGACCCAAAGCGCCTATGATACGTTGACATGTGGCACGGCCCAACAGAGGCCCATTCCTGTGAAAAGGCCGGCCCATTTGACTTGGTCAAAAGGTGGCGGGCCGGCCCACGGCAAGCCTGTTAACGGCTTGTTCGCATATAGCCCATTTACAGCCCGCTAACCCAGGGCCCGTTTACGGCCTATCCGAATTAGGCCCAGTAGCGTCATCTGGGCCGTCCAATATAATTCCAGCCCGTTTGAACTTTCGGCCCATGTATGGCCCATGACGTCTTTTGGCCCATATGAGGCCCTTAGTAACCCTCAGCCCATTAACGGCCCGTGGTAAAACTGGCCCGTAGTGAACAGTGTATCACTTTATACCCATTAATGGCCCATTATTCCGTTGGGCCGTTTCTAGCCCATGTTATCTTTCGGCCTTCTTAGGGCCCATTTATTCTTGTGCTCATTTCCAGCATTCGTTTACTTTTGGCCCGTTACTGTCATTTTCTGCTTGTGGGCCAAATACAGCCCGTGGTTACAGTCGGCCCGTTTGTGGCCCGTTAATACGTTGGGCCATTTTCATAGCGTCATCAAATATGGCCTATTAGCGACGGCCCATTATGGTCGGCCCATGAACGGACGATTTCAACTCTAGCCCATTTACGGCCATAATGTGGTCTGTTATTGGCCCATGTTTGGCCAACTGATCATACGGCCCGTAGAAGGCCCATTGATGATACGACCCTTAGAAGGCCCATTGTGTCTACGCCTCGTAGAAGGCCCATTGTGTCTATGCCCCGTAGAAGGCCCATTGTTTCTACGGCCCTTAGAAGGCCCATTGTTTCTACGGCCCGTAGGAGGCCCATTGTTTCTATGGCCCGTAGGAGGCCCATTGTTTCTACGGCCCGTAGGAGGCCCATGTTAACTACAGTAAATATGTAGCCCATTATTAATGTGGCCTAGTTTTCAAAAATAGGTTATTCCGGCCACTAGCAAACCGCGGAAAAAGAACTGCACTGACTACAAGAAAACAAATAAACAAGACAACTGAAATAAATAAGCAAGTAACTTACGCTAGGCTATCACGGCTATTACACATATTACATCCACTGGGCATCAAAGTTCGCCACAAATGCAAATATAGGGAACAAAGCAGCTTATAAATGCCGCAGCAAAACAAGTCCAGAACTGAAACCACTTCAGAAGATCTCAAGAAACAATATCCTAGGTACCCATAATGCTGGCAAGATGCTTAGCAAGCTTATTAACTTTCTCTTGTTTGGCGCTTAAATCCTCCAGCACTTCCTGTTGCACCAGAAAGTATGCATCTGAATTCTGCAGGGACTTCCTCAGTCCTTCGGCTTCCTGTCGCATAACATCTGATCGATGTCTTTCAACTTGAAGTTGAGACTCAAGAAGCCGAACTGATTCAGGCAGCGACTACGAAGAGCTGGTGCCAGCAGTAGTAGCCAGTAACTCGAACACTACATCAAGACATGACTTTGGGGTTGTCTCAGTGTCTTCAATATAGTTTTTATCAGCTTTCTTGGAGAACAACAGGGATGTCTCACTATCTTGAACCTGATCTCCATTACTTCCTTTACCATTGCATAACGGGGTACTCTTCTCCAATATTTTATCCGCGTTCTAAAGGAGAAACAAACAAACACATCACAGGTTTTCAATGTAGTATATGAAACTCATTTTGGTAAACCAGTTCAGTAGTAAGGTGGACAGGATAACAGCATGAAACAAACATATATCTATGTAGTATGGTCACTGTATGGTCTATATCATTCTAGTTTATGTTGCCAAATCAAGATAGATACAGATCGAATCATATCTATTTAAGACAAAGCAGCATAGACAGAATATAAGTATGGGAAACTACACAGCAATAACAACACTTATAATGTGCATGGCATGAGAACATAACTGTTTATTCAATTGAAATTGAAATCAACATAGAGCAAGTTACAACAGCAAACACGTTAAAGAAACAGGTTTAAAACATACCTGTTGCGCCATTGGAGTTTCAATTGCATCCTTCAAATTTGAAATTAGTTGGTATGAGTAAATACAGTGATGCAAGAGCAAAGTAGTATGAACCATAGCTACGGAACCTGACCTGAGAACAATTCTTCTTCTGCTTTAAGCATTGACTTGGGGTTCGGAGTGGTGGTCCTCGTGCTTTGGGCACTGCAGTTGCCTTACTAACTGCTCGTATTTGGGTGCTCTGTGGTGGAGACGGTGCTGTGTCAACAGGAACTGGGTTACTATCTGCTGGGGTTGGGGTTAGAAGGGGTGTAGCTGGTTCTCTGTCCAACTGGGTAGGGGTATGATCTGTGTGAGTCTGGGTTATGTGTGGTGGGGCTAGTTCTTGGGCTAGTACAACCATGGTTCTATCTCCATTGACAGGTAGCACGATCTTTACTGAAGACCGTGTTTTTACTCCCACAGATACTGCCATCACCCCCTCCAAGTGAAATGGCTGATAAACAAGAAAAGTAATTGAATGTACATATATTGTAAGATAGACAGGTGCAATGGATAGTAGGGAAGAAAACAGGGCATGAAATAATTCACATTTATGTTGTCTAACCAAATAGAATAGCAGGGCATAATTTCAAATATATAATGGCTAATTAAACAGGATAGCATGACACAATTTCACATGTATGATGGCTAACTAAACAGGATAGAATGACATAGTTCAAAATATGATCACTATGTAAACAGGATGACATGATATAACTATACGATGTGTCTATTAAAGTGGTTGGCATGCCATAAATCACAAACATGCTGTCGATGGAAACATGATGGCATGATATAATTCACGGATAGAATGACATAATTCAAAATATGATGACTATGTGAACAGGATGAGATGAGATAACTATATTATGTCTTGAGAAAATGGATTGGCATGCCATAATTCAGATACATGCTGTCTATGTAAACATCATGGCATGATATAATTCAAATATATGATTTGTATACTAAGGAAGTGAGCAGAGAGCAATCGCATATATGATGTGTCAACTAAGGAGATGGCATTCAATATCGTGTATATGATGTAAAAACTAAGCATTGCAATACAACATATGCATGATATGGGTAATATAACCCTGCCAAGTTTGAGCATACACCTCAGGGGGATAATAGGACTAGTCATCTGCCTCTGAATCCTCCTCTGAAGAGCTATCTGTAACCAGCAACATATCTGCTTCACCAGGTAGCATTGTCTGCTCTGAGGACCTTGTTTTCACTCCAGATTTCTCCATCACCAATTCAAATGGCTGATGCACAGGAAGAGCAGTTGAATATACAAACATTGTCGACAAAAGCAATGAGAAATACAAAAAAATGACGACATGATATAATTCACATATATGACGCTTGGCCAAACAGCATGGCATTGCATAATTCACATATATAATGCCTTGCAACAAGATAGCATTGCATAATTCACATATATAATGCCTTGCAAAAAGATGGCATTGCATAATTCACATATATGGTAATTAGACACTAAACAGGTGGCATTCACGCAAATCATGTCTAAACTAACCAAATGACATAGCAATGCAAGATATCATACGCACGATATGAGCAACATAACCCTGCCAAGTTAGAGCATGCACCTCGGGGGGGGGGGAATAGGACTGGTCATCTGTCTCTGAATCCTCCTCTGAGGAGCTATCCGTAACCAGCGAGATATGCGCTTCGTCAGATAGCATAGTCTGCTATGAAGACCTTGTTTTCACTCCAGAATTTTCCATCACCGTGTCAAATGGCTGATGCACACGAAGAGTAGTTGAATGTACTAACATTGTTGACAAATGTAATACGTAACGAAAAAAAGGATGGCCTGATATAATTCACATATAAGATGACTGGCTAAGCAGGATGGCATTGCAAAATTCACATATATGATGTCTGGCTAAACAAGATGGCATTGCATAATTCACATAAATGATGAATAAACTAAACAGGTGGCATTCACACAAAGCATGTCTAAACTAAGCAGTTGACATATTTGATGTATAAAGTAAGCAATGCAAGGCACCATATGCATGATATAACCAACATCAGCATGCCAAGTTAGAGTGAAGACCTCATGGGGTAAATATGAGTGGTCTTCTGCTTCTGAATCCCCCTCAGAACAGTTATCTTCCTCTTGATTACGATCCGAAATGGGTGGAGGGGGCGCTGCCTTTGCGCCCACCATGGAGCGACGTCTGCATGAAATTTTATTGCCACACAAGGCTCGTCTCTTTTGCTCTACATGTTCAGTTCCATTGTGTACAATACTGACATGCATAGGAATAAAACATAGTGAGATTATGTAAGGAGTGCATGCACAAATCCAGAGTGATGATAGCAAACTGTGGATAGACCCAAAACCAATGATAGCAGGCACATAATAGCTTTAGTTAAAAAATGCAGATAATGGCTCCTTTAATGTTTGTTTGCACCCAACATGAAACTCATAGTAGACACCCAAGATTAACCAGATAGTAGACAAATAGTACTGATTGCTGCCCCAATATGTACTCCACAACCATTTAAAAACTCAAGTTTCAGCATAAGTTTGGACCTGAGTCGAAGTGTAATAGGTGAACACGACGATAAAGTAGCATGTCATCATATTAAGCGATGAATAACGTAAGCACACACGGAAGAGTGCGACCTCTCTTGCGGACCCGTGTAGTCCTCAAGGTCATCTGCTCAGTTGATGATGGTAATGCAGTGGGAAGAAGATCTGAGGCGGCGAAAGACAGTCTGGAGAGCGGATCCCTGCTGTGGTGAACCCTTCCATCGTTGGAGCAGCTGAGCTGGGGTGGAACACAGCACCGCAGGAGCAGGACAAACCACACAAGGTTTTCTTTGACACATATCTGTAACAGAAGTAATTGTGTAAGGGGTTGTTTGAATTTGAGGATTCTAACAATGCAGGGATAGGAAATAGACATGAATAGGATAGGAATGCATGTGCAAAACAGAGAATTTAAAAACATAGGATTTCTGCCAATCTGGGTGTTTGGTTCACAAGAATTGGAAGATCACAGGATGCAAAGAAGCATGGTGAGATTAAGTCAAACCACAAGAAGTGTACAACCTCTTTGGCGAAGCCATGTCGATCTCAGCGTGATTGGGTTGGCCGGTGAGGATGCTCCGGCTGACTTGGCTGTCGGAGGAGGGGAAGAAGATCTTAGGCGTCTGGAGATGGAGCCCGAGGTACTGCTCCGCTGTGATGGAGGGTTTCGTCGTTGGAGCAGATCCGGTGACTTGTACGACGCTGAGGCTGAAGCAGGACAAGAGAGACAACGTTAACCTGAGTGGAATTCTAATAGCATCTCCAATAGATGACGTAAAATACATAACCACAAAGTGCTAGATGTATACATCAGCCGCTCATCTCCGAACTTAACTGTCGAAACTGAATTTAACTGTCAAAACTGAACTTAACTGTCGAAACTGAATTTTGCTGTCAAAACTGAATTTTACTGTCAAAACTGAACGCACTAGAGGTGAGGCTACACGTCAGTCGACTGACTTTTTCATCTCTGGTCAGTCGATTTTGCAGCCGTTGGATACGAAATGAAGGGCCTGCAGTTCATCTTCAACCTCCACCCCCCCTGAGCCACCAGCCACCACCAGCCAAACAGCCGCCCCCCGCCGCCCGCGGCCGGCGATGCGCCGCCCCGCCCGACCCAAAAACACTCCCCACCGCCGGTCCGCCGCCGCCCCAGCCATCCCTCTAGGCCCCCCGTGCCGAGCTTTTTCTTCGGCGATCCCCACGCCACCGCCCCACCACCGCCGGCGACCACCGCCCCCACTCTGAACCCTAAGATAGATAGTGGGGTACTTCTCCAGCGAGCCCCCCTCCCCGCTGCGGCTAGTTCTTCCTTAACTCCGGCTAGCCCCCCCCCCCCCCCCCGCCTGAAAATCGACTGACCCAAAAGTTAATTCAGTCGACTGAAGTGTAGCTAAACCGGAGCAGCATCGCAAGCAAGAGCAAGAGCGAGAGCAGCAGCGCGAGCAAGAGCAGACCAGGCAGGGGACCAAGAGCAAGAGCAGAGAAGCAGCGCGAGCGAGAGCTAAAGTAATAGCAGCTCCTACTGATGTGGACGTCGCCGCTGAGGGAGCGACGCCATGGAGGATGTGGCCGGCGACGCCGCGGTGGATGGAGCCGCGCTGTGTCGGCTCGGGACCGAGCGCCGGCAGCACCGTGAGATCGAATCAAAAAGAAAATGCGGCGATTAGTGTACAACCTCTTTGGTGGCGCCGATTAGGCCGCAACTTCATCCGAGGAAACGGTGATGCTGATGCTCTTCCGGTGGTGTAGGTGAAGACGGTGGTGTGGGAATGGAGGTGGCGCGAAAGACGAGGGGAACATCGGGGAAGCTCCTTGGAGGTGGAGGACGGGGTGGCTGAACCGGCAGGACGACCAGATCGACGACGGAGCCTCTTCCCCGGTACGGTGGATAAGGGACGTCGAGGTGTTGATGTGGACGACGTCGTCGGGGAAGAGGCTCCGGCTGGGTGGCGGACGGAGGAGGGTGTGGGGCTTCGCGGGTTTTCCCGGCCTCGGTGTACGAATGGGTGGGCGGATGGGATGGGAGTGGGGAACCATCGCTTAGGGACGCGCTTGTCCGAAATGTGGGGTAAGTTACAAAAGTACCCCCACCGATTTGAGGCGGTTCTTTCGGTTCAGGGGTATCACGGGAATTTCGCGTGTCGGGATTTCACAGGAGGTGGAGTTTTCGCGCGTGTTGTAATTCTGGAATAGCAAGGCGCGGGTTGAGATGGAGGGAGTTGTCGGAGCACAACGAGACAAAGATATATCTTAAATATTTCGGGCTAACAAGGCGCGGGTTGAAATTTCCGGACAAGCCTAACGTGTACTGTACCAAATCAATTCGCACTACAAATGTCATTCAAAACTTTGAATCCATGTCATGTTCAATTGAAATATTTCGCTACGTGTATAATGCATGCAACCTAGTACTCAAATGAACGTTTTAGTGCATTCCAAACGTATATACTACCGCTTCAATATGAACTAAATTTGAATTTGTTTCTCTATTTGAATAAGATCTACAATAATGATTGTTGTGCAGTCAAAGTGTTTGAATTCGTTTATCTGTTTTAATAAGATCTACAATCGTCATTATTGTCAAGTTAAACCATCGTTTGTGTATTATCTTCACATCACACCACATGATTAGTCTCAAGTTTCATATGAACTATGTGTACTATATGAACTCGAACTCAATTTTTTGAATCCACTTTATGTTGATTTCAAATCATAGTACATTTCAAGCTCTAGCTAGATCTTCACAAACTAAACCATGGCTCATATGTATAATGTGTTTATCACATTATGTATGGTGCCCCGCCGCCTACGCCTACAAGTATTTAGATGTGAGTTGCAAACACCACACATTACCACAAATTCAAATAAAATGTGAGAATGTTCGATATATAGTATTGTTTAGATTGTTCGATATTTAGTTGTAAGCTGCAAACGTCACACATTATCATAAATTCAAATAAAATGTGAGATTGTTCGATGTATAGTATGGTTTAGATTGTTCGACATTTAGCTGTGAGTTGCAAACGCCATGCATTATCACATTATGGTATAACATGTGCAAAACCAGAACACGCGTATCACCACTATATTCATGCATGCATATGTTTAAAACTCTATGATCTCCTATTCAAATATATGAATCCACTTTCATATCAAATTATGATCTTTGTTAGTCTCTTACACCCACACAATCCTCTAACCTTTGTAGCTACCACTAACTTTCTCTCGTGCATGCACACGCCCTCCCCCTCCCTCAGCATTCTATCCATCGCGCACATTCTTTTTTTTTCTTCTTTAGGTCGTTCTCCCACAGTCTCCACAACTCCTTTCCGACACACATGCACCGATCGATAAACCTCTCCAGCGATGTCTGCCTATAACATACACACGCACCTTCAATCTCCTCCTTTATGTGTCCTTGCCTCGTGTCTCTCATACAGTCCCACTCACGTGTAAACTCTCGCCCCTCTTTTCATCGATCTCACAACCGCACACTCCTCCCCCTATCTAGCTAGTAGCTGGGCCTCTCGCACCACCTCCTAGCTCCATTCTCTGTCTATCCGTCTCGCCGGGCCTTATTTGCCTCTAACAAATGGACGTACACCGACCGATCTCCCGCTATACATATAGCTAGCTAGGTCCTTATAACTCGTTTTTCCCCACGCGTCGATCGATCTACCTCATTAGTTATGTCTCTCCCTTCCTCCGAAAAACAACAATTGATCTACCGATCTAGTTAGGTTTGCTTACCAAACACATGGTTCCCGTTCATCATCCATGGATGTGTCCCAACAGATCTATCACGCACAGGCACACACAAAAACACATCCCCACTCTTATTGATAATATTGCAATTCCACCCTCAGTTTGTCTAGTAGGCCTCTCCCACCATCTTCGAGAAGCAACTCCATCACCCATCCAACACTCTACCCCTCTCCCTCCCTCTCTCTCTCTGTCCCATCCTATTTGCCGTCCTTCAGTTATGTATGGATGTCGACCGATCTCCCTCAAGACATAGCTGGGTCTCTCCTTCTCAACACATATACGAGTCATTCTACCTCTATAATTAGGCCTCTGCCTACCCCTCCCCCTACCCCCTTGCACACACACACACACCGATACATTGAGCGCTATAGTCATGTCTCCCTGCCACACACAAACTTGACCTATGCCCTCTGACGTTCCGGTAGCTAGGTCAGCCGCCCTATATCTTTGACTTGCACACACACACAATTTTGATGGCTCTCTTTATCGATCTCGCACCCACCCACTTGATCCTCTCTCCGACTCTATCGATATCTATGACCCCTCCCTCTCTTCTCGTGGATCGCCCGACCCTCTATATATGATATGGATAGGCCTCCATTGCACACACATTGCATGCAAAATTTTGTTTGAGATGTCATCGACACATATTCCCACAAATACATTCACGAAATCAACCTGCCCCCCCCCCCAAAAAAAACAAAAAACACTCACGAACGCACAAGCCATTTGTCTAGGTTTGTATCTCTCACACACACCCACGTAGGTGGGGGACGTGCACGAAGAGAAGAGGTGCACGCACGGCGCACGTACTCCCGTCTCTTTCCCAACCACACCCGCGCGGGTACACGGTGGAGCTCATTTCTGTACGAAAAGGCAGCCCACATGGTAACTTGACACGTGTACTGGTTGTCCACTAGATGGAGGGAGGATCATCTACCACGGGTGAACAAACAAATTGTGACTTGACGCGTTATGTTAAAAGAGGCAAACCATGTGGGGCCTACCTTAGAGGCAAGGCTCTATACACTGGAGTACTTTTGATGTGTCCCATCAACTCGCAGAACGAGGAGAAGCTTGCTTAGTACGCCGTCTCCCCCGCCCACGGGCGCGGTGGCTCGCAGGATGAGGTGAAGCTTGCTTACTATGCCTTACGCCCGCTCCCTCGCCCACGCGCGCGGTGGCTCGCAGGACGAGGAGAAAATTTTACTAGTACTCCCTCCGTTTACTCCTCGTCCCTACCTTGGTTAGAGAGATTATCATATTGTTTGGAATATATGTCCTTTAGTAGATTTCAATATGATCTACTAGTACATACTCCAAACACTTATGTATATAGACGTATTTTAGAGTGTAGATTCACTCATTTTGCTCCGTATGTAGTCCATATTGAAACGGACGTAATAGTACGCACTCTCCCTCGCCCCTCGACCCTCGCCACGTAGTGGACGTGCAGCAATTCATTCAGTCTCATATAGCCAGAACCATATATATACTTCAGTACCATTATTGCTCGACTTCCCGAAGAGGCGAAGAGCCAATCGCAAGGTTAATAGTTTGGAGATGCCAAGCGCAAGGTTTATAGGAGAACGAGTAGTGGGTGCCGCGTCATTTATAAATAAAGTTTTTTTCTTCAGTGGCACGTATGCAATATAAATAGGTTCATATGGAGAGAAAAGGAAACCGCTCCACTATATACATAGGCAGGACGAGCCTACACGGTTGCTTGCTGGGGTTGCTCTCTTCAGTTTTCACACTCTCTCGCACAAAACCACTATGGCCACATCTCTAACATAGGGGTGGATGCTTAGTGTAGATGCGGTCGCCGTCGCCGACGGCTAAAACCCACTGTCGGCACGTCCCGATCAGGGGTCCCCGCCATTCTCTCTCACAAAGCCGATGAGGTTGCCTTCGTCCATTGCTCACTGCCGCGATGTGGGTAGTTGCCTCCTCCCGCCGCCCTCCTCTAGGTTGAGCTACGTCCCGACATCCCTCAGGTACAACTCCCTTTATAGTCGGCTTGCACCACTGCTCCAGCTGCCCACATCACTCCATGTGGATATTTCTCTACTTCTTCGCCCCGCACATACCTCTACTGGCTTCTACGTACTATATTTGTGATGAGTTTATGTCTCATCAACTAGTCCCAGTAATCTTATTCTAATCACGCTTCTTCAATTTCTTTGCCACAGGGATGCTCATCTCGATTTTGGTGAAACTGCACAAAATGATCCGATGGTCGAAGGGTTGCAAACTTCATTTCTTAGGAAGCGCCGACGTTGCCAGCAAATTAAAGCCTGGTTAGGGTTTACGGTTCAAGGGCTAGGGAATGCATGGATCGTTTTTTTCTTTAGTTGTCTCTGTTTCAATGGCTAGGGACTGCATGAGTAGTAGTAGTACTGTACGCCTTACGCCCGCTCCCTCGCCCATGCGCGCGGTGGCTCGCAAGACGAGGAGAAAATTTAACTACTCCCTCCGTTTACTCCTCGTCCCTACTACCTTGGTTAGAGAGATATCATATTGTTTGGAATATATATTTCCTTTAGTAGATTTCAATATGAACTACTAGTACATACTCCAAACACTGATGTATATAGACGTATTTTAGAGTGTAGATTCACTCATTTTGCTCCATATGTAGCATAAAGTTGAGACACTTATTTTGGAACGGAGGGAGTACATATTTGCTATGATCTGTCAATCATTGAGATGCAATAGGATGCATGTTAGTCTCCTTTGTATTTGATGAAATGTTGCAACGGGCAACCTTGGACGCAAGATACATGTAACAGAAGCTGGAAGCTTCATAGCATTGTACTATCTCGCTGATAAATTACAGTACGTACTATACAAGCACTTCCTCCATTCCTAAATATAAGTCTTTGTAGAGATTTCACCATGAACCACATACGGATGTATATAGATGCATTTTAAGTGTAGATTCATTCATCTTGTTTCGTATGTAGTCCACCTAGTGGAATCTCTACAAAGACTTATATTAGGAACGAAGGGAGTACTATGTAAAGAGTTAGGTGTCGCACGATGTCCAGAAAATATGGTGATAGTGTGAGGTGGGCCATGTAATCACTGAGCCTGCGTGTTTTCACTGCTCTTGCACTCCTCCCCCGTAAGAATGGAGAAAATTGTAATCTAGTAGTACCTCCTTTCGCCGAAAGCGTGGGACATCCAGCAGTCCTACCACCTCAGTAATAATGACCAATGAGCCGTCAAATCACATAGACCCAACAGTAAGTTGGACGGACGAAGCAACCATCACTCTTGAATCCGCTTCTCCCTTCAACGTTGGCGCCAGTGAGAGGTCGCGTCTGCTCTGCCCGGGCATGAATGCGGCACCGATTCTTTGGAGCGGCGTTGACTGTTTCGGGGGGGAAGCGCGCGCGGGCGATGGAGGGGCTTTGGGTGGGCTAGGCTGGTCAGGAGCGGGCGTGGCAGCTGTCCTCCTGTCCCTACCGGACGCCCGGAAACGAGAGGATGCACCAAATCTTGCGGCTAAAATCGTACACTGAACACCATCTCTTTGTAGGAGTAGGTCGATCTGTCGCTCTCTCTAACACACACATGCTGTTAAATACACACACGCACACACAGGTTCATAGAATAGGAAAATCGTGCGAGTGCGAAGCCACAAGAAGTGAGATACAAATGGAGTACGTACAAGAAGAGAAGAGGCATCTCTTAGTTGTTTGGATTAATTGTTGCGTTTACAGACAGAAATCAGGGCTTTGATTAGAGGAATGACCGGTCAAGTTTCTCCTTCTCCTCCAATCTGCTTGCACCTTGGTCCCGCTGCACCTTCTAACGTGACTTATTACACCTAGACGGATGGAGTCGTACGAGATATGGTGGCACACTGACTTAGGTCGACTACAAGTGCCCAAAATTGTTTGCATGTTATAATAAGGATTCGCTTAAAATAGTACGTGAGCAAACAGAGGGATCAATTGGACAGTGTTCCCGAGCAATAGCGAGATGTGTGAGGTAAGATACACCGCTGGCGCTTTTAATTTTTCTTATTAATTTGTTTGTTTCACCCTCTGACTGGTGGGACCCAACGTACTACGTGGAGAGAGGTAAGGTGACTAAGGCTGCATTATTTCTGCACCACTGTGGATAGTCCTACCACCAAAGCCACATGACACGATTATGATTTAAATCCCAATGACTCCCACACACACAAAAAACACGGCATGCTTGTCACACGAATGCAGGAATGTATAAAAGGTTATTTTCCTCTCGTTGAACATAACGGGAGGGTTGTGTAGCTGGTTAGCCTGTTCGCTCATCAAACTTGAGTTCTCGGGTTCGATAACTACACTTGAGCATAATTCGTGCCAGGAGGATTCTTTGACTGGTCAAAATGGATGGATACGGAGCTATACGATCTCGTAGTGACCGTATAATCACCTCATCACGTATAAGCTGTAGCCTCGGCGCTTGTTTTCTAGGGTTTGCACTCTTCACACTCTCTCCAGTATATATATACACGTTGGAGCCTCAGCGCTTGTAGTTGCTCTCTTCACACTCTCTCACCCTCTCCAGATCTAAACAAGACTTCGTTGGCCTCTCTCCCCTCACTGCTGGTCTGCTTGTAGTTGCTCTCTTCACACTCTCTCACCCTCTCCAGATCTAAACAAGACTTCGCTGGCCTCTCTCTCCCCTCACTGCTGGTCAAAGAGCCGGCAGGATCCGTCCGCCGGGAAGGGAAGGAGGCTTAACGCCGTCGCCGTCGGCGAGGGAGGGAATCCACTACCGGCGCAGTTGTTCACTTTCACCCAGCAGCGGCGCGGGAGGGCCTCCGACCCCTTCTTCTTCACCACCGTACATAGTGTGGGTCGAACGGCCTCCGGTCGCCCACCGAACCACACCCCAAGAACCTTAAGGTATAGTTTACTTATTCCACATGCATTGCTCTAGCTGCATGTGGGCTTTTTTCGCTTCTGCACTCGAATCTAGGTGTTGGATCAAAAAGGAAAGTAGTGGGGAAAGTTGTATACCATGAATCTAGGACGTGGTTCAAAGAGGAAAGGACTGGGGGAAAGTAGTGGGAAAAGTTGTATAGCATGAATCTAGGACATGGTTCAAAAAGGAAAGGAAGGGGGAAAGTTGTATTGCATGAATCTAAGACGTGGTTCAAAGAGGACAGGAATGGGGGAAAGTAGTGGGGAAAGTTGTATAGCATAAATCTAGGACGTGGTTCACAGAGGAAAGGAAGTGGGGAAAGTACTAGTACAGACTGGCTATCCAACACCTACGTTGGTCGAAAAGGGAAAACAATGACAAACGCAGTACGCACATCTGTAATGAACTGATCTTTTGTTTTGGGGGACAAGGCTGTAGAGTTTGAGCAGGACTAGATTTGCTGCGCTCACATAGGGAAAGGTGTCTAAAGCTAACAAAATTGGGACCAACACAAATATGCTCCTTGGTTGTTTGTTCTTTGTTGCAACAGACTGTGCATCACCCCAGTACATCGGTAGATGCACATGGTGCTGGTGCGTCCACTGTCCCGTGCAACTCTTTAGCTGTTGTTAATCTAAGGCCCTATTTGGTTAAAAACTCCCTAGTCCCTACCTGCTTGGTTCCAGGGACTAAACATGGACTAGAGGTTATTAAATGACATGCTAAAAGACCATGTTACCCCTAGTAGTGAACTAATAGAGATAAGGTGCGATGCGTGGCAGGGTTAACTGTTGGAAAAGGTCCCAAAAAGACTCTCCCTCGGGGTCTTCTTTCTTTAGTCCCAAATGCCCACTTCTTGTTTGGTTTAGATGGGACTGACACAGACGTTTTTTAGTCCCTCCACCAAAATGTCCCTGTAAACAAACACCCTCTAATAATGTCGCTGGAAAATTGATGCAATGCCACAGTTAAAAGCAAATTACATGTTTAACGAATTTTATTGTTAATATAATCTCTCTGTTAATATTAATCAATGCCACCGTTTGAGAAATGCTACTGTCTTGCTTTCTTTCCCATTTAGATAAGGTAGATGCTTCTTTTTCTTGGCTTCTGTGTCACCCACCGTTATTGACCACTAGTTGTTTCCTTTGCACCTCTGTGTAAACAGGGTTATCTACTTCACCCTGTTGCCATTGTGACCTTTTGTTGCACTGCACAAAACACTTTTGTTTTAAGAGTGTTTTGTGCAGTTCAACCAAATTCACACCGACAACGTTGCTTGATTGCTTGATCTTAGTGGAACTGCACAAGAGGAGATCTTACTTCCTATCCGTGTTGGCAAATTTGGTTCAGATCTTCTTCTTGTGAGTTGTTTGAATTCCGCATCATGAGAGTTCAGTACTAGCCTTCTTTCACATGATTCAACAGTGTGCTTTCATTTTTTGTGCTACTTGTACGGTAATGTTGCTTGATTTTAGTGAACTGCACGAATGGAGACAAGACTTCCAATATGTATGTGCACCGTAATATCCCATTGAGGTAAGATAAGGGTATTTCACAACTGTTGGCCTGTATTTTGCCACTTTCATCAGAAAATTAATGTCATTGTTTAGTGCTATACTTGTGCAACCTAATTGACATGCCAAATCTTACATTGAAGGCGAAGCTTGTCTGTTATTGAACCAAGTGATGAAGGGGAAGAACAAGCGGAAGAAAAACAAAAATCAACTCCTGGTGCTGTAATGAAGCACTGGAACTGTGATGACACAAGTAATTATATATTTTTGCATCTTAATTTATTGCTATGGCTGGAACGAGCAATTGTTTTGCCACTGATTTGAAGCCACTCTTAATGTAATACGTAATTATCTCTACTTGTGCAAACAGGGATCTTCTTTGAAGATACCATATATTTTAGTGGAACTGCACAAGAAGATGTTGGAAACATTAATCTAACCGAGGAGTATATAGTAAGCATGGCCACCACAGTAGATAGCAACAGATGGTTCCGGACAAGTGCTTCATCTGTATGCTCTACACAATAAGCCTCCTGACAAAGGTTGGTACTCGCCCACTAATTTCATCCATATGATTGAGCTTTGTCATCTCTATTGGTGTTGTGCTACTGTTTAGATGCTGTCATCAAAAAGTGGTATTGTCCTTGATAAGTGCTTCATCTGTGTTGTTTTAAATATTTCCTTTCCTTTTTTTCGAGCAAACAGGGATGCTAGCATTTAGTTATCCTCTTGTCTTTGCACAACAGGATCATCCTCCTCTGAAGAAGAATATGGAGTACGTGAAGTGACTAGTTCCGATTATGCCAGGATGAAGACGCCGTGTCTATCTTTTCATCAGAAGGAGCAGTTGAAGGATGGTTACATTACCCCCCACAAGACCAAACTAACTTCAGCTCAGAAGGACTGACAAATCTCCATTTTCTTGCTGTGATGCGCGAGTACAATGTTGTTCTAGGATTCTTTCCGGTGAGTTCCATTTTTGTAAAAGTGTGCTCTACATGGACACGGTAGGTGCCTGTTTAAACTGTCAATTCATAGTACAGTTTGCTTTATACTAATCACTTTTTTGTATTTGTGCAAACAGGGGTGCTCAGCTTGATTTCAATGGAAACTGCACAAAATATTCATGAATACATGGAATCATTCATTTCCACCACAAGAAAGGAGGTGCCGATAAGTTCAAGGCGTTGCAACATATAAGGGCGAAATCATACAAGCTATGCGCGAATTTGGTTGATTTTGGTGGAACTGCACAAAAAGAACAGCTGGTTTATTTAGCACGAGGTGCCATGTCAATGTCCGAACTGAAGGCAAACCCTGCCCATTCCACAATCGTAGGCATTTGATATTTTGGAATGGGAAAACCTTGTCAAATTTTGCTCATTGATTTTAGCAAGAACACATGCGTTTGATATTTTCAAATGGACACCCTTTGCTGTGAGCAGCGTCGATGCATTTTTTTCTTTATTCTTTAGTTGTGAAGTAAATATTGGCTCTGACATGTGAATCGCTGAGATGCATAATCATCGATTGTTTTGAATGTTCTCTATGACATGTGAATCGCTGTGATTGCAATGTACAGGAACGCTAAAAAGCTATTCAAACTCTTTGTACTCCTTCTGTTCCTTTTTAGTTCGCACATTGTCCGGTAGCATACAACTGAAGTGCTCAAGTTCTCTAGCAAATGATTGTATCTCATGAGCTTGCTCAACCACGGAGCGCTCTTCAATCATCCTGTAATCATAGAAGTGCTCCATGATGTACAACTCAGTGCCAGCAACCGGAGGGTAGCAGGGATGGCCTTACTTGGACCCGAGCGGTGGCGACCTACCGTGTTCTACTCTTCCTCGTTTTCTATGTGGCGCGGCCTCGTTGGCAGCGGGGCGGGGCCTCGGCGGAGCGGGCGATGTCCTCTTTCTCGTTGCCGGCGGGCGGCGCCTCAGCGGAGCGGGGGAAAATCCTCCCCCTCGTTGCCGGCAGGGTGGCGCCTCGGCGGAGCCGGCGGTGTCCTCTGCCTCGTTGTTGGCGCCGCGGGGCCTCGGCGGAGCAGGGCCTCGTCAACGCCAGCGGAGCGGGGACTCGTCGGACCGGCATTGTCCTCTGCCTCGTCCTCGGTCTCGCCAAACAGCACCTCGGCCGCTTCATCGCCCTCTTTGTAAGCGGCCGCAGCCTCCGCCACCCGCATGCGGTACCGCCAGCGCTCGAGGCGGCCCTCGCGGGCGGAGCGGGACGAGTCGAGCAGCGCCTCCTGCTCCGCCCGCTCCGGGGCGATCTGCTCCTCCGCGTGCAGGTGCTCCTGGACGAGATGGTGATTGTAGGCGGCGTCGGCCTGCGCCTCCCGGAACTGCTCCTCACGCTTCTGCCTCACCGTGTCCATATATTGGGCACGGGCCTCGCCGATGGTCATGGTGCAATGCACCGGCGAGGATGGCGCGGAGGAGGGGGTTGGCGCCGGATCGTCGACTACCATGTTCTCCATTGGGACGTCGTCGTCCTCCGGCTGCCTGCCGGCCAACCAGTCGGCAGCAATGGCTGCCATCTCCTTGTGGTCCGTCGTCCGCCCGTCCCAAAGAGCGCTGGAGCACGAGGAAACCATGGTGGGCAGTAGTGGTGTGGACAGGAGAATATGAACGGATGCGGATGACCGCGGCTATGGCTGGCGCAGCAGTTTATATAGCAATGGTGGGCGGCGGAGGGACGGACGTGTGGCGCCGGAGTAGCCACCTCGGCAACCGCGTATCATTAATGTGGGCGGCAGAAGGACGGACGGCACTTGTGTCGTTTGAAGGCGGAGCAATCGCATGCACCGGGAAGCGGGGCGGGCGGCGCTGACCGTTTCGGGCGGAAAGCACGGGCGGGCGAGGGAGGCGGTCTGGGTGGGCCAGGGAAGTCAGACTCGTGCTTGGCATCGGGTCGGTCAAGCAGCCGGACATGCTGGCTCGCCAGCTACCTCGCCGAGCTGAGCGACGACAATCAGACGATGGACGTAGCTTCCGACCAGGAGCCGGCGCCACTGTCCAAACCGGTTCTGTAACATCCCAAATTTTCAATTTGGAATGTTATACATTAGGTCATCATTGCATATCATATTTTATTGCATTTTGGCTTGATCCTAGAAATTCTACGCAACTCAAGGACCCACCGAGAGAGTTGGGAATTTTGTTATTTTCATATTTGAGTTTTCTCGAATTTTTTAAAAGAGGATCGTTTGATTCTAATTATTTTCTCTCCGAATATTTCTTTTATGAAAATAAAATAGTGAGGATAAAATGACTTCCTCAAAATAAAGACGCATTGAAGATTCAATATTAAAATCAAATAAGATTTTTATTCAGAGTTTTATCGCAATTTTATTTGAATTAGGAAAAATATTTGTTTTCCAAAATTGCATTAGAGGCCCAAATAAATGTTCACCTTGTCTAGTAGATTTTTAGAGGACGGGGAAAATTTATTTCAGGATTTTTGGAGTCCGTTTAGTATTTCTTTTCTTTGTTTTTCTACGCGGAATTATTTTAAAAAAAGTCACCGACCTAACCGGGCCGTGTCCGACCTGGACACTAGCCCGGCCGGCCCTTTAAAGCCGCGGAGGCCCGAGCCGCCAGCCCCGCCACCCGAAACCCTAGCCCCGCCTCGAAACCTGCGCCGCCGCCGCCAGCGCCGCTCGCTGCCGCTGGTCCCGCTCGCCGCCGTCGCCGGACGCCGCCTCGCCGTCGCCGCCCGACCCCGCCGCCGCCGTTTCGCCGGACCTAGCCGGAGGTAGTAGCCGCCGCCGCCCTCGGTTTTCGCGAGAAAACCGATCGGTTTTTTTTTCAAAACCCTAGATCCCGTTTTTTTATTTTTAGATCGGTTTTTTCTGGTTTATTTATTTAGCGAACGCCCATTCGTTCATTTGTTTTAACGAACGATTTTCACCGTTTAGCCGCAGACAGCGAACGTTCGTTCGTTAGCCTGTTCGTCAGTTTTTCTTTTTCTCGGATTTTTCGCTATTATTTTCGATCGCGATTTCTGATCCGATTTTCGTTTTAGTTTATCTTTTCGCTCGTTTATCGGAATCAGGCGATTCAAGCGCCTAGAGTTTCGTATCGAAGCCCTCTTTCTGTTTAATCAACTTAAACAAGTTTTTGCCACTGTAAAATTTGACTTTAGTCCAGATTAGTAATCGAAGCTTGTTTCTCTCGCAGTTTGAGCTTTGTTGCTTCGTTTGATTTGATTCTTTTTGTAAACCGGAGTTCTTAAGTTGAACTTTCTGGTTAGATTTTCTTATTTGAGTGTTACACGTGCATCTGTGCTTGATTGCTTATTGTATGCTTGTTTGTCTGCGATAGAGTACCCGGAGTGCGAAGCGTGCTACTACGAGTCTCTAGGTTTCATGGATCATCAGCAAGGCAAGTAACACTTTGATCATACCTCTTTACTACCTAGTTTTATTGCATTAGATCAATCCTCAAACAATTGCATGGTTAGGATCTGATTAAATTGTGGGTTTGGGAAGTAGATGAGGTAGTACCTATTCACCTGTTTATTATCAAACCTATGGGAGTTACTTCTACGTTGCTTATGTTGCTATGCTATGCTCGTAGACGTGGTTTGGGTTTGAGTGTATTCATGACATATGTGAGTATTGTTAATTAATGGTTAACTTAAGGTGGCAACTTTAACGCACATCTGGGTGGATTGAGGCACCTGGGGAACCCAGTGTTGCCTGTATTTTTGGACATTCCGGGGTACCGTGTGATTCTCCTATGGACTGCCACCCAGGCTCAAAGGGATCATAAGATTATTCATGCTAGAAACTTCCGTGTGCAGCCACATGCCATTATGGGCTCTGGCATAGTTGAGTAAGTTGTGGGAAACCTTTCCACGATGGGCTAGCAGATGTAGGGGATTCTAGGTGTACAGGCCTATCTATCGGTGAAGGGGAGCTCTTCGGAAAGACTGTGTCTCGGTCATCCATTTCTCAAACATTATGTAGTGCGAGAAATCCAACGGAGGAGATGGAGTCTTGTGGGGAAAAGTGCGCAAACCTCTGCAGAGTGTACAAACTAATCATGGTTAGCCGTGTCCCCGGTTATGGACATCTTGAGTATCTAGTTCTTGGATTATCATGTGGATCTCATCACTCTTAATATAATTTGATTGGGTTTAATGTTGATGCTTAAGTGGGATTGAGTTGGGTGAATCTTCTCAATGTTTAACAACCACCATGATAGTTAAATAAAATTTATTCCGTTGTTGTAGGGAAAAATTGGCTTTCCGCAAAACAAATTAACCATACAGCCTCCACCAGCCATATATGCATGTAGTGATAGCTTTATTCTATTCATTACCCTTTTTGTGTTGCCTTGCCAGCATATTCCATGTGCTGACCCGTTTCGGGCTGCAACGTATCATGTTGCAGACTTTTCAGACGGCGAGTAAGGAGCCATAGATCGTTATCTTTCACTCAGTGATGTCGTTGGAGTTGATGGACTCACTTTATCTTTCAAGCCTTCCGCTGTTATCGTATTAGATGGCCTTAAGCCATATTTTATTGTAATAAGTTCTCTTTTGAGACATTCGATGTAATAAGTGTGTGATTGCTACTTTGTTATAAATCCTCAAGTACTCTGCGTGTCAGCATTACCGATCCAGGGATGACACTGATGCACAGAGATCAGACTGTTTGAGGTCTAGTCGCTATAAGATGGTATCAGAGCACAGGCTGACTGTAGGACACGACCACTAAGCTAAAGCCCTAGATCACTACTCTCTTCTCATTTCTGACTCCTCTCCTTTTTTCTACTCTTTAGGACGGCGTACGCAGGGAACAAGTTTGCACAACCGGATGAAGACACACCTTTTGGATGCCACTTGAAGGAAGTCACTAGGTACCTAAACATTGGAATACCAAGTTTCACCGGGACTTACAACGCCACATTACTAGAAAAGGAGCGCTGGATGATTCAAGTTCAAGTTCCAGGAAGGACATTCACGCCAGTCACTGAGCCCATAGAGTTTTCCTTTGACCAACCTGGAGTCTAGGAAAGAGTATGGCAGCCCACATCACCATGGGACGCATTGGAGAAGTTTACCACAAGGATATCAAGGATACTATCTACCAGATTTGTGGGCGCCGAGATGAGCAATGGGAGATGATCAGCACCAGGAAGGATAGATCGATTGCAGCTTTCATCCAGGAGTTAAACCAGCACATTCGACGCCAGGAGAACTAGATGTGCGCAGGCATGACAGATTTGAAGAAGGCGATGACAAGGATCACGGAGCTGGAGGAAGAACTCAAGGCTACTCGCGAAGATTATGAGGAGGAAATCATCGTACTAGTGGAGAAGAATGACGACCTGACAAGGAAGCTGGGAGTATTCATGGGAAACCCCGCGCTAGGAGGAGAAGATGATAGTTCCACTTGCCCGGAGAACTACATCATCATCGACGACACCGACTCGGACCCCAACGATAGCGATGATGACTATGTTGATGAAGCTGGAGCGGATATCATGGAGTCTTCGACCGATCAATTTTTCTAGTCGACCACCATATCAGTAGTAGTATTCCACCATGTATATAGTATAGTCCGAGCACTTTTGTAACGATAGTTCTAGACCGATTGTATGCCCTTGCTTGATTGATTGAGTGATATGTTTGTGTTTGTCTCATGTGCATATGGGTAGTGTTTTCCCCTAGACCTCATTCTACTCTGTTTTCTCATCTTTTCTAAACCCAGCAGATGCCTCTGAGACGCGACAATGGATTTGCTTTCCCACCGGAGCTCACTCAGTTTATCCAACAGCAGAATGCATTGATGCAGATACTAGTCTAGAATCAGAATCAGGGGAACAACAACAACCCACCACCACCACCACCTGTTGATCACTTAGCCCGTTTTCTAAGACTGAATCCGCCAGTGTTCTCCAGTAGCACCGAGCCGATAGTTGCAGATGATTGGCTCCGCAAGATTGGAAGGGAGTTGACCATTGCAGGATGCACAGCTGCGGAGAGAGTGTGTTTTGCCGCACATCAGCTTGATGGACCCGCAACATCATGGTGGGAGAATTTCACAGCACTTACCCCATCGACACTGTTACATGGGACCAGTTTCAGCAGGCTTTTCGCACTGCCCATGTATCAACAGGAGCTACGCCCATGAAGAAGTGTGAGTTTCGCAACTTACGCCAAGGAGGGCGCACCGTTGGCCAGTATGTGGATGACTTTAGTAAGCTAGCACGTTATGCCCCAGATGACGTCGCTACGGATGCAGCTAAGCAGGAGAAGTTTCTGGAAGGACTGAATGATGAGCTGAGCATGCAGTTGATGGTGGCAAATTTCAATAACTACCAGGAGTTGGTAGACAGAGCTCTCATGATTGAAGGGTAGCAGCAGCAGATTGACAACCGCAAGAGGAATATTCTGGAGCTCAGCAGAGACCCCGTTTTACCCCGAACTCGGGAGGACCCCTTCAGCATAACCATGGAGGTCACAATCACACTGGAGGAAGTTCGCACAACCATAGTGGCTCCAAGAACGGGAATGGTAATGGAGGAAGCAACAGACAGAACCGTTCCAACCCGGCAACGCCCGCCAAGAAAGATCTAAGCCACGTTACTTGCTACAAGTGCCAAAAGACTAGACATTGAGCAATATGAATGTCTTGAAGCTAAGAATGGAAACGGCAATGGAAGCTCTGGGAAGAAGCCCAACCCTTTCACCAGGGGACAAGTGAACCACGTTAACGTGGAGGAGGTTGAAGCCCAGCCAGATCAGTAATAGGTAAGTTTTGGTTAAGTCATTTACTGCAGTGGTTCTTTTTGATACTGGTGCATCGCATTCATACATAACAAGGGGATTTGTGGATAAGTATAAACTGCCCACCAAAGTTCTTAGTACACCTATGTTATTGAGCTCGCCAGGAGCAGAGTATATGGCAAGCCAAGGATGTTTTCAGATGCCATTGACCATAGGAAGGCATGTTTTCCCCTCAGATCTGATAATTTTGAAGTCACAAGGTTTGGATGTGATTCTGGGTATGGATTGGCTATCGATGTATGGAGGAAACATCGACTGCGCCAATAAGACGATTTTGCTCACCACCCCAGAAGGAAGAAGGATCAAGTATGTATCCCGGCATGTGCCGAATAGGACGCAAGTAAATCCTTATCAGGAGTTGTACAGGAGGAAATACCAGTGGTGAAGGATTTCCCGGATGTATTTCCAGAAGAGTTGCCAGGCATGCCACCGGATAGAGACATTGGGTTTTTGATTGAGCTTTTGCCAGGCACATGGCCAATATCTAAAAGACCGTACAGAATGCCCGCAAAGGATTTGGAGGAAATTAAGAAGCATATTAAGGAGTTACTGGATAAAGGTTATATACGCCCAAGTTCGTCACCTTGGGGATCACCAGTGCTTCTAGTGGAGAAGAAGGATGGATCGTTAAGGATGGTTGTTGATTATCGAGGATTGAATGAGGTGACGATCAAGAACAAGTACCCACTGTCAATTATCAATGATTTGTTTGACCAGCTGCAAGGAGCTAAGGTGTTTTCCAAGATCGATCTGCGATCAGGGTACCACCAGCTGAAGATTCGAGAGCAGGATATACCTAAGATAGCTTTTACCACGAGGTACGGCTTATATGAGTATACCGTTATGTCATTTGGCCTGACTAACGCACCTGCCTATTTTATGAACATGATGAACACGGTGTTTATGGAGTTTTTTGATAAGTTTGTTGTGGTGTTCATTGATGATATTCTGGCATAAAGAGCATTTGCGTTTAGTACTTGGGAAGCTCAGAGAACATCAGCTATACGCCAAGTTCAGCAAGTGTGAGTTTTGGTTGAAGGAAGTTGGATTCCTTGGACATTTATATCCGGAGAAGGAATAGCGGTAGACCCCACCAAAGTTGTCACTGTGACAAATTGGGAGGCACCCACGTCAGTTGGAGAGATCCGGTGTTTTCTTGGACTCGCATGATACTACCGGAGGTTCATTGAGAATTTCTCGAAGATTGCAAAGCCTATGACGAAGTTGTTCAAGAAGGACACCAAGTTCAAATGGACTGAGGAATGTGAGGCCAATTTTCAGGAGTTGAAGAAACGCTTGGTTACATCACCAGTGTTGATTCTGCCAGATCAACGCAAGGATTATGAAGTGTATTGTGACACTTCTCGTCGAGGACTTGGAGCCGTAGTTATGCAGGAGGGAAGAGTTGTTTCATATGCCTCCCGACAGCTTAAACCCCATGAGTTAAATTATGATACGCATGATTTGGAGTTAGCGGCCGTAGTGCATGCGTTGAAGACTTGGAGACATTTTCTCATCGGAAACCATTGTGAGGTATACACGGATCACAAGAGTTTGAAGTATATCTTCACGCAGAAGGAGTTGAATCTCAGGCAGAGGAGATGGTTGGAACTCATTAAGGATTATGATATGAAGTTACATTATCATCCCGGAAAGGCTAACATAGTAGCGATGCGTTGAGCCACAAGAGTCATGTCAATACACTCATGAAAGGAGAGTTACCCAAGGAGTTAGCAGAGGATCTTCGCGGGCTATGTTTGGAAATAGTTCCGAGAGGCTATGTAGCAGCATTGGAGATTCAGTCTACTCTGATGGATAAGATCAGAGAAGCTCAGAAGACGGACAAGGAGATAGCCGAGATTAAGGAAAGGATGAGCAAAGGAAAGGCTAAAGAATTTCGTCAGGATGAGCACGATAACTTATGGTTTGAGGACCGCGTATATGTGCCAAATGATCCGGAGATCAGGAAGCTGATTTTGCAGGAGGCCCATGATTCGCCATATTCGATTCACCCAGGAAATACCAAAATGTATCTGGATTTGAAGGGTAGTTTCTGGTGGATCGGAATGAAGAAGGATATTGCGGAGTATGTAGCAGTTTGTGATGTATGTCAGAGAGTGAAGGCAGAACATCAGAAGCCAGCTGGATTGTTATAGCCATTGCCGATACCCGAATGGAAGTGGGACAAGCTAGGCATGGATTTTATCACGGGATTACCCAGGACTCGTTCAGGCTATGCCTCGATATGGGTTGTAGTCTATCGTTTGACGAAAGTAGCTCATTTCATCCCAGTGAAGACCACTTACACCAGTGCTAAGTTGGCAAAGATATACATGACCAGGATCCTATGTTTGCATGGAGTTCCGAGGACCATTGTATCAGATAGAGGAACCCAGTTTACCTCAAAGTTTTGGAATCAGTTGCATGAAACTTTGGGAACCAGGCTAGAGTTCAGTACAGCTTTTCACCCGCAGACAGCTGGACAGACTGAGAGAGTCAATCAGATTCTGGAGGACATGTTGAGAGCTTGTGCACTAGACTATGGATCTAGTTGGGACGATAATTTGCCTTATGCAGAGTTCTTTTACAACAACAGCTATCAAGCCAGTTTGAAGATGGCCCCTTTCGAAGCATCGTACGGAAGGAGGTGCAGGACACCGTTGTTGTGGGATGAAGTTGGAGACCGACAGTTCTTTGGACCAGATTTGATTAAAGAGTCTGAAGAGAAGGTTAAGCTGATTCGCGATAGACTCAAGGTAGCCTAGTCCAGGCAGAAGAGTTCTGCGGATTCTAAACGCAAGGAGACAGTTTACAAAGTCGGAGACGGAGTGTATCTTCGTGTATCTCCACTTCGAGGAGTGAAGCACTTTGGAGTTAAGGGAAAGTTAGCACCACGTTTTGTGGGACCATACAAAGTTTTGGAACGTATGGGAGAAGTTGCTTACAAGTTGGAATTACCCGAAGGATTGTCAGGAGTTCACGATGTGTTCCACGTTTCTCAGTTCAAGAAGTGTCACGCAGAGATGGCTGATATCCCTCTGAGAGATACAGTGCCGCTGGAAGCGATTCAGTTGGATAGCGATTTGACCTACGAGGAGAAGCCAGTCAAGATTCTCGAGTTTGCCAGCCGAGTTACACGCAGCAAGGTTACCAAGTTCTGCAAAGTTTAGTGGAGCCACCATACCGAAGATGAAGCCACCTGGGAACGAGAGGAAGACCTACGGAAGGATTACCCTCACCTATTTTCTAGCCAACCCGAATCTCGAGGGCGAGATTCATCTTAAGGGGGGTAGGTTTGTAACATCCCAAATTTTCAATTTGGAATGTTATACATTAGGTCATCATTGCATATCATATTTTATTGCATTTTGGCTTGATCCTAGAAATTCTACGCAACTCAAGGACCCGCGGAGAGAGTTGGGAATTTCGTTATTTTCATATTTGAGTTTTCTCGAATTTTCGAAAATAGGATCGTTTGATTTTAATTATTTTCTCTCCAAATATTTCTTTTATGAAAATAAAAGAGAGAGGATAAAATGACTTCCTCAAAATAAAAAATATTGGAGATTGAATATTAAAATCAAATAAGATTTTTATTCGGAGTTTTATCGTTATTTTATTTGAATTAGGAAAAATATGCGTTTTTCAAAATTGCTTTAGAGGCCCAAATAAATGTTCACCTTGTCAGGTAGATTTTTAAAGGATGGGGAAAATTTATTTCAGGATTTTTGGAGTCTGTTTAGTATTTCTTTTCTTCGTTTTTCTACGCGGAATTATTTAAAAAAAAGTCACCGACCTAACCGGGCCGTGTCCGACCTGGACACTAGCCCGGCCGGCCCTTTAAAACCGGGGAGGCCCGAGCCACCAGCCCTGCCACCCGAAACCCTAGCCCTGCCTCGAAACCATCGCCGCCTCGGCCGCCAGAGCCGCCGTCGCCGGACGCCGCCTCGCCGCCGCCCGACCCCGCCGCCGGAGCCGCCCGCCGCCGCCGCCGTTTCATCGGACCTCGCCGGAGGTAGCCTCCGCCCTCGGTTTTCGTGAGAAAACCGATCGGTTTTTTTGAATCCCTAGATCCCTTTTTTTATTTTTAGATCGTTTTTTTCCGGTTTATTTATTTAGCGAACGCCCGTTCGTTCGTTTGTTTTAACAAACGATTTTCACCATTTAGCCGCAGACAGCGAACGTTTCTTCGTTAGCCTGTTCGTTAGTTTTTCTTTTTCTTGGATTTTTCGCGATTATTTTTTATCACGATTTCTGATCCGATTTTCGTTTTAGTTTATCTTTTCGCTCGTTTATCGGAATCAGACGATTCAAGCGCAAGTTTCGTCTTGAAGCCCTCTTTTTGTCTAATCAACTTAAACAAGTTTTTGCCACTGTAAAATTTGACTTTAGTCTAGATTAGTATCGAAGCTTGACTCTCTCGCAGTTTGAGCTTTGTTGCTTCGTTTGATTTGATTCTTTTTGTAAACCGGAGTTCTTAAGTTGAAATTTCTGGTTAGATTTTCTTCTTTGATTGTTACACGTGCCTCATTGCTTGATTGCTTATTGTATGCTTGTTTGTTTGCGATAGAGTACCCGGAGTGCGAAGTGTGCTACTACGAGTCTCTAGGTTTCACGGATCATCAGCAAGGCAAGTAACACTTTGATCATACCTCTTTACTACCCAGTTTTATTGCATTAGATCAATCCTCAAACAATTGCATGGTTAGGATCTGATTAAATTGTGGGTTTGGGAAGTAGATGAGGTAGTACTTATTCACCTGTTTATTATCAAACCTATGGGAGTTACTTCTACGTTGCTATGCTCGTAGACGTGGTTTGGGTTTGAGTGTACAATCTAATCATGGTTAGCTGTCTCCCCGGTTATGGACATCTTGAGTATCTAGTTCTTGGATTATCATGTGGATCTCATCACTCTTAATATAATTTGATTGGGTTTAATGTTGATGCTTAATTGGGATTGAGTTGGGTGAATCTTCTCAATGTTTAACAACCACCATGATAGTTAAATAAAATTTATTCCGTTGTTTTAGGGAAAAATTGGCTTTCCGCAAAACAAATTAACCATACGGCCTCCACCAGCCATATATGCATGCAGTGATAACTTAATTCTGTTCATTACCCTTTTTGTGTTGCCTTGCCAGCATATTCCATGTGCTGACTCGTTTCGGGCTGCAACGTATCATGTTGCAGACTTTTCAAATGACGAGTAAGGAGCCATAGGTCGTCATCTTTCACTCAGTGATGCCGTTGGAGTTGATGGACTCACTTTATCTTCCAAGCCTTCCGTTGTTATCGTATTACATGGCCTTAAGCCATATTTATTGTAATAAGTTCTCTCTTGAGACATTCGATGTAATAAGTGTGTGATTGCTACTCTGTTATAAATCCTCAAGTACTGTGCGTGTCAGCATTACCGATCCAAGGATGACACTGATGCACAGATATCAGACTGTTTGAGGTCTGGTCGCTACAGGTTCATGCCGTGTTCACCATAGAGCAGGTGCGGCCGCACTTCGACGCCCTAATGGCGGAAGAGCTACCAGCACAACAGGACCTGTGCTGCGACCTCCGTCTCCTCAACGAGCACCGGTGAACAAGCGAACGACAATGCCGTCGTGGACATGTGGCCCTATGATCCTGGCTTCCCGAATGAGCAGCGGGCGCTGTATCAGACCATCCGTAGGGCCCACGGGGCCCTCTCCGTCATCCTTTGAGTTGTTGCTCTCGCCGTGGCACCGCCGTCTCGCGTTGTCAACATGGTCAACAGACATGAGGATGACGAGATGACTTTACTTGGAGAGGATGACAGCAAGTGCCTCCTTATTAGTATATAAAACTATAATTTTTTTGCTTCCTAATGGTTTCCAGACATCACAGTCCCACACCAATGTGAACCTATGTAGTCAATAAACGAGAGAATTGCACAAGAAGCGGCCGACAGCTGGGACCAAGCAGCTCGAGCAGTATTTGTGTTTTTGAGGTGTGAGCACTGTAGAGTTTTTCTTGAGCGATGTTTAGCCCAGATATTAATTTTTCTCCTCTGAATAACAACGAAAACATCGCTGCAGCTATTAACTGGGCGGGCTGTGGCCCGTCTAGCCCAGGCCAGATATTAAAAAATTTCAAGCTGAAAATGGCTAGCCCAGCTATACTTTTTTTTAGAAATACCTAGGCAAGGTCAAGTTGTTATTCTCCGCCCCGCTGGGCTGCAAATCTTTCCTACGCGGGATGCATTAGGCTTAACAAGAAAATGGGCTTTAAGAAATAATAAATGGGATGTAATTATAAAAACTGGGCAGTAACAATAAAAAATGCACCAAACAAGTAATTACTTTATAAAATATTATTTTTGGATATTGAAAATTTTAATTTCATTAATTGTTGCGTGCGCAATGTTTCATTGGATTTTTACGTAATATAAATTTATATTGAAATTGTATTTAATCTGACTAGAAATTTCGGGATAAAAATATTTCGGATCCCATCAAAATGTGGGAAATTTTATTGAATTCTGTTTTGAACGGTTGGTTGAAATGGGCTGTACTTTTAACAAACTGTAAATGGGATGTAGTAAATTCCATTAGAATTCAAAAATTGGCTGCACATTCTTACAACTCACAAATGGGCTATAAGTGCTCTGCCCCACACTTGTGGCCTTAGTAAGTTGACGCGTCCCCTAAAAAAAGGAGTTGACGCGTATGCAAGGCTTTGTCAACTTATAGTCAACACACGGTTCTAGCAGCAGTGGCTGTTGGATGTCCATCCAACGGATGTCGTGCTTCTTCTTCAATCTCGGATATTCTAACTTCACCCGCCCAAAAAATGATTCCTCCCCCTGACATCTGGGGCGCACCATTTCAGAAGCTGACCTGTGGGCCTACTAAGTTGACGCGTACCAAGGGCTTTGTCAACTTAGTCAATATAAATGATTCTAGCTGCAGTGACTGTACGATGTCCATCCAACGGCCGTAGTGCTTCTTCAGCCTCTGGTCTTCTTGCTCCAGCCGCCGAAAGTAGCGCCGGTCGTGCCGCATGCTCCTACCTCTCGTGGCCGGATGTGCTGCCGCAGAGGCCTCACCGCCCCCTACTATTCCCACCGTTGGCCAGGCCCTGCGGCGACGGCAGCCTCACACCGCAGCCGAAGCAGTGAACCCTCGTACTCCTCTCCGCGCGGGCTTCCACTGCCGCGTCTTCCCCGGCTCCGCGTCGTCCCCTTCCTAGGCCTCGCCGTCGTCCACCGCTGGTGCTCTTGGCGCGGCGTGATCAAGGTGGTCAAGGAACGGCTTCCATCAGACGTGGACTGCACGTGGAGAGGCTGACAGCTGGGTCCACGACGGCAGCAAGGAAGTGCCTCCTTATTACGCGGAAAATAATGATTCCTCCACCGGACGGGCCACCGTATTTCGTGAAAAAAACGTTTCCCCCTGACTGCTGGGACCCACCGGACGGGCCACCCTATTGCACAAAAAAACGTCCCCCCTCCCCCCCGCTGTCAGCTCGGACCCACCGGAAGTGCCTCCTTATTACGCACAAAAAAATGAATACTCCCCCTGCTGGTTGGGACCCACCTTGGTGGGAGGCTGACTTGTGGGCCTACTAAGTTGACGGGGACGGAGTGCTTTGTCAACTTAGTAAATATGAACGATTCTAGCTCCAGTGACCGTACGATGTCCATCCAACGGCCGTAGTGCTTCTTCAACCTCTGGTCTTGTTGCTCCACCCGCCCAAAGCAGCGCCGGTCGTGCTGCATGCTCCTGCCTCCCGTGGCCTACTGCGCTGCCGCGGAGGCCTCACCGCCCCCTACTATTCCCACCGCTGGCCATGCCCTGCGGCGACGGCAGCCTCACAACACAGCCGAACCAGTGAACCCTCATACTCCTCTCCGCGCGGGCTTCCACTGCCGCGTCTTCCCCGGCTCCGCGCCGTCCCCTTCTTAGGCCTCGCCGTCGTCCACCGCCCTGCTACTCTCGGCGCGGCGTGGTCAACATGGTCAAGGAACGGCTTCCATCGGACGTGGACTGTACGTGGAGAGGCTGACAGCTGGGTCCACGGCCGCGGCAAGGAAGTGCCTCCTTATTACGCGCAAAATAATTATTCCTCCACCTGACAGCGGGGACCCACCGGACGGGCCACCGTATTTCATGAAAAAAACGATTCCCCCTGACTGCTGGGACCCACCAGCTACATCTTCGCACACAAGGAAGTGCGTCCGGGCAAAAAAAATGATTCGCCCCCTTGACTGCTGGGACCCACCAGCTACATCTTCGCAAGCAAGGAAGTGCCTGACAGTCGGGATCCACCTGGTCGAAGCGTACGTAGCGTTGTCATTCTGGTCGCGAACGTGTACGTACATACTGGTCGATGTAGAGGCGCGCACGTGTCGTAGTAGAGGCGCGCACGTAGCATGTACACGTACGTACAGCGGCCAGTGTGGAAGAAAGAAAATACGGCCACGTACGTACATATGGGCAGGATCTCGAATGCCTACTCGCGCATACGTACGGCCAGGGCTCGTGTACATGGCTGGGTCGAAACGGAGAAACAGCGTCGTCGTCGTGTTCATGGGGAGCTAGCCGGCTGGGTCTTAAACGGAATGCGTCGTCGTGTTCATCGGGAGAGCTTGGACGGAACAGCCGATGGAAACGAGGCCTGGCGTACCGCAGAACGGAGGAAACGGCCTTGTGTTCGACCGGCCACGCTCGAAATGGGATCTTGTTCATCGGGAGGGGTCTGGCGTACCGCAAAACGGAGGAAACGGACCTCATACGGTCGAAACGGGGGTCCTGTTGATCGGGAGGGGTGTGGCGTACTGCAAAATGGAGGAAACAGACTTTTGTTGGAGTGCTACTATCGAAACGGGGGTCCTGTTCATCGGGAGGGGTGTGGCGTGCCGCAAAACAGGACTCCACGGGATACTGTTCATCTCCACCGTCGACCCCCTCCAGCCTCCCACGGGCTACTGTTCATCCACCGTCGACCTCCTCCAGCCTCCACCTGCGACTGTTCATCCACGGGCTCCTGTTCATCCAGCCTCCACCGCGCGCTACTCCACCGGCTACTGTTCAACCAGCCCTCTCCACGGGCTCCTGTTCAACCACCCCTCCACGGGCTACTGTTCATCCCGCCCTCCACCGGCTACTGTTCATCCTGCCCTCCACCGTCTACTGTTCATCCAGCCCTCCACGGGGTGGTCCTATTCATGCAGCCCTCCACGGGGTCCTGTTCATCCAGCCCCAACCGGCTCGATCAATCGGGGTCCTGTTCATCCAAAGGCAACACCACGGGGTCCTGTTCATCCACCCCCACCGGGAACTGTTCATCCAAACCCCCCCCCCAGCAACGCTCACTGTTCATCCAGAGGCAGCATCGATCGGCTTCAGTTAGCAGCAGTAGCGAAGGAATCGCTCGATCGGGTTCAGTTAACAACCATCGATCGATCGCTCGGGTTAAGTAACGCGTAGCCTGCAGTGCAATCGCTCGGGTTCAGTTAGAGCCCAACGCCTTGCACCCACGCGCGTGCGTGTACGAGAGAAACGCGCATCGCTCGGCCCCGACCACCCACCGTAACCGGGAACACCCCGATATTTTCCTCGCCCTCGCTTCTATCACGGTTTTTTCCGTCATGGACGGCCCAAAGAATGTCATGCAGCTGCGTCTCCGGCCCGCCCAGGACGAAAAGCCAATTTTCTGTCATGATTTTTTGTCGTAGAAGTAGGACCCCACCACATCTATGATGATACCGGGTTTTGTCACAATTATCATCATAGAAGTGTCATAAGTATGACAGAAAAAAATTGTTCGGCCCAAAATGTCACGGATGTGTCTTTTTTTTGTAGTGAAGGTTGGCGTGCGGATATGAAGATTCCTTTCTCTATAAACCGACTTTGTACAACCCTAGCCCCCTCCCGGTGTTTATATAAACCGGAGGGTTTAGTCCGTAGAGGCAATCATAATCATACAGGCTAGACATCTAGGGTTTAGCCATTATGATCTCAAGGTAGATCAACTCTTGTAACCCCTATACTCATCAAAGTCAATCAAGCAGGAAGTAGGGTATTACCTCCATCGAGAGGGCCCGAACCTGGGTAAACATTGTGTCCCCTATCTCCTGTTACCCTCGATCCTTAGACGCAAAGTTCGGGACCCCCTACCCGAGATCTGCCGGTTTTGACACCGACATTGGTGCTTTCATTGAGAGTTCCACTGTGTCGTCGTCGAGAGGTTCGATGGCTCGCCTTGTCATCAAAGACAGTATCACTTCCGGAGGAGCCCTAGTTTCAGGGCAAACCCTGCGGCTTGGCGACTTCACCGTGGGTGCCCGTTCAGCCGTTAAGCCGAAAGCAACACCCAAGTCACCGAAAACCCTCTCCGTATCAGCCCTGCATGCTCTGACAAGATGGATCCGGCAGATTTATCGTCCTTGAATGAGTTGCTAGATCGCATCGCCGCCCGGGGGGTCTCACTGACTATGATCGGATCGGGCTTAAACCTGACTAGAGAGAAATTAAAACTCTGCCAATCACCCATCGGGTAGCGGTTGTGGAAGAGCAAGCTCACAATAACTCTTCTCCTACGCTGAGAACAAACTACGTTCGGATTCCCGAACCCGGAAAACCAGATACCCGTCCTTGAGAGGACACTTCCTGTCCTCCGAACACAAAATCGGACATAAAGCCTGAGAACTCACTGGACACTCTGGAGCCTGGGCTGGTAACCTTGAAAATTCTTCAAACTCCGGATTCCACAGTGGGCCAGGGTGCGAATTTAAGCCCGCCCACCCACCACAAGCAATATTCTCCAAGAAATTCCGGCCCTCCGGACATATGCGACCTAATGTATGTGCGGCAGCAGCCTTGGGAGACAGTCCATCACTTTTGGGCCAGATTCTTTTGGGAATCGTAGCATAATTTAAAATTTTCCTACGCTCACCAAGATGCATCTATGGAGTCTACTAGCAACGAGGGGAAAGGAGTGGATCTACATACCCTTGTAGATCGCGAGCGGAAGCGTTCCAATGAACGTGGATGACGGAGTCGTACTCGCCGTGATCCAAATCACCGATGACCGAGTGCCGAACGGACGGCACCTCCGCGTTCAACACACGTACGGTGCAGCGACGTCTCCTCTTTCTTAATCCAGCAAGGGGGAAGGAGAGGTTGATGGAGATCCAACAGCACGACGGCGTGGTGGTGGATGTAGCGGCTCTCCGGCAGGGCTTCGCAAGCTTCTGCGAGAGAGACAGAGGTGTTGCAGGGGAGGAGGGAGGCGCCCAAGGCTTAGATGTTGCTGCCCTCCCTTCCCCCCACTATATATAGGGCCAAGGGAGAGGGGGGGGCGCAGCCTTGCCCCTTCCTCCAAGGAAGGGTGCGGCCAGGGGGGAGTCCTTCCCCCCCAAGGCACCTCGGAGGTGCCTTCCCCCTTTAGGACTCTCCCTTTTTTCTTATCTCTTGCGCATGGGCCTCTTGGGGCTGGTGCCCTTGGCCCATATAGGCCAAGGCGCACCCCTTACAGCCCATGTGGCCCCCCGGGGCTGGTGGACCCCCTTGGTGGACCCCCGGACCCCTTTCGGCACTCCCGGTACAATACCGATAAAGTGCGAAACTTTTCCGGCGACCAAAATAAGACTTCCCATATATAAATCTTTACCTCCGGACCATTCCGGAACCTCTCGTGACGTCCGGGATCTCATCCGGGACTCCGAACAACTTTCGGATTTCCGCATACATATATCTCTACAACCCTAGCGTCACCGGACCTTAAGTGTGTAGACCCTACTGGTTCGGGAGACATGCAGACATGACCGAGACGCCTCTCCGGTCAATAACCAACAGCGGGATCTGGATACCCATGTTGGCTCCCACATGTTCCACGATGATATCATCGGATGAACCACGGTGTCGAGGATTCAATCAATCCGTATGCAATTCCCTTTGTCAATCGGTATGTTACTTGCCCGAGATTCGATCGTCGGTATCCCAATACCTTGTTCAATCTCGTTACCGGCAAGTCTCTTTACTCGTACCGCAATGCATGATCCCGTGACTAACGCCTTAGTCACATTGAGCTCATTATGATGATGCATTACCGAGTGGGCCCAGAGATACCTCTCCGTCACACGGAGTGACAAATCCCAGTCTCGATCCGTGCCAACCCAACAGACACTTTCGGAGATACCCGTAATGCACCTTTATAGTCACCCAGTTACGTTGTGACGTTTGGCACACCCAAAGCACTCCTACGGTATCTGGGAGTTGCACGATCTCATGGTCTAAGGAAAAGATACTTGACATTGGAAAAGCTCTAGCAAACGAAACTACACGATCTTTTATGCTATGCTTAAGTTGGGTCTTGTCCATCACATCATTCTCCTAATGATGTGATCCCATTATCAATGACATCCAATGTCCATAGTCAGGAAACCATGACTATCTGTTGATCAACGAGCTAGTCAACTAGAGGCTTACTAGGGACAGGTTGTGGTCTATGTATTCACACATGTATTACGATTTCCGGACAATACAATTATAGCATGAATAATAGACAATTACCATGAACAAAGAAATATAATAATAACCATTTATTATTGCCTCTAGGGCATATTTCCAACAGTCTCCCACTTGCACTAGAGTCAATAATCTAGTTCACATCACCATGTGATTAACACTCACTGGTCACATCACCATGTGACCAACATCTAAAGAGTTTACTAGAGTCAACGATCTAGTTCACATCACTATGTGATTATCACTCAATGTGTTCTGGTTTGGTCATGTTATGCTTGTGAGAGAGGTTATTAGTCAACGGGTCTGAACCTTTCAGAACCGTGTGCTTTACGAATATCTATGTCATCTTGTGGATGCTACCACGCGCTATTTGGAGCCATTTCAAATAATTGCTCTACTATACGAATCCGGTTTACTACTCAGAGTCATCCGGATTAGTGTCAAAGTTCGCATCGACGTAACCCTTTACGACGAACTCCTTTCCACCTCCATAATCAAGAAAATTCCTTAATCCACTAGGTACTAAGGATAAGTTCGACCGCTGTCATGAGATCCTTTCCCGGATCACCATTGTACCCTCTTGACCAACTCAAGGCACACTACATGTGCGGTACACAGCATAGCATACTATAGAGCCTATGTCTAAAGCATAGGGGACGACCTTCATCCTTTCTCTATCTTCCGCTGTGGTCAGGTCTTGAGTCTTACTCAATACTCACACCTTGTAACACAACCAAGAACTCCTTCTTTACTGATCTATTTTGAACTCTTTCAAAATCATGTCAAGGTGTGTTGTCTTTTGAAAGTATCATCAGGCGTCTTGATCTATCTCTATGGATATTGATGCCCAATATGTAAGCAGCTTTATCCAGGTCTTCCTTTGAAAAACTCCTTTCAAACAACCCTTTATGCTTTCCAGAAATTTTACATCATTTCGGATCAACAATATGTCATTCACATATACTTATCAGAAATGTTGTAGCGCTCCCACTCACTTTATTGTAAATACAAGTTTCTAAAAACTTTGTATAAACCCAAAAACTTTGATCACCCCATCAAAGCATATATTCTGACTCCGAGATGCTTGCTCTAATCCATGGAAGGATCGCTGGAGCTAGCATACCTTTTAGCATCCTTAGGATCGACAAAACCTTTCTGATTGTATCACATACAACCTTTCCTTACGAAAAACTGGTAAGGAAACTTGTTTTGACATCCATCTGCCAGATTTCATAAATGTAGCTAATGCTAACATGATTCCGACGGACCTAAGCATCGCTACGGATGAGAAAAACTCATCGTAGTCAACTCCTTGAACTTGTGAAAATACTCTTTGCCACAAGTCGAGCTTCATAGACGGTAACATTACCGTCCATGTCCGTCTTCTTCTTAAAGATCCATTTATCTCAATGGCTTGCCGATCATCGGGCAAGTTCACCAAAGTCCATGCTTTGTTCTGATACATGGATTCTATCTCGGATTTCATGGCCTCGAGCCATTCGTCGGAATATGGGCCCACCATTGCTTCTCCATAGCTCGTAGGTTCATTGTTGTCTAGCAACATGACTTCCAAGACAGGATCATGCATTACTCTGAAGTAGTGCGCATCCTCGTCGTCCTACGAGGTTTGGTAGTGACTTGATCCGAAGTTTCATGATCACTATCATAAGCTTCCACTTCAATTGGTGTAGGTGCCACAGGAACAACTTCCTGTGCCCTGCTACACACTAGTTGAAGCGACGGTTCAATAACCTTATCAAGTCTCCACCATCCTCCCACTCAATTCTTTCGAGAGAAACTTTTCCTCGAGAAAGGACTCGTTTCTAGAAGCAATTACTTTTGCTTCCAGATCTGAAATAGGAGGTATACCCAACTGATTTTGGGTATTCTATGAAGATGCATTTATCCGCTTTGGGTTCGAGCTTATCAGCCTGAAACTTTTTCACATAAAAATTGCAGCCCCAAACTTTTAAGAAATGACAACTTAGGTTTCTATAAACGGTGTCGTCTCAACAGAATTGCGTGGTGCCCCTTTTAAAGTGAATGTGGTTGTCTCTAATGCCTAACCCATAAACGATAGTGGTAATTTGATAAGAAACATCATGGTATGCACCATATCCAATAGGGTGCAGTTATGATGTTCGGACACACCATTACACCATGGTATTCCAGGCGGTATTAATTGTGAAACACTTTCCACAATGTCTCAATTGTGTGCCAAACTCGTATCTCAGATACTCATCTCTATGATCATATCATAGACATTTTATCCTCTTGTCACGACGATCTTCAACTTCACTCTGAAATTACTTGAACCTTTCAATAATTCAGACTAGTGTTTCATCAAGTAAATACATTTAGCATCTACTCAAATCATCTGTGAAGTAAGAACATAAGATATCCACTGCATGCCTCAGCACTCATTGGACTGCGTACATCAAAAATGTATTACTTCCAATAAGTTGCTCTCTTGTTCCATCTCAATGAAACGAGGACTTTCAGTCATTTTGCCCATGTGGTATGATCTGCATGTCTCAAGTGATTCATAATCAAGTGAGTCCAAACGATCCATCTGTATGGAGTTTCTTCATGCATATATACCAATAGACATGGTTCGCATGTCTCAATCTTTTCAAAAATGAGTGAGTCCAAAGATCCACCTACATGGAGCTTCTTCATGCGTTCTACACCAATATGACTCAAGTGGCAGTGCCACAAGTATGTGGTACTATCATTACTATCTTATATCTTTTTGGCATGAACATGTGTATCATTACGATCGAGATTCATTTTAGGTGCAAGACCATTGAAGGTATTATTCAAATAAACAGAGTAACCATTATTCTCCTTAAATGAATAACCGTTTTGCGATAAACATAATCCAATCATGTTCAACGCAAACACCAAATCTCGATAGTAGAGGGAGCATGCGATGCTTGATCACATCAACCTTGGAAACACTTCCAACGCACATCGTCATCTCACCTTTAGCTAGTCTCCGTTTATTCCGCAGCTTTTATTTCGAGTTACTAACACTTAGCAACCGAACCAGTATCTAATACCCTGGTGCTGCTAGGAGTACTAGGAAAGTACACATTCATATAACGTACATCCAATATACTTTTGTCGACCTTGCCTGCCTTCTCATCTACCAAGTATCCAGGGTAGTACTGCTTCAGTGACCGTTCCTCTTATTACAGAAGCACTTAGTCTCGGGTTTGGGTTCAACCTTGGGATTCTTCACTAGAGCAGCAAACGATTTGTTGTTTCATGAAGTACCCCTTTTGCCCTTGCCCTTCTTAAACTAGTGGTTTTACTAACCATCAACAATTGATGCTCCTTCTTGATTTCTACTCTCGCGGTGTCAAGCATCGCGAATAGCTCAAGGATCATAATAATTATCCTTGATATCTTATAGTTCATCGCAAAGCTCTACTAGCTTGGTGGCAGTGACTATGGAGAACTATCACTATCTCATCTGGGAGATTAACTCCCACTCGATTCAAGCGATTGTGGCACTCAGGCAATCTGAGCACACGCTCAACGATTGAGCCTTTCTCCCTTAGTTTGCAGGCTTAAGAAACTTGTCAGAGGTCTCATACCTCTTGACGTGGGCACTAGTCTGAAATCCCAATTTCAGTCTTCGGAACATCTCACATGTTCTGCGATGTTTCAAAAACGTCTTTGGTGCCACAATTCTAAACCGCACTGAACTATCACGTAGTCATCAAAACGTGTATGTCAGATGTTTTGTAACATCTACAGACGACGCTGAGGTTCAGCACACCGAGCGGTGCATTAAGGACATAAGCCTTCTGTGCAGCAATGAGGACAATCCTCAGTTTACGGACCCAGTCCGCATAATTGCTACTACCAACTTTCAACTAAATTTTCTCTAGGAACATATCTTAACCAGTAGAACTAAAGCGCAAGCTATGACATAATTTGCAAATACCTATTTGACTATGTTCATGATAATGAAGTTCATCTGATTATGAACTCCCACTCAGATAGACATCCCTCTAGTTATCTAAGTGTAACATGATCCGAGTTTAACTAGGCCGTGTCCGATCATCACGTGAGACGGACTAGTCAAGCTCGGTGAACATCTCCATGTTGATCGTATCTTCTATACGACTCATGCTCGACCTTTCGGTCCTCCGTGTTCTGAGGCCATGTCTGTACATGCTAGGCTCGTCAAGTCAACCTAAGTGTATTGCGTGTGTTCCGAGGCCATGTCTGTACATGCTAGGCTCGTCAACACCTGTTGTATTCGAACGTAAGAATCTATCACACCCGATCATCACGTGGTGCTTCGAAACGACGAACCTTCGCAACGGTGCACAGTTAGGGTGAACACTTTCTTGAAATTATTATAAGGGATCATCCTACTTGCTACCGTCGTTCTAAGCAAATAAGATGCAAAAACATGATAAACATCACATGCAATCAAATAGTGACATGATATGGCCAATATCATTATGCTCCTTTGATCTCCATCTTCGGGGCACCATGATCATCTTTGTCACCGGCATGACACCATGATCTCCATCATCATGATCTCCATCATTGTGTCTTCATGAAGTCGTCACGCCAATGATTACTTCTACTTCTATGGCTAACGCGTTTAGCAACAAAGTAAAGTAATTTACATGGCGTTATTCAATGACACGCAGGTCATACAAAATAATAAAGACAACTCCTATGGCTCCTGCCGGTTGTCATACTCATCGACATGCAAGTCGTGATTCCTATTACAAGAATATGATCAATCTCATACATCACATATATCATTCATCACATCTTCTGGCCATATCACATCACATAGCACTTGCTGCAAAAACAAGTTAGACGTCCTCTAATTGTTGTTGCAAGTTTTTACGTGGTTTGTAGGTTTCTAGCAAGAACGTTTCTTACCTACGTATGACCACAACAAGATTTGCCAATTTCTATTTACCCTTCATAAGGACCCTTTTCATCGAATCTGTTCCGACTAAAGTAGGAGAGACAGACACCCGCTAGCCACCTTATGCATCTAGTGCATGTCAGTCGGTGGAACCTGTCTCACGTAAGAGTACGTGTAAGGTAGGTCCGGGCCGCTTCATCCTACAATGCCGCCGAAACAAGAAAAGACTAGTAGCGGCAAGAAGAATTGGCAAACTCAACGCCCACAACTACTTTGTGTTCTACTCGTGCATAGTAACTACGCATAGACCTGGCTCATGATGCCACTGTTGGGAATCGTAGCATAATTTAAAATTTTCCTACGCTCACCAAGATGCATCTATGGAGTCTACTAGCAATGAGGGGAAAGGAGTGGATCTACATACCCTTGTAGATCGCGAGCGGATGCGTTCCAATGAACGTGGATGACGGAGTCGTACTCGCCGTGATCCAAATCACCGATGACCGAGTGCCGAACGGACGGCACCTCCGCGTTCAACACACGTACGGTGTAGCGACGTCTCCTCTTTCTTGATCCAGCAAGGGGGAAGGAGAGGTTGATGGAGATCCAACAGCACGACGGCGTGGTGGTGGATGTAGCGGCTCTCCGGCAGGGCTTCGCAAGCTTCTGCGAGAGAGACAGAGGTGTTGCAGGGGAGGAGGGAGGCGCCCAAGGCTTAGATGTTGCTGCCCTCCCTTCCCCCCACTATATATAGGGCCAAGGGAGAGAGGGGGGGCGCAGCCTTGCCCCTTCCTCCAAGGAAGGGTGCGGCCAGGGGGGAGTCCTTCCCCCCCAAGGCACCTCGGAGGTGCCTTCCCCCCTTTAGCACTCTCCCTTTTTTCTTATCTCTTGCGCATGGGCCTCTTGGGGCTGGTGCCCTTGGCCCATATAGGCCAAGGCGCACCCCTTACAGCCCATGTGGCCCCTCGGGGCTGGTGGACCCCCGGACCCCTTTCGGCACTCCCGGTACAATACCGATAAAGTGCGAAACTTTTCCGGCGACCAAAATAAGACTTCCCATATATAAATCTTTACCTCCGGACCATTCCGAAACCTCTCGTGACGTCCGGGATCTCATCCGGGACTCCGACCAACTTTCGGGTTTCCGCATACATATATCTCTACAACCCTAGCGTCACCGGACCTTAAGTGTGTAGACCCTACGGGTTCGGGAGACATGCAGACATGACCGAGACGCCTCTCCGGTCAATAACCAACAGCGGGATCTGGATACCCATGTTGGCTCCCACATGTTCCACGATGATATCATCGGATGAACCACGGTGTCGAGGATTCAATCAATCCGTATGCAATTCCCTTTGTCAATCGGTATGTTACTTGCCCGAGATTCGATCGTCGGTATCCCAATACCTTGTTCAATCTCGTTACCGGCAAGTCTCTTTACTCGTACCGCAATGCATGATCCCGTGACTAACGCCTTAGTCACATTGAGCTCATTATGATGATGCATTACCGAGTGGGCCCAGAGATACCTCTCCGTCACACGGAGTGACAAATCCCAGTCTCGATCCGTGCCAACCCAACAGACACTTTCGGAGATACCCGTAATGCACCTTTATAGTCACCCAGTTACGTTGTGACGTTTGGCATACCCAAAGCACTCCTACGGTATCCGGGAGTTGCACGATCTCATGGTCTAAGGAAAAGATACTTGACATTGGAAAAGCTCTAGCAAACGAAACTACACGATCTTTTATGCTATGCTTAAGTTGGGTCTTGTCCATCACATCATTCTCCTAATGATGTGATCCCGTTATCAATGACATCCAATGTCCATAGTCAGGAAACCATGACTATCTGTTGATCAACGAGCTAGTCAACTAGAGGCTTACTAGGGACAGGTTGTGGTCTATGTATTCACACATGTATTACGATTTCCGGACAATACAATTATAGCATGAATAATAGACAATTACCATGAACAAAGAAATATAATAATAACCATTTATTATTGCCTCTAGGGCATATTTCCAACAGATTCCTCCTTGTTAAAAACAAGATAAAAGACTGTTGTGACGATGACACAATTTCAGTATTTCGCAACAACTATACGGGCGAGGGAATCCTTAATGCCCTCAATCACCGTCGCGTACTGCACTTTATAGATTTGGCACACATAGTACAGAAGTACTGCGCATTGGAAAGCGCCTGGAAAAATCAGACAGCCCGCTAGGAACCGCAGGCCTTTAAGCCATCTCCCGGGCGGGTAAAAAGGATGCACCCTTGCGGGGTACCTGATCATCATCCCGTGGACAAGAAAACCAAGCCCTTTACGGGACATAGAACTGTCTTCGAGGAATGGCTCGATGGGCCCTGTCAAATACACATGACACCGAATACCGAACCAATACACAGCCTACAGGCATGTTGGATACTCCGGCAGGTGGCCAAGAGCGGCGAGGGTATTCTCACCAACAATACCCCAGAGAAGTACTCTTCGGAGGACGACGATTTCAAACTATTCATAGTCTTCGAGACCTTCTCATCAAATAATCGGCGCAAAAGGGCGCTCCGCGACCTCGCCGAAGTCTGCCAAATAGCAGCAATAAACCCTTGGAACGATACGGCAATTACTTTCAATGCCGATAACGAACCAAGGTCCCGCTCAGTCCGGGCACCAGCCCCTTTGGTCCTAAACCCAATCGTGGACGGCTTTCGGCTCACTAAAGTGTTAATGGACGGTGGAAGCGGGCGGAACCTCATTTACAAGGACACGCTCAATAAATGCAAATGGACAGGAGTCGCATTGAGCAGAGCAATACATCCTTTAGGGGAATCACCCCCAGCAGGGAAGCAAGATGCTCGGGGAAAATTAAACTGGATGTGGTATTCGGCACACCAGAAAACTATAGGTCCAAAGAGATAATCTTCCAGGTGGCTCCTTTCAACACCAGATATCATGCCCTGTTAGGGCGAGATGCTTTCACACGCTTTGAACCTATACCTCATTACGGGTATATTAAGCTCAAGATGCCCGGTCCCAATGGAGTTATCACTATCTCCAGTGATCCGGACACAGCACTCTGTGCCGAAAATAAAACCGCATCCCTGGCCCTTGAGGCATTGTCCGAAGCCCTAGCGGCCGAGGAACTCACCGCTCTGCGTTCCACAGTGGATAGGGATGACATAATTCTTGATAAAAGGCCTAAATCCACCTCTTTCAAGCCAGCTGACGAAATACTCAAATTTCAAGTCCACCCGACGGATCCTAAGAAGACAGCTTCTATTGGGGCACAACTGGACCCGACGGTTGACGCCGCATTACGTGCGTTCTTGCACAAGAACTGGGACATCTTCGCCTGGCACCCCTCGGATATGCCAGGAATCCCACGCGCGCTGGCCGAACATAGTCTCAATATACTGAAGGGATACAAGCCGGTCAAGCAAATGCTCCGACGATTTTCCGAACACAAGCGACAGGCTATGGGGGAGGAGCTAGCCAAGCTACTCGAAGCTGGGTTTATCAGAGAGATCAAACATCCGGACTGGCTAGCAAACCTGGTCATGGTACCAAAGAAGGATAAATCCTAGCGCCTGTGTGTCAATTTCAAAGAGCTTAACAAGGCCTGCCCTAAGGACCCATTCCCACTACCTCGCACCGACCAGATTATTGATGCAACCGCGGGACACGATTCACTGTGTTTCCTCGACGCATACTCCGGATACCATCAAATTAAGATGAAGGAATCCGACCAAGCCGCAACGGCATTCATCATCCCATATGGACCTTTCTGCTTCATCACTATGCCTTTTGGGCTCAAGAATGCCGGTGCCACTTACCAACGCATGATTCAAACATGCCTGGAAAAGTAAATCAGCTAGACTGTGGAGGCATATGTAGACGACATAGTCATCAAAACCAAGCATGTTGAATCATTGGTGGACGACTTATGCCTTACATTCGACAACCTCCGAACATATGACATAAGGCTCAATCCGGAAAAGTGCGTTTTTGGCGTTCCCGCCGGCATACTGCTCGGGTTTCTTGTCTCCAATAGGGGAATTGAAGCAAACCCAGCCAAAATCCGGGCCCTGTCACAATTGGCAACACCAACTGACCTCAAGCAGGTCCAAAAACTAGTCGGGTGCGTGGCAGCTTTGAGCTGTTTTATCTCCATACTAGGAGAAAAGGCATTGCCATTGTATCGCCTGCTCCGACGCACTGGCCGCTTTGTGTGGACGGACGCTGCAATAGCCGGACTGGAGGAAATAAAAACTTTGCTAGCAAGCAAGCCCATCCTGGCCGCACCAAACATTGGCTAACCAATGTTGCTCTACATATCGGCAACTCACCAGGTGGTGAGTGCGGTGCTCGTCGTCGAACGAGAAGAGGAAGGGCATAAATTCCCAACCCAAAAACCAGTATACTACATATCGATGGTCCTTACACCATGCAAATCCCGATACCCGCATTATCAGAAGATAGCATATGCGGTCTTTATGGCATCCCGCAAGCTGTGGCACTACTTTCTAGAGTGCTCGATCACGGTGGCTTCAGAAGTACCACTCAACGATATTATAAACAACCGGGACGCCACCGGCCGGATTGTCAAATGGGCTATTGAGCTCTTACCATTTGAAATAACGTACAAACCATGCCGAGCAATTAAATCTCAGGTGCTGGCTGACTTCGTCACCGAATGGACAGAGGCCGAACTCCCTAAAGAGTACGGCACGTATTCCAATTGGGTGATGCACTTTGATGGCTCTAAAATGCTAGCCGGACTTGGGGCTGGTGTCGTCTTGACATCCCCCACAGGAGACACAGTTCGTTATGTGCTCCAAATATTGTATAAAGACTCTAACAATGCAGCCAAAGATGAGGCCCTATTGCATGGTCTGCGGATGGCCGTCTCCATGGGCATACAATGCCTTGAGGTGCGCGGGGATTCAAACCTCACAATATCCCAAATAAACGGAGAATTCAACGCAAAAGATCCGAAGATGGCGGCTTACCGCAACGCCGTACTCAAAATATTAGCTCGGTTTGAGGGGCTCGAGTTTCATCACGTGGCTCGAGAGAGTAATCAGGCCGCGGACATCCTTGATCGCATGGGAGCTAAACGCAACCCAGTCTCACCTAACACCTTTGTGGAAAGGCTCTTCAAGCCATCCGTGGTGTGGCAGGACGCGAGCAGCAACACTGGTCCGGAGTCGATCATACCCCCCCCCCCGATTCCAAACACAGTTCCGATATCATCGGAGGCTCGGGCACCGAAATAACACCATCGGCCCATGAAATAATGGCTACAATTGCCCCGTGGGCCGAGCCTTTCCTTTCCTACCTTACTAGGAGCAAACTCCCTGACGATCAGACTGAGGCCCGTCGCATCGTTCGACGCTCAAAGGCCTACAAATTTCACGAAGGAGAACTGTACAAGAAAAGTACTATCGGAGTCCTTCAAAGATGTATCTCCGAAGAAGAGGGACGGCAGCTCTTGGCTGAAATACACGCTGGTCTTGGTGGCCATCATGTCGCAGCTCGCACCCTTGTAAGTAAGGCCTTCCGCATGGGTTTCTTTTCGCCCATGGCCCGGGCAGATGCACAGGACCTCGTACAGCGCTGCGTTGGATGCCAGCTTTTCGCTAATCAAAGCCATATGCCGCCCACTGCCCTATGAACAATTCCCATCACTTGGCCCTTTGCGGTCTGGGGGCTCGATATGGTCGGACCTCTTAAAGGGGGAAGCCATAAGAAGAAATACTTATTGGTTATGATCGATAAGTTCACTAAGTGGATAGAAGCCAAGACAGTTAAAACAACTGAAGCCGGACCGGTGATAGACTTCATATCTGGTGTCGTACACCGTTACGGTGTCCCACACAGTATTATTACTGACAACGGCTCTAACTTTACAGCCGGCGAGGTGAAAACTTGGTGCTCTAATTTGGGCATCAAGCTCGATTACGCCTCCGTATATCACCCTCAGACAAACGGTCAGGTCGAACAGGCTAACGGCATGATAATGAGCGGCATCAAACCCAGACTAGTGCAATCTCTGCAAGAATCAGGCATACACTGGGTCGAGGAACTCGATTCCGTACTCTAGGGGCTATGGACCACGCCCAATCGCATGACCGGATATACACCTTTTTTTCATGGTGTATGGTGCGGAGGCGGTCTTTCCTTGCGACATTATTCACGACTCACCTCGAGTGCGTATGTACGAAGAGAGAGAAGCCGAGATCGATCGGCAGGACAACTTGGATGGCTTGGAGGAGGAGCGCGATGTCGCGAAGGCCCGTTCCGCATTCTACCAACAGCAGGCTCGGTGATATCAGAGCAGAGAAGTACGGGCAAAGACTTACAATGTCGGTGAACTCGTTCTACGCCTACTTGAGAAGAAAAAGGACAAGCTCAAGCCCAAATGGGAGGGTCCCTTCATTATAGATGAAGTTCTCACTAGAGGAGCCTATCGCCTTTCCAATGCTTCGGATAATCGCTTGGAGCCAAACCCATGGAACGCTGCAAGACTCCGAAGATTCTACGCCTAAAGTCCGCACATATACCCTTTTCCTCGTTCCTTCTTTTCTCCCTTTCACTGTTTTCTTTTTTATCGTTTCTATACGACTTTTAGCTCGTGTTCGGATAAACGCACTCAAGGTGAATACATCCTTAAATGTACATACCCCACAGTACCTGGGGGCTTCTTTTCACAAGAAGCTTATTATTATTTTTCGAGCATCAAGCTCACCCTACATATGTGTCGTCTACTCACATATGTCTTTTCTTCGCCATTATATGCACCTTTATGACTTAAGTTTTTGCCAAGCTGGGTTGCCTGGCTCCTGTGCTTATGTCCTACGTTCCCGCTTGTTCGGCTAGGGCATAAAGGGAGCACCTCTGCGATTGTTACAACCAGGTTATCCGGACGTGTACCTCAGACGGTTGAAGCCGAAAGCTAGCATTCTTAAGGGAATGATTGGTCGGTGAGCAAAGACGAACTGCCCTCGTTGCAAAACAAAACCCCAGACTATAACGCGTACTGTGATTTTTTAGCATCACAGCTTCGGTATGCACAAAAACCGCATACTGGCCTAGGGAAAGGAACCCTTAACGGAACTATTCTCTCTGGAAGATGTTTCTTACAATCAAATGTAATATAACATAACACCTCGAATACAACTTGTCTATTCAAGCAACTATGACCGGACTGCCTGGTTTCCGAACATACTTTGGTGTTTACCTATGGTATAGTATTCAGAAACACTCCAAACCTAGGGTTTTCGGAGGTCGAAGCAGAAAGTCTGCCATGACAATCGTTTTACAAATTCGGCTGGAGAAAAGTTTGTCGATAAAAATACATTGCTATTTGCACTCAAAAACTTCTTCTTCCTCTAGACCCTCTAACAGGTTGTCTAGTTTACAATCTTGTTGTGAAAACTTGGCGGCCACCTTTACTTGGTTGTACACCAGGCTGACCGGAATTTCTTGCCCATCGGATCCTCTAGGTCTGACACGCGCCATATGATTTGGATCAAGTTCGGTGTACCGTGTTTTTACCATGGCCCAGGCTTCCCGAGCACCTTCTCGGCATGCTGATATCTTCCATAGCCCAAAACGGCGCCGAGCTCCCTTGAATAAATTCACGAGTTCCTCCATACTTCCTGGAGGAGAGTCGGCTGGCCATAAAGCCTTAGCAATGTTTCTCATTGCCTTCCGCGCTTGCTCATACACCTTGGACACCTCTTGTAGCAGGTCGCCTTAAAATCCGGAGACCTCTAATTCGGGCCGTCCAGTCAACACACCTACAGAAATAAACTTGTTAGGATTCGCATCAGCGAACTGTGCGACAGTGAGTTAAAAGGCATACTAAATATGCCGCCTCTCAGCTTTCTGTTCTCCTTTAGGACGTCTGCCAGTTGGGCTCGCACGTCTTTCAGTTCTTCACCGAGCTTGGTGTTGGCATCCTGCAGCTTGTTCTTCTTGTCCCTGGTCCGTGTCAGTACACGTTGACCGGCGGCCTCTTGCCTTTCGGCATGTTCTTTATCCGCCTGCGTGGCCTTTAATTTCTCTTCCAGCTGATCCGACGATCCTGCCACCGTAAAATACAATAGTGTTTATTCGCATAAACATTACTGGCACATGATTATATTTTCCAAACAGAAGGGGATAGTACCAGTCGGTGCCTCCTTGGATTTCTCTAGTTTGGCGGTAACGGCAGTCAGCTGGGTCCGACACTGTTCTAGCTCCCGGAATAGCATGTTGTTCTTATCCATGAGTACCTGATTATACATCGATCCTTAAAATCAGTTGCTTCAACTGTTTTTAAGTCTCGGGGGCTACTGGTATATGAATATTAAATCTACACAAAATGATCTTACCCGCATATCCTTTGAAAGCTGGTAAGTGGCTCCAGCAAGCCCATCCCGAGCAGCTCGGATATATGCATCTGCCGTGCTGAAGGCATTGAATGCCTCTTCAGTAAAGTTAGGATCGTGCATAGCTGCCCTTCGGCGCCGATGGGTCATTGCACTCTCCACTTCGGAGTTGGTGGCGGATACATTATCTGAATCGTCGGAGAGAGGACAATCCGGCATTGCACCCGTGTCAGCTCTAGCCGTAGAGGTAGGGTCCGGGGTCGGACTGGTGGACACATGTCCGGCAAGGTCTCTGGATACAGTCCGGCGGATGCTCTTCCTGAAATACGGCACAGCAGAAAACGTCACAGTTCGGTATGTTTGCCACAGGGCGTATTGAAAACCGTACCTTTTTGATGAAGGTAGGGGCTTGGAGGAATCGTCGTCCGCCTTTCGTTTCGAAGGCCCGCCTTGTGTCGGCGTCCCCTTCTTAAGGGACGATCCTGACGCGGCGTGACAAGACGAGCGCCGTCCCTTTGAAGCACGAGACAGTGCAGTGGGTGAGGCGCGATGGGAAAACTCTTTTGGAGGAGATGCTCCTTGGGCACTTACATGGGAAGAAGGGAGAAGGCCGGGGTAATCGGCTACAATGGCCACTTCTGTGCTGTCGTAGCTCGCCTGGTAGAAGACCCCCTCCTTGAGCTCTACGAATATATCTGGATCCTCCTCAAATTCGGGATCTAGGTCCCGAATATGGTCCTCCGACAGCGGAGCAGGGCTATAGATCCCTGCAGTGGCCTTCGTCCATTCCTGTTAAAAATGGTCGGGTTAAGTTCAACTAGTTACGACTCAGGAAGAGGATTGAGTGAGGCTCTGGATTAAAAAGAAAGCTTACCCAGCTAGGGGGGTTGTACATGGAAAAGCCATCTCGGCACTTGAGGCTAGTGAATTCTTCTTTCTCCCCTTTATAAAGATCAGCCAACATGGCGGCCAGGGCGGCGAAGTTGTCCGGACCCTTGCGCCCGTAGCGAGATGTATCGTCTTCCCCGTTATAGTTCCACATGGGGAGTCCTCTGGATTGGACTGGCTGAACACCTCGCGTTATGGAAATCGCTATTACCTCAATTATGGATAGTCCGAATTAGGCGAGTATTTTTATCTTGTCCATTAACATCTTAACCTCCGCACTATCTACCTCCTCGAGGCTCCGGGGGCACCAGCTGTGGCGCTTCTTTAACGGAGCATTGGAAAACTCAGGAAGGCCTCGTCGGATCGGGTCCAAGAGAACGACGTCTTCAATATAAAACCACTCCGAGGGCCACTCTTCGGACGCCTTCTTCGGAGTGCCGGATAGGTATCCTGTCTCGGCTATGCGCCATACTTTGGCGTCGCCCACCTCGAATATGGATCCCTTTTGGGAGCAAGGGACGAGACAGAAAAGCTTCCTCCATAGCTCAAAATGGGCCTCGCAGCCTAGGAACAGCTCGCAGAGAGCGACGAAGCCCGCGATGTGCAGAATGGAGCCTGGCGTGAGATTGCGCAGTTGGAGGCCATAGTACTCCAGAAGACCTCGGAGGAAAGGATGGATTCGAAATCCAACGCCCCTTAAGAGGAAAGAAACGAAGCACACTCGCTCCCCTTCTGAGGGATTTGGGAAATTTTCTGCCAGGGCTTCGCCAATAAAAGAAGTTAATCCCGCCCGAACAGGGACTAGATCCGCAGGGGGGAGATAGCCCTGCACCTGGAGCTTGGTCAGCTGGGCATGGGATACAGAGCAGCTCTCCCAATTGCATTTTTGAGGGCCGTGGGGGCGAGAGGAAGAACTAGGGGCGCTGGCCATGATTGCGTGGTTTCTTGAGGCAAGATCAAAGGATTTTCGCCTGGTATGGAATGGCATCTGAGATCTAATCTCCTTAAATAGACACCTTCCGTACGCTGTCGAGGGGTTATCTGTAAAAGCACTTGGACCCTTCGTATCCGTTTGCCACATGGAAGCTGAGGCGGCGGAAGCACAGAAGCCAAAGGGTATGACATTTAATGTAAAACCGAGCTGTTCGAAGAATTCACCTTACCAAGACCGAAGATGTAAGGGCCGAATATAGCCCTTCGGTTTAGATGCTTTGAAGTATTCGGTGGAGGAACCCGCCTTGCAATGCCGAAGACGATTTGTGTGCCGGACACGTCGTCATTGAAGACTGGTTCGGGGGCTACTGAGGGGGTCCAGGATTACGGGGTCCTCGGGCGTCCGGGCTATATGACATGGGCCAGACTGATGGGCCGTAAAGATACAAGACGGAAGACTTTCCCCCGTGTCCGGATGAGACTCTCCTTAGCGTGGAAGGCAAGCTTGGCGTGCGGATATGAAGATTCCTTTCTCTGTAAACCGACTCTGTACAACCCTAGCCCCCTCCCGGTGTTTATATAAACCGGAGGGTTTAGTCCGTAGAGGCAATCATAATCATACAGGCTAGACATCTAGGGTTTAGCCATTACGATCTCGAGGTAGATCAACTCTTGTAACCCCTATACTCATCAAAGTCAATCAAGCAGGAAGTAGGGTATTACCTCCATCGAGAGGGCCCGAACCTGGGTAAACATTGTGTCCCCTGTCTCCTGTTACCCTCGATTCTTAGACGCACAGTTCGGGACCCCCTACCCGAGATCTGCCGGTGACACCGACACACGTTTCTGCAGTTTTTGTGATATTGATTTTGGTTTTGTGCTTCTGTTACTGCAGGCTCATGTCCAGATGGAGGACTTGGCTTGAGCACGATCCAATACTACACTACGATATAACATATTGTGAGGAAATCTTGTTATCACCTGGTGTAGGTACATCCGAGTAAGATTTTCCTTTTGTTGCTTCAACGCCAACCAATCTTCTGCCTGTAGAGTTGTTTTTGCAAAAAAAAAATTGTGGTGTGATTGTCGATAATAGAAGAGAGTTATGTCATTTGTGATTTGGATTGCGAGAGGTAAAGTTGCATTATTTTACTTGTTATGTTTCCATCAATTTACAAAATATAGTATCACTGTTAGTGATCATGCCATTATTTGGCATTCACCATGCTCCTGCCATACCGGGGGAAGAAACGTATACTTGCAGTATTCCTCTCATCAAGAATTGACTATTGATCAGAGCTGTCATGGACAGGATTTTGATCGGGTACACATTGATCTAGCTGCAATTTGGGTTCTATGTTGTATTATAGCCTTTTTATAGCAAGTCACCATCTTTGTATTCTGTGATCTCTATATGCAAACTTATTGCCATGTTTTCATCCCTTCTGATTAGATTGTGGGTTGCTTTTCTCTAATATAACATTGTGGGATCTTGCTTCACTGCAGCAACCCAATGATCCAAATAAAAAAAATGAACAGTTAGGTTTTGAAAAATATTATATATGCACAGTGTGATGAACTACTGGTGCAAGAGAAAAATATCATCGCTAACGTTTCTTCATCAATTAATACCCTAATAAGTTATAAATTTCAGAATTTGGTTTATCTAGATCTGTCGTTAGCCGTTTAACTTGACGTGCTTTTAAAAAACATCAGTTTCTACTTAAGCTGTTGGACCTTGGAAATTTGTGTGCTTGTTTGAATCATTTAGTAGAAGTGATAGATGCTCGAGTGTCAGACTTGAGTACCTAACAGTGCACATGACCATAATACTATTAGCAGCACCTTGCCAATACGTTGATGATACTGACTTTGAACATGGTACCCCATCATCATATTGAAGTATGCTGGTGGTTGGGTAGCGAGCACCTTTTATGATAGAAGTTTGGCGTGCGTTTTTGTCGACTGTTGAAGAAGAGAGGATTGTACTCCTTCCATCTGAAAATACTTGTCAGAATGGATTAAAATGAATGTATCTAGCACTAAAATACGTCTAAATACATCCATTTCTTTGATAAGTATTTCCGAACGAAGAGAGTACTTGATAGGCGCGGATAGTCATCAAGCAAGATAGATGCGCACATGAATGCTCGGGAGAGCCACAAGTGCTTGTAATAAGGCTATGTCGTTAGCTCTCGACTTGAATGTGCCGACAATCCAGGTGGCTTCTGACTGTTCTGTGGTGGTGAAATACTGTCGCTCCATGCAGGTATGCAACCATACTTCCCGAGATATACATCGCCGGGCCACTTTTTCGGGGATCGATTTCAAGCATGAAAAAAGGCGGCATAACATCAGTTAGCTAAGGCTTGTCTACCCTGGCCGCAGGGCGTCATTTGTGTCTAAATTATGTACCTGAATTTACTTGTATCCCACAAACCATTGTGGAATGAATAGATCAGCCCTGTTTCTCTGAGAGGAACTCTTTTTCCTTTGACGAATAATGAATCAATTTTTGTGGCATTGTAGAAAAATCACTGCAACATTTTAGTGGTTCAATCATTTGTTAAGACCAAACAGACAATGATATCTTTATTAATACACCCACCCACCCACACACGCCAAGTTTTAGTATGAGAAAACCAACAATGACACTCGCTAGACGAAGTTACATCGAGCGATCCCGCCATGGAGCCAGCCAACCACCACGCATTACTACTAGCCAACGCTAGTTGTTAACTCTCGAGCATACCTTCCTGATCTCTGCGCCTTGGTCGCCTCTGGTCTTGATCCCGATTTTTCCCATATTCTCCATGGCTCTCTCGAACTTCCTCTCCCACGCCCCTGCCCTGTTCGCGTTTTCAGTCACCTGCGTCATCGTTTCCGTCGAGTTGAGCACGGCGTCCGAGGTGAAGAGCACTTTCCTGTCGATCACGTTCCGGTAGTACTGCTTGTCCAGGACATCGGGGGTCACTTGGTCTTGGTTCACGTTGGTGTTGTCGTTGCCGTTGCACTGGGCCCTGAGCTTGGCGGCAAATGCCGGGTCCATCTCAGAGAAGCGGCTGGAGAAAAACAAGCAGCGGGCGCGGCCGATGGTGTGCGCGCCTGAGAGTGTGACCATCTCGTCAGAGGTGAGCCCCTTGGCCGCGAAACTCGCCTGGAGCTCCGTGACGTTGGAGAAGGGCCCGGGCAGCTGGTCGGTCTCGTTGGCGAAGGACTCGCGCCCGTCGTAGCGGCCGCCCGGCATCGGGACGTTGATCCTGTGGTTGCTGAGGAAGTAGGACGCGTCGCGGGCGGCGAAGGCGACGATGTCGGCGCATGAGACTCTGCTGGGGCAGGCGGCCTCGATCGCCGCCTTGGCCGCGTCGATCACCTCGAACCCTCGTAGGCTGTTCTTGTTGGGAGGGCCTTCCCGCTCCGTGTCGCTGTTCTTGGAGTTGGTCGTGGTGAGGAGGACGGAAGCATCGCACCCCTGAATGTAATGAACATGTTGATCCTCTTAAATGACAATGCAGTTAAAGTACACCTAATATAAGAAGAGATATCGAGGAGCTGTGTGTGCGTACCCGAACGAAGCAGTCGTGGAAAAAGAGACGGATGAGGCCCGCACCAATGCCAGGGTTGGCGGCCACGGCGTCCCTCACGGCACCCCTCACGATCCCTTCCGCCCTGGGGCAGTAAGACGTCGACCTCCTGTTGTCGTAGTAGCCGTAGCTGAGTCCTGACCCCGTGGGAGAAGCCCCCCGCTGCCGGCGGTTCACCCTGGGGCCGCGAGGACAGAGCCGCGGGTTGAAGGTGGGTAACCTCATCCAACCGTTGAAGCAAATGCTTGCGCCCTCGCACGCCGCCGGCCCGGCCAGGAAAGCGGCCAAGACGATGATCGCTGCGAGCTTGGTCACCATCTTCTCTTCGCACCGGTCAGTAGATAGATGGTCGTGTAACGTCGTGTGTTGTTTGCTCCGCCTGGGTTACGGGTGGCATATTTATAGGTCGTCGGGACGAAGGCAGTAGCTAGGCAACAAGGTATGGGCACAGCCGCGCTTCGTGGGCGGTGCACGTTGCGATGGACCCGAGTTTCCACCGGACAGCTCAAGGGGCTGACCGGGGGCGTTGGATGCATCAAGTTGCACTGTGTCTCAGTGATTGCGCGTCGGCCTCGCGGTGCCGGTGTGCGTGGGGACACGCTGGGTTAACGTTGAAAGCTGCATGGGTCGAACAGTGGCTCCGCCTTGCTGTCCTCGCCGGATTTGTTCATTTAGTGGAAAATGTCCACAACGTCAACAACCACTCCATGCAGGCACATTTGCATTAACAGCTGCAGCAGCTGCTAGCTACTAACCGGTTGCATTAACTCGAGCAGGTTTCGTTGACACGTTCACATGCATGCGTGCATGCATGCATACGAGTGCTTTTACTACTACACCTCCGTTCTTCAAACTGCCCCAACGACAAATATTTAGGATCGGAGGCAGCAGTTTTTTTTATCTCTGCGAATATGATGGGGGATGTTCTTGCATTGCTAGAGAGTATGTGAGTGTGCTGCGTGTGACTGTGTGTGTGGTGACCACTGGTGTGCCTGCTATGCGTCATTCTCAATCGCTAAGGGCATCTTCAATGGTTATAAGATAGTTGTTGGTAAACTTTGCCACATAAGATTTTTGATGATGTGTCATACAATAAATGAAGAAAGAGAAGAATGTTGTATGTACATGAACCAACACCCCTTGCACAAGCTCCAATGTAGAATGAGAGAACACCTTATTTATTACTATTGGGCAAACTAGATATAACCCATTGGAGTTGTTGTATGTTAGGCTAGTCATAGTGGGGAGTAACTTAGGGGGTGTTTGGTTCCAGGGACTTTTTTGTGTTGGGACTAAGTGGGTGTTTGGTTCCAAGGACTTTTTTGTGTTGGGACTAGAAAAAGTCCCTAGCAAACCAAACAGGGTGGGACTTTTTTGGGACTTTTTGCTAAAAGTCCTTAGAAGCACCTCCTTGAGAGTCTTTTTCAAAAAGTCTTAGGGACTAGAAAAAGTCCTAGGACTAGAGAACCAAACATCACTTAAAAAAAGTCCCTAAAAGTACCTAGCAAACCAAACAGGGAGGGACTTTTTTGACACTTTTTGCTAAAAGTCCTTAGAAGCACCTCCTCGAGGGACGCGGAGTTTCTGCACCCGAGCTCAAATGAGCTCGGGTGAACAGTAAAATCAAAACTAAATCAAAAAAATTCAAAAAAATCCAATTTTTTTGGGAGAAACATTGACAAAAGTTCTAAGTGCTTGCAAAAATTCGTCATGAAATCACATTCCTAGAAGGCATGGCAAAAAAAACAAAAACAGTACTCTGAAAAAGCTACTTTCAAAAGCATTTTGAAGCACTGAATTTGTTTTTTTTGCCACGCCTTACAGGAATGTGATTTCATGATGAATTTTTACAGGCACTTAGAACTTTTGTCAATGTTTCACTAAAAAAATTGGAATTTTTTTGAATTTTTTTTCGATTTTACTGTTCACCGAGCTCAAATGAGCTCGGGTGAACAGTAAAATCAAAACTAAATAAAAAAAATCAAAAAAATCCAATTTTTTGGGAGAAACATTGACAAAAGTTCTAAGTGCTTGCAAAAATTCGTCATGAAATCACATTCCTAGAAGGCATGGCAAAAAAAAAACAATACTCTGAAAAAGCTACTTTCAAAAGCATTTTGAAGCACTGAATTTGTTTTTTTGCCACGCCTTACAGGAATGTGATTTCATGATGAATTTTTACAGGCACTTAGAACTTTTGTCAATGTTTCACTCAAAAAAATTTGGAATTTTTTTGAATTTTTTTCGATTTTTTTTTCGATTTTACTGTTCACCGAGCTCAAATGAGCTCGGGAGCAGAAAGGCACTTTCGCTCCTTGAGAGTCTTTTTCAGAAAGTCCTAGGGACTAAAAAAGTCCTAGGACTAGAGAACCAAACACCACCTTAGACTAGTGTCATGCATATGACACTAGTCTTTGTTATTACCTTCATAGTGCAAAGTAACATACAAGTAGTATCATAGATGATAGCATTTATTACATTATAGACTCATTTTGCTTTGAGTTGCTTTATGTTACAGTAACATATTATGTTACTCCAAACACTTCTCTCCTCATTAACTCTATGCCACATAAGCAAACTTGTCTTGAAATGCGCTATGTTACTTGCTAAGTTACTCCCACTATGACCAGTCTTAAGGTGTTGGTTGATGACATGACATTTTCCCAACAAGCTAACATACAAACTGTTGGAGATGCCCTAAGACTAGCCACAATGGATAGTAACATAGACTAGTAACATGCCCATGTTACTAGTCTATGTTACTATCTCTATAGTGGGAAGTAACATATGTGTGGTAACATTCAGCACTTCATTCATTGGCCTATAGAGACATCTTGCCTTGATATGTGTGATGTTACTCATACTAGTAGTAACTAGCTATGTTATCATTTTTATCTCTTTCTTCATTTATTGCATGCCACATCATCTATTTAACCTAGATATGTGTGATGTTACCACCTATGTTACTTTCACTGTGAGTAGTCTAAAGAAAAATTAGCACTCTAATAGAAATTAGGAAACAAACATCGACTCCCGTTTTGACGAGAAACACGCCCCTTCCACCAAAAATGGCTAGCCTGAAAGTGAACTGTTTGTGAACCGAGTGAACACATATTAAACATAGATTGGCGGCCAGACATCCTTCTATTGACGAAGGAGAGAACATGTTGAAATTGTGTCGAATATTGTGTACAAGGTAGGTTACAGTTGGACTCTGAGTATTATTGTGTTTAGATAGGATATATAGTTGTGTCCTACTAGGTAGCGAGGGTAGACACACGATGTAACCTATGCTAACAAAATAACACAAGCGCGCAAGGGGGAGCCGGCGGCGTATGCCGGTGAAAGAATGACTGGTGTTGCGGTATCTCGGGGAGGAGCGCCCGTAGTCATTGCCCCGGGTAGTAGGCGAGTGCGCCGAACCTCGTTGACAAATCCCGGTGTCATCATTGTGCTGTGATTGCTTATTTCTCGGTGTATCGATTGCGTATCTCGGTATCAGGGTTAGGTTAGGAGGTGATTGTTTGGTTGATCCAGAGGAGACGAAGATACCGCAGAAAGATCAGGCGTCGATGATGCAGTCGGAATGGAGCGGCAATGCGATCGCGTGGAGCAACGTCGAATTGGATTCGGAGCCGGCGAGATCGAACGTGATCTGCAGGCTGCAGCTGCACGGCAACATCGTGGGCCAAGGTACGGTCCAGTATGGCGGCTGGAGGCGGGCCAGCAGAGCCCAGCGAGGGTGCGCGTACGTGTTGTTGCTGGGGCGAGGCGGCAGCACGTTCGACGGTTCTCTCGGTGCAATCAGAAACAGCAAGTCACGAGATTTGTTGGAGACCAACGGTGTGTTTGGTTCACGGGATAGCCACCCAGGGACAAGGATAGCCTTTCTTTACTGGATAGCAATTGTTTGGTTTGTGGACGAGTTAGGATGAGATAGGATAAGGATAGCCATATGCTTTGAATATACCTCTCTAATCCGGCTACGAGGGCACGTGAAAATGTTGCGGACATGCCCATCCATCCGAGCGCGAACGAAACATTTTCTCCCACTGAAGCGCTAAACTTCCCCAAAAAACAGTGCATGGGCGTCGCGCATGCGTGTACGTGGTGTGAGTAAGCTGCACGTGCGTGCCGCGTGCGTGTACATGGTGTGAGTGAGCTGCGTGCATGGACCCTATGGCGTGGTGTACGCTGTATGCGGGCGGCCGCTGCTGTGTACATGGGCGGTCGATGTTGTACCGCCTGCGCATGTACACGTTGTGCGCGACCCGCAGATGTTGTACTTTGTGTACGCGGAGGTGTGCGTGGTGTACATGCTGTGTGTGGTGTGCGTGCGTGAGCTGCGTGGTGCTGGTAGTTGCATATGCCCCAATTAATGGAAGAGATAAAATGAGAAAAGAGTATTTTGATGATAAAGTATGAAAAATGGCTATCCCAATCATGATTCAGCCTTCAAACCAAACAAAACATGGGATAACATCACCCTGTAACCAAACAGAAATTGTGTCGAATATTGTGTACAAGGTAGGTTACAGTTGGACTCTGAGTAGTATTGTGTTTAGATAGGATATGGAGTCGTGTCCTAGTAGGACACTTGTATCCTATGCCTCTTATATATAGCGAGGGTAGACACACGATGTAACCTATGCCAACATAATAACACAGGCACGCAAAGGGAAGCCGGCGGCGTGTGCCAACGCCCGAGTGTGGCCGGTGTTGCGGTATCTTGGGGAGGAGCGCCCGTAGTCATTACCCCGGGGAGTAGGCGAGTTCGCCGAACCTTGTTAACAAATCCCGGTGTCGTCATTGTGCTGTGATTGCTTGTTTTTCAGTGGATCGATTGCGCACCTCGGATTAATTCTAATAGAACGTGTGCTAGCGAACGAGGGGAGAGGCGGCTAGGTCAGGGGAGAACGGGGGCTAGCGAGAGCAGAGCGAGGGTTGTTCGAAAAACCCTCCCTCGAATTTGAGAAAAAGTTCACCGGGTTCTGAAAAAAGTTCATCGAATTTGAAAAAAGTCCATCAGATTTGAAAAATAGTTCATTGATTTTGAAAAAAGTCATAGAATTGAAAAAAATGTGGATTTAATAAAAGTTCATGATTTTTAAGAAAAAGTAAAAAGAGAATTCCAGAAGAAAAACCAGCCAAAACAAAAGCGAGAAAAACTAAAACAGGAAAATCATAGTCTTGTTTACCTCATTGAAAAAGTGAAAGGACCCCGGAGATATCTCGCATCAAACTCCAAAACACAACACGCCAGCAGCCGCCTCCTTCTCCTCCAAGAAAGAAAATTGGGGTTCATGTCTCTCGCCGACGCCAGCACAGGTCCGCCTCGTCTCCGGTGGCCCTAGGGCCATGGAGGCGCGGTGGATCCTGGCAAGTGCCGGTGGGAGGGCTCCATTTTTAGTCTTTTTTTTTAATCTTGTTAGGGTTTGTGTCCTGCTCAGGAAGGCGAGATGGCGGCGGCTCCCTAAAGATTGAATAAAGGTCTCCCCGCCTAGCCCCCGTTCCGGCGGTGCATCTAGATCGTTGGTGGGCGTGTGGAGGTGTGTCTCCGACAAATCTATCTTTGGTGGATTTGCTCGGATCTCGTCGTTGTTCGTCTACGTTCGTGTGTCTTCGGTTTGGATCCTTCCGATCTATGTTATTCTTTATCGGCGGCGGTTACTGTTCTGGGGTGCTGGTCCTATGGGGCCTTAGCACGACGACTTCCTGACTGTCTACTACAACAAGTTGTGCCCGACTCCGGCGATGGAGGGGCGATGACGGTGGCGCGCCTTCGGCTCGCTTTAGTGCTTGTAGTCGTTGCTAGGTGGCCTACGAATCTGGATGTAATTTTTATTTCTGGTATTCATTGTACTGTCATGATTGAAGATGAATAAATTGGAAGTTTTTCAAAAATAAAAGAAGAAGTGAAAGGACCAATAATCATCACAACAGCTAGGGTGGCCGATAGTTACCACTGTTGCGCCGTGTATAGGGGTCTTGAGTTTGAATCGCGACTGGCGCACAGTCTTTTAGTCTTAACAGAAGAGGAGAAAAAAGAGTCTAAAATGGGCCGGCCCATGGCGTGGGGGGGGGGGGGGGGGGGGGGGGTTGTGCACTGATTGGGGAGTTCCCCTATGACGAGCACTTAAGGCCTATTTGAGGGCCATTTTTGCATCAAATGGGCATAGTCCGGTAAGCCCATACACCATACCAAACAAGTAAAAGTAGGTCGGCTTAGGAACTTTTTGGCCTATACACTCTTCATGCATGCTATTAAACACACCTAAGGTGCTAGTTGCGTCAACTAGCACCCACGTGCATGCTTGGTTAGGCCAGCCCAATAAGTACACTCAACAGCTCGTTGGGCCCCATCGCTCGACCAACAAAAGAAAAAACCCGCTCGATGGTCTGCGCTCGGTTGTTCATGGACAGTTTGACCATTGACCCTTTGACAACAACATTATATTTTGATCTTGTTAACTGTTGACTTTTTAACATTTGAAAAAATCACGAATTTGAAAAAGTTCATAAAATTTCCAAATTCATGAATTTGAAAAGTTTGCATATTTGAAAAGTTCATAAATTTTTAAGAAGATGAAATTTTGAAAAAGTTATTGAATTCAAAAGGAGTTCACAAATTCAAAAAAATCACGGATTTGAAAAATGTTCATGAATTAGAAAAGGTTCATTTGAAAAAAAATTGATGAACTTCAAAGTTCTAAAAATTTGAAAAATGCTTATGAATTTGGACAAAGTTCATGAATTTTAAAAAATTGTGAAATAAAGAAAAGACAAAGCCGAGTGAAACCAGGGAAACAAAGACATAAAAGAAAATAAATCTGTTGGGAAGCTTCCTAAAACCGAGAGGGGGCATCTGAAAACCGAAACTCAGAATGCCTTGATGGGTCAGCCCATTACAAAAGAATTGAAGTGAGGGGGTGTGCGCCACAAACGGTTAAAGCTATAAAGGCACCAAATAGGGTTTGGGGATCATGGATGCACTAGACTTATGTAAAATAAACACAATAGCAGTCCCTTGTGCTTGTTTGCACCATGAACTTTGGAAACTAGTTTCCTATTAAAACAAAGTTAGTTCCATGTTATTCTGTATATATTGAATTTGTACAACCAGCAGTAAGCCCAATTATGATGACAATATCATGCTAAACTAATACAATGGAACAAATGTCTTCTAGTCTATTATGTGTTGATAACTTGGTTGGGTTCATTGGAATTATGTTTCCCCGTTCTGGAAAGGGGAAAACAAGCCACTATTAGGGAAAACCTTATACACAGAATCTTACCAGCAGCGCAGGTCAAAAAGAGACGCTACTGCTAAATATCCGTAGCGCGGGAACAAATCAAGCGCTACTGCTACTCAGTTAGCAGTAGCGCGGCAAGATGGAACCACGTTGCTACTAAAATCGACTGACAGGACCCGCCACCCTCAGTTTAGCAGTAGCGCGCTCCTGCTACCCGCGCTCCTGCTAAAGTAATAGAAGTAGCGCGCTTTCTTTGCCGGTCGCTACTGCTAATTTTGAAACTGGCCACATGGTGGGCCCCGCTTAGTAGTAGCGCGTGTGCTGAAAGCGCGCTGCTGCTATGTTCTTAGCAGTAGTGCGCTTTACGACCCACACTACTGCTAAGACGCAGCATAATACCACCTTTTCCCTCCCCCTCCCCTCCCCACTATCCTCTCTTCCTCACTTTCCCCTACCTCCCACCTCCTCTCTCCCTCAGTTTGCTTCTTCCTCAATACTTCTCCCCCAATTACTCTCCCTCTTTATTACTCCTAGCTAACTACACCACCTCCATTAATGCATCTCCTTTCTCTTTTTCCTTCCCCCTCCACTAGTTGAAGTTGTCTCTCCTCCCAAATAAGCTAGCTAGGTAGATGTAGCATTTAGTGAAGTGACCTATGTACCCCCTAACTAGATCTAGCCTTGTCAAGAAGAGCTTTGTCCACTTTTGATCTCCCTATACTACATCCATATCCACCGCGTGTGCTCCATCTCGAGAGATAGGTGATTAAGAATTCATGCTTTTGCAAGAATGGAAATATGTGTATGTGTGTGCGATATGACATAATCGGGCAATATGATGGAAATTGTGTGTGTGACATGAGTTGACGTCGAATTGTGCTTGTGAGTTGCCTATGTTTTGCCGAAAAGTTGACTTATTTCCGTTTCGGCGAATTCCAGGCAAACTCTAGATCTATATGTCCTATTTTTAGGGAAGGTCATGCCGAATTTTTGTATGAATTTGATGCATGCATGCATTTTTATAATCAATTTGTTTATTATTACCGTGTAGGCGTTCATGATGGTCAGTGGAACGATGGTGGACAGTTGGTTGCAGTCGGCGGTGCAGGACATGAAAGAAAATAACCTGACAGAGGTTTTATGTCCGTGTCAAAGATGCAAAGGAATAGTTTGGCTCGACCCCTATGACGATGGTCATGTCGAAGCGCACCTTCTCATGACTGGTTTCATGGATGGCTATACTCAGTGGATAATTGAAGATGAGGATGATGATGTTGAGGACGCCGACCGGGCAGGCAATGACGACACGGGGCAAGACGAAGAGATGATCGATAATGCCAGCGGGGAAGAGGCCGGACATGGCGGCGGAGAAGGGGCTCGACATGGCGGAGGAGAAGGGGCCGGACATGGCGGCGGAGAAGGGGCCGGACATGGCGGCGGAGAGAACGTGGAATCCATGCCGCAGAGTTCATCGATACTAACTTCAATCGTGTGGGACCCTCATGTTCAAGCACTGCTTCGCAAGGAGACGAGTACTAAGAGAGCTGCTTCTAGAGAGGAGGCTAAGCTGCAGCAACTGGTGGTAGACTCGAACACTCCATTGTATGATGGTTGCAATCCTAAGGTGACCCGCTTGAGTTTCACGCTCCAACTCCTGAAGACGGAGGCTAAAAACAAATGGACCAACACTAGCCTCGATGAGCATCTCAAGTACCTAAAGGATGTTCTTCCCACAGGGAATCTATGTCCTACTAGTGTGGATGAGGCCAAGAAGATCGTGTGCCCTCTTGATCTGCCGCGCGTTAGATACCATGCATGGATCAACGATTGCATAATTTATCGGAAGGAGCACGCGGAAAACAAGCTGTCCGGTGTGCAATGCTTCTCGATACAAGAAGGCCGGGAAGAAATCTCCCCAGAAATTTGTATGGTACTTACCGATCACTCCCCGTCTCTAGCAGTATTTCGTAGATCCCAAGGAAGCAAAGCTCATGCGCTGGCACGCGGATAGGAAGAAGCCCGGCGATGGAGATGATCCGAAGCTGAGACACGTCAAGGATGGAAGCCAGTGGAGAGCGTTGAACGGCTTCTATCGGTATTTCGAAGGTGATGCAAGGAACATCGTGCTCGGCGCGTGTACCGATGGCATGAATCCACTTGGCAAACAGAACACCAACCATAGCACATGGCCAGTGTTTGTATGGATGTACAACCTCCCCCCTGGTTGTGCATGAAGTCGAAGCACATTCACATGTGCATGCTGATTCAAGGGCCGAAACAACCGGGAAATAATATTAATCTGTATCTGGGGCTACTTCTTGAGGAGTTAGACACGTTATGGAAAACACCGGCCAAGACATGGGACGCCAGCAAAGGCGAGTATTTCTACATGAGAGCCGCGCTGATCACGACGGTGCACGACTATCTCAGTTACGGATATGTCGCAGGCCAGGTGTGCCATGGATATTGCGGATGCACGCGGTGCATGGATGATACGACGTCACAGCAGCTAACGTCAAGGAAAGATGGCGGGTCTGGGAAAATCGTGTACATGGGGCATCGAAGATGGCTCGATCAGGACGACCCGTGGAGAAACCGTGGAGATCTATTCAATGGTCACGCTGAGCATCGAGGACCTCCACGTAAGCGGAGCGGCGCCGAAATCGATGAGCTGTTGAAAAACTGGGAACAATGCCCCGCGCCAGGAGAGACGATGAAAAAGGCGCCGGAGCCGCCGCTGAAGGTATGGAAGACGAGGTATGTGTTCTGGGACTTGGAGTACTGGCACAAACTCGACACACCTCATTGCCTTGATCAAATGCATATCTGTAAGAATGTCCTTGAGAGCTTGCTCGCGACACTGACGAACATGCCGGATAAGACCAAGGATGGGCCGAAGGCAAGAAAAGACTTGCAAGATTTGGAAATCAGGGAAGATCTGCACATGCCGCCCCGTAAAAAGTCAGACGAGACAGAGACGGAGACAGAGGCGCGGGAGAAGAAGGGCAAAAAAGTAAAGGAAGAGGATTAGTGCCCCCCTTCTTGCTTCACCTTAAGTCAGGCTAAGATCGATCAATTCTTTAAGTGCCTTACCGGAGTCAAAGTTAGTTCCGGTTACTGTGGCAAGATAAGCAGATATCTAGACACGGACAAGAAAAGGTTCAGCTGGATGAAGTCCCATGACTGTCATGTGATGATGATGCAGATACTACCTATTGCCCTTAGAGGGATAATGGACAAGCACGTCCGTGACACGCTTATTGGTCTCTGCAACTTTTTTTATGTCATCTCTCAAAAGTCGATCAGTGTGAAATAGCTTCGAAGGCTACAGGAAGAGATCGTTGTGATACTGAATAAGCTTGAGATGTACTTCCCGCCCGCGTTCTTTGACGGTGGTGCATCTGTGTGTCCATATTGTGGACGACAAAATAGACCTGGGGCCGTCATTCCTACACAACATGATGCCGTTTGAGAGGATGAATGGGATCATCAAAGGATTCGTTCGTAACATGTCCCTTCCGAATGGAAGCATCGTCCAGGGCTATCGTACACAAGAGTGCATCTCTTTTTGCGAGAATTTTCTATATGGCACAGACCAGCCGCCTGGTGTTGGTGTTGGTTTGCCCGTTAACAAGCACGATGGGAGGCTCGAAGGAGAAGGTCACTCCAACGGTCGCAGGGAACTGCACGTGGCATACTCAGATCGACGCAACGACTTTGACAAAGCAAACTTGGTAGTGCTACAACACCTAGATGAGGTAGATCCTTTCGTGGCACTGCACAAAGAAATTATCACAAAGAAGTATCGTGACCGGGGGGTATGCAGGACGGACACCGAAGTTACTGGAGCACAACTCCATTTTCCTGCATTTGTTCAAAAAGCATATTATTGCTAATCACCCGGAAGAGGGATCTAAGGACGGATTGCTCATATACGCCTTAGCACATGGCCCCTCGCCCAACCTCGTCACCTATCAGTCATACGATATCAATGGATACACGTTCTACACGGAGACCAGAGATATGGATAGTGATGATCAGAACTCAGGGGTGACGATGGAATGCATGACCGGCAGCGACAACGGTGCAACTGAGAGATTTTATGGAAGGGTTGAGGAGATCTGGGAGCTTGACTACTCTGGACTGCACAACGCGACGATGTTCCGTGTTAGATGGGCTAAGAATGTCGAAAGAGAAAACCGGTATTTCACTACCATGGCTATACCCGACGCCAAGAGCGCTACCGTGAATGCTATCGCAAAAAACGAGCCATGGGTACACGCTAAGCACGTGACACAATGCTTCTTCATAACCGACCCACGCAATCCCATCCGTGTTGTCGTGAGGAGAGGCAAAAGGAACGTCATTGGAATGGATGGAGTCGCCAACGAGGAAGACTACGACCAGTACGGCAACCCAATGAGGGAAGATGACGATGACGATGAAGTATACGTCAAAAGAAGAATCAATACTACATTACCTAAGAAAAATTGTACTCCATGGAAAAGGAAAAGTCACAATGAGGGGCTCAATTATTCTTCAACGAACAAGAAGGGAAAGAAGCTCACTCAAAAACGAAAACGTCAACGCTGAGGAACCGTATGTTATCGGTCAAATGATGTAATATATATGTTCCTATTTTGTGTACACACTTAGCCATTATGCATGGGTCAAATGATGTAATATATATGTTCCTATTTTGTATACATACTTAACCGTCAAACGATGCAATATATATCGCCTTAGTTATATACATTGTATCACCTTCCCTTCGTTCACTGCTCTCGGAAAAAAGGAAAAGAAAAGTGAGAGAAAATAAAGGAAAAGAAAATAGAAGAAACAAACAGGAAAACTACTATAGGTACTGGTTATAGCAGTAGCGCTTTTCTGAAAAAGAGCTACATCTAGTAAAACTAGCAGTAGCGATTTTCGTATAAAAACGCTATAGCTACATGTAATAGCAGTAGCGCTTTTAGGATAAAAGCGTTATAGCTAACTTAGCTATAGCGCGTTTGTCCGAAACGCGCTACTGCTACGTCAACTTAATGAAGAAAATATGCCCTAGAGGCGACAATAAAGTTATTATTTATTTCCTTATATCATGATAAATGTTTATTATTCATGCTAGAATTGTATTAACCGGAAACATAATACTTGTGTGAATACATAGACAAACAGGGTGTCACTAGTATGCCTCTACTTGACTAGCTCGTTGATCAAAGATGGTTATGTTTCCTAGCCATTGACATGAGTTGTCATTTGATTAACGGGATCACATCATTAGGAGAATGATGTGATTGACTTGACCCACTCCGTTAGCTTAGCACTCGATCGTTTAGTATTCTGCTATTGCTTTCTTCATGACTTATACATGTTCCTATGACTATGAGATTATGCAACTCCCATTTACCTGAGGAACACTTTGTGTGCTACCAAACGTCACAACATAACTGGGTGATTATAAAGGTGCTCTACAGGTGTCTCCGAAGGTACTTGTTGGGTTGGCGTATTTCGAGATTAGGATTTGTCACTCCGATTGTCGGAGAGGTATCTCTGGGCCCACTCGGTAATGCACATCACTATAAGCCTTGCAAGGGATGATGTATTATAGAACGAGTAAAGAGACTTGCCGGTAACGAGATTGAACTAGGTATTGAGATACCGATGATCGAATCTCGGGCAAGTAACATACCGATGACAGAGGGAACAACGTATGTTGTTATGCGGTCTGACCGATAAAGATCTTCGTAGAATATGTAGGAGCCAATATGGGCATCCAGGTCCCGCTATTGGTTATTGACCAGAGAGTTGTCTCGGTCATGTCTACATAGTTCTCGAACCCGTAGGGTCCGCACGCTTAACGTTCATTGATGATATAGTACTATGAGTTATGTATGTTGGTGACCGAATGTTGTTCGGAGTTTTGGATGAGATCACGGATATGACGAGGAACTCCGGAATGGTCCGGAAGTAAAGATTGATATGTGGATAGTAGTGTTTGATCTCCGGAAAGGTTCCAGAATCCATCGGAAGGGGTTCCGGATGTTTCCCGAAATGTTTGGGCACGAGAACACTTTATCTGGGCCAAAGGGGAAAGCCCATGAGGTTTTTGGAAAGCGCAAAAGGAAGTTTTGCGGAGTCCAGGGGCCAGACGCCAGGGTCCCCGGCGTCTAGGTCCAGACGCCGGGAACCCTGGCGTCTGGCCCTGGAGTCCGAGAAGGACTCTTGCCTTTCGGGTGAAACCGACTTTGTGGAGGCTTTTACTCCAAGTTTCGACCCCAAGGCTCAACATATAAATAGAGGGATAGGGCTAGCACCCAAGACACATCAAGAAACACCAAGCCGTGTGCCGGCAACCCCGTCTCCTCTAGTTTATCCTCCGTCATAGTTTTCGTAGTGCTTAGGCAAAGCCCTGCGAAGATTGTTCTTCACCAACACCGTCACCACGCCGTCGTGCTGCCGGAACTCATCTACTACTTCGCCCCTCTTGCTGGATCAAGAAGGCGAGGACGTCACCGAGCCGAACGTGTGCAGAACTCGGAGGTGTCGTGCTTTCGGTACTTGGATCGGTCGGATCGTGAAGATGTACGACTACATCAACCGCGTTGATATAACGCTTCTGCTTACGGTCTACGAGGGTACGTAGACAACACTCTCCCCTCTCGTTGCTATGCATCACCATGATCTTGCGTGTGCGTAGGAAATTTTTGAAATTACTACGTTCCCCAACAGTGGCATCCGAGCCTGGTTTTATGCGTAGATGTCATATGCACGAGTAGAACACAAGTGAGTTGTGGGTGATATAAGTCATACTGCTTACCAGCATGTCATACTTTGGTTCGGCGGTATTGTTGGATGAAGCGGCCTGGACCGACATTACGTGTATGCTTACGTGAGACTGGTTCTACCGACGTGCTTTGCACAGAGGTGGCTGGCAGGTGTCAGTTTCTCCAACTTTAGTTGAACCGAGTGTGGCTACGCCCGGTCCTTGCGAAGGTTAAAACAGCACCAACTTGACAAACTATAGTTGTGGTTTTGATGCATAGGTAAGAACGGTTCTTGCTAAGCCCAGTAGCATCCACGTAAAACTTGCAACAACAAAGTAGAGGACGTCTAACTTGTTTTTGTAGGGCATGTTGTGATGTGATATGGTCAAGACATGATGCTAAATTTTATTGTATGAGATGATCATGTTTTGTAACCGAGTTATCGGCAACTGGCATGAGCCATATGGTTGTCGCTTTATTGTATGCAATGCAATCGCCCTGTAATGCTTTACTTTATCACTAAGCGGTAGCGATAGTCGTAGAAGCATAAGATTGGCGAGACGACAATGATGCTACGATGGAGATCAAGGTGTCGCGCCAGTGACGATGGTGATCATGACGGTGCTTCGGAGATGGAGATCACAAGCACAAGATGATGATGGCCATATCATATCACTTATATTGATTGCATGTGATGTTTATCTTTTATGCATCTTATCTTGCTTTGATTGACGGTAGCATTATAAGATGATCCCTCACTAAATTATCAAAGTATAAGTGTTCTCCCTGAGTATGCACCATTGCGAAAGTTCTTCCTGCTGAGACACCACGTGATGATCGGGTGTGATAGGCTCTACGTTCAAATACAACGGGTGCAAAACAGTTGCACACGCGGAATACTCAAGTTAAGCTTGACGAGCCTAGCATATAACAAATATGGCCTCGGAACACGGAGACCGAAAGGTCGAGCATGAATCATATAGTGGATATGATCAACATAGTGATGTTCACCGTTGAAACTACTCCATCTCACGTGATGATCGGACATGGTTTAGTTGATATGGATCACGTGATCACTTAGAGGATTAGAGGGATGTCTATCTAAGTGGGAGTTCTTAAGTAATATGATTAATTGAACTTAAATTTATCATGAACTTAGTACCTGATAGTATCTTGCTTGTCTATGTTGATTGTAGATAGATGGCCCGTGCTGTTGTTCCGTTGAATTTTAATGCGTTCCTTAAGAAAGCAAAGTTGAAAGATGATGGTAGCAATTACATGGACTGGGTCCGTAACTTGAGGATTATCCTCATTGCTGCACAGAAGAATTACATCCTGGAAGCACCGCTGGGTGCCAGACCTGGTGCAGGAGCAACACCAGATGTTATGAACGTCTGGCAGAGCAAAGCTGATGACTACTCGATAGTTCAGTGTGCCATGCTTTAAGGCTTAGAACCGGGACTTCAACGACGTTTTGAACGTCATGGAGCATATGAGATGTTCCAGGAGTTGAAGTTAATATTTCAAGCAAATGCCCGGATTGAGAGATATGAAGTCTCCAATAAGTTCTACAGCTGCAAGATGGAGGAGAATAGTTCTGTCAGTGAGCATATACTCAAGATGTCTGGGTACTGCAATCACTTGATTCAACTGGGAGTTAATCTTCCGGATGATAGCGTCATTGACAGAATTCTCCAATCACTGCCACCAAGCTACAAGAGCTTCGTGATGAACTATAACATGCAAGGGATGGATAAGACGATTCCCGAGATCTTCGCAATGCTAAAGGCTGCGGAGGTAGAAATCAAAAAGGAGCATCAAGTGTTGATGGTCAATAAGACCACCAGTTTCAAGAAAAAGGGCAAAGGGAAGAAGAAGGGGAACTTCAAGAAGAACAGCAAGCAAGTTGCTGTTCAGGAGAAGAAACCCAAGTCTGGACCTAAGCCTGAGACTGAGTGCTTCAACTGCAAGCAGACTGGTCACTGGAAGCGGAACCGCCCCAAGTATTTGGCGGATAAGAAGGATGGCAAGGTGAACAAAGGTATATGTGATATACATGTTATTGATGTGTACCTTACTAATGCTCGCAGTAGCACCTGGGTATTTGATACTGGTTCTGTTGCTAATATTTGCAACTCAAAGCAGGGGCTACGGATTAAGCGAAGATTGGCTAAGGACGAGGTGACGATGCGCGTGGGAAATGGTTCCAAAGTCGATGTGATCGCGGACGGCACGCTACCTCTACATCTACCTTCGGGATTAGTTTTAGACCTAAATAATTGTTATTTGGTGCCAGCGTTAAGCATGAACATTATATCTGGATCTTGTTTGATGCGAGACGGTTATTCATTTAAATCAGAGAATAATGGTTGTTCTATTTATATGAGTAATATCTTTTATGGTCATGCACCCTTGAAGAGTGGTCTATTTTTGTTGAATCTCGATGGTGGTGATACACATATTCATAGTATTGAAGCCAAAAGATGCAAAGTTGATAATGATAGTGCAACTTATTTGTGGCATTGCCGTTTAGGTCGTATCGTTGTAAAGCGCATGAAGAAACTCCATACTGATGGACTTTTGGAACCACTTGATTATGAATCACTTGGTACTTGCGAACCGTGCCTCATGGGCAAGATGACTAAAACGCCGTTCTCCGGAACTATGGAGCGAGCAACAGATTTGTTGGAAATCATACATACAGATGTATGTGGTCCAATGAATGTTGAGGCTCGCGGCGGACATCGTTATTTTCTCACCTTCACAGATGATTTAAGCAGATATGGGTATATCTACTTAATGAAACATAAGTCTGAAACATTTGAAAAGTTCAAAGAATTTCAGAGTGAAGTTGAAAATCATCGTAACAAGAAAATAATGTTTCTACGATCTGATCGTGGAGGAGAATATTTGAGTTACGAGTTTGGTCTACATTTGAAACAATGCGGAATAGTTTCGCAACTCACGCCACCCGGAACACCACAGCGTAATGGTGTGTCCGAATGTCGTAATCGTACTTTACTAGATATGGTGCGATCTATGATGTCTCTTACTGATTTACCGCTATCATTTTGGGGTTATGCTTTAGAGACGGCTACATTCACGTTAAATAGGGCACCATCGAAATCCGTTGAGACAACGCCTTATGAACTGTGGTTTGGCAAGAAACCAAAGTTGTCGTTTCTTAAAGTTTGGGGCTGCGATGCTTATGTGAAAAATCTTCAACCTGATAAGCTCGAACTCAAATCGGAGAAATGTGTCTTCATAGGATACCCAAAGGAGACTGTTGGGTACACCTTCTATCACAGATCCGAAGGCAAAACATTCGTTGCTAAGAATGGATCCTTTCTAGAGAAGGAATTTCTCTCGAAAGAAGTGAGTGGGAGGAAAGTAGAACTTGATGAGGTAACCGTACCTGCTCCCTTATTGGAAAGTAGTTCATCACAGAAACCGGTTTCTGTGACGTCTATACCAATTAGTGAGGAAGTTAATGATGACGATCATGAAACTTCAGATCAAGTTGTTACTGAACGTCGTAGGTCAACCAGAGTAAGATCCGCACCAGAGTGGTACGGTAATCCTGTTCAGGAGGTTATGTTACTAGACCATGACGAACCTACGAACTATGAAGAAGCGATGGTGAGCCCAGATTCCACAAAATGGCCTGAGGCCATGAAATCTGAGATGGGATCCATGTATGAGAACAAAGTGTGGACTTTGGTTGATTTGCCCGATGATCAGCAAGCCATTGAGAATAAATGGATCTTCAAGAAGAAGACTGACGCTGACGGTAATGTTACTGTCTATAAAGCTCGACTTGTTGTGAAAGGTTTTCGACAAGTTCAAGGGATTGACTACGATGAGACCTTCTCACCCGTAGCGATGCTTAAGTATGTCCGAATCATGTTAGCAATTGTCGCATTTTATGATTATGAAATTTGGCAAATGGATGTAAAAACTGCATTCCTGAATGGATTTCTGGAAGAAGAGTTGTATATGATGCAACCGGAAGGTTTTGTCGATCCAAAGGGAGCTAACAAAGTGTGCAAGCTCCAGCGATCCATTTATGGACTGGTGCAAGCCTCTCGGAGTTGGAATAAACTCTTTGATAGTGTGATCAAAGCATTTGGTTTTGTACAGACTTTTGGAGAAACCTGTATTTACAAGAAAGTGAGTGGGAGCTCTGTAGCATTTCTGATATTATATGTGGATGACATATTGCTGATTGGAAATGATATAGAATTTCTGGATAGCATAAAGGGATACTTGAATAAGAGTTTTTCAATGAAGGACCTCGGTGCAGCTGCTTATATATTGGGCATCAAGATCTATAGAGATAGATCAAGACGCTTAATTGGACTTTCACAAAGCACATACCTTGACAAAGTTTTGAAGAAGTTCAAAATGGATCAAGCAAAGAAAGGGTTCTTGCCTGTGTTACAAGGTGTGAAGTTGAGTAAGACTTAATGCCCGACCACTGCAGAAGATAGAGAGAAGATGAAAGATGTTCCCTATGCTTCAGCCATAGGCTCTATCATGTATGCAATGCTGTGTACCAGACCTGATGTCTGCCTTGCTATAAGTTTAGCAGGGAGGTACCAAAGTAATCCAGGAGTGGATCACTAGACAGCGGTCAAGAACATCCTGAAATACCTGAAAAGGACTAAGGATATGTTTCTCATTTTTGGAGGTGACAAAGAGCTAGTCGTAAATTGTTACGTTGATGCAAGCTTTGACACTGATCCGGACGATTCTAAATCGCAAACCAGATACGTGTTTACATTGAACGGTGGAGCTGTCAGTTGGTGCAGTTCTAAACAAAGCGTCATGGCGGGATCTACGTGTGAAGCGGAGCACATAGCTGCTTCGGAAGCAGCAAATGAAGGAGTCTGGATGAAGGAGTTCATATCCGATCTAGGTGTCATACCTAGTGCATCGGGTCCAATGAAAATCTTTTGTGACAATACTGGTGCAATTGCCTTGGCGAAGGAATCCAGATTTCACAAGAGAACCAAGCACATCAAGAGACGCTTCAACTCCATCCGGGATCTAGTCCAGGTGGGAGACATAGAAATTTGCAAGATACATACGGATCTAAATGTTGCAGACCCGTTGACTAAGCCTCTTCCACGATCAAAACATGATCAGCACCAAGGCTCCATGGGTGTTAGAATCATTACTGTGTAATCTAGATTATTGACTCTAGTGCAAGTGGGAGACTGAAGAAAATATGCCCTAGAGGCAATAATAAAGTTATTATTTATTTCCTTATATCATGATAAATTTTTGTTATTCATGCTAGAATTGTATTAACCGGAAACATAATACTTGTGTGAATACATAGACAAACAGAGTGTAACTAGTATGCCTCTACTTGAATAGCTCGTTGATCAAAGATGGTTGTGTTTCCTAGCCATTGACATGAGTTTTCATTTGATTAACGGGATCACATCATTAGGAGAATGATGTGATTGACTTGACCCACTCCGTTAGCTTAGCACTTGATCGTTTAGTATTCTGCTATTGCTTTCTTCATGACTTATACATGTTCCTATGACTATCAGATTATGCAACTCCCGTTTACCTGAGGAACACTTTGTGTGCTACCAAACGTCACAACGTAACTGGGTGATTATAAAGGTGTTGTACAGGTGTCTCTGAAGGTACTTGTTGGCTTGGCGTATTTCGAGATTAGGATTTGTCACTCCGATTGTCGGAGAGGTATCTCTGGGCCCACTCGGTAATGCACATCACTATAAGCCTTGCAAGCATTGCAACTAATGAGTTAGTTGCGGGATGATGTATTACAGAACGAGTAAAGAGACTTGCCGGTAACGAGATTGAACTAGGTATTGAGATACCGACGATCGAATCTCGGGCAAGTAAAATACCAATGACAAAGGGAACAACGTATGTTGTTATGCGGTCTGACCGATAAAGATCTTCGTAGAATATGTAGGAGCCAATATGGGCATCCAGGTCCCGCTATTTGTTATTGACCAGACAGGTGTCTCGGTCATGTCTACACAGTTCTCGAACCCGTAGCGTCCGCACGCTTAACGTTCGTTGACGATAGAGTACTATGAGTTATGTATGTTGGTGACCGAATGTTGTTCGGAGTTTTGGATGAGATCACGGATATGACGAGGAACTCCGGAATGGTCCGGAAGTAAAGATTGATATGTGGATAGTAGTGTTTGTTCTCCGGAAAGGTTCCGGAATCCATCGGAAGGGGTTCTGGATGTTTCCTGAAATGTTTGGGCACGAGAACACTTTATCAAGGCCAAAGGGGAAAGCCCACGAGGTTTTTGGAAAGCGCAAAAGGAAGTTTTGCGGAGTCCAGGGGCCAGACGCCAGGGTCCCTGGCGTCTAGGTCCAGACGCCGGGAACCCTGGCGTCTGGCCCTGGAGTCCGAGAAGGACTCTTGCCTTTCGGGTGAAACCGACTTTGTGGAGGCTTTTACTCCAAGTTTCGACCCCAAGGGTCAACATATAAATAGAGGGGTAGGGCTAGCACCCAAGACACATCAAGAAACACCAAGCCGTGTGCCGGCAACCCCGTCTCCTCTAGTTTATCCTCCGTCATAGTTTTCGTAGTGCTTAGGCGAAGCCCTGCGAAGATTGTTCTTCACCAACACCGTCACCACGCCGTCGTGCTGCCGAAACTCATCTACTACTTCGCCCCTCTTGCTGGATCAAGAAGGCGAGGACGTCACCAAGCCGAACGTGTGCAGAACTCGGAGGTGCCGTGCTTTTGGTACTTGGATCGGTCGGATCGTGAAGATGTACGACTACATCAACCGCGTTGATATAACGCTTCCGCTTACAGTCTACGGGGGTACGTAGACAACACTCTCCCCTCTCGTTGCTATGCATCACCATGATCTTGCATGTGCGTAGGAAATTTTTGAAATTACTACGTTCCCCAACACTTAACCCCCGAAATCCTCACTCTCTCTACTTCTTCCCGCCTCTGCTTTTCCCCCCAAATCCACACTCTCTCTTCCCCCGTGTCGTTGCCGCCGGAGTCCTGCCCTCGCCGCGCCCCTGCGTTCACCCCCGAACACGGCGCTCGCCCCCATCCCGGCGCTCGCCCCCGACCCCGGCCCCGACCCCGACGTGCCATGCCTCCCTCCTCTGCTTCCTCCCCTCCCAACCTCAGTCGTCGTCGCGCCTGCCTCCTTGCCCCTGCACCCTCTGTAAGAGCCCCACCGCTCCTCCTCTCTCTGCTAGCTAGGGTTCTTCGGTTAATTTACTTAGCTTTTTAGTTAGGGCTGTAGGTTAATTAGGTTATCTATTTAGTTATGAATTTAGCTAGGTTTTTATGAACCATAGGTTTCAAAATAGGACAGAAATTTAGGGTTAAGCAATTGTAGTTAAAAGAAAAGGCAGAATTGATTATATAGGTTTCTTGCATTTTTTAGTTTAAGTAATTGTTGCTATTTAAATTTTATAGTGCTAGTTAGTTAATTAGAATTAGTATTTAAAAAACAGAATTAGTTTAAGCAATTGTCCAAATCAACATCCCTTGTTAAAGCAAATTTTCTTCAAGTTCTATATTTTTCCTCCTTTTTATATGCAAATTTGAAGTGGACATGTGATATTTGGAAAATGATGATTATGTGCAGGGTAATTGATCTGAGTGGCCTATGTTACGCCAGAATGTTGATTCATTTCCGTTCCGGTGAATTTCAGGCGCTCGATATGTCCACTTTTTAGCAAAGATCATGCCAAAAATTTCCGTGAATTTTGGCATGACTTGTGCTAGATAGTAGGCATATCGAGTGTCGGGAGTTGCTGGGAAACGGCATTCTAGCAAACATAGATCTTTTTTTATGTCATTTCTCATTTTTTTCATAGTTCTAGAATTAAACGAGGAGACTTAATCATAGGAAACATGTCGAACAACGAAGAAACTGGGCCTTCTGACCAAGATGCAGACGACATGGATTATGAGGGTGAACAAGAGTACCTCGACTTTTTGTCTGCTAAGCACAGTCAAGGTTTGCAGGTCGGCCTCGATGATGGTACTAATGCCGACATCGACACTGACGGCGCCGACACCGATGGCGGCGCCGAGACCGGCAGGGAAGGTACCGGCAGGGAAGATACCGGCGGGCAAGGTACCGGCGCCGATGCCGCTACCGAACAGAAGAAGCAGAAGAAACAGATGATACGAAAACCTAACAAACTCGGCATTGGATGACTGGTGATCACAAAGATGGCACCTGGCAAGTTTGAGCCATTAGAGCCGGAAGAACCTCGCAAGTGCTATGGGAACCAAGTAGGATGCATCCTACGGGAATGCGCGAGCATCAACGATGATGACTTAAGGATTAAAGAACATTTGAGGCAGTTGCGCCTGACGAAGTTGCATAAGAGATTCAAGTTCCCCGACTGGGATGATAATATAGAACAACCGTGGGATGATCAGAAGATGAAAAAGATTAACAATCATGCCATTGGCATGTTCAGCAATGATTTGGCCTCCTGGAAAGGGAGGGTGAAACGAGCTATTGAGGCTGAGGAACCCCTGTCCAAGATTCTGGAGGAAAATCCTTCACTTACGGAAGAGGAGTTCGAAAAGTTCAAGGACGTTTGCGCTACCGAGGTAGCCAAGGCTAAGGCTGCTAAATTCAAGAGCCTTCAGCAAAGGAACACGGGGAAGCATCGCCTCGGAAGCCGTGGCTACCTCGGTAAAAGGCCCATATGGGATAAGGAGGACGCAGAACGTGAAGTCGCGGGTCTCCCAGACCCCTGAAGTTCACCAACCCCTTGGAGCGTGACTTCATCAGGGCCCGCTACAAGTGGGACAAGGAAAAGAAGGTTTTTTACACGGACCAGATCACGAGGAGATTGATTAGAATACTGGTAATTATTATTTTACCACCTTACATTTAGCTCCAGATCAAGTCAACTACACATTCGTAAACGGTTCACGTTCCTTCTTTTCCTTGTCCCACTTGTAGCGGGCCCTGATGAAATCATGTACCATCCGTAAACGGTTCACGTTCCTTCTTTTCCTTGTCCCACTTGTAGCGAGCCCTGATGAAATCATGGTTGCCCAGTTTCGTCGCGAGCAACTCCGTGAACAACAACACCACCACACCATCACTTGCTCACGCAACCGGGCCTGCTCTCGCACCCGCACCCGCTCATAGCAGCCCGTCCTCAGTCTCTGGCGCGCTAGGCGGGCCTTCGTCTTTGGTTGAGCTCGACGCCCTCGCGGTAATTACATGTCGCACGAACATATATATCTAGAATATTCCATTTCCGTTGCCTTTCGGATGTTTTACGCCGCAGACATGTGTTTGCAGGCCGACGAAACCCCGTGCACCGTACTCTACTTGATCAAAGGCCAGAAGGTGGACGTGGGAAAGGGGGTGATAACGAAGCCCTTGGATCTCATGTTCCACAACCAGCCGATGCCCGCTAGGCACTTCAGGGTTACCTTGTCGAGTGTGACATCGGGGCACGAGGATTTGCCTCCTCCATTACGCCTAGGGGGAGAGAACGACGAGACCCCGCCGCAGATTGGAAGCTGCAAGGGTTGGGTGCTGCTATGGCCGAAGAATCTTCTTCGTCTGGAGCCGGCCGAGAGCACACCAGTAACCACACATCAACAAGCATGTATGGAGACCACCACCCCGCCTACGCAATTACCAGCTCCTGTAGTGTCGGGTGAGAGCGGCGGACGACGTGATGAAGGGGGTCCAATAGTACTGGCTGATGTAATCGGTCCCGTAGAACAGAGAATGGATGATGAGATGGAGGAGATGGAGGACCCAATGGGTTTCCTCAATGCAAACGCCTATAACGGTGACTTAGATATGATGAGTCAACCATATGACGAATCGGGCTATCAGCATGCTAATGAGGATATGGATGATCTGCCCGAGCAGGAATGTCCTAGCAGGGATTGCAAGAAGTCTCTCTTCATGAAATCCTCACAGGACACGCCTGAAGATGCCGCCTCAACACAAGCTCAACTAGCCGGGGGTCGTACAGTGCTTAGCCCGGCAACACTAGGGTAGGGGTTAAGGAAGGGTCTGGAAGGTGTGCCCAAGAAAAAGGAGAGGAAGAGACCGGGGAAGATAGCTGCCTCCTAACAAGCCAGAGCACATAGCAGCCAGACGGTGGATTTTGAAGAGCGTGTACCCATGAAAGGTGTGGCCATGTTCCATGTCACGGGCGAGCCGAAGCTACCACTGAAACCGCTGGAGGCACTATCAGGGGATCTCCGGAGACTGCACGACCATGTGATGTCGACTGAGAAAAGCCTACTAGCCTCGAATGATCCAGGATATCCGACATACATGGCTCGTGTGCCTGAGGGGAAGTGCTACGTCGACACACGGCCTGCGGAGGTGTTCTTCCTGCAGTTTGACCATATCTTCGAGATGTTTCTGACAAGGCGGCTCGATTTTACAATCGTCCGCCTTTTTGCGCTACATATGAGCTCCGTCATGAAGAGAGAAGAAGTCTCTCAAATCTGTGTGGCGGATCCGTACTACATGCACAAGTCCTTCTTGAGTCTCCGCGACTTTGAGCGTGAAACTGCTAGGGAGTACCTCCAAAACTTCATGGTACAGAACAAGGACCAGGAAATTGTCCTCCTGCCTTATCATCCAAAGTAAGTCAGTTCCGAACAACCCTTTCATACATTTCAATCATTCCTTCTCGCTCATATGGAGAATAATTTGAGGTGTCTTTTTCCCCGCAGCAACGGGCGTGCCGTCCTTATCATTCTTTACCCGCGAGTCTCCCACGCCGTGTATTTCGACCCTACCAGAGACTACGAGAAGAAGGACTACACCCATATAATGAATATTCTAGATGATGCTCTCCAAGGCTTCAGCATTAGGGGTGGCCACCTACAGATCAGGAAACAAAGGAACAAGAAGTTTGGTTTCTCGCATAAAACTAACTTCTGCTGCATCCATGTCCCAAAACCAAGCAAGAAAGATGGATTCTACCTCCTCCATCTCATGATTGAGTTCAGCACGGATCACCAAACGCTTCGCATGACAACCAGAAACAATGATCATATCTGCAAGTGGGTAGAATCTCATGGAGAAGCGGATTATAAACTTAGAGATGACTTCTTTCGCATCCAAAGGGACATTGCGATGATCATCATGAAAGAAGTCGTCGATGAGAAGGGGATGTTCCACCACGGCCCTATATCGCGAGATGGCGTCCGAAACTCGCATAGGCATGCAACGTCATGACCTCACGCCGTTCAAGAAGCTAGGGTCCATCCTTGATGATATGGAAGGATGGAACTTCTAGTGACTTACGATGCCGATGATGATGATATGTGTCGGTTGAACTTGTATACTTTCTGTAGCGATGAAACTTTGTGATGTCCACGGTCCCTGCCGAACTTGCGTAACGCTAATTTGTTATTTTGGGTACGATGACCTACGTACCTCTAGTTAATTAGTTTGCGTACTATATGTTGCATCTAGTTGCTAACCCTTTCTTTTTCGTGTTGCTCTAGTATATTTTGTTGCATATGATCGTACATTCTCTTGATGAAGATGCATCTCTAACAGGTACCTAGATTCTTGATGGCGAAGAAGGAGTGCTATGTCGTGTATAAAGGGAAGGTTCCGGGAGTGTACGATGAGTGGCATGAGTGTCAGGCGCAAGGGGAGGGGGTCTCGGGCGCCAGCCATAAAGGCTTCAAAAGTAGACAAGAAGCAGAAGCTAGTTACTTGAGGTTCACGCTAGCGCGAGAGAGGACTCATAACCGCCGCCTCATGTACTGCATAGTTTCGCTATCACTCATAGTGATAGCTCTTCTCGTGTGTATCATTTTTTAGATGGATGACGATGTAGTTGCAAGAATTCGAGACTTGTATCACTATTTTCGAGATGATGACGAGAGACCACTTTGTGTTGGATGATGATTATGATGATGACATGATTTGATGAGACTATTTGTATGTATATGCTATGATTACATTTGTATGTGTATGATATGCTAGAGATTATTGTATAAAGCCCTAAACAAAATTCAACAGCAAAAAATATGGAGCAGGAAAAAAATTCAAAAACTAATAACAGTAGCGCGGGGTATGGCTTTAGCAGTAGCGCTCTTTGTTAAAGGGCGTTGCAGCAATTAGCAGCAGCGCGTACTGCATACAGACGCTGCTGCTATACCTAGATAGCAGCAGCGCGGGTAGAACCGCGCTAATGATAAGCATTAGTTGTAGCGATGTATCAGTAGCGCGGCCACCCGCGCTACTGATAAGCATTTAACCCGTGCTACTGCTAGTCTTTTCCCTAGTAGTGAGCATAGTCTAAAATTTAGTTATGATCTTTATAACATTGTAAAACATGCATATTGACAACTAAGTTTAGAATTAGTCAAATTTGAATCTTATCGAGAAAACAAAGATGCACGATTCACGTGTTGAAACTGCCCGTAGCAGAATATATAGTAGGAGCCTACAGCCTTCAAATTGTCCGAGTGAATAATCGGATAAAACAAACACAAGCAAGCATCCACGTTTTGACCAAGCCATCACTCCATCTTGAGGTAATTATGTCTCTACAGAGAGAATAATGTTGCCATGCTATATATCCCCATGTACCAATGTATGAAGACATGCATTTCATGGCTATATATTTGCTTGATGCAAGCAGATTAAAAAAACATCGCTAGAACACCTTCGCCTTTTGATCGGGTAGAGACAAATTCTATAGTCCATGGGATTAACCAGAAGTGATTGGCAATCATGATTCAGAAACTGTAATGCAAGCAGTCCAACAATACAATGTAACCTCGCGCTAGCACAATGGAAAAGAATTAGCAATCATACTATTGCTAATTAAGTGCCAGTCACATGAGACCAAGAAAGACATGGCATGCATTTGAAGCAACCAATAATCACTTGAAGTAAACATGCATATGGACAATGCTATGCAGGTAGAAGAGTGTGGGTTAAATATCATGATCCTTTTAAGATACTTGTAAGGAGAATATACTTTATAATAGGTAATTGCAAGTTCATACTATTAACTCTGTGTTACCTTCTGCTTATATTGAGAAACTACATTTTCTTGTTAGGATTAAGGAAGACTCTATGGTAGCAATTGTAACTAATAAAGGTGGACTTAAAACACATACACCTTATGCTCAAATATAAGTACAACCCCAAATAGCTATGGTTAAATATCTTGTAATTGAAAATCTACAAGAGCATGTTATCCAGTTTTGTGAGGAGGCAACTGGTATTGTTAGATATAAGAGATCTCAAATTTTGTTGATATGCTTGTTATTTCTTTAAAGATTGGCACTCGTTGTTATCATGGTTCGTGTGATATTGGAGCTAGTATAAGTGTTATTCCTTTTTCCCTTTGTCAATAAGTTATGGATGATATTTCAACCTGTGAGATAGAAGATATTGATTTGACAATTAAATTCGTGATGGGTCTAGAGCCTAAGCTTGGGGGCGGGGCTTATCCCCTAGTTATCCCTGCATCCATATTTTATTTTTCTACTTTTCATTTATTTTATTTTACTTGTCATCATGTTTATTTCATTTTTGCATAACAAATTTTCAGAGTGAAATTTGTTCTCTTTGTTGGAATCCACTTTTTTTATTTGAGCCCACAGATTTGTGCACCACTGATATGTCTCCAACGTATCTATAATTTTGTATTGTTCCATGCTATTATATTATCTATCTTGGATGTTTTATATGAATTAATATGCAATTTTATATCTATTTTTGGGACTAACCTAGTGCCTAGTGTCAGTTGCTATTTTTTCTTGTTTTTGTGTTTTATAGAAAATCAATACCAAACGGAGTCCAAACGGAGCGAAACCTTTTGAGGATTTTTCTTGGACCAGAAGACAACCACGAAGCTTCGGGAAGAGGCCAGAAGACCCATGAGGGGATCACAAGCCCTAGGGGCACGCCCCAGGGGGCATGATGACCCACAAGTATAGGGGATCAATTGTAGCTCTTTTAGATAAGTAAGAGTGTCGAACCCAACGAGGAGCAGAAGGAAATGAAAAGTAGTTTTCAGTAAGGTAATGTCTGCAAGTGCTAAAATTGTAAGTAGCAGAGTAGTTTGATAGCAAGATAATTTGTAAAGAGCAAGTAACGATAATAGTAACAAGTATGCAGCAAGGTAGCCCAATCCTTTTGAGGCAAAGGACAGGCCAAAACGGTCTCTTATGATAAGCAAAGCGTTCATGAGGGTACACGGGAATTTCATCTAGTCACTTTCATCATGTTGGTTTGATTTGTGTTCACTACTTTGATAATTTGATATGTGGGTGGACCGGTGCTTAGGTGTTGTTCTTACTTGAACAAACCTCCTACTTATGATTAACCTTCCCGCAACTACGAGAAAAGTATTAAGAATAAATTCTAACCATAGCATTAAACTTTTGGGTCCAATCTGTCCCTTACGGAATAGTGCATAAACTGGGGTTTAAGATTCTGTCACTCTCGCAACCCATCATCTAATTGCTACTCCAAATGCATTCCCTTAGGCCCAAATATGGTGAAGTTTCATGTAGTCGATGTTCACATGACACCACTAAGGGAATCACAACATACATACTATCAAAATATCGAACACATATCAAATTCACATGATTACTTGCAACATGATTTCTCACGTGACCTCAAGAACAAAAGTAACTACTCACAAATGATGAACATGTTCATGATCAGAGGATTATTAAATAGAATAATGGATCTGAACATATAATCTTCCACCAAATAAACCATATAGTAATCAACTACAAGATGTAATCAACACTACTAGTCACCCACAAGCACCAATCTATAGTTCCGGTAACAAGATTGAATGCAAGAGATGAACTAGGGTTTTAGATGAGATGGTGTTGTTGAAGATGTTGATGGAGATTGCCCTCCCCAGGATGGGAGAGTTGTTGGTGATGATGATGACGATGATTTCCCCCTTCGGGAGGGAGGTTCCCCCAGCGGGATCGCTCCACCGGAGGGCAAAGGTGCTCCTGCCCAAGATTCGCCTCGAGACGGCGGCGCTCCGTCCCGAAAGCCTTCTCCTCATTTTTTCTAGGTCAAAATGACTTATATACCAGAAGATGGGCACCGGAGGTGGGCCGAGGAGGGCACAACCCACCAGGGTGCGTCGGGCTCCCTGGCGCGCCTAGGTGGGGTTTACCCACCTGGTGAGCCCCCTCTGGTGGTTATTTGCTCCAATAATTCTTAAGTAATCCATAAAAAATCTCCGTAAAGTTTTATCTTGTTTGGAGTTGTGCAGAATAGGTGGCCTGACATAGCTTTTCCAGGTCTAGATTTCCAGCTGCCGGAATTCTCCCTCTTGGTGTGTACCTTGCAAATTATGAGAGAAAATGCATTAGAATTACTCCAAAAAAGCATTATTATGGATAAAAACATTATGAATAACAGTAAGAAAACATGATGCAAAATAGACGTATCAGGGCGCCCCCTAGGCTTGTGGGCCCCTCGCAGCTCTTCTAACCCTAATCTATGCTCTATAAATACCCAAATATTCCACTTACGTCACAGGGCACACAAAAAATACTTTTCCGCCGCCACAAGCTTCTGTTCTCGTGAGCATCTTGGGGCCTTTTCCGGCACTCTGCCAGAGGGGAATTCGATCACAGAGGGCCTCTATACCAACCTTGTTGCCCTTCCGATGATGTGTAAGTAGTTTACCACAGACCTACGGGTCCATAGCTAGTAGCTAGATGGCTTCTTCTCTCTCTTTGATCTTCAATACAATGTTCTCCTCGGTGTTCTTGGAGATCTATTCGATGTAATCTTCTTTTGCGGTGCATTTGTTGAGATCCGATGAATTGTGGATTTATGATCATAATAGTTATGAATATTATTTTGGTCTTCTCTAAACTCTTTTATTCATGATTAAGATAGTAGGGGTAGAGAGGCATGTATTTGTATTGTTGCCATTAAGGATAAAAAATTTGGGGGTTTTACCATATTGATTGGATCTATCCCTCTACATCATGTCATCTTACTTAAGGTGTTACTCCGTTCTTCTTAACTTAATACACTAGATGCATGCTGGATAACGGTCGATGTGTGGAGTAGTAGTAGATGCAGGCAGGAGTCGGTCTACTTGTCACAGATGTGATGCCTATATTCATGATCATTGCCTTATAGCTCGTCATAACTTTGCGCTTTTCTATCAATTTCTCAAAAGTAATTTGGTCACCCACCGCATGTGTTCTTTCAAGAGAGAAGCCTATAGTGAAAACTATGGCCCCCGGGTCTATTTCTCATCATATATTTTCAAATCTATTAAACCAAAAACCCAAAAATACCTTGCTGCAATTTATTTATATTTACTTTATTTTTTCTTTTACTTATCTTTTATATCTATCTCTATCAGATCTCACTCTTGCTAGTGACCGTGAAGGGATTGACAACCCCTTTTTCGCGTTGTGTGCAAGTGTTTGTTAGTTTGTGCAGGTGCATCTATTGGGGACTTGCTTGTACCTCCTACTGGATTGATACCTTGGTTCTTAACTAAGGTAAATACTTATCTCTACTTTGCTGCATCACCCTTTACTCTTCAAGGGAAAAATCAACGGAAGCTCAAGAAGTAGTAGGAAGAATTTCTGGCGTCGTTGCCGGGGAGGTTCTACATCAAGCCTACCAAGTACCTATCATAAACTCTCATCTCTTGCATTACATTATTTGCCATTTGCATCTCGGTTTCCTCTCCCCCACTTCTGAAACATCTTCAGAAAAACACAAAAATATTTGCCTTTTTCTGTTTGCCTTTTCGTTCGCCTTTATGTCTTACTTGGTTTGTTTACTTGTTCGTTTGGTATAATTGTGTGTTTATTGAAAATCAGACAGCAAAAAGTTTATGGATCCTCATCCACTTGCTAATATTTTTAAAATATCCAATTATGATGAACCAATTGCTAGTGAGTTGAGTGCACTAGATTATCTTTATGAAGTTTTGCTTGAAATCCGTGAATCTGAAAATTGTGATGAAGTGCTAAAGCAGGAATTTTCTGAGGGGATTCACGATAGCTCCTTGAATGAAAAGCATGATTACAATGATTTTATTATAAATTCTATTAATGTCAATTGTGTTAATGATATGCAAAGCCCCAACTTGGGGATGCTAATTTTGCTATGTCCACTGCTTATTGTAATGATCATGATTGGGGTGATAATGATCTTGAAAATTTATTTAAGCCTCATGATGAATATGTTTGCCATAATATTCAAAGTGGGTTTGGAAGAGTGTCAACTTTAGCTAAAAATAAATCCACATATTTGGAGAATGATCAATCTTACGAAATTTTTGATTAAAGTGGGCTTGGAGAGGTCATGACTTTATTTGATGATAATCCCACTATTTTGGAAGAGTGTCAACTTTGCATGCATGTGGATCATGTAGAGAATTTGTTATGTGATAGCTATATTATTAAATTTGAATATGATCCCAGATGTAATTACTATGAGAGAGGGAAATATGGTTGTAGAAATTTTCATGTTACTAAATTACCTCTCGTTATGTTGAGAATGCTATTGTTTCTTTCTTCTTCCTTGCATATGCTAGTTTTTGTTTGTCTTGATAAATCTTTTCCCTATCAAAAGCCTATGAATAGTAAGTATGTTAGACTTAAACTTGTTTTTCACATGCTACATGATGCTCTCTTCGTGTTTCAATTCCTATGTTTCATGTGAGCATCATTGAAATCTCAATGCCTAGCTAAAAGGCTTTAAAGAAAAGCGCTTGTTGGGAGACAACCCTGTATTTTCTTTTCTGTTTTTATGTGTTTACACAATATTACTTCTTAATAATTGTGTTTTGGTGTTTTAATTAGTGTTTGAGCAAAGCAAGACCTTTGGGATGCTTTGGTATATCGTTGATTTGATTTTGCTGAAAAACGCAAACTTTTATGTCCAATAACAGAATTGTTAAAATTCACTGGAGCATGGAGAAATTCTGAATTTTTTACACAAGATTGATATATGAATTTCCTCTGTTTTCCTAATTTTTCAGAATTTGTGGAGTTACAGAAGTATGACTAATATTTGGTTCTTTACAGACTGTTCTGTTTTTGACAGATTCTATTTCAATGTGTCGTTTGCTTATTTTGATGAATCTATGGGTAGTATCGGGGGGTATGAACCATGGAGAAGTTAGAATACAGTAGATATAACACCAATATAAAATTGTAATGAGTTCACAACAGTACCTAAAAGTTGAGATTTGTTTTATCATACTAACGGATCTCACGAGTTTTTTTGTTGAGTTTTGTGTTGTGAAGTTTTCAAGTTTTGGGTAAAGATTTGATGGACTATGGAATAAGGAGTGGAAAGAGCCTAAACTTGGGGATTCCAAAGGCACCCCAAGTTAATATTCAAGGACAACCAAGCATCTAAGCTTGGAGATGCCCTGGATGGCATCCCCTCTTTTGTCTTCGATCCATCGGTAAATTTACTTGAGGCTATATTTTTATTCACCACATGATATGTGTTTTGCTTGGAGCGTCTTGTATTATATGAGTCTTTGCTTTTTAGTTTGCCACAATCATCCTTGTTGTACACACCTTTTGAGAGGGACACCCATTAATCATGAATTTATTAGAATACTCTATGTGATTCACTTATATCTTTTGAGCTAGGCAGTTGCTATAGTGCTTCACTTATATCTTTTTAGAGCACGGTGGTGGTTTTATTTTGTAGAAATTGATGAACTCTCATGCTTCACTTATATTATTTTGTGAGTATTAAAACTAGTTTGGCAATTTGCTTAGGTTATGAATTTGGTCCTAATATGATGGGTATCCAAGAGGGATATAATAAAAAACTTTCATAAAGAGCATTGAATATATGAGAAGTTTGATTCCTTGCATTTGTTTTGAGATATAAAGGCGGTGATATTAGAGTCATGCTAGAGAGTAATTGTGGATTAGTAGAAATACTTGTGTTAAGGTTTGTGATTCCCGAAGCATGCACGTATGGTCTATCGTTATGCGATGGAGTTAGAACATGATTTTTTTTATTGTCTTCCTTATGAGTGGCGGTCGGGGATGAGCGATGGTCTTTTCCTACCAATCTATCCCCCTAGGAGCATGTGTATTAGTACTTCACTCTGATGGCTAATAATTTTTTGCAATATGTGAGTTCTTTATGACTAATGTTGAGTCCATGGATTATACGCACTCTCGCCCTTCCACCATTGCTAGCCTCTCCAGTATCGCGCAAGTTTCGCCCGTGCATTAAACCTACCATATACCCTTCCTAACAGCCACATACCTACCTATTATGGCATTTCCATAGCCATTCGGAGATATATTGCCATGCAGCTTCCACCGTTCCGTTTATTATGATACATACCATCATTGTCAGATTGCTTTGCGTGATCATATAGTTGACATAGTATTTGTGGCATGGCCACCGTTCATATTTTTTATACATGTCACGCTAGATCATTGCACATCCCGGTACACTGCCGGAGACATTCATAGAGAGTCACCTATTTTATCACTTTCATATACTAGTGGGAATTTTTCATTGTAGAACTTGGCTTGTATATTCCAATGATGGAATTCCTCAAATTGCCCTAGGTCTTCGTGAGAAAGCAAGTTGGATGCACACCCACTTAGTTTTCTTTTGAGATTTCATACACTTATAGCTCTAGTGCATCCATTTCATGGCACTCCCTACTCACTTGCATCGATATCGATTGATGGGTGCATCTCCATAGCCCATTAATTTGCTTAGTTGATGTGAGACTTTCTCCTTTTTGTCTTCTCCTCACAACCTCCACCATACTCTATTCCACCTATAGTGCTATATTCATGGCTCACGCTCATGTATTGCGTGAAAGTTGAAAAAGCTTGAGAACATTAAAAGTATATGAAACAATTGCTTGGCTTGTCATCGGGGTTGTGCATGATAAATACTTTGTGTGATGAAGATAGAGCATGACAAGATTATATGATTTTGTAGGGATAACTTTATTAAGCCATGATATTTTGAGAAGACATGATTGCTTTATTAGTATGCTTGAAGTATTATTGTTTTTATGTCAATATTAAACTTTTGTTTTGAATCCTATGGATCTGAATATTAATGCCAAAATAAGTAAAATTAAATTGATAAATATGTTAGGTAGCATTACACATCAAAAATTATGTTTTCAACATTTACCTACTCAAGAACGAGCAGGAATTAAGCTTGGGGATGTTTGATACGTCTCCAACGTATCTATAATTTTTTATTGTTCCATGCTACTATATTATCTATCTTGGATGTTTTATATGCACTAATATGCTATCTTATATCAATTTTTGGGACTAACCTATTAACCTAGTGCCAGTGCCAGTTCAGTGTTTTCCTTGTTTTTGTCTTTTACAGAAAATCAATACCAAATGTAGTCCAAACGGAACAAAACTTTTTGAGGATTTTTCTTGGACCAGAAGACAACCATGAAGCTTCAGGAAGAGGCCAGAAGACCCATGAGGGGGCCACAAGCCCTAGGGGCATGCCCCATAGGCTTGTGGGCCCCTCGCAGCTCTTCTAACCCTAATCTCTGCTCTATAAATACCCAAATATTCCCCTTACGTGAGAGGGCACACCAAAAATACTTTTCCGCCGCCGCAATCTTCCGTTCTCGTGATATCCCATCCTGGGCCTTTTCCGGCACTCTGTCGGAGGGGGATTCGATCACAGAGGGCCTCTACACCAACCTTGTTGCCCTTTCGATGATGTGTGAGCAGTTTACCACAGACCTACGGGTCCCTAGCTAGTAGCTAGATGGCTTCTTCTCTCTCTTTGATCTTCAATACAATGTTCTCCTTGATGTTCTTGGAGATCTATTCGATGTAATCTTATTTTGCGGTGCATTTGTTTAGATCCAATGAATTGTGGATTTATGATAAGATTATTTATGAATATTATTTGAGTCTTCTCTGAACTCTTTTATGCATGATTAAGATAGCTTTGTATTTCTCTCTGATTTATCGATTTGGTTTGGCCAACTAGATTGGCTTTTCTTGCAATGGGAGAGGTGCTTTGTGATGGGTTCAATCTTGCGGTGTCCTCACCCAGTGACAGTAGGGGTAGCAAGGCACGTATTTGTATTTTTTCCATTAAGGATAAAAAGATGGGGGTTTTACCATATTGATTGGATCTATCCCTCTACATCATGTCGTCTTGCTTAAGGTGTTACTTCGTTCTTGTTAATTTAATACACTAGATGCATGCTAGATAGCGGTCGACGTGTGGAGTAATAGTAGTAGATCCAGGCAGGAGTCGGTCTACTTGTCACAGATGTGATGGCTATATTCATGATCATTTCCTTAAATATTGTCATAACTTTGCGCTTTTCCATCAATTGCTCAACGGTAATTTGTTCAACCACTGTATGTGTTCTTTCAAGAGAGAAGCCTCTAGTCAAAACTATGGCCCCCGGGTCTATTTCTCATCATATATTTTCAGATCTATAAAAGCAAAAACCCAAAAATACCTTGCTGCAATTTATTTATATTTACTTTATTTTGACTTTTACTTATCTTTTATATCTATCTCTATCATATCTCACTCTTGCTAGTGACCATGAAGGGATTGACAACCCCTTTTTCGTGTTGTGTGCAAGTGTTTGTTAGTTTGTGCAGGTGCATCTATTGGGGACTTGCTTGTACCTCCTACTAGATTAATACCTTGGTTCTTAACTTGGGGAAATACTTATCTCTACTTTGCTGCGTCGCCCTTTCCTCTTCAAGGGAAAAATCAATGCAAGCTCAAGAAGTAGCAACCACTATCAAGTTGGAAATGAAGAGAACGAAAGGGAGAGTTGACTTGAGTAAAGAGGCAAACAAGTGCGAGAAGGTTGTTGGGAAACATAGTAGAAAACAAACAAAAATCGCCCTGTGATCACCCAGGAACAATATGAAGATGCTTTAATGGTTAAGATATTGTTATCGACTGCGAGTAGCAGCGGGAGTAGACGAGTCGATGAACTAGATTGTACTTGGAGTCCCTCGAACAATAGAAGAGTGATCCCGCGATCCCCCCACGAACAGTCCCTCGAACGGAAGACCGAAAGCACGGCCTCTTTATGAGTTGCAAGCATACGGTCTTCACGATCCGGCAGTGCTTCGCCGTTCGGAGCTAATCATCGCCGGCAAATTTAGAGGGAGGAGATTATAACCACACTAGGCTTCTAATTATGAGGATTAGAGGATCTAGGTCAAGCTCTAATTGATCAATTAGGACCAACTAGAACTAGAGGAGGCTCCAGAACTTGTGTGTCTAAAAGTGCCAAAAGCCACTAGTATATATAGGTTGGAGGGAGAGAGGGGGCGCCACACAAAGAGGGAAGGAATACCTCCTTGGTTAGCCTGCCGTAGGGGGAGGGGAAACCCTCCCCCACTCCAATTCGGCCTCCCCTCCAAGGAAAGGGGGGCGCCTCCCCCTGTTGGGCCTATGTGGCCCAATTTTTTTATATATTTAATGTTGGATTCTACCGTAGGGTGCGTCGACTGCAAATTAAAATTTTCCTACGCGCAGAACAACCAAGAACATGCTACGGGAGATGGATCACAGTTTGTTACCACTGGAAGCGCAGTGCCGTGCAGCGGAAGAAAAGAGTTGGGGCAGCGCGTTCGCGTGGTTCGTCTCCTCCTCGTCCGATCTTCCTTGAATAGCCGGTCGTCGGTTCCCACGTACAGGTTCGCCGGAGCGGCGCAATTGCACCGCCTCTAATGGTATCCACGCGTGCAGGAGGAACATCGTGCGGCGGACTGCTAGGTCCGATCACACAATCGGCGGCGAGTGGAGGTGTCTATTCGCAACACATGCAAACCATAGTGACAGCGCCGAAGCGATCAACTGCATGAGTGTGTCGCACCTCCACTTTATATAGGCGTCCGTCGCGGGCTCAACACTTGGGCCTCGCATGGACCCTAAAGCCCATAAGTCTGCTCTGCCACAATCTGAATACAGCTCGGATCACATCCGACTAGTGTCCTCGGATCCGACCTCGTAGGTTCCTTCCCTTAAGCGCGCGACCCCTTAGGTTCAAGTCGGCTTGGTCACAGTTCGGATCACTTCTGAACCGCACAGTTGGTAGCGGCCTCTAGCAAGGCATGCCGAACACCAAGCAGACTATGAAGCTAGTTAGCGAACCTGTACATCACACTTCCAATCCTTTTGCCACACGATATATGTTGTCAGGCTCAAGGCGAGTCTGTCATCCTTGTGCTAGCCCGACTTCTTTCTCGTTCCAGTGATGCCGACCACAAACCGGATTATCTCATAATCCTTGTCGCATGGCCATGCTTATCCTGGTCGGATCACACGAGGGGCCTAGAGTATATCTCTCCTGATCGGAGGGGCAAATCCCATCTTGCTCGACCATGTCTCGCAACATGGGTCTGGACAAGCCTGAAACCTACCTTTGTAACTACCCAGTCACGGAGTAGCGTTTGGTCGGCCCAAAGCAAGTCTGACACCATCTCGAGTACATGTGCCAGCTCAGGTCTTGGGACATAGAACGTATGTTGTACTAGAGACTCACATATGACATATCGCTGCGTCTCATAGTTGGGTCTGTCCGACTCGGACCTTATCTCAACTCGGATCCGACTACGTCGAATCCGACCAGACCTTTCCAAGTCCATATTATCCGGTTAGCATCCATTGTTCCATGGCTAGTGAGAGCAAGCCATCGACCGTGTCATATGCTAGTCTAGTCGGCTGCGCATCCACACAGCCCTTTCGACTAGGGGCCTTTTAGGACAGTCATCATACAATGCATAGTCCCACAAACAAGTCACGTACTTGCTGATACACATCATTGATAATGTCTAAGGACTATCTTTATTCATAAACACATAGGAAATATCATCATACATGATTGCCTCTAGGGCAGATCTCCAACAGTTAAAACAGCAGGAGAGGCTCCTACTGTTGCTTCATTAATAGGGTAGTGTTATGCTACTTCTTGAGCTTATGTTGGTTTTTCCCTTGAAGAGGAAAGGGTGATGCAGCAAAGTAGAGATAAGTATTTACCTTAGTTAAGAACCAAGGTATCAAATCCAGTAGGAGATACAAGCAAGTCCCCAATCTATGCACCTGCACAAACAATCAAACACTTGCGCCCAACGCGATAAAGGGGTTGTCAATCCCTTCACGGTCACTTGCAAAGGTGAGATCTGATAGAGATAGATATAAAAGATTGCTAAAACGAAAAACAAAGTAAAAGTAAATAAAACACGGCAAGGTATTTTGGATTTTTTTGGGTTTATAGATCTGAAAATACATAATGGAACATAGACCCGAGGGCCATAGGTTTCACTAGATGCTTCTCTCTTGAAGGCAAATAATACGGTGGGTGAACAAATTACTGTCGAGCAATTGATAGAAAAGTGTAAAGTTATGACGATATCCAAGGCAATGATTATGAATATAGGCATCACGTCCGTGTCAAGTAGACCGAAACGATTCTGCATCTACTACTATTACTCCACACATCGACCGCTATCCAGCATGCATCTAGAGTATTAAGTTCATAAAGAAAGGAGTAACGCCTTAAGTACGATGACATGATGTAGAGGGATAAACTCAAGCAATATGATGAAAACCCCGTCGTTTTACCCTTGATGGCACCAATACAATACGTGCCTCGCTACCCCTACTTTGTCACTGCGTGAGGACACCGCAAGATTGAACCCAAAACTAAGCACCTCTCCCATTGCAAGAAGAACCAATCTAGTTTGCCAAACCAAACCGATAATTCGAAGAGAAATACAAAGATATCAAATCATGCATATAAGAATTCAGAGAAGATTCAAATAATATTCATAGATAATATGATCATAAATCCACAATTCATCGGATCTCGACATACACACCGGAAATTATATTACATCGGATAGATCTCCAAGAACATCGAGGAGAACATAGTATTAAGAATCAACGAGAGAGAGAAGAAGCCATCTAGCTCCTAGCTATTGAAAATCATATAGTCTGGCTATGCTCCATCTTCATCACACAAAGTATTAAATCATGCACAACCCGGATGACAATCCAAGAAATTGTTTCATACTTTTGATGTTTTCAAACTTTTTCAACTTTCACGCAATACATGAGCGTGAGCCATGGATCTAACACTATAGGTGGAATAGAATATGGTGGTTGTGGAGCAGACAAAAAGAAGGAGATAGTCTCACATCAACTAGGCGTATCAACGGGCTATCGAGATGCCCTCAATAGATATCAATGTAAGTGAGTAGGGATTGCCATGCAACGGATGCACTAGAGCTATAAGTTTATGAAAGCTCAAAAGGAAACTAAGTGGGTGTGCATCCAGCTCGCTTGCTCACGAAGACCTAGGGAAATTTGAGGAAGCCCATGATTGGAATATACAAGCCAAGTTCTATAATGAAAAATTCCCACTAGTATATGAAGGTGAAAACATAGGAGACTCTCTATCATGGAGATCATGGTGCTACTTTGAAGCACATGTGTGGTAAAAGGATAGTGCATTGCCCCTTCTCTCTTTTCTCTCATCTTTTCTTCTCTTTTTTTATTTGGGCTTCTTTGGCCTCTTTTATTTTTGTAAAGTCTGGAGACTCATCACAACTTATGAGGGAATCATAGCTTCCATCATCCTTTCCTCACATGGGACAATGCTCTAATAATGAAGATCATCACACTTTTATTTACTTACAACTCAAGAATTACAACTCGATACTTAGAACAAAATATGACTCTATATGAATGCCTCTGGCGGTGTACCGGGATGTGCAATGATCAAAAGTGACATGTATAAAACACAAATACTATATCAACTACATGATCATGCAAAGCAATATGACAATGATGGAGCGTGTCATAATAGACGGAACAATGGAAGTTGCATGGCAATATATCTCGGAATGGCTATGGAAATGCCATAATAGGTAGGTATGGTGGCTGTTTTGAGGAAGGGTATATGGTGGGTGTAGTGCATCGGCGAAAGTTGCAGGGTACTAGAGAGGCTAGCAATGGTGGAAGGGTGAGAGTGCGTATAATCCATGGACTCAACATTAGTCATAAAGAACTCACATACTTATTGCAAAAGTCTATTAGCTATCGAAACAAAGTACTACACGCATGCTCCTAGGGGGATAGATTGGTAGGAAAAGACCATCGCTCGTCCCCGACTGCCACTCATAAGGAAGACAATCAATAAATAAATCATGCTCCGACTTCACCACATAACGGTTCACCATACGTGCATGCTACGGGAATCACAAACTTTAACACAAGTATTTCTACCAATCCACAATTACTCACTAGCATGAATCTAATATCACCATCTTTATATCTCAAAACAATCATAAGGAATCAAACTTCTCATAGTATTCAATCCACTTTATATGAAAGTTTTTATTATATTCCTCTTGGATGCCCATCATATTAGGACTAAATTCATAACCTATGCAAATTACCATGCTGTTTAGAGAGACTCTCAAAATAATATAAGTGCAGCAAGAGAGTTCAAAAATTTCTATAAAATAAAGCCATCGCCGTTCTCGAAAAAGATATAAGTGAAGCATTAGAGCAAACTTGCCTAGCTCAAAAGATATAAGTGAAGCACAAAGAGTATTCTAATAAATCACGATTCATGTGTGTCCCTCACAAAATGTGTGTACAGAAAGGATGATTGTGGAAAACTAAAAAGAAAAGACTCATATCATACAAGACGCTCCAAGCAAAACACATATCATGTGGTGAATAAAAATATAGCCTCTAGATACTTGGTTGTCCTTGAATATTACCTTGGGGTGCCTTGGGCATCCCCAATCTTAGGCTCTTGCCACTCTTTATTCCATAGTCCATCAAATCTTTACCCAAAACTTGAAAACTTCACAACACAAAACTCATGAGATCCGTTAGTATAAGAACATAAATCACCCCTTTTTGTACTGTTGTGAACCCATTCTTTATTTATATTGGTGTAATATCTATTGTATTCCAACTTCTCCATGGTTCATACCCCCGATACTACCCATAGATTCATTAAAATAAGCAAACAACACATAGAAAACAGAATCCATCAAAAACAGAACAGTCTGTAGTAATCTGTAAACTTCGTATACTTATGTAACTCCAAAAAATCTGAAACATTAGGACAACAGACGCAATTCATATATCAATATTTTGTATAAAAATCAGGATTTTATCGCGCTTCTGTGAATTATGAATATTATTTTACTGGGCACAAAAGTTTCTATTTTTTAGCAAGATCAAATCAACGATATACCAAAGTATCCCAAAGGCTTTACTTGGCACAAACACTAATTAAAAACACCAAAACACAATTACTACAGAGGTAATAATGTGTATTTATTCAGGAGCAGTAGCAAATACAAAAAACATAAAAATAAATTGGGTTGCCTCCCAACAAGCGCTATTGTTTAACGCCCCTAGCTAGGCATAAAACATAGATCTAGGTATTGTCATCTTTGGTATGCAATCTATAAGTAGCTCCCATAATAGATTCATATGGCAACTTAATTTTCTTTCTTGGAAAGTGTTCCATGCCCTTCCTTAACGGAAATTGAAATCTAATGTTTCCTTCTTTCATATCAACAATTGCACCAATCGTTCTAAGGAAAGGTTTACCAAGAATAATAGGACATGTAGGATTGCAATCTATATCAAGCACAATGAAATCTATGGGCACATAATTCCTATTTGCAACAATAAGAGCATCATTAATTCTTCCCATAGGTTTCTTAATAGTGCAATCCGCGAGATGCAAATTTAAAGAACAATCATCAAATTCACAAAAACCTAGCACATCACATAAAGTTTTTGGAATGAAAACGCTAGCACCCAAATCACACAAAGCATGGCACTCATAATCTTTAATTTTTAATCTTAATAGTAGGTTCCCACTCATCATAAAGCTTTTAAGGGATAGAAACTTCCAACTCAAGTTTTTCTTCAAAATAATTCATCATAACATCAATGATAAGTTTAGTAAAGGCTTTATTTTGATTATAAGCATGAGGAGAATTCAACATGGATTGCAACAAGGAAATACAATCTATCAAAGAACAATTATCATAATTAAATCCTTGAAATCCAAAAGAGTGGGTTCATTGCTACTTAAAGTTTTGACCTCTCCAATCCCACTTTGATCAATTTTTGCATTGAGATCTATAAACTCCGAATCACTGGGACGCCTTCTAGCTAAAGTTGACTCCAGTCCCATATTTATCAAGATTTATATTAGAAAACAAAGATTCAATAGGATTCACACCAATAACTTTAAGATCTTCAACATTATTTTCACAAGAAATCGAAGAACTTGCTTTTCAAACAAATCTTGCTTAGCACGCATCTTAGTGGTTCTTTCTTTACATTCATCAGTAGAAATTCTCATAGCTTTTAGAGACTAATTAATATCATGCTTGGGTGGAATAGATCTAATTTTCAAAGAATCAATCTCAAGAGAAATTCTATCGATGTTCCTAGCCAAATCATCAATCTTAAGCAATTTTTCTTCAACCATAGCATTAAAATTATTTTGAGAACTAATAAATTCTTTAATATTGTTCTCAAGATCATAGATCATCTTATTATAATTTCCATAATAATTTTGTAGGAATTACCATAATTATTAGAGGAATTACTAGGAAACGGCCTAGAGTTGAAATTACCTCTATACGCATTATTACCAAAATTGTTCCTACCAACAAAATTCACATCCATAGATTCATTATTATTCTCAATCAAAGTAGACAAAGGCATATCCTTCGGATCAATGAGCACTCTTACTAGCAAACAATTTCATAAGTTCATCCATCTTTCCACTCAAAACATTAATTTCTTCAATCGCATGCACTTTTTTACTGGTAGAGGATCTTTCGGTAAGCCATTGAGAGTAATTAGCCATAATATTATCTAGGAGTTTAGTAGCTTCTCCTAATGTGATTTCCATAAAAGTACCTCCCGCGGCCAAATCTAAAAGATTTCTAGATGCAAAATTCAATCTGGCATAAAAAAATTGTATGATCATCCATAAACTTAAACCATGAGTAGGGCAATTTCTTATCATCAATTTCATCCTCTCCCAAGATTGTGCAACATGTTCATGATCAAGTTGCTTAAAATTCATTATACCGTTCCTAAGGGAGATGATCTTAGCGGGAGGAAAATACTTGGAAATAAAAGCATCTTTACACTTGTTCCATGAATCAATACTATTTTTAGGCAAAGATGAAAACCAAGTTTTAGCACGATCTCGTAGTGAGAACGGAAATAGATTCAATTTAACAATATCATTATCCACATCTTTCTTCTTTTGCATATCACGCAACTCAACGAAAGTATTTAGATGGGATGCAGCATCTTCACTAGGAACGCCGGAAAATTGTTATTTCATAACAAGATTCAGCAAAGCATCATTAATTTCATAAGATTCCGCACTAGTGGCGGGAGCAATCAGAGTACTAATAAAATCATTATTAGTAGTATTGGAAAGTCACACAACTTGGTATTTTCTTGAGACATCATGACAAATCAAGCAATCTAGTACACGAGCGACCAAAAAGCAAACAAAAAGTCGAACGGAAAATGGGCGAATAAAAAGGCAAATCTTTTTGTGTTTTTTTTTGAAAATAATTTTAGAAGTAGGGGAGAGGGAAACGAGAGGCAACTGGCAACTAATGTAATGCAAGAGATGAGAGTTTATGGTGGGTACTTGGTAGACTTGATGTAGATCTCCCCGGCACGCCAGAAATTCTTCCTGCTACTTCTTGAGCTTGCGTTGGTTTTTCCCTTGAAGAGGAAAGGGTGATGCAGCAAAGTAGAGATAAGTATTTCCCTCAGTTAAGAACCAAGGTAATCCAGTAGGAGATACAAGCAAGTCCCAAATCTATGCACCTGCACAAACAATCAAACACTTGCACCCAACGCGATAAAGGGGTTGTCTATCCCTTCACGGTCACTTGCAAAGGTGAGATCTGATAGAGATAGATATAAAAGATGACTAAAACGAAAAACAAAGTAAAAGTAAATAAAAACACGGCAAGGTATTTTTGGATTTTTTGGGTTTATAGATCTGAAAATACATAATGGAACATAGACCCGAGGGCCATAGGTTTCACTAGAGGCTTCTCTCTTGAAGGCAAATAATACGGTAGGTGAACAAATTACTGTCGAGCAATTGATAGAAAAGCGCAAAGTTATGACGATATCCAAGGCAATGATTATGCATATAGGCATCACGTCCGTGTCAAGTAGACCGAAACGATTCTCCATATATTACTATTACTCCACACACATCGACCGCTATCCAGCATGCATCTAGAGTATTAAGTTCATAAAGAAAGGAGTAACGCCTTAAGTAAGATGACATGATGTACAGGGATAAACTCAACCAATATGATGAAAACCCCATCTTTTTACCCTTGATGGCAACAATACAATACGTGCCTCGCTACCCCTACTTTTTCACTGGGTGAGGACACCGCAAGATTGAACCCAAAACTAAGCACCTCTCCCATTGCAAGAAGAACCAATCTAGTTGGCCAAACCAAATCGATAATTCGAAGAGAAATACAAAGATATCAAATCATGCATATAAGAATTCAGAGAAGATTCAAATAATATTCATAGATAATCTGATCATAAATCCACAATTCATCGGATCTCGACAAACACACCGGAAAGAATATTACATCGGATAGATCTCCAAGAACATCGAGGAGAACATGGTATTGAGAATCAAAGAGAGAGAAGAAGCCATCTATCTACTATCTATGGACCCGTAGGTCTGTGGTAAACTACTCACGCTTCATCGGAAGGGTAATAGAGTTGATGTAGAAGCCCTCCGTGATCAAATCCCCCTCCGGCAGGGTGCCGGAAAAGGCCCCAAGATCGGATCTCACGGGTACAGAAGGTTACGGTGGCGGAAAAGTATTTTGGTGGACGCTTCTGTTTGTTTGGGAATATTTCTAAATTTATAGGCCAAAGATTAGGGTTGGAGGACTCCCGTGGGACCCACAAGCCAGGGAGGCGCACCCTGAGGGCTTGTGGAGCCCTCGGGACTCTTCTGCCTTCCTCTCCAAGTCCTACGTGTGTCTTCTGGTTCAAGAAAAATCATCGTAAAGTTTTATTCCGTTTGGACTCTGTTTGATATTCCTTTTCTGTAGAACTCAAAAACAAGTAAAAAACAGAAACTGGCACTGGGCTCTGGGTTAAGAAGTTAGTCCCCAAAATAATATAAAATAGCATATTAATGCATATAAAACATCCAAAACGGATAATATAATAGCATGGAATAATCAAAAATTATATATACGTTGGAGACGTATCATGTTACAAAATACTTACACAGCCATAGCTCAGGATGTTACAAAGTGAACACAAGACTAGCTAGATTGTGAGGTTTGTCAGTAGTGTGACGCCCGGATAATTAAGCTACAGTAATCCCACGCTAATGATGCCACGTCACCACGGTTACTGTTGTTAACCTCGCGATGATTCGAAACCGTTTCAAAATTTAAATTCAAAATAATGTCAATAATAAAAGTTTTCAAAAATTTAAACAAAAATGTTCGGTGGGTGCCAAATATTGCACTGATAATTATTGTGGAGAAAACATATTTTTAGAAAATGCCTAAATGCATTAAAAAGAAATAAAACAGAAAAGAGATAAATGAAAATAAAATAAAAAGAAACAAACAAACAAAAAAGAGCAAACCCCTTCCTGGACCTAACCCCCCCTCTCACTGGGCCAGATGGCCCAGCTGGCCGGCTCATCTGGGCGGCCCAACCCAGCAGCCCACCTTTCCCCCGGTCGTCTCCCTCCTCCCTGTTCCCCCGACCCAGCGACCGCGCTCGCCGGTCGCCACCGAACCCTGTCGCCGTCCCCGTCAGAGAGGGGATAAGGGCGACATCCCCTCGACGCCTCGAGCCCTCCCCTCCACTCACCCGCTCTCCCTCTCGGCCCCTGCATCTTTCCCCCCTCAGCTCCACCTCGTTCCCCACCGCAACCGAGCGCCGCCGTCGCCATGGCTGCGCCATAGCCGCGGCCACCGAGCCCCGTTCTCCTCCCCGATGTGTCCACGAGCTCCGCCGCGTCGAGCCCGTCCTCCTCGACCACGGGCCCGATCCCCGGGAACCCTGCATCGACCCCGCGCCATCTTCTTCCTTGTCGGATCCCCGCCGCCGTTCGCCGTCGGTTCCGACTGCACCACACCTTCCCCGCGCCCGCTCTAAATGGCAACGCCCCGCTGTGAGCTCTTGCTCCTCCTCCCCCTCTCCATTAGCTCGCTAGCTTGCCGTAGCCACCGTGCCGCATTAGGCCGCACCCTCCGCCGCCTGGCCTCGTCGCCGGCGTGGCCACGGCGACCTTTTGGTCCCGTTCGTGCCTCCGTTGCCTTGGCCGCATCGTGTAGGCCTCGCCCCGCTCTTCGGTTTGCCCCAGTTCGCACCGTAGCCCCACCTCTGCCGCACGCCCGAACCACCCCGCCGCCGGCGAGCTCCTGGCGCTCCGCTCCGACCTCCCCAGCACCCCGCACCGCCACCGTTCGACGCGCGGCGTCGAGCCGCGTCGAACGCAAGCAACCGCGGCCCCTGGGACCCCCCTGTGCGCTAAACCCGAGCCGAGCCCGCCGCGCGCCGCCGCGCGCCGCCGCGATTTGGCTCGCCGGAGCTGTTCCGGCGCCGTCCGCCGACGTGGCTAAGTGGGCCCCCCCTGGGTCGCTGCCAGTGGGTCCTGGTGGCCCAGTTGACTGGGTTGACCCCAGTCAACTGCTGACTGGGCAGCCCAGTGTCACTGTCATGCGGGCCCCACCGCGTAAGTAAACTAAATAAAATGTTTTTATAAATAAAACTAATTAATTAATCTAAATAGGCAGTGACAGGTGGGGCCTACCTGCTAATAACCTTGTTTAAGTTAGTTATAAAACTCTGTTAGTGCCCTGTCAATGACATGTGGGTCCCACTGGACCCACCTGTCTGGTTTGACTGGTCAGCCGACCTGTTGACCTGCTGACGTCAGCGTTACCTCATGCTGGCGTCATAATTCATTTTTGCTAAATTCAAATAATTCCAGAAATTCAAATAATCTTTGAAAATTCATATCTTTTAAACCGTAACTCGGATGAAAATGTTTTCTATATGAAAGTTGCTCAGAACGACGAGACGAATCCGGATACGCAGCCCGTTCGTCCGCCACACCTCCCTAACCTATCGAACTCGCAACTTCCCCCCCTCCGGTACCTCTGTCCGAAAACGCGAAACACCGGGAATACCTTCCCGGATGTTTCCCCCCTTCGTCGGTATCACCTATTACCGCGTTAAGGCACACCTAGCACTGTGTATTGTCATGTTACGCTTTGTGTTGCTTTGATTGCTCTGTTATTTATTGTGTTCCCCCTCCGTTACTTCTTTCCGGTAAACCCCGAGACTACTGACGACCCCCAGTTCGACTACGGAGTTGACGACCCCTCCTACTTGCCAGAGCAACCAGGCAAGCCCCCCCCTTGATCACCAGATATCGCCTATTCTTCTCTATACTGCTTGCATTAGAGTAGTGTAGCATGTTACTGCTTTCGGTTAATCCTATTCTGCTGCATAGCCTGTCATTGTTGCTACAGTTGTTACCCTTACCTGCTATCCTACTGCTTAGTATAGGATGCTAGTGTTCCATCAGTGGCCCTACACTCTTGTCTGTCTGCCATGCTATACTACTGGGCCGTGATCACTTCGGGAGGTGATCACGGGTATATACTATATACTTTATATACATGACACATGTGGTGACTAAAGTCGGTCGGCTCGAGGAGTACCCGCAAGTGATTCTGATGAGGGGGCTGAAAGGACAGGTGGCTCCATCCCGGTATAGGTGGGCCTGGGTTCCTGACGGCCCCCGACTGTTACTTTGTGGCGGAGCGACAGGGCAGGTTGAGACCACCCAGGAGAGAGGTGGGCCTGGCCCTGGTCGGTGTTCGCGGTTACTTCAAATAACACGCTTAACGAGTTCTGGGTATTTGATCTGAGTCTGGCCATTTGGTCTATACGCACTAACCATCTACGCGGGAGTAGTTATGGGTATCCCGGCGTCATGGTATAAGCCGAAGCTCTTTTTGACGTCAGCGACTGAGTGGCGCGCGCCGCATTGGACCGTAAGCTCGCGCTTGTATTAAGGGGGCTAGGTCTGCTTCCGGCCATGTACGCAATGTGCAGGTGTGCATAGGGCGATGGGCCCAGACCCCTGCGCGCATAGGGTTTAGACCGACGTGCTGACCTCTCTGTTGAGCCTAGGTGGGGCTGCGACGTGTTGATCTTCCGAGGCCGGGCATGACCCAGAAAAGTGTGTCCGGCCAAATGGGATCGAGCGTCTTGGGTTATGTGGTGCACCCCTGCAGGGAAGTTTATCTATTCGAATAGCCGTGTCCCTCGGTAAAAGGACGACCCGGAGTTGTACCTTGACCTTATGACAACTAGAACCGGATACTGAGTAAAATACACCCTTCCAAGTGCCAGATACAACCCGGTGATCGCTCTCTAACAGGGCGACGAGGAGGGGATCGCCGGGTAGGATTATGCTATGCGATACTACTTGGAGGACTTCAATCTACTCTATTCTACATGCTGCAAGATGGAGATGGCCAGAAGCGTAGTCTTCGACAGGACTAGCTATCCCCCTCTTATTCTGGCATTCTGCAGTTCAGTCCACTGATATGGTCCTTTACACATATACCCATGCATATGTGGTGTAGCTCCTTGCTTGCGAGTACTTTGGATGAGTACTCACGGTTGCTTTTCTCCCTCTTTTCCCCTTTCTATACCTGATTGTCGCAACCAGATGCTGGAGTCCAGGAGCTAGAGATCCCGAGGATGATTCTACATGGAGTTCGGCTTCAAGGAGTAGTTAGGAGGTCCCAGGCAGGAGGCCTTGCCTTTTCGATCGTTGCTACTTTTGTGCTAGCCTTCTTAAGGCAAACTTGTTTAACTTATGTCTGTACTCAGATATTGTGGCTTCCGCTGACTCGTCTATGATCGAGCACTTGTATTCAAGCCCTCAAGGCCCCTGGCTTGTATTATGATGCTTGTATGACTTATTTATGCTTTAGAGTTGTGTTGTGATATCTTCCCGTGAGTCCCTGATCTTGGTCGTACACCTTTCCGTGCATGATTAGTGTACGGTCAAATCGGGGGCGTCACAAGTTGGTATCAGAGCCGACTGCCTGTAGGAATCCCCCTTCCACACTCCTTGGCCGAAGTCGAGTCTAGACATTTCAAAAACTTTTACTAACATGGCTGTGTGTCTTACGAGCCCACGTCGCCATTGGGTGGTATTAGGATCTTTTACTCCTTGCCTATACTCTGGGACTCTGATCTCTCTTCTATTCGGGTTAAATGATTTTACTAAATCTAACATTAGGATCTCGTTATCACTTTCACCCGGAGAGCCTCTTATTACTGATGATCGTCTGTTGCACGTGAAGACCCTGAAGATACTCTCCGCTGATAACCCGAGAACTTGTTTTCATCGCTTTTGCAATTCCCTTTCATCGATAAACTCCTATGGATAACCACGTATACTCGCCATTCATATAATGTTTCCCAGATGATCTTGTTATTACAAGATACCCCGAAATTCTCTCTGTTGTTCCGAGAATCCTTTGAGCTTACTACCTTGCTGTTCATTGTCACCTGAATACCCCTACGGATAATCCTCGCACTTACCGAGTATCCGCTCATCCCCAGTTGATTCAAGTATTTCACAAAAGTGTTCAAAATATCATTCGATCTTCCAAAAATCTTCAGGAGCCTGTTGCTCTTGAAATTCTTGCTTACTAGCATTATGGTTAATCCCATAAGTCTATAATCTTATTGGCATCTTTTGTCATTATCATTTTGAGTCCGTTGATTCAATTTGTTGCGAATGCTCGCAATCCTCAATCATATCCTAGAATTCATCCTTCCGGCTCAGACGTCATTTTAAACGTGAGCTGGATCTCGACCTATCAAATTGCCATCGATTGTACCCCTAAGCCTACTCAACTTATCCATCCTTGATCAGAGCGTTGCTTCTGACCCCCTGATTTGGAAATCATAATTCTTTTGCATTTGAACTTTGAGTTAGTCAGTTGTTTCTATAATCAGATCTCCTTGCATTCTTCTTCCTCTGGTTGAGTACCGATGCTCACATCAGATCCCTTGTGGACCATCGGTTCCTTTGTTGGATTTTATCCGACGGTGTCCTTCCTATTGAATAACCTTGTGAACCTTTCCATGGGTATATAATGCCTTTGGTAAATTGTATCCTCTGTTTTCTCAACCATGCTCTGTTTTCGAGCTGGTGGTATTTACTATTGAAGCTGGTGGTATATGTTTCCACGATACCCTGACGGGTTGAACCTATGCCTTCCTTAATATGTGTGAACTCAGAAGTTTTCATGAGTCATACTCATCTGGTATTTCACCAGGTAAAACTTTCAACACTAATGCCTTTACCAAAGCGAGGAGTGAATGGAAGGTTATACATTGAAGAAGTGGGAGTCGACCTTGAACCTTGCGTTCATGCCCATGGACACGATGTATAACTTATCATGGAAGCTGCTTGTAAAAATAATTACCCCCCTTGTTATAAGTTCATCTTGTATCCGTGGTTCGATCATTTATGATTGTGGTTTCTGACCATGTTCTCCTTTAAATACCATTTCTCGTGCAAGTTTAAGCACTTGTCTTCTGCAGAGTAATACCCCAGTCCAACCTCTACTTTGATTTGTCGTCGAGTATTACCCCCCTGGTATCTCAAGATTATCACGGAACTGCATAACTTCTTATGAGTTCTTCATCAAGTGCTACATTCTCACTGATTCCAATTTTTCACGGGCTTTGAGTTTTAAAACACTCAAAACCACCGATAACTGAATCAAGTCCACACTGCCATTAAACAACTCTTAGTAATCTTCTTTACTTATGAGTTTGTACCCGATCACGTCATTCCTAGCCTGATTGGCTACATCATTATCGTGTCGATTTTAACTGTGCTACCTGGTCTTTATTCCCGGAGCACCACTTTCGACGATGAGCTAAGCTTACGTCGATTTTCCTCGTCATATCATTTCGCCTTGAACAGCAAGCTTGATTTCGAGTTTGTGTCGTACCCCTGGTTCCAATAACGTTTCGCTTCATCGTTCCTTTGACTTGATGTCATCGCCGATCGATTACCTCTTCATAAATTCTCGCTACAAATGTGTCGTGAACATCATCAACATTCTGAGCTCTTCCAAGATATCTATCGATTTCTGGATGAGAAATACCATCCTTGCCCTCGATGATTTGTTTTATCATCGACCATTTTATTGCCTTCCATTCAACACAAACTTGTTCGTGTTTTGTGTTGTACCTTGATTTCCTTGCTATCTAGCTTATGATATGTTCTACCTTGGAGTATTACCATCTTTTATGTCAAGAATGTCGTAAGAATGTCACCACCTCGTATGACATCTTGGTACAGTGATACTTCTCCCCATCACCATTCTTTCTTGGTCCCCGTGTTGTTTCTAAAAGGAATACCGACAAATGGTCTGTGATGTGTAAATTCTAAACTTCTAGCAACCCTATTGCTTTGAAGTTATTGGTCTATAGTTTCATTCTACGTCTATGGCTTAATGAATCATCTTTCGAACATTGATTGTGCTACCTAGCCCATATTTCGGGTGCACATTTCAACCAATGTTTAACTGTGTATGTTTTCCTCGAGCATACATCATTAAGTCATTCGATCTAGCTAATGTTATCTCCTTGTTCACATAGTGGGGGAAATCCATCTTTTGGAAATCTCAATGGATTGTCGTTGAGTCAATCAGTCACCTCCTCACCTCTCCTTAATGTAATGATGAACCCTTGTTCGGAACTCGCTTCCATAGTTCATCTCCCGAGAATCTTCGATGTCGTTTCGACAATTTGTGTTGCACCTTTCTTCTCATGCATCCTGAGTCTGAGTTATCCTGACACCAATCAAATCTGAATCTCAGTCAGATATGATGGTTGGAACATATTTCCAAGAGTTATAACATTGGCCTATTTATGACCCGGTAAGGTGATGACATGCCGAACACACCTGGCCGGAGGACCTATTGTTATAAGCTTTCCTTTCAGCAAGGTTATCTATTCTTCCATGAGGAAATTGTAAGACTTATTCTATAAGTTGTTCCTGATGGGTCCTTTTTGTTTCCAAATTCTGATCTTCACCTGTTGACCATGTCAATGCTATCTCAAAGCATGTCTATGGTACTCCGATTTTCAACAAGAACATTTGAAGCCCAATACTAAATGTTTCTTGCTCAATTATCCAAACACCGCTATATGGGTTATGTCATGAAATTCCTCTCCCCTTACCTAAATGGTTTTCTACTTTCTATCCTGTCATGGATATGATATGCTGCTTGTCCTTGGGAAGAATATACCCTTGAAATATGTGTTTAAACACATTTTCCTTTCCATTCTTCTGTTTAATCTGATAATCATATTTTCCTTTCCATTGTTTGGTTTAACCTTTCTGGTGATCTATATGATCTAAGCAGTAATATTCTCCTGCTTATGTAAACACCTCGGTGTACAACTCTGTCAGTAAGACCCTGTTACTATTGTTGGTGACATTTCGGTAACCACCGATGGACGAGAACTTTGCCTAATGGTCCGCCTCGTTTGAACGAGCAAGAAAATGGTTCTCTTCGTCCCTCGCCCTTGGTACCAACGTGTTGCCGACATAACTGACAGGGTGTTCTCTGACATGCCTTGCTATCATGACCGTGCAAGATGTCACTGCTCCTATAAAAAAACCACATGGTGGGCCCATAACCCACAGTTCCACAGGATCGAAACCTGACTCTCCTGTACACCCCCGGTTTCCAAAGTTATTCCTCGCGCTTGACTTCTTATGTAACTCACGGGCCACCTGCCAAGTGATCTATTCGGGTATCAGACGCAATACTTATTCTCGTTGCTCTGAACCCCCTTCACCTTCTGATAGGCATCGAACGCTTGCCTATCGGTTTGAAACTGCTCATGGTACCTTCTTACTTTGCTCTCGACATCTTCCTAGGTTTCAATTCGAGAGATACTTATGCTTCTTCCCCTGGGTTAACCGCTTGATGCTCGATCTTGTTAGAATCCGTCCTTATAGGGAATAAGCTATTCCAATGAAAAGTTTTCCCTGCTCACCCTTTCGTAAGTACGGTGAAGATCCTGTAGGAAGGACGACAAACTTCATCATGATGACCTGAAGCAGAGGACTGAAGACATCAACGTAATGGATCGACCTCTTCGAGAAGAGCAACTATGACCGAGAAGAATCGTTAGAATTTCGTAACCAGATCCCTTCCCCCTTATAACCGCTCCTAAATCTCGGGACGAGATTTCTTGTAGTGGAGGAGATTTGTGACGCCCGGATAATTAAGCTACAGTAATCCCACGCTAATGATGCCACGTCACCACGGTTACTGTTGTTAACCTCGCGATGATTCGAAACCGTTTCAAAATTTAAATTCAAATTAATGTCAATAATAAAAGTTTTCAAAATTTTAAACAAAAATGTTCGGTGGGTGCCAAATATTGCACTGATAATTATTGTGGAGAAAACATATTTTTAGAAAATGCCTAAATGCATTAAAATGAAATAAAACAGAAAAGAGATAAAATAAAATAAAATAAAAAGAAACAAACAAACAAAAAAAGAGCAAACCCCTTCCTGGACCTAACCCCCCCTCTCACTGGGCCAGATGGCCCAGCTGGCCGGCTCATCTGGGCGGCCCAACCCAGCAGCCCACCTTTCCCCCGGTCGCCTCCCTCCTTCCTGTTCCCCCGACCCAGCGACCGCGCTCGCCGGTCGCCACCGAACCCTGTCGCCGTCCCCGTCGGAGAGGGGATAAGGGCGACATCCCCTCGACGCCTCGAGCCCTCCCCTCCACTCACCCGCTCTCCCTCTCGGCCCCTGCACCTTTCCCCCCTCAGCTCCACCTCGTTCCCCACCGCAATCGAGCGCCGCCGTCGCCATGGCTGCGCCATAGCCGCGGCCACCGAGCCCCGTTCTCCTCCCCGATGTGTCCACGAGCTCCGCCGCGTCGAGCCCGTCCTCCTCGACCACTGGCCCGAGCCCCGGGAACCCTGCATCGACCCCGCACCATCTTCTTCCTCATCGGATCCCCGCCGCCGTTCGCCGTCGGTTCCGACTGCACCACGCCTTCCCCGCGCCCGCTCTAAACGGCTACGCCCCGCTGTGAGCTCTTGCTCCTCCTCCCCCTCTCCATTAGCTCACTAGCTTGCCGTAGCCACCGCGCCGCGTTAGGCCGCACCCTCCGCCGCCTGGCCTCGTCGCCGGCATGGCCACGGCGACCTTTTGGTCCCGTTCGTGCCTCCGTTGCCTTGGCCGCATCGTGTAGGCCTCGCCCCGCTCTTCGGTTTGCCCCAGTTCGCACCGTAGCCCCGCCTCTGCCGCACGCCCAAACCACCCCGCCGCCGACGAGCTCCTGGCGCTCCGCTCCGACCTCCCCAGCACCCCGCACCGCCACCGTTCGACGCGCGGCGTCGAGCCGCGTCGAACGCAAGCAACCGCGACCCCTGGGACCCCCCTGTGCGCTAAACCCGAGCCGAGCCCGCCGCGCGCCGCCGCGATTTGGCTCGCCGGAGCTGTTCCGGCGCCGTCCGCCGACGTGGCTAAGTGGCCCCCCCTGGGTCGCTGCCAGTGGGTCCTGGTGGCCCAGTTGACTGGGTTGACCCCAGTCAACTGCTGACTGGGCAGCCCAGTGTTACTTTCATGCGGGCCCCGCCGCGTAAGTAAACTAAATAAAATGTTTTTATAAATAAAACTAATTAATTAATCTAAATAGGCAGTGACAGGTGGGGCCTACCTGCTAATAACCTTGTTTAAGTTAGTTATAAAACTCTATTAGTGCCCTGTCAATGACATGTGGGTCCCACTGGACCCACCTGTCTGGTTTGACTGGTCAGCCGACCTGTTGACCTGCTGACGTCAGCGTTACCTCATGCTGGCGTCATAATTCATTTTTGCTAAATTCAAATAATTCCAGAAATTCAAATAATCTTTGAAAATTCATATCTTTTAAACCGTAACTCAGATGAAAATGTTTTCTATATGAAAGTTGCTCAGAACGACGAGACGAATCCGGATACGCAGCCCGTTCGTCCGCCACACCTCCCTAACCTATCGAACTCGCAACTTCCCCCCCTCCGGTACCTCTGTCCGAAAACGCGAAACACCGGGAATACCTTCCCGGATGTTTCCCCCCTTCGTCGGTATCACCTATTACCGCGTTAGGGCACACCTAGCACCGTGTATTGTCATGTTACGCTTTGTGTTGCTTTGATTGCTCTGTTATTTATTGTGTTCCCCCTCCGTTACTTCTTTCCGGTAAACCCCGAGACTACTGACGACCCCCAGTTCGACTACGGAGTTGACGACCCCTCCTACTTGCCAGAGCAACCAGGCAAGCCCCCCCTTGATCACCAGATATCGCCTATTCTTCTCTATACTTCTTGCATTAGAGTAGTGTAGCATGTTACTGCTTTCGGTTAATCCTATTCTGCTGCATAGCCTGTCATTGTTGCTACAGTTGTTACCCTTACCTGCTATCCTACTGCTTAGTATAGGATGCTAGTGTTCCATCAGTGGCCCTACACTCTTGTCTGTCTGCCATGCTATACTACTGGGCCGTGATCACTTCGGGAGGTGATCACGGGTATATACTATATACTTTATATACATGACACATGTGGTGACTAAAGTCGGGTCGGCTCGAGGAGTACCCGCAAGTGATTCTAATGAGGGGGCTGAAAGGACAGGTGGCTCCATCCCGGTATAGGTGGGCCTGGGTTCCTGACGGCCCCCGACTGTTACTTTGTGGCGGAGCGACAGGGCAGGTTGAGACCACCCAGGAGAGAGGTGGGCCTGGCCCTGGTCGGCGTTCGCGGTTACTTCAAATAACACGCTTAACGAGTTCTGGGTATTTGATCTGAGTCTGGCCATTTGGTCTATACGCACTAACCATCTACGCGGGAGTAGTTATGGGTATCCCGGCGTCGTGGTATCAGCCGAAGCTCTTTTTGACGTCAGCGACTGAGTGGCGCGCGCCGCATTGGACCGTAAGCTCACGCTTGTATTAAGGGGGCTAGGTCTGCTTCCGGCCGCGTACGCAACGTGCAGGTGTGCATAGGGCGATGGGCCCAGACCCCTGCGCGCATAGGGTTTAGACCGGCGTGCTGACCTCTCTGTTGAGCCTAGGTGGGGCTGCGACGTGTTGATCTTCCGAGGCCGGGCATGACCCAGAAAAGTGTGTCCGGCCAAATGGGATCGAGCGTCTTGGGTTATGTGGTGCACCCCTGCAGGGAAGTTTATCTATTCGAATAGCCGTGTCCCTCGGTAAAAGGATGACCCGGAGTTGTACCTTGACCTTATGACAACTAGAACCGGATACTGAATAAAATACACCCTTCCAAGTGCCAGATACAACCCGGTGATCGCTCTCTAACAGGGCGACGAGGAGGGGATCGCCGGGTAGGATTATGCTATGCGATACTACTTGGAGGACTTCAATCTACTCTCTTCTACATGCTGCAAGATGGAGATGGCCAGAAGCGTAGTCTTCGACAGGACTAGCTATCCCCCTCTTATTCTGGCATTCTGCAGTTCAGTCCACTGATATGGTCCTTTACACATATACCCATGCATATGTAGTGTAGCTCCTTGCTTGCGAGTACTTTGGATGAGTACTCACGGTTGCTTTTCTCCCTCTTTTCCCCTTTCTATACCGGATTGTCGCAACCAAATGCTGGAGTCCAGGAGCTAGAGATCCCGAGGATGATTCTACATGGAGTTCGGCTTCGAGGAGTAGTTAGGAGGTCCCAGGCAGGAGGCCTTGCCTTTTCTATCGTTGCTACTTTTGTGCTAGCCTTCTTAAGGCAAACTTGTTTAACTTATGTCTATACTCAGATATTGTGGCTTCCGCTGACTCGTCTATGATCGAGCACTTGTATTCGAGCCCTCGAGGCCCCTGGCTTGTATTATGATGCTTGTATGACTTATTTATGTTTTAGAGTTGTGTTGTGATATCTTCCCGTGAGTCCCTGATCTTGGTCATACACCTTTGCGTGCATGATTAGTGTACGGTCAAATCGGGGGCGTCACAAGTAGCCCCTCTATAAAGGATGATTTATCTGGGGGTAGCCTATACCTAAGAATCTCAAGATCCTTTTTAAGAATTCTTAGTCAGTCATGGTGTGAAGCTTTATCTCCATCAGATAGTACCTTGTTCCTTTGCTTCCAAATGTTCCAACCAGCTAAAATTGTGACTTCTCTAAAACCATGGGCGATGCCATTCTCTCTATGCTTGGTCTGTGTCCTGCATGGTGTCCCAGTGTATTTTAACTACCTCCCAGCATCTCCTAGCAAACGGGCAATCATACAAGAGGTGCCCATTAGTTTCCAATACTCTTGTGATGCACATAATGCAAGAATGGTCTTCCCCGATCATAAAGTGCCTTTTGACAAGCATATTCCTCGTGTTCACTCTATCCATCAACATAAGCCACGCAAAGACCTTGTGTCTCATAATACGCTTTGATTTCCAGATCATCGTGATGTACTTTGGTGCACTTACATTTCTGAATACAAATTTGTAGAATTTCTTGGGCTTGAAGTCCATCTCTCCCCAGCATAGGACACATTCATCAGTTGCCATTGGGTCCAGGGTAATCGTATTGATTGTTTGCATATTATCATCAAGCTTCTCTCATGCCTCTATTGACAAAGGCAGGGGGAATTTGAGGATGGGTCCTGGTTTGAGTGGAATTGTGCTAGTGAGATGTCTTCATTTTGGGCAAAAGAAAAGAGATGATCATGCTTGGTTGTCGTGCCAAAGGTCTTTCCATAGCAGAACAGTGTCACCCACACCAGGGATACAAGTGGTGATTCCTCTATAGATGTCCATTAATGAAAATACGTCTTTCCACCAGAATGATCCGCAGCTATGTATTGCCTGTGGTGGAGTTGAATTGTAGTATGAATTCTCTATCCACCACTTGGCCTTTTAAGGCTAAAAGCCTCCCAACAATTTCTAGAGCCTTTTATTATTAATTTAACATCACCAAAAACACTTTCCACCTATATATATTATTTATATGTAATACCCGGTATTGCCCGATAAACTCTGTACCCCTTCTAGTGACTCCGAAACGCTTCCGGTTCCTCTCAAAACTATTCCAAATATTAAAGAAAATATTTCACAAATAAATCATCAATACTCCGTCCTAATAACGCTCAGCAGATTGTGACTACCTTAAGCTTGTGACCATGTAGGTGTAAAACATAGACATGAACGAAACCCCTTAGTTTAACGACCGATAGCGGAATCGTGGACATCCATATCGATCCCTGTGATTACATGAATGACATTGGAATGAAATTTTGGTTATCATGTGATGTTCCCTTTGCTTCACGATACTTTACGAAACCCGAGGTGAGATGTGTCGCTATCCTCTTGAGTCATACACTTGCTCACTATACCGGTCTCCTCGTTGCCAATTTTGTTCTTCTTTCTCCTTGACATGTTCAGGCATCCCTGTGACGAAGTCACCTGTGTCTGGCCAGACGATGATGGATGCCATCTGATACGTCCATTTAGCATCATGCTTTTATATCAATATTTATTGCATTATGGGATGTTATTACACGTTATGTCACAATACTTATGCCTATTCTCTCTTATTTTACAAGGTTTACATGAAGAGGCAGAATGCCGGCAGCTGGAATTCTGGGCTGGAAAAGGAGCAAATATTAGAGACCTATTCTGCACAGCTCCAAAAGTCCTGAAACTTCACGGAAGTTATTTTTGGAATTAATAAAAAATACTGGAGAAAGAATCGACCAAAGGGGGCCCACATCCTGGCCACAAGGGTGGGGGCGCGCCCTACCCCCCTGGGCGCGCCCCCTGCCTCGTGGGCCCCCTGGCAGGCCTCCGGTGCCCATCTTCTGCTATATGAAGTCTTTCGTCCGAGAAAAAATCATAAGCAAGCTCTCGGGAAGAAACTCCGCCGCCATGATGCGGAACCTTGGCGGAACCAATCGAGGGCTCCGACAGAGCTGTTCTGCCAAGGAAACTTCCCTCCGGGAGGGGGAAATCATCGCCATCGTTATCACCAACGATCCTCTCATCGGGAGGGGGTCAATCTCCATCAACATCTTCACCAGCACCATCTCATCTCAAACCCTAGTTCATCGCTTGTATCCAATCTTTGTCCCAAAGCCTCAGATCGGTACCTGTGGGTTGCTAGTATTGTTGATTACTCCTTGTAGTTGATGCTAGTTGGTTTATTTGGTGGAAGATCATATGTTCAGATCCATTATGCATATTAATACCCCTCTGATTATGAACATGAATATGATTTGTGAGTAGTTACGTTTGTTCCCGAGGAGATGGGAGAAGTCTTGCTATAAGTAGTCATGTGAATTTGGTATTCGTTCGATATTTTGATGAGATGTATGTTGTCTTTCCTCTAGTGGTGTTATGTGAACGTCGACTACATGACACTTCACCATTATTTGGGCCTAGAGGACGCCATTGGGAAGTAATAAGTAGATGATGGGTTGCTAGAGTGACAGAAACTTAAACCCTAGTTTATGAGTTGCTTCGTAAGGGGCTGATTTGGATCCATATGTTTCATGCTATGGTTAGGTTTACCTTAATACTTCTTTTGTAGTTGCGGATGCTTGCAATAGGGGTTAATCATAAGTGGGATGCTTGTCCAAGAAAGGGCAGCACCCAAGCACCGGTCCACCCACATACCAAATTATCAAAGTAACGAACGCGAATCATATGCGCATGACGAAAACTAGCTTGACGATAATTCCCATGTGTCCTCGGGAGCGCTTTTCTCTATATAAGAGTTTGTCCAGGCTTTTCCTTTGCTACAAAAAGGATTGGGCCATCTTGCTGCACTTTATTTACACTTGTTACTTTTTACCCGTTACAAATTACCTTATCACAAAACTATCTGTTACCGATAATTTCAGTGCTTGCAGAGAATACCCTGCTGAAAACCGCTTATCATTTCCTTCTGCTCCTCGTTGGGTTCGACACTCTTACTTATCGAAAGGACTACGATTGATCCCCTATACTTGTGGGTCATCAAGACTCTTTTCTGGCACTGTTGCCGGGGAGTGATGCGCCTTTGGTAGGTGGAATTTGGTAAGGAAAAAATTTATATAGTGTGCTGAAATTTACTGTCACTTGTTACTATGGAACATAATCCTTTCAGGGGCTTGTTCGGGGTATCTTCACCCCGACCAGTAGAGCAAAGAGTTGCTCCTCAACCTACTGAACCTACTAAAAATGTTTACTTTGAAATTCCTTCGGGTATGATAGAGAAACTGTTAGCTAATCCTTTTGCAGGAGATGGAACATTGCATCCCGATTTACACCTAATCTATGTGGATGAAGTTTGCGGATTATTTAAGCTTGCAGGTATGCCCGATGATGTTATCAAGAAGAAGGTCTTCCCTTTATCTTTGAAGGGAGAGGCATTTACATGGTATAGGCTATGTGATGATATGGGATCATGGAACTACAAACGATTGAAATTGGAATTTCATCAGAAGTTTTATCCTATGCATCTTGTTCATCGTGATCGTAATTATATATATAATTTTTGGCCTCGCGAAGGAGAAAGCATCGCTCAAGCTTGCGGGAGGCTTAAGTCAATGTTATATTCATGCCCCAATCATGAGCTCTCAAGAGAAATGATTATTCAAAAAAATTATGCTCGGCTTTCTCTCAATAATCGCTCCATGCTCGATACTTCTTGTACTGGCTCTTTTATGATGAAGACTATTGAATTCAAATGGGATTTATTCTAAAGAATTAAACGCAACTCTGAAGATTGGGACCTCGACGAAGGTAAGGAGTCAGGTATAACACCTAAGTTTGATTGTGTTAAATCTTTTATGGATACCGATGTTTTCCGTGAATTTAGCACTAAATATGGACTTGACTCTGAGATAGTAGCTTCTTTCTGTGAATCCTTTTCTACTCATGTTGATCTCCCTTAGGAGAAGTGGTTTAAATATAATCCTCCCATTGAAGTAAAAGTAGTTGCACCTATTAAAGTTGAAGAAAAGACTATCACTTATAATGATTCTGTAGTTCCTACTGCTTATATTGAGAAGCCACCTTTCCCTGTTAGAATAAAGGATCATGCTAAAGCTTCAACTGTAGTCAACAAAAGTAATATTAGGACACACAAACCCCCTGAGCAAGTTGAAGTTGAACCTAAAATTGCTATGGTTAAAGATCTCTTGGCTGATAATATCGATGGGCATGTTATTTACTTCTATGATGAGACTACTAGAATTGCTAAACCTGGTACTAAAGATAAACATAGACTTGTGGTAGGCATGCCTGTTATTTCTGTTAAACTAGGAGATCATTGTTATCATGGCTTGTGTGATATGGGTGCTAGTGCTAGTGCAATACCTCATTCTTTATACGAAGAAATTATGCATGATATTGCACCTGCTGAGATAGAAGATATCGATGTTACCATTAAGCTTGCCAATAGAGATACTATTTCACCGATTGGGATTGTTAGAGATGTTGAAGTCTTGTGTGGGAAGTTTAAATATCCTGCTGATTTTCTTGTTCTTGGTTCCCCACAAGATAGCTTTTGTCCCATTATATTTGGTAGGCCCTTCTTGAACACTGTTAATGCTAGGATAGACTGCAAAAAGGATGTTGTTACTATTGGTTTGGGTGATATGTCTCATGAGTTTAATTTCGCTAAATTTAGTAGACAACCTCGTGATGAGGAATTGCCTAGTAAAGATGAAATTATTGGTCTTGCTTCTATTGTCGTGCCTCCTAGTGATCCTTTAGAACAATATTTGCTAGACCATGAAAATGATACGTTTATGAATGAAAGAAGGGAAATAGATGAAGTATACTTTAAACAGGGACCTATTCTGAAACACAACTTGCCTGTTGAAATCCTAGGGGATCCTCCTCCACCCAAGGGTGATCCCGTGTTTGAGCTTAAACCATTGCCTGATACTCTTAAATATGCTTATCTTGATGAAAAGAAGATATATCCTATTATTATTAGTGCTAACCTTTCAGAGCATGAAGAAGAGAAATTATTGAAAACTCTGAAGAAGCACCGTGCTGCTATTGGATATACTCTTGATGATCTTAAGGGCATTAGTCCCACTCTATGTCAACACAAAATAAATTTGGAGAAAGACGCCAAACCAGTTATTGATCACCAACGACGGCTAAATCCTAAGATGAAAGAAGTGGTAAGAAAGGAAATATTAAAGCTCCTTGAAGCAGGTATAATTTATCCCGTTGCTGATAGTCAGTGGGTAAGTCTTGTTCATTGTGTCCCTAAGAAGGGAGGTATTACTGTCGTTCCTAATGATAAAGATGAATTGATTCCGCAAAGAATTATTACAGGTTATAGGATGGTGATTGATTTCCGCAAATTAAATAAGGCTACTAAAAAAGATCATTACCCTTTGCCTTTAATTGATCAAATGCTAGAAAGATTATCCAAACATACACATTTTTGTTTTCTAGATGGTTACTCTGGTTTCTCTCAAATACCTGTGTTAGCTGAGGATCAAGAAAAGACCACTTTTACTTGCCCTTTCGGTACCTTTGCTTATAGACGTATGCCTTTTGGTTTATGTAATGCACCTGCTACCTTTCAAAGATGCATGATGGCTATATTCTCTGACTTTTGAAAGAAGATTTGTGAGGTTTTCATGGATGATTTCTCTGTTTATGGATCCTCTTTTGATGATTGCTTGAGCAACCTTGATCGAGTTTTGCAGAGATGTGAAGAAACTAATCTCGTCTTGAATTGGGAGAAATGCCACTTTATGGTTAATGAAGGCATTGTCTTGGGGCATAAAATTTCGGAAAGAGGTATTGAAGTTGATAAAGCTAAAGTTGATGCCATTGAAAAGATGCCGTGTCCCAAGGACATCAAAGGTATAAGAAGTTTCCTTGGTCATGCTGGTTTTTATAGGAGGTTCATTAAGGACTTCTCAAAAATTTCCCGGCCTCTGACTAATCTATTATAAAAAGATATACCTTTTGTCTTTGATGATGATTGTGTGGAAGCATTCGAAATACTTAAGAAAGCATTGATTTCTACACCTATTGTTCAGCCACCTGATTGGAATTTACCCTTTGAAATTATGTGTGATGCTAGTGATTATGCTGTAGGTGCTGTTCTAGGACAAAGAGTTGATAAGAAATTAAATGTCATTCAATATACTAGTAAAACTCTAGACAATGCCTAGAGAAATTATGCTACTATTGAAAAGGAATTCTTAGTAGTTGTATTTGCTTGTGATAAGTTCAGACCTTATATTGTTGATTCTAAAGTAACTATTCACACTGATCATGCTGCTATTAAATATCTTATGGAAAAGAAAGATGCTAAACCTAGACTTATTAGATGGGTTCTCCTACTACAAGAATTTGATTTGCATATTATTGATAGAAAGGGAGCTGAGAACCCCGTTGCAGACAATTTGTCTAGGTTAGAGAATGTTCTTGATGACCCACTACCTATTGATGATAGCTTTCCTAATTAACAATTAGCTATCATAAATGCTTCTCGTACTGCTCCATGGTATGTTGATTATGATAATTACATTGTTGCTAAACTTATACCACCTAGTTTCACATACCAGCAAAAGAAAAAGTTTTTCTATGATTTAAGACATTACTTCTGGGATGACCCACACCATTATAAATAAGGAGTAGATGGTATTATTAGACGTTGTATACCTGAGCATGAACAGGAACAGATCCTACGCAAGTGTCACTCCGAAGCTTATGGAGGACACCACGCTGGAGATAGAACTGCACATAAGGTATTTCAATCCAGTTTTTATTGGCCTACTCTCTTCAAAGATGCCCGTAAGTTTGTCTTATCTTGTGATGAATGTCAAAGAATTGGTAATATTAGTAGACGTCAAGAAATTCCTATGAATTATTCACTTGTTATTGAACCATTTGATGTTTGGGGCTTTGATTACATGGGACCGTTTCCTTCCTCTAATGGTTATACACATCTTTTAGTAGCTGTTGATTACGTTACTAAGTGGGTAGAAGCTATTCCAACTAGTAGTGCTGATCATAACACCTCTATTAAGATGCTTAAAGAAGTTATTTTTCCGAGGTTTGGAGTCCCTAGATATTTAATGACTGATGGTGGTTCACATTTTATTCATGGTGCTTTTCGTAAAATACTTGCTAAGAATGATGTTAATCATAGAATTGCATCACCGTATCACCCACAGTCTAGTGGTCAAGTAGAATTGAGTAACAGAGAGCTCAAATTAATTTTGCAAAAGACTGTTAATAGATCTAGAAAGAATTGGTCCAAGAAACTTGATGATGCATTATGGGCCTATAGAACTGCATATAAAATCCTATGGGTATGTCTCTGTATAAAATGGTTTATGGAAAAGCATGTCACTTACCTCTCGAACTAGAACATAAAGCATATTGGGCCATTAAAGAGCTCAATTATGATTTCAAACTTGTCGGTGAGAAGAGGCTATTTGACATTAGCTCACTTGATGAATGGAGAACCCAGGCCTATGAGAATGCCAAACTGTTTAAATAAAAAGTCAAAAGATGGCATGACAAAAGGATACAAAAGCGTGAGTTTAATGTAGGTGATTATGTGTTGCTATTCAACTCTCGTTTAAGATTTTTTGCAGGAAAACTTCTCTCTAAATGGGAAGGTCCTTACATTATCGAGGAGGTCTATCGTTCCGGTGCCATAAAAATCAACAACTTCGAAGGCACAAATCCAAAGGTGGTGAACGGTCAAAGAATCAAACATTATATCTCAGGTAATCCTATAAATGTTGAAACCAATGTTATTGAAACCGTAACCCCGGAGGAATACATAAGAGACACTTTCCAGAACGTTTCAGTTTCCGAAAAGGAATAGGTATGTGGTACGGTAAGTAAACCGACTCCAAAACAGTTCGAATGGCAATTTTTCTCCATTTTGGAATATTTAAGAAAATAGGAAAATAAGAAGTAGTCCGGGAAGGACACGAGGCTTCCACGAGGGTGGAGGGCGCGCCCTACCCCCCTGGGCGCGCCCCCTGCCTCGTGGGCACCTCGTGTGCTCTCCGGACTCCGTTTTCTTGCACGATACTTCTTTTGGTCGGTAAAAATTCATTATATAATCTCCCGAAGGTTTTGACCACCGTACCACGCAAATATCCTCTGTTTTTGTTTCGAGCTGTTTCTGCCGCAGGTTTGGAGCAAGATGTCATCTCAGGATTCCGACGAAGAGAGCTATGTCTCACATCTCGTTGCTGACCCAAAGATCTATGGGGATCTATCTCCTTGTGGTCGAACTACGGATGATGAAGAGGATGCTCATTTGATGAGGATCAATGATTCAAGTTCAGAGGAGGAGGATGTCCCTCTACCTCAACCTGGGAATATGCATGTGAAGTTCAAGAAGTCTAGTCTTCCTAAGAGAGCTAAACTGTCTAACAACCGATCTATTCCTCCTCATTTTCGGCAAAAAAAGCAAAGGAGATTTATGTGACAAGAGCTTGAAGCTGGAAACGGAAGTCGATGACCTAAAGGAGGAAATTGCTCTTCTGAAGTATAATATGAAAAAGCTAAAGGCACAATTAACTTCATCGACAACCCCATCATCGCTACCTCCGAAGAAAGATACATAATCACATGGGTATGGGCACTCCCCTTGGCAACTGCCAAGCTTGGGGGAGGTGCCCCAGTATCGTATCACCATCACACTCCTATCTTTACCATTTTTCTTAGTTCGATCCTTTTGGTAATATCTTGATCTAGTAGAATAAAGTTTTAGTATGATTTAGTTTTGAGATTTGCCTTATGATCCTTCTATGTAATCGAGTCCATGAGCTATATAAAATAAAGATTAGTGTTGAGTCAAGGGCTTGATTATTTTGCTATGATCGTGCGGGAATTAAAGAAAAAGAAATAATAAAAAGAAATAAAGAGATCATATTGATCTTATGGAGAGTAATGACTTCACATATAAAGAGTATGATGAATAAAAGTTGTTGAGAGTTGACAAACATAGTTTTGGTCATCGTTGCAATTAATAGGAAGTGATAAAGAAAGAGAGGTTTTCACATATAAATATACTATCTTGGACATCTTTTATGATTGTGAGCACTCATTAAAGAATGACATGCTAAAAAGTTGATGTTGGACAAGGAAGACAACATAATGGGTTATGTTTTCTTATATCCGAAATAAAGTATATTGTCATGGATCATCCAACATGTTGAGCTTGCCTTTCTCCCTCATGCTAGCCAAATTCTTTGCACCAAGTAGAGATACTACTTGTGCTTCCGAATACCCTTAAACCCAGTTTTGCCATGAGAGTCCACCATATCTACCTATGGATTGAGTAAGATCCTTCAAGTAAGTTGTCATGTTGCTTGCAATAAAAATTGTTTTCTAAATATGTATGATCTATTAGTGTGGAGAAAATAAACTTTATACGATCTTGTGATATGGAAGCAATAAAAGCGACGGACTGCATAATAAAGGTTCATATCACAAGTGGCAATATAAAGTGACGTTCTTTTGCATTAAGATTTCGTGCATCCAACCCCAAAAGCACATGACAACCTCTGCTTCCCTCTGCGAAGGGCCTATCTTTTACTTTTACCTTATGCAAGAGTCATGGTGATTTTCACCTCTCCTTTTTATATTTTATCCTTTGGCAAGCACATTGTGTTGGAAAGATCCTGATATATATATATCCAATTGGATGTAAGTTAGCATGAATTATTATTGTTGACATTACCCTTGAGGTAAAAGGTTGGGAGGCAACACTATAAGCCCCTATCTTTCTCTGTATCCGATTAAAACTCCATACCCATAAGTATTGTGTGAGTGTTAGCAATTGTGAAAGACTAAATGATAGTTGAGTATGTGGACTTGTTGAATAAGACAAAATCCATATATGTTGCTGTTATAAGAATGATCATGATGCCCTCATGTCCGTATTTTATTTTATCGACACCTCTATCTCTAAACATGTGGACATATTTATCGTTATCGGCTTCCGCTTGAGGACAAGCGAGGTCTAAGCTTGGGGGAGTTGATACGTCCATTTTGCATCATGCTTTTATATCGATATTTATTGCATTATGGGCTGTTATTACACGTTATGTCACAATACTTATGCCTATTCTCTCTAATTTTACAAGGTTTACATGAAGAGGGAGAATGCCGGCAGCTAGAATTCTGGGGTGGAAAAGGAGCAAATATTAGAGACCTATTCTGCACAGCTCCAAAAGTCCTGAAACTTCACGGAAGTTATTTTTGGAATTAATAAAAAATACTGGAGAAAGAATCGACCAGAGGGGGCCCACATCCTGGCCACAAGGGTGGGGGCGTGCCCTACCCCCCTGGGCGCGCCCCCTGCCTCGTGGGCCCCCTGGCAGGCCTCCGGTGCCCATCTTCTGCTATATGAAGTCTTTCGTCCGAGAAAAAATCATAAGCAAGCTCTCGGGAAGAAACTCCGCCGCCATGATGCGGAACCTTGGCGGAACCAATCGAGGGCTCCGACAGAGCTGTTCTGCCAAGGAAACTTCCCTCCGGGAGGGGGAAATCATCGCCATCGTTATCACCAACGATCCTCTCATCGGGAGGGGGTCAATCTCCATCAACATCTTCACCAGCACCATCTCATCTCAAACCCTAGTTCATCGCTTGTATCCAATCTTTGTCCCAAAGCCTCAGATCGGTACCTGTGGGTTGCTAGTATTGTTGATTACTCCTTGTAGTTGATGCTAGTTGGTTTATTTGGTGGAAGATCATATGTTCAGATCCATTATGCATATTAATACCCCTCTGATTATGAACATGAATATGATTTGTGAGTAGTTACGTTTGTTCCCGAGGAGATGGGAGAAGTCTTGCTATAAGTAGTCATGTGAATTTGGTATTCGTTCGATATTTTGATGAGATGTATGTTGTCTTTCCTCTAGTGGTGTTATGTGAACGTCGACTACATGACACTTCACCATTATTTGGGCCTAGAGGACGCCATTGGGAAGTAATAAGTAGATGATGGGTTGCTAGAGTGACAGAAACTTAAACCCTAGTTTATGAGTTGCTTCGTAAGGGGCTGATTTGGATCCATATGTTTCATGCTATGGTTAGGTTTACCTTAATACTTCTTTTGTAGTTGCGGATGCTTGCAATAGGGGTTAATCATAAGTGGGATGCTTGTCCAAGAAAGGGCAGCACCCAAGCACCGGTCCACCCACATACCAAATTATCAAAGTAACGAACGCGAATCATATGCGCATGACGAAAACTAGCTTGACGATAATTCCCATGTGTCCTCGGGAGCGCTTTTCTCTATATAAGAGTTTGTCCAGGCTTTTCCTTTGCTACAAAAAGGATTGGGCCATCTTGCTGCACTTTATTTACACTTGTTACTTTTTACCCGTTACAAATTACCTTATCACAAAACTATCTGTTACCGATAATTTCAGTGCTTGCAGAGAATACCTTGCTGAAAACCGCTTATCATTTCCTTCTACTCCTCGTTGGGTTCGACACTCTTACTTATCGAAAGGACTACAATTGATCCCCTATACTTGTAGGTCATCACCATCACACTGAGAGAGCCCTAAGAATATCTCCCCATCGTTAGAGGAGCAAATTCCACTCTCGAGCTATCGAGTCCCTTGTCAAACTTTTCGATGAACCTGTAGGTTTTTTTTATGATCAGCTCTTTATCAGATGTCTCATTCCATCCTTTACCTTTTGTGGACAAATCCCTTGGCATAGTATCAACTTGATATTCTTCTTTCACCCTCCAGGAGTTTTGTTGTTTTTGTGTTACATATGACGTTTGAGCAACCCCAAAGATCACTGTACGGTAAAAAGTTACTACGATACTCTCATGGTCTAAGGAACTAAAACACATTCTAACACTCTGTTTTATTACAATTGGCTTGTGACCATATCATCTAAAAGTATAACAAACAAGTTTGGGTCGATTCAATATGATCGTTCTTCTAACGTCATACTCTCAGTGTCGTTTTAGGACTATCGTTTACACTTAGTGATATCCTATGATCAGAAAAATGTGATCACTAACAACACTTGAGCCAGTTTTAGAGGCGACACTAGGAATCTTATTTTACCGTTTATCGTTCTACACATGCATATGAGTTTTCCAATGAATCGCATATTCTAGTATCATAGCAGTTATAGCATAGAATATAAACTCTTAATTATGAACACGTAAATATAGTAATATAATATTATTTCCTTTAGGGCATACTTCCAACTATACCTGGCCAAACCTCGGCCCGGGCCGGGCTTCGGGCCGGGTCTAGCCAAGCCCGAGGCAAAAAACCTAGGCCCGGGCCTAGCCCGGCCATCGAGCCTGCTTTTTGGGCCCAAGCCCGGCCCGAACACGTAAAAGCCCGCCGGGCCTCTTCAGAAAAGCACAAAAACGACGGGCCTGGGCCCGGCTCGGCCATCGGGCTCAAAATCTAGGCCCGAGCCCCGCCCGGGAGTAGCGTCGGGCCGGGCCGGGTCGGGATTTTTCAGGCCGGGCCGGCTGGGCCGGGCTTCCATGGCCAGGACTACTTCCAACATACTTCCACTTGCACTAGAGTTAATAATCTAGTTGCATATTTTTTTCCTTTAACACCTATTGTAACATCCCAGTTTTCAATTTGGATGTTATACATAGGTCATCATATGCATATCATATTTTATTTGCATTTTGTTTGTGATCCTAGAAATCCTAAGCAACTCAAGGACCCACGGAGCGAGTTGGGGATTTCATTTATTTTCATATTTGAATTTTTCTCAAATTTGAAAAGAGGATCATTTTGGTTTTAATAGTTTTTCTCTCCAAAATATTTGCGATATTAAAATAAATGAGAGGAGATAAAATGACTTCTCCAAAATAGGAGGGGAATATTGGAGGAAAATGTTAAAATCAAATAAATATTTTATTTGGAATTTTATTGCTATTTTATTTGAATTAGAAAAATATGCATTTTTTAAAATTGCATTTTTAGGCCAGAAAAATGTTCACCTTGTTCTAAATATTTCATTTAGATGGTGAAAATTATTTTTGGCATTTTTAGAATTTTTTTATGTTTTAATAGGATTTTTGTTTTTTTGGCGGAATTTATTTTAAAAAAAAGTTCCCGCCCGACTCGGCCGTAGGCCCAGCCGAGCAGGTCGGCCCGCTCACGCTACCGTCTCCCCGCGCCGCGCCGCCATGCCGCCGGCGGACTCCTATAGGAGTCCGGCTCGGACTCCTCTCGCCGCCGCCCCTTGCCCAAGTCACCGCCCCCCACCCCCCGAGGCTTTAAAAGCCGGACCCCCTGGCCCCTCTCTCCTCCACCCAGCCCCGCCGCCACGCCGTCACCGCCACCCCGCCGACGCTGCACCGCCCCGCCCCGCCGGAACCGCCGCCCACCGCCGTTAACCCGCCGCCCGCGAACCGGTAAAAACCGCCGCCAGTTTTTTCGGTTTAGATCTAGATCGGTGTTTTTTAGGGTTAGGGTTTTCTTGGTTTTCCCGGTTTTCTTCGATCGAATCTATTTAGCGAACGTTCACTTGAAGGCCTCTGTTCGCGAACGCGTTCGTTCGTTCGTCTCTGCTAACGAACGTTCGTTCGTTAGTCTTTTCTTTTTATTTTATTTTTAGCCAGGGACCTATCCGCGATTATTTTTATCGTAGATTAGCCCCTGGTCTTCAATCGCTCGCAACTTTTTGCTCGTTTATCCAAATCCAGTGAAACCAACACCAAAATCTTCGTCTTGAACCCCTCTTTCCAGTTAACCAACTTGAACATGATTTTGACAATTTAAAATTTGGTTGCAAGCAGTTTTGTTTTCGAACTTCTTTTGATCGTAGTTTGAGTTTCATAGCTCCGATTTGATTGATTCTTTTTGCAAATCGAAGCACTTCTGTTGAACCTTCAGTTTGGATCTTTTTATCTGAGTTTCAACCTTGCATCTATGCTTGAGTGGTTATGTATGCTATTGTTTGTTTGCGATAGAATTTCCGGAGTGCGAAGCGTGCTACTACGAGTCTCTAGGGTTTGCTGATCGTCAACAAGGCAAGTAACACTTTGATCATACTTTTCATACCCAGTTTTTATGCATTAGTTTCAACCCTCAAACAGTGCATGAGTAGGTTTGATAACATGTGGGTATTGGGAAGTAGTTGATGAGGTAGAACCTATTGTCCTTTATTTAAACCCTGGGAGTTACTTCTACGTTATGCTTATACTGCTATGCTATGCTTGTAGACGTGGTTTGGTTGAGTGATTCATGACAGATGTGAGATCATTATGAACTAAGGGTTTATTTAAGGTGGCTACTTTAATACACATCTGGGTGGATTGTTTGTGGGCACCTGGGGAATCCAGTGTTGTCCAAGGAGATCCCGGGGTACCCGTGTGATCATCCTATGGTTCGCCACCCAGGCTCAAAGGGATCATAAGATTATTCATGCTGGAAACTTCCGTGTGCAGCCACAAGCCATTATGGGCTCTGGCATAGTTGAGTATGTTGTGTGACCTCTTTTAGTGGTAAACTAGCAGATGTAGGGGATGTAGGTGGTACGGTTTACCCATCAAAAGAGTTAATGCTTCTGAAAGACTGTGTCTCAGTCATCCGTTTCTCAAACACCACGTAGTGCGAGATATCCAACGGAGGAGATCAAGTCTTGTGGGGAAAAGTGCGCAAACCTCTGCAGAGTGTACAAACTAATCATGGTTAGTCGTGTCCCCGGTTATGGACATCTTGAGTATCTGGTTCTTGAAGCATTGATGTGATATCAACACTCTAAATCAATTTTGTTGGGTTGTTAATTACTGTTTAATTGGGATTGAGATGGGGTTTCCATTCTCAATGTTTATCAACCAACTTTGTAGTTAAATAAAGTATATTCCTTTGTAGTAGGGAAAAATTGGCTTTTCGCAAAAACATGTTAACCATAGAGCCTCCACCAGCCATATATGCATGTTGTGTTAGCATTTATCTTATTCATTGCTCTACAGTGTTATTTTGCCAGCATATTCCATGTGCTGACCCGTTTTGGGCTGCAACGTATTATGTTGCAGACTTTTCAGACGAAGAGTAAGGTGCGCTAGGTCGTTGTCGTGCACTTAGCTATGTCGTTGGAGCTGATGGACTCATTTACCTTCGATGCTTCCGCAGTTATCTTATTAGATGGCCTTAAGCCATATTATTGTAATAAGTTCTCTTTTGAGACATTCGATGTAATAAGTGTGTGATTGCACTCTGCTATAAATCCTTCAAGTACTATATGTGTCAGCATTACCGATCCAGGGATGACACTTATGCACAGAGATTTGACCGTTTGAGGTCGAATCGCTACACCTATGGTATCTAGTTGTTGCTCATGCTACGCTTGTAGTAAAGCCTTCATCCTTGGATCTGATGCATTCAAATCTGTGTGATACTTGCGCTTGTTATGTGTGGTCCTCGTATGGGATCTAGATTCCTTTTTGCTTTGAGCAATGGCACCATTATTAATATTGTAGTGTCATTGGTTTCATAGCACTTAGGATCATCTAATCTATATCAAGACACTTCTTGATTCAGACAATTTCCTTTGAAGCATCTCAAGCCTCAACATATATTTCTTTCATTATAGAATCCACGATATTGTTTATGCTTGAAACTATTCCAAACTACTATCCTAGCATAACCCGATAGTCATCTAAATCAGTCATGAAGATGTTGCTCATACAATGAACTCTTCATCTCCTTCATAGAAAAAACATTTCATTTGTCCTTTCGAGGACTTGATAATCTTAATAGCTGCCTAGTGAGCCAATCCAAGATCACTTTGGTACTTGCTACAAACACTTTAGTACATTTTTTTGTACATATCATGCTTCCCATGACGACTTCAATTTCTAAGGTATTTTTAACTCGAATCATCTACACATGCTCATCAACTACCCTAGAACATTGATTTTGCTAAGTGTTGTACCATGTAACATTCAGGAGAAAACCCATTCATCATTCTCCACTTAAAACCTCTTTGAAACCTTGTCAATTTACATGCTTTGGTTTTAGCAAAATTGGATGTCTTTGACTTATATCCGTAGATCTTGTTGTCCAATCATCTATTTCACTTAAGTCTTTAGACGAATATATTTTTTTCAATGAATCCTTTTATTGTGCCAAGAAACTTTACGTCATTTCCAATCAATATTATGTCATTCACATATAAGATTAGAAATTTTGTATATCTCCCACTAAAATTTTTGTATACAGAAGTCTTATCGTTCTAATGAAATTAAACTATTTAACTATTTCATTCAAAACATTGATTCCAACTCCTTGATGCTTGCTTCAAACCATAGATTGTCCTTTGAAGTTTGCAAACATTTACCTACATTTTTCCATTATAATCCGTGCAGACTTTAGTATTGCTTCTAGTGAGAAAAGATTCATAATAATGATTCTCACAACCCGCAAAAATTCTCTTGCAACTAGCCTTGCTGAAGGAAATATGCCCGAGAGGCAATAATAAAGTTGATATTTATATTTTCTTATATCATGATAAATGTTTATTATTTCATGCTAGAATTGTATTAACCGGAAACTTAGTACATGTGTGGATACATAGACAAGAAGAGTGTCACTAGTATGCCTCTACTTGACTAGCTCAGTGAATCAAAGATGGTTAAGTTTCCTAGCCATAGACATGAGTTGTCATTTGATTAACGGGATCACATCATAGAGAATGATGTGATTTACTTGACCCATTCCGTTAGCTTAGCACTTGATCGTTTATTTTGTTGTTATTGCTTTCTTCATGACTGATACCTGTTCCTATGACTATGAGATTATGCAACTCCCGAATACCGGAGGAACATTTAGTGTGCTATCAAACGTCACAACATAACTGGGTGATTATAAAGATGCTCTACAGGTGTCTCCGATGGTGTTTGTTGAGTTGGCATAGATCGAGATTAGGATTTGTCACTCCGAGTATCGGAGAGGTATCTCTGGGCCCTCTCGGTAATGCACATCACTATAAGCCTTGCAAGCAATGTGACTAAGGAGTTAGTTGCGGGATGATGCATTACGGAACGATTAAAGAGACTTGCCGGTAACGATATTGAACTAGGTATTGAGAAACCGACGATCGAATCTCGGGCAAGTAACATACCGATGACAAAGGGAACAACGTATGTTGTTATGCGGTTTGACCGATAAAGATCTTCGTAGAATATGTAGGAACCAATATGAGCATCCAGGTTCCGCTATTGGTTATTGACCGGAGATGAGTCTCGGTCATGTCTACATAGTTCTCGAACCCGTAGGGTCCGCACGCTTAACGTTCGGTGATGATCGGTATTATGAGTTTATGTGTTTTGATGTACCGAATGTTGTTCGGAGTCCCGGATGTGATCACGGACATGACGACGAGTCTCGAAATGGTCGAGACATAAAGATCGATATATTGGATGGCTATATTTGGACATCGGAATGGTTCCGGGTGAGTTCGGGCATTTACTAGAGTACCAGGAGGTTACCGGAACCCCCCGGGAGTATATGGGCCTTATTGGCCTTAGTGGGAGAGAGGAGGAGGCGGCCAAGGAGGGGGTGCCCCCCCCAAGCCCAATCCGAATTGGGTGGGGGGCCGGCCCCCCTTTCCTTCCTCCCTCTCTCCTCCTTCCTTCCTCTCCTACTCCAACTAGGAAAAGGGGGGAATCCTACTCTCGGTGGGAGTAGGACTCCCCTAGGGTGCACCATAGAGAGGACCGGCCCCACCCCTCCTCCACTCCTTTATATACGGTGGAGGGGGGCACCCCATAGACACACAAGTTGATTGTTTAGCCGTGTGCAGTGCCCCCCTCCACAGATTTCCACCTCGGTCATATTGTTGTAGTGCTTAGGCGAAGCCCTGCGTCGGTAACTTCATCATCACCGTCATCACGCCGTCGTGCTGACGAAGCTCTCCCTCGACACTCAGCTGGATCTAGAGTTTGTGGGACGTCACCGAGCTGAACGTGTGCAGATCGCGGAGGTGCCATACTTTCGGTACTAGGATCGGTCGGATCATGAAGACGTACGACTACATCAACCGTGTTGTCATAACGCTTCCGCTTTCAGTCTACGAGGGTACGTGGACAACACTCTACCCTCTCGTTGCTATGCATCACCTAGATGGATCTTGCGTGTGCGTAGGAAAAACTGTTGAAATTACTACATTACCCAACACTTGCTTCATAGACAGTAAAGTTACCATCAGTGTATGTTTTTAGGAGGATCAACCAAGTTCTAAACTTGATGGAATTCCTTTCGGATTATATAGCTTTAAGTCATTCTTTATGAGTTGGGCGCCGCCATCGCTTCCCTGTAGTGCGAGGTTTTATCTTCCTCTAAGATGAACCCTTCCTGACCTACGCGGTTTAGTTACAGTCTTAACTCCGAGTTTCTACAGCTAGTGTAGTAACTTTTTTCGGTTTAGTTTTGCAGACAATTTCTAGAACATATTCCATTTTATTTGTCCATCTTACTTCATCCGAAGATTTTGTAATCTCATCAAGTTGTACTGTCCTCCCAGTTACTTCTTTAGCAAGAAACTCCTTCTCGATAAATTTTCATTCTTTGGGACAAACACTTTTGTCTTTGAACCTTTTAAAGGAGGGATAATCTACAAAGTAGCATTTGTCTAGCTTGGTTATTCCATAACTCATATGGTGTTTTCTTGCCAGACTTTTAGACAATGCTTTGTTTTAGTGTATATAGGTGCATATCCCCAAAATAATTACAAGCGGTTTGGTAAATCATGAAATAATTCACAATTATTATATGGGGTGGAACCCCAATTGATGATCTTTTCACACTTGGAGGGGGAAAGGGGCAAAGAAAGAGAAGAACACAAGATGAACACTTAAATGACAAAGATCCAATCACACATATGCTAAATCCAGATACACATAGATGAATACAAGGGTCTGGATCCAACACAAGAAGGTAAAAGAGGAACTAGTTCATCCCAATCCTTGAAGGAGTCGAGGTCTTGGTATCCAAGCGGATCTTCCCTAGAAGGGGTCTTGAATCCACTAGGGAATCTTCTCACATGGAGGCCTTGTTCTCCATGGGAAGATTTCCGCATGCCTTTCCAATAATAAGTATGCTTTCAGTTAGTGTTTGCAGCTAAACATATAGGCATGAAGATTACAGCATGCATTTTCCGTGTGATGAGGTCTTCGTCTCTCAAACACTATGATTCTATGTTGCATATGTCGATACATCTGTAGAATTTAGCTCACATGCAATACTTCCAATATACTATTGCCCCTTAATTTTGATGAATGTTCTTCCTATGGACACTATTTGTTCAATTGCATATTATGGTGAAATTGCTTTTTGCAAGGTAATCCAAATGCGATTTTTTTGCCTTAACCTGCCCACATGAGCGCACAAAATTTAAGTAACTGAGCGTGTGGGAACCAAGATAGAAAGCACAAGTTACTCATAGTGGAACCGCTTGTGATGTACAGGAAAAACACACGATATCTATTGAATCGTGGATGATACACAACAAATCACATACAATTTGGAGACTTCTACGTGTGTGTGTGTGTGTAGGCGGCCCTAAATCGTGTGTGATAGCACTTCATCTCACACTGAGCTTAGAAGAAACCGTGTCCAATGCAAAAGACAATCCCACTCGTAAATTATTCAGAAACCTTGTGTGATGCTATCATACATGGCAGGCGCTTGCCACAGAAGACTCATGCACGATGCTCCAGATATCACACACAGCTTCTATGATGGCCCGTGTGGCTTAGGTAATATTTCGCAAATGGTCAAAAGTCACATACCGTTTGGGTTCCCTGATTAATTAGACATGTTTGACTCGTGAGAGACGTGTGCGATGGATCCCCAATCCCACATGTCTGTCCAAATATAGTTTGTGTGTGTGATATGTTCCTGTATTGCATACAATTACATTTGGCAGAGCACCTGCCTCATCTTGATGGGGAACGTAGTAATTTCAAAAAAATTCCTACGCACACACAGGATCATGGTGATGCATAGCAACGAGAGGGGAGAGTGTTGTCCACGTACCCTCGTAGACCGAAAGCGGAAGCGTTAGCACAACGCGGTTGATGTAGTCGTACGTCTTCACGATCCGACCGATCCAAGTACCGAACGTACGGCACCTCCGAGTTCAGCACACGTTCAGCTCGATGACGTCCCGCGAACTCCGATCCAGCAGAGATTCACGGGAGAGTTCCGTCAGCACGATGGCGTGGTGACGGTGATGATGATGCTACCGACGCAGGGCTTCGCCTAAGCACCGCTACGATATGATCGAGGTGGAATATGGTAGAGGGGGGCACCGCACATGGCTAAGATATCAAGAGATCAATTGTTGTGTCTAGAGGTGCCCCCCTACCCCCGTATATAAAGGACCAGGGGGGAGGAGGCGGCCGGCCAGGGGAGGGCGTGCCAGGGAGGAGTCCTACTCCCACCGGGATTAGGACTCCCTCTTTTCCTAGTTGGAGTAGGAGGGGGAAAGGAGGGAAGGAGAGAGGGGGAAGGAAAGGGGGCGCCCCCGCCCCTCCTTGTCCAATTCGGACTAGAGAGGGAAGGGCACGCGGCCAGCCCTAGCCGCCCCTCCTCTTCTCCACTAAGGCCCATCTTGGCCCATTAAACTCCCCGGGGGGTTCCGTTAACCCCCCGGTACTCCGGTATATGTCCGAAACTCCCCGAAACCATTCCAGTGTCCGAACATAGTCGTCCAATATATCGATCTTTACGTCTTGACCATTTCGAGACTCCTTGTCATGTCCGTGATCACATCTGGGACTCCGAACAACCTTCGGTACATCAAAAACACAAAAACTCATAATACAATCGTCACCGAAACTTTAAGCGTGCGGACCCTACGGGTTCGAGAACAATGTAGACATGACCGAGACACGTCTCCGGTCAATAACCAATAGCGGAACATAGATGCTCATATTGGCTCCTATATATTCTACGAAGATCTTTATCGGTCAAACCGCATAACAACATACGTTGTTCCCTTTGTCATCGGTATGTTACTTGCCCGAGATTCGATCGTCGGTATCTCAATACCTAGTTCAATCTCGTTACCGGCAAGTCTCTTTACTCGTTACGTAATACATCATATCGCAACTAACTCATTAGTTACAATGCTTGCAAGGCTTATAGTGATGTGCATTACTGAGTGGGCCCAGAGATACCTCTCCGACAATCGGAGTGACAAATCCTAATCTCGAAATACGCCAAACCAACAAGTACCTTCGGAGACACCTGTAGAGCACCTTTATAATCACCCAGTTACGTTGTGACGTTTGGTAGCACACAAAGTGTTCCTCCGGTAAATGGGAGTTGCATAATCTCATAGTCATAGGAACATGTATAAGTCATGAAGAAAGCAACAGCAACATACTAAACGATCAAGTGCTAAGCTAACGGAATGGGTCAAGTGAATCACATCATTCTCCTAATGATGTGATCTCATTAATCAAATGACAACTCATGTCTATGACCAGGAAACATAACCATCTTTGATTAACGAGCTAGTCAAGTAGAGGCATACTAGTGACACTCTGTTTGTCTATGTATTCACACATGTATCATGTTCCCGGTTAATACAATTCTAGCATGAATAATAAACATTTATCATGATATAAGGAAATAAATAATAACTTTATTATTGCCTCTAGGGCATATTTCCTTCAGTCTCCCACTTGCACTAGAGTCAATAATCTAGATTACACAGTAATGATTGTAACACCCATGGAGCCTTGGTGCTGATCATGTTTTGCTCGTGGAAGAGGCTTAGTCAACGGGTCTGCAACATTCAGATCCGTATGTATCTTGCAAATCTCTATGTCTCCCACCTGGACTTGGTCCCGGATGGAATTGAAGCGTCTTTTGATGTGCTTGGTCCTCTTGTGAAATTTGGATTCCTTTGCCAAGGCAATTGCACCAGTATTGTCACAGAAGATTTTCATTGGACCCGATGCACTAGGTATGACACCTAGATCGGATATGAAGTCCTTCATCCAGACTCCTTCATTTGCTGCTTCCGAAGCAGCTATGTACTCCGCTTCACACGTAGATCCTGCCACGACGCTTTGTTTAGAACTGCACCAACTGACAGCTCCACCGTTCAATATAAACACGTATCCGGTTTGCGATTTAGAATCGTCCGGATCAGTGTCAAAGCTTGCATCAACGTAACCATTTACGATGAGCTCTTTGTCACCTCCATAAAAGAGAAACATATCCTTAGTGCTTTTCAGGTATTTCAGGATGTTCTTGACCGCTGTCCAGTGATCCACTCCTGGATTACTTTGGTACCTCCCTGCTAAACTTATAGCAAGGCATACATCAGGTCTGGTATACAACATTGCATACATGATAGAGCCTATGGCTGAAGCATAGGGAACATCTTTCATTTTCTCTCTATCTTCTGCAGTGGTCGGGCATTGAGTCTTACTCAACTTCACACCTTGTAACACAGGCAAGAACCCTTTCTTTGCTTGATCCATTTTGAACTTCTTCAAAACTTTGTCAAGGTATGTGCTTTGTGAAAGTCCAATTAAGCGCCTTGATCTATCTCTATAGATCTTGATGCCCAATATGTAAGCAGCTTGACCGAGGTCCTTCATTGAAAAACTCTTATTCAAGTATCCTTTTATGCTATCCAGAAATTCTATATCATTTCCAATCAACAATATGTCATCCACATATAAGATTAGAAATGCTACAGAGCTCCCACTCACTTTCTTCTAAATACAGGCTTCTCCAAAAGTCTGTATAAAACCATATGCTTTGATCACACTATCAAAGCGTTTATTCCAACTCCGAGAGGCTTGCACCAATCCATAAATGGATCGCTGGAGCTTGCACACTTTCTTAGCTCCCTTTGGATCGATAAAACCTTCAGGTTGCATCATATACAACTCTTCTTCCAGAAATCCATTCAGGAATGCAGTCTTCACATCCATTTGCCAAATTTCATAATCATAAAATGCGGCAATTGCTAACATGATTTGGACGGACTTAAGCATCGCTACGGATGAGAAGGTCTCATCGTAGTCAATCCCTTGAACTTGTCGAAAACCTTTCGCAACAAGTCAAGCTTTATAGACAGTAACATTACCGTCAGCGTCTGTCTTCTTCTTGAAGATCCATTTATTCTCAATTGCTTGCCGATCATCGGGCAAGTCAACCAAAGTCCACACTTTGTTCTCATACATGGACCCCATCTCAGATTTCATGGCCTCAAGCCATTTTGCGGAATCTGGGTTCACCATCGCTTCTTCATAGTTCGTAGGTTCGTCATGGTCTAGTAACATGACCTCCAGAACAGGATTACCGTACCACTCTGGTGCGGATCTCACTCTGGTTGACCTACGAGGTTCGGTAGTAACTTGATCTGAAGCTTCATGATCATCATCATTAGCTTCCTCACTAATTGGTGTAGGTGTCACAGGAACCAGTTTCTGTGATGAACTACTTTCCAATAAGGGAGCAGGTACAGTTACCTCATCAAGTTCTACTTTCCTCCCACTCACTTCTTTCGAGAGAAACTCCTTCTCTAGAAAGGATCCATTTTTAGCAACGAATGTTTTGCCTTTGGATCTGTGATAGAAGGTGTACCCAACAGTTTCCTTTGGGTATCCTATGAAGACACATTTCTCCGATTTGGGTTCGAGCTTATCAGGTTGAAGCTTTTTCACATAAGCATCGCGGCCCCAAACTTTAAGAAATGACAACTTTGGTTTCTTGCCAAACCACAGTTCATAAGGTGTCATCTCAACGGATTTTGACGGTGCCCTATTTAACGTGAATGCAGTTGTCTCTAGAGCATAACCCCAAAACGATAGCGGTAAATCAGTAAGAGACATCATAGATCGCACCATATCTAGTAAAGTACGATTACGACGTTTGGACACACCATTACGTTGTGGTGTTCCGGGTGGCGCGAGTTGCGAAACTATTCCGCATTGTTTCAAATGTAGACCAAACTCGTAACTCAAATATTCTCCTTCACGTCAGATCGTAGAAACTTTATTTTCTTGTTACGATGATTTTCAACTTCACTCTGAAATTCTTTGAACTTTTCAAATGTTTCAGACTTATGTTTCATTATGTAGATATACCCATATCTGCTTAAATCATCTGTGAAGGTGAGAAAATAACGATACCCGCCGCGAGCCTCAACATTCATTGGACCACATACATCGGTATGTATGATCTCCAACAAATCAGTTGCTCGCTCCATAGTTTCGGAGAACGGCGTTTTAGTCATCTTGCCCATGAGGCACGGTTCGCAAGTACCAAGTGATTCATAATCAAGTGATTCCAAAAGTCCATCAGTATGGAGTTTCTTCATGCGCTTTACACCAATATGACCCAAACGGCAGTGCCACAAATAAGTTGCACTATCATTATCAACTCTGCATCTTTTGGCTTCAACATTATGAATATGTGTATCACTACTTTCGAGATTCAACAAAAATAGACCACTCTTCAAGGGTGCATGACCATAAAAGATATTACTCATATAAATAGAACAACCATTATTCTCAGATTTAAATGAATAACCGTCTCGCATCAAACAAGATCCAGATATAATGTTCATGCTCAACGCTGGCACCAAATAACAATTATTCAGGTCTAAAACTAATCCCGAAGGTAGATGTAGAGGTAGCGTGCCGACGGCGATCACATCGACTTTGGAACAATTTCCCACGCGCATTGTCACCTCGTCCTTAGCCAGTCTTCGCTTAATCCGTAGTCCCTGTTTCGAGTTACAAATATTAGCAACAGAACCAGTATCAAATACCCAGGTGCTACTGCGAGCTCTCGTAAGGTACACATCAATAACATGTATATCACATATACCTTTGTTCACCTTGCCATCCTTCTTATCCGCCAAATACTTGGGGCAGTTTCGCTTCCAGTGACGAGTCTGCTTGCAGTAGAAGCACTCAGTCTCGGGCTTAGGTCCATACTTGGGTTTCTTCTCTTGAGCAGCAACTTGTTTGTTGTTCTTCTTGAAGTTCCCCTTCTTCTTCCCTTTACCCTTTTTCTTGAAACTGGTGGTCTTATTGACCATCAACACTTGATGCTCCTTCTTGATTTCTACATCCGCAGTCTTTAGCATTGCGAAGAGCTCGGGAATTGTCTTATCCATCCCTTGCATATTATAGTTCATCACGGAGCACTTGTAGCTTGGTGGCAGTGATTGAAGAATTCTGTCAATGACACTATCATCCGGAAGATTAACTCCCAGTTGAATCAAGTGATTGTTATACCCAGACATTTTGAGTATATGTTCACTGACAGAACTATTCTCCTCCATCTTGCAGCTGTAGAACTTATTGGAGACTTCATATCTCTCAATCCGGGCATTTGCTTGAAATATTAACTTCAACTCCTGGAACATCTCATATGCTCCATGACGTTCAAAACGTCGTTGAAGCCCCGGTTCTAAGCCGTAAAGCATGGCACACTGAACTATTGAGTAGTCATCAGCTTTGCTCTGCCAGACGTTCTTAACGTCGTCAGTTGCATCTGCAACAGGCCTGGCACCCAGCGGTGCTTCCAGGACGTAATTCTTCTATGCAGCAATGAGGATAATCCTCAAGTTATGGACCCAGTCCGTGTAATTGCTACCATCATCTTTCAACTTTGCTTTCTCAAGGAACGCATTAAAATTTAACGAAACAACAGCACGGGCCATCTATCCTCAAACAACATAGACAAGCAAAATACTATCAGGTACTAAGTTCATGATAAATTTAAGTTCAATTAATCATATTATTTAAGAACTCCCACTTAGATAGATATCCCTCTGATCATCTAAGTGATCACGTGATCCAAATCAACTAAACCATGTCCGATCATCACGTGAGATGGAGTAGTTTTCAATGGTGAACATCACTATGTTGATCATATCTACTATATGATTCACGCTCGACCTTTCAGTCTCAGTGTTCCGAGGCCATATATGCATATGCTAGGCTCGTCAAGTTTAACCCGAGTATTCTGCGTGTGCAAAACTGGCTTGCACCCGTTGTAGATGAACGTAGAGCTTATCACACCCGATCATCACGTGGTGTCTCGGCACGACGAACTTTGGCAACGGTGCATACTCAGGGAGAACACTTTTATCTTGAAATTTAGTGAGATATCATCTTATAATGCTACCGTCAATCAAAGCAGAATAAGATGCATAAAGGATAAACATCACATGCAATCAATATAAGTGATATGATACGGCCATCATCATCTTGTGCTTGTGATCTCCATCTCCGAAGCACCGTCATGATCACCATCATCACCGGCGCGACACCTTGATCTCCATCGTAGCATCGTTGTCGTCTCGCCAACTATTGCTTCTACGACTATCGCTACCGCTTAGTGATAAAGTAAAGCATTACAGGGCGATTGCATTGCATACAATAAAGCGACAACCATATGGCTCCTGCCAGTTGCCGATAACTCGGTTAAAAAACATGATCATCTCATACAATAAAATATAGCATCATGTCTTGACCATATCACATCACAACATGCCCTGCAAAAACAAGTTAGACTTCCTCTACTTTGTTGTTGCAAGTTTTACGTGGTTGCTACGGGCTGAGCAAGAACCGTTCTTACCTACGCATCAAAACCACAACGATAGTTCGTCAAGTTGGTGTTGTTTTAACCTTCTCAAGGACCGGGCGTAGCCACACTCGGTTCAACTAATGTTGGAGAAACTAACACCCGCCAGCCACCTGTGTGCAAAGCACGTCGGTAGAACCAGTCTCGCGTAAGCGTATGCGTAATGTCGGTCCGGGCCGCTTCATCCAACAATACCGGCGAACCAAAGTATGACATGCTGGTAAGCAGTATGACTTGTATCGCCCACAACTCACTTGTGTTCTACTCGTGCATATAATATCTACGCATAAAACCAGGCTCTGATACCACTGATGGGGAACGTGTAATTTCAAAAAAAATCCTACGCACACACAGGATCATGGTGATGCATAGCAACGAGAGGGGAGAGTGTTGTCCACGTACCCTCGTAGACCGAAAGCGGAAGCGTTAGCACAACGCGGTTGATGTAGTCGTACGTCTTCACAATCCGACCGATCCAAGTACCGAACGTACGGCACCTCCGAGTACAGCACATGTTCAGCTCGATAACGTCCCGCGAACTCCGATCTAGCAGAGCTTCACGGGAGAGTTCCGTCAGCACGACGGCGTGGTGACGGTGATGATGATGCTACCGACGCAGGGCTTCGCCTAAGCACCGCTACGATATGATCGAGGTGGAATATGTGGAGGGGGGCACCGCACACGGCTAAGAGATCAAGAGATCAATTGTTGTGTCTAGAGGTGCCCCCCTGCCCCCGTATATAAAGGACCAGGGGGAGGAGGCGGCCGGCCAGGGGAGGGCGCTCCAGGGAGGAGTCCTACTCCCACCGGGAGTAGGACTCCCTCTTTTCCTAGTTGGAGTAGGAGGGGGAAAGGAAAGGGGGCGCCCCCCCCCCCTCCTTGTCCAATTCGGACTAGAGGGGGAGGGGGGCGCGGCCAGCCCTAGCCGCCCCTCCTCTTCTCAACTAAGGCCCATCTTGGCCCATTAAACTCCCCGGGGGGTTCCGGTAACCTCCCAGTACTCCAGGTATATGTCCGAAACTCGCTGAAACCATTCCGGTGTCCGAACATAGTCGTCCAATATATCGATCTTTACGTCTCGACCATTTCGAGACTCCTCGTCATGTCCATGATCACATCCGGGACTCCGAACAACCTTCGGTACATCAAAAACACAAAAACTCATAATACAATCGTCACCGAAACTTTAAGCATGCGGACCCTACGGGTTCGAGAACAATGTAGACATGACCGAGACACGTCTCCGGTCAATAACCAATAGCGGAACCTGGATGCTCATATTGGCTCCTACATATTCTACGAAGATCTTTATCGGTCAAACCGCATAACAACATACGTTGTTCCCTTTGTCATCGGTATGTTACTTGCCCGAGATTCGATCGTCGGTATCTCAATACCTAGTTCAATCTCGTTACCGGCAAGTCTCTTTACTCGTTTCGTAATACATCATCTCGCAACTAACTCATTAGTTACAATGCTTGCAAGGCTTATAGTGATGTGCATTACTGAGTGGGCCCAGAGATACCTCTCCGACAATCGGAGTGACAAATCCTAATCTCGAAATACGCCAACCCAACAAGTACCTTCGGAGACACCTGTAGAGCACCTTTATAATCACCCAGTTACGCTGTGACGTTTGATAGCACACAAAGTGTTCCTCCGGTAAACGGGAGTTGCATAATCTCATAGTCATAGGAACATGTATAAGTCATGAAGAAAGCAACAGCAACATACTAAACGATCAAGTGCTAAGCTAACGGAATGGGTCAAGTCAATCACATCATTCTCCTAATGATGTGATCTCGTTAATCAAATGACAACTCATGTCTATGGCCAGGAAACATAACCATCTTTGATTAACGAGCTAGTCAAGTAGAGGCATACTAGTGACACTCTATTTGTCTATGTATTCACACATGTATCATGTTTCCGGTTAATACAATTCTAGCATGAATAATAAACATTTATCATGATATAAGAAAATAAATAATAACTTTATTATTGCCTCTAGGGCATATTTCCTTCACATCTATCACTACCACGGACGATTTATCTGTGTCGTGTGTGATGGAACCCCCCCCCCCCCCCCCTCCCCCTATTGCCCACCCAGGAAGGCGACGGATTTAAACTGTGTCATGGAAAGGGGTAAAACCCATTTGCATAGGACGTCGTTGTACCAGTGTAGCTACTACTCATTGTAGCATTGCAGTGCATGTTCGGTATTACGAGTAATATGATAGGAAGTGTCGACGAAGAAACAAGGAACCTGCAAGCATGGTGCTTGCATCCATGCAGCTATCCAATGTGTGAATAGTAGAATCCTTTATATTTTTTTACAAGTGGATAATGGTACCATGTGGATGAATTGGTCGTGCGTTCAAATCTGTTGTCACATTTTTTTCTAAATGTGTGAACAATTCCTATTTTTCATATGGCAAAGAGTAGGACACTTGCAAGAGGCATGCTGGGTCTAGACTCCATCAGCCACTATTTTTATTTTGGTTGTTGTTGTAGTAGGTACCACGTGTAAGAGGAGAAGGTGGAGTAGTGAACTCACCACCAATTCAGATGTTTAGAAGTAGGGAAGATGAAAGCTCTCCTAATGAATAAAAGTGGGGGTGCATCCAACTTACTTACTCATGAAGACCTCGAGCATTTTGAGAAATCCCGTCATCAAAATATGCAAGTCAAGTTTTAATAATGTAAAAATCCCACTAGCGTATGAAAGTGAATAATATGAAAACTCTCTATATGAAATACATGATGCTAGTTTAAAGCACAAGTGTGGTAAAGGATAGTAGTGTGCCCCCTTCTCTTTTTCTCTCATTTTTTGTGGGCAATTTTTTGTGCTCTTTTTTTATTCCTAACTGGTAGGGACACACTCTAAAAATGCATCACACTTTTATTTACTTACAACTCATAATCATGAAACATAATGATGACTACATATGAATACCTCTCGCAGTGTATCAGATGTGCAATGATCTAGCGTAACATGTAAAATGGTGATGAACGGTGGCCTTGCCACATATATCATGTCAGCTCTATGATCATGCAAAGCAAAATGACAATGTATGCTCAAGTCATATAATGAATAATAACAATGAAAGTTGCATGGCAATATATCTCGAAATGGCTATGAAAATGTCGTAACATGTAGGTATGATGGCTGTTTTGAGGAAGATATAATGTGGCTTATTTGTAAGAGGGTGTATCATCCCACGGGGTTTGAATGTATCAGCGAAGTATGCAACGGTGAAAGATCTACCATCTAACTTGTGTTCGTGATTTGTGCTTTTGTCGTATAAGGTGTGGAATAAGAAATTGAAATAATACAACTAACACAACCTGCCAATACTTGAACGGGGTCCACTTCATCTGTTGGCTAATGTGAGAGAGTGCACACACGGAGAAAGGACAGTTGCATGCAGAATCTCTCTCCTCTCTACCTAATCAAAACGAATCCTTTTGCTTCTTTGGAATATACTGATTGATTGTTATCTTTTAAACTAAGAAAATATTTTTGAGACTTTATATATATATGAACTATTGGCGACAAGACCTTTTAAAATAAGACCACCATGGGTTGTATTTTAAACTTGTTTAAATTTCATTATTTATAAATTGATTGAAATAGATTTCACAAGTGAAAACTAATTTTAGAATGAGTCCAATTTATTTCATAAATGAAATGATTTAAGTTGTTTCAAACCCATGATTTCAAAAAAATCAAAAGGTGATTTCAGTTATTTCATTGTTTCAACAAACTATTTCATTTTCGGGAAAAAAAATGCTATTTCAGTTGTTTCAAAACATTGAAATGGGTGTTAAATTTACTAAGATATATTTTCAATAAAAACTATCAAATGTTCCAAATAAGTGAAATAGTTGAAATGTGATTCTGAAAAAATCATTATCACTTTATTGAAATAATCATCTCTATTTTTAAGTAACTGAAAACGCTTGTGGAATATATGATGTTATTGCATTTATGAAATATTGAAATGAAACTAGTGTGGGGTATCTTGAAATGATTGAAATCATTGTTTTAAAATAACTGAAATTGTTGGTTTGAAAAAAAATTGAAACCATTATGTTGAAATATTTGAAAAATCACTTTTTGTAAAAAAATTAAGTTAATGAAATTACTGAAATTTGTACTTGAATTACATAGACATATGTTTTAGAGAAGTTGAAATAAATGAAGTATGTGATATGTTAAAATTTTCTAGTAAGTGAAATTGAAATGTGTATTGAAATTACTGAGGCGTATCATTCAAAAATATTTCAAATAAGTGAAATATGCAAGTTGTGAAATATTCAAGTAAGTGAAACTGAGAAATGTGCTGACATATACATATAGTTCATAACATTCCAAATTGGTGAAACGGAGATAATTGAAATCAAATATTGCTCTTATTGTAAATAATCAAAAATGTGTTTCTGAAACAATCATTATCACTTTTTAAAAATAACCATTATCTCTACTTTCAAATAATTAAAACACTATCTGAAGTCATTTCATTTATGGAAATCAGGGTGTGAAACTGATTTGGGATCTCTTGAAATGATTGACACCACTATTTTAAAATACTCATCTATTTGTGTGAGTAACTGAAATCATTTATTTGTGTGAAGTATCTGGTTTGAAACATTTGAAATAACTCATCTGAAATATTTGAAATGACTGGAAAAAATGAAAGTTAATGACATAATTGAAATAGGTACTTTTTTTTATTTGAGAATGATTGAAATAGGTAGAGTACTTAAGTGCCCTGGCATATTTCCTCCTGCTAGGACACTGACAGATGGATCCACGCCACGCACAGCACGTACGTATGCTAAGAACCGAGCTTTGCGGCTACATCGAGGAACAATTACGGATGTTTTACGGCCTGGGCGCCCAGCCCACCACCACCAGTTACATTCAGAGGGGCGATTAATTAGGAGGAGAAGATTGTTTAGGCAAATTGATTGAAACAGGACAGCTCAACCGGTCCGTACAGTCTGTGAGCCGGGGCTCGCGTCTACTCCCAGCTAACTAACCGATCCCCGTGTCCTCTCCTCCCTCCCTCCTCCGTGTCGCCTGTGAGCACCGCACGAGGATGAGGGTGCTGGGCAGGCACGTCTCCCCGAGGCAGATCGCGCTGCTCGCCGCAGGGTAGGCACCAGGCGCCGGCGCCGGCGCCGGCTCCGCCGCGTTCTGTTTGTCTCTCTCCTCGCTTCTCCTCCTTGGATTGATTAATGAATCTGGGTGTATGCTGTATGCAGGCTGGTGTTCTTTGGGGCGACGACGTATGACGTGCACCGCTCCATCAAGAACAACGACCAGCCCCCGACCAGGGAGCAGGTGGCGGCGCTGCAGGACTTCATCGACTCCAGGAAGCGCTAATTTGGATTTTGGGGCCGCCGATGCTCGATCGATTCCCCTGAGCCGCGGCGCGGTGTATACGCTTGTGGTCTCTGTTCTGTGGTGCGTTCGTCTGAAGCAATAAGAGCGGCCATGGATGTGTCGACATTATTATTATTCCCCAAAGGAGGAACTGGCTGGTGTCTGGATGTATGTAAACCCTACAGTGATCAATTTTCGTTTCTCCCATGTTGCATCAGAATGGCTTTGTTTGCCAGTGCTCGTGTATTATTAGTTGTGGAGTTGTGATCATCTCGACTCTTCTTAAACAGCTGGGCATAATAAACTGCTCGCAGTTCCTGTGAAATGCGTCAGTGACTCAACAATGTCCTCAACTAAAACTATATTGTCCAATTCATGCCGCAGCCACTGTTACCAGTATGCTCGTAGCGTCATTAACAACAAACATGAGCAAACCGGCAACGGACAGCTATAGCGTCCATGTGAATGATGCAAGTTCAATGACAGTTTGACATGGCTAACCTAAGATGTAGCCCATTAGTTACAGCTTCAAGAACCAGCTGCGTACCTAAATGGCTGAAGACTTGATTCCCGGATACATTGATTGGAGTCTGGAGAGTAAACTGTTGCACATTCTGCATCACAGACGAGAAAAATCACCACATGAACTGCTAGTATCTACCATCAATGACAAGTATCAGATGAGTTTGTTATCAAGTTGGACTCGTGGAGCTAAAGATAATTCAGTAACGACAACAATATAAATATCCCCCAGATAACAAAGGTGGCGACCAACGCACATCTTTCGGCACGCACGTACAAGTATCAGCTGAGTTTGTTCTAGAGCCGCACTCACGGACCTAAAGATAGTCAGTCGCCTGCATCTAACTGTTGCCCACACACATCTTCGGCAACACAAAGCTTGGGCAGCATGCATGCTCCACCATTTCATGGGCATTTCCTCTGGATATAGGAAACGCCGTGCTCTTCATACCTGTTTGCGACAAGATCGATGTTCTTAGGCGTATGATACAAAAGAGCAGGGCAACCAAACAGACCCTAGAGAATCAAACTTACTCTGCTTTGGAGAACCACATTTGCTGGAACGACCCAAGGGATGCAAGGATGCTCCCTCCAATCCAGACACTGCACTCATCGAATTATAATGTGTCAGTCATGTCAATCAACATCTAACCGATGATGAATCTCAGCACTAGCGGCCACACAGACAAAACCAGTCACACGGCATGCATTTTTTCTGTGCTGGCCCTTCCCTATGGTCAAGGATAAGTTTTACTGGCATTGTGATCAGCATGCTTTCATCCAATTTCAAACCGATTTCAGGGCCACGACATGTTTTGCATTAAGCTACTCATGTGATTAAAACAGCAAAAATAACAGTTTTACTTTGCTGCCAACGGGATCCACTGAGCATAGTCAGTTCATACAAAAACGAGCAAATATACTGGATCTTACCTGAATCGCCTCTCTGTTGAATTTCCACTTGCCAAAACCTTTACCCGGGCATTTTGGGGGGACTCCTGCGATCATTGAGTTAAAAATAAGAATAAGCTCGGAGATTCAGAAAACACCATCAACTAACCAGCAAAACCAAGACAAAAGAAACATTCTCAACAGCCTTAACAATCGATTCTCCTTTTTATGAACAACCATGTAGTGACTAGTCACTAACCAAAAGAATCAATGAGATGCATTTTATTCTTCTATTTTTTAGGAAGGTCACAGAAATAAGGTGGGAAGCTTTGTCTAAAGCATGATTTGACTTCATACAAAGCAAATAAGTTATTGCATTGAACTAATAGCAAAGCTTCGAAGAAAACATACATAAACTGACACATGCTTGGAAACGGTGAAAACATATAAAAATACAGCAACATTTATCCTAGCTTGTTCAGCTGCCTTTTTATTTACCTCCAGTACTTCTTTTTCTAGACGGTCCTTTAACTGCAGAATTGATGATGAGCCACCAGAAAGCTATCCAGAATACAAGTTTGCAGGTGTTAGAGTTTTATTAACAAATTATAACAGGAGAATTGAAGATTATGTTATACGAGTTCTTTCACTAAGCCCGTACATGGGGGTATGTAGAGAGAAGTAGCAATGCAGCACTGGAATTAATGTCTTTACCAAGATGCTGCTGAGTAGCTCCTTGCGAATGTCAACATCACACCTATTTACACTTTCAAGGACCTGATGAAAAACAAGGGTGGCAAAAACTTCATTAACATGAAGAACTGTCCAAGCTGCACAACAATATAAGCACCCATAATTAACTCACCATTCGTGGAAGTCCACGAATCGAAGTGGAATCTCCAAATCCATCGATCCCAGGAATAGTCTGTTGATAACAAAATTAGTGTGCAGTAGAGAGGTTGAAGACAAGTCAACTAGATCCAAAAGAAATTATTGAATATTCATAGCATCTACTGAAGGACACCTTTCGATATTTGGGATCAATGCTGCAGAAGGATGGGGATATCGATGAAGATGTGAACCATCGAATCAAAGCCGGATGGATGAGGTGGCGTCAAACTTCTGGCGTTCTCTGTGACAAGAGAGTGCCACAAAAGCTAAAAGGAAGGTTCTATAGGACAGCGATTCGATCCGCAATATTGTATGGCGTTGAATGCTGGCCGACTAAAAGGCGACATGTTCAACAGTTAGGTTTAGCGTAGATGCGCATGTTGAGATGGATGTGTGGCCACACAAGGAAGAATCGGGTCCGGAATGATGATATACGAGACAGAGTTGGAGTGGCACCGACTGAAGAGAAGCTTGTCCAAAATCGTCTGAGATGGTTTGGGCATATTCAGCGCAGGCGTCTAGAAGATCCAGTGCATAGCGGACGGCTAAAGCGTGTTGATAATGTGAGGAAAGGTCATGGTAGACCAAACTTGACATGGGAGGAGTCCGTAAAGAGAGATCTGAAGGACTGGAGTATCACCAAGAACAAGCCGTGCGGGGAAGCTAGCTATCCATGTGCTCTACCATGAGTTGGTTGCGAGATTTTATGGGTTTCAGCTCTAGCCTACCCCAACTTGTTTGGGACAAAAGGCTTTGTTGTTGTTGTTGTTGTTGTTGATAGCATCTACTGAAGCAATGAACTTGTTCTGTTCCTGGATAGTGTAATCAACCACTAGTACAGATCCTAACCAACTAACATACATGTACACAGCAAATTATACTTTTCTCACTCACCTGAGAAAGGAATGGGTTGAACAAAATGTCAGGAATCTTGAATCTCGCTGCACCAACTTCAATAGTTCTGCTCAGATGTAACATAGATAAGTTATAACCTCTACAAACATAAACAACATATTTACCACAAAATTGCAGTAACAGAAACAGAGAAAGTGGAGACATCAGAATCCTAACACCTTATAGGTGCATTGTGCAGCCGAAATCAGAATACCATGCATACTTGTAATGGGCATGAAAAATCTACAATCGTCATAGTAGCTGCATCATTATATGGTCTACCAGGCTGCAACAACTCGGGGCTATACTAAAATGTGGCACATGCGCAGATCCTAGTAAACAGTGACATAGATTTCGCCATTCTATTTTCAGACTTCCTTTTCAATGGATTTTGAGTCGAAACTTTGTGGTTTCTAAACCACAATTTCTCAGAGTTATGATATATTGGTTTTATGTCGATTTGTAAACAACGGAGTTTGTCATGACTATTTGGTGGCCATACTGAAGAGGGCATGCACAATGGAGTAAGAGGTCAAGACGCATCAGATACACTCCAGAAAAGTAGCTATTACCCCATATTCAATATCTAATTGTTAAAAAAATAAAATTATTCTGACTGGAGAGATGTGTCTACATAATTGATAACTTACTGCCCATCTGGAAGCTCGTATGAAGTTGTAGGAACATTTGCATATGCCACTTCTGCATGAAAATAAAGCAGGGAAAGTGAACAGCAGAACCTAAAAGAGGAACTCCAAAGCAAGATAATGCTTAAAGCATACAAAGAGATATGTCAAATCAGTCAAACGAATAAAACCCATGGTGATTGACAGACGATATGCATAAAAAGTAGCCAGCTATATTATGGTTGTATGCATATATATAATTCATCAATGGATCAACTGAAACTGGCTTGATCATCAGATTTTGCGTACATGCCAGTATGGTCCAAGCTTGCGCATCAATATAGCAGAGCTAAACAATCACAGAAATAATGTGTTTTCGAAATGCTATACCATCAAAGGGAGTATCTGGAACTCTACAAACCGTCTCCTTGATGTCGCTAGCAATAGCTCTCTGTGATACAGAGTAAGCATCACCATTAAATGCATCCAGACAAAAATTAACAAAGCAAAACAAGAATCACAGATTTGCCAATGAACATACCATGTGGTACAACCTGTAACTATCCGTGGTGTTCGGAAAATCAAGGTCTACAACCTGAAAAGAAAAACATGGGTTCACAGAATAAACACCGCATAGTTTCCCTTATATTCATCTAGTGTAATGCTAATTAAATTAGAATGTAACCATGATTAATTAATTAACACAGCAAGTTCAGAACCTTAGAAACATATAAATACGAAGAAAAACACTAAAGATATTTTAAAGGGCCAGCTATTTATAGTCAGAGAACCACCTAGTGCGCATGTATCTGTGAATATCGATATGTACAGGGAGGCATTACTTCATGATATTGGAAATGCCAAAATAGTATTCGATGTCTACCGAGAGATTTACTCCACGTGGTAAAACTTAATTGGTGCCAGAAACAAACTTGGCAAGGGGTACAGACCACCTTGCAGGCTCTCTCAACTTTTTTGGTTATAAGACAAGGATGATAGGTGTATTGTATATTTTGCCCCTCCTCTTTACTGGTGTGTTGATTTCAACTATACCAACAGTTCAGCTCACATTCAATGGTACAAGGAGTTTCAACAAAGGGGCACATCGAACGGTGTGAAGAGTTATCTCTTGGTCCAAAGGAATCACAAGCAGACAAGAAAAGGATGTCAATTTCAGATGTAATGTTATAGAAACTACACCTTATAATCTCCAGGGCTCACTTCCTTCTTCTTGAAGGAATACCGGGGCCTGATCTGAGAAGTGAACAAACAGGATATGAAAATACAGCAAGGACTAGTATGCTATCTTAACCAAGAGAGGTGCTTACAACAACACCCTTGCTCTCCAAGCTTTTCATCATACAGTCAGTCAAAAATTCACCGCCAATCGGAGAAGTTGCCACAGACTGCCACATGAAAACAAGTTACAAAAATGGTAGAAGAAAAGGCTTCAGAAATGGCAAGGCAAAAGCGATAATATGCCAGAGTCCATATGATACAACTCAGCATTTTATTTCATCAAATGTTAAAGCAGCTTGGATTAATCAAATTTTCAAATGAAATGTAGAAAGTAAAAACAGGCAAATCACTACACCTCCTAATGAAAATCAGGATATTGATAGTATAACATACCTTTTGCAAAACATAACCATCATGCACAGCAGAAACCACAGTAGACCCACCACCACTGCACCAAACATGATCACTCTGTCATATTCCAGAAATTTCTATCATGATAAAGACCCAAAGCAGTAGAATTAAGATGAAATAAATTTGATATATGTTTGACACAAGCTTCTTCCAAGTCTTCATATGATAAGTTTCATAGCACTTCTTATGAAACGCTCAAGGAATCGAGAAGGTCACCTAAGCACGAAACCAGATTAAGGTGTTTAAATCAAGGAAAGTGAAAAAGGGAAATTCAAGCATTAACAGTTAGAACCAACTTCTTCATGAGTATTTCCTTGGTGCGGATGAACTGTTACACACTATCTGTGCTATGTGCAACATATTGGTGAAGAACAGTTTACTTCAGACATAGAGTAGCAAATTAAGAACCAAGCAGACACCATAACACAGTGGACTTGTTCATAAACTAATCGGGCTAACATAGCAAAAAAGGGACCTCATCCATTTCTAAGGAAAACAGCAGGTTGCAGAGATAAAATGTCATCAAGAAAATGCTGACCTGTCAACCACTAGAGATGTAGCACGTCCAGATGCAAAAGATGTGAGAACCTGATAACCCAGTCAACAATTAAAAATAATTAACTGGTTGCATCAAAGATTACTTCTGAGAGAGACATACCGCATTTTTTGCTAGGAACAGCGCTGGCACTTTGTACTTCTCAAACATAAGTTCTGCTGCTCTATAGGACATGAAAAATAAGAGTCAGGCTTGAAAGCATTGATATGGGTTAGCAATATAAATATTTTAAAAACAAAACATGCACACATACTTCTCTCTTTGCTGTGCACTGTTTATAGATGGTTCCGCTATGAGCATAGGATGCTCTTCAGGATTGATCAATAGCCTCCGTCTGAAATATAGAACCAGTCAGTGTGAGAATATAGTAGATCCACAAAAATAGTAACTTCAACAAATTACATAGCATCGTAACGAGGAAATCCTTGTACTTAATCAACCTTAGCTAGCTGTTACAGAAGACAAAGCATCCGAACATATGAAATAAAATAGGAGGGAAAACAACGAATCATTTCTCGCATACTCACAACTAAACAATTTCACAATAAGTATACTCAGCGAAATGTACACAGAATGTTAAATGTTAAGCCTGAACTAGTAACTTAATTGTAGTTCACTGGTGTCATTGCTGATTATCGACGGACCGTGTTAAAGAGGAGAAATTGCTCAGAGCTGCATCAAGTACATAAATAAATTTACCTAAAAGCATGATTCCATATGTTGTCAACAACATCCCAATCCATAACTGTTCCATCTTTCATTGGTGAGATCACCTGTTTTGTGGAGGGGGGACCAATAAGCAACAGTTAATAGAAATCATGAGTAACAAATCACCCTTAGAATGTGCGGTTACAAACCTCCATATGATCCCTCCTGAATTCTAATTCTTGACCTACATAAAATTTGCGTTTTGTCTTGGCTTTGTCCACATCCATAGGCTTGGATCCATTCTTAGGATCAGATGCAGAGTCAGCCTCCTTCTCTGGCTTAGCTTCATCAGTATCTTCCGCTTGTTCAATTGAACCAACAACCTTAACATATCAAAGCAAGATACTGAGTGTGATAAGTTGTGCTGCCCAAAACGTACCAATTAGGTAGCTCACATACCCTTGAACCAACAAAACAACAACATAATTTCCAAGCACCGTTCAGGGCAAGCAGAAAAAACGTGCTAAACCCAAACATGGCATTAAGTGGCCAAATTCAAACCATTTTCTTAGTGCGAATCACACAGTATTTCTCGTTTTTCTTTGAATTTTTTTACACGAGTAGCTCGCTTATTGCATCAGAAACAGAGTGAAACTAGCAATTTACTGCCAGACTGCAAAAAATAGACAATAATCCCATAAGACTTGAAATTCAGCTTCTTTTTTTTGTTTGACTCACAGTGCAGCATGTAAGAAAGGCTCACAGTAGTTAACACTAATAGCTAGCGGCAAATCTGAGCCATTAGAGCCTGAATCATGAACCGACTATGTAGATTATAAAGATTGCACGCCCTACGCTCAAACCAACAGGTAGGTGCAGGTCCCATCGCAGTTTATTGATTCAACGCCTGAAGTCAACTTAGGATTGAAGTGGCTACTTATATTTGCAGAGTAGGGCGTGCCTGCTACAAAATTTGCGATTTGGCCCACTATGGCAATGAACTGACACAACAGCAAGCACACCATGTCTGAACCAGAACCCAAGGCCGTCGATTCGAAAACTTAGGAATGAAGCACTAATTTGTCCATCACCAGCACAAACTTGTGCAGTTGTAATGCACACAAATTCAGCACTAAGAATCGGTTCCACTCCCAGTTCAACGAGCTAATAAAACAGCCTATGACAGCAACCTGGTGACAGGGAAACTCTCCGGCCCGCGTAATTCGAACAGTTTTGAGGGCGGCAGGGGAAGCTCACCGAGGGGAAGACGGATTTGGGGGTGTCGTCGCCCGCGTAGCCGGCCTTGCAGCTGTAGGAGCCCACGTCGATGACGATGGCCGAGACCTCGTCTGCGGGGGGGAGAAGTTAGCGGCCGCGGCGGGAGATCTCCAGGGTTTAGTTAGGGTTTAGCAGGGGCAGGGGCAGGGGCGAGAGATCTTACCGCCGCCGTACATGGCTGGAGATCCGGAGAGGGGGGCCTCGGCGAGCGGGGGCGGGGGCGGCGCGGCGCGGGGCGCAGGGCCGGATGCGGATGGCGTGCCGGGTCTCGCGTCGGCGGCGACGCTTAGGTACGACGAGCGAGTTTGGCTCTGGATAATGGATTTTTTTATTTGTATTTTTTGCTGATGCTGGGCGTCGGTCGACCGATTAGAAGCCGCACGCGCGCAGCCGTCTGATTGCCTCTCGGGTAGTTTTTTTCTTCCTGGCGTAGTCGCACACCTCACATCAGGGAAACAACTAGTTAACGAGCGCTTTTTCGGGAGCCTCAACGCCACTTGGCGCTCTTATCCATTCGCCATGTGTCGCGCTCTGGGCGTTCTCTTTTGATTTTTTTTTCGCACACGTTTTCGGCTTTTTAAACGGTTTTTTCCTATTTATTTTGATGTTTTGGTTTTCCACCGGTCTTCCTTAGCTTTTCAATAAAAAAAATTACGCGAAAATACGAGTTTTTCTTCTTTTTTCTTTCGCAAGAGTCACGGTTTTGCTTCCGCGAGAGGCACGGTTTTTTTTCTTCGCGAGAGTCATGGCCATGCCTCTTGAAAACGGAAAAAACGCGTTTTCGTTTTTTTTTCTTTGCGAGAGTCACGGTTTTGCTTCCGCGAGAGGCACGGTTGTGCTTTAGCGAGAGTCACAGCCGTGACTCTCGTAAACGGAAAAAAATGTGTTTTCTGTATTTTTTTCCTTTGGTGAGAGTCACGGTCGTGCCTCTCAGAAATGAAAAAAAACGCGTTTTCTGTTTTTTTTCCTTTTGCGAGAGTCACGGCCATGCCTTTCAGAAACGAAAAAAACGTGTTTTTTGTTTTTTTTCTTTTCGCGAGAATCACGGTTTTGCTTCCGCGAGAGGCACGGTTGTGCTTTCGCAAGAGTCACAGCCGTGCCTCCTCGGAAACGGAAAAAATACGCGTTTTCTCTTTTTTTTCTTCCGCGAAAGTCACGGTTTTGCTTCCACGAGAGGCATAGTTGTGATTTCGTGAGAGGCACGGGCGTGCCTCTTTCGGAAAGGGAAAAAATCCGTGCTCCCGGTTCGGGTTTTTCGTCTGGTTTTTTTCGTGAAAAAAGTTCGTCAAAACCTATCAACATGGAATCTAGCTTCGAAGATCTCAACGCGAGTAATCCAACGGTGAAAGCGGTTCGAGATTTGGACGCACGGTTTAAGAGATAAAAGGTTTTGAATAAACAGATCTATGAAAAAAGGGAAAACTCCCAGGTTGTGACAAATGGCACCCATGCAGCGCGCCACTTGTCGTAACCTGGGAAGGTTGGAGTGATCTTTGCAACGAGTACTCCTCAACTAGTGATTTCGTCACGCCATCCCAACCCCTCTTCGCCATGGCAAAACATAGGGGGCCGGCCCTAGCCCTAGCTTTCCCCGCGCCTCAGCCGGGAAAGCATGCCGGAGGGCGCCATCATGAACTGTGGCGGCTGCTCATAGTAGGACCGAGCACCCGTTATAGCAGGTCACGTCCCTGCAGCAGCTCGTTCTCCGGTCATCCCCTCGCAACAGCCGTCGGTAGTAGCATCGCTTGCTGCCAGTCGCAGCACGTGCATGGATCGCTCATCGTCGGTTGCAATGCTAGCATTGACGGGTCCAGAATTCTATACATTTCTTTTTCGCGATGAAGAATTTTATACATGGGTGTTCAAAAAATTGTAGGTATCAAAACAAAAATTGATCTAATATCTAGATGTCCACGTAGCAAGAACCCTTTTTCCACCAAAATGAGAATACCTTATAAAAATGACAAAATAAATAAAAATCATTTACTACATAAATCATACATTTGGGGATCAAATAGCCATTAGTATACAATGCATCTGAAAATAATGAGTAAGAAGAATGCTAATTACTTGGTGCTGGTGACATGCACATGTGTAACTCGTGCTATAGGTAACAAGCGTGATGCTATGGCAGTGACGAGAAATGACATTTGGGGACTGAAAGTCTTAAAATATACACCATATATAATTTCTAGCCAGTTGTTTTTTAGAAAAATAAATGTACACCCATGACCAACTGTTGATCCGGCCCTGAGTACTAGCACCCTCAAAAGATGACTTGTTGATGTTCCCAACACTCGGCATTGCCGCTTGCAACATCCTCATACGTCTCAAATATATTTATATTTTTTATTGTTTCATGCTATTATATATCACTTTTGTATACTTTTTATAGCAATTTTATATTACTTTAGACTAACCTATTAATTCGGTGCCCAGGGCTAGTTTTTTTTTTTTGCATATTTTTGACTTTTCATAAAATCAATATCTACTGACCTCAAAATAACATAAGGATTTACAATGATTTCTTCCAAGACATGAAGATTCCAGAAAGTGACAGGAGGGGCTAGGGGCCACCCCTGGCCTCCACGTGGCTAATGACCCACCCGCATGGGGAGGCCATGTGGGACTCCCTGGCATCTTCTTATGCTGATTATTTCGCCTATAAATGTCATAATTCGAGAAAGTCTACGTACCTTTTTTTGAGACTTTTTTTGCCGTGGAAAATTTCTATTTCGAGGAGATTTAATCTGGAGGTCTGTTCTGGCACCCTACCGGAGGGAGATCCATCACTGGAGCCATCTTCATCAGCCTTTTTGTCACCATGGCATCATCTCTCCCTTATGATTCAATACAAAGTTCCCGTGAGCTGCCTCACATGACCAGGATCAATATGAGGGACTGGTGGTTGTGTTTGTTGAGATATGGTGAGTTGTCACTTTATGATTAGATTATTCATATAATTATATTGAATCTCTTAAAGTTTCTTTATTGCATAATTAAGTAGTCATGTATGCTTTTCGAATTATTTGTCGTTGCTGGCCAAGATTGATTGATAGTTCTTTAGAGGAATTTGTGCATGATAGTGGGTTCAGTTTTGCGGTGATCTATCCCAGTGACTAGAAGGGAACGAACATGTATTGTATTGTTGCCACTAAGGACAAAACAATGGTTTATTTATCACACCACTAAGATTTTCCTGCAAAAAATTATCACACTTAGATAATAGTTTTTACTGTATATATTATTGTTGGAAATATGCCCTAGAGGCAATAATAAAATGGTTATTATTGTATTTCCTTGTTCATGATAATTGTCTATTGTTCATGCTATAATTGTATTAACTGGAAACCGTAATACATGTGTGAATACATAGACCACAACATGTCCCTAGTAAGCCTCTAGTTGACTAGCTCGTTGATCAATAGATGGTTATGGTTTCCTGACCATGGACATTGGATGTCATTGATAACGGGATCACATCATTAGGAGAATGATGTGATGGACAAGACCCAATCCTAAGCATAGCACAAGATCATGTAGTTCGTTTGCTAGAGCTTTTCTAATGTCAAGTATCATTTCCTTAGACCATGAGATTGTGCAACTCCCGGATACCGTAGGAATGCTTTGGGTGTACCAAACGTCACAACGCAACTGGGTGGCTATAAAGGTGCACTACAGGTATCTCCGAAAGTGTCTGTTGGGTTGGCACGAATCGAGACTGGGATTTGTCACTCCGTATGACAGAGAGGTATCTCTGGGCCCACTCGGTAATGCATCATCATAATGAGCTCAATGTGACTAAGGAGTTAGCCACGGGATCATGCGTTACGGTACGAGTAAAGTGACTTGCCGGTAACGAGATTGAACAAGGTATTGGGATACCGACGATCGAATCTCGGGCAAGTAACATACCGATTGACAAAGGGAATTGTATACGGGATTGATTGAATCCTCGACATCGTGGTTCATTCGATGAGATCATCGTGGAACATGTGGGAGCCAACATGGGTATCCAGATTGTTGGGGAACGTAGCAGAAATTCAAAATTTTCTACGCATCACCAAGATCAATCTATGGAGTTTACTAGCAACGAGAGGGAAGGAGTGCATCTACATACCCTTGTAGATCACAAGCAGAAGCGTTCAAGAGAACGGGGTTGATGGAGTCGTACTCGTCGTGATCCAAATCACCGATGATCCTAGCGCCGAACGGACGACACCTCCGCGTTCAACACACGTACGGAGCAGCGACGTCTCCTCCTTCTTGATCCAGCAAGGGGGGGGAGAGGTTGATGGAGATCCAGCAGCACGACGGCGTGGTGGTGGAAGTAGCGGAATTCCAACAGGGCTTCGCCAAGCGCTGCGGGAGGAGGGAGATGTGTCACGGGAGGGAGAGGGAGGCGCCAGGGCTTAGCTATTGCTGCCCTCCCTCCCCCCACTATATATAGGGCCAAGGGAGAGGGGGGCGCAGCCTTGGACCTTCCTCCAAGGAAGGGTGCGGCCAGAGAGGAGTCCATCCTCCCCAAGGCACCTCGGAGGTGCCTTCCCCCTTTAGGACTCTCCCTTTCCCTTATCTCTTGGCGCATGGGCCTCTTGGGGCTGGTGCCCTTGGCCCATATAGGCTAAGGCGCACACCCCTACAGCCCATGTGCCCCCCCCGGGCTGGTGGACCCCCTTGGTGGACCCCCAAACCCCTTTCGGCACTCCCGGTACAATACCGATAATGCGCGAAACTTTTCCGGCGACCAAAATAAGACTTCCCATATATAAATCTTTACCTCCGGACCATTTCGGAACTACTCGTGACGTCCGGGATCTCATCCGGGACTCCGAACAACTTTCGGGTTACCGCATACTAATATCTCTACAACCCTAGCGTCACCGAACCTTAAGTGTGTAGACCCTACGGGTTCGGGAACCATGCAGACATGACCGAGACGACTCTCCGGTCAATAACCAACAGCGGGATCTGGATACCCATGTTGGCTCCCACATGCTCCTCGATGATCTCATCGGATGAACCACGATGTCGAGGATTCAATCAATCAGGTATACAATTCCCTTTGTCAATCGGTATGTTACTTGCCCGAGATTCGATCGTCGGTATCCCGATACCTTGTTCAATCTCGTTACCGGCAAGTCTCTTTAGTCGTTCCGTAACACATCATCCCGTGATCAACTCCTTGGTCACATTGTGCACATTATGATGATGTCCTACCGAGTGGGCCCAGAGATACCTCTCCGTTTACACGGAGTGACAAATCCCAGTCTCGATTCGTGCCAACCCAACAGACACTTTCGGAGATACCTGTAGTGCACCTTTATAGCCACCCAGTTACGTTGTGACGTTTGGTACACCCAAAGCATTCCTACGGTATCCGGGAGTTGCACAATCTCATGGTCTAAGGAAATGATACTTGACATTAGAAAAGCTCTTAGCAAACGAACTACACGATCTTGTGCTAGGCTTAGGATTGGGTCTTGTCCATCACATCATTCTCCTAATGATGTGATCCCGTTATCAACGACATCCAATGTCCATGGTCAGGAAATCATAACCATCTATTGATCAACGAGCTAGTCAACTAGAGGCTTACTAGGGACATGGTGTTGTCTATGTATCCACACATGTATCTGAGTTTCCTATCAATACAATTCTAGCATGGACAATAAACGATTATCATGAACAAGGAAATATAATAATAACCAATTTATTATTGCCTCTAGGGCATATTTCCAACAGTCTCCCACTTGCACTAGAGTCAATAATCTAGTTCACATCACCATGTGATTAACACTCACAGGTCACATCACCATGTGACCAACATCCAAAGAGTTTACTAGAGTCAACAATCTAGTTCACATCACTATGTGACTAACACTCAATGAGTTCTGGTTTGATCATGTTATGCTTGTGAGAGAGGTTATTAGTCAACGGGTCTGAACCTTTCAGATCCGTGTGTGCTTTACGAATATCTATGTCATCTTGTGGACGCTACCACGCGCTACTTGGAGCAATTTCAAATAATTGCTCTACTATACGAATCCGGTCTACTACTCAGAGTCATCCGGATTAGTGTCAAAGTTCGCATCGACGTAACCCTTTACGACAAACTCCTTTTCACCTCCATAATCGAGAAAATTCCTTAGTCCACTAGATACTAAGGATAAGTTCGACCCCTGTCATGTGGTCCATTCCCGGATCACTATTCTACCCCTTGACCAACTCATGGCAAGGCACACTTCATGTGCGGTACACAGCATAGCATACTGTAGAGCCTACGTCTAAAGCATAGGGGACGACCTTCGTCCTTTCTCTCTCTTCTGCTGTGGTCAGGTCTTGAGTCTTACTCAATACTCACACCTTGTAACACAGCCAAGAACTCCTTCTTTGTTGATCTACTTTGAACTCTTTCAAAATCATGTCAAGGTGTGCGTTCTTTGAAAGTATCATCGGGCGTCTTGATCTATCTCTATAGATCTTGATGCCCAATATGTAAGCAGCTTTATCCAGGTCTTCCTTTGAAAAACTCCTTTCAAACAACCCTTTATGCTTTCCAGAAATTTTACATCATTTCGGATCAACAATATGTCATTCACATATACTTATCAGAAATGTTGTAGCGCTCGCACTCACTTTATTGTAAATACAAGTTTCTAACAAACTTTGTATAAACCCAAAAACTTTGATCACTCCATCAAAGCGTATATTCTGACTCCGAGATGCTTGCTCTAGTCCATGGAAGGATCGCTGGAGCTAGCATACCTTTTAGCATCCTTAGGATCGACAAAACCTTTCTGATTGTATCACATACAACCTTTCCTTATGAAAACTGGTAAGGAAACTTGTTTTTGACATCCATCTGCCAGATTTCATAAATGCAGCTAATGCTAACATGATTCCGACGGACTTAAGCATCACTACGGATGAGAAAATCTCATCGTAGTCAACTCCTTGAACTTGTGAAAATTCTCTTTGCCACAAGTCGAGCTTCATAGACGGTAACATTACCGTCCATGTCCGTCTTCTTCTTAAAAATCCATTTATCTCAATGGCTTGCCGATCATCGGGCAAGTTCACCAAAGTCCATGCTTTGTTCTGATACATGGATTCTTTCTCAGATTTCATGGCCTCGAGCCATTCGTCGGAATCCGGGCCCACCATCGCTTCTCCACAGCTCATAGGTTCATCGTTGTCCAACAACATGACTTCCAAGACAGGATTACGCATTACTCTGAAGTAGTACGCATCCTCGTCGTCCTACGAGGTTTGGTAGTGACTTGATCCGAAGTTTTATGATCACTATCATAAGCTTCCACTTCAATTGATGTAGGTGCCACAGGAACAACTTCCTGTGCCCTGCTACACACTAGTTGAAGTTATGGTTCAATAACCTCATCAAGTCTCCACCATCCTCCCACTCAATTCTTTCGAGAGAAACTTTTCCTCAAGAAAGGACTCGTTTCTAGAAGCAATTACTTTCGCTTCCAGATCTGAAATAGGAGGTATACCCAACTGTTTTGGGTTTTCTATGAAGATGCATTTATCCGCTTTGGGTTCGAGCTTATCAGCTTGAAACTTTTTCACATAAGCATCGCAGCCCCAAACTTTTAAGAAACGACAACTTAGGTTTCTCTAAACGGTGTCGTCTCAACGGAATTGTGTGGTGCCCTATTTAAAGTGAATGCGGTTGTCTCTAATGCCTAACCCATAAACGATAGTGGTAAAGAGACATCATGGTATGCACCATGTCCAATAGGGTGCAGTTATGATGTTCGGACACACCATCACATTGTGGTGTTCCAGGCGGTATTAATTGTGAAACACTTTCCACAATGTCTTAATTGTGTGCCAAACTCGCAACTCAGATATCTCTATGATCATATCATAGACATTTTATCCTCTTGTCACGACGATCTTCAACTTCACTCTGAAATTACTTGAACCTTTCAATAATTCAGACTTGTGTTTCATCAAGTAAATACACTCAGCATCTACTCAAATCATCTGTGAAGTAAGAACATAACGATATCCACTGCATGCCTCAGCACTCATTGGACTGCACACATCAAATGTATTACTTCCAACAAGTTGCTCTCTTGTTCCATCTTACTAAAAACGAGGCTTTTCAGTCATCTTGCCCATGTGGTATGATTTGCATGTCTCAAGTGATTCAAAATCAAGTGAGTCCAAACGATCCATCTGCATGGAGTTTCTTCATGCATATATACCAATAGACATGGTTCGCATGTCTCAATCTTTTCAAAAACGACTGAGTCCAAAGATCCATCTACATGGAGCTTCTTCATGCGTTCTATACCAATATGACTCAAGTGGCAGTGCCACAAGTATGTGGTACTATCATTACTATTTTATGTCTTTTGGCACGAACATGTGTATCATTGCGATCAAGATTCATTTTAGGTGCAAGACCATTGAAGGTATTATTCAAGTAAACAGAGTAACCATTATTCTCCTTAAATGAATAACCGTATTGCGATAAACATAATCCAATCATGTTTATGCTCAACGCAAACGCCAAATAACAATTATTTAGGTTTAACACCAATCTCGATGGTAGAGGGAGCATGCGATGCTTGATCACATCAACCTTGGAAACACTTCCAACACATATCGTCATCTCACCTTTAGCTAGTCTCCGTTTATTCTGCAGCTTTTATTTCGAGTTACTAACACTTAGCAACCGAACCGGTATCTAATACCCTGGTGCTGCTAGGAGTACTAGTAAAGTACACATTCATATAATGTATATCCAATATACTTCTGTCGACCTTACCTGCCTTCTCATCTACCAAGTATCTAGGGTAGTTCTGCTTCAGTGACCGTTCCCCTCATTACAGAAGCACTTAGTCTCCGGTTTGGGTTCAACCTTGGGATTCTTTCACTAGAGCAGCAAATGATTTGCTGTTTCATGAAGTATCCCTTTTGCCCTTTCCCTTCTTGAAACTAGTGGTTTTACTAACCATCAACAATTGATGCTCCTTCTTGATTTCTACTTTCGCGGTGTCAAACATCGCGAGTTGCTCAAGGATCATCATGTCTATCCCTGATTTGTTATAGTTCATCACGAAGCTCTAATAGCTTGGTGGCAGTGACTATGGAGAACCATCACTATCTCATCTGGAAGATTAACTCCCACTCGATTCAAGCGATTGTGGTACTCAGACAATCTGAGCACATGCTCAACGATTGAGCTTTTCTCCCTTAGTTTGCAGGTTTAAGAAACTTGTCAGAGGTCTCATACCTCTTGACGTGGGCACTAGTCTGAAATGCCAATTTCAGTCTTCGGAACATCTCATATGTTCTGCGATGTTTCAAAAACGTCTTTGGTGCCACAATTCTAAACCGTTAGCATTACGCACTGAACTATCACGTAGTCATCAAAACGTGTATGTCAGATGTTTCGCAACATCTACAGACGACGCTGAGGTTCAGCACACCGAGCGGTGCATTAAGGACATAAGCCTTCTGTGCAGCAATGAGGACAATCCTTAGTTTACGGACCCAGTCCGCATAATTGCTACTATCAACTTTCAACTAAATTTTCTCTAGGAACATATCTTAAACAGTAGAACTAAAGCGTAAGCTATGACATAATTTGCAAAGACCTTTTGACTATGTTCATGATAATGAAGTTCATCTGATTAATGAACTCCCACTCAGATAGACATCCCTCTAGTCATCTGGGTGATACATGATCCGAGTCAAACTAGGCCGTGTCCGATCATCACGTGAGACGGACTAGTCATCATCGGTGAACATCTCCATGTTGATCGATCTACTATACGACTCATGTTCGACCTTTCGATCTCTTGTGTTCCAAGGCCATGTCTGTACATGCTAGGCTCGTCAAGTCAACCTAAGTGTTTCGCATGTGTTCCGAGGCCATGTCTGTACATGCTAGGCTCGTCAACACCCGTTGTATTCGAACGTTAGAATCTATCACACCAGATCATCATGTGGTGCTTCGAAACAACGAACCTTCGCAACGGTGCATAGTTAGGGGGAACACGTCTCTTGAAATTTTAGTGAGGGATCATCTTATTTATGCTACCGTTGTTCTAAGCAAATAAGATGTAAACATGAAAAACATCACATGCAAATCATAAAGTGACGTGATATGGCCAATATCATCTTGCGCCTTTGATCTCCATCTTTGAGGCGCGGCATGATCACCTTCGTCACTGGCATGACACCATGATCTCCATCATCATGATCTCCATCATCGTGTCTTCATGAAGTTGTCTCGCCAACTATTACTTCTACTACTATGGCTAACGGTTAGCAATAAAGTAAAGTAATTACATGGCGTTTTCTTTGACACGCAGGTCATACAATAAATTAAGACAACTCCTATGGCTCATGCCGGTTTTCATACTCATCGACATGCAAGTCGTGATTCCTATTACAAGAACATGATCAATCTCATACATCACATATATCATTCATCACATCCTTTTGGCCATATCACATCACATAGCATACCCTGCAAAAACAAGTTAGACGTCCTCTAATTGTTGTTGCATGTTTTACGTGGCTGCTATGGGTTTCTAGCAAGAACGTTTCTTATCTACGCAAAAGCCACAACGTGATATGCCAATTTCTACTTACCCTTCATAAGGACCCTTTTCATCGAATCCGATCCGACTAAAGTGGGAGAGACAGACACCCGCTAGCCACCTTATGCAACTAGTGCATGTCAGTCAGTGGAACCTGTCTCACGTAAGAGTACGTGTAAGGTCGGTCCGGGCCGCTTCATCCCATGATGCCGCCGAATCAAGATAAGACTAGTAACGGTAAGCAAATTGAACAAATCGTCGCCCACAATTACTTTGTGTTATACTCGTGCATAGAAACTACGCATAGACCTAGCTCATGATGCCACTGTTGGGTAACGTAGCAGAAATTCAAAATTTTCTACACATCACCAAGATCAATCTATGGAGTTTACTAGCAACGAGAGGGAAGGAGTGCATCTACATACCCTTGTAGATCGCGAGCGGAAGCGTTCAAGAGAACGGGGTTGATGGAGTCGTACTCGTCGTGATCCAAATCACCGATGATCCTAGCGCCGAACGGACGGCACCTCCGCGTTCAACACACGTACGGAGCAGCGACGTCTCCTCCTTCTTGATCCAGCAAGGGGGGAGGAGAGGTTGATGGAGATCCAGCAGCACAACGGTGTGGTGGTGGAAGTAGCGGGATTCCAACAGGGCTTCGCCAAGCGCTGCGGGAGGAGGGAGATGTGTCACGGGAGGGAGAGGGAGGCGCCAGGGCTTAGCTATTGCTGCCCTCCCTCCCCCCACTATATATAGGGCCAAGGGAGAGGGGGGCGCAGCCTTGGCCCTTCCTCCAAGGAAGGGTGCGGCCAGGGAGGAGTCCATCCTCCCCAAGGCACCTCGGAGGTGCCTTCCCCCTTTAGGACTCTCCCTTTCCCTTATCTCTTGGCGCATGGGCCTCTTGGGGCTGGTGCCCTTGGCCCATATAGGCCAAGGCGCACACCCCTACAGCCCATGTGCCCCCCCGGGGCTGGTGGACCCCCGGACCCCTTTCGGCACTCCCGGTACAATACCGATAATGCGCGAAACTTTTCCGGCGACCAAAATAAGACTTCCCATATATAAATCTTTACCTCTGGACCATTCCGGAACTCCTCGTGACGTCCGGGATCTCATCCGGGACTCCGATCAACTTTCAGGTTACCGCATACTAATATCTCTACAACCCTAGCGTCACCAAACCTTAAGTGTGTAGACCCTACGGGTTCGAGAACCATGCAGACATGACCGAGACGACTCTCCGGTCAATAACCAACAGCGGGATCTGGATACCCATGTTGGCTCCCACATGCTCCTCGATGATCTCATCGGATGAACCACGATGTCGAGGATTCAATCAATCCCGTATACAATTCCCTTTGTCAATCGGTAGGTTACTTGCCCGAGATTCGATCGTCGGTATGCCGATACCTTGTTCAATCTCGTTACCGGCAAGTCTCTTTACTTGTTCCGTAACACATCATCCCGTGATCAACTCCTTGGTCACATTGTGCACATTATGATGATGTCCTACCGAGTGGGCCCAGAGATACCTCTCCGTTTACACGGAGTTACAAATCCCAGTCTCGATTCGTGCCAACCCAACAGACACTTTCGGAGATACCTGTAGTGCACCTTTATAGCCACCCAGTTACGTTGTGACGTTTGGTACACCCAAAGCATTCCTACGGTATCCGGGAGTTGCACAATCTCATGGTCTAAGGAAATGATACTTGACATTAGAAAAGCTCTTAGCAAACGAACTACACGATCTTGTGCTAGGCTTAGGATTGGGTCTTGTCCATCACATCATTCTCCTAATGATGTGATCCCGTTATCAACGACATCCAATGTCCATGGTCAGGAAACCGTAACCATCTATTGATCAACGAGCTAGTCAACTAGAGGCTTACTAGGGACATGGTGTTGTCTATGTATCCACACATGTATCTGAGTTTCCTATCAATACAATTCTAGCATGGACAATAAACGATTATCATGAACAAGGAAATATAATAATAACCAATTTATTATTGCCTCTAGGGCATATCTCCAACACAGATCCCGTTGTTGGTTATTGACCGGAGAGTCGTCTCGGTCATGTTTGCATGTCTCCCGAACCCGTAGGGTCTACACACTTAAGGTTCGGTGACGCTAGAGTTGTAGAGATATTAGTATGCGGTTAACCGAAAGTTGTTCGAAGTCCCGGATGAGATCCCGGACGTCACGAGGAGTTCCGGAATGGTCCGGAGGTAAAGATTTATATATGGGAAGTCCTATTTTGGCCACCGGAAAATGTTCGGGATTTTTCGGTATTGTACCGGGAAGGTTCTAGAAGGTTCCAAAGTGGGGCCCACCTGCATGGGGGGGACCCACATGAACGTGGGTAGTGGGGGCAAGGCCCCACACCCCTGGTCAAGGCGCACCAAGATCCCACCTTAGAAGTAATAAGATCATATCCCGAAGGGATAAGATCAAGATCCCTAAAAAAGGGGGATAACAATCGGTGGGGAAGGGAAATGATGGGATTTCTTTCCCCCACCTTTGCCAACGCCCCAATGGACTTGGAGGGCAAGAAACCAGCCCCCTCCATCCCTATATATAGTGGGGAGGCGCATGGGAGCAGCACCCCAAGCCCTGGCGCCTCTCTCCCTCCCTCCCGTGACACCTCTTCCTCCCCGCTTGCGCTTGGCGAAGCCCTGCCGGGATCCCGCTACTTCCACCACCACGTCGTCGTGCTACTGGATCTCCATCAACTTCTCCTTCCCGCTTGCTGGATCAAGAAGGAGGAGACGTCCCCGCTCCGTACGTGTGTTGAACGCGGAGGTGCCGTCCGTTCGGCGCTAGGATCATCGGTGATTTGGATCACGACGAGTACGACTCCATCAACCCCGTTCTCTTGAACGCTTCCGCGCGCGATCTACAAGGGTATGTAGATGCACTCCCCTCTCTCTCGTTGCTAGATGACTCCATAGATTGATCTTGGTGATACGTAGAAAATTTTAAATTTCTGCTACGTTCCCCAAAAGTGGTACCAGAGCCAGGTTTATGCGTAGATTCTATGCACGAGTAAAACACAAAGTAGTTGTGGGCGACGATTTGTTCAATTTGCTTACCGTTACTAGTCTTATCTTGATTCGGCGGCATTGTGGGATGATGCGGCCCGGACCGACCTTACACGTACTCTTACGTGAGACAGGTTCCACCGACTGACATGCACTTGATGCATAAGGTGGCTAGCGGGTGTCTGTCTCTCCTACTTTAGTCGGATCGGATTCGATGAAAAGGGTCCTTATGAAGGGTAAATAGCAATTGGCATATCACCGTTGTGGCTTTTGCGTAGGTAAGAAACGTTCTTGCTAGAAACCCATAGCAGCCACGTAAAACATGCAACAACAATTAGAGGACGTCTAACTTGTTTTTGCAGGGTATGCTATGTGATGTGATATGGCCAAAAGGATGTGATGAATGATATATGTGATGTATGAGATTGATCATGTTCTTGTAATAGGAATCACGATTGCATGTCGATGAGTATGACAACCGGCAGGAGCCATAGGAGTTATCTTAATTTATTGTATGACCTGCGTGTCAATGAAAAACGCCATGTAATTACTTTACTTTATTGCTAACCGTTAGCCATAGTAGTAGAAGTAATAGTTGGCGAGACAACTTCATGAAGACACGATGATGGAGATCATGATGATGGAGATCATGGTGTCATGCCGGTGACGAAGGTGATCATGCCGCGCCTCGAAGATGGAGATCAAAAGGCGCAAGATGATATTGGCCATATCATGTCACTTTATGATTTGCATGTGATGTTTGTCATGTTTACATCTTATTTGCTTAGAACGACGGTAGCATAAATAAGATGATCCCTCACTAAAATTTCAAGAGATGTGTTCCCCCTAACTGTGCACCGTTGCGAAGGTTCATTGTTTCGAAGCACCACGTGATGATCGGGTGTGATAGATTCTAACGTTCGCATACAACGGGTGTTGACGAGCCTAGCATGTACAGACATGGCCTCGGAACACAAGCAAAACACTTAGGTTGACTTGACGAGCCTAGCATGTACAGATATGGCCTCGAAACACAAGAGACCGAAAGGTCGATGAGTCGTATAGTAGATACGATCAACATGGAGATGTTCACCGATGATGACTAGTCTGTCTCACGTGATGATCGGACACGGCCTAGTCGATTCGGATCATGTATCACTTAGATGACTAGAGGGATGTCTATCTAAGTGGGAGTTCATTAAATAATCAGATGAACTTAATTATCATGAACATAGTCAAAAGGTCTTTGCAAATAATGTTGTAGCTTACGCTTTAGTTCTACTAAGATATGTTCCTAGAGAAAATTTAGTTGAAAGTTGATAGTAGAAATTATGCGGACTGGGTCCGTAAACTGAGGATTGTCCTCATTGCTGCACAGAAGGCTTATGTCCTTAATGCACCGCTCGGTGTGCTGAACCTCGAGCGTCGTCTGTAGATGTTACGAAACATCTGACATACACGTTTTGATGACTACGTGATAGTTCAGTGTGTGATGCTAACGGTTTAAAATTGTGGCACCAAAGACGGTTTTGAAACGTCGCAGAACATATGAGATGTTCCAAAGACTGAAATTGGGATTTCAGACTAATGCCCACGTCAAGAGGTATGAGACCTCTGACAAGTTTCTTAAGCCTGCAAACTAAGGGAGAAAAGCTCAACCGTTGAGCATGTGCTCAGATTGTCTGAGTACTACAATCGCTTGAATCGAGTGGGAGTTAATCTTCCAGATGAGATAGTGATGGTTCTCCAAAGTCACTGCCACCAAGCTACTAGAGCTTCGTGATGAACTATAACAAATCAGGGATAGATATGATGATCCTTGAGCTATTCGCGATGTTTGACACCATGAAAGTAGAAATCAAGTAGGAGCATCAATTGTTGATGGTTAGTAAAACCACTAGTTTCAAGAAGGGTAAGGGAAAGAAGGGATACTTCATGAAACGGCAAATCAGTTGCTGCTCTAGTGAAGAAACCCAAGGTTGAACCCAAACCCGAGACTAAATGCTTCTGTAATGAGGGGAACGGTCACTGAAGCAGAACTACCCTAGATACTTGGTAGATGAGAAGGTAGGCAAGGTCGACAGAAGTATATTGGATATACATTATATTAATGTGTACTTTACTAGTACTCCTAGTAGCACCAGGGTATTAGATACCGGTTCAGTTGCTAAGTGTTGGTAACTCGAAATAAAAGGCTACGGAATAAACGGAGACTAGCTAAAGGTGAGATGACGATATGTGTTGGAAGTGTTTCCAAGGTTGATGTGATCAAGCATCGCATGCTCCCTCTACCATCGAGATTGGTGTTAAACCTAAATAATTGTTATTTGGTGTTTGCGTTGAGCATAGACATGATTGGATTATGTTTATTGCAATACGGTTATTCATTTAAGGAGAATAATGGTTACTCTGTCTATTTGAATAATACCTTAAATGGTCTTGCACCTAAAATGAATGGTTTATTGAATCTCGATCGTAGTGATACACATGTTCATGCCTAAAGATATAAGATAGTAATGATAGTACCACATACTTGTGGCACTGCCACTTGAGTCATATTGGTATAAAACGCATGAAGAAGCTCCATGTTGATGGATCTTTGGACTCACTTGTTTTTGAAAAGCTTGAGACATGCGAACCATGTCTATTAGTATATATGCATGAAGAAAGTCCATACAGATGGATCGTTTGGACTCAGTTGATTTTGAATCACTTGAGACATGCAAATCATACCACATGGGCAAGATGACTGAAAGGCCTCGTTTTCAGTAAGATGGAACAAGAAAGCAACTTGTTGGAAGTAATACATTTTGATGTGTGCAGTCCAATGAGTGCTGAGGCATGCAGTGGATATCGTTATGTTCTTGCTTCACAGATGATTTGAGTAGATGCTGAGTATATTTACTTGATGAAACACAAGTCTGAATTATTGAAAGGTTCAAGTGATTTCAGAGTGAAGTTGAAGATCATCGTGACAAGAGGATAAAATGTCTGTGATATGATCATAGAGATGAATATTTGAGTTACGAGTTTGGCACACAATTAAGAAATTGTGGAAATTGTTTCACGACTAATACCGCCTGGAACACCATAGTGTGATGGTGTGTCCGAACATCATAACTGCACCCTATTGGATATGGTGCATACCATGATGTCTCTTATCGAATTACACTATCGTTTATGGGTTAGGCATTAGAGACAAACCGCATTCACTTTAAATAGGGCACCACGCAATTCCGTTTGAGACGACACCGTATGAACTATGGTTTAGAGAAACCTAAGCTGTCGTTTCTTAAAAGTTTGGGGCTGCGACGCTTATGTGAAAAAGTTTCAGGCTGATAAGCTCGAACCCAAAGCAGATAAATGCATCTTCATAGAATACCCAAAACAGTTGGGTATACCTCCTATTTCAGATCTGGAAGCAAAAGCGATTGTTTCTAGAAACAGGTCCTTTCTCGAGGAAAAGTTTCTCTCGAAAGAATTGAGTGGGAGGATGGTGGAGACTTGATGAGGTCATTGAACCGTCACTTCAACTAATGTGTAGCAGGGCACAGGAAGTTGTTCCTGTGGCACCTACACCAATTGAAGTGGAAGCTTATGATAGTGATCATGAAACTTCAGGTCAAGTCACTACCAAACCTCATAGGACGACAAGGATGCGTACTACTTCAGAGTGGTACGTAATCCTGTCTTGGAAGTCATGTTGCTAGACAACAATGAACCTACGAACTATGGAGAAGCGATGGCGGGCCCGGATTCCGACGAATGGCTCGAGGCCATAAAATCCGAGAGGATCCATGTATGAAAACAAAGTATAGACTTTGAAATAACTACTTGATGGTCGTAAGGCTGTTGGGTACAGATGGATTTTAAAGGGAAGACAGACAATGATGGTAAGTGTCACCATTAAGAAAGCTCGACTTGTCGTTAAGATGTTTTCCGGCAAGTTCAAGGAGTTGACTGCGATGAGACTTTCTCACTCGTAGCGATGCTAAGAGTCTGTTAGAATTATATTAGCAGTTACTGCATTATTTATGAAATCTTGCAGATAGGATGTCAAAACATTGTTTCCTCGACGATTTTCTTGAGGAAAGGTTGTATGTGATACAACCAGAAGGTTTTGTCAATCCTGAAAGATGCTAACAAGTATGCAAAGCTCCAGCAATCCTTCTAAGGATTGGAGTAAGCATCTCGGAGTTGGAATGAACGCTTTGATAAGATGATCAAAGATTTTGGGTTTATACAAAGTTCATGAGAAACTTGTATTTCCAAAGAAGTGAGTGGGAGCACTATAGAATTTTTGATGAGTATATGTTGTTAACATATTGTTGATCAGAAATGATGTAGAATTTCTGGAAAGCATCCAGGGTTATTTGAAAAGTGTTTTTAATGGAAAACCTGGATTAAGCTACTTGAACATTGAGCATGAAGATCTATAAGGATAGATCAAAAAACGCTTAATAGTACTTTCAAATGAATACATACCGTGACAAGATTTTGAAGGAGTTCAAAATAGATCAGCAAAGAAGGAGTTCTTGGCTGTGTTACAAGGTGTGAGTATCGAGTAAGACTCAAGACCTGACCACGACAGAAGAAAGAGAAAGGACGAAGGTCGTCCCCTATGCTTTAGATGTAGGCTCTACAATATGCTATGCTGTATACCGCACCTGAAGTGTGCCTTGCCATGAGTTAGTCAAGGGGTACAATAGTGATCCAGGAAGGGATCACATGACAGCGATCGAACTTATCCTTAGTATCTAGTGGACTAAGGATTTTTCTCGATTATGGAGGTGGAAAGGGGGTTCGTCGTAAAGGGTTACGTCGATGCAAACTTTGACACTAATCCGGATGACTCTGAGTAGTGAACCGGATTCGTATAGTAGAGCAGTTATTTGGAATAGCTCCAAGTAGCGCGTGGTAGCTGCATCTACAAGATGGCATAGAGATTTGTAAAGCACACACGGATCTGAATGTTGCAGACCCGTTGACTAAAACCTCTCTCGTAAGCATAACATGATCAAACCCTAGAACTCATTGAGTGTTAATCACATGGTGATGTGAACTAGATTATTGACTCTAGTAAACTCTTGGGTATTAGTCACATGGCGATGTGAACTTTGAGTGTTAATCACATGGTGATGTGAACTAGATTATTGACTCTAGTGCAAGTGGGAGACTGTTGGAAATATGCCCTAGAGGCAATAATAAAATGGTTATTATTGTATTTCCTTGTTCATGATAATTGTCTGTTGTTCATGCTATAATTGTATTAACTGGAAACCGTAATACATGTGTGAATACATAGACCACAACATGTCCCTAGTAAGCCTCTAGTTGACTAGCTCGTTGATCAATAGATGGTTATGGTTTCCTGACCATGGACATTGGATGTCATTGATAACGGGATCACATCATTAGGAGAATGATGTGATGGACAAGACCCAATCCTAAGCATAGCACAAGATCGTGTAGTTCGTTTGCTAGAGCTTTTCTAATGTCAAGTATCATTTCCTTAGACCATGAGATTGTGCAACTCCCGGATATCGTAGGAATGCTTTGGGTGTACCAAACGTCACAACGTAACTGGGTGGCTATAAAGGTGCACTACAGGTATCTCCGAAAGTGTCTGTTGGGTTGGTACGAATCGAGACTGGGATTTGTCACTCCGTATGACGGAGAGGTATCTCTGGGCCCACTCGGTAATGCATCATCATAATGAGCTCAATGTGACTAAGGAGTTAGCCACGGGATCATGCGTTACGGTACGAGTAAAGTGACTTGCCGGTAACGAGATTGAACAAGGTATTGGGAAACCGACGATCGAATCTCGGGCAAGTAACGTACCGATTGACAAAGGGAATTCTATACGGGATTGATTGAATCCTCGACATCGTGGTTCATCCGATGAGATCATCGTGGAACATGTGGGAGCCAACATGGGTATCCAGATCCAGCTGTTGGTTATTGACCGGAGAGTCGTCTCGGTCATGTCTGCATGTCTCCCGAACCCGTAGGGTCTACACACTTAAGGTTCGGTGACGCTAGAGTTGTAGAGATATTAGTATGCGGTTAACCAAAAGTTGTTCGAAGTCCCGGATGAGATCCCGGACGTCACGAGGAGTTCCGGAATGGTCCGGAGGTAAAGATTTATATATGGGAATTCCTATTTTGGCCACCGAAAAATGTTCGGGATTTTTCGGTATTGTACGGGGAAGGTTCTAGAAGGTTCCAAAGTGGGGCCCACCTGCATGGGGGGACCCACATGAACGTGGGTAGTGGGGGCAAGGCCCCACACCCCTGGTCAAGGCGCACCAAGATCCCACCTTAGAAGGAATAAGATCATATCCCGAAGGGATAAGATCAAGATCCCTAAAAAAGGGGGATAACAATCGGTGGGGAAGGGAAATGATGGGATTTCTTTCCCCCACCTTTGCCAACGCCCCAATGGACTTGGAGGGCAAGAAACCAGCCCCCTCCCTCCCTATATATAGTGGGGAGGCGCATGGGAGCAGCACCCCAAGCCCTGGCGCCTCCCTCCCTCCCTCCCGTGACACCTCTTCCTCCCCGCTTGCGCTTGGCGAAGCCCTGCCGGGATCCCGCTACTTCCACCACCACGCCGTCGTGCTACTGGATCTCCATCAACTTCTCCTTCCCGCTTGCTGGATCAAGAAGGAGGAGACGTCCCCGCTCCGTACGTGTGTTGAACGCGGAGGTGCCGTCCGTTCGGCGCTAGGATCATCGGTGATTTGGATCACGACGAGTACGACTCCATCAACCCCGTTCTCTTGAACGCTTCCGCGCGCGATCTACAAGGGTATGTAGATGCACTCCCCTCTCTCTCGTTGCTAGATGACTCCATAGATTGATCTTGGTGATACGTAGAAAATTTTAAATTTCTGCTACATTCCCCAACAATTATGTCATCATGCTTATTGCAATCTCTGTTTATTGTAAACTTAATACTTTGATATGCATGCTGGATAGCGATCTAGGGATGGAGTTTAATTGTAGACACAGTTGGATAATGGTCTACATATCACATACATAATGTCTATGTAAGATTATACTATGAATGATCATAGTTATAAATATAAATATTGTAATTTAATCGTTAGCCAACTATAATTTGTTCATCACACCACATTTGTGCTGTTTGGAGAGATGGCTCTAGTGAACCTATGGCCCCGAGGTCTATTTTTTCTCTACTGAAAACATCACTACAAATACTTTTCCTTGTTGTACCGCTTTATTTATCTTCTCTATCTATCAATTCCTAACATATTGTGCAATTTACCATTGTAAATAGCGGGACAAGGATCTTGACAACCTTCTTAAAACGTCGGGGGCAAGAGTGTCTCGTATTTTGTGTGCAACTATCGAGGATTTTATTTGCTGCAGAAACTCCTACTAGTTTGATAAACCTCGGTTCGAGGAAAAATACTTATTGCTAGGTTACTTAACCCTTACATTTGGGGGTGACCCAACCACTTTTACGAGGGAGCAAGATCTATTTGTTGTAGCCAATTGTTTCGTTTTGATTTTATATGCGTTGGCCTGTGTTTTTAATTAGATTCTCGTAGTTTTTTCGTTCATTTATAGTGTTGGGTTGTTGCGGGGGAGATAATATTTGTTTTCATAGGAGACTGGAGTTGTTCGATGCGTGGTTGTGACGTTCTTACACGTTTCGAGCTCGGTGTCAGCTGGTGATGATTGTGAGCCCCTTGGGAGCTCTTGTTCCACACTAAAACCATGAAATTGTCGTTATAACGCTCCCATGGCCCGCCCCATAAAGCTCTTGCTCACTCAACTCGCTCCCTACTTTGCTCGCTCACCCCACTAATAGCTCATAAAAAACCAACTATCTTTTTTATTTGAAAAGCTTCGCTAAATCAACAGATGTTCACATCTTTTAAATCTTGGATTAAAAATGTTTTTACTTAAAAAAATATGAATTTAAAAAATGTTGACAAATTTTAAAAATATCCATGGATTGCAAGAAGTGTTCACAAATTTGAAAAAGATTCACAAATTAAAACTATTCACTTACTTTAGAACTGTTCATGAACTTTAATAATGCTCACAACTTTAAAAATATTAAATTTTTTTTATAAAATATTCATGAATTATAATAAATGTTCATGAACTAAAATATGGGGAAAATATGAAATATATAAAGAGAAGAACAAACAAACAAATAATCAAATAGGAAAGGGTAAACAAAACTATTAAAGTCTGTAAAGAAAACACAGAAACAATTTAAAACAAAAACCTGGTAAACAAATACAAAAAGAATGCACAACAAAAAACCAAACAATACCATCTATAACCTTCTGAAAACCAGAAAATCGATCGGTGCATTACGACTATGTAGGTGTGCGTTACTCTCTCTCTCAATAACACAAATACCCTTGCAAGCGGGTGCTTAGCACCTCACAACCCACAATGCACGAGGAGGCTCCAAACTGAGGAGTTTAGTACCTGAATAGATATATGTCTTTTACCAAAAATGTCGGAAAACAATGATAATAAATGGAAAAGGATCCATATACGAAAGATCTAGACCAGAAATATTCTATGTTGTGTGGTGCTGGACTCGGACGATGAAGGACGCAAAGGCTATAAATCGCCTACTATGGTGTTTGTGTTCGCCGAATTCCTACTGGGACGCAGCCCAAGTGCTTCTTTTTCGCTCTTTCCCTGCCAACTATACTTGGAGCAAATCCTAGTATTCCATAGCCTGGCGCCTTTCATACAGGGTGCACACCACCCTGTACACTAGGTCAAGTAACCGGCCCATATTCTTCATGTTTATTTTTTTCTGCGTTTTCACCTAGGTTTTCTAAGTTATTTTATGTTTCTTTTTTTAACTGCATGGCATTTTTTAAATTCAATGAACTTTTTTCAAAATTGATGAAAAATTTCTGAGTTTTTGAATTTTTAATAATTGAGTATCTTTTTTTCAAATTCGTGATTTTTTAAAATCAATGAACATTTTTAAAATTCATGAACATTTTTAAAATTTTACGAAAATTTTCAAATTCATGAAAATTTTCTCAAACCATGATTTTTTCCCTTTTTTACAAACTTTTTATTTTATTTTTAGCGCTTTTTTTGCGTTTTATTCCAAAAATCAACGGCCAACGGTTGAACAAGAAGATCCAGGTGCGCATTGCGCGAGGGATCGGTCGCGCGCCTGATGGGCTGGTCTAAAACTGATGAACAATTTATTAATTCATGAATAATTAAAACAATTTGCGGTCTATTATTTGAATTCATGAACATTTTCTCCAAATTTGCGATCTGTTTTCCAAGTCTATGAACACTCTTTGATTGGTGAATATTTAATGAAATTACTGAGCATTTATTGATTTCACGAAAAGAATTTTCAAACACACGGGCCCGCAGCAAAGGCACAAGAGGGGCAAGTGCCCTCTGCGCCATCCTAGCGTGCCCAATTATAAACTGGGAAGGGATACTAGTCTATTAGAGTGCCAGTATCATTTTTCTTCTTCTTCATAAAACTAGTGTGTTAGACTGCCAGTACCAGTTTTTTTTTGTCTTGTTATTATTTTCTGTTTAGTTCTTCTCTTTTTTTCTTGTTATCCCTTTTTTTTGTCTTTTTTGGTTCATAATGTTTTGAAAATATGCGCATGGTGTTTTCAAAAAGTTTTCATCATATATTTAAAATTTCTTTTTATTTTATTTTTTTCTTTTCATATTATCTATTATCTTTTTATTTTGTTTCTTCTGGTCCTTATTTTTTTGTTCGTCGCACACTTAAAAATATGTGTATTGTATTTTCAAACATATTCACCATATCTTATAAAATTACATCACATATTTAAAAAAAATGCTGTCACGTTTTATAAGATGTTCATCACATTTCACAAGTGTCCATCGTTTTTTTTAACAAAATTCATGGCCTAACTAAAATATGTTCACCTTTTTATATAAAAATTGTTGAGGTATTTCCAAAACGTTTATTGCATATTTATAGACTGGTCATCACTTATATTTAAAAAAATATAAGTGAGTAACATGCCGGAGTAAAATATGTGCCTGACCGTGGCCAGAGCAATGTGTGCCTGACATTGGCCGGAGCAGGTGTTACTTTCCGACTCACCAGTTAAGTGCCTGGCGGCCTGTCCTTGAGATGTGGCCAGCTAAGCTATGGGAACGCCACAAATTGATGGTTAGAGGCATGATTCTGCGTGCGTCTGTCCAATTTCCTAGGCCTGTGCCCGCAAGAAAAAAAAATCCTAGGCCTGACTCTGGCTAATTTCATGCCGGATACACTCGGGAGGCAAACAAACAGAGTCTAGGCTAGTTTCAGGTGTCGCTCTGGCTAGGCAAATGTCAAGGTAGCAACCAAACGGGAGCTCCTATTTTTCCGGCCCCATGCGGGGGGAAAGCGAGCTAACGCACGCCCCAGCTCCCCCACAGGCGAATTTGGACCGACCCACGTCCGGGCGGGGCACCCCTCTTTTCTGTTTTTTTATTTCTTCGTCTTCTTTTACATTTATTTTTGTTTCATGTTTTTATTTTCTGATTTTTGCTTCTTTAAAACATGTTCAGGAATTCATAAAATGTTTTAAATTTTAAAAGTTTCAAATTTTATTTTAGTTTCAATTTAAAAAATATTCATGAAGATGAAAATGTTCATGAACAGAAAAAATGTTCATAAATTTGGAAAGGTTATTAGATTTCAAAAATGTTGACGAATTTGAAAAATATCCAAGGAACCAGAAAATGTTTCCAAATCTGAAATATGGTCATAATTTCAAAAATTGTTCACGAATTTGCGATAAGAGTCCCCAAATTTTTTAAAAAAATTCGAAAACTTGTAAAAAATTCACTATTTGAAAAAAGTTCATGGATTCGAAAAAAAGTTCACAAATTTGATTTTTTTTGGAATTTAAAAATGTTCTCAGATTTCGAAAAATATTCACAAATTCGGCAGTAAATATCTATTTCTAAAAATGTACGAGATTTTACAAAATGTTCCCAGAGTTCAAAAGATGCCCAAATTTGTGTAAAACAAATTCATGATTTGAAAAATGTTGTAAATTTATAAAAAAATCACCAATTTGTAGGTTAAGGAGAAAGAAAGGAGAAAACTGAAGATAAAGGATTAAAAAAATCTGAGATAGAGTGGAATTCCTTTCGCTATTGCATTCCTAAAATGTTCCTGGTTTTCAAAAAATAGTCTTAAATTTGAAATAAAAAATGAAAAAAGGAAAGGAAAAAGTGAAAATAAAAAATAAAATAAATAAATAAATATTATTATGGGAAGGTTCTAGAACCTTCACAAAACCAGAAAGGGAGTCTCCTGGAAAAGTCTACTTGGGCCGGCCCATATCTGCACTTGCGAGACGTACGCGTTTGCTGGACAAAAGTCGACTTGTGCGGTGAATAGGATTCCTACAACCAAACAACATCATATAGACAAACGCTCGCCAACTTAAATATTACTCCATCTGTTCGAAAATACTTGTCGGAAAAATAAATGTATCTAGATGTATTTTACTTCTAGATATATCCATTTTTATTCATTTCTGCAACAACTAATTCCAGACAGAAGGGGCACTTTTTAATATGAAATGTCAAAACTATATCTCAGTTTCAAAATTAATAATCAAAATTTTCACCCGGATGTTCCCCCGATGAACGAAGAGTCACTCTTCCTTCACATTCAGAAGGCCCTCTCTTCGCTGACATCGCGGACGAAGAAACTCTCTTCGTTGTCCTGGTGGACGAAACTCACAAACGAAGAGTTTCTCTTCGTTGACCTTGGTGGACGAAGATTGGTCTTGGTTACTCACCAGAACGAGAAGGCGCAGGGTGTACACTTCATGTTCACTCGTAGATGATCATCCCTGCCGCGTCGTAGCTCCTCTTGTCGAACCTCCTGCCACCAGGACCGCATCCCAGAGGAGAATCCATTCACAAGAAGAAGAGCTCTAACAGTGCATTATGGAGGACGAAGTTTGTCGTTCAATCTACACCGACCGGTCCAAGGTGGTGTTTTTTCCCTATTACTCGCACCCATCTACTTATCTAGATGTCGCCATCCTCCTAGACATTGTCCCACTTCGGCAAAGAAAGAGCCCATGGGCTAGCCCATGTCCGTGACAACATACAGTCCATGTGCCATTGACAAATCGATCTGGGCGATGTGAAGTTGTGAACATCCTTGTGTGCGTATTTTTTAACCCTCTCATTTTTTTCTCAGCACTTTTACATTAATTCTATTTTTTTCTTATAATACCTAAAAAGGTTGTTATTATGCTAGTACTCATTTTCATGAGCTGCTATGCTACTCTCTTTTCTACTAAAAACATGTGAATGTTTTCATTCTCAACTAGTTTTAAGTCTTTTTACATGCATACACGTTTTTCCATGAACAAAAAATAACAATTTTAAATATATTTATCAGGTCATTATAATGTTGGAGTGCAAAACATTTAGGAGGTGTTTGGTTGGCTACATTAGGTCGAGCCAGGCCCGCGCGAGATGAAATCGACCCGTTTGGTTGCCTAGGCTGCATCTGTTTCCTGGCCCGCACGAACCTCAAAGCAATTCTGGGCCTGGCTCTGGAGGAACGCCCGAATCGGCGGTTTTTTGCGAGCCAGGCTCGCTGTGGCGAGCGCCTGCACACTTGGGGAAGCAAGATGGACGACGTGGTGTCTCATAACCCCCCACGCTCCCTCCAGTCACCTTCCTCACCAGTTCACATGCAGTCCCTCTCTATCCCCTCACCGCCCGTTCGGTTCCTCCGATGGTAGAGCCGCCGTCTCGCCGCGCCCCACCCACTCCCGTCATCACCGACAGCAATCCCATCTAGGAAAGGTGGATTGCCAGCATCTCCTCCTTTGGACGGGATCTCACTGCAGTTCTCCGGGCGCCGTCCCCATTCTGCACCATGTCGCCCCCGGGCCAATGCAGCACTCCGCTGCTCGCTCCGGCTCCGCCACCAGTGCCGGATGTCGTCATCTTGGGTTCCACGTCCTTTGTCGGCCCGGCTTATGGGGGGTATTTTTACCCTCATTCTAGGATTTTCTTCATGCGTCCAATGCAAAGGGAGGGGAGCTCAAGGATGCCGTGCTCATCTTCCAGCCGGCGCGTGACGAGGACCACGACCACGGCCCTCCTCGCATCGTCATCCTCCTTACCAACAAGTGGTGCGAGTTCTGGGTCGAGGTGCAGATTTTCAAGGGCCACATGGTGCTCGGGTGCGGCTGTGAGTACTTCTGCCAATGATCAAACATGGTGCTCGGGCGGCAACCGGACCTTTACAAATAAGGTTGAGGCAACACGTGGACCCTTGTGGGTCCACGTTTGTCAGCTCCTGTCAGCTGCTACAAGGTTGTCTAGCGTGTTTTATCACAAACATAGAATCTAGCTAGCTAGGTCGGGGGTTCGATTATGCGAACTGAGTGTAGCTCAGATTATTAGGTTCCTTGTGATAGAACCAGCCCATCAAGGTTCAAGTCCTAGACTTAACACTTGTGCTCGCATTTTTCTGGATTTATTATTGACTTTCCGACGATGCTCGTTTAGTGTAAGGAGACGTTCCTGTCGTTCACGAAAGCACCTATGGTGGCCCTCAATCTCAAGATGTTGTGCTAGCTCAGTATCTCGAAGGTGCTCATCGGGATAGGGTGTGCATGTGTGCGTTTACAGGGGCGAGTGGACGTGCGTGTATGTGGCCATGTGGGCATCCGTACTGTACTGTTAAGAAAATCACGTAAATAAAAGTGTCTACACCACAATAATATTTTTCAGACTAGTGAAATGTTTTCCACCCATGTAGGAGTACAAATTTTCATTGACCATTGTTACATTTTTTTAATAAAAATGTGAAAGAAAACCTCTTGACCCGAAACATTTCCCAACATGAGTGTGTCAGTATTTTGTTGCTAATATAGATGAGTTTTTTCTAATGAAAAGGTGTATGATTTCTTGAAAGGATATTTTACTACAACAATTTCATCAGCTACGAAACATCGCTCCCACGCTAGACAGTACATACTTTGTATAGCTCACTGCCACAACCTCAATTTCCTTACCGAACTTCCATTTCTATATCTTATAAAAGTGATTACGTGTTTTGCATATATACTACTTTCTTGTTTTCATAATGTAGCGCCTACAGATATTTCCAAAAGTCAAAATTTACAATGTTTGATCAAGTTTGTAGAGAAAAGGATGCACTATATTTTAGAACATCAAATGCATCAATTTTTTTGCGAATACGCAAGACGCGTATCTTTCCATTGATAGGTAAAGGTTTGAAGATTACAGGGGTGCATGTCGTGGAGTACGTGCGCTTAGAAGGCGTAGTCCCGATCGCAGTTTGAGCAGAAGATCTTGGGGATGCTCAGCCCCAGCACAAGAAACCTACGCTACAGCGATGATCATGTTGAGTCCTTTGGCACCAGCGGCGGCCCACGCATGGGACTCGTCGCGGATGACTTGCAGTAGGCGGGTTTGAGATGGCTGCGCGTCGTCGAAGATGCATGAGTTGCGGTGCTTCCAGATGAACCATGCAACCAGGGCAACAAGGGAGCCCATGCCTTTGGGCATGGCAGCCGGTACGCGATCCGCCGTCGTAGACCACCAGTCGTAGAAATTGGAGGAACAGTCTGGCGGCGCGGCGGGGATGCGGCACCAGGCGAAGACGTTATGCCAGATGGTATGGGACACTACTAGGGAAAACCCTAGTAGTAGCGCTTGAAATATACATAGCAGTAGCGCTGGGTCCAGCGCTACTGCTAACGCGCTACAGCTAAGTTGTAGCAGTAACGCTGGTATGGGCAGCGCTACTAGTAATTATGGTTAGCAGTAGCGCTGCCCTGACTAGCGCTACTGCTAACTCTCTGTAGCGCTTGAACAAGTGAAGCGCTGCTGCTAAACCAGCGCTGCTAGTAGATGCTTTCCAGTGCTATTATTCCTGCTTTCACAGATTTACACCCCCTCTACGTATTTGTGATGTATTTATACATGCTCTATATAGTAGTTTCATCAGATCATACTAAATATACACTACTCTTATCATATCATAGACATACAGTAGTCTCGTCATATCATCATCATCATCATCATCATCATTCAACACAAATATCATCACATCTCGGAAATAGCGATACACAAGTCATGTCATGTCTCGAATAAGTGCAACTGCATGGTCATGGCACACACACAAGTTTCATCATCTCTATCTAAGCCATGATGTAGAAGAGAAGAGCGATCAACATGAGCAAGAGCACGACTATGTAGTACTTGAGGCACCGGCGGTCCCGCCCCCGCTCATGCCGGAGAGTCCACCTCAAGTAACTACTTTCCGCTTCGACTCTGCCGTCGAACCCTTTGTGGTTAGCACCCGGGTACTTGTCCACCTGGGCCTGGGCATCTGGCCAGTGGTCGTAGACTCCTGGAACCCTCCCAACGAACACGGCGTAGCAGTCCTTCGCCATCTCTGATCTATGTACCTGCATCGTCAGTTGATGAATTGAACGATAATATGCAACATAATGTACTTAAGAAAACAAAGAGGCATAATTAGCAAAATACAAACAACCAATAGTAAACATAAATGATGAAGTTCCTCATACCCAAACTAATTAATTAGAGCGATCTACGCTAGTTCAGGACCACGGTTTAGTTACATCACATAGTTTCGCCGTGCATAAATTCAAAGTTTTGCGATAGAAAGACAATAGTGACACATTGTCATCGACAATCATTCCTCCATGTCGGCGGTCCAATCTTCATAGTCAGGGAGGAAGCACCCGAGCTTCTTGAAAGGCTTCAGGTCCAGACGCTGAGCGAGTAGCAGTGCTCGGACATCATCTCGCGTGATTGGCCCATGGTAGAACATCCCTGTTGGTTCGAGGACCTGCTTCATGATCACTTGGGCAAGTTCACACTGTACGTGATAAAACTCAGCTCTGGTTCGATGATCCGGTGTCTTTCCTATGCTTGTGGCCCAGCTGACAATCTCGGCATTGTTGGTAGTAGCTGACATGTGAAGGCGTTGATTATCCCTTCTGTACTAGAGCAGGTGATGCATGAGGTAGAATCCATCAGCCTTACTGGTGTGCGGTTGCTGGATGCAGCAGAAGTCGGTCTTATGCCCGAAAGCCAGCCCGTGATTCCTGTACTTTTCACCTTGATATATCCACCAGACAGGCTGAAGGTTAACAGGGAACTATTGGGAACACTCTTTATGTGCTTGTAATCCTTTTTCTTGAGGTTCTTCGATGAGTCCAAGTACATAGCATGGGAGTATTCTGGGTACAGAACGATGAAGACGGCGCCCCCCCGCTGCGCAAATTAAGTACACCTCAAATTAGCCTCCATGCTTGTAAAGGAATGATTAGCACTTACGAAAGATATGCGCGGATGACTTACGTGGGATGATAAGGCAGGAGAATCGCTCTTCCTTGTCCTTATTAGCGATCATGAAGTCGCCGAGGTACTTGCTCGCATAGTCACGGTGCTCTTTGCAAACTGCCAAGAAGCTCTCGTGCATATAGTACGGGTCCGCGACGCAGATATATTTTATGTTCTCGACCCTAATGAAGTAGTTGAGATACAGCGCATACATGCGGATGAACTGGAAATCCAGCTTGGTCATGTGGAACATGTTGTAGATGTAGTCAAATCGCAGGATGAACTTATCCGCGGGCCATCTCTCGACGTACAACTTCCCACCCGGCACCTGAGCCGCGTAAAGCAGGTATCCTAGGTTTTCCGAGATGAGAAGGCTTTTCTCTTTGGCCAGCACATCTTCATGGAGTCTCCTTAGATCATTATTCAGTATGTGCTCTAGCGCTTTCGCAGGTAGGATCGGTTCGCCGGCGACATGGAAACGTTTCGCACCTTCGACAGGTATTCTGTCTACCACCCGGGGCTTCAGAGGTGGCTGGCTGCTTGAAGCAGCTCTGGCACCTTTAGGGCCTTTCTTGTCCGGTGTCCTCCTTTGCTTCTTGGCGGGTGGCGGTAGTGAGCCCACCATACCTTCCCTAACCACCCCCCAGTGTCGTCGGGCTAATCAGTGGACGACCCTCGGGGGGTTGCTGGGTAGAGGCGGCATCTGGAGGCGTCTCCTGCGAGGATCACTTGAAGAGAGACTTTTTGCATTCCGCCTTAGGACGTTCTGGCTGCGGCCAATCAGGCAGCATCAAGTCATCATCTCCACGCTCATAGCCTGAGTCTTCGTCATCCTGAGCCATCAATCCTCCATCATCATAGGCGGTATTGAAATACTTGTCTGGGTCATCATCCTCCTCCTCCATGTCATCATCAATATTTGCTTCTTCGACAACGGGGGCGACATGATCTGGTACTAATGGAGGTTCTCCCTCGCGTCGTCCGCTATCACCCGCCACGATAGGTGCAGGTAATTTGGTAGGTGGGGTGGTGTTCATACCTTCTTGAGAAGGTGGCGTTGGTGTGATACTGGGCGCCTCAAGACGAAGAAGAGACTTTGGCCAAGGCAAGAACCAGCTCTTGCATGCGCCAATCCTCTTAGGGGTCTCCTCGTCATCGACTGGTACCGGAGGAGGCAAATCCTCGAAGCCCGCTAAGACACTGGCCACGTTAACCTTGAAGACGCCATTGGGCATCTCTCAGTTGTGGAACATGCGGTCCTTCGGCTTCACGATCATTGCCTTTCCCACGACCACCTTCTGGCCCTTAATGTCGTAAAGTAGGGTGCACGGGGTGTCGTCGGCCTACAAAGGAGACATGTCTGCGATGTCAAACATCGAAAGGCAACTGAAACGGAAGACTATAGACATACTGGTGAAAAGGGTATGATGCGTAATTACCGTGAGGGCATCGAGCTCAGCCAGTGACGAAGGCCCACCGAGCATGCCAGAGACGGAGGTCGGGCTGCTATGAACAGGAGCGGGACCTTTTGCGGTTGCTTGAGCAGGTGCTGGTGCTGTGGTGTTCGCCGAATTGCTCCCGACAAAGCTGGGAGGGGAAAGTCCTCCGGCCCTTTATTTGGATTTCTCTTCGACCAATCAAAAATTGCCGGAATCAAGCTGGCCACTGCGTCAGTGACCGCTACATTGACTAGCCCGAGCAACTCTTCTTTGGTCTTATTGACTGCAATCGCGACCTTCTCGTCGATGGTCTGCTGAGTGACAACCAACCGTCTCTTCCTTCTTTCCTCTGGCTCCTCGCGGTAGCACGTCTTCCACGAGGCACCATCTCCGCCGCCGCACACGTCCATAGGATGGGGGTTTGTCCACCGAGACCTTTTTCAGTATGTTCAGGGCCCGGTTGAATGGGGTGTCCCACTTGGGCCTCGCTGACGACTAAGACGACTCGTCGCTTTCGGTTGCCTTTTGGTGCTGCTCTTTCTGCAAAAGGAACGTGGATGGTTTACTAATGTGACAAAACTTGTAGTCGAATTGATTGGAAGCTAATATGATAATGTGGTAATATAACAATTACCAGAAGTCTCATGAACTCCCTTGTGTTCGGGTCCGTGTAAAAGATCTTTTTGACGCGGTCCCACTTGTACCGGGCCCTGATCCAGTCATGCTCCAGCGGGTCGGTGAACTCCGCCAAGGGGTCTGGGATTCCGTGACTTTCACGTTCGGCGTCCTCCTTGGCCCACACGTGCCTCTTCCCCTCGTAACCATGGCTTCCGAGGCGGTGGGGAGGCGTGTTCCTGGCCTGGAGCACCTTCATTTTCTCCGACCTTGCCTTGACTTCTTCTTTAGTGCAAGTCTCCTTGAATTTTTCAAAGTCCTCTTCCTTTAGTGACGGATTATCAGCATGAATCTTGGACCAGGGTTCATTCTTCGCAATCGTTTTTTTTCACCCAAACTTTCCAGGAGGACAAGTCGTTGGTGAACGTCACCATCGCCTTGTCGTTTATCTTTGTCATGGCGACGTCGTCCCACGGCTCTTTAAATTTGCTTTCATCCCAGCCGGGGAACATGAACCTATTGTGCAACTTATTTAGGAGCATGTGCTCCATATGTGGTATCTTCTTCAACCTCTCGTCGTTGATGTTGGCGGTTTCCCTGAGGATGCATCCTAGTTGATTGCCCCAGCACGAGCGCGCTTCCTCCGGCGCCGTTGGCTCTAACTTCTTGGGGTGCATTGATGTCTACTACACAACCTTCTTCTTGTAGACGTTGTTGGGCCTCCAAGTGCAGAGGTTTGTAGGACAGTAGCAAATTTCCCTCAAGTGGATGACCTAAGGTTTATCAATCCATGGGAGGCGTAGGATGAAGATGGTCTCTCTCAAACAACCCTGCAACCAAATAACAAAGAGTCTCTTGTGTCCCCAACACACCTAATACAATGGTAAATTGTATAGGTGCACTAGTTCGGCGAAGAGATGGTGATACAAGTGCAATATTGATGGTAGATATGGGTATTTGTAATCTGAAAATATAAAAACAGCAAGGTAGCAAGCGATAAAAGTGAGCATAAACGGTATTGCAATGCTAGGAAACAAGGCCTAGGGTTCATACTTTCACTAGTGCAAGTTCTCTCAACAATAATAGCATAATTAGATCATATAACAATCCCTCAACAATGCAACAAAGAGTCACTCCAAAGTCACTAATAGCGAAGAACAGACGAAGAGATTATTGTAGGGTATGAAACCACCTCAAAGTTATCCTTTCTGATCGATCTATTCAAGAGTCCGTAGTAAAATAACACGAAGCTATTCTTTCCGTTCGATCTATCCTAGAGTTCGTACTAGAATAACACCTTAAGACACAAATAAACCAAAACCCTAATCTCACCTAGATACTCCAATGTCACCTCAAGTATCCGTGGGTATGATTATACGATATGCATCACACAATCTCAGATTCATCTATTCAACCAACACACAGTACTTCAAAGAGTGCCCCAAAGTTTCTACCGGAGAGTCAAGACGAAAATGGGTGCCAACCCCTATGCATAAGTTCACAAGGTCACTGAACCCGCAAGTTGATCACCAAAACATACATCAAGTAGATCACGTGAATATCCCATTGTCACCACAGATAAGCACATGCAAGACATACATCAAGTGTTATCAAATCCTTAAAGACTCAATCCGATAAGATAACTTCAAAGGGAAAACTCAATCCATTACAAGAGAGTAGAGGGGGAGAAACATCATAAGATTGTAAGTGCATCTAGTGCCCCTCAGTGATTTTGGTGTATTGAAGACTTATAGGTTAAGGGACTAATGTGTTTATGAGTGTACACAGGTCCATAAGTCTATGAGGAGTTTGATATTTACAGAGAAAGTCGACCCCTAAAAATGAAGTTCTTCGATTGAAGACTTTGGATTTCTTAAGACTTTCTGAAGACTTTGAAAGTGAAGAAATTGGTGTGACCTTGAAGACTTGGTATTCATTCGAGGAACATGGAGTGTCAAGACTTTTGTTTTCGTAGTTTCATTTTCTCTTTCTTGAGTCATAAGAAACACCGTACTGTTAAAGGGGGTCGAGGAAATACTAAGGAAAAATTTCCATGTGATGCTCAACTCAAGATCCTACACCTACCAATCCCTTAAAGTGAAGCCATTGGAAATCTCATACAGTTCAGTCATATTCTTCAGTGACAGAGACAAAGTTCTTCTGGTCTCTGAGGAATTTGTTCTGACTGAGGAGTTAGGAATTCGCTAGTGCGGATTGCCTACACAGTGAGGAACATGATAGCCCTAAGGAATTTGATACTCAAATTTCCGACCGTTGCTGTGCTACGCGCCAGCTGTCTCGAAATATCTACCCACCTAATGGTCATATTATTGAAGGGCATTTATGTCTTATCATGTCGGGCTGCTCCCTAGGCTATAAATAGCCGCCCCCTACAACCACTAGCTGGTTGGCTGCTCCGAGATTAACTGACACTTGTCATTTGAGAGCATCCCATCCTCCGAGGACTTTGAGTGAAAATCATCAAGTGAGGAAAACCCAAACGCAAACACCTACAACCCAAAGTGATTGAGCATCACTGAAGAGATTGATCCTGCGTGGATCCGATGCTTGTTACCTTTGAAGACTGTGCTTCTTCCAGACGGTTAGGCGTCATGGTCTAGAGCATCCAAGAGGAATTGTGGATCGCCGAGTGACCTAGTCTGTGAAGGTTTGGAAGTCACCTGAAGACTTACCACGAGTGATTGGGCGAGGTCTGTGTGACCTTAGGTCAAGGAGAATACGGTGAGGACTATGTGTTCGGGACTGTGTGTCCTCAGGTTTAAATACCTAGCCGCTCCAACCAGACGTACAACTGAGACAACAGTTGGAACTGGTCTACCAAATCATTGTCTTCACCAAGCTTACTGGTTCTATTTCCTCAACTCTTTCATTTCCTCATAACTGTGTTGTGCACTTGTTCATATATGTGTTTGAAGACTTTAACTGAAGAGTTTCTCAATTTCCTCAGTTCAATTTCTTTAGTCTGTTTGTCTTCATCCTGTGTTATCCTGTGTTTACGCTTTCTGTACTCTGTGCTTGTCTTCATTTCATCATGATGACCATGCTTGTGTTCTGCTATGTTTACTTTTGAGTACTTATTCCGCTGCAAGTAGTTCTTCGCTAAGGAATTTCCTCACCCGCAAATTCCTCAGTGAAGAATTTATAAAAATCGCCTATTCACCCCCCTCTAGTCGATATAACGCACTTTCAATTGGTATCAGAGCAAGGTACTCCCTTGTTCTATGTGATTTTGGTTTAACCGCCTGGTGTTTTAGTTATGTCGACCGCAGGTATGATCAAGGTCTCTGCTGGGTGTCCTACCTTCGATGGGACGGACTACCCCTACTGGAAGAATAAGATGCGAATGCATCTTGAGGCAATTGACAACGATCTCTGGTATGTGTGGAAAATGGTGTTCCCTCAGTCACACCTTCTCTGAATGCTGCTGATGTGAAGAGATTCAAGCAACTCGATTCTCAAGCGAAGAATATCATATGTGGCCATCTGAGCAAAGGACAGTATGGTAGAGTGAGTGCTTTGGAAACTGCCAAGCTTATCTGGGATAGGCTGTCCAAAGTGAATGAAGGAGTCTCAACACAGCGTGACTCTCGAGTTGACGTTCTTCTCAATCTCTTCAACCGCTTCAAAAGACTCGACAATTAAAATGTTCAACAAACCTTCGATCGCCTCACTGACATCTCAAATGAACTTCAAGCACTTGGTGCCACTGACATCACCGATCATGAGGTGGTGAAGAAATTGCTGAGATCGCTTGATTCCTCATTTGATACTCTGGCACTGATGATACAAGAGCGTGCTAACTACAAGTCACTTGATCCCGCTGATATCCTCGAGAGGCTAAATACTCATGAGTTCCAGCTTGCTGAAAAGAGAGATCTCTACGGTTCGAGCTATGGCAGATCACATGCCCCGAAGGCCAAGGCAGTGTCTGAATCTGAAGATGAAGATTCTGGCAGCAGCCTTGTGATCCTGAAGAACTGATCCATGAACTAGCACTGCTCGTGAAGAAATTTCAAAAGTTCTCAAGACGTGGTCGCTTTGGAAAACCCTCAAGGAGAAATGATTCCTCATACAGTGACTACAAGAAGAGGCTGTGTCACAAATGCAAGAAACCTGGTCACTACATTCAAGATTGTCCTTAGTGGGAAAAGGAATCAAAGAAGAAGAAATACAAGGATTACAGTTCTGATGATGCAAAGAAGAAGAAGAAATCCTCAAAGTCTTCATCATCAAAATCCTCAAAGTCTTCATCTCACAAGAAGAGCAGCTCCAAGAAGGCTCGGGCATTCATTGGCAAGGAAATGGACTCTGAGGCTGAATCTGAGGAACATGAGGAAGAGGAGGCATCTGAGGAGTCCGAGTCCGGTGTGACGAGCCTAGCCCTCGCTACTGCATTTCGTCAGCAAGTCTATCTTCAACTCTGAAGAAAATGACCTCACCAACAAGGCTGATGAAGGCAATGATGAGTACGCTCCCACCTATTGCTTCATGGCAAAGGGTGCCAAGGTACTCAAATATACCTCCTCTGAATCAAGTGAGAATGAATCTGATGAAAACCTCAAGCCCAGCTACTCTAAACTTGCTAAGATTGCTATGAAACAACAAAAGGCTTTTGAAAAGGTTCAAAACATGCTAGATAAAAGTGATGATATGTTGGGTGAAGAAATGGATCGCACTAAAACCTTGACTGAAAATCTTCAGAGACTTCAGACTAGGTTTGATAACCTTCAAGGTCATCATAACACTCTCTTATCTGATAATGAGAAGCTTTCTTATGAATTTCTTCAGAGAAAGCAAGATCTTGAAAAGCTAAGAGCGAGTTATGAAGATCTTCAGAAGGAGCGCGATTCATTACTTGCTCAACAAATCAGCGCTGCTCAGGAAGAATTTGTTCCTCCATGTTTGAAATGCATTGAACGTGAATCTGCTAACTCTTCACCTGAATGTTCTAATGCTTCTAATGCTACAAATTCTTCAACTGTCTCTGCTATCACTAATTCCTCATCTGAGGACATTGCTAGTATCACTGATGATGCATGATTGAAGGAATTGTACATGACAGGCATGTATAAAAGCCTCAAAGGGCATCAGACCCTTTGTGATGTGCTTAAAAAGCAGATCCTCAACAGGAACACTAGGAAAGAGGGCATTGCCTTTGAGAGGAAACTCAATGCTGATGGTACTTATTGGAAGCCTGAGCAGTACCCCAAAACCTCATGGGAGGGACCTCCAGTAGATCCATCTAATCTATCTGGCTTTACATGTGAATCTCCTCATTCTTTTGATGAGTCATTTGACTCCAACTATAAACTGTTCAAAAATCAGAATGGTGAAGTATTTGCTAGATATGTTGGCATTAACTGCAGGAACGGTTCCCCTATGAAGAAAATCTGGGTTCCCAAAAGATGCCTTGAAAGTCTTCAGGTGAATGTCCTCATGACACCACCTGTGAAGAATAGGAATCCCAGATCAAACTCTTCATATGGACCCAATTCTTCATATGGATCCAAGTCCTCATACGGATCAAATTCTTCACGAGGATCATATTCCTCAAAAGGATCAAGGTCCTCATATGATTATCATCGTGCTAACACCTCTGTTTCACAGGGAAGAGCTAAGGGCTATGAATATGAGCATTACTCTTCTAACCATTATGTTCATAAGTCCTCGAAGAATTTCTCTGCTTATTCATATGCTTACCATAACCCCTCCTATGTGAAACGAAATGGACTGGATTCTATGCCACCTTTCTCATATGGAGCTCGCAGAGTGATGAACTCTTTGCCACCCCTTCAGATGTGGGTGGTGAAGAAAAAGAACTAATTTCTTCTGCAGGGTCAGGTCTCCAGACGTGCGTAAACGTCTGAAGAATTTACTGGAGACCTGAGAGTGCCTGAAAGGACGCAGGCTAATCATGAAGAAATGAACTTTCATTTCTCACATCCTCATACTGCTTTATCTGTTCTATTGCTTGATGAAATTGATCTGATGAATTGATGTCATATTCTTCACTAATGAAGTATATGAGTTCGTAAGCTGCACTAATTCATCTGCAGGATGATCAACCCAAAGCCAATGAGTGGGTCCTCGATAGTGGATGTACAAATCACATGACTGGTGACAAGAATCTATTGATTGATGCTACCTTATCTCCATCGCATCTGAAGCATATCATCTTCGCTGACAAAGGCAAAAGTCAGGTATTGGGTCTAGGTAAGGTTGCGATCTCAAAGGATCGACACATGGACAAAGTCATGCTTGTCGAGTCCTTAGGATACAACCTCATGTCTGTCTCAATGCTTTGCGATCTTGATATGGTTGTTGTCTTTGGAAAGTATCGTTGTGTTGTGATTATGGAAGCTGACAATTCCAAAGTCTTCGAAGGCTTTAGGAGAGGAGACTTGTATATTGTTGATTTCTCTACAAGACCACAACCAGCCGTGTGCCTACTTGCAAAAGCTTGAGAAGGCTGGCTATGGCATCGACGACTTGGTCATGCGGGCATGAGGAATTTGCACACGCTTGCAAAGAAGAAGCATGTCATTGGCATTGAGAATGTCAAATTCCTCAAGGATCACTTGTGCGGAGCCTGTGAAGCTGGAAAGATGACCAAGGCTAAGCATCGAGCGAAGACAATCATGACTACCACTCGACCATTTGAATTGCTTCATATGGATCTTTTTGGTCCTAATCATTATTCTGCTGTTTCAAATGATGCATCTCAATATGGCTTTGTTATTGTTGATGATTACTCTCGTTACACATGGGTACACATTGTTACTTACAAACATGAAGTGCAGGAAGTCTTCAAACAATTTTCCTCGAGGGCTTCAACCAACTTTGGTGTGAAGATCAAGCACATCAGAAGTGACAATGGAACTGAGTTCAAGAACTCTGGTCTTGATGACTAACTTGATGAACTTGGTATTTCTCATGAGTTATCTGCTCCTTATACTCCTCAGCAGAATGGCATTGTGGAGCACAAGAACAGGACTCTTGCTGAGATGGCTCGCACTATTCTTGATGAATACAAGATGCCTCATCGTTTCTGGATTGAGGCAATTGATACTGTGTGCCACATCATCAACAAAGTTTATCTTCACAAATTCTTCAAGAAGACTGCATATGAACTCCTCATTGAAAAGAAACCCAATGTAAGTTATTTCAAAGTCTTCGGTGCTAAATGTTGGATTAGAGATCCTCATCACAACTCTAAATTTGCACCGAAAGCACATGAAGGTTTCATGCTTGGTTACGGAAAGGACTCGCACACCTACAGAGTCTTCAACAACGTTCTTCACATGGTTGTTGAAACTGTAGATGTGCGGTTCGATAAAACTAATGGCTCGCAAAGAGAGCACCTACCTTCTGTGATAGATGAACCAACACCTGAGGAATCTATCAAGTTCAAGGCTACTGAAGATGTCATTCCTACCGAAGAATCTGCTAAAGAATTCATTCCAGAACGTGAAGAACGTCGAGCTGATGCACCTGAAGAAAATGGTGCTGAGGAAAATGGTCCTGAAGAAAATGCTGATCAAATTCCTCGACGACAACCCGCTCATCCTCGCGTTGCAAACAAAGTGCAGATTGAGAAAATCATTAATGACATTGAAGCACCAGGTCCTCTCACACGCTCAAGAGCTTCACATTTATCTAACTTTTGTGGGCACTTTGCTTTTGTATCTATCACAGAGCCCACTAAGGTAGATGAAGCATTTATGGAGCCTGAGTGGATTCAAGCTATGCAAGAAGAATTACATCAATTTGAGCTCAACAACGTCTGGGAACTGGTCAAACATCCAGATCCTCGCAAGCACAATATCATAGGCACAAAGTGGATCTACCGCAACAAGCAAGATGAAAATGGCCTTGTGGTGAGGAATAAGGCACGGCTTGTAGCTCAAGGCTACACACAGGTTGAAGGAATTGATTTTGATGAAACCTTTGCACCTGTTGCTAGACTTGAGGCCATTCGCATATTACTTGCTTATGCTAACCATCATGATTTCACCTTATATCAAATGGATGTGAAAAGTGCATTCCTCAATGGTAAGCTTGAGGAAGAAGTATATGTTGCTCAACCCCCAGGTTTTGAAGATCCAAAGCATCCTGACAAAGTCTTCAGACTCAATAAGGCCCTCTATGGCCTCAAGCAGGCCCCTCGGGTGTGGTATGATACTTTGAAGGAATTCCCCATGAAGAAAGGCTTCAAACCCGGTTCACTTGACCCAACTCTTTTCAGTAAGTCTTATGATGGTGAATTGTTTGTGTGCCAAATATATGTTGATGATATTATCTTTGGCTGTACTGAGAACGTTACAGTGATGAATTTGCCTATATGACGAGTGAAGAATATTAAATGTATATGATGGGAGAGTTGAAATTCTTTTTAGGTCTTCAAATTCGTCAACAGCACAATGGCATATTCATATCTCAGGAGAAGTACCTCAAGGATGTACTGAGGAAATTCGGCATGCAAGATTGCAAAGGGGTCAAAATTCCAATGCCCACAAATGGCCATCTATGCACTGATGAAAATGGTATTGACTTCGATCAAAAGGTATACCGCTCCATGATTGGTTCTCTATTGTATTTATGTGCATCTAGGCCAGATATTATGCTTAGTGTTTGCATGTGTGCCCGATTTCAAGCTACACCGAAGGAATCACACCATAAGGCTGTGAAGCATATTCTTCGATATCTAGCTCACACACCAACACTTGGACTATGGTACCCCAAGGGCTCGGCTTTTGATCTCATTAGATATCCAGACTCTGACTATGCTGGTGATCGTGTGGACCGCAAGTCAACATCTGGCACATGTCATTTCCTCGGAAGATCTTTGGTCTGTTGGTCCTCGAAGAAACAGAACTGCGTATTACTGTCTACTGCTGAAGCTGAGTACATTGCTGCTGGTTCTTGTTGTGCTCAATTGTTGTGGATGAAGCAAACTCTCAAGGACTACGGCGTCAATGTGAAGAATGTGCCTCTCTACTGATGAGGACATAGACCTGGGATAGGGTAATAGGCCTGACCTATACCTCCTACCTAAGGTCCTTGTCCTAGAAGCAAAGAGGTTCAGGAGTAAATAGAGGGGACCCAACGAAGGTGTCGAATGCAATCCACTCGACCTACCGTTCACTCGACGACCCCCCATGTTTATGTCACTCGACCACTAAATCACTCGACGTGCAGAAGACCTAAAGCCACTCCGCGCAGCAACGGTCGGGCATTTACTCTTAGACTTAATAGTCATTTATATTACTTTACTACAGACGTTACTTGTAACGCTCCTTCTTTATGAACATTGAACTCCTTGTAACGTGGGCTGGCTGGGGTCCTGGCGCACTCTATATAAGCCACCCCCCTCCACTGGCACAAGGGTTCGCACCCCCTGTAACACACACGCATATAATCCAGTCAACCGCCTCCGGGCTCCGAGACGTAGGGATGTTACTTCCTCCGAGAAGGGCCTGAACTCGTAAAACTCGTGCGTACAACTTCTCCATAGCTAGGACCTTGCCTTTACATCCCTACCCCCCATTCTACTGTCAGACTTAGAACCACGACAGTTGGCGCCCACCGTGGGGCAGGTGTTTTAGCGACTTGTTGGAGAAGTTGCAATTTTTCCGATCCCCATCAGCATGGTTTCAGGTGGAGGATTGACCGAGGGCCGCGAGATCCGTCTCGGCGCGCTCGTGTTCGTCGCCGACGACTCCGCTTGGCTCCAAGAGGCTCCACTCGATGTCGAGGCGCTCCCCGTCCGCGGGGCAACGCACTTTCGCGCGTGCGTCCGTGGCGTCCTCCTGCGGCAGCCGTCGACCCAGTATCGGTCGGCTCCTGTGGCGTCTTCACTCCCTGCAGCCCGCCGGCACAAGCGTTCCGGTCGGTCGAGGCTCCAGCGGTGGGTGAGGCACGCGGTGGCTCGCCAGTCGGCCACCCCTCAAGTTGCGGCAATCGAGCCCGACGAAACTCTCTATGGCCTGTTCGACTGGCTCCGTTGAGACTGCATCCGAGTGCGACAGCAGTGACCCTGCGGCGGAAGTCCTGATGGTCAACGGACCGCGCAGTCCTCCTGGCTTCCCCCGCGTCGACGGTGGTGATGGCGGAGGCGATCCGTCGCGTGCCCACGAGGAGTACCGCCCCGAGCCCCTCTCTTTGCAGCAGAGGGAAGAACTTCCCCGCCGTAACATGGATGCACTTCACACTCCTATCGTTGGAGAAACCCCCGAGGCCCGGGCCTTGGAGGAGGTGCGCCTGGCCAACTTGGCCAGGCGCACTCGAGTGGAGAATCTCCAGCACGCACTCGACGAGTGTGCTCGGCAGCGAGTTCCTGAATCCAGTAGACGTCAACTCTTTCCGCCTCCAATCCAGGTATATCAAACTCCGATCCAGAATCTCACGGCTGCTGCCCGAATAGCAGAATCGATTCAGCCTTCCCATTCGGAGGCTGGTAGGAGTTTGATGCAGATCCGAGCTTTGCTCCGGGCGGCGGGGGAGCAGAACACAGCAGTGTCACAGTCTCAGAATAGGATTCATAGTAGATCTGTGATGGCAGACACAGTTCAGTCGGCTCACAGCCCAAGATCGCCTCCAAGGCATGAGGGACATGGAGATCGACAGGATCAGTACAGGAACCGCAAGCAATATGATCATCGTCGAGTACCCATGCCTCCCCCAAGGAGTGGGTCATACGCGCCTCGGCAACACAATGACAGACGCCCTCACAGTGGTGGGCGAATGATTCCAGTCGACCCCCGGGAGCCGGGCTTTGACGCGAGATCCATTCTCGTTCAAGGTCTGGTTGACAGGAACAGAGCACACAGAGATGGCCACGATAGAGATTACCCAACCGGCAGCAGGGTGCATGTTTCGGGTCCCGAGTGTTTCAGCAGAGCCATCAGAGGAGCAGTGATTCCTCCCAACTTTAGGTTGGCGACTGGAGTCAGCAAGTTCACTGGTGAGTCCAAGCCTGACACTTGGCTTGAGGACTACCGAGTGGATGTGCAGATTGGTGGTGGAAATGATGAAGTGGCCATGAAACACCTTCCTCTGATGTTAGAGGGCTCGGCCAGAGCGTGGTTGAATCAGCTAGCACCTGGCAGTATTTATAGCTGTGAAGAGCTCGCTCGGGTGTTTGTCAGAACATTTGAAGGTACATGCAAACGACCAGCAGGGCTGACAGAGTTACAGTCTTGTGTACAGAAGTCGAATGAAACTTTGAGAGATTATATCCAGAGATGGATCACGTTGCACCACACGGTGGAGAATGTGTCTGATCACCAAGCAGTTTGTGCCTTCAAGGAAGGCGTCAAGTATCGGGAATTGAATCTGAAGTTCGGTCGGACCGGAGATATGTCTCTGAGTGGAATGATGGAAATTGCCACCAAGTATGCTAATGGTGAAGAGGAGGATCGGCTCCGGAGTGGCAAGCACAAAACATTCGCCCACGAAACCGGGGGAGGGAACTCCAGTCGGAAGCAAAAGCGCAAAGCCGAGCCAGCTGCTCCCGGAGAAGCCTTAGCCGTGACTCAAGGAAAGTTCAAGGGGAAGCCCAAAGGGCCATGGAACCCCAAGAAGGTAAAAGATCAAGATGGAAATGATGTGTTGGATTTACCGTGCCACATTCACACCAAAAAAGACGAGGAGGGTAATCTCATTTACCCGAAGCATACCACTCGACAATGTCGGCTCCTGATCCAGCAATTCCGAGAGAAACAGTCCAAAGAGAAAGAGAAAGAATCAGACAAGGTTGAGGATAAGGAAGAGGACGATGATGGTTACCCCCACGTCAATTCAACTCTGATGATTTTTGCTGATGTTGAGAGCAAAAGTCGACTGAAAGTCATCAACAGAGAAGTGAACATGGTCGCCCCAGCGACGCCCAGTTATTTGAAGTGGTCTCAGACTGCCATTACATTCGACTAGTCTGATCACCCAACACACATGGCCACCCCTGGAAGGCAAGCATTGGTGGTCGACCCAATTGTCGAAGGCACTCAGTTGACTAAGGTTCTGATGGACGGTGGCAGTGGCCTGAATATAATGTATGCGGATACCTTGAAAGGAATGGGCATTCTGATGTCCAGACTCAGTGAAAGCAATATGAGTTTCCATGGGGTTATTCCTGGCAAGAAGGCTGAGTCACTCGGCCAGATCGCCCTTGATGTGGTTTTCGGTGATTCCAAGAATTACCGCAAAGAAAAGTTGACGTTTGAAGTCGTCGATTTCCAGAGTGCTTATCATGCTATTCTGGGCAGGCCGGCTTATGCACGTTTTATGGCTCGACCATGCTACATGTACCTCAAATTGAAGATGCCTGGTCCCAAAGGAGTGATCACTATCACTGGCAATCGGAAGAAGGTAGAAGAGTGCTTCCAGAAGGGCTCAAAGATCGCCGATGCACAAATGGCAGTAGTGGAATTGCAGGAGTATCAAAAGAATACAAATCCGAGTGATTTGTTGCGAGCTAAGAAGCCTGCCACCGATTCAGCATTTCAGTCGTCTGGTGAAACGAAGCCGATTCATATTCACCTGACCGATCCCAATGCTGCTTCGACTCACATTTCGACAACACTCGACTCCAAATAGGAAGAAGCGCTCATCCAGTTCCTCCGTGAGAACTGGGACATCTTTGCATGGAAACCTTCTGACATGCCAGGTGTTCCCAGGGGGCTGGCTGAGCACCGTTAGCGAGTCGACCCAAAAGTGAAACCAGTCAAAGAACATCTTCGATGGTCCGCCGTACAGAAGAGAAAAGCGATCGGTGAAGAAGTAGCTCGGCTCCTAGCAGCTGAGTTTATCCGAGAGATTTACCACTCCGAGTGGCTAGCCAATGTTGTCATGGTCCCCAAGAAGGACGACTCACTTCGCATGTGCATTGACTTCAAGCATATCAATCGGGCCTGCCCGAAAGATCACTTTCCTCTCCCCCGCATCGATCAAATAGTCGACTCGACTACAGGGTGTGAGCGCTTGTCCTTTTTGGACGCTTATTCCGGGTATCATCAGATCCGACTGTATGGACCCGATGAGATAAAAACAGCTTTCATCACTCCATTTGGGTGCTTCTGTTATGTCACCATGCCATTCGGCCTGAAGAATGCTGGAGCCACATTTATGAGGATGATTCAGAAGTGTTTACTCACTCAAATCAATCGAAATGTGGAAGCATACATGGATGACATTGTGGTCAAGTCACGTAAAGGTTCCGACCTGCTGGCTGACCTTGCTGAAACTTTTGCCAACCTCAGAAGGTATGATATCAAGCTTAATCCATCAAAGTGCACATTCGGAGTTCCGGGCGGAAAATTACTCGGTTTTCTCATTTCCGAACGAGGGATCGACGCTAACCCAGAGAAAGTTGGTGCCATTCTCCGAATGAAACGCCCTGTGCGTGTGCACGATGTTCAGAAGCTTACGAGTTGTTTGGCCGCCTTAAGTCGATTCATTTCTCGCCTCGGTGAAAAGGCATTGCCTCTTTACCGACTAATGAAGAAGTCTGATAAGTTCGAGTGGACTCCTGAAGCTGATGCAGCATTTGCAGAGCTCAAAGCCCTGCTTTCCACCCAGCCGGTGCTTGCTGCCCCAATCAGCAAAGAGCCTTTACTGCTTTACATTGCAGCCACTGGACAAGTCGTCAGTACAGTACTTACGGTCGAGCGGGAAGAAGAAGGAAAAGCCCATAAAGTTCAGCGCCCAGTATATTATGTTTCTGAAGTTTTGACTCCATCAAAGCAAAGATATCCACATTATCAGAAGCTTGTTTATGGGATTTATATGACCACGAAGAAGGTTGCACATTATTTCTCTGACCACTCCATTACAGTCGTCAGCGACGCTCCATTATCAGAGATTCTGAACAACAGAGATGCAACTGGTCGAGTGGCAAAGTGGGAGATTGAACTTCTTCCCTTGGATATCAAGTTTGAGGCAAAGAAAGCTATCGAGTCCCAAGCAATAGCAGATTTCCTCGCTGAGTGGATCGAACAGCAACTGCCGACTCAAGTCCACTCGGAGCACTGGACCATGTTCTTTGATGGTTCCAAGATGCTGAATGGTTCCGGTGCTGGGGTGGTACTGGTATCTCCCCGAGGAGACAAGCTCAGATATGTTCTCTAGATTTACTTTGATTCTTCCAATAACGAAGCCGAATATGAAGCACTCTTATATGGGTTACGTATGGCCATCTCACTCGGCGTCTGTCGCCTCATGGTCTACGGGGACTCAGATTTGGTAGTCAATCAAGTGATGAAGGAGTGGGACGTCAGAAGCCCAGCTATGACTGGTTACTGGAATGCGGTGAGGAAGTTGGAAAAGAAATTTGAGGGGTTAGAGCTCCATCATATACCCCGACTGAAAAATCAAGCAGCAGATGATCTAGCAAAGATAGATTCCAAGAGGGAAGGCATTCCCAGCAACGTGTTTTTGGAACACATTCATACACCTTCAGTTCAAGAAGATCCTTTCACTGAAGAGCCCCCGCAGCCTAAGAGCGCCACAGATCCGACTGAAGTCGAAGTCCCGGCCGTGGTCGACCTGATCATGGAGGTTTTGGTCATCACTCCCGACTGGACAGTGCCATACATTGCGTATATCCTTAGGAAAGAACTCCCAGAGGATGAAGAAGAGGCTCGATAGATCGTCCGTCGATCCAAAGCCTTTACTGTGATAAAAGGACAACTGTTTAGGGAAAGTGTAACCGGAGTCAGCCAGAAATGCATCACACCGGAAGAAGGTCGAGTGATCCTCAATGACATCCACTCGGGGACCTGTGGCCAAAGCACTCGGACCATTGTGGCCAAAGCATACCGAGCCGGATTTTATTGGCCATGAGCAAATGAAATGGCGAAAGATATAGTCGACAAATGTGAAGGCTGCCAGTTTTACTCCAATATTTCCCACAAGCCCGCGTCAGCCCTGAAGACTATTCCACTCGTCTGGCCCTTTGCTGTTTGGGGATTGGATATGGTTGGACCCCTGAGGACTGGTAGGAGCGGCTTCACTCATGTGCTTGTAGCAGTCGACAAGTTTACCAAATGGATTGAAGCCAAGCCTATCAAGAATCTTGAAGCCAGTACTGCCGTCAGCTTCATCAGAGAATTGACATTCAGATATGGAGTTCCGCACAGCATCATCACTGACAACGGGTCGAACTTTGATTCTGATGAGTTCAGAGCCTTCTGTGCTTCCCAAGGCACACGAGTCGACTATGCTTCAGTCGCCCACCCCCAGTCGAATGGACAAGCAGAAAGAGCAAATGGCTTGATTCTCAAAGGACTGAAACCCCGACTGATGCGTGATCTCAAGCACGCAGCAGGTGCCTGGGTTGATGAACTTCCATCCATTCTTTGGGGATTGAGGACAACTCCCAATCGGTCGACTGGCCGAACTCCATTCTTCTTGGTTTATGGAGCTGAAGCTGTCCTACCGAGTGACTTGCTTCACAATGCACCCCGAGTCGAGCTCTTCTCTGAAGATGAAGCAGAACAGGCCCGGCAGGATGCAGTCGATCTCCTAGAGGAGGAAAGAGAGATGGCCTTAATTCGGTTGACCATTTATCAGCAAGACTTGCGTCGATTCCATGCCAGAAACGTAAGGGGCCGAGCCTTTCAAGAGGGAGACTTGGTTCTTCGAGTGGATCAGCAGAAACCACACAAGCTCGCCCCTGCTTGGGAAGGTCCCTTCATTGTCACCAGAGTTCTCCACAATGGAGCATATCATCTTTACAATGTCGAGCATCAGAAAGACGAGCCACGGGCTTGGAACGCGGAGCTGCTCCGCCCCTTTTATACTTAAATACTCATTCGGATGAGATGTAATAAGAAATACCTTTGTAGTTTGTTTATCAAAGACAAGAGCTTTACAGTCTTCCTAAATGGTTGTTGTTACTTTTGTTTGCGTCTGAAATCCCCCAGTGGGTGACTTTGCCGCGGATCCATTTCGCCTAAGTTTGAAAAATCCTACCGAGTGATGAGCAAGCCTCTCACTCGGGGGCTTAGCCACGAATCCGTTTCGCCTAAGTTTGAAAAATCCTACCGAGTGGTGAGCAAGCCTCTCCTCGGGGGCTTAGCTACAGTCCAGTACTCGCCTAAGTTTGTAAAATCCTACCGAGTGATGAGCAAGCCTCTCACTCGGGGGCTTAGCTGCAGTCCAGTACTCGCCTAAGTTTGTAAAATCCTACCGAGTGGTGAGCAACCCTCCCACTCGGGGGCTTAGCTGCAGTCCAGTACTCGCCTAAGTTTGTAAAATCCTACCGAGTGGTGAGAAACCCTCCCACTCGGGGGCTTAGCTGCAGTCCAGTACTCGCCTAAGTTTGTAAAATTCTACCGAGTGGTGAGCGACCCTCCCACTCGGGGGCTTAGCTGCAGTCCAGTACTCGCCTAAGTTTGTAAAATCCTACCGAGTGGTGAGCAACCCTCCCACTCAGGGCCTTAGCTGCAGTCCAGTACTCGCCTAAGTTTGTAAAATCCTACCGAGTGGTGAGCAACCCTCCCACTCGGGGGCTTGCTGCAGTCCAGTACTCACCTAAGTTTGTAAAATCCTACCGAGTGGTGAGCAACCCTCCCACTCGGGGGCTTAGCTGCAGTCCAGTAGTCGCCTAAGTTTGTAAAATCCTACCGAGTGGTGAGCAACCCTCCCACTCGGGGGCTTAGCTGCAGTCCAGTACTCGCCTAAGTTTGTAAAATCCTACCGAGTGATGAGCAACCCTCCCACTCGGGGGCTTAGCTGCAGTTCAGTACTCGCCTAAGTTTGTAAAATCCTACCGAGTGGTGAGCAACCCTCCCACTCGGGGGCTTAGCTGCAGTCCAGTACTCGCCTAAGTTTGTAAAATCCTACCGAGTGATGAGCAAACCTCCCACTCGGAGGCTTAGCTGCAGTCTAGTACTCGCCTAAGTTTGAAGTCCATCCCCATCCGCAAGGATGACGAAGTGCAGGTCGACTGCAACCTTCTCCTTCGGAGCTGCGCCACAAGTACAATGTGCGCTCCATCCCTACCCGCAAGGACGACGAGGTGCAGGTCGACTGCAACCTTCTCCTTCGGAGCTGCGCCACAAGTACAATGTGCGCTCCATCCCTATCCGCAAGGATGACGAGGTACAGGTCGACTGTAACCTTCTCCTTCGGAGCTGCGCCACAAGTACAATGTGCGCTCCATCCCTATCCGCAAGGACGACGAGGTATAGGTCGACTGTAACCTTCTCCTTCGGAGCTGCGCCACAAGTACAACGTGTGCTCCCTCCCTATCCGCAAGGACGACGAGGTGCAGGTCGACTGCGACCTTCTCCTTCGGAGCTGCGCCTTAAGTACAATAGCTGCATCTCAAGTACAAAGATTATGCCAATTGAAGAAGAAAAATCCACTCGAAGGCAAACACAAGCATATTCAGAGATAAACCAAGTTCAGATAAATCCTAAAGTTCCGAACGACGGATCAAAAGTATTCGAGCATCAAGCCCAAAGAAGTTTAACGATCACACAATCACTCGGCATTCCGAGGCAAATAAAGGTGGAGCATAATGTTTTTCGGTCACGCGTTAGGAGAAGGACTGGCTGGGTCGCAGAAACTGTCAAGGTCTATGCTGTCTGCAATACGAGTGGCAGCATCAAGGAAAGTGTCCATGAAGGATTGGAAGGTGTGCCTCTTTGTGTTAGCAACTTTGAGCTCCGCCAGCTTGTCTTCTTTGACGTCTTTGCAGTGCACTTGGACCAAGGACAACGCGACATCAGCGCCACAACGAGCAGATGACTTTTTCCACTCTTGCACTCGGTCAGGTATTTGATTCAGTCGAGCCATCCGAGACTCGAGGTCTTGAGACAGTTCCGCCTGAGGCCAGAGTTTAGCATCAACCCGAGTCATCGCTGCCTTCAGGCGAGCAAGATAAGCAACCGCGCTGTCCATGCGAGATTCCAACCGCAGCACATTCATCGCAACATCATCCTTGACTGGACAATTTATGGGATCGAGACCCGTCTCGACCCGCCCAGTTTCCGCTTCAAAGTCTTGGCAAAGCTCTACACAGTCGAGTAAATGATGAGTCGATGATATAATCAAGCTGGACAGTCGACCGTAATAAGTTAGTCAATCATCAGCACCTTCAAGTTTTAGGACCAGCTTTGCAGCAAGCTGGCCCAGATAAGACTCCAACTCGCCCTTCTTGGCCTTGAGGCTCCCAAGCTCGTCAGTCAGCCTGTCGTTGTCTTTCTTCAGTCGCTCGACCTCCCGATTGGCGTCAGAGACATCAATCTTCAGTTTGGAGTTCTCCTCTTCTAACTTGCCGATTGAAGCAAGCTTCTTGTCAGCAAGTGTCGTTTTCTCTCGCGCTTCCTTCTGTGCAGCAGCAAGATCCAGATCCTTCTTCTCCAAAGCTGTTGGGGAACGTAGTAATTTCAAAAAATTTCCTATGCACACACAAGATCATGGTGATGCATAGCAACGAGAGGGGAGAGTGTTGTCCACGTACCCCCGTAGACCGACAGCGGAAGCGTTATCACAACGCGGTTGATGTAGTCGTACGTCTTCACGATCCGACCGATCAAGTACCGAACGTACGGCACCTCCGAGTTCTACACACGTTCAGCTCGATGACGTCCCTCGAACTCCGATCCAGCCGAGTGTTGAGGGAGAGTTTCGTCAGCACGACGGCGTGGTGACGATGATGATGTTCCACCGACGCAGGGCTTCGCCTAAGCTCCGCAACGGTATTATCGAGGTGTAATATGGTGGAGGGGGGCACCGCACACGGCTAAGAGATCTCAAGGATCAATTGTTGTGTCTCTGGGGTGCCCCCTGCCCCCGTATATAAAGGAGCAAGGGGGAGGCAGCCGGCCAAGGGGAGAGGCGCGCCATAGGGGGGAGTCCTACTCCCACCGGGAGTAGGACTACTCCTTTCCTTGTGGGAGTAGGAGAAGGGAAGGGGGAAGGAGAAAGAAGGAAGGGTGCGCCCCCCTTCCCTAGTCCAATTCGGACCAGACCATGGGGAGGGGTGCGGCCACCTTTTGAGGCCTTTCTCTCCTTTCCCGTATGGCCCATTAAGGACCAATACGAATTCCCGTAACTCTCCGGTACTCCGAAAAATACCAGAATCACTCGGAACCTTTCCGAAGTCCGAATATAGTCGTCCAATATATCAATCTTTATGTCTCGACCATTTCGAGACTCCTCGTCATATCCCCGATCTCATCCGGGACTCCGAACTCCTTCGGTACATCAAAACTCAATAAAACTGTCATCGTAACGTTAAGCGTGCGGACCCTACGGGTTCGAGAACTATGTAGACATGACCGAGACACGTCTCCGGTCAATAACCAAGAGCGGGACCTGGATGCCCATATTGGCTCCCACATATTCTACGAAGATCTTTATCGGTCAGACCGCATAACAACATACATTTGTTCCCTTTGTCACCGGTATGTTACTTGCCCGAGATTTGATCGTCGGTATCTCGATACCTAGTTCGATATCGTTACCGGCAAGTCTCTTTACTCGTTCCGTAACACATCATCCGGCAACTAACTCATTAGTCACAATGCTTGCAAGGCTTATAGTGATGTGCATTACCGAGTGGGCCCAGAGATACCTCTCCGACAATTGGAGTGACAAATCCTAATATCGAAATACGCCAACCCAACAAGTACCTTTGGAGACACCTGTAGAGCACCTTTATAATCACCCATTTACGTTGTGACGTTTGGTAGCACACAAAGTGTTCCTCCGGTAAACGGGAGTTGCATAATCTCATAGTCATAGGAACATGTATAAGTCATGAAGAAAGCAATAGCAACATACTAAACGATCGGGTGCTAAGCTAACGGAATGGGTCATGTCAATCACGTCATTCTCCTAATGAGGTGATCTCGTTAATCAAATGACAACTTATGTCTATGGCTAGGAAACATAACCATCTTTGATTAACGAGCTAGTCAAGTAGAGGCATACTAGTGACACTCTGTTTGTCTATGTATTCACACATGTATTATGTTTTCGGTTAATACAATTCTAGCATGAATAATAAACATTTATCATGATATAAGGAAATAAATAATAACTTTATTATTGCCTCTAGGGCATATTTCCTTCAAAAGCCTGCTTCATTTTCTCTAAAGAAATAACATTCTTCAGACAGGCTTGGAGTTGACAGTTTTCACTACATACATCTGCTCGAGTGGAGTCACTCGGTTCAAAAATGGAAAGGAAAAGGGCCGGCAGTGAGAAAGACAGTTGACGATTGGTTACCTCCCATGGCAGCTACTTCATCACGAGCAGTCTTGAGATTCTTCTGGGCCAATTCCAGATCAAGGTTGAGGCTGATTTGCTGCTTGTTCATTGCGGAAAGCTGAGCCCCAAGATCACAAGATTTCTGCAGTTTAAGCCATATCAGTTGCCGAGATAAAAAGACATCACAGTGATAGCTACTCTAAGACTACCGCCGAATCAAACACTCAACGGCAGTCTCGGGGACTACACCCAGTGGGTGCACTTGGCGTGCCCCCACTGGTTTGAATAAACACTCGACATGGTCTGCCCAGTGCGAGAGTAAAAAAAAAACAGTTCTCAGACCATAGTTGACCGCCCGCAGTCAACCATGGTCTCGGGGACTACACCCAGTGGGTGCACTTAGCGTGCCCCCACTGGCTCTGGTGTCATTCGACCTGGTCAGTCCAGACTGAGTGACAAAATTCGGCTTCTCAGACCACAGTCGACTGCCCGCAGTCAACTATAGTCTTGGGGACTACACCCAGTGGGTGCACTAAGAGTGCCCCCACTAGTTCAAAGATTCAATCCAAGACGACTCAAATTGACTCGTGCAACTTCAAAACAGTCACACCCCAGTGGGTGATCGGACGAGAAATATGATCAATCGGAAATCAACTAACCTGGACATTGGTATGTAGAGCAGCTCCGGCGTTGAAGGCCACCTGACTGGTCTCGTGCACCACTTTCATTTTCCCCATCACAAGGTTCAACTGAAGAAGAGCTTCCTTCGCGGCAGACGGTGGGTCGTCCGGGGTTTGATACGCAGTGAAAAGCGATGATGGCAGAGCAGTCAGAGCAATCGCTGGGTCTGATGCGTGGGGTTGTATTGGTACAGCAGAAGTCTGGGCAGCCGATCCTGATGGGCAATCAGTCGACAGCGGGATAGCGAAAGTGACGTTGGTACGTGCCGGATCTGATGATCGTTCGACTGCCGTCCCAGGCGTCTCAGTCGACTGAGGAACCTGGGCCTTAGGCGCTTTCCCGCTCAGTTCCTTGTCCCTCCTCCTCCTTCCCCTCAGCGGTACTTCTTCTTCATTGTCCGGGAGCACAACACCGTCCCGTGGCGCTGCAACAAACAGACAAAGTCAAGGAGATAGCTGACAAACAATCCAGTCGTCGAAATAAACTCGAGTCGGGCAGACTTACTGGCTTTGGAGGTAGCTGCGTCGTCGGTTTCCTCGTTGTCTGGGGTCTTGTCGATATCCATATCAGTCGCAGCTGAGGCCGGGCTGTAAAGGTTCATCATCCACTCGGTCAGTACAAGAGAATCGGTCAGAACAAGAAAATACGGGGAGAACATTTACCCAGAAGCAACAGGAACGTCCATCTTGATCCTAGGCAAGGTCTTCCGAGCCTTCGAAGGATTGATCTTGGGCTACTTGGTGACCTTCTCAGCCAATTCTGGAGTCGAAGACCGAGCGCGCTTTTGAGAGGGAGCGCTCGAGGCCACAGCCTTGCCGCGCCTGCCCGCGGGATCATGGTGCTGCTTGGATCGACGTTCAGAACGAGGTGGTGAGTCGGCTACCTCCTCGTCGTCCGACTCATCACTCTCATCTTCATCATCGTCGGCTGGTGACTCCCACTCGCCGCTCTCCTCCGCGCTGTCCTCGCCTTCATGGTACTGCTCCAGAGCTTGTTCGCCATTGGGCATTGAGTACATCTTTGTATAAATCTAGAAAACAAGGAGCCGAGTGGAAATCAGTCGGATCAACAAACAGTCAGAAAACATCCAAATTCAATCAGTTGTAATGGCCAAACCTTGTCTGGCTGGTTGCTGTCGCTGAAAGGTTTGACTCTCCTGGCGCCCCTGGGGTTGTCCTTGTTCCCGATGATGCCACTCAGCCACTCGGCCACTGTTTTGGCCGTCACCTCCTCCGGATGAACCCGAGCGGTATCACCAGCACCGGAATACATCCACATGGAGTGGTCACGAGCTTGGAGTGGTTGAATGCGCCGACTGAGGAACACCTCCAGCAGATCCATGCCGGTGACACCTTAGTTGATCAGTTGAACTACCCTCTCGACAACCATGCCTGTCTCCGCCTTCTCCACGGCGGTCACTTTCAACGAAGATGGAGTCTGAACACGATCAAAAGAGAAAGGGGGAAGTCCAGTCGAGTGGCCTGGGGTCGCGATATCCTGGCAATAGAACCAGGTCGACTGCCAGCCCCTGACCGACTCAGGAAGAGTCATCGAAGGGAAGGAACTCCTCTTCCTCTTCTGAATACCTAGACCCCCACACATCTAGATAACATGGGTTTTCTCGTCGTTCGAGTTCGCTTTCTTCACTGTTTGGGAGCGGATAGTGAAAATGTGCTTAAAAAGACCCCAGTGCGGTCGACACCCCAGGAAATTCTCGCACATGGACACAAATGCGGCAAGATATGTGATGGTGTTGGGAGTGAAATGATGGAGTTGAGCCCCGAAGAAATTCAAGAAACCTCGAAAGAAGGGGTGTGGAGGAAGCGAGAAGCCGCGGTCGACATGAGTGGCGAGCAGAACACACTCACCCGGTCGCGGCTGTGGCTCCGTTTCCCCCTCCGGCAGCCGCGCAGACTTATGGACGATCAGCCCTAGCTCGGCCATATTGTCCAAGTCTTCCTGCTAGAGTGAGGATCGGATCCAATCTCCCTGGATCCAACCCGACGGCAGCCCCGAGCACGATGAAGATCCCCGATTCGCTTTCTTGCTTTTCGCCGCCCCCGTCGCCTTCTTCGCGCGTTCCAGCGCCACCGTTTTCTCCTTCCCCATGGCGGCGGAGCGGCTGCGTCAAGAGTGGAGAAGCCGGACGAGGTAAAGGAGCGAGAGGAAGAAGAAGGAGAATGGGCGCACACAGTGCGGACGCCTCGACCTCGCCGCTTTTAAGGGCCTAATTCCGAGTGGCTGACGCGTGGGTCCGGGCGATCCTGTCAAATCCCTTAACAGTCGCACACGAGATACGTGGCGAAAAAGGTGGCGCGGAAATTGAAACGCCCTACTTATCTACTCCGCTTACCACGGCGCGCTCCGCCTGGCGCGCTTCCACCAAAATTTCAAATCCCGCGAAATCCGGGATCCTCTACAACCGATCACGCCAAAGATTCCATGTCAAAGATAACACTCGACGGATGACGTTATAAAACCAGTCGGTCATTTCTGAATCAATCAAGGCAACTGAAACGAAGCCGAAGTTCCAACAACTGGCATCCATTTGGAGATGAAAGCAAGAGCCAGAGCAAGATCAACTTCAACCTTCTTTTCACTCGGACCTCAATCCATTCGGGGGCTAATGATGAGGACATAGACCTGGGATAGGGTAATAGCCTGACCTATACCTCCTACCTAAGGTCCTTGTCCTAGAAGCAAAGAGGTTCAGGAGTAAATAGAGGGGACCCAATGAAGGTGTCGAATGCAATCCACTCGACCTACCGTTCACTCGACGACCCCCCATGTTTATGTCACTCGACCACTAAATCACTCGACGTGCAGAAGACCTAAAGCCACTCCGCGCAGCAACGGTCGGGCATTTACTCTTAGACTTAATAGTCATTTATATTACTTTACTACAGACGTTACTTGTAACGCTCCTTCTTTATGAACATTGAACTCCTTGTAACGTGGGCTGGCTGGGGTCCTGGCGCACTCTATATAAGCCACCCCCTCCACTGGCACAAGGGTTCGCACCCCCTGTAACACACACGCATATAATCCAGTCGACCACCTCCGGGCTCCGAGACGTAGGGCTGTTACTTCCTCCGAGAAGGGCCTGAACTCGTAAAACTCGTGCGTACAGCTTCTCCATATCTAGGACCTTGTCTTTACATCCCTACCCCCATTCTACTGTCAGACTTAGAACCACGACATCTACTGTGACAATGAGAGTGCCATCAAGATTGCTCACAACCCAGTTCAGCATCCGAAGACAAAGCACATTCAGATTCGTCATCATTTTCTTCGTGATCATGTGTTGAAGGGCGACATTTTTATTGAGCATGTGAAGACTGAAGAACAGCTAGCCGATATCTTCACAAAGCCCTTGGATGAGAAGAGATTTAGCAAGTTGCGGTGTGAGCTAAATATCTTAGAATCTTCGAATGTTCTTTGGAAAGGACACTCATCCTAACACTTATGCAAAATTCATGACTTAGATGTGCAACACATGAAGAAAAGTTTTTCTTCAATCAATGAAGATTAACAATCTAAGTGTGAAGAAATTAATGAAGAATTTGATTTTCAGAGCCCTACGACAATTGTACGCGGTGTCTGAAATCATCATTCTTATACGGTGGGTCACGCCACCACCAAAAGTTGAAAATCTTCAATTTGAGTTTTTTTCCTCAGTTTTGAAATTCCTCAGTTGTTCATGTTCTTCAACTTTGCATTGTCTTCACTGTTTCCGTCGTTTTTCTTCATTGGTTATATATATATGAGTTTATGTCCTCTACAGCATTCACTTATTGCTATTTCTTCAAGTAGCTTTTTCTGCCAAGTGAATGTGATCGGACCCTTCCCCCTCTATGCTAAACTCAACCCAATCTATTCACAAATTCTTCATGCGCGTTCTATTTGAAACTCATTCAAAATCTTCACTATATCCTTGTCAGCTGAAGAATTTGCGAATGGAACTTTTAACTTATCTTATCTAAATTTTCGGCTTTGCCGCTCAAACCGTTCCGCATCCCACGAAAACACTTATCTATTCATCCACGATCTCACACGATCTCCACTTCTCAGTACGTGGGTGACACATGTCAAGCGAATGAGAAGGGTCAGGGGCACGTTCGTCCAATTTCTTCGGGCGAACAGTTTTTCACCGTGGCTATAAATACCCCTCCCCTTCCTCACTTCTCTTTTACTCCGCTCGACCTCTCGCCAGCTCGAGCTTATCAAACCCTAGCGTCGCCGCTACTTCATCGTCGCCGGTGAGGAAGAGCTTCACTGCCTCGACCTCGTCGCCGTCGTACTCGCGCCGGCTGCGGATTTCTTCACTCCGCCGCCGCCGTAGCTGTCTTCCTCAGCCGAGTTAGGGCGTGGAAGATCTGAACTGATGAACTTCACATCTACACCTCTCAGTTCGTCGTGTTCTTCATCCAGGGTAAATTAAAGTTTACTTTTACTGCCCTCTTTGATTCAAATGATTACTGCAAAATCTTCAAAGGTGTTTTTCTTTAAATCTTCACACACTAAACACCTCACATGTCATCCGTTCTTGATTCATTTCTCTAAGCTATATTTTTCTTCAAGATTCCTCAGTTGTGTGGATTTCTGATCTGTACAACTCTGGAACCTAAGACAAGGAACGCTTAGTGAAATTCTTCAAGACTCATCTGGTCAAATTCCTCAAACTTGTTCTTTTTGAAAAACCTCTGAGAACGCATATGACCTCTCCAAATTCCTCGCAACTATACTCTGTTCACAGGTACTCATGTCAGCTACTGAATCACTAGGTTCTCATCAACTTAACTCATTTGTAGCGTTCCTCGAAGAAAAGTTGCATACATCTTCAGAGAATTCCATTGTTCAAATTCCTCATCTGAAGAAAATGGCTGATGGAAAGAAGCCACAAAAGGGAGGAAAGAGGCCTGAGGTTAATACTGCTTTTGAGATCCCTGATGACATATATAAGGATTACTGCACTCCTGATGAGGCCAAGTTTGGCAAGGAGGACAAAAATCAGCGCAAGGTGCGCATCCATAGGATAGAAAGGAGATGGGCAAGAGAGTGGAGGGAGTACAGGTATGTTACTCCCAAGTACATGAAGAAATTCGCTCTAAATCCTCCATGCCCAAGACCTCCATTGGCACCTGGCCAAGAAGCAATCCCACCAGCCTCAAGCGCGGTGAGGATTATCCTGATGAATGAGCCAAGCGCCAGGCCAAGTTGGCCAGACAAGCAAGAGAAGCAGTGAGGAAATTCAACGAAGACTCTGCTGCTGCTGCTGCCACTGCTGAGGCCTCTGCTAGCAAGCCGAAGAAGGCCATGGCAAAGAAGCCTGCTCATAAGCCAAGTGCTTCACCCTCAATGCCCTCACGGCCCAGTTCCTCAGCAATGCCCTCACGGCCAGAATCTTCAAAGCCCTCACGGCCAACTCCTCATGCTGCTCCCGCTCCAAAGTCCTCAGCTCCTCCTCCAAAGTCCTCAGCTGCTCCGACCAAATCCTCTGCACCTGTGCACCTTGCCACTTGCCAAAGGACGACAGACATCTCTATTTCCTCAGGAGCTTCTGCTAGTTCCTCAGCTGCACCAAATTCTTCAACGGGACCCTCTCTGCTGAAGACAAAGGCCACTGCTGGACGTGGCTCTCACCCAAGTCCTCACAAGAAGCAGGTCGCCTTCCAAGTGCCGTCTGATGAATACGAAGCTGATGATGATGAACTTGCAGAAATCATCAGAGATAGGCAGGTCAAGGCCGCTAGAGCGAAGGGCACAAATGTGCCACTGCTTTTGGATCTGAAGTTGATCCTTGACTACATTGATCTCTGGCACAAGGACCCCAACACTCCTATGCCTGATTTCAAGCTGACTGCCTTCATCCAAGAAGAAAAATGGAAATTTGAGAAGGCCAGGCAAATCAAGAAAGCGCAGTACAAAAAGGAGCGCTTCCTGAAGAAAAACGTTGTCTCTATGACAACTGAAGAACTTGTCACTATTTAATCGGAGATCAAGAAACTCAGTGATGAAATTGACGTATACCGTGCTGATTGGCTTGGAGCCAAAGTCAGATTTGTGAAATTGACTGATAAGTTCACGCAACAAGAAAATCCTCAGGCTGGAGCATCTGCTCAGCCTACTGAAGAAAATGCCAGCACCGCTGATGACAATCAGGCTGCTGAAGAAACTCAAAGCACCAGGGCTGATGACTGCATTCCAGCCGCTGAAGAAATTGCCAGGGCATCCACTAGTGGTGTGCCTGAAGAAAATGAAGAAGTCAGGGCAACTACATCAGTTGTGCCTGAAGAAATTCAACCAAATTCCTCTGCTCCTCCTGTGCCTACCCCAACTCCTATCCTTCCATCTGCATCATATGTGAAGAAGACCAAGGCTGCAGAGCGTGCATCAGTGAAGAAAAGGAAGGCATCAACTTCATCAGATTCTTCAGCCCCGAAGAAGATGAAGCCATTGACTAGCTCATTTGACAACCCAATTGATGCTGTTCCTATTTCAACCATGCCATCAAAGGACCTTGTTCCTTTTGATGAAGAATATGTGATTCCAAGTGAATCAGATGAAGAGATTCCTTCTGCTGCTTCGTCAGAGCAGTTGAATGAAGAAATTGAAGTGGATGCAATCCCTTCAACACCAATTGTCTCCTCACCTATGCCTCAGTTCACTGCTGAAGAGGCCGGCGTTGAAGAATTAGAAGAAGAAGAAGATGTGGACATTGGAAGCACTACTCCAGTAATGAATGGTGACTTTTGGGAAAGTCAGCACCCCAACTCTCCTCTGTTCACACCACTCCAACAAATTCCTCAGTCCCCTGTTGCTACTGAAGTACAAATGGGATCTGATGAACCACATGCCACTCCATCTGTCCATGAAGTGATTCCAGTCACTAGTGATGATGAAAATGTCAATGAAGAATTGAAGAGCCAGGCTGTCACTGAAGAAGAAGCTGAAATTCCTCCGCCTGTGGAACCTAAGATTGCGATTCCTGAGGTGATAATGCAATTGACTGACCCTCCTCAGCCCAAGCCAAAGGATCCATTCTCAAAGAAGCAGAAATTCAAGGCTGATGACTTCTTCGGCAAGCACGTGTTCTTCACTGACTATAATCCCTATGATTCTGCTCGTCTTAGAAGGAAGTGCTTCTAGACCGCCAGCCAGGCCAACTTCTATTCTTCACTGCTCTTCAACAAGGACAAAGTCTTCGACCACAAGCATATTCCTCATGTGGACATGGAATCACTGCCATGCTTCTCACCTGTCCTCATTGTGCTTCATGATGCAGGCCTCCTCAACTTTTGCACAGACATAGTTGATTGGAATGAAGAGCTCATTCTTCAATTCTATGCAACACTGCACGTCACAGGAGATGCTGACTATGTGAACTCCTGGGTTTTGGACTGGATGACCGAAAACACTCACTATAAGGCACCGGCCTCTGAATTACTTCACACCCTGCCCATCAGTCCTCCACCTGAAGGAGCTCGTTGCCTGTACCAAGAGCCTGAACTGACTGCCCATTATATGCAAGTTCTCATGAAGCCTCTGAAGCCTGGTCAAGCCCCAAGGACCAAATTCCTCGTGAGGGAATTGCTCTATGTGCCCAGAACAGTCTATCGCATTCTCACGAAGACTATGAGTCCAATCAAAGGCCATGACTCGAATGATGAAGAAGTCGTTGGCATCATGAAGAATCTGCTATTCAACATCATGCATGGCATCCCTGTCAACTATCATGATTTCTTCATGAGGACTCTGGCTAATGTCGCTCTCTCTCCGTTTGAGCTGAAGCCTTATGGTCCTTGGATTATGAGATTCCTCAGAACAAGGTCTTCACTCAACTACAAGGCTGATTTTTAGAATCACCTCAGCTACTTGCCCCCAATCGAAGTCCTCAAGCGGACCTATTCCTCAGCTGATGAAAAGGGCAAGGCACCTGCTGTTATTGATGAAGGCATTCGTCCATTGGATGGACAGTTTCGCAAAGCTGCATCTTATTCCACCAATGATGACTCTGCCACACATGATTCTGCTGCCAATGCACCCAAGTCTACTCCTCAAGCCACAGCTCCATGAGTGATGACTGACCGTGAGCTGCTCCTTAGTCTTCACCAGAAGGTGGATCGAAACCATAAATGAGTCAAGCGTCAGTTTGGTTATATTCTTCACAACATGACTACTACACATAATGCAGTGAAGAAAAACCATTACTACCTCCATGAAGTCTTCGGTCGCACCTGGGCTATTCTGTCTCACATTTATAGCGAAGAAGATCTGAAGAAAATGGGTCTCAAGGAGGACTTTGACTGGTCTGCACCTCCACCGAAGAAATACAAGAAGGTCAAGGTTCCTTCCTTGGTGGCCAGCTCATATTCTTCATCGCGCGAAACCGACGAGCATGAAGACTTGGACGACACTGTGGCAGGCCCTACTACGACAAACGACCCCAACAACGCTGGCGCTCCTTCATCAACTTGATATTCTTCAGGGGTGTTAGTCCTCATTTTCGATCCTTTTGGTCATTCGATGACAAAGGGGGGTGGGAATTTGAGTTAGTCTTCAAGCGGGTCTACCTATATGGGCGTTTTTTTGCTAAGTTACAACTCTCGTTCTTCTGATGACTTTGCTGGATCGAGTTGTAAACTTAAACTCTATGGTGGCCTGATACTTTTGCTAAGATTTTCTGCATGCTTATTCCTCGCTAATGTTAATGCACTCATGCTGAATTACATCAGTCACCATATTTCAGCATGCATTTCAAATTCTTCATATTATATGTCAAATGCGTGTATGAATTATAAGATATAGGGGGAGATCTCCATGATTCTACTCTTCAAGTGTGCATTGCTTCAAAAGCAAATTCCTCACTATGCACATCTTCAGGGGGAGTTCTTCTATATCTTGCAATCAAATTCCTCAATATCAGTATTTACACTTCATATGTTTATCCCCGTTGAAAACTTAACCTATATTGTCATCAATCACCAAAAAGGGGGAGATTGTAAGTGCATCTAGTGCCCCTTAGTGATTTTGGTGTATTGAAGACTTATAGGTTAAGGGACTAATGTGTTTATGAGTGTACACTGATACGTCTCCAACGTATCTATAATTTTTGATTGCTCCATGCTATATTATCTTCTGTTTTGGACATTATTGGGCTTTATTATTCACTTTTATATTATTTTTGGGACTAACCTATTAACCAGAGGCCCAGCCTAGAATTGCTGTTTTTGGCCTATTTCAGAGTTTCGCAGAAAAAGAATATCAAACGGAGTCCAAACGGAATGAAACCTTCGGGAACGTGATTTTTGGAACGAACATGATCCAGGAGACTTGGACCCTACGTCAAGCAACCAACAGGGAAGCCACGAGGTAGGGGGCGCGCCCTCCACCCTCGTGGGCCCCCTGTTGCTCCACCGACGTACTTCTTCCTCCTATATATACCTACGTACCCCCAAACGATCAGATACAGAGCCAAAAACCTAATTCCACCGCCGCAACCTTCTGTACCCATGAGATCCCATCTTGGGGCCTGTTCCGGAGCTCCGCCGGAGGAGGCATCGATCACGGAGGGCTTCTACATCAACACCATAGCCCCTCTGATGAAGTGTGAGTATTTTACCTCAGACCTTCGGGTCCATAGTTATTAGCTAGATGGCTTCTTCTCTCTTTTTGGATCTCAATACAATGTTCTCCCCCTCTCTCGTGGAGATCTATTCGATGTAATCTTCTTTTGCGGTGTGTTTGTTGAGACCGATGAATTGTGGGTTTATGATCAAGTTTATCTATGAACAATATTTGAATCTTCTGAATTCTTTTATGTATGATTGGTTATCTTTGCAAGTCTCTTCGAATTATCAGTTTGGTTTGGCCTACTAGATTGATCTTTCTTGCAATGGGAGAAGTGCTTAGCTTTGGGTTCAATCTTGCGGCGTCCTTTCCCAGTGACAGTAGGGGCAGCAAGGCACGTATAGTATTGTTGCCATCGAGGATAACAAGATGGGATTTTTATCATATTGCATGAATTTATCCCTCTACATCATGTCATCTTGCTTAAGGCGTTACTCTGTTCTTATGAACTTAATACTCTAGATGCATGCTGGATAGCGGTCGATGTGTGGAGTAATAGTAGTAGATGCAGGCAGGAGTCGGTCTACTTGTCTCGGACGTGATGCCTATATACATGATCATACCTAGATATTCTCATAACTATGCTCAATTCTGTCAATTTCTCAACAGTAATTTGTTCACCCACCATAAAATACTTATGCTCTTGAGAGAAGCCACTAGTGAAACCTATGGCCCCCGGGTCTATCTTCATCATATTAATCTTCCAACACTTAGTTATTTCCTTTGCTTTTTATTTTACTTTGCATCTTTATCATAAAAATACCAAAAATATTATCCTATCATATCTATCAGATCTCACTCTCGTAAGTGACCGTGTAGGGATTGACAATCCCTTATCGCGTTGGTTGCGAGGATTTATTTGTTTTGTGTAGGTGCGAGGGACTCGCGCGTAGCCTCCTACTGGATCGATACCTTGGTTCTCAAAAACTGAGGGAAATACTTATGCTACTTTGCTGCATCACCCTTTCGTCTTCAAGGGAAAAACAACGCAGTGCTCAAGAGGTAGCAAGAAGGATTTCTGGCGCCGTTGCCGGGGAGGTCTAAGCAAAAGTCAACATACCAAGTACCCATCACAAACCCTTATCTCCCGCATTACATTATTTGCCATTTGCCTCTCGTTTTCCTCTCCCCCACTTCACCCTTGCCGTTTTATTCGCCCTCTCTTTTTCGTTTGCCTCTTTTTGCCCGTCTCTTGTTTGCTCGTGTGTTGGATTGCTTGCTTATCACGATGGCTCAAGATAATACCAAATTATGTGACTTTACCAATACCAACAATAATGATTTCCTTAGCACTCTGATTGCTCCTCTTACCAATACTGAATCTTGTGAAATCAATGCTACCTTGTTGAATCTTGTCATGAAAGATCAATTCGCTGGCCTTCCTAGTGAAGATGCCGCTACCCATCTAAATAGCTTCGTTGATTTGTGTGATATGCAAAAGAAGAAAGATGTTGATAATGATATTGTTAAACTAAAGCTATTCCTTTTTCGCTTAGAGATCGTGCTAAAGCTTGGTTTTCGTCTTTGCCTAAAAATAGTATTGATTCTTGGAATAAGTGCAAAGATGCTTTTATCTCTAAGTATTTTCCTCGTGCTAAGATTATCTCTCTTAGAAATGATATTATGAATTTTAAGCAACTTGATCATGAACATGTTGCACAAGCTTGGGAGAGGATGAAATTAATGATACGTAATTGACCTACTCATGGTTTGAATTTGTGGATGATTATACAAAATTTTTATGCCAGATTGAATTTTGCTTCTAGAAATCTTTTAGATTCGGCCGTGGGAGGCACTTTTATGGAAATCACTTTAGGAGAAGCTACTAAACTCCTAGATAATATTATGGTTAATTATTCTCAATGGCACACTGAAAGATCTACTAATAAAAAAGTGCATGCGATAGAAGAAATTAATATTTTGAGTGGAAAGATGGATGAACTTATGAAATTATTTGCTACTAAGAGTGTTTCTTCTGATCCCAATGATATGCCTTTGTCTACTTTGATTGAGAATAATAATGAATCTATGGATGTGAATTTTGTTGGTAGGAATAATTTTGGTAACAACGCGTATAGAGGAAACTTTAATCCTAGGCCTTATCCTAGCAATTACTCTAATAATTATGGTAATTCCTACAACAATTCTTATGGAAATTTTAATAAGATGCCCTCTGAATTTGAGACTAGTGTTAAAGAGTTTATGAATTCGCAAAAGAATTTCAATGCCTTCCTTGAAGAAAAATTGCTTAAAGTTGATGAATTGGCTAGGAACGTTGATAGAATTTCTCTTGATGTTGATTCTTTGAAACTGAGATCTATTCCTCCTAAGCATGATATCAACGAGTCTCTCAAAGCCATGAGAATTTCCATTGATTAGTGCAAAGAAAGAACCGCTAGGATGCGTGCTAAGAAAGATTGCTTTATAAAAGCGTGTTCTTCAAATTTCTATGAAAATAAAGATGAAGATCTAAAAGTTATTGATGTGTCCCCTATTAAATCTTTGTTTTGCAATATGAATCTTGATAATGATGGGACTGAATATGATCCACCTTTACCTAGAAGGCGTTCCAAAAATTCGGAGTTTTTAGATCTTGATGCTAAAATTGATAAAAGTGGGATTGAAGAGAACAATACCCTTGATATTAATAAACCCACTATTTTGGATTTCAATGAATTTAATTATGATAATTTCTCTTTGATAGATTGTATTTCCTTGTTGCAATCCGTGCTAAATTCTCCTCATGCTTATAGTCAAAATAAAGCTTTTACCAAACATATCGTTGATGCTTTGATGCAATCTTATGAAGAAAAGCTTGAGTTGGAAGTTTCTATCCCTAGAAAACTTTATGATGAGTGGGAACCTACTATTAAAATTAATATTAAAGATCATGAATGCTATGCTTTGTGTGATTTGGGTGCTAGTGTTTCCACGATTCCAAAAACTTTGTGCGATTTGCTACGTTTCCGTGATTTTGATGATTGCTCTTTAAACTTGCACCTTGCGGATTCCACTATTAAGAAACCTATGGGAAGAATTAATGATGTTCTTATTGTTGCAAATAGGAACTATGTGCCCGTAGATTTTATCGTTCTTGATATAGATTGCAATCCTTCATGCCCTATTATTCTTGGTAGACCTTTCCTTAGAACGATTGGTGCAATTATTGATATGAAGGAAGGGAATATTAGATTCCAATTTCCATTAAAGAAAGGCATGGAACACTTCCCTAGGAAGAAAATAAAATTACCATATGAATCTATCATGAGAGCCACTTATGGATTGCCTACCAAAGATGGCAATACCTAGATCTATCCTTGCTTTTATGCCTAGCTAGGGGCGTTAAACGATAGCGCTTGTTGGGAGGCAACCCAATTTTATTTTTAGTTTTTAGTTTTTTGCTTCTGTTTAGGAATAAATATTTGTTCTAGCCTCTGGTTAGATGTGTTTTTATGTTTTAATTAGTGTTTGTGCCAAGTTAAACCTATAGGATCTTCTTGGATGATAGTTATTTGATCTTGCAGAAATTTCCAGAAACTTTCTGTTCACGAAAACAATTGTTAAAAATCACCAGAACGTGATAAAATATTTATTCCAATTGCTTCTGTTCAATAAACAAATTTTCTAGGTCGGCCTATTTTGGCTGATTTTTTGGAGTTCCAGAAGTTTGCGTTAGTTACAAATTACTACAGACTGTTCTGTTTTTTAACAGATTCTGTTTTTCGTGTGTTGTTTGCTTATTTTGATGAATCTATGGCTAGTAAAAGAGTTTATAAACCATAGAGAAGTTGGAATACAGTAGGTTTAACACCAATATAAATAAAGAATGAGTTCATTACAGTACCTTGAAGTGGTCTTTTGTTTTCTTTCGCTAACGGAGCTCACGAGATTTTCTGCTGAGTTTTGTGTTGTGAAGTTTTCAAGTTTTGGGTGAAAGATTTGATGGATTATGCAACAAGGAGTGGCAAGAGCCTAATCTTGGGGATGCCCATGGCACCCCCAATATAATCTAAGGACACCAAAAAGTCAAAGCTTGGGGATGCCCCGGAAGGCATCCCCTCTTTCGTCTACTTCCATCGGTAACTTTACTTGGAGCTATATTTTTATTCACCACATGATATGTGTTTTGCTTGGAGCGTCTTGTATGATTTGAGTCTTTGCTTTTTAGTTTACCACAATCATCCTTGCTGTACACACCTTTTGAGAGAGTCACACATGATTCGGAAATTATTAGAATACTCTATGTGCTTCACTTATATCTTTTGAGTTATATAGTTTTTGCTCTAGTGCTTCACTTATATCTCTTAGAGCACGATGGTGGATTTGTTTTATATAAACTATTGATCTCTCATGCTTCACTTAGATTATTTTGAGAGTCTTAAATAGCATGGTAATTTTCTTAAATAATCCTAATATGCTAGGCATACAAGATTTGTAAGAATTCTTATGAGTGTGTTGAATACTATGAGAAGTTTGATGCTTGATAATTGTTTTGAGATATAAAGATGGTGATATTAGAGTCATGCTAGTTGAGTAGTTGTGAATTTTAGAGATACTTGTGTTAAAGTTTGTGATTCCCGTAGCATGCACGTATGGTGAACCGTTATATGATGAAGTCGGAGCATAATTTATTTATTGATTGTCTTCCTTATGAGTGGCGGTCGGGGACGAGCGATGGTCTTTTCCTACCAATCTATCCCCCTAGGAGCATGCGCGTAATACTTTTCTTTGATAACTTGTAGATTTTTGCAATAAGTATATGAGTTCTTTATGACTAATGTTGAGTCCATGGATTATACGCACTTTTCCTCCTTCCACCATTGCTAGCCTCTCTAATACCGCGCACCTTTTCGCCGGTATCAGACACCCACCATATACCTTCCTCAAAACAGCCACCATACCTACCTATCATGGCATTTCCATAGCCATTCCGAGATATATTGCCATGCAACTTACCACCGTTCCGTTTATTATGACACGCTTCATCATTGTCATATTGCTTTGCATGATCATGTAGTTGACATTGTATTTGTGGCAAAGCCACCGTTCATAATTCTTTCATACATGTCACTCTTGATTCATTGCATATCCTGGTACACTGCCGGAGGCATTCACATAGAGTCATATTTTGTTCTAAGTATTGAGTTGTAATTGTTGAGTTGTAAGAAAATAAAAGTGTGATGATCATCATTTTTAGAGCATTGTCCCAAGTGAGGAAAGGATGATGGAGACTATGATTCCCCCACAAGTCGGGATGAGACTCCGGACGAAAAAAAGAGGCCATAAAAAAGAAGAAGAAGAAAAGGCCCAAATAAAAAAATGATGAGAGAAAAGGAGAGAAGGGACAATGTTACTATCCTTTTACCACACTTGTGCTTCAAAGTAGGACCATGATCTTCATGATAGAGAGTCTCCTATGATATCACTTTCATATACTAGTGGGAATTTTTCATTATAGAACTTGGCTTGTATATTCCAATGATGGGCTTCCTCAAAATGCCCTAGGTCTTCGTGAGCAAGCGAGTTGGATGCACACCCACTTAGTTTCTTTTGCTGAGCTTTCATATACTTATAGCTCTAGTGCATCCGTTGCATGGCAATCCCTACTCACTCACATTGATATCTATTGAAGGGCATCTCCATAGCCCGTTGATACGCCTAGTTGATGTGAGACTATCTTCTCCTTTTTGTCTTCTCCACAACCACCATTCTATTCCACATATAGTGCTATGTCCATGGCTCACGCTCATGTATTGCGTGAAGATTGAAAAACTTTGAGAATGTCAAAAGTATGAAACAATTGCTTGTCTTGTCATCGGGGTTGTGCATGATTTAAATATTTTGTGTGGTGAAGATAGAGCATAGCCAGACTATATGATTTTGTAGGGATAACTTTCTTTGGCCATGTTATTTTGAGAAGACATAATTTCTTAGTTAGTATGCTTGAAGTATTATTATTTTTATGTCAATATGAACTTTTGTCTTGAATCTTTCGGATCTGAATATTCATACCACAATTAAGAAGAATTACATTGAAATTATGCCAAGTAGCACTCCGCATCAAAAATTCTGTTTTTATCATTTACCTACTTGAGGACGAGCATGAATTAAGCTTGGGGATGCTTGATACGTCTCCAACGTATCTATAATTTTTGATTGCTCCATGCTATATTATCTTCTGTTTTGGAAATTATTGGGCTTTATTATTCACTTTTATATTATTTTTGGGACTAACCTATTAACCGGAGGCCCATCCCAGAATTGCTGTTTTTTTGCCTATTTCAGAGTTTCGCAGAAAAATAATATCAAACGGAGTCCAAACGGAATGAAACCTTCGGGAACGTGATTTTTGGAACGAACATGATCCAGGAGACTTGGACCCTACGTCAAGCAACCAACAGGGAAGCCATGAGGTAGGGGGGCGCGCCTACCCCCTAGGGCGCGCCCTCCACCCTCGTGGGCCCCTTGTTGCTCCACCGACGTACTTCTTCCTCCTATATATACCTACGTATCCCCAAACGATCAGATACGGAGCCAAAAACCTAATTCCACCGCCGCAACCTTCTGTACCCACGAGATCCCATCTTGGGGCCTGTTCCGGAGCTCCGTCGGAGGAGGCATCGATCACGGAGGGCTTCTACATCAACACCATAGCCCCTCTGATGAAGTGTGAGTAGTTTACCTCAGACCTTCGGGTCCATAGTTATTAGCTAGATGGCTTCTTCTCTCATTTTGGATCTCAATACAATGTTCTCCCCCTCTCTCGTGGAGACCTATTCGATGTAATCTTCTTTTGCCGTGTGTTTGTTGAGACCGATGAATTGTGGGTTTATGATCAAGTTTATCTATGAACAATATTTGAATCTTCTGAATTCTTTTATGTATGATTGGTTATCTTTGCAAGTCTCTTCGAATTATCAGTTTGGTTTGGCCTACTAGATTGATCTTTCTTGCAATGGGAGAAGTGCTTAGCTTTGGGTTCAATCTTGCGGTGTCCTTTCCCAATGACAGTAGGGGCAGCAAGGCACGTATAGTATTGTTGCCATCGAGGATAACAAGATGGTTTTTTTATCATATTGCATGAATTTATCCCTCTACATCATGTCATCTTGCTTAAGGCGTTACTCTGTTCTTATGAACTTAATACTCTAGATGCATGCTGGATAGCGGTCGATGTGTGGAGTAATAGTAGTAGATGCAGGCAGGAGTCGGTCTACTTGTCTCGGACGTGATGCCTATATACATGATCATACCTAGATATTCTCATAACTATGCTCAATTCTGTCAATTGCTCAACAGTAATTTGTTCACCCACCGTAAAATACTTATGCTCTTGAGAGAAGCCACTAGTGAAATCTATGGCCCTCGGGTCTATCTTCATCATATTAATCTTCCAACACTTAGTTATTTCCTTCGCTTTTTATTTTACTTTGCATCTTTATCATAAAAATACCAAAAATATTATCCTGTCATATCTATCAGATCTCACTCTCGTAAGTGACCGTGTAGGGATTGACAACCCCTTATCGCGTTGGTTGCGAGGATTTATTTGTTTTGTGTAGGTGCGAGGGACTCGCGCGTAGCCTCCTACTGGATTGATACCTTGGTTCTCAAAAACTGAGGGAAATACTTACGCTACTTTGCTGCATCACCCTTTCCTCTTCAAGGGAAAACCAACGCAGTGCTCAAGAGGTAGCATACACAGGTCCATAAGTCTATGAGGAGTTTGATATTTACAGAGAAAGTCAACCCCTAAAATTGAAGTTCTTCGATTGAAGACTTTGGATTTCTGAAGACTTTGAAAGTGAAGAAATTGGTGTGACCTTGAAGACTTGGTATTCGTTCGAGGAACATGGAGCGTGAAGACTTTTGTTTTCATAGTTTCATTTTCTCTTTCTTGAGTCATAGGAAACACCGTACTGTTAAAGGGGGTCGAGGAAATACTAAGGAAAAATTTCCATGTGATGCTCAACTCAAGGTCCTACACCTACCAATCCCTTCAAGTGAAGCCATTGGAAATCTCATACAGTTCAGTCATATTCTTCAGTGACAGAGACGAAGTTCTTCTGGTCTCTAAGGAATTTGTTTTGACTGATGAGTTAGGAATTCGCCAGTGCGGATTGCCTACACAGTGAGGAACATGATAGCCCTGAGGAATTTGATACTCAAATTTCTGACTGTTGCTGTGCTACGCGCCAGCTGTCCCGAAATATCTAGCCACCTAACGGTCATATTATTGAAGGGCATTTATGTCTTATCATGTCGGGCTGCTCCCTAGGCTATAAATAGCCGCCCCCTACAACCACTAGCTGGTTGACTGCTCCGAGAGTAACTGACACTTGTCATTTGAGAGCATCCCATCCTCCGAGGACTTTGAGCGAAAATCATCAAGTGAGGAAAACCCAAACGCAAACACCTACAACCCAAAGTGATTGAGCATCACTGAAGAGATTGATCCTGCGTGGATCCGATGCTTGTTACCTTTGAAGACTGTGCTTCTTCCAGACGGTTAGGCGTCATGGTCTAGAGCATCCAAGAGGAATTATGGATCGCCGAGTGACCTAGTCTGTGAAGGTTTGGAAGTCACCTGAAGACTTACCACGAGTGATTGGGCGAGGTCTGTGTGACCTTAGGTCAAGGAGAATACGGTGAGGACTGTGTGTCCGGGACTGTGTGTCCTCAGGTTTAAATACCTAGCCGCTCCAACCAGACGTACAACTGAGACAGCAGTTGGAACTGGTCTACCAAATCATTGTCTCCACCAAGCTTACTGGTTCTATTTCCTCAACTCTTTCATTTCCTCATAACTGTGTTGTGCACTTGTTCATATCTGCGTTTGAAGACTTTGACTGAAGACTTTCTCAATTTCCTAAGTTCAATTTCTTCAGTCTGTTTGTCTTCATCCTGTGTTATCCTGTGTTTACGCTTTCTGTACTCTGTGCTTGTCTTCATTTCATCATGATGACCATGCTTGTGTTCTGTTATGTTTACTTTTGAGTACTTATTCCGCTGCAAGTAGTTCTTCGCTAAGGAATTTCCTCGCCCGCAAATTCATCAGTGAAGAATTCATAAAAATCGCCTATTCACCCCCCTCTAGTCGATATAACGCACTTTCAAAGATCCAACTATAATAGCAAAGCTCGCGATACATCAAAATCGTGCCGAATCAAGAACACAAGAGAGAGAGAGATCAAACACATAGCTACTGGTACATACCCTCAGCCCTGAGGGTGAACTACTCCCTCCTCATCATGGAGAGCGCCGGAATGATGAAGATGGCCACCGGTGATGATCCCCCCCGGCAGGGTGCCGGAACAGGGTCCCGATTGGTTTTTGGTGGCTACAGACGCTTGCAGCGGCGAAACTCCCGAGCTAGGTTATGTTCTTTGGGTTTTTGTATTTATAGGAATTTTTGGCATCGGTCTCACGTCAGGGGGGTCTCCGAGTCGTCCACGAGATAGGGGGGCGCGCCCTCCACCCTCGTGGATGGCTCGGGACTCTTCTGGCCCAACTCTTTTACTCCGGAGGCTTCTTTTGGTCCATAAAAAATCATCAAAAATTGGCACGTCAATTGGACTCCGTTTGGTATTCCTTTTCTGTAAAACTCAAAAACAACAACAAAACTGGCACTGGGCTTTAGGTTAATAGGTTAGTCCCAAAAATCATGTAAAATAGCATATAAATGCATATAAAACATCCTAGATGGATAATATAATAGCATGGAACAATAAAAAAATTATAGATACGTTGGAGACGTATCATGCATCTCCGTGACCATAATTTGTCCGATGCCGAGCTCGTTTGGTCTTCGTGACCTCTTCTTCTTCGATGCTTTACTGGCTACGACAGCATCGTTGCCGGTCTCGGGGGTGGTGTCGGTGTCGGGGTTGGTGCCACTGCCGCCACCATGCAACCCCATCTGGTGTTTGTCCAGGTAATCGAAATAGTGATTTGCTGCCTCGATGGGGTCTTCTGCGAGGCGAGCAGAACCCCCGGCTTTGGTGTCGGTAGACATGTTTCCTACTCAACAATTGTAAATAAAAGATATAATGAAGAGAAAAAAGGGGCCTATATTTGGTCGGAATGTTGATTCATTCCCCTTCCGGCAAATCCCGGGCCCTCCATATGTCCTAGTTTCTAGCACAAGTCATGCCAAAAATCACAGAAATTTTCGGCATGACCATTGCTAAAAAGTGGACATATGGAGCGCCTGAAATTTGCCGGAATGGAAATGAATCAACATTCCGGCAAAACATAGGCCACTCGGATATTCTTCGACAATCGGCACAAGTTCATATAACAGATTTGATGCTATCATCAAGAGAACATGGCAACATCATATGACAGATTTCCAGGACTTAACAAATTAACCAAGTGTTAAAAACAACAACATTGTATAGGCTACTTTGCATGCTTGTGCTAGTCACCACAGGGCATATCATGGTCCTAAAAATTTGCTACTAGTTTGCCCTTAACTAATTTACTAATTTACTATTGTTTTTATTTATAGGTATTTTATACACCCTAATTAGCTATTGCATTAGGTACCGCCCTAAACAAATTTGCCCTAGCTAAGTTTGCTAATTTGCTAAAAAATTGGCCCTAGCTATATTTGCTACTGTTTTTTATAAATTTTTGCTACTGTTTTTTATAGATAATTTATATACCTACAAGAACTAATTAGCTATTGTTTTTTATAAATATTTGCTACTATTTTTTAGTTTAGTGCAATTTGCTACTGTTTTTATTTATAGGTATTTTATATACCCTAAACAAAATTGCCCTAAACTAAAATGCTAAATTGCACTAAACTAAATTTGCTAAATTTCCCTAAACTAAATTGCTCTCTCTCTCTACTACATCTCCTATCTAGGGTTCATACATCCAACACTTAGCTAGGCTAGGGTTCATATTAGAGAGAGAGAGAGAGAGCAGAGAGCAGAGAGAGCGCATAGAGAGAGAGAGGAGGGCAGGGGAGAGGAGAGGGGAGGCTTATGGGGCGGGGGAGAGGGCGGCGGTGGCAAGGTCGAGGGCGGGGGAGAGGGCGGCGGCGGCGAGGTCAAGGGCAGGGGAGAGGGCAGCAGCGGCAAAGTCGAGGGCGGGCCCACGAGGTGACGGAGGTCGAGGGAGGGCTCGGGGGAAGGCCGGCGTCGAGGTCGACGACGGGCAGGGGCGATGGCCGGCGACAGAGGGGGAGAGGTGGAGATGGGGGGGGATCACTTGGTGAAATTTTGAGCTCGCGCGGCGGGGGGTTAACTCAAAATAACAGTAGCGATGGTTTCGGATCCAGCGCTACTGCTAAGTTAGCTATAGAGTTGGATCCTAATCCAGCGCTACCGCTATTTGTATTTTAGAGTTGGATCCCAAACCAGCTCTACCACTATTTTTATTTTATTTTTATTATTTTCCTTTTCTAGGTTTTAGTTTTCTTCTCTTTCTATTATTTTACTTTTCTTTTCTATTTACTTTTCTTTTTCTTTTGTATTGCTTTCTCCCTTTTGTTTTTGTTTTTTTTGTTTCTCTCCCGACGACGACGTCTCCCTCTCCCACACTGCGCGAATATCACCGGAACCATGCATGTGGTGGTAACATATCAGTTGACCCATAACGATTACTTAAATGCGTACACAAAATAGATACATATATATAAATGATAGTTTCTCAGCTGCGTCGACGATGTTTCACATTGAGCTTCTGCCCTTTCTTGTTCGTTGCCGAATAATTGAGCCCCTCCTTGTGTCTTTTCGGGAACCATGGAGTACGATCTTTCTTAGGTAATGTAGTATTGATTCTTCTTTTCATGTATGCTTCATCGTCATCGTCATCTTCCCTCATCGGGTTGCCGTATTGGTCGTAGTCTTCCTCGTTGGTGACTCCATTCATTCCGATGATGCTCCTTTTGGATCTCCTCATGACAACATGGCTGGGATTGGCCAGGTCGGTTATGAAGAAGCATTGTGTCACGTGCTTAGCGTGTACCCATGGCTCATTTTTGGCGATGACGTTAACGTTCACGGGAGTGCTCTTCGCATCGGGTATAGACATGGTAGTGAAATACTTATTTTCTCTTACGACGTCCTAGCCCATCTGACACGGAACATCGTCGCATTGTGCATTCCAGCATAGCCAAGCTCCCAGATCTCTTCAACCCTTCCGTAGAATCTTTCAGTTGTGCCGTTGGCGTTGGTCACACATTCAATTGTCACCCCGGAGTTCTGGTAATCACTGTCCATGTCTTTGGCCTCCGTGTAGCACGTACTTGTACCCGTTGATATCGTATGACTGATAGGTCACGAGCTTGGGCGCGGGGCCATGTGCTAAGGCATGTATGAGCAATCTGTCCGAATTGCCCTCTTCTGGCGGATTTTCAAGAACTTGCTCTTTGAACCAACGCAAGAAAGTGGCGTTGTGCTCTACAGTAACTTCGCCGTCCGTCTTAAGCATTCCCTGAAGGAAATATGCCCTAGAGGCAATAATAAAGTTGTTATTTATGTTTTCTTATCTCACGATAAATGTTTATTATTCATGCTAGAATTGTATTAACCGGAAACTTAGTACATGTGTGAATACATAGACAAACAGAGTGTCCCTAGTATGCCCCTACTTGACTAGCTCGTTAATAAAAGATGGTTAAGTTTCCTAGCCATAGACATGTGTTGTCATTTGATGAACGGGATCACATCATTTGAGAATGATGTGATGGACAAGACCCATTCATTAGCTTGGCATAATGATCGTTTAGTTTTATTCCTATTGCTTTCTTCGTGACTTATACATGTTCCTCTGACTATGAGATTATGTAACTCCCGAATACCGGAGGAACACTTAGTGTGCTATCAAACGTCACAACATAACTGGGTGATTATAAAGATGCTCTACAGGTGTCTCCGATGGTGTTTGTTGAGTTGGCATAGATCGAGATTAGGATTTGTCACTCCGTGTATCGGAGAGGTATCTCTGGGCCCTCTCGGTAATGATCATCACTATAAGCCTTGCAAGAAATGTGAATAATGAGTTAGTTGCGGGATGATGCATTACGGAATGAGTAAATAGACTTGTCGGTAACGAGATTGAACTAGGTATGATGATACCGACGACCGAATCTCGGGCAAGTAACATACCGATGACAAAGGGAACAACGTATGTTGTTATGCGGTTTGATCGATAAAGATCTTCGTAGAATATGTAGGAACCAATATGAGCATCCAGGTTCCGCTATTGGTTATTGACCGGAGATGAGTCTCGGTCATGTCTACATAGTTCTCGAACCCATAGGGCCCGCACGCTTAACGTTCGATGACGATATGTATTATGAGTTATGTGATTTGATGTACCGAAGGTAGTTTGGAGTCCCGGATGTGATCACGGACATGACGAGGAGTCTCGAAATGGTCGAGACATGAAGTTTGATATATTGGAAGGTTATGTTTGGACACCAGAAAGGTTTCAGATGAGTTCGGGCATTTTCCGGAGTACTGGGGGGTTACCGGAACCCCCCGGGGGGTTAATGGGCCTTCATGGGCCATGGTGGAAGAGAGGAGGAGGCGGCCAAGTGGTGGGGCGCGCCCCCAAGCCCAATCCGAATTGGGGAGGGGGGCCGCCCCCCTTTCCTTCTCTCCTTCTTCCCCTTCCTCCCCCCTCCTAGTTGGACTAGGAAAAGGGGGAAATCCTACTCCTAGTAGGAGTAGGAATCCCCGTTGGGGCGCGCCATAGGAGGCCGGCCCTCCCCCTCCACCACTCCTTTATATACGGGGGAGGGGGGCACCCCATAGACACACAAGTTGACAGTTGTCTTAGCCGTGTGCGGTGCCCCCCTCCACAGATTTCCACCTCGGTCATATCGTTGCAGTGCTTAGGCGAAGCCCTGCGCCGGTAACTTCACCATCACCGTCACCACGCCGTCGTGCTGACGAAACTCTCCCTCAACCTCAGCTGGATCTAGAGTTCGTGGGACGTCACCGAGCTGAACGTGTGCAGATCGCGGAGGTGCCGTACCTTTGGTGCTAGGATTGGTCGGATCGTGAAGACGTACGACTACATCAACCGCGTTGTCATAACGCTTCCGCTTTCGGTCTATGAGGGTACGTGGACACACTCTCCCGCTCGTTGCTATGCATCACCTAGATGGATCTTACGTGTGCGTATGAATTTTTTTGAAATTACTGGGTTCCCCAACAGTGGCATCCGAGCCAGGTCTATGCGTAGATGTTATATGCACGAGTAGAACACAAAGAGTTGTGGGCGATAATAGTCATACTGCTTACCAGCATGTCATACTTTGATTCGGCGGTATTGTTGGATGAAGCGGCCCGGACCGACATTACGCGTACGCTTACGCGAGACTGGTTCTACCGACGTGCTTTGCACACAGGTGGCTAGCGGGTGTTAGTTTCTCCAACTTTAGTTGAATCGAGTGTGACTACGCCCGGTCCTTGTTGAAGGTTAAAACAACACACTTGACAAAAAATCGTTGTGGTTTTGATGCGTACGTAAGAAAGGTTCTTGCTAAGCCCGTAGCAGCCACGTAAAATTTGCAACAACAACTAGAGGACGTCTAACTTGTTTTTGTAGGGTATGCTGTGATGTGATATGGTCAAGACGTGATGATATATAAATTGTTGTATGAGATGATCATGTTTTGTAAAAGTTATCGACAACTGGCAGGAGCCTTATGGTTGTCGCTTTATTGTATGAAATGCAATCGCCATGTAATTGCTTTACTTTATCACTAAGCCGTAGCGATAGTCGTAGAAGCAATAGTTGGCGAGACGACAACGATACTTCGATGGAGATCAAGGTGTCAAGCCGGTGACGATGGTGATCATGACGGTGCTTTGGAGATGGAGATCAAAGGCACAAGATGATGATGGTCATATCATATCACTTATATTGATTGCATGTGATATTTATCCTTTATGCATCTTATTTTGCTTAGTACGGCGGTAGGATTATAAGATGATCTCTCACTAAATTTGAAGGTATAAGTGTTCTCCCGGAGTATGCACCGTTGCGACAGTTCATCGTGCCGAGACACCACGTGATGATCGGGTGTGATAAGCTCTACGTTCACATACAACGGGTGCAAGCCAGTTTTGTACACGCAGAATACTCGGGTTAAACTTGACAAGCCTAGCATATGCAAATATGGCCTCGGAACACTGAGACTGAAAGGTCGAGCGTGAATCATATAGTAGATATGTTCAACATAGTGATGTTCACCATTGAAAACTTCTCCATCTCACGTGATGATCAGACATGGTTTAGTTGATTTGGATCACGTGATCACTTAGATGATTAGAGGGATGTCTATCTAAGTGGGAGTTCTTAAGTAATATGATTAATTGAACTTTAATTTATCATGAACTTAGTCCTGGTAGTATTAGCATATCTATGTTGTAGATCAATAGCTTGCGATGTAGCTCCACGTTTATTTTTTATATGTTCCTAGAGAAATATAAGTTGAAAGATGATAGTAGCATTGATGCGGACTAGGTCCGTGATCTGAGGATTATCCTCATTGCTGCACAGAAGAATTATGTCCTTGATGCAACGCTAGGTGACGGACCTATTACAGGAGCAAATTCAGACATTATGAACGTTTGGCAAAGCTCGGTATGATGACTACTTGATAGTTTAGTGCACCATGCTTTATGGCTTAGAACCAGGACTTCAAAAACGTTTTGAACGCCACGGAGCATATGAGATATTCCAAGAGCTGAAATTGGTATTTCAGACTCATGCCCGAGTCAAGAGGTATGAGACCTCTGACAAGTACTTTGCCTACAAGATGGAGGAGAATAGCTCAACCAGTGAGCATGTGCTCAGAATGTCGGAGTACTACAATCGCTTGAATCAAGTGGGAGTTAATCTTCCAGATAAGATAGTGATTGACAAAGTTCTCTAGTCACTGTCACCAAGTTACTGGAACTTCGAGATGAACTATAATATGCAAGGGATGATGAAAACGATTCCCGAGCTCTTCGTGATGCTGAAATCAGCGAAGGTAGAAATCAAGAAAAGCATCAAGTGTTGATGGTTGACAAGACCACTAGTTTCAAGTAAAAGGGCAAGGGAAAGAAAGGGAACTTCAAGAAGAATGGCAAGCAAGTTGCCACTCCCATGAAGAAGCCCGAAACTAGACCCAAGCCTGAAACTGAGTGCTTCTACTGCAAAGGAAATGGTCACTGGAAGTGGATCTGCCCTAGATACTTGGCGGATAAGAAGGATGGCAAAGTGAACAAAAGTATATTTGATATACATGTTATTGATGTGTACTTTACTAGTGTTTATAGCAACCCCTCAGTATTTTATACTGGTTCAGTTGCTAAGGGTAGTAACTCAAAACGGGAGTTGCAAAATAAACAGAGACTAGTTAAGGACGAGGTAATGATGTGTGTTAGAAGTGATTCCAAAATTGATAGGATCACCATCGCACACTCCCTATACCTTCGGGATTGGTGTTGGACCTAAATAAATGTTATTTGGTGTTTGCGTTGAGCATGAATATGATTTGATCATGTTTATTGCGATACTGTTATTCATTTAAGTCAGAGAATAATTGTTGTTCTGTTTACATGAATAAAACCTTCTATGGTCATACATCCAATGTAAATGGTTTACTGAATCTCGATCGTAATAATACACATATTCATAATAGTGATGCCAAAAGATGCAAAGTTGATAATGATAGTACAACATATTTGTGGCACTGCCGTTTAGGTCATATTGGTGTAAAGCGCATGAAGAAACTCCATGCTGACGGGCTTTTGGAATCACTTGATGCTTGCGAACCATGCCTCATGGGCAAGATGACTAAGACTCCGTTCTCCGAAACGATGGAGCGAGCAACAGAATTGTTGGAAATAATACATACTGATGTATGCGGTACGATGAGTGTTGAGGCTCGCGGCGGGTATCGTTATTTTCTGACCTTCACAGATGATTTGAGCAGATATGGGTATATATACTTGATGAAACATAAGTTTGAAACATTTGAAAAGTTCAAAGAATTTCAGAGTGAAGTGGAAAATCATCGTAACAAGAAAATATTCTACGATCTGATCGCGGAGACGAATATTTGAGTTACGATTTTGGTCTTCATTTGAAACAATGTGGAATAGTTTCGCAAACTCACGCCACCTAGAACACCACAGCATAATGGTGTGTCCGAACGTCGTAACCGTACTTTATTAGATATAGTGCGATCTATGATGTCTCTTACCGATTTACCACTATCGTTTTGGGGTTATGCATTAGAGACAGCTGCATTCACGTTAAATAGGGCACCATCTAAATCCGTTGAGACGACACCAAATGAACTGTGGTTTGGCAAGAAACCTAAGCTGTCGTTTCTTAAAGTTTGGGGCTGCGATGCTTATGTGAAATAGCTTCAACCTGATAAGCTCGAACCCAAATCGGAGAAATGTGTGTTCATAGGATACCCAAAGGAGACTGTTGGGTACACCTTCTATCACAGATCCGAAGGCAAGATATTCGTTGCTAATAATGGATCCTTTCTAGAGAAGAAGTTTCTCTTGAAAGAAGTGAGTGGGTGGAAAGTAGAACTTTATGAGGTAATTGTACCTGCTAAGAAGTTCATCATAGAAATCAGTTCTAGTGATGCCTACACCAATTAGTGAGGAAGTTAATGATGATGATCATGAAACTTCAGATCAAGTTACTACCGAACCTCGTAGGTCAGCCAGAGTAAGGTCCACACCAGAGTGGTACGGTAATCCTGTTCTGGAGGTCATGTTACTTGACCATGACGAACCTACGAACTATGAGGAAGCGATGATGAGCCCAGATTCCGCGAAATGGCTTGAGGCCATGAAATCTGAGATGGTATCCATGTATGAGAACAAAGTATGGACTTTGATTGACTTGCCCGATGATCGGTGAGCCATTGAGAATAAATGGATCTTCAAGAGGAAGACGGACGCTGATGGTAGTGTTACTATCTACAAAGCTCGACTCGTCGCGAAAGGTTTTCGACAAGTTCAAGGTGTTGACTACGATGAGATTTTCTCACTCATAGGGATGCTTAAGTCGTTCCAAATCATGTTAGCAATTGCCGCATTCTATGAAATCTGGCAAATGGATAACAAAACTACACTCCTTAATGGATTTATTAAAGAAGAGTTGTATATGATGCAACCAAAAGGTTTTGTCGATCCTAAAGGTGCTAACAAAGTGTGCAAGCTCCAGCAATCCATCTATGGACTGGTGCAAGCATCTCGGAGTTGGAATATACGCTTTGATGAGTTGACCAAAGCATATAGTTTTATACAGACTTGCGGTGAAGCCTGTATTTACAAGAAAGTGAGTGGGAGCACTACAGCCTTTCTGATAAGTATATGTGAAAGACATATTGTTGATCGGAAATGATGTAGAATTTTCTGAAAAGCATAAAGGAGTGTCTGAAAGGAGTTTTTCAAAGAAAGACCTCGGTGAAGCTGCTTACATATTGAGCATCAAGATCTATAGAGATAGATCAAAACACTTGATAAGTTTTTTCAATGAGTACATACCTTGACAAGATTTTGAAGTAGTTCAAAATGGAATAGTCAAAGAAGGAGTTCTTGCCTGTGTTGCAAGGTGTGAAATTGAGTAAAGACTCAAAACCCGACCACGGCAGAAAATAGAAAGAGAATGAAAATTCATTCCCTATGCCTCAGTCATAGGTTCTATAAAGTATGCTATGCTGAGTACCAGACCTATTGTGTACCTCACCATGAGTTTGGCAAGAGGGTACAATAGTGATCCAGGAGTGGATCACTGGACATCGGTCAAAATTATCCTTAGTGGAATAAGGATATGTTTCTCGGTTATGGAGGTGACAAAAAGTTCATCGTAAAGAGTTACGTCGATGCAAGCTTTGACACCGATCTGGATGACTCTAAGTCTCGATCTAGATACATATTGAAAGTGGGAGCAATTAGCTAGAGTAGCTCCATGCAGAGCATTGTAGACATAGAAATTTGCAAAATGCATACGGATCTGAATATTGCAGACCCGTAGACTAAAATTTCTCTCACAAGCAAAACATGATCATACCTTATTACTCTTGGGTGTTAATCACATAGCGATGTGAACTAGATTATTGACTCTAGTAAACCCTTTTTAGTGTTGGTCACATGGCAATGTGAACTATGGGTGTTAATCACATGGTGATGTGAACTATTGGTGTTAAATCACATGGCGATGTGAACTAGATTATTGACTCTAGTGTAAGTGGGAGACTGAAGGAAATATACCCTAGAGGCAATAATAAAGTTGTTATTTATATTTCCTTATATCACGATAAATGTTTATTATTCATGCTAGAATTGTATTAACCAGAAACTTAGTACATGTGTGAATACATAGACAAACAGAGTGTCCCTAGTATGCCTCTACTTGACTAGCTCGTTAATCAGAGATGGTTAAGTTTCCTAGCCATAGACATGTGTTGTCATTTGATGAACGGGATCACATCATTAGAGAATGATGTGATGGACAAGACCCATCCGTTAGCTTGGCATAATGATCCTTTAGTTTTACTAGAAGAACGCCTGTGCATTGCAACGGGGCCACATTAACTTTAAGAGTTCAATATTAATATTCTCATACATATCAAGTGACATTGGCGACCTTTTTTTACCATCAAATCCTCACACACACACTCTCTCCCTCCCTCTTCCTCACTCTCTCTCCCACTCTCTCTCTCTAACACACACACATATCCATCTTATTGGGTATGGGACCATAATCCATCTATTTCACACACACAAGCTAGTGCATAACAATATGGATTATGTGTATTATATTTGCCACCACAACTGAGGGAATTAATTTCATGTAAATCGGCCAGCCACAGCATCAAGAATACATGGAGAAGGTGGCCCGGGTCGACGTCGGCGCCGCCCAGCGTGGGCCACGGGCCCGCTTCCAAGTGCGTCTGCGCGCCGGCCACCCACACCAGGTCCTTCAAGTGCCGCTTCCACCACACCAACTCCCAGGGCCACGGCCAGGGCCAGGGAAGCCGCCCTTCTTCGCCCCCTTCACCGGCCGCGGCCAACGCGGTGCCGTGGCACCCGGCCTCGCCGTCCTCGTCCTCCGACACCGTCGCGACCTAGTGACGCAGCCCAAGCATCGGCCTCGAGAATCAAGAACGCTCGACAACGGAGAGGGAAGGGAAGATCATATACATGTCATAAGAAAGGGAGTTTATTTACTGCTCCCTCGATGTATTGTTTCCTTTGTTTGGAGACTGATTACCATCCGTGAGTTAAGGTAAGGTTAATGTGATTGAGCGATTTTTCTGAAAATCAATTATTTGGTTTCTAATTAATGTGATTGAGTGATTTAAGGTAAGGTTAATTAATTTAGATTTGATCTTTAGAGATTGTTCATGATTGATTCTACATTACTAAATAACTTGCACCAGTATGGAAAGTTCTGATCTGTTCAGATTTCTTTCGTTGTGTGAGAGGGTGACGCGAAAATAAACCGATGAAGTGGGGGGAGGGGACGAAAAAAAATCTACGAAAAAAACCAGCGAAGGTGGGAGGAGGTACCAAAAAAACCATGGGAGGTGGGACGAAAAAAAACTGGAAGCGAGACTACCAACTGCTCCATTAGTAGAGATTACTATTGCTTTCTTCATGACTTATACATGTTCCTCTGAGTATGAGATTATGCAACTCCGGAATACCGGAGGAACACTTAGTGTGCTATCAAACGTCACAACGTAACTGGGTGATTATAAAGATGCTCTAAAGGTGTCTCCGATGGTGTTTGTTGAGTTGGCATAGATTGAGATTAGGATTTGTCACTCCGTGTATCGGAGAGGTATCTCTAGGCCCTCTCGGTAATGATAATCACTATAAGCCTTGCAAGCAATGTGACTAATGAGTTAGTTGTAGGATGATGCATTACAGAACGAGTAAAGAGACTTGCCGGTAACGAGATTGAACTAGGTATGATGATACCAACGATCGAATCTGGGCAAGTAACATACCGATGACAAAGGGAACAACGTATGTTGTTATGTGGTTTGATCGATAAAGATCTTCGTAGAATATGTAGGAACCAATATGAGCATCCAGGTTCCGCTATTGGTTATTGACCGGAGATGAGTCTCGGTCATGTCTACATAGTTCTCGAACCCGTAGGGTCCGCACGCTTAACGCTCGATGACGATATGTATTATGAGTTATGTGATTTGATGTACCGAAGGTAGTTCTGAGTCCCGGATGTGATCACGGACATGACGAGGAGTCTCGAAATGGTCGAGACATGAAGATTGATATACTGGAAGGTTATGTTTGGACACCGGACAGGTTTCGGATGAGTTCGGGCATTTTCCGGAGTACCGGGGGGTTACCGGACCCCCCGGGGGGTTAATGGGCCTTCATGGGCCATGGTGGAAGAGAGGAGGAGGCGGCCAAGTGGTGGGGTGCGCCCCCCAAGCCCAAATCCGAATTGGGGAGGGGGCCGCCCCCCCTTTCCTTCTCTCCTTCCCCTTCCTTCCCCCTCCTAGTTGGACTAGGAAAAGGGGGAAACCTACTCCTAGTAGGAGTAGGAATCCCCCTTGGGGCGCGCCATAGGAGGCCGGCCCTCCCCTTCCTCCACTCCTTTATATACGGGGGAGGGGGGCACCCTATAGACACACAAGTTAACAGTTTTCTTAGCCGTGTGCGGTGCCCCCTCCACAGATTTCCACCTCGGTCATATCGTTGCAGTGCTTAGGCGAAGCCCTGCGCCGATAACTTCATCATCACCGTCACCACGCCGTCGTGCTGACGAAACTCTCCCTCGACCTCAGCTGGATCTAGAGTTCGTGGGACATCACCGAGCTGAACGTGTGCAGATCGCGGAGGTGCCGTACCTTCGGTGCTAGGATCGGTCGGATCGTGAAGACGTACGACTACATCAACCGCGTTGTCATAACGCTTCCGCTTTCGGTCTACGAGGGTACGTGGACACACTCTCCCGCTCGTTGCTATGCATCACCTAGATGGATCTTGCATGTGCATAAGATTTTTTTTGAAATTACTGTGTTCCCCAACATCCCCTTATCACGGTACTTCTTTGCGATGCTTTCTTTGTGCCGTGCCACATAATCATTTACCACTTCTAGGTGTTGTAGCACTACTAAGTTAGCCCTGTTAAAGTCGTTCCGTCGATCCGAGTAGTCCACATGCAACTCCCTCCGGCCGTTGTTGTGACCGTCTCCTTCGAGCTTCCCATCGTGCTTCTTGACGGGCAAACCAACAACAGGGTCTCCGACGCCTATATAATTCTCGCAAAAGGAGATGCACTCATGCGTCAGATACCCCTGGACGATGCTCCCATCGGGACGGGACATGTTACGAATGAATCCTTTGATGACCCCATTCATCCTCTCGAACGGCATCATGTTGTGAAGGAATGTCGGCCCGAGGTCGATGATGTCGTCCACGATGTGGACACACAGATGCACCATGACGTCAAAGAACGCGGGCAGGAAGTACATCTCAAGCTCACATAGTATGACAACGATCTCTTCCTGTAGCCTTCGGAGCTGCTTCACACTTATGGACTCTCGAGAGATAACGTCAAAGAAGTTGCAGAGACCAGTAAGCGTGTCACGGACGTGCTTCTCCATTATCCCTCTAATGGCAACCGGGAGTATCTGCATCATCATCACGTGACAGTCATGAGACTTCATCCCGCTGGACCTTTTCTTCTTGGGGTCTAGAAATCTGATTATCTTCCCACAGTAACCGGAACTGACTTTGATCCATAAGGCACTTGATGAATTGATCGATCTCCTTCGCACTTAAGGTGAAGCAAGAAGGGGGGCAATAATTCTCCTCCTTCTTGTTGACTTTTCTGCCCCTCCCCCTCCCCCTCCTCCGTCTCCGTCTCCGTCTCCTCCATCGACTTTTTACGGTGGAGATCTTTCCTGATCTTCAAATCTTCCAAGTCTTTCCTTGCCTCCGGCCCATCCTTGGTCTTCTCCGGCATCTTCATCAGTGTGCCAAGCAAGCTCTCGAGGACATTCTTCGTGATATGCATTTGATCAAGGCAATGAGGCGTGTCGTGATTGGGCCAGTACTCCAAGTCCCAGAAAACAGACCTCGTTTTCCATACCTTCAGCAGCGACTCCGGCGCCTTTTTCATATTTCTCGGCGTGGGGCACTGTTCCCAGTTTCTCAATAGCTCGTTGATTTTGGCGCCGCTCCTCTTACGTGGAGGTCCTCGATGCTTATCCAACCCATCGAATAGATCTCCATGCTTTCTCCATGGGTCATCCTTCTCGAGCCATTTACGATGCCCCATGTACACGATTTTCCCGGACCCGCCATCTTTCATTGACGTAAGCTGCTGAGACGTTGTATCATCCATGCACCTCGTGCATCCGCAGTATCCGTGGCACACCCGGCCTGAGGTGTACCCGTAACCGAGATAGTCGTGCACCGTCGTCATCAGCGCGACTCTCATATGGAAATACTCTCCTTTGCTGGCGTCCCATGTCCATGTCGGTGTTTTCCATAACGTGTCTACCTCCTCTTGCAGAAGCCCCCATATATAGGTTAATATTATTTCCCGGTTGTTTCGGCCCTTGAATCAGCATGCTCATTTGTATGTACTTTGTCTTCATGCACTTCCATGGGGGTGTTGGGGAGCGTAGTAATTTCAAAAAATTTCCTACGCACACGCAAGATCATGGTGATGCATAGCAACGAGAGAGGAGAGTGTTGTCCATGTACCCTCATAGACCGTAAGAGGAAGCGTTATGACAACACGCAGTACTAGGGAAAACCCTAGCAGTAGCGCGGGTATTTTGCCTATCAGTAGCGCGGGACGACGCGCTACTGATAAGGCGCTACAGCTAATGTGTAGCAGTAGCGCCTGTCGTCCCACGCTACTGCTATACATGGCTAGCAGTAGCGCGCTTTAGTGAAGAGCACTGCTGCTAATATCTGCAGCGCTTTTTAGCAGGAAGCGCTACTGGTAAGGCAGCGCTACCGCTAACTTTCTTTCCCTCGCTACCGCTAGTTTTATTTATTTTTTCTGCATATTTGTTTTGTATTTGAATAGGCTTTATACAATAATCTTTACCATATCATACACATACAAATGTAATCATAGCATATACATACAAACAGTCTCATCAAATCATGTCATCATCATAATCATCATCCAACACAAAGTGGTCTCTCGTCATCATCTCGAAAATAGCGATACAAGTCTCGATTACTTGCAACTACATCGTTATCCATCTAAACAATGATATACGCGAGAAGAGCTATCACTTTGAGTGAGAGCGGAACTATGCAGTACATGAGTTCGCATCCCTCTCTCGCATTAGCGTGAACCTAAACTAACTACTGCCTGTCGCTCAGAAATCGGAAACCGGTACACCTGGGCCTGACACTCCGGCCACTCGTCGTATATATACTCCTGGCGTAGTACTTCTTCGCCATCGATGATCTATGCACCTGCATCGTCACATGACTCAATGATATGCAACATATATAGTTGAGCAACAGAAAGAGACAGACTTGGCAAAAATAGAAGCAACATATCATAAGCATAAATAATAAAGTTGATCGTACTCAAAATGCCCTAACTAGAGTGATCGTCACTAGTCGAGGAGGACGGTTTAATTACATCACAAATAAAGTTTCGTCATGCATGACTCAAAGTTTCGTCATTAAGAAAGTATGGACTAAACGGACACATTGTCATATATCGACAATCACTCCAACATGTCGTGCCATCCATCCAAGTCAGTTCGCGCTGGATGTGATAGAACTCAGCTCGAAGTCGATGATCCTCGATATCTCCTACGTTCTTTGCCCATTGCAGAATATGGGCATCGCCGGATGTAGGTGACATGCGAAGGTTCTGGTGATCCCGTCTGTACTCCAGCATGTGGTGTAGGACATAGAATCCATCATTAATCACTCGGTTGCTGGATGCAGCAGAAGTCGGTCTTATGGCCGAAGGCGGGCCTGCCGTCCCTTCTCTTCTTGTTCTTGACCTCTCCACCCCGTGCGCCGTAGTAAAACGTAGCACTGTCGAGAACATCCTTGATGTGGGTGTAATCCTTTTTGTTAATGTTCTTCGACGAGTCCAAGTAAAGAGCGTGGGAGTATCGGGGGTAGATGATGATGAGGATGGCGCGCCCGCCGCTGCACAAAATAAGTACACCTCAAATTAATTAGCCTCCACCATGCAAATGAATGATTGAAATCGAAGGAAGGATATCCGCACGGATGACTTACAGGGGATGATAAGGCACGAGAATCGCCTCCTTGTCCTTATTGGCGAGCATGAAATTGACGATGTATTCCCTCGCGTATTCATGATGCTTTGTGCAGACTCCCAAGAAGCCCTCGTGCACGAAGTACGGGTCAGCGACACCGATATGAGGTATCTGCTCAACCCAGTGATGTAGTTCATGTGCAAGGCATAAAGGCGGACAAACGTAAAATCCAGCTTCTTCACATGAAACATGTCGAATATGTAATCGAATCGAAGGAAGAACTTCTCCGCAGGGAATGTATCGATGTACGATAATTGCCGCAGAACGTTAACCACGTAGAGTGGGTATCCTGGATCTTTCGAGGCGATGATGCCCTTCTCTATCCGCAACACATCGTCATGAAGTCTCCTTAGATCGCCGAATCTGGCCCCTAGCGCTGTTGCAGGTAGGATTGGTTGACCGGGGATATTGCCATTTATCCGCACCGGGGATATCTATACGGTCTTCAACCCGAGGCTGCTGAGGCGGCTGGATCCTACAATCAGCTTTTTTTGCCTTTCCTCGATCTCTTCCTAGACTTCTTTACTACCGGAAGGTCGTCCATAATACGTTCAGCCTCCGGAGACGGAAATTCAGGCACCGACTCATGACGCTCAAACCCTAAGTAGGCGCCAGCATAGACATACTGTTGAGTGCCATCGTCATCCTCATCCTCATCTATGGCGATGTCACCAGCGACTAATGAAGCCTTTTCCTCACCCCCTCCGCTATCACCCAGCGCGACAGCCGACGCTAATTGGGTAGGTGAGGTGTTGATGTTCATACCTAACTGCGTGCTCGTGGGTGTGCTCCCGGCCGCATCTAGACGAAGCAGACTCTTTGGCCATAACATGACCCACCCATTGCAACAATCACCAAGCCGCCACGGGGTCTTGTCGTCATCCCCCACTAGTACCAGAGGAGGCAAATTCTCGTGGCCCGGTTTGACACTGGCCATGGAAACCTTGAAGATGTTCGGGGGGATCGGCCGGCTGTGGAATAATGGTTCCTTTGGCTTCAATATCGTCCCCTTCCCCACGTCCACCTTCTGATCGCCGATGGTGTACAATATTGTGCATGGGGTTTCGTCGGCCTGCAAAGAAAAGTCTGCGACGTGAGACATCCGAAAGGCAACGAAAACGGGAGACTATACATTTATTGAAGGGGGCCGGTGTGACAGATACCGTGAGGGCGTCGAGCTCAGGCAAAGACGAAGCACCGCCGAGCACGTCCGGTGCGGAGCAGGTGCGGGAGCCGGTGCGGGAGCAGGTGCAGCTGCAGGTGCTGGTGCAACGCTAGTTGAGCTGCTCCCCAAGAAGTCAGCAAGGGGAAAGTCCGCTACATTTTTCTTTTGGATTTTGCCTGGTCCAATTGAAAACGGCCGGAACCAAGGAAGTAGACATATCTACAACCACCTGTTTTGCGGCAGCTACCTCTGTTGCGACTGTCTGAGATGATTTCTTCTCAACCGCAATCTCAACCTTCTTGTCGATGTTTTCTTCAGTTAACCTCCGTCTTTCCTTTCTCTCCTCCGTGGTCTCACGGTAGTACTTCTTCCACGTGGCGCCGTCTCCGACACCGTGCACGCGTCCATACGACGGTCGAGTCTCCACCGGGAGTCGTTTCAATATGTTCAACGCCCGGTTGAATGGAGTGTCCCACTTGGGCCTCGCCAACGCCTCAGACGGTGAGTCGCTTTCGGCCGCAATCCTGTGCTGCTCTCTCTGCAAAAGGCACAAGGATCGTTTACAAATATGACTAACATGCAGTCGAATTGATCAGAAACTAAAATCACCAGTAGTCTCATGAACTCCGTCGTGACCGCGTTTGTCTCAAAAACCTTCTTCACTGGGTCCCAACGGTGCCGAGCCCTAAGGACGTCACGCTCCTGCGGGACGGTGAACTCCGCCAAGGGGTCTGGGATGCCCAGACTCGCAGCTTCCGCGTCCTCCTTGGCCCATATGGACCTCTTCCTGCCGTAACCACGACTTCCGAGGTGGTGGCACCCAATGTTCCTCTGTTGAAGCCCCTTCATGTACTTCCACTTTTTTTGGCAGCTTCGGCCTCGCAAGCCGCCTTGAATATTTCAAAGTGCTTTGCCGTGATTGTCGGATTATCCTTTACAATCTCGGAGTAGGGTTCCTTTTTGTCGATGATCCTTGCTTTCACCCTTGTTTTCCAGGCGGCCAACGCATCGCTAAACTTGCTCATGGCGTGTTTGTTTATCTTCTTCATTGCTAGGTCCTTACCTGGATCTTTATAGTCCTTTTCATTTCGGCCTGGGAACAAGAATATCTGGTGCAGCTTCTTTAGGAGGGAGGGCCTGATATTATCTATCTTCTTTAGTTTCTCATCGTTGATGGTGGCGGTTGTCCGTACGATGCAGCCTATTTTATTGCCATAGCACGCGCGCGCTTCCTCGGGCGCGTTTGGCTCAAAATTGCCGTCGTCCACCTCCGTGACCACCAGTCTAGTAGTCCCGAGTTTGTTAGGAAGCCGTTGCCTCTTTGCTTTCGGTTCTACACGGGCTCCGCTCCCCGAGGCAGCACCGGTCTCAGTCTCAGTGCCGGTCTCGATGCCGGTCTGAGTCTCGGCGCCGTTCTCAGTCTCAGCACCGGTCTGCGTGTCGGTCTCAGTCCCCGATGCGACCGGTGGGCCCAACAACAACATCGGTTGATCGTCGGCAAGGCTCAAAAATTCGTCTGCCGCCAGGTAGACGTCGTCGCAATAACCAGAACCCTGTCCTTCATCGTTGCTAGCCATGTTTCCTACGATTAAATCTAGTCAATTAATTCTAGACCTAATACAATGAATAATGACATAAAAAGGCCTATGTTTTGCAAGAACATTGACTCCTTCCCGGTGCGGCAAATCCCGGGCACTCGATATGTCCTAGTTTGTAGCACAAGTCATGCCGAAATTCACGGAAAATTTCGGCATGACCTTTGCTAAAAAGTGGACAAATCGAGAACCTGAAGTTTGTTGGAACGGAAATGAATCAACATTCCGGCAAAACATAGGCCACTCAGCTTCATTCTCTGGAAACAACAAAAGGCCACTTGGGCACAATCGAACCACTTCAATGAAAAGATATAACATGACCACTTCAATGAAAAGATATAATCAACAATAAAAGTCTAGGAAGGGATCATCTTTAAAATAAAACTTGCCTAAATTCTTTTCCTAGAAAAATAGTGGTCGAAAATAAAATTTTCCTCTAACCTAGCGAACCTAGTTAACCTAACGAACCAAATTAACCTAGCTTGTTAACCTAGTTTACCTAGATAATTAACCTAATTAAACTAGTTAACCTAGCTAGTTCTCTGTCAAAGCCCTAAATGAATTTTTTCTTAACCTAGATAATTAACCTAATTAAACTTGTTAACCTAACTAGTTCTCTGTGAAAGCCCTAACTACATTTTTGCACTAACCTAGAAAATTAACCTAATTAAACTAGTTAACCTAGCTTGTCAGTATGTCCAATGTTTGTGCTATGCATCAGAGAGAGAGAGAGAGAGAGGAGGGGTGCTTACAGACGATGGCTCCGGTGGTGGCGAGGGAGGCAGTGGTGGCGAGGGAGGCAGGGGCGTCTCCGGTGACGGCGAGGGAGGCAGGTGAAGGAAATATGCCCTAGAGGCAATAATAAAGTATTATATATTTCCTTATATCATGATAAATGTTTATTATTCATGATAGAATTGTATTAACCGGAAACATAATACATGTGTGAATATATAGACAAACACAGTGTCACTAGTATGCCTCTACTTGACTAGCTCGTTAATCAAAGATGGTTATGTTTCCTAGCCATAGACATAAGTTGTCATTTGATTAACGAGATCACCTCATTAGGAGAATGACGTGATTGACTTGACCCATTCCGTTAGCTTAGCACTCGATCGTTTAGTATGTTGCTATTGCTTTCTTCATGACTTATACATGTTCCTATGATTATGAGATTATGCAACTCCCGTTTACCGGAGGAACACTTTGTGTGCTACCAAACGTCACAACGTAAATGGGTGATTATAAAGGTGCTCTACAGGTGTCTCCAAAGGTACTTGTTGGGTTGGCGTATTTCGAGATTAGGATTTGTCACTCCAATTGTCGGAGAGGTATCTGTGGGCCCACTCGGTAATGCACATCACTATAAGCCTTGCAAGCATTGTGACTAATGAGTTAGTTGCGGGATGATGTGTTACGGAACGAGTAAAGAGACTTGCCGGTAACGAGATTGAACTAGGTATCGAGATACCGATGATCAAATCTCGGGCAAGTAACATACCGGTGACAAAGGGAACAACGTATGTTGTTATGCGGTCTGACCGATAAAGATCTTCGTAGAATATGTGGGAGCCAATATGGGCATCCAGGTCCCGCTATTGGTTATTGACCGGAGACGTGTCTCGGTCATGTCTACATAGTTCTCGAACCCATAGGGTCCGCACGCTTAACGTTACGATGACAGTTTTATTGAGTTTTGATGTACCGAAGGAGTTCGGAGTCCCAGATGAGATCGGGGATATGACGAGGAGTCTCGAAATGGTCGAGACGTAAAAATCGATATATTGGACGACTATATTCGGGCTTCGGAAAGGTTCCGAGTGATTCGGGTATTTTTCGGAGTACCGGAGAGTTACGGGAATTCGTATTGGGCCTTAATGGGCCATACGGGAAAGGAGAGAAAGGCCTCAAAAGGTGGCCGCACCCCTCCCCATGGTCTGGTCCGAATTGGACTAGGGAAGGGGGGCGCACCCTTCCTTCTTTCTCCTTTCCCCTTCCCTTCTCCTACTCCCACAAGGAAAGGAGGAGTCCTACTCCCGGTGGGAGTAGGACTCCCCCCCTTGGCGCGCCCTCCTCCTTGGCCGGCGGCCTCCCCCTTGCTCCTTTATATACGGGGGCAGGGGGCACCCCATAGACACAACAATTGATCCTTGAGATCTCTTAGCCGTGTGCGGTGCCCCCCTCCACCATATTACACCTCGATAATACCGTTGCGGAGCTTAGGCGAAGCCCTGCGTCGGTGGAACATCATCATCGTCACCACGCTGTCGTGCTGACGAAACTCTCCCTCAACACTCGGCTGGATCGGAGTTCGAGGGACGTCATCGAGCTGAACGTGTGTAGAACTCGGAGGTGCCGTATGTTCGGTACTTGATCGGTCGGATCGTGAAGACGTACGACTACATCAACCGCGTTGTGATAACGCTTCCGCTGTCGGTCTACGAGGGTACGTGGACAACACTCTCCCCTCTCGTTGCTATGCATCACCATGATCTTGCGTGTGCGTAGGAAAATTTTGAAATAACTACGTTCCCCAACAGCAGGGGCGTCGAGGGTGGCTCCGGTGGCGTTGATGAGGCCGCGCGGCTCCGGTGGCGTTGGGGGCGGCTCTGGTGGCGTCGACGGCGAGCGGCTCTGGTGGCTCCGGGGGCGTCGACGTCGGCAGGAGACGGCGGCGAAGTGGGGCGACGGCGAATTGGGGACACGGCGGCGAAGTGGGGGCGAGGGATTTGGGGGAGAAGTGGTGGCCGGGTGGAGGGAAAAGCGCTGGTTAAGTGAAATATAGCGGTAACGCGTTAAGGGAAACGCGCTATAGCTAAGTTAGCTATAGCGCGTTTCACAAAACGCGCTACTGCTAAGCCTGTCTCTTTTTTTCCCTTTCTCATCTATTTTTCTTTACATTTTATTTTTTCCTTTTTCCTTTTTCTATTTCTTTCATTTTTATTTACTTTTCTATTTGTTGTTCGATTTATTTTCTTTTCGTTAGCAGTAGTGCCTTTCTACGTAAACGCGCTGCTACAATAGACATAGCGGTAGTGCGGTTTAAACAAGAACGCTACTACTATGTGTAGCTTATCGGCTTAGTCGTGAGAATTTTAGTTGTAGCGCATTTATAGTTAGGCGCGCTACTGCTATGTTTGTATCTGTAGCGCCCTTATCCTGCACGCGCTACTGCTATTTAGCACTAGCGCCCTTTTTTAACAAGCGCTACTGCTAAAGTTCTGTGTATAAGGTTTTCCCTAGTAGTGGCGGTTGATGTAGTCGTATGTCTTCATGATCGACCGATCCTAGTACCGAACGTACGACACCTCCGCGATCTGCACATGTTCGGCTCGGTGACGTCCCACGAACTCACGATCCAGCAGAATGTCAAGGGAGAGCTTTGTCAGCATGACGGCGTGATGATGGTGATGATGAAGCTACCGGCGCAGGGCTTCGCCTAAGCACTACGACGATATGACCGAGGTGGATTATGGTGGAGGGGGGCGCCGCACACGGCTGGAACCAATCAACTCCTGTGTTCTAGGGTGCCCCCTGCCCCCGTATATAAAGGAGCAAGGGGGAAGGCCGGCCGGCCTTGGGGCGCGCCAAGGAGAGGGGGGAGTCCTCCTCCTAGTAGGAGTAGGACTCCCCTTTCCTAGTCCAACTAGGAAGGAGGAAGGGGAAAGGAAGGAGAGGGAGAGATGGAGGAAAGAGGGGGCGCCGCCCCCCTCCTTGTCCAATTCGGACTCCCAAGGGGGGGGGGCAGCCCTAGGCCCTCTCCTCTCTCTCCCACAAGGCCCATGATGGCCATTTAGTTCCCCCGGGGTTCCGATAACCCCCGGCACTCTAATAATTATCCGGTGACCCCCGGAACACTTCCGGTGTCCGAATATAGTCGTCCAATATATCAATCTTTATGTCTCGACCATTTCGAGACTTCTCGTCATGTCCGTGATCACATCCGGGACTCTGAACTATCTTCGGTACATGAAAACACATAAACTCATAATACCGATCGTCACCGAACGTTAAGCGTGCGGACCCTACGGGTTCGAGAACTATGTAGACATGACCGAGACACGTCTCCGGTCAATAACCAATAGCGGAACCTGGATGTTCATATTGGCTCCTACATATTCTACGAAGATCTTTATCGGTCAATCCACATAACAATATACGTTGTTCCCTTTGTCATCGGTTTGTTACTTGCCCGAGATTCGATCGTCGGTATCTCAATACCTAGTTCAATCTCGTTACCGGCAAGTCTCTTTACTCGTTCCGTAATACATCATCCCGCAACTAACTGATTAGTTACATTGCTTGCAAGGCTTATAGTGATGTGCATTACCGAGAGGGCCTAGAGATACCTCTCCGACAATCGGAGTGACAAATCCTAATCTCGATCTATGCCAACTCAACAAGTACCATCGGAGACACCTGTAGATCACCTTTATAATCACCTAGTTACATTGTGACGTTTGGTAGCACACAAAGTGTTCCTCCGGTATTCGGGAGTTGCATAATCTCATAGTCATAGGAACATGTATAAGTCATGAAGAAAGCAATAGCAACATACTAAACGATCAAGTGCTAAGCTAACGGAATGGGTCAAGTCAATCACATCATTCTCTAATGATGTGATCCCGTTAATCAAATGACAACTCATGTCTATGGCTAGGAAACTTAACCATCTTTGATTCAACGAGCTAGTCAAGTAGAGGCATACTAGTGACACTCTGTTTGTCTATGTATTCACACATGTACTAAGTTTCCGGTTAATACAATTCTAGCATGAATAATAAACATTTATCATGATATAAGGAAATATAAATAAAAACTTTATTATTGCCTCTAGGGCATATTTCCTTCAGGGGGGAGGTTGTACATCCATACAAAGACGGGCCATGTGCTGTGGTTGGTGTTCTGGTTTCCAAACAGATTCATGCCATCGGTACTCGCACCAAGCACGATGTTCCTTGGATCTTCTGCAGCAAATCCATATACGACGTTGAATGCTCTCCACTGGCTACCATCTACGAGGTGTCTCTGCTTCGGACCATCTCCATCGTCGGGCTTCTTCCTCTCCGCGTGCCAGCGCATGAGCTTTGCTTCCTTAGGATCTACGAAATACCGCTGTAGACGGGGAGTGATCGGAAAGTACCATACAACTTTTTGAGGAGCTTTCTTTCCCGCCTTCTTGTATCGAGAAGCATTGCACACCGGACAGCTAGTTTTTTTTTCGCGTGTTCCCCCCGATAAATGATGCAATCGTTGATGCATGCGTGGTACCTAATGTGCGGCAAATCAAAAGGGCAAGCAATTTTCTTGGCCTCCTCGACACTAGTAGGAGACAGGTTCCCCGCGGGAAGAATTTTATTATGTAGATACTTCAAATGCTCATCGAGGCTTTTGTCTGTCCATTTGTTTTTGGCCTTCGTCTTTAGAAGTTCAAGCATGAAACTCAAGCGGGTCACCTCGGGATCGCAACCATCATACAATGGAGTCTTCGAGTCTACTTCAAGTTGCGCCAGCTTGGCCTCCTCTCTAGAAGCAGCTCTCTCGCTAGTCGTACTCTTGCGAAGGAGGTCTCGAACATGAGGGTCCTGCACGACTGCACTTAGTAGTGTCGAAGACTGCGGCGTGACCGCCGCCTCTTCTCTGCCATGTCCGGGCTCTTCTTCGCTGTGTCCGGAATCTTCTCCGCCGCCGTCATTTCCGGACTCTTCCCCGCCGCCATGTCCGCCGCCATCGTCTTCGTGTCGATCGGTCATCTCTTCGTCTAGCCCCATGTCGTTATTCCCTGCCATGTGGACGCCCTCATCATCATCATCATCTTCACTTATCCACCGAGTATAGCCATCCATGAAGCCATTCATCAGCAGGTGCGCCTTCAAAGTGCCACGATCAAAAGGGTCCAAAAGGACTCCTTCTTTGCATCTTGCACACGAACATCTAATCCTAGTCCGATTATTTGCATACATGTCCATCACCGCGGATTGCATGTATCGCTCCATGTTCCATCCACTCACCTTCATGGCCGACTGCACGGTATAACAAGCAAAAGGGTTATAAACAAAATGCATGCATGCTTCAAAGTCATATAAAATTTTGGCATGACCTTGCCTAAAAATAGGACATATCGAGTTTGCTCGAAATTCACCGAAACGGAAATAAATCGACATTTTGGCAAAACATAAGCAACTCGGGGGCACGTCACTTGCACAAATCTCTCCATATCCCAAACACACATATTCTCACTCACACACATATTCCCATTCTTGAAATGAACAACTTTTTACTCACCTATATATCTCCCGAGAGAGACAGATCGAGAGAGCACGGTTAGATGATGAGGTCTTTCGCTACCTACATGGATCGAAAATGTGGTGGCTAAATAGCTAGCTAGATCTAGTTGTTGGGGAGGAGAGATGACTCTAGCTAACTAATGGAAGAGGGAGTTATGGTGGAGGGGGGCATTAATGGGGAGAGAAGAGAGGTAGGAGGAAGAGAGAGATGAGAGGCCATTTATGAAGGAGAGTTATGGTGGAGGGGGACATTAATGAGGAGAGAAGAGAGGTAGGAGGGAGAGAGAAGAAGGGCAACAATGGTGGAGAGGGGAGGGGGAAAGGAGGGGGAGAGAGGGCAAAGTGGGGGAGGAGGGGGAGGGGGGGGTGAAAAGGTGGCACCAGCCGCAACTAGCAGTAGCGCTGCTTCCCAGGAAAGCGCTACTATTAAGTGGGGCCCATTAGCAGTAGCGGTGCTATAAAATAAAGTGCTACTGCAAAAATCTTAGTAGTAGCGCTGTTTTCTGGACAGCGCTGCTACTACAGCTACCGTCGGTGGCCTCGTCTGGTCCCACATAATAGAAGCGCTTTTCTGTTTTTCAGCGCTACTGCTAAAGAGTTACTAGTAGCGCTGCCCTAGAACAGCGCTACTGCTAACTAGTAGCAGCGGTTGCTACTTTCCAGCGCTACTACTGAGGTCCTACCTATAAGCATTTCTCTAGTAGTGGGAGAAGACGCAACCCGCCAGAAGGTGGCTGATGTCCTCTTCACACTGGTCGCAAAGGACGCTGAGGGGGGGGGGGGGGGGGGGATTAAATACATCATGACATATATTTTTTGTATTGTATATGTTTGGTATTGTATGTAGATAATTTTCATTATAAATGTGCAGTAACCAGTAATCCATCAGAAGGAGACTCTTCCTCCAAGCTCCAACAATGATATGCATGTCCGCCGGATCCGGGGCGATCTGTCGCCGGATCCGGGTCACGAGTCGATCTCAGTTTGCTGTGACTGGGAAGCCAACAAGCTATCGCAGACCCTACAAAGCACGCATGCGCATGTAGCCGCGTACGGCGTCCGTCACCTGCGACAGTACGTCGGCCCGGCCTTTAAACGGGCACGCCGCACCTGCCTGAACAGCGAACCTGCTCTCCGTCGTCGTCCATGCGCCCCCGCCGGCCGGCCCGCCCCCGTCCCCGGAGAAAACGACGAGGTCACGGTCGAATCTCGCCCTCGCTAGCCGCTCCAGCTTGATTGGCTAGCTACCACGGACGACCGTACGGGCGGCAGAACGGAGGCGATTGATGGAGCGCCGGATCTGACGTTTCGCTTTGTGGCCGGCGTCGACCCATCCATCCGTCGATCGTACGCATGGGCCGGGCATGGCATCTTCCTCTGAAAGTTAGCTAGCGAGCTGCCGCATGCATCATGCGTCCACAGTAGATTCGCCTTTTGAGTTGTCGCCGGTTTTTAGGATCGATCAGGAACATGTGCATGCAGGCAGGTTGGGGTCGAGCTGACACTGGCCGTTGGACGCTCGCCGCCGGCCGCGTGTGGCGGTGGCACACGAACAGACGAACGCCGCCGACCGATTCCTCCTCTCCGGCGGCCTACTTAGCACATCCCACGAACCAGGCCCGGTACCGGTCCATGTACCACTTGGGAGAGCAACGTGTCCGTGCATGCTGAGGAACCTGTGATCCCGCATGCATGCAGATGCACCTGTGTTTCGTTACCTGTATCATTTTTTTGCCACTTTGTATACTTGAGCCATTTAAACTTATGCAGGCAAAAAACCAACATGTTGGTTGCTTGCATTGCATTAACACCTAGATGGTGACCTATTGTTTGGTTGGTTACGTTTATGCTTTAGAGGCGAGCAGATGTAAAACACAGCTGTTTGGCTGTGTGCAAGTAGTTGGTCTGCCCATCCCTTTCAAATATGGTGGACTTACCACCTATTTTATAGCACACTACACACTATCAGCAAGAACAGCAACAGAAGAACATGAAGAACAAAGCAAAAAAACATCAAGAATAGACAGATCATAAGTACTACTAAACATAAGTTTAAAACGGCAGGGCATCCCATGCCCCTGCTGGACCCCAGGGTGCTGGTCCCAGGGCAAAATATACAACTATCCACAAATTATAATTAGTATTTGGGGCCTCTGAATGGTGTTTACTCTGAAATTTCAGGACAACTACACAAGAGTTGGTTCGAAGCCACATTGTGTCTTTTGTTCAGACCCTCCTTCAACCATGAGATCTATCCTATGGGGGTCTCTGAGCTTCTCCTTCAACCATGAGATCTATCCTACGGGAGTGCAAGAGTAGAGGAGATTGCTTTGAGTATAAGCAATGGATTCTTCATCAAGCCAATTGCAAGTTCTTATTAGATTTGGAGGACGTGCACATCCTAGATCACGGTTCTCACTCCAGAGTAGTTAAATGCTCTTTTTTCTCTTCCAAACGTTGAAATTTGCAAGGTCAACAAAACATTAGAATTACAGTGTGTGAAAACATTTTTGAAATAAAAAACGCTTTTATATCACGGGACATTGACATGTAAAGTTTACAGGAAGGTTTTACGGGATGACCGTATATTTTGCATTGAGTTCTTATTAGAATTACAGACCGAATAAAAGCGTTTTACAGGAAGGTTATACGGTCATCCCTCAATGATTAGTCTCTCCCTAGATCACGGGACATTGGCATGTAAACATTAGAATTACAGTGTGTGAAAACAATTTTCCCTCAATTATACGGTCATCCCGTAAAATGATTTTTACAGGAAGGTTTTTAGGGGAACTATTGGAGTTGCTTTAAGTCTCTCCCTAGCTATTTATACCCTGACTAGATAGGATTGTCAAGAAAAAAAACTCAAATTCATGATTCCGGGAGAATTCTGGAGGAGGTTCGATTCTTAGGAATCTGGCAGAATCGGGCAAACGAATTGGGCCTAAGTAGTGTGAATCTCATTGGTCATGGTCGCAGTTAAGGAGGCGTTTGGTAGGCTACATTAGGTCCAGCCAGACCCGCACGGGATGAAATCCGCCCGTTTATTTGCCTAGGCTGTATCCGTTTCCTGGTCCGCATGAATCTCAAAGCAGCTCTGAGCCTGGCTCTGGAGGAACGCCCAAATCGGCAGTTTCTTGCAAGGCAGGCTCGCTCGAGCCATGCGTGGCGAGCGCCTGCACGCTTGGGGAATCGCAGAAGGGGACGTGGCGTCTCATAACTCCCCATGCTCCCTTCCGTCACCTCCTTCGGTAGTTCACATGCACTCCTTCTCTCTCCCCTCACCGCCCGTTCGGTATCTCCGATGGCAAAGCCGTTGTCTCGCCGCGCCCCACCAACCCCCATCATCGCAGGCAGCAATCTCATCCAGGAGAGGTGGATTGCCGGCCTCCTCCTCCGGACAGGATCTCGTCGCGGATCTCCGGCCGGTGTCCCCATTCTACACCATGCCGCAGCCCCGGGCCAATGCAGCACCGCTGCTGGTCTCTCCGGCTCTGCCACCGGTGCCAGACCTCGTCATCTTGGGCTACACGCTGGCGGGGATCAATCCCCGCCGCTTCCGTCCTTTGCTGGTCCGGCTTATGGGGTATTTTTTTACCCCCATTCGAGGGTTTTCTCCTCTGCGTCTGGTGCAAGGGGAGTGGAGCTCGAGGACCCCGCGCTCATCTTCCAGCCGGCGCGTGACGAGGACCACGGCCGCGGCGACATCTCGCCTGCCCTCTAGGTTATCTATCGTCTGTCAAGTATGAACTAGTGTAGGTCTGGACTGAAGTTTCATCGTCTCTTTTACTGTGAACTTGTCACTAGTCCCAACTCGGAGGTTGCAACCTCTCACCATTTATGGTCCGAACTATACTGGGATCAAATATACACTAACTCAAACGGATATATACAACCAGAGTGTCCAAGCTACCCTTATATCTAATACTCCCTCCGTATCAAAATATAAGACGCTTTTTGACACTATCATGGTGTCAAAAAACGTCTTATATTCTGATACAGAGGGAGTATAGACTAATTCAGAGGTTTCAAACATGAGCAAAATGTCTCTGTTGCATCCCAGAATATCTGGACACCTCTCTCTCTCTCTCTCTCTCTCTCTCTCTCTCTCTCTCTCTCTCTCTCTCTCTCTCTCTCTCTCTCTAGGGTTGACCAATCGGAGGATCCGCACATGGAAAGCTAAGAGAGATTTTAGTGAAAGAGCGAGAGTTTTGGAGGTTTGAGTATGGGCACCTAGCAAAAATCTTCTTCTCCGTAGTAGGTCTAAGATTCCTTTTTGATAGTATTAGAATACCTACAACTCAAATTTATCTTTGATTACAAAAGTTAGAAGATCCTTAGTATTGCTAATCCATTCTCCAATGATTTCAGGGGTCAATAGCCATTTTCCAAATCGCTTATTTTGTGACTAAGCAAGTCAACACTTAGAGTACAATGTTAGTCTTTTAATCTTGTTCCCGTGAATCATGAAAACCTAATATGACAAACTATGAGTGTTGTCATCCTTTCCATTTCATTACCCAGAAATCTTTACTTGTTTCCTTAAACAACCACTGTTACCTACTAGTTATTGTGACTGAATCTGAGTGAGGCTTCATCACCCTAACATGGATATTTACATGTTCACTGGATCGATTCCAAGAATGCTACTTCACACCTAAAATGCTTTGTGATGCAGACTTCTGCTTTGCTATCCACTACTCGCGTTTTGGCTAATTAACGTCATGTTAAAAACATGAATTAAGAAACATATGAACAAGAACAGGGTTGCTTAGCGCCCTATGGAAATTATGTTGTCCCCTGAAACATGAATCGTTTCCCATGCGTATGGCAGCATAAATGTTTGACCCGTCAACCTTGCATTTGAATACTAAAATGTTTGTGCTTAACCAGGCGCGGTTTCTGGCCTATTTATTGACAGGCAGTTGGACCACCCGGAAAACATACATTCTCTAGCAGCAGATGACACACGACAAGCCGCGCCTCTAACCTATAGTATCGTCTAACTTAGGGGGTAGTTACAATGCATTCATACTATTATGAGGCTATGCGTGATGTAGAGTCCAATCTTTCTCCAGAACAACTGAGTAACAAATAAAACATCGGAATAGCTTTGCGCACGACACATTATGTACAACATGCATATGGCAATTGGATTCATGATATCTGATGGCTTCTACGAAAACTTCATCTCAAATCATGAAATTATGTTGGTATGGATTAACGTAGTATGGCATAACTTACAGTCATATCTTCAATTTGAATCTTTAAATACATTTCATATATTTGAATGGAGCCAGCAAAATATTATTGGTAGCACATCACAGAAATAGCTGCTGGCGAAGGTCTGAAACCTGCCATGTTTGATCCTTCACCAAAGTTACATCAACCAGGTGTGGGTAGCTAGTATCTAGTCAGTCAGACACGAAGACTTTGCACACTTTGCTGTTTTTATATACTAGCACATGGACCGTCGACAGCAGAATCTACACGTCTCAAAAGTGCCTACCGAGAATATAAAATATCAGTATATAATATAGCAGTGCATGATTAAAAATATACACTTCTTAAATTATACTGACTATTTGTCATGTAGCAAAATGTCATGTACGCTAGCTAGTAGATTCTCTATGACAGTTTTCCCTCTCGCGTTGACACTATACGTATGTGGCTAGGAGTACCGATATAATATATACCACACATTAAGTGGCAAAATTTGTTCGGTCTATTCCTCTCATCGTTGTAAAGTAGTAGTCCCTCCGATCCACTGATCAATAAGTGTTGCCGTTTTGAACCGCGACACTTATTTTGGATAAGAGGGAGTTGTACTATTGATAGCTAGGGTATATTAATTCCGGGTATATGCAATGTGTCTATGTGTGGGTGTTCAAGCAAAAAGAATGTTGCCACATCATTAAGAACCTATATAAATCATATCTCCCCGTGCAAGCTTTCTTTGTAGTTGCTTACTTGACATATTGTATATTATTAGTACAAGTTAAATGCATAGAGTTGGTGTCTAATCAGTCACTCATATGCTTCAAATAAGTACCAATGCTATTCTATTTGGATAAAAAAAAGACAGGTTTTGATTTGCTAAGCACCTCTAAGCACTTGCATCATACATGCTCTAATGAATCAACCCAACTTTATCGAATTTATTTCACATGTTTTATTTGAAATCAGACACGTTTCCCCGCAAAGGTGTCACCCAACATTCATAGAAAGTTTTGTTTTCTGACAAGAAGAATAACTCATGTCCTCTACATCGACTGATGCACACAACCATATATTAGTAATTATTCAACAATACTAAGCAAAATTAAGCTTTGATGCCGGCTTACAAATAAATATGTAGCCATCCAAATGGATCTACCTGCGACGTTATCTCAAGCAAAAGGTCGAAGTTCAGAATTTCATCCTCGAAGCAAAACTTAGAGCCAACACATTTAATAAGGGCACAACCTTTCCGCAAAAAACAAAAAACAAAAAAAAGAACAAGGGCACAACCAACACACGTCGATATTTCCTGCTATATCATGATAGGCAAGATCATGAGTTTGCACCCATACTACAAACATACTTTTTAGGATTCCACTACAAATTTGGCGTCAGATTTTGAAGCATGGCAAATCTGATGTCTGTGTGGTAAATTAAGTTGTCGTGAGCATGGCAATTTCGCTCAGCAAACATGGAAATCCTTGCCATACTCAGTTTTTTGCTAGAATTTGGCATGCTTGCTGAAGGAAATTGCCATGCTCGCGACAACATAATTTGCCATCCTGAGTGGTAGATTTGCCATGCTTAAACATCTGACGTCAGATTTTAACATTTCGGTACTTTTTATTGAATTCATCGCTGTCAGCAACCTCTCCACCGGCAGATGTCCTCGTGCTAGATGGATCCCTACGCCAAGAGTCCAAGCCTATCCTTGCTGCTATAGAAAATGTCGGAGTGAGGCCAAGGACTCCCATGCTATATCTCTGCGAGAACCATCAATAGCCCCCCCCCCCCCCCCCCCCCCAATACAGACTCGCCTCCTAATGTATACACCCCTCCTCACAATGTCATACGTCATTGCTCCAAGACAGGCACCTCCGACGATCCAGTGATATGATAAAAAAAAGGAGCAATTTGGATATATTATTGTGGAACTAGGAGGCATTTGTGTTGTCCTTCATCATCATAGGAAGCTACCGATCTTCATACGATGTAAACAGCCTCTCCAAGTTCTAGCTACGTGCATGATACTTGTCGAAACCCTACATCATTAGCAAAGTGGGGCGATCACACAAATCTTTGAGTGGGATGGAAGGTTTGGAGTTGAACAAACAACAATTCCGTTAATATAGGTACCATTAATTTAAATTGATTATCACATCCTCAACATTTCTACTTGAATTCTTTTTAACCAGATTTATTCACCCGGTCATAATTTCCGTGTGTTGGGTCAAACCCCACTGCTCAGATTCCTTACCTTGGTCGATTCTCAAAAAAAGAAAAGATTCCTTACCTTGGTCACATATTTTGTGATGATACACATGGATTTTTTGAACATGCTGTTATCCGCATCGTGCTTGGTGAAGACATCGGAGAGATGTGCACGAATCTCTAGGAACAGAAACATGCATGTCAGAAACTCTGATCATATCCATTTCTCTGGGTGATGCATCAAACTTTGATTGAGCCGAGTCACGGAGAATGAGTCCTGATTTTTATATGCGAGTATATATATTACCACCTAACGTCAAAGGACGACCAGGATAATAATAAAATGTCCATTTCATATATAAATTATATTGGCATCTAGTGGACATCACCAACAACTAAAGCAGGGCCGGCAGCTTGAGGGTTATTATTTATCTGGTATGTGGTTGCATCACGACGCACGCATTCTCTGTATATTGGATTAGTTACATAGTTTCTTATGCTACCAAGATCGAAAAGGGAATGTCACTACCACCTAGCTTGGTAAGCAAAGTTTGAATTGATTATTTTGAGCTAGCTACAGATCCTCTTATGAGAAATGTATTGTCTCGATCGCATGCTTTCAGCTGTATGTCCTGTTCAGGTTTGACAGACAGATGATTATCATGTTCAAGTGTGCATACTATGAGTAACACTGGAGTAATTTAGTAAGAAAGCACAGTCCATGCCAATGGACACGCACAGACTTATTTTTACCGACATATTGCAAAAAATATTTGTGAAAAAAACTAGATGGCAGATGGGAGATTGCAATGTTGGAGGCATGCAGGAGTGAGATCACTGTTCACTACAGCCTAGCTAGCTCGATCGTGACAGGGATTTGGTATAAATTACACAGTGCTCATTTTATTGCAGTACATGGTTTGTCCTTAGCTACGAGCTTTTGCATATGGATCGAGATGTACTAATATGTTACTATTTGTTAAGGTTCAGTGACACGCATGGACAAACAACCTATAAGACAAAGAATGTCTCGTACTTATAATTAAATACAGTGTGCCTAGCTGGGGTGGAGAAAAGAAATTTTAAGATGTGTGTGTTTGTTTTTTGTATTCATCCCAGTAACAGATGCATGACAACCTGGTTGACAAGACAGAGAATGTCTTTGTGTACATATATACCACACATGGTATATACAGACAATAATAGTATTAGTATATGTAGTAACTGGTTGGACACATGTGTCAAAAGAAGATACTTGGATAAATTTTAACCAAATTTTAAGGACAAACCCTATATTTCAACAATTAATACTTAGACAGTACAAGAACCACATTGCAATTGTAGGTTTACCCTCACGGCTGGACCCACAAAGTTTAGATAACTGAGCTAGAAGTTTAATATTTACCACATGTCATATTTGGTAAGCTATCTCAAAAAGAATGAATAAAATGTTGGGGAATGTTGCATGGAAAACAAAACAAAAAATCTTCGCACACGCAAGATCTATCCATGGAGATGCATAGCAACGAGAGGGGAGAGTGTGGCTACGTACCCATGTAGACAGTAAGCGGAAGCATTTAATAACGCGATTGATGTAGTCGAACTTCTTCGCGATCCAACCGATCAAGTACCGAACGTATGACACCTCCCGTTCAGCACACGTTCAACTCGGTGACGTCCTCGCCTTCTTTATCCAGCAAGACGGGCGAAGTAGTAGATGAGTTCCGGCAGCACGACGGCGTGGTGACGGTGATGGTGATGCTGGTAGGAGCTAGGGCCCTACCGGATCTAGGGCGTAGGTTGTAGGGAAAGGAGGGGGAAGGGCGAGGGTTGGTGCGTGGCGGCAGGCGGCGTGGCGCCGTCCTTGCGACGGGAGCAGCGGCGGCGAAGGCAGGAGGCGGCTAGGGTTAGGTCTCCCGGCTCCCTAAGGGAAGCCGAGCAAATATTGATTGCTTCTTGCTTGATTAGATTGATACATCTCCTCTCCTTATATAGAGAGGTTTACTTGACTCCTAAGCAAACGATCCTAATACGAGAAGATAATTGGGCTAAGCCCCTAATTAAGATACTTGGGCCATAACCCACTGGGCTAAGCCCCTATGCCGGTCATAACACTTCTCCCCGCCTGCACAAACAGCTCATCCTCGAGCTGTAAGGTGGGGAAGCGCTTGCTGAACTCCTCGAGGTGATCAACCAGCGTCAAACACCTTCGCGACAGCTGGGGCGGCAAGGTCGGCGGCGACGGCGTCCTCCGGAATGTAGTCTGCAACCTCCAGGTAGAAGAGTCGCGGGCAGGCGTGTAGGGCTCGTCGCAGTTGAAGCACAACCCTTGGCGGCGACGCTCGAGTAGCTCGGCCGAGGTGAGCGGGCGGAACGGGCGCGCCGCGGTCGCGGCGAGGGGTGCCGCGGAAGCCTGAGCAGGTCGAGCCTGAGCGGGATCTGGCCAGGGTTCGTAGCGACCCAGTGGCCCGGGACGGTGACTCCTGCTGGACGGCCGCCGCGCGGCGCTCGAATGCGTGGGCGTAGTACATGGCCGTCTGGAGATCCTGGGGTCCATGAAGCTCCACGTCCACGCGGATGTGATCCAGAAGTCCACCGACAAAGAGGTCGGCCCGCTGCTGTGCCGTCACGCCCGACGCGTGGCATGCCAGGGCCTGGAAACGGTCGGCGAAGTCCTGAACCATGGAGGTGAAGGCAAGGCGGCCTAGCTCCGCCAGGCGGCTCTCGCGTATCGGGGGCCCAAAACGAAGAAGGCAGAGCTCGCGGAAGCGCTCCCAAGGGGGCAATGCTGCCCTCGTCCTGCTCGAGGCCGTAGTACCAGGTCTGGGCTGCTCCACGAAGGTGGTAGGATGCCAGCCAAGTGCGCTCCGACGCGAGCGTGCACTGTCCACGGAAAAACTGCTCACACTGGTTGAGCCAGTTAAGCGGGTCCTCCGTGCCGTCATAAATGGCGAAGTCGATCTTGGCGAACCGTCGCGGCGTCTGGGTCGGCGCACCATGGCCGACCGGCTCGGCGGTGCGGAGCAGTGATGATGACGGCGCCCGGTCAACGGTGGGGAGGCCGTTGTAGGCCCCCGCGGAGCCGGACGAGGCCCCAGACTGCAGCGTGGGTACTGGTGGGTCCCCGGCCTCCGTGTAAACTGGCGGTGGCGACGTCCCGGTTAGCCAGGCCGGGATCGGGGACGGTGACGGCGGAAACCGAACCTGCTGGATCGGGAGGCCTCCCGGTGTGGACAGGCCCAGTCCGGAGCTGGGCGGCGGCGGTGGGAGCTGGACCGACGCAGTTGGCGCGGCTGGGGCCGGCGCGGGCCACTGTGGCGCTGGGGCGGGCGCAGGAGGCACGGGTAGCGCCGCGAGAACCGGCGCGGGCCACTGCGGCCAGGACGGCGCTGGGGCGTGCGGCAGCTGGAGCGACGGAGGGGCCCCGGCGATCGCCGCGGGTACCGAGTACCAGGGCAGGTGCAGCAGCGTCGGAGGCGGCCCGCTGGGGTGCCCCGCCTGGAACGGCAGCAGCGGTGGCCCGCCAATTGCAGGCGCGCCCTGGGACGGCCACGGCAGCGCGGGGTGGCCGTAGGCGGCGGTAGTCGCAGCCGGCGGAGGTGTGTGCGGTCCGGCCAGGTACAGATGGATGCCTTGGATGGCCGTCACGAGATCCCGCAAGATGCTAGTGACTTCATCCGGTGTGAAAACGGCGGTTGTCGGCGCAGCGGAGGTGACCGGTGCCGGCGGCGTGGGGGAACCGGCGATGGTGACGGTGACCGGGGCCGACGGCGTTGGGGAACCGGCGATGGTCATCGGTGCAGTGGTGATGATTGGCAGCGGCGGCGTTGGCGTTGACGAAGACATGATCGAGCCCGAGTCTCTGATACCAAATTGGTAGGAGCTAGGGCCCTACCGGATCTAGGGCGTAGGTTGTAGGGAAAGGAGGGGAAAGGGTGAGGGCTGGTGCACGGCGGCCGGCGGCGTGGCACCGTCCTTGGGACGAGAGCAGCGGCGGCGAAGGCAGGAGGCGGCTAGGGTTAGGTCTCCCGGCTCCCTAAGGGAAGCCGAGCAAATATTGATTACTTCTTGCTTGATTAGATTGATACATCTCCTCTCCTTATATAGAGAGGTTTACTTGACTCCTAAGCAAACGATCCTAATACGATAAGATAATTGGGCTAAGCCCCTAATTAAGATACTTGGGCCATAACCCACTGGGCAAAGCCCCTATGCTGGTCATAACAGATGCTCTCTCCGCAGTGCTTCACCTAAGCACTGCGAAAATATGACCGAGGAACGAAACCGTGGAGAGGGGCGCCGCACACGGCTAAGAGATTGTCGTGGGTTGTGTGGAGCCCCCTCCCTCTCATATATATAGGTGGGGTGGAGGGGAGGCAGCCCGGGGTGTGCCCCAAGGTGGCCGGCCAGCCTCTCCTTGGGTGCCTGCCCTATGGCGCCCCCCTTTCCTTGTTTGGTGCCCGGGAGAAGGCAGGAGGGGGTGGCGCCCCCCTTCCCTTTTTCTCATGTGGGAGAAAAGGCAAGAGGGGCTAGCCCCCTCCCTTTCCTTCCATAGGGCCGGCGGCCTAGAGGTGGAGGCGCACGTTCCCCATGTGGGCTGGTGTGCACTCCCGAGGCTTCTCGAAACCCCTTCCGGTGATCCGATGACTACCCGATTCAATCCGAAACCTTTCCGGTGACCGAATACATAGTATCGTCCTATATATATATATATATATATATATATATATATATATATATATATATATATATATTTATATCAATCTTTACCTCCGGACCATTCCGAGCTCCTCGTCATATCTGCGATCTCATCCGGGACTCCGAATAACATTCGGTCACCAAATCACATAACTGATATAATCCTATATCGTCAACGAACGTTAAGCGTGCAGACCCTACGAGTTCGAGAATGATGTACACATGACCGAGATGCCTCTCCGGTCAATAACCAATAGCGGAACCTGGATGACCATATTGGTTCCTACATATTCTACAAAGATCTTTATCGGTCGAACCTTATGACAACATACATAATTCCCTTTGTCTGTCGGTATGTTACTTGCCCGAGATGTGATCGTCGGTATCTTCATACCTAGTTCAATCTCGTTACCGGCAAGTCTCTTTACTCGTTCCGTAATACATCATCTCATAACTAACTCCTTAGTCACTTTGCTTGCAAGCTTCTTGTGATGTGAATTAGCGAGAGGGCCCAGAGATACCTCTCCGATACGCGGAGTGACAAATCCTAATCTTGATCCATGCCAAATCAACAGACACCTTTGGAGAAACCTGTAGAGCATCTTTATGATCATCCAGTTACGTCGTGACATTTGATAGCACACAAGGTATTCCTCCGATATCTGGGAGTTGCATGATCTCATAGTCGAAGGAATATGTATTTGACATTAAGAAAGCAATAGCAACAAACTGAACGATCATATGCAAAGCTAACAGATGGGTCTTGTCCATCACATCATTCTCCTAATGATGTGACCCCGTTATCAAGTGACAACACATTTCTATGGTTAGGAAACCTTAACCATCTTTGATCAACGAGCTAGTCTAGTAGAGGCTTACTAGGGACACGGTATTTTTTAATGTATCCACACATGTATTTAAGTTTCCAATCAATACAATTCTAGCATGAATAATAAACCTTTATCATGAATAAAGAAATATAAAATAAAAACTTTATTATTGCCTCTAGGGCTTATTTCCTTCAGTCTCCCACTTGCACTGGAGTCAATAATCTAGATTACATTATAATGAATCTAACACCCATGGAGTCTTGGTGCTGATCATGTTTTGCTCGCGGAAGCGGCTTAGTCAACCGGTCTACTACATTCAGATCCGTATGTATTTTGCAAATCTCTATGTCTCCATCCTTGACCTTTTCATGAATGGAGTTGAAGCGTCTCTTGATGTTTTTGGTTCTCTTGTGAAACCTGGATTCCTTCGCTAAGGCAATTGCTCAAGTGTTGTCACAAAATATTTTCATTGGACCCGATGCACTTGGTATTACACCCAGATTGGATATGAACTCCTTCATGCGCTGCTTCCGAAGCAGCTATGTACTCCGCTTCACACGTAGATCCCGCCACGACGCTCTGCTTGGAACTGCACCAACTGATAGCTCCACCATTCAATATAAATGTGTATCCAGTTTGTGACTTAGAGTCATCTGGATCAGTGTCGAAGCTAGCATCGATGTAACCATTTACAACAAGCTCTTCGTCACCTCCATAAACGAGAAACATATCCTTGGTCCTTTTCAGGTACTTCAGGATGTTCTTGTTGGGGAATGTAGTAATTTCAAAAAAATTCCTACGCACACGCAAGATCATGGTGATGCATAGCAACGCGAGGGGAGAGTGTCGTCCACGTACCCTCGTAGACCGTAAGCAGAAGCGTTATGACAACGCGGTTGATGTAGTCGTACGTCTTCACGATTGACCGATCCTAGTACCGAACATACGGCACCTCGGCGATCTGCACACGTTCAGCTCGGGTGACGTCCCACGAACCCACGATCCAGTAGAGCTTCGAGGGAGAATTCCGTTAGCACGACGGCGTGATGACGGTGATGATGATGCTACCGACGCAGGGCTTCGCCTAAGCACCGCTACGATATAACCGAGGTGGATTATGGTGGAGGGGGGCACCGCACACGTCAAAAAGATTAATGATCAACTTGTGTGTCCATGGGGTTCCCCCTCCCCCATATATAAAGGAGCGGAGGAGGGGGAGGGGGCCGGCCTCCTAGGCGCGCCCCAAGGCACTACAAAAAAAATACACTTCCGTGATGATACGTGTTTGTCACAGTAGGTCACGTTTTCTGTCATGCATGTACATCCATGACAATTTTATGACAGAATCAAGATAGTCATACCTGTGCTGTCGTAGAAGTGTTCCATGACATTACCAAAATTATCATCACGGAAGTGTCCACTTCCATGACGATAAATCGCGCGTCACAGAAGTGCTTTCGTCAAGGGTGACTGACACGTGGCATCCACCGTAACGGAACGCCGTTAAGCTATCGGGTCCGGTTTTGGATCCGATAACCCGTTAACAGCCCCGACCAATGGGGATTTTCCACGTGTAAAATCATCATTGGCTGGAGGAAACACGTGTCGGCTCACCGTTGGGATAGATGTCATCCACTCATTGGACCCAAAGCGCCTATGATACGTCGACACGTGGCACGGCCCAACAGAGGCCCATTCCTGTGAAAAGGCCGGCCCGTTTGACTTGGTCAAAAGGTGGCGGGCCGGCCCACGGCAAGCCTGTTAAGGGCCTGTTCGCATATAGCCCATTTACAGCCCGCTAACCCAGGGCCCGTTTACGGCCTATCTGAATTAGGACCAGTAGCGTCATCTAGGCCGTCCAATATAATTCCAGCCCGTTTTAACTTCCGTCCCATGTATGGCCCATGACGTCTTTTGGCCCATATGAGGCCCTTAGTAACCCTCGGCCCATTAACGGCCCGTGGTAAAACTGGCCCGTAATGAACAGTGTATCACTTTATACCCATTAACGGCCCATTATTCCGTTGGGCTGTTTCCAGCCCATGTTATCTTTCGGCATTCTCAGGGCCCATTTATTCTTGGGCTCATTTCCAGCATTTGTTTACTTTCGGCCCGTTACTGTCATTTTCTGCTTGTGGGCCAAATACAGCCCGTGATTACAGTCGGCCCGTTTGTGGCCCATTAATACGTTGGGCCGTTTTCATAGCGTCATCAAATACGCCCTATTAACGACAGCCCGTTATGGTCGGCCCATGAACGGACGATTTCAACTCTAGCCCATTTACGGCCATAATGTGGTCTGTTATTGGCCCATGTTTGGCCAACCGATCATACGGCCCGTAGAAGGCCCATTGATGATATGGCCCGTAGAAGGCCCATTGTGTCTATGCCCCGTAGAAGGCCCATTGTTTCTATGGACCTTAGAAGGCCCATTGTTTCTACGGCCCGTAGGAGGCCCATGTTAACTACAGTAAATATGTAGCCCATTGTTACGGTGGCCTAGTTTTAAAAAATAGGTTATTCCGGCCACTAGCAAACCACGGAAAAAGAATTGCACTGACTACAAGAAAACAAATAAACAAGACAACGGAAATAAATAAGCAAGCAACTTACGCTAGGCTATCACGGCTATTACCCATATTACATCCACTGGGCATCAAAGTTCGCCACAAGTACAAATATAGGGAACAAAGTAGCATATAAACGCTGTAGCAAAATAAGTCCAGAACTTAAACCACTTCAGAAGAGCTCAAGAAACAATATCCTGGGTACCCATAATGCTGGCAAGATGCTTAGCAAGCTTATTAACTTTCTCTTGTTTGGCGCTTAAATCCTCCAGCACTTGCTGTTGCACCAGAAAGTATGCATCTGAATTTTGCAGGGACTTCCTCAGTCCTTCGGCTTCCTGTCGCATAACATCTGATCGATGTCTTTCAACTTGAAGTTGAGACTCAAGAAGCCGAACTGATTCAGGCAGCGAGTTCGAAGAGCTGGTGCCAGCAGTAGTAGCCAGTAACTCGAACACTACATCAAGACAGGACTTTGGGGTTGTCTCAGTGTCTTCAATATAGTTTTTATCAGCTTTCTTGGAGAACAACAGGGATGTATCACTATCTTGAACCTGATCTGCATTACTTCCTTTACCATTGCATAACGGGGTACTCTTCTCCAATATTTTATCCGCGTTCTAAAGGAGAAACAAACAAACACATCACAGGTTTACAATGTAGTATATGAAACTCATTTTGGTAAACCAGTTCAGTAGTAAGGTGGACAGGATAACAGCATGAAACAAACATATATCTATGTAGTATGGTCACTGTATGGTCTATATCATTCTATTTTATGTTGCCAAATCAAGATAGATACAGTTCGAATCATATCTATTTAAGACAAAGCAGCATAGACAGAATATAAGTGTGGGAAACTACACAGCAATAAGAACACTTGTAACGTGCATGGCATGAGAACATAACTGTTTATTCAATTGAAACTAAAATCAACATAGAGCAAGTTACAACAGCAAACACGTTAAAGAAACAGGTTTAAAACATACCTGTTGCGCCATTGGAGTTTCAATTGCATCCTTCAAATTTGAAATTAGTTGGTATGAGTAAATACAGTGATGCAAGAGCAAAGTAGTATGAACCATAGCTACGGAACCTGACCTGAGAACAATTCTTCTTCTGCTTTTAGCGTTGACTTGGGGTTCGGAGTGGTGGTCCTCGTGCTTTGGGCACTGCAGTTGCCTTAATAACTGCTCGTGTTTGGGTGCTCTGTGGTGGAGACGGTGTTGTGTCAACGGGAACTGGGCTACTATTTGCTGGGGTTAAGGGGTGTAGCTGGTTCTCTGTCCAACTGGGTAGGGGTACAATCTGCGTGAGTCTGGGTTATGTGTGGTGGGGCTGGTTCTTGGGCAAGTACAACCGTGGTTCTATCTCCATCGACAGGTAGCACGATCTTTTCTGAAGACCTTGTTTTTACTCCCACAGATACTGCCATCACCCCCTCCAATTGAAATGGCTGATAAACAAGAAAAGTAATTGAATGTACAGACATTGTAAGATAGACAGGTGCAATGGATAGTAGGGAAGAAAAAAGGCATGAAATAATTCACATTTATGTTGTCTAACCAAACAGAATAGCTGGACATAATTTCAAATATATGATGGCTAATTAAACAGGATAGCATGACACAATTTCACATGTATGATGGCTAACTAAACAGGATAGAATGACATACTTCAAAATATGATGACTATGTAAACAGGATGGCATGATATAACTATACGATGTGTCTATTAAAGTGGTTGGCATGCCATAAATCACAAACATGCCGTCGATGGAAACATGATGGCATGATATAATTCACGGATAGAATGACATACAAAATATGATGACTATGTGAACAGGATGAGATGATATAACAATATTATGTCTTTAGAAAATGGGTTGGCATGCCATAATTCAGATACATGCTGTCTATGTAAACATCATGACATGATATAATTCAAATATATGATTTATATACTAAGGAAGTGAGCAGAGGGCAATCGCATATATGATGTGTCAACTAAGGAGGTGGCATTCAATATCGTCTATATGATGTAAAAACTAAGCATTGCAATACAACATATGCATGATATGAGTAATATAACCCTGCCAAGTTTGAGCATACACCTCAGGGGGATAATAGGACTGGTCATCTGCCTCTGAATCCTGCTCTGAAGAGCTATCTGTAACCAGCAACATATCTGCTTCACGAGGTAGCATTGTCTGCTCTGAAGACCTTGTTTTCACTCCAGATTTCTCCATCACCAATTCAAATGGCTGATGCACAGGAAGAGCAGTTGAATATACAAAAATTCTCGACAAAAGCAATGAGAAATACAAAAAAAGGACGGCATGATATAATTCACATATATGATGCTTGGCTAAACAGCATGGCATTGCATAATTCACATATATAATGCCTTGCAACAAGATAGCATTGCATAATTCACATATATAATGTCTTGCAAAAAGATGGCATTGCATAATTCACATATATGGTAATTAGACACTAAACAGGTGGCATTCACACAAATCATGTCTAAACTAAGCAAATGACATAGCAATGCAAGATACCATACGCACGATATGAGCAACATAACCCTGCCAAGTTAGAGCATGCACCTCGGGGGGGGGGGGGGGATAGGACCGGTCATCTGTCTCTGAATCCTACTCTGAGGAGCTATCTGTAACCAGCAAGACATGCGCTTCGTCAGATAGCATTGTTTGCTATGAAGACCTTGTTTCCACTCCAGATTTTTCCATGACCGTGCCGAATGGCTGATGCACAGGAAGAGTAATTGAATGTACTAAAATTGTTGACAAATTTAATACGTAATAGAAAAATGATGTCATGATATAATTCACATATAAGATGACTGGCTAACCAGGGTGGCATTGCAAAATTCACATATATGATGCCTGGCTAAACAAGATGGCATTGCATGATTCACATATACGATAAAGAAACTAAACAGATGGCATTGACACAAAGCATGTCTAAACTAAGCAGATGACATCTTTGATGTATACAGTAAGCAATGCAAGGCACCATATGCATGATATTACCAACATCAGCATGCCAAGTTAGAGCGAAGACCTCATGGGGTAAATAGGAGTGGTCTTCTGCTTCCGAATCCCCCTCAGAACAGTTATCTTCCTCTTGATTACAATCCGAAATGGGTGGAGGGGGGCTGCCTTTGCGCCCACCATGGAGCGACGTCTGCATGAAATTTTATTGTCACGCAAGGCTCGTCTCTTTTGCTCTACATGTTCAGTTCCATTGTGTACAATAACTGACATGCATAGGAATAAAACATAGTGAGATTATGTAAGGAGTGCATGCACAAATCCAGAGTGAAGGTAGCAAACTCTGGATAGACCAAAAACCAATTATAGCAGGCAGATAATAGCTTTAGTTAAAAAATACAGATAATGGCTCCTTTAATGTTTGTTTGCACCCAACATGAAACTAATAGTAGACACCCGAGATTAACCAGATAGTAGACATATAGTACTGATTGCTGCCCCAATATGTACCCCACAACCATTTAAAAACTCAAGTTTCAGCATAAGTTTGGACCTGAGTCAGAGTCTAATAGGTGAACACGACGACAAAGTAGCATGTCATCATATTAAGCGATGCATAACGTAAGCAGACACGGAAGAGTGCGACCTCTCTTGCAGACCCGTGTAGTCCTCAAGGTCATCTGCTCAGTTGATGATGGTATTGTAGTTGTCGTGGCTGCCGGCGGCGGGGAAGAAGATCTGAGGCAGCAAAAGACAGTCTGGAGAGCGGATCCCTGCTGTGGTGAACCCTTCTGTCATTGGAGCAGCTGAGCTGGGGTGGAACACGACACTGCAGGAGCAGGACAAACCACACAAGGTTTTCTTTGACACATATCTGTAAAAGAAGTAATTGTGTTAGGGCTTGTTTGAATTTGAGGATTCTAACAATGCAGAGATAGGAAATAGACAGGAATAGGATAGGAATGCACGTGCAAAACAGAGAATTTAAAAACACAGGATTTCTGCCAATCTGGGTGTTTGGTTCACAAGAATTGGAAGATCACAGGATGCAAAGAAGCATGGTGAGATTAAGTCAAACCACAAGAAGTGACCTCTTTGGCGAAGCCATGTCGATCTCAGCGTGATTGGGTTGGCCGGTGAGGATGCTCCGGCTGACTTGGCTGTCGGAGGAGGGGAAGAAGATCTTAGGCGTCTGGAGATGGAGCCCGAGGTACTGCTCCGCTGTGATGGAGAGTTTCGTCGTTGGAGCAGCTCCGGTGAGTTGTACGACGCCGAGGCTGAAGCAGGACAAGAGAGACAACGTTAACCTGAGTGGAATTCTAATAGCATCTCCAATAGATGACGTAAAATACATAACCACAAAGTGGTAGATGTATACATCAGCCGCTCATCTCTGAACTTAACTGTCAAAACTGAATTGAACTGTCGAAACCGAACTTAACTGTCGAAACTGAATTTTGCTGTCGAAACTGAATTTTACTGTGGAAACTGAACGCACTAGAGGTGAGGCTACAAGTCAGTCGACTGACTTTTTCATCTCTGGTCAGTCGATTTTGCAGCCGTTGGATACGAAATCAAGGGCCTGCAGTTCATCTTCAACATTCACCCTCTGAGCCGCCAGCCACCATCGGCCAAACAGCCGCCCTGCCGCCCGCGGCCGGCTGTGCACCGCCCCGCCCACCCGCCCCGAAAACACTCCCCACCGCCGGTCCGCCGCCGCCGCGGCCATCCCTATAGCCCCCCCGTGGCGAGCTTTTTCTCCGGCCATCCCCAAGCCACCGCCCCACCACCGCCGGCGACCACCGCCCCCACCCTGAACCCTAAGATAGATAGTGGGGTACCTCTCCAGCGAGCCCCCCACCCCCTGAAAATCGACTGACCCAAAAGTCGATTCAGTCGACTGAAGTGTAGCTAAATCGGAGCAACATCGCAAGCAAGAGCAAGAGCGAGAGCAGCAGCGCGAGCAAGAGCAAGAGCAAGAGCAGACCAGGCAGGGGACCGAGAGCAATAGCAGAGGTGCTCCCTTTATGCCCTAGCCGAACTAACGGGAACGTAGGGCATAAGCACAGGAGCCAGGCAACCTAGCTTGGCCAAAACTTAAGTCATATCGATGTATATAGTGGCGAAGAAAAGGTACATATGGAAAAACTCATATGTGAAGAGCTTGATGCTCAAGGAATAATAATAAGAAGCTACTGTCCAAGAAGCCCCCAGGTATAATGGACGTACATATTTAAAGATGTATGCGTCAGGGGTGTGCGGTCTAGCCGTACGAAAGATTTAAAGCGAGAAAGAAAAAAAGTAATCGGAAAAGAGAGAAAATATAATGGAAACTACAGGGGAGAAGGAGACGAACAAGGAGTTCGGCGCTAGGCATAGAATCTTCGGAGTCTGGCCGCGTTCTAGGGGTTCGGTTCGAGGCGATTGTCTGATGCATCGCGAAGAAGGTACGCCCCTCCGGTGAGAACTTCGTCAATTATGAAGGGACCCTCCCATTTGGGCTTGAGTTTGTCCTTTTTCTTCTCCGGCAGGCGTAGAACGAGTTCGCCAATGTTGTAGGTCTTGGCCCGTACTTCTCTGCTTTGATATCTTCGAGCCTGCTGTTGGTAAAGTGCTGAATGGGCTTTTGCGACATCGCGCTCCTCTTCCAGGGCATCTAGGTTGTCCTGCCGATCAAGCTCGGCTTCTCTCTCTTCGTACATACGCACTCGAGGTGAGTCGTGGATAATATCGCAGGGCAATACAGCCTCCGCGCCATACACCATGAAGAAAGGTGTGTATCCGGTAGTACGGTTGGGCATGGTCTGCAGCCCCCAGAGTACGGAGTCGAGCTCCTCAACCCAGTGCGTGTCTGATTCTCTCAAAGACCACACTAGTCTGGGCTTGATGCCGCTCATAATAAGACCATTGGCTCGTTCGACTTGACCGTTGGTTTGCGGGTGGTAGATGGAGGCGTAATCGAGTTTAATGCCAAGATTAGTACACCAGGTATTTACCTCGTCGGCTGTGAAATTAGAGCCGTTGTCGGTGATGATGCTGTGTGGGACACCATAACGGTGCACAACACCGGATATGAATTCTATCACCGGGGCAGACTCGGCCGTTTTGACCGGTTTAGCCTCTATCCACTTAGTGAATTTGTCCACCATAACCAGCAGATATTTTTTCTTATGGCTTCCCCCTTTAAGGGGTCCAACCATATCCAGTCCCCAGACCGCGAAAGGCCAAGTAATGGGGATAGTTTGTAAGGCAATTGGGGGCATATGGCTTTGGTTGGCGAAGAGTTGGTACCCGATGCAGCGTTGGACAAAGTCCTGCATGTCTGCTCGGGCTGTCGGCCAATAAAACCCAGTACGGAAGGCCTTGCTAACGAGGGCCCGAGCTGCAGCATGGTGTCCGCCGAGACCAGCGTGAATTTCCGCTAAAAAAGCAACCGCCCCTCTTCCTCGGAGATACATCTTTGAAGTACTCCGCTGTTTCTTCATTGCTAAGGGTAAATGGTATTTTCATGGTCAAAATTCCAGAGAGGAGTTCCGAGCTTCAAGGATGCTGGATCGCACCATTCAAAAGATAAACCGTTGGGTGCCCTTCTTGTAGAGCTCTCCGTCGTGAACCTTGTAGGCCTTCGAACACCGGACAATGCGGCGAGCCTCATTCTGGTCTTCGGGAAGCTCCTTCCTATTAATGTAGGCCAAGAAGGGTTCGGTCCATGGGGCAATGACTGCCATAATGAGATGGGCCGACGGTGTTATTTCGGTGTCTGAGCCCCCGATACTATCGTCGTGTTCGGGATTTGGGGTTGTATTCGAATCTGGACTGTTGTTGCCGGCCTCCCCTTGCCACAGCATGGATGGCTTGAAAAGCCTTTCCAGGAAAATGTTGGGTGGGACGGGGTCGCACTTGGTGCCAATGCGAGCAAGGACGTCCGCTGCCTGATTACTTTCCCGGGCGACGTGATGAAATTCGAGCCCCTCGAACCGAGCCGACATTTTTAAGACGACATTACGATAAGCTGCCATCTTTGGATCTTTGGCATCAAAGTCTCCGTTTATTTGAGATATTGCAAGGTTTGAATCCCCGCGCACCTCTAGGCATTGTATGCCCATGGATACGGCCATCCGAAGACCATGCAATAGGGCCTCGTATTCGGCTGCGTTGTTGGAGTCTGTGTATAGTATTTGGAGTACATACTGGACGACATCTCCAGTGGGGGATGTTAACACGACTCCCGCTCCTAGCCCCGCCAACATTTTGGAGCCGTCAAAATATATAACCCAATTGGAATATGCACTGTATTCTTTAGGGAGTTCGGCCTCTGTACATTCGGCGACGAAGTCAGCCAGTACTTGGGATTTGATGGCTCGACGTGGCTTGTATGTTATGTCGAATGGAAGTAGCTCTATGGCCCATTTGGCGATCCGTCCCGTGGCATCGCGGTTGTTTATTATGTCATTGAGTGGGACTTCAGAAGCCACCGTGATTGAACACTCCTGGAAGTAGTGTCGTAGCTTTCGGGATGCCATGAAGACCGCGTATGCTATCTTTTGGTAATGTGGGTACCGGGATTTGCATGGTGTGAGGACAGTAGATATACTGGTTTCTGAATCGGGAATTTATGTCCGTCAATACTCTTGTGTCATCGTTTTCTAGAGGGTGCTGTTCTGGGGTGTCCTTGCTAAGGATGTCCTCGCCGCTCTTGGCTACCTGCCGGAGTATGCAACATGCTCTAAGGCTGTGGGTTGCCACGGTATCTGGTGTCGTGTGTATTTTGCATGGGCCATCGAGGCATCCCTCCAGAACGGTGCCGTGCTGCGTAATGGGTTTATGTTTCTTGACTGTTGGACTGGGCGTGCCACGGGGGTGCGCCCTCTTCGCTTGTAGGAGAAGTTGAGTTGGGATCGACGGTTCCCAACAAGCTGCCTGAGTTTTCCAGGCGCTTTCCATCGCGCTGTACTTCTGTATGATAGTTGCTAAGTCAGCGAACTTCAGTATGCGGCGGCGATTTATGGCGTTGAGGATTCCTTCATCCACGCAATTGTTGCAGAACGGTGATATCGCGTCCTCGTCGCGGCAATCTTTTACCTTGTCTTTGACAAGGAGGAATTTGGCCCAGAAGTGGTGGACCGTTTCCTAAGACTGCTGTTTTATGCTCATGAGAGCGTCTATGTCCGGGTGGGTGGGTGGAATTAAATCCAAACCCTGACCTGACCGATTATCCGTAGTCTGAAGACCTTCCAGACTCAACAGTCCGGGCTCCGGAGTATCTTCTGATTGTTTAGGACTGCCGTCCGATTCTATGTTTGGAGGGCTGGTCGCATCCTTTCACTGGTGGGTATCCGTTTCTTCCTGATCGGCGATCCGAACATAGTCCGTCTTTGATATGGAGGAAGACTCGCCGTCATGCTCCTCGAATACCGCTATCTGGTGGGTGACCGGTGGAGTTTTGATTTCTCCTTGATCGGTTTTAGGCCCGATCCGATCGTAATCTGTGGCGATTCCCAAAGGGGCGATGCGATCTAGGAGCTCGTTCAAGGACAAAAACTCTGCCGGATCCATCTGCTTGGAGTGTTCAGAGTTGATGCGAAGGGGGTTTTCGATGGCCCGAGAGGTCATCGTCGGCTCAACGGCCGAACGGGCGATCATGGTAAAGCCGCCCAGCTGGAGGGTTTGGCCTGGGGCCAGGACTCCCCCGGAGGTGATGTTGTCTTTAAGGACAAGGCGAGCCATCGAACCTTTCGTCGACGTCACAGTGGAACTCTCAATGAAAGCACCAATGTCGGTGTCAAAACCGGCGGATCTCGGGTAGGGGGGTCCCGAGCCGTGCGTCTAAGGTCGATGGTTACAGGAGACGGGGGACACGATGTTTACCCAGGTTCGGGCCCTCTCTATGGAGGTAATACCCTACTTCCTACTTGATTGATCTTGATGAATATGAGTATTACAAGAGTTGATCTACCACAAGATCGTAATGGCTAAACCCTAGAAGCCTAGCCTGTATGACTATGGTAATGAGTATATATCCTTTCGAGACTACAGCCTCCGGTTTATATAGACACCGGGGGAATCTAGGGTTACATAGAGTCGGTTACATAAGAAGGAATCTTCATAGTTGGTCGCCAAGCTTGCCTTCCACGCCAAGGAGAGTCCAATCCGGACACGGGTATAGTCTTCGGCCTTCACGTCTTCACAGCCCACCAGTCTGGCCCATTGATAATAGGCCGGACGCCCGAGGACCCCTTAGTCCAGGACTCCCTCAGTAGCCCCCGAACCAGTCTTCAATAGTGAGGTGTTCGGCACACAAATTGTCCACGACAATTGCAAGGCGGGTTCCTCCTTTAATGATTTTCATGTAGTGTATTCGGCCGTAGATTCAATGTCTCCCCTCGGCTTCTGCGTGTTAATGACCTCGTCTTCCACGTGTCGAGCAAATGCGGGGGTCAGGGTATTTTTGCAAATAACACCCCGTTCAGGCCAGGAAGAGCGCCTATTTAAACAGATCGGATCTTAGATCCATTCAATATCTCGCGGAGAAAATCCCCAAAGACTACTAGGAGAAGCCATTCCAACATGGCTAGCATTCCTAGCTCCTCCTTCGACTTAGAGAGAGGTGAGTGGGAGAGGTCCTCTGTGGCCCACAGCCAATTAGAGAAGGTGCAAACGCAGGGATTCCTCCCCCCTGCAGATCTGGTCCCTTTCGAGCAGGGCAAGCTTCCCTTAACGGTGAGACCCTGGCGGAGGATTTTCCAAATCCATCCGGGAGGGAGCGAGTTTGTTTCGTCCCTTATCTGCTGAGGGGCGTTGGGTTTCCAGTCCATCCGTTCCTCCGGAGGCTTCTGGAATACTATGGCCTTCAGCTGCATAACTTTACTCCCGCCTCCATTCTGCATATTGCGGTCTACGTCGCTTTGTGCGAACTGTTCCTAGGCATTGAGGCCCATTTCAAACTATGGAGAAAGTTGTTCTGTCTTGTCCCGCGCAACCACCAGGGGTCAATATTTGAAGTGGGCGGAGCCGAAGTATGGCGTGTCGCCGATACCGGATACCTGTCCGGCACACCAAGGAAGGCATCCGAAGAATGGCCTTCCGAATGGTTCTATATAGAAGACATCGCTCTTCCCGACCCAGTTCGCAAGGGTCTCCCAGAATTTGCAAGCGTCCCGTTGAGGAAACGTCATAGCTGGCGTTCCCGAAGACTTGAAGAGGAGGACAGTGCGGAGGTTCGTCAGCTCCTGGGCAAGATAAGGATGCTTGCCTAGTCTGGTTTTACAATAGTAGAGGTAATGGCGACCTCCATAGTGCGAGGGGTTCAGCCACTTCAATACAGAGGGCTCCCAATGTGGCACTACAATGGGGAGGATGATGCCTCCCGTTGTGGTCGGAAAGGTCCGGACACCCCCGCCGCTCTAGCCAAGATACTGGCCGAGCTGTTTAAAGGGGAGGAAGAAGAATTTCTCCGCATCAATCGCAGAGACGGGTACTCCATGTACAACCCTCCCAGCTGGGTAAGTCCCAACCCCTTTGCTTTTATTCACTCCTCTCTCTTAGCCATCTTTAACGAATTCCCAATCTGTCTATTTTGAAATAGCACTGGCGGAAGGTAACCGAGGGGCTTAATAGCCCTGCCCCACAGCCGGAGAACCACAACCGGGAGCTTGATCCTGGGTTCGAAGAGGACCCGGATATATTCGTGGTACTCGCGGAACGGGTGTTTTACCAGGCGAGCTATGACGACACAGAAGTGGCCATCATCGCCGATTATCCTGGTCTTCTTCCAGCTTCCCATGTAAGTAATCAGGAGAAATCCCCCTCGAAAGAGTTTCCTTGCACTGCCTCATGCTTCAAAGGGGAGGCGTTCGACACGTCATGCTACGCCGGGGATGACTCCAAGAAGAGCGGCTCCCGCGCCGAGCAAGGCCTCGAAAAGGAAGGTTGGGGAAGACAAGGCCGGTCCTTCGTCGAAGAGGTATGGATTTGAAGGTATGCTTTGGCAGTCGTATCCAACCGTGATTGTTATGTTGGTTCTGTATCAGGAAAAAGGTTCGCCGGACTATGTCCGGGGATTCGGCCGGTCGCACTCCCAACAACCGGGATTTAGATCCCACCGGAGAGGTGGGGGCCGCTATGGGGACAACGCTGGACTGTCCTTCGGCCGAGGGTTCGGAAGACATGTCCGTTACCAACTCGGAAGTAGAGAGCGCCAAGAATCATCGGCGCTGCAGGGCTGTCTTACGAGACCCCAAGTTCTCGGGAGAGGCATTCAATGCCTTCAGCTCGGCTGACGCATACATCCGAGCTACTCGAGATGGGCTTAGAAAAGCCACATAGCAAAATTTGACAGATGTGCAGGTAAGTTTTCCTTTGTCCGAAAAGGATAACCATATGCCCGTAGCCCCCGAGACTGAAAGCAGTTGGTACAACTGATTTAAGGATCGTTGTATAACCAGGTCCTTACAGAGAAGAATGGCCTGCTAGCCCAAGAGCTGGAGCAGTGTCGGGCGCAGCTAAATGCTGCTACCACCGAACTGGAAAACTTCAAGAAGGCGTCTTCTGGTAACATTCCCCTCCATCGAGGAACAAAAATTGTATACCAACTGTACTAATACTGTTGCTGATCGCATAATAGGATCGCCCGATCAACTTGAAGAGAAGTTGAAGATCGCCCAAGAGGGAGAAAAAGAGGCGAAAAGGCTACACGCCGCAGGCGAGCGTGTGCTGACCCGAGTCAGAGGGGAGAAAAACAAGCTATAGGATTCCAACACTACATTGGGTGAAGAATTGAAAGATGTGTGAGCCCAGCTAGCCGACTCCGTGAAGGAGAACAAAAAGCTGCGGGGCGGCATATTCAGTATGTGTCTGAACTATTTTTAAAGTAGTTCAGAGATAAATGGAACTGATATAGTTATGATTCCAGGTATATTGATGGACCGTCCTGAAGAGGAGGTGTCCGGATCATCAAGTGATCTGCTGCAAGGGCTGTCGCAAGTGCACGAACAGGCTCGGTTGGCGATGCAGAGTGTTGCCAAGGCCCTATGGCCATCTGCCTCCCCTCCAGGAAGTATGGAGGAGCTTGTAGAGCTGTTCAAAGGAGCGCGGTGGTGTATCCGACTATGGAAGATATCGGCCTGCCGAGAGGGTGCGCGAGAGGCCTGGGCCATGGTGAAGACGCGATATACCAAGCTGGATCCTGATCACATGGCCCGTGTCGGACCGCTAGGGTCGAATGGGGAAGAAATTCCCGTTAGTTTAGTATATGACCAAGTAGAGGTGGCCGCCAAATATTCCCAACAGGATTGTAAGTTACAGCGCCATTTGGACGGTGTAGAGGAGGAAGTGTTTGAGTCCAAGTGACTATGTACTTTCCTTGATATATGTAACTCTAGCTGAATTGTATAGCATTTGTCATGGCAGACCTTTTCACTTCAACCTCCGGACCTGAAGGTGCGGAGTGTTTCCGAATACCCGCACGGCCGAATAGACCGGGGTATGCGCGGAAACTAGGCGTAGGGGTCATAGTTGCTTGACAGTCAAGTTGTATCCGGCTAGCTATGTTATATTACATTGAGATTGTAAGAAACATCTTCGAGAGAGAATAGTTCCGTTAAGGGTTCCTTTCCCTGGGTGTGCATGCATTAGCGTACATGTCCGAACTGTGATGTGAAAATCATGGTGTGTATAGCTTCTGGGGGTTCACAATAGAGTGAGTGCAAAAATCATCTTTAATTCACCGACCGAATATTCCCTTAAGAACGCTAGCTTTCGGCTTCATCCAGTCTGAGGTACACATCCGGATGACCCGGCAATAACAATCGCAGAGGTGCTCCCTTTATGCCCTAGCCGAACTAACGGGAACGTAGGCATAAGCACAGGAGCCAGGCAACCTAGCTTGGCCAAAACTTAAGTCATATCGTGCATATAGTGGCGAAGAAAAGGTACATATGAAAAAACTCATATGTGAAGAGCTTGATGCTCAAGGAATAATAATAAAAAGCTTCTGTCCAAGAAGCCCCCAGGTATAATTGACGTACATATTTAAAGATGTATGCGTCAAGGGTGTGCGGTCTAGCCGTACGAAAGATTTAAAGCGAGAAATAAAGAAAGTAATCGGAAAAGAGAGAAAAAATAATGGAAACTACAGGGGAGAAGGAGACGAACAAGGAGTTCGGCGCTAGGCATAGAATCTTCGGAGTCTGGCTGCGTTCCAGGGGTTCGGTTCGAGGCGATTGTCTGATGCATCGCGAAGACGGTACGCCCCTCCGGTGAGAACTTCGTCAATCATGAAGGGACCTTCCCATTTGGGCTTGAGTTTGTCCCTTTTCTTCTCCGGCAGGCGTAGAACGAGTTCGCCAATGTTGTAGGTTTTGGCCTGTACTGCTCTGCTTTGATATCTTCGAGTCTGCTGTTGGTACAATGCTGAACGGGCTTTTGCGACATCGCGCTCCTCTTCCAGGGCATCTAGGTTGTCCTGCCAATCAAGCTCGGCTTCTCTCTCTTCGTACATACGCACTTGAGGTGAGTCGTGGATAATATCGCAGGGCAATACAGCCTCCGCGTCATACACCATGAAGAAAGGTGTGTATCTGGTAGTACAGTTGGGCGTGGTCCGCAGCCTCCAGAGTACGGAGTCGAGCTCCTCAACCCAGTGCGTGTCTGATTCTCTCAAAGACCGCACTAGTCTGGGCTTCATGCCGCTCATAATAAGACCATTGGCTCGTTCGACTTGACCGTTGGTTTGCGGGTGGTAGAGGGAGGCGTAATCGAGTTTAATGCCAAGATTAGTACACCAGGTTTTTACCTCGTCGGCTGTGAAATTAGAGCCGTTGGCGGTGATGATGCTGTGTGGGACACCATAACGGTGCACAACACCGGATATGAATTCTATCACCGGGCCAGACTCAACCGTTTTGACCAGTTTAGCCTCTATCCACTTAGTGAATTTGTCCACCATAACCAGCAGATATTTTTTCTTATGGCTTCCCCCTTTAAGGGGTCCAACCATATACAGTCCCCAGACCACGAAAGGCCAAGTAATGGGGATAGTTTGTAAGGCAATTGGGGGCATGTGGCTTTGGTTGGCGAAGAGTTGGCATCCGACACAGTGTTGGACAAAGTCCTGCACGTCTGCTCGGGCTGTCGGCCAATGAAACCCAGTACAGAAGGCCTTGCTAACGAGGGCCCGAGCTGCAGCATGGTGTCCGCCGAGACCAGCGTGAATTTCCGCTAAAAGCTGCCGCCCCTCTTCGTCGGAGATACATCTTTGAAGTACTCCGGTATTTCTTCATTGCTAAGGGTAAATGGCATTTTCATGGTCAAAATTCTAGAGAGGAGTTCCGAGCTTCAAGGATGCCGGATCGCACCATTCATAAGATAAACCCTTGGGTGCCCTTCTTGTAGAGCTCTCCGTCGTGAACCTTGTAGGCCTTCGAACACCGGACAATGCGGCGAGCCTCATTCTGGTCTTCGGGAAGCTCCTTCCTATTAATGTAGGCCAAGAAGGGTTCGGTCCATGGGGCAATGACTGCCATAATGAGATGGGCCGACGTGTGTTATTTCGGTGGCTAAGCCCTCGATACTATCGGCGTGTTCGGGATTTGGGGTTGTATTCGAATCTGGACTGTTGTTGCCGCCCTCCCCTTGCCACACCACGGATGGCTTGAAAAGCCTTTCTAGGAAAATGTTGGGTAGGACAGGGTAGCTCTTGGCGCCAATGCGAGCATGGACGTCCGCTGCCTGATTACTTTCCCGGGCGACGTGATGAAAGTCGAGCCCCTCGAACCGAGTCGACATTTTTAAGACGGCATTACGATAAGCTGCCATCTTTGGATCTTTGGCATCAAAGTCTCCGTTTATTTGAGATATTGCAAGGTTTGAATCCCCGCGCACGTCTAGGCGTTGTATGCCCATGGATACGGCCATCCGAAGACCATGCAATAGGGCCTCGTATTCGGCTGCGTTGTTGGAGTATGTGTATAGTATTTGGAGTACATACTGGACGACATCTCCGGTGGGGGATGTTAACACGACTCCCACTCCTAGCCCCGCCAACATTTTGGAGCCGTCAAAATACATAACCCAATTGGAATATGCGCCGTACTCTTTAGGGAGTTCGGCCTCTGTCCATTCGGCGACGAAGTCAGCCAGTACTTGGGATTTGATGGCTCGACGTGGCTTGTATGTTATGTCGAATGGAAGTAGCTCTATGGCCCATTTGGCGATCTGTCCCGTGGCGTCGCGGTTGTTTATTATGTCATTGAGTGGGACTTCAGAAGCCACTGTGATTGAACACTCCTGGAAGTAGTGCCGTAGCTTTCGGGATGCCCTGAAGATCGCGTATGCTATCTTTTGGTAATGGGGGTACCCGGATTTGCATGGTGTGAGGACAGTAGATACGTAGTATACTGGTTTTTGAAGCGGGAATTTGTGTCCGTCAATACTCTTGTGTCATCGTTTTCTGGAGGGTGCTGTTCTGGGGTGTCCTTGATAAGGATGTCCTCGCCGCTCTTGGCTACCTGCCGGAGTATCCAACATGCTCTAAGGCTGTGGGTTGCCACGGTATCTGGTGTCGTGTGTATTTTGCATGGGCCATCGAGCCATCCCTCCAGAACGGTGTTGTGCCGCGTAACGGGTTTATGTTTCATCACTGTTGGACTGGGTGTGCCACGGGGGTGCGCCCTCTTCGCCTGTAGGAGGAGTTGAGTTGGGATCGACGGTTCCCAACAAGCTGCCTGAGTTTTCCAGGCGCTTTCCATCGCGCTGTACTTCTGTACGATAGTTGCTAAGTCCACGAACTTCAGTATGCGGCGGCGATTGATGGCGTTGAGGATTCCTTCGTCCGTGCAATTTTTGCAGAACGCTGATATCGCATCCTCGTCGCGGCAATCTTTTACCGTGTCTTTGACAAGGAGGAATCTGGCCCAGAAGTGGTGGACCGTTTCCTGAGACTGTTGTTTTATGGTCATGAGAGCGTCTATGTCCGGGTGGGTGGGTGGAATTAAATCCGAACCCTGACCTGACCGATTATCCGTAGTCTGAAGACCTTCCAGACTCAACAGTCCGGGCTCCGGAGTATCTTCTGATTGTTTAGGACTGCCGTCCGATTCTATGTTTGGAGGGCTGGTCGCATCCTTTCACTGGTGGGTATCCGTTTCTTCCTGATCGGCGATCCGAACATAGTCCGTCTTTGATATGGAGGAAGACTCGCCGTCATGCTCCTCGAATACCGCTATCTGGTGGGTGACCGGTGGAGTTTTGATTTCTCCTTGATCGGTTTTAGGCCCGATCCGATCGTAATCTGTGGCGATTCCCAAAGGGGCGATGCGATCTAGGAGCTCGTTCAAGGACGAAAACTCTGCCGGATCCATCTGCTTGGAGTGTTCAGAGTTGATGCGAAGGGGGTTTTCGATGGCCCGAGAGGTCACCGTCGGCTCAACGGCCGAACGGGCGATCATGGTAAAGCCGCCCAGCTGGAGGGTTTGGCCTGGGGCCAGGACTCCCCCGGAGGTGATGTTGTCTTTAAGGACAAGGCGAGCCATCGAACCTTTCGTCGACGTCACAGTGGAACTCTCAATGAAAGCACCAATGTCGGTGTCAAAACCGGCGGATCTCGGGTAGGGGGGTCCCGAACTGTGCGTCTAAGGTCGATGGTTACAGGAGACGGGGGACACGATGTTTACCCAGGTTAGGGCCCTCTCTATGGAGGTAATACCCTACTTCCTGCTTGATTGATCTTGATGAATATGAGTATTACAAGAGTTGATCTACCACGAGATCGTAATGGCTAAACCCTAGAAGCCTAGCCTGTATGACTATGGTAATGAGTATATATCCTTTCCGGACTACACCCTACGGTTTATATAGACACCGGGAGAATCTAGGGTTACATAGAGTCGGTTACATAAGAAGGAATCTTCATAGTTGGTCACCAAGCTTGCCTTCCATGCCAAGGAGAGTCCAATCCGGACACGGGTATAGTCTTCGGCCTTCACGTCTTCAGAGCCCACCAGTCCGGCCCATTGATAATAGGCCGGACGCCCGAGGACCCCTTAGTCCAGGACTCCCTCAGAGGGTGTGGGGCTTCGCTGGTTTTGCCGGCCTCAGTGTACGAATGGGTGGGTGGATGGTATGGGAGTGGGGAACCATGGCTTAGGGACGCCCTTGTCCGAAATGTGGGGTAAGTTACAAAAATACCCCCACCGATTTGAGGCGGTTCTTTTGGTTCACGGGTATCACGGGCATTTCGCGTGTCGGGATTTCATAGGAGGTGGGAGTTCGCGCGCGCGTTGTAGTTTTAGAATAGCAAGGCGCGGGTTGAGATGGAGGGAGTTGTCGGAGCACAACGAGACAAAGATATATCTTAAATATTTCGGGCTAACAAGGCGCGGGTTGAAATTTCTGGACAAGCCTAACGTGTACTGTACCAAATCAATTCGCACTACAATTGTCATTCAAAACTTTGAATTCATGTTATGTTCAATTAAAATATTTCGCTACGTGTATAATGCATGCAACCTAGTACTCAAATGAACGTTTTAGTGCATTCCAAACTTATATACTACCGCTTCAATATGAACTAAATTTGAATTCGTTTCTCTATTTGAATAAGATCTACAATAATGATTGTTGTGAAGTCAAAGCATTTGAATTCGTTTCTCTGGTTTAATAAGATCTACAATCGTCATTATTGTCAAGTTAAACCATCCTTTGAGTATTATCTTCACAGCACACCACATGATTAGTCTCGAGTTACATATGAACTATGTGTACTATATGAACTCGAACTCGGCTTTTTGAATCCACTTTATGTTGATTTCAAATCATAGTACATTTCAAGCTCTAGCTAGATCTTCACAAACTAAACCATGTCTCATATGTATAATGTGTTTATCACATTATGTATGGTGTCCCGCCCCCTACGCCTACAAGTATTTAGATGTGAGTTGCAAACACCACACATTACCACAAATTCAAATAAAATGTGAGAATGTTCGATATATAGTATTGTTTAGATTGTTCGATATTTAGTTGTAAGCTGCAAACGCCACACATTATCACAAATTCAAATAAAATGTGAGATTGTCCGATGTATGGTATGGTTTAGATTGTTCGACATTTAGCTGTGAGTTGCAAACGCCATGCATTATCACATTATGGTATAACATGTGCAAAACCACAACACGCGTATCACCGCTATATTCATGCATGCATATGTTTAAAACACTATGATCTCCTATTCAAATATATGAATCCACTTTCATATCAAATTATGATCTTTGTTAGTCTCTTACACCCACACAATCCTGTAACCTTTGTAGCTACCACTAACTTTCTCTCGTGCATGCACACGCCCTCCTCGCACTCCCCCTCCCTCAGCATTCTATCCATCGCGCACATCCATTTTTTTCTCTAGGTCGTTCTCCCACAGTCTCCACAACTCCTTTCCGACACACATCGATCGATAAACCTCTCCACCAATGTCTGCCTACAACATACACACGCACCTTCAATCTCCTCCTTTATGTGTCCTTGCCTCCTGTCTCTCATACGGTCCCACACACGTGTAAACTCTCGCCCCTCTTTTCATCGATCTCACAACCGCACACTCGTCCCCCTATCTAGCTAGTAGCTGGGCCTCTCGCACCACCTCCTAGCTCCATTCTCTCTGTCTTTCCATCTCGCCGGACCTTATTTTCCTCTAACAAATGGACGTACACCGACCGATCTCCCGCTATACATATAGCTAGCTAGGTCCTTATAACTCATTTTCCCCACGCGTTGATCGATCTACCTCATTAGTTATGTATCTCCCTTCCTCCGACAAACAACAATTGATCTACCGATCTAGTTAGGTTTGCTTACCAAACACATGGTTCCCCTTCATCATCCATGGATGTGTCCCGACAGATCTATCATGCATAGGCACACACAGAAACACATCCCCACTCTTATTGATAATATTGCAGTTCCACCCTCAGTTTGTCTAGTAGGCCTCTCCCACCATCTTCGAGAAGCAACTCCATCACCCATCCAGCACTCTACCCCTCTCCCTCCCTCTCTCTCTCCTCTCTATCTCTCTGTCCCATCCTATTTCCCGTCCTTCAGTATGTATGGATGTCGACCGATCTCCCTCAAGACATGGCTGGGTCTCTCCTTCTCAACACATATACGAGTCATTCTACCTCTATAATTAGGCCTCTGCCTACCCCTCCCCCACCCCTTCCACACACACACACCGATACATCGAGCGCTCTAGTCATGTCTCCCTGCCACACACAAACTTGACTTGTGCCCTCTAACGTTCCGGTAGCTAGGTCAGTCGCCCTATATCTTTGAGTTGCACACACACACAATTTCGATGGCTCTCTTCATCGATCTCGCACCCACCCACTTGATCCTCTCTTCGACTCTATCGATATCTATGACCCCTCCCTCTCTTCTCGTGGATCGCTCGACCCTCTATATATGATATGGATAGGCCTCCATTTCACACACATTGCATGCAAAATTTTGTTTGAGATGTCATCGGCACATATTCCCACAAATACATTCACGAAATCAACCTCCCCCCAAAACAAAAAACACTCACGAACGCACAAGCCATTTGTCTAGGTTTGTATCTCTCACACAAACCCACGTAGGTAGGGGACGTGCACGAAGAGAAGAGGTGCACGCACGGCGCACGTACTCCTGTCTCTTTCCCAACCACACCCGTGCGGGTACACGGTGGAGCTCATTTCTGTACGAAAAGGCAGCCCACGTGGTAATTTGACACGTGTACTGGTTGTCCACTAGATGGAGGGAGGATCGTCTACCACGGGTGAACAAACAAATTGCGACTTGACGCGTTATGTTAATAAAGAGGCAAACCATGTCGGGCCTACCTTAGAGGCAAGGCTCTATACACTGAGTACTTTTGACGTGTCTCGTCAACTCGCAGACCGAGGAGAAGCTTGCTTAATATGCCGTCTCCCCCGCCCATGGGCGCGGTGGCTCGTAGGATGAGGTGAAGCTTGCTTACTACGCCTTACGCCCGCTCCCTCGCCCACGCGCGCGGTGGCTCGTAGGACGAGGAGAAAATTTTACTAGTACTCCCTCCGCTTACTCCTCGTCCCTACCTTGGTTAGAGAGATTATCATATTGTTTGGAATATATGTCCGTTAGTAGATTTTAATATGAACTACTAGTACATACTCCAAACACTGATGTATATAGACGTATTTTAGAGTGTAGATTCACTCATTTTGCTCCGTATGTAGTCCATATTGAAACAGACGTAATAGTACGCACTCTCCCTCGCCCCTCGACCCTCGCCATGTGGTGGACGTGCAAGAATTCATTCGGTCTCATATAGCCAGAACGATATATACTGCAGTACCATTATTGCTTGACTTCCCGAAGAGGCGAAGAGCCAATCGCAAGGTTAATAGTTTGGAGATGCCAAGCGCAAGGTTTATAGGAGAACGAGTAGTAGGTGCCGCGTCATTTATAAATAAAGTTTTTTTCTTCAGTGGCACTTACGCAATATAAATAGGTTCATATGGAGAGAAAAGGAAACCGCTCCACTATATACATAGGCAGGACGAGCCTACACGGTTGCTTGCTGGGGTTGCTCTCTTCAGTTTTCACACTCTCTCGCACAAAACCACTGTGGCCACATCTCTAACATCCCGGTGGATCACGTCCGCTGGGGGAAGGGGTGGATACTTAGTGTAGATGCGGTCGCCGTTGCCGACGGCGAAAACCCACTGTTGGCACGTCCCGATCAGGGGTCCCCGCCATTCTCTCTCACAAAGCTGGTGAGGTTGCCTTCGTCCATTGCTCACTGCCGCGACGTGGGTAGTTGCCTCCTCCCGCCGCCCTCCTCTAGGTTGAGCTACGTCCCGACATCCCTTAGGTACAACTCCCTTTACAGCCGGCTTGCATCACTGCTCCAGCTGCCCACATCACTCCATGTGGATATTTCTCTAGTTCTTTGCCCCGCACATACCTCTACTGGCTTCTACGTATTGTATTTGTGATGAGTTTATATCTCATCAACTAGTCCCAGTAATCTTATTCTAATCACGCTTCTTCAATTTCTTTGGCACAGGGATGGTCATCTCGATTTTGGTGAAACTGCACAAAATGATCCGATGGTCAAAGGGTTGCAAACTCCATTTCTTAGGAAGCGCCAACGTTGCCAGCAAATTAAAGCCTGGTTAGGGTTTACGGTTCAAGGGCTAGGGACTGCATGGATCGTTTTTTCTTTAGCTGTCTCTGTTTCAATGGCTAGGGACTGCATGAGTAGTAGTGTACTGTAAGCCTTACGCCCGCTCCCTCGCCCACGCGCGCGGTGGCTCGCAGGACGAGGAGAAAATTTTACTACTCCCTCCGTTTACTCCTCGTCCCTACTACCTTGGTTAGAGAGATTATCATATTGTTTGGAATATATATATGCCCTTTAGTAGATTTCAATATGAACTACTAGTACATACTCCAAACACTGATGTATATAGACGTATTTTAGAGTGTAGATTCACTCATTTTGCTCCTTATGTAGAATAAAGTTGAGACACTTATTTTGGAACGGAGGGAGTACATATTTGCTATGATCTGTCAATCATTGAGATGCAATAGCATGCATGTTAATCTCATTTGTATTTGATGAAATGTTGCAACGGGCAACCTTGGACGCAAGATACATGTAACAGAAGCTGGAAGCTTCATAGCATTGTACTATCTCGCTGATAAATTACAGTACGTACTATACAAGTACTTCCTCTGTTCCTAAATATAAGTCTTTGTAGAGATTTCACCATGAACCACATACGGATGTATATAGATGCATTTTAAGTGTAGATTCATTCATTTTGTTCCGTATGTAGTCCACCTAGTGGAATCTCTACGCAAACTTATATTTAGGAATGGAGGGAGTACTATGTAAAGAGTTAGGTGTCGCACGGTGTCCAGAAAATATGGTGATAGTGTGAGGTGGGCCATGTAATCACTGAGCCTGCGTGTTTTCACTGCTCTTGCACTCCTCTGCTATAAGAATGGAGAAAATTGTAATCTAGTAGTACCTCCTTTCGCCGAAAGCGTGGGACATCCAGCAGTCCTACCACCTCAGTAATAAGGACCAATGAGCCGTCAAATCACATAGACCCAGCAGTAAGTTGGACGGACGAAGCAACCTTCACTCTTGAATCCGCTTCTCCCTTCAACGCAGGCGCCAGTGAGAGGTCGCGTCCGCTCTGCCCGGGCATGAATGCGGCACCGATTCTTTGGAGCGGCGCTGACCGTTTCGGGCGGGAAGCGCGCGCGGGCGATGGAGGGGCTTTGGGTGGGCTAGGCTGGACAGGAGCGGGCGTGGCAGCTATCCGCCTGTCCCTACCGGACGCCCGGAAACGAGAGGATGCACCGACTCTCGCGGCTAAAATCGTACACTACACACCATCTCTCTGTAGGAGTAGGTCGATCTGTCGCTCTCTCTAACACACACATGCTGTTAAACACACGCACACACACAGGTTCATAGAATAGGAAAATCGTGCGAGTGCGAAGCCACAGGAAGTGAGATACAAATGGAGTACGTACAAGAAGAGAAGAGGTGATGAATATTCCATCAAACCTGGACTGAGGAGTAGTACTCCCTCCGTCTAGGTGTTAAGTCATCCTACGGAAATCAGATATTCCCAAAATGTTTAGGCGTCGTCCATTAACTTCGCATGTCAATCCCCTCCCGGCCTCGCTGCTAGCGAGCGTTGTTACTTAGGGAGCATTTGGATCCTTAGCAAGAACAACTTATAGCATAGCCGGGCAAGGTTAGGCGTTTGGAACTGTTAAAATATGTTAGCTTTTGGGGGCCAGCTAGCTTGGGTGGGCTAAAAAAACCTTGCTAGCTCAGGAGAGCCAGATCGGCTCGCTTCCGACGGCAAACTTCGCGTAGTTGTAACATATACTAGTAACATATGCATGTTGTACTAGTCCAAGTTACTCACCACTATGACTAGCCTAAGCAATGTAACCAAACGCTCCTTACTCTGCCTTGTTATCTCCCCCGGAAACCCAATGCATGGAGCGCAACTACGCGTTGATCAGTCAAGAAATCAAAGTCGGCTTGCATGCGAGTTAATACGTGGCCCTGCATGGTAGCTAAAACGGCATCTCTTAGTTGTTTGGATTAATTGTTGCATTTAGAGAAAGAAATCAGGGTTTGATTGGAGGAACGACCGGTCAAGTTCTCCTTCTCCTCCAATCTGCTTGCACCTTGGTCCCGCTGCACCTTCTAACGTGACTTATTACACCTAGACGGAGGGAGTCGTACGAGATACGGTGGCACACTGACTTAGGTCGAATACAAGTGCCCAAAATTGTGTGCATGTTATAATAAGGATTCACTTAAAATAGTACGTGAGCGAACATAGGGATCAATTGGACAGTGTTCCCGAGCAGTAGCGAGATGTGTGATGTAAGATACACCGCTGGTGCTTTTAATTTTTCTTATTCATTTGTTTGTTTCACCCTCTGACTGGTGGGACCCAACGTACTACGTGGAGAGAGGTAAGGTGACTAAGGCTGCATTATTTCTGCACCACTGTGGATAGTCTTACCACCAAAGCCACATGACACGATTATGATTTAAATCCCAATGACTCCCACACACACACAAAAAAACACGGCATGCTTGTCACACGAATGCAGGAATGTATAAAAGGTTATTTTCCTCTCGTTGAACATAACAGGAGGGTTGTCTAGCTGGTTAGCCTGTTCGCTCATCAAACTTGAGGTCTCAGGTTCGATAACTACACTTGAGCATAATTCGTGCCAGGAGGATTCTTTGACTGGTCAAAATGGATGGATACGGAGCTATATGATCTCGTAGTGACCGTATAATCACCTCATCACGTATAAGCTGCAGCCTCGGCACTTGTTTTTTAGGGTTTGCACTGTTCACACTCTCTCCAGTATATATATACATGCTGGAGCCTCTGCGCTTGTAGTTGCTCTCTTCATACTCTCTCACCCTCTCCAGATCTAAACAAGACTTTGTTGGCCTCTCTCTCTCCCCTCACTGCTGGTCTGCTTGTAGTTGCTCTCTTCACACTCTCTCACCCTCTCCAGATCTAAACAAGACTTCGTTGGCCTCTCTCTCTCCCCTCACCGGTGGTCAAAGAGCCGGCAGGATCCGTCCGCCGGGAAGGGAAGGAGGCTTAACGTTGTCGCCGTCGACGAGGGAGGGAATCCACTACAAGCGCAGCTATTCACTTTCACCCAGCGGCGGCGTGGGAGGGCCTTTGACCCCTTCTTCTTCGCCGCCGTACATAGTGTGGGTCGAACGGCCTCCGGTCGCCCACCGAACCACACCCCAAGAACCTTAAGGTATAATTTACTTATTCCACATGCATTGTTGTAGCTGCATGTGGGCTTTTTCCGCTTCTCCACTCGAATCTAGGTGTTGGATCAAACATGAAAGTAGTGGGGAAAGTTGTATACCATGAATCTAGGACGTGGTTCAAAGAGGAAAGGAATGGGGGAAAGTAGTGGGAAAAGTTGTATAGCATGAATCTAGGACGTGGTTCAAAAAGGAAAGGAAGGGGGAAAGTAGTGGGGAAAGTTGTATCGCATGAATCTAAGACGTGGTTCAAAGAGGACAGGAATGGGGGAAAGTAGTGGGGAAAGTTGTATAGCATAAATCTAGGACGTGGTTCACAGAGGAAAGGAAGTGAGGAAAGTACTAGTACAGACTGGCTATCCAGCACCTACGTTGGTCGAAAAGGGAAAACAATGAAAAATGCAGTACGCACATCTGTAATAAACTGATCTTTTGTTTTGGGGGACAAGGTTGTAGAGTTTGAGCAGGACTAGATTTGCTGCGCTCAGAGAGGGAAAGGTGTCTAACGATAACAAAACTGGGACCAACACAAATATGCTCCTTGGTTGTTTGTTCTTTGTTGCAACAGACTGTGAATCACCCCAGTACATTGGTAGATGCACATGGTGCTGGTGCGTCCACTGTCCCGTGCAACTCTTTAGCTGTTGTTAATCTAAGGCCCTGTTTGGTTAAAAACTCCCTAGTCCCTACCTGCTTGGTTCCAGGGACTAAACATGGACTAGAGGTTATTAAATGACACGCTAAAATACCATGTTACCCCTAGTAATGAACTAATAGAGACAAGGTGCGATGCGTGGCAGGGGAAACTGTTGGAAAAAGTCCCAAAAAGACTCTCCCTCGAGGTCTTCTTTCTTTAGTCCCAAATGCCCACTTTTAGTCCCTAAAAGTCCCTCCTGTTTGGTTTAGATGGGACTGACACGGAGTTTTTTTAGTCCCTCCACCAAAATGTCCCTGTAAACAAGCACCCTCTAATAATGCCGCTGGAAAATTGATGCAATGCCACAGTTAAAGCAAATTACATGTTTAACGAATTTTATTGTTAATATAATCTCTCTGTTAATATTAATCAATGCCACCGTTTGAGAAATGCTACGGTCTTGCTTTCTTTCCCATTTAGATAAGGTAGGTGCTTCTTTTTGTTGGCTTCTGTGTCATCCACCGTTATTGACCACTAGTTGTTTCCTTTGCACCTCTGTGTAAACAGGGTTATCTACTTCACCTTGTTGCCATTGTGACCTTTTGTTGCACTGCACAAAACACTTTTGTTTTAAGAGTGTTTTGTGCAGTTCAACCAAAATGTCACACCGACTACGTTGCTTGATTGCTTGATCTTAGTGGAACTGCACAAGAGGAGATCTTACTTCCTATCCGTGTTGGCAAATTTGGTTCAGATCTTCTTCTTGTGAGTTGTTTGAATTCCGCGTCATGAGAGGTCAGTACTATCCTTCTTTCACATGATTCTGCAGTGTGCTTTCATATGTTGTGCTACTTGTACGGTAATGTTGCTTGATTTTAGTGAACTGCACAAATGGAGACAAGACTTCCAATCTATGTGCACCGCAATATCCCATTGAGGTAAGATAAGGATATTTCACAACTGTTGGCCTGTATTTTGCCACTTTCATCAGAAAATTAATGTCATTGTTTAGTGCTATACTTGTGCAACCTAATTGACATGCCAAATCTTACATTGAAGGCGAAGCTTGTCTGTTATTGAACCAAGTGATGAAGGGGAAGAACAAGCGGAAGAAAAACAAAAATCAACTCCTGGTGCTGTAATGAAGCACTGGAACTATGATGACACAAGTAATGATATAGTTTTGCATCTTAATTTATTGCTATGGCTGGAACGAGCAATTGTTTTCCCACTGATTTGATGCCACTCTTAATGTAATACGTTATTATCTCTACTTGTGCAAACAGGGATCTTCTTGGAAGATACCATATATTTTAGTGGAACTGCACAAGAAGATGTTGGAAAAATTAATCTAATCAAGGAGTATATAGTAAGCATGGCCACCACAGTAGATAGCAATAGATGGTTCCAGAGAAGTGCTTCATCTGTATGCTCTACACAATAAGCCTCCTGACAAAGGTTGGTACTCGCCCACTGATTTCATCCATATGATTGAGCTTTGTCATCTCTATTGGTGTTGTGCTACTGTTTAGATACTGTCATCAAAAAGTGGTATTGTCCTTGAGAAGTGCTTCATCTGTGCTGTTTTAAATATTTCCTTTCCTTTTTTCGAGCAAACAGGGATGTTAGCATTTAGTTATCCTCTTGTCTTTGCACAACAGGATCATCCTCCTCTGAAGAAGAATATGGAGTACGTGAAGTGACTAGTTCCGATTATGCCAGGATGAAGAAGCCCTATCTATGTTCTCATCAGAAGGAGCAGTTGAAGGATGGTTACATTACCCCCCACAAGACCAAACTAACTTAAACTCAGAAGGACTGACAAATCTCCATTTTCTTGCTGTGATGCGCGAGTACAATGTTGTTCTAGGATTCTTTCCGGTGAGTTCCATTTTTCTAAAAGTGTGCTCTACATGGACCAGGTAGGTGCCTGTTTAAACTGTCAATTCATAGTACAGTTTGCTTTATACTAATCACTTCTTTGTATTTGTGCAAACAGGGGTGCTTAGCTTGATTTCAATGGGAACTGCACAAAATGTTCATGAATACATCGAATCATTCATTTCCACCACAAGAAAGGAGGTGCCGATAAGTTCAAGGCGTTGCAACATATAAGGGCGAAATCATACAAGCTACGCGCGAATTTGGTTGATTTTGGTTGAACTGCACAAAAAGAACAGCTGATTTATTTAGCACGAGGTGCCATGTCAATGTCCGAACTGATGGCAAACCCTGCCCATTCCACAATCGTAGGCATTTGATATTTTGGAATGGGAAAACCTTGTCAAATTTTTCTAATTGATTTTAGCAAGAAGAGATGCGTTTTATATTTTCGAATGGGACGCCCTTTGCTGTCAGCAGCGTCGATCCATTTTTTCTTTATTCTTTAGTTGTGAACTAAATATTGGCTCTGACATGTGAATCGCTGAGATGCATAATCATCGATTGTTTTGAATGTTCTCTATGAATTGCCAGGCCTGTGTGTTTGATTGCAATGTACAGGAACGCTAAAAAGCTGCTCAAACTCTTTGTACTCGTTCTGTTCCTTTTTACTTCGCACATTGTGAAAGTGCATACTTTTTTCTATAAGATTGGTCAAAGTAGAGATACTTTGACTGCAGACAAAACTTGTATGCAGACTAGAAAGGACCAGAGGGAGTACATGTGAAACTGCTGCAAACGAGGTGATCACCCTCGGAATAATGCTAGTACGTATTGTTTTGCATGTTCATCCAATGCCAGTGATACAAGAATTCGAACTAATCAAAATAAATTCATTCATACACGGTCCGATTTCATATAAACATGCCGGGTTTCATTACATTTCATACATTCTTCAACTAAAAAGGGGTGCGTTGGAGGTATAATTAATTAACCGAAGCTACCCACCTGTGTCCGGCTGAGCCGAACAGAAGCTTCAGTGACTTAACTGCGGGTGCAGTTGCGTAACTGACATGTGGCCCAGATGCCTGTTGGGCCCACGTGTCAGTCAGCCAACTGCACCAGCAGTTAAGTAGAAGCAGCGTCCTTCTCCCACATAGCTCTCCGACTCCACGTCGCCGCCAAGAAGCTAACCGGCCGTCAGTGGTCAACTCGCCTAGCTTGTCATAGTGATTAGGGCAACTAGGAGCCCAATGATCACGATCCCCACATGACAAACACCTTTCTTCTTGTCATTCTTCTTCTTGAAGTTTGTGTGTTGCACAGCCTTGTTCTTCCCATCAAACTTTGCTTTACCATCAAACTTGCCCTTGTTCTTGAACTTTTGGGGCTGGAAGTTCTTCTTCTGTACCAGATTGCACTAGATCCTCCCTCAATTCCTCGAGCACGTGTGTCCTTTGCTCTCGCCTTTTCTTCCACATCAAGAGTGCCAATGAGATCCACGAAGGAGGAAGCTTAGTGATGATACCTCTGGCAACCAACTTGTCCGGTAGCATACAACTGAAGTGCTCAAGTTCTCTAGCAAATGACTGTATCTCATGAGCTTGCTCAACCACGGAGCGCTCTTCAATCATCCTGTAATCATAGAATTGCTCCATGATGTACAGCTCAGTGCCAGCAACCGGAGGGTAGCAGCGGTGGCCTTACTTGGACCCGAGCGGCGGCGACCTACCGTGTTCTACTCTTCCTCGTTTTCTGTGTGGCGCGGCCTCGTTGGCAGCGGGGCGGGGCCTCGGCGGAGTCGGCGATGTCCTCTGTCTCGTTGCCGGCGGGCGGCGCCTCGGCGGAGCGGGGGAAATCCTCCCCCTCGTTGCCGGTAGGGTGGGGCCTCGGCAGAGCCGGCAGTGTCCTCTGCCTCGTTGTTGGCGCCGCGGGGCCTCGGCGAAGCAGGGCCTCATCGACGCCAGCGGAGCGGGGACTCGTCGGAGCCGACATTGTCCTCTGCCTCGTCCTCGGTCTCGCCAAATAGCGCCTCGCCCGCTTAATCGCCCTCTTTGTAGGTGGCCGCAGCCCACGCTACCCGCATGCGGTACCGCCAGCGCTCGAGGCGGCCCTCGCGGGCGGAGCGGTATGAGTCGAGCAGTGCCTCCTGCTCCGCCCGCTCCGCGGCGGTCTGCTCCTCCGCCTCCAGGTGCTCCTGGAGGAGATGGTGCTTGTAGGCGGCGTCGGCCTGCGCCTCCGGGAACTGCTCCTCACGCTTCTGCCTCACCGTGTCCATATATTGGGCACGGGCCTCGCCGATGGTCATGGTGCAATGCACCAGCGAGGATGGCGCGGAGGAGGGGGTTGGCGCCGGATCGTCGACTACCATGTTCTCCATTGGGACGTCGTCGTCCTCCGGCTGCCTGCCGGCCAGCCAGTCGGCAGCAATGGCTGCCATCTCCTTGTGGTCCGTCGTCCGCCCGTCCCGAAGAGCGCTGGAGCGTGAGGAAGCCATGGTGGGCAGTAGTGGTGTGGACAGGAGAATAGGAACGGATGCGGATGACTGCGGCTATGGCCAGCGCAGCAGTTTATATAGCAATGGTGGACGGCGGAGGGAAGGATGTGTGGCGCCGGAGTAGCCACCTCGGCAACCGCGTATCACTAATGTGGGTGGCAGAAGGACGGACAGACGGCACTTGTGTCGTTTGAAGGCGGAGCAATCGCATGCACCGGGAAGCGGGGCGGAAAGCGCGCGCGGGCGAGGGAGGTGGTTTGGGTGGGCCAGGGCAATCAGACTCGTGCTTGGCAGTGGGTCGGTCCAGCAGCCGGACATGCTGGCTCGCCAGCTACCTCGCCGAGCTGAGCAACGACAATCAGACGATGGACGTAGCTTCGGACCATGAGCCGGCGCCACTGTCCAAGCCGGTTCATGCCGTGTTCACCATAGAGCAGGTGCGGCCGCACTTCGACGCCCTAATGGAGGAAGAGCTACCAGCACAGGGGGACCTGTGCTGCAACCTCCGTCTCCTCAATAAGCACCGGTGAACAAGCGAACGACAATGCCATCGCGGACATGTGGCCCTATGATCCTGGCTTCCCGAATGAGCAGCGGGCGCTGTATCAGACCATCCGTAGGGCCCGCGAGGCCCTCTCGGTCGTCCTTCGAGTTGTTGCGCTCGCCATGGCGCCGCCGTCTCGCGTTGTCAACATGGTCAACGGACATGAGGATGAGGAGATGACTTTACTTGGAGAGGATGACAGTGGGGACCCACCAGGGCCATAGCCGCACGTATGCAAGTGCCTCCTTATTAGTATATAAAACTATAATTTTTTTGCTTCCTCCTGGTTTCGTGACATCACGGTCCCACACCATTGTCAACCTATGTAGTCAATAAACGAGAGAATTGCACAAGAAGCGGCCGACAGCTGGGACCAAGCAGCTCGAGCAGTATTTGTGTTTTTGAGGTGTGAGCACTGCAGAGTTTTTCTTGAGCGATGTTTAGCCCGGATATTAATTTTTCTCCTCTGAACAACAACGAAAACATCGCTGCATCTATTAACTGGGCGGGCTGTGGCCCGTCTAGCCCAGGCCAGATATCCAGCCCAGATATTAATTTTTTCAAGCTGAAAATGGCTAGCCCAGCTATACTTTTTTTTAGGAATACATAGGCAAGGTCAAGTTGTTATTCTTCGCCCCGCTGGGCTGCAAATCTTTCCTAGGAGGGATGCATTAGGCTTAACAAGAAAATGGGCTTTAAGAAATAATAAATGGGATGTAATTATAAAAACTGGGCAGTAACTATAAAAAAATGCACCAAACACGTAATTACTTTATAAAATTTTATTTTTGGATATTGAAATTTTTAATTTCATTAATTTTTGCGACCGCAATGTTTCGTTGGATTTTTACATAATATAAATTTATGTTGAAATTGTATTTAATCTGACTAGAAATTTCAGGATAAAACTATTTCAGATCCCATCAAAATGTGGGAAATTTTATCGAATTCTGTTTTGAACGGTTGGTTGAAATGGGTTGTACTTTTAACAAACTGTAAATGGGTTGTAGTAAATTCCATTAGAATTCAAAAATTGGATGCACATTCTTACAAATCTCAAATGGGCTATAGGTTCTTTGCCACACACTTGTGGCCTTACTAAGTTGACGCGTCCCCTAGAAAAAAGAGTTGACGCGTATGCAAGGCTTTGTCAACTTATAGTCAACACACGGTTCTAGCAGCAGTGGCCGTTGGATGTCCATCCAACGGACGCCGTGCTTCTTCTTCAATCTCGGATATTCTAGCTTCACCCGCCCAAAAAATGATTCCTCCCCCTGACATCTGGGGCGCACCATTTCAGAAGCTGACCTGTGGGACTACTAAGTTGACACGTACCAAGGGCTTTGTCAACTTAGTCAATATAAACGATTCTAGTTGCAGCGACCGTACGATGTCCATCCAACGACCGTCGTGCTTCTTCAACCTCTGGTCTTCTTGCTCCAGCCGCCCAAAGCAGCGCCGATCATGCCGCCTGCTCCTGCCTCCCGTGGCCGGCTGTGCTGCCGTGCAGGCCTCACCGCCCCCTACTACTCCCATCGCTGGCCAGGGCATCCCTCCACTCACCCACACCCCCTGTTATTCTGCAGCGACAGCAGCCTCACACCGCAGCCGAACTAGTGAACCCTCGTATTCCTCTCCGCGTGGGCATCCACTGCCGCGTCTTCCCCGGCTCCGCGTCGTCCCCTTCCTAGGCCTCGCCGTCGTCCACCGCCCTGGTGCTCTCGCCGCGGCGTGGTCAACGTGGTCAAGGAACGACTTCCATCGGAAGAGTACTGTACGTGGAGAGGCTGACAGCTGGGTCCACGGCAGCCGCAAGGTAGTGCCTCCTCATTACGCAGAAAATAATTATTCCTCCACCTGACAGCAGGGACCCACCGGACCGGCCACCGTATTTGGCAAAAAAAAAGTTTCCCCCCTGACTGTTGGGACCCACCGAACAGGCCAACGTATTTCGCGAAAAAACGTTCCCCCCACTGTCAGCTCGGAACCACCGGAGGTGCCTCCTTATTACGCACAAAAAATGAATACTCCCCCTGCTAGTTGGGACCCACCTTGGTGGGAGGCTGACTTGTGGGCCTACTAAGTTGACGGGGACGGAGTGCTTTGTCAACTTAGTCAATATGAACGATTCTAGCTCCAGTGACCGTACGATGTCCATCCAACGGCCATAGTGCTTCTTCAACCTCTGGTCTTCTTGCTCCAGCCGCCCAAAGCAGCGCCGGTCGTGCCGCATGCTACTGCCTCCCATGGCCGGCTGTGCTTCCGTAGAGGCCTCACCACCCCCTACCATTCCCACCGCTGGCCAGGCCCTGCGGCGACGGCAGCATCACACCGCAGCCGAACTAGTGAACCCTCGTACTCCTCTCCGCGCGGGCTTCCACTGCCGCGTCTTCCCCGGCTCCGCGTCGTGCCCTTCGTAGGCCTCGCCGTCGTCCACCGCCCTGGTGCTCTCAGCGCGGCATGGTCAACGTGGTCAAGGAACGACTTCCATCGGAAGAGTACTGTACGTGGAGAGGCTGACAACTGGGTCCACGGCGGCCGCAAGGAAGTGCCTCCTTATTTCGCGCAAAATAATTATTCCTCCACCTGACAGCTGCTACCTCTTGAGCACTGCGTTGGTTTTCCCTTGAAGAGGAAAGGGTGATGCAGTAAAGTAGCGTAAGTATTTCCCTCAGTTTTTTGAGAACCAAGGTATCAATCTAGTAGGAGATCACGCACAAGTCCCACGCACCTACACAAGCAAATAACAACCTCGCAACCAACACGATAAAGGGGTTGTCAATCCCTTCACGGTCACTTACGAGAGTGAGATCTGATAGATATGATAAGATAATGTTTTTGGTATTTTTATGATAAAGATGCAAAGTAAAATAAACGGCAATAAAAATAGCTAAGTGTTGGAAGATTAATATGATGGAAAATAGACCCAGGGGCCATAGGTTTCACTAGTGGCTTCTCTCAAGAACATAAGTATTACAGTGGGTAAACGAATTACTGTCGAGCAATTGATACAATTGAGCATAGTTATGAGAATATCTAGGTATGATCATGTATATAGGCATCACGTCCGCGACAAGTAGATCGAAACGATTCTGCATCTACTACTATTACTCCACACATCGACCGCTATCCTGCATGCATCTAGAGTATTAAGTTCATAAGAACAAAGTAATGCTTTAAGTAAGATGACATGATGTAGAGGGATAAACTCATGCAATATGATATAAACCCCATCTTTCTATCCTCGATGGCGACAATACAATACATGCCTTGCTGCCCCTACTGTCACTGGGAAAGGACACCGCAAGATTGAACCCAAAGCTAAGCACTTCTCCCATTGCAAGAAAGATCAATCTAGTAGGCCAAACCAAACTGATAATTCGAAGAGACTTGCAAAGATAACCAATCATACATAAAAGAATTCAGAGGAGATTCAAATATTGTTCATAGATAATCTTGATCATAAACCCACTGTAGCGACCCGACCTCAAACAGTCAAGTCTCTGTGCTTCAGTGTCATCCCTGGATCGGTAATGCTGACACACACAGTACTCGAAGGGTTTATAACAAAGTAGCAATCACACACTTATTACATCGAATGTCTCAGAAGAGAAGTTATTACAATAAATATGGCTTAAGGCCATCTAATACGATAACAGCGGAAGGCTTGGAAGATAAAGTGAGTCCATCAACTCCAACGGCATAGCTGAGCTGCACGGCAACGACCTAACGAACCTTACTCCTCGTCTGAAAAGTCTGCAACATAATACGTTGCGGCCCGGAGTCAGCACATGGAAAATGCTGGCAATATAACACAGTAGAGCAAGAACAGAATAATGCTATTACTACATGCATATTTGGCTGGTGGAACGCTCTATGGTTATAATTTTGCGAAAAGCCAATTTTTCCCTACAACAAAGGAATAAGTTTTATTTTAACTATCATGGTAGTTGAAACATCATTGAGAAGGTTCCTCCAACTCAATCCCAATTAAAAGTAATTATCAACCCAACAATATTAATTTAGAGTGATGAGATACTTAGGATAATCCAAGTACTAGATACTCAAGATGTCCATAACCGGGGACACGGCTAACCATGATTAGATTGTACACTCTGCAGAGGTTTGCGCACTTTTCCCCACAAGACTCGATCTCCTCCGTTGGATTTCTCGCACTACATGGTGTTTGAGAAACGGATGACCGAGACACAGTCTTTCAGAAACATTAACTCTTTACTCCGGGCACCATACCAACCTACATCCCTCTACCTGCTGATCCACCTCTTCAAGAGCTCATGCAACCTACTCAACTATGCTAGAGCCCATAATAGCTTGTGGCTGCACACGGAAGTTTCTACAATGCAAATATCTCAGTTCCCTTTGAGCCTGGGTGGCGGACCTTAGGATTATCACACGGGTACTCCGGGATATCCTAGGACAACACTGGATTCTCCAGATGCCCGACAAGCAATCCACCCAGATGTGTATTAAAGTTGCCACCTTAAGTTGAACCATTAATTAAATCATCTCACATCTGTCATGGATTCACTCACCCAAACCATGTCTACGAGCATAGCATAGCAATATAAGCAATACGTAGAAGTAACTCCCAAGGGTTTGAATATAACAGGGCAATAGGTTCTACCTCATCAACTACTTCCCAATACCCACAAGTTAATCACATCCTAGTCATGCAATGTTTGAGGATTGGAACTAATGCATAAAAACTGGGTATGAAAGGAGTATGATCAATGTGTTACTTGCCTTGCTGACGATCCTCAAAACCTAGGGACTCGTAGTAGCACGCTTCACACTCCGGGAATTCTATCACAAACAAACAATAGCATACATAAGCATTCAAGCAAAGATTCATGGGCAAAACGACCAGAAAGTTCAAATTAAGAACTCCGGTTTGCAAAAAGAATCAAATCAAACGGAGCAACGAAACTCAAACTGCGAAAGAAACAAGATCCGTTTACTAATCTGAACTAAAGTCAAATTTTATAGTACCAAAATCTTGTTCAAGTTGATTAAACAGAAAGAGGGTTTCGAGACGAAGATCTAGGCGCTTGAATCGCCTGATTCCGATAAACGAGCGAAAAGATAAACTGAAACGAAAATCGGATCAGAAATCGCGATCGAAAATAATCGCGAAAAATCCGAGAAAAAGAAAAACTAACGAACAGGCTAACGAGCGAACGTTCGCTGTCTGCGGCTAACGAGTGAACACTGTTCGTTAAAACGAACGTACGGACGAACGTCTGCTAAATAAACTAAACCGAGAAAAAAACCGATCTATCCTAAAAAACGAACCTAGGGTTTTCCAAAAAAACCGGATCGGTTTTCTAAAGAAAACCGGCGGCGGCGGCTACCTCGTCGGATCCGGTGGGGCGCGGGGCTCGGGCATGGCTGGGTGGCGTCGACGGCGACGGCGGAGGGCGGCGGCGCTGGGCAGCGACGCGGCAAGCGGCGGCGGCGGCGGTTGCTGCTGCTGCGGCTGCGGGCGGCGGGCGGGACGGGGTGGTGGCGGCGGGGCGGGGCGGCATATAAAGGGGAGGCGGGGTCGGCTTGGGGAAGGGGAAACCGGGGTGGCGGCGGACTCCCGGACTCCGGCGGAGTCTGGTGCGAGCACGGCGGGCGCGGGGAAAGGCGGGTGGCGGCGCGGCGGGCCGGCCTGGCTCGGCTGGGCTTCGGCCCAGTCGGGCGCTGGAGTTTTTTTTAAATAATTTCGCCGAAATTTAAATAAATCTTAGAAAAATAAATAAAAATCTAAAAATAGCAAAACAAAATTTCACCATCTAAATAAAATATTTAGAACAAGATGAACATTTTCTTGGCCCTAAAATGCAATTTGAAAAACGTGCAATTTTTCTAATGCAAATAAAATAGCAATAAAATCCGAATAAAATCAAATATTTGATTTTAATATTTTTCCTCCAATATTTCAATCATTTTGGAGAAGTCATATTATCTCCTCTCGTATATTTTAATATGAAATATTTTTGGAGAGAAAAATAATTAAAACCAATAATCCTCGTTTCAATATTTGATAAAATTCAAATATGAAAATAATGAAATCCCCAACTCTCTCTGAGGGTCCTTGAGTTGCTTAGGATTTCGAGGATCGCGAAACGAAAATGCAATAAAATATGATATGCATGAATGATCTATGTATAACATTCCAAATTGAAAATTTGGGATATTACACACACAATTCATCGGATCTCGACAAACACACCGCAAAAGAAGATTACATCGAATAGATCTCAAAGAAGATCGAGGAGAACATTGTATTGAGATTCAAAGAGAGAGAAGAAGCCAACTAACTAATAACTACGGACCCGAAGGTCTGAGGTAAACTACTCACACATCATTGGAGAGGCTATGGTGTTGATGTAGAAGCCCTCCGTGATCAATGCCTCCTCCGGCGGAGCGCCGGAAAAGGCCCCAAGATGGGATCTCATGGGTACAGAAGGTTGCGGCGGTGGAAATAGGGTTTTTGCTCCGTATCTGATGTTTCCAGGGTATATGGGTATATATAGGAGGAAGAAGTACGTCGGTGGAGCAACGTGGGCCCCACGAGGGTGGAGGGCGCGCTTGGGGAGGGGGGGGGGGTAGGCGCGCGCCCCTGCCTCATGCTCTCCTCATTGATTGCTTTACGTAGACTCCAAGTCCTCTGGATCACGTTTGTTCCGAAAACCACGTTCCCGAAGGTTTCATTCCGTTTGGACTCCGTTTGATATCCTTTTCCTTCGAAACACTGAAATAGGCAAAAAACACAGCAATTCAGGCTGGGCCTCCGGTTAATAGGTTAGTCAAAAAAATAATATATAAGTGTATAGTAAAGCCCATTAAACATCCAAAACAGAATACAATATAGCATGGAACAATAAAAAATTATAGATACGTTGGAGACGTATCAAGCATCCCCGAGCTTAATTCCTGCTCGTCCTCGAGTAGGTAAATGATAAAAACAGAATTTTTGATGTGGAATGCTACTTAGCATAATTTTCAATGTAATTCTCTTATTTGTGGTATGAATATTCAAATCCAAAAGATTCAAGACAAAAGTGTAATATTGACATAAAAATAATAATACTTCAAGCATACTAACTAAGCAATTATGTCTTCTCAAAATAACATGGCCAAAGAAAGTTATCCCTACAAAATCATATAGTCTAGCTATGCTCTATCTTCGTCACACAAAGTATTTAATCATGCACAACCCCGATGACAAGCCAAGCAATTGTTTCATACTTTTGATGTTCTCAAACTTCTTCAATCTTCACGCAATACATGAGCGTGAGCCATGGACATAACACTATATGTGGAATAGAATGGTTGTTGTGGAGAAGACAAAAAAGGAGAAGATAGTATCACATCAACTAGGTGTATCAATGGGCTATGGAGATTCCCATCAATAGATATCAATGTGAGTGAGTAGGGATTGCCATGCAACGGATGCACTGGAGCTATAAGTATATGAAATCTCAACAAGAGAAACTAAGTGGGTGTGCATCCAACTCGCTTGCTCATGAAGACCTATGGCATTTTGAGGAAGCCCATCATTGCAATATACAAGCCAAGTTCTATAATGAAAAATTCCCACTAGTATATCAAACTGATATCATAGGAGACTCTCTATCATGAAGATCATGGTGCTACTTTGAAGCACAAGTGTGGTAAAAGGATAGCATTGTCCCTTCTCTCTTTTCACTCATTTTTTTCTTTGGGCATTTTCTCTTTTTTTATGGCCTCTTTTTTTTTCTTTTCTTTTTTTTTCTTTTTTTTTTCATCCGGAGTCTCATCCCGACTTGTGGGGGAATCATAGTCTCCATCATCCATTCCTCACTTGGGACAATGGTCTAATAATGATGATCATCACACTTTTATTTACTTTACAACTCAAGAATTACAACTCAACACTTAGAACAAAATATGACTCTATGTGAATGCCTCCAGCGGTGTACCGGGATATGCAATGAATCAAGAGTGACATGTATGAAAGAATATGAACGGTGGCTTTGCCACAAATACGATGTCAACTACATGATCATGCAAAGCAATATGACAATGATGGAGTGTGTCATAGTAAACGGAACGGTGGTAAGTTGCATGGCAATATATCTCGGAATGGCTATGGAAATTCCATGATAGGTAGGTATGGTGGTTGTTTTGAGGAAGGTATATGGTGGTTGTATGTACCGGCGAAAAGTGCGCGGTATGAGAGAGGCTAGCAATGGTGGAAGGAAGAAAGTGCGTATAATCCATGGACTCAACATTAGACATAAAGAAGTCATATACTTGTTGCAAAAATCTACAAGTTATCAAAGCAAAGTATTATGCGCATGCTCCTAGGAGGATAGATTGGTAGGAAAAGACCATCGCTCGTCCCCGACCGCCACTCATAAGGAAGACAATCAATAAATAAATCATGCTCCGACTTCATCACATAACGGTTCACCATACGTGCATGCTACGGGAATCACAAACTTTAACACAAGTATTTCTCAAATTCACAACTACTCAACTAGCATGACTCTAATATCACCATCTTCATATCTCAAAACAATTATCAAGCATCAAACTTCTCATAGTATTCAACACACTCATAAGATTTTTTTTACTAATCTTGGATGCCTATCATAATTAAAGCAAATTACTATGCTGTTTTGTAGGAATCTCAAAATAACATAAGTGAAGCATGAGAGAACAATAGTTTCTATAAAACAAATCCACGACCGTGCTCTAAAGGATATAAGTGAAGCACTAGAGCAAAAACTATATAGCTCAAAAGATATAAGTGAAGCACATAGAGTATTCTAATAAATTCCGAATCATGTGTGTCTCTCTCAAAAGGTGTGTACAGCAAGTATGATTGTGGTAAACTAAAAAGCAAAGACTCACATCATAGAAGACGCTCCAAGCAAAACACATATCATGTGGTGAATAAAAATATAGCTCCAAGTAAAGTTACCGATGGACGAAGACGAAAGAGGGGATGCCTTCCGGGGCATCCCCAAGCTTTGGCTTTTTGGTGTCCTTAGATTATCTTGGGGTTCCATGGGCATCCCCAAGCTTAGGCTCTTTCCACTCCTTGTTCCATAATCCATCAAATCTTTTACCCAAAACTTGAAAACTTCACAACACAAAACTCAACAGAAAATCTCGTGAGCTCCGTTAGCGAAAGAAAACAAAACACCACTTCAAGGTACTGTATTTAACTCATTCTTTATTTATATTGGTGTTAAACCTACTGTATTCCCACTTCTCTATAGTTTATAAACTCTTTTACTAGCCATAGATTCATCAAAATAAGCAAACAACACACGAAAAATAGAATCTGTCAAAAACAGAACAGTCGGTAGTAATCTGTAACTAACGCAAACTTCTGGAACTCAGAAAAATCTACCAAAGTAGGAAGACCTAGACAATTTGTTTATTGATCTACTGCAATTGGAATAAGTATTTTATCACGTTCTGGTGATTTTAAACAATTGTTTTCGTGAACATAAAGTTTCTGGAATTTTCAGCAAGATCAAATAACTATCATCCAAGAAGATCCTAGAGGTTTAACTTGGCACAAACACTAACTAAAACATAAAAAAATCCAACCAGAGGCTAGATCACAAATTTATTCCTAAACAGAAGCAAAAATAAAAAAACTAAAATAAAATTGGGTTGCCTCCCAACAAGCGCTATCGTTTAACGCCCCTAGCTAGGCATAAAAGCAAGGATAGATCTAGCTATTGCCATCTTTGGTAGGCAATCCATAAGTAGCTCTCATAATAGATTCATAAGGTAATTTTATTTTCTTTCTAGGGAAGTGTTACATGCCCTTCCTTAACGGAAATTGGAATCTAATATTCCCTTCCTTCATATCAACAATTGCACCAATCGTTCTAAGGAAAGGTCTACCAAGAATAATAGGACATGAAGGATTGCAATCTATATCAAGAACAATAAAATCTACGGGAACATAGTTCCTATTTGCAACAATAAGAACATCATTAATTCTTCCCATAGGTTTCTTAATAGTGGAATCCGCAAGGTGCAAGTTTAAAGAGCAATCATCAAATTCGCGGAAACCTAACAAATCACACAAAGTTTTTGGAATCGTGGAAACACTAGCACCCAAATCACACAAAGCATAGCATTCATGATCTTTTATTTTAATTTCAATAGTAGGTTCCCACTCATCATAAAGTTTTCTAGGGATAGAAACTTCCAACTCAAGTTTTTCTTCATAAGATTGCATTAAAGCATCAACGATATGTTTGGTAAAAGCTTTATTTTGGCTATAAGCATGAGGAGGATTTAGCACAGATTGCAACAAGGAAATAAAATCTATCAAAGAGCAATTATCGTAATTAAATTCCTTGAAATCCAAAATAGTGGGTTCATTAGTATCTAAAGTTTTAATCTCTTCAATCCCACTTTTACCAATTTTGCATCAAGATCTAGAAACTCCGAATTTTTGGGACGCCTCCTAGGTAAAGGTGACTCATCTTCAGTCCCATCATTATCAAGATTCATATTGCAAAACAAAGATTTAATAGGAGATACATCAATAACTTCTAGATCTTCATCTTTATTTTCATAGAAACTAGAAGAACACGCTTTCACAAAGCAATCTTTCTTAGCACGCATCCTAGCGGTTCTTTCTTTGCAGTCATCAATGGAAATTCTCATGGCTTTGAGAACTCATTGATATCATGCTTTGGTGGAATAGATCTAAGTTTCAAAGAATCAACATCAAGAGAAATTCTATCAATGTTCCTAGGCAATTCATCAACCTTAAGCAATTTTTCTTCAAGCAAAGCATTGAATTCTTTTGCGAATTCATAAACTCCTTAACACTAGTCTCAAATTCAGAGGACATCTTATTAAAATTTCCATAAGAATTGTTGTAGGAATTACCATAATTATTAGAGGAATTACTAGGGAACGACCTAGGATTAAAGTTTCCTCTATAAGCGTTGTTACCAAAATTATTCCCACCAACAAAATTCATATCCATAGATTCATTAGTATTCTCAATCAAAGTAGACAAAGGCATATCATTAGGATCAGAAGAAACACTTTTAGTAGCAAATAATTTCATAAGTTCATCCATCTTTCCACTCAAAACATAAATTTCTTCTATCGCATGCACTTTTTTATTAGTAGATCTTTCGGTGTGCCATTGAGAATAATTAACCATAATATTATCTAGGAGTTTAGTAGCTTCTCCTAAGGTGATTTCCATAAAAGTGGCTCCCGTGGCCGAATCTAAAAGATTTCTAGAAGCAAAATTTAATTCGGCATAAATTTTTTGTATAATCATCCAAAGATCCAAACCATGTGTAGGGCAATTACGTATCATTAATTTCGTCCTCTCCCAAGCTTGTGCAACATGTTCATGATCAAGTTGCTTAAAATCCATGATATCGTTTCTAAGAGAGATGATCTTAGCGGGAGGAAAATACTTAGAGATAAAAGCATCTTTGCACTTATTCCATGAATCAATACTATTTTTAGGCAAAGACGAAAACCAAACTTTAGCACGATCTCTAAGCGAAAAAGGAAATAGCTTCAATTTAACAATATGATTGTCCACATCTTTCTTCTTTTGCATATCACAGAAATCAGCGAAGCTATTCAGATGGGTAGCGGCATCTTCACTAGGAAGGCCGGCAAATTGATCTTTCATGACAAGATTCAACAAAGCAGCATTAATTTCACAAGATTCGGCATCGGTAAGAGGAGCAGTTGGAGTGCTAAGAAAATCATTATTGTTGGTATTGGTAAAGTCACATAATTTAGTATTATCTTGAGCCATCGTGACAAGCAAGCAATCCAACACACGAGCAAACAAGAAGCAAGCGAAAAAGAGGCGAACGGAAAAGAGAGGGCGAATAAAACGGCAAGGGTGAAGTGGGGGAGAGGAAAACGGGAGGCAAATGGCAAATAATGTAATGCGAGGGATAAGAGTTTGTGATGAGTACTTGGTATGTCTTGACTTGACTTGGCGCGAATCTCCCCGGCAACGGCGCCAGAAATCCTTCTTGCTACCTCTTGAGCACTGTGTTGGTTTTCCCTTGAAGAGGAAAGGGTGATGCAGTAAAGTAGCGTAAGTATTTCCCTCAGTTTTTTGAGAACCAAGGTATCAATCCAGTAGGACATCACACACAAGTCCCACGCACCTACACAAACAAATAAGAACCTCGCAACCAACGCGATAAAGGGGTTGTCAATCCCTTCACGGTCACTTACGAGAGTGAGATCTGATAAGATAATATTTTTTGTATTTTTATGATAAAGATGCAAAGTAAAATAAACGGCAATAAAAATAGCTAAGTGTTGGAAGATTAATATGATGGAAAATAGACCCCGGGGACATAGGTTTCACTAGTGGCTTCTCTCAAGAGCATAAGTATTATGGTGGGTAAACGAATTACTGTCGAGCAATTGATAGAATTGAGCATAGTTATGAGAATATCTAGGTATGATCATGTATATAGGCGTCACGTCCGCGACAAGTAGATTGAAACGATTCTGCATCTACTACTATTACTCCACACATCGACCGCTATCCAGCATGCATCTAGAGTATTAAGTTCATAAGAACAGAGTAATGCTTTAAGTAAGATGACATGATGTAGAGGGATAAACTCATGCAATACGATATAAACCCCATCTTTTTGTCCTCGATGGCAACAATACAATACGTGCCTTGCTGCCCCTGCTGTCACTGGGAAAGGACACCGCAAGATTGAACCCAAAGCTAAGCACTTCTCCCATTGCAAGAAAGATCAATCTAGTAGGCCAAACCAAACTGATAATTCGAAGAGACTTGCAAAGATAACCAATCATACATAAAAGAATTCAGAGGAGATTCAAATATTGTTCATAGATAATCTTGATCATAAACCCACAATTCATCGGATCTCGACAAACACACCGCAAAAGAAGATTACATCGAATAGATCTCCAAGAAGATCGAGGAGAACATTGTATTGAGATTCAAAGAGAGAGAAGAATCCATCTAGCTAATAACTATGGACCCAAAGGTCTAAGGTAAACTACTCACACATCATCGGAGAGGCTATGGTGTTGATGTAGAAGCCCTCGTGATCAATGCCCCCTCCGGCGGAGCGCCGGAAAAGGCCCCAAGATGGGATCTCACGGGTACAGAAGGTTGCGGCGGTGGAAATAGGGTTTTTGCTCCGTATCTGATATTTCCAGGGTATATGGGTATATATAGGAGGAAGAAGTACGTCGGTGGAGCAACGTGGGCCCCACGATGGTGGAGGGCGCGCCTGGGGGGGTGTAGGCGCGCCCCTGCCTCGTGCTCTCCTCGTTGATTGCTTTACGTAGACTCCAAGTCCTCTGGATCATGTTTGTTCCGAAAACCACGTTCCCGAAGGTTTCATTCCGTTTGGACTCCGTTTGATATCCTTTTCCTTCGAAACACTGAAATAGGCAAAAAACAGCAATTCGGGCTGGGCCTCCGGTTAATAGGTTAGTTCCAAAAATAATATAAAAGTGTATAGTAAAGCCCATTAAACATCCAAAACAGAATATAATATAGCATGGAACAATAAAAAATTATAGATACGTTGGAGACGTATCAACAGCAGGGACCCACCGGACGGGCAACTGTATTTCGCGAAAAAACTTTCCCCCTGACTGCTGGGACCTACCAGCTACATGTTCGCACGCAAGGAAGTGCGTCCGGGCAAAAAAAACGATTCGCCCCTGACTGCTGGGACCCACCAGCTACATCTTCGCAGGCAAGGAAGTGCCTGATAGTCGGGACCCACCTGGTCGAAGCGTACATAGAGTTGTCATTCTGGTCGCGAACGTGTACGTACATACTGGTCGACGTAGAGGCGCGCACATCTCATAGTAGAGGCGCGCACGTAGCATGTACACGTACGTACAGCGGCCAGTGTGCAAGAAAGAAAATACGGCCACGTACATACATACGGGCAGGGTCTCGAACGCCTACTCGTAGATCCGTACGGCCAGGGCTCGTGTACATGGCTCGGAACGGAGAAACAGCGTCATCGTCGTGTTCATGGGGAGCCAACCGGCTGGGTCGGAACGGAATGCATCGTCGTGTTCATCAGGAGTGCTTGGACGGAACAGCCGATGGAAATGAGGCCTGGCGTACCGCAAAACGGAGGAAACAGCCTTGTGTTCGACCGGCCATGGTCGAAACAGGATCCTGTTCATCGGGTGGGGTCTGGCGTACCGCAAAACGGAGGAAACGGACCTCCTATGGTCGAAACGGGGGTCCTGTTTATCGGGAGGGGTGTGGCGTACCGCAAAACGGAGGAAACGGACTTGTGTTGGAGCGCTACGGTCGAAATGGGGGTCCTATTCATCAGGAGGCGTGTAGCGTACCGCAAAACGGTACTCCACGGGATACTGTTCATCTCCACCGTCGACCCCCTCCAGCCTCCACGGGCTACTGTGCATCCATCGTCGACCTCCTCCAGCCTCCACCTGCGACTATTCATCCACGGGCTCCTGTCCATCCAGCCTCCACCGTGCGCTACTCCACCGGCTACTATTCAACCAGCCCTCACCACGGGCTCCTGTTCCACCACCCCTCCACGGGCTACTGTTCATCCAGCCCTCCACCGACTACAGTTCATCCAGCCCTCCACGGGGTGGTCCTGTTCATCCAGCCCTCCACGGGGTCCTGTTCATCCAGCTCCAACCGGCTCGATCGATCGGGGTCCTGTTCATCCAGAGGCAACACCACGGGGTCCTGTTCATCCAAAGGCAACACCACGGGGTCCTATTCATCCACCCCCACAGGGAACTGTTCATCCAAACCCCCCCCCCCAGCAATGCTCACCGTTCATCCAGAGGCAACACCACGGGGTCATGTTCATCCACCCCCACCGGGAACTGTTCGTCCAACCTCCCCAGCAACGCTCACTTTCATCCAGAGGCAGCATCGATCGACTTCAGTTAGCAGCAGTAGTGAAAGAATCGCTCGATTGGGTTCAGTTAACAACCATTGATCGATCGCTAGTGTTTAGTAACGCGTAGCCTGCAGTGCGATTGGTCGGGTTCAATTAGATCCCAACGCCTCGCTCGGGTTCAGTTAGAGCCCAACGCCTCGCACCCACGCGTGTGCGTGTACGAGAGAAATACGCATCGCTCGGCCCCGACCACCCACCGTAACCGGGAACACCCCGATATTTTCCTCGCCCTCGCTTCTACCACGGTTTTTTCGTCATGGACGGTCCAAAGAATGTCATGCAGCTGCGTCTCCGGCCCGCCCAGTACGAAAAGCCCATTTTCTGTCATGATTTTTTGTCATAGAAGTAGGACCCCACAACATCTATGATGATACCGGGTTTTGTCACAATTATCGTCATAGAAGTGTCATAAGTATGACAGAAAAAATTTCGTTCGGCCCAAAATGTCACGGATGTGCCTTTTTTTGTAGTGAGGGGAGTCCTACTCCCACCAGGAGTAGGATTCCCCCCTTCCCTAGTTGGATTAGGAGAGAAGGAAGGGGACGGAAGGAGGAAGAAAAGGCGGGGTCGGCCCCCTTCCCAATTCGGATTGGGCTTGGGGGGCGCGCCCCCTCCTTTTCTCCCTTCTCCTCTCTCCCACTATGGCCCAATAAGGCCCATATACCTCCCGGGGTTCCGGTAACCTCTCGGTACATCGGTAAATGCCCGATCTCACCCGGAACCATTCCGATGTCCAAATATAATCGTCCAATATATCGCTCTTTATGTCTCGACCATTTCGAGACTCCTCGTCATGTCCGTGAGCATATCTGGGACTCCGAACTACCTTCGTTACATCAGAACACATAAACTCATAATACGATCGTCATCGAACGTTAAGCGTGCGGACCCAACAGGTTCGAGAACTATGTAGACATGACCTAGACACGTCTCCAGTCAATAACCAATAGCGAAACATGGATGCTCATATTGGCTCCTAAAAATTCTACGATGATCTTTATCGGTCAAACCGCATAACAACATACATTGTTCCCTTTGTCATCGGTATGTTACTTGTCCGAGATTCAATCGTCGGTATCTTAATACCTAGTTCAATCTTGTTACCGACAAGTCTCTTTACTCGTTCCATAATACATCATCCCGCAACTAGCTCATTAGTTACATTTCTTGCAAGGCTTATAGTGATGTGCATTACCGAGAGGGTCCAGAGATACCTCTCCGACAATCGAAGTGACAAATCCTAATCTCGATCTATGCCAACTCAACAAGTACCATCGGAGACACCTGTAGAGCACCTTTATAATCACCTAGTTACGTTGTGACATTTGGTAGCACACAAAGTGTTCCTCCGGTATTCGGGAGTTGCATAATCTCATAGTCATAGGAACATGTATAAGTCATGAAAAAGCAATAGCAATATACTAAACGATCAAATGCTATGCTAACGGAAGGGGTCAAGTCAATCACATCATTCTCTAATGATGTGATCCCGTTAATCAAATGACAACTCGTGTCTATGGTTAGGAAACTTAACCATCTTTGATTCAACGAGCTAGTCAAGTAGAGGCATACTAGTGACACTTTGTTTGTCTATGTATTCACACATGTACTAAGTTTCCGCTTAATACAATTCTAGCATGAATAATAAACATTTATCATGATATAAGGAAATATAAATAAAAACTTTATTATTGCCTCTAGGGCATATTTCCCTCAGTTCTTGACCGCTATCCAGTGATCCACTCCAGGATTACTTTGGTACCTCCCTGCCAAACTTATGGCAAGGCACACATCAGGTCTGGTACACAACATAGCATACATGATAGAACCTATGGCTGAAGCATAGGAAATGACTTTCATTTTCTCTTTATCTTCTGCAGTGGTCGGGCTTTGATTCTGACTCAATTTCACACCTTGTAACACAGGCAAGAACCCTTTCTTTGACTGGTCCATTTTGAACTTCTTCAAAACTTTGTCAAGGTATGTGCTTTGTGAAAGTCCTATTAAGCGTCTTGATCTATCCCTATAGATCTTGGTGCCCAATATATAGGTAGCTTCACCGAGGTCTTTCATTGAAAAATTCTTATTCAAGGTATCCTTTTATGCTATCCAGAAATTCTATATCATTTCGAATCAACAATATGTCATCCACATATAATATGAGAAATGCTACACAGCTCCCACTCACTTTCTTGTAAATACAGGCTTCACCATAAGTCTATATAAAACCATATGCTTTGATCACCACATCAAAGAGTATATTCCAACTCCGAGATGCTTGCACCAGTCCATAGATGGATCGCTGGAGCTTGCACACTTTGTTAGCACCTTTAGGATCGACAAAACCTTCTGGTTGCATCATATACAACTCTTCTTTAAGAAATCCATTAAGGAATGTAGTTATGACGTCCATTTGCCAGATTTCATAATTATAAAATGCGGCAATTGCTAACATGATTCGGACGGACTTAAGCATCGCTACCGGTGAGAAAGTCTCATTGTAGTCAACTCCTTGAACTTGTCAAAAACCTTTCATGACAAGTTGAGCTTTGTAGACAGTAACATTACCATCAGCGTCACTCTTCTTCTTGAAGATCCATTTATTCTCAATGGCTTGCCGATCATCGGGCAAGTCCTCCAAAGTCCACACTTTGTTCTCATACATGGATCCTATCTGAGATTTCATGGCCTCAAGCCATTTATCGGAATCTGGGCTCATCATAGCTTATTCATAGTTTGTTGGTTCGCCATGGTCTAATAACATAACTTCCAGGACAGGATTACCGTACCACTCTGGTGCGGATCGGCTCTGGACGACCTACGAGGTCCAGTAGTAACTTGATCTAAAGTTTCATGATCATCATCATTAGCTTCCTCTTTAGTTGGTGTAGGCATCACAGGATCGGTTTTCTCTGATGTGCTACTTTCCAATTCGAGAGAAGGTACAATTACCTCATCAAGTTATACTTTCCTCCCACTCACTTCTTTCGAGAGAAACTCCTTCTCTAGAAAGGATCCATTCTTGGCAACAAAGATCTTGCCTTCGGGTCTGTGGTAGAAGGTGTACCCAATAGTTTCCTTAGGGTATCATGAAGACGCACTTCTCCGATTTAGGTTCGAGCTTTTCATGCTGAAGCCTTTTGACATAAGTGTTGCATCGCCAAACTTTAAGAAACGTCAGCTTAGGTTTCTTGCCAAACCACAGTTCATACGGTGTTGTCTCAACGGATTTAGATGGTGCCCTATTTAACGTGAATGCGTCTGTCTCTAATGTATAACCCCAAAACGATAGTGGCAAATCGGTAAGAGACATCATAGATTGCACAATACCTAATAAAGTACGGTTACGACGTTCGGACACACCATTACGCTATGGTGTGATGTCTGCTAAGACTACGTCGGTATTTCCTCAAAGAGGAAGGGATGATGCAGCACAACAGCGGTAGGTATTTCCCTCAGTGATGAAACCAAGGTTATCGAACCTGTAGGAGAACCAAACAACACAACATAAACAACACCTGCACACAAATAACAACCACTCGCAACCCGACGTCTTAAAGGTGTTGTCAATCCCTTTCGGGTAACGGCGCCAGAAATTGGCACATGGACGGGAGAAAGTTGTAAATATTGATAAATCGAACGCCAAATAAAATCAATTGTAGCAAGGTATTTTTAGTTTAATAGATCTGAAAATAAAAGGCAAATAAAATAGTCCGCAAAGCCAAATAATATGAGAAAGAGACCCGGGGCCGTAGGTTTCACTAGTGTATTCTCTCGAGAAAATAGCAAACGGTGGGTAAATTTTTTACTGTTGGGCAATTGATGGAACTTCAAATAATCATGACGATATCCAGGCAATGATCATTATATAGGCATCACGTCCAAGATTAGTAGACCGACTCCTGCGTGCATCTATTACTATTACTCCACACATCGACCGCTATCCAGCATGCATCTAGTGTATTAAGTTCATGGAGAACCGGAGTAATGCAATAAGAACGATGACATGATGTAGACAAGATCTATTTATGTAGAAATAGACCCCGTCGTTTTATCCTTAGTAGCAACGATACATACGTGTCGGTTCCCCTTCTGTCACTGGGATCAAGCATCATAAGATCGAACCCACTACAAAGCACATCTTCCCATTGAAAATAGATCAAGTTGGCCAAACAAAACCCAAATATCGGAGAAGAAATACAACGCTATAAGCAATCATGCATAAAATATACCAAAGAAGACTCAAATAACTTTCATGAATAAAAAGATGATCATAAGCTCAAAGTTCATCAGATCCCAACAAACACACCGCAAAACGAGTTATATCATATGGATCTCCAAGAGACCATTGTATTGAGAATAAAACGAGGTATTTTTGTATTTTTGGTTTAACAGATCCGAAAATAAGTGCAAAGGAAAAGTAGATCGCAAAGGCAAATATATGAGAAAGAGACCCGGGGGCCGTAGCTTTCACTAGTGGCTTCTCTCGAGATAAATAGCAAACGATGGGTGAACAAATTACTGTTGGGCAATTGATAGGACTTCAAATAATCATGAAGATATACAGGCAATGATCACTATATAGGCATCACATCCAAGATTAGTAGACCGACTCCTTCCTGCATCTACTACTATTACTCCACACATCGACCGCTATCCAGCATGCATCTAGTGTATTAAGTTCATGGAGAAATTGAGTAATGAAATAAGAACGATCACATGATGTAGACAAGATCTATCTATGTAGAGATAGACCTCATCATTTTATCCTTAGTAGCAACGATACATACGTGTCGGTTCCCCTTCTTTCACTGGGATCAAGCACCGTAAGATCGAACCCACTACAAAGCACCTCTTCCCATTGCAAGATCAATAAATCAAGTTGGTCAAACAAAACCCAAATATCAGAGAAGACATACGAGGCTATAAGAGATCATGCATAAAAGAGATCAAAGAAACTCAAATACTTTCATGGATATAAAAAGATATAACTGATCATAAACTCAAAGTTCATCAGATCCCAACAAACACACCGCAAAAGAGTTACATCATATGGATCTGCAAGAGACCATTGTATGGAGAATTCAGCGAGAGAGAGGAAACCATCTAGCTACTAACTACGGACCCGAAGGTCTACGAAGAACTACTCACGCATCATCGGAGAGGCACCAATGGAGGTGGTGAACCCCATCCGTGATGGTGTCTAGATTGGATCTGGTGGTTCTGGACTCTGCGGCGGCCGGATCGATATTTCGTCGACTCCCCTAGGGTTTTGGGAATATTGGGGTATTTATAGAGCAAAGAGGCGGTCCGGGGGGTACCAGAGGTGGGCACAACACACCAGGGCGCGCCTGGGCCTCCTGGCATGCCCTGGTGGGTTGTGCTCTCCTTGGAGCACCCCCCAGGCGCAGCCAGGTCCATTATGTGTCTCCATAAAAATTCTCCATGAAGTTTCGTTGCATTTGGACTCCGTCTGATATTGATTTCCTGCGATGTAAAAAACATGTAGAAAACAACAACTGGCACTTGGCACTATGTCAATAGGTTAGTACCAAAAAATGATATAAAATGACTATAAAATGAATATAAAACATCCAAGATTGATAATATAATAGCATGGAACAATCAAACCGCGAATACGTTCGACTACATCAACTACATCAACCGATGTTCGACTACATCAACAGCATGGATCGCGAAGACGTTCGACTACATCAACCGCGTTAATCTAACGCTTCCGCTTTCGGTCTATGAGGGTACGGACACACTCTTCCCCTCTCGTTGCTATGCATCTCCTAGATAGATCTTGCGTCATTGTAGGAATTTTTTGAAATTGCATGCTACGTTCCCAAACAGTGGCATCCGAGCCAGGTCTATGCGTAGATGATATGCACGAGTAGAACACAAAGAGTTGTGGGTGATAATAGTCATACTGCGTACCACCAACGTCTTATTTTGATTTGGCGGTATTGTTGGATGAAGCGGCCCGGACCAACCTTACATGACCACGTTCATGAGACCGGTTCCACCGACAGACATGCAACTTGTTTTGCATAAAGGTGGCTGGCGGGTGTCTGTTTCTCCAACTTTAGTTGAATCGAATTTGACTACGGCCGGTCCTTGTTGAAGGTTAAAACAACACACTTGACAAAAAATCGTTGTGGTTTTGATGCGTAGGTAAGAACGGTTCTTGCTAGAAGCCCATAGCAGCCATGTAAAACTTGCAGCAACAAAGTAGAGGACATCTAAATTGTTTTTGCAGTGCATGTTGTGATGTGATATGGTCAAGACATGATGTGATATACATTATTGTATCAGATGATCATGTTTTGTAAAATTTAACGGCAACTGGCAGGAGCCTTATGGTTGTCGCTTTATTGTATGAAATGCAATCGCCATGTAATTGCTTTACTTTATCACTATGCGGTAGCGATAGTTATAGAAGCAATAGTTGGCGAGACGACAACGACGTTGATGACCCACAAGTATAGGGGATAAATTGTAGCTCTTTTCGATAAGTAAGAGTGTCATACCCAACGAGGAGCAGAAGGAAATGACAAGTAGTTTTCAGTAAGGTAATGTCTGCAAGTGCTGAAATTGTAAGTAGCAGAGTAGTTTGATAGCAAGATAATTTATGACAAGCTAGTAACGGTAGTAGTAACAAAAGTGCAGCAAGGTAGCCCAATCCTTTTGAGGCAAAGGACAGGCTAAAACGGTCTCTTATGACAAGCAAAGCGTCCTTGAGGGTACACGGGAATTTCATCTAGTCACTTTTATCATGTTGGTTCGATTTGTGTTCGCTACATTGATAATTTGACATGTGGGTGGACCGGTGCTTAGGTGATGTTCTTACTTGAACAGACCTCCTACTTATGATTAACCCTCCCGCAAGCATCCACAACTACGAGAAAAGTATTAAGAATAAATTCTAACCATAGCATTAAACTTTTGGATCCAATCGGTCCCTTATGGAATAGCTCATAAACTGGGGTTTAAGCTTCTGTCACTCTCGCAACCCATCATCTAAAATCTACTCCACAATGCACTCCCTTAGGCCCAAATATGGTGAAGTGTCATGTAGTCGACGTTCACATGACACCACTAAGGGAATCACAACATACATACTATCAAAATATCGAACACATATCAAGTTCACATGATTACTTGCAACATAATTTCTCTCGTGACCTCAAGAACAAAAGTAACTACTCACAAATGATAATCATGCTCAAGATCAGAGGAGTATTAAATAGCATATTGGATCTGAACATATAATCTTCCACCAAATAAACCATATAGTAATCAACTACAAGATGTAATCAACACTACTAGTCACCCACAAGCAGCAATCTATAGTTGCGGTAACAAGATTGAATACAAGAGATGAACTAGGGTTTGAGATGAGATGGTGTTGTTGAAGATGTTGATGGAGATTGCCCTTCCCAAGATGGGAGAGTTGTTGGTGATGATGATGACGATGATTTCCCCCTCCGGGAGGGAAGTTCCCCCGGCGCAATCGCTCCACCGGAGGGCAAAAGTGCTCCTGCCCATGTTCCGCCTCGAGACGGCGGCGCTCCATCCCGAAAGTCGTCTCCTTATTTTTTAGGTCAAAATGACTTATATACCAGAAGATGGGCACCAGAGGTGGGCCTGGATGAGCACAACCCACTAGGGCGCGCCTGGGCTCCCTAGCGCACCCAGGTGGGTTGTGCCCACCTGGTGGGCCCTCTCTGGTAGTTATTTGCTCCAATATTCCTCAAATATTCCATAAAAAATCTCCGTGAAGTTTCAGCTTGTTTGGAGTTGTGCAGAATAGGTAGCGTGACGTAGCTTTTCCAGGTCCAGATTTCCAGCGGTCGGAATTCTCCCTTTCATATTATGAGAGAAAAGGCATTAGAATTACTCCAAAAAGCATTATTATGGATAAAAACATTATAAATAACAGTAAGAAAACATGATGCAAAATGGACGTATCAACTGCCCCAAGCTTAGACCTCGCTTGTCCTCAAGCGAAAACCGAAATCGAAAAACATGTCCACATGCTTTGTGAGAGAGGTGTCGATAAAAACAAAATACAGACATAGAAGCATCATGTTGATTATTATAACAGCAACACATTTAAACATAAAACTTTTATCATAGGACTTTTATCATATACTTCTCATGAATAAGTAACAGTTCATCACACAATTGAAGTATAAAGCAAAAACTCTATTAAAAACTAACAAACTATGTTCTCAGTCAACTTTGCAACTACAATTCATCATCGTTTCAGGAAGGGTCACGTATCGGAGCCTTTAGGCAAGTCCACATACTCAACCATCATATAGTCTTCTATGATTGCTAACACTCACCGCGTACACATGAGTAAAACGTTTCAACCGGACACATAGAAAGATAGGGGCTTATAGTTCCGCCTCCCAACATATTCACCTCAAGGGTGATGTCTAGAATAATAACTCATGCTATCTATACTCAATTGGACATATGTGCCTAGATCTTTCCTCACCACATGATACTTGCCAAAGGAGAAAAATAAAAAGGAATAGAAGGAAAACTTTGACTCTTTGCATAAAAGTAAATACATAAAAGTAAAAGATAGGCCCTTCGCGGAGGGAAGCAGAGGTTTCCATGCGCTTATTTGTTTGTATGCTCAACCCCTTAGTGCAAAGGAACGTCACGTTGCATTGCCCCTTGTGATAGCGACCTTTATTATGTACTCTGTCGCTTTTATTCTTCACCATCACAAGTTCGTGCAACGCTCAATTTTCTCTTACACTAAATGATCTCACACTTTTAGAAGCAATTTTTATTGCCTTTTGCACCGATGACAACTTACTTGAGGGATTTGCTCAATCCTTAGGTAGGTATGGTGGACACTTGAAAGTAAGATTTGGGTTGAAGGGTTTTTGGATGCACAAGTAGTATCTCTACTTAGTGCGGAATTTTTGGCTAGCAAAGATAGGGGCAAGCACCACATGTTGAAGGATCTATGATAATATGACTTCTATGTGAATATAAACAAACATAAACCATCAAGTTGTCTTCCTTGTACAACGTCAACAATTTTGGCATATAATATTTTGATGAAGGCTCACAATCACAAAAGATTTCTAGGATAGTATATTTATATGTGAATCTTCTCTTCCCTTATTAATTCTCTCATGAGTTGCATCATTGACTAATGCTATGTTTGTCAATCTCTAATAAAATTTTCTACTCATACTTTTCCTTATGTGGTGTCATCACCTACCATAGGATTACTATATGCACTACAAGAAATATGTCACCTTGTGACCTTGAGTATTGGTCACTGAAAGGTCATTGTTTTTCATTTGCGACCTTTTTGTGACCAAAAACAGAAGGTCAAAAGCTGGCAGTCGTAAACTGAAATTAACGACCTTCTCTGTGAGAAGGTCGTAGACGTTTACGACCAAAATATGCCTACTGTTTTGTTTTGGTCACTAGCTGTCGGCCCAGGCCACGTCAGATCCGACGTGGCAAGCTGACGTGGCAATATTATGACTAATTGAAAAGGTCAAAAATTAGAATCGGCCGTCCAATTGGGTGTTTATATGGGTCGAGCCCATTAATTCAGCCAATTTAGTGTATTTTTCTGTCAATTTTTGTTAGCTTCATGGGCCAAGCCCAACATCGCAGCCTTTCTATTTTTGGGTCATGGCCATTTTGGCTAAGCAGTTCAAGTATTTCTTTTTTTTAAAGATGGGTCCACTATTCAAATGGGTCCCAATTTTCAGGTTCTTCTAGTAAGTGGGTCCCAATTGTCAAGGTCATTTTCTTTAAATTTCAATTTGCTAGTAAATAAATCACCAACATTCAAATGGGAACAGATAGAGGACACAAATAGTACTTCACATAACAGCCAGAATCAGTTTTGGAACTACATGCCGATTAGAGGAACTACATGTCGAGTACATGGTAGTACAACTACATGGGACTACAGCTACCAGCTGAAGTAGACGCTTGCAAGAGAGGTAGGGACTAAACGAACAGCAACCGAGCTAAACTAAGTGACAGTAGCAATGACTGGCAGCGGCGACATTCGAGAGAGCCCCTCCCCTGCTGCTGCTTGGTATGCCTGCTACTGCTTGGTGTACTGCATCACTAGTCACCCTGCACACGGCAAGAATTTTAGCTTTACATAAGGTTTGCCAACTTTCATATTGCCAGCAGAATGCTCGGCGTAGAGGGAAGATATTATCTCCACTGCACTAAGTCCCGCACTTTCAGACAGTGTTCTTGGAACCCTTTCAAAACTTTCACCAAATTTTGAAATGGCATACTGATCCAACCTGCATAATTGACCAACAACAGATGACGCAAATTAGCACAGGATTAATAAGTAACATTCTGTTTAATAAACCAACTACAAAAAAATACTATGGCAAGAACATTGTTCACATATCAAATATGTCTTGAGTCCTACAGAATTATGGAACTCTAACAAAGAATACAAACATGACGTTACAAACTAAAACCCCAATGTGGACTTCAGATGCAACCACTCAATAAACACCACGAGAACATGCACAATATGACTTGTATATTTTATTTGTTGCCATTGTACTGGAATGCATGCAACGATAAAATTTGTGCACTTGAAGGTGGTTAATAAACAGAACTATCATTTGTACCCTCATGTTTCAAATGTGCCCTTTTACATGTATATGAAATTTATTTGTCTCACAATCAAATGTAGTTACCATGTTTCCTTCAGAGAAAACTCCTTCAATCTCTTTGCCAGTTCTACTTCTGTTGTGGCAGCTCCAGGAATAATCCGACTGTCCCTGCACATTGACTGGTATAAACACAACCAGTTAGATAACATTCCACAAATCAGATGATAATGGAGCATGACTAGTACAAAACAATGCAAGGACCCTAATACATGAGATTGACATTCACAAGCTATTTGCATTTATATTTAGAACTGTGTCACACCATTTACATTACTAGTTATGTATTGACATACTTATCTAAAAGAACATATATAGAAATATATGAATTTTATTTCTGAATACCATTACAGAAGTACTAGAAAAACAAAAGCTCATTACACAAGAATCCAGGAAGAACCCATCAATTCTGCGCCGGAGCGGGAGATGTGCAGGCAGATCAAATAGTAGATTCGAGCAAGAAGGATGTACTACCTAAAATAGGAAACGAGAAGGCCGATCCGACGAGTCCCACCCAAAATGTGGAAGGAACAGCGGCAGCAGCTGCAGAAGGACTCGACGGCCCAGACGCCGTCGTGGAACTGGTAGGTGACGACGATGTGGTAGTGGTGGAAGCCGTAGCTGAGGCCGACGGCACCTGCCGTGTCCTCATTGTCCTCGAAGGCAATGACGACGGACGGGTCGACGTCGAAGCAAGTGCGCTGCAGGCCACATTATCATATTTGAGCATTAATATTTCTGTATTACTACACAGCAACTACAGCACTAGGAGTACACAACAACTAGTAGCAGAACTAGAAGAAATAATCAGATTGAGTGTACGACAATATCATCAGGAACATGAGTATAACAAGCATCTTGCTTTACTGGGATAGAGTGACACAGCAGAATTACTAGGATACAATAACACATACACATTTTTGATTTAACATGTTCAGAAACAATCTAGTGTGTATATTGTACTCTGCTAGGCTTGATTTAACACACATTATTTATTTAACACATGTCCCAAAAATGAACTACTCCTGCAAATCTCAGAAGAGCATAAGCACACACTACATCTACTCCCCAAACAATCACTTGCCAAACTCAAAAGAGCATAAGCAAAAGACCAGTGCATATTAACCAAAACAGTTTCTTCAGTACTCGGGCACCACAAGGAAAAGGAGCAGTGCATCACTAGTGACACTCACAATTTTGATGCCAATTATAGCAAATTAGCTTCAGATCTATCAATGCTAGTAGAAGATCTCTTTAGATGGTCATAAAGAGGAAAGGCATTGACCTGATCTCGGTGCGCAGGTTCCGGTTGATGCTCTTGAGCCGGCTCAGGGTGCGCTGCATATTCTGCCATGATATCAAACGGAAGCAAATCAGCCACATCAAAGAAAGGAGAAAGTGATACAGCTAAAGAAAAAGATGGATGGAGGCAAGATAGAGAAGCAGCAGCCAACCTCATACTGCTCGGTCCACAGGATGGTCCCGGTGGCCTGCTGGTAGCGGTCGAAAATCCCCTTGATGCTGCAAGTAGCACATGAAGAAGAAGAACAAAACGAAGCTTGGAGGTCTTCTCCTTGTCATCCTCACAGTTTCTGCATACACACAGTCACATGAACAACATTCAGCATTGTCGTATTCAGAGCATGAACAACATTCAACATTCAGCATGTTATCTACACAGAGAACAACAACATTCAGACAAATCAAACAGAGCATGAACTACATTCAACATTCAGCATATTATCTACACAGAAAACAACAACATTCAGCATGAACAACATTGAGCAGGCATGAACAAGCTACGAAAACCTGTTGCAGCATAACTAAGTGAGCAAGTAGAGTCACCAAACAACAGAACTTTTGCAATTGAGGCTACACCCAATCTGGGCTGCTGCCATGTACTACTTTTATTCTAGTTTAGAACCGAAGCATGGACTGTATAGATATAATGGGGTTATAAGTAATGAGCATCCTTTACACTCGAACTCAACAGTGCAAAGAACATGCATAATTGGCAAAAGAAAAGGGGAAGATCCTGCCAATCTGCCATCATAAACAAGCACAATTGATCCATGTCCCTCAATCTTAAGCTGACCAACCAAGAAAGGAACAAGATAATGCGACTGTCTGCATCAGAGTTCCACTTTGACATGGCAAAGAGACGCTCATAACTCCTACCTACCCAACACTGGACCATGCAAGCAAGGCTTGTTTGTAATCCAAATGATGAGCACCTGAGAGAGCACTAATCTATACCTAGCCATAATCCACCACAGCAAGAAACACAAGGCGCTCCCTCAATCCCCACGAATCAATTCCAAACTAGAGAATCCTGCCAGGATCTCACCTACACATGTACAAACAAATCCACCGACAGTAGTTCACATGCATGAACTAGCCAGTAGCCACCAGCAAGAATCATGAAGCAACTAACATAATACTGCTAATACCAACTTGCCCAAATTACTAGTAAACCCAAGAAGTTTTCCTCGTGCTGGATCTCCCTGTGGAAGTTTCCTGCAACCAACCCAAACCAACAGAGAAGAGAAGCATTCATGAGGGAATGGAAGGGAAGGGGATAGATGAAGAGGAAATAGAGAGAGGGGGTGGACCTTGATGCGGCGGCTGCTTCTGCTTTTCCTCGTGCTGGAGGAAGAAGGACCTTGACGAGCACAAGATCCATGGCGTCTCGAGCAGAGGAAGCTCCACTCCATGGCGCCTGCCTACAGAGACGAGACGAGACGGGGTCAGAGAGGGAGAGAAGAAGAGGAGGAGAAGGAGGGGAGTAGGGATTCATACCAAGCACTGCCGTCGAGCCGAGCCCTGTGCCTGCGCCATGCGGTCGGTCGCCATGGCCGGCGGCTAGGGTTTCCGGCGGGGGCAGGGGTCGAGGGAGGGCGGGTCTGACTGCGGGCTGAGCAGCTCTAGCGGATCTGCGTCCACGGCAAGACGGGGAGGGGCCAACGACGGTGGAGTGGAGGCCGGGGTTGGGGGAGACAACGGAGGTCGGCGGCGGCCATGGTGACCTGCCGCCACCGGCGGCTCTCGTCCAGCGTGGGGGGGGGGACTAGGATCGACGGGGCATCAGCGCGGGGGCGAGGGGAGGACGGAGGTGGCGTGCGGCGTGGTGGGAGACAGGGGCGAGGCTGAGAGGGAGGGACGGTGAGCGTGCGTGGACGGCGAGGTGCGGCGTGGATCTGGGCAGCGCGAGGCGTGGGGAAGGACAGTGATGGGGAAAAGGGAGCGGCGGCGCCGATGGGGAAAAGGGGTCATGCGGTGATTCATGGGAGAGAGGAGTGCGTGGGGGAGGCCATGGACGGCGGGGCGGTCCACCGGAGGGAGGTGGCGGCCGCGATCTGGAAGGGAGGAGGAGTGGTGTGCGGGAAGAGAGGAGCACGAGGACTCAGGAGAGCTAGTGTTTCGGCTTAGGTGGGCTTCGGGTGAGGACAGCCGTTGGATCCGGGAGCATACGACGGTGATCCATCCACGATCCGCGTGAAACGCCCACGGACCAATCAAAATGCAACACACGCGTACGATGTCATGACCATCTAAATTGGTCGTAGTTAACTGAAAAATTGGTCATGGTTGATTAAAAATTCATTTTCCATTTTTTGAGTGCCCAAAATGAGTTTTTTGTAAAGGATCTGCCATATATTTATTTCAAAATTGTACCAAATAAATTTTCTAAAATACTAGGACATATTTAATGCACAATTGACCAAATGGTTGGGTGTAAAAAGTTTTCATACGCCTCTGGTGAAAAAGACAAATTTCGGTCGATTCAATTGGAAGCGGGTCAATTTTGAACTGCCGCTGCCTCATAGTTTGCTCTTTATCCAAAAACATTTCTAGGTACATAAGTATCTATTAAATCATAGAAACACAAAAAGTTTTCCAAGATTCAACCACTAGCTAGGAACGGTCATGCCCGCCGTTTTGACCGCATTTTGAAACGGGCATAAAAATTTCAAAAAAATCAAAAAATTGGAAAACCTTTGCATTGTGTCATTATATGTGACCAAGTTACCAGCAAAAATTATAAACTTGTAATACAGTGATTATTTTTAAAAAGTGTTCTCAGAAACGAGCTATCAAGTGTGAAGATGCATGGCTTTCAACCCAAATGCTCAATCTTATGGCCACATTCATGGCATAGTTTGTTCAAATGATCTCGTATTGTGCACAAGGGTGCATATTGGAATGACAAACAATGTTGCCTAAGGGAGTTTTCATTTTCTTTGGACGAAAAATTCATTTTCCATTTTTCGAGTGCCCGAAATGAGGTTTTTTTGTGAAGGACCTACCATATATTTGTTGCAAAATTGGACCAAATCAATTTTCTAAAATACTAGGACATATTTAATGCACAATTGACGAAATGGTTGGGTGTAAAAAGTTTTGGTCCACCTCTCGTGAAAAAGACAAATTCCCGCCGATTCAGCTGGAAGCGGGTCAAATTTGAACTGTAGCTGCCTCGTAGTTTGCTCTTTATTTTTTCCAAAAATCATTTCTAGGTACATAAGTATCTATTTAATCAGAGAAACACCAAAAAAATTCAAGATTCAACCACTAGCTAGGAACGGTCATTCCCGCCGTTTTGACCGCATTTTGAAATGGGCATAAAAAAATTCAAAAAAAAATCAAAAATTGGAAAACCTTCGCATTGTGTAATTATATGTGGCCAAGTTTCCAGGAAAAATAATAAACTTGTAATAGGGAAATTATTTTTAAAAAGTGTTCTCAGAAACGAGCTATCATGAGTGAAGATTCATGGCTTTCAAGCCAAATGATCAATCTTATGGCCACATTCATGGCATAGTTTGTTCAAATGATCTCATATTGTGCACAAGGGTGCATCTTGGAATTCCAAATAATGTTGCCTAAGGAAGTTTTCATTTTCTTTTCACGGAAAATACATTTTCCATTTTCCGAGTTCCCGAAATGAGGTTTTTTTGTGAAGGACCTACCATATATTTGTTGCAAAATTGGACCAAATCAATTTTCTAAAATACTAGGACATATTTAATGCACAATTGACCAAATGGTTGGGTGTAAAAAGTTTTGATCCACCTCTCGTGAAAAAGACAAATTCCCGCCGATTCAGTTGGAAGCGGGTCAAATTTGAACTGTAGCTGCCTCGTAGTTTGCTCTTTATTTTTTCCAAAAATCTTTTCTAGGTACATAAGTATCTATTTAATTAGAGAAACACCAAAAAATTCAAGATTCAACCACTAGCTAGGAACGGCCATTCCCGCCGTTTTGACCGCATTTTGAAACGGGCATAAAAAATTCAAAAAAAATCAAAAATTGGAAAACTTTCGCATTGTGTAATTATATGTGGCCAAGTTTCCAGGTAAAATAATAAACTTGTAATACGGAAATTATTTTAAAAAGTGTTCTCAGAAACGAGCTATCATGCGTGAAGATTCATGGCTTTCAAGCCAAATGATCAATCTTATGGCCACATTCATGCCATAGTTTGTTCAGATGATCTCATATTGTGCACAAGAGTGCATCTTGGAATTCCAAACAATGTTGCCTAAGGGAGTTTTCATTTTCTTTGCACAGAAAATTCATTTTCCATTTTTCGAGTGCCTGAAATGAGTTTTTTTTTTTGTGAAGGACCTACCATATATTTGTTGCAAAATTGGACCAAATCAATTTTCTAAAATACTAGGACATATTTAATGAAAAATTGACAAAATGGTTGGGTGTCAAAAGTTTTGATCCACCTCTGGTGAAAAAGACAAATTCCCGCCGATTCAGCAGGAAGCGGGTCAAATTTGAACTGCTGCTGCCTCATAGTTTGCTATTTATTTTTTCCAAAAATCATTTCTAGTTACATAAGTACCTATTTAATCAGAAATACATGGTTTGGTGGTGATACGTTGAAGTTTGGACGGTGGCCGAGGGCCCCAACTCTAGAGCGCGTAAACTCGCATGCCCGCCGCGAGGTCACCGCGTGACCATGGCGTTGCCATGTGTTCTGGGCGGCCTAGGCATGTCTAGTGGGTTGGGCACTTCCCAGGTAGGTGCTAGGAAGAAAATCACAACATAAGATTCTCACGAGGAGACCGATCGATGCTCAAACATGAATAAGCAGCCAAGTGTTTGATTAGAGGTACAGGAAATGCACATGGCTATTGGGCGTGAGTTTTGGCTGAGGATGATCAGTTACTAAGAAGACCGTCTTCACAAATTTTCAGCTCAAAAGGAGGAGCCTAGGTGGTACTTGCTTTGCAAAGTACCACACTGGACATAAATACAAATGTTGAAGCTGGGCTCAAAATAATGAATGGATTGAGCTGGCATTTGGTGGAGGATGGTTATTTGGGCATAGGAAAGCACTGTAGAAAATGGATACTATTTGGACATGCCAAAGTGGTACATATTTGACTAGGCAAGGAAGGTTTTTTACATATTTGACGAAGATATGACCCAAAGAATTGATGAGATTTTTTTGGGAATTTTGGGAATGACAGAAATATAGGTTGCTTCACAACCTAGGGCAAAAACTGCCACATGGACATGACACATAGGCAAAACTGATGAGGTGGCGCCTAGTCATAGCAGCCCACCACAATTTACAAGGTTATGACCATCTATATTGGTCATGATCAGCTAGAAATAAGGCAGCAGACCAGTGCTATCTGCTTTATGACCATTTCGTGTAAGGAAATTACGACCTTTCTAACCAAAATGGTCGTTATAGTTTAGGGTTTGGAGCCCCCCGAACAGCTTTTGACCAATTGGTCTGAAATGGTCATAGATCTATGACCAATTCTTCGAGGGTCACTCACAGAAGGTCACTAGTTGACATATTTCTTGTAGTGATGATCCTCTTGATTGATTTCCTTTCTTTTATTTATTTCCTTTCTCTTTTTATTTCTTATTTATTTTCTTTATTTGCAACATGAAAGTAAAGAAAGCAAAAACTCAAACTAAACTTTATTATATAACTTGCACATAATTACAAGGATAGATCATTAAGCAAACTCTCAAATAAGAAAGGATCGAACTAAACTTTTATTTATCTAAAGAAAAAGATCGAACTAAAATAAGTAAAAGCAAAAAGATAGTGGGATGATATGATACCGGGGCACCTCCCCCAAGCTTGGCGGAAGCCAAGGGGAGTGCCCATACCCGATACTCAAATCTCCTTCGGTGGTGAAGAAGATGATGGTGGTGATGAAGAAGAGATCTTGTCCTCAGATTTCCATGGCAGTGGTCCACCATCCTAAGAGGAGGAGTGAGTCTCACGGGTCCTGCAACTAGCAGCCAAACTCATACCTTTAAACCTCGCCTCATATTCTATGACTTTGTTTTGGAGGTCATAGATCTGGCTTTGGAGGAAGTTGATTTGCACGTTGAGGGCGAAGACGATGTCCTTCATGGGCTTGCCATCCACCTTGAGATCACGGGAGAGGTCCGTGATCATAAGGTGATTGGCGTTGAGTCCACGCTCCACCATCCCCTTGCACCGGAAGACATCCTGCTCCATGGCTTCAAGTCTGGACTCCATGGTTCCCGTCCCCTTGGGACATGGTACATCGCGAAGGTGAAGCACCCCCCATGCATCTGGATGACCTGAGGGTGCTGCACCACCTCCCACAGATATGGGTTGATGACGTTCTTGAAGAACTTGTCCTTGGAGGAGCTTGGAGCAGCCATGGTAGATGGGATCTGACAGAAAACAACAAGGAAAAGAAAACAGAGGATTTCTCTGCGATACTGTGATCAACAGGTTAGGGGAGTATATATATAGATTTTTTATCTTGGAGGACAAGCATACGGAAGAAAAACGGAGTCCGGAAGGTGTCCCGGGTGGGCACAACCCACTTGGGCGCGCAAAGGCTGCCTGGCGCGCCCTAGTGTCTTGTGCCCACCAGGGTACGCTTCCTGGAAGTTTATTTATTTCCCAAATTTTTAAATATTCCAAAACTGATAAAAAATATTTTTGTGGATTTTTCGGAGTCCGTTTTCTTACCGTATCACGTACCTCCTTATTTTCACGATTCTGGAGTGTTCTGGAAGGACTCTTTTATGTGTTCTTCCGGTGTCAAAGTTTGGATAATATTACTTTCAACATTAATGGGCGTACCTGAGATATAATGTTTTATTCGTTGCCCATTGACAACCTTCGGGTTAGTACCTTCGAAATTATTTATTTGATGGCTCCAGACCGATAAACCTCCTCGATGACATTGGGGCCTTCCCATTTTGGGAGGAGTTTTCCTGCAAAGAATCTGAAACGAGAGCTGTACAAAAGAACATATTCTCCAACTTTAAACTCACGCTTTTGGATTCTTTTGTCATGCCATCTTTTAACTTTTTCTTTGAATAATTTTGCATTTTCATAAGCTTGGGTTCTCCATTCATCTAATGAGCTAATATCAAATAACCTCTTTTCACCAGCAAGGTTGAAGTCATAGTTGAGCTCTTTGATTGCCCAATATGCTTTATGTTCTAACGCAAGAGGCAAATGACAAGCTTTTCCATAAACCATTTTATAAGGAGACATACCCATAGGATTTTTAGATGCTGTTCTATAATCCCAAAGTGCATCATCTCATTTCTTAGACCAATTCTTCCTGGACCTATTGACAGTCTTTTGCAAAATTAATTTTATTTCTCTATTGCTAAGTTCAACTTGACCACTAGACTGAGGATGATAGATGATGCAATTCTATGGTTAACATCATACTTAGCAAGCATTTTATGGAAAGCACCATGAATAAAGTGTGAACCACCATCGGTCATTAAATATCTAGGGACTCCAAACCTTGGGAAAATAACTTCCTTAAGCATTTTAATAGAGGTGTTGTGATCAGAACTACTTGTTGGAATAGCTTCTACCCATTTAGTAACATGATCAACAGCAACCAAAATATGTGTATACCCATTAGAGGAAGGAAAATGTCCCATGTAATCAAATCCCCAAACATCAAATGGTTCAATAGCAAGTGAATAATTCATAGGCATTTCTTGACGCTTACCGATTTTACCTATTCTTTGACATTCATCACAAGATGAGACGAACTTATGGGCATCCTTGAAGAGAGTAGGCCAATAAAATCCAGACTGCAATACCTTGAGCAGTTCTATCTCCACCATGATGCCCTCCATAAGCTTCGGAGTGACATTTCTGTAGGATTTGTCCCTGTTCATGCTCAGGTACACAACGTCGAATAATACCATCTACTCCTTCTTTATAAAGATGTGGGTCATCCCAAAATTAATGTCTTAAATCATAGAAGAATTTATTCTTTTGTTGGTATGTAAAGCTAGGTGGTAAATATTTAGCAGTAATGTAATTGACATAATCATCATACCAAGGAGTACTGTGAGCAACATTTATTGCAGCTAACTGCTCATCAGGAAAACTATCATCAATAGGTAGTGGGTCATCAGGCACATTTTTAAGCCTAGACAAATTATCAGCTACGGGGTTCTCAGCTCCTTTTCTATCAATGATGTGTAAATCAAATTCTTGTAACAAGAGAACCCATCGAATAAGTCTAGGTTTAGCATCTTTATTTTCCATAAGTTATTTAATAGCAGCATGATCGGTGTGAACAATTACTTTGGAATCATCAATATAAGGTCTAAATTTATCACAAGCAAACACCACTGCTAAGAATTCTTTTTCAGTAGTAACATAATTTCTTTGAGCACTGTCTAGAGTTTTACTAGCATAATGAATAACATTCAGTTTCTTGTCAATTCTTTGTCCTAGAAAAGCACCAACAGCATAATCACTAGCATCACACATAATTTCAAAAGGCAAGTCCAATTAGGTGGTTGAACAATAGGTGCAGAAATTAAGGCTTTCTTGAGTGTTTCAAATGCTTCTAAACAATCATCATAAAAAACAAAAGGAATATCCTTTTGCAAAAGATTCGTAAGAGGCCTAGAAATATTAGAGAAGTCTTTGATAAATCTCCTATAGAAACCAACATGACCTAAGAAACTACGAATACCTTTTATATCTTTAGGACATGGAATTTTCTCAATTGCATCTTTGTCCACTTCAATACCTCTTTCAGAAATTTTATGACCCAAGACAATGCCTTCATTAACCATAAAGTGGCACTTCTCCCAATTCAAGACAAGATTTGTTTGTTCACATTTCTGTAAAACTCGATCAAGATTGCTTAAACAAACATCAAAAGACTTCCCATAAACAGAGAAGTCTTCCATTAAAACCTCAACAATCTTTTCACAAAAGTCAGATAATATAGCAGTCATACATCTTTGAAAGGTAGCAGGTGCATTACATAAACCAAAAGGCATACGTCTATAAGCTTAGGTTCCAAAAGGACAAGTAAAAGTGGTCTTTTCTTGATCAGGTTGAGAAACAGGTATTTGTGGAAAACCAGAATATCCATCAAGGAAGCATTTGATCAATAAAAGGCAAAGGGTAATGATCTTTTCTAGTTGCTTTGTTTAATTTTCTAAAATCAATTACCATTCTATAGCCTGTAACAATTCTTTCTGGAATAAGTTCATTCTTATCATTAGGAACAACAGTTATACCTCCTTTCTTAGGGACACAACAAACAGGACTTACCCATCTACTATCAGCTATGGGATAGATTATACCTGCTTCGAGAAGTTTTAATATTTCCGTTCTTACCACTTCTTTCAACTTCGGATTTAATCGACATTGGTGATCAACAACGGGTTTAGCATCAGGTTCCATATTAATTTTGTGTTAACATAGAGTGGGACTAATGCCCTTTAAATCATCAAGAGTATATCCAATAGTAGCTCGGTGCTTCCTTAGAACTTTCAATAATCTTTCTTCTTCATGTTCTGAAAGGTTAGCACTAATAATAACAGGATATATCTTCTTTTCATCAAGATAAGCATATTTCAAAGTGTCTAGAAATTGTTTTAATTCAAACACAGGATCACCCTTAGGTGGAGGTGGACCTCCTAGAGTTTCAATAGGCAAATTGTGTTTAAGGAGAGGACGTTGTTCAAAGAAAATATTATCTATTGCATATCTTTCATGCATATGTAAATCATTTTCATGGTCTAGCAAATATTGTTCTAAAGGATCAGTTGGAGGCACAGCAATAGAAGCAAGACCAATTAATTCATCCTTACTAGGAAATTCTTATTCATGAAGCTTTCTATTAAACTTGGAAAAATTAAACTCATGAGACTCATCACCAAAACTAACACCGACAGTTTGTTTCTTACAATCTATTCTAGCACTAATGGTGTTCAAGAAAGGTCTACCAAAAATAATGGGACAGAAGTCGTCTTGTGGGGAACCAAGAACAAGAAAATCAGTAGGGTATTTTATTTTCCCACACAAGACTTCAACATCTCTAACAATCCCAATTGGTGATATAGTGTCTCTATTAGCAAGTTTAATAGTAACATCCATGTCTTCTATTTCTGTGGGTGCTACTTTATTCATAATTTCTTGATATAAGGTGTAAGGAATATCACTCACAGTAGCACCTATGTCACATAAACCATGATAACAATGATCTCCTATTTTAACTGAGATAACGGGCATGCCAACAACAGGTCTATGTTTATCCTTTTTATCAGGTTTGGCAATTCTAGTAGCTTCTTCACAGAAGTAAATAACATGCACATCTATATCTTCTTCTAAGAGATCTTTAACCATAGCAATACTAGGTTCTACTTTAATTTGTTCATCAGGTTTAGGTGTTCTAATATAGCTTTTGTTAACCACAGCTGAAACTTTAGCATGTTCCTTTATCCTAACAGGGAAGGGTGGTTTCTCAATATAAGCAAAAGGGACAACTGGATCAACATTATAAAGTATAGTTTCTTCTTTAATTGGTACCCGTTCTTTAATTTCTTCTTTAATAGGTGGGTGATATTCAAATCACTTCTCTTTAGGGAGACCAACATGGGTAGCAAATGATTCACAAAAGGAGGCTACTATCTCAGAGTCAAGTCCATATTTAGTGCTAAACTTTTGAAAAGCATGGGTATCCATAAAAGATTTAACACAATCATACTTAAGTTTAATACCTTACTCTTTACCTTCCTCGAGTTCCCAATCTTCAGAGTTGTGTTTAATTCTTTCCAAAAGATCCCACCAGAATTCAATAGTCTTCTTCATAAAAGAACCAGCACAAGAAGTATCAAGCATGGTTTGATCATTACGAGAAAGCTGAGCATAAAAGTTCTGGAAAATAATTTCTCTTGAGAGATCATGATTGGGGCATGAATATAACATTTACTTAATCCTCTCCCAAGCTAGAGCAATACTTTCTCATTCACGAGGCCAAAAATTATATATATAATTCCGATCATGATGAACTAGATGCATAGGATAATTTTTTTGGTGGAACTCCAATTTCAATCGATTACAATTCCATGATCCAATATCATCGCATAGCCTATACCATGCCAATGCTTTTCATAACTTCATCCCCGGGTAAACCTGCAAGCTTAAACAATCCACAAATTTGTTCTACATATATCAAGTGCATATCAGGATGTTCGGTTCCATCTCCTGCATAAGGATTAGCTAGCAGTAGTTCTATCATACCTGAAAGAATTTAATATTCAATATTTTCAGTAGGTGCAGTAGGTTGAGGGGTAGCTAATTGTGGTTCCGGACGAGGTGAAGATACCCCAAGAAAACCCCTCAAAGGATTGTTTTCCATAGTAACAAGTGACAATAAATTTCAGCACACTATATAAATGTTTCCTTACCAAATTCCACTTACCAAAGGCGCTTCACTCCCCGGCAACGGCGCCATAAAATAGCCTTGATGACCCACAAGTATAGGGGATAAATTGTAGCTCTTTTCGATAAGTAAGAGTGTCGAACCCAACGAGGAGCAGAAGGAAATGACAAGTAGTTTTCAGTAAGGTAATGTCTGCAAGTGCTGAAATTGTAAGTAGCGGAGTAGTTTGATAGCAAGATAATTTATAACGAGCAAGTAACGGTAGTAGTAACAAAAGTGCGGCAAGGTAGCCCAATCCTTTTGAGGCAAAGGACAGGCCAAAACGGTCTCTTATGATAAGCAAAGCGTTCTTGAGGATACACGGGAATTTCATCTAGTCACTTTCATCATGTTGGTTCGATTTGTGTTCGCTACTTTGATAATTTGATATGTGGGTGGACCAGTGCTTAGGTGCTGTTCTTACTTGAACAAACCTCCTAATTATGATTAACCCTCCCGCAAGCATCCGCAACTACGAGAAAAGTATTAAGAATAAATTCTAACCATAGCATTAAACTTTTGGATCCAATCGGTCCCTTACGGAATAGCGCATAAACTGGGGTTTAAGCTTCTGTCACTCTCGCAACCCATCATCTAATTGCTACTACACAATGCACTCCCTTAGGCCCAAATATGGTGAAGTGTCATGTAGTCGATGTTCACATGACACCACTAAGGGAATCACAACATACATACTATCAAAATATCGAACACATATCAAGTTCACATGATTACTTGCAACATGATTTCTCCCGTGACCTCAAGAACAAAAGTAACTACTCAAAAATGATAATCATGCTCATGATCAGAGGAGTGTTAAATAGCATATTGGATCTGAACATATAATATTCCACCAAATAAACAATATAGTAATCAACTACAAGATGTAATCAACACTACTAGTCACCCACAAGCACCCATCTATAGTTCCGGTAACAAGATTGAACACAAGAGATGAACTAGGGCTTGAGATGAGATGGTGTTGTTGAAGATGTTGATGGAGATTGCTCTCCCAAAGATGGGAGAGTTGTTGGTGATGATGATGACGATGATTTCCCCCTCCAGGAGGGAAGTTCCCCCGGCGGAATCGCTCCGCCGGAGGGCAAAAGTGCTCCTGCCCAAGTTCCGCCTCGAGACGGCGGCGCTCCATCCCGAAAGTCCTCTACTTATTTTTTCTAGGTCAAAACGACCTATATTCCAGAAGATGGGCACCGGAGGTGGGCCTGGGTGAGCACAACCCACCAGGGAGCGCCTGGGCTCCCTGGCGCACCCAGGTGGGTTGTGCCCACCTAGTGGGCCCCCTCTGGTAGTTATTTGCTCCAATAATCCTCAAATATTCCATATCTCCGTGAAGTTTCAGCTTGTTTGGAGTTGTGCAGAATAGGTTGCCTGGCGTAGCTTTTCCAAGTCTGAATTTCCAGCTGCCGGAATTCTCCCTCTTTGTGTATACCTTGCATATTATGAGAGAAAAGGCATTAGAATTACTCCAAAAAGAATTATTATGGCTAAAAACATTATAAATAACAGTAAGAAAACATGATGCAAAATGGACGTATCAGACGCTGATACGTCTCCAACGTATCTATAATTTATGAAGTATTCATGAGCATTATTTTATCATTCTTGGATGTTTTAGAATCATTTTATAGCAACTTTATATCATTTTTTGGGACTAACCTATTGATCCAGTGCCCAGTGCCAGTTGCTGTTTTTTGCTTGTTTTTTACATCGCAGGAAATCAATACCAAACGGAGTCCAAATGCAATGAAACTCCACGGAGAATTTTTATGGGCCAGAAGACTCCCGATGGGCCAAAGCAGCACTTGGGGGTGCCCCGAGGGGGGCACAACCCACCAGGGCGCGCTAGGCCCCCCTGGCGCGGCCTGGTGGGTTGTGCCCACCTCGGTGGCCTCCCGTACCCCTTCTTCGCACTATAAATTCCCAAATATTCCGAAACCCCTCAGGGTTACCCTAGATCAGAAGTTCCGCTGCCGCAAGGTCTCTGTATCCACGAAAACCAATCTAGACCCCGTTCCGGCACCCAGCCGGAGGGGGAATCATCTTCGATGACCATCTTCATCATCCCGGCGGCCACCACGATGAGGAGGGAGTAGTTCACCCTCGAGGTTGAGGGTTTGTACCAGTAGCTATGTGTTTAATCTCTCTCTCTCGTGATCTATATCATGGGCTTTGTTAATATAGTCGGATCATATGATGTTTCTCCCCTCTATACGCTTGTTGTGATGAATTGAGTCTTTACCCTTTGAAGTTTTGTCTTGTCGGATTGAATATTCAGAGATGAGAACACATGATATATGTCTTGCGGTATGAATACTTGAGGTGACAATTGGGGTATCATATTGATTCACTTGATATGTGTTATGGCATTCAAATCGCGGATTCCCGCCGTCATATTGGGGTAATCTATGCATAGGAGTTGATGCATGTTTTTATTATCTTTTATCCGATAGAAACTTTGGGGTCTCCTTGTAGTTCTTTGTGTGGATTGAGTATTATGAATATGAATATGCTTTGGTGTTATTCTAGTACGAACTCTAGGATAGATCGAGCGGAAAAAATAGCTTTGCGTTATTTTAGTACGAACTTGTGAATAGATCGAGCGGAAAGAATAGCTTTGAGGTGGTCTCGTACCCTACAAACAATTTCTATCTTTTGTTCTCCGCTAATAGGAACTTGGGAGTGATTCTTTGTTGCACTTTGAGGGATAAACATATGATCCAACTATGTTAGCATTGTTGAGAGGTTGCACTAGTGAAAGTACATACCCTAGGCCTCATTTTTAAGCATTGCAATACCGTTTTTGTGCCCGTTTACTATTTGCTACCTTGCTGTTTTTATTTATTTAGATTATAAAAATATATTTCTACCATCCATATTACACTTTTATCATCATCTCTTCGCCGAACTAGTGCACCTATACAATTTGCCATTGTATTGGGTGTGTTGGGGACACAAGAGATTTCTTGTATTTGGTTGCAGGATCGGTTGAGAGAGACCATCTTCATCCTACGCCTCCCACAGATTGATAAACCTTAGGTCATCCACTTGAGGGAAAATTGCTACTATCCTACAAAACTCTGCGCTTGGAGGCCCAACACGTGTCTACAAGAATAAAGTTGCGTAGTAGACATCAAGCTCTTTTCTGGCGCCGTTGCCGGGGAGGTGAGTACTTGAAGGTATATCTTTAGATCTTGCAATTGAATCTTTTAGTTTCTTGTTTATCACTAGTTTGGTCTATAAAAGAAAACTACAAAAAAAAATGGAATTTAGGTTGCATCATATTATTGATCATCTTTATAATATCTTTCTTGAAAATGATGGATCAGAAAATTGTGCTCAATTATTAGAAGAAGAAGTCAATAAAATGCTTGGCACAAAATATTTGAATGATGAGCATGATTGCAATGTTGTTAGTATGAATTCTTTGAATATCCAAAATGCTAATGAAGATTGCACAAGTCATGACAAAAATGTTTCTTATAAGCATGTCACTTTTTGTGGAGTGAATTGGGAGTGCCTTTGCACACCAAAAGGGGAAGATAGATTTTGTAAGAAGCATAAATATTTAGAAACTAAAAATTTGCAAGAGAGGCTAGATGATTGTGCTGAAAGATTTAATTTTTCCGCCATCCTTATGAACTTTGCAATGAACATGGTCATTTAAATCTTCAATGCAGATTCTTTCATGATCAAATAGTGTCCGAAAATTGTGATAACTTGATTACCCTTGAGAATCATAAAGAGCTTAGTCTTCTTTTGGGGTATGAAGAAATGAAACGTATAACTAAGGGTATTCCAAAATTTAATCTCAAGAGATTTCTGGACTTTGATCTAGAAGAAATTTATATGTTTTGTGCGGTAAATTGCATTGAGAATCCTTATATTGCCAACTACCTAAAGACAAGAAAACAAATAGAATATGAAGAGAGCACTAATGAAAGGGAACATATTTCCCAATACCCTCCTAGTGTTTGCTACGATGAATCAGGTAACGAGGAGGAACTTCCTATCCAATCAATCTCTTCAACAAGGAGCTTGAAAAATTAATTAAACCCACACATGATGTGGTGAAGAAGAAGAAAAGAAGAAAGAATAGAGGTAAAAAGGTATCTCTCCCAAATAATGTTGCTCCTATTATTGTTGTGCCCCATGAAAATGAATCAAAATTTATTGTGGAAGATGATGAACTTGATGATGATATTGCTTCTATGTCTTATGGCACAATGTCCGAGAGCACTATTGATGATGATTTTGTTATGCCTATTGCTTGTTGTGATGATTATGATTGGGAAGATAACGATATCCCTTATGATCTTGAAAATATTTTTAGCACTTGCTGGAAGAATATGATGATAATGTTTGCTATACTATTGGTGCCATTCATGCTATTGATAAGAATGATTGTGATGATATGCAAAACCACAAGCTTGGGGATGCTATGTTTAATGAGTATGACATGTTTGAAGATTTATTTGCTGGAAATAATGCTTGTCCTAAGCTCGGGGATGCTTTGCTTACTGATTATGATCCTTTGATTCCTTCTACTTTCGATAAGAAAATTTATTATCATGATAGCATGCCTCCTATTTATGATGACTACATTGATGAAAGTGGGTTCGGAAGAGTGTTAACTCTAGGTAGTAGTGATCCCACTATTTTGGAGGGTGTTGAATCTTATTACAATACTGATGAAAGTGGATTTGGAGAGGTCATGACTTTATTTAGTGATAAATCCATTATTTTGGAGGAGGTTTCAATTGATTATGACAATGAAGTTGCTATCTATGATGATTATTGTGATGACATGTATGCCATAAAGAGTGATAAATATTCTATGCTTGTGCATCATGAAAAGAGTGATGTATGTGATGGTTATATTGTTGAATCCATTCATGATGTTTCTGAAAATTCTTATGAGGAAGGAACTTATGCTCTTACATATCTCAATAATATCAAGTTTCTTCTCTATGTGTTGATTGTTTTGAAGTTGCACTTGTTTTGCCTTCCTATGCTAGTTGATTCGTGTTCCCATAAGTTGTTTGCTCACAAAATACCTATGCATAGGAAGTGGGTTAGACCTAAATGTGCTAGTCATATGCTTCATGATGCTATCTTCATGTTTCAATTCTTATTTTTTATGCGAGCATCATTGAAATCATCATGCCTAGCTTAAAAGGCATTAAAGAAAAGCGCTTGTTGGGAGACAACCCAACACTTTTACCTACTGTTTTTGTGTGTTCACATGATTATGCTACTGTATTGATCATGTTTTATTGCTTTTGTTTCAATAAAGTGCCAAGTAAAGCCTTTGGGATCATGTTGGGTGATAGTTGATTTGACCCTGCTGAAAAACAGAAACTTTTGCGCTCATGAAAATGAGTCTCATTTTTAACAGAAGAGTTCTTTTGAGTTGATTCTTTTTTCAGAAGTTTAATATACAAATTTCTCACGTGTTACTAATTTTTTCATAATTTTTGGAGTAGCAGAAGTATGGTAGTTATCCATATCATTACAGAATGTTCTGTTTTTGACAGATTCTGTTTTCAATGTATAGTTTGCTTGTTTCCTAGTTTCTATGGCTTATATTGCTCAATATAAATTGTGGAAATGATATGCTACAGTAGGAATTGTGTGGAAACAATTATCAATCTTTTCTTTGACAGTACCAAAGTGAAATGGTTTGCTCTTTATCATACTAACCTATCTCACGAAGTTTTGTTAAGTTTTGTGTGATTGAAGTTTTCAAGTTTTGGGTGAGATGTCGATATGAGGAGAATAAGGAGTGAAAAGACCCTAAGCATGGGGATGCCCAAGGCACTCCAAGTTAATATCCAAGGAAGATCCAAGCAACTAAGCTTGGGGATGCCCCGGAAGGCATCCCCTCTTTCGTCTCCAACATTATCGGTAACCTCACTTGGAGCTATGTTTTCATACGTCACATGATATGTGTTTTGCTTGGAGCGTCAATTTATTTTGTTAGGATTTGCTTTATGTTATTTAGAATAATGTTTTTAATCTTTCTTTTCAATAAAAATGCCAAGGATAGCCTTTACCATGTTCATTTTACAAGTCTACATGTTGCTGTTTGAAAACAGAAAGTTTACCGCTGTTGCAAAAATTACTTAGAAAAGTCAGAGTGTGATAAAATGTTGAAACTTTTTGCAAATCAAGCTCTGATAAATTATCTACAGCTTGGTAGATTTTCATAATTTTTGGACTTAGGGAAGTATGATGAATCTTGCATTCTTTACAGACTATACTGTTTTGGCAGATTGCTGTTATGTTTGCATTGTTTGCATATGTTTGCTTGTTTAATGATTCTATTTGAGGATAGGAGTGATACGTCTCCAACGTATATATAATTTTTTATTGTTCCATGCTATATTATATTCTGTTTTGGACATTAATGGGCTTTATTATACAGTTTTATATTATTTTTGGGACTAACCTATTAACCGGAGGCCCAGCCCAGAATTGCTGTTTTTTGCCTATTTCAGAGTTTCGCAGAAAAAGAATATCAAACGGAGTCCAAACGGAATGAAACCTTCGGGAACGTGATTTTCGGAACGAACGTGATCCAGAGGACTTGGACCCTACGTCAAGACATCAACCAGGAAGGCACGAGGTAGGGGGCGCTCCTACCCCCCCAGGGCGCGCCCTCCACCCTCGTGGGCCCCATGTTGCTCCACCGATGTACTTCTTCCTCCTATATATACCTACGTACCCCCAAACTACCAGATACGGAGCCAAAAACCTAATTCCACCGCCGCAACCTTCTGTACCCGTGAGATCCCATCTTGGGGCCTTTTCCGGAGCTCTGCCGGAGGGGGCATCGATCACGGAGGGCTTCTACATCAACTCCATAACCTCTCCGATGATGTGTGAGTAGTTTACCTCAGACCTTCGGGTCCATAGTTATTAGCTAGATGGCTTCTTCTCTCTTTTCGGATCTCAATACAATGTTCTCCCCTCTCTTGTGGAGATCTATTCGATGTAATCTTCTTTTCCGGTGTGTTTGTTGAGACCGATGAATTGTGGGTTTATGATCAAGTTTATCTATGAACAATATTTGAATCTTCTCTGAATTCTTTTATGTAAGATTGGTTATCTTTGCAAGTCTCTTCGAATTATCAGTTTGGTTTGGCCTACTAGATTGATCTTTCTTGCAATGGGAGAAGTGCTTAGCTTTGGGTTCAATCTTGCGGTGTCCTTTCCCAGTGACAGTAGGGGCAGCAATGCACGTATTGTATTGTTGCCATCGAGGATAACAAGATGGGGTTTATATCATATTGCATGAGTTTATCCCTCTACATCATGTCATCTTGCTTAAAGCGTTACTCTGTTCTTATGAACTTAATACTCTAGATGCATGCTAGATAGCGGTCGATGTGTGGGGTAATAGTAGTAGATGCAGGCAGGAGTCGGTCTACTTGTCTCGGACGTGATGCCTATATACATGATCATACCTAGATATTCTCATAACTATGCTCAATTCTGTCAATTGCTCAATAGTAATTTGTTCACCCACCGTAATACTTATGCTCATGAGAGAAGCCAGTAGTGAAACCTATGGCCCCCGGGTCTATCTTCCATCATATTAATCTTCCAACACTTAGCTATTTTTATTGCCTTTTATTTTACTTTGCATCTTTATCATAAAAATACCAAAAATATTATCTTATCATATCTCACTCTCGTAAGTGACCGTGAAGGGATTGACAACCCCTTTATTGCGTTGGTTGCGAGGATTTATTTGTTTGTGTAGGTGCGAGGGACTCGTGCGTGGTCTCCTACTGGATTGATACCTTGGTTCTCAAAAACTGAGGGAAATACTTACGCTGCTTTACTGCATCACCCTTTCCTCTTCAAGGGAAAACCAACGCAGTGCTCAAGAGGTAGCAAGAAGGATTTCTAGCGCCGTTGCCGGGGAGTCTACGCAAAAGTCAACATACCAAGTACCCATCACAAACCCTTATCTCCCGCATTACATTATTTGCCATTTGCCTCTCGTTTTCCTCTCCCCCACTTCACTCTTGTCGTTTTATTCGCCTTTTCCTCGCCTTCTTCCCGTATGTCCTTTTGTTTGTGTTTCCATGTGCCTTCTATTTGCTTGCTAAAAATCTATTGATATGGATCCACTTAAAGTGTTCTACTTGGATCATCTTTGATCCTTATGCGCTCGTGCTGAAACCCCAACTAGCCTAGTTGATGGGAAATCTTTAGATGAGCATGCTCATTTTGTGTGTCACCCTTTGTCTGAAAAGGGGAAACTCTTATGGAATCAAATAAACAGATTGCTATGTTATGCTTGGAATCTTTGTGAAATTTGTGAATTTACTTGTTGCTCTAAGAACCCTAAAAACACCTTCCCTACCTATGTGTGTTTAATGATAATGAAATCTTATCTTCTTATGCAAAGGGTGTTTATAATTACTATGATATCGAACAAATTGAAGAATTTGTTGCTTTTAAGGGTGCTTATGAAGTTGCTTCTTTGACTGAAAAGTATGATATTACTCTCTACGAATCTGAAAATTTTGACATACTTAAATATTGCTATGAAAACTATGCTCATAATGTCTATGTCAAAGAATTTATTGAGAGAATGACTGTTGCTTTGGAAGAAAATAACGATATGCATGAATCTATAGATAATGATGATTCCTATGATTTGATTGAAATATCCCTTGATGAACATGATGCTTGGTATTCTTGTGGCCTTGATGCCAATATTTATGAAGATGAATTTGCTATAGTTCCTTATGTTAAACATGAGATCATTACTATTGCACCCATACTTGGTAGTTCCTTCGATGAAAAGCATGATTGCAATGATTTTACTATAAATTCTATTAATGTCAATTGTGCTAAAAATATGCAAAACCCTAAGCTTGGGGATGCTAGTTTTGCTATGTCCTCTACTTGTTGCAATGATCATGATTGGGGTGATAGTTCTTCTTATGATCTTGAAAATTTATTTAAGCCCCATGATGAATATGAGATTGATAATAGTGTTTGCAATATTATTGAAAGTGGGTTTGGAAGAGTGTCAACTTTAGATCCCACACATTTGGAGAATGTTCAATCTTATGAAATTTTTGATAAAAGTGGGTTTGGAGAGGTCATGACTTTAGTTAATGTTAATCCCGCTATTTTGGAAGAGTGTCAACTTTGCATACATGTGGATTGTGTTAAGCATATGTTTTGTGATAGCTATATTGTTGAATTTGCTTATGATCCTACATGTAATTATTATGAGAGAGGAAGATATGGTTGTAGAAATTTTCATGTTACTAAATTACCTCTCGTTATGTTGAGATTGCTATTGCTTCTTTCCGCTTCCTTGCATATGCTAGTTTTTGCTTGCGTTGATAACTTGTTTGCCTATAAGATGCCTATGCATAGGAATTATGTTAGACTTAGATGTGTTTGTCATGTGTTTTATGATGCTCTTTTTGTGCCTCAATTCTTGTCTTTCTTGTGAGCATCATTGGAATCTCAATGCCTAGCTAGGGGCGTTAAGCGATAGCGCTTGTTGGGTGGCAACCCAATTTTATTTTTTGTTTTTTGTTTTTGCTTCTGTTTAGGAATAAATATTTGCTCTAGCCTTTGGTTAGATGTGTTTTTGTGTTTTAATTAGTGTTTGTGCCAAGTTAAACCTATAGGATCTTCTTGGATGATAGTTATTTGATCTTGCAGAAAATTCCAGAAACTTTCTGTTCACGAAAATAATTGTTAAAAATCACCAGAACGTGATAAAATATTTATTCCAATTTCTGCTGATCAATAAACAAATTGTCTAGGTCTTCCTATTTTGGATGATTTTTTTTAGTTCCAGAAGTTTGCATTAGTTACAGATTACTACAGACTGTTCTGTTTTTGACAGATTCTATTTTTCGCGTGTTGTTTGCTTATTTTGATGAATCTATGGCTAGTAAAATAGTTTATAAACCATACAGAAGTTGGAATACATTAGGTTTAACACCAATATAAATAAAGAATGAGTTCATTACAGTACCTTGAAGTGGTGTTTTGTTTTCTTTCGCTAACGGAGCTCACAAGATTTTCTGTTAAGTTTTGTGTTGTGAAGTTTTCAAGTTTTGGGTAAAAGATTTGATGGATTATGGAACAAGGAGTGGCAAGAGCCTAAGCTTGGGGATGCCCAAGGCACCCCAAGATAATCTAAGGAAACCAAAAATCCAAAGCTTGGGGATGCCCCGGAAGGCATCCCCTCTTTTGTCTACTTCCATCGGTAACTTACTTGGAGCTATATTTTTATTCAGCACATGATATGTGTTTTGCTTGGAGCGTCTTGTATTGTTTGAGACTTTGTTTTTTAGTTTACCACAATCATCTTTGCTGTACACACCTTTTGATGAGAGACACACATGATTCAAAATTGATTAGAATACTCAATGTGCTTCACTTATATCTTTTGAGACTATATAGTTTTTGCTCTAGTGCTTCACCTATATCTTTTAGAGCACGGTGGTGGATTTGTTTATAGAAACTATTGTTCTCTCATGCTTCACTTATATTATTTTGAGTCTTAAATAGCATGGTAATTTGCTTAATCCTAATATGCTAGGTATTCAAGACTAGTAAAAACTTTCTTATGAGTGTGTTGAATACTAAGAGAAGTTTGATGCTTGATGATTGTTTTGAGATATGGAGGTAGTGATATTAAAGTTGTTCTAGTTGAGTAGTTGTGAATTTGAGAAATACTCGTGTTGAAGTTTGCAAGTCCCATAGCATGCACGTATGGTAAACGTTATGTAACAAATTTGAAACATGAGGTGTTCTTTGATTGTCCTCCTTGTGAGTGGCGGTCGGGGACGAGCGATGGTCTTTTCCTACCAATCTATCCCCCTAGGAGCATGCGCGTAGTGCTTGGTTTTTGATGACTTGTAGATTTTTGCAATAAGTATGTGATTTCTTTATGACTAATGTTGAGTCCATGGATTATACGCACTCTCACCTTTCCATCATTGCTAGCCTCTTCGGTACCGAGCATTGCCCTTTCTCACATTGAGAGTTGGTGCAAACTTCACCGGTGCATCCAAATCCCGTGATATGATACGCTCTTTCACACATAAACCTCCTTATATCTTCCTCAAAACAGCCACCATACCTACCTATTATGGCATTTCCATAGCCATTCCGAGATATATTGCCATGCAACTTTCCACCGTTCCGTTTATTATGACACGCTCATCATTGTCATATTGCTTTGCATGATCATGTAGTTGACATAGTATTTGTGGCAAAGCCACAGTTCATAATTCTTTCATACATGTCACTCTTGATTCATTGCATATCCCGGTACACCGCTGGAGGCATTCATATAGAGTCATACTTTGTTCTAGTATCGAGTTGTAATCATTGAGTTGTAAATAGATAGAAGTGTGCTGATCATCATTTTTAGAGCATTGTCCCAAGTGAGGAAAAAATAAAAAAATAAAAAAAGGGGGAGAAAGGCCAAAAAAAGAGAGGAAGGCCCAAAAAATGAGAGAAAAAGAGAGAAGGGACAATGTTACTATCCTTTTACCACACTTGTGCTTCAAAGTAGCACCACAATCTTCATGATAGAGAGTCTCTTGTTTTGTCACTTTCATATACTAGTGGGAATTTTTCATATAGAACTTGGCTTGTATATTCCAACAATGGGCTTCTACAAATGCCCTAGGTCTTCGTGAGCAAGCAAGTTGGATGCACAGCCACTTAGTTTCTTTTGTTGAGCTTTCATACATTTATAGCTCTAGTGCATCCGTTGCATGGCAATCCCTACTCCTTGCATTAACATCAATCGATGGGCATCTCCATAGCTCATTGATTAGCCGCGTTGATGTGAGACTTTCTCCTTTTTTGTCTTCTCCACATAACCCCCATCATTACATTCTATTCCACCCATAGTGCTATATCCATGGCTCACGCTCATGTATTGCGTGAAGGTTGAAAAAGTTTGAGATTACTAAAGTATGAAACAATTGCTTGGCTTGTCATCGGGGTTGTGCATGATGAGAACATTCTTGTGTGACGAAAATGGAGCATGACTAAACTATATGATTTTGTAGGGATGAACTTTCTTTGGCCATGTTATTTTGAGAGGACATAATTGCTTAGTTAGTATGCTTGAAGTATTATTACTTTTATGTCAATATGAACTTTTATCTTGAATCTTTCGGATCTGAATATTCATACCACAATTAAGAAGAATTAGATTGAAATTATGCCAAGTAGCATTCCACATCAAAAATTCTGTTTTTATCATTTACCTACTCGAGGACGAGCAGGAATTAAGCTTGGGGATGCTTGATACGTCTCCAACGTATCTATAATTTTTGATTGTTCCATCACTAGTAGGAAAAGGGGCTTTTACCCCAGTTCATAAGGGCCTTTAGTCCTGGTTCAGGAACCGGGACTAAAGGGTCGTTACTAATGCCCTAGCCCTTTAGTCCCGGTTCTTACACGAACCGGGACTAAAGGCCATCCACGTGGCCGGTGCGGGGAGCCCAGGCAGGAGGGCCTTTGGTCCCGGCTGGTGCCACCAACCGGGACCAATAGGCATCCACGCGTCAGCACCTGGCAGGAGCTGAGGTTTTTGTTTTTTCTGAAAGGGGGTGGTTTAGGGGTTTTGGGGGGTTAATTTAGGTGTTTCATATATTGTGTTAGCTAGCTAATTAATAGAGAGAAGTGTCCTCTCTTATCTCCGTGCTTGGTCGACGCTACGTACTATATACGTATGGAGAGGAGTACACATGCTAGCTAGTAATCAAATGAAGGAAACAGAAGATCGTCATGAACATATGCATACAGAGAGAAGTGATATCGACCACCTCTCCTTATCCGAGATATTGGTCGAACAACAAGTTCTCGTATATCTATCCGACACTACCGGCTACATATATACAATAATTATCTCTTACAATACAATCTCCTAATTAAATTGTAGGAACACAAGGTCCACATAGTATTCTCCGTTTTCAGCGATCACGTGGTCAAGGAAGAATGCCGCCAATTCCTCTTGAATTCCTAGCATACGATCTTCTGCTAGGAGTTGATCCCGCTTCCGAAAAATCTAATTTGAAGAAGGGGGTCAATGCATATATATATGAATAAATGAAACTCAACACAAATGATGGTAATAAAATAAAATTGTGAATATTATTGCTTATCTTCATATTGTTCTTCAGTGGAGCCCCGCTCACAGGTATGGTAGCGGATGGACTCGCAAACGTAGTGTCCACAGTAATTATTCCCGGGTTGCTGCCACAACCACTTTACAAGAAATAGAGGTCAATCAAACTGATAAGCAAGCATGCTAAATGGTATTGATCAAACTAGCGCTTGAATCACTAGGAGATGCGCGGAACATGCTACTATAGTACTTACTTTCGGGTGTCTAAATTGCAGCTGGTTCGGCAGTCCCGGGGCTTTTGAGGTGAATTTTCTCCAAACCCTGCCAGACAAAGAAAACAATTACTTGATATCAGGAAATGAACAAAGTTGCTGATATGGTGGATAATGATCGATTTAACTTACTTCTGGAGCATTAGAGTCATGTTCGCATAGTCCTGGGGATCTTTTCATCTCGAGTCTAAGACGGTTACTACTCCCGGCTCAAGCTTAATCTCTAGGGGAATATAGTGGAAGCTGCGCATGCATGCATAAGTCATCAATTACATTACCATAACCTGGACAAATAAGGGAAACCGAATATGCAGAAGACAGTAACACTCACTTGAAGTTGTAAGGAAAGAGTATTATATCTTTTTTTTGATTTAATACCAACGATTGTAGCAAGTTGGCCTCGGCTTCTTTGGGATGTTTTTCAACCGTATATGCATCTATGAGATTTGTGTTGATGAACCCAATATCACCGATTTGTCTTTTCTTCAATTCGGCGATCTTCAATCTGCATAATATAGTGAGGATAAGTATAAATACATGCAATGAAAGAGCTGACCTATATAGAGAGACTTAATGACAGAAGTAGTACTACTTACAGACAGTAGCAAGTGATCGTTGTTTTATCGAGGGACTTTAGATTGTAAAACTGGAAGAAATCCTCAAATGGAACATTCAGCAGTTCAATTCCAACGAGGTCATGCTCCGGTTTAACTCTCAGCGTCAAAGTACTCATCCCATCAGACTCTCTGCAGGTTTTCATGTACTAATCATGTAGTCTTCGCATCATCGTGCTTAGAGATCTGACATCTTTGACGAGAGGCTTCCCGTAATGGTATTTGTGGTTGTCCACCTCCATGATTTCATAATGTACATCGTCGGGTAGGTAATCTCCAAGATTGCTATAACCGGGCACCATACCCGGATCATTAGCGACGATGCCGGATCATTAGCGACGATGTCTTTTGACACCTTGAGCGGGGGGCACGATTGGTTCGCTTGTTCGCCGAGCTGGGCAATTTTTTTCCCAGCTCGTCATTCTTTCATCCTTTTATCCCTGACAGTACTTCCCGACTGCTCCGCCTCGGCATATGCCTTTCCAAGAACGCGCTCATAGTTGCCTCTTGGCGGAGACTTTGGTGGTTTTGTCAGGGCAGCCAGAGTGCACTTTGCTTTCGCCGGATCTACCTTCTCCTCCGGAGGTGGATGTTTCTTTGCTTTGACCCCTTCAAAGAAGTTCTTCACTTCGGCTCGCACGATCTTCGCATTCTCCTCCTCGGTCCTCTCATATGGTAACTTCTCTGGAGTCTTCAGAGAAGGACCGAATCTGTATTGCCTCCCGCCTCTGGCAGCTGTACTGCTAGACGCCGGCAGAGCAGACGGAGCGGCTGCGGCTGTCTTCTTTCCTTGCTTACGAGGCGGAGGAGAAGGACTACGACGCGCTGGAGCAGCCGCAGCGGCGGCGGGTCTCTTCCGCCCTTGCTGACGAGGCGGAGAAGGAGGAGGCTGGCTGCTCTGGCGCGCCGGCACTGGCGGAGAAGGAGGCGGAGTGCCGCCACGCACCGAAGAAGGAGGCTGAGTGCCCTGATCACTCGCCGGAGGAGGAGGCGGAGTGCCCTTACTTGCCGGAGCCGTCCAGTTCGGAAGCTTGATGAGCTCCTTCCGCCATAGGCATGGAGTCTTCAGAGCTAAACCCAGCCGAGTCTCCCCTTCACTGGTAGGGTGGTCAAGCTGGAGGTCCTCAAATCCCTCCGTTATTTCATCCACCATCACCCTAGCATATCCTTCTGGAATCGGCCGGCAGTGGTAGGTTGCGCCGGGTTCAGTAGGTAAAACAGAGCCAACAGCCGCCTTGACTTTCAAGTTCTGCCATTCCGCCATAAGGTGGCAATGTTGAGACTCCGTGATAGCATCCACGGGGTAGCTAGGAGTAGCCGCATGCTCCAGCTGAGGCAGCTCAGTGGAAGCCACGCTGCTTCTACGCTGAGATGGCGGTGTAGCTTCGGGGGCAGTTTCGGCATCTCTATTGCCGTCTCGTTCCTCTAGCACTTGAACCCTTTTGTGCAGACGCTGAATTTGGATCTGCTCCACTTTTTTCCTCCTCTCCTGGGTTTTTTAACCGCCCGCGTCCGGAAAACCACCCTTCCACGGAACGGAGCCTGGCGTGCCTCGTGTCCGTCCAGGGTGCTCAGGATTCCCGAGGGCCATTGTGAGCTCGTCGTTCTCTCTGTCTGGAACGAACGTCCCTTGCTGCGCTGCATCGATATAGTGCTTAAGCTTCTTGACGGGTATTGCAAGTTGCTCGTCCGTCCAACGACACCTCCCTGATACAGGGTCCAAGGTTCCGCCAGCCCCGAAGAACCAAGTCCGGCAACGGTCTAGCCAGTTCATTGTCTCTGGTTCGATCCCTTTATCAAGTAGATCCCTCTCAGACTTGGCCCACTTAGGCCGGGCTTTGAGGTAGCCACCTGACCCCGTGCGATGGTGAAGCTTCTTCTTCGCAACATTCTGCTTGTTCGTCGCTGACATCTTCTTACTCTTTTCCGATGTCTTGTGGGCCACAAATGCGGGCCAGTGATCTCTGATCTTCTCATACCGGCCGATGAATTCTGGTGTCTCTTGTTTGTCGACAAAAGTTTTCAGCTCATTCTTCCACCTCCTGAATAGGTCTGCCATCTTCTTAAGAGCATGAGACTTGATTAATTGCTCTATAACTGGCTTCTCCGGATCCTCCTCTGGCGGTAGGGTGAAATTTGCCTTCAGCTCAGTCCAAAGATCATCTTTCTGCATATCATTGACATAAGACACCTCAGGGTCTTCCTTCTTAGGCTTATACCATTGGTGGATGCTGATCGGGATCTTGTCCGTAACTAGAACCCCGCACTGAGCAGCAAAAGCATCCTTTGTCCGGAGGGGTTCAATCGGTTGGCTGTCGCGCGCGATTGCTGTGATCTCAAACCTTTCATCCGAGCGCAACTTTCTCTTCAGGCCTCGTCTCTTTACCGCAGTTGTGCTCGATCCGGAGGGCTAGAAAAAAGAAGAAAGACGAGTGTTAATTAATATGTGTACATACCAAAACAATTAATGAATGCATCAATTAGCTAGTCAGCACATGCTTAACTAATATATTTACCTGGCCGGACTCTGTTCGGTCACCGGAGCCGTCACCACGGGCCCCTTCTTGCACCAGCATTGGGTCACCGGAGCCATCATAATCATGTCTTTCCTCCTCCACTCTTCGATCACCGCAGCCTGCTTCTTCACCCTGTTCTTCCAGACCATCATTGTCGTTAAGATACGACAAGATATCACCTCCGGCTAAGATTATGTCCCCCAACACATCTTCTGCTTGCTCATCTCGTCCGTGCTCCATTGTTTCTGCAAATATTACAACATGGCAATTATTACACAAACATGACAGCAGGTGGATATATTAGTGCAAACGTAGACCTAGCTTATTCCGGGTTTGGGGTGGCCTAGGCAACGCTTCAAGGGTAGGGGCGCGGCGGGAGGGGGTAGGAGACCGACATCATTTTTTCTAGGGTTTGGGTGTCCTCGAGAGTTTTGGTCGAGCGAGAGGGCCAGGGGGTGCTCCCGTGGTATAAGTTATCACGGTCGAGAGGGGGTATACATATCGACCGTCCATCATGTCGAAGTTATCTGGGAGGGAGTTATATATATCGACAACGACGACATACATACACGAGAAAATAATGTTATCGGGGAGGGGGTATATATTGACCCCCCCCCACGTGTTGAAGTTATCGGGAGGGGGTTTTATATCGACAACGACGACATACATACATGAGAAAATAATGTTATCGAGGAGGGGGTATATCGACCCCCCCTCGTGTTGAAGTTATCCCCCTCATGTTGAAGTTATCGGGAGGGGTAATATCGACAACGACAACATACATACACGGGAAAATAATGTTATCGGGGAGGGGGTATATCGACCCCCCCCCCACGTGTTGAAGTTATCAGGAGGGGGTTATATCGACAACGACGACATATATACACGGGAAAATAATGTTATCGGGGAGGAGGTATATCGACCCCCCCTCGTGTTGAAGTTATCCCCCCTCGTGTTGAAGTTATCGGGAGGGGTATATATCGACGACGACAGACCCGATAAAACATAAGAAAACGAAGAAGAAATAAAAAGAGGAGAGAAGAAGAAAGGAATAGAGGAGAGGATTGAAGAAAAAAAAAGAAGAAAAAAAAGAGGAGAAGAAGAAAGGGATAGAGGAGAAAAGAAAAAATAGAATATTTTCTATTTTTTCTTCTTCTCCTCTATTCCTTTCTTCTTCTCCTCTTCTTTTTTCCTCTTCTTATTTATATCTCCTCTTCTTCCTCTCCTCTTCTTCTTTCTTTCCTCTTCTTATTTTCTTCTTTCCTATCCTTCTTTTTCTTCTTCTTCCCTTCCTAGCTAGATATATAAAACTTTTCTAAAATTGTAACTTTTGCATATATAAAACTTTTCCATGTGGATCATCATTTCTCATATATATCGAATATATATCCATTGTCATATATAAAAACTTTCTATATATGAACAAAAAACTTTCTATGAACAAAAAAACATTTTTGACATATATATTCATACATTTTGAACATCTACATACATACAAATTTTTTTTGTTCACATATACATTATAGCCACATACACATATACATCACATATGAACAAAAAAATTAAACTAATAAAAATAAAAAAATAGAGCCGGGGCGGCGGCTCTCACAGCGGGGGCGGCTAGGACGATGGCGACGGCGGGGGCGGGGGCGGCGAGGGCGCCGGCGCGCGGGGCCGGGACGGGGCGGGGGCGGCGAGGGCGCCGGCGAGCATGCGCGGGCCGGGCAGGGGGGCTCGGGGCGCCGAGGCGGCGCGCGCGAGCAGGGGAGCACGAGGCGGGGCGGCGCGTGGGGGCAGGGCGACGGCGACGAGCACCGGGCGGTGACCCGTCGAGGCAAGGGCGCGGGGCGATGGCGATGAGGAGCGGGCGGCAACGGTGAGCACGGGCAGCATGGCGGCGTCGGGGGCAACTGGCGAGGTATGTCGAAAATTTCCTAAGTGTGGATTATATAGCAAAGCCTTTAGTCCCGGTTCGTGGCACCAACCGGGACTAAAGGTGGGCATTAGTCCCGGTTCGTGCCACCAACCGGGACCAAAGGCCTCTTATCAGCAGCCCAAAGGGCGGGAAGCGGCGGCCTTTGGTCCCGGTTGGTGGCACCAACCGGGACTAAAGGGGGGGCATTGGTCCCGGTTGGTGCCACCAACCGGGACCAAAGGCCTTGCGCTGCCCGCGGCCAAAAGTTTAGTCCCACCTCGCTAGTTGAGAGGGGCTCGGAGTGGTTTATAAGCCCCACTGCGGCTGCCCTCTCGAGCTCCTCTCAAATGCAGGCTTACAGGCCTAATGTCACACTGTGCTGTCTGTTGGCCTATTGGGACTTCTGCGGGCCTGAATCCTGGCCCAGGTTGGGTTTCTAGTCGTATTCACGCCGTGGTGGCCCAATAGGTGGCAGTTTTTTTAAAAAAAAATCCAATTTTTGGTTCTGTTTTTTGCATTATTTATTTCTTTTGTTTTTTGCTTTATTTTTTAATTCTTTTTGCTTTTAGGTCAGCAAAATTATAAACTGTTTGTTTGTGCCATTAGTTTTAGAAAACATATAAACTTTCTATTAGTGCCATTAGTTCTTTATGAAAATTCTTTTTGCTGTATTTAGTTTTTTTGTTTTCTTTTTTGCTATATTTATTTTGTTTTGTTTCTACTTACAACAAAAAACTTATTTATTTTATTTTATTTTGTTTCTAATTACTTATTTATTTTACTTTATGATAATTCTTTCTGCTATTAAAGCTTCTATCAAAAAAGTTCTTTATGAAAATTCTTTTTCCTTTTAATGATTAAAAATAAAAAAGAGGCGCAATGCGCGTTGATTTGCTTCAAGCCTTTCGGAATAGTGTAGACTGCACTGCACATAGCTCGATGCAGTCTACCTTATTCCTCAAGGCTTGAAGCTAAGCAACGTGAGCATTGTGCCTCTTCTTCATCGTCTCTGCACTCAGGGCTTATAAACCGCTCCTAGTGCCTCTCAGCTAGCGAGGTGGGACTAAAAAACTTCTTAGCTAGTAAGAAACTCTAGTACCGGTTCGTGCCACGAACAGGTACTAAAGGTGCTCGTGGGGCCACAGCCTCATTAGTACCAGTTCGTGGCACCAACAGGGACCAAAGGGTGGAATTGGTCCCGGTTCGTGCCACCAACCGGGACTAATGGCCTTGCACAGCGGCGTGGTGGTGAGTTTAGTCCCACCTCGCTAGCTAAGAGAGAGCCGCACCTGTTTATAATGTGCGGTGCGCCTGAGCTGTTGAGCTCCTCTCTAAAGCAGGCTTACGGGCCTAACCTCTCTGCACTCACGGCTTATAAAGCATTTCAAATGAACTCTGAAAAGGTTGAAAGTTGGCATGGTATCATCATTTCATCCACATAGCATGTGCAAGAAAGTTGAGAGGGTTACGGCAAAAACTAGATGCACTTCTTGTACAAAACGGACAATGGTATCATACTCGTATATTACAAAGTTGGCATGGTATCATCATAATAGTTGCGGGAGAAAGCCTTCACTTTTTCTTCGCTTGTGTCATTTGCTTATTGCGCCGTAACCATGGATAATCTTCATCGTTTATCAGGATGCTTGGGTCAGCCTTGACTTTGAAGGGAGGAATTTCATGAAACTTTTCATAATCTTCAGACATGTCTGTCTTGCCCTCCACTCCCACAATGTCCCTTTTTCCTGAAAGAACTATGTGCCGCTTTGGCTCATCGTATGATGTATTCGCTTCCTTATCTTTTCTTTTCCTCGGTCTGGTAGACATGTCCTTCACATAGATAACCTGCGCCACATCATTGGCTAGGACGAACGGTTCGTCAGTGTACCCAAGATTGTTCAGATCCACTGTTGTCATTCCGTATTGTGGGTCTACCTGTACCCCGCCTCCTGACAGATTGACCCATTTGCACTTAACCAAAGGGACCTTAAAATCATGTCCGTAGTCAAGTTCCCATATGTCCATTATGTAACCATAATATGTGTCCTTTCCCCTCTCGGTTGCTGCATCAAAGCGGACACCGCTGTTTTGGTTGGTGCTCTTTTGATCTTGGGCGATCGTGTAAAATGTATTCCCATTTATCTCGTATGCTTTGTAAGTCAATATAGTCGAAGATGGTCCCCTGGACAACGAGTACAACTCATCACAAACAGTGGTGTCACCTCTGAGACGTGTTTCCAACCAACTGCTGAAAGTCCTGATGTGTTCACATGTAATCCAGTCGTCACACTGCTCCGGGTGTTTGGAGCGCAGACTGTTCTTGTGTTCATCGACATACGGGGTCACCAAGGTAGAGTTCTGTAGAACTGTGTAGTGTGCTTCAGACCAAGAATATCCGTCCCTGCATATTATTGAGTTCCCCCTCCAAGCGTGCCTTTTCCAGTCAGTCTCCCCTCATACCGCGATTTAGGGAGACCTATCTTCTTAAGGCCAGGAATGAAGTCAACACAAAACCCAATGACATCCTCTGTTTGATGGCCCATGGAGATGCTTCCTTCTGGCCTAGCGCGGTTACGGACATATTTCTTTAGGACTCCCATGAACCTCTCAAAGGGGAACATATTGTGTAGAAATACGGGCCCCAGAATGACAATCTCGTCGACTAGATGAACTAGGACGTGCGTCATGATATTGAAGAAGGATGGTGGGAACACCAGCTCGAAACTGACAAGACATTGCGCCACATCACTCCTTAGCCTTGGTATGATTTCTGGATCGATCACCTTCTGAGAGATTGCATTGAGGAATGCACATAGCTTCACAATGGCTAATCGGACGTTTTCCGGTAGAAGCCCCCTCAATGCAACCGAAAGCAGTTGCGTCATAATCACGTGGCAGTCGTGAGACTTTAGGTTCTGGAACTTTTTCTCTGGCATACTTATTATTCCCTTTATATTTGACAAGAAGCCAGTCGGGACCTTCATACTAAGCAGGCATTCAAAGAAGATTTCTTTCTCTTCTTTCGTAAGAGCGTAGCTGGCAGGACCTTCATACTGCTTCGGAGGCATGCCGTCTTTTTCGTGCAAACGTTGCAGGTCCTCCCGTGCCTCAGGTGTATATTTTGTCTTCCCATACACGCCCAAGAAGCCTACCAGGTTCACGCAAAGGTTCTTCGTCACGTGCATCACGTCGATTGAAGAGCGGACCTCTAGCTCTTTCCAGTAGGGTAGGTCCCAAAATATAGATTTCTTCTTCCACATGGGTGCGTGTCCCTCAACGTCATTCGGAACAGCTAGTCCGCCGGGACCCTTTCCAAAGATTACGTGTAAATCATTGACCATAGCAAGTACGTGATCACCGGTACACATGGCGGGCTTCTTCCGGTGATCTGCCTCGCCTTTGAAATGCTTTCCTTTCTTTCGACATTGATGGTTGGTCGGAAGAAATCGACGATGGCCCAGGTACACATTCTTCCTGCTTTTGTCCAGGTATATACTTTTAGTGTCATCTAAACAGTGCGTGCATGCGTGGTATCCCTTGTTTGTCTGTCCTGAAAGGTTACTGAGAGCGGGCCAATCGTTGATGGTTACAAACAGCAACGCGCGCAGGTTAAATTCCTCCTGTTTGTGCTCATCCCACGTACGTACACCGTTTCCATTCCACAGCTGTAAAAGTTCTTCAACTAATGGCCTTAGGTACACACCAATGTCGTTGCCGGGTTGCTTAGGGCCTTGGATGAGAACTGGCATCATAATGAACTTCCGCTTCATGCACATCCAAGGAGGAAGGTTATACATACATAGAGTCACGGGCCAGGTGCTGTGATTGCTGCTCTGCTCCCCGAAAGGATTAATGCCATCCGCGCTTAAACCAAACCATACGTTCCTTGGGTCAGCTGCAAACTCAGCCCCATACTTTCTCTCGATTTTTCTCCACTGCGACCCGTCGGCGGGTGCTCTCAACTTCCCGTCTTTCTTACGGTCCTCACTGTGCCATCGCATCAACTTGGCATGCTCTTCGTTTCTGAACAGACGTTTCAACCGTGGTATTATAGGAGCATACCACATCACCTTCGCAGGAACCCTCTTCCTGGGGGGCTCGCCGTCAACGTCACCAGGGTCATCTCGTCTGATCTTATACCGCAATGCACCGCATACCGGGCATGCGTTCAGATCCTTGTACGCACCGCGGTAGAGGATGCAGTCATTAGGGCATGCATGTATCTTCTGCACCTCCAATCCTAGAGGGCATACGACCTTCTTTGTTGCGTATGTACTGTCGGGCAATTCGTTATCCTTTGGAAGCTTCTTCTTCAATATTTTCAATAGCTTCTCAAATCCTTTGTCAAGCACAGCATTCTCTGCCTTCCACTGCAGCAATTCCAGTACGGTACCGAGCTTTGTGTTGCCATCTTCGCAATTGGGGTACAACCCTTTTTTGTGATCCTCTAACATGAGATCGAACTTCAGCTTCCCCTTTTGACTTTCGCATTGCGTCCTTGCATCGACAATGACCCGGCGGAGATCATCATCATCGGGCACTGGTTCCTCTTGATCTTCAGCAGCTTCCCCCCTTGCAGCATCATTGGGCACATCGTCTGGTTCCTCTTGATCTTCAGCAGTTTCCCCCGTTGCAGCATCACCGTATTCAGGGGGCACATAGTTGTCATCGTCCTCTTCTTCTTCGCCGTCTTCCATCATAACCCCCATTTCTCCGTGCCTCGTCCAAACATTATAGTGTGGCATGAAACCCTTGTAAAGCAGGTGGGCGTGAAGGATTTTCCGGTCAGAGTAAGACTTCGTATTCCCACATGTAGGGCATGGACAACACATAAAACCATTCTGCTTGTTTGCCTCAGCCACTTCGAGAAAATCATGCACGCCCTTAATGTACTCGGAGGTGTGTCTGTCACCGTACATCCATTGCCGGTTCATCTGCGTGCATTATATATAATTAAGTGTGTCAAAAACCATTACAGAACATCATGAATAGATAATTAAGTGACCAAATTAATAGAAGTTCATCATCACATTAGAACCAAAGTACATACATAGTTCTCATCTAACAACATATATATAGCTCTCCAGAGCATCTAATTAATTAAACCATACATTGAAACTATGTAAAACATTTCAATGCGAAAACAAATGCGATCATAATCGCAACCAAGGTAACAATTGATCCAACGGCATAATGATACCAAGCCTCGGTATGAATGGCATATTTTCTAATCTTTCTAATCTTCAAGCGCATTGCATCCATCTTGATCTTGTGATCATCAACGACATCCGCAACATGCAACTCCAATATCATCTTCTCCTCCTCAATTTTTATTTATTTTTTCCTTCAAGTAATTGTTTTCTTCTTCAACTAAATTTAACCTCTCGACAATAGGGTCGGTTAGAATTTCCGGTTCAACCACCTCCTAGATAAATAAAATCTATGTCACGCTGGTCGGTATATTTGTCATAAACAATAAATGAATCAAATAGTTATAAAAAGATAATATATACCACATCCGAATCATAGACAGGACGAGGGCCGATGGGGGCGGATACCAAAACCATCGCACTATGTAATAAGAAGGAATAAAATAGCAAGAAAATTAGACAAGTATCTATCTAAAGTAAGAATTTTTTTCTTTCAAAAAGAAGATAAGAACAAGAGGCTCACCACGGTGGTGCCGGCGACGAGATCGGCGCGGGCGGTCGACGGCGGTGAAGACGGGAATGGGACGTGACGGGCCGCTAAACCTAGACAAATCTCGAGGAAAATGGAGCTTTGAGGTCGAGCTTCGAGAGGACAAAGCTTAACTACTGTGGCTCGGGCATTTCATCGAACACCTCATGTGCATAGGAGGTGAGCTAGAGCACCACAAAGCCCTCCCCTCGCCGGCCAGAGAAAAACAGAGCACTGGAGTGCTCTGGTCGCGGGCGAGGGGTATATATAGGCACCTCATTGGTCCCAGTTCGTGGCATGAACCGGTACTAAATCCGGGCCTTCTGTCCCGGTTCATGCCAAGAACCGGGACAAATGGTTGTGGGCCAGGAGCGAGGACCATTAGTCCCGGTTCGTGGCTCGAACCGGGACAAATGGTTCCATACGAACCAGGACCAATGCCCACGAGGCCCCGGCCGGCCCCCTGGGCTCACGAACCGGGACAAATGCCCCCATGGGTCCCGGTTCGTGACTGAACCGGGGCTAATGTGAAAACTGCCCTGTGACCTATGCCCTGTTTTCTACTAGTGCATGCTATATTATATTCTATTTTGGACATTAATGGGCTTTATTATACACTTTTATATTATTTTTGGAACTAACCTATTAACCGGAGGCCCAGCCCAGAATTGTTGTTTTTTGGCTATTTCAGAGTTTCGCAGAAAAAGAATATCAAACGAAATCCAAACGGAATGAAACCTTCGAGAACGTGATTTTTGGAACGAACGTGATCCAGAGGACTTGGACCCTACGTCAAGACATCAACCAAGAAGACACGAGGTAGGGGGGCACGCCTACGCCCCCAGGGCGCGCCCTCCACCCTCGTGGGCCCCATGTTGCTCCACCGACGTACTTCTTCCTCCTATATGTACCTACGTACCGCCAAACTACCAGATACGGAGCCAAAAACCTAATTCCACCACCGCAACCTTCTGTACCCGTGAGATCCCATCTTGGGGCCTTTTCCAGAGCTCCGCCGGAGGGGGCATCGATCACGGAGGGCTTCTACATCAACACCATAGCCTCTCCGATGATGTGTGAGTAGTTTACCTCAGACCTTCGGGTCCATAGTTATTAGCTAGATGGCTTCTTCTCTCTTTTTGGATCTCAATACAATGTTCTTCCCCTCTCTTATGGAGATCTATTCGATGTAATCTTCTTTTGCGGTGTGTTTGTTGAGACCGATGAATTGTGGGTTTATGATCAAGTTTATCTATGAACAATATTTGAATCTTCTCCGAATTCTTTTATGTAAGATTGGTTATCTTTGCAAGTCTCTTCGAATTATCAGTTTGGTTTGGCCTACTAGGTTGATCTTTCTTGCAATGGGAGAAGTGCTTAGCTTTGGGTTCAATCTTGCGGTGTCCTTTTCCAGTGACAGTAGGGGCAGCAAGGCACGTATTGTATTGTTGCCATCGAGGATAACAAGATGGGGTTTATATCATATTGCATGAGTTTATCCCTCTACATCATGTCATCTTGCTTAAAGCGTTACTCTGTTCTTATGAACTTAATACTCTAGATGCATTCTGGATAGCGGTCGATGTGTGGAGTAATAGTAGTAGATGCAGGCATGAGTCGATCTACTTGTCTCGGACGTGATGCCTATATACATGATCATACCTAGATATTCTCATAAGTATGCTCAATTCTGTCAATTGCTCAACAGTAATTTGTTCACCCACCATAATACTTATGCTCATGAGAGAAGCCAGTAGTGAAACCTATGGCCCCCGGGTCTATCTTCCATCATATTAATCTTCCAACACTTAGCTATTTTTATTGCCTTTTATTTTACTTTGCATCTTTATCATAAAAATACCAAAAATATTATATTATCATATCTCACTCTCGTAAGTGACCGTGAAGGGATTGACAACCCCTTTATTGCGTTGGTTGCGAGGATTTATTTGTTTGTGTAGGTGCGAGGGACTCGTGCGTGGTCTCCTACTGGATTGATACCTTGGTTCTCAAAAACTGGGGGAAATACTTACGCTGCTTTACTGCATCACCCTTTCCTCTTCAAGGGAAAACCAACGCAGTGCTCAAGAGGTAGCAAGGAGTATTAAATATGCATAGGCATTTAGTATGCAATGTTCAATAATAATTTTAGTGATTTTCTATAGTAGAGAATGATAAGGTTTTTGCATTGGTTTATAGTAACTTATCTCACGAGTTCTTGTTGAGTTTTGTGTGGATGAAGCTTTTAAGATTTAGGAAAACCGTGATATGAGAGGAATTAAGGAGACACAAAAGTTCAAGCTTGGGGATGCCCAAGGCATCCCAAGATAGTATTTCAAGAGGTCTCAAGCATCTAAGCTTGGGGATTCCCTGGTAGGCATCCCACCTTTCTTCTTCAACAATTATCGGTTAGTATCGGTTGAGCCTAAGTTTTTGCTTCTTCACATGAGTTGTGCTATTCTTGGAATGTCATTTTGTTTTATTTTGCTTGCTGTTTTAATAAAATACTTAGATCTGAAAGTTTTTAAATAAGAGAGGGTCCTCAAATAACTACCTATTTACTTAACTACCCGTATGATCTTCACTTATATCTTTTTCGAGTAGTTTGTCATTTACTCTCGTGCTTCACTTTTATCCTATGAGTAAATTGTTGAATAAATTGAATGTCATGAAGTTGAAATCATATCATGCTTAGTGGTACCTTACATTGGGTTTAGAAAGTGAAATCTTTTGAGGCTTGACAATCACAATATTGGTCACACAAGCAATTCACGAATAATTAGTATAAGGAAGAGAACTCTCACATGCAAATACACTATCATGGAAATCTTTTGTGATTATGTGCCCCCATCAAAACATTATATGCCAAAATTGTTGACGTTGGACAAGGAAGACAACGTAATGATTTGCCCCCATCTTTGCTAGCCAAAAATTGTTGACGTTGGACAAGGATCTATGACAATATAACACGTGGTGCTTGCCCCCATCTTTGCTAGCCAAAAATTCCGCACCAAGTAGAGATACTACTTGTGCATCCAAAAACCCTTAAACCCAAATCTTATCTTCAAGAGTCCACCATACCTACCTAGGGATTGAGCAAGGTCCCTCAAGTAAGTTGTCATCGGTGCAATAAGGCAATAAAAATTGCTTCCAAAAGTGTAAGATCATTTAGTGTAAGTGAAAATTGAGCGTTGTACGAACTTGTGATGGTAAAGCAATAAAAGCGATAGACTGCATAATAAAGGTTGCCATCACAAGGGGCAATATAACGTGACGTTCTTTTGCACTAAGGGATTGAGCATACAAGCAAATAAGCGCATGGCAACCTCTGCTTCCCTCTGCGAAGGGCCTATCTTTTACTTTTCAATATTTACTTTTATGCAAAGAGTCAAAGTTTTTCTCTCTATTCCTTTTTATTTTTCTCTTTTGGCAAGCATCATGTGGTGAGGAAAGATCTAGGCACATAAGTCCAGTTGAATATGGGCAGCATGAGTTATTATTGTTGACATCACCCTTGAGGTGAATACGTTGGGAGGCAAAACAATAAGCCCCTATCTTTCTGTGTGTCTGGTTGAAACGTTTTGCTCGTGTGTATGCGGTGAGTGTTAGCAATCATAGAAGACTATATGATGGTTGAGTAAGTGGCGCTCTTACTTAAACTCTGTTGAATAAGTTGAATTGCAATTGCTTGGTGACTAAGAACATAGGTTGCTGAGTTTCAAGCGAGTTCATTGTTTGAACCTTAACATGTGAATTGGTTGCCACTATAACATGAGAAATTTTATGAGAAAGAATTGTTGTTATGATGCTAGGAAAAGTGATTGAAATTATCATTGATCAAACTTATGCACTTTGCTAGCACTCACACTTCATAAATTATTTCTTTTATCATTTACCTACTCGAGGACGAGTAGGAATTAAGCTTGGGGATGCTGATACGTCTCCAACGTATCTATAATTTATGAAGTATTCATGCTGTTATTTTATCATTCTTGGATGTTTTACAATCATTTTATAGCAACTTTATATCATTTTTTGGGACTAACCTATTGACCTAGTGCCCAGTGCCAGTTGCTGTTTTTTGCTTGTTTTTTACATCGCAGGAAATCAATACCAAACAGAGTCCAAATGCAACAAAAATCCACGGAGAATTTTTGTGGGCCAGAAGACTCCCGATGGGCCAAAGCAGCACCCGGGGGTGCCCCGAGGGGGCACAACCCAGCAAGATGCGCCAGGCCCCCCCTGGCGCGCCCAGGTGGGTTGTCCCCACCTCGGTGGCCTCCCATACCCCTTCTTTGCACTATAAATTCCCAAATATTCTGAAACCCTTCGGGGTTACCCTAGATCAGAAGTTCTGCCGCCGCAAGGTCTCTGTATCCATGAAAACCAATCTAGACCCTGTTCCGGCACCCTGCCGGAGGGGCGAATCGTCTCCGGTGGCCATCTTCATCATCCCGGCGGCCACCATGATGAGGAGGGAGTAGTTCACCCTCGAGGTTGAGGGTTTATACCAGTAGCTATGTGTTTAATCTCTCTCTCTCTCGTGATCTATATCATGGGCTTTGTTAATATAGTCGGATCATATGGTATTTCTCCCCTCTATACGCTTGTTGTGATGAATTGAGTCTTTACCCTTTGACGTTTTGTCTTGTCGGATTGAATATTCAGAGATGAGAACACATGATATATGTCTTGCGGTATGAATACTTGAGGTGACAATTGGGGTATCATATTGATTCACTTGATATGTGTTATGGCATTCAAATCGCGGATTCCCGCGGTGATATTGGGGTAATCTATGCATAGGAGTTGATGCATGTTTTTATTATCTTTTCTCCAATAGAAACTTTGGGGTCTCCTTGTAGTTCTTTGTGTGGATTGAGTATTATGAATATGAATATGCTTTGGTGTTATTCTAGTACGAACTCTAGGATAGATCAAACGGAAAAATAGCTTTGCGTTATTTTAGTACGAACTCGTGATAGATCAAGCGGAAAGAATAGCTTTGAGGTGGTCTCGTACCCTACAAACAATATCTATCTTTTGTTCTCCGCTAATAGGAACTTGGGAGTGATTCTTTGTTGCACTTTGAGGGATAATCATATGATCCAACTATGTTAGCATTGTTGAGAGGTTGCACTAGTGAAAGTATGGACCCTAGGCCTCATTTTATGCATTGCAATACCGTTTTTGTGCCCGTTTACTATTTGCTACCTTGCTGTTTTTATTTATTCATATTATAAAAATATATTTCTACCATCCATATTACACTTTTATCATCATCTCTTCGCCGAACTAGTGCACCTATACAATTTGCCATTGTATTGGGTGTGTTGGGGACACAAGAGATTTCTTGTATTTGGTTGCAGGATTGTTTGAGAGAGACCATCTTCATCCTACACCTCCCACGGATTGATAAACCTTAGGTCATCCACTTGATGGAAAATTGCTACTATCCTACAAAACTCTGCGCTTGGAGGCCCAACACGTGTCTACAAGAATAAAGTTGCGTAGTAGACATCAGACGCTACGATGGAGATCAAGGTGTCAAGCCGGTGACGATGGAGATCATGACGGTGCTTTGGAGATGGAGATCAAAGGCACAAGATGATGATGGCCATATCATGTCACATATTTTGATTGCATGTGATGTTTATCTTTTATGCATCTTATTTTTCTTAGTACAGCGGCAACATTATAAGATGATCCCTCACTAAATTTCAAGGTATAAGTGTTCTCCCTGAGTATGCATTGTTGCGACATTTTGTCGTGCCGAGACACCACGTGATTATCGGGTGTGATAAGCTCTACGTTCACATACAACGGGTGCAAGACAGTTTTGCACGTGCAGAATACTCGGGTTAAACTTGACGGGCCTAGCATGTACAGACATGGCCTCGGAACATTGAGACCGAAAGGTCGAACGTGAATCATATAGTAGATATGATCAACATAGAGATGTTCACCATTGAGAACTACTCCATCTCACGTGATGATCGGACATGGTTTAGTTGATATGGATCACGTGATCATTTAGATGACTAGAGGGATGTCTATCTAAGTGGGAGTTCTTTAGTAATATGATTAATTGAACTTAAATTTATCACGAACTTAGTCCTGGTAGTTTTTGCATATCTATGTTGTTGTAGATCAATGGCCAATGCTACCGTTCCCTTGAATTTTAATGCGTTCCTAGAGAAAGCTAAGTTGAAAGATGATGGTAGCAACTACATGGACTGGGTCCGTAACTTGAGGATTATCCTCATTGCTGCACATAAGAATTATGTCCTTGAAGCACCGCTAGGTGCAAGGCCTGCTGCAAGAGCAACTCCGGACGTTATGAATGTCTGGCAAGCTAAATCTGATGACTACTCGATAGTTCAGTGTGCCATGCTTTACGGCTTAGAATCGGGACTTCAAAGACATTTTGAATGTCATGGAGCATGTGAGATGTTCCAGGAGTTCAAGTTAATATTTCAAGCAAATGCCCGAGTTGAGAGATATGAAGTCTCCAACAAGTTCTATAGCTGCAAGATGGAGGAGAACAGTTCTGTGAGTGAACATATACTCAAAATGTCTGGGTATCATAAACTCTTGACTCAGCTCGGAGTTAATCTTCCGGATGATAGTGTCATTGACAGAGTTCTTCAATCACTGCCACCAAGCTATAAAGTCTTCGTGATGAACTATAATATGCAAGGGATGGAAAAGACAATTCCCGAGCTCTTCACAATGCTTAAGGCCGCGGAGGTAGAAATCAAGAAGGAGCATCAAGTGTTGATGGTTAACAAGACCACTAGTTTCAAGAAAAAGGGCAAAGGGAAGAAGGGGGACTTCAAGAAAAATAGAAAGCAAGTTGATGCTCCCGGGAAGAAGCCCAAGTCTGGACCTAAGCCTAAAACTGAGTGCATCTACTGCAAAGGGACTGGTCACTGGAAGCGGAACTGCCCCAAGTATTTGGCGGATAAGAAGGATGGCAAAGTGAAAGGTATATTTGATATACATGTTATTGATGTGTGCCTTACTAATGCTCGTAGTAGCGCCTGGGTATTTGATACTGGTTCTATTGCTCATATTTGCAACTCGAAACAGGGGCTACGGACTAAACAAAGATTGGTTAAGGACATCGGAAATGGTTCCAAGGTCGATGTGATCGTCGTCGGCACGCTACCTCTACATCTACCTTCAGGATTAGTTTTAGACCTGAATAATTGTTATTTGGTGCCAGCGTTAATCATGCACATTATATCTGGATCTTGTTTGATGCGAGATGGTTATTCATTTAAATCAGAGAATAATGGTTGTTCTATTTATATGAGTAATATCTTTTATGGTCATGCACCCTTGATGAGTGGTCTATTTTTATTGAATCTCGATCGTAGTGATACACATATTCATAATGTTGATGCCAAAAGATGCAAAGTTAATAATGATAATGCAACTTATTTGTGGCACTGCTGTTTAGGTCATATTGGTGTAAAGCGCATGAAGAAACTCCATGCTGATGGGCTTTTGGAATCACTTGATGCTTGCGAACCATGCCTCATGGGCAAGATGACTAAGACTCCGTTCTCCGGAACAATGGAGCGAGCCACTGACTTATTGGAAATAATACATACTGATGTATGCGGTCCGATGAGTGTTGAGGCTCGCGGCGGGTATCATTATTTTCTGACCTTCACAGATGATTTGAGCACATATGGGTATATCTACTTAATGAAACATAAGTCTGAAACATTTGAAAAGTTCAAAAAATTTCAGAGTGAAGTGGAAAATCATCGTAACAAGAAAATAAAGTTTCTACGATCTGATCGCGGAGGCGAATATTTGAGTTACGAGTTTGGTCTTCATTTGAAACAATGTGGAATAGTTTCGCAACTCACGCCACCTGGAACACCACAGCGTAATGGTGTGTACGAACATCGTAACCATACTTTATTAGATATAGTGCGATCTATGATGTCTCTTACCGATTTACCACTATCGTTTTGGGGTTATGCTTTAGAGACAGCTGCATCCATGTTAAATAGGGCACCATCTAAGTCCGTTGAGACGACACTATATGAGCTGTGGTTTGGCAAGAAACCTAAGTTGTCGTTTCTTAAAGTTTGGGGTTGCGATGCTTATGTGAAAAAGCTTCAACCTGATAAGCTCGAACCCAAATCGGAGAAGTGCGTCTTCATAGGATACCCAAAAGAAACTGTTGGGTACACCTTCTATCACAGATCCGAAGGCAAGATCTTTGTCGCTAAGAATGGATCCTTTCTATAGAAGGAGTTTCTCTCAAAAGAAGTAAGTGGGAGGAAAGTGGAACTTGATGAGGTAATTGTACCTTCTCTTGAATTGGAAAGTAGTTCATCACAGAAATCAGTTCCAGTGATGCCTACACCAATTAGTGCGGAAGTTAATGATGATGATCATGAAACTTCAGAACTACCGAACCTCGTAGGTCAACTAGAGTACGTTCCGCACCAGAGTGGTACGGTAATCCTGTTCTGGAAGTCATGTTACTAGACCATGACGAACCTACGAACTATGAGAAAGCGATGATGAGCCCAGATTCTGTGAAATGGCTTGAGGCCATGAAATCTGAGATGGGATCCATGTATGGGAACAAAGTATGGACTTTGGTTGACTTGCCCGATGATCGGCAAGCCATAGAAAATAAATGGATCTTCAAGAAGAAGACTAACGCTGACGGTAATGTTACTGTCTACAAAGCTTGACTTGTTGCGAAAGGTTTTCTACAAGTTCAAGGAGTTGACTATGATGAGACCTTCTCACCCGTAGCGAACCTTAAGTCTGTCTGAATCATGTTAGCAATTGCCGCATTTTATGATTATGAAACTTGGCAAATGGATGTCAAAACTGCATTCCTTAATGGATTTCTTAAAGAAGAGTTGTATATGATGCAACCAAAAGGTTTTGTCGATCCTAAAGGTGCTAACAAAGTGTGCAAGCTCTAGTGATCCATTTATGGACTGGTGCAAGCCTCTCGGAGTTGGAATATACGCTTTGATAGTGTGATCAAAGCATATGGTTTTATACAGACTTTTGGAGAAGCCTGTATTTACAAGAAAGTGAGTGGGAGCTCTGTAGCATTTCTAATATTATATGTGGATGACATATTGTTGATTGGAAATGATATAGAATTTCTGGATAGCTTAAAAGGATACTTGAATAAGAATTTTTCAATGAAAGACCTCGGTGAAGCTGCTTATATATTGGGCATCAAGATCTATAGAGATAGATCAAGACGCTTAATTGGACTTTCACAAAGCACATACCTTGATAAAGTTTTGAAGAAGTTCAAAATGGATCAGTCAAAGGGTTCTTGCCTGTGTTACAAGGGTGTGAAATTGTGTCAGACTCAATGCCTGAGCACTACAGAAGATAGAGAGAAAATGAAAGTCATTCCATATGCCTCAGCCATAGGTTCTATCATGGATGCAATGCTGTGTACCAGACCTGATGTGTGCCTTGCTATAAGTTTAGCAGGGAGGTACCAAAGTAATCCAGGAGTGGATCACTAGACAACGGTCAAGAACATCCTGAAATACCTGAAAAGAACTAAGGATATGTTTCTTGTTTATGGAGGTGACAAAGAGCTTGTCGTAAATGGTTACGTCGATGCTAGCTTTGACATTGATCCGAATGACTCTAAGTCACAAACCGGATACGTATTTATATTGAATGGTGGAGCTGTCAGTTGTTGCGGTTCCAAGCAAATCGTCGTGGCGGGATCTACGTGTGAAGCGGAGTACATAGCTGCTTCGGAAGCAGCAAATGAAGGAGTCTGGATGAAGGAGTTCACATCTGATCTAGGTGTAATACCTAGTGTATCGGGTCCAATTAAAATCTTTTGTGACAATACTGGAGCAATTGCGTTAGCGAAGGAATCCATATTTCACAAGAGAACCAAACACATCAAGAGACGCTTCAACTCCATCCGCGATCAAGTCAAGGAGGGAGACATAGAGATTTGCAAAATACATACGGATCTGAATGTTGCAGACCCGTTGACTAAGCCTCTTCCATGAGCAAAACATGATCAGCACCAAGACTCCATGGGTGTTAGAATCATTACAATGTAATCTAGATTACTGACTCTAGTGCAAGTGGGAGACTGAAGGAAATATGCCCTAGAGGCAATAATAAAGTTGTTATTTATATTTCCTTATATCATGATAAATGTTTATTATTCATGCTAGAATTGTATTAACCAGGAACTTGATACATATGTGAATACATAGACAAAACAAAGTGTCCCTAGTATGCCTCTACTTGACTAGCTCGTTAATCAAAGATGGTTAAGTTTCCTGACCATAGACATGTGTTGTCATTTGATGAACGGGATCACATCATTAGAAGAATGATGTGATGGACAAGACCCATCCATTAGCTTAGCATAATGATCGTTAAGTTTTATTGCTATTGCTTTCTTCATGACTTATACATATTCCTTTGACTATGAGATTATGCAACTCCCGAATACCGGAGGAACACCTTGTGGGCTATCAAACGTCACAACGTAACTTGGTGATTATAAATATGCTCTACAGGTGTCTCCGAAGGTGTTTGTTGGGTTGGCATAGATCGAGATTAGGATTTGTCACTCCGAGTATCGGAGAGGTATCTCTGGGCCCTCTGGGTAATGCACATCATGATAATCCTTGCAAGCAATGTGACTAAAGAGTTAGTTACAGGATGATGCATTACGAAACGAGTAAAGAGACTTGCCGGTAACAAGATTGAACTAGGTACCGACGATCGAATCTCGGGCAAGTAACATACCGATGACAAAGGGAATAACGTATGTTGTCATTGCAGTTTGACCGATAAAGATCTTCGTAGAATATATAGGAACCAATATGAGCATCCAGTTTCCGCTATTGGTTATTGACCGGAGATGTGTCTCGGTCATGTCTACATAGTTCTCGAACCCGTAGGGTCCGCACGCTTAACGTTCGATGATGATTTGTATTATGAGTTATGTGTTTTGGTGACCGAAGATTGTTTGGAGTCCTGGATGAGATCACAGACATGACGAGGAGTCTCGAAATAGTCAAGAGGTAAATATTGATATATTGGACGATAGTATTCGGACACCGGAATGGTTCCGGATCGTTTCGGGTATTTTTTGGAGTACCGGGAGGTTACCGGAACCCCCCGGGGAAAGTAATGGGCCTCATTGGCCATAGGGGAGAGAGAGGGCAGCCCGCAAGGGGTGGCCGTGCCCCCCTCCCATGGGGAGTCCGAATTGGACTAGGGGAGGGGGTGCGCCCCCCTTTCCTTCTCCTCTTCCCTCTCCTTCCCCCTTTCCCCCTCCGGAAGAAGGAAGGGGGAGGCCGAATTGGACATGGAGTCCAAGTGGGTTTCCTTCCCCCTAGCGCGCCCCTTGGCCGGCCTCCTCCCTCTCCTCCTATATATACGGGGGCAGGGGGCACCCCATAGCACATCAATTGTTCTCTTAGCCCTGTGCGGTGCCCCCTCCACAGTTTACTCCTCCGGTCATAGCATCGTAGTGCTTAGGCGAAGCCCTATGCGGATCACATCACCATCACCGTCACCATGCCGTCGTGCTGACGAAACTCTCCCTCGACCCTCTACTGGATCAAGAGTTCGAGGGACGTCATCGAGCTGAACGTGTGCTGAACTCGGAGGTGTCGTACGTCCGGTACTTGATCGGTTGGATCGCGAAGACGTTCAACTACATCAACCGCGTTAAACTAACGCTTCCGCTTTCGGTCTACGAGGGTACGTGGACACACTCTTCCCATCTTGTTTCTATGCATCTCCTAGATAGATCTTGCGTGATCGTAGGAATTTTTTTGAAATTGCATGCTACGTTCCCCAACACATACGTGTTGGTTCCCCTTCTGTCACCGGGATCAAACACCGTAAGATCAAACACACTACAAAGCACCTCTTCCCATTGCAAGATAAATAGATCAAGTTGGCCAAACAAAACCCAGATATCGGAGAAGAAATACGAGGCTATAAGCAATCATGCATATAAGAGATCAAAGAAGACTCAAATAACTTTCATGGATAAAAAAATATAATTGTTCATAAACTCAAAGTTCATCAGATCCCAACAACCACACCGCAAAAAGAGTTACATCATATGGATCTCCAAGAGACCATTGTATTGAGAATCAAATGAGAGAGAGAGGAAGCCATCTAGCTACTAACTACGGACCCGAAGGTCTACAAAGAACTACTCACGCATCATCGGAGAGGCACCAATGGAAATGGTGAACCCCTCCGTGATGGTGTCTAGATTGAATCTGGTGGTTCTGGACTCTGCAGCAGCTGGAATAGATTTTGGTCGACTCCCCTAGGGTTTCTGGAATATTGGGGTATTTATAGAGCAAAGAGTCGGTTCAGGGGGCACCCGAGGTGGGCACAACCCACCAGGGCGCGCCTGGGCCTCCTGGCGCGCCCTGGTGGGTTGTGCTCCCCTCGGAGCACCCCCCCAGGCGCTTCTTCGGCCCACTAGATGTCTTCTTTTCCAAAAACTATCTCCAAAAAGTTTTGCTGCGTTTGGACTCCGTTTGGTATTGATTTCCTGCGATGTAAAAAACACATGCAGAAAACAACAAACTGGCACTTGGCACTATGTCAATAGGTTAGTACCAAAAAATGATATAAAATGACTATAAAATGATTATAAAACATCCAAAAATGATAATATAACAGCATGAAACAATCAAAAATTATAGATACGTTGGAGACGTATCATGGTGTTCCAGGTGGCGTGAGTTGTGAAACAATTCAACATTGTTTCAAATGAAGGCCAAACTCGTAACTCAAATATTCACCTCCACAATTAGATCGTAGAAACTTTATTTTCTTGTTACGATGATTCTCTACTTCACTCTGAAATTCTTTGAACTTTACAAATGTTTCAGATTTGTGTTTCATTAAGTAGACATACCCATACCTACTCAAATCATCTGTAAAGGTTAGAAAATAACGATACCCGCCACATGCCTCAACACTCATCGGACCACTGATACGTCTCCAACGTATCTATAATTTTTGATTGTTCCACGCAGTTATATTATCTTGGATGTTTTATAATCATTTTATAGTCACTATCATTTTTTGGTACTAGCCTATTGACATAGTGCCAAGTGCCAGTTGCTGTTTTCTGCATGTTTTTTACATCGCAGGAAATCAATACCAAACGGAGTCCAAACACAGGGAAACTTCTTGTGGATTTTTTTTGGACCAGAAGACATCCAGTGGGCCGGAGAAGCACCTGGGGGGTGCTCCGAGGGGAGCACAACCCACTAGGGCGCACTTGGAGGCCCAAGCGCGCCCTGGTCGGTTGTGCCCACCTCGGGTGCCCCCCGGACCGCCTCTTTGCTCTATAAATACTCCAATATTCCAGAAACCCTAGGGGAGTTGACGAGAATCAATTCCAGCCGCCGCAGAGTCTTGAACCACCAGATCCAATCTAGACACCATCATGGAGGGGTGCATCATGTCCATTGGTGCCTCTCCGATGATGAGTGAGTAGTTCTTTGTAGACCTACGGGTCCGTAGTTAGTAGCTAGATGGCTTCCTCTCTCTCTCTTCTGATTCTCAATACAATGGTCTCTTGGAGATCCATATGATGTAACTCTTTTTGCAATGTGTTTGTTGGGATCCGATGAACTTTGAGTTTATGATCAGATCTATCTTTTTATTCATGAAAGTTATTTCAGTTTTCTTATATGCATGATTGCTTATTGCCTCGTATTTCTTCTCTGATATTTGGGTTTTGTTTGGCCAACTTGATCTATTTATCTTGCAATGGGAAGAGGTGCTTTGTAGTGGGTTCGAACTTACGGTGCTTGATCCCAGTGACAGAAGGGGAACCGGCACATTTGTATCATTGCTACTAAGGATAAAACGATGGGGTCTATTTCTACATAAATAGATCTTGTCTACATCATGTCATCGTTCTTATTGCATTACTCCGTTTCTCCATGAACTTAATACACTAGATACATGCTGGATAGCGGTCCATGTGTGGAGTAATAGTAGTAGATGCAGGCAGGAGTCGGTCTACTAATCTTGGACGTGATGCCTATATAATGATCATTGCCTGGATATCCTCATGATTATTTGAAGTTTTATCAATTGCCCAACAGTAATTTGTTCACGCACCGTTTGCTATTTTTCTCGAGAGAAGCCACTAGTGAAATCTACGGAGTCTCTTCTTTATTATATTTGCCTTTGCGATCTATTTTCCTTTGCTTTTATTTCAGATCTATTAAACCAAAAATACAAAAATACCTTGCTGCAATTTATTTTCTTTGGCATTCGATCTATCAGTATTTACAACTCTCTCACGTCTGTTTGCCTATTTCTGGCGCCGTTGCCCGAAAGGGATTGACAACGCCTTTAACACGTCGGGTTGCGAGTATTTGTTATTTGTGTGCAGGTGCTGTTTACGTAGTGTTGCTTGGTTCTCCTACTGGTTCGATAACCTTGTTCTCATCACTGAGGGTAATACCTACCGCTGATGTGCTGCATCATCCCTTCCTCTTTGGAGAAATACCGACGTAGCTTCAAGCCGCGTCAAAAGGAATTTTTGACGCCGTTGCCGGGGAGACATCATCAACATCAGGTTCCTAATCACAAATCCCATCTCCTCGCAATTTACATTATTTGCCATTTGCCTCTCGTCCCCCACTTCACAAAAAATTGCCGTTTTATTCGCCCTCTTTTTCATTCGCCGTTTTCTTGTCAGATCTATCCTTTTCTTACAATCATGAGTGATTTTGGTATGGCCGCAACAGATGATGGCCTAACTCCTAAGATTGGACGTACGGGCAATATGGATGCTAAAACTTTTATCTTGGATCAAGGGAATGTTATGGAAAAAGAATGTATCCAAGAATTTTTCAATTGTGTTGGGAATCTAAGTCTTGATGATGCTCCTATACTTAGAACTACTAGATCCTATGTGGATGCTATTTCAAACTAGTTCTAAAACTTGAAAGTAAATTTATCCGTACTCATCCTACTTTGCAAAAATTGTTTTTTGAGCTTCCCGTTATAAAGAATCCTAGGGCTAAAAAGTTGGCCACCCTTGTCCTTATGAATGAATTTGGCTACATAATACGGGAAACTAGGGAAATCTTTGATTTTTATGGCATGAATCGTGAAAAACCCGTGATAGATGAAATTCTTTACAATAGTGATTATGCGCTAAGGCATTTTCTTGGGGATAATAAAATCTTTGATGAGAATCTTAAAAAGCAAGTCCTCGTTTTAGATATGATCCAACAAGTCTTCAATAATGTTAATCAACATTACTCTTGGATTGTTGCTGGAAATCAAAGGGAGTATGCTGAAAACCAACTTAGTAATGCTAAGGTTTCTATGGATAATATGGTTTATGTTGTCTTTACAAAACCTCATGACAAGAATACCCCTAAGGAAATTAAGAACAAAGATGGCAAAACTTAGATCTTTGCTTTATGCCTAGTTAGGGGCGTAAAACGATAGCGCTTGTTGGGAGGCAACCCAATGAATAAAATTTATTTTTGCTTTTTTCTTTATGTTCTTGAGTGTTTACACAATTATGTTGCTGTTATGATTTTGTTTTTTGTTTTCATTAGTGTTTGTTCCAAGCAAAGCCGTTAGGATCTTCTTGGATGATAGTTGTTTGATCTTGCTGAAAAAACAGAAACTTACACGCCCAGAAAAACAATTATTAAAAATCACAAAAGCGTGATAAAATACCCATTCTTTTTGCAGAAGATCAATATACAAATTTCTCACGTGGTCCTAATTTTTACAGAATTTTTGGAGCTACATAAGTATTCGAAATATCCAGATTGCTACAGACTATTCTGTTTTTGACAGTTTCTGTTTTCTTTGCGTTGTGTGCTTGTTTCGATGATTCTATGGTTTTCTTTGATGAGTTTTTGCCATAGAAAGGTTGGAATACAGTAGATATAATGCAAGAATAAAATATGAATTTGTTTGATACAACAATTATAGTAGTGATTTGCTTTCTTATACTAACGGATCTCATGAAGGTTTTGTTGAGTTTTGTGTGATTGAAGTTTTCAAGTTTTGGGTGATGATTCGATGGATGAAGGAATAAGGAGTAAGAAGAGCCTAAGCTTGGGGATGCCCATGGCATCCCAAGCTATTATCCAAAGAGAAGCAAGCAACTAAGCTTGGGGATGCCCCGAGTGGCATCCCCTCTTTCTTCTAACGACCATCAGTATTTTACTCGAAGCTATATTTTTATTCATCACATACTATGAGTTCTGCTTGGATCGTCTTGTATGATATGAGTCTTTGCTTGTTTTTATTTGTGTTCTAAGTCTTGAATCCTTGCTGGACACACCTTTTTGAGAGAGCCAAAATTATGCCATGACTTGTTAGAATTGCTCCCTATGCTTCACTTAAACTTTTATGAGCTATGGAATTGCTCTAGTGCTTCACTTATATCTCTTTGAGCACGGTGTTCTTAGTTATTTTTGAAGAAATGCTCTCTTGCTTCACTTGATTTGTTTGAGAGTTAGTAAATTTTTTAAGAAATTCTCTCTTGCTTCACTTAAATTAATTTGAGAGAAAGAAATATTATGCTCATGACCTTCACTTATATTTGTTTGAGCTTATCAAAAGCAACACATGAAAATTAGTTCCAAAGTGATAAATATCCAAGAAGGATATAATAAAAACTTTCATGAAGATCATTGGACAAAATAAACTTGATTCCTTGTAATAGTTTGAGATATGATGATGTGATATGTGAGTCATGTTGGTGAGTAATTATGCTTTAGTAAGAATATTGGTGTTAAGGTTTGTGATTCCCTATGCAAGCACGGCAGTCAATAGTCATGCAATGAAATTACATCCTACTTGTGCTGCATTATTTAGTGTTAATTATGCTTAATGCTCGCTTATGAGATTATTCGTTTCTTGGTTGGTCGCTTCTCAATCTTTTGCTAGCCTTCATTTTGCACTAAGTATGATCACTACTTGTGCATCCAAAAACCTTTAAACCAGTTTTGCCACATGATTCCACTATATCTACCTATATACGGTATTCTTTTGCCGTTCTAAGCAAATTTGTATGTGCCATCTCTAATTTTCAAAATAAACTTCTCTTTTGTGTGTACGTACCACTCGCGTGGCGGTGAGGGGTGGCTAATATTTTCCATGCTAGATGTGTTATTCTCACGATCAGTATTTATTCACTTGTCATTGCACGAGAGTAAGGCAAAGGTATTAGGGATGCCCAGTCCCGAAATGAAAAATGAATTTACTTTATGTTGTCAAATAATAAATTCCTTGGAAAGTGTTGGTATGGAGGGCACCCGTGGATACGGTTAGCCATGGAAAGTGAAAGTATGGTGGAAAAAGGAATAAACTTTATTTTCTGTTTGGGAACCGCCTATGATATATCTAGCATGAAAAGTGTTGGGAACTCTAAGTCTTTTTCGTTGGTGGGGAAAGCACACCTCCCAAAATGTTTTTATCTCTATGTTTTTCGCTTTGAGCTTTGGCACCTCTAAAAATCCCTACTTCCCTCCGCGAAGGGCCTTTCTTTACTTTATGCAATTTTTTAAATTTGAGTCTCCATCTTCTCTTATAAAGCACCAACTAGGAGGCACTATGATCATACTTGAGCATTGGGTGTAGCTAATATGCGAGTGTGTTTCACGAATGGATCAATGGTTGAGCATGATGGGCTAGGGATAACTTATTTTAGCATTGATTTTTTGAAAGACATGGTTGATTGTTGATATGCTTGAGTATTTAAGTCATCATGTCAAAACTAGACTATTGATTTGAACCATATAAAAGTCCAAATGTCCATGCTATAAAGAAAAGAATATGAGATTTCATGTTAGGCACCATTCCACATCAAAAATTCTGTTTTTATCATTTATCTACTCGAGGACGAGCAGGAATGAAGCTTGGGGATGTTGATACATCTCCAACGTATCTATAATTTTTTATTGTTCCATGTTGTTATATTGTCATTCTTGGATGTTTTATAATCATTTTATATCATTTTTTGGTACTGACCTATTGACATAGTGCCAAGTGCCCGTTGCTGTTTTCTGCATGTTTTTTACATCGCAGGAAATCAATACCAAACGGAGTCCAAACGCAGCGAAACTATTTGTGGATTTTTTTGGACCAGAAGACATCCAGTGGGCCGGAGAAGCGCTTGGGGGTGCTCCGAGGGGAGCACAACCCACCAGGGTGTGCCTGGAGGCCCACGCGCGCCCTGGTGGGTTGCGCCCACCTTGGGTGCCCCCCGGACCGCCTCTTTGCTCTATAAATACCCCAATATTCCAGAAACCCTAGGGGAGTTGACGAAAATCAATTCCAGCCGCCGCAGAGTCCAGAACCACCAGACCCAATCTAGACACCATCACAGAGGGGTGCATCATATCCATTGATGCCTCTCCGATGATGCGTGAGTAGTTCTTTGTAGGCCTACGGGTCCGTAGTTAGTAGCTAGATGGCTTCCTCTCTCTCGTTTTATTCTCAATACAATGGTCTCTTGCAGATCCATATGATGTAACTCTTTTCGCGGTGTGTTTGTTGGGATCCGATGAACTATGAGTTTATGATTAGATCTATCTTTTTATCCATGAACTTATTTGAGTCTTCTTTGATATCTTATATGCATGATTGCTTATAGCCCGGTATTTCTTCTCTGATATTTGGGTTTTGTTTGGCCAACTTGATCTATTTATCTTGTAATGGGAAGAGGTGCTTTGTAGTCGGTTCGATCTTACGGTGCTTGATCCCAGTGACAGAAGGGGAACCGACACGTATGTATCGTTGCTACTAAGGATAAAACGATGGGGTCTATTTCTACATAAATAGATCTTGTCTACATCATGTCATCGTTCTTATTGCATTACTCCGTTTCTCCATGAACTTAATACACTAGATGCATGCTGGATAGCGGTCGATGTGTAGAGTAATAGTAGTAGATGCATGCAGGAGTCGGTCTACTAATCTTGGACGTGATGCCTATATAATGATCATTGCCTGGATATCGTCATGATTATTTGAAGTTCTATCATTGCCCAGTAGTAATTGTTCACCCACCGTTTGCTATTTTTCTCGAGAGAAGCCACTAGTGAAATCTACGGCCCCGGGGTCTCTTCTTTATTATATTTGCCTTTGCGATCTATTTTCCTTTGCTTTTATTTTCAGATCAATTAAACCAAAAATACAAAAAAACCTTGCTGCAACTTATTTTATTTAGCGTTCGATCTATCAATATTTACAACTCTCTCACGTCCGTTTGCCTATTTCTGGCGCCGTTGCCCGAAAGGGATTGACAACCCCTTTAACGCGTCGGGTTGCGAGTATTTGTTATTTGTGTGCAGGTGCTATTTACGCAGTGTTGCTTTGTTCTCCTACTGGTTCGATAACCTTGGTCTCGTCACTGAGGGAAATACCTACCGCTGCTGTGCTGCATCATCCCTTCCTCTTTGGGGAAATACCGACGTAGCTTCAAGCCACATGAGATCCCTCTCTCGTTCTCTTATGTTTCTCATTCCTGTTTTCTGGCCCTTCACCGTTTCTTAAATTCCCGGAGATCCGTAACTCCGGTTGCGCTAAATTTTAACACAATTTTTTTCAATAAACTATCGTTCTTGCGGCGAAAGAATGGCACAAACCGACTTATGGGGTTCCCACTAGGCACCACCGTGCACCAGGGGGTGTGGGCCGTGCCCTGGTGGGTAGTAGAGGTTGGTGGACTCCGTTTGCGTTGATTCCACCTCCCAAAATCACATATATTCCAAAATAGATCTCCGTAAACTTTTATCGCGTTTGGACTTCGTTTGATATGGATATTCTGCGAAAAACACATGCCAAACAGGAACTGGCACTGGGCACTGGATCAATATGTTAGTCTAATAAATCATATAAAGTGTTGCCAAAAGTATGTGAAAATTGTATAATATTGGCATGGAACAGTCAAAAATTATAGATACGTTTCAGACGTATCAGCTGTCTGCAGGGACCTGCATGGGCCATCAATGTCGGAATCGATTCCGGTGAATCTAGGATAGGGGGTCCCGAGTTGATAGCATTGACACGATAGTCACAGTAGATGCGAGGTTTTACCCAGGTTCGGGCTTTCTCGAAGAGATACTACCCTACGTCCTTTTGTCTATATTGATTGTGGATGGAGTACATAGTACATGAATTTCTACCACGAGATTGTCTATATCCCTCTATGTACCCTACCCCCTAGTTTACATAGCCGAGGGGTCTACGGTTACAAATATGTCAGCTACGTGTATGGTAAGTCGTGATGTAATCGACCTTTAAGTCTTGAAGTATGCACCAAGTCTTCGGGAACCTTCCTTGCATGCGTTGTGGGTCTTCTGTATTTGGCCCACCAGTGAACCCCCTTGGTGGGTCCTCGGCCCGGGCATCTGGCTGGGAGAGGACGTGGTGAGTACCCACTAATCTAGGACACCATCACCTATCCCTCTTCTTTTCCTGCATGTAAAGGTGATGTCCATGTTGGTTGCCCCCGATCAGGCCTCTTTCTAAATAGATGTACACGCATCATATGTCAATTTCGGACGGGGCTTCTTTTGTTTTGGAAACTTCCGATGATGCTCATACTTCCTTTCTGGCAATTCCTGCTTTTACCAACTTTCGAAAATGCAAGCATGCACTTACAGAAAAACAGGGATACGACTTTTGGATTTCAAACTCTAGAAAATTGCATTTGAACTTTTGGGAGTTTCAACTTTCAGAAAGCCTAAGAAAAAGGTCACACGGCTGGGCACCAAATTAGGTCTGTATGTGTGTGAGAGAGGAAGAGCTCATATGGTGCACGTGGGTGGGCCCCCTAGCACGTCTCAGCAGCGTCCCGTGACCTAGGACGCTCCCACACGTGGTCGGAGGGCAGGCTCCATGGTGGGTCTGTGTGTGTGAGAGTGAGAGAGGAAGAGTGCGCGCGGTACACGCGGGTGGGCCCCTAGCACGTCTCAGGAGCGTCTCGTGACCTGGCACGCTCCCACGCGTGGTGGGAGGGCGGGCTCCATGCATGGTGGGCCTGTGTGTGTGAGAGAGAGAGGAAGAGTGCGTGCGGTGCATGTGGGTGGGCCCCCCAGCACGTCTCGCGACCTAGCGTGCTCCCACACGTGGCCGAAGGGCGGGCTCCATGCATGGTGGGCCTGTGTGTGTGAGAGAGAGGAAGAGTGCGTGCGGTGCATGTGGGTGGGCCCCCTAGCACGTCTCGCGACCTAGCATGCTCCCACACGTGGCCGGAGGGCGGGCTCCACGGTAGGAAGAGCGCGCATGGTGCACGTGAGTGGCCCCCGCCCCCTAGCACGTCACGGTAGCGTGTCGCGACCTATCACGCTTCCACACGTGGCCGGAGGGCCGGAGGGCGGGCTCCACGATAGGAAGAGCGCGCATGGTGCACGTGGGTGGCCCCCGCTCCCTAGCACGTCACGGCAGCATGTCGCGACCTATCGCGCTTCCACACATGGCCGGAGGGTCGGCACGGTTATACACGAGGGTTAATTTGCATCCAAAATATCATGTCTGACGTAGTCAAAGGAATAAATAATAATAATAATCTCATACCTAGGATAAAAATAAACACTTGGCATTTTCAACGCTCGACTGGAAACATTTGTAACACAGCACTCCTTCGGCGCCGGCGTGGTCAAGGCGAGCTGTCCGTCGGCCGGCGCCACGGCCGGACTTCCATCTAAGTGGCACCACATTCACGCAAGCAGGGCCAGTGTGTCAGTCAGGCTTCTCCCGCACACCATCGACCACACCTACACGCTTGTCCGTACGTGGCGTGCGTGCCTGCACACCCAGCAGTAGGAGTGTAGCGGCAGCCAGCTAGCTGCTCGCCAGCCAGTGCGCCACCCACCGCCCGTCAGTTGCACTCGCATCGCATGCATGTACGCGCACGGCCGGGCGGCCGGGACAACGCCGTGCAGGCGCGCGCGCGCGCACGGACGGCCGGCCGGCGTGACCCGGCCACCACCGGAGCCCCACACGCCAGCTCACTCGCGCTCAGACCGTCGGATCGGCCCGACCGACGGCCCCGATAGGCCCGCACGTTGCCGTCGACGTGTACAGGATACAGAATCAAGCCGCGGGCACGAGGGCGACCGTGCACGCGACCCGTGGGCCCCGCCCGCGCGTGGACCTCGCGACCCCTGCCCCTCCCTCCCTCCCTCGGCGCGGCGATATATTTGGCCCTCAGCTACAAGCCATTGCAACCACTCCCGGAGCGGAAGAGAGAGAGAGAGAGAGAGAGAGAGCAGATATCCTATCCCCCCCTAGACTCCAAGGCGAGGGGAAGCGGCCGGAGGGGAAAGCAACAAGCGGGTAGGGTTCGCCGACCGCTCCCCCAAATTCTCCATCGGAATCACGCACCGTTTTCTATATCTTTATTACCGTCGTCGTCCCCGGCCGCTTGCTGTCCGCCGTTTGGTGCCTTGCTCCTGTTGTTTTGAGGGGCTGGGCTTGGTTCCTTTTCCTCCACTCCCCCCAGCCCTCCTCGCCTCGCCTTTCCCCAACCCATATCCCTCCTTCTCTCTCTCGTCTGTGTGCGTGTGTGTGTGGGTGTGTTGGTTTTGAGCAATCTTCTCGCCGGACTCTTCTCCTAGCTTGGCGCGGTGCGTGCCCCTCCTCGTCCTCTGTCTGTCGATTTCCTCCTTCCTTGCGTGTGTGCGTGTGTGCGTGTTGTGTGGGTGACTTATAGGCCGCTACCTGTGGATTTGTCATCTCCCTTGCTTTGTTCTCTTGCTCGCAAGGGGTATGGCATGGTGTGTGTGGCTTGGTTTGTCCTCTACATACATGGTCGCTGCTGCCTGCTCGCTGGATCTTGGTCATATTTATGTCTTTCTCACGTACATGCGCGGCTATCTATTCTGAATTCTGATCCATCCATCCTCTCTTTCGTTTGTCTTTTAGATCCGTCCGCAAGACGCCGGAAGCAAGCAAGGAACGTACGTACACGCCGTGTCGTCGTCGCCTTGTGCTCTCTAGACTGGGTTGGACAGGCTTGGACTGGTCGGTGTGTGGCGGCGCTCGGCTCACCTGAACCCGACGACGACAAACAAGCAATTGGAGGAAGCTGTTAGCTAATCTTGTTTTGTTCCGATCCATCCATGGCCGCCGCGTCCTCCGCTCCCTTCTTCGGCCTCTCCGACGCGCAGATGCAGCCGCTGATGGCCGCGCAGCAGCCCCCCGCCCCCGCCGCCGCCGCGCCGGCGCCCAAGAAGAAGCGTAACCAGCCGGGCAACCCAAGTGAGTAATTAATCCGTCCAGCTATTCCTTTACCAATCTTAATTCTACTACTAGTAGCAGGTGAATATTAATTGAGTATCGTCGGTCTCTCTGTACTGTATTGATGCAGATCCTGATGCTGAGGTGATCGCGCTGTCGCCGCGGTCGCTGATGGCGACGAACCGGTTCGTGTGCGAGGTGTGCGGCAAGGGGTTCCAGCGGGAGCAGAACCTGCAGCTGCACCGTCGCGGCCACAACCTGCCGTGGAAGCTGAAGCAGAAGAACCCCAAGGAGACGCGGCGGCGCGTGTACCTGTGCCCGGAGCCGACGTGCGTGCACCACGACCCGGCGCGCGCGCTGGGCGACCTCACCGGCATCAAGAAGCACTACTGCCGCAAGCACGGCGAGAAGAAGTGGAAGTGCGACAAGTGCGCCAAGCGCTACGCCGTGCAGTCGGACTGGAAGGCCCACTCCAAGACCTGCGGCACCCGCGAGTACCGCTGCGACTGCGGCACCCTCTTCTCCAGGTATATATACCATATGCACGCCATTGATATACCCATCCGTCCAAGATCGATGTTTCAGTTCATTTTCGGTTCATATATGCGTGTGCTTATACTGTTTGCTGTTGGATTTTGGATATGCATGAGCGAATGATTGGGTCATGATGAAACTTTGATGAGGAGCTAGCTATAGGCTGCTAGGGGCGATTCGGTTTGACGGGTGGTGACGGATGGATGGGATGCTGGCCCTAGGTAGCTGCCTAGGGTTAGGGCTGTTACTGATGGTACTACGTGCCCACCTAGCTAGGTACATGGGCTCTCGTGTACGTGTACGAGTATGTGTGTAGTATGTGTGTGCGCGCAAGTTTTGGCTGGGTTGGATTGGAATTGGATTCCCTGCAGAGAGAGAGAGAGGGGGGGGGGGGGGGGGAGAGAGAGAGAATGGAAGGGGATGGATGGAGGATGCAGCTAGAGCTAGCAGTCGACCTGCTGCAGCTAGCGGGCTCTGCTCTGCTCCCACGTGAATCGCTCTTGTCGGGAGGGGACTGGAGATATGCAGCCAGGGCACACCCTGACACGGTCATCTGGCGGCAGTCCCGCCTTTTTACACCTCGGAATCCGCACTCTTCCCACTCTCTCTCATCTGCATCGACCTGGCATGGATCCCCACATGTATGTTCACGTGATGACATACACGCTGCCGGCACTCCTCCTCCATGCAGCTAACCGAAGGGGGTCCAGCCTCAGCCATGGCAGCACGTACGCGGCCTTCCTTGCCTTCTCATGTGATGCATGGCAACTGCCAAAGTCATGGCAAGTACTGCTGCCGCTGCCGCTGGCCATGACTAGCCTCTTGCAATCAGCACCATCCGATGGATGGATTAGCCACAAAGCCTGCTGCTCCGGCTTTTACTTGATGCATGCATGTCTTGTACATGCCGGTGTTGTCTTACATGTAACTGATTGCACCATAGTTAGGGTGAATGGGTGATGCATACTCCCTCCGTCCGAAAATATTTGTTGGAGAAATGGATCAAAATGGATGTATCTAGAACTAAAATACGTCTAGATACATCCATTTCTATGACAAGTATTTCCGGACGGAGGGAGTATTTGTCATGCACATTTGGCTAGTTTTACCTCATTTTGCAGCTTACTCTTTTTTTCTTACAAAATATAGCATTGTGCCATCTACAGCTTTATCTGCTCCGTGGAATCGGATCCGAATATTCCTCAAAAATCATTGGTCAAAATTAATTGCCAGCTAGCATTCCCCGCAGTAACGAAAGAAACGACAATCTATAATCGATGCGCCCAGTAAAGGATTGCAAGCTACCCAACTGGCGTAATAAATCGGCACATTTAGAGCAAGAGATTTGGTAGCACGAGTTAATTTGTTTTGAATTACTATAGTTGGGGCGATGCATATTTGTCATGCACTTTCGGCAAGTTTTGCCACATTTTGATGATATCATTATGCTTTCCGCTTGAGTATTATTTTTTTCATAGATAACAAAACATTGTGCCATCTGTAGCTGAATCTGCTCTGTGGAATCGGATCGGAATATTTCTCAAATAGCATTGGTCGAAATTGGTTGCCAGCTAGCATTCCCTCAAATAACGAAAGAAACGATGATCTATCATAGATGCACCCAGTAAAGGATTGCAAGCTACCCAACTAGCGCAATAAATCGGCACATTTAGAGCAAGAGATTTGGTAGCATGGATTTTTTTTTTTGAATTACTATAGTAAGGGCGGTGCATATTTGTCATGCACTTTTGGCAAGTTTTGCCTCATTTTGATGATATAATTATGCTTTCAGCTTAGTATTATTTTTATTCATAGATAACAAAGCATTGTGCATTCTATAGCTTAATCTGCTCTTCTGAATCGGATCAAAATATTTCTTAAAAATCATCAGCCAAAATTAGTTGTCATCTAGCATTGCCTTAGATAGCAAAAGAAGCGATAGTCTTATATGGGTGAAGACAGTAAAGGATTGCAAGCTACACAACTGGCCTACTAAATCGGCACATTTAGAGCAACTTCATCATTATATGCAGACAAGTAGGAAAACAAAAAAAATGAAAAAAATTCCGCCGCACCCTCTACTAAGCAGATTCTATGACTAGTAGTTAAAGAAGGCAAATCTATAAAGTTTTGTGAAATATTGTGTTGGAGCGAGAGAAAGAGATTTGCTAGCACGGGTTAAGTTCTTTGAATTACTATAGGTAGGGAGATGCGTATTTGTCATGCACCGTTCGCTAGTTTTGCCTCATTTTGTGATATCATTATGCATTGAGCTTAGCGTTTGCTTCCTTACAATATAAAGCATTGTGCAATATATAAATTAATCTGCTTTGTTGAATTAGATCGAAATACATCTTAAAAATGATCGGTCAAAATTAATTGCTTCAGATAGCAAAAGAAACGACAATCTTATATAGATAAACACATTAAACGATTCCAAGCTACCCAACCAGCATAATAAATCGGCACATTTAGAGCAACTTCATCGTTAGTATGCAAACAATTAGGACAACCAAAAATTGACTACCCCCCCCCCCCCCCCCCCCCCACACCCCCCAGTAAGCAGATTTCAAGAACAGTTAAATAGAAGGCAAATCTATAAGTTTTGTGAAATAATGTGTCAGAGAGAGCAAAAGAGATTTGGTATCACGGTTTTTTTTTGAATTACTATAGGTAGGGCGATGCATATTTGTCATGCACCTTTGGCTAGTTTTGCCTCATTTTGATGATATCAGTAATCTTTCAGCTTAATTTTTTTTCCTTACAAAATAAAGCATTGTGCAACCTATAGGTTAATCTGCTTTATCAAATCAGATCGGAATATTTCTAAAAAATAACCGGTCAAAATTAATTGCCAGCAAGCATTGCCTCACATAGCAATAGAAACGACAATCTAATATATATATTCATAGTAAATGATTGCAAGCTACCCAACTGGTGTAATAAATCGGCACATTTAGAGCAACTTCATCATTATAGGAAAAATAATTAAGAAAACCAAAATTTGACGATTTCCACCACTCCCCTCCCCCCGTAGTAAGCAGATTTTATGACTAGTTAAATAGAAGGCAAATCAATGAATTTTTGTGAAAGATTGTGTTGGCGAGCGAGAATGAAATTTGGTAGCACGGGTTAATTTATTTGAATTACTATAGGAAGGGCGATGCATATTCGTCCTGCACCTTTGGCTAGTTTTGCCTCATTTTGATGATATCATTATGCTTTCAGCTTAGTATATTTTCCCCTTACAAAATAAATCATCGTGCAATCTATAGCATAATCTGCTTTGTCGAATCGTATTAGGATATTTCTAAAAAATCGTCGGTCAAAATTAATTGTCAGCTAGCATTGCCTCAGATAGCAAAAGGAATGACAATCTTATATAGAGGTACACACTAAAGGATTGCAAGCTACCCAACTGGCGCAATAAATCACCACATTTAGAGTAACTTTTTCATTATATGCAAACAAGTAGGAAAAACAAAAAATGACGATCCCCTCCCCCCCCCCCCCCCCCCCCCTAGTGATCAGATTTTATGACTGGTTAAATAGAAGGCAAATCTATACAGTTTTGTGAAACATTGTGTTGGGGAGAAAAAAGAGATTTGGTAGAACGGGCTAACTTTTTGAATTATTTCTGACAATATTCTCTGAAATTTGACCACATTTAAATATCATTTTGTTTTAGTTTGAATATAATCTGAAATTTTGAGGTGCAAACATATTTTTCTACCCACTAAAATTACACAAAATTTCAAATTAGAATTTAAATGTTGATCGATTACAATGTTTTGGTATGTATTATGTTTAGAGAGAGAGAGAGGGACCATCCGGTGCGTTGCTACAACACAATTTTCTTTTTTATATATAGTTCTGAATGGTATGTTGTATATCTGGTGGTTCAGTAGTTTGTGATGCGATAATGTTGATAGGATGTGCAATTGATCTTTTGATGGCATGATTTGTTTCACAGTGGTGGCACTGACAGTGTTGTTAATGATCGGTAGATTCCTGATTAATTCCTACAAGAGTACCTAAATTATCAGCCGACAAGCGAGCTCTTCCATAGCCGCCCCGCGTCCAAATCGACTACGATTGGGGGATTGGGCGTTCTCTTAGAAGATGAATTATGTTTAGAAAGAAAGAGAGAAGGAGAATTATATTGCATGTGTCATTGTTGCCAATATTTGTGTAGTTAGCCAATGATTAACCATTAAATGATAAATTCAGTTCATGACCTGATTAGCCAATTAATTCCATATACTCCCCTGCGGTCATATGTGAACTTGACTGTTTATGCATCTATCATGTTTGATACTTTATTTTTGTTGCTGAAATTTATTTGTAGGTCGAGCTTTCGCCTCGATTTAATTTGATTAGGATGCATGTTTGATTCTAAATTATTTGATCAGACAATTATAAATGTGATCATTTATATATATGGTGAGTTGGTGACAATTATAATGTGACCTGCACTCATGCGCATTAGGCATGAAAAGTTTTTGACATTTTTCCACGTACGCATGCAGGAGGGACAGCTTCATCACCCACCGCGCCTTCTGCGACGCGCTGGCCCAGGAGAGCGCGCGGCTGCCGCCTATCGGCGCCGGCATGTACGGCGGCCCCGGCAACATGGCCCTCGGTAATCTCTCCGGCATGACGCCCCAGATGGCCGGCGGCTTCCCAGACCAATCCGGCCACCACTCATCAGCTTCGGCCATCGACGTCCTCAACCTTGGTGGCGGTGGCGGCAACGCCGGTCAGTTCGAGCACCTCATGCCATCTTCCTCGGGGTCCTCCATGTTCCGCTCCCAGGCCGCCACCTCTTCCCCGTTCTATATGGGCGGCGGTACCGCCCAGGACTTTGGCGAGGATGACGTCCACCGTTCCCATGGCAACCAGGGCTCTCTCCTCCAGCAGGGAAAGTCCCCCGCGGCCTTCCATGGCCTTATGCAACTTCCAGACCAGCACCAGGGAGGCGGCGGCGGCAACGGTAATAACAGCCTCCTGAACCTTGGATTCTTCTCAGGCAATGGCAACGGGAGCGGCCAGGACTCGCGCCTGGTCTTCCAGAACCAGTACAACGGCAGCGCCGGAATTGGCAACAACAGCAATGGAAATGGAGAGAATGGCGGCATTGTCGGGTCCAGCAGCGTCCTGGGAGGCGGCGGCGGGGGCTTCCCTTCTCTCTACAGCTCGTCTGAGACGGGCGGCGGGCTCCCGCAGATGTCCGCGACTGCGCTGCTGCAGAAGGCCGCGCAGATGGGCGCGACGACGAGCAGCCACAACGCTGGCGCCGGCGGCGCCGGGCTGCTCCGTGGCCCGGGTATGAGGGGTGGCAGCGGAGAAGGCGGGTCGTCGGCCGCAGCAGCGGCGGCGAGCGAGAGGCAGTCGTTCCATGACCTCATCATGAACTCTCTGGGTAGCGGGAGCGGCGCCAGTGCCACAACCGGCGGTCGCGCCGGGGCGTTCGGCAGCGGCGGGGGCTTCCCCGTGGACGACGGCAAGCTGAGCACTCGGGACTTCCTCGGCGTCGGCCCTGGCGGCGTGGTGCAAGCCGGCATGGGCCCGCCCCGGCGGCACAGCGGCGGCGCCGGGCTCCACATGGGCTCGCTGGACCCTGCCGAGCTGAAGTAGCAACATACGGCAGGATCGATCTATCGTCAAGAAAAACAACAAGATAATGCATGGAAGCTCTCAAGGTAAGGTGCATGGATGGCGATGGAAGAATGAAGAGAGCATGCATATTACTGCATTTAGAAGAACAAAGGTTAATAAATTAGTTTCTTGGGTAATCTTTCGTCATGTTAATTAATTAGTGGACGTGTCCTCTTTGGCAGACTAGCTAGACCAGAATTTCAGTTTAATTTTGCCATGTTTCATGCATGTATGTATGTGATGTACATTTGGTTGGCCGGTCTCCTTGGAACTTGGATTGTGAGATGTGAAGACCGGACCGGACCAGACCGGAACTTAATCTGTTGCCATTTGGAGTTTTACTGCCTGCTTGATACATGCATGCATGCTTGCGCTAATGTCTGGATGATGATCATCAGAGTATACAACTTAATATCTATGTCAGCGCCGGCTTTATATTTCATGTTGGTTTCTTCTCTGGGTGGCGCTGCTTTCAAAGCTGAAAGGACGACAGTGAGCATTAATTAGCTGGTACGTCCTCAGCTTATGACCAGTCAGTGAGGCTGGATGGATGCATCAGTGTGTACGTTTATGTAGGTCTCAGGCGAGACCAGACATGAAGCACACGACAGGGGAGGAAGATACAAGCAGATGATCCAAGGCACGCATCCCCAGTGCATGGCTCATCCATGAGCAGCCGCTGCTGCTAGCTCTGGCCATGGTTAGTAGTACTACGTGGAATGCACCACTAACTATTCTCTCGATCTTGGTTGGCCTCTTGACTTTGCATGCCCCTCGTCGATCGTCTGCAAGCAAAAATTGCTTGCACTGCTGCCCTCACTGTGTGTGTTGTGATCCGATCTGGCTGAGGCACCACACATATAGGGGTGGATTGACGTATACAAATGTAGCCACAGGAAAAGGTGCGGGCCGGGTCGCTATGCAGTGTTTGGATGTAGGTGAACGCTACAGAACAAAGCTGGCCCTCTCAAAGTCCACGTGAAGAGAGAGAGAGAGGCGACAGGTGCATGCTAGTCTGTGCATCAGGCAGGTCGATCCAGAACTAGCTATAGCTACACAGGGAGGCCTGTCAAATGTCACACTGTTTATGTGATCACTACTCACTAGGTAGGCACATTTTGGCTAATCAAGGGCATCTCCAAAGCGGCTCAAACCGCCCAGGACTGCGCGGTCCGGACGTGTTGTGTTATCTAAGGCGGGCCTGTATTAATTCACCGAGCGATCCGGACGTATCTTTTTTGGCAAACGCGAGATAAACCGAGGGCCTTTGCAGGAGTTTGGAGAGCAAACACGTAGGACTCTGACGTCCCCAGCCCCACAAAACCCCTCCCCGACCCCACGCCTCCATCCTCTTATTTCCTCTTCTTCTTCTTCTTTCCTTGCCTTGGCCGCCGCTCCACCACTCCCGCCTCCCCAGTGAGTCCATCACCTCCAGTGGTACACCTGGGATCCAAGCCGCTTCTTGTCCGCCGCTGTTCCACACCTCTCCTTCGACCGCCGCAGATACCATCAGCTCCTATGGTACTCATCATGTCCGGCAACTGTTCGACGAAATTCCCGTGCTAAATTTGTTTGGCCCTTCTTCTTTGAAGCAATGGACTCGGGTATGGAGTACATATACAAGCACTATGTTGAGTCATGAGACGGCTCGTCCGACGAGGAGGACTACACGGATGAGATGACGATGATACAGACGGTCATTGCAAACCCGAAGTGTGCGAAAGAGCATGTTCTCAATTTCAAGGGATTGATTAAGGGTCATATTTTCGTCTGACTCCAAAAGTCCGAGCACATTTATCACAATTATCTTTAGTAATCAAAAATAAATTAGTATTATATTACACATAAATTATTTCCTTTATGTTGACAAACATATAGCTACACATGTCAATATAGAGGTGCAAGGATATTTTTCTCTCTCTTTGCAACCCACGGGCATATGTACCAGTGCATAAAAAAACCTTGGCAGTTGACACGTCCTCGACAAGTGACCACTAGGGGAGTAAGGTGGAGCTTCCGTCTCTCTCTCCCCTGAGTAGTTTTACTGTGTTTTTCATTACTGCAACTTGCCGGTTTGACATTGTTCTTCTCGATTGAAGCGCAATGTGCTTTCCTTGTATCTCTTGTCGTTTATCTTTGGTCTATATCTACCAATGGTACAAGTCCATTTAGCAAAGCAGAACCCATGTGAACAGTTCCAAGAAAGCGTTCAACGATGTGCACAGAGCATGCATGATTCAGACTAGTTGCCTGTCTTAGTAGTTGCACAGAAATAGTTTATACCCCAGAATATCCATGAATATTTGGGCAGATTTCATTCATGTTGGGAAGAACAACTGTTTTTTCTTTCTATTGACCATTTACATTTTTTGTATTATATGACTTTGCTATTTGTCCGTGTACATATGTGGGTGTTGATGTTGGTTATGTGCATCCTACCTATACGGAGATCGGGTGTGTGTGCTTATTGTGTTTGTATCCTCTTAAGTATTGAATATTGATGCTTCATTTTAAGTCAATAAAATAAACTCTTTATTGAATTAAAAATTCAGGTGGCGAAAATACTGTTTTCCGCACACACGACGCCACGACGGACATTACTCTGGTGGGTTCTACCTTAAGCTTACACGGCCATGGTTGGTTCATTGCTCTTGTAGGCCCACCAAAAATGTACGTAAACCATGATTTGCCTGAATTATGAAATAGTATGTGCCCCATAAAAATATCTAAACATTCAAGAAAGAGAAAAACTCGCCGACATACAATTTGGCGTCTCTGGTTGCTACACGCTGCCTGCCTCAATATATCTCCTCGGCCCCACACCCAAAATTCTCCTATTACCACAGAGTAATAATTAGCGATCATGCATATTTGTTCATCAATCTAGGAGGTAATGATATGAGGAGGGAATAGGCCAAGTCATGTAGAAGGATGCGTAAAGAGGTAGACGAGTGATGCCGAGCTTAGATGGCACTAGCGTTATGCAAAATTCTTGAGTTATAGACATATATGTATATACAAATATTTATATGTATAATGGTTTCTTAATGTATATATGCCATGAGATATTTTTTACCATTAAACAACCCCGATCCAAAATATCATATGCACACAGGGGGTCGAAGTTGGACAGTTTTGACAGTAAGGTTGTCCAAGAGCTTATGTCTGATTGTGATGGCTCTAATGATAATAGTGAAGATGCAGAACTAGAAGGTTGTATTTTTTGGGGGGAACTGGCTTCCCTTGGTAAACCTATATTTTGTACAAATTTAAATTCAGCTTTTTGTGTAAAACCTAAAGCTATGTGTAAAAAGTAAAAACGTTTTGTTTAAATGGCTGGTCTCTTCTGGAATGGTAGAGGCCGGATTGGGCGCCCCTGAGGCTAGTCATGGTGAGGGTATAGTAACATAAAGCACCCCAAGACAAAGTTGCTTATGTGCCAAGTAGTTAATGAGGGGTGAGGTGTTTATAGTAAACATAATATGTTACCATCATATAGCGCTTCCCAACAAAAAATGAGTCTACAAGCTAATAGATGCAATCATTTATGACCTTCATATTACTTTACACCGTAAAGATAGAAAGGTGCTACACACACGATAATTTCTGGACAATTTACGCACCACGCGGCACATCAAGCCGTCCATGCATACAACAAAACTGGGTAGCGCCATTAAATTCTCCATCTTCCAAAGTGTAACACCCTGAGAATCATGCTACAGTAACCCCCTGTGATTAAGCTAATCATATTGCTAAACAGGGCTAGATCACATTTAAACCACACCCTTGTCAAACTCCTAATTCAAACTTCAATTAAATTTAAAAGTGGAAAATAAAAGTTTTCAAAAATTCAAACAAAAATGTTCAGTGGGTTCTAAATAATACACTGGTAATTATGGTGGAGAAATCACATTTTTATAAAATGTCCAAATACTTTTAAAATGAAATAAAACAAAAAAGGAAATAAACAAATAAGAGAAAACAGAAAACAAAACAGTCAAAAGAAAAAAAAGAGCAGGCCTCCCTCCCACTGGACCCGCGGCCCAAACCCCCCCCCCCCCCCGGCCCAAGCTGGGCCGCCACCCGCGCCCCGCGCCCCGGCCCAGCCCACCTCCCTCCCGCGTCCCCTTCCTGTTCCCCCGACCGGGGACGGAACAGTGGCCGTCCCCGCCGCACCCCCTCGCCGGCGACGGGGAGGATAAGGGCGCCAGCTCCCCCGCCTCCTCGGGCCTCTCTCCCACTCGCCCCCGCTCTCCCTCGGCCTCTGCGCCTCCTCCCCCGCCAGATCCCCCTCCCTCTCCCCTCCGTTCCCCTCTGCCCGAGAGCGCTCGCCGCCGTTCACCGTAGTTCCCGCGGCCACCGTGCCCAGATCGCCCCGACGACGTGCCCGAGCGACTCCCCGCCGTCGACTACGCCGACTGCGCCATCGGGAACGAGCCGAGCGCCACTGCATCGGCCTCCCCGAGCTCGTCTTCCCCGCACGTCCGCCGTCGATCGTCGCCGACTCCGGCTACCCCGCGCCCTCCCCGAGCTCGCTGCCACTCCCTACGGCTCCACTGTGAGCTCCTCTACCTCCTCCCCCTCTCCGCTAGCTCGCCCGCGCTCCGTAGCTGCTCCCCCACGCGTGCCCGAACGCCGCGCCGCGGAGCTCGCCGCCGGCGGGTCTCCGGTGACCAAATGGTCACGGGGCCAAGCCCGTTGCACTCCCCGCCGTACGTAGATGCCCCCCCGCCCATACGCTTGCTCGTTTGCCCGCCGTAACCGCGTTTCCGTCGAGCACCCGTAGCACCTCGCCGCCGGCAAGCTCGTAGCGGTCGACTCCGGCCGTTCCAGCCCCTCCGACCACCGCCGTTGGACGCGCGACGTCGAGCCGCGTCGAACGCGCCCAGCCACGCCTCCGGAGACCCCCTGTACGCGAAACCCGTACCCCTCCCGAGCCGCGCCGCCGTGCGTCTGGTCGCCGGCGTTGCTCCGGCGCCGGCCGCCGACGTGGCACATCTAGGGCCACCCCCTGGGTCACTGCCAGTGGCCCCCACGGGCCCCAGTTGACTGGGTTGACCCAGTCAACTGCTGACTGGGCAGGCCCAGTCACTGACATGCGGGCCCCGCCGCAATAATTAAAAAAAAGAAAAGAAAAAGAAAATGTTTTATAAATAAAATTAATTAGTTTAAATAATCTCTCACTGACAGGTGGGCCCAGTAGTTAATTAACTAAAAACTAATTAGTTTAATCCTCTGTTAACCCACTGTCTATGACAGGTGGGTCCCCCTTGTCAGTTTGACCAGTCAACCCGGACTGTTGACCGCTGACGTCACTCCTACGTCATGCTGACGTCATATCCCTTTTTCTGTTAATTAAATAATTCCAGAAATTCAAATAAACTTTGAAAATTCATATCTTTTAAACCGTAACTCGGATGAAAATGTTTTCTATATGAAAGTTGCTCAGAACGACGAGACGAATCCGATTTCGCAGTCCGTTCATCCACCACACCTCCCTAACCTATCGAACTAGCAACTTTCCCCCTCCGTCCGTCTGTCCGAAAACGCGAAACATCGGGAATACCTCCCGGATGTTCCCCCCCTTCACCGGTACCACCTACTGCCGCGTTAGGACACCCCTAGCACCGCTCATTGACATGTCACGCATCGTCATGCTTATGTTTGCATTGTATTTACTGTTCTTCCCCCTCTTCTCTCCGGTAGACTACGAGACCGACACTGCTGCTGCCCAGTTCGACTACGGAGTCGACGACCCCTCCTACTTGCCAGAGCAACCAGGCAAGCCCCCCCCCCCTTGATCACCAGATATCGCCTACTCTACTCTCTACTACTTGCATTAGAGTAGTGAAGCATGTTACTGCTTTCGATGAATCCTATTCTGTTGCATAGCCTGTCATTGTTGCTACAGTTGTTCCCCTTACCTGCTATCCTACTGCTTAGTCTAGGATGCTAGATTTCCATCAGTGGCCCTACATTCTTGTCCGTCTGCTGTGCTATACTATCGGGCCGTGATCACCTGGGCGGTGAACACGGGCATGTACTTATATACTATATACATGACACATGTGATGACTAAAGTCGGGTCGGCTCGTAGGAGTACCCGCAAGTGGATCTTTGTGGCGGAGCGACAGGGCAGGTTGAGACCGCCTAGGTGAGAGGTGGGCCTGGCCCTGGTCGGCGTTCGCGGATACTTAACACGCTTAACGAGATCTTGGTATTTGATCTGAGTCTGGCCATTTGGTCTATACGCACTAACCATCTACGTGGGAGTAGTTATGGGTATCCCGACGTCGTGGTATCAGCCGAAGCTCTTTTGACGTCAGCGACTGAGTGGCGCGCGCCGGATTGGACTGGAACGCCACTAGGCTAGGTCTGCTTCCGGCCGCGTACGCAACGTGCAGGTGTGCATAGGGCGATGGGCCCAGACCCCTGCGCGCATAGGGTTAGACCGGCGTGCTGACCTCTCTGTTGAGCCTAGGTGGGGCTGCGACGTGTTGATCTTACGAGGCCGGGCATGACCCAGAAAAGTGTGTCCGGCCAAATGGGATCGAGCGTGTTGGGTTATGTGGTGCACCCCTGCAGGGAAGTTTATCTATTCGAATAGCCGTGTCCCTCGGTAAAAGGACGACCCGGAGTTGTACCTTGACCTTATGACAACTAGAACTGGATACTTGATAAAACACACCCTTCCAAGTGCCAGATATAACCCGGTGATCGCTCTCTAACAGGGCGACGAGGAGGGGATCGCCGGGTAGGATTATGCTATGCGATGCTACTTGGAGGACTTCAATCTACTCTCTTCTATATGCTGCAAGATGGAGATGTCCAGAAGCGTAGTCTTCGACAGGACTAGCTATCCCCCTCATATTCTGGCATTCTGCAGTTCAGTCCACTGATATGGCCCTTTACACATATACCCATGCATATGTAGTGTAGCTCCTTGCTTGCGAGTACTTTGGATGAGTACTCACGGTTGCTTTTCTCCCTCTTTTCCCCTTTCTATACCGGATTGTCGCAACCAGATGCTGGAATTCAGGAGCCAGACGCCACCGTCGACGACGACACCTACGACACTGGAGGTGCCTACTACTATGTGCAGGCCGCTGACGACGACCAGGAGTAGTTAGGAGGTCCCAGGCAGGAGGCCTTGCCTTTTCGATCGTTGCTACTTTGTGCTAGCCTTCTTAAGGCAAACTTGTTTAACTTATGTCTGTACTCAGATATTGTTGCTTCCGCTGACCCGTCTATGATCGAGCACTTGTATTCGAGCCCTCGAGGCCCCTGGCTTGTATTATGATGCTTGTATGACTTATTTATGTTGTAGAGTTGTGTTGTGATATCTTCCCGTGAGTCCCTGATCGTGATCGTACACATTTGCATGCATGATTAGTGTACGGTCAAATCGGGGGCGTCACAAGTTGGTATCAGAGCCGACTGCCTGTAGGAATCCCCCTTTCCACACTCCTTGGCCGAAGTCGAGTCTAGACATTACAAAACTTTTACTAACATGGCTGTGTGTCTTACGGGCCCACGTCGCCATTGGGTGGTACTAGGATCTTTTACTCCTCGACCTTTACTCTGGGACTCTGAACTCTCTTCTACTCGGGTTAAACGAATTTACTAACTCTAACACTAGGATCCCGTGACCACATTCACCCCAAAGTTGGATAAGCCATAGTTGTTTCTTAGAGTAGTATTTTGAACAATTCACACACTGTCATTTGACTCCTTTGAAACGTCTTTGCTTTCAGATGGAACCCACGAGGCAGGTCGTTCGCCACACGACGGCCATTGGTGCCTCGGGATCACCTGCGGTGCTAGCTGAGATGATGCCCTATCTGGGTTATCGCTGGCACCCTGAGTACACCGTCTACGAGGAGTACCAGGACTTTAACCAGGAGCAGTATCGTGCCATCGTCCACCTCTACTCTCGGGAGTATGACTCCACTACTGTGCTGCACACCGCACATGGTGTTGGTGTGACCATCGACATGGCTGTCCACGATGCTGCCTATGCTGCTCTGACACGTCTTCGTGGAGAGTATCGGGAGTTGGACACCTCCCCCTTCAGGCACATTGCTATCGCATCGGATGTTGGTGCGGAGGGATACTATACTGCTGCCTACTCCACTGTCACCCGAGAGCCCTTCTACCATCAGAACCTGGTTCTGCATGCTGATGGGCTGGATCGAGCTAATCGAGCTCTTCGCCACGAGATGTACACCACCCGTCAGCACCTTTACCGTGCTCTGACGCTGCTGTACCCCTTTGTCCGATCTGGACAGGTACCAGGTACCGCGTACCGCGATCTACCCAGCCAGGACCGTGATGCCCCACGGTGTCGGTTGGCCAGCGGTGGGAGGCTACTCTCCCGCACTTGGTCCTCTTCTGCCACCTGAGGGTCGGGCTCTACACCTGAGTATCCGCGGCCCCCAGTCTGCTGACGTGGAGGGCTATCCGTTGCCTCACTACCAGCTGTCGGGCTACGATTACCTCCATAGTACCTCTTGGGACTGATTTAGTCTTGCTTACTTAAGTATTAGTTGCAGTCGCCGCGAGCCTGTGTGCCGCCTATGATGTTAGTGTCTATGTACTGAACTCTGTGTACTGAACTCTATGCATGACCCCTTTTGTAAGTTATGCCGACTACTATGTAGTAGCTATCGTGCTCCATTCATTGTGCATGTTTCATCATGAATGATTCTTGTCATTGCAAATTTTCTCAATGCTGAACTACCCCTGTTATATATTAGCAGGATGGTTAGACCAGGTGGTCGTGGTCGTGGTGGCGATGCCCCACCACCACCTGAGTACATGGCTGGTATGATCCAACAGTTTGAACTGAACCGCCAATTCATGGAAAATATGATGGCTCAGTTTCCTCGCCCCAATATGAACCAACAGCCAGCTCAAGTGACTCTTCAAGATTTCATACGCCTCAACCCAACCATCTACCGCAGCTCAACTCAGCCTCTGGATGCTGATGACTGGCTCCGTGACATCACCTATGAGTTGGAGTCTGCTGATGTAGCCCCTGCCAGCTATGTCAATTTTGCTTCCTTCTTCTTGAAGGGACCCGCAGCTCAATGGTGGGACAGCCACAGGCGTACTCTGCCAGCTGGAACAATCATCACCTGGCCAGACTTCCAAGCTGCTTTCCGTGCCCGCTTCATTCCTCAGGGAGTCATGGACCGGAAGAAGCGTGAGTTCCGCAACCTCACCCAAGGCAACAAAACTGTCGAAGCTTATCAGCGGGAGTTTCTGGACTTGTCCCGCTATGCTGAAGAAGACATTGCAACTGATGCACGCAGACAGGAGAAGTTCCGTGATGGCCTTCAAGCTGACATCAAGCTCGCACTTCTAGTGCATGACTTTGCTGATTTCGCCACCTTGGTGAACAAGGCCATCAATGTCGAGACTGGTCTGCAGGAATACCAGAGCTCTCACAGGCGCAACCGTGACACGGGCTCATCTTCGGGCTCGCCCTCACAGAAGCGTAAGATATGGATCCCAAACAGCATGTATCGTCCAAATGCACCTGCTCCCAGGAAATCTTATGCTGCACCGCGTCTGCCTCCTCCACCATCTAAGCAGTCAAAGCTACCAGCTCCCCCACCTGGGGCTCCTGTTCCCACTCCCGATAATGGTCTGTGCTTCAAGTGTGGTCAACCGGGTCACTTTGCCAGGAACTGCTATCAGAACCAGAATCAACTGGCCCTTCCAGCAGCTGGCCGTGGTAACAACCAGCCCCGCAACAACAATGCTAAGTCTTATGGTCGTGCTCATGCCAACCACGTTGATCTCAGCGAAGCTCAAGACCAGCCTGCTACTGTGATGGGTACACTCCTCGTAAATTCAGTACCAGCATCCGTTTTATTTGATACAGGAGCATCCCATTCATTCATATCTGCAGAATTTGCATTCCTGCATGGCATTAATTACGAAGAGATAAACACTCCGCTAGTGGTACACACCCCTGCGGGCCAATGTCATACCACTATGGTTAGTCACGATGTTACTGTTGAAATTGAAGGACTGGAATTTCTTGTCTCTCCCATCGTACTGAAGTCCTGTAGCATTGATCTCATTCTGGGAATGAATTGGTTAAAAGCGCATACTGCTTCAATCGTTTGCACCACTAAGACCGTCCATCTGCTACACCCTTCAGATGAGATAGTTACTTACCAAGCCCATCTGGTGCAAAATGCCGAGGCAAGGCTCTATGCATTGAATGCCTTGAACGCTGCACCACTCGAGGGCATTGAAAACATTCCCGTCGTGCGTGAATTCCTCGACGTCTTCCCTGAAGAACTTCCGGGGATTCCCCCTGCTAGAGCTGTCGAATTCATCATCGACTTGAAACCAGGCACCACTCCCATAGCCAAGCAACCCTACAAAATGCCGCCGCATGAACTCCTTGAGCTTAAGGAGGAAATCGACAAGTCTCTTCGCAAAGGATTCATTCGCCCAAGTTGCTCTCCTTGGGGAGCACCTTCTCTCTTTGTCAAGAAGAAGGATGGGACTAACCAATTGGTTCAAGACTACCGTCCTATAAACCAAGCTACCATTCAGAATAAATACCCTCTTCCTCGGATCAATGATCTGTATGATCAACTGGCGGGTTCGTCAGTGTTCTCTAAGCTCGACTTGAGGTTGGGCTACCACCAGATCCGTGTTCGCGAAGAGGATATCCCAAAGACCGCCTTCGTGACTCGCTATGGTTCATACGAGTACACCGTCATGTCTTTCGGTTTAACCAATGCTCCAGCCACCTTCTCTCGTCTGATGAACTACATATTCATGGATTACCTCGACAAGTTCGTCGTGGTTTATCTGGATGATATCCTGATATTTTCCAAGAACGAAGAAGAACATGCTGAACATCTTCGTCTTGTGCTGGAAAAGCTACGAGAACATCAACTATATGCCAAGTTCTCTAGATGTGAATTCTGGCTACCCGAAGTAACCTATCTCGGGCATGTCATCTCTAAGGCTGGTATTGCCTTCAACCCCGAGCGAGTTCAGGCTATTCTTGATTGGACTCCTCCCAAGAACGTTAAGCAAGTCAGAAGTTTTCTCGGTCTCGCCAGCTATTGCCGTCGATTTGTCGAGAACTTCTCCAAGATCGCCAGGCCTCTGACTAACCTGTTACATAAGGGCGTCAAGTTCCAATGGACAGACAAATGTCAGGAAAGTTTCCAGGCACTCAAAGACAAGTTGACTTCTGCCCCAGTTCTAGCTCCACCTGATACTAAGAAGGACTTCGTCATATACTGCGACGCTTCCCGTCAAGGATTAGGCTGTGTCCTAATGCAAGACCGCAGAGTGATTGCTTATGCCTCTCGACAATTGCGCCCTCACGAAGAGAACTACCCAGTTCACGACCTCGAACTTGCTGCCGTCATTCATGCGCTGAAGCAGTGGCGACATTACCTTCTCGGTAATCGTTGCGAGATCTTCACTGACCACCAAAGTCTGAAGTATCTGTTTACTCAGCCAGATCTGAACCTCCGTCAACAGAGATGGATGGAGCTCGTTGCAGACTTTGACTTGGGTATTTCCTATACGCCAGGCAAGGCTAATGTAATGGCTGATGCCTTGAGCCGCAAGTCTTACTGCAACCACCTCCAGGTTCATAAAGTTCAGCCCTCACTTGTTGAAGAATTCAGGAAGCTGAACCTCCATATTGTTCCTCCGGGTGCACTCGCTCCCCCTCCTAAGGAGTTCCGCAAGATGAACCTCCGTGTTGTTCCCCAGGGTTCCCTCAATACCCTGGTCGTCGAACCAGATCTCCTGGACTCCATCAAGAGAATACAGGGGTATGACTCTGAAGCCCACAAGATTAAGCGCTACCTCGCAGAAGGAAAGCCCTCATTCTTCACCATTTCTGAAGATGGCGCCCTATACTTCAAGGGCCGCCTAGTGGTGCCATGTGCAGAGAAAAACCTGGATATGACACAGGAAGTTATGAAAGAAGCTCATGATACGCCTCTAAGTATCCATCCTGGTAGTACAAAGATGTACCAAGATATCCGTCAGAGATTCTGGTGGACTAATATGAAGCAAGACATTGCTCGTTATGTTGCTGAGTGTGACGTTTGCCGTCGTATCAAAGCAGAACATCAAAGGCCTGTTGGAACTCTGCAACCTATCTCTATTCCTGAATGGAAATGGGACCATGTTGAGATGGACTTCGTCACTGGATTTCCCAAATCGCAGAAAGGTAATGATGCTATTCTTGTCGTCATTGACCGGCTTTCCAAAGTTGCACATTTCCTGGCAGTCAAAGAAACGATCACTGCTAGCCAGTTGGCAACGCTCTATATGTCCAGGATTGTTTCACTCCACGGCATTCCATTGGTTATCAGTTCAGACCGTGGTAGCTTATTCACTTCAAGATTCTGGGCAAGTTTCCAAGAAGCTATGGGCACTCATCTGTCATTCAGTACTGCGTTTCATCCTCAATCGCAAGGACAAGTTGAACGCGTCAATCAAGTTCTCGAAGACATGCTCCGAGCTTGCGTTATTTCCTTCGGCAAGAAATGGGAGGAATCTCTCCCGTATGCTGAGTTCTCCTATAATAATAGCTATCAGGCTAGTCTGAAGATGGCCCCCTTCGAGGTGTTATATGGACGAAAGTGCCGAACCCCTCTGAACTGGTCAGAAACTGGGGAACGTCCACTCTTCGGTCCGGATATTATCCAAGATGCCGAAGAACAAGTCCGCATTATTCGCGAGAATCTCAAGACTGCTCAGTCACGTCAGAAGAGTCAGTATGACCGTCATCATAAAGACATGGTCTATCAACCTGGCGAAAAGGCTTATCTTCGAGTCACACCTATGAAGGGTGCTCACCGCTTCGGGATCAAGGGCAAACTAGCTCCTCGCTATATTGGCCCATTCACTATTCTCGAAAGGCGTGGAAAAGTGGCATACCAACTGGAACTACCGCCGAACCTTTCTCAGGTTCACGATGTGTTCCATGTGTCACAGCTCCGCCGTTGCTTCAAGGATCCAATCCGAGCGGTGGATCACGAAGTGCTCGAATTGCAGCAAGACCTCTCCTATAAGGAGCATCCGGTCCGCATTCTCGACCAAGCTGAACGCCGCACACGTCAGAAGGCGATCAAGTTTCTCAAAGTCCAGTGGTCGCACCATTCTGAAGATGAGGCCACTTGGGAACGAGAGGATCGTCTGCGCGAAGAATACCCCGCACTGTTTCCTTCTACCTCCTAAATCTCGGGACGAGATTTCTTGTAGTGGAGGAGATTTGTAACACCCTGAGAATCATGCTACAGTAACCCCCTGTGATTAAGCTAATCATATTGCTAAACAGGGCTAGATCACATTTGAACCACACCCTTGTCAAACTCCTAGTTCAAACTTCAATTAAATTTAAAAGTGGAAAATAAAAGTTTTCAAAAATTCAAACAAAAATGTTCAGTGGGTTCTAAATAATACACTGGTAATTATGGTGGAGAAATCACATTTTTATAAAATGTCCAAATACTTTTAAAATGAAATAAAACAAAAAAGGAAATAAACAAATAAGAGAAAACAGAAAACAAAACAGTGAAAAGAAAAAAAAGAGCAGGCCTCCCCCCCCACTGGACCCGCGGCCCAAACCCCCCCCCCCCCCCCCCGGCCCAAGCTGGGCCGCCACCCGCGCCCCGCGCCCCGGCCCAGCCCACCTCCCTCCCGCGTCCCCTTCCTGTTCCCCCGACCGGGGACGGAACAGTGGCCGTCCCCGCCGCACCCCCTCGCCGGCGACGGGGAGGATAAGGGCGCCAGCTCCCCCGCCTCCTCGGGCCTCTCTCCCACTCGCCCCCGCTCTCCCTCGGCCTCTGCGCCTCCTCCCCCGCCAGATCCCCCTCCCTCTCCCCTCCGTTCCCCTCTGCCCGAGAGCGCTCGCCGCCGTTCACCGTAGTTCCCGCGGCCACCGTGCCCAGATCGCCCCGACGACGTGCCCGAGCGACTCCCCGCCGTCGACTACGCCGACTGCGCCATCGGGAACGAGCCGAGCGCCACTGCATCGGCCTCCCCGAGCTCGTCTTCCCCGCACGTCCGCCGTCGATCGTCGCCGACTCCGGCTACCCCGCGCCCTCCCCGAGCTCGCTGCCACTCCCTACGGCTCCACTGTGAGCTCCTCTACCTCCTCCCCCTCTCCGCTAGCTCGCCCGCGCTCCGTAGCTGCTCCCCCACGCGCGCCCGAACGCCGCGCCGCGGAGCTCGCCGCCGGCGGGTCTCCGGTGACCAAATGGTCACGGGGCCAAGCCCGTTGCACTCCCCGCCGTACGTAGATGCCCCCCCGCCCATACGCTTGCTCGTTTGCCCGCCGTAACCGCGTTTCCGTCGAGCACCCGTAGCACCTCGCCGCCGGCGAGCTCGTAGCGGTCGACTCCGGCCGTTCCAGCCCCTCCGACCACCGCCATTGGACGCGCGACGTCGAGCCGCGTCGAACGCGCCCAGCCACGCCTCCGGAGACCCCCTGTACGCGAAACCCGTACCCCTCCTGAGCCGCGCCGCCGTGCGTCTGGTCGCCGGCGTTGCTCCGGCGCCGGCCGCCGACGTGGCACACCTGGGGCCACCCCCTGGGTCACTGCCAGTGGCCCCCACGGGCCCCAGTTGACTGGGTTGACCCAGTCAACTGCTGACTGGGCAGGCCCAGTCACTGACATGCGGGCCCCGCCGCAATAATTAAAAAAAGAAAAGAAAAGAAAATGTTTTATAAATAAAATTTATTAGTTTAAATAATCTCTCACTGACAGGTGGGCCCAGTAGTTAATTAACTAAAAACTAATTAGTTTAATCCTCTGTTAACCCACTGTCTATGACAGGTGGGTCCCCCTTGTCAGTTTGACCAGTCAACCCGGACTGTTGACCGCTGACGTCACTCCTACGTCATGCTGACGTCATATCCCTTTTTCTGTTAATTAAATAATTCCAGAAATTCAAATAAACTTTGAAAATTCATATCTTTTAAACCGTAACTCGGATGAAAATGTTTTCTATATGAAAGTTGCTCAGAACGACGAGACGAATCCGAATACGCAGTCCGTTCATCCACCACACCTCCCTAACCTATCGAACTAGCAACTTTCCCCCTCCGGTCCGTTTGTCCGAAAACGCGAAACATCGGGAATACCTCCCGGATGTTCCCCCCCTTCACCGGTACCACCTACTGCCGCGTTAGGACACCCCTAGCACCGCTCATTGACATGTCACGCATCGTCATGCTTATGTTTGCATTGTATTTACTGTTCTTCCCCCTCTTCTCTCCGGTAGACTACGAGACCGACACTGCTGCTGCCCAGTTCGACTACGGAGTCGACGACCCCTCCTACTTGCCAGAGCAACCAGGCAAGCCCCCCCCCCCTTGATCACCAGATATCGCCTACTCTACTCTCTACTACTTGCATTAGAGTAGTGAAGCATGTTACTGCTTTCGATGAATCCTATTCTGTTGCATAGCCTGTCATTGTTGCTACAGTTGTTCCCCTTACCTGCTATCCTACTGCTTAGTCTAGGATGCTAGATTTCCATCAGTGGCCCTACATTCTTGTCCGTCTGCTGTGCTATACTATCGGGCCGTGATCACCTGGGCGGTGAACACGGGCATGTACTTATATACTATATACATGACACATGTGATGACTAAAGTCGGGTCGGCTCGTAGGAGTACCCGCAAGTGGATCTTTGTGGCGGAGCGACAGGGCAGGTTGAGACCGCCTAGGTGAGAGGTGGGCCTGGCCCTGGTCGGCGTTCGCGGATACTTAACACGCTTAACGAGATCTTGGTATTTGATCTGAGTCTGGCCATTTGGTCTATACGCACTAACCATCTACGTGGGAGTAGTTATGGGTATCCCGACGTCGTGGTATCAGCCGAAGCTCTTTTGACGTCAGCGACTGAGTGGCGCGCGCCGGATTGGACTGGAACGCCACTAGGCTAGGTCTGCTTCCGGCCGCGTACGCAACGTGCAGGTGTGCATAGGGCGATGGGCCCAGACCCCTGCGCGCATAGGGTTAGACCGGCGTGCTGACCTCTCTGTTGAGCCTAGGTGGGGCTGCGACGTGTTGATCTTACGAGGCCGGGCATGACCCAGAAAAGTGTGTCCGGCCAAATGGGATCGAGCGTGTTGGGTTATGTGGTGCACCCCTGCAGGGAAGTTTATCTATTCGAATAGCCGTGTCCCTCGGTAAAAGGACGACCCGGAGTTGTACCTTGACCTTATGACAACTAGAACTGGATACTTGATAAAACACACCCTTCCAAGTGCCAGATATAACCCGGTGATCGCTCTCTAACAGGGCGACGAGGAGGGGATCGCCGGGTAGGATTATGCTATGCGATGCTACTTGGAGGACTTCAATCTACTCTCTTCTATATGCTGCAAGATGGAGATGTCCAGAAGCGTAGTCTTCGACAGCACTAGCTATCCCCCTCATATTCTGGCATTCTGCAGTTCAGTCCACTGATATGGCCCTTTACACATATACCCATGCATATGTAGTGTAGCTCCTTGCTTGCGAGTACTTTGGATGAGTACTCACGGTTGCTTTTCTCCCTCTTTTCCCCTTTCTATACCGGATTGTCGCAACCAGATGCTGGAATTCAGGAGCCAGACGCCACCGTCGACGACGACACCTACGACACTGGAGGTGCCTACTACTACGTGCAGGCCGCTGACGACGACCAGGAGTAGTTAGGAGGTCCCAGGCAGGAGGCCTTGCCTTTTCGATCGTTGCTACTTTGTGCTAGCCTTCTTAAGGCAAACTTGTTTAACTTATGTCTGTACTCAGATATTGTTGCTTTCGCTGACCCGTCTATGATCGAGCACTTGTATTCGAGCCCTCAAGGCCCCTGGCTTGTATTATGATGCTTGTATGACTTATTTATGTTGTAGAGTTGTGTTGTGATATCTTCCCGTGAGTCCCTGATCGTGATCGTACACATTTGCGTGCATGATTAGTGTACGGTCAAATCGGGGGCGTCACACAAAGTTAGGCTAGAATCTGTCGTCTGCAAAGTAGGTTTGATGAAGATAGTAACATAAATTAGTGTCATATGCATGACACTAATCTAAGTTACTCCCGCTTGAAAAGAGAAGGTTTCTAAAGGATGCATCTCTGGTCATAATCTAGATTTTTCCTGTGCGCAAGAAATGGAGAAAGACAAGCCACAAACCTCGAGGATTCTCGCATATGATAATGAAGGTGGATTGTCTGGAGTTGGTGACACTCTGGAACAGTCGCCACAATTCTCGTTCAATTATGGCTTCTATCTTAGTTGAAATTGAAGAGCTAGTTAGTGTTTTTTCTTTAATTGAAATTCAGCATGTAAACAGGTCAGCAAACCTTCTGGCGCATCTTTGTGCCAAGCATACTTGCACATTGAACGTGACCGAGAGTTGGCTTTGTAGAAAGGAATAGGATGCAACTCATTGTATTCCATGGAGTAGGTTACAATATATACACAGGATGTCTTGCGTGACAAGGAAACTAATCCTACCATATCTCTAGAAGTCAGCTATACAAGGCTAGAGAAGATAGGAATAGTAATACAAGATATGTCACGTTCAACACCCCCCCCCCCACAGTCGAACCGTCGGCGTCGGCGATGCAAAGACTGGAACGAAACTCCTGGAATGCAGTGGTTGGAAGCCCCTTGGTCATAATGTCGGCAAACTGCTGGCTGGTCGGTACATGAAGAACCCGAAGCTGACCCAACAGTACCTTCTCGCGGACGAAGTGAACATCAAGTTCAATATGCTTGGTGTGCTTATGCTGCACTGGGTTGGCCGCGAGATAGGTGACCGAAACATTATCACAAAAAACCACCGTAGCTTTCGGGATTGGAACCCGAAGTTCACCAAGTAACTGACGGAGCCAACATGTCTCGGCAACAACATTGGCGACGGCACGGTACTCGACCTTAGCACTCGAGCGGGAGACAGTGGGCTGCCGCTTGGAGGACCAAGAGATGAGAGAATCACCGAAGAAGACACAATATCCGGACGTGGAGCGTCGAGTGTCAGGACAACCGGCCCAACCTGCATCAGTGTAAGCAAGCAGCTCGGTGGAGGCGGAGGCGCGTAGACGAAGCCTGAAGGTCGGTGTGCCACGAATATACCGAAGAATGCGCTTGACCAGAGACCAGTGAACATCACGGGGCGAGTGCATATGCAAGCAAACTTGCTGCACCGCAAACTGAATGTCGGGTCTGGTGAGCGTGAGGTACTGAAGAGCACCAACAATACTACGGTAGAGAGCGGCATCAGTGGCAGGTTGCCCTGCAGTGGCAGAAAGCTTCGGCTTGGCCTCGGCAGGAGTGGCAGCAGGCTTGCAGTCGGTCATACCAGCACGATCCAGGAGATCAAGAGCATACTGTCCTTGATGAAGAAAGAATCCGGAGGCATCACGTCGCACATTAATGCCGAGGAAGAAGTGCAATGCGCCCAAGTCCTTCAGCCGAAACTCAGAACCAAGACGACCGATGATGTCACGAAGTAGATCCGCGCGAGAGGCGGTGATGACAATATCGTCAACATACAAGAGAAGCATGGCGACATGATCGGCTCGATGAAGCACAAATAGCGACGTGTCCGAGGTGGTGCTGCGAAACCCAAGAACAGTGAGGAATGCTGCAATGCATTGATACCAAGCACGAGGCGCCTGTTTCAGACCATATAGCGACCGTGAGAGCAAGCAGACATCATCAGGCCGAGTGGGATCAACAAAAACGGTAGGCTGCTGACAGAGAACACGCTCCTGGAGATGACCATAAAGAAAGGCGTTGTTGATGTCAAGCTGATGAACAGGCCAATGACGAGATGTTGCGAGCTGAAGAACAACACGAATCGTGGCGGGTTTGACAACCGAAGAGAAGGTCTCCGAGAAATCAACGCCGACACGTTGTGCAAAGCCGCGAACAACCCCACTGGGCCTTGTACCTGTCCAAAGAGCCATCCGGAAGAAACTTATGCCGAAATACCCACTTGCCGGTGATGATGTTAGCTCCAGGGGGACGAGGGACCAACGTCCAAGTCCGGTTGGCGACAAGGGCATCATACTCAGAGCGCATGGCTGCGAGCCAATGCGGATCATTCAACACAGAGCGCACCGAGCGCGGTACGGGAGAGATGACCGTGACACTGAGGTTATGATAATGAGGGTTCGGTTGCCGGATCCCGTCCTTGGCGCGTGTCACCATAGAGTGATGAGGCGGCGGAGGCGGGGGCCGAGCCCGACGTCGAGGAGGAGCCGCAGCCTCGGGTGAAGGCGAGGCCGCGGTGACAGCCGCGGGTGATGAGGCGGCGGTCGAGGCCGGAAACGAGACCGCCGATGACGATGGCGTGATCGCAGCCGAAGCTGCGGACGATGAAGGCGATGAGAAGGCCGCGGGTGACGGCGACGAAACCGCGGGCGAGGCCGCGGGTGGCAGCACTAGCGACGGCGACGGAGCCGCGGGCGAGGCCGCGGGTGGCAACAACGCCGACGGCGACAGGGCCGCGGGCGAGGCCGCGGGTGGCGGGGAGGACGTCGCGGCGGGCGAGGCCGCAACTTGCATGAGAGGATCACGGCCGATGACCCAGCCGACGAGGCGAGGCCAGCAGATGCTGGTGCGGACGCCTGCCGAGGCGAGGCCGGCTCCTCCTGAGCTGGCGAGAGCGGCCCCGCCGAGAGACCCGAAGAGCCCGCCGAAGGAGGAGGCGGGAGCGGCGAGGGAAGCACAAGGGCTCCCCGAGGCCGCCGGGTGGGAGCGTCCGAGGACGGGGCTGCCGTCGGCGAAACCTGCTGAAAAGGAAAAACACCTTCATCAAAGTAAACATGCCGCGAGACGAGCACATGACGAGAGACGGGGTCGAAGTAGTGAAAGCCTTTGGTGTTGGGTTGATAGCCAAGAAAGAGACAAGCGAGAGAGCATGGTGCAAGTTTGTGTGGCGCTGTAGCGGTGATATTGGGATAACACAAACAACCAAAGACGTGAAGATCGGCATAGGATGGAGGAGACCCAAACAGAAGATGATGAGGGGTGTAGTTCCAGCGTGGTTTGCAAGGCCGGATGTTGAGAAGGAGAGTGGCGGTGGCGAGAGCATCGGGCCAAAAGCGAGGCGGCATGTGTGCATGAAAGAGCAAAGCACGGACACTCTCATTGAGGGTGCGGAGAACACGTTCGACACGTCCGTTTTGTTGTGATGTGTATGGACAGGTTAAGCGAAATGTGGTGCCATGAGTGGAAAGAAGATGTCGAATGGCGAGGTTATCAAATTCTTTTCCGTTATCAGTTTGAAGATGAGCAATGGTGCAATGAAAGTGGGTGTTGACGTAGGCATAGAATGAGTGGAGAGTGGAGGCGACGTGGGATTTTCGGCGTAACGGAAAAGTCCAAGTGAAGTGAGAAAAATCATCTAAAATCACAAGATAATATGATAAACCCGAATTGCTAGGCACTGGAGATGTCCAAACATCACAATGAATAACATCAAAGGGAAAAGTAGCAATTGATGAAGATGAAGAAAACGGTAGACGAACGTGTTTTCCTATGCGGCAAGCATGACAAGTGTGAGTCGCTGATTTATTACATGAAAAGGGAAAAGTGCTCAAAATTTTATGGAGAGCGTCGGCGCCGGGATGACCGAGACGAGCATGCCAAAGCGAAACATCGGCATGAAGTGCAACCGGGCCGCCGCGTGTAGAAGCACCGCATGGGTAGAGATTATCGGGAGAGTCACATCAGTGCAGAACCCTCCGGGAGCGAGCATCCTCAGAAAAACTGAGAGCGTCAAACTTAACAGTGACAGGATTTTCACGAGTAAGAGTGCGAACAGAACAGAGGTTTTCAATTAAAGATGGTGAAACGAGCACATTATTGAGAGTTAAAGAAGAAGAGGGTAACGGAAGGGAGGATGAACCATGATGAGTGATGGGAAGAGAGCTCCCATCACCAACCATGATGCGTGAGGAGAAGGCATAGGGGGAGGCACGAGATAAGATACCGGGGTTAGAGGCCATGTGAGCAGCAGCGCCGGTGTCCATGTACCAATCGCCACCTCCGTTGTAGGTGCTCAGCGAGGGGGCAGCATGGAGAGCGGAGAGGAGCGCTGGGTCGTAGACCGGGGGAGCGCCGCCATATGCACCATAGCCCAGAGGGCCGCCGTACACCGAGGGACCACCGTAGGCCGATGGGCCACCATAGGCCGCAGCGGTGCCGTACGCGGCGGGAACCGGCTCGGTCAGCAGCGCTTGAGGAGGAGTCAGCCGTGGTCCGAGAATACCAGGAGCCGGTGGGCGGGGAACAGGCATAGAGTAGGCATGCACGACACCCGTCCTTGGGTTATACCCCGAGAGCCAAGGCGGAGGAGGAGCAGCCGCGGTAGGTGCGGGAGGGCGCAACGTCATGTTGGAGTTGCGGCCCCGGCCCCCGCGACCCTTCTGCTTGTGGCCGCCGGAGGGCGCGGGCGCGGGTGGCGGGGCAGGAGCAGACGCGCGCGGCCCCGGCTGAGTTGGGGAAGCACCGTGGCCAGCGGCGACGCCAACGTGAAGAGCGGCGTGGGTGGCCTGCTGGGCGGAGTGGCGGAGGCGCTTCTCCTCCATACGAAGGTACGTGACGGCCTTCACGTATGTCGGCGTGACGAGGGAGAGGTTGGCGGCGGACTGGCCGAGGTCGGGGTGGAGGCCCCGAAGGAGGTTGGTGAGGAGGACGGAGTCGTCGATGTTCATGCCGACTTCGCACAGCTCGTCGGCGAGAACCTTCGCCGCATGCAGTACTCATCGATCGAAAGATCGTTTTGCTGCATAGTGAAGAATTCACCTTGGAGGAAGACACGGCGTTGGAGCTGATTGTCGAGGAAGAGATCGCACAGCCGTGTCCACATGGCATACGCCGAGTGGTCACGGGAGTTCACCATGTTGAAGAGGCCTGGAGAGATGGTGAGGAAGAGCCACTTGACGATGCAGGCGTCCACGGCAAGCCACTCGTCGTCGTCCTTCATGTCGCGAAAGTCGACGCTCCCATCAACGTGCTCGATGAGACGGTAGGAGCGGAACAAAAGCGCGAAGTAGATGCGCCATGCGTTCTAGGACGGCGAGTCGAGGTCGAGGATGACGGGCACATGATCGTTGATGTGGAGCTCGTTGAGACGATCTGAGGTGAACATGGCACTGGCAAAGGAGCCGGAGTCAGAGGGGTCGGCCTTGGAGCGAGACATGGTGGAGGAGGAGGGTGGTGCGGTTAGGGTTTTGGAAGGTGGTGGAGGGAGAAGATGGCAGCGGCGGAAGGCAGCGGCTGCGTGGGAGGGGAAGGGAGGGTGGCGGCTGCGAGGAGAGGCAGCGGCGGGTGTAGGCTTTGGGAGGGGAAGGGAGGGTGGCGGCTGCGAGGAGAGGCAGCAACAGGTTTAGGGTTTTGGGAGGGGTGCGGCGGCTGCTATGGGAGAGAAGCGGCGGCGGCGGGTTGGGTGAGTTGTGGTGGCGGCGGCTGCGGGAGACGCGCTGTGGCCTAGGGTTGAGATGGCGCGGCGGCGGCGGCTACAGGGAGATGCGGCGGCGGCGGCGACGCAGGGCGGAAGCAATGAGGATCGTAGGGTAAACTGATACCATGTAGAAAGGTATAGGATGCAACTTATTGTATTCCATGGAGTAGGTTACAATATATACACAGGATGTCTTGCGTGACAAGAAAATTAATCCTACCATATTTCTAGAAGTCAGCTATACAAGGCTAGAGAAGATAGGAATAGTAATACAAGATATGTCACGTTCAACAGACTTGATGAAACTCTCAGATTCCTAGTGACTAAGTTATTGGCTGGTTGTCCTAGGAATGCTTTTGTCCGAATAAAACTCTATTGCTCATAAAAAACATAACACTACTAGAAAAAGGGCTATAGATGGGATTGACACTAATGGCGCACCAGACAAGCGGTGCGCCATTAGTATATACTAATGGCGCACCACCTTCTGATACGCCATTAGAGTTGAAACTACTAATGGCGCACCTGGCCCAGGGTGCGCCATTAGTATCAATTTTTTTTTAACTAGTGCGCCTGTCCAAACATACTAATGGCGCATCCAGACACAGTGCGCCATTACTAGTTGTAACTAGTAATGGCGCACCTGCTGGAAAGTGCGCCACTAATGTTGTTTTTTCTATTATATTTTTTATTCCTTTTTTTGCAAAACTACTAATGGCGCACTTTTCCACCGTGCGCCATTACTAGTTTTAACTAGTAATGGCGCACCGGTAAAAGATGTGCCATTGCTATCTATACGTATGGCGCACCCCTACCAGTGCGCCATTGCTATCACCCCTTATCCCCTCCCTTTAGTCACGTTCTCTCCCCTCCCCTTCCTCGTGACACACCCACCCACCTCCCTCCACTTCGATCTAGATCGGGAAGCCCCGGCCGCCCGCCTCTTCCTCTCCCTCCAGACCACGGCGAGCCCCCTTCCCCCTCCCTCACACCACACCCCACGCGCACGCGCACGCGGCAGAGAGAGAGAGAGAGAGAGAGAGAGAGAGATCGGAGGGGATCGCGCGCCGAGGTGGTAAGTAGATCGGCCGGAGAGGAGGGAGAAGGAAGATGATACTCGCCGTGCTCTTCGCCAACTCCGAAGGCAACATCCGCATCGAGAAGATGATACCCTCCTACTCCCAACCACTCACACCACATCGAGAGGCCTGGAGCGTCAGCTCCTGCAAGCCCCGCAACGGCGTCGCCTCCCTCCGCGACGACAGCCTCGACACCTACTGGCAGTCAGCGCCCTACCCGTCCTCGTCGTCTCCCCCCGTCGAAATCTCTCCTCTTTCTGTCTCGCGGAATCACGGGCTGAGCCGAGCCGCCGTCGGTGGTGGATTTTATTTTTGTCAGGTCGGACGGCGCGCAGCCGCACCTGGTCAACATCCAGTTCCAGAAGAAGGTGCAGCTGCAGGTGAGCACCATGAGTAGCTGCTGCTTCCGTTACATTTTTGTCTAAATGGCGTTTGATCCTTTTTCTCTTCTGAATTAATCTGTTGCTGGATTGGGGGCTTCAGCTTGTTGTGCTGTACGTGGATTTGAAGCTGGACGAGAGCTACACGCCCAGCAAGATCTCCATCCGGGCCGGCGACGGCTTCCACAATCTCAAGGTGGTAACTCCCTCCACCGCGATACATCGTCGTTTCAACAATGTTCAGGGGCTTCTGATCTGTGCTCGATGGTCAGAGGACTTAGCAAATGTTGTTGCTTGAGGATGGCATTTGATGTCTGGCCCTTTCAGTTCTGATTTCTACCCCTGGTCTTCATCTTGTACCAAACTGGTGGCCTGGTCTGTGCATTCGGGTTTCTAGACCTGGGGGCTGCTGCATGTTCTCATTGTTATAGTTATGGATTACACTACCTTATTGTCAACATCATATTGTGACGTATCATAGGATTACCTTATTGAAATATTGATTGGGAAACTTGGTCTCTTTCCTGCAATTCCTCTGCATTGCGCCTGCTTGTCCAGTGAACACTGAACCCATCCTTGAAAATTCAAATTTACAGTGATAATATTGTCTTTGATCTGAAATAATGGGCCACTATATTTACCATGCTTCCAGGAAATTAAAATGGTGGACCTTTTGAAGCCAGTAGGATGGGTTCATATATCATTATCTGGCACTGATCCCCGGTATGGATTTTGTAACTTAAACCCTGTGATGCCTTTGTTTTCCTTCCTCTAGCATTGAAACTTCAGAATGTAGCTCACCTTACCATCTGATGGCATACTATGCATCTATGTTTACAACTCCCGTAATAATTAAATTCCATTTCAACATGTTGGATGGCACTAGTTTTCAGCACACTGCCTGTGCAGGCCACTGCTTGCATAAATTTCATGGTTTACTATGTTACTATTGTTGTTTTGCTAGTAGCTGAATTTTCCTTAGATTTTGATAAACTTAGATACTATATCAAAGTGCAAGAATATCTGACGCTGCAGCTAATTCATTTCAGTCTTATAATAACCCACTAGCTTTCAGTTTGACATATAATTTGCCCACTACAAAAATGTGAGGAATTCAGAACTAATTTAAGAATGATATTGTTTGGATCGAACTGCTTATTTTTACTGCCTTTGCAGACAGTGTCATAATTCTCTTTCTTGCTATATTTGTGCAGAGAAACATTCATTCATACATTTATGCTCCAAATTGAATTCATGAATTGTGTGAGTCGAGTAAATATTCGACAGGAACAGTGTAGTGTTAGTAATGGCATCCAATGCTTACTACCGAGTTAGAGTTTGAATATAAAAACTAGTACTGTAGATGTTTACGTGCAAATCACATACATTATCTGCTGGCTAACCTGATTTAACTAGTTAATTCAGTATGGCCACGACCGTAAGTTGGATACTGTACATGCAGCCACCCAGCCATCTATTAGCATTCTGTAATACGACTATATATAGTAGTAGTAAATCATTTCTAGTGTTTGCATGCGTAAGACAAAAGGCCAAATGCAAGCAAAAGAAAAATCGGACAGGAAGAGTGTACCGTTGATACCCTGGTTTATTTGTTGATTGACCCGTAGTCAGATTGCCTAGCTAATAGATGCTGACATGCGAATCACATAAAGTGCTGATCGATACCTGACCGCAGTCAGAGTTGACGTAGAGGACTTGGATGTTTACAAGCAAATCACATACTGTATGACAATAATGTACTGATGACCCTAATTTGAATCGTGTGAGTGGAGTAATGCATAGCCTGCACCAGAGATTGAGCTGTGGTGTTACTCCAGACCAAAGTAAGCAGCACACTGTACTTTCGGAACAACCTCTTTGCTGGCGGTTTATGTACTATGAATTATGAGAGCAGGTTCCTTAGTATTTTACCTTCTTACAGACATGGTTTGCTTTGACAGTATTTTAGTGGATGGATGCCACCCGTACGCAGAGGATCTGTGGAAAACCATAAAGATAAACAAGCTAACATTTGACAGCGTGAAGTTATGCGACCGTTGCAAGGTAAAATTCCCAGATCTGGTGCTGCGGTTGAGTATGCTTGCTACTATCCTATCTTGAAACTTAATTTCTGCAGTCATTTTCTGAAAAGAAACATGATACTAACAGATAGCAAATTGCTTGCTTCTTTTCTTTCCATCCTTTCCATAGCTACATAAGCAACAGGCTAAAGTCTCGGGGTGTGAAAAATCCTCCTTTGCTGCATATTTAACATACTTACAGTTACTTGAGTGCAAGTGAGTAACTGATATATCAGTTGGGTTAGTGCTGGCCTCCTGAGGTAAATCTTCATGACATTGAGGACTAACACAGGGCATGCAAGTAACAACGGGTGAATAATGGGGACAGTTCTTATAAAGCTGATACTTATGAACTTGTTCATTAGTTTCTATAAACTTTACACCATCATAATTCAGTAGTGTGATGTGCAAACTAAAGATTCACAAGGCAGTATAAATAGGAGTATATACTCAAAATTCATTTCCATTATAATCTTACTCATACAATATTCACACCATGTAATTCTGGAAATATATGCTCATATCTAGTTCTGCATAAAAAATGACAGTATTGACATGTTATAAATAGTTTGTTTGTCTTTCTGTTTATTTTGTTACATTTTTCAGGGATAAAGTGAAGAAAAAGAAGAAAAGATTACTAGAAGAATAGTTTTAGGATTTTCTTTTATTTCCTTGCAATTTTCCTTTTATTGGAAACTTGTAAAGACATTGTAATATTCTTACTATAATAAAAATTATGGTTCTATTTTATTTTTTGTTTTTAAATTATTTTTCCTTATAGGTTGTTTTCTGTAAATTTAGATTTTTTTTTGTTTTCCAAATACATTACTAGTGGCGCATTTAAGCCCTTATTAGTGGCGCATCTTCCTTTATTACTAGTGGCGCACCTATAAGGTTATTAGTGGCGCACCTGAAGGGAATACCAGTGGAGCACCGAATGGTATACTAATGGCGCACCACATGGTGCGCCATTAGTATCTGGTATACTAATGGCACACCTGTGGTGCGCCATTAGTAAAAAATACTAATGGCGTGGTACTAGTGGCCCACCAGTAGTGTGCCATTAGTAGGTAAAACTGGTGCGCCATTAGTAGGCTTTTTCTAGTAGTGTAACAATCTACTTCATCTCAATTTATTTTCTTATAAAATGGGAGAAGTGTGCGGAAGGAAAAAGAAGGAAAAAAAAGAACCAGCTAGCGGAATAAATCTCTTTCTTCTCTCGTCGGCAACAGAAACCTCTCCATGGCAAACCAGACGACAAGGCGACGGGCGATATTTTTTACCACACAACATACAGTGGCGTGGTGTACGGTACGGCAGGAGGCGTCGCCGTCCGTCGACCTGTTGCTAGGTTTTGAACCGACCCTGTCGTCGGCTTCGCCGCGTGTTCTCCTCTCCTCTCCTTCCTGAATCCTCTGACGTACTGTTTCTGTCCGCGTCCGGCCATGGAATCTTGCGAAAAGAGAGATATAGCTCGCAATGCTATACTAGCATACAGAGATAGTGCCCGCGTATTTGTGCCGTTTAATGAAATGATTGACGACGCTCCTTAATTTGCCCCGGTGCATTTTGTCCGGTGGAAGCACGTACTACGTACGCAGTGTCAACTGTATAGACAATGCAACTAAAAAATCGATGACTAGGCAATAATTCATACGTCAACACTTCCCCTCATGTGTTGGCTCCCATAACATGTAAAAATGCATGATTTAGCCAATGCAATCAAAAGACCGATCTGATAGAAGAAACTAGTCTCTTTTTTTCCGGATAGCCAATACATTTATACGTCAACATCAACAGTCGAGTCCTGGTTTTGCTACTACTACTACAGTAACTATACGTATGGAGACGACGATATACACGTACGTACATCATGCGTGCATGCATGCACAATGTCTTCGCCTGTCCGTGCAGCCTTGTATGCATGCAAAAGTAAAAGAGATCTGCGACGACGGACCTTGGATGCAAAAGGCGAAGAGAAAGCGATGGAGGGATGCAGTTGTAGGACTAGGAGTGATCCGATTCTTCGTTAAAAGCACGGGGACAAAAGGAACAAACGGCCGGCCTTTTCCGGGGAATCATTGATCGGCCAGTCGTCCGAATCGGATCTCTACCAGATCTCATCCGTTGCACCCACGCAACTGTGCAGCTGAGTCTACAGATCGACCCTGCATTTCCCTTATGCCACGGCGTCCCCGCCGCGCGCGCTCACAGTGGCCGCCGTACCCCTACCGGTGGGTGGTGGAGCAGCCGAGCAGGGAGGCGAGCGGCCGGGGATGCGCATCGTCGACACCGGCCGGCGTCGGGCATGACCAGCCACATGGGGCTTGTTGTCGTTGCCGTTGGCCGCCAGCGTCTGGCGCCTAGCTACGTAGAGGAAGTACCCCTTGGCTCTTGCTTGCAACGGCCGGGGAAAAGCGTCTATGCATGTCATGTGTCAGCTCGATTATTAGCTAGTCTAACTAGTGAGTGAGTACGTGGAACTGTTGGCTTTTCTCCCAGGACGAATATATCTGTCCTTGGAGCTTGGAATCCATCGGGTTTAATATTCCTGGACCCGCCCAGTGATATGCTAATCAATGTACTTCCAGCAGGCGATGCCGTTAGTTTGATTGATGGAAGCATGCATGCAGCATGATTTTACGTGATATAGTTTGACTGATTAGATGACTAACTTTAGCACGTAGGCACACATCAGTGTATAGGTAGAATAATACTCATCAATGTGTACAAATACTCTCTTTCTCCGAAAATAAGTGTCTCTGGTTTAAAATAACAGCTTTGCTACAGCACATCTAGATGTGCCATAAGTATTGCACATCTAAATCTTATGTCATTGATCTTACGTTAAGATTCGTGTGAATATTTTGTTCTTTTTTCTTTTCCTCTTTATGCTTGACTCACTCACTTAGATGTGCCCTAAACACACCCTTAAAATAAAGGAAGTAGTACGCATCTGCAAACACTAAAAAAGGCACATGCAAAAACATGGGAAATACACACTAATTTTAAAATGAACACACACTTATTTATGAGTAAATATGCACACTAAGGTGAGAGTTGCACACTTCACTTATTATTGCTTTCTTTTGCCAGCAAAACAAAAACAAGTGAAAGGCACGTGTACACAAAGATAGCACGTGCACACACCAAAAAAAAAATGAGGAAGTACACATATCTTAGATGGAAAGTATATTTTTTTGCGGGTATAGATGGAAAGTATATCACGTTTATCGAAACCTACCAACATACTCCCTCCGTCCCATAATATACGAGCGTTTTTGACACTACACTAGTATAAAAAACGCTCTTATATTATGAGACGGAGGGAGTAGAATCTAGTTTCAAAGTATCAACGATGAACTCAGTAAAAACAACTCGTAAATTGGATGCTTGGTTCAAAAGATATTTCGGTTTGATAGTACCCATCTTATCAAAAGAGAAAATCCCACCAAAATAACCTCGTGTTGGCACCATGACGACTATATCTCGCATTAAGCGAGTTGGAAGGATCTCTCGCTGAAGGACTTCTCAATCTTGCATAGCAACTGGGCCGGCCCATTGGCACATACTTAATAAGAAATACTCCAAGTAGGGCGTGACATACTTGAGGTAAAATAGCTAGTTTCCTCCACTGGTTTTTTTTTGTTTTTGTTTTACATCAGTTTTCTTTATTTCTTCCTCCGCTTTCATTGGGTTTTTTCTCTATTTTTCTTTGTTTTTCTTTGGTTTTCTATGTTTCTTTTCAGTTTTTGTTGGCTTTTTTTTTCATTCTATTTTCTTCCTTTTTTGTTTATATCTTGTTTTTCATCGGGTTTTTTCTCTTGGTTTTCATTTTTTTATACACATTTTTTGTATATATCTAATACACATTAAAAAAATTTCAAATACAACATCAACATTTTTTAATACTTGGTTAACATTTTCTTTATACACATTCAACCATTTTTCAAATGCTTGATTAAAAAAATTCAAATACAAGATCAACATGTTCAAATACATGGTCAACATTTTTTCTATAAACATATAAAAAATTTAAATGCTTGATTAAGATTTGTTTATACACACTTATCATTTTTCAAATGCTTGATTAACATTTTCAAATACTTGTTCAACATTTTTTCAAATGCTTGATTAACATTTTTATATACATGATCAAAAAATTCATCGCTTTTAATACATCGTCACCATGTTTTCTATACACATTTAACATTTTCCAAATGCTTGATTAACATTTTTGAAAGTCTTTTTCAACATTGTTTCATACTTGATTAACATTTTATATAAATGACCAATTTGTTTTATCAGGTTTCTAATACATGGTCAATATTTTTTAAACACATTTAACATTTTTCAAATGCTTGATTGACATTTTTCAATACTTGTTCATTATTTTTTCAAATGATTAATTAACATTTTTTGAATACATGATCAATTTTTTTCATACTTTTTCTTATACGTGATTAACATTTTCTCTGTACGCCTTTCACATTTCCAAATGTTTGGTCAAGATTTTTCAAATGTTTTTTGTACAGTGCTTTTGTAATATACAATATCTGGAAATATAAATAAAGTAAAAGAAATAAAAAATGAAAACAAAAAACATAACAAAAAATAATATGGCCTGTGGCCAGTGGCGCGAAAGGTCGGCCCAATATGAGTTCGCCTTGACTTCCTCCGAAGTCACTAATTAAGGAGAATGTCTAAGAAACTAATTAAAGAGCACTCTTTGCAGAGGTCACTCCCACCTCCGCAGGTTGCGAGAAGTGTGCGGACTACACGTGCGCCACTTATTGCAACCTGAGAGTTTTCCCTTTTTTGTAAATCCGTTTATTCAAAATATTTTTATGTCTTAAACCGTGCATGCAAATCTTAAACCGTTTTCATCGTTGTATTCCTCGTGTCAAGATCTTCAAAACTTGATTCCATGTTAATATGTTCTGACGAACTTTTTTTAGAAAAAAAATTAGACGGGAAAACCGAACTAGGAGGACCTATTTTTCCTTTTCTGAAAAAGGCACGACTGTGCCTCTCACGGAAGAAAATTCATGCCCCCATGAGAAGTAAATCCGTGCCTCTCGCGGAAGGGAAAGAAAATAGAAAATGCGTTTTTTTTTGTTTCTCGCAGAAGCAAAATGGTGTCTCTCGCGGAAGAAAAAAAAATGTGTTTCTTTTCCTTTTCGAGAGGCACGACCGTATCTCGCGGAAGCAAAACCGTGCTTCTCGCGAAAGCAAACCCGTGCCTCTCGCGGAAGGAAAAAAACAAAATGCATTTTTTTCCCGTTTCCGAGAGGCACTCGCGGAAGGGGAAAAAAAGAAAGTGTGTTTTTAAATATATATGAATTCAAAAAAGTCCAAGAAATTTAAAAATTATCGTGCCAGGCCAATTACTTGTGATATTTTTCCCTGGTTAACCTACAGTACACTGGAGCCGGTCCAACTAGCCGTCATTTTCTTCCTTCAAGTCTAGTGCGCTCGAGACGGTCTAGTTAAATGCACGCAACCACTGCAGCAGCACGGTGCAATATAAAACACCAAGTTTCTTTTGTTTCTTGTTCAACCGGTCTTTCAGGTTTCTTAGTCAACAAAAATTTCAACTTTTTTGTGTTTTCTAACTATTAATGAATTTCAAAAAAACATAAATTTTAAAAATGTTTGTGAATTTTAAATAAAGTTTGTGAATTTAAAAAGTATTCGCAAATTGGAAGAAAAATGAACTAACAAATATATAAAAAGTTTAGAAGTGTTCATGGATTAAAAAAACTCACGCATTTCAAAAGAATTCTCGAATTTAATAAACACTCGTGAATTTGACAAAAATGTTTATGAATTTAAAATATATATGAATTCAAAAAAATTCAAGAATTTAAAAATGTTTTTAAATCATTATTATCGTTTCAGAAAATATTCATGAATTAAAAAAGTAAAAGTAAATATAAAATAAACAAAAAAGAAAGGAAGGAAGAAAGAAGAAGAAGCCAAAAGAAAAACCATAAATGGTGGACAAAAATTTTGGGGGGGGGGGGGTGGGGGGGAGCGGGTAAACAAAAAATTTGGCAGAACATTCCTTGGAAGGTTTAAAACTGGGGCAAAGAGGCTTCCCAAAATCGAGGACCACTCCCTCTACTTTCATTTGCCAATGGGCCGGCCCAAGAAGACTAACTTAGTGCTCGCAATGAGCGATACATATCTTTCCTTTTTTGACAAATGAGGATGTACATCAGTTCTAGATGATTTTTTTAGGCTAAAACACGCTGCACTTTATTGATTAATAATGTTTTGGGGGATACAATTTAGATCGGGGCTCGTGGGGTGGAGTCACAGATGGCGCGTTACAGATAAACCTAGCGCGTGTTTAGTAAGGCTATGGGCCTCAACGTTCGACACTCTCCTTCAATGACAAAAGAGCAAGCTTGAAGTTCGGGTGGCATCATTTCAATCTCAGGAATGATATGCCCATGCTTCCCAGTTCCAGTAAAGTCATCTTCAATGTTCTTGATGACTCCTTTGTAGTCCGAGGCGATGACTATTCGAGTTTGCATGAGACTGTCGCAATATCCATAAATTCATGATAGACCAACACCCTCAAAGTTGGCAGGGTCGGTTGAACCTGCAAACACCAACACCGAAGCACCCTGGTAAAGTCCGTTGATATCTCTCCATAAGCGTTAATCGATGATACACTCCGTCGTATTTATAATTTTTGATTGTTCCATGCCAAAATTTTGCAACTTTTACATGCTTTTGGCAACTTTTTATACTATTTTTGGGACTATCATATTGATCCAGTACACAGTACCAGTTCCTGTTTGTTGCATGTTTTTTCTTTCGTAGAAAATCGATATCAAACGGATCCAAACGGGATAAAAACTTACGGACACTATTTTCGGAATATATGTGATTTTTGGGAAAAAGAGTCAACGCGAGATGATGCCCGAGGGGCCCACAAGGACTGGAGGCGCGCCCCTCATCCTTGTGGCCACTCCGTACGGCGGTTGGTGCCCTTCTTCTGGCGCAAGAAAGCTAATATTCGGATAAAAGTTGTGTTAAAATTTCAGCCCAATCGGAGATACGGATCTTCGGGAATTTAAGAAACAGTGAAAGGGCAGAATCTAGGAACATGGAAATAGAAGGAAACACACACACACACACACACATATAGATAGATAGAGAGAGAGAGAGAGAGAGAGAGAGAGAGAGAGAGAGATCCAATCTCGGAGGGGCTCCCGCCCCTCCGCCGCCATGGAAGCCAAGGACCAGAGGGGAAACCCTTCTCCCATCTAGGGGGAAGGTCAAGGAAGAAGAAGGAGAAGGGGGGCTCTCTCCCACTCTCTCCCGGTGGCGCCGGAACGCTGCTGGGGCCATCATCGTGCCAACGATCTACACCAACAACTTCACCGCCGTCATCACCAACTCTCCCCCCCCTCTATGCAGCGGTGTAACACCTCTTCTCCACGCTGTAATCTCTACTTGAACATGGTGCTCAACGCTATATATTATTTCCCAATGATGTATGGCTATCCTATGATGATGCAAGTAGAAAGCTCCGGTAGTTGATAGATTTTGGGTGGTTCTTCAACCATTGGTTTAGTAGGTACAACTAATTTTTTTGGTATTTTTCGTTTCCTACCCATAACTAAGGATAGAAAACAACTTAGAACAGAAAATAAAAACTACTTAGTGATAAAGCAAATAAGCACGCACGAGAATATTCACCCCACGCTATTGCTCCCCGGCAACGGCGCCAGAAAAGAGGTCTTGATAACCCACAACTATAGGGGATCAGTTGTAGGCTCTTTCGATAAGTAAGAGTGTCGAACCCAACGAGGAGCAAAAGTAGAACAAATATTCCCTCAAGTTCTATCGACCACCGATACAACTCTACGCACACTTGACGTTCGCTTTACCTAGAACAAGTATGAAACTAGAATTACTTTGTAGGTGTGATAGGAAAGATTTGCAAGATAATAAAGAGCACGTAAATAAAAACTAGGAGCTGTTTAGATAAAGAAACAACTAAGTTAGTTTTAGTAGAGAGCTTTTTGTCACAAGAAAGTTATTTGTCCCTAGGCAATCAATAACTAGACCGGTAATCATTATTGCAATTTTATATGAGGGAGAGGCATAAGCTAACATACTTTCTCTCCTCGGATCATATGCACTTATGACTGGAACTCTAGCAAGCATCCGCAACTACTAAAGATCATTAAGGTAAAACCCAACCATAGCATTAAAGTATCAAGTCCTCTTTATTCCCATACGTCATAACCCACTTATCCGTGTTTGTGTTTCTATCACTCACGCAACGCACACAATAAGCAAACCATGAACATATTGCAAACCCTATAGCGGGGATCCCTCACGCTTGCGCGACACGGAGAGCACCATAGGACAGTACCAATAATAAAACATGCAACTCAAACCAATCACGGTCATCAATTAACCCATAGGACAAAATGGATCTACTCAAACATCATAGGATAGCCATACGTCATTGGGAAATAATATATAGCATGGAGCGCCATGTTTAACTAAAGATTACAGCAGGGAGAAGAGGTGTTACACCGCTGCATAGAGGGGGAGAGAGTTGGTGGTGACGGCGGCGAAGTTGTTGTAGATCGCTGTCGGTGTCAAAACCGGCGGATCTCGGGTAGGGGGTCCCGAACTGTGCGTCTAAGGCGGATGGTAACAGGAGGCGGGGGACATGATGTTTACCCAGGTTCGGGCCCTCTCGATGGAGGTAATACCCTACCTCCTGCTTGATTGATCTTGATGATATGAGTATTACAAGAGTTGATCTACCATGAGATCGTAGAGGCTAAACCCTAGAAGTCTAGCCTATATGACTGTATCCATTTCCGGACTAAGCCCTCCGGTTTATATAGACACCGGAGGGGACTAGGGTTGTACAAAGTTGGTTACAGAGAAAGGAATCTTCATATGTGGTCGCTAAGCTTGCCTTCCACGCCAAGGAGTGTCCTATCCGGACACGGAAGATAGTCTTTGGTCTTGTATCTTCACAGCCCATTAGTCCGGCCCATGTTCAACAGGCCGGACGCCCGAGGACCCCTTAGTCCAGGACTCCCTCAGTAGCCCCTGGACCAGGCTTCAATGATGAGGCGTCCGGTGCGCAGATTGTCTTCGGCATTACAGGGCGGGTTCTCCTTTCCGAATACTCCAAGATAGTCTTCGGACGCAACGAACGTGTCCGGATCTGCAACACAAGTACCACACACACAGCCGTAGAGAGTATAATATTTCACGAGTCCCATCCGCTGACAACTTTTCGCAAGATGACATCACGCCTGCTCGGTCATTATTTCGAACCGTTTTCGTCTGCCGTTCCGCGTTTTGAGATGTGGTTTCCATTGGCACGTCTTGTCAAAGCAGAGACCGTGTCCCCTTATTGCGGGATTCTTATCAATACGGGCGTGGGTAACCCAACAGTGCCGTTTACACAGCCCTTGGGAATAGGCGAGTTTTAAGGCGAGTGGGGAGGCGTTCGATATTCACCGCCTTTATAAAGGGATAAGGATTCTTCTTCTTCACCCACGCCTTCTTTGCCCTTCCATTCTCGAGCTCCAGCGCCCAAGTTCTCGTCTCTTCCAACCCGAGCAGGCTCTCAACCATGTCCGGCTCTGGAGGGCAAGGCAAGTGAATGGCCTCCTCTGTCACGGGGAAGGACATCGCCGAGCTTCGGGAGGCCGGGTATCTGGCGAAGGAGATCGCCGACCGGCTTCCGGCCAAGGGACAAGTCGTCCCCACACCAAAACCCAACGAGAGGGTGGTGTTCCTCCCTCATTTCGTCCGCGGACTAGGGTTTCCACTCCACCCTTTCGTCCGCGGACTTATGTTCTATTATGGGCTAGATTTCCATGATCTAGCCCCGAACTCTTTCCTCAACATCTCGGCATTCATTGTCGTGTGCGAGGCTTTCCTCCGCGTCCAGCCCCACTTCGGTCTGTGGCTTAAGATCTTCAACGTGAAGCCGAAGGTGGTGGATGGCCAACACGCGGAGTGCGGAGGAGCCATGGTTAGCAAGATGCCCAATGTCACATGGCCCAAAGGCACGTTTGTGGAGACTGTCAAGGAGTGGCAGAAGTTGTGGTTCTATATCACATAGCCCCGCGACGCCACCTGGGCCGCGGCTCCCGAATTCAAGTCCGGGGCTCCAATGCGACTGACCTCCTGGATGGAGAAGGGCCCAAATTGGTCTTCGTCGGACGAGCTGATGGCACTGTAAACGCGCATCCAAAGCATGGTGGACAAAAACATCAAGCTCGTCGACGTGATCCAGGTTATGCTAGTTCGCCAGATCCTCCCCTGCCAAAGCCGAACTTCCCCTCTATGGGAATTTGATCCGGAGAAGCACCAGACCTTGGTGAGGCTCTTCGGCACCACTGACGAAGACGCCTGGAAGCTGCTCTTCAAGGGCGACAAGAAGCCGCCGGCCATAGACTCGGATCGTGGGCACGATCTTGCCCACGCCGCTAGCGCCGTAAGTCCTTCACATCTCAAGGCATACTCTCTACCTGCTTGTCCAAGGAGGGTAACTAAACTTTGCTAATTTATCCTTTCAGGAATGGACGGAGAAAGCGGAGCGAATTCACAGTTCGGCTCCACTGCCCGAAGAACCAGTCATCCCGCTTCTGGCGAAGATGCTGGTCCCGGTGCCCTAGCAGCCGCCGGAGAAGAAGGCCAAGGGGGGCCGGGGTGGCCCCCGCCGCAAAGGCACTTCGGACGTGATGTCCGAAGACAAGACTCACTCCTCTGCCGCCGAAGATGACAATGAGGAGGAGGAGGAAAGCAACCCTCCCCCTGATGGGGGAAGGAAGAAGAGGGCGGCCTCCACAAATCTAGAGGCGGAGGCGCCCAAGAAGGGGAAAGGCTCCCTCGCGGATAAAACCGCGTGGGACATCGACAGCAGTCCGGAGCGACGCCCGCGGAGCAAGCCCCTGGCCGCATCGTAAGTACTGACAGACTCGTACTCGCCCGTGTACCCGGCTTTTCCTCCTTATTGCACTACTAGGAAAAAGGCTACTAGCAGCGCGGGTAAAATGGCTATTAGCAGCGCGAGTACCTGCGCTACTAGTATCGCGCTACAGCTAATAGTTAGTAGTAGCGTGGGTTAAACCCGCACTACTACTAACTCCCACGCTACTGCTATTTCGTACCCGCGCCACTACTAACGAAATAGTAGTAGCGTGTCCATACTATCAGCGCTACTAGTATCCTAAATACTAGTAGCGCGCAGTTTTTTCCCACGCCACTACTAACTAATTTATATTTAAAAAAAATAAAATCCACCAATTCCATTTTATGCATACAGTTCCCAGTAAACACAATAGTGAGCATTGCTGGGCTCCTATTTCATGGTTAACCGGAAACCGAAGCAAATAAATCAGCCAAAAAACCTCATTATGCATTGCTACTCACAAATGACCACTTCAAAGAACATGCAAGTATCTATGTCATTAATAGTTGCAAACATAAGTTTCTTTTTACTACAGTTGTTGTATGTACTATCACACAGTTCCTCATTCCGTTCTCACTCAATAATAAGAAAAATGAAAAGAAAAGATAGAGATAATCTGCCGCAATTGCACTTCAGTGTCATGGATTCAGTCTGCCGCTTCAATATCTCATTATCCTGCAGCACTCTGTCGCTATCTTCTACCTATGAATAAAAACAGACCTTGTCAGAGAAGCAAATGTGAAACCTTATTACAACATGTATGCTAAGTCGCTAACCCATAGAGACACCTAGAACAAATGTGAAAACTTTCCATGTTGCCGAGTAAGTATATGAGCACCCCTCAAAACATTAATTAGCAAGTACTTGACACATACAAACTTGTACAGAAAAAATAACACTTCCGAATTTAATTGGCTTCAAAGATTGCAAGGAAGGCATACTGATGAGCTGCAATGCAATCTTCAATGTTCAGTACTTGTACACGCTATGCTCCTGCGGTGCAACCCCTAGCTCATGTGGCTTCACAAAGTCTACATTGTATAGGACATTTTTTAGCAAAGGGTGAAACTGCATACATATACATCTCAAATCATATGTAGTATGTGTCTAGTCATCCTACGATTGCCCGAGCTCATAACTGTATTTCTTATAAACACTTTAGACATGTTCAGGAAACACATGTAGTTAACGACAAGTGTACATATCACCCATTTTATAGGTTCAAAGACAGATAACAAAAATTAACTAGACAAAGTTAGATGACAGTGAAGCTTAAAGCTGCAGTAAGAAATATTAGGGGGAAGCTTTAGTTAAACGAAGTTAAAAGACAGATATTTTCTAGTGTTTCTAAGACAGTGACCTTGTCAAAAACACGTTTCTGCATTTTAATTAGGGGGGAGCTTTAGTTCTAAAATACTGGAACTGTGACTGAAAGATCATATATCTCTACTACCTAAAAAGAACGTAACGTTCCCTCTCCCCTCTTACGTCGCCCACCCTTCGTCCATCCTTCTCTCGTACGACCCCCACCCCACCATCGGTTTTCTTTCTTCCCTTCACCGGTTTTCTTTCTGCTGGTTCCTATTTGCCGGTTTTATTCACATCTGGCTGGACAGACTCACTCTATTTTTTTTGGCAACCAGATAATTCATGTATGGTAACCAATCTTTTGTTTGGTAATACAAACGCGATCAGTATATATATGGTAATGAATATCCTCTATGGTAATGCAATAAACTTAATGAAGGTCATCAATTTCCTTTCTTCTTTCAACCAATCGGTAAACAAATCAGAAGGAGGCAATCACATACATGTATGGAAGATAATCGCGGAGACCGCGCGTGACATGCAGGAAGAAATTGTTGAGATCCGCGGAAAAGAAGGGAAAAATCTCTAGGCCGCTCGCACTCCCCCATCAACGGCCCTGCACATGCACTCCCGATTTGGATTTTCTAAAATCGTGATTCACATATATCTTTCTTATCCATATGGCCGATCCTTGTGGGCACGTTTCATCTATAGACGCGGGGGACCGGACGGCAGCCGGGACGGGCTCGCCGGTGTACCGCACCTCAAGGCCGTCCTTCTCAACATGCTGCGCCACGACCGCCCGCCATGTCCGTAGCACCCGCTGAGGTGAGCTCCTTGCATTCGCATACGTGCATTAGCAACAAACAAAGCAGAGAGATCACCAATAAAAAGGCAGCAGCAGCAGCTACTGTTGCAAGAGCAAGACAGGACAACGAGAGCATGTGACTCCAATTAGAGATTCAGATAAGAACATCCTGCAGTAGTGGACAGTCCTTATCTTCTCAGATCATGCTGATGTTGCACATGAGAAATTATAAGGGGGGAGCACAGATTCAGGTGGTGAAACGGTTAAGGAGTACAAGCTCAAGACATTCAATGATTCAAGGCATGCACTAATGTTCAGAATTGCCACACATTCCAGTATGTTGATATGTATAACTTGTAAATTGTGATCATATGCCATGGGCACTGTTGATGGGATTTCGTACGGGACTGCCAGGGGCAAGCAAGGTAATCTTCTTTCCTATGATATGATTTTTATTTCTTGTTCCTCCGTCTATCTAAACGACTAAGAGATGTTCAATGAAATGACTCTACATGTTGCAGTTAAGAGTATAACATAGTTGTTTCTCCAAGGGCCGTTGGCCGAACTTTATTAGATGGGAAAGAAGTACAAGCTGGTTAGCAGTCTAGGTGCACTAGAAGTGAAAACCAGAGGATGTTGTTGTTCTCTTTATATTCAGTAGAGGCTCACCTTACTTCGATGTGCTAGCTCAAGGGAGAAAAACGAACATGGATAAAGGAGCCCACTTCGTAGAAGTTAACTCATAATTTACTCCTGAGTCCTTACTACTAATGGATTCGTGATATCATTGCATTGACCACATAACATCATGTTGTACTACTCTGTATTTAGAGTCATCATTCCACGCATCTTTGATTATTTTTTGTAAATAAGAAATTTAATATGCAGTCACCTGCACCACAGTCGTTCCATTTGCAAATTAGACATACAGTACACTTCATCTCCCAAGATATGTGAGACCATTTATAGATCTACCAAGTTTAGAAAAAATATGGTGTGCAAGCGAGGTAGACGGCAATACGAGGATGTATGTGCCGGTGTTAGAAAAACACAAGCAACTATTCCCTCTGTGACGTAATATAAGACATTTTTGACATTATCGTAGTGTGAAAAAATATCTTGTTATAGAGGGAGTAGAACTCAATCTTGGGGTTTCATGGCCCGCTCATATTTTGTCCATATAAAAATGGGATTGATGGATGCATTACATTTTATATTTGCTTTCAGACGAAATGTTTATGAACAAGACATGATTCGGCAAGATGTGCGTAAGGGTTGTAAAGGTATATATTTGCCATGATTGTACTAAACTATTAGAATATTTATGCCCCGTTACAATGCACGGGCAATTACCTAATGATATAATGATATATGTAAGTCATCATTGATACTGAACCACACAAAAGTGACTTGCCAGGAAAAAAGAAATCAATAATTCCACCTTATGTGCATGAGAATCCTAACGATATATGTTAGACATGATTGGTATTTAACTACTAGAATGTGCCCCGTTGCAACGCACGGGCAATTTCCTAGTACTATTAGAAAAACAGACCAAAATCCTCGCAGAAAAAAACAGACCAAAAAAATTAACTTCCTACTTACAGTGGCAAGAAAATCTTATATGAATGTGTTATAATAAATAATGCTAACCATGAAGTCTTCTTCCATATAACAAAGGAGTGACGAAAACAAAAAACCTATAATTCAAGTACGACATGCAGTTAGTTAATTATTTGCATGTCAACAGTTCTAACGTCTAGCTACAGATCTTCAAAGTAAAGATTGTGAACTCTATTAGACATGATTATATCAATTAGACCAAATAGAAAATAATTCAATATGTTGTATATCCATTAAACGAAGTTTAATCTATCTTCTGATTATTAGTGTTTCAGTTAGGTGATTAGTCCTTCTACGGCCGCCGGTTAATAGGTGAGCCATGACTTTTTACAGTAAAAAATGCAAAGGAAATAACATGTTACTCCATTGATCTAACTAGTAGTGAATGAGCTAGTGTAGGTTACTCCATTGAATGAACCCAGCTGGTGTATATATATGGACGCAGCCACCACCAGTGGATACAGGTTCTAGTCAAATCAGACTCACCTATTAACCGACTTGGACTACAAATTCCCAATCCTGGTATTATACTCCTACCAACGCAGCTAGATAGCTAGGACAAGTCCTAGTCGGACTCAAGTTAGTATTTTTCCTAATCTAATTATACGGCCACGTTGATCACACCTTACTAATTCTGGCCGGACACTAGTAACACAAGAAAAGCAAATCGACTCAAGCTAGTTTTCCTAGACTACTACACCGATGTAGATTTGTAGACTAATAAGTTTGGATTAAGCTAACAATGTTTACTGCTACTGTACGCAGCCAGGGTAATGACCAGACTTCATGCATGAGTACTTCACAGATAAGCAAGCAAGCATATGTGTACATAGACACAGAACAGGAGTAACCGCCACTTAATTTGCTGATCCATTACTAACAGTTAGTTTACTCTGTTCTGTCAGGTGAGGCTCTCTGGAATACAGTTGCAGAAAGCAGAGTTTATCTAAAACAGGGGTAGGGGCTGTGGACGCCGCCAAATTCAGGTCTGATGGGTCTCTGCAGTTTGCCGGCGACGAAGACGAAGCGGAAGGCGAGGAGGAGCTGTGTGCCATTCCCGTTCCCATTACCATCTTGACGCGGGAACAAGAAGGTCTTCTCCCACCACGCCTGAGCATGAGCAGCATTGCAACTTTTGCAAGGGACGACTCCGCCGGAGGGAGCAGCCACCGTCACCGTGGCGGCAGGAGCAGGCAGGGTAGCAGAACCCACAGCAGTGGCATCCGTGGCATCAGCAGCAGCATCTGCACCTGCAGTAGCGTCTTTAGGAAGAGAGCAGAACATGGCGGTTTGCTGCAGTTCCTCGCCCCCTCCTCCTCCTTCCACCTGCAGGTGCAGGCCATTGCCGGCGGGAGCGGGAATAACCAGCACATGGTGCCTCCCGCCGTCGCGGTTTTTTGGGCGGGGCGTGTTGAGATGGTCGGCATCGTCGCCGTCCGGCACGGCAGGGCCGGATTCTAATTCTTGGCGCGGGTTGATCTGGGACTGGGAGGGATGGTGCGGGCGACGGATGCAGGGGAGAAGGAGAGGGAGAGGCTGGGGATCGCCGGTGGGGAGGTCGCCGGGGTGGTGGGCGGCGGCGTGGGATGGGAGGGAGACGAGGGGTGAATCGGGAGAAGAGAGGAGGGGATCTGGATCGAGGGTTGGGTGTTTTTTTAGACAAACAGTGGTGGGTGGAGTGGGACGGTTGGTGGGGTGGATCGGGGGTGGGTGGTGTGGGAATATACTAGTAGCGTGGGCATCTGACCTGCGCTACAGCTATTCACAAAGTAGTAGCACAGGTTTATAACCCTCGCTACTACTATGGCATGTCCCGGGGGGGCACGGCAGAGACCACTTAGTAGTAGCGAGGGTTAAAAATTCGCGCTACTACTATCAACTTAGTAGTAGCGAGGGGTAAAAACCCGCGCTACTACTATCAACTTAGTAGTAGCGAGGGGTTAAAACCCGCGCTACTAGTAAGTAGCAGTAGCGAGGGGTATAAACCCGCGCTACTAGTAAGCGTCTGTGTATAAACTTTTCCCTAGTAGTGTTGTATTAACATGGTTAATTGTGCAATTGCAGTCCGGCCCATGACAGCTCTCAGCGATCCTCATCAAGAGGTTCGTTGGATTCAAGGGCGATGGCCAGCGCGTCACCGCCGATCGCTTACTCTCCCACGGCCAAGGGCGACACCGAGGTGATGTCGCGAAGGACTTTCCCAAGCTAGGGAGTGTCTCAGGAGGCTGTCAGGGTGGCGCCAGAGGGCGAAACCTCGGCCGCCGGACACATGGGGGAGCAGTCCCCCATGGAGACTGGCGATGGGGCCGTACTCAGTTCGGCCCCCGTCCGGATACGGTTCCGGAGACCTACACGGTTCCGGAGTCCGGCGTGCAGTCTCCTTTGAAAGACGGAGGTGTCGCTATCCCACCGGTGACCTCTGTTCAACCAGGGGCACCGGACAATTTTCTGAAAGCGCTGCGAGGCGCTTCCATTGTGAAAGAACACCGTATCCTTATGGGTACGGTGATTGAGAGGGTTCAGTACGTCAAGAGCGGACTGACCGAAGCCTGCAGCGGCCTGCTGACAGGTTTTGAGGTAAGCGACGCAAAGGAGAAAATCCCCATATAGGCAATAGCCCCTGAGAAACTGTCCGATGTTCAGAAAGCAAAACCGGACAGAGGGTCGTTTTTGCAGGAAACTAACTAAATGTGTCTTGTATGAATGAGCAGGCGTCGTTGCTGGCCGCGACCTCACATGCTGCCGAAGTCTCCAGACTAAAGCAGAGACTGGAGCGGGCCGAGGAGGAGCTCGGCCAAGCGAGGAAGCAGCTAGCGGACCAGCAAGGTATTTGATGACTCGCTATATATTCGGAAAGAATAAATGATGTGTATTGACCATAGCGTTATGATATGTCTAGGAGCGACGACCGAGGTCGAGGCCCTTAAAAAGGCCCTGGCCGAAGCTGAGGAGAAAGCTGCCAAGGAGCAATCCGCCCGTAAGAAGCTCAAGGCCAGGGTCAACGAGGTCCAGCAAGAGCTCTAGGATGTTGTGAAGAAATGCGAGGCCTTGGAGTGCGATGTTTCGGCTCAAGAGGCCGAACTCGCCAAGGCCCGCCAAAGCGCGGAAGAAGCCCGGGTTGAGGCCCAGGGCGCCCTCCAGGAGATCCAGGAGGCCAGGAAGATCGCGGCGGGTAAGGCGTTTAGTATGCAAAGAAAGTATGTGAAGAAGCAGTATGTCTTACTAACCCGGATTCGCAGTTCTTCAGGGGCGTTTACGGATTTGCCGCGCAGTGTGTCAGACGCTGCGGAGTTCTTCCGAGCCGAAGAAGGGAGCTCAACGGAGAAGCTGTTCTGGTCGCAATACCTTGCGCCGGAACATCCAGTGCCCTTCACCGATCAGCTAAAGTAGCTGGTCGAGCTGCATAGGGTGGCCAAACTGGCCATGAAGGATTTAATAATCCGGCTGTGGCCTGCCGAAGCTATACCCGGCAGTTACTTCAGACTCGTGAAGCGGCTAGTGAACGCCTGTCCTCGGCTGGACGTCATCAAGCGGTCGGTCTGCATCGAGGGCGCGCGCATGGCCTTCGCTCGTGTCAAGGTCTGGTGGGCGAACATGGACGCCGTCAAGCTCGTGACCGAAGGGCCGCTTGAGGGCAAGGAGCACCGCACACCAGAGCGATATTTTGAAGACATCCTGGAGGGGTCTCGCATTGTAGCAAAGCAATGTGCGAAAGACATTATCTTTGAATGAATACATTCATGTTGTCTCTGCCATGTATGATGAAACAAAGTTGTTATGTAATATAATTTTTGTTATGTTTAAAAAAAAATTACCTCCTGTGTGGCCGTTTTGTATGAAATCTGAGAGTTGGCCAGTCATCGGCTTCTGCCCCCACGTAGGTAGTACGGGGGTGTTCGGGATGGAATCTAAAAACTCTTGATCCAATTGTTTGGTCCTTGAAGGAGGTGTTTAGCGCAACGAACCAGGCAATTGGACTATGCGGCTTTAGCACTCTCACTTAGCCATAGGAGTTTGACAATAAAAATGTGGGCGCAGCCCCTAGTATCCGAACTAGAATGCTATAAGCGCATAATCGGGTAGGTATCGATCTTTCACGTCATGTGGAAAATATCTCTAACGATTTGAAACCTCCGAAGAGCTGGCCGGCTCTCGCCGCATCATGGCAGTCCGTTTTCGGCTTTCTCTACTGAGGTGCTCCTTCGGGTAAACCAGGGCACAATCGTAGTAGTGCTCCCTTTACTACCTTAGCCGATATAGCGGAACGTAAGGTAGCAAGCACAGGAGCCGGGCAACCCAACTATTGACCAAAGACATGATTCGGAGCCAATGCATATAGTGCTAAATTCGGGGTGCCGAACCATACTGTAAAAAGTATTCGGACTTTGTTGCCATGGTGTGGGGCGCTATGAAGCCCCTGGTAAATTGAAACGTACCACAGTGTACGGGTGCTATCTGATAAGCTTATTAATAGTAAAAAAGGAAAATACAAAAGGAGCAAAAGCAATAAGCAGGGGCCCTAAAATTTGGGCCGCAAACTGTTTCCATTATGATTTGATTAATACGTCAAAGCGCATTGATACAAGTAGTGCGATAAGCAACGGGCTATTTGACATGCCACGACCAAGGGAGAGCTGCGCGTGGGCCCCTGGAGACAGGTAGAGTGGTTGTTTAAGAAACCACTTAGAAATTCCCCTCTACGTCCAAGCTGACTGTCGGCTTGGTGTATTTGTCCTTTGAAATGACATGCGATCAAGTCGTCAGGGAAGGCCTCTGGAAAAGAAACCTGAAAAGCAGAAAAGAAAAAGTGAAAGTATATGTGTCCGGGAGCGGTCAAGCCGTATTGTGGATCACAAGTTAGTTATGCCTCTGCCTGTCCCCATGGTATTTTGAGTGCGTAGTTATGTACGCGCGGTGCAAATGCCGCCACTTCATTGGGACTGGGACGGAGGCCAAATTGCTAGTCGAGCTCTTGACGAGCCGGGCTGTCCTGCTGAAGAGTAGTCCGGACCCTCTTGATAGTGTCCGGGGGCTCGGCCGCCGAATTAAGGCCTTGCTTGAAAAGGCCGCTTTGTACTTCTGCTGCTAAGGCAGCGGTGTGCTCCTCGGTACGGAGGGAGCGTTCCGTATTTCCATTAACTGTTATGACGCCGCGTGGTCTGGGCATCTTGAGCTTGAGGTAAGCATAATGAGGGACCGCATTGAATCGAGCGAATGCGCTTCGTCCGAGCAGTGCGTGGTAGCCGCTGCAAAAAGGGACGATATCGAAGATTAGCTCTTCGCTTCGGAAGTTGTCCGGAGATCCAAAGACAACCTCTAGCGTAGTTGAGCCCGTACAATGGGCCTCTACCCCTGGTATGACTCCTTTAAAGGTAGTCTTTGTGGGCTTAATCCGTGATGGGTTAATGCCCATTTTGCGCACTGTATCTTGATAGAGCAGGTTCAGGCTACTGCCGCTGTCCATAAGGACTCGCGTCAGGTGGAATCCGTTAATTATTGGGTCAAGGACCAATGCGGCTGAATCGCCATGACGGATACTGGTCGAATGACCCCGTCGATCAAATGTGATCGGGCATGACGACCATGGATTAAATTTTGGGGCGACTGGCTCTATCGCATAGACGTCCCTGAGCGTGCGCTTGCGCTCCCTCTTGGGGATGTGTGTAGCATATATCATGTTCACTGTTTTGACCTGGGGGGGCTTCTTTTGTCCCCCTGTGTTCGGTTGCCGGGGCTCCTCGTCATCGTCCTTGCTTTGCGATCCCTTTTCTTTGTTCTCGGCATTTAACTTGCCGGCCTGTTTAAAAACCCAACAACCTCTGTTGGTATGATTGGCTGGTTTGTCTGGGGTGACATGGATCTGGCACGGACGATCGAGTATGCGGTCCAGGCTGGATGGTCCCTGATTGTTTCTTTTATATGGCTTCTTCCGCTGACCGGACTTGGAACCACTGAATCCGGTGTTACTGTCGTGTCATCGGTGTTGTCACCATTGCTTCGGCGTTTGTGTCTGCTGCGTCGGAGCTTGCCGTCGCTATTTTTGACCTCGGGGGTGCCCGTTTCGCTTTCTGTGTTTTTGCTACGAGCCAACCAGCTATCCTCACCCGCACAAAAGCGGGTCATGAGTGTCGTGAGGGCTACCATGGACTTCGGCTTTTCCTGGCCGAGGTGGCGGGTGAGCCATTCGTCACGGATGCTATGTTTAAAGGCCGCTAGGGCTTCGGCGTCCGGACAGTCGATGATCTGGTTCTTTTTAGTTAGGAACCTAGTCCAGAATTTCCTGGCTGACTCTCTAGGCTGTTGAACTATGTGACTTAAGTCATCGGCGTCTAGTGGCCGGACATATGTACCTTGGAAGTTGTCAAGGAAGGCTTCTTCCAAGTCCTCCCAGCTGCCAATAGAATTTTCAGGCAGACTGTTTAACCAGTGCCGAGCTGGCCCTTTGAGTTTTAGTGGGAGGTATTTGATGGCGTGAAGATCATCTCCGCGGGCCATATGGATGTGGAGAATAAAATCCTCGATCCATACCGCAGGATCGGTTGTTCCATCGTATGATTCGATGTTTACGGGTTTAAACCCTTCTGGGAATTCATGATCCATTACTTCGTCAGTGAAGCAGAGAGGGTGTGCGGCGCCTCTATATCGGGCCGCATCGCGACGTAGCTCCGATGGAGTCCGTCTATGGTTTTCGGCCCGGGCGTGACTAGGTTTGTCACGTCCGAATAGGTAGCCGTCGTCGCGTGTCAAGGCATGTCCTCGCGATCCATAGATCGACCTTGTGTGTCCTGCTCTACTATCCAGGTCTTGCCGAAGGTCATATGTGTAACCCCGAGCTGTTTTGTCCCTGCCTTTACGGCGAGGTAAGGCGGTCTGGTGTTCGGCTTGAGTTGCCGCTTTATCCCGACCGCGTGGTGGTCGGTCAGCCGCATTGCGCGATGATGGTACGGGCTCCGGTGCCTCGTCATCGAACTGAGGTAATAGTTTGCGCTTCGGGTAACTTTTGGCTGGGCGCTTAAGGCTGTATTCTTCGGCTGCCAGGACATCAGTCCATCTATCGTTGAGCAAATCTTGATCAGCTTGAAGCTGTTGCTGCTTCTTTTTCAGGCTTCTTGCAGTGGCTATTAGCTGACGCTAAAGCGTTCTTGCTCGAGAGGTTCCTCAGGCACGATGAAATCCTCGTTGCCAAGGCTCACCTCATCCTCGGAGGGTGGAAGATAAGTGATGCCCTCCGAGTTGTCGTCTATGGCCTGTTCGTCAGGGCTAACTTGCCCATCTTCCCGATCGTCCTGTTCGGCCGTTTGTTCGTCGGGATCTTCTCTGTCTTCGGCAACGTCCGGAGTGTGATCATCTCCTGTGTCGGTGTTGTTGTCCTTGCTGCGGCGGGATTTAGAGCGGCGCCACTGACGCCGGCGCTTTGGTTGTGTCTTGGGAGGCTCGTCCTCGACTGGCTTTTCCTTGTCCTCACCGCTATTCTCTTTGGGTGTATCCACCATGTATACGCCGTACGAAGAAGTGGCCGTCCAGCGTCCGGTAAACGGCGGGTTTTGGACATGCTCCTCCTCTGCATCGTCGTCCATACCGTTGATGTCTTTGGAGCCGTAATCGAGCATGTCGGTTAAGTCCTCGACAGTGGGTATGTAGTGGGTAGCGGGTGGGAAGCGAAATTCCCCATCATCAGCCTCCAGTACGAACCGGACATAGTTCGGCTGTGAGTCCCCCGCTAAGGACAGATTTTTTAATGAGTTCAGCACGTCGCCTAGAGGCGAGTGCCAGAAGATGTCTGCGGTGCTAAATTCGACGATCGATGACTGATCCAGCTTGACATGCGCGGTCACACATGGTTTGGAACTTATGGCCGGAAACGAGTTCGAGGTTCCGGAGACATCGATATCACCCGAAGTTAGGGCTGTGTGCTGCTCCAATGCCACGGGGTCTGCAGCTTCCGTGGCGGGGTTGAGCTTCCCGTCCTCGGATGGCGCGGTCTGCTCCGGATCTAAGGCCGGAGCGGTTACAGGTGCAATTTCCTGAGTATGGTCCAACGACAGATTTAAATCATGTTCATCGTAGGGATAGGGAGCGGCAGACGTGGTCTCGAATCCGTCAAAGATCAAGTCTCCGCGGATGTCCGCGACGTAGTTCAAGCTCCCAAATCTGACCTGATGGCCAGGGGCGTAGCCGTCGATCTGCTCCAGATGGCCAAGCGAGTTGGCCCGCAGTGCGAAGCCGCCGAACACGAAGATCTGTCCGGGGAGGAAGGTTTCCCCTTGGACAGCATCATTGTTGATGTTTGAAGAGGCCATTGAACCTTTTGGGGACGGCACAGTGGAACTCTCAATGAAAGCACCAATGTCGGTGTAAAAACCGGCGGATCTCGGGTAGGGGGTCCCGAACTGTGTGTCTAAGGTCGATGGTAACAGGAGACGGGGGATACAATGTTTACCCAGGTTCGGGCCCTCCCTATGGAGGTAATACCCTACTTCCTGCTTGATTTATCTTGATGAATATGAGTATTACAAGAGTTGATCTACCACGAGATCGTAATGGCTAAAACCCTAGAAGTCTAGCCTATATGACTGTATCTGTTTCTGGACTAAGCCCTCCGGTTTATATAGACACTGGAGGGGACTAGGGTTGTACAAAGTCGGTTAGAGAGAAAGGAATCTTCATATGTGGTCGCCAAGCTTGCCATCCATGCCAAGGAGAGTTCTATCCGGACACGGGAGAGAGTCTTTGGTCTTGTATCTTCACAGCCCATTAGTCCAGCCCATGTTCAACAGGCCGGACGCCCGAGGACCCCTTAGTCCAGGACTCCCTCAATCACCGGCATGATGATTGCCCCGGCGGTGTTCCGGCGCCACCGGGAGAGAGGGGAAGAGATCCCCCTCCTTCTTCTTCTTCCTTGACCTTCCCCTAGATGGGAGAAGGGTTTCCTCTCTGGTCCATGGCCTCCATGGCGGCGGAGGGGCGGGAGCCCCTCCGAGATTGGATCTCTCTCTCTCTGTTTCCTTCTGTTTCTGCGCTCCCAGATTCTGGCCTTTCACCGTTTCTTAAATTCCCGGAGATCCTTAACTCCGATTGGGCTGAAATTTTAACACGAATTTTATCCGGATATTAGCTTTCTTGCGGCGAAAGAAGGGCACCAACCGCCTTAAGGAGTGGCCACAAGGACCAGGGGCGCGCCCTCCATCCTTGTGGGCCCCTCGGGCATCGTCTCGTGTTGATTCTTTTTCCTAAAAATCACATATATTCAAAAATAATCTCCATAAGTTTTTATCCCGTTTGGACTCCGTCTGATATGGATTTTCTGCGAAACAAAAAACATGCAACAAACAGGAACTGGCACTAGGCACTGGATCAGTATGTTACTCCCAAAAATAGTATAAAAAGTTGCCAAAAGTATATGAAAGTTGTAGAATATTGGCATGGAACAATAAAAAATTATAGATACGACGGAGACGTATTATGCTTCACTTATATTTGTTAGAGCATGGGCATATCTTTTGTAGAAAGAATTAAACTCTCATGGTTCACTTATATCTATTTAGAGAGTTGAAAGGAATTGGTCATTCACATGGTTATTCATAAAATCCTACATAAAACTTGTAGATCACTGAATATGATATGTTTGATTCCTTGCAATAGTTTTGCGATATAAATATGGTGATATTAGAGTCATGCTAGTGGGTAATTGTGGATTGTAGAAATACTTGTGTTGAAGTTTGTGATTCCCGTAGCATGCACGTATGGTGAACCGTTATGTAACGAAGTCGGAGCATGATTTATTTATTGATTGTCTTCCTTATGAGTGGCGGTCGGGGACGAGCGATGGTATTTTCCTACCAATCTATCCCCCTAGGAGCATGCGCCTAATGCTTTGTTTCGATAGCTAATAAATTTTTGCAATAAGTATGTGAGTTCTTTATGACTAATGTTGAGTCCATGGATTATACACACTCTCACCCTTCCATCATTGCTAGCCTCTTCGGTACTGTGCATTGCCCTTTCTCACCTCGAGAGTTGGTGCAAACTTCGCCGGTGCATCCAAACCCCGTGATACAATACGCTCTATCACACACAAGCCTCCTTATATTGTAGCGACCAGACCTCAAATGGTCTGTGCTGCTGTGCACCAGTGTCATCCCTGGATCAGTAATGCTGACACGCACAGTACAAATGGAGGATTTATAACAGAGTAGCAATCACACACTTATTACATCGAATATCTCCAAAGAGATTAAGTATGACAAATATGGCTTAAGGCCATCTAAAAACGATAACAACGGAAGACTTGGAAGATAAGTGAGTCCATCAACTCCAGCGGCATCACTGAGTATAAGACCACGACCTAAGGCACCTTACTCGTTGTCTGAAAAGTCTGCAACATGAAACGTTGCAGCCCGAAAATGGGTCAGCACATGGAGTATGCTGGCAATGTAACACATAGAGAGTAATGAACAATAATAATGCTATACTACATGCATATAAGGCTGGTGGAAAGCTCTATGGTTAAGTTTTTGCGAAAAGCCAATTTTTCCCTACTGCAAAGGAATAAATTTTATTTAACTATCATGGTGGTTGTTAAACATTGAGAAGGTACCTCCAACTCAATCCCAATTAAGTGTCATCATTAACCCAGCAAAATTAATTAAAAGTAACATGGTGATGAGATTCAAATGATAATCCAGGTACTAGATACTCAAGTTGTCCATAACCGGGGACATGGCTAATCATGATTAGTTTGTACACTCTGCAGAGGTTTGCGCACTTTTCCCCACAAGACTCGATCGGCTCCGCTTGATTCTCGCACTGCATGATGTTTGAGAAACGGATGACCGAGACACAGTCTTTCAGGAACAATCACTCTTTACTCTGGGTGGACCGGTACACCTACTTTCCCCTACATCTGCTAGCCCACCTCTTCAAGAGATCATGTAACCTACTCAACTATGCTAGAGCCCATAATAGCTTGTGGCTGCACACGGAAGTTTCTAGCATGAATAATCTTATGATCCCTTTGAGCCTGGGTGGCGGTCCTTATACAAACAGACAACACTGGATTCTCCAGGTGCCTCAATCCACCCAGATGTGAGTTTTAGTTGCCACCTTAGGTAAACCATTATTAAAAATCTCACATCTGTCATGAATATCACTCAAACCCAATCCACGTCTACGAGCATAGCATGGCAATACAATAGCAACGTAGAAGTAACTCCCAAGGGTTTGATAAGAAAACAGGTAATAGGTACTACCTCAACTACTTCCCAATACCCACAATTTAATTAGATCCTAACCATGCAATGTTTGAGGAATAGAACTAATGCAATAAAACTGGGTATGGAAGGTACATGATCAAAGTGTTACTTGCCTTGCTGATGATCCGCGAAACCTAGCGATTCGAAGTAACAAGCGGCACACTCCGGATACTCTATCGCAAACAAACAAGCAGACAATCAGTACTCATCTAATGCACAGGTAAAACTCGAATGAAAGATCCAACCAGAAAGTTCAACTTAAGAACTCCGGTTTGCAAAAAGAATCAACTCGAACGAAGCAACGAAAGTCAAACGGTGAAAGAAACAAGCTTCGTTTACTAATCTGGATCTAGGTCAAATTTTACAGTAGCAAAAACTTGTTTGAGTAGGTTAAACGGAAAGAGAATTTTGAGACGGAACTCTAGGCGCTTGAATCGCCTGATTCCGATAAACGAGCGAAAAGTTAAACATAAACGAAGATTCGATCAGAAATCGAGATCTGAGATAATCGCGGAAAAATCCGACGAAAAGAAAAACGGACGAACGGTTAAAGAACGGACGTTCGTTAACAGAGAAAATCCGACGAACACGTTCGTTAAAACGAACGAGTCGGTGAACGTTCACGAAATAACAAAACCGAAAAAAACCGATCTAGGTTTTTTTTAAACGAACGTTTTTTTTAACAAAATCGGCAAAACGAGGCGAGGTATACCTCGTCGGGGCAGGGCTCCGGCGGGGCTCCGGCTAGCTCCGGCGAGGGGCGGCGAGGGTGGCGGGGCTCGGGGGGGTGTTCGGGGCGGCGAGGGGGCGGCTCCGGCGGCGGGGTTCGGCGAGCGGCGGCGGCGCAAGGCGGCGGCGGCGCGGGCTGCAGCGGGCGGCGGGGTGCGGCGGCGGGGTGAGAGGGAGGAGGCCAGGGGGGTATATAAGGGGGGAGGTGGCTTGGGGGAGGGGGCAAAGGCGGCGGCGGCTCCCGTGTCCGAGCCGGACTCCAATGGCGGCGGGCGACGTGCGTGGGGAGGAGACGACGGGCGGGCCGGCCTGGCTCGGCTGGGCCTCGGCCCAGTCGGGCGCGGGTTTTTTTTAAAACGTTCCGCCGAAAAATTCGTAGAAAAATAAATAAAAATCCAAAAAAGATAAAACAAATTTTCCCCGTCTAGTTAGAAAATTTAGAACAGGGTGAACATTTTTTTGACACAAAATAAATTTTTGAAAACATGCAATATTTTTTTTAATGCAATTAAAATTGCAAATAAAATCCGAATAAATTCCAATAAATGATTTTAACACTTTTCCTCCAATATTTCAATTGTTTTGGAGAAGTCATATTTTCTCCTCTCATTTATTTTAATAAGAAATATTTTTCGGAGAGACAAATAATTAAAACCAAAAATCCTCGTCTTATTATTTGATGAAAATCAAATATGAAAATTTGAGAAAATCCCCAACTCTCTCCGAGGGTCCTTGAGTTGCTTAGGATTTATCGAGGAGTTGTCAAAATGCAATAAAATATGATATGCAATGATGATCTATGTATAACATACCAAATTGAAAATTTGGGATGTTACAAACCTACCCCCCTTAAGATGAATCTCGCCCTCGAGATTCGGGTTGGCTAGAAAATAGGTGGGAGTGGTCCTTCCGTAGATCTTCCTCTCGCTCCCAGGTGGCTTCATCTTTCGTGTGGTGACTCCACTGGACTTTGCAAAACTTGATAACCTTACTGCGGGTAACTCGGCTGGCATACTCAAGAATCTTAACTGGTTTCTCCTCATAGGTCAAATCACTTTCCAGCTGAATTGCTTCCAGTGGCACAGTATCTCTCAGTGGTATCTCAGCCATCTCTGCGTGGCACTTCTTCAACTGGGAGACGTGAAATACATCATGAACTCCAGACAATCCTTCGGGCAATTCCAGCTTGTAGGCAACCTCTCCCATACGTTCCACAACTCTGTATGGTCCGATAAAACGGGGCGCCAACTTTCCCTTAACTCCAAAGCGCTTCACTCCTCGAAGTGGTGATACTCGAAGATAAACTCGGTCTCCGACTTCGTGAACTGTCTCCTTTCGTTTAGAATCAGCATAACTCTTCTGCCTGGACTGGGCTACCTTGAGCCTATTGCGAATCAACCTCACTTTCTGTTCAGACTCCTTAATCAGGTCTGGTCCAAACAACTGACGGTCTCCAACTTCGTCCCATAACAACGGTGTTCTACACCTCCTTCCGTACAAAGCTTCGAAAGGGGCCATCTTCAAACTGGTTTGATAACTGTTGTTATATGAAAACTCTGCATAAGGCAAATTGTCATCCCAACTAGATCCATAATCTAGTGCACAAGCTCTCAACATGTCCTCCAAAATCTGGTTGACTCTCTCGGTCTGTCCATCGGTCTGTGGGTGAAAAGCTGTACTAAATTCTAGCCTGGTTCCCAATGTTTCATGCAACTGCTTCCAAAACTTCGAGGTAAATTGGGTTCCTCTGTCTGATACAATGGTCCTTGGAACTCCATGCAAACATACGATCCTGGTCATGTATATCTTTGCCAACTTAGCACTGGTGTAAGTGGTCTTCACTGGAATAAAATGAGCCACTTTCGTCAAACGGTCGACTACAACCCATATAGAGTCATAGCCTGAGCGAGTCCTGGGTAATCCTGTGATAAAATCCATGCCTATTTTATCCCACTTCCATTCGGGTATCGACAATGGTTGTAGCAATCCTGCTGGTTTCTGATGCTCTGCCTTCACTCTCTGACACACATCACAAACTGCTACGTATTCTGCAATATCCTTCTTCATTCCGGTCCACCAGAAAGTATTCTTCAGATCCCAATACATCTTGGTATTCCCTGGGTGTATCGAATACGGTGAATCATGGGCTTCTTGCAAAATCAACTTCCTGATCTCCGGATCATTTGGCACATATACGCGGTCCTCAAACCATAAGGTATCGTGCTCATCCTCACGAAATCCCTTGGCTTTTCCTTTGCTCATCTTCTCCTTTATCTCTTCAATCTCCTTGTCTGTCTTCTGAGCTTCTCTGAGCCTTTCCATCAAGGTAGACTGAATCTCCAATGTCGCTAAAGAGCCTCTTGGGACTATCTCCAAACATAGCTCGCGAAGGTCCTCGGCTAACTCCTGAGGTAACTCTCCTGTCAGGAGGGTGTTAACATGACTCTTGCGGCTCAACGCGTCTGCTACTACGTTAGCCTTTCCTGGGTGATACTGCAATCTCATATCATAATCTTTAATGAGCTCCAACCATCTCCTCTGTCTGAGATTTAACTCCTTCTGCGTGAAAATATACTTCAAACTCTTGTGATCCGTGTACACCTCACAATGGTTTCCGATGAGAAAATGTCTCCATGTCTTCAATGCATGCACCACGGCTGCTAATTCCAAATCATGCGTAGCATAATTCTTCTCATGGGGTTTAAGTTGTCGTGAAGCATATGACACAACTCTTCCTTCCTGCATAAGTACTGCTCCAAGTCCTCGACGAGAAGCGTCGCAATAAACTTCATAGTCCTTGCGTTGATCTGGTAGAATCAACACTGGTGATGTAACCAATCGTTTCTTCAACTCTTGGAAACTAGCTTCACATTCCTCAGTCCAATTGAATTTGGTGTCTTTCTTCAATAGCTCAGTCATGGGCTTAGCAATCTTCGAGAAATTCTCGATGAATCTCCGGTAGTATCCTGCAAGTCCAAGAAAACTCCGGATTTCTCCAACTGTCGTGGGTGGTTCCCAACTTGCCACTGTGTCAACCTTGGCAGGGTCTACTGCTATTCCTTCTCCCGAAATAACATGTCCAAGGAATCCAACTTCCTTCAGCCAAAATTCACATTTGCTGAACTTGGCATATAATTGATGTTCTCTGAGCTTCTCAAGTACCAATCGTAAATGCTCCTCATGCTCTTCCTCATTCTTGGAAAAGACTAGAATGTCGTCAATGAACACCACGACAAACTTATCCAAAAACTCCATAAATACTTTGTTCATCAGGTTCATAAAATAGGCAGGTGCGTTAGTCAGACCAAATGACATAACGGTATACTCATACAATCCATATCTGGTGGTAAAAGCCGTCTTAGGTATATCCTGCTCTCGAATCTTTAACTGATGGTATCCTGATCGTAGATCGATCTTATAAAATACTTTAGCTCCTTGTAGGCGGTCAAACAAATCATTGATCATCGGCAGTGGGTACTTGTTTTTGATGGTCACTTCATTCAGTCCACGGTAATCAACAACCATCCTCAGCGATCCATCTTTCTTCTCCACTTGAAGTACTGGTGATCCCCAAGGTGACGAACTTGGGCGAATATAGCCTTTTTCCAGTAACTCCTTGATCTGCTTCTTAATTTCCTCCAAATCTTTTGCGGGCATCCTGTACGGTCTCTTAGATATTGGCCCTGTGCCTGGCAAAAGTTCAATCAAGAACTCAATGTCTCTATCTGGTGGCATGCCTGGCAACTCTTCTGGAAATACATCCGGATAATCCTTCACCACTCGTACTTCCTCCTGTACAACTCCTGATAAGGAATTCACTTGAGTCCTCTTCGGCATATGCCGGGATACATACTTGATCCTTTTTCCTTCTGGGGTGGTAAGCAAAATCGTCTTGCTGGCACAATCGATGTTTCCTCCATACAACGACAGCCAATCCATTCCCAAAATCACATCCAAACCTTGCGACTCCAAAACTATGAGGTCTGAGGGGAAAACATGCCTACCAATGGCCAATGGTATCTGAAAACATCCTTGGCTTGCCATATACTCTGCTCCTGGCGAGGTTACTAACATAGGGGTTTTGAGAACTTGGGTGGACAGCTTAAACTTATTCACAAATCCCCTTGATATGTATGAATGCGATGCACCAGTATCGAAAAGAACGGTTGCAGTAAATGACTTAACCAAAAACTTACCTATTACTGCATCAGGCTGAGCTTCAACCTCCTCCACGCTCACGTGGTTCACATGTCCTTTGTTGAACGGGTTCGGCTTCTTCCCAGAGCTTCCATTGCCATTTCCATTTTGGGCTTCAGGACAATCAGTTGCATAGTGTCCAGTCTTCTGGCACTTGAAGCAAGTAATGTGACTTAGATCCCTCTTGGCTGGGGTAGATGGGTTGGTACGGTTCTGTCCGTTGCTTCCTCCATTCCCATTACCATTCTTGGAGCCATTGTGGTTGTGCGAACTACCTCCTCCATGGGTATGCTGAAACTGTCCTCCCGGTTTCGGGGCAAATCGTGGCTTCTGCTGAGCTCCAGAATTGTACTTCCCTTGTCCATACTTCCTCTTACAGTTTTCAATCTGCTGTTGCTTCCCTTCAATCATGAGAGCTCTATCTACCAGCTCCTGGTAGTTGTTGAAGGTTGCTACCATCAACTGCATACTCATTTCATCAGTCAGTCCTTCCAAAAACTTCTCCTGCTTGGCTGGATCTGTAGCAACGTCATCTGGTGCATAACGTGCTAACTTACTGAAATCCTCCACATACTGGCCTACGGTGCGTCCTCCTTGGCGTAGGTTGCGAAACTCACGCTTCTTCATAGCCATAGCTCCTGCTGAAACATGTGCTGTACGGAAAGCTTGCTGAAACTGATCCCATGTGACAGTGTCAATGGGGTGCGTGGCTGTATAATTCTCCCACCATGATGCTGCGGGTCCATCAAGCTGATGTGCGGCAAAACGCACTCTTTCCGCATCTGTGCATCCTGCAGTGGTCAACTCCCTTCCAACTTTGCGGAGCCAATCATCTGCAACAATCGGCTCGGTGCTACTGGAGAACACCGGCGGGTTTAGCCTTAAGAAACGGGCTAAGTGATCAACAGGTGGTGGCGGCGGTGGGTTGTTGTTGTTGTTGCCTTGGTTCTGCACTAACACTTGCATCAGGGCATTCTGTTGCTGAATCAACTGGGTGATCTCCGGTGGGAAAACAAATCCGGGGTCGCGTCTCGGAGGCATCTGATAGGTTTAGAAAAGATGAGAGTTAAGAATAGAATGAGGTCTAGAGGGAAAACACTACCCATATGCTCATGAGACAAATACAATCAATATCACTCAATCAATTCAAACAAGGCATAACAGTCGATCTAACTAGCGTTACAAAGTGCTTGAACTATACTATTAAATGGGGGAAAACTACTACTGATATGGTGGTCTACTAGAAATTCTGATCCGTTGAAGACTCCATGATGTCTGCTCCAGCTTCGTCAACAAAGTCATCTTCATTTGGTTCCGAGTCGGTGTCGTCGATGATGATGTAGTTATCCGAAAGAGTGCATTCGTCATCCTTTGCCTTTGGCACTGGATTTCCCATGAATACTCCAATCTTCTTCTCCAGGTCGTCATTCTTCCCTACTAGTGCGATGATTTCCTCCATATAATCCTCGCGTGTAGCCTTGAGTTCTTCCTCCAGCTCCTTGATCTTCGTCAATGCCTTCTTCAGTTCTTCCTTGTCCATGCACATCTGGTTCTCCTGGCGACGAATATGTTGGTTTTGCTCCTGGATGAAAGCTGCGATTGATCCATCCTTCTTGGTTCTGATCATCTCCCATTGCGCGTCTCGGCGTCCACAAATCTGATAAATAGTATCCTTAAGCTCCTGGTGGTAGACTTCTCCAATGCGTCCCATAGCGATGTGAGCGGCCATGCTCTTCCCTAAACTCCAGGTTGGTGCTTCGAAAACCAATCTTATGGGTTCAGTAACTGGCACAAACGTCCTTCCTGGAATGTGAACTTGAATCTTCCAGCTCTCCTCTTCGGGTAATGTGGCGTTGTAGGTTCCGGTGATGCTTGGTATTCCTATGTTTAAATACTTAGTGACTTCCTTCAAGTGTCGACCAAAAGGCGTGTCTTCATCTGGTTGCATGAACTTGCTCCTTGCATCCGCCATTCCTAAAAGAGTAGAAAAAGGAGAGGGGTCAGAAATGAGAAGAGAGAAGTGTTCTAGGGCTTAAGCTTAGTGGTCGTGTCCTACAGTCAGCGTGTGCTCTAATACCACCTTTGTAGCGACCAGACCTCAAATGGTCTGTGCTGCTGTGCACCAGTGTCATCCCTGGATCAGTAATGCTGACACGCACAGTACAAATGGAGGATTTATAACAGAGTAGCAATCACACACTTATTACATCGAATATCTCCAAAGAGATTAAGTATGACAAATATGGCTTAAGGCCATCTAAAAACGATAACAGCGGAAGACTTGGAAGATAAGTGAGTCCATCAACTCCAGCGGCATCACTGAGTATAAGACCACGACCTAAGGCACCTTACTCGTCGTCTGATAAGTCTGCAACATGAAACGTTGCAGCCCGAAAACGGGTCAGCACATGGAATATGCTGGCAATGTAACACATAGAGAGTAATGAACAATAATAATGCTATACTACATGCATATAAGGCTGGTGGAAAGCTCTACGGTTAAGTTTTTGCGAAAAGCCAATTTTTCCCTACTGCAAAGGAATAAATTTTATTTAACTATCATGGTGGTTGTTAAACATTGAGAAGGTACCTCCAACTCAATCCCAATTAAGTGTCATCATTAACCCAGCAAAATTAATTAAAAGTAACATGGTGATGAGATTCAAATGATAATCCAGGTACTAGATACTCAAGTTGTCCATAACCGGGGACACGGCTAATCATGATTAGTTTGTACACTCTGCAGAGGTTTGCACACTTTTCCCCACAAGACTCGATCGGCTCCGCTTGATTCTCGCACTGCATGATGTTTGAGAAACGGATGACCGAGACACAGTCTTTCAGGAACAATCACTCTTTACTCTGGGTGGACCGGTACACCTACTTTCCCCTACATCTGCTAGCCCACCTCTTCAAGAGATCATGTAACCTACTCAACTATGCTAGAGCCCATAATAGCTTGTGGCTGCACACGGAAGTTTCTAGCATGAATAATCTTATGATCCCTTTGAGCCTGGGTGGCGGTCCTTATACAAACAGACAACACTGGATTCTCCAGGTGCCTCAATCCACCCAGATGTGAGTTTTAGTTGCCACCTTAGGTAAACCATTATTAAAAATCTCACATCTGTCATGAATATCACTCAAACCCAATCCACGTCTACGAGCATAGCATGGCAATACAATAGCAACATAGAAGTAACTCCCAAGGGTTTGATAAGAAAACAGGTAATAGGTACTACCTCAACTACTTCCCAATACCCACAATTTAATTAGATCCTAACCATGCAATGTTTGAGGAATAGAACTAATGCAATAAAACTGGGTATGGAAGGTACATGATCAAAGTGTTACTTGCCTTGCTGATGATCCGCGAAACCTAGCGATTCGAAGTAACAAGCGGCACACTCCGGATACTCTATCGCAAACAAACAAGCAGACAATCAGTACTCATCTAATGCACAGGTAAAACTCGAATGAAAGATGCAACCAGAAAGTTCAACTTAAGAACTCCGGTTTGCAAAAAGAATCAACTCGAACGAAGCAACGAAAGTCAAACGGTGAAAGAAACAAGCTTCGTTTACTAATCTGGATCTAGCTCAAATTTTACAGTAGTAAAAACTTGTTTGAGTAGGTTAAACGGAAAGAGAATTTCGAGACGAAACTCTAGGCGCTTGAATCGCCTGATTCCGATAAACGAGCGAAAAGTTAAACAGAAATGAAGATTCGATCAGAAATCGAGATCTGAGATAATCGCGGAAAAATCCGACGAAAAGAAAAACGGACGAACGGTTAAAGAACGGACGTTCGTTAACAGAGAAAATCCGACGAACGCGTTCGTTAAAACGAACGAGTCGGTGAACGCTCACGAAATAACAAAACCGAAAAAAAACCGATCTAGGGTTTTTTTTAAACGAACGGTTTTTTTAACAAAACCAGCAAAACGAGGCGAGGTATACCTCGTCGGGGCAGGGCTCCGGCGGGGCTCCGGCTAGCTCCGGCGAGGGGCGGCGATGGCGGCGGGGCTCGGGGGCTCGGGGGGTGTTCGGGGCGGCGAGGGGGCGGCTCCGGCGGCGGGGTTCGGCGAGCGGCGGCGGCGCAAGGCGGCGGCGGCGCGGGCTGCAGCGGGCGGCGAGGTGCGTCGGCGGGGTGAGAGGGAGGAGGCGAGGGGGGGTATATAAGGGGGGGGGAGGTGGCTTGGGGGAGGGGGCAAAGGCGGCGGCGGCTCCCGTGTCCGAGCCGGACTCCGGCGGCGGCGGGCGACGTGCGTGGGGAGGAGACGACGGGCGGGCCGGCCTGGCTCGGCTGGGCCTCGGCCCAGTCGGGCGCGGGTCTTTTTTTTTTAAACGTTCCGCCGAAAAATTCATAGAAAAATAAATAAAAATCCAAAAAAGATAAAACAAATTTTCCCCGTCTAGTTAGAAAATTTAGAACAGGGTGAACATTGTTTTGACACAAAATAAATTTTTGAAAACATGCAATATTTTTTTTAATGAATTAAAATTGCAAATAAAATCCGAATAAATTCCAATAAATGATTTAACACTTTTCCTCCAATATTTCAATTGTTTTGGAGAAGTCATATTTTCTCCTCTCATTTATTTTAATAAGAAATATTTTTCGGAGAGACAAATAATTAAAACCAAAAATCCTCGTCTTATTATTTGATGAAAATCAAATATGAAAATTTGAGAAAATCCCCAACTCTCTCCGAGGGTCCTTGAGTTGCTTAGGATTTATCGAGGATTTGTCAAAATGCAATAAAATATGATATGCAATGATGATCTATGTATAACATACCAAATTGAAAATTTGGGATGTTACATATATCTTCCTCAAAACAGCCACGATACCTATCTATCATGGCATTTCCATAGCCATTCCGACATATATTGCCATGCAACTTCAATCATCATCATATACATGACTTGAGTGTTCATTGTCATATTGCTTTGCATGATCGTAAGATAGCTAGCATGATATTTCCATGGCTTGTCCGTTTTTTGATATCTTTGTTATGCTAGATCATTGCACATCTTGGTACACTGCCACAGACATTCATATAGAGTCATACTTTGTTCTAGATATCGAGTTGTAATATTGAGTTGTAAGTAAATAAAAGTGTGATGACCATCATTATTAGAGCATTGCCCCAGTGAGGTAAGGATGATGGAGACTATGATTCCCCCACAAGTAGGGATGAGACTCCAGACAAAAAAAGAGGCCAAAAAAAAGAGGGCCCAAAAAAACAAAAAAATGAGAGAAAAAGATTGAAGGGGCAATGCTACTATCCTTTTACCACACTTGTGCTTCAGAGTAGCACCATGTTCTTCATATAGAGAGTCTCTTGAGTTATCACTTTCATATACTAGCGGGAATATTCATTATAGAACTTGGCTTGTATATTCTGATGATGGGCTTCCTCAAATGCCCGAGGTCTTCATGAGCAAGCAAGTTGGATGCACACCCACTTAGTTTTCAGTTTGAGCTTTCATACACTTATAGCTCTTAGTGCATATGTTGCATGTCAATCCCTACTCCTCGCATTGACATCAATTGATGGGCATCTCCACAGCCCGTTGATTAGTCGCCTCGATGTGAGACTTTCTTCTTTTTGTCTTCTCCACACAACCTCCACTATCATATTCTATTCCACCTATAGTGCTATATCCATGCCTCACGCTCATGTATTGCGTGAAAGTTGAAAATGCTTGAGAACATTAGAAGTATGAATCAATTGCTTGGCTTGTCATCGGGGTTGTGCATGATGAAATACTTTGTGTGATGAAGATGGAGCATAGCCAGACTATATGATTTTGTAGGGATAACTTTATTTGGCCATGTTATTTTGAGAAGACATGATTGCTTTATTACTATGCTTGAAGTATTATTGTCTTAATGTCAAATGATAGACTATTGCTTTGAATCACTCGTGTCTTAATATTCATGCCATGATTAGATTATGTGATCAAGATTATGCTAGGTAGCATTCCACATCAAAAATTATCTTTTTATCATTTACCTACTCGAGGACGAGCAGGAATTAAGCTTGGGGATGCTAATACGTCTCCGTCATATCTATAATTTTTTATTGTTCCATGCCAATATTCTACAACTTTTACATACTTTTGGCAACTTTTTATACTATTTTTGGGACTAACATATTGATCCAGTGCCAGTTCCTGTTTGTTGTATTTTTTTGTTTCGCGGAAAATCCATATCAAACAGAGTCCAAATGGGATAAAAATTTATGGACATTATTTTTGGAATATATGTGATTTTTGGAAAAAAGAATCAACGCGGGATGATGCCCGAGGGGCCCACAAGGACGGGAGGCGCGCCCCAAGGGGTAGGGCGCGCCCCTGGTCCTTGTGGCCACTCCGTAAGGCGGTTGGTGCCCTTCTTCTGGCGCAAGAAACCTAATATCCGGATAAAAATTGTGTTAAAATTTCAGCCCAATCGGAGTTACGGATCTCCGGGAATTTAAGAAACGGTGAAAGAGCAGAATTTGGGAACACAGAAGAAGAAGGAAACAGAGAGAGAGAGAGAGAGAGATCCAATCTCGGAGGGGCTCCCGCCCCTCCGCCGCCATGGAAGCCAAGGACCAGACAGGAAACCCTTCTCCCATCTAGGGGGAAGGTCAAGGAAGAAGAAGGAGAAGGGGGCTCTCTCCCCCTCTCTCCTGGTGGCGCCGGAACGCCGTCAGGGCCATCATTGTGCCAACGATCTACACCAACAACTTCACCGTCGTCATCACCAACTCTCTCCCCCTCTATGCAACGTGTAACACCTCTTCTCCCCACTGTAATCTCTACTTGAACATGGTGCTCAACGTTATATATTATTTCCCAATGATGTATGGCTATCCTATGATGTTTGAGTAGATCCGTTTTGTCCTATGGGTTGATTGATGATCGTGATTGGTTTGAGTTGCATGTTTTATTATTGGTGCTGTCCTATGATGCTCTCCTTGACGTGCAAGCGTGAGGGATCCCCGCTGTAGGGTTTGCAATATGTTCATGGTTTGCTTATTTTCGGCGTTGCGTGAGTGAGTGATAGAAACACAAACATAGATAAGTGGGTTATGGCGTATGGGAATAAAGATACTTGATGCTTTAATGCTATGGTTGGGTTTTACCTTAATGATCTTTAGTAGTTGCGGATGCTTGGTAGAGTTCCAATCATAAGTGCATATGATCCAAGAAGAGAAAGTATGTTAGCTTATGCCTCTCCCTCATATAAAATTGCAATAATGATTACTGGTCTATTTATCGATTGCCTAGGGAAAAATAACTTTCTTGTGACAAAAGGCTCTCTACTAAAACTAACTTAGTTGTGTCTTTATCTAAATAGCCCCTAGATTTTATTTACGTGCTCTTTATTATCTTGCAAACCTAGGCTATAACACCTACAAAGTACTTCTAGTTTCATACTTGTTCTAGGTAAAATGAACGTTAAGCATGCATAGAGTTGCATCGGTGGTCGATAGAACTTGAGGGAATATTTGTTCTACCTTTAGCTCCTCGTTGGGTTCGACACTCTTACTTATCGAAAGAGGCTACAACTGATCCCCTATACTTGTGGGTTATCAATCGACCCCACATTCGACGATCTGGATACAACTCCATCTACCATTAGTTTTGCATTGCCCGTAGGAGGAGGGATCCATCGAGAGACTGCACTCTATCTAGTGCTCGTGGTTGTTGGGCACACATAATCTTGCATGCATTAATCTCCCCAAGAAATCATTCAACAAACTAATGTGTGATGTTGGGGCTTTGAAATTCGTTTTCATATACTGCCTTCCTCCTAGCATGAAATATAGCCCATAGTGTCACGAGCAGCTAGACAATGTCTGGATGTCGCAATGAATCCAGCAGAGAAAATACCCAATGCTTGGCATCAGGTTCCCTCATTTGGTTCATCTTTTCCACTAGGTCCTTGATACGTCTCCAACGTATCTATAATTTTTGATTGTTCCATGCTATTATATTATCTGTTTTGGATGTTTAATGGGCTTTATTATACACTTTTATATTATTTTTGGGACTAACCTACTAACCGAAGGCCCAGTGCAAATTGCTGTTTTTTTGCCTATTTCAGTGTGTCACATCCCTAGTCTGGTATGCTCTAGACTAGCTAATGGTGTTTGCATCATGTTTAAATTCTCAAATGAACTTGAAATGGGGATGACAAACCCTAGCACCAAATGGAATGCAATTAGGATCAAAATAAAAATATTTTCAATGAATCCAAAATGCCCTTAAAAATGTTCATTATTTATGGAAAGAGGTTAAAACCTTTACCACAGGTCATGCACATTTTTCCAAGGCATTTTAAATCATATTGTATTTGAAGTGGAGCTATAAATTCCTATAAAATATTTTGTAGCTCCAAATATTCTGAAACTTGGTGAGGGACTCTGGTTTAAATCAGATAGTGGCCAAAAAAGTTTTCAGGATTTTATAAAGTGATTTAGTATTTTTACTAAATCAGAAACATGTTACAAAAAATAGAAGAAGATAAATATTAGAGAGGGAGAGAGAACTTACCTGGTGCCACCAACCGGCCCAGCACTGTAGCTAGCCGGCCCAGCCCACTGGCGCCTGTCAGGCACCACTAACCTCGCGCCAAAAGGATGCAGCGCGCGTGGCCGCCGCTCGCGAGCACGCGCCTCGCCAGCTCCTGCTTGCCGCCGAGGGTCTGGATGCCTCCCGGAGTGCCACACACTCCTCCTCGACCCCTGCACCTCTCCCCTCTCTCCCGGGACCCCCTGCCCCTCCTCTGCTCTCTTCCCGCAACGCCACCGTCGCCGCCGCTCGCTATTGCCGCGGCCAGAGCCACCTCCTCGCCCTCTGCCCGAGTCCAGAAGCTCCGCCTCGTCCTCTCTTTCGACTCACGCGACGCCGGACGCCTCGAAGCGCCGCCCCCGACGCCTTCTTCTTCCTCGGGTCGCCGAGATTGCCTCCGCCGCCCCGCTCGCTCCGACACCTCCCCGGCCCCGCCGTCTGCATCGACCGACCCCCCCCCCCCCCCCGTGAGCTCCTGCCGCTAACCCCTCTCCTCCCCGCATTATTGCGCCTCGTAGCCGCCGTTTCCACCAGAGCCGCGAGCTCAGATCCGCCGGCCGTGCCGCCACCATGGCAACAGCCGCTGAAGCTCGCAGGCGAGCACGCCAGCGTGTTCAACGCAGCTCCAGGAGCCCGTAGCCACCACCAGCTCGTCCCCACAAGCGCCCTAGCTCCAACCTGAGCACGCCCATAGCTCCGGCCGCCGCCAGGAGCTCGCTTTCGGCGAACTCCGGCCACCCCGCGCCCTTCCGTTGGTCTCCCCAGATGCGCACGGGCACGGGCTTCCTTCTGGTGCCCCTGGCACGTCGAACCGTGGCCTCTGGCGAGTTCCGAGCGGACCTCACCATGGTTCGAGGTCGCCGCCGGCTGAACTCCGGCGACGCAGACGTGGCCGCGTGATTAGCGCTAATGACACCCTAACAAACCCCCCTAGCTCACTGACACCTGGGGCCCATGCCCTAATTAACTTGGGTTTTATTTCTGTTTAGATTAAACTAACCCTACTGGCCCCACAGGTCAGTTTGACCTGGGCACGTCACACGTTGACCCGACCCCACCTGTCAGTGACACTAAACAACACTGGGTCACTGTCCAGTGGACCCCACTGGTCAGGTTTGACCTGGACCGCTCCTGTTGACCTGCTAAGGTCAGCATGACATAGTGCTGACGCAGTAAACATTTTCTGGGATTTTAAATAAATTAGAAATGATTTATTTATTTCAGAAAATGTCTTAAACTTCTAAAAATCATAGAAATCCAACCGTAGCTCAGAATGGAATAAGTTACATATGAAAAATGATCAGAAAAATTCAATATTTCCATCTGTACTGGTTTCATGCATGTTTTATAAACTTAACCTTGCTGTTTAGTGCAAAACATGATAAGGCACTAGCTAAAATCATAATTTGAATTTGGGGTTGAACCTTTGGTTCAAAATGACCCAAACCCTTCTGGTTTTAGTTGCATTAGCTCAAAACACAGCATATTGACATGTCATGATCATGCATCATATTGTGCATTGCATTGACTGTGTTTTCCTTCTTTGTTGCCGGTATTTGTTCCCTCTCGATAGACGTGCTTTCGACGATGAGTTCGATGACACCGATGAAGAGCTATAATATCTTCAGAAGTGCCAGGCAAGAAAAAACCCCTTGTTCATTCCGATACAACCCCACTCTCTCGCTCCTACTCTCTTTTACTGCATTAGGACAACAATGATTCAACTGTTACATGCTGCGGTAGTTCAACCCCTTTCCTCTGCATGACCTGTCATTGCCATAGTAAATAGATGAAACCCACTAGCATGAGTAGGAGTTGTTTGAGCCCTGATGTGCCTACTCATTCATGCTTCTTGCCATGCCTGCTACTGCTTAGAGTTGAGTCAGGTCTGATTCATCGGGGATGACTTGGAGGTATGTGAACATGTTCTACTGTTGAGAGCTAAGTGTGTGAACACGATTTGGTAAAGGTAGCGGTGAGAGGCCATGTAGGAGTACATGGTGGGTTGTCTCATTGAAACCGTCCTCAGGAACTGAGTTCTGTGTTTATGATCCATGAACAGCTACTACCATGCGTTGGGCCCGAAACCAATGGACCCTCTCGACTTATTAATCGCCTTGATCTCTGTCCAGGAGTTGCAACTAGTTTCTGGTGTTTGTAGGATATGTGTTGGAGGCCGTGCGTAGTGCTGACCCTAGGGGTGGGCTATGATGCGGTAGATACACCGTGGCCCGGTGTGCCGGGCGCCCGTTTGGTGTCTCAGGAACCCTGCACACATCGTTTGGGGCTGTGAGCGAAACCCCGTCCGGATCTCCTCGCGGATGGAACCCGAATAGGCGATAAACCTGGACTAGAGACTTGTGTGGTTAGTCAGGTCGTGGCCGACTCCCTCGCCAGGCTTCCGGTTGAAGGTTGCCGAGATACACGACGTGTACATGGTGGTAAGTGGCGAGAGCGTGTGTGAAGAAGTACACCCCTGCAGGGTTATAAATGATCTATTCGAATAGCCGTGTCCGTGGTAAAGGACTTCTGGGTTGCCTATACAGTTCATAGACAACTGAAAGTGGATACTCTAAAATGCGCATGATAAGCGTGAGTGCTATGGATGGCATTCTCATAGTGAGATGGGAGCAGATCCATAGTGGTGTATTGATATGGTGAATATGTGGACTCGTGTGCGCCACCTCAAAGAGTTACTTGCAGTCGTAGTATAGGACAGTCACTGAGTCAAAGCTGGCTTGCTGCAGTTAAACTCCACATCCCCCTTTGTTGATACTGATGCATATGTAGATAGTTCTGATGTAAGTCTTGCTGGGTACATTTGTACTCACGTTTGCCTAATTTATGTTTTTGCAGATAAACTTTAGTCTCGCTAGTAGTTCCGCGTGGACTTCGACGTTAGCTTGTTACCTCAGCTACGATCTTGTGCCCTCGGCAGGGTCTGGTAGTTAGTCAGGCTTCTCAGCCTTTTTCATTTGTAGGTCTGTACTCAGACAAGATAAGCTTCCGCATGTGCTATTGCTTGTATGACTTGAATGCTGGGTCATGAGACCCATGTTTGTCATATCTGACTCTTCGGAGTCTTATGAATAAATACTTGAGTCGTAGAGTGATACGTCCATTTTGCATCATGCTTTATATTGATATTTATTGCATTATGGGCTGTTATTACACATTATGTCACAACATTTATGCCTATTCTCTCTTATTTTACAATGTTTACATGAAGAGGGAGAATGCCCGCAGCTGGAATTCTGGGCTGAAAAAGGGGCAAATATTAGAGACCTATTCTCCATAGCTCCAAAAGTCCTGAAACTTCACGGAAGTCATTTTTGGAATTAATAAAAAATACTGGATGAAGAAAATACCAGAGGGGGCCACACCCTGGCCACGAGGGTGGGAGGCGGGCCCTACCCCCCTGGGCGCGCCCCCTGCCTCATGGGCCCCCTGGTGGCCCTCCGGTGCCCATCTTCTGCTATATGAAGTCTTTCGTCCAAGGAAAAATAATAAGCAAGCTTTCGGGAAGAAACTCCGCCGCCACGAGGCGGAACCTTGGCGGAACCAACCAAGGGCTCCGGCAGAGCTGTTCTGCCGGGGAAACTTCCCTCCGGGAGGGGGAAATCATCGCCATCGTCATCACCAACGCTCCTCTCATCGGGAGGGGGCCAATCTCCATCACCATCTTCACCAACACCATCTCCTCTCAAACCCTAGTTCATCTCTTGTATCCAATCTTTGTCCCAAAGCCTCAGATTGGTACCTGTGGGTTGCTAGTAGTGTTGATTACTCCTTGTAGTTGATGCTAGTTGGTTTATTTGGTGGAAGATCATATGTTCAGATCCTATATGCATATTAATACTCCTCTGATTATGAACATGAATATGCTTTATGAGTAGTTACGTTTGTTCCTGAGGACATGGGAGAAGTCTTGCTATTAGTAGTCATGTGAGTTTGGTATTCGTTCGATATTTTGATGAGATGTATGTTGTCTCTCCTCTAGTGGTGTTATGTGAATGTCGACTACATGACACTTCACCATTATTTGGGCCTAGAGGAAGGCATTGGGAAGTAATAAGTAGATGATGGGTTGCTAGAGTGATAAAAGCTTAAACCTTAGTTTATGCGTTGCTTCGTAAGGGGCTGATTTGGATCCATATGTTTCATGCTATGGTTAGGTTTACCTTAATACTTCTTTTGTAGTTGCGGATGCTTGCAATAGGAGTTAATCATAAGTGGGATGCTTGTCCAAGTAAGGACAGCACCCAAGCACCGGTCCACCCACATATCAAATTATCAAATTACCGAACGCGAATCATATGAACGTGATGAAAACTAGCTTGACGATAATTCCCATGTGTCCTCGAGAGCGCTTTTCTCTATATAAGAGTTTGTCCAGGCTTGTCCTTTGCTACAAAAAGGATTGGGCCATCTTGCTGCACTTTAGTTACACTTGTTACTTGTTACCTGCTACAAATTACCTTGTCACAAAACTATCTGTTACCGATAATTTCAGTGCTTGCAGAGAATACCTTGCTGAAAACCGCTTATCATTTTGTTCTGCTCCTCGTTGGGTTCGACACTCTTACTTATCAAAAGGACTAAGATAGATCCCCTATACTTGTGGGTCATCAAGACTCTTTTCTGGCGCCGTTGCCGGGGAGTGAAGCGCCTTTGGTAGGTGGAATTTGGTAAGGAAAAATTTATATAGTGTGCTGAAATTTACTGTCACTTGTTACTAGGGAAAGTAATCCTTTGAGGGGCTTGTTCGGGGTATCTTCACCCCAACCGATAGAGCAAATAGTTGCTCCTCAACCTAATGAACCTATTGAAAATGTTTACTTTGAAATTCCTTCGGGTATGATAGAGAAACTGCTAGCTAATCCGTTTGCAGGAGATGGAACCTTGTATCCCGATTTACACTTAATCTATGTGGATGAAGTTTGTGGATTATCTAAGCTTGCAGGTATGCCCGATGATGTTATCAAGAAGAAGGTCTTCCCTTTATCTTTGAAGGGAGATGCATTGACATGGTATAGGCTATGTGATGATATGGGATCATGGGACTACAAGCGGTTGAAATTGGAATTTCATCAGAAGTTTTATCCTATGCATCTTATTCATCGTGATCGTAATTATATATAAATTTTTTGGCCTCGCGAAGGAGAAAGCATCGCTCAAGCTTGGGGGAGGCTTAAGTCAATGTTATATTCATGCCCCAATCATGAGCTCTCAAGAGAAATGATTATTCAAAAATTTTATGCTCGGCTTTCTGACAACAATCGCTCCATGCTCGATACTTCTTGTACCGGTTCCTTTATGATGAAGACTATTGAATTTAGATGGGATTTATTGGAAAGAATTAAACGCAACTCTGAAGATTGGGATCTTGACGAAGTTAAGGAGTCAGGTATACAACCTAAGTTTGATTGTGTTAAATATTTACGGATACCGATGTTTTCCGTAAATTTAGCACTAAATATGGACTTGACTCTGAGATAGTAGCTTCTTTTTGTGAATCTTTTGCTGCTCATGTTGATCTCCCTAAGGAGAAGTGGTTTAAATATCATCCTCCCATAGAAGTAAAAGCAGTTGAACCTATTAAAGTTGAAGAAAAGACTATCACTTATAATGATCCTATTGTCCCTACTGCTTATGTTGAGAAACCACCTTTCCCTGTTAGAATAAAGGATCATGCTAAAACTTCAACTGTGGTTTGTAAAAGTAATATTAGAACTTATACACCCCATGAGAAAGTTAAAGTTGAACCTAATATTGCTATTGTTAAAGATCTCTTGGCTGATAATATTGATGGGCATGTTATTTATTTCTGTGAGGAAACTGCTAGAATTGCTAAACCTGGTGCTAAAGATAAACATAGACCTATTGTAGGCATGCCTATTATTTCTGTTAAAATAGGAGATCATTGTTATCATGGCTTATGTGATATGGGTGCTAGTGCTAGTGCAATACCTATTTCTTTATATAAAGAAATTATGCATGATATTGCACCTGCTGAGTTAGAAGATATTGATGTTACCATTAAGCTTCCCAATAGAGATACTATTTCACCAACTGAGATTGTTAGAGATGTTGAAGTCTTGTGTGGGAAAGCTAAATATCCTGCTGATTTTCTTGTTCTTGGTTCCCCACAAGATAGTTTTTGTCCCATTATATTTGGTAGACCCTTCTTGAACACTGTTAATGCTAAGATAGACTGCGAAAAGGATGTTGTTACTATTGGTTTGGATGATATGTCTCATGAGTTTAATTTTTCTAAATTCCGTAGACAACCCCGTGATGAGGAATTGCCTAGTAAGGATGAAATTATTGGTCTTGCTTCTATTGCTGTGCCTCCTAATGATCCTTTAGAACAATATTTGCTAGACCATGAAAATGATATGTTTATGAATGAAAGAAGGGAAATAGATGAAGTATTCTTTAAACATGGACCTATTCTGAAACACAACTTGCCTGTTGAAATCCTAGGGGATCCTCCTCCACCCAAGGGTGATCCCGTGTTTGAGCTTAAACCATTGCTTGATACTCTTAAATATGCTTATCTTGATGAAAAGAAGATATATCCTGTTATTATTAGTGCTAACCTTTCAGAGCATGAAGAAGAGAAATTATTGAAAACTCTGAAGAAGCACCGTGCTGCTATTGGATATACTCTTGATGATCTTAAGGGAGTTAGTCCCACTTTATGTCAACACAAAATAAATTTGGAGAAAGACGCCAAACCAGTTATTGATCACCAACGATGGCTGAATCCTAAGATGAAAGAAGTGGTAAGAAAGGAAATACTAAAGCTCCTTGAGGCAGGTATAATTTATCCCGTTGCTGATAGTCAGTGGGTGAGTCATGTCCATTGTGTCCCTAAGAAAGGAGGTATTACCGTCGTTCCTAATGATAAAGATGAATTGATTCCGCAAAGAATTATTACATGTTATAGGATGGTAATTGATTTCCGTAAATTAAATAAAGCTACTAAAAAAGATCATTACCCCTTGCCATTCATTGATCAAATGCTAGAAAGATTATCCAAACACACACATTTTTGCTCTCTAGATGGTTATTCTGGTTTCTCTCAAATACTTGTGTCAGCCGATGATCAAGCAAAGACCACTTTTACTTGCCCTTTCGGTACTTTTGCTTATAGACGTATGCCTTTTGGTTTATGTAATGCACCTGCTACCTTTCAAAGATGCATGATGGCTATATTCTCTGATTTTTGTGAAAAGATTTGTGAGGTTTTCATGGACAATTTCTCCGTTTATGGATCCTCTTTTGATGATTGCTTGAGCAACCTTGATCGAGTTTTGCAGAGATGTGAAGAAACTAACCTTGTCTTGAATTGGAGAAATGCCACTTTATGGTTAATGAAGGTATTGTCTTGGGGCATAAAATTTCTGAAAGAGGCATTGAAGTGGATAAAGCTAAAGTTGATGCTATTGAAAAGATGTCGTGTCCCAAGGACATCAAAGGTATAAGAAGTTTCCTTGGTCATGCCAGTTTTTATAGGAGGTTCATTAAGGACTTCTCAAAAATTTCTCGGCCTCTGACTAATCTATTACAAAAAGATATTCCTTTTGTCTTTGATGATGATTGTGTAGAAGCATTTGAAATACTTAAGAAAGCATTGATTTCCGCACCTATCGTTCAGCCACCTGATTGGAATTTACCCTTTGAAATTATGTGTGATGCTAGTGATTATGCTGTAGGTGCTATTCTAGGACAAAGAGTTGATAAGAAATTAAATGTTATTCAATATGCTAGTAAAACTCTAGACAATGCCTAGAGAAATTATGCTACTACTGAAAAAGAATTTTTAGCAGTTATTTGCTTGTGATAAGTTTAGACCTTATATTGTTGATTCTAAAGTAATTATTCACACTGATCATGCTGATATTAAATATCTTATGGAAAAGAAATATGCTAAACCTAGACTTATTAGATGGGTTCTCTTGTTACAAGAATTTGATTTGCATATTATTGATAGAAAGGGAGCTGAAAACCCCGTTGCAGACAACTTGTCTAGGTTAGAGAATGTTCTTGATGACCCACTACCTATTGATGATAGCTTTCCTGATGAACAATTAAATGTCATAAATGCTTCTTGTACTGCTCCATGGTATGCTGATTATGCTAATTACATTGTTGCTAAATTTATACCACCTAGTTTCACATACCAGCAAAAGAAAAAGTTTTTCTATGATTTGAGACATTACTTTTGGGATGACCCACATCTTTATAAAGAAGGAGTAGGTGGTCTTATTAGACGTTGTGTACCTGAGCATGAACAGGAACAGATCCTACGCAAGTGTCACTCCGAAGCTTATGGAGGACACCACGCTGGAGATAGAACTGTGCATAAGGTATTGCAATCGGGTTTTTATTGGCCTACTCTCTTCAAGGATGCTCGTAAGTTTGTCTTATCCTATGATGAATGCCAAAGGATTGGTAATATTAGTAGACGTCAGGAAATGCCTATGAATTATTCACTCGTTATTGAACCATTTGATGTTTGGGGCTTTGATTATATGGGACATTTTCCTTCCTCTAATGGGTATACACATATTTTAGTTGCTGTTGATGACGTTACTAAGTGGGTAGAAGCTATTCCAACTAGTAGTGTTGATCATAACACCTCTATTAAGATGCTTAAAGAAGTTATTTTTCTGAGGTTTGGAGTCCCTAGATATTTAATGACTGATGGTGGTTCACATTTTATTCATGGTGCTTTTCGTAAAATGCTTGCTAAGTATGATGTTAATTATAGAATTGCATCTCCTTATCACCCACAGTCTAGTGGTCAAGTAGAATTGAGTAACAGAGAGCTCAAATTAATTTTGCAAAATACTGTTAATAGATCTAGAAAGAATTGGTCCAAGAAACTCGATGATGCATTATGGGCCTATAGAACCGCATATAAAAATCCTATGGGTATGTCTCCATATAAAATGGTTTATGGAAAAGCATGTCACTTACCTCTTGAATTAGAACATAAAGCATATTGGGCCATTAAAGAGCTCAGCTATGATTTCAAACTTACCGGTGAGAAGAGGCTATTTTACATTAGCTCACTTGATGAATGGAGAACCCAGGCTTATGAGAATGCCAAACTGTTTAAAGAAAAAGTCAAAAGATGGCATGACAAAAGGATACAAAAGCGTGAGTTTAATGTAGGTGATTATGTGTTGCTATACAACTCTCGTTTAAGATTTTTTGCAGGAAAACTTCTCTCTAAATGGGAAGGTCCTTACGTTATCGAGGAGGTCTACGTTCCGATGCCATAAAAATCAACAACTTCGAGGGCACAAATCCGAAGGTGCTGAACGGTCAAAGAATCAAACATTATATCTCAGGTAATCCTATAAATGTTGAAACTAATGTTATTGCAACCATAACCCTGAAGGAATACATAAGGGACACCTTCCAGAACATTCCAGACTCCGAAAAGGAATAGGTATGTGGTACGGTAAGTAAACCGACTCCAAAATAGTTCTAATGGCAATTTTTCTCCGTTTTGGAATATTTAAGAAAATAGGAAAATAAGAAGCAGTCCGGGAAGGACACAAGGGTGGGAGGTGCGCCCTACCCCCCTGGGCGCGCCCCCTGCCTCGTGGGCACCTCGTGTGCTCTCCGGACTCCGTTTTCTTGCACCATACTTCTTTTGGTCGGTAAAAATTCATTATATAATCTCTTGAAGGTTTTGACCACCGTATCACGCAAATATCCTCTGTTTTTGTTTCGAGCTATTTCTATAGCAGATTTGGAGCAAGATGTCATCTCAGGATTCCGACGGAGAGAGCTATGTCTCACACCTCATTGCTGACCCAAAGACCTATGGGGATCTATCTCCTTGTGGTCGAACTACGGATGAGGAGGAGGATGCTCATTTGATGAGGATCGATGATTCAAGTTCGGAGGAGGAGGATGTCCCTCTACCTCAACCTGGGGATATGCACATGAAGTTCAGGAAATTTAGTCTCCCTAAGAGGGCTAAACTATCTAACAACCGATCTATTCCTTCTCGTTTTTGGCAGAAAAGCAAAGGAGATTTATGTGACAAGATCTTGAAGATGGAATCAGAGGTCGATGATTTAAAAGAGGAAATTGCTCTTCTCAATTACAGTATGAAGAAGCTAAAGACACAACTATCATCATCAACAACTCCATCATCACCTCCTCCGAAAAAGGAAAACTAAGTATCTGGTATGGGCACTCCCCTTGGCAACTGCCAAGCTTGGCAGAGGTGCCCCGGTATCGTATCACCATCACACTCCTATCTTTACCGTTTTTCTTAGTTCGATCCTTTTAGTAATATCTTGATCTAGTAGAATAAAGTTTTAGTATGATCTAGTTTTGAGTTTTGCCTTATGATCCCTTTATGTAATCGAGTCCGTGAGCTATATAATAAATATTAGTGTTGAGTCAAGGGCTTGATGATCTTGAGGGAATAAAGAAAGGAGAAAGAATAAAAAGAAATAAAGAAATCATATTGATCTTATGGAGAGTAATGACTTCACATAGAAAGAGTATGATGATTAAAAGTTGTTGAGAGTTGACAAACATAGTTTTGGTCATCATTGCAATTATTAGGAAGTAATAAAGAAAGAGAGGTTTCACATATAAATATACTATCTTAGACATCTTTTATGATTGTGAGTACTCATTAAAATATGACATGCTAAAGAGTTGATGTTGGACAAGGAAGACAACGTAATGGGCTATGTTTTCTTATATCTGAAATAAAGTATATTGTCATGGATCATCCAACATGTTGAGCTTGCCTTTCTCCCTCATGCTAGCCAAATTGTTTGCACCAAGTAGATACTACTTGTGCTTCCAATACCCTTAAACCCAGTTTTGCCATAAGAGTCCACCATATCTACCTATGGATTGAGTAAGATCCTTCAAGTAAGTTGTCATCGGTGCAAGCAATAAAAATTGCTCTCGAAATATGTATGATATATTAGTGTGGAGAAAATAAGCTTTATACGATCTTGTGATGTGGAAGAAATAAAAGCGACGGACTGCATAATAAAGGTCCATATCACAAGTGGCAATATAAAGTGACGTTCTTTTGCATTAAGATTTCGTGCATCCAACCATGAAAGCACATGACAACCTCTGCTTCCCTCTGCGAAGGGCCTATATTTTACTTCTATCTCTTACCCTTATGCAAGAGTCGTGGTGATCTTCACCTTTCCCTTTTACATTTTATCCTTTTGGCAAGCACCTCGTGTTGGAAAGATCCTGATACATATATCTAATTGGATGTAAGTTAGCATGAACTATTATTGTTGACATTACCCTTGAGGTAAAAGGTTGGGAGGCGAAACTATAAGCCCCTATCTTTCTTCGTGTCCGATTAAAACTCCGTAACCACAAGTATCGCGTGAGTGTTAGCAATTGTGAAAGACTAAATGATAGTTGAGTATGTGGACTTGCTGAAAAGCTCTTATATAGACTCTTTCTGATGTTATGATAAATTGCAATTGCTTCAATGACTGAGATTATAGTTTGTTGGTTCTCAATGAAGTTTCTGATTCATATTTTACATTGTGAATAGATTATTACTTGAGCATAAGAAATCATATGAAAATATATATATATGTTGCTGTTATAAGATTGATCATGATGCCCTCATGTCCGTATTTTATTTTATCGGCACCTCTACCTCTAAACATGTGGACATATTTATCGTTATCGGCTTCCGCTTGAGGACAAGCGACGTCTAAGCTTGGGGGAGTTGATACGTCCATTTTGCATCATGCTTTTATATTGATATTTATTGCATTATGGGCTGTTATTACACATTATATCACAATACTTATGCCTATTCTCTCTTATTTTACAAGGTTTACATGAAGAGGGAGAATGTCGGCAGCTGGAATTCTGGGCTGGAAAAGGAGCCAATATTAGAGACCTATTCTGCACAGCTCCAAAAGTCCTGAAACTTCACGGAAGTCATTTTCGGAATTAATAAAAAATACTGGACGAAGAAAATACTAGAGGGGGGCCACACCCTGGCCACGAGGGTGTGGGAGGTGCGCCCTACCCCCTGGGCGCCCCCCCTGCCTCATGGGCCCCCTGGTGGCCCTCCGGTGCCCATCTTCTGCTATATGAAGTCTTTCGTCTGAGGAAAAATAATAAGCAAGCTTTCGGGAAGAAACTCCGCCACCACGAGGCGGAACCTTGGCGGAACCAATCTAGGGCTCCGGCAGAACTGTTCTGCCGGGGAAACTTCCCTCCAGGAGGGGGAAATCATTGCCATCATCATCACCAACGCTCCTCTCATCGGGAGGGGGCCAATCTCCATCAACATCTTCACCAGCACCATTTCCTCTCAAACCCTAGTTCATCTCTTGTATCCAATCTTTGTCCCAAAGCCTCAGATTGGTACCTGTGGGTTGCTAGTAGTGTTGATTACTCCTTGTAGTTGATGCTAGTTGGTTTATTTGGTGGAAGATCATATGTTCAGATCCTATATGCATATTAATACTCCTCTGATTATGAACATGAATATGCTTTGTGAGTAGTTATGTTTGTTCCTGAGGACATGGGAGAAGTCTTGCTATTAGTAGTCATGTGAATTTGGTATTCGTTCGATATTTTGATGAGATGTATGTTGTCTCTCCTCTAGTGGTGTTATGTGAACGTCGACTACATGACACTTCACCATTATTTGGGCCTAGACGAAGGCATTGGGAAGTAATAAGTAGATGATGGGTTGCTAGAGTGACAGAAGCTTAAACCCTAGTTTATGCATTGCTTCGTAAGGGGCTGATTTGGATCCATATGCTGCATGCTATGGTTAGGTTTACCTTAATACTTCTTTTGTAGTTGCGGATGCTTGCAATAGGAGTTAATCATAAGTGGGATGCTTGTCCAAGTAAGGACAGCACCCAAGCACCGGTCCACCCACATATCAAATTATCAAAGTACCGACGCGAATCATATGAACGTGATGAAAACTAGCTTGACGATAATTCCCATGTGTCCTCGGGAGCGCTTTTCTCTATATAAGAGTTTGTCCAGGCTTGTCCTTTGCTACAAAAAGGATTGGGCCATCTTGCTGCACTTTATTTACACTTGTTACTTGTTACCCGCTACAAATTACCTTATCACAAAACTATCTGTTACCGATAATTTCAGTGCTTGTAGAGAATACCTTGCTGAAAACCGCTTATCATTTCCTTTCGCTCCTTGTTGGGTTCAACACTCTTACTTATCGAAAGGTACGATAGATCCCCTATACTTGTGGGTTATCATAGAGTTTTGTTGTGATGCCATGTTGTATTTAAACATATCGGGCATATTGTGTGTATGATTGAAATGCTTGGTATGTGTGGGATCCGACAACCTAGTTGTCTATCCTTGGTAGCCTCTCTTATGGGGAAATGTAGTCTAGTGCTTCCACTGAGCCATGGTAGTCTGCTACAGCCCGATTTACCGGAGTCCTGTTAGCCTAGTTGCTACTGCTTCGGAACACTTAGACTGGCCGGCATGTGTCCTTCTTCGATCCTGTGTCTGTCCCTTCGGGGAAATGTCACGCGGTGTCTTTCGGAGTCCTGTTAGCCTCCTACGGCCCGGATTCCTGGAGTCTTGCTAGCCCAGTTGCTACAGCCCGAATTCACTCGCTGATGACCGACACGTTCGTTGCTGGGTCATGTATGCTTGTCCCTGTAAGTTAGTGCCACTTTGGGTTCACGACTAGTCATGTTGGCCCGGGTTCTCTGTCATATGGATGCTAGCGACACTATCATATACGTGAGCCAAAAGGGTCCCGGGCCAGGTAAGGTGGCACCCGTGGGAATACCGTGCGTGAGGCCGCAAAGTGATATGATGTGTTACATGCTAGATCGGTGTGACTTAGGATCGGCGTCCTGACAGCTTTGGTATTAGAGCCTGACTGCCTGTAGGATTACCAAGCCAAACTGGTCGAAGTTGAGTCTAGAAATGCTTTACTTATATAGGGGAATTGATTGTGGAAGGGAACGTAAGGCTCTTTTTACTCCTATACCTTATGCCCTTCTGATCTGAGTCAACCTTTTCTTTTCTACGGGGATTAAGAACTAGGCCTTCTCATCTATCTATCAGGATGACGTGTTACTAATCCATAGACTTATAGAATTGATAGTTTCAAGTCTCAGTTCAGTTTCTACTACTTCCGTATGTTCATAGCTGGCCTCAGAACCTTGATATTGTGATGTTGAGTGGTCATGCCACTATTTTGCAGGATGTCTCAAATATTTTGAGCATTTACAGCCGTTATGCTGTCTGAGTCATCCCAGGTTTCTAAACAGTCTGATGCATTTGCAAATCCCTTCCTCCCGTTCCTGATGCCCTTTTGGGCCAGATTATGCACACTAAACAGTCTGTTGAGGTACTCTACTGCCTCGACATAATCACCCGGTAATCTAGCAATGCTTTTTGTTCCCAGTCTGATGATTCTGGCCGCCATTCTCGAAAGCATCCCGTGATGCCATTTAGTTAGTAGGTATTCTATTCCTGGGTTTTGAACCCGAGATTCACTCCACTCACCTCCTGTTGATAGTGTTTGCTTGTTCCTTTAGGATATTAGTAACCTTTGTGATAGTCCTCGAGGTCCGTGGTATTTCCTTCTTCCAAATACCATGAACTGCCTATGGCAGAAGTTCTTTGAACCAAAAGATCACAACCAGAGTGCTCTTAATGAGTACTCCATTCTACATTGTGAATCTGCCAGTTCTACCGTTCTGCATGGGTTATCCGGAAGAAATGTTGAGCTTTGCTCGACATACTAATCTATGCATCCACAACTCAGAAAGTGTTATGTTCCTTTGAGTTGTCTCCCTTTAGTTGTATTCCAACATTTGTCTATCAATTGATAGTCAGGACTAGTTGTGCATTCGTGTCATCGATGCCTATTATTCTCATGGTCCGTCGAGCCATTCTATTCTGGAATGACTAGGAGAAACAAACTCTAGTACTTATCCATTTCTAGGATTTGGTCAAAGCAGTTGTATTCCGCAGATCAAATGCCAATCCAGCTTTTGTTCTGTTCTACCCTGGAGTATTACCCTTTTTATGGCAAGAATGTCATAGGAAGTGCACACCATCTTATGAATTCTTGGTGCAGTGATACTTCTTGCCATAATTTTTCATTCCTCGGTTCCGTGTTATCGCAACCGGAATGCCGACAAGTGAACCATGATGTGTGAAATCAATACTCCTAGCAACCGTGTTGCTTGGTGGTTAATGGACATTAATATCATTCTTAGCGTGTTGGTTATCGAATCCTATTCTAAGATTGATCGTGCTACCTTGTACTTATTTTTGGTGCACTCTTCGATCTTTGAGTTTGGATTGAATCCCTTGCTCTTCTGATCATGTCGTCTTGCCTTGAAAAGAAAGATTGTTCTCGAGATTAGAGACATATCGATGGTTCGTGATTTTCCGGATATCTTCACGGAAGTATCACCAGGTCGTCCCTGACCAATATGTTGAGTTTGTGATCAAGTTGGTTTTCCAATAAACCACTCTTTCTCCAAGAATCTGTGTTGGATACCCCTGAGGTAGTTGGTTAAGCCAAAACAACAACTTGGAGAGTTGGAAGATAAAAGCTTGTCTGACTTAGTTCATGTTAAGGGATATCTTTTTGTGTGTATGTGTGTGTGATGAAGAAAGATGATATCTCCATCGATTGGTCCTCGTGATAAGTTGTTGGATCTATTGTCTTGTCAAAACTTTGACTTGAGTATGGGCTATCGTCCAGTCAAATAAGAACCAACGATGTTCGTAATGTTGTCTTACTCGTGGTTGATCCCTCGAGCATACACCATTACATCTTTTGGTCCGGCCAATGCTATCACCGTGTTCACATAATGGTGGGAGTCCAGTGATATGGAAATTCCGATGAGTTGCTATTGAGTCCATGAGCAGCATTTTGTCTCGTCCATGAATCATGTTGAACATTAAGCTAGTGTTGGAAACTTTTATAAGCATTATCTTCATGTCCCGTTCGTGAAGCATATGTTGGATGAAAGAAGTGACTCCCTCTCATTCATGTGCATTCGATGCAAGTTGCCGTCGTGAATTTGAGAAAGTTAGTTTTGCTTCCCCTGGAATCGTCCCAAGTCAGTCATGCATGTGCGAAGTATTCTGTGGTTTGGTAGATCAATTACCTCCATTCCATATGTATTCCCTAGCACACCAAGCCACTGGCTGATTTGTTCAGGGAGAAGAAGTTTCTTCATAAGAGCTAATCATATGACTTATGCAAGGACTTCGATATCCTTGATGATGGTTCCCAACTAGGACTCGGTAGTGTTTCATTGTAAGACTACTATGTGGTCATGCTTGTCTGGGACAGTTTGTTCACATGTATGTAGCAGAACTAGCTCATGTTTTGGAGCTTGCTATCGTAGTTCATACCCGAGAATCTCGCAACGCCATCTCGTCGATTTGTGTTGCTACCTTTCTTTTTCCAGATATGCTGTCTGGAATATCCCGTTACCAACCAGATCTGAATCTCAGGCAGATATGATGGTTGGAACATTCCCAACATTTGCATTTTGTTCCCAGCTTGCACCCATCTTTGTGGCATTTTACTATGGGTTACCTTCTTAGTAATTCTTGTTCAGGATCATCTTCAGAAGTGGTCCTACCATGGGTCCCATCCACTTCTGATGATAAGCAAAAATCATCCTTTGCGTTGTCTTCAACAAGGTAGTCCACATCATCCATTCTAGTCCGGGTATGCCATCCCTTCGTACTCCGCCAAACGATTGTTGTGATTTGCCTTAGGCTGGTATAAAGAGTTTCAATGATCTCTGAATCGAAAGTAATTCTTTTTTCCACTTAAGGGAATATTTCTGCGAGTCATCTTCCTTAAGATGTCTCGTTATGGTATCATTACAACTCAACTCCTCGCTACGTTGACAATCGTTCACCACCTTCTTAAGCGTGAAATTGTTGTCTACCTAGTGAACCTTCATCATCTGTTACACTCCATCCCTCTGGATGTGTGTGTCATGTCTCAGCTTGAGAGATGTTTCAATGTCTCCCTCCATGAGTTGATCCTAAGTTGTTCGGTATTCGAAAAGATCGATTCTTCTAGAGTTTTTCCTTTCTTCTCATTGTCATGTTGGATGGAGTTCTCAGAGCAAGACGTCGAGACAAAGAGGATGATTGAATGAATGTTCTTATGAAGTGCAACCTGGATCATGAAGATTGTGTTAGCTTTGTGTCCCCTCTGTCTTCTTACCTCACGTCTTGAATCTCGGGACGAGATTCTTGTTTAGTGGGGGTGAGTTGTCACATCCCTAGTCTGGTATGCTCTAGACTAGCTAATGGTGTTTGCATCATGTTTAAATTCTCAAATGAACTTGAAATGGGGATGACAAACCCTAGCACCAAATGGAATGCAATTAGGATCAAAATAAAGATATTTTCAATGAATCCAAAATGCCCTTCAAAAATGTTCATTATTTATGGAAAGAGGTTAAAACCTTTACCACAGGTCATGCACATTTTTCCAAGGCATTTATGGTCTTTGAATTAAATCATATTGTATTTGAAGTGGAGCTATAAATTCCTATAAAATATTTGGTAGCTCCAAATATTCCGAAACTTGGTGAGGGCCTCTGGTTTAAATCAGATAGTGGCCACAAAAGTTTTCAGGATTTTATAAAGTGATTTAGTATTTTTACTAAATCAGAAACAAGTTACAGAAAATAGAAGAAGAGAAACATTAGAGAGGGAGAGAGAACTTACCTGGCACCACCAACCGGCCCAGCACTATAGCTAGCCGGCCCAGCCCACTGGCGCCTGCCAGTCACCACTAACCTCGTGCCAGAAGAATGCAGCGCGCGTGGCTGCCGCTCGCGAGCATGCGCCTCGCCAGCTCCTGCTTGCCGTCGAGGGTCTGGAAACCTCCCCGAGTGCCACGCACTCCCCCTCGACCCCTGCACCTCTCCCCTCTCTCCCGGGACCCCCTGCCCCTCCTCTCCTCTCTTCCCGCAACGCCACCGTCGCCGCCGCTTGCTGTTGCCGCGGCTAGAGCCACATCCTCGCCCTCTGCCCGAGTCCAGAAGCTCTGCCTCATCTGCCTCGTCCTCTCTATCGACTCACGCGACGCCGGACGCCTCGAAGCGCCGCCCCCGACGCCTTCTTCTTCCTCGGATCGCCGAGATCGCCTCCGGTGCCCCGCTCGCTCCGACACCTCCCCGGCCCCGCTGTCTGCACCGACCGACCCCCCCCCCCCCCCCGTGAGCTCCTGCCGCTAACCCCTCTCCTCCCTGCATTATTGTGCCTCGTAGCCGCCGTTTCCACCGGAGCCGCGAGCTCAGCTCCGCCGGCCGTGCCGCCACCGTGGCAAAAGCCGCTGAAGCTCGTAGGCGAGCACGCCAGCGTGTTCAACGTAGCTCCAGGAGCCCGTAGCCACCACCAGCTAGTCCCCACATGCCCCCTAGCTCCAACCCGAGCACGCCCGTAGCTCCGGCCGCCGCCAGGAGCTCGCTTCCGGCGAACTCTGGCCACCCCGCGCCCTTCCGTTGGTCTCCCCAGATGCGCGCGGGCATGGGCTTCCTTCTGGTGCCTGTGGCGCGTCGAACCGTGGCCTCTGGAAAGTTCCGAGCGGACCCCACCGTGGTTCGAGGTAGACGCCGGCTGAAGTCCAGCGACACAGACGTGGCCGCGTGATTAGCGCTAATGATGCCCTAACTAACCCCCTAGCTCACTGACATGTGGGGCCCACGCCCTATATTAACCTAGGTTTTATTTCTGTTTAGATTAAACTAACCCCGGTGGCCCCACAGGTCAGTTTGACCCGGGCACGTCACACGTTGACCCGACCCCACCTGTCAGTGACACTAAACAGCACTGGGTCACTGACCAGTGGACCCCACTGGTCAGGTTTGACCTGGACCGCTCCTGTTAACCTGCTGAGGTCAGCAAGACGTAGTGCTGACGCAGTAAACATTTTCTGGGATTTTAAATAAATCAAAAATGATTTATTTATTTTAGACAATGTCTTAAACTTCTAAAAATCATAGAAATTCAACCGTAGCTCAAAATGAAATAAGTTATATATGAAAAATGATCAGAAAAATCCAATATTTCCATCTGTACTGGTTTCATGCATGTTTAATCAACTTAACCTTGCTGTTTAGTGCAAAACATGATAAGGAACTAGCTAAAATCGTAATTTGAATTTGGGGTTGAACCTTTGGTTCAAAAATACCCAAACCCTTCTGGTTTTAGTTGCATTAGCTCAAAACATAGCATATTGACATGTCATGATCATGCATCATATTGTGCATTGCATTGATTGTGTTTTCCTTCTCTGTTGCCGGTATTTGTTCCCTCTCTGTAGACGTTCTTCCGACGATGAGTTCGATGACACCGATGGAGAGCTATAATATCTGCAGAAGTGCCAGGCAAGCAAAAACCCCTTGTTTATTCCGATACAATCCCACTCTCTCGCTCCTGCTCTCTTTTACTGCATTAGGACAACAACGATTCAACTGTTACATGATGCGGTAGTTGAACCCCTTTCATCTGCATGACATGTCATTGCCACAGTAAATAGATGAAACCCACTAGCATGAGTAGGAGTTGTTTGAGCCATGATGTGCCTACTCATTCATGCTTGTTGTCATATCTGCTACTGCTGAGAGTTGAGTCAGGTCTGATTCATCGGGGATGAATTGGAGGTGTGTGAACATGTTCTACTGTTGAGAGCTAAGTGTGTGAACACGATTTGGTAAAGGTAGCGGTGAGAGGCCATGTAGGAGTACATGGTGGGTTGTCTCATTGAAACCGTCCTCAGGAACTGAGTTCTGTGTTTGTGATCCATGAACAGCTACTACCACGTGTTGGGCCCGAAACTAATGGACCCTCTCGGCTTATTAATCGCCTTGAGCTCTATCCAGGAGTTGCAACTAGTTTCTGGTGTTTGCAGGATATGTGTTGGAGGCCATGCGTAGTGCTGACCCTAGGGGTGGGCTATGATGCGGTAGATACACTGTGGCCCGGTGTACCGGGCACCCGTTTGGTGTCTCGGGAACCCTGCACACATTTTTTGGGGCTGTGAGCGAAACCCCGGCCGGATCTCCTCGCGGATGGAACCCGAATAGGCGATAAACCTGGACTAGAGATTTGTGTGGTTAGTCCGGTCATGGCCGACTACCTCGCTAGGCTTCCACTTGAAGGTTGCCGAGATACACGACGTGTACATGGTGGTAAGTGGCGAGAGCGTGTGTGAAGAAGTACACCCCTGCAGGGTTATAAATGATCTATTCGAATAGCCGTGTCCGCGGTAAAGGACTTCTGGGTTGCCTATATAGTTCATAGACAAGTGAAAGTGGATACTCTAAAATGCGCAAGATAAGCGTGAGTGCTATGGATGGCATTCTCGTAGGGAGACGGGAGCGGATCTATAGTGGTGTATTGATATGGTGAATATGTGGACTCGTGTGCGCCACCTCAAAGAGTTACTTGCAGTCGTAGTATAGGATAGCCACTGAGTCAAAGCTGGCTTGCTACAGTTAAACTCCACATCCCCCTTTGTTGATACTGATGCATATGTAGATAGTTCTGATGTAAGTCTTGCTGGGTACATTTGTACTCACGTTTGCCTAATTTATGTTTTTGCAGAGAGACTTCAGTCTCGCTAGTAGTTCCGCGTGGACTTCGACGTTAGCTTGTTACCTCAGCTACGATCTTGTGCCCTCGGCAGGGTCTGGTAGTTAGTCAGGCTTCTCAGCCTTTTTCATTTGTAGTTGTCTGTACTCAGACAAGATAAGCTTCCGCATGTGCTATTGCTTGTATGACTTGAATGCTGGGTCATGAGACCCATGTTTGTAATATCTGACTCTCCGGAGACTTATGAATAAATACTTGAGTCGTAGAGTTTTGTTGTGATGCCATGTTGTATTTACACATATCGAGCATATTGTGTGTATGATTGAAATGCCTGGTATGTGTGGGATCCGACAACCTAGTTGTCTATCCTTGGTAGCCTCTCTTATGGGGAAATGTAGTCTAGTGCTTCCACTGAGCCATGGTAGTCTGCTACAGGCCGGTTTACCGGAGTCCTGTTAGCCCAGTTGCTACTGCTACGGAACACTTAGACTGGCCGTCATGTGTCCTTCTTCGATCCTGTGTCTGTCCCTTCGGGGAAATGTCACGCGGTGTCTTTCGGAGTCCTGTTAGCCTGCTACAGCCCGGATTCCCGGAGTCCTGCTAGCCCAGTTGCTACAGCCCGAATTCTCTCGCTGATGACCGACACGTTCGTTGCTGGGTCATGTATGCCTCTCCCTGTAAGTTAGTGCCACTTTGGGTTCACGACTAGTTATGTCGGCCCGGGTTCTCTGTCATATGGATGCCAGCGACACTATCATATACGTGAGCCAAAAGGCGCAAACGGTCCCGGGCCAGGTAAGGTGGCACCCGTGGGAATACCGTGCGTGAGGCCGCAAAGTGATATGATGTGTTACATGCTAGATCGGTGTGACTTAGGATCGGGGTCCTGACACAGTGTTTCGCAGAAAAGGAATATCAAACGGAATCCAAACGGAATGAAACCTTCGGGAGAGTTATTTTTGGAACAAACGCAATCCAGGAGACTTGGAGTGGACGTCAAGAAAGCAACGAGGAAGCCACGAGGCAGGGAGGCGCACCCAGGGGGTAGGCGCACCCCCACCCTCGTGGGCCCCTCGTGGCTCCACCGACCTACTTCTTTCTCCTATATATACTAATGTACCCTGAAAACATCCGAGAGCACCACGAAACCCTATTTCCACCGCCGCAACCTTCTGTACCCGTGAGATCCCATCTTGGGGCCTTTTCCGGCGCTCCGCCGGAGGGGGAATCGATCACGGAGGGCTTCTACATCAACACCATAGCCTCTTCGATGATGTGTGAGTAGTTTACCACAGACCTTCGGGTCCATAGTTATTAGCTAGATGGCTTCTTCTCTCTCTTTGGATCTCACAAAGTTCTCCTCGATTCTCTTGGAGATCTATTCGATGTAATTCTTTTTGCGGTGTGTTTGTCGAGATCCGATGAATTGTGGGTTTATGATCAAGATTATCTATGAACAATATTTGGTTCTTCTCTGAATTCTTATATGTATGATTTGTTATCTTTGCAAGTCTCTTCGAATTATCAGCTTGGTTTGGCCTACTAGATTGATCTTTCTTGCAATGGGAGAAGTGCTTTGGGTTCAATCTTGTGGTGTCCTTTCCCAGTGACAGCAGGGGCAGCAAGGCACGTATTGTATTGTTGCCATCGAGGATAAAAAGATGGGGTTTATATCATATTGCTTGATTTTATCCCTCTACATCATGTCATATTGCCTAATGCGTTACTCTGTTCTTATGAACTTAATACTCTAGATGCATGCTGGATAGCGGTCGATGTGTGGAGTAATAGTAGTAGATGCATAATCTTTCGGTCTACTTGTCACGGACGTGATGCCTATATACATGATCATGCCTAGATATTCTCATAACTATGCGCTTTCCTATCAATTGCTCGACAGTAATTTGTTCACCCACCGTAAATTATGCTATCTTGAGAGAAGCCACTAGTGAAACCTATGGCCCCCAGGTCTATCTTCTATCATATTATTTTCCAACTAATTTACTATTTCTTCCGTTATTTATTTTGCAATCTTTACTTTCCAATCTATATCATAAAAATACCAAAAATATTTATCTTATTATCTCTATCAGATCTCACTTTTGCAAGTGGCCGTGAAGGGACTGACAAACCCTTTATCGCGTTGGTTGCAAGGTTCTTATTTGTTTGTGTAGGTACAAGGCGACTTGCGTGTAACCTCCTACTGGATTGATACCTTGGTTCTCAAAAACTGAGGGAAATACTTACGCTACTTTGCTGCATCACCCTTTCCTCTTCAAGGGAAAAACCAATGCATGCTCAAGAGGAAGCAAGAAGGATTTCTGGCGCCGTTGCTGGGGAGGCTTACGCCAAGTCAAGTCAAGTCAAGACATACCAAGTACCCATCACAAACTCTTATCCCTCGTATTACATTATTTGCCATTTGCGTCTCGTTTTCCTCTCCCCCACTTCACCTTTGCTATTTTATTCGCCCTCTTTTTACCGTTCGCCTCTTTTTCTCTCGTTTCTTGTGTGCTTGTGTGTTGGATTGTTTGTCACGATGGCTCAAGACAATACTAAATTGTGTGACTTTTCCAATACCAACAACAATGATTTTCTTAGCACTCTGATTGCTCCTCTTACCGATGCTGAATCTTGTGAAATTAATGCTGCTTTGCGGAATCTTGTCATGAAAGATCAATTTTCTGGCCTTCCTAGTGAAGATGCCGCTACCCATATAAACAACTTTGTTGATTTGTGTGATATGCAAAAGAAGAAAGATGTGGATAATGATATTGTTAAATTGAAGCTATTTCCGTTTTCGCTTAGAGATCGTGCTAAAACTTGGTTTTCGTCTTTGCCTAAAAATAGTATTGATTCATGGAATAAGTGCAAAGATGCTTTTATCTCTAAATATTTTCCTCCCGCTAAGATCATCTCTCTTAGAAACGATATTATTAATTTTAAACAACTTGATCATGAACATGTTGCACAAGCTTGGGAGAGGATGAAATTAATGATACGCAATTGCCCTACACACGGTTTGAATTTATGGATGATTATACAAAAAATTTATGCCGGATTGAATTTTGCTTCTAGAAATCTTTTAGATTCGGCCACGGGAGGCGCTTTTATGGAAATCACTTTAGGAGAAGCTACTAAACTCCTAGATAATATTATGGTTAATTATTCTAAATGGCACACTGAAAGATCTACTAGTAAAAAGGTTCATGTGATAGAAGAGATTAATGTTTTGAGTGGAAAGATGGATGAACTTATGAAGTTGTTTGCTAATAAGAGTGTTTCTTCTGATCCTAATGATATGCCTTTGTCTGCTTTGATTGAGAATAATAATGAATCTATTATGAGAGCCACTTATGGATTGCATACCAAAGATGGCAATACCTAGATCTATTCTTGCCTTTACGCCTAGCTAGGGGCGTTAAACGATAGCGCTAGTTGGGAGGCAACCCAATTTTATTTTTGTTTATTGCTTTTTTGTTTCTGTTTAGTAATAAATAAATTATCTATCTTATGTTTAGATGTGTTTTTATGTTTTAAATTAGTGTTTGTGCCAAGTAGAACCTTTGGGAAGACTTGGGAGAAGTCTTTATGATCTTGCTGTAAAAAACAGAAAATTTAGCGCTCACGAGATTAGCTGCCATTTTTTTACTGGAGAGTGCTTTTAGGCTGATTCTTTTTGAAGATGATTAATAGATAAATTCCTCACGTCCAAACATTTATTTCAGAATTTTTGGAGTTACATAAGTATAAGTTTGATACATATTACTACATATTGTTCTGTTTTTGACAGATTCTGTTTTTCGTGTGTTGTTTGCTTATTTTGATGAATCTATGGCTAGTATCGGGGGGGTATGAACCATAGAGAAGTTGGAATACAGTAGGTTTAACACCAATATAAATAAAGAATGAGTTCATTACAGTACCTTAAAGTGGTGATTTGTTTTCTTATACTAACGGAGCTCATGAGATTTTCTGTTGAGTTTTGTGTTGTGAAGTTTTCAAGTTTTGGGTAAAGATTTGATGGATTATGGAATAAGGAGTGGCAAGATCATAAGCTTGGGGATGCCCAAGGCACCCCAAGGTAAAATTCAAGGACAACCAAAAGCCTAAGCTTGGGGATGTCCCGGAAGGCATCCCCTCTTTCGTCTTCATCTATCGGTAACTTTACTTGAGGCTATATTTTTATTCACCACATGATATGTGTTTTGCTTGGAGCATCTTGTATGATTTGAGTCTTTTCCTTCTAGTTTACCACAATCATCCTTGCTGTAAACACCTTTAGAGACACACATGAATCGGAATTTATTAGAATACTCTATGTGCTTCACTTATATCTTTTGAGCTAGATAATTTTGCTCTAGTGCTTCACTTATATCTTTTAGAGCACGGTGGTGGTTTTATTTTATTAGAAATTATTGATCTCTCATGCTTCACTTATATCATTTTGAGAGTCCTTTATAACAGCATGGTAATTTTCTTTGGCTATAAACTTAGTCCTAATATGATAGGCATCCAAGATGGGTATAATAAAAACTTTCATAAAAAGTGCATTGAATACTATGAGAAGTTTGATACTTGATGATTGTTTTGAGATATGAAGATGGTAATATTAGAGTCATGCTAGTTGGGTAGTTGTGAATTTCATAAATACTTGTGTTGAAATTTGCAAGTCCCGTAGCATGCACGTATGGTAACTGTTGTGTGACAAATTTGAAACATGAGGTGTTCTTTGATTGTCATCCTTATGAGTGGCGGTCGGGGACGAGCGATGGTCTTTTCCTACCAATCTACCCCCCTAGGAGCATGCGCGTAATGCTTGGTTTTTGATGACTTGTAGATTTTTGCTATAAGTATGTGAGTTCTTTATGACTAATGTTGAGTCCATGGATTATACGCACTCTCACCTTTCCATCATTGCTAGCCTCTTCGGTACCGTGCATTGCCCTTTCTCACCTCGAGAGTTGGTGCAAACTTCGCCGGTGCATCCAAACCCCGTGATACGATATGCTCTATCACACATAAAACTCCTTATATCTTCCTCAAAACAGCCACCATACCTACCTATTATGGCATTTCCATAGCCATTCCTAGATATATTGCCATGCAACTTTCCACCATTTCATTTATTATGACACGCTTCATCATTGTCATATTGCTTTGCATGATCATGTAGTTGACATCGTATTTGTGGCAAAGCCACCATGCATAATGTTTCATACATGTCACTCTTGATTCATTGCTCATCCCGGTACACCGCCGGAGGCATTCATATAGAGTCATATTTTGTTCTAGTATCGAGTTGTAATCATTGAGTTGTAAATAAATAGAAGTGTGATGATCATCATTAATAGAGCGTTCTCCCAAATAAAAAAAGAAGAAAGGCCAAATAAAAAAAAGGAAGGCCCAAAAAAAGAAAAAAGGGGACAATGCTACTATCCTTTTTCCACACTTGTGCTTCAAAGTAGCACCATGATCTTTATGATAGAGAGTCTCGTGTTTTGTCACTTTCATATACTAGTGGGAATTTTTTATTATAGAACTTGGCTTGTATATTCCAACAATGGGCTTCCTCAAATGCCCTAGGTCTTCATGAGCAAGCAAGTTGGATGCACACCCACTTAGTTTCTTTTGTTGAGCTTTCATACATTTATAGCTCTAGTGCATCCGTTGCATGGCAATCCCTACTCCTTGCATTGACATCAATTGATGGGCATCTCCCTAGCCCGTTGATTTGCTGCGTCAATGTGAGACTTTCTTCTTTTTTGTCTTCTAAACACAACCCCCATCATTATACTCTATTCCACCCATAGTGCTATGTCCATGGCTCACGCTCATGTATTGCGTCAAAGTTGAAAAAAGTTTGAGATTACTAAAGTATGAAACAATTGCTTGGTTTGTCATCGGGGTTGTGCATGATGAGAGCATTTTTGTGTGACGAAAATGAAGCATAACCAAACTATATGATTTTGTAGGGATAAGCTTTCTTTGGCCATGTTATTTTGAGAAGACATAATTGCATAGTTAGTATGCTTGAAGTATTATTATTTTTATGTCAATATTAAACTTTTGTCTTGAATCTTTCGGATCTAAACATTCATGCCACAATAAAGAGAATTACTTAGAAAATTATGTTAGGTAGCATTCCACATCAAAAATTCTGTTTTTATCATTTACCTACTCGAGGACGAGCAGGAATTAAGCTTGGGGATGCTTGATACGTCTCCAACGTATCTATAATTTTTTATTGTTCCATGCTATTATATTATCTGTTTTGGATGTTTAATGGGCTTTATTATACACTTTTATATTATTTTTGGGACTAACCTACTAACCGAAGGCCCAGTGCAAATTGCTGTTTTTTTGCCTATTTCAGTGTTTCGCTGAAAAGGAATATCAAACAGAATCCAAACGGAATGAAACCTTCGGGAGAGTTATTTTTGGAACAAACGCAATCCAGGAGACTTGGAGTGGACGTCAAGCAAGCAACGAGGAAGCCATGAGGCAGGGAGGCGCGCCCAGGGGGGTAGGCGTGCCCCCCACCCTCGTGGGCCCCTCGTGGCTCCACCGACCTACTTCTTTCGCCTATATATACTCATGTACCCGAAAAACATCCGAGAGCACCACGAAACCCTATTTCCACCGCCGCAACCTTCTGTACCCGTGAGATCCCATCTTGGGGCCTTTTCCGGTGCTCCGCCAGAGGCGGAATCGATCACGGGGGGCTTCTACATCAACACCATAGCCTTTCCGATGATGTGTGAGTAGTTTACCACAGACCTTCGGGTCCACAGTTATTAGCTAGATGGCTTCTTCTCTCTCTTTGGATCTCAATACAATGTTCTCCTCGATTCTCTTGGAGATCTATTCGGTGTAATTCTTTTTGCGGTGTGTTTGTCGAGATCCAAAGAATTGTGGGTTTATGATCAAGATTGTCTATGAACAATATTTGGTTCTTCTCTGAATTCTTATATGTATGATTTGTTATCTTTGCAAGTCTCTTCGAATTATCAGTTTGGTTTGGCCTACTAGATTGATCTTTCTTGCCATGGGAGAAGTGCGTAGCTTTGGGTTCAATCTTGCGGTGTCCTTTCCCAGTGACAGCAGGGGCAGCAAGGCATGTATTGTATTGTTGCCATCGAGGATAAAAAGATGGGGTTTATATCATATTGCTTTAGTTTATGCCTCTACATCATGTCTTCTTGCCTAATGCGTTACTCTGTTCTTATGAACTTAATACTCTAGATGCATGCTGGATAGCGGTCGATGTGTGGAGTAATAGTAGTAGATGCAGAATCGTTTCGGTCTACTTGTCGCGGACGTGATGCCTATATACATGATCATGCCTAGATATTCTCATAACTATACGCTTTTCTATTAATTGGTCGACAGTAATTTGTTCGCCCACCGTAAATTATGCTATCAGAGAAGCCAGTAGTGAAACCTATGGCCCCCGGGTCTATCTTCCATCATATTATTTTCCTACCAATTTACTATTTCTTCCGTTATTTATTTTGCAATCTTTACTTTCCAATCTATATCATAAAAATACCAAAAATATTTATCTTATTATCTCTATCAGATCTCACTTTTGCAAGTGGTCGTGAAGGGATTGACAACCCCTTTATCGCGTTGGTTGCAAGGTTCTTATTTGTTTGTGTAGGTACAAGGCGACTTGCGTGTAACCTCCTACTGGATTGATACCTTGGTTCTCAAAAACTGAGGGAAATACTTACGCTACTTTGCTGCATCACCCTTTCCTCTTCAAGGGAAAAACCAACACATGCTCAAGAGGTAGCAGTCCTAGTCAGCTAAAGCTCAGACGCATGGTGACATGGTGCAATCCATAGGGAATGCTTTCAAGAATAGTCTGCCCAACAAAGGGTGCAGTTGCTAGTGATTGCCGTGTTGCAATGATGAAGCGGGTCTGCAAGTGGGATGGACTATTGTGCGAGACTCCATAGGAAGATTTTGATTTTTGACATCACTTGCACTTTCGACAACTTGCACCATGTCTATTTCACTTGTTCAGAGTTTGATGAATCCGCACGACCATCAAGCCACGCCTCACATCAGTGCTTGGTCGAGACTATCATTTTGTAAGCAGACCTCACCGAAATGATACCTCTGAAGTAAATATGCCCTAGAGGCAATAATAAAGTTGTTATTTATACTTCCTTATATCATGATAAATGTTTGTTATTCATGCTAGAATTGTATTAACCGGAAACTTAGTACATGTGTGAATACATTGACAAAACAGAGTGTCCCTAGTATGCCTCTACTCGACTAGCTCGTTAATCAAAGATAGTTAAGTTTCCTGACCATAGACATGTGTTGTCATTTGATGAACGGGATCACATCATTAGAGAATGATGTGATGGACAAGACCCATCCGTTAGCTTAGCATAATGATCGTTAAGTTTTATTGCTATTGCTTTCTTCATGACTTATACATATTCCTCTGACAATGAGATTATGCAACTCCCGAATACCGGAGGAACACCTTGTGTGCTATCAAACATCACAACGTAACTAGGTGATTATAAATATGCTCTACAGGTGTCTCCGACGGTGTTTGTTGGGTTAGAATAAATCAAGATTAGGATTTGTCACTCTGAGTATCGGAGAGGTATCTCTGGGCCCTCTCGGTAATGCACATCACTACAAGCCTTGCAAGCAATGTGACTAATGAGTTAGTTACGGGATGATGCATTACAGAACAAGTAAAGAGACTTGCCGGTAACGAGATTGAACTAGGTATGAGGATACCGACGATCGAATCTCGGGCAAGTACCATAATGATGACAAAGGGAATAACGTATGTTGTTATTGCGGTTTGACCGATAAAGATCTTCGAAGAATATGTAGGAACCAATATGAGCATCCAGGTTCCGCTATTGGTTATTGACTGGAGATGTGTCTCGGTCATGTCTACATAGTTCTCGAACGCGTAGGGTCCGCACGCTTAACGTTCGATGACGATTTGTATTATGAGTTATGTGTTTTGGTGACCGAAGATTGTTCGGAGTCCCGGATGAGATCACGCACATGACGAGGAGTGTCGAAATGGTCGAGAGGTAAAGATTGATATATTGGACGATAGTATTCGGACACCGGAATGGTTTTGGGACGTTCGGATATTTATCGAGGTACTGAGGGGTTACCGGAATCCCCCGGGGAAGTAAGGGGCATTCATGGGCCATAGGGGAAAAAGAGAGGGGAGCCCGCAGGGTGGCGCCCCCCCCCCCAAGGGAGTCTGAATTGAACAAAGGGGAGGGGACGCGGCCCCCTTTCCTCTTTCCCTCTCCCTCTCCCTCTCCTTCTCTTTTCCCCTCCAAAGAGAAAGGAAAAAGGGGGGTGAATCCTACTAGGAGTGGAGTCCTAGTAGGACCCCCCTTGGCGCGCCCCCTTGGTGGCCGGCCTTGATGTCTACTACACAACCTTCTTCTTGTAGACATTGTTGGGCCTCCAAGTGCAGAGGTTTGTAGGACAGTAGCAAATTTCCCTCAAGTGGATGACCTAAGGTTTATCCATCCGTGGGAGGCGTAGGATGAAGATGGTCTCTCTCAAACAACCCTGCAACCAAATAGCAAAGAGTCTCTTGTGTCCCCAACACACCCAATACAATGGTAAATTGTATAGGTGCACTAGTTCGGCGAAGAGATGGTGATACAAGTGCAATAGGGATGGTAGATATAGGTTTTTGTAATCTGAAAATATAAAAACAGCAAGGTAACTAATGATAAAAGTGAGCATAAACGGTATTGCAATGCTTCGAAACAAGGCCTACGGTTCATACTTCCACTAGTGCAAGTTCTCTCCACAAGGATAACATAATTAGATCATATAACTATCCCTCAACATGCAACAAAGAGTCACTCCAAAGTCACTAATAGCGAAGTGTTGGAAATATGCCCTAGAGGCAATAATAAATAGGTTATTATTATATTTCCTTGTTCATGATAATCGTTTATTATCCATGCTAGAATTGTATTGATAGGAAACTCAGATACATGTGTGGATACATAGACAACACCATGTCCCTAGTAAGCCTCTAGTTGAATAGCTTGTTGATCAATAGATGGTTATGGTTTCCTGACCACGGACATTGGATGTCGTTGATAACGGGATCACATCATTAGGAGAATGATGTGATGGACAAGACCCAATCCTAAGCCTAGCACAAGATCGTGTAGTTCGTTTGCTCAGAGCTTTTCTAATGTCAAGTATCATTTCCTTAGACCATGAGATTGTGCAACTCCCGGATACCGTAGGAATGCTTTGGGTGTACCAAACGTCACAACGTAACTGGGTGGCTATAAAGGTACACTACAGGTATCTCCGAAAGTGTCTGTTGGGTTGGCACGAATCGAGACTGGGATTTGTCACTCCGTGTAAACGGAGAGGTATCTCGGGCCCACTCGGTAGGACATCATCATAATGTGCACAATGTGACCAAGGAGTTGATCACGGGATGATGTGAGTTACGGAACGAGTAAAGAGACTTGCCGGTAACGAGATTGAACAAGGTATAGGGATACCGACGATCGAATCTCGGGCAAGTAACATATCGATAGACAAAGGGAATTGAATACGGGATTGATTGAATCCCCGACATCGTGGTTCATCCGATGAGATCATCGTGGAACATGTGGGAGCCAACATGGGTATCCAGATCCCGCTATTGGTTATTGACCGAAGAACGTCTCGGTCATGTCTGCATGGTTCCCGAACCCGTAGGGTCTACACGCTTAAGGTTCGATGACGCTAGGGTTATAGGGAAAGTATGTACGTGGTAACCGAATGTTATTCGGAGTCCCGGATGAGATCCCGGACGTCACGAGGAGTTCCGGAATGGTCCGGAGGTAAATATTTATATATGGGAAGTCCTGTTTTGGTCACCGGAAAAGTTTCGGGTGATATCGGTAATGTACCGGGACCACCGGGAGGGTCCCGGGGGTCCACCAAGTGGGGCCACCAGCCCCAGAAGGCTGCGTGGGCCAAGTGTGGGAGGGGACCAGCCTCAGGTGGGCTGGTGCGCCCCCTACCAAGGCCCAAGGCGCATGGGAGAGTGGGAGGGGGCAAACCCTAGGTCCAGATGGGCCTTAAGGCCCACCCTAGTGGCGCCCCCCTTCTCCTCCCCTTGGCCGCCCCCTTAGATGGGATCTAGGGCTGGCCGCCAGCCCTTGGGGGTGGAAACCCTAGAGGGGGCGCAGCCCCTTCCCCCCTATATATAGTTGAGGTTTGGGGCTGCCCAAGACACGAGAACGTCTCTCTTTCGGCGCAGCCCTACCCCTCTCCCTCCTCCTCCTCTCCCGCGGTGCTTGGCGAAGCCCTGCGGGATTGCCACGCTCCTCCATCACCACCACGCTGTCGTGCTGCTGCTGGATGGAGTCTTCCCCAACCTCTCCCTCTCTCCTTTCTGGATCAAGGCGTGGGAGACGTCACCGGGCTGCACGTGTGTTGAACGCGGAGGCATCGTTCTTCGGTGCTTAGATCGGAATCAACCGCGATCTGAATCGCTACGAGTACGACTCCCTCATCCGCGTTCTTGCAATGCTTCCGCATCGCGATCTACAAGGGTATGTAGATGCACTCCCCTTCCCCTCGTTGCTAGATTACTCCATAGATTGATCTTGGTGATGCGTAGAAAATTTTGAGTTTCTGCTACGTTCCCCAACAGTCGTATCAGAGCTAGGTCTATGCGTAGTTTCTATGCACGAGTAGAACACAAAGTAGTTGTGGGCATAGATGTTGCCAATTCTTCTTGCCGCTACTAGTCTTATCTTGTTTCGGCGGCATTGTGGGATGAAGCGGCCCGGACCGACCTTACACGTACGCTTACGTGAGACAGGTTCCACCGACTGACATGCACTAGTTGCATAAGGTGGCTAGCGGGTGTCTGTCTCTCCCACTTTAGTCGGAACGGATTCGATGAAAAGGGTCCTTATGAAGGGTAAATAGAAATTGGCATATCACGTTGTGGTTTTACGTAGGTAAGAAACGTTCTTGCTAGAAACCTATACAAGCCACATAAAAACTTGCAACAACTATTAGAGGACGTCTAACTTGTTTTTGCAGCATGTGCTATGTGATGTGATATGGCCAGAAGATGTGATGAATGATATATGTGATGTATGAGATTGATCATATTCTTGTAATAGGAATCACGACTTGCATGTCGATGAGTATGACAACCGGCAGGAGCCATAGGAGTTGTCTTTATTTTTTGTATGACCTGCGTGTCATTGAATAACGCCATGTAAATTACTTTACTTTATTGCTACGCGCGTTAGCCATAGAAGTAGAAGTAATCGTTGGCGTGACAACTTCATGAAGACACAATGATGGAGATCATGGTGTCATGCCGGTGACAAAGATGATCATGGTGCCCCGAAGATGCAGATCAAAGGAGCAAAATGATATTGGCCATATCATGTAACTATTTGATTGCATGTGATGTTTATCATGTTATGCATCTTATTTGCTTAGAACGACGGTAGTAAGTAAGATGATCCCTCACTAAAAATTTCAAGAGACGTGTTCCCCCTAACTGTGCACCATTGCGAAGGTTCGTTGTTTCGAAGCACCACGTGATGATCGGGTGTGATAGATTCTAACGTTCGAATACAACGGGTGTTGACGAGCCTAGCATGTACAGACATGGCCTCGGAACACATGCAAAACACTTAGGTTGACTTGACGAGCCTAGCATGTACAGACATGGCCTCGGAACACAAGAGACCGAAAGGTCGAACATGAGTCGTATAGTAGATACGATCAACATGGAGATGTTCACCGATAATGACTAGTCCGTCTCACGTGATGATCGTACACGGCCTAGTTTGACTCGGATCATGAATCACTTAGATGACTAGAGGGATGTCTATCTGAGTGGGAGTTCATTAAATAATCAGATGAACTTCATTATCAAGAACATAGTCGAAAGGTCTTTGCAAATTATGTCATACGCTTTAGTTCTACTATTTAAGATATGTTCCTAGAGAAAATTTAGTTGAAAGTTGGTAGTAGCAATTATGCAGACTGGGTCCGTAAACTGAGGATTGTCCTCATTGCTACACAGAAGGCTTATGTCCTTAATGCACCGCTCGGTGTGCTGGACCTCAGCGTCGTCTGTAGATGTTACGAAACATCTGACATACACGTTTTGATGACTACGTGATAGTTCAGTGAGTAATGCTAACGGTTTAGAATTGTGGCACCAAAGACGTTTTGAAACGTCGCAGAACATATGAGATGTTCCGAAGACTGAAATTGGGATTTCAGACTAGTGCCCACGTCAAGAGGTATGAGACCTCTAACAAGTTTCTTAAGCCTGCAAACTAAGGGAGAAAAGCTCAATCGTTGAGCATGTGCTCAGATTGTTTGAGTACTACAATCACTTGAATCGAGTGGGAGTTGATCTTCCAGATGAGATAGTGATGGTTCTCCATAGTCACTGCCACCAAGCTATTAGAGCTTCGTGATGAACTATAACATATCAGGGATAGACATGATGATCCTTGAGCAACTCGCGATGTTGGACACTGTGAAAGTAGAAATAAAATTGGAGCATCAATTGTTGATGGTTGGTAAAACCACTAGTTTCCAGAAGGGCAAGGGCAAAAGGGATACTTCATGAAACAGCAAATCATTTGCTGCTCTAGTGGAGAATCCCAAGGTTGAACCCAAACCCGAGACTAAGTGCTTCTGTAATGAGAGGAACGGTCACTGAAGCAGTACTACCCTAGATACTTGGTAGATGAGAAGGCAGGCAAGGTCGACAGAAGTATATTGGATATACATTATATGAATGTGTACTTTACTAGTACTCCTAGCAGCACCAGGGTATTAGATACCGGTTCGGTTGCTAAGTGTTAGTAACTCGAAATAAAAGCTGCGGAATAAATGGAGACTAGCTAAAGGTGAGATGACGATGTATGTTGGAAGTGTTTCCAAGGTTGATGTGATCAAGCATCGCATGCTCCCTCTACCATCGAGATTGGTGTTAAACCTAAATAATTTTTATTTGGTGTTTGCGTTGAGCATAAACATGATTGGATTATGTTTATCGCAATACGGTTATTCATTTAAGGAGTTAGCCATGGGATCATGCGTTACGGAACGAGTAAAGAGACTTGCCGGTAACAAGATTGAACGAGGTATTGGGATACCGGCGATCGAATCTCGGGCAAGCAACATGCCGATAGACAAAGGGAATTGAATACGGGATTGATTGAATCCCCGACATCGTGGTTCATCCGATGAGATCATCGTGGAACATGTGGGAGCCAACATGGGTATCCAGATCCCGCTGTTGGTTATTGACCGAAGAACGTCTCGGTCATGTCTGCATGGTTCCCGAACCCGTAGGGTCTACACGCTTAAGGTTCGATGACGCTAGGGTTATAGGGAAAGTATGTACGTGGTAACCGAATGTTGTTCGGAGTCCCGGATGAGATCCCGGACGTCACGAGGAGTTCCGGAATGGTCCGGAGGTAAAGATTTATATATGGGAAGTCCTGTATTGGTCACTGGAAAAGTTTCGGGTGATATCGGTAATGTACCGGGACCACCGGGAGGGTCCCGGGGGTCCACCAAGTGGGGCCACCAGCCCCAGAAGGCTGCGTGGGCCAAGTGTGGGAGGGGACCAGCCCCAGGTGGGCTGGTGCGCCCCCCACCAAGGCCCAAGGCGCATGGGAGAGTGGGAGGGGGCAAACCCTAGGTCCAGATGGGCCTTAAGGCCCACCCTAGTGGCGCCCCCCCTTCTCCTCCCCTTGGCCGCCCCCTTAGATGGGATCTAGGGCTGGCCGCCAGCCCTTGGGGGTGGAAACCCTAGAGGGGGCGCAGCCCCTTCCCCCCTATATATAGTTGAGGTTTGGGGCTGCCCAAGACACGAGAACGTCTCTCTTTCGGCGCAGCCCTACCCCTCTCCCTCCTCCTCCTCTCCCGCGATGCTTGGCGAAGCCCTGCGGGATTGCCACGCTCCTCCATCACCACCACGCCGTCGTGCTACTGCTGGATGGAGTCTTCCCCAACCTCTCCCTCTCTCCTTGCTGGATCAAGGTGTGGGAGACGTCACCGGGCTACACGTGTGTTGAACGCGGAGGCACCGTTCTTCGGTGCTTAGATCGGAATCAACCGCGATCTGAATCGCTATGATTACGACTCCCTCATCCGCATTCTTGCAACGCTTCCGCATCGCGATCTACAAGGGTATGTAGATGCACTCCCCTTCCCCTCGTTGCTAGATTACTCCATAGATTGATCTTGGTGATGCGTAGAAAATTTTGAATTTCTGCTACGTTCCCCAACACGAAGAACAAACGAAGAGATTATTGCAGGCTACGAAACCACGTTATCCTTTCTGATTGATCTATTCAAGAGTCCATAGTAAAATAACACAAAGCTATTCTTTCCGTTCGATCTATCCTAGAGTTCGTACTAGAATAACACCTTAAGACACAAATCAACCAAAACCCTAATGTCACCTAGATACTCCAATGTCACCACAAGTATCCGCGGGTATGATTATACGATATGCATCACACAATCTCAGATTCATCTAATTCAAACCAACACAAAGGACTTCAAAGAGTGCCCCAAAGTTTCTACCGGAGAGTCAAGACGAAAACGTGTGCCAACCCCTATGCATCAGTTCACAAGGTCACTGAACCTGCAAGTTGATCACCAAAACATACATCAAGTAGATCACATGAATATCCCATTGTCACCACAGATAAGCACATGCAAGACATACATAAAGTGTTCTCAAATCCTTAAAGACACAATCCAATAAGATAACTTCAAAGGGAAAACTCAATCCATTACAAGAATATAGAGGGGGAGAAACATCATAAGATCCAACTATAGTAGCAAAGCTCGCGGTACATCAAGATCGTGCCAAATCAAGAACACGAGAGAGAGAGAGAGAGAGAGAGAGAGAGAGAGATCAAACACATAGCTACTGGTACATACCCTCAGCCCCAAGGGTGACCTACTCCCTCCTCGTCATGGAGAGCGCCGGGATGATGAAGATGGCCACCGGTGAGGGATCCCCCCTCCGGCAGGGTGCCGAAACAGGGTCCCTATTGGTTTTTGGTGGCTACAGAGGCTTGCGGCGGTGGAACTCCCGATCTAGGTTATTTTCTGGAGGTTTATGTATTTATAGGAATTTTTGGCGTAGTTCTCACGTCACGGGGGGGGGGGGGGGGGGTCTCCGAGTTGTCCACGAGATAGGGGACGCGCCCAGGGGGTAGGGCCCCCCCCACCCTCGTGGACGGCCCGGGACTCTTCTGGCCCAACTCTTTTACTCCGGGGGCTTCTTTTGGTCCATAAAAAATCATCAAAAATTGGCACATCAATTGGACTCCGTTTGGTATTCCTTTTGTACGATACTCAAAAACAAGGAAAAAACAGAAACTGGCACTGGGCTCTAGGTTAATAGGTTAGTCCCAGAAATCATATAAAATAGCATATAAATGCATATAAAACATCCTAGATGGATAATATAATAGCATGGAACAATCAAAAATTATAGATACGTTGGAGACGTATCAAGCATCCCCAAGCTTAATTCTTGCTCGTCCTCGAGTAGGTAAATGATAAAAACAGAATTTTTGATGTGGAATGCTACCTAACATATTTTCCAATGTAATTTTATTTATTGTGGCATGAATGTTCAGATCCAAAAGATTCAAGACAAAAGTTTAATATTGACATAAAAATAATAATACTTCAAGCATACTAACCAAGCAATTATGTCTTCTCAAAATAACATAGCCAAAGAAAGCTCATCCCTATAAAATCATATAGTTTGGCCATGCTTCATTTTCGTCACACAAAATGCTCCCATCATGCACAACCCCGGTGACAAGCCAAGCAATTCTTTCATACTTTAGCATTCTCAAACTTTTTCAACTTTCACGCAATATATGAGCGCGAGCCATGGACATAGCACTATAGGTGGAACAGAGTATGATGATGGAGGTTGTAAGGAGAAGACAAAAAAGGAGAAAGTCTCACATCGACGCGGCTAATCAATGGGCTATAGAGATGCCCATCAATTGATGTCACTGCAAGGGGTAGGGATTGCCATGCAACGGACGCACTAGAGCTATAAATGTATTGTAGCGACCAGACCTCAAACAGTCTGATCTCTGTGCATAAGTGTCATCCCTGGATCGGTAATGCTGACACGCACAGTACTTGAAGGATTTATAACAGAGTAGCAATCACACACTTGTTACATCGAATGTCTCAAAAGAGAACTAATTACAATAAATATGGCTTAAGGCCATCTAATACGATAACAGCGGAAGGCTTGGAAGATAAAGTGAGTCCAACAACTCCAACGGCATCACTGAGTGAAAGACCACGACCTAAGGCTCCTTACTCGTTGTCTGAAAAGTCTGCAACATGATACGTTGCAGCCCTGAAACGGGTCAGCACATGGAATATGCTGGCAATGTAACACAAAAGAGTAATGAACAAAATAATGCTATCACTACATGCATATATGGCTGGTGGAGGCTGTATGGTTAATATGTTTTGCGTAAAGCCAATTTTTCCCTACTGCAAAGGAATATATTTTATTTAACTACAAAGTTTGTTGAAAAATATTGAGAAGGTAAACCCCCTCTCAATCCCAATTAAAAGTAATCATTAACAACCCAACAAATTTAATATATAGAGTGATGAGATCAACATGATAATCCAAGAACCAGATACTCAAGACGTCCATAACCGGGGACACGGCTAACCATGATTAGTTTGTACACTCTGCAGAGGTTTGCACACTTTTCCCCACAAGACTCGATCTCCTCCGTTGGATTTCTCGCACTACATGGTGTTTGAGAAACGGATGACCGAGACATAGTCTTTCAGAAGCGTTAGCACCTTACGATGGGTAGACAGTACCACCTACATCCCCTACATCTGCTAGTCTACCACTATAAGAGTTCACACGACTTAATCAACTATGCCAGAGCCCATAATGGCTTGTGGCTGCACACGGAAGTTTCTAGCATGAATAATCTCATGATCCCTTTGAGCATGGGTGGCAGTCCATAGGAGAATCACACGGTACCCCGGGATTTCCAAAAATACAGGCAATCACTGGGTTCCCCAGGTGCCTCAATCCACCCAGATGTGTATTTAAGTTGCCACCTTAAGTTGAACCATTAATTAACAACCTCACATCTGTCATGAATACTCTCAAACCCAAACCACGTCTACGAGCATAGCATAGCAATATAAGCAACGTAGAAGTAACTCCCAGGGTTTGATAATAAAACAGGTAATAGGTACTACCTCAACTACTTCCCAATACCCACATGTTATTTAGATCCTAACCATGGAATGTTTGATGGTTGATCTAATGCAATAAAACTGGGTATGAAAGAGGTATGATCAAAGTGTTACTTGCCTTGCTGATGATCCACGAAACCTAGAGACTCGTAGTAGCACGCCTCGCACTCCGGGTATTCTATCGCAAACAAACAACAAGCCTACAATAAGCAAACAAGCAAGGGCATGGCTAAAACTAAAATAAGAGATCTAACCAGAAAGTTCAACTTAAGAACTCCGGTATGCAAAAAGAATCAAATCGAACGAAGCAACAAAACTCAAACGGCGAAAGAAACAAGCTTCGTTTACTAATCTGACTGAAGTCAAATTTTATAGTAGCAAAAACTTGTTTAAGTTAGTTAAACAGAAAGAGGGCTTCGAGACGAAACTCTAGGCGCTTGAATCGCCTAATTACAATAAATGAGCGAAAAATTATACTAGAACGAAAATTGGATCAGAAATCGCGACCGAAAATAATCGCGGAAAATCCGAGAAAAAGAAAAACTGACGAACAGGCTAACAAATGAACGTTCGCTGTCTTCGGTTAAACGGTGAAACCCGTTCTTTAAAACGAACGAACAAACGGGCGTTCGCTATATAACTAAACCGAAAAAAAAGGATATAAAAATAATAATAAACCACGGTTCTAAAAAAACCGTGCGGTTTTCCGAAGAAAATCGGCGGCGACGGCGAGGCTACCTCCGGCGGATCCGGCGAACGACGACGGCAGCGGGCGGCTGAGGCGAGGCGGCGCGGGGCGGCGTCAGGCGGCGGCGCAGCACCTGGCGGCAGCATCGGCAGCAGCGGGCGGCGGCGCGGGTTGGGCTGGCGGCTCGGGTTGGGCTTCGGCGGCTCGGGCGGTGCGACTTATAAAGGCCCTCGGGGCGTAGTCCCGCTCGGGTACGGCCCGGAGTCGGTTTGACTTTTTTTTAAATAATTCCGACGTGCAGAAAAAGAAAGAAAAGAAATACTAAACGGACTCCAAAAATCCCGAAATAAATTTTCCCCGTCCTCTAAAAATAAGCCGGACAAGGTGAACATTTATTTGGGCATAAAAAGCAATTTTTAAAAACGCATATTTTTCCCAATTCAAATAAAACAGCGATAAAAATCCGAATAAAAATCTTATTTGACTTTAATATTAAATCTCCAATATTTGTTTATTTTGAGGAAGTCATTTTATCCTCCCTCTTTTATTTTTATAAAAGAAATAATTCAGAGAAAAATAATTAAAATCAAACGATCCTCTTTTCAAAATTCGAGAAAGACTCGAATATGAAAATAATGAAATCCCCAACTCTCTCCGTGGGTCCTTGAGTTGCGTAGAATTTCTAGGATTAAACCAAAAATGCAATAAAATATGATATGCAATGATGATCTAATGTATAACATCCCAAATTGAAAATTTGGGATGTTACAAACCTACCCCCCTTAAGATGAATCTCGCCCTCGAGATTCGGGTTGGCTAGAAAATAGGTGAGAGTGATCCTTCCGTAGGTCTTCCTCTCGTTCCCAGGTGGCTCCATCTTCGGTATGGTGACTCCACTGAACTTTGCAGAACTTGATTACTTTGCTGCGTGTGACTCGGCTGGCAAACTCGAGAATTCTAACTGGCTTCTCCTCATAGGTCAAATCGCTATCCAACTGTATCGCTTCCAGCGGCACTGTATCTCTCAGAGGAATATCAGCCATCTCTGCGTGGCACTTCTTCAACTGGGAAACGTGGAACACATCATGAACTCCTGACAATCCTTCGGGTAATTCCAACTTGTAAGCAACTTCTCCCATACGTCTAAAACTTTGTATGGTCCCACAAAACATGGTGCTAACTTCTCCTTAACTCCAAAGCGCTTCACTCCTCAAAGTGGGGATACACGAAGATACACTCTGTCTCCAACTTCGTAAACTGTCTCCTTGCGTTTAGAATCCGCATAGCTCTTCTGCCTGGACTGGGCTACCTTGAGTCTATCGCGAATCAGCTTAACCTTCTCTTCAGACTCTTTGATCAAATCTGGTCCAAACAACTGTCGGTCTCCAACTTCGTCCCTCAACAACGGTGTTCTGCACCTCCTTCCGTACAGTGCTTTGAATGGGGCCATCTTCAAACTGGCTTGATAGCTGTTGTTGTAAGAGAACTCTGCATACGGCAAATTTTCGTCCCAACTAGACCCTTAGTCTAGCGCACAAGCTCTCAACATGTCCTCCAAAATTTGATTGACTCTTTCAGTCTGTCCATCTGTCTGCGGGTGAAAAGCTGTACTGAACTCTAGCCTGGTTCCCAAAGTTTCATGCAACTGATTCCAAAACTTTGAGGTAAACTGGGTTCCTCTATCTGATACAATGGTCCTCGGAACTTCATGCAGACATACGATCCTGGTCATGTATATCTTTGCCAACTTAGCACTGGTGTAAGTAGTCTCCACTGGGATGAAATGAGCTACTTTCGTCAAACGATCGACTACAACCCATATCGAGTCATAGCCTGAACGAGTCCTGGGTAATCCCGTCATAAAGTCCATGCCTAACTTATCCCACTTCCATTCGGGTATCGGCAATGGTTGTAGCAATCCTGCTGGCTTCTGATGCTCTGCCTTCACTCTGTGACATACATCACAAACTGCTACATACTCTGCAATATCCTTTTTCATTCCGGTCCACCAGAAACTATCCTTCAAATCCAGATACATCTTGGTATTTCCTGGGTGAATCGAATATGGCGAATCATGGGCCTCTTGCAGAATCAACTTCCTGATCTCCTGATCATTTGGCACATATACGCAGTCCTCAAACCATAAGGTATCGTGCTCATCCTCACGAAATCCTTTAGCCTTTCCTTTACTCATTCTTTCCTTTATTTCGGCTATCTCCTTGTCCGTCTTCTGAGCTTCTCTGATCTTATCCATCAAAGTAGATTGAATCTCCAAAGCTGCTACATATCCTCTCGGAACTATCTCCAAACATAGCTCGCGAAGGTCTTCTGCCAACTTCTTGGGTAATTCTCCGGTCATGAGTGTATTGACATGACTTTTGCGACTCAACGCATCGTCTACTACGTTAGCCTTTCCGGGATGATAATGCAATCTCATATCATAATCCTTTATGAGCTCTAACCATCTCCTCTGCCTGAGATTCAGCTCCTTCTGTGTGAAGATATACTTCAAACTCTTGTGATCTGTTATACCTCACAATGGTTTCCGATGAGAAAATGTCTCCATGTCTTCAACGCATGCACTACGACTGCTAACTCCAAATCATGCGTAGCATAATTTAACTCATGGGGTTTAAGCTGTCGTGAGGCATATGAAACAACTCTTCCCTCCTGCATAAGTACGGCTCCAAGTCCTCGACGAGAAGCGTCACAATATACTTCATAATCCTTGCGTTGATCTGGCAGAATCAACACTGGTGATGTAACCAAACGTCTTTTCAACTCCTGAAAACTGGCCTCACACTCCTCAGTCCAATTGAATTTGGTGTCCTTCTTCAACAACTCCGTCATGGGCTTTGCAATCTTTGAGAAACTCTCAATGAACCTCCGGCAGTATCCTGCGAGTCCAAGAAAACTCCGGATCTCTCCAACTGTCGTGGGTGACTCCCAATTTGTCACAGTGACAACCTTGGTGGGGTCTACTGCTATTCCTTCTCCGGATATAACATGTCCAAGGAATCCAACTTCCTTCAGCCAAAACTCACACTTGCTGAACTTGGCGTATAACTGATGTTCTCTGAGCTTACCAAGTACCAAACGCAAATGCTCTTTATGTTCCTCTTCGTTCTTCGAGTAGACCAGAATGTCATCAATGAACACCACAACGAACTTATCCAAAAACTCCATAAACACCTTGTTCATCATGTTCATAAAATAGGCAGGTGCGTTAGTCAGACCAAATGACATAACGGTGTACTCATACAGCCCGTACCTCGTTGTAAAAGCTGTCTTAGGTATGTCCTGCTCTCGAATCTTCAGCTGGTGGTACCCTGATCGCAGATCAATCTTGGAAAACACTTTAGCTCCTCGCAGCTGGTCAAACAAATCATTGATCATCGGCAGTGGGTACTTGTTCTTGATCGTCACCTCATTCAATCCACGATAATCAACAACCATCCTCAAAGATCCATCCTTCTTCTCCACTAGAAGTACTAGGGATCCCCAAGGTGACGAACTTGGGCGAATATAACCTTTATCCAGTAACTCCTTAATCTGCTTCTTAATTTCCTCCAAATCCTTTGCGGGCATTCTGTACAGTCTCTTAGATATTGGCCCTGTGCCTGGCAAAAGCTCAATAAAAAATTCAATGTCTCTATCAGGTGGCATGCCTGGCAACTCTTCTAGAAATACATCCGGAAAATCCTTCACCACTGGTACTTCCTCCTATACAACTCCTGATAAGGAATTTACTTGAGTCCTCTTCGGCACATGCCGGGATACATACTTGATCCTTCTTCCTTCTGGGGTGGTAAGCAAAATCGACTTACTGGCGCAGTCAATGTTCCCTCCATACTTTGATAACCAATCCATGCCTAATATCACATCCAGTCCTTGTGACTCCAATACTATTAGGTCTGAGGGGAACAAGTAGTTACCAATCCTTAATGGTAACCGATCACACCATAGGCTGGCCATATACTCTGCTCCTGGCGAGGTTACTAACATGGGTGACCTAAGGGCTTTGGTTGGCAGTTTAAACTTATCCACGAATCCCCTTGATATGTATGAATGCGACGCACCAGTATCGAAAAGAACGAGTGCAGTAAATGACTTAACCAAAAACTTACCTATTACTGCATCTAGCTGGGATTCAACCTCCTCCACGTTAGCATGGTTCACTTGTCCCCTGTTGAAAGGGTTGGGCTTCTTCCCAGAGCTTCCATTGCCGTTTCCATTCTTGACTTCAGGACATTCATTGGCGTAATGTCCGGTCTTCTAGCACTTGTAGCAAGTAACGTGGCTTAGATCTTTCTTGGCGGGTGTTGCCGGGTTGGAACGGTTCTGTCCGCTACTTCCTCCATTACCATTACCATTCTTGGGGCCACTATGATTGTGCGAACTTCCTCCATTATGAGTGTGGCCTCCATGGTTATGAACAAGTCCTCCCGAGTTCGGGGTGTAACGGGGTCTCTGCTGGGCTCCAGAATTATACTTCCCTTGTCCATACTTCCTCTTGCGGCTGTCAATCTGCTGCTGCTTCCCTTCAAGCATGAGAGCTCTATCCACCAACTCCTGGTAGTTATTGAAATTTTCCACCATCAATTGCATACTCAGCTCATCATTCAGTCCTTCCAGAAACTTCTCCTTCTTAGCTGCATCTGTAGCGACGTCATCTGGAGCATAACGTGCTAGCTTACTAAATTCATCCACATATTGGCCAACAGTGCGCCCTCCTTGGCGTAAGTTGCGAAACTCATGCTTCTTCATGGCCATAGCTCCTGTTGATACATGGGCAGTGCAAAAAGCCAGCTGGAACTGGTCCCATGTCACAGTGTCAATAGGGTAAGTGACTATGAAATTCTCCCACCAAGATGCTGCGGGTCCATCAAGCTGATGTGCGGCAAAATGCACTCTCCGCATCTGTGCATCCTGAAGTAGTCAACTCCCTCTCAATCTTGCGGAGCCAATCATCTACAACAATCGGCTCGGTGCTACTGGAGAACACCGGTGGATTCAGCCTAAGAAAACGGGCTAAGTGATCAACTGGTGGTGGTGGTGGTGGGTTGTTGTTATTGTTGTTCCCCTGGTTCTGATTCTAGACTAGTATCTGCATCAATGCATTCTGCTGCTGGATCAACTGAGTTAGCTCCGGTGGGAAAGCAAATCCATTGTCGCATCTCGCAGGCATCTGCTGGGTTTAGAAAAGATGAGAAAACAGAGTAGAATGAGGTCTAGGGGGAAAACACTACCCATATGCACATGAGACAAACACAAACATATCACTCAATCAAACAAACAAAGGGCATACAATCGGTCTAGAACTATCGTTACAAAAGTGCTTGGACTATACTATATACATGGTGGAATACTACTACTGATGTGGTGGTCGACTAGAAAAATTGCTCGGTCGAAGACTCCATGATATCCGCTCCAGCTTCATCAACATAGTCATCATCGCTATCGTCAGGGTCCGAGTCAATGTCGTCGATGATGATGTAGTTCTCCGGGCAAGTGGAATCGTCATCTTCTCCTCCTGGCGCAGGGTCTCCCATGAAAACTCCTAGCTTCTTTGTCAGGTCACCATTCTTCTCCACTAGTACGACGATTTCCTCCATATAATCTCCGCGTGTAGCCTTGAGTTCTTCCTCCAGCTCCGTGATCCTTGTCATTGCCTTCTTCAAATCTGTCATGCCTGCGCACATCTGGTTCTCCTGGCGTCGAATGTGCTGGTTTAACTCCTGGATGAAAGAGGCAATCGATCTATCCTTCCTAGTGCTGATCATCTCCCATTGCTCATCTCGGCGCCCACAAATCTGGTAGATAGTGTCCTTGAGATCATTGTGGTAAACTTCTCCAATGCGTCCCATGGTAATGTGAGCTGCCATACTCTTTCCTAGACTCCAGGTTGGTGCATCAAAAGAAAACTCTATGGGCTCAGTGACTGGCGTGAATGTCCTTCCTGGAACTTGAACTTGCATCATCCATCGCTCCTCTTCTGGTAAAGTGGCATTGTAAGTCCCGGTGAAGCTTGGTATTCCAATATTCAGGTACCTAGTAACTTCCTTCAAGTGGCGTCCAAATGGGGTGTCTTCATCCAGTTGCGTGAACTTGATCCTTGCATCTGCCATCCTAAAGAGTAGAAAATGGAGAGGAGTCAGAAATGAGAAGAGGGTAGTGCTCTAGGGCTTTAGCTTAGTGGTCGTGTTCTACAGTCAGCGTGTGCTCTGATACCATCTTTGTAGCGACCAGACCTCAAACAGCCTGATCTCTGTGCATAAGTGTCATCCCTGGATCGGTAATGCTGACACGCACAGTACTTGAAGGATTTATAACAGAGTAGCAATCACACACTTATTACATCGAATGTCTCAAAAGAGAACTAATTACAATAAATATGGCTTAAGGCCATCTAATACGATAACAACGGAAGGCTTGGAAGATAAAGTGAGTCCAACAACTCCAACGGCATCACTGAGTGAAAGACCACGACCTAAGGCTCCTTACTCGTCGTCTGAAAAGTCTGCAACATGATACGTTGCAGCCCTAAAACGGGTCAGCACATGGAATATGCTGGCAATGTAACACAAAAGACTAATGAACAAAATAATGCTATCACTACATGCATATATGGCTGGTGGAGGCTGTATGGTTAATATGTTTTGCGTAAAGCCAATTTTTCCCTACTGCAAAGGAATATATTTTATTTAACTACAAAGTTTGTTGAAAAATATTGAGAAGGTAAACCCCCTCTCAATCCCAATTAAAAGTAATCATTAACAACCCAACAAATTTAATATATAGAGTGATGAGATCAACATGATAATCCAAGAACCAGATACTCAAGACGTCCATAACCGGGGACACGGCTAACCATGATTAGTTTGAACACTTTGCAGAGGTTTGCGCACTTTTCCCCACAAGACTCGATCTCCTCCGTTGGATTTCTCGCACTACATGGTGTTTGAGAAACGGATGACCGAGACATAGTCTTTCAGAAGCGTTAGCACCTTACGATGGGTAGACAGTACCACCTACATCCCCTACATCTGCTAGTCTACCACTATAAGAGTTCACACGACTTAATCAACTATGCCAGAGCCGATAATGGCTTGTGGCTGCACACGGAAGTTTCTAGCATGAATAATCTCATGATCCCTTTGAGCCTGGGTGGCAGTCCCTAGGAGAATCACACGGTACCTCGGGATTTCCAAAAATACAGGCAATCACTGGGTTCCCCAGGTGCCTCAATCCACCCAGATGTGTATTTAAGTTGCCACCTTAAGTTGAACCATTAATTAACAATCTCACATCTGTCATGAATACTCTCAAACCCAAACCACGTCTACGAGCATAGCATAGCAATATAAGCAACGTAGAAGTAACTCCCAGGGTTTGATAATAAAACAGGTAATAGGTACTACCTCAACTACTTCCCAATACCCACATGTTATTTAGATCATAACCATGCAATGTTTGAGGGTTGATCTAATGCAATAAAACTGGGTATGAAAGAGGTATGATCAAAGTGTTACTTGCCTTGCTGATGATCCGCGAAACCTAGAGACTCGTAGTAGCACGCTTCGCACTCTGGGTATTCTATCGCAAACAAACAACAAGCCTACAATAAGCAAACAAGCAAGGGCACGGGTAAAACTCAAATAAGAGATCTAACCAGAAATTTCAACTTAAGAACTCCGGTATGCAAAAAGAATCAAATCTAACGAAGCAACAAAACTCAAACGGCGAAAGAAACAAGCTTCGTTTACTAATCTGGACTAAAGTCAAATTTTACAGTAGCAAAAACTTGTTTAAGTTGGTTAAACAGAAAGAGGGCTTCGAGACGAAACTCTAGGCGCTTGAATCGCCTGATTCCGATAAACGAGCGAAAAATTATACTAGAACGAAAATCGGATCAGAAATCGCGATCGAAAATAATCGCGGAAAATCCGAGAAAAAAGAAAAGCTGACGAATAGGCTAACGAACGAACGTTCGCTGTCTGCGGTTAAACGGTGAAAACTATTCGTTAAAACGAACGAACGAACGGGCGTTCGCTATATAACTAAACCGAAAAAAACAATCTAAAAAATAATAAACCGCGGTTTAAAAAAACCGTGCGGTTTTCCGAAAAAAACCGTGCGGTTTTCCGAAAAAAACCGTGCGGTTTTCCGAAAAAAACCGTGCGGTTTTCCGAAGAAAACCGGCGGCGGCGGCGAGGCTACCTCCGGCGGATCCGGCGAACGACGGCGGTGGCGGGCGGCGGCGGCGCTAGGGTTAGGGTTTGGGCGGCGGCGCGGGATGGGCTGGCGGCTCAGGTTGGGCTTCGGTGGCTCGGGCGGCGTGACTTATAAAGGCCCCCCGGGCGGAGTCCCGCTCGGGTACGGCCCGGAGTCGGTTTGACTTTTTTTTTAAATAATTCCAACGTACAGAAAAAGAAAGAAACGAAATACTAAACGGACCCCAAAAATCCCGAAATAAATTTTCCCCGTCCTCTAAAAATAAGCCGGACAAGGTGAACATTTATTTGGGCCTAAAAACAATTTTGAAAAACACATATTTTTCCTAATTCAAATAAAATAGCGATAAAATTCCGAATAAAAATCTTATTTGACTTTAATATTAAATCTCCAATATTTCTTTATTTTGAGGAAGTCATTTTATCCTCCCTCTTTTATTTTTATAAAAGAAATAATTCGGAGAAAAAGAATTAAAATCAAACGATTCTCTTTTCAAAATTCGAGAAAGACTCGAATATGAAAATAATGAAATCCCCAATTCTCTCCGTGGGTCCTTGAGTTGCGTAGAATTTCTAGGATCAAACCAAAAATGCAATAAAATATGATATGCAATGATGATCTAATGTATAACATTCCAAATTGAAATTTTGGGATGTTACATGTATGAAAGCTCAACAAAAGAAGCTAAGTGGGTGCGCATCCAACTTGCTTGCTCACGAAGACCTAGGGCATTTTGAGAAAGCCCATCATTGGAATATACAAGCCAAGTTCTATAATGAAAAATTCCCACTAGTATATGAAAGTGACAAAATAAGAAACTCTCTATCATGAAGATCATGGTGCTACTTTAAAGCACGTGTGGAAAAAGGATAGTAACATTGCCCCTTCTCTCTTTTTCTCTCTTTTTTTGTTTGGGCCTTTTTTTATGGCCTCTTTTTTCGTCCAGAGTCTCATCCCGACTTGTGGGGGAATCATAGTCTCCATCATCCTTTCCTCACATGGGACAATGCTCTAATAATGAAGATCATCACACTTTTATTTACTTACAACTCAAGAATTACAACTCGATACTTAGAACAAAATATGACTCTATGTGAATGCCTCCGGCGGTGTACCGGAATGTGCAATGAATCAAGAGTGACATGTATGAAAGAATTATGAAGGTGGCCTTGCCACAAATACGATGTCAACTACATGATCATGCAAAGCAATATGACAATGATGGAGCGTGTCATAATAAACGGAATGGTGGAAGTTGCATGGCAATGTATCTCGGAATGGCTATGAAAATGCCATAATAGGTAGGTATGGTGGCTATTTTGAGGAAGATATAAGGAGGCTTATGTGTGATAGAGTGTATCATATCACGGGGTTTGGATGCACCGGCGAAGTTTGCACCAACTCTCGAGGTGAAAAAGGGCAATGCACGGTACCGAAGAGGCTAGCAATGATGGAAGGGTGAGAGTGCGTATAATCCATGGACTCAACATTGGTCATAAAGAACTCACATACTTATTGCAAAAATCTACAAGTCATCAAAACCAAGCACTATGCGCATGCTCCTAGGGGGGTAGATTGGTAGGAAAGACCATCGCTCGTCCCCGACCGCCACTCATAAGGAAGGCAATCAAAGAACACCTCATGCTTCAAATTTCTCACACAACGGTTACCATACGTGCATGCTACGGGACTTGCAAACCTCAACACAAGTATTTCTCAATTTCACAATTACTCAACTAGCACGACTCTAATATCACCACCTTTATATCTCAAAACAATTATCAAGTATCGAACTCCTCATAGTATTTAATGCACTCTATATGAAAGTTTTTATTATACCCATCTTGGATGCCTATCATATTAGGACTAGTTTCATAACCAAAGCAAATTACCATGCTGTTCTAAAAGACTCTCAAAATAATATAAGTGAAGCATGAGAGATCAATAATTTCTATAAAATAAAACCACCGATGTGCTCTAAAAGATATAAGTGAAGCACTAGAGCAAACGACAAACTACTCCGAAAGATATAAGTGAAGATCAATGAGTAGTCGAATAATTATGCAACCATGTGAAGACTCTCTAATATTTAAGAATTTAAGATCTTGGTATATTATTCAAACAGCAAGCAAAACAAATAAAATAAAATTGCGCTCCAAGCAAAACACATATCATGTGGTGAATAAAAATATAGCTCCAAGTAAAGTTACCGATGAACGAAGACGAAAGAGTGGATGCCTTTCGGGGCATCCCCAAGCTTAGGCTCTTGGTTGTCCTTGAATATTACCTTGGGGTGCCTTGGGCATCCCCAAGCTTAGGCTCTTGCCACTCCTTATTCCATAGTCCATCGAATCTTTACCCAAAACTTGAAAACTTCACAACACAAAACTCAACAGAAAACTCGTAAGCTCCGTTAGTATAAGAAAATAAATCACCACTTAGGTACGGTTGTGAACTCATTCTAAATTCATATTGGTATAATATCTACTGTATTCCAACTTCTCTATGGTTCATACCCTCCGATACTACTCATAGATTCATCAAAATAAGCAAACAACACAGAGAAAACAGAATCTGTCAAAAACAGAACAGTCTGTAGTAATTTGTATCATTCGAATACTTCTGTAACTCCAAAAATTCTGAAATAAGTTGGTGGACGTGAGGAATTTGTCTATTAACCTTCTGCAAAAATAATTAACTTAAAAGTACTCTTCTGTAAAAAATGACAGCTAATCTCGTGAGCGCAAAAGTTTCTGTTTTTTACAACAAGATCGCAAAGACTTCACCCAAGTCTTCCCCAAGGTTCTACTTGGCACAAACACTAATTAAAACAATAAAATCACATCTAAACAGAGGATAGATGAATTATTTATTACTAAATAGGAGAAAAAAGCAAAGAACAAAAATAAAATTGGGTTGCCTCCCAACAAGCGCTATCGTTTAACGCCCCTAGCTAGGCATGGTGATTTCAATGATGCTCACATAAAAGATAAGAATTGAAACATAAAGAGAGCATCATGAAGAATATGACTAGCACATTTAAGTCTAACCCACTTCCTATGCATAGGGATTTTGTGAACAAACAACTTATGGGAACAATAATCAACTAGCATAGGAAGGCAAAACAAGCATAACTTCGAAACTTTAAGCACATAAAGAGGAAACTTGATATTATTGCAATTCCTACAAGCATATTTTCCTCCCGCATAATAATTTTAAGTAGCATCATGAATGAATTCAACAATATAATCATCACATAAAGCATTCTTTTCATGATCCCCAAACATATAAATTTTATTACTCTCCACATAAGCGAATTTCTTCTCATGAATAATAGTGGGAGCAAACTCAACAAAATAATTATCATGTGAGGCATAATCCAATTGAAAACTAAAATCATGATGACAAGTTTCATGGTTATCATTATTCTTAATAGCATACAAGTCATCACAATAATCATCATAAATAGCAACTTTGTTCTCATAATCAATTGGAACCTCTTCCGAAATAGTGGATTCATCACTAAATAAAGTCATGACCTCTCCAAATCCACTTTCATAATTGTCACAATAATATTCAACATCCTCCAAAATAGTGGGATCATTACTTCCTAAAGTTGACACTCTTCCAAACCCACTTTCATCAACATAATCATCATAAAAAGGAGGCATGTTATCATCATAATAAATTTGCTCATGAAAACTTGGGGGACTAAAAATATCATATTCATCAAACATAGCTTCCCCAAGCTTGTGGCCTTGCTAATAATTAGCAACATGGATATTCAAGGAATTCATACTAACAACATTGCAATCATGCTCATCATTCAAATATTTAGTGCCAAACATTCTAATGCATTCTTCTTCTAACACTTTGGCACAATTATCGGAATCCTTATTTTCATGAAAGACATTAAAAAGATGAAGTATATGAGGCAACCTCAATTCCATTTTTTTGTAGTTTTCTTTTATAGACTAAACTAGTGATAAAACAAGAAACTAAAAGATTCGATTGCAAGATCTAAATATATACCTTCAAGCACTCACCTCTTCGGCAACAGTGCCAGAAATTGCTTGATGTCTACTACACAACCTTCTTCTTGTAGACGTTGTTGGGCCTCCAAGTGTAGAGATTTGTAGGACAGTAGCAAATTTCCCTCAAGTGGATGACCTAAGGTTTATCAATCCATGGGAGGCGTAGGATGAAGATGGTCTCTCTCAAACAACCCTGCAACCAAATAGCAAAGAGTCTCTTGTGTCCCCAACACACCCAATACAATGGTAAATTGTATAGGTGCACTAGTTCGGCGAAGAGATGGTGATACAAGTGCAATATGGATGGTAGATATAGGTTTTTGTAATCTGAAAATATAAAAACAGCAAGGTAACTAATGATAAAAGTGAGCATAAACGGTATTGCAATGCTTCGAAACAAGGCCTAGGGTTCATGCTTTCACTAGTGCAAGTTCTCTCAACAAGGATAACTTAATTAGATCATATAACTACCCCTCAACATGCAACAAAGAGTCACTCCAAAGTCACTAATAGCGGAGAACAAACGAAGAAATTATTGTAGGATACGAAGCCACCTCAAAGTTATCCTTTCTGATCGATCTATTCAAGAGTCCGTAGTAAAATAACACGAAGCTATTCTTTCCGTTCGATCTATCCTAGAGTTCGTACTAGAATAACACCTTAAGACACAAGTCAACCAAAACCCTAATGTCACCTAGATACTCCAATGTCACCACAAGTATCCGCGGGTATGATTATACGATATCCATCACACAATCTCAGATTCATCTATTCAAACCAACACAAAGGACTTCAAAGAGTGCCCCAAAGTTTCTACCGGAGAGTCAAGACGAAAACGTGTGCCAACCCCTATGCATAAGTTCACATGGTCACTGAACCCGCAAGTTGATCACCAAAATATACATCAAGTAGATCACGTGAATATCCCATTGTCACCACAGATAAGCACATGCAAGACATACATAAAGTGTTCTCAAATACTTAAAGACTCAATCCGATAAGATAACTTCAAAGGGAAAAGTCAATCCATTACAAGAAGATAGAGGGGGAGAAACATCATAAGATCCAACTGTAGTAGCAAAGCTCGCGGTACATATCGTGCCAATTCAAGAACACGAGAGAGAGAGAGATCAAACACATAGCTACTGGTACATACCCTCAGCCCCGAGGGTGACCTACTCCCTCCTCATCATGGAGAGCGCCGGATGATGAAGATGGCCACAGGTGAGGGACCCCCCTCCGGCAGGGTGCCGGAACAGGGTCCCGATTGGTTTTTGGTGGCTACAGAGGCTTGCGGCCGCGGAACTCCCGATCTAGGTTATTTTCTGGAGGTTTGTGTATTTATAGGAATTTTTGGCGTAGGTCTCACGTCAGGGGGGTCTCTGAGTCGTCCACGAGATAGGGGGACGCGCCCAGGGGGTAGGGCGCGCCCCCCCACCCTCGTGGATGGCCCAGGACTCTTCTGGCCCAACTCTTTTACTCCGGGGGCTTCTTTTGGTCCATAAAAAACCATCAAAAATTGGCACGTCAATTGGACTCCGTTTGGTATTCCTTTTCTGCGATACTCAAAAACAAGGAAAAACAGAAACTGGCATTGGGCTCTAGGTTAATAGGTTAGTCCCAAAAATCATATAAAATAGCATATAAATGCATATAAAACATCCTAGATGGATACTATAATAGCATGGAACAATAAAAAATTATAGATACATTGGAAAAGTATCACACATCCTCCGCCCCTCCTTTATATACGGGGGCATGGGGCACCCCAAAGCACAACAGTTGTTCTCTTAGCCATGTGCGGTGCCCACCTCCACAGTTTACTCCTCCGGTCATAGCGTCGTAGTGCTTAGGCAAAGCCCTGCACGGATCACATCACCATCACCGTCACCACACCGTCGTGCTAACGAAACTCTCCCTCGACCCTCTGCTGGATCAAGAGTTCGAGGGACGTCATCGAGCAGAACGTGTGCTGAACTCGGAGGTGCCGTACGCTCGGTACTAGATCGGTTGGATCGTGAATACGTTCGACTACATCAACTGCGTTAACCTAACGCTTCCGCTTTCGGTCTACGAGGGTACGTGGACACACGCTCCCCCTCTCGTTGTTATGCATCTCCTAGATAGATCTTGCGTGATCGTAGGAAATTTTTTGAAATTGCATGCTGCGTTCCCCAACAGTGGCATCCGAGCCGGGTCTATGCGTAGATGATATGCACGAGTAGAACACAAAGAGTTGTGGGCGATAATAGTCATACTTCTTACCACCAACGTATTATTTTTATTCGGCGGTATTGTTGGATGAAGCGTCCCGGGCCAACCTTACATGACCACGTTCATGAGACCGGTTCCATTGACAAACATGCAACTTGTTTTGCATAAAGGTGGCTGGCAGGTGTCTGTTTCTCCAACTTTAGTTGAATCGAATTTGACTACGGCCGGTCCTTGTTGAAGGTTAAAACAACACACTTGACGAAAAATCGTTGTGGTTTTGATGCGTAGGTTGAGAACAGTTCTTGCTAGAAGCCCGTAGCAGCCACGTAAAACTTGCAACAACTAAGTAGAGGACGTCTAGCTTGTTTTTGCAGGGCATGTTGTGATATGATATGGTCAAGACATGATGTAATATAAGTTGTTGTATGAGATGGTCATGTTTTGTAAAAGTTATCGGCAACTGGCAGGAGCCTTATGGTTGTCGCTCTATTGTATGAAATGCAATCGCCATGTAATTGCTTTACTTTATCACTATGCGGTAGCGATAGTTGTAGAAGCAATAGTTGGCGAGATGGCAACAAAGCTACAATGCAGAACAAGGTGTCAAGCCGGTGATGATGGAGATCATGACAGTGCTTTGGAGATGGAGATCAAAGGAACAAGATGATGGTGGCCATATCATGTCACATATTTTGATTGCATGTGATGTTTATCTTTTATGCGTCTTATTTTGCTTAGTATGGCGGTAGCATTATAAGATGATCCCTCACTAAATTTCAAGGTATAAGTGTTGTCCCTGAGTATGCACCGTTGCGACAGTTCGTCGTGTCGAGACACCACGTGATGATCGGGTGTGATAAGCTCTACGTTCACATACAACGAGTGCAAGACAGTTTTGCACGTGCAAAATACTCGGGTTAAACTTGACGAGCCTAGCATATGCAGATATGGCCTCGGAACACTGAGACCGAAAGTTCGAACGTGAATCATATAGTAGATATGATCAACATAGAGATGTTCACCATTGAAAACTACTCCATCTCACGTGATGATCGGGCATGGTTTAGTTGATATGGATCACGTGATCATTTAGATGACTAGAGGGATGTCTATCTAAGTGGGAGTTCTTAAGTAATATGATTAATTGAACTTAAATTTATCATGAACTTAGTCCTGATAGTTTTTGCATATCTGTTTTGTTGTAGATCAATGACTCGTGCTACTGTTCCCTTGAATTTTAATGCGTTCCTAGAGAAAGCTAAGTTGAAAGATGATGGTAGCAACTACACGAACTGGGTCCATAACTTGAGGATTATCCTCATTGCTGCACAGAAGAATTACGTCCTTGAAGCACCGCTAGGTGCAAGGCCCGCTGCAGGAGCAATGCTACCTCTTGAGCATGCGTTGGTTTTCCCTTCAAGAGGAAAGGGTGATGCAGCAAAGTAGCGTAAGTATTTCCCTCAGTTTTTTAGAACCAAGGTATCAATCCAGTAGGAGACGACGCACAAGTCACCTAGTACCTGCACAAACAATCAAGAACCTTGCAACCAACGCGATAAAGGGGTTGTCAATCACTTCACGGCCACTCGCAAAAGTGAGATTTGATAAAGATAATAAGATAAATATTTTTGGTATTTTTGTTGTATAGATTGAAAAGTAAAGATTGCAAAATAGTAAACGAGATGCGATCTAAATAAAAGAGATGCAATATAATAAGAAAGAGACCCGGGGGCCATAGGTTTCACTAGTGGCTTCTCTCAAGATAGCATGTATTACGGTGGGTGAACAAATTACTGCCAAGCAATTGATAGAAAAGCACATAGTTATGAAGATATCTAAGGCAATGATCATGAATATAGGGATCACGTCCGTGTCAAGTAGACTGAAACGATTCTCCATCTACTACTATTACTCCACACATCGACCGCTATCCAGCATGCATCTGAGTATTAAGTTCATAAGAACGGAGTAACGCATTAAGCAAGATGGCATGATGTAGAGGGATAAACTCAAGCAATATGATATAAACCCCATCTTTTTATCCTCGATGGCAACAATACAATACATGCCTTGCTGCCCCTGCTGTCACTGGGAAAGGACACCGCAAGATTGAACCCAAAGCTAAGCACTTCTTACATTGCAAGAAAGATCAATCTAGTAGGCCAAACTAAACAGATAATTCGAAGAGACTTGCAAAGATATCAAATCATGCATATAAGAATTCAGAGAAGAACCAAATAATATTCATAGATAATCAAGTTCATAAATCCACAATTCATTGGATCTCGGCAAACACACCGCAAAAGAGTATTACATCGAATAGATCTCCAAGAACATCGAGGAGAACTTTGTATTGAGAACCAAAGAGAGAGAAGAAGCCATCTAGCTAATACCTATGGACCCGAAGGTCTGTGGTAAACTACTCATGCTTCATCAGAGAGGCTATGGTGTTGATGTAGAAGCCCTCCGTGATCGATTCCCCCTCTGGCAGATCGCTGAAAAAGGCCCCAAGATGGGATCTCATGGGTACAGAAGGTTGCGGCGGTGGAAAAGTGGTTTCGTGGCTCCCCTGATGGTTTTAGGGTATAAGAGTATATATAGGCGAAAGAAATAGGTCGGTGGAGATCCATGGGCCCACGAGGGTGGGGCGCGCCCTCCTGCCTCGTGGCTGCCTCGCGGAGTTCCAGACTTCAGCTCCAAGTCTTCTAGATTGTGTTTGTTCCAAGAAAGATCATCGCAAATGTTTCATTCCATTTGGATTCCGTTTGATATTCCTATTTTGCAAAACACTGAAATAGGAAAAAAACAGAAACTAGCACTGGGCCTTTGGTTAATAGGTTGGTCCCAAAAATAATATAAAAGACCATATTAAAGCCCATTAAACATCCAAAACAGATAATATAATAGCATGGAACAATCAAAAATTATAGATATGTTGGAGACGTATCAAGCATCCCCAAGCTTAATTCCTGCTCGTCCTCAAGTAGGTAAATGATAAAAATAGAATTTTTGATGTGGAATGCTACCTAGCATATTTATTAATGTAATTCTATTTATTGTGGCATGAATATTCAGATCCATAAGATTCAAAACAAAAGTTTAATATTGACATAAAAACAATAATACTTCAAGCATACTAATAAAGCAATCATGTCTTCTCAAAATAACATGGTCAAAGAAAGTTATCCAACAAAATTATATAGTCTGGCTATGCTCTATCTTCATCACACAAAATATTTAAATCATGCACAACCCCGATGACAAGCCAAGCAATTGTTTCATACTTTTGATGTTCTCAAACTTTTTCAATTTTCACGCAATACATGAGCATGAGCCATGGACATAGAACTATAGGTGGAATAGAATGGTGGTTGTGGAGAAGACAAAAAGGAGAAGATAGTCTCACAACTAGGCGTATCAATGGGCTATGGAGATTCCCATCAATAGATATCAATGTGAGTGAGTAGGGATTACCATGCAACGGATGCACTAGAGCTATAAGTGTATGAAAGCTCAACAAACGAAACTAAGTGGGTGTGCATCCAACTCGCTTGCTCACGAAGACCTAGGGCAATTTGAGGAAGCCCATCATTGGAATATACAAGCCAAGTTCTTATAATGAAAATTCCCACTAGTATAAAAGTGACAACATAGGAGACTCTCTATCATGAAGATCATGGTGCTACTTTGAAGCACAAGTGTGGTAAAAGGATAGTAGCATTGTCCCTTCTCTCTTTTTCTCTCATCATTTTTTTATTTTTTTTATTTGGGCCTTTTCTCTTTTTTTATGGCCTCTTTTTTCTTTTTTTCTTTTTTGTCCGGAGTCTCATTCCGACTTGTGGGGGAATCATAGCCTCCATCATCCTTTCCTCACTGGGACAATGCTCTAATAATGATGATCATCACACTTTTATTTACTTACAACTCAAGAATTACAACTCGATACTTAGAACAAAATATGACTCTATGTGAATGCCTCCGGCGGTGTACCGGGATGTGCAATGAATCAAGAGTGACATGTATGAAAGAATTATGAAGGTGGCTTTGCCACAAATACGATGTCAATTACATGATCATGCAAAGCAATATGACAATGATGGAGCGTGTCATAATAAACGGAACGGTGGAAAGTTGCATGGCAATATATCTCGGAATGGCTATGGAAATGCCATAATAGGTAGGTATGGTGGCTGTTTTGAGGAAGGTATATGGCGGGTGTATGATACCGGCGAAAGGTGCGCGGTATTAGAGAGGCTAGCAATGGTGGAAGGGTGAGCGTGCGTATAATCCATGGACTCAACATTAGTCATAAAGAACTCACATAATTATTGCAAAAATCTATTAGTTATTGAAAAGAAGTACTACGTGCATGCTCCTAGGGGGATAGATTGGTAGGAAAAGACCATCGCTCGTCCCCGACCGCCACTCATAAGGAAGACAATCAAAAAATAAATCATGCTCTGACTTCATCACATAACGGTTCACCATACGTGCATGCTACGGGAATCACAAACTTTAACACAAGTATCTCTCAAATTCACAACTACTCTACTAGCATGAGTCTAATATCACCATCTTCATATCTCAAAACAATCATAAAGAATCAAACTTCTCATAGTATTCAATGCACTTTATATGAAAGTTTTTATTATACCCATCTTGGATGCCCGTCATATTAGGACTAGTTTTATAACCAAAGCAAATTACCATGCTGTTCTAAAAGACTCTCAAAATAATATAAGTGAAGCATGAGAGATCAATAATTTCTATAAAATAAAACCACCGCCGTGCTCTAAAAAGATATAAGTGAAGCACTAGAGCAAAATTATCTAGCTAAAAAGATATAAGTGAAGCACATAGAGTATTCTAATAAATTCCGATTCATGCGTGTATCTCCAAAAGGTGTGTACATCAAGGATGATTGTGGTAAACTAAAAATCAAAGACTCAAATCATACAACACGCTCCAAGCAAAACACATATCATGTGGTGAATAAAAATATAGCCTCAAGTAAAGTTACCGATAGATGAAGACGAAAGAGGGGATGCCTTCCGGGGCATCTCCAAGCTTAGGATTTTGGTTGTCCTTGAATTTTACATTGGGGTGCCTTGGGCATCCCCAAGCTTAGGCTCTTGCCACTACTTATTCCAGAATCCATCAAATCTTTACCCAAAAACTTGAAAACTTCACAACACAAAACTTAAACAGAAAATCTCATGAGCTCCGTTAGTATAAGAAAATAAATCACCACTTTAAGGTATTGTAATGAACTCATTATTTATTTATATTGGTGTTAAACCTACTGTATTACAACTTCTCTATGGTTCATACCCCCCGATACTACTCATAGATTCATCAAAATAAGCAAACAACGCACGAAAAACAGAATCTGTCAAAAACAGAATAGTCTGTAGCAATCTGTATCAAAAGCATACTTATGGAAATCCAAAAATTCTGAAATGAATTGGTGGACGTGAGGAATTTTTCTATTAATCTTCTGCAAAAAGAATCAACCTAAAAGCACTCTCCAGTAAAAAAATGGCAGCTATTCTCGTGAGCGCAAAAGTTTCTATTTTTTACAGCAAGATCGCAAAGACTTCACCCAAGTCTTCCCAAAGGTTCTACTTGGCACAAACACTAATTAAAACATAAAACCACATCTAAACAGAGGATAGATGAATTATTTATTACTAAACAGGAAAAAAGTAAAGAAAAAAAATAAAATTGGGTTGCCTCCCAACAAGCGCTACTGTTTAACTCCCCTAGCTAGGCATAAAAACAAGAATAGATCTAGGTATTGTCATCTTTGGTATGCAATTAATAAGGGGCTCTCATAATAGATTCATAAGGCAATTTTAATTTTCTTCCTAGGAAAGTGTTCCATTACTTTCCTTAATGGAAATTAGAATCTAATATTTCCTTCTTTCATATCAATAATTGCACCAATCGTTCTAAGGAAAGGTCTACCAAGAATAATAGGACATGTAGGATTGCAATCTATATCAAGAATGAAATCTACGGGCACATAATTCCTATTTGAAACAATAAGAACATCATTAATCCTTCTGATAGGTTTCTTAATTGTGGAATCCGCAAGATGCAAATTTAAAGAACAATCATCAAATTCACGGAAACCTAGCACACATCACACAAAGTTTTTGGAATCGTGGAAACACTAGCACCCAAATCACATAAAGCATAGCATTCATAATCTTTAATCTTAATTTTAATAGTAGGTTCCCACTCATCATAAAGTTTTCTAGGGATAGAAACTTCTAGTTCAAGATTTTCTTCATGGGATTGCATTAAAGCATCAACGATGTGTTTGGTAAAAGCTTTATTTTGATTATAAGCATGAGGAGAATTTAACATGGATTGCAACAAGGAAATATAATCTATCAAAGAACAATTATCATAATTAAATTCCTTGAAATCCAAAATAGTGGGTTCATTGCTATGTAAAGTTTTGACCTCTTCAATCCCACTTTTACAAATTTTTGCATCAAGATCTAAAAACTCTGAATCATTGGGACGCCTTTTAACTAAAGTTGACTCATCTCTAGTCCCATATTTATCAAGATTCATATTGGAAGACAAAGATTTAATATGAGTCACATCAATCACTTTTAGATCTTCATCATTATTATCATGAAAACTAGAAGAACACGCTTTCACAAAGCACTCTTTTTTAGCACGCATCCAAGCGGTTCTTTCTTTGCACTCATCAATAGAAATTCTCATGGATTTGAGAGACTCATTGATGTCATGCTTAGGTGGAATAGATCTAAGTTTCAAAGAATCAACATCAAGAGAAATTCTATCCACGTTCCTAGACAACTCATCAATCTTAAGCAATTTTCCTTCAAGCAAAGCATTGAAATTCTTTTGCGAATTCATAAATTCTTTAACACTAGTCTCAAAATCAGAGGGCATATTATTAAAATTTCCATAAGAGTTGTTGTAGGAATTACCATAATTATTAGAGGAATTACTAGGAAACGGCCTAGAATTAAAATTTCCTCTATACGCGTTGTTACCAAAATTGTTCCTACCAACAAAATTCACATCCATAGATTCATTATTATTATCAATCAAAGTGGACAAAGGCATATCAATAGGATCAGAAGAAACACTTTTATTAGCAAACAATTTCATAAGTTCATCCATCTTTCCACTCAAAACATTAATCTCTTCAATAGCATGAACCTTTTTACTAGTGGATCTTTTAGTGCGCCATTGAGAATAATTAACCATATTATTATCTAGGAGTTTAGTAGCTTCTCCTAAAGTGATTTCCATAAAAGTGCCTCCCGCGGACGAATCTAAAAGATTTCTAGAAGCAAAATTCAATCCAGCATAAAAAAATTGTATAATCATCCATAAATTCAAACCATGTGTAGGGAAATTACGTATCATTAATTTCATTCTCTCCCAAGCTTGTGCAACATGCTCATGATCAAGTTGCTTAAAATTCATAATATCATTTTTAAGAGAGGTGATCTTAGCGGGAGGAAATACTTAGAGATAAAAGCATCTTTGCACTTATTCCATGAATGATTACTATTTTTAGGCAAAGAAAAGAACCAAGTTTTAGCACGATCTCTAAGCGAAAACGGAAATAGCTTCAATTTAACAATATCATTATCCACATCTTTCTTGTTTTGCATATCACACAAATCAACGAAGTTGTTTAGATGAGTAGCGGCATCTTCACTAGGAAGGCCAGAAAATTGATCTTTCGTAACAAGATTCAACAAAGCGGTATTGATTTCACAAGATTCAGCATCGGTAGAAGGAGCAATCGGAGTGCTAATAAAATCATTATTGTTGGTATTGGAAAAGTCACACAATTTAGTATTATTTTGAGCCATCGTGACAAACAGTCAATCCAACACACAAGCAAACAAGAAGCAAGCGAAAAGAGACGAACGGAAGAGAGGCGGAGAAAAGGCAAAGGTTTTCGAAAATCGTTTTAGAAGTGGGGGAGAGGAAAACAAGAGGCGAATGGCAAATAATGTAATGCGAGGGAGAAGAGTTTATGATGGGTACTTGGTATGTCTTGACTTGGCGTAGATCTCCCCGGCAACGGCGCCAGAAATCCTTCTTGTTACCTCTTGAGCATGCGTTGGTTTTCCCTTGAAGAGGAAAGGGTGATGCAGCAAAGTAGCGTAAGTATTTCCCTCAGTTTTTGAGAACCAAGGTATCAATCCAGTAGGAGACGACGCGCAAGTCACCTAGTACCTGCACAAACAATCAAGAACCTTCCAACCAACATGATAAAGGGGTTGTCAATCCCTTCATGGCCACTCGCAAAAGTGAGATCTGATAAAGATAATAAGATAAATATTTTTGGTATTTTTGTTGTATAGATTGAAAAGTAAAGATTGCAAAATAGTAAACGAGATGCGATGTAAATAAAAGAGATGCAATATAATAAGAAACAGAACCGAGGGCCATAGGTTTCACTAATGGCTTCTCTCAAGATAGCATGTATTACGGTGGGTGAACAAATTACTGCCGAGCAATTGATAGAAAAGCGCATAGTTATGAAGATATCTAAGGCAATGATCATGAATATAGGCATCACGTCCATGTCAAGTAGACCGAAATGATTCTGCATCTACTACTATTACTCCACACATCGACCGCTATCCAGCATGCATCTAGAGTATTAAGTTCATAAGAACGGAGTAACGCATTAAGCAAGATGACATGCTGTAGAGGGATAAACTCAAGCAATATGTTATAAACCCCATCTTTTTATCCTCGATGGCAACAATACAATACGTGCCTTGCTGCCCCTGCTGTCACTGGGAAAGGACACCGCAATATTGAACCCAAAGCTAAGCACTTCTCCCATTGCAAGAAAGATCAATCTAGTAGGCCAAACTAAATCGATAATTCAAAGAGACTTGCAAAGATATCAAATCATGCATATAAGAATTCAGAGAAGAACCAAATAATATTCATAGATAATCAAGTTCATAAATCCACAATTCATCGGATCTCGGCAAACACACCGCAAAAGAGTATTACATCGAATAGATCTCCAAGAACATCGAGGAGAACTTTGTATTGAGAATCAAAGAGAGAGAAGAAGCCATCTAGCTAATAACTATGGACCCGAAGGTCTGTGGTAAACTACTCACGCTTCATCGGAGAGGCTATGGTGTTGATGTAGAAGCCCTCCGTGATCGATTCCCGCGCCGGCAGATCGCCGGAAAAGGCCCCAAGATGGGATCTCACGGGTACAGAAGGTTGCGGCGGTGGAAAAGTGGTTTCGTGGCTCGCCCTGATGGTTTTAGGGTATAAGAGTATATATAGGAGAAACAAATAGGTCGGTGGAGCTCCGTGGGGCCCATGAGGGTGGGGGCGCGCCTACCCCCCTTGGGCGCGCCTACCCCCCTTGGGCGCGCCCTCCTGCCTCGTGGCCGCCTCGCGGAGTTCCAGACTTCAACTCCAAGTCCCCTGGATTGCGTTTGTTCCAAGAAAGATCATCATGAAGGTTTCATTCCATTTGGATTCCGTTTGATATTCCTTTTCTGCAAAGCACTGAAATAGGAAAAAAAACTGAAACTGGCACTGGGCCTTCGGTTAATAGGTTAGTCCAAAAATAATATAAAAGAGCATATTAAAGCCCTTAAACATCCAAAACAGATAATATAATAGCATGGAACAATAAAAAATTATAGATATGTTGGAGACGTATCAAGCAACTCCGGACGTTATGGACGTCTGGCAAACTAAAGCTGATGACTACTCGATAGTTCAGTGTGCCATGCTTTATGGCTTAGAATCGGGACTTCAAAGACGTTTTAAACGTCATGGAGCATATGAGATGTTCCAAGAGTTTAAGTTAATATTTCAAGCAAATGCCTGAGTTGAGAGATATGAAGTCTCCAACAAGTTCTATGGCTGCAAGATGGAGGAGAGTAGTTCTGTCAGTGAACATATACTCAGAATGTCTGGGTACCATAACCACTTGACTCAGCTGGGAGTTAATTTTCCTGATGATAGTGTCATTGACAGAGTTCTTCAATCACTCCCACCAAGCTATAAAGGCTTCGTGATGAGCTATAACATGCAAGGGATGGAAAAGATAATTCCCGAGCTCTTCGCGATGCTTAAAGCTATGGAGGTAGAAATCAAGAAGGAGCATCAAGTGTTGATGGTTAACAAGACCACTAGTTTCAAGAAAAAGGGCAAAGGGAAGAAGGGAAACTTCAAGAAGAATAGCAAGCAAGTTGCTGCTCAAGGGAAGAAGCCCAAGTCTGGACCTAAGCCTGAAACTGAGTGCTTCTACTGCAAAGAGACTGGTCACTGGAAGCGGAACTGCCCCAAGTATTGGCGGATAAGAAGGATGGCAAAGTGAAAGGTATATTTGATATACATGTTATTGATGTGTACCTTACTAATGCTCGTAGTAGCGCCTGGGTATTTGGTACTGGTTCTGTTGCTCATATTTGCAACTCAAAACAGGGGTTACGGATTAAACAAAGATGGCTAAGGACGAGGTGACGATGCGCAAGGAAATGGTTCCAAGGTCGATGTGATCGCCGTCGGCACGCTACCTCTACAATACCTCCGGGATTAGTTTTAGACTTGAATAATTGTTATTTGGAGCCAGCGTTGAGCATGAACATTATATCTGGATCTTGTTTGATGTGACACGGTTATTCATTTAAATCAGAGAATAATGGTTGTTCTATTTATATGAGTAATATCTTTCATGGTCATGCACCCTTGATGAGTGGTCTATTTTTGTTGAATCTCGATCGTAGTGATACACGTGTTCATAATATTGAAGCCAAAAGATGCAAAGTTAATAATGATAGTGCAACTTATTTGTGGCACTGCCGTTTAGGTCATATTGGTGTAAAGCGCATGAAGAAACTCCATGCTGATGGGCTTTTGGAATCACTTGATTATGAATCACTTGATGCTTGAGAACCATGCCTCATGGGCAAGATGACTAAGACTCTGTTCTCCGGAACAATGGAGCGAACCACTAACTTATTGGAAATAATACATACTGATGTATGCGGTCCGATGAGTGTTGAGGCTCGCGGCGGGTATCGTTATTTTCTGACCTTCACAGATGATTTGAGCAGATATGGGTATATCTACTTAATGAAACATAAGTATGAAACATTTGAAAAGTTCAAAGAATTTCAGAGTGAAGTGGAAAATCACCGTAACAAGAAAATAAAGTTTCTACGATCTGATCGCGGAGGCGAATATTTGAGTTACATGTTTGGTCTTCATTTGAAACAATGTGGAATAGTTTCGCAACTCACGCCACCTGGAACACCACAGCGTAATGGTGTGTCCGAACGTCGTAACCGTACTTTATTAGATATGGTGCGATCTATGATGTCTCTTACCGATTTACCACTATCTTTATGGGGTTATACTTTAGAGACGACTGCATTCACGTTAAATAGGGCACCATCTAAATCCGTTGAGACAGCACCATATGAACTGTGGTTTGGCAAGAAACCTAAGTTGTCGTTTCTTAAAGTTTGGGGCTGCGATGCTTATGTGAAAAAGGCTTCAACCTGATAAGCTCAAACCGAAATCGGAGAAATGTGTCTTCATAGGATACCCAAAAGAAACTGTTGGGTACACCTTCTATCACAGATCCGAAGGCAAGATATTTGTTGCTAAGAATGGATCCTTTCTAGAGAAGGAGTTTCTCTCGAAAGAAGTGAGTGGGAGGAAAGTAGAACTTGATGAGGTAGTTGCACCTTCTCTCGAATTGGAAAGTAGTTTATCATAGAAATCAGTTCCAGTGATGCCTACCCCAATTAGTGAGGAAGATAATGGTGATGATCATGAAACTTCAGATCAAGCTACTACCGAACCTCGTAGGTGAACCAGAGTACGTTCCGCACCAGAGAGGTACGGTAATCCTATTCTGGAAGTCATGTTAGTAGACCATGACGAACCTACGAACTATGAGGAAGCGATGATGAGCCCAGATTCCGCAAAATGGCTTGAGGCCATGAAATCTGAGATGGGATCCATGTATGAGAACAAAGTGCAGACTTTGGTTGACTTGCCCGATGATCGGCAAGCCATAGAGAATAAATGGATCTTCAAGAAGAAGACTGACGCTGACGATAATGTTACTATCTACAAAGCTCGACTTGTTGCGAAAGGTTTTCGACAAGTTCAAGGAGTTGACTACGATGAGACTTCCTCACCCGTAGCGATGCTTAAGTCTGTCCGAATCATGTTAGCAATTGCAGCATTTTATGATTATGAAATTTGGCAAATGGATGTCAAAACCGCATTCCTTAATGGATTTCTTAAAGAAGAATTGTATATGATGCAACCAGAAGGTTTTGTCGATCCTAAAGGTGCTAACAAAGTGTGCAAGCTCTAGCGATCCATTTATGAACTGGTGCAAGCCTCTCGAAGTTGGAATATACGCTTTGATAGTGTGATCAAAGCATATGGTTTTATACAGACTTTTGGAGAAGCCTGTATTTACAAGAAAGTGAGTGGGAGCTCTGTAGCATTTCTAATATTATATGTGGATGACATATTGTTGATTGGAAATAATACGTAATTTTTGGATAGCATAAAAGGATACTTGAATAAGAATTTTTCAATGAAAGACCTCGGTGAAGCTGCTTATATATTGGGCATCAAGATCTGTAGAGATAGATCAAGACGCTTAATTGGACTTTCACAAAGCACATACCTTGATAAAGTTTTGAAGAAGTTCAAAATGGATCAGTCAAAGAAAGGGTTCTTGCCTGTGTTACAAGGTGTGAAGTTGAGTCAGACTCAATGCCTGACCACTGCAGAAGATAGAGAGAAAGTGAAAGTCATTCCCTATGCCTCTGCCATAGGTTCTATCATGTATGAAATGCTGTGTACCAGCCCTGATGTGTGCCTTGCTATTAGTTTAGCAGGGAGGCACCTAAGTAATCCAGGAGTGGATCACTGGACATCAATCAAGAACATCCTGAAATACCTGAGAACGACTAAGGATATGTTTCTCGTTTATGGAGGTGACAAAGAGCTTGTCGTAAATGGTTACGTCGATGCAAGCTTTGACACTGATCCAGATGACTCTAAGTCACAAACCGGATACGTATTTATATTGAATGGTGGAGCTGTCAGTTGGTGCAGTTCCAAGCAGAGCGTCGTGGCGGGATCTACATGTGAAGCGGAGTACATAGCTGCTTCGGAAGCAGCAAATGAAGGAGTCTAGATGAAGGAGTTCATATCCGATCTAGGTGTAATACCTAGTGCATCGGGTCCAATGAAAATCTTTTGTGACAATACTGAAGCAATTGCCTTAGCAAAGGAATCCAGATTTCACAAGAGAACCAAACACATCAGGAGACGCTTCAATTCCATCCGCGATCAAGTCAAGGAGGGAGACATAGATATTTGCAAAATACATACGGATCTGAATGTTGCAGACCCGTTGACTAAGCCTCTTCCACGAGCAAAACATGATCAGCACCAAGACTCCATTGGTGTTAGAATCATTACTATGTAATCTAGATTATTGACTCTAGTGCAAGTGGGAGACTGAAGGAAATATGCCCTAGAGGCAATAATAAAGTTGTTATTTATATTTCCTTATATCATGATAAATTTTTATTATTCATGCTAGAATTGTATTAACCGGAAACTTAGTACATGTGTGAATACATAGACAAAACAGAGTGTCTCTAGTATGCCTCTACTTGACTAGCTCATTAATCAAAGATGGTTAAGTTTCCTGACCATAGACATGTGTTGTCATTTGATGAACGGGATCACATAATTAGAGAATGATGTGATGGACAAGACCCATCCGTTAGCTTAGCATAATGATCATTAAGTTTTATTGCGATTGCTTTCTTCATGACTTATACATATTCCTCTGACAATGAGATTATGCAACTCCCGAATGCCGGAGGAACACCTTGTGTGCTATCAAACGTCACAACGTAACTGGGTGATTATAAAGATGCTCTACAGGTGTCTCCGAAGGTGTTTGTTGGGTTGGCATAGATCAAGATTATGATTTGTCACTCCGAGTATCGGAGAGGTATCTCTGGGCCCTCTCGGTAATGCACATCACTATAAGCCTTGCAAGCAATGTGACTAATGAGTTAGTTACAGGATGGTGCATTACGGAACGAGTAAAGAGACTTGCCGGTAATGAGATTGAACTAGGTATGAGGATACCGACGACTGAATCTCGGGCAAGTAACATACCGATGACAAAGGGAATAATGTATGTTGTTATTGCGGGTTGACCGATAAAGATCTACGTAGAATATGTAGGAACCAATATGAGCATCCAGGTTCCGCTATTGGTTATTGACTGGAGATGTGTCTCGGTCATGTCTACATAGTTCTCGAACCCGTAGGGTCCACAAGCTTAACGTTCGATGACGATTTGTATTATGAGTTATGTGTTTTGGTGACCGAAGATTGTTTGGAGTCCCGGATGAGATCACGGACATGACGAGGAGTCTCCAAATGTTCGAGAGGTGAAGATTGATATATTGTACGATAGTATTCGGACACTGGAATGGTTTCGGGACATTTCGGATATTTATCGGAGTACCGAGGGGTTACCGGAACCCCCGGGGAAGTAATGGGCCATATGGGAGAAAGAGAGGGGAGCCCGCAGGGTGGCGCGCGCCCCCCTCCCCCAAGGGAGTCCGAATTGGACAAAGGGGAGGGGGCGCGGCCCCCTTTCCTCTTTCCCTCTCCCTCTCCCTCTCCTTCCCTTTTCCCTAGTAGGACTCCCCCCTTGGTGCGCCCCCTTGGTGGCCGGCCTCCTCCTCCCCTTCTTTATATACGGGGGCAGGGGGGCACCCCGAAGCACAACAGTTGTTCTCTTAGCCGTGTGCGGTACCCCCACAGTTTACTCCTCCGGTCATAGCGTCGTAGTGCTTAGGCGAAGCCCTGCGCGGATCACATCACCATCATCGTCACCACGCTGTCATGCTGACGAAACTCTCCCTCGACCCTCTGCTGGATCAAGAGTTCGAGGGACGTCATCGAGTTGAACATGTGCTGAACTCGGAGGTGCCGTACGTTCGGTACTAGATCGGTTGGATCGTGAAGACATTCGACTACATCAACCGCATTAACCTAACGCTTCCGCTTTCGGTCTACGAGGGTACGTGGACACACTCTCCCCCTCTCGTTGCTATGCATCTCCTAGATATATCTTGCGTGATCGTAGGAATTTTTTTGAAATTGCATGCTACGTTCCCCAACAACCTCCACAGTCATAATTCCATGGCCAAAATTCTTGAACCTGCATGGTACAAAGTGAGATAGCTAGAATCACCTAGGCATCAATGTGTATGAAGGTGTTGTGGATTAATTCCTTGTTCCAATTCGTCGCATTTGGCAAGATGAGGTCACTTACTCGACGTGGTGGGTCTTGGCCGAGACAAGTGTTTAGCCTCATACTCTAATATGTAGGTATCTAGTTGTCCCTCCATATATTCATCGTTTGACCATTGCCAATTCTATGAATCAAGCCTTTGGATAGCACATCTCTTCCTTCAACTACTACTCTCCAAATTTAAGAAGGTGAATTGCCTAGTTGCTCTTGCAAGAACTACAGAATCTAGAAAATACCTTACTTTGAGGATACAAGCACTAAGAGAACCTAGATCTTGTAGGATGCGCCAATCTTGGCGAGCTAACAAACCAAGATTAAAAAATTCCATGTCTCCAAGCTTCCCAAGAATTCTGGCTTAGTCATGACATCCCAAGACGCCAAGGAACTTTTCCTTTCACCTTACTTGCTTCCCCACCAAAATTTGTAGATTGATGAGTTGATGTGTTGACCCAAGCCTCGAGGCAATTTGAAACTAGAACATATAATATATTACGGACCGCTTGTGCAACTGACTTGGTCAACACATCTTTTCCACCAGTTGTTCCATACCTATCTCTAAAGTATTTAAAAGGCTCTATTTTTTGGGTTACCAGCATCTGATGACATTCCCAATTTTTTTTCTGAGAGAGAGATTCATTTGGTACCCTAAGGATTTGCTTCACCTCATTCCTTAGTATCTCCGAGCAGCCCTTGCTAAAAAAGGTAGAAGACTTGGCCAAATTTATTTTCTGTCCCGAAGCTTTATAATATAATTTCATCACCATTTGCTTTGAAGAACAGCAAACTATCGTCCACAAAAAGCAAATGACTCACCGACGGAGTTGACTGAGCCACTTTTATGCCACCGAGGTGCGATGACTAGAAATTTCTTTTTAAGAGGCATGAAAGGCCCTCCGCTGCCAACAAAAACAAAAATAAAAATCCCTTGATGGATACCACATGTAAGTTTAAAGCTCTCAAGTTTGTCATCAAACAAAACCAAAAATTTAACAGAGCTTGCCATCCCCATTATCATTGAGATCCAAGCTGGTGCAAACCCCAATTTTTCCATTATAGCCTTCATTCCACTCGACTCTATCGTCGGCTTTCATCATGTCCAGTTTTACCTCTCATAACCTATTTTTCTTAGCTTTGTTCTCTTCATGAAGTGCAAACATAAATATGCTAAGATAATGCATCAATGATCAGGCGGTCTGAAACAAAGGTGGATTGCTAGTCGGAAATAATCTCAAGAAAAATGGGCTTCAAACGATTAGATACCACCTTGGAAGCAAATTTGTACAGGACATTGCAGAGACTAATAGGACAGAACTGAGATAGGAGAGTGGGGTTAGCTACCTTTGGTATCTGAACCAAGATTGTCTCATTAAGCACTTGAACATCCTCTTCCCCACGCAATATTCTCAACACAATATCAGTGACCTCTTCTCCCACAAGATTCCAATTGTGTTGTAAACAATATGCGGTGGGCCTGAAGCTTTTGTTGAGAACATCTAGAAGATGGCCTTTTTCACTTGACATTAGAATAGGGAGCAAGTAGTTGATCGTTCATCATAGTTGTGACTTAAACCAAAACCTTATCATTGACCTCTTCCATCCCCGAAGTGCCTTCATCCGAGAACAAATCTTTGTAGAAGAAGGTTGCCAGATTTTTCATGTCCTCCCGGCCCGACGTGCTGGTTCCATCACCACGAGTCAACTCTTTTATTCCGTTTCTCTGCCTTCACATGCTCACATGTTGTTGGACGAACTTCGTTTTTCTATTGCCATCCAATCCTGGAGCGGTAACACATAAGGATTTCCTCCATACATGAGATCGAACAGATGGATTTGTCAGGATATAAATGGTTTTGTTTTTCATGACTAGCCCATCTTATACATGGGGCATCAAGTAGAGAGCTAACCCATCTTATTCGGCATTTCCTATTCGGCGCCTTCAGCGCCCGTTAACGTGCATTTTGTTAACTGGCGCTGAAGGCGCTCTTACGTGGGCCGACCCATATTATTTGTGAAAACTCCCCCCCCCCCCCTCCCCCAAAAAAAAGAAAGATATAGGTTGGCTTCTAACTCGCAACCTCTGCGTTCGAAGGGATGAACACTAACCACCCGGCTATCCCACCCATTGTGAAACAATTTCAGTTTTTTCCTTTTATTTCTTTCTTAAGTCGTGGGGCTTTTTTTGGACATTTTCATTTGGTTTTTTTCTTGCTTCTCCCTTTTTCACTTTATTTAATGCGCGGATTCTTAACAAATTCATGAACTTTTTCTTCAAAATCGATGAACCTTTTTTCCAAAATCCATGAACTTTCATTCAAATTCGTGAACATTTTTTAAAAAATTCATCAACTTTTTTCAAAATTGTAAACTTAAAAAGACGATGAACTTTTAAAAATTAAATGCATCTTTTCATATTTGATGAACATTTGTCAAACTCGATGAACATTTTTCAAATTTGATGAACGTTTTTCAAATTTGATGATTTTTTTTCAAAATTAATGATTTTTTTTCAAAATCGATGAACCTGTTCAATTTTTTTGTGAACTTTCCTTAAAAATTGATGAACTTTTCTTGAAACAGATGAACTTGTTTTCAGAATCAATGAACTTTTCAAGTAATTTTCAAATTCAAGTTAACATCTTATTAAAAGCAAGGTTAACTACTCCCTTCGTCCCAAAATATAAGAGCGTTTTTACACTTATTTTTTGGGACAGAGGGAGTGATATTGTTTTCTGCTAGTAAACTGCAAAATTAGTCTGGTCGAGTGGTTATTGCGTTAGGCTGTGGACGTGCAGTGCTGAGTTCAAATCCCAACTCTCCTACTGGTTTTCTTCACATTTTCCTTTTCGAGCAGGTGCCGGGCCGGCCCACTACGCAATGCTTGCGAGCACCAGAAGCGTTAATTGGAGCTCCCGGAAGCAACTAGTTAACGGTCGCTCCTTCGGGGAGCCTCTCAACGATCACTTGGGGGTGGGCTGAGAGCGCGCGCGCCATTTGGTGCGCTCTCAGCCACCGCCACATGTTGCACTCTTGGTGTTTTCTTCGGATTTTGTTTGTTTTTTTCACACGCATTTTTGGTTTTTTAGACCTTTTTCTGGGTTTTTTGGCCTTTTGGTTTTTCACCGGTCTTTATTAGCTTTTGGATGAAAAAAAATCCGAGAAAAAACGTATTTTCTTTTTCTTTTGTTGCTTCTGTGAGAGGCACAGTTTTGCTTTCGGGAGAGGCACAACCGTGGCTCCCAAAAACAGAAAAAAATAATTTTTTTTCTTTCGAGAGAGGCACGGTTTTGCTTCCGCGAGAGGCACCATTTTGCTTTTATGAGAGGCACAACCATGCCTTTCGGAAATGGAAAAAACACGTTTTCTATTTTTTTTCCTTCCATGAGAGGCACGATTTTGCTTCCGTGAGAAGCATGGTTTTGCTTCCGCGAGTGCCACGGCCGTGCCTCTCGAAAAAGAAAAAACACGCTTTCTCTCTCTTTTTTCCTTTCGTGAGAGGCACGATTTTGCTTCTGCGAGAGACAAGGTTTTGCTTCCGTGAGAGGCACGATCTTGCTTCTGCAAGAGGCACGGCCATGCCTCTCGGAAATGGAAAAAACATGTTTTCTATTTTTTTTCCTTCCATGAGAGGCACGATTTTGCTTCCGTGAGAAGCATGGTTTTGCTTCCGCGAGTGCCACGGCCGTGCCTCTCGAAAAAGAAAAACACGTTTTCTCTCTCTTTTTTCCTTTTGTGAGAGGCACGATTTTGCTTCCGCGAGAGACAAGGTTTTGCTTCCGTTTTTTTAGGGGAAGGTTTTGCTTCGGTGAGAGGCGTGGCTCTCAGAAACGAAAAAAATGCATTTTCTTTTTTTCTTCCACGTGAGACACGGTATTTTCTCTGGTTTTTAGTGAAAAAAAATCATCAAAACCTATCAATATGGGATCTAGTTTTGAAGATTTCTACGCTAGAAATCCAAGTGAAAATGATTTAAGATTTGGACGCACGGTTTAAGAGATAAATGTTTTGAATAAACGGGCTTATACAAAAGGAAAAACTCGCAGGTTGCGACAAGTGGCACATATGCAACACGCCACTTGTTGCAACCTGGAGAGGGGGAAGTGATATTTGGAGGAGTACTCCTCAATTCAATTTCCATCTTATAATCCTCAAAAAACGAAAGGAGCTCCCATCTTATTCACATCTGGGCTCGTAAACTTTTTTTTCAAATTCGTGACTGGCCCATCTATACAGTAGGCCCGCTTAGAACAAGATGGGATTAACAACAAACATGTCGGCCCAGTACCACGAGCACAGTCAGAGAGCACTAACGACCAACGATTTCCCTTTTCGCTTTGCCTCACCGCTCACCGGCGGCTCACACCAGCCGCCGCACGCCGTCGCGGCGTACGGCCTCCAAGCCCACCGCCGGCCATTTCTCGCCTCCTCTTCGTCCATGGCGGCTTCGGTGCGAGGCGTCCTGATGGTCCCGCTCCCGCCTCCGCTCGCTTCCCCGCGCCGCCTCGCCCTGTCCCCGCGGAGGCGCCGCCGTCGCCTCCCCAGGGTCCGCGCGGCTGCGGTGGAGCCCGTCGAGGTGGTGGGCGTCGGGAGCCGGAAGGACGCCGTCATCGACTTCTGCCTCGGCTCCCGCACCCTCTCCTCCACCCCGATCCGCTTCTGGTACCGCACTGGAACCCTCGCGCTGCAGCGCAATGTGGTTTGGGATTTGGGCGTAGACCTTGTTTGAAGCAATGGCAGTGTTAGTTTTCGAAAATGTGGAACTGTCGGACCATTTTGCGTTCTCTTCCAGACAATGCCGATGGTGATTTAGTGTGTGGCTTCGGTTTCACACTAGCGCAGTAGCCGAATCGGAACCTAGTGTAGTGTTTTGGTCACAATAACTATTACTCCGATTCCTATCAATGCACTTCCAAAGGTTTATGTGGTGATGCGTTGGAAACTCCTTGTAAAAATTCTGCTGTGAAAATTAATCATGTGATGTGAGTTTCTTGTAACAAAATGGTGCACCTCAATTCAACACAAAACAGAAAAAGAATTGCAAGCAGCCCAATATGTTATCAAATTTTATAATGCTAGGCATGTGCGTCGTTTTCAGTACTTCGTAACTTGCCCTCATATGCTTTTCTTTGTAACGGTTAAGTCTTACATGTAGTTTTGTTTCAGGACAGTACATGTGGATAATTCTGAAGTGCAATTCATACCGAGAATTCAGGATACAGGTCAACTTTTCTGTGCCTTTACTTCTCGTCCGATTGTTTATTCTGCATTAACAATGTGTACACATGTTTTCTCTTCTAGTTTTTAGCATGAACCCGGCAGTTCTTTATTTTCAGAGACAGCAGTTGGAGTCTTGGAACGTCCCTTATCTCTTCATCCTTGCCCGTCGGCGGTTATTATTGTTTGTACACTTCCCATCTCTCTGTTTGATGTGATTTATTGTTTTCTTGTTCTTGTCAGAATATTAAGTATGCGTCAGTTGCTCTTTTGATATTAGAAATTTTGACTTATTTTTGTGTTTGATAATGTATTGTCATGTTACTAGTTCTGGCTGTGCTCATTTCTTTAGAAACAAACAATTGACCTTGACAACTTCAACCCATGTTGCCTGATTTCATTATAGTGCTGATTTCACTATAAATCTGTACTATCTCTTCTATTTATGTTGTGTTTAATTACTTTGATACCCACATAAGTAGAATGTCAATGCAAGAAAAGGTACTTAGCTTGGCAACTGTTAACAACCCAACTATCTGTCCAGAGCATGTTTCATGTTTCCGTTTGCCTGAGAGAGGTCCTGGTTCATGGATCAATTCTTGGTGTAAATTTAAGATTGTGATTTACCCCCCAAGATGAGAACACTCCTGAGCTAGATCCAGAAATTTTATATAGAGGACGCCAAGTGAACTGGCCAATTAACCATGTTGTATGCAGTGATACCCCCCACACGTTTCTTACTAGTGTTTGAGAAGCACTTCTAACAAATAATGGGATGAAATGACATTCTTGTGGGAAATGTGATCGAGCATTTTAGAACAAGAAGGTAAAATTGGTCTTTTTGGTGCTGATATAGGTGCCTCTGGATCACAGCAGATGATATGTTAACATGAACTTCCGAACACTATATCTTGCTACTGATTTTCAGATTTTGTCGGCTAAGATAGATTAAGATTTTCATCTTAAAGTGAATGCATTCTGTAGGTTGCAAGTGCCGGACAGGAGGCTGATCAAATCGCTGCACTGGAGCTTCTAAGTGCTACCAAATCTGCTGATAATCTGGCTGCATCAATATTTTTGAAGCCCTTTTGTTTCGAGGGACAAAGACGGCAATTGGAGGTGGCATACTTGTGCAGTGATATTTTTTGAAATGTGCATTGCTCCCTACAGCCTGCTTAAATAAATCAAGATTATTATATTGTCTTTTTGAGTTATCATTAACTGTTGTACTTTTTGGTTCTGCAGGCATCTGATTTGATTGTTAAATTTCAAGCATGCTCGAATTTTCACATTGGTAATCCATTTTCTGGCCTACCTGTTACAGCATGCTTTAACGCTTTTGCACTAGAGCTGAAGTAAAATTGACAATACTCAAATATTTTATGGAAACAAAAAACAATACTCAAAGAGGGCTTTCACTTTTTTTCTTTCTATTTGGATTTTATCTTTGCTTTGTTATGGATCTTGATATTGTGCTCGTCCCACCTTTTGCTTGTAGATAGAACGAGAGTAAAAGTAGGTTGACACATTTGAGCTTGTTATGTGTTTTTATTGAAGTCTTTGTACATGCTCATGACCCAGAAAAGGCGAGCCATACAGATGTCCCTTATTTGCAAAAACTAAAAAGAACCCGAGGGAGCATGAGCTTCTGGTTCACTTTGTAGGGATTGCAGAAGGGATGATATAGTAGCACTATGTAATAAGTATGTTGACTTTTTCTTGTGGTACTAGAGGTAGCAAAGTAGTAAGGATCAGTCATGTATTTTTACTGATCTACATTGAAATTATATTATGTAGTTATAAACTTGTAATAGTTTGTAGTGCAATTTAGTATCATATCAACTACACTTCAACATCTGTCATTAATCACAGCCCAAGACAAATGATATGTAGTTAAAATGGATTGGATCTATCCGGCTGCACTTTATAATATATTTTTGTATTTTAAATAAATAAGAAAAGTGTGCACGATCTTGACGAATTACTATGTATTTTTCCACCCCAGTTATTGAAGCTGATTCACTGCTTGAGACGGAAGTGGAAACTCTTGCTGAAGCTTTGGAAAGTGCCAATAATGCTGTCCTCTCAACTATTAGTATGATATCCATCATGATGTCGGTGAGTCTTAAGTTCTTTTCTGTTTTCTTTGTATCAAAAATATTATTTTACTATTCTAATTGACTAATCTCGTACCCTTGACATATCAGGGATTTAATCAAATGTTCTGGAGCTCCCTTGATGCACAAATTAAGGAAGTTGATCCTGATGAAGTAGGCAAAGTAATCTTCTGAATTCTCTTACTACTCAGTGGTATGACCAGCATGTGAGTTTGTTTCTTGATTCTTACAGTGTACAATTCTAACAGCTACTCAAAAGCTATGGGGAAGCTAGGGTTGGATTTGGTGCTGGTTATAATGTCCAATCAGCTATTAAACAGGCTGTTCTTCACTGTCCATTTCTTCGTGGTGGCATAAAGGTGCACACAATTCTCTATTTACACTATGAACTGTTAAATCTGCACCCACTCGTACCAAGAGTAAATGTTGCTATCACTTGTGCAAAAAGTAACTGTCTATTGTGTGTGTCTACACCCGTGAAAATTCTATAACCAAGTATTCAACCCCTGACATGTTGCATGTTAGTATACGATTCACGCAAGCCTGCACTAATGCTCCCAAATTCTGGATATGGTAGTAGATAACTAATCAGTTAATAAAGAAAAAGAAAAGAAATCTTCAATACTATTTTCTCTCTTATAATACTGGTTATGTTGGTGTGTATGATGATGGAAATATATATGCTGAACAAACAACTCATGTAGTCAGGTCCTTGTCACATTTGCAATCTTACTTTGCACTAGCCAGTTCATCTCAAGCATGTGGGAACCTGTTGTTTGAGGCTTTGAGCTCTCCCACATTAGAGTTATTAGGGCAATGCATTATTTGATTTTTGTATGCTTCTTATAACTATGATGAATTTCTATTGTAGGAAAACACTGTTCCTGCTCATAACTTATCTCTTTCTGTAACAATGTTCTGTTTTCTTGGCACTGATCTGGGTATACGATATTTTGATGTAGGACTTGAACAATGTTGTTTTTCTGTCGCTTACAACTTCCCGGGTATTGGCCGAGAGTGATATGATCTCCATTCTACACATCTTTCGTCGAGTTACTGGGTTCACTAAGGACATTATATTTTCTAGAAATTCTGAACCTGATCTAGAGCCAAAACTCATAGTAGTTTCTCTTCTAACAATTCGGTAAGCTCTTGCACAACAAATTTTACCTGATTGAGAAAATTCATACTTACGCCGACTCTTAATGTCTCATTCATTTAACTTGTCCAATCACATTGTCCCGCTACTTATGCATGTACTGAATCATGCTTTGTTAGTCTAACAGTATTCAGTTAATCTTTCAAGTTACATGTATTTCACTACAATCAACCTACACTTTTACGTCATGTCTCAACTATCCGATGAAAACAGAATAGCAGTCTGAACCTGTGAGCTTGGAGTGAAAAAAGGACATTTAATATTCATTAATCATCTATTACTTTCTAGCAGACATGATTGCCTCTTCAGTTTCTTATAGTTTCTATATCAGATTTTTTTGTTGGCGGGGAATATCAAACTTAGTATCCCTTTTAACTTTAATCTCATACTTCTAGTATGAAGTTGCCCGGTCCATGTCACTATGTGTTAGATAAATAGGTGATATATAGTAGATGCTTCAAACTGATTCATGGGTTTTGTTCCAGAACTTCTTCATGGTTTGAATCGCTATTTTTGTACAACTTTTAATGAAGACTATTTGTATTCAGAAGCTTACCGCCCCAAGTACAAACATTGTATACTATCTGGTGTTTTTTCCATCTTTGGTGATTAAACGGATTTCTTGCTATATTATCTTGGGGAAGGATATTCAGAAACAGGGGTGCCGGTTTTCATTGTTTCTTCTAATGGGGATAGCATTCAGACAACAATTGCAATTCGTGTAGTATCTTTTTCATAAGGCGTACTTGTTTTTAAACTGGGACGTACAAAAATTGCGTATTATGGTCTGGATTGCAGTTCTTTATTCAATGTTTATGCAGATAAGTAGCAGCATATAAATGAATGATAAATGTGCTCATTGTTCGTTTCCAGAAATGCCCGTGATGAAAATGTTGCCTCAGTAAAGGAGGGGTTTCTTTTGAGCATGGCTTTGCATTTTCCTTTTATATCATCTCTTATGGGAGGAGATACTCAGGAGCTTAGACAAGCTCGGTTAAATCACTCATTCAGCCAATTGCCTGACAGTGGATTGAGCTTAGCGGATCAAGGATTGCCAGAACATTTCAGTGTTTCTAATGATGCTACTGTTTCTAATTTACGTTCTGACAAAATAGAAAATATCAAATCTGAGAGGTAATGTACATACCCATCTTTTTATTTCCCAGTGAATATTATCCCTTCTTTAGTTTAACTTTCAGTTACTTGATGTTCATTGCAATCTCTCTTAGGGAATGTGATAACAGTAATGGGAGAATACATCCAGAGTTTAAAGAAGCTAATTTAGAGTCTGATGGAGAAACTAGTATAGATGTTGGCAGAGGTAAAATTGATTGCACTAGGTTCCCTATGCTTCTTTGCCTTTTTTGGTGGAGCATCCTAACTTTATTCTTCATTGACAAGAGGATCCAAGTTCACAACAGGAGCGTAATTTCTGGAGTAATGCCTTTGGTATCGCACAATTGTGGGCTAAAGAGCGGACCACAACAGGTAGAAGCAATAAAAGGAATGAGCTCGATTATATCACTCTGCCTGTTGGTGTAAAATCTCTTGAGGTTCAGTATGATCATTCTCCAAATACACAGCCTGAAACCCATAATGCTACCGATAGCACACCTCTATCTACTGGGCATGCTGTCTCTGGAACCTCACTTTCTGGTGTTGGTTTGGAGAAAGTGATGGAGATATGTAGTTCTGCAGCGGCATTTCTAAAGGGCAGAATGGATAAATCTCGAAAACGTGGTTCTGCTGCCAGCCGAGCTGCATCGATGCTCGTTAGTCCCTCCCTCGCTGTCTCTGTATATTTAGACTTATCTTGGATTTCTCCTGGTATAGTTTTGTTCTTAAGATTTAAGACTGCATTCTTCATCTGCAAATAGCTTGTGTATCCTAATCAAGTTAAGTTTTGTTCATCACATTTGAGGATGAGAACCGCCATCATGTTTTAGTACAACCTTTTTATTGCATGTAGGTTCATCAAATCGGATGCCTGGTTTCGCCAGCCCAAACTGGGTGCACTCAAAACCACCCTCCTAATTCCCTCTCCAGCTATTCATCATCATCATGTGTTGCAGTTGTTCCTTCGTATTTTTGCCAAATCAGACGCCTGGTTTTGCCTACCCAAATTGGATAATTGTGCATCAAAACCATCCTCCTAGGTTCCTCTTGAGCTACTCCTCATGTGTTGCAGTCGTTCCCTTTCATTTTTGCCATTGTTCCTATGGTGTGGCGACTCATCAGTTTCTCTCTCTTTGTGGTACTGAAATAGGTTTTCCATTTAGTCATGTGTGCACTGTGGAGTGTGGTGGGCAGCGGTGTTTATGCTGCAAGTACAACTTGGTTATTATTTGGTTCACAAGATACTGAACAAACTAATGTTCTTCTTTTTCAGCAATGTTTCTGCGATGAAATAGTGGTTTGAAACCCAAGCAAGTACACTAAGCTCCGTTTTAACTTGTCTTTGGAACTGTTGTCCATCTCCAGGGAAAAGCTTTTCATTATCAGTCATATTTGAGACACAGCTGCTTGTCATTGCTAGAACTGTGCATGATCTAAGCCTTTGGTAGATAATGCTCAATAGCCTTAACAAGTTGACATCTTTAGACTCTTGCTCATGTAATAAATTTATTGGCATGCCTAGGTTGCTGTATGACAACTGTACTCTCTTATATATCTTGTAGGATGCAGAAAGAGAACCCGAAAAAACATGGAGCCCAATAGTTGAAATACAGTTTGGAGAAGGGACTTACAGAGGGAGATGCCAAGAAGGTGTCCCTGAAGGAAAGGTGAAGCTCATTAAAGCACTTGATCTCTTCTAGTTGGCTGGCTGGAAGTATTACCAATCCTGTTTTCTTAACTTCTCTACAGGGACGCTTAACCTACAGTGATGGTAGCATCTATGATGGACTCTGGAGGTATGGCAAGAGATCCGGTTTGGGAACACTTTATTACAGTAATGGTGATGTATTTCATGGAACATGGAGGGACGATCTTATTCATGGAAAGGTAGGGTGCACTCAGTTGCCATCTGTACATGATACTTCTGAAATGTTCTAGTTAAATTATCTGAAACATGGTGATATCAGAAATTTCTGTTTAGTTATTAAATAGGCACTCTCCATGTTAGATTGTGCTTGTTCTTTCCATGCTCTATTTGATTAGTCTCATGATTACTTGATGAGAAATAAGCACTTAATGTCGGAATATAGTCCGTCAGCATACTTTGATAGTTTAATCAAATATTGCCAAGTGACCTGCGACAGTTAGAACATTTTAGATAGATTTGCTACCGAACAATTTATACTTGCTTTTCAATTTCATTTGCATAGCTTATATGTGCATCTTTTCCCCTTATATTCTTATGCACCAAAATCCTGTTTCAAGGCTTCATGAAAAGACTCCGAGTATTGATTTTGATTGCTTACTGTAACTGAACATGTGCTCAGCTGTATACTTTGTAAAATCTAATAGTGACATCTTGTATAGTATTAAATATTGACTACGTATTTGCATGTTGGTTTGAATATTGCAACCCTCTTTCAAGTTTGTATGTGAAGTTCTGAGATTTCCTTCTTCTCTTTAGGGTTGGTACTATTTTCACAGTGGTGACCGTTGGTTTGCGAATTTCTGGAAGGGGAAGGCTAATGGCGAGGGGAGATTTTATGCCAAGGATGGGAGTATACTCTTTGGCCATTTTCAAAATGGATGGCGTCATGGAGAGTGCCTGTTGATAGATGGGAATGGATCAAGGTGGTTCTCGTCTATTTCTCGTTTAAATGTGCTCTGGAATGGGTAGATCTGCAAAAAAAAAAAGAATAACTATACATTATTTTAATCTGACAAAATTTTGACTTTAATATGGATTGTGAGTACAGGTGGCTTGAAGTTTGGGACGATGGTGTACTTACCGGACGGACTAAATTGGAAGAATAGGATTCTGATTTCTCTGGACGTCACTGGCAATGCCTGCTGCTTAAAACGGGGAGGGCATGCTTCAAATGCTGCAAGACACCATGGTATGACCTTCTATCACACCTCATCCCTTCTGTGTCTAACATGTTGTTAATTTAGCCTTGCCCATCTGCCGATAGGTTCCCCGCTGGAAGCTTTGTTGAATGATGAAGTGATTGCGCTGATTTTTCAAAGCTTGTGCGCTGCACTGGTTCTCGGTTACCCCCTAGAGGTATGGGAGAGCGTTTTCTTCATACTTACGTTGTTCAAATTGGGGAAGAGCATCACAAGCACAAGTGCACCAAACAAGAAGTAGGCCTGCAGATTCATTTTCGTTGATAGCCGCCGTATGTTTCTTCTCTGATTAGCTAGGCTCTGTGCATAGATGAAGAAGCCCTTGTCTCCCACATTTGTTTCCAGTTGGATACTGGAGTTTCCACAAAACCGGGCAATGTCGCCTGTATGTATATATAGTGTCCACTCTGCATACCGATGTCGATGAGCATCTTCTTAAGTTTATTCATCTCCCGACGGTTCAGTCAGTGGGCGCCCGAGAATTTGATGATCGGTGATCACACAGACTGGCTACCAAAAAAGCGACACATGGTCAAATAGGGGAATCCCACGCGGCAGATTAGTGTCTCTGTTTCAGCTTGACTCGTTGGTTCAATGGTTGGACGGCCAGAAGCATAAGGACCCACCCGGAGTGAAACAGGGTCCTGGCAAAACCTGATTGGTGGACTATAAATAGTATGATCCTTCCTTTTCTTTTCTGATGATGGTCCGGATGAATGAATGAAATCCATCCAACCCTTGTGCTGTGCCTGCCCTACTATACAGGCAAATCAGTAGAGAAAAGGACGGACGCTTTGTAGCTCAGGTAGTATAAAACAGATGCGCGAAGGATAATCAAGTTTTATTGTGGGAATGGACGGTAGGGAAGACGCGGTATCATCATCATCGGTCAATGTCAGGCTGTGGATTGGACGTATTACCTCCGATCCATATTGATTGACGCTGCTTTAGTATAATTTTAGGCGTGGCTAGATCTTAGTCAGACTGGGACTTAACCAAGTCTGAGTCAAGTAACACAACATATAAAAGGAAAGAAAGAAAAAATTAAAAGAAAATTTTGCACGAATATCCATCCATGTAAGATCTTATGAATATTGGCTGAGACTTATGTCTCGGTCAGACTGCAATATAGCAACCCCATATAAAGATTGGAGGGAGGGAGTATTCTTGACATTGTTTTACTATAATTCGAGGTGTGAATAAGGCAAGGCAGCTTGGGATTCTCGAGTGCCGACTTTGCGGGGGATGTAGACGCTTGGACGGAAAGACCGACGGGCTCCTAAAAGAAATGGAGAGAGAGGGGAGAGTAAAGGGTCTGGGACTCTCTTGCGTGCTGCTCGCTGCTTCTTTCTTGAGGTCTGATGACTGGACGTCGATGGCCACACTTCATTTCATATTCGGGTGCAATCAACCTAGATGTATACAGAAAGTGCAGTTTAAAGCGTGCATGCGCGGCGCGTGGCAGAACGGGCATGGCCCACCGCACTGCCTACCTTCCGGTTGACCAGTGGATGGAGAGACGAAAAAACAAAGAGACAAGCAGAAAAACTGGGCCAATCAGCCACATTACACTCAAGTGCACAGCGTAAATTGAGCACCAGCCGTATCCTGCCTGCCAGGAGCAACTCGGCAGTCAGCGCCAGGTATTTTGGCGCACTGAAGAAAGAAAGAAAGAAAGAAGATCGGGTGTCAGAGGTTCGGTCGGCGTACTCTACTGGTCTGGTGGCCATCGTTGTCGCGCTCCTGCCTGCCTGCCTGCCGACGAGTGCTTGCTGACCGAGGAGGCAGGGCAGGGAAGGCCGTCGCCGTCCGTCACCTCGCTGTTCCGCCGTCCAAGTGCAAAGCAGCCGCTCCGGACATTTTGCTGTCGCTCTTCACCTGCCGGATACCGTGCGCCCGGCGCAACATGATGCTGCTGCGCCTGCGCGTCGGCACATGCGTGCACGCGGCGCGGTGATCGCGCCCGCCGCTACGACGGAACGAGCGCGTCTGTCTGTCTGGGCCACCACGCACCCGGCGTCCGAGATCGCTGCAGCAAAAAAAATAAAAAAAAATAAAAGGCAACAACAGGCCACTAGAGCGGACAGGATATGGTCAATCATGCATGGTGCACCCCGCCCCACCAGGTGCTCCACGTGTCTGTCAGCCGGGCTCGATGGTCACCGCCCCCTGCCGGCATGTGGCCGCGCTGGACGTGGGACGGCGAGGCGACGGGGGCGGATGCATGCATCCATGATCCACGTCGGTGGTGGTCTGGTCACCATCGAATCGTTCGTTCGTTCGGTGCTGGTCAATGGCCTGGCCGGTGTGATACTCATATCATATGGATGGTGGTTACTCCACTAACTGACAGTCACATACGCACATGCATAGATCTGCGTGTGTGGATCTGTGCGATCCATGGAGGATTATTCCACTGGTCGGTAAATTCAGAGCAGACATTCCTACATCCATCGATCGTGTCGGCCCATCTCTGCCTGCCTCAAGCTTCCTGGCAACAGAATATCCGTCCATCCGGCCTGCGTGCAGCCAGTGGCGTCGCGTCATGGCGTCCAATCCAACATCAGCTACGTGTAGTGTGCTCTCATCTCCGTTTCTTCCAGAGTCAGTTCGCGCGCGCACTGGAGTGCCAGGAGAAAAGTGGGTGGGTGCCCATATCCATATGCTGATCCAGCCCACACGTGGCCGCTCGGCCACGCCCACCCACACGGCTCAGCGTTACAAGAAGGCCGCCACCCAGGACAAGGGAGTAGCGAGCCACCGAAACGCGCGCACACAACACAGTGACTAACATCGGTCCGGGATAGTTCTAGTTTTTCCAGCCATGCTCTCCACCGGCCGCGCGGTGACCTCGCCCGCGTGCGCTGCCCAGCGCCGGTTCATGGGCGCGGCGCCAAGGACGGTGGTGTTCCTCGCCGGCGACCACGGGAAGCGAGCTGCTGCTTCTGTGGCAGCGCGCGCCGCCGGCCCGTCCCACCCCGGTGTCTGCCTCGAGGCGGCCGCGCCGTGGAGCATGGAGGACGTCGCGGCGCCGGTGACCGTGTCGTACGAGGAGAGCGTGCGCCAGGTCGTGCTCAAGCAGGCGGCGCTCGCGGCCTCGACCACGCCGAGGAAGGCGCGGCTTTCCAGGCGCGACGCCGGCGTGCTGGACGAGGCCTTCGACCGCTGCGGCGCGGTGTGCAAGGAGTACGCCAAGACGTTCTACCTGGCCACGCAGCTCATGACGCCGGAGCGGAGGCGGGCGATCTGGGCAATATACGGTAATCCACATCGCCACATGACACTGATGCAAGCGACGAGAGGAGATGATTGATGTGGTTACTAACTTCTTGGATGTGTCGACCAGTGTGGTGCCGTAGGACGGACGAGCTGGTGGACGGCCCGAACGCGGCGCACACGTCGGCGCTGGCGCTGGACCGCTGGGAGTCGCGCCTCGACGGCGTCTTCGCCGGCCGGCCCTACGACATGCTCGACGCGGCGCTGGCCGACGCCGTGGCCGCCTTCCCGGCCGTCGACGAGCGGCCGTTCCGGGACATGGTCCAGGGCATGCGCATGGACCTCGCCAAGTCCCGCTACGCCACCTTCGACGAGCTCTACCTCTACTGCTACCGCGTGGCCGGCACGGTCGGGCTCATGACCGTCCCCGTCATGGGCGTCTCCCCGGGCTCCCAGGCGGGCGTCGAGACGGTGTACGCCGGTGCGCTCGCCCTCGGCGTCGCCAACCAGCTCACCAACATCCTCAGGGACGTCGGCGAGGAGTAAGTGTCAGTTCAGTTGTATATATACGTTGCTTCTGAAATCACCTGCTCATCTCTGACGCCGCCGCTGCTGACAGTGCGAGGAGGGGCAGGATCTACCTGCCGCAGGACGAGCTCGCCACGGCCGGCATCTCCGAGGCGGACATCTTCGCCGGTCGCGTCACCGTCGAGTGGAGGAGCTTCATGAAGGGACAGATTGCGAGGGCCAGGGCCTACTTCCAGCAGGCCGAGCAAGGCGCCGCCGAGCTCAACCAGGAGAGCCGATGGCCGGTAAGCGCGCGACAGAAGTTCCATCAGAAAATTCAAAATTCTCAGCCAAAAATGTTAATAGAGTAGTCTAAGTAAGTTTCAGATTAACATGCAATACAAATTGCATGCAGGTGTGGGCATCTCTGCTTCTGTACCGGCAGATCCTGGACGAGATCGAGGCCAACGGCTACGACAACTTCAGCAAGCGAGCCTACGTTCCCAAGGCCAAGAAGCTGGCGGCGCTGCCCAAAGCTTACCTCAGGTCCCTCATGCCTCCTCCTTCTTCGCAGAGGCGCCGTTGATTAGATCCTCTAGTGTAAGTGTAACAGTAACACTACACAGAGAGCAGAGCCTTGTAGTTGTAGTATATAGCAGTGATGTACAGTACAGATTCAAGCTAGACCTTGTGAGTACGTTTTTTTTTTGCAATGTACAAAGTGTTGAAGAAAAATTATGTGCTTGTTAGAAAATGATCTTGGTGAAAACAGAGATGTATTCATTGTGGATGGTCATCTTGGTGAGCTGGGTTGGGTGTCTATCTACAGGCAGGCCTACATCATGCAACCACTAATTATTTAGTCCACTGTACTGAAAATGGCAAATGATTGATTCATTTGATTTTATATGAAATGTTGTTTTTTTCAGCATAGTTGCTGAGCATGAGCTCACCAACAAAGATTTCCATCCCTGAAGTCAACATGCTAGTTTATAGAAATATAATGAATACAGATGGCATGGTTTGGTACTGCAAGAATCATATTCATACCAGCATGAGCTGACCAAGATCTTGAGTTGTACCTCCGGAACCATCAAGTGTTAAATAGGAAACTGTACTTTGGTCTTGTGGAGGAGGAAACACAAAGATACCCTCAACGACACCTTGTCTAACCTCATTTTTCGAGAGCCTCGGCAACAAAGAACGAGCTCCATTCACTAAGGTAGGTCTTAAAGTGACCGCTGAACCCTTTTAAACGTAGAAGCTTCCGAAATAACTCCGACAGTCTAGGAGTCCTCACAATTAAGGATCACGATTTGGTTCGATGAATTTTTTTTATCAAGGTCTCCACTTACTTTTTCCACACACCGTTTAAGTCAGTAATATTGTTTAACTCAAATCCAAAATTAAATATGAATAAATGGTGGATTGGATCGTAACCCAATTGGACTCACATTTCATAGTAGCTGTAAAAATCCGCATTTACTTAAGATTACCACTCCTTATTTTATTTTTTGTCCGAAGGATATATTAATTCAAGTATTGAGAAGCAAGCTTGAAAAATCCATTGGGTTCGACATAATACATAGGGCATCAACATGATCTTTCTTACATAATTTTGAGATCAGAGTTAAAGTATTTTATTCTCCATGCTCTTCTAACACAACTAACAACTAAGGAAACAAAAGATTGTGTCGTCGACATTTAGTCAACTTATACAGTCAATATATGCACGAGGGATTTCATAAGATTGTCAAATCTCTGAAGTCAAATCTCTAAGATCGGTATATTTTTCCTAAAGAACACAACAACGAGTAAAATTATGTTGTTCTTATTAATTGAATCATTGCAAAGGTTCTCACTTATTTGTAGTAAACTTTTTTATTTCGTTACAATTGTTCATGTCAATAAATTAATGATAAACTTATTTTTTTATACACATTTTGTTATAATATGTTAAATATCTATTTTCCAGGTATAGATACTAATATTCTTGATGTAATCACATTTTCATAATATATCATATATATTTCTCATACAATTTTTTTAAACCTTTCTCATACAATTATTAAACATACATTTCCTTATGATAAATTGAAGTTAGAAACATATAGATAACTATACATATACCTACATTAAACATGTCCCACAACTAGGCAGGTGATTTCTCAAGTTAGTCTGGCCACTCTAGATCAACCCACTGGACACTTCCATAGTTTTTGCCTTGCTCCAAAAATAGACAAACAGTGTTTTTAAATTGTGTCTAGTGTCTGCTTGCTTATACACTAAATTACCCACACACTAAATTATCTACACACTGGGCATCTTTGCTTCTGTACTGGCATGCTGGGGCGGAGCCAGCCAAGCAGGCCGCCCCGAGCCGCCTTAATATACTGTAGCAGACATGTACAACAAAATGCTACAGTGCACAAAGAATCTGGGCCTTGCACCTCAGGCTTGCGCCTCAGGCCTGGGCCCTGGGAGCCTGTCTCCGCCACTACTGGTAGATCTTGGACGAGATCGAGGAACGGCTACAACAACTTCAACAAGAGGGCCTATGTTCCCAAGGCCGAGAAGCCGGCGGCGCTGCCCAAAGCTTACCTCAGGTCCCTCATGCCTCCTCCTTCGCAGAGGCGCCGTTAATTGGTTAGCTCTGATTCTCTAGTGTAACAGTGACACACATAGAGCAGAGCCTTGGTAGTATATAGCAATGATGTACAATAGGTACAAATTTAAGTTGGACCTTGAGTATGTTTTTGCAATGTACAAAGTGTTGAAGATAAATTATGCACTTGTTAGAAAATGATGCAGAGCAGAGTGAGATGTACTCATTGTGGAAGGTCATTTGAATTGGGTCGGGTATCTATCTGCAGGCCTACATCCATCATGCAATGACTAATAATTTAGTCCACTCTACCAAAAATGGCAAGTGATTGATTCATTTGATTGTATATGAAATGTTGCTCCCGTCAGCATAGCTATCAAATTTGGTTAGCTAGAAAGATTTCCATCCTTGAAGTCAACATGCTAGTTTAGAAATATAACAAGTACAGATGGCAGCGCTTGGTACTGCAAGAATCATATTAGAAATATAACAAGTACAGATGGATTGCTTGGTACTCCAAGAATCATATTCATATCATATCAGTATGAGCTCACAAAGATCTTGCCTGTACTTCCCGAACCGTAAGTGCTAAATAAGAAACTGTAAGTTGGCCGTGTGGTTGAAATTAGTGCAACTGAGAGGCGAGGGAAACAGAAAGATACCCTCAACGACACCGTGTCTAGCCTTCCTTCAGAGAGGCACCGTTAGTTATTTAGCTCTAATCCCCCAGTGTAAACTGTAACAGAGCAGAACCTTTGAACTAAAACCACGATAAAAATTATGGAACGGAGGGACTACATAGGAGTGATGTACAGCACAGATTCAAGCTAGACTGGTCAGTGCTGCTGCTCTCCTGCTGCATTAGGTATATTCCAACTTAATTGTGTTCTGTTGTGGTGGCCTTTGAGATTGACTCATTAGAATTTTAGAATACCAAGTGTATATCAATAGATACATCATGAGACATATTTTCATACTGTATATACTTGGTATTGCAGATATAAATGATTTTCTTTATAAACTTGGTCAAAGATTACTATTTTTGACCTTTAGAAATCCTTGTCGATAAGAATTATTTTGCTTACCACAGTGACAAGGCAATACTTATACTACATGAGAGTTTTTTGGCTGGGTAACCCTATCAGTGTGATCCTCTATGTGAAGCAGATCCTCAGTAAATGATGTACCGATCTGTAGGTTCTTTTGGCACCATAGAGATCGAGTGCCCGATTGTGTGAGAGCTTCCTGAGGGGACAAATAATTGTCATTTGTTTGCTGAACTCTGCCTTTCAAGCATTCTTCAGAAAATTCCTTCTTTCTAGCATATATTCGACAAATAAGGACATAATCTGAAAGCCTATTGCAGCACCAATGAATATGGGTACAGATTTAGGTACTTCAGGTCAGGATATGGGTACAGATTTAGACAGATGTGGAGCTGGCCTCACATCAAGTACAGTTGTACCAAGGAATACATTTTTCTGATAAAACGTCTGGAACAGCAAAGGTCCAAGCCTGGCTGAGTGGGGCTTCTTGTAAAGCCCAATGAACGCACCAATAAAACCACTGTTCATACAAGTAAAAACGTCTTCAACACTGGGCCCGTCTTGAACGAAATAACTACTCCAATACACACCCAATGCATTATGCATGCTGGTTTGATTGAAGTGTCTTGTTTTTTCTATCAGCTCCTGAACACACTTAATCGCCACGTTAACAGATTCCACCATCATGTCCAACTCAAAACTGAAAAGTGCATTTCAAAGGTCTTTTAGAAATTCAATCATGTGAAATGTTGTGATGTTACACTGTGCTTGCACTCTCTGTCCGAGAGTGGAACATCAGCATGCACCATGACCCCATGCCAAATTGACACATAAATCGGCAATGTGAGTCTTATTTACTACTCTCCCTCTGTTCGAAAATAAGTGTCATGGTTTTAGTTCAAATTTGAACTAAAAGCACGACACTTATTTTGGGACGAAGGGAGCATTTCTGTAGTCTTGTAAGAATGTTGATGTTTTAATCAAGCTTCGAAATAATTATATCAAATCTTGTTTTCAAATATCTTAATGGCAGAGTTCAACTTGTGACTACAATGAAATTCAGTGACCCGGACCCATAGTCTATCAAGCCTTCAGCTAACTATATAGGTGTTGTATGGAGCTTCAAAGTTCAGGTTAAGGTTGGTCAGAGTTGCAATGGAGCAGGAAGCAATTCTGCCATCTACCCTATAAACACCAACAATCTACTGACAACTTAAGATGGCTTAAATCTGACAACTCAATTCTGACTGCAAGAGTAGTAAATGCACATTTGTTTGATATAGTATTGCACAAAAACTTGAAAATCAATCAGATCTGAAAACAACTGGAGATGTCACATGCTACAGTCCTAAAGTGCAGCCTACCATCATACGGATTTACGATTATGCACATCATTGCTTATCCCTGCATGCAGTTTTGATCTACACAACCATTTCTACACTGATATCCAAGTGGGCTGTTTCGGTTTCTGTTCGCCCTAACACCTTTGGCAAAAGAAAGAACACGCTCTGTACCATCAAACCGAAGACAAAAAGGTCGAGCATCTTCCAATATTTCTAAAATGTAGTTATATCTAATTCTTTCTAAACTAAAAGTCAATGACAAAAAACTTGTGTATAGATATTCAGAAAGATGCACTGCACATGTGCGATGACTAAAGGAATAAAAACAGGAATGATGTTCACCTGTATATCCAGAACACTGGGGGCAAGATCACTCATATGAGATGGGCATAGATGATTCTTTTTCTCAAGGAAAGCATCCTGGATCGCCTGCACGCGATAGTCTGAATTATATCAGGGACGGTTGATGCCACAGCAGTTTGGAGTATTGACGAACACACCACCGAGCCCTGTCTTGATCGTGCCGCTTACCACCGCGCATGTGCTTCATGTTGCTATGTAATCAAATCCAAATTTTCAGTTGCTTCTAGGAAAATGAGTGGAAAGAACAGGCGCATGAACAAAGTTAAAAGAACACCTGCTGCAGTACTCTTGTGTTGCAAAGAACACCAGGGTTAGATCGCCTACTGTGGTACCCTTTAATAACATGTGGTACTCTTTAATAATATATGAATCTCCTGGGCACAAAATCCACACAGCAGGCCTGGCAGTAAATAAATTAACATCTGAAAGGTGAGTACTCCTCTTCTTTCTCCGATTTTTGGGGTGGTGAGAGATTCTCGTGGTGATGACAACTAATTTCGTTGCCAGTGCAAGGTCAGTGTGGTACCTAAACTCATAGATTCTTGAATCTGGTGCTGGGCTGATACGGGTATCGACAGCAAGAGTTCACACAGGTATGCGGCGTGCCGCCAAGCTAACTCTGCTAATAGTACTCCCTCTGTAAAGAAATATAAGAGCGTTTAGATCTAAACGCTTTTATATTTCTATACGGAGGGAGTATATTCTAAGGTGTTTTCAGTTCTCAAGCCACTGTTTGGTCTCTATATTCGTTGCTTCCTCCCTGAAGGATAGTCATATTGATAGGACAACTTATGCACATGCTTTGTACATTAGTGCAGCTCAAGAAATTGGTGTGCTTGGAAGTTGGAACCCTGTAATGTTTGGATCACATCTATGGAGATACAAATCTCTTTGTTACAATTTGTCCTCATGGCATGGGATTTCGTAACCAAGGGTAATTTTGGGGTGGTAAGATCGGAATAGGCTTTTAAATAGCTTTCCCGCATAACACCGCAAAAGGTTACCCAACTGTTTATAGTTTAAAAAACACCCCAAAAAGCTTTTAAAGAGCTTTTGAATACACTCAGTACCATACATAATCTACTTCAGCAAATTCAGAGTCTGCAATCCAAGAAACATTGTTTCAGAAAATAAACCTCAAGCCTAGACAAATTGCAATGAAACAGTCGGCTTCAGATCACACACACCTTCGAAACACCAACACCAAGCCAAAGCACCCGCCAAACTTCAGCGGCAGCACAACGGACAAAAAAATGGTTATGCATTTACAATTATCAAAACATATGTGCAAGCCGGATATCACAGCTAGGAGACTATTCCAGTTCCAAGTATCAAGAGTGGAATAAGTTCACAGCAGTGCCATGACAGAAGGAAAAAAGAACATCTAAATATCTAACATTCCCAAAGTACTGAAGAGTCCATATACTTCTCATACCTGGATTTCAATCTCCGGACTGCAATTAGGATAGTACAACTGTACCTAGTACAGCAACACACTAGGCTCTGTATGTTTTTTTTTGTTTTTGCCTATCTAAGCAAACAAACAAACAAACATACATACTGTAGAGACTTACCAAAGACAGAGACATCAATGAAATGAGTGTAAATTTCAAAACTGAGATATGTACTGCGAGTTCAACAACCCTACACAAACATCACCATGAACTTACAACACCCAAACTAATAAAGTTATTATTGTGACACATCCATCTGTTTGATATTCAGTAAGCACACACATCAACGACAACGGGAACCAACTTTACACTGAGCCACTCTCTTACAATGGATGGAATTGATCGATCATAAAGCATGTATACTGACCTATCCATCATCTTGGCTAGGAGGCGTACTGTGGTGCCCGTGCTGCCATCCTAGCAACCTGTGCCTGCTGCTGCGCATTGTTAACCTTGGTGCAGAGGACACGCTGGAAGAACTGCTCCCGTGCAAGTGCGCGCACGCTCCTGAGGTAGCCGTCGAAGGGCACCGATCCTTCCTGGACAGCTTTGTCAAGCGCGTAGATGGTGTCCTCGAGTGCCAAATCAGTAGCTGTGCACTCCAGCATCTGCCTGGACAGCACGTCAGCAGGCTGGATGGCCCCCTCCGCCTCAGTGGCATCGTCGGCAGCCCCCTTGCGGTTCTCGGCAACCCAGGCCTCAATGACGTCAGTGGCCATCACCACGTCCTGAAGCCGGCGCTCGAGCGTCTCCTTCTCCTCCGTGATCCTGCGAACCCCATCGTTCACCGCCTCCCCTCGGCCACGCAGCTCGGCCTGCACGGCGAAGAGGGAGTCGACCTCTGCCTCGCGGGCGGTGCGCAGGGCGGCAGCGTCCGCGTAGGCGGTGTCGACAAGCTTGGAGATGGCGTTGCGCTTGAAGACCTCAGCTGGGTCCTCTGTGGGCGGCTGGCGCGCGGCGAGCTGGGGCGATGCCGGGAACCTGTACGGGCGAGGGACAGGAGCGTAGACGGCCTCGGGGCGCATGGCGGGGGAGGCGGCGGCGGGAGGAGGAGCAGGATGAGCGGGAGGAGGAGTGGGAGACGGGGCTGCGACGGATCTGGTGAAGAGCGGCGGGTCGAGGCCGAAGAGGTGGGAGAGGGATCTGACGAGGTCGAGGAGGTTGGAGGAGGGGAAGACCCAGGAGCGGAGGTAGGGGGCGTTGGCGACGAGGCCGGAGCGGTCGACGAGCGGGTGGTGGGGCTTGATGAGCATGTCGCGGGTGGGGGAGAGGAAGACGAGGGGCGGGGAGCGCGGGTAGGTCTCGGGCAGCCAGATGACGGCGGGCAGGTTGTAGGTTGCCCCGGCGTGGTGGATGGGGACGGTGCCGTCGGCCTGGAGCAGGTGCGCGGCGCGGCCGTCGTTGTGGGTGAAGAGGGCCGCCTTGGGGTGGAGCGAGGGGAAGGCGTCGGCGAGGGCGACGAGGTGGTTGCGGATGAGCCACTTGACGTCCTCCGCGTAGGGGAGCGCCGAGGGACCGCGCTGGGAGAGGGCGGTGTTGAGGAACTGGTGCGCGTACTGCGCTCCGCTCGCCGGCGGCGGCGGGGACGGCGACGGCGCCATCGGATCGGGGCGGCGGCGGCTAGGGTTTGGTCCTCCTGCCTTCTCTCTGGATATTTGGGGGAAGGAGGAAGAAGAGTGCACGATAGGAGGGGTAAGGAAGGTTCGCTTCCCTTGCAATGAAGTAGTCTACTTTCTCAAACAAAAGAAGGGTTCGCTTCTTTGCAATGAAGTAATTGATTTTGCATCCGACTTGTTTTCTTAGAAAAAACCCTCTGACAAACTAATTTGACGAATAGAATTAGCAAAGATACATATGAGTAGTTGACTGCCCATGTGTTGTCACGCGCTAACAAATAAATTTGTAAACAATGTTCTTTTACTCCCAACAAACAAGCACATTGCACGCAATGTTCAACCACAACACAAACACAAATACTTCTTCTTTGTATTCCAACAGACAACGTGCACCCCTCTAGCTGCTCTTTTCCATTGAGCTCATCGTCCATTGCCTTCTTTGTCATAAATCATTCATCCTCTCAATCTATTGCCTATTGACTCCGCAATGGCTTTTATGTCGTTCTTTTGTTGTCTTACTACTACGTACATCGTGCAATGATGGAACACTACCAACAAAATGATGAGATATAAGGCACCTCACCTTAATACAAATATTTAAAAATCTTGGCAACCCACCGTCGCGTCGCCCCTCGAGATCCAAGACGACGGTGACGCGGTCCCGTGAAGCCGAGGCTTCTAAGAGGAAGGGAGTGTTGGAAATATGAGCAATTTACCATGTGATTTTGTGAACAAAAATACTAGATAAAACATGACTATTATAACAGAGATAGAACAAGTCATGTAATCTAACAGAGAGAAGGTAAATAGCATCTGCATATATGAACTAGAACAGAACATATATAGAATAGACACTAGAACAAGAAACTGTGGCAGGAACTTAAACAGAAAGACGAAGACGTACTGAGCTGCGACAGAAGCATTGGTGACGGGGTTGACATCCTCGCCGGCCATGTCGTCGAAGAGGTGGTCAATGTCGGGGAAGAAGCCGTCGTTGGGGAAGTGATCGTCGGTGTCTGGGGTGTCCGTGATGAACAAGTCAGTAGTTGCACAGAGCGCTCCCCAAAAATCTTATCACCCTTCTCCCGTACAGGACTCAAAGAGGTGGGTTTCGGAGGCCTACTGTCCCGACCTGCGGTGCACGCCGCAAGCCGGGATGGTGAAGATCGTAGCAGTAGCTCAGTGCTCGGGAACTTGGAAGCAAGAAGAAGGCGGTGTTCTGATGTATCACTCTGAAGAGGAGCGACATCTCTTTTATAGGTCAATCTCCACTACAGAAACGTTTCAGCTCCCGCGTGATCATTCGTATGAAGGATATGCCCTAGAGGCAATAATAAAGTTGTTGTTTTATATTTCCTTATATCATGATACATGTTTATTATTCATGCTAGAATTGTATTAACCGGAAACTTGATACATTTGTGGACACATAGACAAAACACCGTGTCCCTAGTAAGCCTCTACTAGACTAGCTCGTTAATCAAAGATGGTTAAGTTTCCTAACCATAGACATGTGTTGTCATTTGATAAACAGGATCACATCATTAGGAGAATGATGTGATGGACAAGACCCATCCGTTAGCATAGCATATTGATCATTCAGTTTTATTGCTATTGCTTTCTTCATGTCAACTACATATTCCTTCGACTATGAGATTATGCAACTCCCGGATACCGGAGGAATGCCTTGTGTGCTATCAAACGTCACAACGTAACTGGGTGATTATAAAGATGCTCTACAGGTATCTCCGAAGGTGTTTGTTGGGTTGGCATAGATCGAGATTAGGATTTGACACTCCGAGTATCGGAGAGGTATCTCTGGGCCCTCTCGGTAATGCACATCATAAGAAGCCTTGCAAGCAATGTGACTAATGAGTTAGTTGCGGGATGATGCATTACGGAACGAGTAAAGAGACTTGCCGGTAACGAGATTGAACTAGGTATGAAGATACCGACGATCGAATCTCGGGAAAGTAACATACCGATGACATATGTTGTCATAACGGTTCCACCGATAAAGATCTTCGTAGAATATGTGGGAACCAATATGAGCATCCAGGTTCCGCTATTGGTTATTGACCGAGAGGTGTCTCGGTCATGTCTACATAGTTCTCGAACCCATAGGGTCCGCACGCTTAACGTTCGATGATGATTTTGTATTATATGAGTTATGTGATTTGGTGACCGAATGTTGTTCGGAGTCCCGGATGATATCACGGACATGAAGAGGAGTCTCGAAATGGCCGAGAGGTAAATATTGATATGTAGGACGACAGTATTCGGACACCGGAAGTGTTCTGAGGGTACCGGGTACGTATCGGGTCACCGGAAGGGGTTCCGGGCACCCCCGGCAAAAGATATGGGCCTTATGGGCCAATAGGGGAAACGCACCAGCCACAAAGGGGCTGGTGCCCCCCCCATATTGGCTGGCCAAATTGGAGAAGGAAAGGGGAAGGAGGAAAGGAAAAAGGGAATAGGATTCCCCCTTCCCCCTCTTCCCTTCCTACTCCGAATAGGAAAAGGAAAGGGAGGAGGCCGAATTGGGAGGACCCCAAGTAGGATTCCTCCTACTTGGGGCGCCCCCTTGGCTGCCTCTCCTCCCCTCCAACCTATATATATATGTGGGGGCACCGCTAGAACACACACCAACCATTGTTAGCCGTGTGTGGCGCCCTCCCTCCACAGTTTACGCCTCCGGTCATATTCACATAGTGCTTAGGCGAAGCCCTGCGCGGATCACTTCACCATCACCGTCACCACGCCGTCGTGCTGACGGAACTCTCCCTCGACACTTTGCTGGATCAAGAGTTCAAGGGACGTCATCGAGCTGAACGTGTGCAGAACTCGGAGGTGCCGTACGTTCGCTGCTTGATCGGTCGGAACGAGAAGAAGTTCGACTACATCAACCGCGTTGTCAAACGCTTCCGCTTTCGGTCTACGAGGGTACGTGGACACACTCTCCCCGAGCGTAGGATTTTTTTTGAAATTGCATGCTACATTTCCCAACAGTGGCATTCGAGCCAGGTCTATGCGTAGATGATATGCACGAGTAGAACACAAAGAGTTGTGGGCGGTGATAGTCATACTGCTTGCCACCAACGTCTTATTTTGATTTAGCGGTATTGTTGGATGAAGTGGCCCGGACCAACCTTACATGACCACGTTCATGAGACCGGTTCCACCGACAGACATGCAACTAGTTTTGCATAAAGGTGGCTGGCGGGTGTCTGTTTGTCCAACTTTAGTTGAATCGAATTTGACTACGGTCGGTCCTTGTTGAAGGTTAAAACAACAAACTTGACGAAACACCGTTGTGGTTTTAATGCGTAGGTAAGAACGGTTCTTGCTAGAAGCCCGTAGCAGCCACGTAAAACTTGCAACAACAAAGTAGAGGACGTCTAACTTGTTTTTGCAGGGCATGTTGTGATGTGATATGGTCAAGACATGATGTGATACACGTTGTTGTATGAGATGATCATGTTTTGTAAAATTTACCAAAAACTGGCAGGAGCCTTATGGTTGTCGCTTTATTGTATGAAATACAAACGCCATGTAATTGCTTTACTTTATCACTATGCGTTAGCGATAGTTGTAGAAGCAATAGTTGGCGAGACGACCACAACGCTATGATGGAGATCAAGGTGTCAAGCCGGTGACGATGGAGATCATGACGGTGCTTTGGAGATGGAGATCAAAGGCACAAGATGATGATGGCCATATCATGTCAAATATTTTGATTGCATGTGATGTTTATCTTTTATGCATCTTATTTTGCTTAGTACGGCGGTAGCATTATAAGATGATCCCTTAACTAAATTTCAAGGTATAAGTGTTCTCCCTGAGTATGCACCGTTGCGACAGTTCTTCGTGTTGAGACACCACGTGATGATCGGGTGTGATAGGCTCTACGTTCACATACAACAGGTGCAAGACAGTTCTGCACATGCGGAATACTCGGGTTAAACTTGACGAGCCTAGCATGTATAGACATGGCCTCGGACACTGGAGACCGAAAGGGCGAACGTGAATCATATAGTAGATATGATCAACATAGAGATGTTCACCATTGATGACTACTCCATCTCACGCGATGATCGGACATGGTTTAGTTGATTTGGATCACGTATCATTTAGATGACTTAAGGGATGTCTATCTAAGTGGGAGTTCTTAAGTAATTTGATTAATTGAACTTAACTTATCATGAATTTAGTCCTGATAGTATTTGCATATCTATGTTGTAGCTCAATAGCTTGCGATGTAGCTCCCCGTTTATTTTTGATATGTTCCTAGAGAAAAATAAGTTGAAAGATGATAGTAGCAATGACGCGGATTGGGTCCGTGATCTGAGGATTATCCTCATTGCTGCACAGAAGAATTATGTCCTTGATGCACCGCTAGGTGACAGACCTATTGCAGGAGCAGATGTAGATGTTATGAATGTTTGGCAAGCTCGATATGATGACTACTTGATAGTTTTGTGCACCATGCTTTACGGCTTAGAACCGGGACTTCAAAAATGTTTTGAATGCCACGAAACATATGAGATATTCCAAGAGCTGAAATCGGTATTTCAGACTCATGCCCGTGTCGAGAGGTATGAGACCTCTAACAAGTACTTTGCCTACAAGATGGAGGAGAATAGCTCAGCCAGTGAGCATGTGCTCAGAATGTCTGGGTACTACAATCGCTTGAATCAAGTGGGAGTTAATCTTCCAGATAAGATAGTGATTGACAGAGTTGTCTAGTCACTATCACCAAGCTACTAGAACTTTGTGATGAACTATAATACGCAAGGGATGATGAAAATGATTCCCGAGCTCTTCGCGATGCTGAAATCAGCGAAGGTGGAAAATCAAGAAAGAGCATCAAGTGTTGATGGTTAACAAGACCACTAGTTTAAAGAAAAATGGGCAAGGGAAAGAAAGGGAACTTCAAGAAGAATGGCAAGCAAGTTGCCACTCCCGTGAAGAAGCCCAAAGCTAGACCTAAGCCTGAAACTAAGTGCTTCTACTGCAAAGGGAATGGTCACTGGAAGCGGAACTACCCCAAATAATTGGCGGATAAGAAGGATGGCAAAGTGAACAAAGGTATATTTGATATACATGTTAATGATGTGTACTTTACTAGTGTTCATAGTAACCCCAGGGTATTTGATACCGGTTCAGTTGCTAAGATTAGTAACTCGAAACAGGAGTTGCAAAATGAACAAAGACTAGTTAAAGGCGAGGTGACGATGTGTGTTGGAAGTGATTCCAAGGTTGATAAGATCACCATCGCATATTCCCTCTACCTTCAGGATTAGTGTTGAACCTAAATAAATGTTATTTGGTGTTTGCGTTGAGCATGAATATGATTGGATCATGTTTAGTGCAATACGGTTATTCATTTAAGTCAGAGAATAATTGTTGTTCTGTTTACATGAATAAAACCTTCTATGGTCATACACCCAATGTAAAGGGTTTATTGAATCTCGATCATAGTAATACACATATTCATAATATTGATGCCAAAAGATGCAAAGTTGATAATGATAGTGCAACATACTTGTGGCACTACCGTTTAGGTCATATTGGTGTAAAGCGCATGAATAAACTCCATGCAGATGGACTTTTGGAATCACTTTGATTATGAATCTTTTGATGATTGCGAACCATGCCTCATGGGCAAGATGACTAAAACTCCTTTCTCCAGAACAATGGAGCGATCCACTGACTTATTGGAAATAATACATACCGATGTATGCTGTCCGATGAGTGTAGTGGCTCGCGGCGGGTATCGTTATTTTCTAACCTTCACAGATGATTTGAGCAGATATGGGTATATCTACTTGATGAAACACAAGTCTGAAACATTTGAAAAGTTCAAAGAATTTCAGAATGAAGTGGAGAATCATCGTAACAAGAAAATAAAGTTTCTACGATCTGATCGCGGAGGCGAATATTTGAGTTACGAGTTTGGCCTTCATTTAAAACAACGTGGAATAGTTTCACAACTCACGCCACCTGGAACACCACAACGTAATGGTGTGTCCGAACGTCGTAACCGTACTTTATTAGATATGGTACGATCTATGATGTCTCTTACAGATTTACCACTATCGTTTTGGGGTTATGCATTAGAGACAACTGCATTCACGTTAAATAGGGCACCGTCTAAATCTGCTGAGACACCACGTGATGATCAGGGGTGATAGGCTCTACGTTCACATACAATAGGTGCAAGACAGTTTTGCACATGCGGAACACTCGGGTTAAACTTGACGAGCCTAGCATGTATAGACATGGCCTCGGACACTGGAGACCGAAAGGTCGAACGTGAATCATATATTAGATATGATCAACATAGAGATGTTCACCATTGATGACTACTCCATCTCACGCGATGATCGGACATGGTTTAGTTGATTTGGATCACGTATCATTTAGATGACTTAAGGGATGTCTATCTAAGTGGGAGTTCTTAAGTAATTTGATCAAATTGAACTTAATTTATCATGAATTTAGTCCCGACAGTATTTGCATATCTATGTTGTAGATCAATAGCTTGCGATGTAGCTCCCCGTTTTTTTAATATGTTCCTAGAGAAAAATAAGTTGAAAGATGATAGTAGCAATGACGCGGACTGGGTCCGTGATTTGAGGATTATCCTCATTGCTGCACACACTACAAAAAAAGACACTTCCGTGATGATACGTGTTTGTCACAGTAGGTCACGTTTTCTGTCATGCATGTACATCTATGACGATTTTATGACAGAATCAAGATAGTCATACTTGTGCTGTCATAGAAGTGTTCCATGACATTACCAAAATTATCATCACGGAAGTGTCCACTTCCACGACGATAAATCATGCGTCATAGAAGTGCTTTCGTCAAGGGTGACCGACACGTGGCATCCATCGTAACGGCTCGCCGTTAAGCTATCGGGTCCGATTTTGGATCCGATAACCGGTTAACAGCCCGGACCAATGGTGATTTTCCACATGTAAAATTCTCATTGGCTGGAGGAAACACGTGTCTGCTCCTCGGTGGGCTAGATGTCGCCCGTCCATTGGAGGAGACATGCCTATGATACGTTGACACGTGGCATGGCCCAATAGAGGCCCATATAGGTTAAATGGGCCGGCCCAACTAAAGGCCCACAAGATTTTGCGGACCATAATGGGTCGGCCCAACTAAAGGCTCACAAGATTTTGCGGAACATAATGGGCCGGCCCAGCTAAATGCCCACAAGATTTTGCGGACCATAATGGGCCAGCCCAGCTGAAGGCCCACAAGATTTTGAGGACACTAGTGGGCCGGCCCATTCACAGGCTGCCATGTTTTGGGCCAAATGCCGGCCCATATTTGATCCGGTCCATTAACAGTCTGCCACGTTCCGGGCCGAATAAAGGCCCATACGAGATCCGGCCCGTTAAAATCCTACCACGTTCTGGGCCAAAATACGACCCATATAAGATCCGGCCCTTTAAGAGGCTTTGGGCCAAATTATGGCCCATATCAGATTCGGCCCGTCAACTGGACGCTATACTTTTGGGCCCACTTGCTAAAGGCCCATTTAGTAATTCGGCCTGATATTAGTTTCAACCTGTTAAAGGCCCGTTTAACATTTCGGCCCTATATTTATTTCGACCTGTTAAAAGCCCGTCATATAGTTGGGCCTAACTACGGCCCGGTTTGCATCTGGCCTGCTCACAGCCGATAATCTGATTGGGCCAAACAAGGACCGAGACAATTTTGGCCTGTTAACGGCCCGTGATGTGATTGGCACAATCATGGGCCGGGGTCTATTTAGGCCTGCTGCCGGCCCGTGAGCTGTTCGGCACGTTTCAGGCCCAACCTACTTTTCAGCCTCCTAAAAGCCCATTGAGTTTTCTTGCGAAAATAGGGCCGGCAGTTTACTCGGCCTATTAAAGGCCCGAATCTACTTGTGGGCCAGTTTACATTTAGGCCTGTTAACGGACCAAGATGACTGGGCCCATGATGCGGATCATACATAGTGATTTGCATGACGGCCCGATTATGTATCGTAATTTTATGGTTTGGCCGGTTTACTGCGAAGACAGGATATATATACAGTAAAATAACTGCAGCACCATGGATAAGAAAAAACCTAGACTATACAATAAAGAAATTACGGCATATTACATCCACTGGGCAGCAAAGTTCGCCACTATGATAATAAAGCACAAGCAAACAACAGATTACATACACTGGGCATCAAAGATCGCCACCAATGCAAATAAACACGCCGAAAAAATAATATACAAAACCGTCAATACTTCAATAGAGTTCAAGAAAGGTTCGCCCTGCTCGGGAGCTGCAGCGCAAGCAGCTGAGCAAGCTAATGAGACTGTGCTTGTTTGACACTTATATCCTCCTCACTCTGAAAGATAAACAAGCAGACAGATGACAGGTTTTGCACATATAAGTTTGAGTGCTGACAATTCATAACATTTCTTACTAACGAATAAAGTGACACCGTTTAAAATAGCATTAACACAATATGGTATTGTTCAGGTCAAGACATGGCAGGAAATGACATTGTGAAGGAGTTGGCAGCTTCACGACACCACTGGATTATATATCAAGAACTCATAAGTATCAATGGTTAGTGTGCTATCAATTTATCCCATTTCAGATTGGCAAATAAAGAGACGGTTTAAATAATAGTAGAATGATATGGCATTGTTCATAGTTCAGACATTGCAGAATATGACACTGTGCTGTAGTGGGTAGGTTCACCACACCACTGGATTACAGATCAAGAACAGAAGCATACATGCAGTGTAAAAGAAGATCACTTGCTCTGTATAGTTTAATTTACATGGTATGAAGAAGGAACTTGGTTGTACAGCTGAAAACTTAAATTGAGAAAGACAAACTTTTGTTTATGAACTACATAATAAACTTTAAACTGCAATTTGATGCAAACACCAAAAATAAATAGCTGTTGCAGTCATGCCTAACCACAACAAAGTTTGAAGGCTTGAGAAGGACAAACTTACATTATTGGTGAAGACAGGCTCTATAAAGCCCTTGTCCATGCTGATGGGGGGGGGGCAATTCAAGAAGTTTACCACATAATCTTATTCATAAGCATTGCCTTTATTCTACATTTTGTTAAGAGTAAATATAGATGTGATAATATAAGAAAAAATGGAGAATATTTAAGATAAGATGAAGAGTGATGCTACATAACCAAGTAGCTATAAATGTAAGTACAGCGATACAGGAAAAAGGTACAGCCAAGAGCAATGCAGAGCTAAACTTCTTCAGTACCATCAGTGTTATCCAACCTTATGGTAAGAGTAAATATAGATCTGATGTGTAGAAAATGGAGGGCAAAGGAAAATAAGTTGCAGACTGATGGTACATGTACAACTAGCTGTCAATATAAGTACACTGATAAAGGACAACAGGTACTTACAAGAACAATGCAGAGCTAAAAAATTTCATTGGCATTGGATATTCTACATTAATGTAACCATTTATATAGATCAGATAATTTGGAGCGAACAATTGATAAGCAAGCTATCATGCATACTGCTGTCACATAATGAACCAGGTATGTATGCAAGTACAGTGATACAGGACAACAGGTACTAACAAGAGCAAAGCAGCGGACAGCATATTTGCGATATCCTGTCGTCCTTTTCAAACCGGAATTCTTCTTCGAGCAGATTTCCTGCAAAAAAGATCTGTAAGGCACATGCAGAAAAGTAGAAGTTCAAATTGTCATGTGATATCATAGACAGTACCTCATCCTGGGAACGAGACCAATGCATAACAAGGTTTTTCCATTCAATGTCTTCTAAATTTAGCACAAGAGACTTCACCGGAAATTCGTTTATAGACTTGCCATCAAAGTGTGATTTCCTCAGGTAACATTGATACTACTGCAATGCTTCCTTGAAAAGTGCAAGCAAGCTTTGCTCGTCATGACTATCCAGATTGACCCTCACCTACTTACAATAATGTAATGTAAATCATTGATGTGTTCAATCAGCAGAAAACGGGAAAATAATCACCATGAGTAATAGCACTTACACGTAAGTGGGACAGGAAGATGTGAAAATGGTGTTTGTCTTCACTATAATCTTCCCATGATGGGAATATATGCACGTAGTCCCTAACAACATTGAAAGCATTGTCTTTTAAACTGGGAATAACTGGAATGGGGTTCCAATATGCAGGAATTGGCCATCTCTGCAGTTGGGATAGGTCTTCGGCCGGTGGACTTGCTGTACTTTTTGCTGGAGTGGGATTTTTCTGTGGTACGGCTGGTGCTATGGCAACTGAAATCGGCATACCTTTTGCTGGAGTGCAGGTCCTATGTGGTGGGGCTAGTGGTGTGGCCAGTGATGTATGGGTACAGTCTGCTGGAGTCGGTCCTATGTTTTGTGTCACTGGTTGTAGAGCCAATATAAGTGGGGTGCTGTCTGATTTCTCCGGCACCACCATGTTTTTCAAGGACTTTGCTGGTGCTCCTTCAGGTTCGGCAATCACCCTCTTCCTTTCTGATGTCTGATGCACAAGAACAACATTTGAGTGAAAAAAACATGGTATGATGACAGATGGAATATGTATTGATAATGGATAGGCATGGCATCTTGACATATATGATGAGTAAACTAAGCAAATGGCGGTGCTACAAAGTAGAAGAAATGCAAGATACGCGCAATCAATAAAACCTTGCCAAACTAGAACAGGCACCTTGATGGGTGAACAGGACAGGTCATCTGCCTTTGACTCCTCGAGGTCAGAATAGTCATTAGGATCATATTCTGAACAAGAATCTACAGGTGGGGAGCGTATGAGTTTCATTGCATCCAGAATGGCACTCAATGCCTTGGTGCCAATTTTGTAAGTCGTTGCAGTGTTCCACAATATTCTTCTGATGCGCGGATTCTAATATTCACTGTGCTTACGTATAATATCTAAGAAGCATGAAAACATAAATAGTAGTGAGATTATCTTTCTAATGCAGAGGATATTCTAATATAGGGGCGCCCCTGTAAACCCTTGTGTGCTATCACTGGATTCTGATGAGAGAGCCCATGTGTGCTATAATATGGTGCGTGCATTAATATAATCTGGCACAAGTACACAAAAAAATAGGCTCCAGAAGTAAGGATAGTTGGCAGATGATAGGTTCATAATATAATGTATAGAGAGTTTATTGCCAAACCATGATAACAAGAGCACACAACAACTAGGCAGATCGTAGTGTACATAAAAGGGGTACACCATAACCAGGATATATAAATCGGGAAAGTGGAACTGGCTAGAAATTATGGTGTTGTATTGCCGCTACTAATTGAAAGCCTATCGATCACGTACAGGCCAGCTCTATCAGCTGTTTACTGCGGATGTCCCTGCTCCCCTTCCTGACAAGGAACATATTGTACGTACTAAATACAGAATAACAAAAGAGCATGTTAAAGAACAGAAGAGGAAGCATATTCTTGAGGTTCCGCTTCATTGCATACAGTGTTGGTTGCCCACCCACGATGAATCACAGCGCCCAAAGAAATGCAATTCCATGTTGTCTCTCTATATGTGGCCACATGCATTTGGAAAATCAAGTGGGAGCATTACCTGACCAATTAAATGTGTGTCTGTTAACTAATATCAGTATCATATCACAATTCGTATTTGAAGAAGTAAGCTTTGGACTTATGATTGGTGTGTTGTTTAGCTTCAAGAGTGGACTGCTGCTAGTGCGACACAAAGCAGCTACGCAGATCATAGTGTAGATATAACAGGAAAACCGTAAGCATCACAAGTAAAATCAGCAAAGTGGAACTTGCTGGAATATATGTGCTAGTATTGCCGGTACGGCTAGAAAGGCTTCGGATACCAGCTCTCTTCAACTGAAGGTGCGGTACTGTTAATATCCGTGTAACTCTCAAAGGCGACACAGCTCCCTACATTTCCTTGCTAATCTTATACGATTCAAGTGGGCAGGCCACTACAATTCCTATTCCTATGTTTACAAAATCCTATGAATCAAAGAGGCCCGAAGAGTTCAAAGTGTCCATCACAACCGACCGTATAGACCTCTACACTGCAAATGTCCCTGCTCATCTTCACTACAAGGAACATACTGTACTACTATCATACTCCCTCCGTTCCAAAATACAAGTCTTTGTAGAGATTTCCACTATGGATCACATACAGATGTATACAGATACATTTTGGAGTGTAGATTCACTCATTTTGCTCCATATGTAGTCCATGGTGGAATCTATACAAAGACTTATATTTAGGAACGGAGAGAGTACTTATTAAAGAAGAACGGAAGAGGAACATGCTAAAGAAGAGCAAGCAGATTTTGGATAATAAAATGTTCGTTGCGCAGTGCCCACACATGATGAACCAGAGCACATTAAGAATGCAACTCCTTGCTGTCTCTCTATATGTGCTGCACGTGCTTTTCGAAAGTAAAGTAGGAACATTAGCTGATCAATTAAATGTTATCTATTTTAGTAATATCAGCATCATATCAGATTCGTATTTGAGCAACAAGTTTGGAATTATGAGTGGCACGTTGTTTAGCTTGATGGATTCAGGAGCAGTGCTAAGCAGGTACGATGATGGTACTGAATATAAAGGCATGTCTGCATGCAAGTCGCGTGACTTTTGTCATTTGGGTCAGTCGACCATTTCAGGCGGTTGGATGAAGATCCTACGTCTCCTAACCCTTCTTCTTCCTCGTCTCTGATTCTTCCCATACAGAACACCGCACGGGCCGCCGGCCGAACCACCGGCCCCCATCGCCTATGTTCCTCCACCACCCCACCCCGCCCCCACCCGCGTCGAGTTTTCTTCGTTCGGCGAGGCCCCACCACCGGCCCCCACAACCACCGTCCCCACCCGAGCCCCTTCCTTCGCACCAGCGAACTCCAGCGAGCTCTCAAAAATCGACTGACCCAATTTTGAAATTTAGTCTACTATCATTTAACTAGTGTGGAATATAAAAGGGGAAAACCATAAGCATTGCAGGTATAATGTTGAGCGTGCCATGGCGGATCTGAAGGTGCAAACCGGACAAAGGCAACTCCGCAACCAATGTTTGCTTTCAACTAGCAAGTAAGTGATGGACAAGAAATCAGAGTAAAGCAGTGACGATCTATTTTCTTGCTGCAATAAATAAGTTGAGCAGATACGAAAGAGTACCGCCTCTGGTGCGGCACCGTGTATGCATATGCTGAGAATTTGACGGTGCTGCGGTAGCGATGGTTGTCGGCGGCATGGAAGCAGATCTAGGAGGGTAGACGGTGGCGGCGGGGCGCGGTGGACGAGACAGTCGTAGGAGCGGCGCCGGCAAGGTGGACAACGGCGGGGATGAAGCGAGAGGACGGGATGCAAGGATCCCGGTCCGAAGCCGTGGATGAGAGAGGTTGATCTCTTGTAATGGCCGACGGCGTCGGGGTATCAGCTCCGGCATGGTGGAGGAGGACGGCGGTGGATGGGGTGGCGGGCGGAGGAGCCTGGGGTGGAGAGGGTGTTTTGGCGCCCACGGAGTACGAATGGGGAAATGGAGGGAGAGAGGAAGGGGGAACCATGTCTTTAGGGCGCGCTTGTCTCAAATGCGAGGAAATTTACAAACTTAGCCCCCGTTTAAAATTTCCTACATCACAGCAATATTAGGCGGTTGGGGATAGCACGGTAATCTCGCATACACCGAATATTTGCTGACAAGAGTTTGTTTTTGGCGCCCATCGTGTATGAATCGGGGAGGGAGTCGATTTCGGCCGAGGAGACACTGTGTTTTGGCGCCCACTGTGTATGAATCCGGGTGAGAGGCGGTTATGTCACGTTTGAGTGAAATTACAAACCTACCCCTATCGAAACCTATAGAAATCGAGCCGATAGGCTTTGCATGGCAGGGATAGGCAGTAATTTCCATCTCGCAGATTTTGGTTTCGGGCGGTTACTGCGACTTTCCCCGCTTCGTTCAAATTTTTGCAGAGCAAGAGTGCACGTTTACCGTGCTAACTCAATTCGGATCCAGTTTGTATTCTATTGTTGTTCGGGCAGGATCCATTTTCGATTGGAATTAAATTCTATACATCATTTTTTTATATATACTTTCAAAAGCACAACAAAGAATTCTGCTCCTTTATATGTATAATATGATTTACAAATACAATGATCTCAAAATCATAAGGTTGAATTCAAAAAATTTAAACCAAATTATGTTCTACTAAAATGTATGGATCAGTAATATCTACATATTAAATAACATAGATGCACGTGAATTCATATGAGTATGCATGTTTGATAGATCAATTTTGGTTCGAGTATGAATTACATGTATCATCATCTCAAATTCAAATATTTGAATCCCTTTTATGTTGACTCCTTTCACGCCCATCTCTCTCGCATGCATGCTCCTTCATGTAGTTATCACTCTCTTTTCTCTAGCTCACCCGCACGCTCACTTCATGTTTCTCCTATCTTCGCAAACATGGTCTCTCGACGTCTCCCTTGAGAAGTGTCACACTCTCCCTATCGTTATACATTACACGGTTTTCATTATCTCTCACGTCTGTACCGTTCTCTGGTATCACTAGGTACCTAAGCTTTCTTTTTCACCGCCACACACACAGTCTCACTCGTCTTTCACTTTGTCTTTCTCTCTATGGGGTTCTCTCACACACCCTATATGTCTCCAGATATGACTCATACCACTAAAATTACTCTCTCCTGCAGACACAACATTTGTTGCGGTCTCCTTTCCGTCTCCATCCCAATTATAAAACTGACATTATTCATTTGTTTACCAATCAGACAAACTCCCCCTCTCTCTCTCACACACACACAACTCCTGCTTCCACTCCCCTTCCCGACTACCGTCTCTCTCTCTCTCACACACAAAACTCTCGCTTTCGCACCCCCGACTCGTATTTCTCTCACAAACATTTATCGACTAGCCTCTAGATATGTTTATACACCCGCACACTCGTGCTTCCACTATCGCATACATGTCTCTCTCGCGCTCCTTGTATCTATGTAGATTTTTCTTCCCTTCTTGAGACACGCCCTCTCGATCATGCACACACACACTATCGCCTCATTTTAAGCTGATACCTCTCGCACACACACTCTTTGTGTCTTTGTCGCACATGCACTCCGTCCTCCTCCTCTCTCCCTCTCTCTCACACACACATGGGCTTTTTTGCAAGAACTAGCAAGATGCCCATGCGTTGCACAGAACATCAAGATGCATTTGTATGAGTAGTTTATTTTGTGGGAGAAAAGGATGAACGAGGGAAGGCCTTATTTGCAAATGTGGAGAGGGGTGTGGGTATCTTTTTGCAAAATTGCCATAGTTTCCTTCCTATCCGCCAGATATAAATCGGACGACCTATATTGCAGGATGGCTGGCACACCATCATCACCAACTCTGTTTTTATCTCTACTCTTATAAAAAGCATAGTCGGTGATGATGGTGTGCCTGCCATCCTGCAATATAGGCCGTCCGATCTATATCTAAAGGATAGGAAGGAAACTATGGCAATTTACCCGCACTCCTCTCCACATTTGCAGATAAGGCCTTCCCTCGTTCATCCTTTTCTCCCACAAGATCTTGATGTTCCATGCAACGCACGGGCATCTTGCTAGTAAGAGTAGAAATTAGACATATACCACTTCTCGAATCTTGAAACCAACAACATTCCTCCCTTATCTCATCAAAACCGCCAAAGGAATATATTTTGAGTGAAACATAACATATTTTTAGTGATATACGTATTTCAAAACTAGACTCTTTTTTCTATCAAATCGGTGAATATGTATTAATCAACTTTGATCGTGTGGCAAGCATCGTTCCACAATGTAGTGCCTATAGATTTTTTAAGAAGTCAAACTTTGCAAACATTGACCAAGTTTGTAGAGAAAAATATTTATATCTAGAATAGCAAAAATATATAATGCGAAACTACATCTTATGATGAATCTAGTGATATATGTTTCGCACTCTAGATGTAAATATTTTTCTCCACAAACTTGGTCAAAGTTTGTGAGGTTTGACTTTTCAAAAAATCAATAGGCACTACATTATGGAACGGAGGGAGTAGTTATTACCACTGTATAATTTTTTGGACACCAGACAAACGGTGGAGTACATATACGAGAGAAGAGGCGCACGCACACAGTCGGTCTCTCGCTGTCTCACACACATGAGAGTTATATATGTAAAGGCACCGTTAACAAATAAACCCTAAAACCCTAGGTGCACGATTGCTGCACGCACGGGTACCGGCTATGTGGTGGAGCGCACCTTTGTAGGAATAGTCAGCTCGCGTGACAATTTGATCCATATGAGTTGATGGTCGGGACCACAGGTGAACGACCTGGAGGCGGTGGCTCGCCAGTTGCCACAGATCGAGTAGCCATGTTTAAAATATCATTTTTTAGCGGGGTAAGAGTTCCGATATTCAATGGCGCGTTATAAGTACTAAGTAGTTTTTAGAACGATTGGTATGGAGCGAAAATGGAATTCATAACTACTACCTCCTTGGCGTATGGTTGTATGTGTTTATGTTGCGAGATGTTGAATCTGGTAGTTCTAGGGCAAATACTATGGTTTAGATGTTGGTTTCAGTAATGAAAATCAGAAGGGGGAAACCCTTCTTTGATAAAAAAACTACTACCTCCGTTCCAGTTTACTAGTCCCCATCGTAGTTTGGGTCAAAGTTTGTCCACGAATTTTACTTGTAAAATGTGAATGGAAAACGAAATTTTGTTATACCCAAACAAAAAAGGACTTGAGGGAGTGATTGCTCTGACACGGACACGACCTCTCATAGCGCAGGCATTGAATCGGCGCGCCGGCCAAGAGGGCCCCACTCGCTGCAGGCTCGGCTGAACACGCCTCCTCGCCGCATGCAACCGGCTTTAGACTGCCCCGCCTGCCTCCATTGAATCCGCGCGTGTGCCGGCAACACGTCCTTCCGCAAGCCGGCCGGCATTTTAGAATACAAAAAATGACCAAAATATAATTAATTACGCATGGTCTTGACTTGTTGTGCTCGCAGTGGTAGCAGGAACTAGAGGTTTTTCTTTATTTATAACTCTCCTCACATTTTTTGGCTTTGAAGCGAATCATGGTTGTGGACATTATCTTTGAATGTGCAGATATCTGTGAACATGAGTTTGATGTGGAACTGTTGGGGAACGTAGCAGAAATTCAAAATTTTCTACGCATCACCAAGATCAATCTATGGATTAACTAGCAACGAGAGAGAGGGGAGTGCATCTTCATACCCTTGAAGATCGCGATGCGGAAGCGTTGCAAGAACGCGGTCGGTGGAGTCGTACACGAAGCGATTCAGATCGCGGCCGAATCCGATCTCAGCACCGAAAAACGGTGCCTCCGCGTTCAACACACATGCAGCCCGGTGACGTCTCCCGTGCCTTGATCCAGCAAGGAGAGAGGGAGAGGTTGGGGAAGACTCCGTCCAGCAGCAGCACAACGGCATGGTGGTGATGGAGGAGCGTGGCACTCCAGCAGGGCTTCGCCAAGCACTACGAGAGACGAGGAGGGAGAGGGGTAGGGCTGCGCCAAGAGAGAGGGAGACCCATGTCTATGGCAGCCCCAAAACCCCCACTATATATAGGGGAAGGGGAGGGGCTGCACCCCCATCTAGGGTTCCCCCCCTAGGGGTGGCGGCCAGCCCTAGATTGGATGGAGGGGGCGGCCAAGAGGGGGAGAGAGGGGGGGCGCACCCTAGGTGGGCCTTAGGCCCATCTGAGCCTAGGGTTTTCCCCCTTCCCCTTTTCCATGCGCCTTGGGCCTCTTGTGGGAGGCGCACCAGCCCACCTAGGGGCTGGTCCCTTCCCACACTTGGCCCACGCAGGCCTCCGGGGTTGGTGGCCCCTCCCGGTGGACCCCCGGAACCCTCCGGTGGTCCCGGTACATTACCAGTGACGCCCGAAACTCTTCCTGTGGCCAAAACGGGACTTCCCATATATAAATCTTTACCTCCGGACCATTCTGGAACTCCTCGTGATGTCCGGGATCTCATCCGGGACTCCGAACAACATTCGGTAACCACGTATATCTATTCCCTAGCGTCATTGAACCTTAAGTGTGTAGACCCTACGGGTTCGGGAACCATGCAGACATGACCGAGACGTTCTCCGGCCAATAACCAATAGTGGGATCTGGATACCCATGTTGGCTCCCACATGTTCCACGAAGATCTCATCGGATGAACCACGATGTCGGGGATTCAATCAATCCCGTATACAATTCCCTTTGTCAATCGGTATGTTACTTGCCCGAGATTCGATCGTCGGTATCCCAATACCTCGTTCAATCTTGTTACCGGCAAGTCACTTTACTCGTTCCGTAATGCATGATCCCGTGACTAACTACTTAGTCACATTGAGCTCATTATGATGATTCATTACCGAGTGGGCCCAGAGATACCTCTCCGTCATACGGAGTGACAAATCCCAGTCTCGATTCGTACCAACCCAACAGACACTTTCGGAGATACCTGTAGTGTACCTTTATAGCCACCCAGTTACGTTGTGACGTTTGGTACACCCAAAGCATTCCTACGGTATCCGGGAGTTGCACAATCTCATGGTCTAAGGAAACGATACTTGACATTAGAAAAGCTCTTAGCAAACGAACTACACGATCTTGTGCTATGCTTAGGATTGGGTCTTGTCCATCACATCATTCTCCTAATGATGTGATCCCGTTATCAATGACATCCAATGTCCATGGTCAAGAAACCATAACCATCTATTGATCAACGAGCTAGTTAACTAGAGGCTTACTAGGGACATGTTGTGGTCTATGTATTCACACATGTATTACGGTTTCCAGTTAATACAATTATAGCATGAACAAGGAAATACAATAATAACCATTTTATTATTGCCTCTAGGGCATATTTCCAGCAGTCTCCCACTTGCACTAGAGTCAATAATCTAGTTCACATCACTATGTGATTGTAATGAATCCAACACCCATGGGGTTTGTTCAGATCTCGCTTGTGAGAGAGGTTACGAGTCAACGGGTCTGAACCTTTCAAATCCGTGTGTGCTTTACAAATCTCTATGTCATCTTGTAGATGCAGCTACCACGCACTACTTGGAGCTATTCCAAATAACTGCTCTACTATACGAATCGGGTTTACTACTCAGAGTCATCCGGATTAGTGTCAAAGTTTGCATCGACGTAAGCCTTTACGACGAACTCTTTTACCACCTCCATAATTGAGAAAATTCCTTAGTCCACTAGTTACTAAGGATAAGTTTGACCGTTGTCATGTGATCCACTCCTGGATCACTCTTGTACCCCTTGACTGACTCATGGCAAGGCACACTTCAGGTGCGGTACACAGCATAGCATACTGTAGAGCCTACGTCTAAAGCATTGGGGACGACCTTCGTCCTTTCTCTCTCTTCTGCCGTGGTCAGGTCTTGAGTCTTACTCAATACTCACACCTTGTAACACAGCCAAGAACTCCTTCTTTGCTGATCTATTTTGAACTCCTTCAAAATCTTGTCACGGTATGTATTCATTTGAAAGTACTATTAAGCGTTTTTGATCTATCCTTATAGATCTTGATGCTCAATGTTCAAGTAGCTTAATCCAGGTTTTCCATTGAAAAACACTTTTCAAATAACCGTGTATGCTTTCCAGAAATTCTACATCATTTCTGATCAACAATATGTTAACAACATATACTCATCAAAAATTCTATAGTGCTCCCACTCACTTCTTTGGAAATATAAGTTTCTCATAAACTTTGTATAAACCCAAAATCTTTGATCATCTCATCAAAGCGTACATTCCAACTCCGAGATGCTTACTACAGTCCATAGAAGGATTGCTAGAGCTTTGCATACTTGTTAGCATCTTTCAGGATTGACAAAACCATCTGGTTGTATCACATACAACCTTTCCTCAAGAAAATCGTCGAGGAAACAATGTTTTGACATCCTATATGCAAGACTTCATAAATAATGCAGTAACTGCTAATATAGTTCCAACAGATTCTTAGCATCGCTACGAGTGAGAAAATCTCATCGTAGTCAACTCCTTGAACTTGTCGGAAAACATCTTTACGACAAGTCGAGCTTTCTTAATGATGATACTTACCATCATTGTCTGTCTTCCTTTTAAAATCCATCTGCACCCGACAGCCTTACGACCATCAAGTAGTTCTTCCAAAGTCTATACTTTGTTTTATACATGGATCCTCTCTCGGATTTTATGGCCTCGAGCCATTCGTCGGAATCTGGGCCCACCATCGCTTCTCCATAGCTCGTAGGTTCATTGTTGTCTAGCAACATGACTTCCAAGACATGATTACGTACCACTCTGAAGTAGTACACATGCTTGTCGACCTACGAGGTTTGGTAGTGACTTGATCCGAAGTTTCATGATCACTATCATAAGCTTCCACTTCAATTGGTGTAGGTGCCACGGGAACAACTTCCTGTGCCCTGCTACACACTAGTTGAAGTGACGGTTCAATAACCTCATCAAGTCTCCACCATCCTCCCACTCAATTCTTTCGAGAGAAACTTTTCCTCGAGAAAGGACCTGTTTCTAGAAACAATCACTTTGCTTCCGGATCTGAAATAGGAGGTATACCCAACTGTTTTGGGTATTCTATGAAGATGCATTTATCCGCTTTGGGTTCGAGCTTATCAGCCTGAAACTTTTCACATAAGCATCGCAGCCCCAAACTTTTAAGAAACGGCAGCTTAGGTTTCTCTAAACCATAGTTCATACGGTGTCGTCTCAACGGAAATGCGTGGTGCCCTATTTAAAGTGAATGCGGTTGTCTCTAATGCCTAACCCATAAACGATAGTGGTAATTCGATAAGAGACATCATGGTATGCACCATATCCAATAGGGTGCAGTATGATGTTCGGACACACCATCACACTATGGTGTTCCAGGCGGTATTAGTTGTGAAACAATTTCCACAATGTCTTAATTGTGTGTGCCAAACTCGTAACTCAGATATTCATCTCTATGATCATATCACAGACATTTTATCCTCTTGTCACGACGATCTTCAACTTCACTCTGAAATTACTTGAACCTTTCAATAATTCAGACTTGTGTTTCATCAAGTAAATATACTCAGCATCTACTCAAATCATCTGTGAAGTAAGAACATAACGATATCCACTGCATGCCTCAGCACTCATTGGACTGCACACATCAAAATGTATTACTTCCAACAAGTTGCTTTCTTGTTCCATCTTACTGAAAACGAGGCCTTTCAGTCATCTTGCCCATGTGGTATGATTTGCATGTCTCAAGTGATTCAAAATCAAGTGAGTCCAAACGATCCATCTTTATGGACTTTCTTCATGCATATATACTAATAGACATGGTTCGCATGTCTCAATCTTTTCAAAAAACGAGTGAGTCCAAAGATCCATCTATATGGAGCTTCTTCATGCGTTTTTATCCCAATATGACTCAAATAGCAGTGCCAAGTATGTGGTACTATCATTACTATCTTATATCTTTTGGCATGAACATGTGTATCACTACGATCGAGATTCAATAAACCATTCATTTTAGGTGCAAGACCATTTGAAGGTATTATTCAAATAGACAGAGTAACCATTATTCTCCTTAAATGAATAACCGTATTGCGATAAACATAATCCAATCATGTCTATGCTCAACGCAAACACCAAATAACAATTATTTAGGTTTAACACCAATCTCGATGGTAGAGGGAGCATGCGATGCTTGATCACATCAACCTTGGAAACACTTCCAACACATATCGTCATCTCATCTTTAGCTAGTCTCCGTTTATTCCGCAGCTTTTATTTCGAGTTACTAACACTTAGCAACCGAACCAGTATCTAATACCCTGGTGCTACTAGGAGTACTAGTAAAGTACACATTAATATAATGCATATCCAATATACTTCTGTCGACCTTGCCTACCTTCTCATCTACCAAGTATCTAGGGTAGTTCTGCTTCAGTGACCGTTCCCCTCATTACAGAAGCATTTAGTCTCGGGTTTGGGTTCAACCTTGGGTTTCTTCACTAGAGCAGCAACTGATTTGCCGTTTCATGAAGTATCCCTTCTTTCCCTCGCCCTTCTTGAAACTAGTGGTTTTACTAACCATCAACAATTGATGCTCCTACTTGATTTCTACTTTTGCGGTTTCAAACATTGTGAATAGCTCAAGGATCATCATATCTATCCCTGATATGTTATAGTTCATCACGAAGCTCTAGTAGCTTGGTGGCAGTGACTATGGAGAACCATCAGTATCTCATCTGGAAGATTAACTCCCACTCGATTCAAGCAATTGTAGTACTCAGACAATCTGAGCACATGCTCAACGATTGAGCTTTTCTCCCTTAGTTTGCAGGCTTAAGAAACTTGTCAGAGGTCTCATACCTCTTGACGTGGGCACTAGTCTGAAATCCCAATTTCAGTCTTTGGAACATCTCATATGTTCTGCGACGTTTCAAAATGTCTTCGGTGCCTCAATTCTAAACCGTTTAACATTACGCACTGAACTATCACGTAGTCATCAAAACGTGTATGTCAGATGTTCGCAACATCCACAAACGACGCTCGAGGTTCAGCACACCGAGCGGTGCATTAAGGACATAAGCCTTCTGTGCAGCAATGAGGACAATCCTCAGTTTACAGACCCAGTACGCATAATTGCTACTATCAACTTTCAACTAAATTTTCTCTAGGAACATATCTTAGTAGAACTAAAGCGTAAGCTACGACATAATTTGCAAAGACCTTTTGACTATGTTCATGATAATTAAGTTCATCTAATCAAATTATTTAATGAACTCCCACTCAGATAGACATCCCTCTAGTCATCTAAGTGATACATGATCCGAGTCAACTAGGCCGTGTCCGATCATCACGTGAGACGGACTAGTCATCATCGGTGAACATCTCCATGTTGATCGTATCTACTATACGACTCATGTTCGACCTTTCGGTCTCTCGTGTTCCGAGGCCATGTCTATACATGCTAGGCTCGTCAAGTCAACCTAAGTGTTTCGCATGTGTAAATCTGGCTTACACCCGTTGTATGCGAACGTTAGAATCTATCACACCCGATCATCACGTGGTGCTTCGAAACAACAAACCTTCGCAATGGTGCACAGTTAGGGGGAACACGTCTCTTGAAATTTTAGTGAGGGATCATCTTATTTATGCTACCGTCGTTCTAAGCAAATAAGATGTAAACATGACAAACATCACATGCAAATCATAAAGTGACATGATATGGCCAATATCATCTTGCGCCTTTGATCTCTATCTTCGAGGCGCGGCATGATCACCTTCGTCACCGGAATGACACCATGATCTCCATCATCGTGTCTTCATGAAGTTTTCTCACCAACTATTACTTCTACTACTATGGCTAACGGTGAGCAATAAAGTAAAGTAATTACATGGTGTTTTCATTGACACGCAGGTCATACAATAAATTAAGACAACTCCTATGGCTCCTGCCGGTTGTTATACTCATCGACATGCAAGTCGTGATTCCTATTACAAGAACATGATCAATCTCATACATCACATATATCATTCATCACATCCTTTTGGCCATATCACATCACATAGCATACCCTGCAAAAACAAGTTAGACGTCCTCTAATTGTTGTTGCATGTTTTACGTGGCTGCTATGGGTTTCTAGCAAGAACGTTTCTTACCTACGCAAAAGCCACAACGGTGATATGCCAATTTCTATTTACCCTTCATAAGGACCCTTTTCCTTGAATCCGATCCGACTAAAGTGGGAGAGACAGACACCCGCTAGCCACCTTATGCATCAAGTGCATGTCAGTCGGTGGAACCTGTCTCACGTAAGAGTACGTGTAAGGTCGGTCTGGGCCGCTTCATCCCACAATGCCGCTGAATCAAGATAAGACTAGTAACGGTAAGCAAATTGAACAAATCATCGCCCACAACTACTTTGTGTTCTACTCGTGCATAGAATCTACGCATAGACCTAGCTCATGATGCCACTGTTGGGGAACGTAGCAGAAAGTCAAAATTTTCTACGCATCACCAAGATCAATCTATGGATTAACTAGCAACGAGAGAGAGGGGAGTGCATCTTCATACCCTTGAAGATCGCGATGCGGAAGCGTTGCAAGAACGCGGTCGGTGGAGTCGTACACGAAGCGATTCAGATCGCGGCCGAATCCGATCTAAGCACCGAACAACGGTGCCTCCGCGTTCAACACACATGCAGCCCGGTGACGTCTCCCGTGCCTTGATCCAGCAAGGAGAGAGGGAGAAGTTGGGGAAGACTCCGTCCAGCAGCAGCACAACGCATTGGTGGTTATGGAGGAGCGTGGCACTCCAGCAGGGCTTCGCCAAGCACTGTGAGAGACGAGGAGGGAGAGGGGTAGGGCTGCACCAAGAGAGAGGGAGACCCATGTCTATGGCAGCCCCAAAACCCCCACTATATATAGGGGAAGGGGAGGGGCTGCGCCCCCATCTAGGGTTCCCCCCCTAGGGGTGGCGGCCAGCCCTAGATTGGATGGAGGGGGCAGCCAAGAGGGGGAGAGAGGGGGGGCGCACCCTAGGTGGGCCTTAGGCCCATCTGAGCCTAGGGTTTTCCCCCTTCCCCTTTTCCATGCGCCTTGGGCCTCTTGTGGGAGGCGCACCAGCCCACCTAGGGGCTGGTCCCTTCCCACACTTGGCCCACGCAGGCCTCCGGGGTTGGTGGCCCCTCCCGGTGGACCCCCGGAACCCTCCAGTGGTCCCGGTACATTACCGGTGACGCCCGAAACTCTTCCGGTGGCCAAAACGGGACTTCCCATATATAAATCTTTACCTCCGGACCATTCCGGAACTCCTCGTAACATCCGGGATCTCATCCGGGACTCCAAACAACATTAGGTAACCACGCATATCTATTCCCTATAACCCTAGCGTCATCGAACCTTAAGTGTGTAGGCCCTACGGGTTCGGGAACCATGCAGACATGACCGAGACGTTCTCCGGCCAATAACCAACAACGGGATCTGGATACCCATGTTGGCTCCCACATGTTCCACGATGATCTCATCGGATGAACCACGATGTCGGGGATTCAATCAATCCCGTATACAATTCCCTTTGTCAATCGGTATGTTACTTGCCCGAGATTCGATTGTCGGTATCCCAATACCTCGTTCAATCTCGTTACCGGCAAGTCACTTTACTCGTTCCGTAATGCATGATCCCGTGACTAACTACTTAGTCACATTGAGCTCATTATGATGATGCATTACCGAGTGGGCCCAGAGATACCTCTCCGTCATACGGAGTGACAAATCCAAGTCTCGATTCGTACCAACCCAACAGACACTTTCGGAGATACCTGTAGTGTACCTTTATAGCCACCCAGTTACATTGTGACATTTGGTACACCCAAAGCATTCCTACGGTATCCGGGAGTTGCACAATCTCATGGTCTAAGGAAATGATACTTGACATTAGAAAAGCTCTTAGCAAACGAACTACACGATCTTGTGCTATGCTTAGGATTGAGTCTTGTCCATCACATCATTCTCCTAATGATGTGATCCCGTTATCAATGACATCCAATGTCCATGGTCAGGAAACCATAACCATCTATTGATCAACGAGATAGTCAACTAGAGGCTTACTAGAGACATGTTGTGGTCTATGTATTCACACATGTATTACGGTTTCCAGTTAATACAATTATAGCATGAACAATAGACAATTATCATGAACAAGGAAATACAATAATAACCATTTTATTATTGCCTCTAGGGCATATTTCCAACAGGAAGTTGAACTCGGAATGTCAGGCTTGCGCGTGAACTATACCATGTCCAATACTTCGTCTGTTATTGTTTGGAAAGTAATTGATGTTATTACATGACCCAAAAAAAATTATTTTGTGCCACATCAGTAGATGCACGGACATCACAACAGGCATGCTGACTGGATAAACATTTGAACCTAGCTATTATGAAGGAAATTTTGTATTGACAACCGTTTTAGATAGCAGGAGACGCCTAGCCTGCTCTGCTTCTGCTAGCTTATTTCTGGCTTCTTTTATCTCTTCTTTGGCTTGGGTGAAGAGAGCATCTGATTGCTATTTTTGCTTCTTCAGGAACTCAGCTACATTTTCAAGGGCTTCTGCATGCTTTCTTTCAGCCTTTACTAGAGCCACGAGGACACGAACAGCTGACGACTCCACCTGGCTTGTGTGTAATTCAGCGTCATCTGGGAATTTGCACCTTGTGTCTAATCCAGCATCATTAGGGAACTGGCACCTTGTGTGTAATCCAACCTCATTTTGGAAACATGATCTCAAGGTTGACCATACTTCCCTCCTCGCAGGAACTTCATCCTGACATGAAGTTACGTCTTTTTTAGATCAATACTCAGAGCAACCTAGATCCATTTAGTAGAAGCCAGATAAACAGGACTCGCAGAAGTGAATTCAAAAGGAAAAATATAAAAACAGACTACAAGGTGAGAACACCCACTTCCTACATCAAGCTAAAAACGAAAGCATTAGGAAGATTAAGACTCTTCTTATTACACATCGAAGAACACAAGGCTAAGAGAAACAGAAACTACAACATATACACATCGAAGAACACGAGGCTAAACGAAAGTAATTGAAAGGGTGTTACTTACCAAAGCTCGTTTTACAGGTTCGGTGCAGCTCCTCTTTAACTTGCCACGCTCCTTGAAGATGTCCCCAATATCCCGTGTTTGGTCTTCATTGCTCCTCTGCATGTTCGCACTCGTGGTTTTAAAATCTCAACATGGCAAGAAAAATATACTACTAGTAATACTCACGCATCTTGTGGGCAACATTAAAGCACTCGTCTGCCATGTTAGGGCATCTCCAATAAAAGCGCAACGCGCGGCGCTTTAAAAAGCGTTTACAGTGCTGAGATCGAGAAGTAGAGATAGAGAGTAGAGACTAGAGAGTAGAGGATAGTTCTCAGCATAGATATAGCATAGATAGATAAAAAAAATAGATAGTTCAACTACTCCTCGTCGTCCGACTCCTCCTCGGTGATGTCCTCCTCCGACGTCTCAATGTAGGTGTGAAGATACCAATCATTGTCGGATTCCCAGGGCAACGTTGCTCCTAGCCTCATGTTGAATTGAGCGTCCGCTTTTTGCGTACACTTGTCCTCACGATAGGCGGCTCGCTCCGCCCTCCTCTTCTCCCTCTCCGCCCTCCTTTGCGTGTAGAACTCGTGCTCGTTGATGATGTCCTGCGGGAAGCGTTGGCACCATAGCGCCATGGCTTCCTCTGTTGGAAATATGCCCTAGAGACAATAATAAAATGGTTATTATTGTATTTCCTTGTTCATGATAATTGTCTATTGTTCATGCTATAATTGTATTAACTGGAAACCGTAATACATGTGTGAATACATAGACCACAACATGTCCCTAGTAAGCCTCTAGTTGACTAGCTCGTTGATCAATAGATGGTTATGGGTTTCTTGACCATGGACATTGGATGTCATTGATAACGGGATCACATCATTAGGAGAATGATGTGATGGACAAGACCCAATCCTAAGCATAGCATAAGATCGTGTAGTTCGTTTGCTAAGAGCTTTTCTAATGTCAAGTATCATTTCCTTAGACCATGAGATTGTGCAACTCCCGGATACCGTAGGAATGCTTTGGGTGTACCAAACGGCACAACGTAACTGGGTGGCTATAAAGGTGCACTACAGGTATCTCTGAAAGTGTCTGTTGGGTTGGCACGAATCGAGACTGGGATTTGTCACTCCGTATGATGGAGAGGTATCTCTGGGCCCACTCGGTAATGCATCATCATAATGAGCTCAATGTGACTAAGGAGTTAGCCACGGGATCATGCGTTACGGAACGAGTAAAGAGACTTGCCGGTAACAAGATTGAACGAGGTATTGGGATACCGACGATCGAATCTCGGGCAAGCAACATGCCGATAGACAAAGGGAATTGTATACGGGATTGATTGAATCCCCGACATCGTGGTTCATCCGATGATATCATCGTGGAACATGTGGGAGCCAATATGGGTATCCAGATCCCGCTATTCGTTATTGGCCGGAGAGGTGTCTCGGTCATGTCTGCATGGTTCCCGAACCCGTAGGGTCTACACACTTAAGGTTCGGTGAAGCTAGAGTTGTTATGGGAAATAGTATGTGGTTACCGAAGGTAGTTCGGAGTCCCGGATGTGATCCCGGACATCACGAGGAGTTCCGGAATGGTCCGGCGATGAAGATCAATATATTGGACGAAGGGTATTGGAGTCCGGAAGTGTTCCGTGGGTACCAGGCTATGGCCAGCATGACCGAAAGGTGTTTCGGGAGCCCTGGCAAGTGTTGGAGGGCCTCATGGGCCAAAGGGGAAGGGGCAAACCAGCCCACTAAGGGGTGGTGCGCCCCCACACCCTTTCCCACGTTACTTGGGGAGGTGGGGCGCCTCCACCTGGCTTGGGAGGCAAGCCTCCACCTGCTTGGCTTGGGGAAGTCTCCCTAGGATTTTGCCTAGGGAGATCCAATCTGCTTGGCCGCCGCCCCCTAGGGGAAACCGTAGGGCGCCTCCCCCTCTCCCCTTGCCCCTATATATAGTGGAGGGGTGGGAGGGCAGCCGCACCTCTTCCCTGGCGCAGCCCTCCCTCCTCCTACACCTCCTCCTTCTCCTCCGTAGTGCTTAGCGAAGCTCTGCCGGAGAACCACGAGCTCCATTGCCACCATGCCGTCGTGCTGCTGGAGTTCTCCCTCAACTTCTCCTCTCCCCTTGCTGGATCAAGAAGGAGGAGACGTCCCCGGGCTGTACGTGTGTTGAACGCGGAGGTGCCGTCCGTTCGGCGCTAGATCGGATCTTCCGCGATTTGAATCGCTGCCAGTACGACTCCATCAACCGCGTTCTTGTAACGCTTCCGCTTAGCGATCTTCAAGGGTATGAAGATGCACTCCCTCTCTCTCGTTGCTAGCATCTCCTAGATTGATCTTGGTGACACGTAGGAAAATTTTGAATTATTGCTACATTCCCCAACAGTGGAATCAGAGCTAGGTCTATGCGTAGATTCTATGCACGAGTAGAACACAAAGTAGGTGTGGGCGATGATTTGTTCAATTGCTTGCCGTTACTAGTCTTATCTTGATTCGGCGGCATTGTGGTATGAAGCGGCCCGGACCGACCTTACACGTACTCTTACGTGAGACAGGTTCCACCGACTGACATGCACTTGATGCATAAGGTGGCTAGCAGGTGTCTGTCTCTCCCACTTTAGTCGGATCGGATTCGATGAAGAGGGTCCTTATGAAGGGTAAATAGAAATTGGCATATCACCGTTGTGGCTTTTGCGTAGGTAAGAAACGTTCTTGCTAGAAACCCATAGAAGCCACGTAAAACATGCAACAACAATTAGAGGACGTCTAACTTGTTTTTGCAGGGTATGCTATGTGATGTGATATGGCCAAAAGGATGTGATGAATTATATATATGTGATGTATGAGATTGATCATGTTCTTGTAATAGGAATCACGACTTGCATGTCGATGATTATGACAACCGGCAGGAGCCATAGGAGTTGTCTTAATTTATTGTATGACCTGCGTGTCAATGAAAAACGCCATGCAATTACTTTACTTTATTGCTAATCGTTAGCCATAGTAGTAGAAGTAATAGTTGGCGAGACAACTTCATGAACACATGATGATGGAGATCATGGTGTCATGCCGGTGACGAAGGTGATCATGCCGCGCCTCAAATATGGAGATTAAAAGGCGCAAGATGATATTGGCCATATCATGTCACTTTATGATTTGCATGTGATGTTTGTCATGTTTACATCTTATTTGCTTAGAACGACGGTAGCATAAATAAGATGATCCCTCACTAAAATTTCAAGAGATGTGTTCCCCCTAACTGTGCACCGTTGCGAAGGTTCGTTGTTTCGAAGCACCACGTGATGATCGGGTGTGATAGATTCTAACGTTCGCATACAACGGGTGTAAGCCTGATTTACACATGCGAGACACTTAGGTTGACTTGACGAGCCTAGCATGTACAGACATGGCCTCGGAACACAAGAGACCAAAAGGTCAAACATGAGTCGTATAGTAGATACGATCAACATGAAGATGTTCACCGATGATGACTAGTCCGTCTCACGTGATGATCGGACACGGCCTAGTTGACTCGGATCATGTATCACTGGGATGACTAGAGGGATGTCTATCTGAGTGGGAGTTCATTAAATAATTTGATTAGATGAACTTAATTATCATGAACATAGTCAAAAGGTCTTTGCAAATTATGTCGTAGCCTACGCTTTAGTTCTACTAAGATATGTTCCTAGAGAAAATTTAGTTGGAAGTTGATAGTAGCAATTATGCAGACTGGGTCCGTAAACCGAGGATTGTCCTCATTGCTGCACAGAAGGCTTATGTCCTTAATGCACCGCTCGATGTGCTGAACCTCGAGCGTCGTTTGTGGATGTTACGAACATCTGACATACACGTTTTGATGACTACGTGATAGTTCAGTGCGTAATGTTAAACGGTTTAGAATTGAGGCACCGAAGACATTTTGAAACGTCGCGGAACATATGAGATGTTCCAAGAGCTGAAATTGGGATTTCAGACTAGTGCCCACGTCAAAAGGTATGAGACCTCTGACAAGTTTCTTAAGCCTGCAAACTAAGGGAGAAAAGCTCAATCGTTGAGCATGTGCTCAGATTGTCTGAGTACTACAATCGCTTGAATCGAGTGGGAGTTGTCTTCCAGATGAGATAGTGATGGTTCTCCAAAGTCACTGCCACCAAGCTACTAGAGCTTCGTGATGAACTATAACATATCAGGGATAGATATGATGATCCTTGAGCTATTCGCAATGTTTGACACCGCAAAAGTAGAAATCAAGTAGGAGCATCAATTGTTGATGGTTAGTAAAACCACTAGTTTCAAGAAGGGCGAGGGCAAGAAGGGATACTTCATGAAACGGCAAATCAGTTGCTGCTCTAGTGAAGAAACCCAAGGTAGAACCCAAACCCGAGACTAAGTGCTTCTGTAATGAGGGGAACGGTCACTGAAGCAGAACTACCCTAGATACTTGGTAGATGAGAAGGCTGGTAAGGTCGACAGAAGTATATTGGATATACATTATATTAATGTGTACTTTACTAGTACTCCTAGTAGCACCAGGGTATTAGATACCGGTTCGGTTGCTAAGTGTTGGTAACTCGAAATTAAAAAGCTACGGAATAAATGGAGACTAACTAAAGGTGAGATGACGATATGTGTTGGTAGTGTTTCCAAGGTTGATGTGATCAAGCATCGCATGCTCCCTCTACCATCGAGATTGGTGTTAAACCTAAATAATTGTTATTTGGTGTTTGCATTGAGCATAGACATGATTGGATTATGTTTATCGCAATATGGTTATTCATTTAAGGAGAATAATGGTTACTCTGTTTCTTTGAATAATACCTTCAATGGTCTTGCACCTAAAATGAATGGTTTATTGAATCTCGATCGTAGTGATACACATGTTCATGCCAAAAGATATAAGATAGTAATGATAGTACCACATACTTGTGGCACTGCCACTTGAGTCATATTGGTATAAAATGCATGAAGAAGCTCCATGTTGATGGATCTTTGGACTCACTCGTTTTTGAAAAGATTGAGACATGCGAACCATGTCTATTAGTATATATGCATGAAGAAAGTCCATACAGATGGATCATTTGGACTCACTTGATTTTGAATCACTTGAGACATGCAAATCATACCACATGGGCAAGATGACTGAAAGGCCTCGTTTTCAGTAAGATGGAACAAGAGAGCAACTTGTTGGAAGTAATACATTTGATGTGTGCAGTCCAATGAGTGCTGAGGCACGCAATGGATATCGTTATGTTCTTACTTCACAGATGATTTGAGTAGATGCTAAGAATATTTACTTGATGAAACACAAGTCTGAATTATTGAAAGGTTCAAGTAATTTCAGAGTGAAGTTGAAGATCGTCGTGACAAGAGGATAAAATGTCTGTGATATGATCATAGAGATGAATATCTGAGTTACGAGTTTGGCACACAATTAAGACATTGTGGAAATTATTTCACAACTAATACCGCCTGGAACACCATAGTGTGATGGTGTGTCCGAACATCATAACTGCACCCTATTGGATATGGTGCATACCATGATGTCTCTTATCAAATTACCACTATCATTTATGGGCTAGGCATTAGAGACAACCACATTCACTTTAAATGGGGCACCACGCAATTCCTTTGAGACGACACCGTATGAACTATGGTTTAGAGAAACCTAAGCTGTCGTTTCTTAAAAGTTTGGGGCTGCGACGCTTATGTGGAAAAGTTTCAGGCTGATAAGCTCGAACCCAAAGCGGATAAATGCATCTTCATAGAATACCCAAAACAGTTGGGTATACCTCCTATTTCAGATCCGGAAGCAAAGTGATTGTTTCTAGAAACGGGTCCTTTCTCGAGGAAAAGTTTCTCTCGAAAGAATTGAGTGGGAGCATGGTGGAGACTTGATGAGGTTATTGAACTGTCACTTCAACTAGTGTGTAGCAGGGCACAAGAAGTTGTTCTTGTGGCACCTACACCAATTGAAGTGGAAGCTTATGATAGTGATCATGAAACTTCGGATCAAGTCACTACCAAACCTAGTAGGACGACAAGGATGCGTACTACTTCAGAGTGGTACGTAATCCTGTCTTGGAAGTCATGTTGCTAGACAACAATGAACCTACGAGCTATGGAGAGGCGATGGTGGGCCCGGATTCCGACGAATGGCTCGAGGCCATAAAATCCGAGAGAGGATCCATGTATAAAAGCAAAGTGTAGACTTTGGAAGAACTACTTGATGGTCGTAAGGCTGTTGGGTGCAGATGGATTTTAAAAGGAAGACAGACAATGATGGTAAGTGTCACCATTAAGAAAGCTCGACCTGTCGTTAAGATCTTTTCCGGCAAGTTCAAGGAGTTGACTGCGATGAGACTTTCTCACTCGTAGCGATGCTAAGAGTCTGTTGGAATTATATTAGCAGTTACTGCATTATTTTATGAAATCTTGCAGATAGGATGTCAAAACATTGTTTCCTCGACGATTTTCTTGAGGAAAGATTGTATGTGATACAACCAGAAGGTTTTGTCAATCCTGAAAGATGCTAACAACTATGCAAAGCTCCAGCAATCCTTCTAAGGAGTGGAGTAAGCATCTCGGAGTTGGAATGTACGCTTTGATGAGATGATCAAAGATTTTGGGTTTATACAAAGTTTATGAGAAACTTGTATTTCCAAAGAAGTGAGTGGGAGCACTATAGAATTTCTGATGAGTATATGTTGTTGACATATTGTTAATCAGAAATGATGTAGAATTTCTGGAAAACATACAGGGTTATTTGAAAAGTGTTTTTCAATGGAAAACCTGGATTAAGCTACTTGAACATTGAGCATCAAGATCTATAAGGATAGATAAAAAACGCTCAATAGTACTTTCAAATGAATACATACCGTGACAAGATTTTGAAGGAGTTCAAAATAGATCAGCAAAGAAGGAGTTCTTGGCTGTGTTACAAGGTGTGAGTATTGAGTAAGACTCAAGACCTGACCACGGACGAAGAGAGAGAAAGGACGAAGGTCGTCCCCTATGCTTTAGACGTAGGCTATATAATATGCTATGCTGTGTACCGCACCTGAAGTGTGCCTTGCCAAGAGTTAGTCAAGGGGTACAATAGTGATCCAGGAATGGATCACATGATAGCGGTCGAACTTATCCTTAGTAACTAGTGGACTAAGGAATTTTCTCGATTATGGAGGTGGTAAAAGAGTTCGTCGTAAAGGGTTACGACGATGCAAACTTTGACACTAATTCGGATGACTCTGAGTAGTAAACCGGATTCGTATAGTAGAGCAGTTATTTGGAACAGCTCCAAGTAGCGCGTGGTAGTTGCATCTACAAGATGACATAGAGATTTGTAAAGCACACACGGATCTGAATGTTGCAGACTCGTTGACTAGAACCTCTCTCGTAAGCATAACATGATCAAACCCTAGAACTCATTGAGTGTTAATCACATGGTGATGTGAACTAGATTATTGACTCTAGTAAACTCTTGGGCATTAGTCACATGGCGATGTGAACTTTGAGTGTTAATCACATGGTGATGTGAACTAGATTATTGACTCTAGTGCAAGTGGGAGACTGCTGGAAATATGCCCTAGAGACAATAATAAAATGGTTATTATTGTATTTCCTTGTTCATGATAATTGTCTATTGTTCATGCTATAATTGTATTAACTGGAAACCGTAATACATGTGTGAATACATAGATCACAACATGTCCCTAGTAAGCCTCTAGTTGACTAGCTCGTTGATCAATAGATGGTTATGGGTTTCCTGACCATGGACATTGGATGTCATTGATAACGGGATCACATCATTAGGAGAATGATGTGATGGACAAGACCCAATCCTAAGCATAGCACAAGATCGTGTAGTTCGTTTGCTAAGAGCTTTTCTAATGTCAAGTATCATTTCCTTAGACCATGAGATTGTGCAACTCCCGGATACCGTAGGAATGCTTTGGGTGTACCAAACGTCACAACGTAACTGGGTGGCTATAAAGGTGCACTACAGGTATCTCCGAAAGTGTCTGTTGGGTTGGCACGAATTGAGACTGGGATTTGTCACTCCGTATGACGGAGAGGTATCTCTGGGCCCACTCGGTAATGCATCATCATAATGAGCTCAATGTGACTAAGGAGTTAGCCATGGGATCATGCGTTACGGAACGAGTAAAGAGACTTGCCGGTAACAAGATTGAACGAGGTATTGGGATACCGGCGATCGAATCTCGGGCAAGCAACATGCCGATAGACAAAGGGAATTGTATACGGGATTGATTGAATCCCCGACATCGTGGTTCATCCGATGAGATCATCGTGGAACATGTGGGATCCAATATGGGTATCCAGATCCCGCTATTGGTTATTGGCCGGAGAGGTGTCTCGGTCATGTCTGCATGGTTCCCGAACCCGTAGGGTCTACACACTTAAGGTTCGGTGACGCTAGAGTTGTTATGGGAAATAGTATGTGGTTACCGAAGGTAGTTTGGAGTCCCGGATTTAATCCCGGACGTCACGAGGAGTTCCGGAATGGTCCGGCGGTGAAGATCGATATATTGGACGAAGGGTATTGGAGTCCGGAAGTGTTCCGGGGGTACTAGGCTATGGCCAGCATGACCGAAAGGTGTTTCGGGAGCCCCGGCAAGTGTTGGAGGGCCTCATGGGCCAAAGGGGAAGGGGCAAACCAGCCCACTAAGGGGTGGTGCGCCCCCCACACCCTTTCCCACGTTACTTGGGGAGGTGGGGCGCCTCCACTTGGCTTGGGAGGCAAGCCTCCACCTGCTTGGCTTGGGGGGCAAGTCTCCCTAGGATTTTCCCTAGGGAGATCAAATCTGCTTGGCCGCCGCCCCCCAGGGGAAACCCTAGGGCGCCTCCCCCTCTCCCCTTGCCCCTATATATAGTGGAGGGGTGGGAGGGCAGCCGCACCTCTTCCCTGGCGCAGCCCTCCCTCCTCCTACACCTCCTCCTTCTCCTCCGTAGTGCTTAGCGAAGCTCTGCCGGAGAACCACGAGCTCCATTGCCACCATGCCGTCGTGCTGCTGGAGTTCTCCCTCAACTTCTCCTCTCCCATTGCTGGATCAAGAAGGAGGAGACGTCCCCGGGCTGTACGTGTGTTGAACGCGGAGGCGCCGTCCGTTCGGCGCTAGATCGGATCTTCCGCGATTTGAATCGCTGCGAGTACGACTCCATCAACCGCGTTCTTGTAACGCTTCCGCTTAGCGATCTTCAAGGGTATGAAGATGCACTCCCTCTCTCTCGTTGCTAGCATCTCCTAGATTGATCTTGGTGACACGTAGGAAAATTTTGAATTATTGCTACATTCCCCAACATCCTCGTCCATCTCGGCGATGCCGAGACTGTGCTCCCGCCTCCGGTTGCCGCGAGGATCCTTGTTGGTGATAAGCCACGGCAGAGGCGTGTGCTCCTGCGCCCGCTCCCGCGTCGGCACGTTGGGGAAGTTCAATGTTCTATGAGGCCACCGGAGGCGCCACGCTGCCGCGTCGTACGCGCGGGCGGCCTCATTGGCGGTGTCAAAATTGCTGAGGCTGAGGCGCATCCCACGGAACCGGATCTCAGCGGAGAAGCCGCCGGAGGGGCGCGCGCGGACGCCGCGGTATCCCCAAGTTTCCCGGTGACGCGGCGACATGGTGGCGCGCCAGCGGCGAGGCAAGAAAGAGCAGAGAGAGCGGTGGCAAGGCACAGAGCGGGGAGAGAGCGGTGGCAAGGCACAGAGCGGGGAGAGAGCGATGGCAAGGCACAGAGCGGTGGGAGGGCGTTGGATTTTATAAAGCGCGCTGGACGCCGCGCGCCAAAACTAGCGTGTGCCCGGCCGATTTTTCCCGCGCGCGCGATCCTTTCCCGATGTTGCTGCTATCTCTACTCTCTTCTCTACTGCTATATTTATTTTATATTTAATATTTATCTCTACTTCTCTACTCTCTACTCTTTTTTTCTTTAAAAAAATAGAGTTGGTGATGATGGTGTGCCTGCCATCCTGCAATATAGGCCGTCCGATTTATATCCGATGGATAGGAAGGAAACTATGGCAATTTTGCAGAAAGATACCCACACCCCTCTCCAGATTTGCAAATAAGGCCTTCCCTCGTTCATCCATTTCTACCACAAGATAAACTACTCATACAAATGCATCTTGATGCGTGCAACTCATGGCCATCTTGCTAATTCTAAAAAACTTTTCATCATTTGCCACACTACTGGTTGCAGATGAAGAACCTACCCAAGCACAGCGCGATACAGGAGGGACGCACAATTACAAGCTGATATTCTATTGGACAATGGAGGCTATAACCAATTACTTTTAGGGAGCAACCAGGAAATTTGAAGGGTAGGTATGAACAAAATTGGAACTGCACATGTACTGCTAAGTGATTCAATACACACATTACCAATCGAGGAGGAGAACGATGGTCGCGACGGCCTCTGTGCATCATGGTCGGCAATGGGAGTCAGTTCATTGTCCACGACGGTGGTGCTTCTGTGCTTGGCGTCGGCTTCGAGGAAGCAGATCCGAGACCGTGGAAGACGGTGCTGGGGAAGAGGCTCCGTGTACAACGACGACGGTGGACCGGCTCCAGTGCGGCGTACGAGGTCATCGATGAGGCAGATGCGCTACGGTGGACGAGTGCGCCGATGTAGAAGGGGAGGAGCACGAAGGCTGCGGTGCCATGGAGAAGTCTATTTTGCGGTGGGTATAGAAAATGGGGAGTATTCAGGTGTACTACTCTGGGTGCCGGGGTGGGGTTGGCTGGGTAGGGTGAACCTGAAGTTACGAAAACAGCCCCCTACCAAGCATCATCCGTATGCCTGTTCTGAAGGCTATGATGGTAACTTCACACTGCTCGAATCAGGGTCGCGGGAGATTTTCCCGCCGACCTCAAAATTTTGTGACTGAACTCCCTGTGTGGTGTGCTGGGTGACTGGGCTAAGCAACTAGCGAGTAGTACTAGTAACTACTAGTACTCCCTCCGTTTTTATTAACTTTGCATATTAGGTTTAACCGAAGTCAAACTTCCTAAAGTTTGACCAAGTTTATAGAAAAATATAAACATTTACCATAACAAATATGTATGATGTGAAAGTACATTCAATAATGAATCTAATGGTATTTATTTGTTACTGTATTGTATATGTTAATATTTTTTGTTATAAACTTTCTGAGAGTTTACAAAACTTGACTTTGACCAATGCTAATATGCGGACTTAAATAAAAACGAGGGAAGTACACATTTGTTTTCTTAGTTTGTACTGAATTAATCATTTGTTGTATTGTGAAATAAATATATTAGGCTACTAACTTCGAATGTAATGGTCTATACAATTCAATAGTTACAATCATTGTTGAATTCCAAGATGTATACGAGGTCTATAGTACTTCACAATATGCTCAAACTCACATAATCCCAGTCAAATGAGAATCTAAATGCATTTCATAGTTATTAGTTTGTAGGATGCAACAAAACCAACCATAACTCTACATCATCCATTATAAAAGCAACATTTTGAACACATCCCAATGTGTGAATGAAATGTGTAGAGAGAGCTTGCGAAGATGGAGCAGATAGGGCGGGAAAGATTGTATGTATGTGGACGAGAGAGTAGGAGACAAACCTAACGAGACAGAGAGAGATAGAGAGAGAAAGAGAGAGGAAGAAGTTAGGTCTGTGAGAAAGATGGAGACATGTAATATACGTGAGATGCGTGTGCATCGGGATTCTGTACACGTGGAAGGAGAAGAGACAACAGGTTTGACGAGAGAGCTGAAAAACATGGACGAGAGGGGAAGGATCTCGTGGGTTGAGGGATTGATAATTTTGTGCGGGGGAGATAGGGATTGGTAATTTTGTGCGGGAGAGAGGGGGGGGGGAGGAGTTAGTTAGCTGTCGTCACATCATCCTGCTTCGAAATGGCCCCGCATTCTCTAGTGCACTGTGGTCGCCGTCTTCGATCTCCTCGATGCCCTCTTTGAAGATTGAGGTGTTGTGCATGCTGGGGTGCAGAGAAGCACAAGCGAGAGTGGTCGCCATATAACCTTGGATGGGGATGAATTGTGTGCTTGGGGGAGTGTGTGTGTGTGTGTGTGTCAGATATTGAGAGAAATCAAACCTATGGAGAGAAATGTGTGTGTATGTGACGGAAAGCTACATGCTAAATAGGGTTTTCACGAAGAGATTGTGCGTGCGAGATAGAGAGCGATGTGCGGGCCTTGAGGTGGGCAGGGGCCGGGTGAGGGTGTCAAAATGTGTGCGTTGATGCATGTGTTACATGCGATCGTGCGAGGGATGGACGAATCGAGAGAGATGGTTGTTGTGTTACGGATGCTCCTCTCTCTCTCTCACACACACACACACAAGTAAAATAGAAGACCGTTCTCTCATGTATACACAACGTATCAGCATCTGTCTATGTCTCACTCATGCATGATCATTTGCACATTCACACCTCTCTATGTCTCTATCACACGCACACCGTCTCCACATTGCCCTTCCACCACAACACACATATGGACACATACACAAGTTCTCTCTCAGTCACACACACAAAATCAGTATTAAAAAAAACTAGGGCGCACCTAAAATGTCCAAATCCAAATAAACACGAACTGGAGCTAAATTCAAATATATGGAAATATTGTAGCGTCAAGAAATTTTACAACAACAACAACAAAGCATTTAGTCCCAAACAAGTTGGGATAGGCTAGAGGTGAAACCCATAAGATCTCGCAATCAACTCATGGCTCTGGCACATGGATAGCAAGCTTCCACGCACCCCTGTCCATAGCTAGCTCTTTGGTGATACTCCAATCCTTCATGTCTCTCTTAACGGACTCCTCCCATGTCAAATTCGGTCTACCCAGCCCTCTCTTGACATTCTCCGCACGCTTTAGCCGTCCACTATGCACTGGAGCTTCTGGAGGCCTGCGCTAAATATGCCCAAACCATCTCAGACGATGTTGGACAAGCTTCTCTTCAATTGGTGCTACCCCAACTCTATCTCGTATATCATCATTCCGGACTCGATCCTTCCTCGTGTGCCACACATCCATCTCAGCATACGCATCTCCGCCACACCTAACTGTTGAACATGTCGCCTTTTAGTCGGCCAACACTCAGCGCCATACAACATTGCGGTCGAACCGCCGTCCTGTAGAACTTGCCTTTTAGCTTTTGTGGCACTCTCTTGTCATAGAGAATGCCAGAAGCTTGGCGCCACTTCATCCATCCGGCCTTGATTCGATGGTTCACATCTTCATCAATACCCCCATCCTCCTGCAGCATTTACCGCAAATACCGAAAGGTGTCCTTCTGAGGTACCACCTGGCCATCAAGGCTAACCTCCTCCTCCTCCTCACACCTAGTAGTACTGAAACCGCACATCATGTACTCGGTTTTAGTTCTACTAAGCCTAAACCCTTTCGATTCCAAGGTTTGTCTCCATAACTCTAACTTCCTATTTACCCCCGTCCGACTATCGTCAACTAGCACCACATCATCCCCAAAGAGCATACACCATGGGATATCTCCTTGTATATCCCTTGTGACCTCATCCATCACCAATGCAAAAAGATAAGGGCTCAAAGCTGACCCCTGATGCAGTCCTATCTTAATCGGGAAGTCATCAGTGTCGACATCACTTGTTCGAACACTTGTCACAACATTATCGTACATGTCCTTGATGAGGGTAATGTACTTTGCTAGGACTTTGTGTTTCTCCAAGCCCCACCACATGACATTTCGCGGTATCTTATCATAGGCCTTCTCCAAGTCAATGAACACCATATGCAAGTCCTTCTTTTGCTCCCTATATCTCTCCATAAGTTGTCGTACCAAGAAAATGGCTTCCATGGTCGACCTCCCAGGCATGAAACCAAACTGATTTTTGGTCACGCTTGTCATTCTTCTTAAGCGGTGCTCAATAACTCTCTCCCATAGCTTCATTGTATGGCTCAACAGCTTAATTCCACGATAATTAGTACAACTCTGAACATCCCCCTTGTTCTTGAAGATTGGTACTAATATACTCCGTCTCCATTCTTCTGGCATCTTGTTTGCCCGAAAAATGAGGTTGAAAAGCTTGGTTAGCCATACTATCGCTATGTCCCCGAGACCTTTCCACACCTCAATGGGGATACAATCAGGGCCCATTGCCTTGCCTCCTTTCATCCTTTTTAAAGCCTCCTTGACCTCAGACTCCTGGATTCGCCGCACAAAACGCCTGCTGGTCTCATCAAAGGAGTCGTCCAGTTCAATGGTAGAACTCTCATTCTCCCCATTGAACAGCTTGTCGAAGTACTCCCGCCATCTATGCTTAATCTCCTCGTCCTTCACCAAGATTTGGCCTGCTCCGTCCTTGATGCATTTGACTTGGCCAATATCCCTCGTCTTCCTCTCTCGGATCTTGGCCATCTTATAGATGTCCCTTTCGCCTTCCTTCGTGCCTAACCGTTGGTAGAGGTCCTCATATGCCCGACCCCTTGCTTCACCAACAGCTCTCTTTGCGGCCTTCTTCGCCATCTTGTACTTCTCTATGTTGTCTGCACTCCTATCCAGGTATAGGCGTCTGAAGCAATATTTCTTCTCTTTAATCGCCTTCTGGACATCATCATTCCACCACCAGGTATCCTTATCTTCGCTTCTCCTTCCCCTGGACACTCCAAACTCCTCCGAGGCCACCTTACGAATGCAAGTCGCCATCTTCGTCCACACATTGTCCGCATCCCCTCCTTCCTCCCAAGGGCCCTCCTTAATGACCCTCTCCTTGAACGCTTGAGCTACCTCCCCCTTGAGCTTCCACCACTTCGTTCTAGCGACTTTGGCACGCTTATCCCGTTGGGCACGAATCCGAAAGCGGAAGTCAGCAACCACCAACTTATGCTGGGGTACAACACTCTCTCCAGGTATCACCTTACAGTCTAGGCACGCACGCCTATCTTCTCTTCCCGAGAGGATGAAATCAATCTGGCTAGAGTGTTGGCCACTACTAAAAGTCACTAGATGTGATTCTCTCTTTCTAAAGAGGGTGTTAGCTACAATCATGTTGTAGGCTAGAGCAAAGCTTAAGACATCTTCTCCTTCTTGATTCCTGATGCCATAGCCAAAGCCCCCGTGCACCCCTTCAAAACCTGTGTTAGATGTACCCACATGGCCATTGAGGTCTCCTCCTATGAAGAGCTTCTCACCAATCGGTACACTCCTAACCATGTCTTCCAGGCCTTCCCAGAACTCCCTCTTGGTGTTCTCATTGTGGCCTACTTGTGGGGCATACGCGCTGATAACATTGAGAACCAAGTCCTCAACTACCAGCTTGACCAGGATAATCCGGTCCCCACGTCTCTTGACGTCTACCACTCCATACTTGAGGCTCTTGTTGATCAACATGCCTACACCATTTCTGTTTGCAGCCGTCCCCATGTACCACAGCTTGAAGCCGGTATCCTCCACCTCCTTCGCCTTCTGTCAAGAACTTTTCCAGGAAAAAAAGTTGAGTAATATTCGGGGATTGTTTTCACACGCACAAAAAGGTTCGGTGGATGTCCTTCGAGCGCGACACGGTGACACACCGTTCGGTCGACCGCGCGGCCGCGGTTCACGCGCTTGCACATGATTCCGTATCGTTGCTGTGGTAACTAATATAAGCGCTGCCTCAGTCTAATGTTTACGTGTACTAGTATGGTTTTATTTTAAGTTTGACCAACCCTATATAAAACTAAACCAAGCTCCCATATGCGCACTCATCAATATGCCGCCGCTGCCGTTGCGTATGCCGGAGCCCGCCTGCTCCGGCCAACAATTTCTCGCCCATCACCGCCGTGTCGCCGCCATCCCTATGCCATGAAGCCGAAGGCTCGCCCGCTCATGTCGTCTGCAGTCCCTCCTCACGATGCCGCTGTGCTGCCAAGCATGCGAGCAGCTGGTGGAGCCGCGTCTATGCACGCAGCGTACAAAGAGGAGGACGAGCGCGTGCTCCAGCACGCCGACGAGGAGGAACTAGTGTGTCATTGTCGTCTCCGCCCACGCGGAGGAGGCGCGCATGGTGGCTGTCGCGGCGGAAGCCGGTCGCGCCCGCGCCGAGCCCGCAAACCGGGTGTGGACGCGGAATCTACCTTCGAGACCTTGGATGCCACGTGGATCCTGCAATCTGAAGGAGCAATTCGGGTCAGTCGACTCTTGTGAGCCGTTGGATGCAACATGGATGGCTAGAAGGGCTTATTCAACCTCCGAAGTTGATGCATTGTTCATCTTCTCAGCCCGCCACACGCCTAACCGCCTGCCGCCGCCGCCCCGCCCTCCCCTAAACCGCCTGCCACCGCCATGCCCCCACCCCCGCCATCCGTTTAACCCCGGGCACGATCCATTTTTTCCGGCGAACTGCATTCCACACCCAACACTCATAAGATAGATCATGGGCACCCTGCCACCCTAATATAGATACTGGGGTAGCTTCTCTGCCGTCTTCTTCCTTCGCTCTGTCGAACTTATTTCACAAATCGACTCACCCAAATTATACTACTAGTACGAATGTATTAAGTACAGTAGGAACACAAAGATACGAGCAGTAGTACCAACTGCAAGAAGAACAGTAGTAAGACATATTACTAGTACTACTGTACGTACTAAAGAGTTCAAATAACGAGAAAGAACTTAAAGTTCAAATAACGAGAAAGAACATAAACATAGTTCTGCTGGGGGCTCAGCACAACACACCCCTTGTTGGGACCCCGATTCCAAGTCACACCGATCAGCGTGTAACACCTCATATCACTTTGCGGCCTCACGCACGGTATTCCCACGGGTGTCGCCTTACCATGGCCCGGGACCGTTTGCGCCTTTTGGCTCACGTATATGATAGTGTCGCTAGCATCCATATGACAGAGAACCCGGGCTGACGTGGCTAGTCGTGAACCCAAAGCGGCGCTAACTTACGGGGACATGCATACATGAATCTACAACGAACTTGTCGGTCAGCAGTGTGTGAATCCGGGCTGTAGCACTGGGCTAATAGGACTCCGGGAACCCGGGCTGTAGCAGGCTAGGCAGGACTCCGGATGTCACTGCGTGACATTTCCCCGAAGGGACAGACATAGGAACGAAGTGAATCACATGCCGACCAGTCTAAGTGTTCCGGAGCAGTAGTGCTGGGCTAGCAGGACTCCGGTAAACCGGGCTGTAGCGGACTACCAAGACTCAGTGGAGACACCAGACTACATTTCCCCATAAGAGAGGCTGCCAAGGATAAACAACTAGATTGTCGGATCCCACACATACCAAGCATTTCAATCATACACACAATATGCCCGATATGTGTAAATACAACATGGCATCACAACATGACTCTACAACTCAAGTATTTATTCAATAGGCTCCGAGGAGCGAGATATTACAAACATGGGTCTCATGACCCAACATACAGAGCATACAAGCAACAAGCACATGCGGAAGCTTAACTTGTCTGAGTACAGACAACTACAAATGAAAAAAGGCCGAGAAGCCTGACTATCTACAAGATCCTGCTGAGGGCACAAGATCGTAGCTAAGGTAACAAGCTAAATGTCGAAGTCTACGCAGAACTAATAGCGAGACTGAAGTCTCTCCGCAAAACATAAAATAGGCAAACGTGAGTACAAATGTACCCAGCAAGACTTACATCAGAACTATCTACATATGCATCGGTATCAATAAAGGGGGTGGTGGAGTTTAACTGCAGCAAGCCAGCTTTGACTCAGTGGCTAACCTGAACTACGACTGCAAGTAACTCTTTTGAGGTGGCGCACACGAGTCCACATATTCACCATTCAATACACCACTATGGATCCGCTCCCGTCTACCTACGAGAACGCCATCCATAGCACTCACGCTTATCTTGCGCATTTTAGAGTATCCACTTTCACTTGTCTATGAACTGTACAGGCAACCCAGAAGTCCTTTACCGCAGACATGGCTATTCGAATAGATCATTTATAACCCTGTAGGGGTGTACTTCTTCACACATGTTTCCACCACTTAGCGTCTTCACATGACATGTGCTCGGCAGACTTCAAGCGAAAGCCGACGTGGGTGTAGACCACGACCTAACTAACCACACAAGTCTCTAGTCCAGGTTTATCGCCTATTCGGGTTCCATCCGCGAGGAGATCCGGCCGGGGTTTCGCTCACAGCCCCAAATGATGTGTGCAGGGTTCCCGAGACACCAAACGGGCGCTCGATACACCGGGCCACGGTGTATCTACCGCATCATAGCCCACCCCTAGGGTCAGCGCTACGCACGGCCTCCAACACATATCCTACAAACACCATAAACTAGTTGCAACTCCTGGACAGAGGACATGGGCGGTTAATAAGTCGAGCGGGGTCATATTTCAGGGCCCAACGTGTGGTAGTAGCTGTTCATGGATCACAAACACAGAACTCAGTTCCTGAGGACGGTTTCAATGAGACAACCCACCATGTACTCCTACATGGCCTCTCACCGCTACCTTTACCAAATCGTGTTCACACACTTAGCTCACACACAGTAGGACATGTTCATCACCACTCCAATTCATCCCCGATGAATCAGACCTGACTCAACTCTAAGCAGTAGCAGGCATGACAAACAAGCATGAATGAGTAGGCACATCAGGCCTCAAACAACTCCTACTCATGCTAGTGGGTTTCATCTATTTACTGTGGCAATGACAGGTCATGCAGAGGAAAAGGGGTTCAGCTACCGCATCATGTAACAGTTGAATCGATGTTGTCCTAATGCAGTAAAAGAGAGCAGGAGCGAGAGAGTGGGATTGTATCGGAATGAACAAGTGGGTTTTGCTTGCCTGGCACTTCTGAAGATAGTATAGTTCTTCATCGGTGTCATCGATCTCACCGTCGAAACCACGTCTATCGAGAGGGGACAAATACCGGCAACAGAGAAAGAAACACAATCAATGCAATGCACAGTATGATGCATGATCATGACATGGTAAAATGAGTGTGTTGGGCCAATGCAACTACAACCAGATGGGTTTGAGCTTATTTGAACCAAAGATTCAAATACAAACTCAAGTTATGGGTTCATATAAGTGCACTAACATGTTTGACCTACACAACAAGGTTAAGTTGCTCTAACATGCATGAAACCATTACAGATGGAAAGATTGGATTTTTTTGATCATTTTTCATATATAACACTTTGCATTTGGAGTTACAGATTAATTCCTATGAATTTTTGAAGTTTGTAACAATTTTTGGAATTTCCTGTATAAGAATTAATCCAGAAAATGCATTACTGCATCAACATTGCGTCATGCTGACCTCAGCAGGTCAATAGGGCTGCCCCTGGTCAAACCTGACCAGTGGGGTCCACTGGTCGGTGACACAGTGCTGGTTAGTGTCGCTGACAGGTGGGGCCGGGTCAACAGACACGTCAGCAAGTCAATACTGACGTGTGGGGTCGGTCAACGTGTGACGTGGCCAGGTCAAACTAACCTGTGGGGCCCGTGGGGGTTAGTTTAATCTAAACGCAAACAAAACCCGGGTTAGTTAGGGCATGGGGCCCAGCGGTCAGTGGGTCAGGGGGGTTAACTAACTAGTAATTAGGCCCTAATGATGGTGCCACGTCAGCGGGTTACTGCCGGCGATAACCGGAACACGGCGGCATTCGCCGTCCGGCCAACTCCGGCGTCGGGTGGGCGCACGGCTGGTCTTGTTGGAACGGCCGCGACGTGGCGCGTCCAGCGGTGGCTGCGGATGCGGCTGGGGTGGCCGGTAGCGGCAACTGCAGCGAGCGAGGCGGCCGCCGGAGCTCGGCCTCGAGCGGCTAGGGGGCTACGGTGCACGGCAGGGGCCAGGGTTGGTCGTGTTCGTCTCCTGGGCACGCACTGACCACGATGGCGTGCTCGGTTGCGGGTTTCCGTAGGTGTGGCTGCGGTGGCGACATGGCCGGCGGCGGGGAGCTCACGGCTCCGGTGACTCGGGCGCTAGAGGGTGCGTACGGGCACGGGGAGGAGGGGAAAAGAAGGTGGAGCTCACAGCGGGGGCGGAGACGGTCTCAGCGAGCTCAGGGAGGCGGAGACGGCGGCAAATCGATGGCAGCAATCCTCGGTGACCGAGGAGGGGAACGGCGGAGCTGGGGGCATCCAGGGCTGCTGGCGCCTTCCGTCTTGGTGAGGAGGAAGAGGGGGACGAGGCGGGGCTTCTTGGCGCGTCGGCGAGGCGAGGGGAGCACGGTGGCCGTGGCAAACGGCGTCGGCGACGCCGAGCTCCGCTCGGGCGCGTGCGGGGAGAGAGCAGAGGAGGGGGAGTAGCGAGGGAGAGCGCGAGGGATCCAGGGGTGTGCGTGGCGTCTCCAGGGCGTCCAGGGAGAAGCGGCAAGCAGGAGGTGGCCGGGGCGCGTGGGCGCGCACGGCGGCCACACGCCTATCGTCCTACTGGCGAGAGGTGGGAGATGACTGGCAGTGGCGCTGGGCTGGGCCGGCCAGGTGGGCTGCCTATTGGGCCGTCCAGGTAAGCCAGGTAAGTCTCTTTCTCTCTTTTCCATTTAATTCTGTTTTCTATTTTTTTGCAGCTTTGTGGCTTTATTAAAAATAGCTAGGCACTTTCAAAAATCACCAAACTGCTCATGCCCACTGTTTAGGATATAAACAACATGGAACATTTCAGTTTAGGATTATTTGGACATTTAAAATAATTAGTAGCATTTAAATGCCCAAATGCAAATAGCATATGATTTAATCCAGTGACCTTAAGATGACCTAGAAAATTGTGAACCAATTTTGTCAGAGGTTCTAACCCAGGACAAAAATGATGAACATTTTAGAAGGGCATTTCAGGTTCATTGAAAAAGATTTTAGTAGTCCCTAGTTGGATTAAGGGGGGGTGCTGGGGGTTTTCTGTCATCCCCATTTCATATTCATTTGAATTTAAACATGATGACATGAATGCCTTAATGCAACTAATGACAAGCAAATTCTAGGGCTGTGACAACTCACCCCCACTAAACAAGAATCTCGTCCCGAGATTCAAGATGTGAGGTAAGAAGACAGAGGGGCACAAGACCAACACAATCTTCACGATCTAGGTTGCTCCTCATAAGGTTGTTGATTCGTTGCCTCATGTTGATCTTGACATCCTCGATTTTGAGATCTTCATCCACGCGATGACGACGGAAAGAAACTCTACTAGGATTGATCTTCTCGAAGATCGAGCTATTCAAGATTAACTCGCGTAATGAGATGTTCAACATCTCGAGTTGAGACACAAAACACACATCGAGAGGGATGGAAGAACAAACGACGAGGTTTGATTTGGTGGGCAACAATTCCACGCTTAGAAATATGGTGGATGGTGCATGATTTCAAGATAGCGATGAAATAATTGCCATGATTTCATAATGGGGCACCTTAGGGGAGGTGACTCGTAGAATTATTCCCTTAAGTGGCAAAAAGAATTACTTTTGATCCGTAGATCATTGAAACTCTTCATACCAGCCCGAGGCAATTCACAATGGATCGTTTGAAGGAGTTTGAAAGGATGACATACTTGGGCTAGGGTGGACGATGTGGACTACCTTGTTGAAGACAACGTAATGGATGATTTTGCTTATCATCGGAAGTGGATGGGACCCATGGTAGGATGGCACAACGGCGGTGCAAGATGGGAATAAAAGGCAGATGCTGGGAATGATTCTAGTAACTGGGGAGAAACCCAACAGTAGAGAGTGAGCCCACTGTTTGGAAAGGTTATAACATAACTGAGGAAACCGAGAGCACAAGAATCCCTAAGGAGGAACTTCTAGAATAAGCCGCACGAAATCCTCATGGAGTAGATAGTCAAATAGCTCAATCAAGATACTACAATGATAGATCTTCCGGCTAGGTGTGTCGGCCAGAACATCAACCTTGTCGGGGCCTACATGATAGGTCTTGGAAAAGTTCCAACCATCATATCTTCCTGAGATTCAGATCTGGTTGGTAACAGGATATTTTAGACAACATGTCTGGAAAAGAAAGTTTGCAACACAAACCAACGAGATGACGTTGCGAGATTCTCGGGAAATGGACTATGGTAGTAAGCTCCAAAACATGAGCGGGCTTTGCTACACACATGTGAACATGTTATCCCAGACAAGCATGACCACATAGTAGTCTTATAATAAAACACCACCGAGTCCTGGTTGGGAACCATCATTGCAGAGAGCGAAGTCCTAGCATAAGTCAGGATTAGCTCTTAAGAAGGAACTTCTTCTCCTTGAACAAGTCAATCAGTGGCTTGGTGTGCTAGGAACACATATAGAATGGAGGCGGCCAACCTATCAAACCATAGAGTACTTCGCACATATGTGTGACTAACTTGGGATGATTCCAGAGGAAGCAAAAACAATCTTTCTCGGATCCATGGCGACAACTTACATCAAATGCACATGAATTAAAGAAAGTCACTTCTTTCATCCAAGCATATCCTTCATGAGATAGTACGAAGAAAATGCTAGCACAAGTTTCCAACTCTAGCTTAATGTTCAACACTAGTCATGGAGAAGATAAGAATGTTGTCGATGAGCTCAGCAACAATTCATCCAGGTTTCCATATAAATGGAATTCCACAATTATGTGAACAAGGTGATAGCATTGGTCAGACCAAAAGATGTAATGGTGTATTCTCGAGGGATCAACCACGAGTAAGACAACATTACGAATATCGTTGGTTCTGATTTGATTTGAAGATAGCCCATACTCCAATCAAAGTTTGGACAAGACAATAGATCCAATAACTGATCACGAGGACCAATCGATGAAGATATCATCTTTCTTCAACACACACACACACACAAGGATAACCCTTTGAAAATGAACTAAGTGGGACAAGCTTTCATCTTCCAACTCTCCAAGTTATTGTTTAGCTTGTCGAACTAGTTCACGGGTATCCAACACGGAATCTTGGAGAATGGGTGGTTTAGAGGAAAACCAACATGATCACGAGCTCAACATAACAGTCAGGGGAAAACCTGGTAATACTTCCGAGAAGACATTCGGAAAATCACGAACCACCGAAATGTTATTAAGCTCGGGAGCAATCTTGCTTTTCAGGGCAAGACGATATGATCAAATAGGCAAGGATTGACACTATCCTTACTCATTGATCAAAAAGTGCACCGGAAATAAGGACCAGGTAGCACGATCAACCTTAGGGTGATGATTCAATAATCAACACGCTAAGGATAAGATTATTGTCCATTAACTACGAAGCAACACAGTTGCTAGGAGTATTGATTTCACACATCACGATTCACTTGTCGGCATTCCGGTTGCGACAACACGGAACCGAGGAATGAATAATGATGGCAAGAAGTATCACTACGTCAAGAATTCATGAGAAATGGTGCAATTCTCATGACAATCCTGACATAAAGGGGGTAACACTTCGAGGTAGAACAGAACAAAAGCTGGATTAGCATTTGATCTGCGGAATACAACTGCTTTGACCCAATCCTAGAAATGGATAAGGTACCGGAGTTGGTTTCTCCTAGTCATTCCAGAACAGAATGGCTTGACGGACCACAAGAATAATGGGCATCGATGAACACGAGTGCACGACTACTCCTGATTATCAATTGATAGACGGGGATCAGAATACAACTAAAGAGGGACAACTCAAGGAACATATAATTTTCTGAGTTGTGGATGCATAGGTTAGTATGTCGAATCAAGTTCAACAGGTTTCTTCCGGATAACCCATGCAGAAAAGTAGAACTGGCAGAGTCACAACATAGAATCGAGAACTCATCAAGAGCACTCTGGTTGTGATCTTTTGGTTCAACGAGGAGCTTCTGCCATAAGTAGTTCATGGTATTAGGAAGAAGGAGATACCACGGACCTAGAGGACTATCGCAAAGTTACTAATATCCTAAAGGAACGAGCAAACACTATCAACAGGAGGTAAGTAGGGTGAATCTCAGGTTCTAGAACTCAGGAAAGAATACCTACTAACTAATAGCATCACGAGATGCTTTCGAGAATGGTGGCCAGAATCATCGCACTGGGGATACAAAGTATTGCTAGATTGCTAGGTGACTCCCCAAGACACCTAGGGTCATAATAATAGCTCCAACATATATGTCGAGGAAATATAGTACCTCAACTCACCAATTAGTGTGGTTGAATTGGCCCAAAGGGACATCGGGAACGAACCTGGGATGACTCGGACAGCATAACGGCTGTAAATGCTCAAAATGATTTGAGAGATCCTGCAAAATGGTGGCATAACTGTCGGTGTGAAAACCGGCGGATCTCGGGTAGGGGGTCCCGAACTGTGCGTCTAGGATCGATGGTAACAGGAGACGGGGGACACAATGTTTACCCAGGTTCGGGCCCTCTCTATGGAGGTAATATCCTACTTCCTGCTTGATTAATCTTGATGAATATGAGTGTTACAAGAGTTGATCTACCACGAGATCGTAATGGCTAAACCCTAGAAGTCTAGCCTATGAGTATATGGTAATGAGTCTGTCCTATCCGTACTATGCTCTCCGGTTTATATAGACACCGGAGAGATCTAGGGTTACACGGGGTCGGTTATATAGGAGGGAATCTTCATAAACGGTCGCCTAGCTTGCCTTCCACGCCAAGTAGAGTCCAATCCGGACACGGGTATTGTCTTCATATCCCATCAGTCCGGCCAATGGATAACAGTCCGGACGCCCGAGGACCCCTTAGTCCCGGACTCCCTCAGTAGCCCCCGAACCAGGCTTCAATGACGAGGTGTTCGGCGTTTCGGATTGTCTTCGGCATTGCAAGGCGGGTTCACCTTTTCCAAGTAATGTATTCAGCCGCCGACTCAATATTGTTCTCCTCGGCTTTTGCGCATTAATAACTTCATCTTCCACGTGTCGAGCGAATGCAGAAGGTCAGGGAATTTTTTGCGAATAACACCCCATCCATACAAGGGCGCGCCTATTAAAGATACTGGATCTTAGATCCATGCGACACCACTCCGAGAAAATCCCCGGAGACTGTTAGGAGAAACGATTCCAACATGGCCTACATTCCCAGCTCCTCCTCCCGTTCCATCCCAAAGAAAAGCGAGTGGGAGAAGTGCTCCGTGTCTCACAGCCAGTTAGCAAAGTTGCAAACACAGGGATTTCTTCCTCCTGCGGATCTGGTCCCTGTTCGAGCAGGGCTGGTTTCCTTCAATGGCGTGACCCATGCGGAGGATTCCCCCAATCCATCGGGGGGGAGCGAGTGTGCCTCGTCCCTTATCTGATAAGAGGCGTCGGATTTCTAGTCCATCCGTTCCTCCGAGGGCTTCTGGAATATTATGGCCTCCAGCTGCACAACTTTACTCCTGCCTCTATCCTGCACATCGCAGGTTATGTTGCTTTATGCGAGCTATTTCTGGGTGTTGAAGCCCATTTTGAACTGTGGAGAAAATTGTTCTGTCTTGTCCCGCGCAATCATGCGGGGTCAATATTTGAAGTGGGCGGAGCCGAAGTGTGGTGCATCGCCGATACCGGATACTTGTCCGGCACACCAAGGAAGGCATCTGAAGAATGGCCTTCTGAATGGTTCTACATCGAGGACGTTGCGCTTCCCGACCCAGTTCGCAAGGGTTTCCCTGAGTTTGCAAGCGTTCCGCTAAAGAAACGCCATAGTTGGCGCCCCCAGAGCCTTGAGGAGGATGACAGTGCGGAGGTTCGTCAACTCCTGGGTGAGATAAAGACGCTCGCCCAGTCCGGATTAACAATGGTTGAGGTAATGGCGACCTCCATAGCGCGAGGGGTTCAGCCACTTCAATATAGAGGGCTCCCAATGTGGCACTACAATGGGGAGGACGACGCCTCCCGCTGCGGTCGGAAAGGTCCGGGCACCCCCGCTGCTCTGGCCAAAATACCGGCCGAGCTGTTTAAAGGGGAGGAAGAGGAATTTCTTCGCATCAATCGCAGAGAGGGATATTCTATGTATAATCCTCCCAGTTGGGTAAGCCCCAATCCTTCTGTTTTACTCATTCCGCTTCCCGGACTACCTTTGATAAATTTCTAACCCGCTTGTAACAGCATTGGCGAAAAATCACCGAGGGGTTTCATAGCCCCGCTCCACAGCCTGAGAATCACAACCGGGAGCTGGATCCTGGGTTCGAAGAAGATCCGGATATATTCATGGTACTCGCGGAAGGGGTGTTTTACCAGGCGAGCTACGACGACACGGAAGTGGCCATCATCACCGATTACCCTGGTCTTCTTCCTGCTTCCCACGTAAGTCGTCAAGAAAATCCTCACTTGAAAGAACTTCCTCACATTGCCTCACCCATCGCACTGTCTCGTGCTTCCCAGGGGAGGCGTTCGGCGCGCCATGTTACTCCAGGGACGGCTCCGAAGAGAGCGGCTCCGGCGCCGAGCAAGGCTTTCAAAAGGAAGGTCGGTGAACGCGCGACCGGTCCCTCGTCGAAGAGGTAAGGATTTGTAGGTATAGTTTAATAGTCACATCCAACTGCAACTTATACGTTTGTTCGATACCAGGAAAAGGTTCACCGGACTAAGTCCGAGGGTCCGGCCGGCCGTATTCCCAGCGCCCGGGATGTAGACCCTGTTGGAGAGGCGGGAGCCGACGTAGGAACAGTGCCGGACTGTCCTTCGGCCGAGGGTTCGGAGAGTGTGTCCGTTACCAACTCGGAAGTGGAGAGCACCATGAATCATCGGCGATGCAGGGCAGTTTTACGAGGCCCTGAGTTCTTGGAAGATGCATTCAATGCCTTTAGCTCGGCTGATGCGTACATCCGAACTGCTCGAAATGGGCTTAGTAGAGCCACAAGGCAGTATTTAACAGATGTGCGGGTAAGTTTTCTTGGTCCGAATAGGATAGCCGTATGCCAGTAGCCCCCGGGACTGGAAGCAGTTGGTACAACTGATTTAAGGACCGTTGTATGACCAGGTTCTTACAGAGAAGAACAACCTACTATCCCAAGAGCTGGAACGATGTCGCGCAGCTAAATGCTGCTACCGCCGAACTGAAAAAGTCCAAGAAGGCGTCAGCTGGTAATGTTTCCCTCCATCGAGAAAATACAATTATATGCTTTGAATGCTAACAGTCTTGCCTATACCATGACGCAATTTGTCAGGGGGACTCAAGGAAGCGTTGGAAGTCGCGCAAGCGAATGAGCAGGAAGCCAAGAGGCTACAAGCTACGGGCGATTGTGTGCTGAAGCAGGTCATTGTTGAGAGAAACCAGCTCGAAAGCTGCAAGATCCAGCTAGACGAGGAGCTGAAGGATGTGCGAGCCCAGCTAGCCGATTCTGTGAAGGAGAACAAGAAGCTGCGGGGCGGCATATTCAGTATGTGTCTTAACTATTTTTAAAGTAGTTCGGAGATAGGTGGAACTGATATAGTTATGATTGCAGGTATATTAACGGGCCGTCCTGAAGAGGAGGTGTCCGGATCAGCGAGTGATCTGCTGCAAAGACTGTCGCAAGTGCATGAGCATGCTCGGCTGGCCATGCGGAGTGTTGTCAAGGCTCTATGGCCATCCGCCTCCCCTCCAGGGAGTATGGAGGAGCTTATAGAGCTCTTCAAAGGAGCGCAGCGACGAATCCGGCTATGGAAGATATCGGCCTGCCGAGAGGGTGCGCGAGAGGCTTGGGCCATGGTGAAAACTTGGTATACCAAGCTTGATCCCAATCACATGGCTCGGGTCAGACCGCTAGGGTCTAATGGGGAAGAAATTCCCGTTAGTTTAATATATGACCAAGTAGAGGTGGCCGCCAAATATTCCCAACAGGATTGTAAGTTAGATTGCCTGTTAGATGGTATAGAGGCAGAAGTGTTTGAGTCCAAGTGACTATGTACTTTCCTCACCATGTGGAATTCTAGCTGAATTGTATATCATTTGTCATGGCAGACCTTTTCGCTTCAACCTCCAGACCCGAAGGCGCGGAGTGTTTCCGAATACAGTCACGGCCGAATAGGCCGAGGTATGCGTGGAAATCTAAGCGTAGGGGTCATAGTTGCTTGAACAAACAAGTTGTATCCGGCTAGTTATGTTATATTACATTGAGATTGTAAGAAACATCTTCCAGGGAGAATAGTTCAGTTAAGGGTTCCTTTCCCTGGGTGTGCATGCATTAGTAGACATGTCCGAATTTTGATGCGAAAATCACAGCGTGTATAGCTTCTGGGGGTTCACAATAGAGTGAGTGCAAAAAATATTTTTCATCCACCGACCGAATATTCCCTTAAGAACGCTAGCTTTCAGCTTCGCCTAGTCTGAGGTACACATCCGGATGACCCGGCAGTAACAATCGCAGAGGTGCTCCCTTTACCACCTAGCTGAACAATCAGGAACGTAGGGGTAAGCACAGGAGCCAGGCAACCCAGCTTGGCCAAAACTTAAGTCATATCGATGCATATAATGGTGAAGAAAAGACATACAGGAAAACACGCATGTGTGGTGAGCTTGATGCTCGGAAAATAATATTAACAAGCTTCTGTTAAAGAAGCCCCATGTATAATGGGCGTACGTATGTAAAAATGTGTACGTCAGCCGTATTCGGTCAAGCCGAATGAGTGTTGTGAAGCGAAAAAATTATGTAAAAGGTAGAAAGGGTAATGGAGATTATAGGGGAGAAGGAGACTAACAAAGAGTTCGGCGCTAGGCATAGAACCTTCGGAGTCTGGCCGCGTTCCAGGGGTTCGGCTCTAGGCGATTGTCTGATGCGTCACGAAGACGGTACGCTCCTCCGGTGAGAACTTCGTCGATTATGAAGGGACCCTCCCATTTGGGCTTGAGTTTGTCCTTTTTCTTCTCTGGCAAGCGTAGAACGAGTTTGAAGGAAATATGCCCTAGAGGCAATAATAAAGTATTATTTATTTCCTTATATCATGATAAATGTTTATTATTCATGCTAGAATTGTATTAACCGGAAACATAATACATGTGTGAATACATAGACAAACAGAGTGTCACTAGTATGCCTCTACTTGACTAGCTCATTAATCAAAGATGGCTATGTTTCCTAGCCATAGACATGAGTTGTCATTTGATTAACGGGATCACTTCATTAGGAGAATGACGTGATTTACTTGACCCATTCCGTTAGCTTAGCACCCGATCGTTTAGTATGTTGCTATTGCTTTCTTCATGACTTATACATGTTCCTATGACTATGAGATTATGCAACTCCCGTTTACCGGAGGAACACTTTGTGTGCTACCAAACGTCACAACGTAACTGGGTGATTATAAAGGTACTCTACAGGTGTCTCCAAAGGTACTTGTTGGGTTGGCATATTTCGAGATTAAGATTTGTCACTCCGATTGTCGGAGAGGTATCTCTGGGCCCACTCGGTAATGCACATCACTATAAGCCTTGCAAGCATTGTAACTAATGAGTTAGTTGCGGGATGATGTATTACGGAACGAGTAAAGAGACTTGCCGGTAACGAGATTGAACTAGGTATTGAGATACCGACGATCGAATCTCGGGCAAGTAACGTACCGATGACAAAGGGAACAACGTATGTTGTTATGCGGTCTGACCGATAAAGATCTTCGTAGAATATGTGGGAACCAATATGAGCATCCAGGTTCCGCTATTGGTTATTGACCGGAGAGGTGTCTCGGTCATGTCTACATAGTTCTCGAACCCGTAGGGTCCGCACACTTAAAGTTACGATGATAGTTTTATTATGAGTTTATATGTTTTGATGTACCGAAGGTTGTTCGGAGTTCCGGATATGATCACGGACATGACGAGGAGTCTCGAAATGGTCGAGACATAAAGATTGATATATTGGACGACTATATTCAGACACCAGAAGTGTTCCGGAGAAGTTTCGGATAAAACCAGAGTGCGGGAGGGGTTACCGGAACCCCCCGGGGAAGTATTGGGCCTTAGTGGGCCTGAGGGGATAGAGAGGGCAGCAGCCCAGGAGGTGGCGCGCCCCCTCCCATGAGGAGTCCGAATTGGACTAGGGGAGGGGGGCGCGGCCCCTCTTTCCCTCTCCCTCTCCCTCTCTTTCCTTCCCCCTTCTCTCTTCCTAGTTGGACTAGGAAAGGGGAGTCCTACTCCTACTAGGAGGAGGACTCCCCCCCTCCTTGGCGCGCCCCAAGGGCCAGCCGGCCTCCGCCCTTGCTCCTTTATATACGGGGGCAGGGGGGCACCTCTGGACACACAATTGATATACGATATTTTAGCCGTGTGCGGTGCCCCCCTCCACCATATTACACCTCGATAATATCGTAGCGGAGCTTAGGCGAAGCCCTGCATCGGTAGAACATCATCATCGTCACCACGCCATCGTGCTGACGAAACTCTCCCTCAACACTCGGCTGGATCGGAGTTCGAGGGACGTCATCGAGCTGAACGTGTGCTGAACTCGGAGGTGCCGTGCGTTCGGTACTTGATCGGTCGGATCGTGAAGACGTACGACTACATCAACCGCGTTGTGTTAACGCTTCCGCTTTCGGTCTACGAGGGTACGTGGACAACACTGTCCCCTCTCGTTGCTATGCATCACCATGATCTTGCGTGTGCGTAGGATTTTTTTTGAAATTACTACGTTCCCCAACAGTGGCATCCGAGCCTGGTTTTATGCGTTGATGCTATGCACGAGTAGAACACAAGTGAGTTGTGGGCGATATAAGTCATACTGCTTACCAGCATGTCATACTTTGGCTCAGCGGTATTGTGAGATGAAGCGGCCCGGACCGACATTACGCGTACACTTACGCGAGACTGGTTTCACCATTGCGAGCACTCGTTGCTTAAAGGTGACTGGCGGGTGTCTGTCTCTCTCACTTTAGTTGAACCGAGTGTGGCTACGCCCGGTCCTTGCGAAGGTTAAAACAACACCAACTTGACAAACTATCGTTGTGGTTTTGATGCGTAGGTAAGAACAGTTCTTGCTAAGCCCGTAGCAGCCACGTAAAACTTGCAACAACAAAGTAGAGGACGTCTAACTTGTTTTTGCAGGGCATGTTGTGATGTGATATGGTCAAGACATGATGCTATATTTTATTGTAAGAGATGATCATGTTTTGTAACCGAGTTATTGGCAACTGGCAGGAGCCATATGGTTGTCGCTTTATTGTATGAAATGCAATCGCCATGTAATTGTTTTACTTTATCACTAAGCGGTAGCGATAGTCGTAAAAGCAATAGTTGGCGAGACAACAACGATGCTACGATGGAGATCAAGGTGTCGCGCCGGTGACGATGGTGATCATGACGGTGCTTCGGAGATGGAGATCACAAGCACTAGATGATGATGGCCATATCATATCACTTATATTGATTGCATGTGATGTTTATCTTTTATGCATCTTATCTTGCTTTGATTGACGGTAGCATTATAAGATGATCTCTCACTAAAATTTCAAGATAAATGTGTTCTCCCTAAGTATGCACCGTTGCGAAAGTTCTTCGTGCTGAGACACCACGTGATGATCGGGTGTGATTGGCTCTACGTTCAAATACAACGGGTGCAAAACAGTTGCACACGCGGAATACTCAGGTTAAACTTGACGAGCCTAGCATATGAAGATATGGCCTCGGAACACGGAGACCGAAAGGTCGAGCGTGAATCATATAGTGGATATGATCAACATAGTGATGTTCACCGTTGAAACTACTCCATCTCACGTGATGATCGGACATGGTTTAGTTGATATGGATCACGTGATCACTTAGAGGATTAGAGGGATGTTTATCTAAGTGGGAGTTCTTAAGTAATTTGATTAATTGAACTTAAATTTATCATGAACTTAGTCCTGATAGTATTTTGCAAATTATGTTGTAGATCAATAGCTCGCGCTGTTGCTTCCCTGTGTTTATTTTTTTGATATGTTCCTAGAGAAAAATTATGTTGAAAGATGTTAGTAGCAATGATGCGGATTGGATCCGTGATCTGAGGATTATCCTCATTGCTGCACAGAAGAATTATGTCCTTGATGCACCGCTAGGTGACAGACCTATTGCAGGAGCAGATGCAGACGTTATGAACGTTTGGCTAGCTCAATATGATGACTACTTGATAGTTTAGTGCACCATGCTTAACGGCTTAGAATCGGGACTTCAAAGACGTTTTGAACGTCATGGACCATATGAGATGTTCCAGGAGTTGAAGTTAATATTTCAAGCAAATACCCGAGTTGAGAGATATGAAGTCTCCAACAAGTTCTATAGCTAAAAGATGGAGGAGAATAGCTCAAGCAGTGAGCATGTGCTCAGATTGTCTGGGTACTACAATCGCTTGAATCAAGTGGGAGTTAATCTTCCAGATAAAATAGTGATTGACAGAATTCTCTAGTCACCATCACCAAGTTAGTAGAACTTCGTGATGAACTATAGTATGCAAGGGATGACGAAAGTAATTCCCGAGCTCTTCGTGATGCTGAAATCGACGAAGGTAGAAATCAAGAAAAACATCAAGTGTTGATGGTTGACGAGACCACTAGTTTCAATAAAAGGGCAAAGGGAAGAAGGGGAACTTCAAGAAGAACGGCAAGCAAGTTGCTGCTCAAGTGAAGAAGCCTAAGTCTGGTCCTAAACCTAAGACTAAGTGCTTCTACTGCAAAGGGACTGGTCACTGGAAGCGGAACTACCCCAACTATTTGGTGGATAAGAAGGATGGCAAAGTGAACAAAGGTATATTGGATATACATGTTATTGATGTGTACTTTACTAGTGTTTATAGCAACCCCTCGGTATTTGATACTGGTTCAGTTGCTAAGAGTAGTAACTCGAAACGGGAGTTGCAGAATAAACAGAGACTAGTAAAAGGCGAGGTGACGATGTGTGTTGGAAGTAGTTCCAAGATTGATATGATCATCATCGCACACTCCCTATACTTTCGGGATTAGTGTTGAAACTAAATAAGTGTTATTTGGTGTTTGCGTTGAGCATGAATATGATTTGATCATGTTTGTTGCAATACGGTTATTCATTTAAATTAGAGAATAATTGTTGTTCTGTTTACATGAATAAAACCTTCTATGGTCATACACCCAATAAAATGGTTTGTTGGATCTCGATCGTAGTGATACACATATTCATAATAATGAAGCCAAAAGATGCAAAGTTAATAATGATAGTGGAACTTATTTGTGGCACTGCCGTTTAGTTCATATTGGTGTAAAGCGCATGAAGAAACTCCATACTGATGGGAGTTTGGAATCACTTGATTATGAATCACTTGATGCTTGCGAACCGTGCCTCATGGGCAAGATGACTAAAACGCCGTTCTCCGGAACTATGGAGAGAGCAACAGATTTGTTTGAAATCATACATACAGATGTATGTGGTCCGATGAATATTGAGGCTCGTAGCAGGTATCATTATTTTCTGACCTTCACAGATGATTTGAGCAGATATGGGTATATCTACTTAATGAAACAGAAGTCTGAAACATTTGAAAAGTTCATATAATTTCAGAGTGAAGCGGAAAATCATCGTAACAAGAAAATAAAGTTTCTACGATCTGATCGTGGAGAAGTGTATTTGAGTTACGAGTTTGGCCTTCAGTTAAAACAATGTGAAATAGTTTCACTACTCACGCCACCTGGAACACCACGGTGTAATGGTGTGTCCGAACATCGTAACCGTACTTTATTAGATATGGTGCGATATATGATGTCTCTTACCGATCTACCACTATCGTTTTGGGGTTATGCATTAGAGACAGCTGCATTCACGTTAAATAGGGTACCATCAAAATCCGTTGAGACGACGCCTTATGAACTATGGTTTGGCAAGAAACCAAAGTTGTCGTATCTTAAAGTTTGGGGTTGCGATGCTTATGTGAAGAAACTTCAACCTGATAAGCTCGAACCTAAATCGGAGAAATGTGTCTTCATAGGATACCCAAAGGAGACTGTTGGGTACACCTTCTATCACAGATCCGAAGGCAAGATATTCGTTGCTAAGAATGGATCCTTTCTAGAGAAGGAGTTTCTCTCGAAAGAAGTGTGTGGGAGGAAAGTAGAACTTGATGAGGTAACTGTACCTGCTCCCTTATTGGAAAGTAGTTCATCACAGAAATCTGTTCTTGTGACTCCTACACCAATTAGTGAGGAAGTTAATGATGATGATCATGTAACTTCAGATCAAGTTACTACCAAACCTCGTAGGTAAACCAGCGTGAGATCCACACCAGAGTGGTATGGTAATCCTGTTCTGGAGGTCATGTTATTTGACCATGACGAACCTACGAACTATGAGGAAGCGATGATGAGCCCAGATTCCGCGAAATGGCCTAAGGCCATGAAATCTGAGATAAGATCCATATATGAGAACAAAGTATGGACTTTGATTGACTTGCCCAATGATCGGCGAGCCATTGAGATTAAATGGATCTTCAAGAGGAAGACAAACAGTGATAGTAGTGTTACTGTCTACAAAGCTAGAATTGTCGCAAAAAGGTTTTCGACAAGTTCAAGGTGTTGACTACGATGAGAGTTTCTCACTCGTATCTATGCTTAAGTCCGTCCGAATCATGTTAGCAATTGCCGCATTTTATGAAATCTGGCAAATGGATAAACAAAACTGCATTCCTTAATGGATTTATTAAAGAAGAGTTGTATATGATGCAACCAGAAGGTTTTGTCAATCCAAAAGGTGCTAACAAAATATGCAAGCTCCAGCGATCCATCTATGGACTGGTGCAAGTATCTCGGAGTTGGAATATACGCTTTGATAAGTTGATCAAAGGATATAGTTTTATACAGACTTGCAGTGAAGCCTGTATTTACAAGAAAGTGAGTGGGAGCACTACAGCATTCTGATAAGTATATGTGAATGACATATTGTTGATCGGAAATAATGTAGAATTATTCTGCAAAGCATAAAGGAGTGTTTGAAAGGAGTTTTTTTCAAAGAAAGACCTCGGTGAAGCTGCTTACATATTGAGCATCAAGATCTATAGAGATAGATCAAGACGCTTGATAAGTTTTTTCAATGAGTACATACCTTAACAAGATTTTGAAGTAGTTCAAAATAGAACAGTCAAAGAAAGAGTTCTTGCCTGTGTTACAAGGTGTGAAATTGAGTAAGACTCAAAGCCCGACCACGGCAGAAGATAGAAAGAGAATGAAAGTCATTCCCTATGCCTTGGCCATAGGTTCTATAAAGTATGCCATGCTCTGTACCAGATCTATTGTATACCCTACACTCAAGGGAGTACAATAATGATCTAGGAGTAGATCACTGGACAGCGGTCAAAATTATCCTTAGTGGAATAAGGATATGTTTCTCGATTATGGAAGTGACAAAAGGTTCGTCGTAAAGGGTTACGTCGATGCAAGTTTTGACACAAATCTAGATGACTCTAAGTCTCGACCTAGATACATATTGAAAGTGGGAGCAATTAGCTAGAGTAGCTCCGTGCAGAGCATTGTAGACATAGAAATTTGCAAAATACTTACGGATCCGAATGTGACAGACCCGTTGACTAAAATTATCTCACAAGCAAAACATGATCACACCTTAGTACTCTTTGGGTGTTAATCACATAGCGATGTGAACTAGATTACTGACTCTAGGAAACCCTTTGGGTGTTGGTCACATGACGATGTGAACTATGGGTGTTAATCACATGGTGATGTGAACTATTGATGTTAAATCACATGGCGATGTGAACTAGATTATTGACTCTAGTGCAAGTGGGAGACTGAAGGAAATATGCCCTAGAGGCAATAATAAAGTATTATTTATTTCCTTATATCATGATAAATGTTTATTATTCATGCTAGAATTGTATTAACCGGAAACATAATACATGTGTGAATACATAGACAAACAGAGTGTCACTAGTATGCCTCTACTTGACTAGCTCGTTAATCAAAGATGGCTATGTTTCCTAGCCATAGACATGAGTTGTCATTTGATTAACGGGATCACTTCATTAGGAGAATGACGTGATTGACTTGACCCATTCCGTTAGCTTAGCACCCGATCGTTTAGTATGTTGCTATTGCTTTCTTCATGACTTATACATGTTCCTATGACTATGAGATTATGCAACTCCCGTTTACCGGAGGAACACTTTGTGTGCTACCAAACGTCACAATGTAACTGGGTGATTATAAAGGTACTCTACAGGTGTCTCCAAAGGTACTTGTTGGGTTGGCGTATTTCAAGATTAGGATTTGTCACTCTGATTGTCGGAGAGGTATCTCTGGGCCCACTCGGTAATGCACATCACTATAAGCCTTGCAAGCATTGTAACTAATGAGTTAGTTGCGGGATGATGTATTACGGAACGAGTAAAGAGACTTGCCGGTAACGAGATTGAACTAGGTATTGAGATACCGACGATCGAATCTCGGGCAAGTAACATACCGATGACAAAGGGAACAACGTATGTTGTTATGCGGTCTGACCGATAAAGATCTTCGTAGAATATGTGGGAACCAATATGAGCATCCAGGTTCCGCTATTGGTTATTGACCGGAGAGGTGTCTCGGTCATGTCTACATAGTTCTCGAACCCGTAGGGTCCGCACGCTTAAAGTTACGATGACAGTTTTATTATGAGTTTATATGTTTTGATGTACCGAAGGTTGTTCGGAGTTCCGGATATGATCACGGACATGACGAGGAGTCTTGAAATGGTCGAGACATAAAGATTGATATATTGGACGACTATATTCGGACATCGGAAGTGTTCCGGAGAAGTTTCGGATAAAACCGGAGGCCGGAGGGGTTACTGGAACCCCCCGGGGAAGTATTGGGCCTTAGTGGGCCTGAGGGGAGAGAGAGGGCAGCAGCCCAAGAGGTGGCGCGCCTCCTCCCATGAGGAGTCCGAATTGGACTAGGGGAGGGGGCGCGGCCCCTCTTTCCCTCTCCCTCTCCCTCTCTTTCCTTCCCCCTTCTCTCTTCCTAGTTGGACTAGGAAAGGGGAGTCCTACTCGTACTAGGAGGAGGACTCCCCCCCTCCTTGGCGCGCCCCAAGGGCCAGCCGGCCTCCCCCCTTGCTCCTTTATATACGGGGGCAGGGGGCACCTCTGGACACACAATTGATATACGATATTTTAGCCGTGTGCGGTGCCCCCCTCCACCATATTACACCTCGATAATATCATAGCGGAGCTTAGGCGAAGCCCTGCGTCGGTAGAACATCATCATCGTCACCACGCCGTCATGCTGACAAAACTCTCCCTCAACACTCGGCTGGATCGGAGTTCGAGGGACGTCATCGAGCTGAACGTGTGCTGAACTCGGAGGTGCCGTGCGTTCGGTACTTGATCGGTCGGATCGTGAAGACGTACGACTACATCAACCGCGTTGTGTTAACGCTTCCGCTTTCGGTCTACGAGGGTACGTGGACAACACTGTCCCCTCTCGTTGCTATGCATCACCATGATCTTGGGTGTGCGTAGGAATTTTTTTGAAATTACTACGTTCCCCAACAGAGTTTGCCAACATTGTAAGTCTTTGCCCGTACTTCTCTGCTTTGATATCTTTGAGCCTGTTGTTGATAAAATGCTGAACGGGCTTTGGCGACGTCGCGCTCCTCCTCCAGGGCATCTAGGCTGTCCTGCCGATCCAACTCGGCCTCTTTCTCTTCGTACGTACGCACTCGAGGTGAGTCATGTATAATATCGCAGGGCAATACAGCCTCTGCGCCGTACACCATGAAGAAAGGTGTGTATCCGGTACTACGGTTGGGCGTGGTCCGCAACCCCTAGAGTATGGAGTCGAGCTCCTCGACCCAGTGTGTGTCTGATTCTTTCAAAGACCGTACTAGTCTGGGTTTGATGCCGCTCATAATAAGATCATTAGCTTGCTCGACTTGACCGTTTGTTTGCGGGTAGTAGACAGAGGCGTAATCGAGCTTAATGCCCAGATTAGCACACCAGGTTTTCACCTCATCAGCTGTGAAATTCGAACCATTATCGGTGATGATGCTGTGCGGTACGCCATAACGGTGTACCACATCGGCTATAAATGCAATCACCGGTCCGGATTCGGCCGTTTTAACTGGTCTAGCCTCTATCCACTTGGTGAATTTATCCACCATGACCAGCAGATATTTTTTCTTATGGCTTCGCCCTTTAAGGGGTCCGACCATGTCCAAGCCCCAGACCGCAAAGGGCCATGTAATGGGGATTGTTTGGAGGGCGGTAGGGGGCATATGGCTTTGGTTGGCAAAGAGTTGGCATCCTATGCAACGTTGGATGAGGTCCTGTGCGTCTGCTCGGGCCGTAGGCCAATAAAATCCTGTGCGGAAGGCCTTGCTGACAAGTGCCCGGGCTGCGGCATGGTGCCCGCCGAGACCGGCATAGATTTCTGCCAAGAGTTGCCGCCCTTCCTCCTCAGAGATACACCTTTGAAGGACTTCGGTAGTGCTTTTCTTGTAGAGCTCTCCGTCGTGAACTTTGTAGGCCTTCGAGCGCCGGCTGATGCGGCGAGCCTCATTCTGATCTTCCGGGAGCTCCTTCCTATTAAGGTAGGCCAAGAATGGTTCGGTCCACGGGGCAATTACTGCCATGATGAGGTGGGCCGATGGTGTTATTTTGGTGGCTGAGCCTCCGATGATATCGGCGTGTTCGCCATCTATGTTTGTGTTCGAAACGGGACTGTCGTTGCTGTCTCCCCCTTGCCACACCACGGATGGCTTAAAGAGCCTTTCGAGGAAGATGTTAGGTGAGACGGGGTCACGCTTAGCGCCGATGCGAGCAAGGACGTCTGCCGCCTGGTTACTTTCACGGGCGATGTGATGAAATTCGAGTCCCTCGAACCGAGCCAACATCTTCAAGACGACATTGCAATAAGCTGCCATCTTTGGATCTTTGGCATCAAAGTCTCCATTAATTTGGGATATTGCGAGGTTTGAGTCCCCGCGCACCTCCAGGCGTTGTATGCCCATTGATACGGCCATCCGGAGGCCATGTAGCAAGGCCTCGTATTCGGCTGCGTTGTCGGAGTCTGTGTATTATATTTGGAGTACGTACTGGACGATATCTCCTATGGGGGAAGTTAATACGACGCCCGCCCTAGCCCTGCCAACATCTTGGAGCCGTCAAAATGCATAACCCAGTTGGAATACGCGTCGTACTCTTTAGGGAGTTCGGCTTCTGTCCATTCGGCGACGAAGTCAGCCAGTACCTGGGATTTGATGGCTCGACATGGGTTGTACGTGATGTCGAATGGCAGGAGCTCAATGGCCCATTTGGCAATCTGACCCGTTGCGTCCCGGTTGTTAATTATATCATTGAGGGGCACTTCAGAGGCCACCATGATCGAACACTCCTGAAAGTAGTGTCGTAACTTTCGAGATGCCATGAAGACTGCATATGCTATCTTTTGATAGTGAGGGTACCGAGATTTGCTTGGTGTGAGGACGGTGGATACGTAGTATACCGGCTTTTGGAATGGAAATTTGTGTCCGTCCCGCTCTCGCTCGACGAAGAGTACGGCGCTCACCACCTGGTGTGTTGCCGATATGTATAAGAGCATTGTTTCGCCGACGTTTGGCGCGGCCAGGATTGGGTTGCTTGCCAGTAGGGCTTTTATTTCTTCCAGTCCGGCCGTCGCCGCCTCTGTCCATTCGTAGTTATCGGTGCGCTGTAGAAGGCGGTAGAGCGGCAGCGCCTTTTCTCCCAACCTGGAGATAAAGCGGCTTAAAGTTGCCATGCACCCAGCGAGTTTTTGGACCTGTTTGAGTTCGATTGGCGTTGCCAGTTGTGACAGAGCTCGGATTTTGGCTGGATTTGCTTCAGTTCCTCTGTTGGAAATGATGAAGCCCAGTAGTTTTCCGGCAGGGACGCCGAAGATGCACTTTTCCGGGTTGAGCTTGATGTCGTATGTGCGGAGGTTGTCGAATGTGAGACGCAGGTCGTCTATTAGTGTCTCGACGTGTCTAGTTTTTATGACAACGTCGTCCACTTAAGCCTCCACTGTTTTGCCGATCTGTTTCTCGAGGCATGTTTGGATCATGCGCTGGTAGGTGGCGCCGGCGTTCTTGAGCCCGAAAGGCATGGTATTGAAGCAAAACGGCCCTTATGGCGTAATGAATGCTGTTGCGGCTTGATCGGACTCCTTCATTTTGATTTGATGGTATCCGGAATATGCATCAAGGAAGCACAATGAGTCGTGTCCTGCGGTGGCGTCAATGATTTGATCAATGCGGGGAAGAGGGAAGGGATCCTTAGGGCAGGCCTTGTTAAGGTCTTTGAAGTCGACGCATAGGCGCCAGAATTTATCCTTCTTTGGTACCATTACCAAGTTTGCCAGCCAGTCCGAGTGTTTGATGTCTTTGATGAATCCGGCCTCGATGAGTTTGGCTAGCTCCTCTCCCATAGCCTGTCATTTGGGTTCGGAAAAGCGCCGCAGTGTTTGCTTGACCGGCTTATATCCCTTTAGTATGTTGAGGCTGTGTTCGGCCAACTCGCGCGGGATTCCTGGCATATCGGAAGGGTGCCAGGCGAATATATCCCAGTTTTTGCGCAGGAAGTCTCGTAGTGCGGCGTCGGCTGCAGGGCTGAGTTGCGCTCCGATAGACGCTGTCTTCTTCGGGTCTGTTGGATGGACCTGAATATTTCTTCTGCTAGCTTGAAGGAAGTGGATTTGGGTCGTTTGTCCAGGATCACATCGTCCTTATCCACGGTGGAGCGTAGTGCGGTTAGTTCTTCGGCCGCAAGGGCCTCAGACAATGCCTCGAGGGCCAAGGATGCAGTTTTGTTCTCGGCGCGGAGTGCTATGTCCGGATCGCTGACGAGGGTGATTATTCCATTAGGCCCAGGCATTTTTAGCTTCATATACCCGTAATGAGGTATGGCTTGAAAGCGCATGAAGGCCTCTCGCCCTAACAGGGCGTGGTATCCACTGTTAAAAGGGGCCACCTCGAAAGTTATTTCCTCGGACCGATAATTCTCCTGCGTGCCGAACACCACATCAAGTGTAATTTTTCCCGCACACCGTGCTTCCCGACTGGGAATGATACCTCAAAAGGTTGTGCTGCTTTTCTTGATGCGGCTCCTGTCTATTTCCATCTTGTGGAGCGTGTCCTCGTAAATGAGGTTTAGTCCGCTGTCGCCATCCATGAGGACTTTTGTAAGTCGAAAGCCGTCCACGATGGGACTGAGGACTAATGCAGCTGGCGCTCGGACTGTTCTGTATTTAGGTTCGTCACTGGCGTTAAAGGTTATGGCCGTGTCGTTCCAGGGGTCAATTGTGGCGACCTGGCAAACTTTGGCGAGGTCGCGCAGGGCCCTTTTATGCTTATTGTTTGAAGCGAATGTCTCGAAGACTGTCAAGACTCTATTGTCGTCGTTTGCTGGAGGGTGTTGTTCTGGGGTGTCCTTGGTAAGGATGTCCTCACCGCCCTTGGCCACCTGCCGAAGTATCCAACATGCTCTAAGGCTGTGGGTTGCCACGGTATCCGGCGTCGTGTGTATTTTGCATGGGCCATTGAGCCATCCCTCCAGAACGGTGCCGTGCAGCGTAATGGGTTTATGTTTTTTGACTGTTCGGCTGGGCGTGCCACGAGGGTGCGCCCTTTTCGCCTGTAGGGGGAGTCGGGATGGTTCCCAGCAAGCTGCCTGAGTTTTCCAGGCGCTTTCCATCGCGTTGTACTTTTGTATGATAGTTGCTAAGTCAGGGAACTTTGTTATGCGGCGGCGATTGATGGCGTTAAGTATAGCTTCGTCCGCGTAGTTGTTGCAGAATGCTGCTATCGCGTCTTCATCGCGGCAGTCTTTTACCTTGTTTTTGACAAGGAGGAATCTGGCCCAGAAGTGGTGGACCGTTTCCTGAGACTGTTGTTTGATGCTCCTGAGAGCGTCTATGTTTGGGTGGGTGGGTGGGATTGAATCCGAACCCTGACCCGATTTTGGATCCGGAGTTAGGAGATCTACCGGGCCTGACAGTTCGGGCTCCGGGATATCGACTGATTTTTTAGGCTCGTCATTCGACTCTATGTTCGGAGGAAGAGACATGTCTTTCTGCCGGAAGGTATCCGGCTCTTCAAGATCGGAGATCCGAACATATTTTGTCTTCAATATAGTAGAAGAGTTGCTCCTCTCCTCGACTACCGCTATCTGATGGGTGATCGGTGGAGTTTTAATTTCTCTCTGGTCAGGTTTAAGCCCGACCCGATCGTAGTCTGTAGCGACCCCCAAGGCGGCCATGCGATCCAGGAGTTCGTTCAGTGACGATAACTCCATTGGATCCATGCGGGCGTAGTATTCGGGATCAACGCGGAGGCGATTTTCGATGACTTGAGAGGTCATCGTCGGCTTAAGGGCCGAGCCGGCGGTCATGACAAAGCCACAGAGCCGGAGGGTCTGGCCTGGGGCCAGGGCTCCTCCGGAGATGATATTATCCTTGACAACAAGGCGAGCCATCAACCCTCTTGGGGATGACACAGTGGAACTCTCAATGAAAGCACCAATATCGGTGTCAAAACCGGCAGATCTCGGGTAGGGGGTCCCGAACTGTGCGTCTAGGATCAATGGTAACAGGAGACGGGGGACACACTGTTTACCCAGGTTCCGGCCCTCTCTATGGAGGTAATACCCTACTTCCTGCTTGATTGATCTTGATGAATATGAGTGTTACAAGAGTTGATCTACCACAAGATCGTAAAGGCTAAACCCTAGAAGTCTAGCCTATGAGTATATGGTAATGAGTCTGTCCTATCCGGACTATGCTCTCCGGTTTATATAGACACCGGAGAGATCTAGGGTTACATGGGGTCGGTTACATAGGAGGGAATCTTCATAATCGGTCGCCTAGCTTGCCTTCCACGCCAAGTAGAGTCCAATCCGGACACGGGTATAGTCTTTGGCCTTCATGTCTTCATAGCCCATCAGTCCGGCCCATGGATAACAAGCCGGACGCCCGAGGACCCCTTAGTCCCAGACTCCCTCAATAACCACTTAACATCACAATATCAAAGTTCTGAGATGAACTGTCAACACACAGAAGTAGTAGGAACTGAACTCGGGCTTGAATCCATCAATCCTACGAGTCTACGGATTAGTAACACGTGAACCTGATAGAGAGATGAGATCCTAGTTCTTAACCCACGTAGGAAAGAAGAGGATGACTTAGATCAGAAGGGCATAAGGTAAAGGAGTAAAAAGAGCCTTACGTTCCCTTCCACAATGTCACGACCGGATTTTTGGGACATAAATTCCCAGAAAAACGGTCTGTGTGCTCACCAGCCCTAGGATTACTGTTAGCTGATGAGGTACCAACTTGATACAAGAAATCCAAGCAAGGAACAAAATATGCAGTACAAGACCATTTAGGCCTGGGAGTACAACACTTGGTTTCTAATGGTTGAGGGCGGAAGCGGTTGGAAACATCTGCGTCTATGGGACTCCATTTCCCACAAGAACAGCTGACCAGGATAACTCCTATATTCGCGAGGCTGCAAACGTCAACACGTGGGTTCCGAGGTTGTCACCGCGATGCATGCCTCCACGCAAGAAATCTGGCCAAGACAATAGCCAGGGACAAGCCAGTGAGTACGTTTGAATGTACTCGCAAACATTAAGAACACGGATATAATATATCAAACACGCTCTAGATTTAATAGATGATCATACATCTGACACGAAATATACGAAAAATCATGATGCACACATATGGTTAAAATTATACCAAAATGAAATACTGGGTGCCAAACGAGTGTCTGAATGACTCCTCGAGCGGAAAATGCGGAATAATAATACAGGTGCCAAACGAGTGTCTGAATGACTCCTCGAGCGGAAAATGCAGAATAGTAATACTGGTGCCAAACGAGTGTCTGAATGACTCCTCGAGCGGAAAATGCAGAAATAATAATGCTGGTGCCAAACGAGTGTCTGAATGACTCCTCGAGCGGAAAATGCAGAAATAATAATGCCGCAGTCGGGCGTCTGAGCGACGCTACAGAAAGGGCTTATAAGAGAATAATCACAGCGAATATCCAGGAGGTAGAACCGTCCCAGGGATACTCAATCATGTGCATAAAATAAAAGGTTAGTCCAGAATAATAAAGATCATAATCCAAAGGTGCCATAATCATAAACAAAATTTAATACAGTCGTTCCTCCATCTGAAAACCGATAATTTAGTCAAGCCGTATCTCCATCCGAATTCCGTTACTAAGCTCTAGTTAAATCGTTCTCCATCTGAATACCGTTACAGGGACTCAACTCAGATTGTGGCCTTTACTTAAGGACATGACTATCCGACAGGATATATCCTCTGCAGAGGGAGTACCATTTTCCACGAGTAACGGGATTACTCAGTCCCTCGGGACCAATTCCGTCTACGGTCTTTTGACTGAAAACACACCTGACCTGCACACACCAGCTTAACTCACCAGTGTCTGGAATCACCCACGACACCTGCCAAGCAAAACTCTAAGTGGGGAGGCTACAACCTCGACGTAGCATGGGATCACAAAATTTATACCGCGCGCAAACTGGGGAAGCTATCCCCTTCGGCTACAACCGAAACACCCATGCCCCCGGACCGAATGACAGGCTTTAATCCGTGGCCACGGGACCTTCATCACGGCCTCTCTGTACGGTGTGTGCTTTGGAAAGGGGTTGACAACCTACTGAACCATACCCTGTCCCCTGCAGGGACAAGTGGTGGTACCGACAAAAGGAAGTTATTGATCAAGACTCGGTCTACAACCAGCTCCAGTGGTCCAAGTGTCCCCCAACAATATTACCACTAGTGAAATGAAATCGCCACTCCTCGAGCCTCACCAAGCTATGCCGGGCATACTCGTCTCGACGAGGGATTAGGGACAAGCTCGTGTCTACCCAAGACCACGACTTTCCCGGCTTCCTACCGGTGTGCAAGAGAAGCTCACGAGGATGACCCAAGTCATTAGTGTATCCATTGCTGGCCACAAACAACTCCAAAGTGCACTTATGCACGAGACTATATCGATACATAAACTGTCACATACTCCAAGTCAAAAGGTGCTGTGATCGCATCAAAACACCACAACAAATATTATGCCAGAGTTCAGAAATGCTTGCCTTCAAGAGTATGCAAAGGATGCACTTATTGGAAGCTTTCCTTTTCCTCCAAAAATCCTATTTTGCAAAAATACACAAATACAAATATTTCAAACACAGTACCAAAACCTGTCTCAAATATTTTTGAAATAAATCTTAAAATAAACTAGATGAAATTTGAGAGAGGTAGGAAAAAGAATCAACTCATTTGGAGTTTTATTTTAAAAGTTATAGCCAGTCAAAGTTTGGTAATCTCTGTTTTTAAATAGAACCAGAAAAAGGAAAACGCTTCGAGGGAAATACGCTTTCGCAGCAGAGAAACGTACGCGGGGTTTCGCGCCTCCACTTAAACAGAGAGAGGGCGGCTGCGCGGGTCACTGACAGTGGGTCCAGAGGGCCCACTGGTCAGGTTTGACCGTTCTTCCCTCCATCTCCTTTCCTCTGCCCGACTGTGGCGGGGCTCCGGCGATCACCGGCGACGAACAGCGGCTCCTTGAGGCCATCTGCGGGAAGGGATGGGACGGCAAGACCGAGGTGGTCCTCAGGGTGGTTGAGGGGTCGACGGAGGTGGCAGGAATCGCCGGCGGCGAGCTCCGCGGCGGAGGAAAGCTACGGTGATGAAGTGACTTTGGTGCTCCGGTGGTCTTCGACCGAAGTTGGGTAGCTGGGCAGCTCCGCAAGGACCAGAGGGAGCTACTGGTGGTGCTGGTTGGGCGAGAGGGTGGCCGGTTGCGACGAATCGCACCGGAGCTTGGCGGCGGCCGAGCTGGCCGGAGTCGGGGAGGACGGTCCTCTCCGGTCAATCTACTGCTAGGGGAGCTCTACGGGGTGGGTCTGATGTCGCGTGAGTGCTCGGAGGGGCTCGGGGACCCTTTATATAGCGTGACGAGGCGGCTCCGCGGCGGCAGAAGATAGGATCGTCGGCGACAGCCGTTGCTGTAGTTGCAGGGCATCATGGCGGCGACGAACGCGTTCCGACGAGCGGGAGGATAAGCACGACCTGTGCTCTGGGGCAGCTGGCGCGCTGGCGTGGTTTGGGCGGTGCCGAACATGGCAGAGGCCACTGCCGACGCCGGCGTGCCGCCAAGGGTGCGGCCAGCGGCGCAGCAGGGTGCCAGGGATGCCGTGGAGCAGGGGGCGGCTAGTGCGTGGCTCAGCGATGCAGAGGGGGCCAGGGTCGGGTCGCGTCGAGCGCGGCAGTGCGACGTGTCGGCGTAGTGCGCGCGCGTGCAAAACATGCGCTCTGGGCGTGCCCAGAGCACGCACGGCACCTGTTCGACGAAATGCCAGTGCGCTCTAGAGCTCGAGGGTGGAGCTGGCACTGCACAGGATGGAGGTAGGGGTAGCAAGGCACTCTGTGGACAAGAGGGATAGGTCAGGGGTTCAAGTCCACAATGCAAACCAGAGAGCTTGCCAAAAGTGACTGTGCACACTAGGTGTTCGACAGAAAGCCAAGTGCACTTAGGCAACTCTCGGAGTGGCCAAAATCTCCAGATCAGTGTCTCTTTAGATGCAGGAGATGATGGTAAGGTCACTTGGGCAAAACCAGAAAGTTGATAGTGCAAGTTTTGCAAAACTCCAGTTTTGGACAGAAAACAGAAGGGTTTAGAGCATGCACTCAAAACCTCCAATGAGCCCAATCTCCTGGACTTAAGAGTTTGGTAGGGAGGGCTACAAGTAGGAAAAAGCTCAGGGTCACTAGAGCAAGGAAAAATATGGTTGCAGTACAAATCACCAAATTGGACCAGAATGCAAAAGAGGTTGATCCACTCAAATTTTCCAAAGAACATCATTGGGTTTTTGCTTGAAGATGAATTGTATGCATCCACTGTCATCTCCAAACACTTGGAAGAATTTTTAAAGAATTATTTAATAGGGTTGCAGTGCAAAAGTGCCTATTGGACCAGATTGGAAAAGTTGGTGTAGATCCCAAAATCTCCAATGGCCAGAAGATATTTTTGCATAAAAGTGATGTGGAAACATCACATGACATCCCCAAATTTTGGTGAAATTTTTAAAAGCATTTGTCAAGAGGTTGTAGTGCAAATAGGTCCCAAATGCAAAAGAAATCATTTTAAAGAAAGAAAGCTTTTGAAGAAATAAATCTTGCAACATTTGAATCCACTGATAAATAATTGTTTTATTATAGAGAGAAATCAAGTCCAACAATACCTTTGAAGGTTTCTCCCACTAGAGGCAAAAATCCAAAATCACAAAAGGTAAAACTTGACAATTGGAAAAGTTTTATTTCCTGGCAACATTTTAATAAATAAAACAAGGCCAAAAATTTTGGGGTGTCACACACAATCAATTCCCTTACATAACTAAAGCATTTCTAGACACAACTTCGACCAGTTTGGCTTGGTAATCATACAAGCAGTCAGGCTCTGATACCAAAGCTGTCAGGACCCCGATTCTAAGTCACACCGATCTAGCCTGTAACACCTCATATCACTTTGCGGCCTCACGCACGGTATTCTCACGGGTGTCGCCTTACCATGGCCCGGGACCGTTTGCGCCTTTTGGCTCACGTATATGATAGTGTCGCTAGCATCCATATGACAGAGAACCCGGGCCGACGTGGCTAGTCGTGAACCCAAAGTGGCGCTAACTTACGGGGACATGCATACATGAATCTACAACGAACATGTTGGTTAGCAGCGTGTGAATCCGGGCTGTAGCACTGGGCTAGCAGGACTCCGGGAACCCGGGATGTAGCAGGCTAGGCAGGACTCCGGATGTCACCGCGTGATATTTCCCTGAAGGGACAGACACAGGAACGAAGTGAATCACAGGCCGGCCAGTCTAAGTGTTCCGGAGCAGTAGTGCTGGGCTAGCAGGACTCCGGTAAACCGGGCTGTAGCGGACTACCAAGGCTCAGTGGAGACACCAGACTACATTTCCCCATAAGAGAGGCTGCCAAGGATAAACAACTAGATTGTCGGATCCCACACATACCAAACATTTCAATCATACACACAATATGCCCGATATGTGTAAATACAACATGGCATCACAACATGACTCTACAACTCAAGTATTTATTCAATAGGCTCTGAGGAGCGAGATATTACAAACATGGGTCTCATGACCCAACATACAGAGCATACAAGCAACAAGCACATGCGGAAGGTTAACTTGTCTGAGTACAGACAACTACAAATGAAAAAAGGCCGAGAAGCCTGACTATCTACAAGATCCTGCTGAGGGCACAAGATCGTAGCTGAGGTAACAAGCTAAACGTCGAAGTCCACGCAGAACTAATAGCGAGACTGAAGTCTCTCCGCAAAACATAAAATAGGCAAACGTGAGTACAAATGTACCCAACAAGACTTACATCAGAACTATCTACATATGCATCGGTATCAATAAAAGGGGTGGTGGAGTTTAACTGCAGCAAGCCAGCTTTGACTCAGTGGCTAACCTGAACTACGACTGCAAGTAACTCTTTTGAGGTGGCGCACACGAGTCCACATATTCACCATTCAATACACCACTATGGATCCGCTCCCGTCTACCTACGAGAACGCCATCCATAGCACTCACGCTTATCTTGCGCATTTTAGAGTATCCACTTTCACTTGTCTATGAACCATACAGGCAACCCAGAAGTCCTTTACCGCGGACACGACTATTCGAATAGATCATTTATAACCCTGCAGGGGTGTACTTCTTCACACATGTTTCCACCACTTAGCGTCTGCACACGACATGTGCTCGGGAGACTTCAAGCGAAAGCCGACGTGGGTGTAGACCACGACCTAACTAACCACACAAGTCTCTAGTCCAGGTTTATCGCCTATTCGGGTTCCATCCGCGAGGAGATCCGGCTAGGGTTTCGCTCACAGCCCCAAATGATGTGTGCAGGGTTCCCGAGACACCAAACGGGCGCTCGGTACACGGGGCCACGGTGTATCTACCGCATCATAGCCCACCCCTAGAGTCAGCGCTACGCATGGCCTCCAAAACATATCCTACAAACACCAGAAACTAGTTGCAACTCCTGGACAGAGGACTGGGGCGGTTAATAAGTCGAGCGGGCTCATATTTCAGGGCCCAACGTGTGGTAGTAGCTGTTCATGGATCACAAACATAGAACTCAGTTCCTGAGGACGGTTTCAATGAGACAACCCACCATGTACTCCTACATGGCCTCTCACCGCTACCTTTACCAAATCGTGTTCACACACTTAGCTCACACACAGTAGGACATGTTCATCACCATTCCAATTCATCCCCAATGAATCAGACCTGACTCAACTCTAAGCAGTAGCAGGCATGACAAACAAGCATGAATGAGTAGGCACATCAGGGCTCAAACAACTCCTACTCATGCTAGTGGGTTTCATCTATTTACCGTGGCAATGACAGGTCATGCAGAGGAAAAGGGGTTCAGGTACCGCAACATGTAACAGTTGAATCGATGTTGTCCTAATGCAGTAAAAGAGAGCAGGAGTGAGAGAGTGGGATTGTATCGGAATGAACAAGTGGGTTTTGCTTGCCTGGCACTTCTGAAGATAGTATAGTTCTTCATCGGTGTCATCGATCTCATCGTCGAAACCACGTCTATCGAGAGGGGACACATACCGGCAATAGAGAAAGAAACACAATCAATTCAATGCACAATATGATGCATGATCATGACATGGTAAAATGAGTGTGTTGGGCCAATGCAACTACAACCAGATGGGTTTGAGCTTATTTGAACCAAAGATTCAAATACAAACTCAAGTTATGGGTTCATATAAGTGCACTAACATGTTTGACCTACACAACAAAGTTAAGTTGCTCTAACATGCATGAAACCATTATAGATGGAAAGATTGGATTTTTCTGATCATTTTTCATATATAACACTTTGCATTTGGAGTTACAGATTAATTCCTATGAATTTTTGAAGTTTGTAACAATTTTTGGAATTTCCTGTATAAGAATTAATCCAAAAAATGCATTACTGCGTCAGCATTGCGTCATGCTGACCTCAGCAGGTCAATAGGGCTGCCCCTGGTCAAACCTGACCAGTGGGGTCCACTGGTCGGTGACACAGTGCTGGTTAGTGTCGCTGACAGGTGGGGCCGGGTCAACAGACACGTCAGCAAGTCAATACTGATGTGTGGGGTCAGTCAACGTGTGACGTGGCCAGGTCAAACTGACCTGTGGGGCCCGTGGGGGTTAGTTTAATCTAAACGCAAACAAAACCCGGGTTAGTTAGGGCGTGGGGTCCAGCGGTCAGTGGGTCACGGGGGGTTAACTAACTAGTAATTAGGCCCTAATGATGGTGCCGCGTCAGCGGGTTAGTGTCGGCGATAACCGAAGCACCGCGGCGTTCGCCGTCCGGCCAACTCCGGCGATGGGAGGGCGCACGGCTGGTCTCATTGGAACGGCTGCGACGCGGCGCGTCCAGCGGTGGCTGCGGATGCGGCTGGGGTGGCCGGTAGCGGCAACTGCGGCGAGCGAGGCAGCGGCCGGAGCTCGGCCTCGAGCGGCTAGGGGGCTACGGTGCACGGCAAGGGCCGGGGTTGGTCGCGTTCGTCTCCTGGGGATGCACTGACCACAGTGGCGTGCTCGGTTGCGGGTTTCCATAGGTGTGGCTACGGTGGCGACATGGCCGGCGGTGGGGAGCTCACGGCTCCGGTGACTCGGGCGGCTAGAGGGTGCGTACGGGCACGGGGAGCAGGGGAAAAGAAGGTGGAGCTCACAGCAGGGTCGGAGACGGTCTCAGCGAGCTCGGGGAGGCGGAGACGGCGGCAAATCGACGGTGGCGATCCTCGGTGTCCGAGGAGCGGAACGGCGGAGCTGGCGGCATCCAGGGCTTCCGGCGCCTTTCGTCTTGGTGAGGAGAAAGAGGGGGAGGAGACGGGGCTTCTTGGCGCGTCGGCGAGGCGAGGGGAGCACGGTGGCCATGGCAAACGGCGTCGGCGACGATGAGCTCCGCTCGGGCGCGTGCGGGGAGAGAGCAGAGGAGGGGGAGTAGCGAGGGAGAGCGCGAGGGATCCAGGGGTGTGCGTGGCGTCTCCAGGGCGTCCAGGGAGAAGCGGCAAGCTGGAGGTGGCCGGGGCGCGTGGGCGCGCACGGCGGCCACACGCCTCTCATCCTACTGGCGAGAGGTGGGAGATGACTGGCTGCGGCGCTGGGCTGGGCCGTCCAGGTGGGCTGCCTACTGGGCCGTCCAGGTAAGGCAGGTAAGTCTCTTTCTCTCTTTTCCATTTAATTCTGTTTTCTATTTTTCTGCAGCTTTGTGGCTTTATTAAAAATAGCTAGGCACTTTCAAAAATCACCAAACTGCTCATGCCCACTGTTTAGGATATAAACAACATGGAACATTTCAGTTTAGGATTATTTGGACATTTAAAATAATTAGTAGCATTTAAATGCTCAAGTGCAAATAGCATATGATTTAATCCAGTGACCTTAAGATGACCTAGAAAATTGTGAACCAATTTTGTCAGAGGTTCTAACCCAGGACAAAAATGATGAACATTTTAGAAGGGCATTCCAGGTTCACTGAAAAAGATTTTAGTAGTCCCTAGTTGGATTAAGGGGGGGTGCTGGGGGTTTTCTGTCATCCCCATTTCATGTTCATTTGAATTTAAACATGATGACATGAATGCCTTAATGCAACTAATGACAAGCAAATTCTAGGGTTGTGACACCCCTGAAATAAAATTAAGCAACTAGTCCGCTTGACATTGCAGTAGAACCAGCATGAGCGACGGCACTGCCACCTTACTCGGAGTCCGAGTCCGAGTCCGAGTCCGAGTCCACGTCCTCGACTTCGTCCTCGTCCCTCTTCCTCTTCCTCTTCACCGACGCTTCTTTGCTTGAACCGGACACTGGGCTCTGCTTCTTCATCCAACCCTTGTAGATATTTAAACAAAGGTAGGCATCCATTGCTGCGTACAGGATGTGATCTTCATCTAATGTCTTCGACTCCCATGCATGATGAAACTTGTGGTGAGGTTTCTTCAGTTTAGCGTACGAAGGATCAATCATGGCTGCTGCCAGGGTCAACATTGAAGGCTGAGAGGAGGACACCAGGCTTGCCTTCTGGAGATCGAAGGGCTGGCCTACAACGAGGCCTATCCGACCTAGGACATCCCTGTCGTTCCTAAAGTCTACAGTAATGAATTTCACTCTTTCGTCCTTGAGGAAGTTCTTAAAATCCTGGCACTCAACGTCGGCATGGCATATGTGGTAGACCAAGCACATGTTATGTACGCAAACCTGGATCACGGCGGGCTTCTTCTTCTCTGCCTCCTTTAGAATCTTCTCCCTTTCCAGGACTGTGGTGTACTCAACATCTAGCCCAGCGACCCACTCATCCTTTGAACTGTTGAACATGCATAGGAAGCAAGCAAGGCATGCTTTCACCGTCGCGGATCCACGTGTGTAGATGATGATGAACTCATCGCCGGTGATGGCTCTAACCTAGTACTCAGCGGCGACCATGGAGATTTGGGAGGCCATGGATTTTGGAGGAGGGTTAGGAGAAGTTGAAATGGTGTAATGTGAAAGAACGGGACGACTGGGAGCAAACTATTGTAAGGTAGTAGTAGAAGACGGGGACGAGTAGGGCGTGCGAACGGCGTGGGGTTGTTGGCTTGCCCGGTGGATAAACGGCTGCAAGCCCCCAAAGTGTTCTCGAGTACTATGCGGGACCCACTAGATGTCATGTCTACTAGACCCATATCATAGGCCTAACGGTATAGCTTCTGCCTGTTCGACGCCGTGCCGGCGCGTGGATGTAACTTCACTTAATTCTGTCAACCATCGCGCCTCCCACGACCTTCGCCTCCCTCGCGCGGTCGCGCCCTTTGAGACTTCGACCGGCAATAAATAAGCAAATTTTTTGCCCTAGTCCGCATGCATGATACTCATCTCTGGTCCTTTTTACTTCCGTCAACCGTTTGCAAAGTGTTTGACCAAATTTATACTAAAAATATCAATATCTACAATACTGATTATAATGAGTATAAGAACTACGTTTCATAATGAGTATAAAAATATTGATTTGACATTGTGAATGTTGGTACATTTTTCTATAAGTTTGGTAAAAGTAGAGGTACATTGACTTCAGACAAAACTTAAATGCACAATGCAGACTAGTTCCTCCATCCAGGTGCGTGCCATGTCCTATCTAGTCATCACAACAAGGTTAGCTATTAGAGTACTACTACCTCCCTTCTAGTTTAAAGGGCTCGATTAAAAAATTTCACCTACTCTTACCAAGATAGAGGCGGTGGAATAGTTTTTGTAGTATGCAAAAGTACTCAACTAATGCTGTCGTTCTTCACAAAAAATGTGTTTACCAATGCATTATCGCATTGCATGCATGCATGAACACTAGTTACTATAACCCCCTCTCTTCTTTAATTCTTTGCCACATCAGCATGTTTGCTATTCCCGTGTACATGATACCAGCTAAGATACCACCATTATGACCAGCCTTAATCATCGCATGCAATAATTTAGTGCACCTTGAAATATGAACATGTGTGGGGCATGTATGTTTTTATTGACTTGAGACTATACCTAACCCAGCATGCAAGATGACTTATTATGCACCGTTTCCCATACCTGTAGGAAGCCCGTTCATCTCCAAATCTTTTCCTCTCCATGTGTGAAAACAATATGCCTGCTTGACTCTCCTTCTCCCTCCGGCAGTCCCACCACTCCACCCCGTGTGGGAAAAATCTGCTTGCATGACTCTCCTCCCCTGCGCTCGTCCAATCCGTTGTGACCAGCAATATTTCCACCCCTTCCCTCCCCCGTAATTTACTCCAACAAATATGCCCACGTAGCTGTTACGTTAATCACGCAACATATCTTACGGGACGCTGCTTTAGTTACTTAACTGCAGGTGCATTGGGTCACTGACATATGGGCCTAACACGGGTCTGGCCCACATGTCAGTGACGCAACTGGACCTGGAGTTAAGTCAGTGCAGCTCAGTCCATATCTTACATAGGTGTGCCATGGCTCGCTATAAATACTGCGCCTCCCACGGCATTCGGAAGAACACTCACGTTCATCGCTATCTCCTCCCCCTCCCTCTCACGTTGACCACCATGGCATCGCCCCTCCCAAGCCCTAGGCATCCCTCGCTGCACCGCGCGGACGGTCATGCGTCGCCATTCTGTTCCTCGCCACCACTAGTTTAGGAGGACGCGTCGGGGTTCCGCTCCTCGCCGCGACGCATCAAGGTGGACGCGTCGGCGTTCCCAATCTTGCCAGCACGCGCGTCACAGGACGCGTCGGCTCCCCGCTACGAGGAGAACGCCGCGCCGCCCGCCAAGCCCCCCAGCCTTGAGGAGCTTTGCAAATAAATGGATGTCGCCTTGTGGGAGGCTTTTCCTTCGGCAGAGCGCGCCAAAATAGAGGCGGAGAAGAAGGCCGAGGAAGAGAAGCGCACCGCGGGGCAAGCTGCCTGGCAGGCCTATGTCGCGTCCGAGAGAGTCAGGCAATTGGCTCTTTGGTGGAAGGCTCGTGCGAGGGCCATGAGGATGGCGGAGGACGCCTGTGCCAAAGCCCTGAGTGCAGTCGGGCCCAAGCGCCTCATCTACGCTTGGCGGTACGTGGACCGGGTGCACGCTTCCAGCAAGGAGGAGTACCTATTGGCGCCGGATCACCACACCGGTGAGATCGCGCTCGCCTGCCGGCAAGCCGCCAATCAGCACCTCGCGAGTTGCGAGGCTGAGGAAGAGGCGTTGTGTCGGTGCGCTAGGAAACGACTGCGCACCAGGGCACTCATGGCGCGCCGCAAGCGCTCCTGTGAGCGCCGTGGCTTTTAGTAGGAGTATAATTTAGTTTCGTAAGGCGATCTCATTAGTTTTGGGACGCAAATGATAAATCCCGAACGTTCAAGAATTATTAGCATCCTTAATTAAGTATGTAAAAGGGAAAGTTTGGAAACCTTGTGTATCCGTACGCATTTTGTAAGTACGTGCATATAGCACAAACTTTACTATATACTATCGCACTACACGTCTCTCTCTATATATGTTTGCAGACTGTGCTACTCCCTCCGTCCAGGTGAATAAGTCATCTTTGGTTGTGCACCGTGACCAAGAAGGAGGGAATACTTATAACCTAGACGGAGGGAGTACTACTATTACTTATGTACGTGCAAATGCACGTTTTAACATTACGAGGCGATTTTTGTAAAAGTAGAAAAACAACACTAGTCAAGCTTGTGAAATGATTCAATGCAAAACAAATGCAAAAATGCTCGTTTGATTGTTTACTTTTAGCTTCCTTCTCTATGGTTCTTGATCTGTCGTACTTTGTACGGAGTATCTCACTGGTCGGAAAGGCATGCAAATTCCCAAACCGCTTCCTACACCCTGTATCGATTTTTTGCCTAACAAGTTGTGCCGTGCAATTGGAATTCCAACTTGAGTACTACTAGTAGTAGGAGTACTAGGGGCCAGTTCTTTTAGGCTTCTAGATTAGTAATCCCATAACTACTACCTCCGTCCTGGTTTATTGGTCCCCATTGTAATATGTGTCAAATTTTCATCATAAATTTAACTAATGAAATGTTAGTGCATGTCACATGCACTAACATTTTATCAGTTAAATCTTTGGTCAAAATTTAGCACAAATTACATTGGTGACGAATAAACCAGGACAGAGGTACTAGTAGTAGTTTAGAAGCCCAAATAAATGAGTGAGGCCCCTTAATGTTACTCTCCACTGTGACTAGTCTTATGGGAAAAGCTGGGGAAGAGACGGCTTATTTTTTAAGCCGCCAAAAGAACTGGCCCTAGGAGTAGTAGCTAGGGATCGAGTGTGCGAGATGAACCGGAGAAAGTAAATGTAGAGAGATGAAATGCAAAAAAGACGGAGGGATGTGATGGTTGCTTGTCCGTTTATTTTACCAGGCCACTTATTACTGGGAGTAGTTGGGTTTTGTGATATGACGGCTTTACTGCCGCGCCACGAGCGGGGTGAGACTCCCGTGCAGCACCGCCCTCTACACTAGTACTACATCAGTCGTGGTTTATCCCCCATTGAATTTGACTGAAGATTTAACTGACAAAATGTTAGTGCATGTCAACAAAAACAATATCGTTGGATTCGTATTTGAACATAGTTTTCAATGATATAATTTTAGGTGACATGCATCAGCATTTATTGTACTATATATAATGTTAGTTCAATTTTTGGTCGTACTAATCTATAGTAAGGTGCCCGTGCGTTGCACGGAAGAGTGAAATGCATTGATCGGGGAGTTGTTTATTTTGACAAAGGATGTGGGGGTCATCTCATGTGTAACGGGTATCGATAGGTTTCTTCGGATATTATTTCATCTCTAGAGCTCACAAACATCCGGGTGAAATAGATAAAAAAGTATCTTTTGCAAACAAAAGCGTTCAACTGTTCAACCTGCATCCAAAACTTGTGAAGAAATAACACTTATATTGTGCTTTGCAAGAAATGATCTTCAAGAATTAGTTTTTGAGTATCCATTGTTATACATGTTGGCTACAGCTGACATGGCACTTTCTTATAGTCAACAGTTGGCTATACTATTAAGTATTAACCATGCCCTTATACACCTAGACGGAAGGATTAAATCAGGATGACTTGGAAGGGGGCAGAGGAGATGTAAGAAATGGTTCATCATAAGTCTTTCACCAGTACTGTAGTAAAAATTCATACATGGAAGATTCTAGACTAAACCATAAATGGTACACTTTTATTCATGCGCAATACTCAATAGAGCAAGATCATGCATGGAAGTCTCCACATGCTTAGACACCAGATTACATTGAGCGAAGACTAATGATCAACATTTAACTTGGTAATGCATATGTCCAGGTGAACCTCCTTGGAGTCCCCGTGCACCACGTTGGGGGGGGGATCATACCATGCGTCTTCCATGTCCACATCGGCGGGAAGGTCCCAACTCGGCAGAGTCCAAGTCAGCTTCCTGTAGCCAGTGTCGCCGCCCACGTAGCCCGGAAGGGTAGTAACAGTGAACACGCACCCGTACATCGGCCTCGTGTCAGTGTCAGCGTCAGCGGCGTCACCCCTGACGCACACTACAGAGATGGGGCGGCGGCCTTCGCGGGCCTCACCGGTGCCCACGATCAAGAGGAAGACGCTGTCGTCCTCCTCCGAGACTAGCAGGCGGCAGCGATCCTCCAGCGACTCCGGCACGGTGAACGGGTAGCACGTCTCGTACTTGATGTTTTTCGCCGCGGGCCAGTACTGATAGCCGGACGCCTGCGTGAGGTGATGCATGAGGTTCGCCGGCGAGCCCCAAAACGGCATCAGGCACTCATAGCAGTAGACGAAGGGCTCCTTGGTGGCATCGACCAGGCCGTGCATGAAACAGGAGTGGCTGTAGGGGACGGTGCGCCAGTTGAATATATGAGCAAGTTACTACGAGATTTAGTCTGAATAAGCACAAAATAAATCATGACGGCTATAACAGAGATTAAACTAATCATGTGGACTAGCATAGTAGATGAACAGATCGAATCTAGGACACAGACTAGAAACATGAATTCTACCACGATTTCGAACAGGAAGGACATAAACACATACGGTGCAACGGGAGCAGCACCGTTGGCATTGAGGTTGTCGCCCATGTCGTTGAGGAAGAGGTTGCCGAGGTCGGGGAAGAAGTCATCGTCGGTGAAGTCGTCGCTGCCAGCAGTCGCGAGAGTACGCTCCCCAAATTTCAACAACGCCCGCCGAATGGAGCGCAGGAGGGAGTGGCTGTAGGGGATGTTGCGGCCGCCGAATGGAGCGCAGAAGTAGCCCACGAAGCAGTAGATGGTGCTCCTCCCTAGTCTCTACTCTTATCTCTATCTCTACTACTCTTCTTTGTTTTTATAATATACTAGTTGTAGTTGTCAAATCGAATAGTACTGAGCCGTCTGCTGCACGCTCGGCTGAACACGCCTCCTCGCCTCCATCAAACCCCTCCGTTAAACCCACATGCAAACCGAGAAACCTACTCCGGACCGCGGGAGGAAATTTGCCGGTTGCTGTTGGAGAATAATAGAGTCACGTCCAATCCATTTGAGTTAATTGCGTGTATGATTCTCCCTCTATAAAAAGTTAATTGCATCCTTAATCTTGTATTCTAAGTACTCTGTGGGTTCCACTATCAGTACAGTGTACATGACTTGCAGGCTGGCTACAGATTCGTACAGAAAGTTAAAAAGAAACAAATCCATCCTTAATCTTGTATTCTAAGTACTCTGTGGGTTCCACTGCCAGTACAGTAGCGAAAGAAGTATATATTAAAAATAATATAAAAAGCTAAATTTTAGGATAGAATTCGAACTCAGGTCATCGCGCTGCGAGCATCCGGCCCGGACCAGTACACTAGATGTTCGTTGTGGACAATGCAAGAGATAAACCTTTATAACAATGAGCCCGTCCGTTGCAACGGATCCAAAGTAGAATAATACATATTCACAAATTTGAAAGAAAACAGTTTAGTTTTGATATACATATCACTAAAAATATCTTGTGTTTCACTCCAAATATATTCTTTGGGCTGTTTTGATGAAGTAAGGGAGGAATGTGGTTGGTTTAAAGATACTAAGGGGTTTTGTGTAAACTGTAGCAGAGAAGTGGAATTGTTGCAAAAGGCCACAACTTACATCACAGCCGTTAGATGCAGATCTAATGGTCAGAAATGGCGGATGGCAGACACACCATCATCACCAACTGAGTCTTTTATAGGAGTAGGAGTAGAGAAAAAACCGAGTTGGTGATGATGGTGTGCCTACCATCTTATAATATAGACTATCCGATCTATATCTGACGGATAGAAAGCAAACTATGACAATTTTACAAAAGATACCCGCACATCTCTCCACATTTACAGATAAGGCCTTGCCTCGTTCATCCTTATCTCCCACAACCTCATTGCTGAGCAATTAAAAAAGGAAGTCTCTTGAACAATCGGGCATGGTGGCCGCTGCCGGCGCCGTCCATCCCCATGCCTCCGCCCAGTCCGACCACCAGTCACCACCACGCCCCACTCCTCCTCACCTTATCTATCATCTTTCTCGAGATATCTTTTTTTGATGAAATGGTCGACATACCATTTTCCGATAAAATTCTCAAGATATCATTAGTTTTTACACATGGGATTACTCCTGCATGGGTCAATTACAACAAGTGTTTTGTAAAAAATGCATCTTGATGTTCCGTGCAATGCACGGGCATCTTGCTATTTTTTTGCATATAATTCCAAACACCACGTAGACACGGTCTTTGACCATTTTACAACTATGTTAGTATCATTGTTAGTGGTCAGCCGGTGCAAGTTATAGCCCCGGGTGTTTTAACCTTTTTTTAGTAATGATATCTGGCGATTGCTTGCCACGAGCTCAATCCTAGCGAATCCCACGTAACCGTCGGATTTCCATCCGACGGTGGCCTGTTTTTAAGCCATAGTATTTGACAAAACCGCCACCCTTACACACGTACTGTAACTGCGCAGCGGGCGTTTACAACTGCCATGTCTCCCAACGAACGTTTGCTGGGGATTGGAGTTAGCACCGATGGCGGTTCGTAGTCGTTCCACGCTCGGGCATTGAACTTGGTAACTATTTTAGATTAGAATATACTACTCCTCCAGTCCTACTCCACTACTACTCTACTCAAGCAAGTTAGGGCATAGTAGTAGGTACTGTAGGGAGTACCAGTACTGTGATCACTCAAGCAAGTTGTCTGGCATCGATATGACCCTACGCTGCTGGTATGTGTCTCGTAAGTCAAGCGGTGTGCTGTAGTCATCATCACCTATCCACTTCCCGCAGCACATATTCGCTTCTCCATCTTTGTCCGCACATAATCTCGTCCAATCTTCCATCCCCGCTAAGGCGCCTCCCCCCTCGTCCGAAACCCAAGCACTAACAATGGCAGAACCGAGCAGTGTCCGCCGGAAGAGTGGCTGGAATTCACTCCCCACAGAGGTAATCAAGCTCATTGTGTCACGTGTGGAGAATCTCAGTACCATGCCGCTCGCCGCGTGCTCGTCGGGGCTGTACCATTTACTCAAAGCCCTCAGGCCGGAGCTTTTTAAGCCAGCTCCTTGCTTGCTGATGCCGCCTGATTTTCACGGCGTGTCACGCAGCATAACGATCGTAGGGTGGCAAGCATCGACCCCGTTGACTGTGATCTGATCCCCGTCACCCTCAACTACATTAACGGTATGTACTGGGTCGGCATGAACACGTCTTGGATGGTGCTCGTCGATGGTCGCGACAGTTGGATGCTCGTGGAGGTCTACACCCGACGATTGATCTCCCTACTTTCGATTAACACTGCACTGCTTTGGCACCACGGCCCAGAATACTCGGAATCTTACAGTAGCCAACATGATACCAAGTTTGAATTGCTCAAGGTTGTAATCTGCCAAGTGCCCACAAGATCTGCGAATTATAAAGACTTCAGGCTAATTGCATTCTTCAACCGCGGTCTCGCCTATCTGACAGGTCACTGCGGTAAGTGGATAAATCTGCACGTCCAGCGCAGGATCATACATCCTCGATGGTTCTCTGATGCCATTGAACACAAGGGCTTCATTTACGCTGTCTACTCCTTCTATGGCTGGACGTATTGCTGGCCTACTCCAGTCATCGCTACAAACGGCTGTTACAGCAGTATGTTACTTTCCTATGATATCATGGTGACTTGCTTATATTACTGTCAACATTTACTGAAAAAATATTCATGCTCATAACATGCTGTTCTTAAGATTGACTACATTAAGAGCCCTTTTTTATTTGACTCCAACTTGATATGATGTTGTAGGCCGCCTGGTGTCCCTACCCTTCCTAATCCCAAAACCTTTCAAAGAAAAGCGGCATGGCAGTTGCAGGTGGTTCCTGGCTTGATCAGACGACGGTGAACGATTGATGATCGTTCGCACGTACCGGACGTGTTGTTTCGCGGAATACCATCACAGTCACTGCAAGGTCTTTGAGCAGGATCCCACCTTCTCTGGGCCTTCAGGAATTTTTGACTGGAGCCATGTAAGTAGCCTTGGTACACGCTCTTTGTTTCTCGGACTGAATTATCCGATTAACCAGGAGATAACCGATGGCAAGGATCATGATGGCAGCGCAGTTTCGTTCATCACGCAAAACTGTGTGTACACAGCATACCATGCGTCTCTGCATGCACCATACCCTGATATGTGCCGCCACTCTCTGCAGCCCAAAGTAGGAGAGAGGGTCGCAAGTATCAGACTTCGACCTGCTGGCTGGAGCTTCCCCCGTCAGGCACCCATCTGGTTCAAGCCGTCAGCCAATCTCCACAGCTTAATAAATAGTAACGTCTAACTGAGCCAGTTAGTCACTTGGTGTAGTAGGATCTTTATTTAGTTTGATGCATACACTTGTTCTTTTTTGGTAGCCCTTTTGTAATGATGGCTGATGTTTGGTTTGGAAGAGAGAGCTGTGTCTTTACTCTTCTGGCCTGCTTACTGCTTCTGTTCCACCCCCAGCCCTGGTTGCTGCTGTTTTCAATGTACAATCAGTAGTATGTTTCGTTTGTTGGTTGAATAAATGTGTTGTTAGAACGACAAAGGCAATGTTTTGGAAGTCGTTGCACGGTCCGATCCTTTAGTGCCCCGTACCGTACGTAGCGCATACTATTTTTGGTACGGAACACATTTTCCACTTGTTGATAACATGCAGCCCACAGATGAAGGCCCAATAGAGGAGCCCATATTTAACTGGAAGGGAGGCTCTCACATGAATCCGGCTCAGGTACATGCTCATGGTCCCCTAAACATAAATAAGTAAATAAATAAAGCTAAATGCTCATGCACCAGTTCTTTAAATTCACGATTTAACACGAGGATATTATTTCCTATGATAGTGTCGTTACATTCAGTCGATATTATTCTTAGGCAAAGATAGCGACCAATCTTCTTTCTCCCACCATTTTCTTCCTGCAACCAGCGGACCCATGAAAATCGTAGTCAACGTCATAAATAGTTTCGGTCCATTTTTATTTTTCAATAAGAATGTCCAACCCAGCCCAACACATTGGCGACATCACTTTATCCTCCGCCTTGGTGCGCTCGCCGCGGCGCCGCCGTCCGGCCCTGTCAACATAGAGAATCGAGAGAGGACTGTAGTTGTGAGTATGACAGTACGGACCCACCAGGTCCACTCCCGAACACAAGCAAGCACCTCTTTTAGTACTCAGATGCACCCCTCGTTTTTTACTCTAATCCACCTTGCTGATATCTGGGACCCATATCATTTTCAACGTATAGTCAATTAACGAGAGAATTGCACAACTTTTTTTGAGTAGTAATTCGGAGGAGCAGGCTATAAACTGGGTTGTGCGGTCTCTGCGGCCCGTCTAACAACATGACCAGCCCATCATTTTTTTCTTTGGGAAAATAGGTAGCCCCGTATTTCTTTTTGAAGAATACCCAAGCTAGGCCTATTTGTTTTCTCCGACTTACTCGGCTGCAGATCTTTCAAGACGAGGAGGGATGCATTCCGGCCTGGCCAAAGAGTATGGTCAGTGTCTGTTAAAAGTAATATCAAAGGGGTTGAAAATTCCAAAAAAAATTATAGCAAATGGGAAATTAGTTTCTTTTTTTTGTTCTTCACTGATATTTTATATTTCATTGGATTTAACATGACATAGTACTAATTTATTTTTAAATTTGTTTTAGTATGGCTACTAATTTTTGGATTAAGAATATTTTGTTCCTTAGCAAAAAATTGCGAATTTTCAAAATTTCGCACATATTTAGTTCAATTTGTTAACCCTCGTACTGACCAGAAAATGGGCAGCAATTCTAAAAATGGAAAATGGGCTGCTATAAATTCCATATGAATTAGAAAATGAGTAAAATTATAAAAATAATAGCAAATGGGCTGTACACGCCACAGATTTCGAGGCTGGCTTGTTTACGCAAGGCTTTGTCAGTCAACACACGATTCTAGCAGCAGTGACTGTTGGATGTCCATCCAATGGCCGATGTGCTTCTTCAATCTCTGATCTTCCTGCTACAGCCGCCTAAACTAGCGCCGACGGGAATGCCTACTCCCACCTCTTGTGGCCCGCTGTGATGCCGCGCAGGCTTCACTGGCCCACCCTACTCCCTCCGCTGGCTTGGCCGCATGCAATCAACTACCTCCTTATTACGCAAAAAAAATGGTTCCACCCACTGACATCTGGGGCACACCGGTTGGGAGGCTGACCTTTGGGCCTACTAAGTTGACGCATACGCAGAGCTTGTCAACTTAGTAACCAAACGATTCTAGCAGCAGTGACCGTTGGATTTGAATCGAATGGTCCTGCTGCTTCTTCAATCACTGCTCTTCTTGCACCAGCCGCCCAAACCAGCGCCGGTGAGACCGCCTACTCCTGCCTCCCGTGGTCGGCTGTGCTACCGCGGAAGCCTCACCGCCCCTACTACTCCCACTGTTGGCCAGGCCCTGCGGTGATGACAACCTCACACCGCAGCCGAACCGGTGAACCATCGTACTCCTCTCCGCGTGGGCATCCACTGCCGCGTCTTCCCCGGCTCCGCGTCGTCCCCTTCCTAGGCCTCGCCGTCGTCCACCGCCCTGGTGCTCTCGGCACGGCATGGTCAACGTGGTCAAGGAATAGCTTCCATCGGAAGAGTACTGTATGTGGAGAGGCTGACAGCTGGGTCCAAAGCCGCAACAAAGAAGTGTCTCCTTATTACGCGGAAAATAATGATTCCTCCACCTGACATCGGGGACCCACCTGACGGGCCATCGTATTTCGCGAAAAAACGTTTCCCCCTGACTGCTGGGACCCACTAGCTACATCTTCGCACGCAAGGAAGTGCGTCCATATTACGGGCAAAAAAATGATTCACCCCCTGACTGTTGGGACCCACCAGCTACATCTTCGCACGCAAGGAAGTGCATGACAGTCGGGACCCACCTGGTCGAAGCGTACATAGTGTTGTCATTCTGGTCGCGAACGTGTACATACATACTGGTCGATCGGTCTGTCCGCAGGCTGCAGCGATGAACCGTGGCCGTGCAAGGAAGGGCACGTGTCGTAGTAGAGGCGCACACGTGTCGTAGTAGAGGCGCGCACGTAGCATGTACACGTACGTACAACAGCCAGGGTGCAAGAAAGAAAATACGGCCACGTACGTACATACGGGCGGGGTCTCGAACGCCTACCTGCGCATGCGTACGGCCAGGGCTCGTGTACATGGCTGGGTCGGAATGGAGAAACTGCGTCGTCGTCGTGTTCATGGGGAACCAACCAGCTGGGTCGGAACGGAATGCGTCGTCGTGTTCATCGGGAGCCAACCGGTTTGGATGGAACAACCGATTGAAACGAGGCCTGGCGTACCGCAGAACGGAGGAAACGGCCTTGTGTTCAACTGGCCACGGTCGAAACGTGATCTTGTTCATCGGGAGGGGTCTGGCGTACCGTAAAACGGAGGAAACGGACTTCTGTTGAACCTCCTACGGTCAAAACGTGGTCCTGTTGACCGGGAGGGGTGTGGCGTACCGCAAAACAGAGTAAACAGACTTGTGTTGGAGCGCTACGGTCGAAATGGGGGTCCTGTTCATCGGGAGGGGTGTGGCGTACCGCAAAACGGGACTCCACGCGATATTGTTCATCTCCACCGTCGACTGCCTCCACGGGCTACTGTTCATCCACCGTCGGCCTCCTCCAGCCTCCACCTGTGACTGTTCATCCACGGGCTCCTGTTCATCCACGGGCGTTGAGTTCTCTAGTCACTATCACCAAGCTACTAGAACTTTGTGATGAACTATAATATGCAAGGGATGATGAAAATGATTCCCGAGCTCTTCGCGATGCTGAAATCAGCGAAGGTGGAAATCAAGAAAGAGCATCAAGTGTTGATGGTTAACACGACCACTAGTTTAAAGAAAAATGGGCAAGGGAAAGAAAGGGAATTTCAAGAAGAATGGCGAGCAAGTTGCCACTCCCGTGAAGAAGCCCAAAGCTAGACCTAAGCCTGAAACTGAGTGCTTCTATTGCAAAGGGAATGGTCACTAGAAGCGGAACTACCCCAAATAATTGGCGGATAAGAAGGATGGCAAAGTGAACAAAGGTATATTTGATATACATGTTAATGATGTGTACTTTACTAGTGTTCATAGTAACCCCAGGGTATTTGATACCGGTTCAGTTGCTAAGATTAGTAACTCGAAATAGGAGTTGCAAAATAAACAAAGACTAGTTAAGGGCGAGGTGATGATGTGTGTTGGAAGTGATTCCAAGGTTGATAAGATCACCATCACATACTTCCTCTACCTTCGGGATTAGTGTTGAACCTAAATAAATGTTATTTGGTGTTTACGTTGAGCATGAATATGATTGGATCATGTTTATTGCAATACGGTTATTCATTTAAGTCGGAGAATAATTGTTGTTCTATTTACATGAATAAAACCTTCTATGGTCATACACCCAATGTAAAGGGTTTATTGAATCTCGATCGTAGTAATACACATATTCATAATATTGATGCCAAAAGATGCAAAGTTGATAATGATAGTGCAACATACTTGTGGCACTGCCGTTTAGGTCATATTGGTGTAAAGCGCATGAAGAAACTCCATGCAGATGGACTTTTGGAATCACTTGATTATGAATCTATTGATGATTGCGAACCATGCCTCATGGGCAAGATGACTAAAACTCCGTTAGCCGGAACATTGGAGCGATCCACTGACTTATTGGAAATAATACATACCGATGTATGTGGTCCGATGAGTGTAGAGGCTCGCGGCGGGTATCGTTATTTTCTAACCTTCACAGATGATTTGAGCAGATATGGGTATATCTACTTGATGAAACACAAGTCTGAAACATTTGAAGAGTTCAAAGAATTTCAGAATGAAGTGGAGAATCATCGTAACAAGAAAATAAAGTTTCCACGATCTGATCGCGGAGGCGAATATTTGAGTTACGAGTTTGGCCTTCATTTAAAATAATGTGGAATAGTTTCACAACTCACGCCACCTGGAACACCACAGCGTAATGGTGTGTCCGAACGTCGTAACTGTACTTTATTAGATATGGTACGATCTATGATGGCTCTTACTGATTTACCACTATCGTTTCGGGGTTATGCATTAGAGACAGCTACATTCACGTTTAATAGGGAACCGTCTAAATCTGTTGAGACGACACCGTATGAACTGTGGTTTGGCAAGAAACCTAAGCTGTCGTTTCTTAAAGTTTGGGATTGCGATGCTTATGTGAAAAAGCTTCAGCCTGATAAGCTCGAACCCAAATCAGAGAAGTGCGTCTTCATAGGATACCCAAAAGAAATTGTTGGGTATAGCTTCTATCACAGATCCGAAGGCAAGATCTTTGTTGCTAAGAATGGATCCTTTCTAAAGGAGTTTTTCTCGAAAGAAGTGAGTGGGAGGAAAGCAGAACTTGATGAGGTAATTGTACCTTCTCTCGAATTGGAAAGTAGCTCATCACAGAAAACCGTTCCCGTGATGCCTACACTAACTAGAGAGGAAGCTAATGATGATGATCATAAAACTTCAGATCATGTTACTACCGAACCTCGTAGGTCAACCAGAGCACGTTCCGCACCAGAGTGGTACGGTAATCCTGTTCTAGAAGTCATGTTACTAGACCATGACGAACCTACAAACTATGAGGAAGCGATGATGAGCCTAGATTCCGATAAATGGCTTGAGGCCATGAAATCTGAGATAGGATCCATGTATGAGAACAAAGTGTGGACTTTGGTGGATTTTCCCGATGATCGGCGAGCCATAGAGAATAAATGGATCTTCAAGAAGAAGACTGACGCTGATGGTAATGTAACTATCTACAAAGCTCGACTTGTCGCAAAAGGTTTTCGACAAGTTCAATGGGTTGACTACGATGAGACTTTCTCGCGCCGTAGCGATGCTTAAGTCTGACCGAACCATGTTAGCAATTGCCACATTTTATGAAATCTAGCAAATGGACGTCAAAACTGCATTCCTTAATGGATTTCTTAAAGAAGAGTTGTATATTATACAACCAGAAGGTTTTGTCGATCCTAAAGGTGCTAACAAAGTGTGCAAGCTCCAGCGATCCATCTATGGACTGGTGCAAGCATCTCGGAGATGGAATATATGCTTTGATGAGGCGATCAAAGCTTATGGTTTTATACAGACTTATGGTGAAGCCTGTATTTACAAGAAAGTGAGTAGGAGCTCTGTAGCATTTCTGATATTATATGTGGATGACATATTGTTGATTGGAAACGATATAGAATTTCTGGATAGCATAAAAGGATACTTGAATAAGAATTTTTTCAATAAAAGATCTCAGTAAAGCTACTTATGTATTGGGCATCAAAATCTATAGAGATAGATCGAGACGCTTAATAGGACGTTCACGAAGCACACACCTTGACAAGATTTTGAAGGAGTTCAAAATGGATCAGTCAAAGAATGAGTTCTAGCCTGTATTGTAAAGTGTGAAATTGAGTAGGACTCAAAGCCCGACCGCGGCAGAAGATAGAAAGAGAATGAAAGTCATTCCCTATGCCTCAACCATAGGTTTTATAAAGTATGCCATGCTGTGTATCAGACCTGTTGTGTGCCTTGCCATGAGTTTGGCAAGGGGGTACAATAGTGATCCAGGAGTAGATCACTAGACAATGGTCAAATTTATCCTTAGAGGACTAAGGAAATGTTTCTCGGTTATGGAGGTGATAAAGGGTTCCTCGTAAAACATTACGACGATGCAAGCCTTAACACTAATCTAGATGACTCTGAGTCTCAATCTGGATACATATTGAAAGTGGGAGCAATTAGCTAGAGTAGCTCCATGCAGAGCATTGTAGACATAGAAATTTGCGAAATACATACAGATCTGATTGTGACAGACCCGTTGACTAAGCTTCTCTCACAAGCAAAACATGATCACACCTTAGTACTCTTTGGGTGTTAATCACATGGCGATGTGAACTAGATTATTGACTCTAGTAAAACCTTTGGGTGTTGGTCACATGACGATGTGAACTATGGGTGTTAATCACATGACGATGTGATCTATCAGTGTTAAATCACATGGCGATGTGAACTAGACTATTGACTCTAGTGCAAGTGGGAGACTAAAGGAAATATGCCTTAGAGGCAATAATAAAGTTGTTATTTTATATTTCCTTATATCATGATAAATGTTTATTATTCATGCTAGAATTGTATTAACCGAAAACTTGATACATTTGTGGATACATAGACAAAACACCGTGTCCCTAGTAAGCCTCTACTAGACTAGCTCGTTAATCAAAGATGGTTAAGTTTACTAACCATAGACATGTGTTGTCATTTGATGAACGAGATCACATCATTAGGAGAATGATGTGATGGACAAGACCCATCCGTTAGCATAGCATATTGATCGTTCAGTTTTATTTCTATTGCTTTCTTCATGTCAAATACATATTCCTTCGACTATGAGATTATGCAACTCCCGGATACCGGAGGAATGCCTTGTGTGCTATCAAACGTCACAACGTAACTGGGTGATTATAAAGATGCTCTACAGGTATCTCCGAATGTGTTTGTTGGGTTGGCATAGATCGAGATTAGGATTTGTCACTCCGAGTATCGGAGAGGTATCTCTGGGCCCTCTCAGTAATTGATAACCCACAAGTATAGGGGATCGCAACAGTTTGCGAGGGTAGAGTATTCAACCCAAATTTATTGATTCGACACAAGGGAGCCAAAGAATATTCTCAAGTTTTAGCAGTTGAGTTGTCAATTCAACCACACCTGGATAACTTAATATCTGCAGCAAAGTATTTAGTAGCAAAGTAGTATGGAAGTAACGGTAACGGTGGTAGAAGTAACAGTAGTAGTTTTGTAACAATCATAACAGTGGCAACAGAAAAGTAACTAAGCAAAGATCAATATGTGAAAAGCTCGTAGGCATTGGATCAGTGATGGATAATTATGTCGGATGCGATTCCTCATGCAATAGTTATAACATAGGGTGACACGGAAGTAGCTCTAGTTCATCAATGTAATGTAGGCATGTATTCTGAATATAGTCATACGTGCTTATGGAAAAGAACTTACATGACATCTTTTGTCCTACCCTCCCGTGGCAGCGGGGTCCTATTGGAAACTAAGGGATATTAAGACCTCCTTTTAATAGAGTACCAGACCAAAGCATTAACACTTAGTGAATACATGAACTCCTCAAACTACGGTTTTCACCAGCAATGGTCCCGATTATTATCACTTCGGGGTTGCCGGATCATAACACATAGTAGGTCACTATTGACTTGCAAGATAGGATCAAGAACTCACATATATTCACGAAAACATAATAGGTTCAGATCTGAAATCATGGCACTCGGGCCCTAGTGACAAGCATTAAGCATGGCAAAGTCATAGCAACATCAATCTTAGAACATAATGGATACTAGGGATCAAACCCTAACAAAACTAACTCGATTACATGATAAATCTCATCCAACCCATCACCGTCCAGCAAGCCTACGATGGAATTACTCACGCACGGCGGTGAGCATCATGAAATTGGTGATGGAGGATGGTTGATGATGACGACGGCGACGGATTCCCCTCTCCGGAGCCCCGAATGGACTCCAGATCAGCCCTCCCGAGAGAGATTAGGGCTTGGCGGTGGCTCCGTATCGTAAAACGTGATGAATCCTTCTCTCTGATTTTTTTCTCCCCGAACATGAATATATGGAGTTGGAGTTGAGGTCGGTGGAGCACCAGGGGGCCCACGAGGCAGCGGGCGCGCCCCCACCCTCGTGGACAGGGTGTGGGCCCCCTGGTGTTGATTCTTTCGCTAGTATTTTTTATAAATTCCAAAAATATTCTCCGTGAAGTTTCAGGTCATTCCGAGAACTTTTATTTCTGCACAAAAATAACACCATAGCAATTCTGCTGAAAACAGCGTAAGTCCGGGTTAGTTCCATTCAAATCATGCAAGTTAGAGTCCAAAACAAGGGCAAAAGTGTTTGGAAAAGTAGATACGATGGAGATGTATCAACTCCCCCAAGCTTAAACCTTTGCTTGTCCTCAAGCAATTCAGTTAACAAACTGAAAGTGATAAAGAAAAACTTTTACAAACTCTGTTTGCTCTTGTTGTTGCAAATATGTAAAGCCAACATTCAAGTTTTCAGCAAAGATTATGAACTAACCATATTCACAATAACATTTAGGTCTCATGTTTACTCATATCAATGACATAATCAACTAGCGAGCAATAATAATAAATCTCAGATGACAACACTTTCTCAAAATAATCATAATATGATATAACAAGATGGTATCTCGCTAGCCCTTTCTGAGACTGCAAAACATAAATGCAGAGCACCTCTGAAGATCAAGGACTGACTAGACATTGTAATTCATGGTAAAAGAGATCCAGTCACAGTCATACCCAATATAAATTAATAGTAATGGATGCAAATGATAGCGGTGCTCTCTAACTGGTGCTTTCTAATAAGAGGGTGATGACTCAACATAAAAGTAAATAGATAGGCCCTTCACAGAGGGAAGCAGGGATTTGTAGAGATGCCAGAGCTTGATTTTTGAAACAGAGATAAATAATATTTTGGGTGGCATACTTTCATTGTCAACATAACAACCAAGAGATCTCGATATCTTCCATGCTACACACATTATAGGCGGTTCCCAAGCAGAATGGTAAAGTTTATACTCCCCCACCACCAACAAGCACACTCCACGGCTGGTCCGAAACAACGGGTACCGTCCATACCAACAACAGTCTTGGGGGAGTTTTGTTTGCAATTATTTTGATTTAAGCATGGGACTGGGCATCCCGGTTACCGGCCATTTTCTCGTGAATGAGGAGCGGAGTCCAGTCCTCGTGAGAATAACCCACCTAGCATGGAAGATATAGACAGCCCTAGTTGATACATGAGTTGTTCGAGCATACAAAACAGAATTTCATTTGAAGGTTTAGAGTTTGGCACATACAAATTTACTTGGAATGGCAGGTAGATACCGCATATAGGAAGGTATAGTGGACTCATATGGAATAACTTTGGGGTTTATGGAAGTGGATGCACAAGCAGTATTCCCGCTTAGTACAAGTGAAGGCTAGAAAGAGACTGGGAAGCGACCAACTAGAGAGCGATAACAGTCATGAACATGCACTAAAATTAATCAACACTGAGTGCAGGCATGAGTAGGATATAATTCACCATGAACATAAATATCGTGGAGGCTATGTTGATTTTGTTTCAACTACATGCGTGAACATGTGCCAAGTCAAACCACTCGAATCGTTCAAAGGAGGATACCACCCCATCATACCACATCACAACCATTTTAATAGCATGTTGGCACGCAAGGTAAACCATTATAAACTCCTTGCTAATTAAGCATGGCATGAGCAACTATAATCTCTAATTGTCATTGCAAACATGTTTCGTTCATAATAGGCTGAATCAGGAACGATGAACTAATCATATTTACAAAAACAAGATAGGTCGAGTTCATACCAGCTTCTCTCATCTCAATCAATCCATCATATATCGTCATTATTGCCTTTCACTCGCACGACTGAAATGCGTGGATAATAATAATAGTGCACGTGCACTGGACTAAGCTGGAATCTGTGAGCATTTAATACAGAGGAGAAGACAAGGTAATATGGGCTCTTGGTTAAATCAACAAGAATGCATATGAGAGCCACTCAACATTTTCATCATGGTCTTCTCCTCTAAACCCCCAAAGAAAAGAAAGGAAATAAAACTATTTACACAGGAAAGCTCCCAACAAGCAAAAGAAGAACAAGAAATCCTTTTGGGTTTTCTTTTAATTACTACTACTACAAGCATGGAAAGTAAACTAGCTAAAAGCTACAACTATTTTTTTTGGTTTTTCTTAAAGTTTTTCAAACACACAAGAAGAAGGCTTAAAACAGGAAATAAAATCGCATGGATAGTACAATGAAAAAGTATGAGCACAGACAACTGGAATGAGTGTGTGAACATGAATGTAATGTCGGTGAGAAATACGTACTCCCCCAAGCTTAGGCTTTTGGCCTAAGTTGGTCTATGGCCACGGCTGGCCTGGCGAATATCCGAAGTTGTAACTGGGGTCGTACTGAGATACAGCGGCTATTGCCTGATGAGCTACAGCTTGGAGGCGAGCTGCTTCCGTCCTCCTCTCATCCTCGTCTGCCTCCTCTCTGGTTATGACATATCTCCCCTTTGCCTGAAAGTCAAAGAAAGTAGGAGCAGGGAGAGCAATATGGACAGCGCGACGTCTGTCAAAGATTAGTCGGTACTGGAGAAGTTGTTCATTCCTCTCAACAAACTGATGACGAACCATAGCATTATAATCTAGATAAGCAGGAGGCAACTCTATATCATTTTCACGAATGGGTATCTCGAGAAAATTAGCTAAACGGGTTGCATAAATTCCACCAAAAAAATCTCCACTAATACTGTTATGATGCAACCTTCGTGCAACAATAACGCCCAAGTTATATTGTTTATCTCCTAATATAGCACTCTTGAGAACACTAAGATCGGGAACTCACATGTGACATGCCTCGTCCTTACCATTAATGCATCTACCTATAAAGAGAGCAAAATAATGTATGGCAGGAAAATGAATACTCCCTATGGTAGCTTGCGTGATTTCTCTGGATTCCCTCACAGTTATACTAGCAAGAAAGTCTTTATATTCAGATTTATGAGGTTCACTAGCATTACCCCACTGCCGGAGTTTACAAGTAGTATTGCAATCCTCTAAATCCATGGTATAAGATTTATCATAAAGATCAAACAAGACCATGTGAGAATTGCGTGATGATGTAAATTTAAACCTTCTCACAAAGGAGTCAGTTAGGTAATAATGTTGGGGACACTTATCTGACACGAAGCCTTCGAGTTCAGCATTACGCACATACACGTCAAATTCATCCTTAATTCCTGCCCGTACCATGAAATTTTCAAACGGCCATTCACAAGGCCGCACTTGAGCTTCTCTTGGTGGTTCATGGTCCGGCTCACGTATTGCGGGCCTGGGTCCTTGCTTCCTTGAAGAACCACCTTGGTACATTTTCCTAAACATATTTCTTCCTCTGAAAATTTTCTGAAATTTTTTGTGACTCAAAATAAAAGTGAACCAAACTCAACAAGATTGATAGCAACTACTCCCACAAGTGCCTAGAGACTATATCATGCATTAGAACTACTTGGGACCATATAAATTTGACATGCAAGCTCAAGAACAGGGTCACCTTAGCAGCAAAAATTTGCAATGAATAAAGCACTAGAACAAAAACTAATTGGACCATTGGAGGAGTCACATACCGAAGAACAATCCCCCAAAGCAGTTTTGTGAATGGAGCTTTGGAGCTTTGAGCAAGGAGATCGAAAATCGCAGCAAAACGAGCTAGAACACGAGTTTGAGCTGTGTGGTGATTTTTTCTGGAGGAAGACGAAGTGTGTGGGTGCTGGAATAAGTGGAGGGGGGCCACATGGGGCCCGCGAGGAAGGGGGCGCGCCCAGGGGGTGGGCGCGCCCTGCACCCTCGTGGCCAGGTGGTTGCCCCTTTGGTGTGTTCTCAGTGCCAGATATTCTTAAATATTCTACAAAAAATCATATTTCATTATCGGGATATTTGGAGAACTTTTATTTTTGGGGTATTTTTATTGCAAGGATAATTCAGAAAACAGACAGACAATACTATTTTTGCTTTATTTAATCTAAATAACAGAAAGTAAAAGGAGGGTACAGAAAGCTGTGCTTTCTAACTTCATCCATCTCATGCTCATCAAAAGGAACCCACTAACAAGGTTGATCAGGTCTTGTTAACAAACTCATTCCGAATCGCATGAAACCGGAGAATTTTCGAATAGCACTAAGTTACCTCAACGGGGATATGCATGTCCCCAACAATAAGAATATCATATTTCTTCTTGACAGTAGGAAGAGGAAATTCAAAACCTCCAATAGTGGTAGTTGGAATTTTTCCAATAGAATTGATATTGTTGACTTGAGGTTGTTTCCTCGGAAAGTGTACCATATGCTCATTACCATTAACATGAAAAGTGACATTGCCTTTGTTGCAATCAATAACAGTACCTGCAGTATTCAAAAAGGGTCTACCAAGGATAATCGACATACTATCGTCCTCGGGAATATCAAGAATAACAAAGTCCGTTGAGATAGTAACGTTTGCAACCACAACAGGCACATCCTCAAAAATACCGACAGGTATAGCAGTTGATTTATCGTCCATTTGCAAAGATATTTCAGTAGGTGTCAACTTATTCAAATCAAGTCTACGATATAAAGAGAGAGGCATAACACTAACACCGGCTCCTAGATCACATAAAGCAGTTCTAACATAGTTTCTTTTAATGGATCATGGTATAGTTGGTACTCCTGGATCTCCTAGTTTCTTAGGTATTCCACCTTTAAAAGTATAATTAGAGAGCATGGTGGAAATTTCAGCTTCCGGTATCTTTCTTTTATTTGTAACAATATCTTTCATGTACTTAGCATAAGGATTCATTTTAAGCATATCAGTCAAACGCATACACAAAAAATAGGTCTAATCATTTCAACAAAGCGCTCAAAATCCTCATCATCCTTTTTCTTGGATGGTTTAGGAGGAAAAGGCATGGGTTTCTAAACCCATGCTTCTCTTTCTTTACCGTGCTTCCTAGCAACGAAGTCTCTCTTATCATAATGTTGATTCTTCGATTGTGGGTTATCAAGATCAACAGCAGGTTCAATCTCTACATCATTATTATCGCTAGGTTGAGCATCAACATGAACATCATCATTAAAATTATCACTAGGTTCATGTTCATTACCAGATTGTGTTTCAGCATCAGAGATAGAAATATCATTGGGATTCTCAGGTGTGTCAACAACAGGTTCACTAGAAGCATGCAAAGCCCTATCATTTTTCTTTTTCTTCCTCTTAGAAGGACTAGGCACATCAACATTAGTTCTCTGAGAATCTTGCTCAATTCTCTTAGGGTGGCCCTCAGGATACAAAGGTTCCTGAGTCATTTTACCCCCTCTAGTCATAACTCTAACATCATTATCATTTTCTTATTATTTAATTCATTGAGCAAATCATTTTGAGCTTTAAGCACTTGTTCTACTTGAGTGGTAACCATAGAAGCATGTTTACTAATGAGTTTAAGTTCACCTTTAACTCTAGACATATAATCACTCAAGTGTTCAATCATATAAGCATTGCGTTGCAATTGTCTACCAACATAAGCATTGAAGTTCTCTTGTTTAACAATAAAATTATCAAACTCATCCAAGCATTGGCTAGCAGACTTATTACGAGGGATATCACCTTAATCAAATCTATAGAGAGAATTTACCTTTACTACCTGTGTCGGGTTATCAAGAACATGTATTTCTTTAATAGGTGGTAAATTCTTAACATCTTCAGCTTTAATACCTTTTTCTTTCATAGATTTCTTTGCCTCTTGCATATCTTCAGGACTGAGAAATAGAATACCCCTTTTCTTCGGAGTTGGCTTAGGAGTTGGTTCAGGAAGTGCCCAATTGTTTTCATTAGTCAACATATTATTCAATAACAATTTAGCTTGATCAACAGTTATTTCCCTGAAAACACAACCAGCAGGGGCTCCGGCTCGCTGCAGGTGGTGGCCAGCTCCGGTGGCCGCCCCCTGCTACGGCGCTCCCTGGTGGTGGCGGGCCTGCCGGCCCCCGGCCGATCCGGCGATGGCAAGTGTCGTGGGCTGTGCTCGGCGTGGATGGGGCTGCCACGACGTGGTGGTGGCTCTTGGCGGTGGTCGGGTTCGTCTCACGGTGGCAGCTGGACCTCTTCGGCATCGGCTCATCGGTGAGCGGCTTGTGCAGGCCTTCGACTCCTCTTCTCGATGCCCGGGCGCAATCTTCGTCCGAGGGTTGGCTCGTCCCCATCTTTGGTCCATCGCTCATCTCGTGCCCGGGCTGCAGGACCGATCTCTTCTCGCGCCTGGCAGCAGGACCGAGCCCGTCTCACGCACGGCTGCAGGACCGAGCTCGTCTCGCGCCTGGCGACAGGACCGAGCTCGTCTCGCGCACGGTGCCACAGGACGAGTTGATGGTGGCCAGATGCTAGGGGCCGCTCAGTCTCTTTGGTTGGGGTAGCGGCGGGTCTCGGGTGAGGTGGTGTTTAGGCCTTGGATGCCGGGGCGGCGGCCCTGGTGGTGGTTGCGCGGTGCTCATGGGCAGAGCCCGTAGCTCGGTGCTGCCCGGTGACTATGGTCGTGGGGGCGGTGTGGTTACCGGGGTGTTGCGTTCGGTGGCAATGAGTGTTGGCCGGGGTGAAAACCCGCTCTTTCTTCGGACGGACCCGCGGCCGCGAAACTCGCTCCCTTCCTGAAGGCGTCGTCGCGGCTCTCATTGCCCGTCGTGTTGCTCTAGGGGAAACTCTGACCCTCGGGTCGGGCGGTGGCGGCGCTCCGGTGTCGTTTCCTTCCTGAAGGCGCCGCCTTGGAGCTCACGGTTTGTCATATGTGGCTTCATCTCATCGCAGTGGCGTGTTCACGGCGGAGACCCCGGTGGCTGTTGTAGTGCTAGGGGAGGTGTTGCTGCGTTCAGCATCTTTGTATCCGGCCTTGGGTGTGTGCGTGTGTTTTGGTGGCGTGCGTTTGTACCGTGTTGCTATGGATCGTGCTTTATATATAAAGCAGGGCGAAAGCCTTTTTTGGTAAAACACAACCAGCACAACTATCCAGGTGGTCTCTGGAAGCATCAGTTAGTCCATTATAAAAGATATCTAGTATTTCATTTTTCTTAAGAGGATGATCAGGCAAAGCATTAAGTAATTGGAGAAGCCTACCCCAAGCTTGTGGGAGACTCTCTTCTTCAATTTGCACAAAATTATATATTTCCCTTAGAGCAGCTTGTTTCTTATGAGCGGGGAAATATTTAGCAGAGAAGTAATAAATCATATCCTGGGGACTACGCACACAACCAGGATCAAGAGAATTAAACCATGTTTTAGCATCACCCTTTAATGAGCGGAAATAACTTAAGGATATAGTAGTAACGAATTTTTTCCTCATGAGTGAATAGGGTGGCTATATCATTTAATTTAGTAAGATGTGCCACAACAGTTTCAGATTCATAGCGATAAAAAGGATCAGATTCAACCAAAGTAATTATCTCAGGGTCGACAGATAAATCATAGTCCTTATCAGTAATGCAAATTGGTGACGTAGCAAAAGCAGGGTCATATTTCATTCTAGCATTCAAAGACTTTTCTTTCAGCTTAGCTAATAATTTCTTAAGATCATATCTATCATTGCAAGCAACAAAATATCTAGCAGTTTCTTCATCCATAACATAACCCTCAGGCACAACAGGCAATTCATATCTAGGGTGAGAATCTTCATCATCACTTTCATCAATATTATCAGGTTCAATAATTTCATTCTCTCTAACCCTAGCAAGTTGTTCATCAAGAAATTCACCTAGTGGCACAGTATTATCAAGCATAGAAGTAGTTTCATCATAAGTATCACGCATAGCAGAAGTGGCATCATCAATAACATGCGACATATCAGAATTAATAGCAGAAACAGGTTTAGGTGTCGCAAGTTTACTCAAAAAAGAAGGAGAATCAAGTGCAGAGCTAGATGGCAGTTCCTTACCTCCCCTCGTAGTTGAGGGATAAATTTTGGTTTTCTCGTCTTTCAAGTTCTTCATAGTGATCAGCAGATATAAATCCCAAGTGACTCAAAGAATAGAGCTATGCTCCCCGGCAACGGCGCCAGAAAATAGTCTTGATAACCCACAAGTATAGGGGATCGCAACAGTTTTCGAGGGTAGAGTATTCAACCCAAATTATTGATTCGACACAAGGGGAGCCAAAGAATATTCTCAAGTATTAGCAGTTGAGTTTTCAATTCAACCACACCTGGATAACTTAATATCTGCAGCAAAGTATTTAGTAGCAAAGTAGTATGGAAGTAACGGTAACGTGGCAAAAGTAACAGTAGTAGTTTTGTAACAACCGTAACAGTGGCAATGGAAAAGTAACTAAGCAAAGATCAATATGTGAAAAGCTCGTAGGCATTGGATCAGTGATGGATAATTATGTCGGATGCGATTCCTCATGCAATAGTTATAACATAGGGTGACACAGAACTAGCTCCAGTTCATCAATGTAATGTAGGCATGTATTCCGAATATAGTCATACGTGCTTATGGAAAAGAACTTGCATGACATCTTTTGTCCTACCCTCCCGTGGCAGCAGGGTCTTATTGGAAACTAAGGGATATTAAGGCCTCCTTTTAATAGAGTACCGGACCAAAGCATTAACACTTAGTGAATACATGAACTCCTCAAACTACGGTCATCACCGGGAGTGGTCCCGATTATTGTCACTTCGGGGTTGCCGGATCATAACACATAGTAGGTGACTATTGACTTGTAAGATAGGATCAAGAACTCACATATATTCATGAAAACATAATAGGTTCAGATATGAAATCATGGCACTCGGTCCCTAGTGACAAGCATTAAGCATGGCAAAGTCATAACAACATCAATCTTAGAACATAATGGATACTTGGGATCAAACCCTAACAAAACTAACTCGATTACATGATAAATCTCATCCAACCCATCACCGTCCAACAAGCCTATGATGGAATTACTCACGCACGGCAGTGAGCATCATGAAATTGGTGATGGAGGATGGTTGACGATGACGACGACGACGGATTCCCCTCTCCGGAGCCCCGAACGGACTCCAGATCAGCCCTCCCGAGAGAGACTAGGGCTTGGCGGCGGCTCCGTATCGTAAAACGCGATGAATCCTTCTCTCTGATTTTTTTCTCCCCGAACGTGAATATATGGAGTTGGAGTTGAGGTTGGTGGAGCACCAGGGGGCCCACGAGGCAGGGGGCGCGCCCAGGGGGGCAGGCACGCCCCCCACCCTCGTGGACAGGGTGTGGGCCCCCTGGTGTTGATTCTTTCGCCAGTATTTTTTTATGAATTCCAAAAATATTCTCCGTGAAGTTTCAGGTCATTCCGAGAACTTTTATTTCTGCACAAAAATAACACCATAGCAATTCTGCTGAAACAGCGTCAGTCCGGGTTAGTTCCATTCAAAGCATGCAAGTTAGAGTCCAAAACAAGGGAAAAAGTGTTTGGAAAAGTAGATACGATGGATACGTATCAGTAATGCACATCATAAGAAGCCTTGCAAGCAATGTGACTAATGAGTTAGTTGCAGGATGATGCATTACAAAACGAGTAAAGAGACTTGCCGGTAACGAGATTGAACTAGGTATGAAGATACCCACGATCGAATCTCGGGCAAGTAACATATCGATGACAAAGGGAATAACGTATGTTGTCATAACAGTTCGACCGGTAAAGATCTTCATAGAATATGTGGGAACCAATATGAGCATCCAGGTTCCGCTATTGGTTATTGACCGGAGAGGTGTCTCGGTCATGTGTACATAGTTCTCGAACTCGTAGGGTCCGCACGCTTAACGTTCGATGACGATTTTGTATTAGATGAGTTATGTGATTTGGTGATCGAATGTTGTTCGGAGTCCTGGATGAGATCACGGACATGACGAGGAGTCTCGAAATGGTCGAGAGGTAAATATTGATATATAGGACGATAGTATTCAGACACCGGAAGTGTTCCGAGGGTACCGGGTACGTATCGGGTCACCGGATGGGGTTCCGGGCACCCCCGGCAACAGATATGGGCCTTATGGGCCAAGAGTGGAAACACACCAGCCACAAAGGGGCTGGTGCGCCCCCCCCATATTGGCTGGCCAAATTGGAGAAGGAAAGGGGAAGGAGGAAAGGAAAAAGGGAACAGGATTCCCCCTTCCCCCTCTTCCCTTCCTACTCTGAATAGGAAAAGGAAAGGGGGGAGGCCGAACTGGGAGGACCCCAAGTAGGATTCCTCCTACTTGGGGCGCCCCCTTGGCTGCCTCTCCTCCCCTCCAACCTATATATATGTGGGGGGCACCGCTAGAACACACACCAACCATTGTTAGCCGTGTGCGGCGCCCCCCCCCCTCCACAGTTTACGCCTCCGGTCATATTCACGTAGTGCTTAGGCGAAGCCCTGCGCGGATCACTTCACCATCACCATCACCACGCCGTCATGTCTCCCTCGAAACTTTGCTGGATCAAGAGTTCGAGGGACGTCATCGAGCTGAATGTGTGTAGAACTCGGAGGTGTCGTACGTTCGGTGCTTGATCGGTCAGAACGAGAAGAAGTTCGACTACATCAACCGCGTTGTCAAACGCTTCCGCTTTCGGTCTACGAGGGTACGTGGACACACTCTCCCCCTCTCGTTGCTATGCATCTCCTAGATAGATCTTGCGTGAGCGTAGGAATTTTTTTGAAATTGCATGCTACGTTTCCCAACATCGTATACCCGTCGTGTGTGGCAAAAATTTAGACATCGGCTCGGCTCATTCCCGTAACCCGGGGCGCATTATGGCGTGGCGGGCGGCGGAGGAGGTGCGCGCATGAATGTCCCTCTTGTTCTCATGCTCATACATATGGGGAAACAACATCCCTTATAAGGACGTCCAACTCCTACCAAACTAGCAATGCGGGACTAAAGTTTAGTAGCACCCCTTGCCTTGCATGAATGGGCTAAGTGGAGCTCTAGGATTTATTAGGAATTTCTGAAATTGCTATTGGGTTGTCCCAAAATAGACTAAATTCTAGCAATCCCCCACCAGATCCCAAAGGCACACAAAATTTGCCTTTGGTTCCAAAACACTATTTTATATACCAGTATTGCAGTGGAGACTGTTAAGTTGAACTTCCACCTAGAACTCTATGCTACACTAGTAAGCAACTTGAATAGTGGACTAGGCCTTGAACTGCAAATTTTTTGCGAATCTAGCTTCACACAAAGCCTTGACTGATACTAGGCTACCGTGGGACTTCCTCGCGGGTGGAGCTTATGCGTCATACTCTGAGACCTTTCATGGGTTTACTAGAGAGTACCCTACTCTCCTAGATTGCGACGTTTAACAATCAGAGTCATATATGTGTGTTCTTCAAAATATGTTTTGCAGGACAACATCTCTGCATAAATGAGCCACTTAGAACACATTAAGATATATATATCAACCTGCCATGCAGATTAGGAGAGTATTGCATCTTCATGGAGTGGTATTGTTAATAGTAAGGATACTCTCCTCTCAGTTGATCAATAGCTTGTCTTCCACATCTAATTCACGGGATCTCCAGTCACATAGACTAGGTTACCACTGTGAACAACTCATATTGTGGGTCTCATACCCATCTCCTTCGATGCATTATCTATCACATTGCATGATAGACCCTTAGTAAAAGGATCTGCCAGATTATTAGACATTTGGATATAATCCAATGCAATAACTCCAGAGTTTATCATCTTCCTGACAGATTTTAACCTTCTTTGAACATGTCTTGATGACTTCATGTTATCCTTTGAGCTGATCACTTTCGTGATCACAATTTGATTTTCGCAATTCATAAGATACCCAGTACAGGTTTCTCAATGATCGGCAAGTCATTCAAGAGCTGACGAAGCCAATCTGCTTTCGACCATAGCTGTATCTAGTGATGTGTGTTCTGCTTCCATTGTTGACCTTGTTAAGATGGTCTGCTTGCAAGACTTCCAAGAAACAGCGCCACCTCCATGAGTGAACACGTATTCGCTCATGGCCTTTATCTCATCAGCATTTGAGATCCAGTTAGAGTCACTATACCCTTCAAGTACCTTTGGGTACCGAGTGTAGTGAATTCCATAATTTGCAGTGCCTTTCAAATAACGCATAACTCTCTCTAGAGCTTTCCAATGATCATCTCCCAGTTTTGAAACAAATCGGCTCAGTTTGCTAACAACAATAGATATGTCAGGTCTTGTAGCACAGGCTAAATACATAAGAGAGCCAATAATCTGAGAATATTTCAATTGATCTCTAGCAATTCTTCGATTCTTTCGAAGCAACACGCTAGCATCATATGGTGTTGGAGAGGGCTTGTAGTCACTATAGCCTAAGCGACTCAAGATCTTTTCCACATAGTGAGATTGAAGCAATGCAATCCCACCATCATCGTCTCTCAACAGCTTGATGGTCAGAATAACATCAGCCACTCCTAAATTCTTCATCTCAAAACAACGAGATAGGAAATCCTTGAGTTCCTTAATAACATTTAGATTTGTTCCAAAAATCAATATGTCATCAACATACAAGCAAAGGATGACTCCCTCGCCCCCACCGTGGCGATAGTACACACATTTGTCAGCTTCGTTTACAACAAAGCCTGCAGCTGTTAAAGTTCTTTCAAACTTCTCATGCCACTGCTTGGGTGCTTACTTAAGTCCGTACTAAGACTTCAGCAACTTGCACACTTTTCCTTCCTAACCATCTACTACAAACCCATCTGGTTGTTCCATATAAATTTGCTCGTCCAACTCTCCTTTTAGGAAAGCAGCCTTAACATCCATTTGATGAACGAGAAGACCATGATAGGCAGCTAGTGAAAGTAGTACTTGAATAGTGGTCAGTCGAGCCACAGGTGAGTAAGTATCAAATAAGTCTTCTCCTTCCTTTTGGGTATAACCCTTGGCCACGAGCCGTGCCTTGTACTTCTCAATAGTACCATCAGGGCTAAGCTTCTTCTTGAATACCCATTTGCACCCTATAGGTCTGCACCCATAAGGACGATCAGTTATCTCCCAGGTTTTATTTGCCAAGATGGAATCCATCTCACTACAGACTGCTTCCACTACTGCAGGATGGTCCAAACGCGACACTACGATCAGAGACCCTTCGACGAAACTGTGTGCGATGCCATAATCGCAAATGGTGGTGTAAAAAAAACCGTCAAAAAAGGTGCAAAATGTTTGTGATGACAGATGCATCAAACAAGGTTCAGAATTTAGTTGCGTGTGCGATGCAAGGCATACGGTTCAGCTCAATTAATTGTTTGGGATGAGGAGGCACAAATGAAACGGGCATCCAGATGAAGGCGTGTGCGATATACAGCATACGGTTTACTGGGATGAACTGTGTGTGATCAGGCAACACAATGGAAACGGTTCAACTGAACAAGATGTGTGTGATACGCGGCAAACAGGTCCGTAATCTGAAATGTGTGCGAAGACCAATAATAACACAGATGATTGCTGCTAATAAGCCGTGTGAATTGCTCTGTCTACAGTAGAATAACATGTATATATATAACTGAAATAAACATCCAATTACATATGTGACTATATAGATCATTCGCACACACCTCAATAAACAATTGAATGCATTCTAAAGTAGGAGAAACGATCGTCTAGTCATCTACTTCTTGTGACGCTCCCGCCCCTTCTATGTGGCTCGATCCCTCGTCTTTGTTAGGAAGAAGACAATTCCTCATGTCAATGATCCGCTTGTACATCTCGTAGCTTGTGTACGCGTCCATGGCCACGTACTTGACATGTTGTTCATCCAGTCTCTTATGCCACACACTGTGCCAGGCGTTCTTGTCCTTATCGCTCTCTTCCTTCATCTTCACGTAGTAGGGGTCGATGATGGCCGAGGCGAGGTCAACCAGGGAGTTCGGTTTGTTTTTGTCGTTGCCCCAGACCTTGTAGTGGTGCTGGATGTTGACAAGATTTGGGCATTTCAAGTCTGAAACCTTGAGCGCTTTTAGATCATTGGTGGTGTCCACCGTAGCGAAACTGTAGTCAGAGCTCTTGATAAACCTAGAGAAATGCTCGCAAGACCTTGTGGCAAGGTGGAAGTGGTAGATGAGGACGTCATGTCGAACGCACAACTGGGCAACGGCAACCTTCTGATCGTGCCCGGCACGACCGATGGTGTACTCGAGGTCGAAGCCGACCACTCGGTACTTGTCCTTGGGAAGGAACTGTTCCATAGTTTGGATGGAGCTCTCCACCGAGACCGGATCATTCGTGTACACCACTGAGAGGGCCTTCCCCCTCACGTGGGTGTCCACTACGTGATGCGTGGTGAACTGCCCGCCGTTGTCGTCGTCGGCCGCTGGGAGCGCCATTGGAGCCACATGGAGCGCCATTGGAACCGCTGGATGTCCTCTCTGTATGTGTCCTCGTGGGTGTGCTTATTGTGTCGTGTGAGATGAGAGATGAAGGTAAATGGCCGCAGGAATAAAAGGGGGCCGGGCGGCGTGGATTGTCGGCACGTCCGCATGGCAGTTTTTGCAACAGGTAACTGCATCGTCGCACCGTGCTCGGCGCAACCGCTTGCACACAAACGTGTGTGATCGTGCGCCGACCCCAAACACTGGCAGCGCGCGTGGAGGGACGAGGGCAGAGCACCCGGAGGGACGCGAGAGTAGAGCGTGCGCAGCGGGACGTGAGCAGAGCGCGCCGCGGTCGCCTGAACCGCAAGCAACCACATGCATAGGACAGTTGAACACGCAGGAAATGGTCGCCTACAAGCCGGCCGACAGTTGCTTTGCTGCATAGAGAGCGGTCGTGTGGTACCACCTCTGTCTAGTCTATAATCTCCTTTATATTCCATGCCATACTTTGCCCTCAAATTTAACCAACAAAATGTTAATGCATGTTTTAAAAATTATATAATTGGAAACTATGTTCAAATACAAATCCAACTATATAATCTTTGGCGACAAGCATTCGTATTTTATTAGTTAAATCATACTTATAAACCAGGACGGTGGTATAGTAGGTAATTAAATCACAAACATTTTTTTATTAACCGTATGTGTACGTGGCCTTTCGTCCTCCTCTCACACGTCTTGTCACCCCGCTACCGCAGACGGCTTACAGCGCAAGCTTGCGCAGCGCGCGGGGGCGTTCTTTTTGCCAAACGGTGGCGCCAATGAATCGTCGATGAGCCCGTTCCCTCACAAGCTTCCCGCCCGACTCGGTGAAATCCCCCAAAATCCCAATGCTTACCGGCCTGCTATAAAAACCCTCACGGCCGGCGAGTCCTGCATCGCATTTGCCCCTCCATCCCTATAGCTTATCTCGTCTGCTTCTCCCACAATCGCCAATGGCACCGGTCCGTCGTCGTCGCTCAGCCACTCCCCCGTCATCAAAGGACAACTCCAGCTGGGAGGCTACACCGCGGCGGCGGCGCAGTCCCCGACGTAGTGTAGTGCGCGTGGCGTCCCTGTTGGGTGTGCGCGGAACACCCACCACACGCTCCACCGCCGGTGCCCGTAGGCAGCTGTTGCCGGCCGCCGTTGCCGCCACACCACCGTCGAAAGCCAGTGCCATCTCCCACTCCGCCGCCGCAGCCCGAAGGCGGGAGGTGGTCGTCGTGGCCGCCACCCCACTGCCGGCCACTGTGGCCATCACCCGCTCCGCCACCGCGGCCCGAAGGCGGGAGGTGGTGGTCGTGGCCGCCACCCCATCGTCTGCCGCCATGGCCACCAGCCCACCGTCGACCGCCGGGGTCATCACCCGCTCCGCCACCGCCGCCCGAAGGCAGGAGACGGAGGTGGATGCCCGCACGTGCGTCAGCGACCTTGAGCGCTACACCGAGTTCCTACGGGAGGAGGAGGAGCGCCTCATCAAGCACGCAAAGAGCCTTACCGCCGCCATGGCCGCGGCACACGCCACCTCAGAGGCGAGGAATCAGGAGATCTACGAGAAGAACCACTGCTTCGAGAGGGGTCGTCTGGAGCGGCAGAGGGCGTTCGAGGTGAGCGTCGCTGAAGCTGCATTAACGGCAGGCACCGCATTGCGGTTGCCCAGCTCGTCGGTAGGCTCCTCCTCCTCCTCCGCCTCTTACTGAGCTTGCTCGGCAGAGGAGAGGCAGCCGGAAGTAGTACAAAGCCCCTCCGCAGTAGTAGTAGTATTTAGGGTCTTTTTTGTTCAGTTCATCTGACTATAGATGTGGTGGAACTGTACACCGTACTTAAAATTAGCTAGTATATATAGTTGAACTACCTATTTTAGTACGTGGTTGGCAACAATTGGGGAAAGTTTGGTCGGTTCAGTTGTCGAGTTGAACTGTTTGTATAAATTAAGAACGACTGCTTAATCTATGAATGAAATCTATGCTTAATTACTGAATTTTGACAAATAGCAGTGTTACAAGGATTGACAAATCTTACCAAATTGTTTGTACGTGGTTGCACACGGGTCATCCAAAACAACCGTTTGCATTGAAGGGATGCACAAATCATGCGCTGCTCGCACTTTGCATACCGGTGTTCTATCTAAAACATTTGCGATCTAGAGCTGCAGAAATCCTGCTCGACACATTTTCTCTTGGCTTCCTGGGGAAGCTGTCGGTTTGCATACGGGTGTTCTAACTAAAACGTTTGCGATGAGTGTTTTATATTTAAAAAGCGAATTAAACTGCGGCTTGGGCACCATTAATGTAGAGGATGCGAGCAAGGCGGGCGGCCATTGAAGTCAAAGGGCTCGTTTCCCAGTGAGCCTGCGCAGCGTACAGCTCGCACGCTTCCCGATGAGCCTGCGCACTCGAGGACAGCTTGCACGCCTCTCGGTCGGCCTGCGCACCGGACGGCGCTCGCACGCCTCCCGTTCAGTCAAGGTCAAGCAGCTGTCCGCACGGCACCTCCTATAGCTATTAAAACCAAGACACGTGGCCTCACGTGAATGGTAAACAAAATTTAGGATTTACTAGAATTTAAAAACCGGGCATCTCAATGTTTTGCCGGGAATCAACGGTGCCCTGGTGTTTGAAATTCATTCCCATTTCTTGCATGGGACCTAAGCATGCACCCAAGGACACATATTTGATTTTTCAACCAATTTATATGCACTGGAGCATGTGCATGTAGTTCAAATTTGAATTATGCACATAAATGCATTGAAAACTCCGTTAATGCATAAAAATGTCCAAACGAACCCCAAAAAATTACAAAAATTCACACAACACTCCTGTTGTTCTATGTTGACACGAGAAAAAAATTTGAAAGCGATAAGAGGCAATGGATATCGTTTCATCCCCAAAGGTGGGACGTTCCCTACCGAAAACCATCATGCTTGTTGTGAGAAGCTCCGGTTTGTGAGAAGCATATACCCAAACCTGCCCCAAATGGGACAAAATTTGTACCACGGCATGTTGATGCCGCTCCATGATAGCATGCCAAGTTTCATGAATTTCAGACGAGTTTTGGATTTACTAGAATTTAAAAACCAGGCATCTCAATGTTTTGCCGGCAATCAACGGTGCCCTGGTGTTTGAAATTCATTCCCATTTCTTGCATGGGACCTAAGCATGCACCCAAGGACACAGATTTGATTTTTCGACCAATTTATATCCAATGGAGCATGTGCATGTAGTTCAAAATTGAATTATGCACATAAATGCATTGAAAACTCAGTTAATGCATAAAAATGTCCAAACGAAACCCGAAAAATCACAAAAATTCACACAACACTCCTGTTGTACTATGTTGACACGAGAAAAAAATTTGAAAGCAATAAGAGGCAATGGATATCGCTTCGTCCCCAAAGGTGGGACGTTCCCTACCGAAAACCATCATGCTTATTGTGAGAAGCTCCGGTTTGTGAGAAGCATATACCCAAACCTGCCCCAAATGGGACAAAATTTGTACCACAGCATGTTGATGCCGCTCCATGATAGCATGCCAAGTTTCATGAATTTCAGGCGAGTTTTTGATTACTAGAATTTAAAAACCAGCATCTCAATGTTTTGCCGGCAATCAACAGTGCCATGGTGTTTGAAATTCATTCTCATTTCTTGCATGGGACCTAAGCATGCACCCAAGGACACAGATTTGATTTTTCAACCAATTTATATCCACTTGAGCATGTGCATGTAGTTCAAATTTGAATTTTGCACATAAATGCATTGAAAACTCAGTTAATGCATAAAAATGTCCAAACGAACCCCAAAAAATCACAAAAATTCACACAACACTCCTGTTGTTCTATGTTGACACGAGAAATTTTTTTGAAAGCAATAAGAGGCAATGGATATCGTTTCGTCCCCAAAGGTGGGACGTTCCCTACCGAAAACCATCATGCTTGTTGTGAGAAGCTCCGGTTTGTGAGAAGCATATACCCAAACCTGCGCCAAATGGGAGAAAATTTATACCACGGCATGTTGATGTCGCTCCATGATAACATGCCCAGTTTCATGAATTTCAGACGAGTTTTGGATTTACTAGAATTTAAAAACCAGGCATCTCAATGTTTTGCCGGCAATCAACGGTACCCTGGTGTTTGAAATTCATTCCCATTTCTTGCATGGGACCTAAGCATGCACCCAAGGGCACAGATTTGATTTTTCGACCAATTTATATGCACTGGAGCATGTGCATGTAGTTCAAATTTGAATTATGCACATAAATGCATTGAAAACTCAGTTAATGCATAAAAATGTCCAAATGAACCCTGAAAAATCATAAAAATTCACACAACACTCCAGTTGTTCTATGTTGACACGAGAAAAATTTGAAAGCAATAAGAGGCAATGGTATCGTTTCGTCCCCAAAGGTGGGACGTTCCCTACCGAAAACCATCATGCTTGTTGTGAGAAGCTCCGGTTTGTGAGAAGCATATACCCAAACCTGTCCCAAATGGGACAAAAAATTTACAACGACATGTTGATGCCGCTCCATGATAGCATGCCAAGTTTCATGAATTTCAGATGAGTTTTTGATTTACTAGAATTTAAAAACCAGGCATCTCAATGTTTTGCCGGCAATCAATGGTGCCCTGGTGTTTGAAATTCATTACCATTTCTTGCATGGGACCTAAGCATGCACCCAAGGACACAGATTTGATTTTTTGACCAATTTATATGCACTGGAGCATGTGCATGTAGTTCAAATTTGAATTATGCACATAAATGCATTGAAAACTCAGTTAATGCATAAAAATGTCCGAACGAACCCCGAAAAATCACAAAAATTCACACAACACTCCTGTTGTTCTACGTTGACACGAGAAAAAATTTGAAAGCAATAAGAGGCAATGGATATCATTTCGTCCCCAAAGGTGGGACGTTCCCTACCGAAAACCATCATGCTTGTTGTGAGAAGCTCCGGTTTGTGGGAAGCATATACCCAAACCTGCCCCAAATGGGAGAAATTTTTTACCACGGCATGTTGATGCCGCTCCATGATAGCATGCCAAGTTTCATGAATTTCAGACGAGTTTTTGATTTACTAGAATTTAAAAACCAGGCATCTCAATGTCTTGCCGGCAATCAACGGTGCTCTGGTGTTTGAAATTCATTCCCATTTCTTGCGTGGGACCTAAGCATGCACCCAAGGACACAGATTTGATTTTTCGACCAATTTATATGCACTGGAGCATGTGCATGTAGTTCAAATTTGAATTATGCACATAAATGCATTGAAAACTCAGTTAATGCATAAAATTGTCCAAACGAACCCCGAAAAAATCACACAACACTCCTGTTGTTCTATATTGACACGAGAGAAAATTTGAAAGCAATAAGAGGCAATGGATCTCGGTTCATCCCCAAAGGTGGGGCGTTCCCTACCGAAAACCATCATGCTTGTTGTGAGAAGCTCCTGTTTGTGAGAAGCATATACCCAAACCTGCCCCAAATGGGACAAAAAATTTACCACGACATGTTGATGCCGCTCCATGATAGCATGCCAAGTTTCATGAATTTCAGACGAGTTTTTGATTTACTAGAATTTAAAAACCAGGCATCTCAATGTTTTGCCGGCAATCAACGGTGCCCTGGTGTTTGAAATTCATTCCCATTTCTTGCATGGGACCTAAGCATGCACCCAGGGACACAGACTTGATTTTTTGACCAATTTATATGCACTGGAGCATGTGCATGTAGTTCAAATTTGAATTATTCACATAAATGCATTGAAAACTCAGTTAATGCATAAAAATGTCCGAACAAACCCCGAAAAATCACAAAAATTCACACAACACTCCTGTTGTTCTATGTTGACACGAGAAAAAAATTTGAAAGCAATAAGATGCAATGGATATCATTTCGTCCCCAAAGGTAGGACGTTCCCTACCGAAAACCATCATGCTTGTTGTGAGAAGCTCCGGTTTGTGAGAAGCATATACCCAAACCTGCCCCAAATGGGAGAAATTTTTTACCACGACATGTTGATGCCGCTCCATGATAGCATGCCAGGTTTCATGAATTTCAGACGAGTTTTTGATTTACTAGAATTTAAAACCAGGCATCTCAATGTTTTGCCGGCAATCAACGGTGCTCTGGTGTTTGAAATTCATTCCCATTTCTTGCATGGGACCTAAGCATGCACCCAAGGACACAGTTTGATTTTTCGACCAATTTATATGCACTGGAGCATGTGCATGTAGTTCAAATTTGAATTATGCACATAAATGCATTGAAAACTCAGTTAATGCATAAAATTGTCCAAACGAACCCCGAAAAATCACAAAAAATCACACAACACTCCTGTTGTTCTATGTTGACACGAGAAAAAATTTGAAAGCAATAAGAGGCAATGGATATTGTTTCGTCACCAAAGGTGGGACGTTCCCTACTGAAAACCATCATGCTTGTTGTGAGAAGCTCCGGTTTGTGAGAAGCATATACCCAAACCTGCCCCAAATGGGAGAAAAATTTTACCACGGCATGTTGATGCCGCTCCATGATAGCATGCCAAGTTTCATGAATTTCAGACGAGTTTTTGATTTACTAGAATTTAAAAACCAAGCATCTCAATGTTTTGCCGGCAATCAACGGTGCCCTGGTGTTTGAAATTCATTCCCATTTATTGCATGGGACCTAAGCATGCACCCAAGGACACAGATTTGATTTTTTGACCAATTTATATGCACTGGAGTATGTGCATGTAGTTCAAATTTGAATTGTTCACCTGAAATGGCTAGAAATCCAATTTAATGTATTAAATGTTCAAATGAACCCTGAATAATTCCAATCCGTTTACGACACACATATAGTTGCATGTTCACTCCAAATAAAAGGTCTAGCAATTCAAACACCGTCCATTGCCGCTGTGACCCTATTATGTAATTCAAATCAAGATGAAAAATCAAGTAGATCGCACACAGTTTATTATCAGCAACCGTGTGAGATGCAGCACAAAATATCCTGGAGCACCATCGGTGTATAGTACGCTTATGGCTTACACGAGAAGGTGCGTCGGCTACAGTCCACAGCCGGCGTCTCAAGCACACTAGCTCGCTCCACAAATATCATTTCACTGTTCAATCGTCGCCGGTGAAAGATGGGCACGTGGACCCGCGTCGTGAGGGCAACTTCGGTGGCCCACTCCGGCGAGAGCGCGGCCGCAGCCGCCATGCGCGTGCTAACAAGGTGCATGAGCGTGGCTGCAATCTGCGACCTATGGAGGCCGCCCACGACCATGTCGAGGCCGCCCACGCCCAGCTCCTGGCGGTCACCGCGCAAATCAAATGAAGATTCTCCGACAACGGTCGGCAACCCACGGCCGAAGAGCTGGCAATCGCCGAGAGCGTTCGAGCAGCTGTCCGTTTCTCCGCCGCATACCTTGCGACGACGGAGCCCGTCCAAGCCCAGATCGCGTCCGCCCACGCCCAGCTCGTGGCGGCCTTTTCCAAAGAGATGGCGGACGCGGATGGCGAGATGCTTGCCGAGTATGGTGCGATGGATGCCATGGAGCCCCTTCCCCAAGAGACCGTCGGGCGCGAGCTGGACATGGAGGCGGCGGCGGAGATCGACGAGCACCAGCCGTAGTAGTACTCTTTGTTTTGTTTAATTAAGAGCGCCGGTCTTTAATTTGTTAGAGTAATGTTTAGGTCAGCTAGCTCTGTTTAATTGCTGAACTTGCTCGATTAAGAAGTGTGGGTGTGTTGTAGTCTCCTTTGTGTACCCAAATTATGCAATGACGTGGATGACCACTGTAACCATGGAATATTCGAACCAAAACTTTTGACGTTCAAACTCATCACACACGGGTTAGCTATCTGAATCGTTTGTGATGTCCACATATCGTACACATTTCTGAATAAGGGACCGTGTCTGATGACACTTTGCATGCCAGTTTTTTCGCTGAAGTAATTCCAAATTTTTGGCTTCCGCGGAAATATCTAACTCCCCACCCCCTCCCCCCTACCAAAAGCCACATTTCCCCTCTTTCTGCCTTCCTTTCCAAGTTCAAACCTTCACTCCTTGCTTGCAGTGCCGCCTCCTCGTCGGCGACCCTCCTTCACGCTGCTCGGCCTCCTCTATCCAGGTAGGTAATCCACACCCGACCCCCATCCTCCTCCTCCTTCCACATCCCACATGCCCCGACTGCCGGCGCGAGCGCGACACCTTCCACCCAAATCACCGACCCCTCCACCAAATAAGCGTCGGCCTAAGCCATGGTGCACGCAGTATAGCCAGGACCTCAAGGAGCATTTGGCAGTGGAGAAGCAAATCACGGCCGCACGCGCGGATGAGGTCGTGATGGCTGCCATTCGTGCCGACCCCCAGATCTTGAAGGAGCACCTTGCCATTTGCTAGCTACGCCAGATAAGCATGCTCGATTTACCCGCTGCGTGTGCTGCTCCTGCCTTTCCTTCACAAATTCTAGTGAATTGTGCTATCTAATTTTACCATGCAATCTGTTGCTCTAGTGTATATGTTCTATATGTCGTGCAGTGTGGTGCTCACTTATTAACTGTTTTGTTAATTAGTTGTCTCTTCAGTTAACTGTTTGGTTCAATTCTGCAAATGTGATGTTCAATTCTTCAGGCTGCAATTTTGTGTTGTCTTCCGTGTGAGAAATAAATCAAATTTATCTTTACAAAATTGTGGGTGCATTCTGTTATTGTATACCATGTGAGGAATAAATTGAATTTGGCTGTAGTAAATACATGAGAAACAAATACAATTGCTACAATTGGCTGTAGTTAACTGTTTGGTTAAGTGTCTGATCTTCTATTAGGAGTATGTTATATTGTGCAATGTGGTGCTCAGTTAATGTTTGGTTCATTTTTTGTGGTGTTTAGTTAACTGCTTGGTTCAATTCTGCAATGCAATGTCCAATTGTCGTGGGTAGAATTTTGTATTGTTGTGCATGTGAGGAATAAATCGAATTTGGCTGCACTTAATACATGAGAAACATATACAAGTGCTATATTTCCTAGTTCTTAATCATGCTTGGTTTGGGTAAATCGGTTTTCCGTGTGTCTTGAATTAATCTGATGAATCTGCAATGTGCTTATTTTTCATCAACATATTTTACTGATAGCATGCGAACCCTTACTTAACCTGATGACTAACTACCTTATATGTGTTGCAGGGAAACAATGGGAAGCATTGAGGTTTACAATCTAGGTTAGCACGTGCATGGTCCGTTGTCTAATAGCACATTATTATGCAATTGCGGGAACCATTCTAATATTTAGGTTTTTAACAATTTGGTCTTGCACATGTAGGTCCTGCTGTCAGAGGTTTTGACCCACTGTTCGACCCTTTTGCATATGGGGAAATGAGTTGTCCATAAATATCAATCAAATCAAGAAACTCAGAAAGATTGTTAGGATAAAGAAATTAGCGACAAAAAACAACAAGATATTTGTCTGCACAATGAAGAAGACATCAGTTCACTACAAGATGGTACTAACTATTATACCTTGCCTTTTTTTATTCCTTTGCTCCATTTTCAATATAGAGAAGATATTTATGCACATCCTTGTTTTCAGGCCTTTCCAAAGCAGTTCACTGATGATTACCTCTCAAACCACCTCTATGGTCAGGAGGCGAGGAAGGTTTTCATACAACACCCACGGTTCAATATTGAAGTGTTCCTGAAGAGGACGAAGGACGGACAGTCAATCATCCACAGGCACTGGCCTAAAGTTGCAAAGACTTTCAACATGAATGAAGGCTCAATATTTGCCTTCCGCTTCAGCAGTTTTCCAGATGAGATGCATCTGTCTATATACCGTCTATGATGCTAATTTCCAAAGGTTCTACATGTTGCATGTGGAACTTGCTGCTGGTGCAGTTGTGTAATGCGGTAGCTGAGTGCTGAAGCTATATCATGTTGTACTCTGATGTATTTCAATTATGAAATTCTGCTTCCTTAATATGGAAATGAAATATATTGTGTGCTTAATATGAAATGTCAATTAGATTAATAAATGGATTATGAATAATCAGATAATTAGCCTGCTAATGGCAAATTTGCCTGCTAATTGGGTTTTGCTATTGCAAACGGTTGTTGAAATAATACCGTGGGCGATGACCTCAGGCAACGCACACAGTTTCTAGGATTAAACCGTGTTGGATCAATGAACAATCACACACGACTTTCTCTTGAAAACTGTTTGCGTTAGGCCACCTTGCGCAAACGTTTACCACGTAAAAACTGTGTGTGATGGACAACCTTTGCCACACTATTTCTTCTACGGACCGTGTGTGATACATTCAATAACACAAACGATTTAACGGGAAAAATTGTGTGTGATGTACCTGTGAACGGAAACGTTTTCCTTGGAGCGACTGTGTGGGATGTGCATACGAACGGAAACGTTTAGCGGGGACTGACTGTGTGGGATGTACTTGCGGCCGGAAACAATTTCACTGTATAATTGTATTTTTAGCTCTATTGTACGTATTTCCGTATTTGAGCGCTTGCCGGTCGCACAAGACCTCATTTTGCCGAACGTGTGTGCCAGGAGGGCATATCCCCGACGGTTTCTGGGTCGTATGGGAAGGACCCCCCTATCGCCCACACTCACTTGGAGACGGTTCCAAATGCCGTCACGGAAAGGGGTTAAAAATCGTTTGTTTAGGACCGACGCGCACCAATGTTCCTTCCAGTAGTCAGCATCTTCAGATGCATAGGCCTCTGAAATAGAACTGGGAGTGTCATCTATGAGATACACAAGAAAATCATCACCAAAGTACTTTGTAGTCCTCTGTCTCTTGCTCCTTGAAGGAACTTCATTGTTGTTCTCCACATAATTTTCAAATTGTTCCATTGAAATGGTAGGTTCAGAACTTGTAACTAAATCCTGACTCAATAAACTAGGCATCTCCTGATTTGATGAGCTCACCATATCCTTCATGGGAAAGATATCTTCAAAGAAAGTCGCATCATTCGACTCCATGATTGTACCAACATGCATGTCAGATACCTCAGATTTTACAACCAAGCATCTATAACCAATGCTATGAAAAGCATATCCTAGGAAAACACAACCCACAGTTTTTGGTCCAAGCTTGCGCTTCCTCGGAATTGGCACATTGACTTTTGCCAAACAACCCCAGGTTCGTAGGTAAGAGAGTTTTAATATTTTCTTCTCCCATTCCTCGAATGGAGTTATCTCTTCTTTGTGGGAACTCGGTTTAGGAAATGACATGCGGTCAATATCGCCTCCCCCCACCATGCCTTGGAGAGACCAGATGTGTCTAACATGGCGTTAACCAAATCAGTTAGAGTACGGTTCTTTCTTTTAGCTACCCCATTTGACTGAGATGAATAGGGAGGCGTTCTCTCATGGATTATACCATGTTTCGCACAAAAAGAATCAAATTCATTTGAGAAATACTCTCCACCACGATCGGACCTAAGCCTCTTGATCTTTCAATCAAGTTGGTTTTCCGCTTCAGCTTTATAGATCTTGAAAAAGTTCAAAGCCCCATCCTTAGATTTCAGAAGATACACATGGCAGTATCTAGTGGAGTCATCAATTAACGTCATGAAATATTTCTTTCCACCTTTTGTCAAAACACCATTCATTTCACATAGATCTGAATGTATGAGCTCTAATGGAGCAAGATTTCTTGTTTCCGCAGTCGTGCGAGACTTACGAGGTTGCTTAGCTTGCACACAAACTTGACACTTAGATCCCTTGACAGTGGTGAAACTAGGGATTAACTTCAACTTAGCTAGTCGCGACATGCAACCAAAGTTAACATGGTAGAGACGTGAACGCACACATTTGATTCACTATTATTGCAAATATGATTAACAACTTTATTGCGAACATCTGACAAGGATAAATGGAACGAACCTCCTGACTCATAGCCTTTACCAACAAAAGTTTCATACTTGGATATTACAAATTTATTCGACTCAAAGACAAGCTTGTAGCCATCTCTGCACAGAAGAGATCCGCTAACAAGATTTTTATTGACAGAGGGGACATAATGCACATTCTTCAGCCGCACGATCTTCCCCGAAGTAAACTTCAGATCGACTGTGCCAACACCACGAACAGAAGCACTTGAACCTTTTCCCATCAGCACGGTGGAAGTCCCTGTGGTCTGATAAGATGAAAACACAGAAATATCACCGCATACATGCACATTAGCACCAGTGTCAACCAACCAATCGGGAGAATGACATACTGAAAGAATAGTGGGAAATATACCATACCCAGCATCCTTCATGTCAATGTCACCAATGACAACATTAGCGGTCTTGCCGTCTTTCCCAAGATGATGCTTGTCATAACGATTAGGGCAACTAGGAGCCCAATGATTAGGATCTCCGCACACATGACAAACACCTTTCTTCTTGTCATTCTTTGTCTTGAAGTTGGTGTGTTGTACAGCCTTGTTCTTCCCATCAAACTTTGCTTTACCATCAAACTTGCCCTTGTTCTTGAACTTGTGGGGCTGGAAGTTTTTATTTTGTACCAAATTGGCACTAGATCCTCCCTCAATACCTCGAGCACGTGTGTCTTTTGCTCTCGCCTTTTCTTCCACATCAAGAGTACCAATGAGATCCGGAACAGAAAACTCCTGTCTCTTATGCTTCAGTAAGGTAGCAAAGTTCCTCCACGAGAGAGGAAGCTTAGTGATGATGCCTCCAGCAACAAAGTTTTCCGGTAACATGCAATTGAAGTGCTCAAGTTCTCTAGCAAATGACAGTATCTCGTGAGCTTGCTCAACCACGGAGCGCTCATTAGTCATCCTGTAGTCATAGAATCGTTCCATGATGTATAGCTCAGTGTCGGCATCGAAGACCCCAAACTTGGCCTCGAGTGCGTCCCACATATCTTTTCCATTATCAATTGACACATAAGCATCAACTATGTTCTCACCAAGAACACTCAAGAGAGCAGCCTTAAACAGGGTATCCATTTTCTGAAAAGCTTGTCCCTGTTGAGGATCAAGATCTCCTTCAGGTTTGCCAATAGTGGAGTCATAGCAACTCATAGTTTGAAACCATAAGATTGCTCTCACGCACCATCTCTTATAGTGCACACCCTCAAACATAGGAGGCCTCATGGATGCAAAAAAACCACTTGTGGTAAATTGCCTATAACAAGGTTTCCGGATTGTTGGAAATATGAGCAATTTATCATGTGATTTTATGAACAAAAATACTAGATAAAACATGACTATTACAACAGAGATGGAACAAGTCATGCAATCTAACAGAGAGAAGGTAAATAGCATCTGCATATATGAACTAGAATAGAACATATCTAGAACAGACACTAGAACAAGAAACTGTGGCAGGAACTCAAACAGAAAGAACACGAAGACGTACTGAGCTGCGCCAGAAGCATTAGCAATGGGGTTAACATCCTCGCTGACCATGTCATCGAAGAGGTGGTCGATGTCAGGGAAGAAGTCGTCGTTGGGGAAGTGATCGTCGACATCCGGGGTGTCCGGGATGAACTAGTCAGTAGTCGCGTAGAGCGCTCCCCAAAAATCTTATCACCCTTCTCCCATACAGGACTCGAAGAGGTGGGGTTTCGGAGGCCTACTTTCCCGACCTGCGGTGCACGCCGCAAGCCAGGATGGGAAGATCATAGCAGTAGCTCAGTGCTCAGGAACTTGGGGGCGAGAAGAAGGCGATGTTTTGATGTATCTCTCTGAAGAGGAGCGACCTCTCTTTTATAGGCATAAGAGAAGGAGGCGAACAAGCTGCGACGAGAGGTGAAGCAAAAGAGGGAGACGAAGCGAATAGTCTGCGGCTGAAGAGGTGCGTCGTTCGGATTCAATCTCCACTACAGAAAAATGTTTCAGCTCCAGCGTGACCATACGTATACCCGTCGTGCGTGGCAAAAATTTAGACATCGGCTCGGCACATTCCCGAAACCCGTGGCGCATTGTGACGAGGCGTGGCATGGCGGGCGGCGGAGGAGGAGCACGTGTGAATGTCCTATCATGGATCTAAGACTGACAGTAGAATGGGGGTAGGTATGTAGAGGCAAGATCCTAGCTATGGCGAAGTTGTACACACGAGTTTTACGAGTTCAGGCCCTTCGCGGAGGAAGTAATAGCCCTACGTCTTGGTGCCCGGAGGCGGTCGATTGGATTATGCGTGTGTGTGTGTGTGTGTTACAGGGGGTGCGAACCCGTGTGCTAGTGGAGGGGTGGCTTATATAGAGTGCGCCAGGACCCCAGCCAGCCCACGTTACAAGGAGTTCAATGTACATAAAGAGAGAGCGTTACAGGTAACGTCCGTAATAAAGTGCTATAGATGATCATTAAGTCTATGAGTAAACGCCCGACCGTTGCTGCATAGAGTGACTTTAGATCTTCTGTATGTCGAGTGGTTTCTGTTACGGTCGAGTGACAGTGATTCTTCCGAGTGGAATGTTTCTGGTCGAGTGGATGATGGTACCCTTCGAATGCTTCTGACTTTAGGGTGATGTCCTTGGGGAGGGCGTCTAGGTCAGGCCTATGACCCTACCCTAGGTACATAGCTTCATCATTAGCCCCCGAATGGTTCAGGGTTTGAGTGGAGAAGGAGTTGAAAATACTTCCGATTCAACTTTCGTGCTTCGGAAGTGTCTTGTTGGGATCGATGAATCAACACGGTGACACCAACTTCTTTTTCAGTCGCCTTGATCCATTCTTGGTTTTGTCAAGTGAACTTTTACTGAAAAGCCTCGAGCGTTGATATGGAGAAAATCTTCCGTCTGACAGGTTGCTCTGTTGCTCGCGGATCTCGCGGGATTCGAATTTTGGGAAGCGCGCGGGTCGGAGGAAGCCATAGTAATCGGGCTGGATTAGGCAGGTCTGCCTCGATTTCTGCGCCACGTATAGCGCGCGCGACTGTTGCGGGATTTGATAAGATCGCCCGGGTCCACAGGTCAGTCAGTCGGAAGCAACCTCATATAAGGCGTCGGACTGGGGTTTTTGAACAGTGTGTTCCCATTCTTCCTCTTCCTTCTACGTTTTCTCCACCGCATCCGCTCCTGCCCCGGTGTCGCTACTCTGTTCGAGCTCCGTCCACTGCGATGGGGAAGGAGAAGACGGTGGCTTTGGAGTGCGCGAAGAAGGCGTCGGCGAAGGCGAAGGGGAAGAAATCCAGCCGGGGCGGATCTTCGTCGAGGTCCGGTCTGCCGCGCGGCTGGATCCAGGGCGATTGGATCCGGTCGACGATTCGCCAGGACGACATCGATGATCTGGCCGAGGAGGGATTGATCCCCCATGGATCCGCGCAGCTTCCGGAGGGTGAGACTGAGCCCCGACCGCAGGAGGGTGAGTGCGTCCTCCTCGCCACTCACGTTGACCGCGGGTTTTCTTTGCCTCCTCATCCTTTTTTCCGAGCTTTCTTGAACTTCTTCGGAGCAAACCTTCACCACTTTTCCCCCAACACCATCGTGTATCTTGCCGCTTTCGTGTCCATGTGCGAGAATTTCTTGGGTTGTCGACTACACTGGGGTCTCTCCAAGCACATTTTCACGTGTCGCTCTCAGTCGGTCAAAAAAGCTAATCTGAGTGAGGAGAGGACAAAAGTGATCCAGATGTGTGGGGGTCTTGGGATTCAGATGAGGGGTAAGAGCTCTTTCCCAGCCATAATCCTTCCCGAGTCAGTCCGAGGGTGGCAGTCGACCTGGTTTTACTGCAAAGACCAGCCGACTCCAGGCCAGTCGACTGGACTTCCCCCCTTTTCCATGGCTCGAGTAGAGAAGCCCTCCGCCTTGAAAGTGACCCCGGGGGAGAAAGCGGAGGTGAAGGTGCTGGTTGAGCGAGTGGTCCAGCTCATCCGTGATGGCGTGACCGGCATGGATCTGTTGGAAGTCTTCCTCAGACGCCGCATTCAGCTGCTTCAAGCCCGTGACCATCCGATGTGGATGTATTCGGGCATTGACGATTCCACTCGGATCCATCCAGAAGACGTTGACGAGGATACGGTGGAGAAGTGGTTGAGGGGTATCACTGGCAACAAAGATAACCCCAGGGGGGCTAGGAGAGTCCCTCCACTCGACAACTCGTACGAAACAGACAAGGTCCAACTCTGAATTGCCGAGTGTTCTCTTGATTCATCATGTAACTGCTTGTAATCAACCAACTGACTTTTGTCTTGCTTGTTTTCTTCTAGGCCCTTACTGAGATGTATTCGATGCCCAACGGAGAGCAGGAGCAGGACCCAGAGGGGGAGGCGAGAGCGGCGAGTGGCATTCTGATGGTGAAGAGGACGAGGATAGCGACGGCCCGAGTGATGAAGAAGAGGTTGACTCACCTCCCCGTAGGGAAAGGCGATCCAAGCTCACTCATGATCAGGCAAGCGTCCGCGACAAAGCGACTGTTCAGACCGGGCAGTCGTCAAAGCGTCCTCGGACATCTTCTCCGGCGCCGACTGAAAAGGCCCCAAAGTAGTCCAAGGTAGTAACGCGGAAGACTCGGAAGGCTCTGCCCAAAATCAAAATCGACATCCCTGTTGCCTCTGCGTGAGTGTTCTGTCTTCATTTTTACCCGAGGTTCTGTGTTGTCTACTTTTTCCTTGGTCTGACCGAATGAATCTTGAGACTAGCAGTGCCGCTACCTCTGGGACTTCTGCTTACAAAAATGAGGATGAGGACATGGAAAATGCGGTCACCTCCAACCCAGGTATAACCTTCGTGATCTTGACTTTGTTTTGTCGATTGGACTGTGATATAACCAACGAGGATGAATTTTTGGTGACTGATCTTTTTACAGCTCCTCCCAACGTCATTGATCTCCTAGACGACGACGAGAACGAACCACTGAGGCCCTTGGGAAGAAGAAGCAGGAAAACGTCCACTGGCAAGACGCCTCAGTCGACGCCGGTGGCGGAACCGGTAATCCAGGAGGCCGGCGATGCCAATCGGACTTCTGTCACCTGATACGTCTCCGTCGTATCTATAATTTTTGATTGTTCCATGCCAATATTATACAACTTTCATATACTTTTGGCAAGTTTTTGTACTATTTTTGGGACTAACATATTGATCCAGTGCCCAGTGCCAGTTCCTGTTTGTTGCATGTTTTATGTTTCGCAGAAACCCCATATAAAACGGAGTCCAAACGGGGTAAAAACGGACGGAGAATATTTTTGGAATATTTGGAGAATATGGGAAGAAGAATCAACGCGAGACGGTGCCCGAGGTGGCCACGAGGCAGGGGGCACACCTGCCCCCCTGGGCGCGCCCCTGACCCTCGTGGGCCACCCGTAAGGCGGTTGCTGCTCTTCTTCGGCTGCAAGAAAGCTAATTTTCGAAGAAAAATCTGGGTGAAGGTTTCAATCCAATCGGAGTTACGGATCTCCATATATATACGAAACGGTGAAAGGGCAGAACACGGGAACGCAGAAACAGAGAGACAGATCCAATCTCGGAGGGGCTCTCGCCCCTCCCACGCCATGGAGATCATGGACCAGAGGGGAAACCCTTCTCCCATCTAGGGAGAAGGTCAAGGAAGAAGAAGGAGGAGGGGGGCTCTCTCCCCCTCGCTTTCGGTGGCGCCGGAACACCGCCGGGGGCCATCATCATCACCGTGATCTTCACCAACACCTCCGCCATCTTCACCAACATCTCCATCACCTTCCCCCCTTTATCTACAGCGGTCCACTCTCCTGCAACCCGTTGTACCCTCTACTTGAACATGGTGCTTTATGCTTCATATTATTATCCAATGATGTGTTGCCATCCTATGATGTCTGAGTAGATTTTCATTGTCCTATTGGTGGTTGATGAATTGCTATGATTGATTTAATTTTCTTGTGGTTATGTTGTTGTCCTTTGGTGCCCATCATATGAGCGCACGCGTGGATCACACCATAGGGTTAGTTGTATGTTAATAGGACTATGTATTGGAGGGCAAGAGTGACAGAAGCTTCAACCTAGCATAGAAATTGATGCATACGGGATTGAGGGGGGACCAATATATATTAATGCTATGGTTGGGTTTTACCTTAATGAACGTTAGTAGTTGCGGACGCTTGCTAATAGTTCCAATCATAAGTGCATAGAATTCCAAGTCAGGGATGACATGCTAGCAGTGGCCTCTCCCACATAAAACTTGCTATCGGTCTAGTAAAGTAGTCAATTGCTTAGGGACAATTTCGCAACTCCTACCACCACTTTTCCACACTTGCTATACTAACTTTATTGCTTCTTTATCTAAACAGCCCCTAGTTTTTACTTACGCGCTCTTTATTATCTTGCAAACCTATCCAAAAACACCCACAAAGTACTTCTAGTTTCATACTTGTTCTAGGTAAAGCGAACGTTAAGCGTGCGTAGAGTTGTATCGGTGGTCGATAGAACTTGAGGGAATACTTGTTCTACCTTTAGCTCCTCGTTGGGTTCGACACTCTTACTTATCGAAGGAGGCTACAATTGATCCCCTATACTTGTGGGTTATCAAGACCTTTTTCTGGCGCTGTTGCCGGGGAGCAATAGCGTGGGGTGAATATTCTCATGTGTGCTTGTTTGCTTTATCACCAAGTAATTTTTATTTGCTGTTCTTAGTTGTTTTCTATCTTTAGTTATGGGTAGGAAATGCAAAATACCAAAAAAAGTAGTTGTACCTACTGAACTAATGGTTGAAGAACCACTCAAAATCTATCACACTCCTGAAGCTTATTACTTAGATCATCTTCGATCCCTATGTGCTCGTGCTGAAACCCCAACTAGCTTAGTTGAGGGCAAATCTTTAGATGAGCATGCTTGTTATGTGCGACACCGCATATTTGAAAATGGGAAACTTTTACTGGGTCAAATTCATCGTTTGCAATGCTATGCTTGGAATTTATGTGAAATATATGATTTTACTTGTTGTTCTGAAAACCCTAAGAAACACCTTCCCTATCAATGTGAGTTTAGTGATAATGGAATCGTATCTTCGTATGCTAAGGGTGTTTATAATTACTATGATGTTCAACAAATTGAAGAATTTGTTGCTTTTAAGGGTGCTTATGAAATTGCTTCTTTGATTGAAAAGTATGATGCTACTCTTTACAAATCTGAAAACTTTGCCATACTTAAATATTGCTATGATAATTATGCTTCTAATGCCTATGTTGAACCATATATTGAGGACTACTCCGCTGTCCAAGAAGAGACTAATATTTTGCAGGAGTCTATGGAAGAAGAAATTGATGACATTGTGAGCTCATTGGATGGAAAAGATGAGGAGGAGAGCGAAGAACAAAAGGAGGAAGAGCGGATTAGCTACCCGTGCCCACCTTCTAATGAGAGTAACTCTTCAACTCATACATTGTTTAATTTCCCTTCGTGCTTACCGAAGGACGATTGCTATGATGACTATTATGATCCTATTGATTCTCTTGAAATATCTCTTTTTGATGATGCTTGCTATGCTTATGGCCAAGATGCCAATATGAATTATGCTTATGGAGATGAACTTGCTATAGTTCCTTATGTTAAACATGAAATTGTTGCTATTGCACCCACGCATGATAGTCCTATTATCTTTTTGAATTCTGCCGACTACACTATATCGGAGAAGTTTGCACTTATTAAGGACTATATTGATGGGTTGCCTTTTACTGCTACACATAATGATTTTGATAGATATAATACTCCCTCCTTTCCGGTTTATAAGGCTCAATTCCAAAATCTCACCAACCAAGGTAGATGGTGAGTGGTGGAAGACTTTTTGTAGTTTGCAAAAGCACCCGATTAATGCTCTTGTTTTCTCAAAAAATTATGTTTACTAATGCATTAATTGCAATGCATGCATAAAGTACATGCATTGGTCAAGTTTCTCTTAATACTTGCATGCAATGATTTAATGCACCTTGGAATCTGAACTTGTGACGGGGAACAACCAAATTGAGCCTTATAAAATGGAAAAACTAAAATTTTGAGATAAGCCCTATAAACCGGAAAGGAGGGAGTATGCATGTGCTTGCTGCTCCTACTTGCAATTATTATGAGAGAGGAACTATATCTCCACCTCTATATGTTTCCAACACAATAAAATTGCAAGAAACTGTTTATACTATGCATTGGCCTTTACTATGTGTGCATGAATTATTCTTTTATGACATGCCGATGCATAGGAAGAGAGTTAGACTTCGTCGTTGCTTGATATATGTTGCTTTGTGCTCACTACTAAATGCCAAATCATTGCTAATTAAAATGGGATATTTAAATTAGTGCCCCTGGTTCCTTAGTTGTGCTCACTTTTCCCCACGCTCCAAACTTTTGCTCACTTTTCCCCTCTTCCTTAGCTGAAACTCTCACAAATGCTCATAGCGGGCGTTTGCCGTCTTGACCGTCCATTGACCGTTAATTGCTGACGAGTGGGGCCGAGTCTTCGTCTGACTGTTGCTTGCTGACGGGTGGGACCGCAAGGAGACACGTATTGCGCAGCTTGTCTGAATCTGAAACAAATCTAGATAGGCCGCACTGCACCGCGCCGCCCCTCCCCCTCCGCCGGCGTCGTGCCGCGTCCACCACAGTTGTTTCCTCTACCCTATGCCCCTATTCAGTTCGTCGGCGACGCCGCGTCTCCGCCAGATATAGCCCACCTCCCCACCTGGGATTACATAGCGATGTTGAGTGAGGATGGCCGAAATGCAGTCGACCGTGGAGAGGATTGGGTGGAATCTGCGGCAAATAATTCATGGATTAAACCTGGGTAAGCATTGTTTCCTCTCGAATTGACGTTCTAAGTCGTATTGTAGGCCGTATTTGACTTCTGTTTGCTTGAATCGTTTGAATTTGTGCTCGATTTTACCCGGCTAACTGAAGCCTTTGTTTCCTTCAACAAAATAGGGTTGATCCCGCGCTGGCTTTCCGGCTGGCGATTAGAATGGAAACTAGTGTGCTGCGTGGTACTAAACCGCATTTGATTTCATCATTTTTCTATCCCAAAGTGGTAGAAACCAGCATATCTTTCAAAGATTTGCGAGCTGAGCTCCGAAACACCTATCCCTGGAGTGATGCCGATGCTGTTGAACTGAATTACTTCAGCAGTGACGAGCAAAGATTTCTCCCACTAACTTGCGACGATCATATGCCGTTGCTTTTTGCTGGGATTGCTGGCTGCCGATTTGGTAAACTCCAAATCGATGTGCTTCAGCCACGCGCAGAACGGGCGAAGGGGAAGGGAGTTCAGACATCATCTGTCTGTGCTAATAGCCAGCACCCCGGCACTCCTTGTAGGTCGACACCAAGTAAAGCAAGTGGTTCATGGAGCCAGAACATGCCTGCTGCCAATTCTGGTTCCGATTCAGCTGCTGCTTCTCGTGTACCTTCTGCAGTTGGTGTAGAAGAAGATGCAGAACCTGACGAGGCAGTGCCTACAAATGATGATGAAGACGAGATGATGTTTCCTGAACTGGTCGATGTAGCCAGTCAGCAAGCAGTGGATGACGAATATATGGAGGAGCCCATCAGCCAAGCTAGGTTTGATGACACTGACGATGAAGAGAAGGTGGAGAACATGGAGAGCTTAATCGAGGATGAATACGATGGTGATGACATGCCAACAATTGAGTGGAACAGGGAAAAACCTGAGCTTAGTGTAGGTACCATTTTCCAATCAATGGTGGACTGTCGGAATGCAGTGACAACATGGTGCATTATATCTGAAAACACCTATAAGATTAAAAGGAGTGAGCCAGCAAGGTTCACAGTATTTTGTCCATATCCTAGGTGTAGGTGGAAGTTGCATGCATCTCGTATGATCAAGAGCAAATATATTCAGGTAATCCAAGTTCAGTTAGTAATTTAGTTTCAGATTGTTGAGTAAGGTTTCTCAACTGTTTTTTACCCTTTTATTTTGTTTCAGATAAAGAAAAACCCACACAAGCACACATGTCCACCTGGAGGGGGAGGGGGGAAGGCCAAAACCAAGCTAGCAAAAACTAGGTGGGTGGCAGATGCTATATTGGATTGGCTGAGAGAAGAACCTGGACTTGGTCCAACAGCACTCCATGGGAAGCTTTTTGAGAAGTACAAGATAGAAATTCCTTACATGAGAATTTTCAATGCTAGGGAAAGGGCTCTTGACAGAATTAATGGTCAATGGAATGACAGTTTTCAGCTGCTTTACACTTTCAAAGCTGAAGTGGAGATGGCAAGTCCAGGGAGTGTTGTAGAGATTGACAAGCATACAGTTCCATTCAAAATAGGGAAAATAAAAGGGAAGTCATTTCAGAAGGAGTGCTTCAGAAGGGCTTTTGTTTGTTTCAAGGCTTGCTGGCAGGGGTTTCTAGATGGTTGCAGGCCCTATTTGGCTGTAGATGCTACACATTTGACTGGAAGATGGAGAGGACAGCTAGTAGCAGCTTCTGCAGTTGATGGACACAACTGGCTATTCCCAGTTGCATTTGGTGTGGTGGAGGCAGAGTCTGAGGAAAGTTGGGTCTGGTTTCTGCAGCAGTTGCGCAACATTATAGGCACACCCCCAGGTTTAGCTATACACACAGATGCTTGCAAGGGTTTAGAGAGTGCAGTGGAAATTGTATTCCCTGGAGTGGAGCATAGGGAATGTATGCGACACCTAGCGCATAATTTAAAAAAGAAGTTCAAAGGTAAAGTTTATGATGAGAACTTATGGCCAGCATCATACACATGCAGCAAAAGCAAGCATGAACACCATTTGAGAGTGTTGTATGCTCAAAATCCTCTTGTGAAGGAGTACATGGATGCACATCATGGTAAGGTGTGGTCAAGAAGCCAATTCAACGAAATCTGCAAAGTAGATTATGTGACCAGTAACCTTGCAGAATGCTTCAATTCAAAGTTCAAGTCAGTGAAAGGGCTCTTGTTGTGGCAAGCATTTGACAAGATGAGGCAAATGATCATGATAAAGATGGCTCTTCGCAAAAGAATTGCAGAAACACAATATGTTGGTCATCAAATGCTCCCATCACTGATTAAGGCATTGCACTTGAAGGCAAGAGGACTGAAGATGAAATGTATTCGATCTGGTACATATGAGGGAGAGGTTACATATACTGACACTAAAAATAGGGTATGGAGGTATCCTGTGAACTAAGTACTAGAGAATGTACTTGTAGGCAATGGCAGATCCGTGGGAAGCCATGCATACATGCCCTACATCTGATGACCGTTATCGGGGATGCAGATGGTGAAGTTGATCAATATTGCTCTGAGTATTTCTCTGTTGCCAAATTTATGTCTGCTTATGCTGACAATGTGCCTGCACTATTGGGGAAAGATCAATGGAACATAGTAGATCCAGGGTTCAAACTCCACGCTCCTGTCATTACTAGACCACCAGGAAGACCAAGGAACCAGAGGATTAGAGCAGGTGAGGAGGGTCGTCTACCAAAGAAGCGTGCTTGCAAAAAATGTGGAGTTCTGGGGCATATTGCTAGGCTTTGTACCAATGCAGTGGATGCATCATTTGGAGAGGAGGAAAGATGGACATCAGCCAATGCTGAGGAGAATGCAGCAGCGATGGAGACTGAAGATGCAGTGGAGAATGCAGCAGCAATTGAAGCAGTGGAGAATGCAGCAGCAAATGAAGCATCTTGGTATGTGTTTGCACCCTTTGTAGAATGCAGCTACCCTTTTGTTTGCATTTGTTGTCTTTTTTGCCTATGGCTTATAATTTTATTTACCAGCTCTAGGGAGAAAAGGCCAAGAGATGAAGAAGCAGAAGATTTTGAAACCATGGCCTTTGATGGTTTTGAAGCTATAAGAGAGGAAGAGGAGGGGGGTAATTTTTCCAACTGTGCCTTTAAAGATTATTGAACCCATAGATGACCGTCAAATGGTCGTCAAGTGCTCGGCGAGTGGAACTACTCCATCAACACCTCCACGGGGAAAACCCCAAGTAAAGCCCAAGATCAAAAGGAACAAGAGTCTGAAAGAAAAGAGCATCTCAACTAGGGAAACCAGGAGCAAGACGGTGAAGCCAGCTGCAAACACAAGGAGCAAGTCGAAAATTTGAATTAAGTTGTTGGGAAATGTTTGTGTTGTCAATTTGAGGGCGAGTCGATCGCTTAAAACTTGGTAGATTTGTATTAAGATGTTGGCATCTTAAAACTTGGTATATTTGAGCTACTGTGAAAACTTATCAGTTGTAATAAGGGATCCCTTGTAATAATGTTGCTTCTACTTTGGTTTCTTATTTGTGTCAGAATTCAAATTTCCATCAAAATTTGAATTTAAATCAATATTTTAATTTGGGCCAAAATTTGGATTCGAGCCAAAGTTGAAGTTGAACATTGGAGGTTCATTGCTCTGTGTGGTGTATTTGATCGAGCATTTGAAGCCCAATATTCGTAGGTGAACAGTCCGAATGAGAAATGTGCTAGAAACAAGCTCGAAAGCTAGGGTAAACAGCCCTATTTGAAATCAAGTTTTTTTTACCTTGGCTAAATGAGGCACATATATTTTTATGAACACTTGTTCCATATATATATGGTAAAAACGAAGTCTCACTATTTATTGATTAATATTCGTATTACTACATTTTTTTGAAAAAATATGCTTTTAATTCAAAACCGTGAAATAACACGTTTTAGATATGAAAATGAAAAAGTAAGTTCAGATCCTTCTTATTCACTCGAAAATGAAGCTATGGAGATTTTTGAATTTTTTGATTTTTTTTCAAACCCTAAACCCTCTCTCCCTATTATACGAACTCTGAACATGTTCATAGGTGATAGCTCATTTGTGTGAAGCCTTTTTTCATGAAAATGACCTACACCAAGTTTATATTTTTTTTCTCATAACCTTGTCACATATGACGGCTATGTGCACAAGAATTACAACATTTTGAGTTTTTTTTTGAATTTTTTAAAAACATTTGAACTTGATTTTGACAGATCACTTCAAAAAATGATTTTTCAAAAAAATGCCCCTATACCGAGTTTATATTTTTTATGGTAACTAGGTCTCATAAACGGACGAACTACGTTTGTTTTATATTTTTGCGATTTTTTCTAATTTAGTTATGGCCATTTGAAATCTGGTCAAACCCTAATAACCCCGTTGACTCGCTCATAACCCCGCAGAAATGCTCCAAACCCTAGCGTCGAACGTCCGTCGTCGGATCCTACCAAGCGCCAAAAACCACCCGTCAGATGTGGGCAGGCATGCGCGATCCGCGTGATGCATCCTGATTGGCTACTGCACTGTCCTTCTCGGGTTTTTACGATCTGCCCCACTTTACATATGAAATTGTATTTTTCGCACATGACCACCACATGTCAGTGTTAAGAGTTGGTTCAAATATTCAAACTACAAAATACAATGTGGCAAATCGTCAATATAGCTTCCCCTTCTCCTCTTCTCCACCTGACAGACAAAGGCATCGAGCAGATAGGGCAATTCCTCTGTTTCTTTCCCCATCTTCTCGTTCTTCTTCCTCTCGAGCAATTCCTCTGTTTCTTCCTCTCGGGCGATATGTCGACCTCCTCGTCAGCCCCCCGTTCCACGTGGCCGGTGTATGGTCCAGTGCCGATGACTCGATGCACTGACTGCCCACGGACTGCGCCACTGAAGCGGTTGACTTCGAAGGAGGAGAAGAATGGGAACTTTGGGCGCGAGTTCGTCAAATGCGAGAGCAAGCCGAAGGGGCAGGTTAGATCTGAGTTTTCCTCGCATCCTTTATCTCTAATTTCTCAAAAATCTATCACATTTCATTTTCAGATCGTGAAGAAATGCCACCATTTCGAGTGGATGGATGATTACATCCAGAGGCTTCAAGGGTTGGGCTTGCTGGATTCGAGGGGGAATGCAATCCGCGAGTTCAATCTGCCCCATGACAGTGCCGCTCCGGCAGCAGCAGCGCGTCCGGAATACCCGACGGTGGTAGATGTCGAACTGAAGACGGAATTGAAGAAGATGAACAAGAACTTCAAGCAGCTGATTGAGTTGAAGAAGCAATCCAATCTGATAGCTTTAGGAATACTTGCTCTAGGAATTTTTTACTTGATGGCCATCTCTCGTTAGAGATGTTTGTCTACGGTTGTTGCCACTGTTTAGCAATCCAAGTCTGTTTATCTCAAATGCAACTCTGTTTAGTGCAACTGTCGATCTCTGAATGTATGCAGTTTACTGTTAAGTTTTGACACTTTCAGTTTCGGCAGAAGACAAGTACCAGTTCAGTGATAGGATTATTTTGTTAGCAAATAACCTTGAGTGTTGGATCATACCCTAGCTCGTCAGATGACAGTAAGCAGTACTTGAGCAGCACAAGGGATATACATCAAGTTCATCTCTTCTCTCTCGCACTTGCCAAACTTTTGTCCTCGAGTTCGTCAGTTCTGCTAGAAACCTAGTTCGCGGGCCCAAAGAGAATCAAGCTGCAATAGGCCCACAAAGGATAAATGAGGCCCAGAAACAAGCGATGTTTCTTTTTTTTGTTTAGGAACGATTGCTTTGTCCTTTTTTGTTTCTGATTGCTTTTTTCATTAATTTGATTGCCCAATCTCTTCTATCTCATTGAGGATTTTTTTTGCTTTCCTTTATGGGTCCCTTCATTTTTTAGAATCAAAGTATTTGCAAACCGCAGTATTATTATGCCTAGAGAACCAATACTTCATGATTGGAAAAAGAGGTCCAACCCTCTTTTTATATACTTCAAACATAGTGTAGTTTTCTACATATTAAAGTATATAAAACTACACTTTTGACTAAAGCCAAACATCTCAAAGTATTTGATACTTCAATATTTCTGAAAACCAAAGTATTCTTGGAATACCTAAAAAATACAGAGCTCTCAAACCAAAGCCGTGTACAAATGTACAATATGTTCTTATTTTTAGAAGGCATCTATGAACACATCATTTTTAGTTAGTTTGGTTAATTTTCCCCACGCCAATTAGCCGTGTCTAAACTTGGGACAAACAAAATACAAAGGGAAATACAAACATAACAAAGCATTAATATAACACACATAAATTAACTTAGATAGTAGGGTTGCTAGGGCAACAAACATAACAAAACATTAATATAACACACATAAATAGATAGGGTTGCTAGGGCAACATAAGTTCCCAAGTTCTTACATAGCTAGGTCGGGCAACACGCACACCAAACTCACACTCACACTACATAGTAGATAGGGATAGGGTAGCTAGGGCAACACGCACACCGCCGGCTTCACCGTCTTCTTCGCCGTCGGCTTCAGTACTCCTCCTCCTCAAGGCCGTTGTCGCCGACGTAGTACGGGAGGCTGTGCATGCGGTTGCGAGCGGGGAAGACGCTCTCGAAGTCCGTGAAGATGTTATGGGTGGTGAATGCGATGAACTCGCACCCACACCAATACACCTTGCCGAGCAAGTAGTAGGCATCGAACCTGTTGGTGAAGTGGACGACGAGCCCTACCACTGGAGCATTGGCGTGGGGACGCTGCTCCACGAGGTTGAACATGGGCGGCGAGCCCAGCGGGAGGTGGTGGAAGCCCGCACGGAGGAACCCCCGTGCAAGCTCAGTGCTACCCCTCCAGCGTGAGATCGCCCACACGCGGAGCGATGCCTCGACGACGACGTTGGCGGGGTACCGCCGTTCCGGCACGGTGGGCGGCGCTTGGAACGTCGGCCCGTTGTACTGCATCTTGAAATGCTTCGCTGAGTGGAACGGCTTTGGCTTTTGGGGGAAGAAGAGAAGTGGGAGGCGCAGATGGATCTGTAGAAGAAGAGGCAATGAAGGGCAGTTTAAATAGCCAGGAGAGACGAAGTGGGTACACGCGCAAACGGCGTAGATCATGACTCAGTGCGTGCGTGAACCGATGCGATCATAAATGTGTGAACGTGAATCCATGTGAACGTGCTTTGCGTGCTCTGCGTTGGCGGCTGCCTGCCTCCCCCTTCTGCGTGCTCTGCGTTGGCGGCTGCCTGCCTCCCCCTTCTGCGTGCTCTGCGTTGGCGGCTGCCTGCCTCCCACAACTGAATCGAGCGGCACTCGTGCAGCGTGAACCGATGCCTCGACATAGACGCGAGCGTGCGTGCAGCCTGCCCCTTCTGCCACCGGCACGTATGCATGCGACGCGTGAAACGACGCTGCGGAGCGACTAAATCCACCGGCAACCGGGCGGCAAGGATCGATGCGTGTGTCTCGGCGTGCATGCATGCATTTAGGTCTAGGTCACTAGATGCGTGCGTGGCGGTGTTCGCATGCATAGCAGGCTAAATCGATGCCAAAGCCGGGCATGCATAGCAGGCTGCATCCATCGATAGAAGGCTTTTTTAATTTATTCCCAACAAACTAACGGGCCCGTCCTATGAACACAAACACGGCCCAACCAGCGAAGCCACAACCACAGTCAACAGAGTCCAACGTGGCCCCACAAGTCAGTTAACGGCCAAGACGGCAAACGTCTGTTATGAACATTTGTGAGAGTTTCAGCTAAGGGAGTGGGGAAAAGTGAGCAAAAGTTTGAAGCGTGGGGAAAACTGAGCACAACTAAGGAATTGGGGGCACAGATGGAATAAGCCCAATTAAAATTGGCTTTGATATACCTTGGGATCCGGGTGGATTCACTACTTGAGCACTATATGCCTAGCTTAATGGCTTTAAAGAAAGCGCTGCCAGGGAGACAACCCGGAAGTTTTAGAGAGTCATTTATTTCTGTTGGGTGCTTTTATATAGTTTAAAAACAAAAAAAATAAAGAGGGGAACCCGAAACTTTTCAAAAAGAAAAGCGAAAGTGAGAAAGACGAGCATTGTTGAAGTGGGAGCTAGCCTTGAACTTTGTTCATGCTCACGGAAACTTTGTGAATCTTGATTACAGAAACTTTTCAATAAAAATAATTATCCCCTTGTACAATTCCATTGTATTATAAAAATAATGTGCCAAGGTTTGCCTTTAGGATGTTTACAATGCTTGTTGGTTTGTACGGTGCAGGACAGAAACTTTGGCTGTAGTGCGCGATTTTACTTTTTTTACTGGAACGTCAAATGGTTCTGATTCTTTTTGCACTGTATTTCTATACAATTTTTTTATTTTTCCTAATTTTGGCAGAATTTTTCAAGTATCAGAAGTATGGTGAATGTTCGGATTATTACAGACTGTTCTGTTTTAGACAGATTCTGTTTTTGATGCATAGTTTGCTTGTTTTGATGAAACTATCAATTCCTATCAGTGGATTAAGCCATGGAAAAGTTATATTACAGTATCTATAATGCAAAAAAAAAATATGAATTGGTTTGCAACAGTACTTAGAGTAGTGATTTGCTTTATTATACTAACGGATCTTACCGAGTTTTCTTTTGAAGTTTTGTGTGGATGAAGTGTTCGATGATCGAGAAGGTCTCGATGTGAGAAGAAGGAAGAGAGGCAAGAGCTCAAGCTTGGGGATGCCCAAGGCACCCCAAGTAAATATTCAAGGAGACTCAAGCGTCTAAGCTTGGGGATGCCCCGGAAGGCATCCCCTCTTTCTTCAACAAGTATCGGTATGTTTTCGGATTCGTTTCATTCATGTGATATGTGCAGATCTTGGAGCGTCTTTTGCATTTAGTTTTCATTTTTATTTTATGCACCATGCTGGTATGAGATAGTCCTTGGTTGATTTATAGAATGCTCTTTGCACTTCACTTAAATCTTTTGAGTATGGCTTTATAGAATACTTCATGTGCTTCACTTATATCATTTGAAGGTTGGATTGCCTGTTTCTCTTCACATAGAAAACCGTCATTTGTAGAATGCTCTTTTGCTTCACTTATATTTGTTAGAGCATGGGCATATCTTTTGTAGAAATAATTAAACTCTCTTGCTTCACTTATATCTATTTAGAGAGTTGACAGGAATTGGTCATTCACATGGTTAGTCATAAAATCCTACATAAAAACTTGTAGATCACCGAATATGATATGTTTGATTCCTTGCAATAGTTTTGCGATATAAAGATGGTGATATTAGAGTCATGCTAGTGGGTAGTTGTGGATTAGTAGAAATACTTGTGTTGAGGTTTGTGATTCCCGTAGCATGCACGTATGGTGAACCGTTATGTGATGAAGTCGGAGCATGATTTCTTTATTGTCTTCCTTATGAGTGGCAGTCGGGGTCGAGCGATGGTCTTTTCCTACCAATCTATCCCCTAGGAGCATGCGCGTAGTACTTTGTTTCGATGACTAATAGATTTTTGCAATAAGTATGTGAGTTCTTTATGACTAATGTTGAGTCCATGGATTATACGCACTCTCACTCTTCCATCATTGCTAGCCTCTTCGGTACCGTGCATTGCCCTTTCTCACCTCGAGAGTTGGTGCAAACTTCGCCGGTGCATCCAAACCCCGTAATACGATACGCTCTATCACACATAAGCCTCCTTATATCTTCCTCAAAACAGCCACCATACCTACCTATTATGGCATTTCCATAGCCATTCCAAGATATATTGCCATGCAACTTCCATCATCATCATATACATAACTTGAGCATTCATTGTCATATTGCTTTGCATGATCGTAAGACAGCTAGCATGATGTTTTCATGGCTTGTCCGTTTTTTGATATCTTTGCTATGCTAGATCATTGCACATCCTGGTACACTGCCAGAGGCATTCATATAGAGTCATATCCTTGTTCTAGTATCGAGTTGTAATATTGAGTTGTAAGTAAATAAAAGTGTGATGATCATCATTATTAGAGCATTGCCCCAGTGAGGAAAGGATGATGGAGACTATGATTCCCCCATAAGTCGGGATGAGACTCCAGAATTTACAAAAAATAAAAGAGGCCAAAGAAGCCCAAAAAAAGAGGCCAAAGAAGCCCACCAAAATAATAATAATAAAATATTAAAAAAGAAAGAAAAAATGAGAGAAAAAGAGAGAAGGGGCAATGCTACTATCCTTTTACCACACTTGCGCTTCAGAGTAGCACCATGTTCTTCATATAGAGAGTCTCTTGGGTTATCACTTTCATATACTAGTGGGAATTTTCATTATAGAACTTGGCTTGTATATTCCGATGATGGGCTTCCTCAAATGCCCGAGGTCTTCATGAGCAAGCAAGTTGGATGCACACCCACTCTGTTTCAGTTTGAGCTTTCATATACTTATAGCTCTAGTGCATCCGTTGCATGGCAATCCCTACTCCTCACATTGACATCAATTGATGGGCATCTCCATAGCCCGTTGATTAGCCGCGTCGATGTGAGACTTTCTCCTTTTTGTCTTCTCCACACAACCTCCACCATCATATTCTATTCCACCTATAGTGCTATGTCCATGGCTCACGCTCATGTATTGCGTGAAAGTTGAAAAGGTTTGAGAACGTGAAAAGTATGAAACAATTGCTTGGCTTGTCATCGGGGTTGTGCATGATTTGAATATTTTATGTGGTGAAGATGGAGCATAGCCAGACTATATGATTTTGTAGGAATAACTTTCTTTGGCCATGTTATTTTGAAAAGACATGATTGCTTTATTAGTAGGCTTGAAGTATTGTTGTTTTCATGTCAAATGATAGACTATTGCCTTGAATCACTCATGTCTTAATATTCATGCCATGATTTGATACATGATCAAGATTATGCTAGGTAGCATTCCACATCAAAAATTATCTTTTTTAACATTTACCTACTCGAGGACGAGCAGGAATTAAGCTTGGGGATGCTGATACGTCTCCGTCGTATCTACAATTTTTTATTGTTCCATGCCAATATTATAAAACTTTCATATACTTTTTGGCAACTTTTTATACTATTTTTGGGACTAACATATTGATCCAGTGCCCAGTGCCAGTTCCTGTTTGTTGCATGTTTTATGTTTCGCAGAAACCCCATATCAAACGGAGTCCAAACGGGATAAAAACGGACGGAGAATATTTTTGGAATATTTGGAGAATATGGGAAGAAGAATCAACGCGAGACGGTGCCCGAGGTGGCCATGAGGCAGGGGCGCGCCTGCCCCCTGGGCACGCCCCTGACCCTCGTGAGCCACCCGTAAGGCGGTTGCTACTCTTCTTCGGCCGCAAGAAAGCTAATTTTGGGAGAAAAAACTGGGCGAAGGTTTCAATCCAATCGGAGTTACGGATCTCCATATATATACGAAACGGTGAAAGGGCAGAACACGAGAACGCGGAAACAGAGAGAGACAGAGAGACAGATCCAATCTCGGAGGGGCTCTCGCCCCTCCCACGCCATGGAGATCATGGACCAGAGGGGAAACCCTTCTCCCATCTAGGGAGAAGGTCAAGGAAGAAGAAGAAGGAGGGGGCCTCTCTCCCCCTCGCTTCTGGTGGCGCCGGAACGCCGCCGGGGGCCATCATCATCACGGCGATCTTCACCAACACCTCCGCCATCTTCACCAACATCTCCATCACCTTCCCCCTCTATCTACAGCGGTCCACTCTCCCGCAACCCGCTGTACCCTCTACTTGAACATGGTGCTTTATGCTTCATATTATTATCCAATGATGTGTTGCCATCCTATGATGTCTGAGTAGATTTTCGTTGTCCTATCGGTGGTTGATGAATTGCTATGATTGATTTAATTTGCTTGTGGTTATGTTGCTGTCCTTTGGTGCCCATCATATGAGCGCGCGTGTGGATCACACCATAGGTTAGTTGTATGTTGATAGGACTATGTATTGGAGGGCAAGAGTGACAGAAGCTTCAACCTAGCATAGAAATTGATGCATACGAGATTGAAGGGGGACCAATATATCTTAATGCTATGGTTGCGTTTTACCTTAATGAACGTTAGTAGTTGCGGACGCTTGCTAATAGTTCCAATCATAAGTGCATAGAATTCCAAGTCAGGGATGACATGCTAGCAGTGGCCTCTCCCACATAAAACTTGCTATCGGTCTAGTAAAGTAGTCAATTGCTTAGGGACAATTTCACAACTCCTACCACCACTTTTCCACACTCGCTATACTAACTTTATTACTTCTTTATCTAAACAGCCCCTAGTTTTTACTTACGCGCTCTTTATTATCTTGCAAACCTATCCAAAAACACCCACAAAGTACTTCTAGTTTCATACTTGTTCTAGGTAAAGCGAATGTTAAGCGTGCGTAGAGTTGTATCGGTGGTCAATAGAACTTGAGGGAATATTTGTTCTACCTTTAGCTCCTCGTTGGGTTCGACACTCTTACTTATCGAAAGAGGCTACAATTGATCCCCTATACTTGTGGGTTATCATCACCTTCGCCATACCACCGTCGAGTGCTCAGCCTTCAGCGTCAGCCGCGCAGACTCCAGCCAATCCACCTTCACGTTTTGCTGCACATCACGTCCTAGAGGACCAGGTGGGTGCTGCCAAAGAGGCTATACGCCAGGCGGGCATTATGATGGAGCAGATGAAGATGGTCCGGGAAGCCATCCAAGCTGCTTATGACGCCAGCTCAGCCCTTCAGAGCAACGTCCAGGTTGGTTGATCACCGACTGTCTCTTTAGCTTGCCACTTGTTCTGTTAGGATATGCTACCTGAAAACTTCCTTTAAAAAATCTTTTCATCTATCTGTGTTTCGCATTTGTACACCCAATGGGTGTTTTGACTTTCCACTGAGCAAATTTGTATCTTGAGTCGACTAGGTTGTGTCGATTGGATCTTTTAACTAGTGGGGGCACGCTGAGTGCACCCACTGGGTGTAGTCCCCGAGACTATAGTTGACTGCGGGCAGTCGACTGTAGTCTTAGAATTAGAATTTTCTCACTCGGCCTGGTCATACCATGTCGAGTGGAACCTGAACCAGTGTGGGCATGCTTAGTGCACCCACTGGGTGTAGTCCCCGAGACCGTGGTCGACTGCGGGCAGTTGGTGACGGTCTGAGAACAACTTGCTTCTTTTTTTTACACTCGGCCTGGACAGACCATGTCGAGTGGAAACTGGACTAGTGGGGGCATGCTAAGTGCACCCACTGGGTGTAGTCCCCGAGACTACTGTTGGATGTTTGATTCGGCAGTAGTCTTAGATCTTGCTGAATTTATCAGACCATTGCTCTAAAGTAACCAGTATTTCCATCTGTCGATTGACTGTCCTTTGATTACAGAAATCTTGTGAACTTGGAGCTCGTTTTGCTGACCTGGAGAAGAAGCAGATTCAACTCAACCTCGATCTGGAGCTGGCCAAGACAAATCTGAAGAAGGCCAAGGATAAAGCTGCTGGTAAGAAAAAACTTGTCGACTGATTTGTCCCTGAACTGGATTTTATTTTGCTTTTTCTGAACCGAGCGTTGTTTGTTTTAGAGAAACTTAACCAAGCTCTGGCGAAAAAGGACCAAGATCTTGCGGCCGCACAGAAAACAGCTGATGAGAAAACTGCACTCGATGAACAGAAGCTAGCTTCAGTCGGCAAACTGGAGGAAGAAAACGCCAAGCTGAAAACTACCCTTGATGAAGCCAATAGGGAAGCGACTCGCCTGAAGAAGGACAAGAACAATCTGAACGAGAAGATGGAAGGCATTGCTCGCAAAAGGGACGATCTGGAGAACTATCTGGGAGATCTTGCTAAGAAGCTGTTCGTCATGCTTGAAGGTATTTTCTTCGACTCGACTGACTTGTTACTGTCGACTCGACGTACAACCACTGACTCATCTTTGAATTGTGCGTGCAGAATTTTGCCAGAACTGCGAGGAAGAGACTGGACGAGTTGAGACAAGCTTGGAACCCATCCACTCTCCAGTGAAGGACGAAGCTTCCATGAACGTGCTCTGACTGGAATCTCGCATTGCTGGTGTTGTCAACTATCTTGCTCGACTGAAAGTCGCAATGTCGCAGATCAACACAGCTCTCTGGCCCAGGGCGACACTCCAAAATGACCTCGAGTCTCTGATGACTCAGCTTAATGAAGTTCCCGGTCGAGTGCAAGAATGGAAGAAGTCTTCTGCCCGGTGCGGCGCTGACGTGGCTCTGTCCTTGGTTCGTGTCCACTGTAAGGAAGCACGAGAAGAGAAGCTGGCAGCGATCAAGGTTGCCAATACCAAGAAGCACGACTTCCAATCTTTCTTGGAGACCTTCATTGCTGCTGCCACTCAGATTGCCGACGGAATCGACCTGGACGAATTCGTCGAGCCTGCTAGCCCTCTTCCTGCGGAGTGAACAAACTTTTATGCCTCACCTTAAATTTGCCTCGGAATGCCGAGTGATTTTGTAGCCGTTAAACTCCTTCGGGCTTGATGCCCACGTACTTTAATCCATGGTCCGGAACCTTATGATTTATCTGAATTTGGTTTATCTCCGAATATGCTTGTGTTTGCTATCGAGTGGAACTTGTCCTTCACTCGGAATAACCTTTGTACTTGAGATGCAGCTCTGAGGAGGAGATTCCAGTCGTCCTGCATCTCGCCGACCTTGCGGATAGGGATGGAGCGTACGTTATACTTGTGGCGTAGCTCTGAGGAGAAGGTTGCAGTCGACCTGCACCTCGTCGTCCTTGTGGATAAGGACGGAGCGTACGTTATACTTGTAGCATAGCTCTGAGGAGAAGGTTGCAATCGACCTGCACCTCATCGTCCTTGCGGATAAGGATGGAGCGTACGTTATACTTGTGGCATAGCTCCGAGGAGAAGGTTGCAGTCGACCTGCACCTCGTCGTCCTTGCGGATAAGGATGGAGTGTACGTTATACTTGTGGCGTAACTCCGAGGAGAAGGTTGCAGTCGACCTGCACCTCGTCGTCCTTGCGGATAGGGATGTGTTTCAAACTTAGGCGAGTACTGGACTGCAGCTAAGCCCCCGAGTGAGAGGGTTGCTCACCACTCGGTAGGATTTTTCAAACTTAGGCGAGTACTGGACTGCAGCTAAGCCTCCGAGTGGGAGGGTTGCTCACCACTCGGTAGGATTTTTCAAACTTAGGCGAGTACTGGACTGCAGCTAAGCCCCCGAGTGGGAGGGTTGCTCACCACTCGGTAGGATTTTTCAAACTTAGGCGAGTATTGTACTGCAGCTAAGCCCCCGAGTGGGAGGGTTGCTCACCACTCGGTAGGATTTTTCAAACTTAGGCGAGTACTGGACTGCAGCTAAGCCCCCGAGTGGGAGATTGCTCACCACTCGGTAGGATTTTTCAAACTTAGGCGGGTACTGGACTGCAGCTAAGCCCCCGAGTGGGAGGGTTGCTCACAACTCGGTAGGATTTTTCAAACTTAGGCGAGTACTGGACTGCAGCTAAGCCCCCGAGTGGGAGGGTTGCTCACCACTCGGTAGGATTTTTCAAACTTAGGCGAGTACTGGACAGCAGCTAAGCCCCCGAGTGGGAGGCTTGCTCACCACTCGGTAGGATTTTTTAAACTTAGGCGAAACGGATTCGCAGCTAAGCCCCTGAGTGAGAGGCTTGCTCACCACTCGGTAGGATTTTTTTAAACTTAGGCGAAACGGGTTCGCAGCTAAGCCACCCACTGGGGGATTTAGAGAATAAAAAAGGAACAACAATCATTTATGAGACTGTAAAACTGTGTCTTTGATAATAGAACTAGAAGGTATTTCTTATTACACCTCAAAAGTGTGAATGCTTAAGTGTAAATGGGGCGAGCAGCTCCACATTCCAAGCGCGTGGCTCGTCTTTCTTGTGCTCGATGTTGTAAAGGTGGTATGCTCCGTTGTGGAGCACTCTGGTGACGATGAAGGGGCCTTCCCAAGAAGGAGCAAGCTTGTGTGGTTTCTGCTGATCCACTCGAAGAACCAAGTCTCCCTCTTGAAATGCTCGACCCCTCACGTTTCTGGCGTGGAATCGACGCAGATCTTGCTGATAGATGGTCGACCGGATCAAGGCCATCTCTCTTTCCTCTTCTAGGAGATCAACTGCATCTTGCCGTGCCTGTTCTGCTTCATCTTCTGAGAAAAGCTTGACTCGGGGTGCATTGTGGAGCAAGTCACTTGGAAGTACAGCCTCAGCTCCATAGACCAGGAAGAATGGAGTTCGGCCAGTCGACCGATTGGGAGTTGTCCTCAATCCCCAAAGCACTGATGGAAGTTCATCGACCCAGGCGCCTACTGCGTGCTTGAGATCACGCATCAGTCGGGGTTTCAGTCCTTTGAGAATCAATCCGTTTGCTCTTTCAGCTTGTCCATTCGACTGGGGGTGGGCGACTGAAGCATAGTCGACTCGAGTACCTTGGGAAGCACAGAAGGCTCTGAACTCATCAGAGTCGAAGTTCGACCCATTGTTAGTGATGATGCTGTGCGGAACACCATATCTGAATGTCAACTCTCTGATGAAGCTGACAGCAGTACTGGCTTCAAGGTTTTTGATAGGCTTGGCTTCAATCCATTTGGTGAACTTGTCGACTGCCACGAGCACATGAGTGAAGCCGCTCCTACCAGTCCTCAGAGGTCCAACCATATCCAATCCCCAAACAGCAAAGGGCCAGACGAGTGGAATGGTCTTCAGGGCTGATGCAGGCTTGTGAGACATGTTGGAGTAAAACTGGCAACCTTCACATTTGTCGACTATTTCTTTTGCCATCTCATTTGCTCGTGGCCAATAAAATCCCACTCGGTATGCTTTGGCCACAATGGTCCGAGAGGATGCATGGTGACCACAGGTCCCCGAGTGGATGTCATTGAGGATCACTCGACCTTCTTCTGGTGTTATGCATTTCTGGCAGACTCCAGTCACACTTTCCCTAAACAACTGTCCTCTTACCACAGTAAAGGCTTTGGATCGACGAACGATCTGCCGAGCCTCTTCTTCGTCCTCTGCGAGTTCCTTTCTAAGAATGTATGCGATATACGGTACTGTCCAGTCGGGAGTAATGACCAAAACCTCCATGATCAAGTCGACCACGGCTGGGACTTCAACTTCAGTCGGATCAGTGGCACTCTTTGGTTGTGGGGGCTCTTCAGTGAAAGGATCTTCTTGAACTGAAGGTGAATGAATATGTTCCAAGAACACATTGCTGGGAATGGCTTCCCTCTTGGAACCTATCTTTGCCAGATCACCAGCTGCTTGATTTTTCAGACGGGGTATGTGATGGAGCTCTAACCCCTCAAACTTCTTTTCTAACTTTCTCACTGCATTACAATAGCCAGTCATAGCTGGGCTTCTGACGTCCCACTCCTTCATCACTTGATTGACCACTAAATTCGAGTCGCCATAGACCATGAGGCGATGGACGCCGAGTGAAATGGCCATACACAACCCGTACAGAAGTGCTTCATATTCAGCTTCATTGTTGGAGGAGTCAAAGTGAATCTAGAGAACATAGTTGAGTTTGTCACCTCGGGGGGATACCAATACCACCCCAGCACCGGAACCATTCAACATCTTGGATCCATCAAAGAACATGGTCCAATGCTCCGAGTGAATCTGAGTCGGAAGTTGCTGTTCGATCCACTCGGCGAGGAAATCTGCTATTGCGTGGGACTTGATAGCTTTCTTTGCCTCAAACTTGATATCCAAGGGAAGGAGTTCAATCGCCCACTTTGCCACCCAACCAGTTGCATCTCTGTTGTTCAGAATCTCTGATAATGGTGCGTTGCTGACGACTATAATGGAGTGATCAGAGAAATAGTGTACAACCTTCTTTGTGGTCATGTAAATCCCATAAACAAGCTTCTGATAATATGGATATCTTTGCTTTGATGGAGTCAGAACTTCAGAAACATAGTATACTGGGCGCTGAACTTTATAAGCTTTTCCTTCTTCTTCCCGCTCGACCGTGAGTACTGTACTGACAACTTGTCCAGTGGCTGCAATATAAAGCAGTAAAGGCTCTTTACTGATTGGGGCAGCAAGCACCGGCTGGGTGGAAAGCAGGGCTTTGAGCTCTGCAAACGCTGCATCAGCTTCAGGAGTCCACTCGAACTTATCATACTTCTTCATCAGTCGGTAAAGAGGCAATGCCTTTTCACCGAGGCGAGAAATGAATCGACTCAAGGCGGCCAAACAACCAGTAAGCTTCTGGACATCATGCACATGCACAGGGCGTTTCATCCGGAGTATAGCACCAACTTTCTCTGGGTTAGCGTCAATCCCTCGTTCGGAAACGAGGAAACCGAGTAACTTTCCGCCAGGAACTCCGAATGTGCACTTTGATGGATTAAGCTTGATATCATACCTTCTGAGGTTGGCAAAAGTTTCAGCAAGGTCAGCCAGCAGATCGGAACCCTTACGTGACTTGACCACAATGTCATCCATGTATGCTTCCACATTCAGACTGATTTGAGTGAGCAAACACTTCTGAATCATCCTCATGAATGTGGCTCCGGCGTTCTTCAAGCCGAATGACATGGTGACATAACAGAAGCATCCGAATGGAGTGATGAAAGCCATTTTTATCTCATCGGGTCCATACAGTCGGATCTGATGATACCCGGAATAGGCGTCCAGAAAAGACAACCGCTCACACCCCGCAGTCGAGTCGACGATTTGGTCGATGCGGGGGAGAGGAAAATGATCTTTCGGGCATGCCTGATTGATATGCTTGAAGTCAATGCACATGCGAAGTGAATCGTCCTTTTTGGGGACCATGACAACATTGGCGAGCCACTCAGAGTGGTAAATCTCTCGGATGAACTCAGCTGCAAGGAGCTGAGCCACTTCCTCACCAATTGCTTTTCTCTTCTGTACGGCGGACCGTCGAAGATGTTCCTTGACTGGTTTTACTTTCGGGTCGACTCGCAAACGATGCTCAGCCAGTCCCCTGGGTACACCCGGCATGTCAGAAGGTTTCCATGCGAAGATGTCCCAGTTCCCACGGAGGAACTGGATGAGCGCTTCTTCCTATTTGCTATCGAGTGAAGTTGAAATATGAGTAGGAGCAGCACTAGGATCGGTCGGGTGAATATGAATCAGCTTGGTTTCACCGGACGACTGAAATGCAGAATCAATGGCAGGCTTCTTGGAGCGCAACAAATCACTCGGATCTGCGTTCTTCCGGTATTCTTGCATTTCGACTGCTGCCATTTGTGCATCAGCGATTTTTGAGCCCTTCTGGAAGCACTCTTCTGCCTTCTGCCGATTGCCAGTGATAGTGATCACTCCTTTGGGACCATGCATTTTCAACTTGAGGTACACGTAACATGGTCGAGCCATGAAACGTGCATAGGCAGGCCTACCCAGAATAGCATGATAAGCACTCTGGAAATCCACTACTTCAAATGTCAACTTTTCTTTGCGGTAATTCTTGGAATCACCGAAAACCACATCAAGGGCAATCTGGCCGAGTGATTCAGCCTCCTTGCCAGGTATGACGCCATGGAAACTCATATTGCTTTCAGTAAGCTTGGACATCGGAATGTCCATTCCCTTCAAGGTCTCGGCATACAGGATATTCAGGCCACTACCACCATCCATCAGCACTTTAGTCAGTCGAGTGCCTTCAACAACTGGGTCGACCACCAGCGCTTGTCTCCCAGGGGTGGCTATATGTGCTGGATGGTCAGACTGGTCGAATGTGATGGCAGTCTGGGACCACTTCAAATAACTTGGTGTTGTCGGAGCAACCATGTTCACCTCTCTGTTGATAACTTTCAGTCGACTTTTGCTTTCAACATCAGCAAAAATCATCAGAGTGGAATTGATGTTGAGAAAACCATCATCATCTTCTTCCCTATCCTCACCCTTGTCCGACTCCTTTTCCTTCTCCTTGGGTTGGTTCTCTCGGAACTGCTGGATCAGGAGCCGACACTGTCGAGTGGTGTGTTTAGGGTAAATGAGATTACCCTCTTCATCTTTTTTGGTGTGAATGTGGCATGGTAAACCCAACACATCATTTCCATCTTGATCTTTCACTTTCTTGGGGTTCCACGGCCCTTTGGGCTTCCCCTTGAACTTCCCTTGAGCCAGAACTAAAGCTTTGCCAGGAGCTGCTGGTTTGGCCTTGCGTTTGTGTTTCTGACTGTAATTCCCTCCTCCGGTTTCTTGGGCGACTGTTTTGTGCTTGCCACTCCGGAGTCAGTCTTCCTCTTCACCATTAGCGTACTTGGTGGCGATCTCCATCATCCGACTCAGGGACATATCCCCTGTCCGACCGAACTTCAGGTTCAATTCTCGATACTTAACACCCTCCTTGAAGGCACAAACTGCTTGGTGATCTGACACATTCTCCACTGTGTGGTGCAATGTGATCCATCTCTGGATATAATCTCTCAAGATCTCATTCGGTTTTTGCACGCAGGACTGCAACTCTGTTAACCCTGCTAGTCGTTTGCATGTACCTTCAAAGGTTCTAACAAACACTCGGGCAAGTTCCTCCCAACTATATATGCTGCCAGGTGCTAACTGATTCAACCATGCTTTGGCCGAGCCTTCCAACATCAGAGGAAGGTGCTTTATGGCCACTTCATCATTGCCGCCACCGATCTGTACCGCCACTCGGTAGTCCTCAAGCCAAGTGTCAGGCTTGGACTCACCAGTGAACTTGCTGACTCCAGTCGCCAACCTGAAGTTGGGAGGAATCACTACAGCCCTGATGGCTTTGCTGAAACACTCTGGACCTGAAACATGCACTCTGCTGCCAGTCGGATAATCTCTGTCATGGCCTTCTCCGTGTGCTCTGTTCCTGTCAACCAGACCTTGAACGAGAATAGATCTCGCATCAAAGCCCGGCTATCTGGGGTCGACTGGAATTCTTCGTCCACCACTGTGAGGGCGTCTGTCATCGTGTTGTCGAGGCACATATGACCCACTCCTCGGGGGAGGCGTGGGCACTCGACGACGGTCATCGTGGTCGAGTCGGTGATCATACTGCTCACAGTTTCTGTATTGATCTCGCCGGTCTCCACGTCCCTCATGCCGCGGGGGCGATCTTGGGCTGTGAGCCGACTGAACGGTGTCTGCCATCACAGATATGCTATGAATCCTATTCTGCGACTGAGATACTGTTGTGTTCTGCTCTCCCACTGCCCGGAGTAAAGCCCGGATCTGCATCAACCCTCTACCAGCTTCCGACTGGGAAGGCTGAATCGACTCTGCTATTCGGGCTGCAGCTATGAGATTCCGAATCGGATTTCGGTATACCTGAGTTGGAGGTGGAAAAAGCTGTCGTCGACTAGACTCAGGAATCCGCTGCCGAGCACGCTCGTCGAGTGCGTGCTGGAGGTTCTCCAGTCGAGTGCGCTCAGCCAAGTTGGCCAGGCGCACCTCCTCCAAGGCCTGGGCCTCGGGGGTTTCTCCAACGATAGGAGTGTGAAGTGCATCCATATTGCAGCGGCGGAGCTCTTCCCTCTGCTGCGAAGAAAGAGGCTCGGGCCGGTACTCCTCGTGAGCACGCGACGGATCGCCACCGCCATCACCACCGTCGTCGCAGGGGAAGCCAGGAGGACTGCGTGGTCCATTGACCATCAAGACTTCCGCCGCGGGATCACTGCTGTCGCACTCAGATGCGGTCTCGACGGAGCCAGTCGACAGGTTGAACAGGCCGTAGAGAGTTTCGTTGGGCTCGATTGCCGCGACTTGTGAGGTGGCCGATTGGCGGGCCACTGCGTGCCTCACCCACAGCTGGAGCCGCGACCGACCGGAACGCTTGCGCCGGCGAACAGCGGGGAGCGAGGACGCCACAGGAGCCGACCGATACTGAGTCGACGGCTGCCAAAGAAGGACACCGCGGACGCACGCGCGAAAGTGTGTCGCCCCACGGATGGGGAGCGCCTTGACGTCTAGTGGAGCCTCTTGAAGCCAGGCGGAGTCGTCGGCGACGAAAACAAGCGCGCCGAGACGGATCTCGCGGCCCTCAGCCATTCCTCCGCCGGAAACCATGACGATGGGAATCGGAAAAAGTCGCAACTTCACCAACAAGTCGCTAAGACACCTGCCCCACGGTGGGCGCCAACTGTCGTGGATCTAAGACTGACAGTAGAATGGGGGGGTAGGTATGTAGAGGCAAGATCCTAGCTATGGCGAAGTTGTACACACGAGTTTTACGAGTTCAGGCCCTTCGCGGAGGAAGTAATAGCCCTACGTCTCGGTGCCCGGAGGCGGTCGACTGGATTATGCGTGTGTGTGTGTTACAGGGGGTGCAAACCCCTGTGCTAGTGGAGGGGGTGGCTTATATAGAGTGCGCCAGGACCCCAGCCAGCCCACGTTGCAAGGAGTTCAATGTACATAAAGAGATAGCGTTACAGGTAACGTCCGTAATAAAGTGCTATAGATGATCATTAAGTCTATGAGTAAACGCCCGACCGTTGCTGTGCAGAGTGACTTTAGATCTTCTGTATGTCGAGTGGTTTTTGTTACGGTCGAGTGACAGTGATTCTTCCGAGTGGAATGTTTCTGGTCGAGTGGATGATGGTACCCTTCGAATGCTTCTGACTTTAGGGTGATGTCCTTGGGGAGGGCGTCTTGGTCAGGCCTATGACCCTACCCTAGTTACATAGCTTCATCATGTCCCTCTTGTTCTCATGCTCATACATGTGGGAAACAACCTCCCTTATAAGGACGTCCAACTCCTATCAAACTAGCAATGCGGGCTAAACTTTAGTGGCACCCCTTGCCTTGCACGAATGGGCTAAGTGAGCCTCTAGGATTTACTAGGAATTTCTAAAATTGCTATTGGGTTGTCCCAAAATAGACAATTCCAGCAGGGAGATGGGCACCTCCACTATGGTGGATCCGAAGGGAGAAATCTCTTGTGTCTTGTGTCCTTAACACACCCAATACAATGGTAAATTGTATACGTGCACTAGTTCGGCGAAGAGATGGTGATACCACTGGTACAACGAGCTGCTATACAAAGGGTTTTTAGCCCCTTTCCGCGACGACATTTTGAACCGTCGCCTAGTGAGTGTGGGCGATAGGGGGATTCTTCCCACACGACCCAGAAATCGTCGGGATAGGCCCTCCGGTCACACACGCCGGGCAAAATGAGCTCATGTGCGACGGGCTAGCGATCAAATACGATTTTACGTACAGGTGTGTTAACAAAAATACAATTATACAGGCCCAATCGTTCATAATATATATTTTGTGTTCGTGGGTCCTTCTGTGTACGTTAACTATTTTGTTTGAGCCAAGCCCAAAGTAGTTAAAGAAAATACCCAACCAAACAACCAACTAAGTGTAAAACTTAACAAACAAAAATGCCCAAAAAGTTAACACCAAAAAAGTTCAAAAATATTTCAAAAAATATGTTCATAATTTTTTTAAACACTTAAAATCCCCCCCCCCCCCCCCAAAATCACTTTTTACTTAAAAAACCATTTCGAAATGTACAACAGAAATACATACTTTTCAAAATATATATTTTATAGAGTATGTTCCAATTTTCATAAAAATGTTAACTATTCCTCAAAGGTGTTACATTTTTAATGAAATATTCAGTTTTATTAAAAAAAAGTAAATTTCCATGTTCAGCATTTATTAAAATTAGATATAAAATGGCAAAAAATGACACATCAAGCATGTTCTACCATTTTTATCGCCCAGTGCAACGCACGGGCATTTGTACTAGTTCTATTAATGAACCCAACTAACAAGTCATATTTGCTATAGCCTAGAAGTTTCTGTGAAGTTGCCCTAATATACACTAGAAACACTATTAAAAAATTGTTATTGTATATATGATTTAGAAATATATACCATGATCCAATAATATTAAAATATATATGAACACACACGCATAGATATGCAAATATATGTGTATATACTATATAGTTTATGCAATATTAGAAAATTAATTCGAAGATTTTTATTAACAAGAGACTTTTTGGTACATTACACAATTTAAATTTTGCAGAATCAAAAATTTCAATGATATACATTACACCTGTATAAAAAGGAATAATTATTATTATTTGGAAACATTGTTATGTGCATAAGTAACAACATTATATTAATTAAAATTGGAATATGGTATACTTAGTTTAAAATAAGTATAGGAGTTTAGTATAAAAACAATTATTTTACATCGCCCCGGGCCAAAAAATGTTTGGACCGGTTCTGTGTGAGCTGACCGGCGTGGACAGCGGCAGGACGTAAATCCGGCTATCTTATATCTCGTTTTGGTTGATGTGAACCTTGGTCTTCTATTGGTTTGATTGACGGATCTTTCTTTTGGTCGATGAGGAATCGAACGATGGTTTGATGATGTCAATTTCCCTTGGTTTAGCGTTTCTGTTTGCACCACAAGCAACATTTGTCCACCGCGGCGGATTTGCTGAATGGGCACTCCGCTACAGCACCACCGGGAGCACCGGCGAGTGGCCTTCATTTATTTGCTTGTTTCCTTTTTGTTTTGGATTTTGCGCCGATACGCTGGGCGGTGTGGGTATGCTTACGGCCAAAGCGGCGGAGATTTGCAGGGGAGCTTGCGCCGACGTGTCATAGGATGGCAGAGAAGCTATGCGGATCTCAAAGCTATAAAAGAGGTAGACATCCATGGGGAACCAACAGAATGGAAAGCTGGTTTGATGGGCTATTTTTCCTGGTTTATCGTTTCCTTTGGCATAGCGAGTAACGTTTGTCCTCGGCAGCCGATCTGTAGGTTGGGCGCTCTACCGCAGCACCACTGGGAGCACCGGCGAGTAGCCTTCATTTTTTGCTTGTTTTCCTTTTGTTTTTGTTCTTGTGCCGGTGCGCTGGGCGGCGTGGATATACTTACGGCTAAGGCAGCCGGGATTTACAGGGGAGCTTGCGCCGGTGTGTCATAGGATGGCGGAGAAGCTCTGCGGGGTGGACGCGCATAGCTTGTTCTCGAAGCTATAAGAGAGGTAGACATCCATGGGGAATTAAAGGGATGGAAAGATGATTTGATGGACTATTTTCCCTGGTTTATCGTTTCCTTTGTCACAACGAGCAACGTTTGTCCTTGGCGGCTAATCTGCAGATTGGGCACTCCACCGTAGCACCACCAGGAGCATCGCTAGGTAGCATATATCTGCTTGTTTTGTTTTAGTTTGGTTCTTGCGCTGGTGCACTAGGTGGCGTGGATACTCTTACGGCCAAGGCGGCGGGGATTTGACGGTAGACATGGTCTAGCGCTTGCGCCGGCGTGTCATAGCGATGACAGAGAAGCTATATGCAGCGTGGACGCGCATAGCTTGATCTCAAAGGTAGACATCCATAGATTTGTTGGTGGTGTTCCGAGATTGATTTGTCTACCAAAGAGACTAGCATTTTAACTCCCGAGGGCAAGGGCACCCTCACCGTTGGCTGTAGATTCTCATTCGCGATTCAAACCCTGCCTACTATACGTTGCGATTTTTACATCTCACACCAACCCAATCAGCTAGCCGACTGTAGATTTTGTACTAGAGGTTTTCTATTTCGATTTTGAACCTTTTAAACTTCACAAACCAATTCCTTTGCACTAAATTTCATGCTTATAGAATACACAATTCGTTTCTTTAGGGAACCGATCTCACTTTATTGAATCACAATGTTGGATGGTCATGACTCATGACTGATAGTAGAGCCGGGTGCAAACAAGAGATAAGGAGTGGAGAAATGAGAAGTGTGCATTGTTCGATCGGGTTCAAGTGGTTTACCATGCATGTCAGCAACACTTGCGCCCACCAGCTTGAACCTAACTTGCTGTCCGGATATGTGTGTTTGGCTGTTAAAATGCACGCCAGTGGCAATCACTGCTATTGGATATGTCAGTTTGGCTATTAAAATGCACTAAATTTCATGTGTTAAGTAGTTTGATTTGAGAAACATAGTTTTGTTAGAATACACCATTCATTTTTAGGGAGCCGAGCTCACTTTATTGAACCAAAATGTTGGATGGTCTCTGCTGATAATAGAGGCGCGTGGGAATGAGAGATAGGAGGAGAGAAATGAGAGCATGCACTGTTTGGCCGGATTCCAGTGGTTTAACATGCTGAACTAGACATGTTCATGGACAACTCGGCCATAAGCATGGATGTCTACCTCTAAGGGTATCTCCAATGCTGGCCCTCAAACCGTCCGGATCCGTCTAGACCAGACGATCCAGATCGGTTTTGCCATCGAACATGGTACTCATCTATCCGTAGACCGGTCTGGACGCCCGTTTCCAGCAAAGCAAAATGTGTGTGTGTTGGGGGGGGGGGGGGGGGTCGTGGGCGTCTAGATCGCTGTCACACACGCGTCGGACAACCCGGTTTGACGCGAAACCCTCTCCCTCGTCTGTGCACTTTCCCGCAAAGCAATTGTCGTGCATTCATGTTGGTCAGCGCCGCTTCAGAGTATCAGCGCCGCATTAATGCCGACCCAGAGCGCACGCGACCTCTCACTGGAGCTGGCATTGAAGTGGTGCGCCGACATAGAGCATGCTTGCCGGGGATGCTCTTTTTCCTTTTTCGGGAAGCACAATTGTTCTTCTCGCAGAAACATAGACCGTGCTTTTCCCTTTTCCAAGAAACACAAGTATTTTTTTCCTTTTCGGGAAGCATAATTGTCCCATGGAAGCGTAGGTTGTACTTTTCCCTTTTGCGGAAACATAGCTGCGCTTCTCGCGAAAAATCACTACTTCCAAAAAAATTCCATCAAAACATAAAAAACCAAGCAAAAGCCGAAAATAAAAATAAAACCGGAAAGCATGTGGAGAAAGAAAAAATCCTGAGGGTGCGCCCATCCTGCGACGTGGCGGCGGTTGGGCGTACCAAGTGGCATGCTCCTAGTCCAGCAAAAGTGACCCGCTGGATTTCCCACGAGAGGGTACACTTTATTATGTTTTTTAGGCTAAAAATGCTCAGTTTTATTCATTTGATAAAATGATCATTCAAATACAACTTAAATCCTGGCCCGGCCCGTTAGCGAACCTTTAAAAGAAATTAAGAGGAAAAAGGTAGCCCAAGCTAGGAATGAAACCCTGGACTTATAAATTGTTGCATTTTAGCGCTGCTAGCCAGTAAGCCTCGACCAAGTTCGTGTTAGACTTATAGGGCGCCACGTACTTAAGGTAATTTCTTCACCATTTTTTTTCTAATTTTTGTTTTCTTTTTGTTTTAACACTAGTTTTTTTCCCTTTTTCCTCTGTTTTCGATGTATTTTCAGTTTTCTCTATTTTTATTTGTTTTTTGTTTATTCTTGGTTTTCATTGACTTTTTTATTTTCTTTATTTATCTTCTATTTTTCTTTCTTTTTTGTTGATCTTATCTGGGTTTTTTTGTTTTTTAATTTTATTCTTCTCCGTTTTTTTTTCAATTTTGTTTTTCATTTTGTTCTTCGTTTTCCATCATTTTATTTTTTATTTTGTTTCCTTTTCTGGTTTACTTCGTTCTTTAGATTATTATTCTACATTTTTGTATATGTTAACAAAAAATTTCTAATACACGTCTAACTTTTTCCACTAGGAATTAAACATTTTTTAATACACGTTGAACAGTTTTTTCTTGACATTTTTTATATTTTGAAATGCTTGGTTAACATTTTTCATGTAAACGATTAACATTTTTTTAACAGATGGTCAACAATTTTTCTATATACATTTAATATTTTTTAAATACTTGTTCAATATTTTTTTGAAATGCTTGGTTACAATTTTTATAGACATGATAAAAAATTCATCATTTACTTAATAAATGGATAACATTTTTATTTTTAGAATTCACCGAACGCTTGATTAACATTTTTCAAATACTTGTTCAATATTTTTCAAATACTTATTCAACATTTTCAAATATTTGTTCAACAAGTTTCAAATACTCATTCAACATTTTCAAATACTTGTTCAATATTTTTCAAATACTCATTCAACAATTTTCAAATGCTTGTTCAACATTTTCAAATACTTGTTTAACATTTTTCAAGTACTCATTAAACATTTTTCAAATACTTGTTCAATATTTTTCAAATACTTATTCAACATTTTCATATTGGTTCAACGTGTTTCAACTACTCATTCAACATTTTCAAATACTTGTTCAACATTTTTCAAATACTCATTCAACAGTTTTCAAATGCTTGTTCAACATTTTCAAATACTTATTCAACTTTTTCCAAATCCTCATTAAACATTTTTCAAATACTTGTTCATATTTTTCAAATACTTATTCGTCATTTTCATATTTGTTCAATGTGTTTGAAATACTCATTCAACATTTTCAAATACTTGTTCAACATTTTTCAAATACTCATTCTACATTTTTCAAATAATTTTCCAACATTTTTAGAATATGTTTTATATAGTGATTTTGCAATATATATTAAAATATTTTAAAGTATAAACAAAAATAAAAAATAAAGCAAAAAAGGAAAACAGAAAATATAAAAAACCAAGAAAAACAGGCTATGGCTTCCCCGGCGCGTGGGCCGGTCCACCTTGCTCGCCCCCTTCATCGAGTCTGGAATAAATCAAATCTCAATCTCCAAAAACTTGGGCCGTTTCTTTAGCAAGTTGGGCCCATTTTGGAGCAACTGCTTGGGCTGTACGGCCTCGAATAAACGGGTGTGTTCAGCCCACAAAAGTCACCCGAAACGGACAGAGCGAAACCCTCTCCTCGCATTCCCCCGAACCCAAACTCCCAACCAATGGCGGCCACGGCGATGGAGCACGACGGCGGCGCCGAGGTGGTGGTCACCCCGGGGGAGCTCCTCGGGCCCTCCTCGTCCCTCGAGGCCGGGCGCGGCGCCTACGCCGACGGCCGCTCCGTGCGCGCGTCGGTCACCGGCCGCCGCCGCTTCGTGGCCCCCGCCCCCGGCTCCTCCGACCAGGTGGGGTTTACCTAGGGTTTCTGGGGCGGTCCGTCCCTTCGCTCCTCGCGCTGCTGCTTCTGATTGATTGGTTGGCTCGTTTTGGTTTGGCTGCAGAGGTCCACGGTGGAGGTGGTCGGGCACAAAGCGCACGGAGCCGTGCCTCAGCCGGGGAGCATCGTCATTGCCCGTGTAAGATCTCTCTCTGTTTCCAGGACAACGTTGATTGGAGTAGATTGATGTGCCGAGGCCGCGTTTTGTTCCATCGAATGTTGTTAGCTTTGCTTGGATGCATTTGTGTACCCGTCGGATGCCGTGGTTGAATTAGGGGCTGGATACTGTTGTTGTCTGTAATCATGCTTCATGTGGATATATCCGGCATATGTGGGTGGCAGTTACTTAAAATTATTTGAACTGTTAGAACACTAGAATGCAACGGCATTGCCTGTGCGAATAGACTCACCCACATAGAAATTACTTTTCCCTGTTAAAGGTTGAACTTGTTAACCTGTATAGCCTCACTGACTTGAAATTCAGGTAATGTTTGTGAACAACCAGCCTATTGTTCGTGTGTTGAGCCTAGCAGTAAACAAGTTCATATATGGCTGCTTGCTCCCAAACAATATCTGGTACATGTATGAAGATTTCTTTGTATCATCTCCTTATTGACCTCCGGAGATGACTTTACGTAACGAATATGGGGAGTTTGGTGTTTCATGGAAAGAGAACCTGGGCTTGCCCTCTGATTCTAAGCAAATAAACAGGGTGAAAATATCTTACATCTATATCTGTTTTTTTAGCAGATACTATCTCTTGTTCATAACTATCTTACCATCATTTTTTCGCATGTGTGGATATTCTGCTATAGGCAGTGGCACTGGTCAACGTCTCTTACTGTAGGTGGTTTAGCTGAAAGAGATTTGCATGCCAACTTCTTTTTAATTGCTGATGAAGTGCTAATTGATTGCTTGTTTCTTTTGCAGGTGACTAAGGTTATGGCTAGGATGGCTTCTGCAGATATAATGTGTGTTGACTCAAAGGCTGTCAAGGAAAAGTTCACTGGCATGATAAGGTATTGGCCCGTAGCTGTTATGCTGCCATTTGGTTCTGATCTTCATAGATTATTTGTATGGCTTTGCTTTTGAGTTGATTGCCAAAGTGTTTAGAGTCAATTGCTTTTGTTCATCATTTTTCTTGTAGATAATAGACAGTGTATTGCAGGGAAGTTAGTTCCTCATGCCAGGCTCTTATGTTTGTAGGCAGCAAGATGTTCGTGCAACTGAGATTGACAAGGTGGATATGTACCAGTCCTATCGACCTGGCGACATTGTCAGAGCTCTGGTTGTATCCTTTAGGGGGGAACGTTGTGTCCTATTTGTTTTCTCTTGGAGTCTTGGTCATGTGTATCTCCATGCTTCAAGTCACTTTATTTCCAGAAATTATTCATTTGATTATTTAGCAACCAGCTTCCAGTCTTGCCAGAGTACTTGATACTTTTCACCAGATTGCAAACCTTACATCACGCTGAAGCTCTCTCTTGGTGATGCAAGGGCATACTACCTTTCGACTGCCAAGAATGAACTTGGAGTTGTTTCTGCCCAAAGTATAGCTGGTAAGCTTTCTATTACTGCCATGCCCAATTACTCACCATTAATTTCAGGATGCAAGTATGCCTCGTGAAGTGAGTGTAGAAATTCGTTACAGTTGTTCCTAATATTGTATGATTCAGGCAGAATTGTGCTAATGCTGCTACCCTTGTTTTTCTCTATATAGGTGGTACGCTGGTCCCAACCAGTTGGACTGAGATGCAATGTGAATTGACTGGCCAAATTGAGCAAAGGAAAGTTGCAAAGGTGGAATAGATCTTGTTTACTTTGCCAGTTAGGAAGGTAAATTTTTTGGTTACAGAGCTGTTTCTCTCCTTCCAGCCTCAGGCCTCGGACTGTTTCAGTTATGTACTAAATGATGTGCCCTTATTTTACTAGTGGAAGCAGCTACTAGCCATATTTCTAGTGTATTGCCTGTAATGTATTGATATTCTGTACAGTGGCTAGTTGGCTACTTCAGCCTAGTCTCTGGTTTACAAGTTCTGCTCCGCACAGTGCACACTGATGCAGCCATTGATTATTGTCTAGCTCACTGTTGATCAGATTGCAAAAGTTCAGTAATCCAGTAAATGTTTCACTGGTCTACCCCTCTATCCACTGTACCATGCTTTCAAATGTTCATCGCCCCTATACCATTCCATTTTTTCTGCCTACCTGTACCTCCACCGGAAGTTTGTGGGTGTACTTGTAATAATCTCCTTATTGTCACTTTACAGGTTTTGGCGGTGTACGATATGTTCGATCGATCAATGGCGCTTGGTCCTCTTGACATGATCACTGCCACTTGATTTAGCACATTAACCTTGCTCATGTGGTACAACTTTGAGTGGGCTTTGATGACATGATCACTGCCACTTGATTTAGCACATTAACCTTGCTCATGTGGTACAACTTTGAGTGGGCTTTGATCGTGTAATACAATTATGCCCGTTGAATGTTATTCAGGCCTTTATGTGAGATTCTGATGCTCCGGTGTTCTTAGGTTTGTAAAAGTTGGAAGTTTTGGTGGAGGCTAGACTGACTATGGAAAACTTGCCATCGAATTTTTTTCTTGCACACACAAAAAATGTCAAATTCTTGCACTGGAGACTTTACAGTGACAATTAAGGACGGTTTTACTGACACAGTGAAATTTGGGATTACCAGATGTCCAGTAGACTAATTGTCGTTTACGGGTCAGAGCAACAGTTTAATGCTGACCTGGAGCCTGGCCGGGCCAGTGCTACTTCAGCTGGTCGATAGCATTGTCGACCTCTCCAACCTACTCCCTCCGATCCAAATTACTCGTCGTGGTTTTAGTTCAAAAATTTGAACTAAAACCATGATGAGTAATTTGGAACGGAGTGAGTACTACCCAAGGTGGCCGGCCTGATCTCCCCCAAAAACTTAATTACTCTCGCTGCAAACTGCATGGTCAAAGCGATCTCGGAGGCCATGTGCATGTCTGAAAATGTTCTGAGAACATTGCCTTCGCCACCGAGCAACAAAGCGATTAATAATTTGCAGAAGGCTTTCAAGTTTCAAGGGTAAAAGATTGTTGTAACATTGTGAATGTGCGAGTAATGAGTGGTAAACCCTGAAGCTAAGTACTCCCTCTGTCTTAAATTAGTTGACTCAGATTTGCCATAGACATGGATGTATGTAGACATGTTTTAATGTTAGGTTCATATCTACTAGACAACTCTAACAGTCGAGGCAACTAATTAGGGAGGAAGCTAAGAGCATCTCCAGCCGTGCCCCCAACAGGCCCTTCCCAGACGATTTTTCCGTGCCGGCGCCCAAAAATCGGCCCAGTCGCGCCTTAGGAGCCCGATTTTTGCTGGTTTGTGCCAAAACTGGAGCCGGCGGACCCAGGCCGAACCTGGCGTGCTGGGGAGCGCCGGGGCGAGCGTTTTTGGCGCGAAAGTGGATGGGCCTGCCGAGTCAGCGAGACGCCACTTGGTCGCCCTCATCGCCTCGGTTCCTGCGGGAATCAATGCGAAGGCTGCCGCGCCGGTTAGCCTCCATTGATGCCTCACGGGTGGCGCAGTGAACGCGCCGCGACGCGCATCCCGCCACGCGTCGCCCGGCATGCAGCCCCGTCGCCGCCCAGCTGCGGCTATAAAAGCCGACCTCCCCGCCGGTGGACGCCACAGCTCTCATTCCCCCCCCCTCTCCGACGCAGAAAACACACTCTCCCCTCTTCCCGCCGACGGAAAAGATGGCCGAGAGGTACCCAGGGGACGGCGCGGCGGCGAACGGCTTCGGCCGCTGCCACCTCCAAGAGCCGGAGGCTCGCCTGCTCTACGAGGCCGAGTACCCGGCGCCCCCGGACATGCGGCTGCCGGGGACGTGGAGGCTCAGCGCCGGTGGCGTCCCGATGTCACCGGTGCCCGAAGGGGCGGCACGGCGGGCCGAGATCGCCCGCATCCGCTCGACCCCGACGAAGGAGCAGCGGAACGAGCCGCGCTACGCCCCTGACAGCCACACCCTCCGGACCATGTACTTCCAACGCCGCCGCGAAGAGCAGATCACCTCCACCAACGGCGTCATCCCGCGGGGCTGCCTCAACGCCGACGGGCGGCACGAGTGGTGGGGCGTGCCAGGCCGCACCCTCGAGGCCGTGCTCGACCACATCGAGACTGGCAACGTGCCGCGCCTCAAGTACCCGCCGCGGCCGTCCTTCTCTCGCCGCCGTGGTAGCTCCTGGACACGGCGGCGGATGGAGCCTTTGTCGTCCTCGTCGTCGGGCTCCGGCTCGCCGACCGCGTTCCACCCCGTCAAGCCCGAGCCGGAGGAGGCGCCGCTCGGGCGCCGCACCCGCAGCAGAGCCCTCGTCATCAACGAGGGTGCCCGGCCCTCCCCACCTGGATCGGCACCGGCGAGGCGCTCCCTGCGCCTGGTCCAGCCGAAACCCGAGCCGGGGCTGCTCCCCGTGAAGCCGGAGCACGTCGACATGGTGGCCCCCCACGACGAGTCCGCCCTCAAGTGGGCGAAGGAGGATTATGTCCGCGAGCAGGTGCGCCGCCAGCGCCGGGCGTACCTGAAGCTCCAGGCCCGTCGCCGCGCCGAGGAAGGCGGCGTCATCGTCCTCGACAGCGATGAGGAGGGCGAGGCCGGGCCGTCCAGCACCTGCCGCGTGTCGGCGACCCCGGCCAGGGCTGCAGCAGGGACGGCGGCGGCAACTACACCCGCTTCTACATGCTTCTCGGCATTTAGACGGCGGCGGCGACGACGGCGGCTAGGCTTTTTTAAGTTTGGCGTAGTTAGGCGTAGTTTGCCTGTTCTTTATGTTTTTGTACAAATTTCATGAAGTATCGCCGAGTTCCTGCAAAAAATCGACGAGTTTGCAAATATTTGAACGGAACATCGCTGAACCCGCGGTGACTGTGGGCCGACGACTGAGAATGAAGTCGCTTTCATAGGCCAATCTAGCACCGGTTCGCCCTCAGGCGGCTATTTTTCGGCGCTCTGAGGACCAAACGGCTGGAGATGCCGTGACGGCGAGGCGAGAGTTGACTTGCGCCAAGTCCTTGGTCACGTCTCTTTCCACCCCCAACATGCCGGCTCGGTCACCGCCGGTGGGAGCTTACGCCACGCCATCGCCTTGGTCACCGATTCCGAAGCGCAACATGATCATTGGAGCAGTTTCTGTCGGCTTACCAAATACCACAGCGACGTCAAGTAAAGAAAGTGCACTTGCAACCTGCTCCTCCAATGCGAGTATATAGAAAAAACTACTCCCTCCGTCCCAAAATTCTTGTCTTAAATTTATCTAGATACGGATGTATCAAATCACGTTTTAGTATTAGATACATCCGTATCTAGACAAATTTAGGATAAGAATTTTGGGACGGAGGGAGTACTACATTATAGGCCATCTCTACAAAAAACTACAACTTTTTTTAATTTTTCAAAAAACTATCATAAAATTGTTTCGCAGTTCAGAAAAACCAAATGATCATGTGATTAAAAATTAATCCAGTTTATGACAGGTCGGGCCCGTCCCTAAATAAACCGTTTGTTGACTGTTTGTTTGATCGCCAACTTACATGTGGGACCCACATGTAAGCCCTCTTCTTCCTCTTGGCTTTCTTCTCTTTTTACCTCTCCCAAGTCCCAAGCCACAGCCGACGCAGCCACGGAGGGCCAGCACCAAGGCCGGCGCGCCCTGCAGCCCAGGGCGGCCGCTGCCCAGCCCAGCCGCCGACTTGCAGCCCACGGCCGCTGCTGGCTGTGGGGAGCCGCCGGCGCGCCCTGCAGCCCATGGCCGCCGCTGCCCCGCCCCGCCGCCGCCCTGCAGCCCACGGCCGCCGCCGGCTGTGGGGAGCTGCCGCCGCGCGCCATGGGCAGCAGCATTCGTCGTGTGCCATGGCCAGGGGATCCCCACCACGGGCACTATGGGCAGCCACCGCCGTCGCGCGCGCCATGGCCATCGGCAGACGCCACCGCACGCCATGGGCTCCCGCCCCGTGCGCCTTGGTTAGCCACCTCCTTTTGTCACCGGACGCATGCAGGAGCTGCCCTCCTCGTCGATGCTCCTCGGCGACGAGCTGGTGCTCCGAGGGATGACGTGGACGAGCTCCTCACGAGCTCACCGGCGGCGGGCGAAGTAGGACCGACGGACCTGATTGCTTTTTTTGAAAAAATACGGGGACCCGATTGCTTTTTTGGAAAAATACAGGGACCGGATTGTTTCTTTGAAAGAAAATAATACAGGGACCGACATGTGGGCTCCACTTGTCATAACGGTCCACATTATAGTCAAAGCTAACGGTGTTACCATATCAGACCTGACGGGTGGGTCACGGGTGGGCCAGTGTTGTCATAATCGCGGTTAAAAGTTAACACTTCAGTCACTAGGGTTTTTTTTGGAACAACGAACCAATTTTGTGGTAGTTTTTTTGAAAGATTAAAAAAAGCGGTAGTTTTCTGTAGAGATAGCCTGTAATGTGTCTAGCACTGGTCTACTATATCACTAAGCTCCCTAGGGGTAAAAGGCCTCACAATTAATTGAGATGTCCAATTAGAATTGGGTTACCCGATTTTGACCAAATCAACAACTTCTAAAATCTCACATTCAATTCTTTTATACTATATATTATGCTTCCTAACTTTTAAGTCCTCACAACTAATTGTGGTTTTCAGTTTAGAACTTGGTCTCCTGATTTTGACTGGTTCAATAATTTCTTAAAGAGCTCTTCCATTTAATTATTTTAATTCACCATATTCCTTAATTTTAAAGCTCTTTTATTCGATTGAGATATTCAATTCTGAATTTAGTTTACGATTTTGATCGGGCCAACAATTTTTCAAATCAATCAACACCAACCGGCTAGAAAAACATATCAACTCCGTGCACCCTCTTACCACCTAGAAAAAAACAAGCGCCACCATGTGATGATACTATAGCACCAATATAGTACATGTACTCACCGACGCAGAAATTTACCCACAAAAGTATGAGTTGACTAGCGCATAACACAGAATCACACCATGAAAGCCCCACAAATAACCGCATTATAAATAAACATAAAACACACTCCATCGTCTCCCCCATCGGTCAAACTAAATATTCCATTAGTTCCAAAATACAAGGGGTATTAGTTCTTTGGAAAGCCAAATTTCTTTAACTTTGACCAAGTTTAGAGCCAAAATATTGACATCCACAATATTAAGCCAAAAAATTATGAAAATTCATTTCATGATGAATCTAATAACACCAATTTGATATTACGAATTTTGATATGTTTCTTCATAAATTTGATCAACTTAAAAAGGTTGGACTTTTCCAAAAAGTAATACACCTTATATTGTAAAATAAAAGGATTTTTTTTTTAGAATCTCAACAACACCAACGGCGCAGCAAAGCGCGCCTAACCCTTCTAGTACATACTAAATGTACTACTAGGAACCGAGAGCTTCCCAGCCATTCCCGGGTGACTCGCGATTGGTTCTTGATGAGGTGTTTGCTAAGATGATTTGGAGGTGTCGTTTTCGTGGGAAATTTGTATATTGCGAAATGTGAAAGAGTTGATGGAGAGTCTCCTCTGTTTATTCCCGGGAGGGAGCGACCAGGTCTGCCGTGTGACTGTACATGTACGTCGCTTGTTCTGACTCCTTCCCTCCCGACCCACCTTCGGCGCCCAGAGCTATTCGTGTATACATACATACATACATACATACGCGCGCAGTGCTAATTAGCTCTTCTTCTTCTTCTTCCAACTATGCTGAGGTAATCTCTAAAGCTTGCTCCCGTGCTCTCCGTGTCTTAGGAGATGCTGATCCATGAGTAGAAAGTGAATCCGCCAAGACAACTCTTCTTCTATTCCAGGAGAACTGACCCCTTTCAGCTCGTTGTCTCAGGTGTGTTTTGTCAACTCCTTTTTTGCCCCTACTTGAAGCTTAACTCGATGCTTCAAAAGCGAGACGAATGCATTAGTTGTTCCCAGGACTCACCCGGGTCTATGATATATAAAAGCCAATACGCAATGATTTTATGCATTTTCCAAAAAGAAACCTGTGCTAATGAATGTATGTGCTGTTTGCATACAATATAGCTTAGACCAGTACATGCATAGAGCTAGTTTTTTCAACACAATACAGATACGGACACTCATACATACGCACCCATGGACGGATTCAAGCCCCAGGCAGCTCGGGCGGGAGCCTGGGGCATGAGGCCCAGTTCCTTTGTCCACTGTAGCGAATACTGTAGTTGTTTGCTACAACAGTACACAAAGGCTGCCTGGGCCTGGCCCATTCCTTGGTCCGTCACTGTATGCACATACACTCACCTCTATGAACACGTACGCACACCATGTTTCATATGAGCATCTCCGAAAGACTAAGCCGAGCTTGCACATTATCTTAAGATTGATGAAGTCGCCACAAATGTCTTTGTCGTCGACGCGAATGCCTCCTACCATTGAAAGCACATCGCCGAAAGGCCTGAAATAAATTCAGAAAAATATGAGCACCAGTTTCAAGTCTAGAACTTGAACTCTGATGGGCTAGGAATGCCGTTGTCCTCCTAACCATCCGACCATAGGTTGGTTCGTATGCATAGAGCTAGTTGAAGTTAACTTTTAATGTGATGTTAGATCCATACTTAACGTGAGGTTACTTAGATACTCACCACAATTACAAAAAGATATATCTTTTTGTGCAAACAATAATTAGGACCACCCCGGGCAATGGCCAATCGACATTTAAAAGGAATATCATACTTGACGAGGGAATGCCCACTGGGTCGGGGAGGCCAACGACGACAATCGACCCAGCTAAAGGCCCAGGCCCATCATCAACAAGGCCCAATTCAGCAGTCAGGTGTCACGGCCTAGCCGGTGGTGAAGAAACCAGATCCAACAGCACCATGACACAAGGCTCGGTCGGTTATGGCACAGGTCAGTTGGATCACCCGAAAGTCAAGGGGTGAGCCATGAAGACAAGCGATTACTACATGCTTCACTAAGCATTAAACCATGTAAGTAAGTAGCAATAGAAACAGTCGGCATTCACGAGCCGTTATTTGTAGCATTAACTCAATCAGCCGTTGTACTCTCCCTCCGGTCTTTCTAAAAAGCACCTTCTAAAAAGCACCAGAGGGACTTTATAAGGCATGATTAGGGCACCTCTCTGCGGGTTCACAACCTTTGTATTCCTATACAAGAAGAAAGCCTAAGCAACATGAGTAGGGTATTATCCCTCATTGGGAGCCCTAACCTATGTAAATCCTCGTGTGTACACCCACCTTATCATCATGTACACTCTACACCTCTTCATATAGGCTCCTATACTTGATGTTAGAGAAATTTCCATGACAGTTGACGCCCAACGAGGGGCAGAGTGTTTGCAGAGCCATGGTCTAGGTGGTTTTGTCTTCGTTCATGGGCGGCGGGCTGATGCCGTGGGAGTCATTCGTTTTGGCTCTCTATACTTATTCCCTGATAATTCGGCATGGCACCCAGCCACCCACTCTCCAAGTGTGCATCGATGACAATTGGGAGTTTGTAGTTCCGCGCCAATGTCATTGCACTTTGTGCCTGCAAGATCTGGTTCTGTAATGGTTGGTCGGGCCTGTGGCGCCTCGGTCCCTGACCCTGAGGCGCTCCGCAAAGCCCCAACCTGGCCATCCTTCTTCACAGCTAGTCGACATGGTCAGCACCAACTCATCGCATCCCATTCTGAAGTCTTGCTCCGATGGGGACAAGAGTTCTGGCAACCGCATTTCTACGGCTGAGGTTTTCATGGCCTCGGCCGACAACGATGACACACACAATGCTGGCGATGCGGCATCGAGCACAGCGAAGGCCATAACAGTTGAAGAGCTCTTGGGCATGCCCATCGGTGATTCTCCGATTGAGAAGGTTTGGAGGCTTTGCGCGTGGCCACCTTGTCCTAGTGTGAGCGTCTGGAGTGCATGAGGCAGGCGGCTGAGGCACGAGAGAGTGAGGTAGCCAAATTGTGTTGTCATTGTCATCGACTCTCTCAATTGACGGCCATGCTGGGTCGCACCATCGACAACACCTGGCAGATCGGGAACTCGAGTGAGGTCCAGGTTTTTCGCACCTAGATGCAAAATCCGATCGCGGTGAATAGGCTGGCGGATAAGATGCCGTCCCATAGGGACCAGGACGAAGGCAGAAAATTAAAGATGGATCGTCACTTTCATGAAGGCTGCTATCAAGCAAAACAACGTGTGTTCTCTATCAAGTGATCGTTTGGCAACCAGCTCTGGCAGGAGTTGGCCCACGGACCCAACGGCAAGCCGTGCTCTGACAGTTGGCTCATCCCAACCCAGTCGGTCCACTAATCGGCATCCACTCCTCCAAGTTCATCGACTACTCGGCGACAGCCAGAATTAGGGACACACTCGGTATCCTCTGTGGCACAGTTTGGTTTCTTGTTTAGATCCAAATACCGAAGTTCCATGGACTCGGTTGTGAGTTAGAAGTTTGAAGGGTGTTCCTCCTAAGGTTAGAGACTGGTGCCAATCGAGCTTATCAGGTTGAAGCTTTTTCACATAAGCATCGTTGCCCCAAACTTTAAGAAACGACAGCTTAGGTTTCTTGCCAAACCATAGTTCATATGATGTCGCCTCAACGGATTTAGATGGTGCCCTATTTAACGTCAATGCAGCTGTCTCTAATGCATAACCCCAAAAACGATAGTGATAAATCGGTAAGAGACATCATAGATCGCACCATATCAAATAAAGTACGGTTATGACGTTCGGACACACCATTACGCTGTGGTGTTCCAGGTGGCATGAGTTGTGAAACTATTTCACATTGTTTTAAATGAAGGCCAAACTCGTAACTCAAATATTCGCCTCCGTGATCAGATCGTAGAAACTTTATTTTCTTGTTACGATGATTCTCCACTTCACTATGAAATTCTTTGAACTTTTTAAATGTTTCAGACTTGTGTTTCATTAAGTAGATATACCCATATATGCTCAAATCATCTGTGAAGGTTAGAAAATAACGATACCCGCCGCGAGCCTCAACACTCATCGGACCGCATACATCGGTATGTATTATTTTCAATAAGTCAGTTGCTCGCTTCATTGTTCCGGAGAACGGAGTCTTAGTCATCTTGCCCATGAGGCATGGTTCGCAAGCATCAAGTGATTCCAAAAGCCCATCATCATGGAGTTTCTTCATGCGCTTTACACCAATATGACCTAAACGGCAGTGCCACAAATAAGTTGCACTATCATTATTAACCTTGCATCTTTTGGCTTCAATATTATGAATATGTGTATCACTACGATCGAGATTCAATAAACCATTCATATTAAGTGTATGACCATAGAAGGTTTTATTCATGTAAATAGAACAACAATTATTCTTTGAATTAAATGAATAACCGTATTGCAATAAACATGATCCAATCATATTCATGCTCAACGCAAACACCAAATAACATTTATTTTAGGTTCAACACTAATCCTGAAGGTAAAAGGAGTGTGCGATTGTGATCTTATCAACCTTGGAATCATTTCCAATACACATCGTCACCTCGTCCTTAACTAGTCTCTGTTTATCTTGCAACTCCTGTTTTCGTGTTACTACTCTTAGCAACTGAACCAGTATCAAATACCGAGGGGTTGCTATAAACACTAGTAAAGTACACATCAATAACATGTATATCAAATATAGCTTTATTCACTTTGCCATCCTTCTTATCCACCAAGTATTTAGGGCAGTTCCACTTCCAGTGACCATTTCCTTTGTAGTAGAAGCACTCAGTTTCAGGCTTGGGTCTAGCTTTGGGTTTCTTCATGGGAGTGGCAACTTGCTTGCCATTCTTCTTGAAGTTCCGTTTCTTTCCCTTCGCCCTTTTACTTAAAACTAGTGGTCTTGTCAACCATCAACACTTGATGCTTTTTCTTGATTTCTATCTTCACCGATTTCAGCATCACGAAGAGCTCGGGAATCGTTTTCGTCATCCCTTGCATAATATAGTTCATCACAAAGTTCTAGTAGCTTGGTGATAGTGACTAGAGAACACTATCAATCATTATATTATATGAAAGATTAACTCCCACTTGATTCAAGCGATTGTAGTACCCAGACAATCTGAGTGCATGCTCCCTGGTTGAGCTATTCTCCTCCATCTTATAGGCAAAGTACCGTCAGAGCTCTCATACCTCTCGACACGGGCATGAGTCTGAAATACTAATTTCAACTCTTGGAACATCTCACATGCTCCATGATGTTCAAAACGTTTTTGAAGTCCCGGTTTTAAGCCGTAAAGCATGGTGCACTAAACTATCAAGTAGTCATCATATCGAGCTTGCCAAACATTCATAACGTTTGCATGTACTCCTGCAATAGGTCTGTCACCTAGCGGTGCATCAAGGACATAATTCTTCTGTGCAGCAATGAGGATAATCCTCAGATCACGGACCTAGTCCGCATCATTGCTACTATCATCTTTCAACTTAGTTTTCTCTAGGAACATATCAAAAATAAAACAGGGGAGCTATACGCGAGCTATTGATCTACAACATAGATATGCAAATACTATCAGGACTAAGTTCATGATAAATTATAGTTCAATTAATCATATTACTTAAGAACTCTCACTTAGATAGACATCCCTCTAGTCATCTAAATGATCACGTGATCCAAATCAACTAAACCATGTCCGATCATCACGTGAGATGGAGTAGCTTTCAATGATGAACATCACTATGTTGATCATATCTACTATATGATTCACGCTCGACCTTTCGGTCTCCAGTGTTCCGAGGCCATATCTGCATATGCTAGGCTCGTCAAGTTTAACCCGAGTATTCTGCGTGTGCAAAACTGGCTTGCACCAGTTGTATGTGAACGTAGAGCTTATCACACCCGATCATCACGTGGTGTCTCGGCATGACGAACTATAGCAATGGTGCATACTCAGGGAGAACACTTATTTCTTGAAATTTAGTGAGGGGTCATCTTATAATGCTACCGCCGTACTAAGCAAAATAAGATGCATAAAGGATAAACATCACATGCAATCAATATAAGTGATATGATATGGCCATCATCATCTTGTGCCTTTGATCTCCATCTCCAAAGCACAGTCATGATCAACATCGTCACCGGCTTGACACCTTGATCTCCATCGAAGCATTGTTGTCGTCTCGCCAACTATTGCTTCTACGACTATCACTACCGCTTAGTGATAAAGTAAAGCAATTACATGGCGATTGCATTTCATACAATAAAGCGACAACCATATGGCTCCTGCCAATTGCCGATAGCTATTACAAAACATGACCATCTCATACAACAATTTATATATCATCACGTCTTGACCATATCACGTCACAACATGCCCTGCAAAAACAAGTTAGACGTCCTCTACTTTGTTGTTGCAAGTTTTACGTGGCTGCTACGGGCTTCTAGCAAGAACCGTTCTTACCTACGCATCAAAACCATAACGATTTTTCGTCAAGTGTGCTGTTTTAACCTTCAACAAGGACCGGGCGTAGTCACACTCAATTCAACTAAAGCTGGAGAAAGAGACACCCACTAGCCACCTGTGTGCAAAGCACGACGGTAGAACCAGTCTCATGAGCGCGGTCATGTAGTGTCAGTCTGGGCCGCTTCATCCAACAATACCGCCGAATCAAAGTATGACATGCTGGTAAGCAGTATGACTATTATCGCCCACAACTCTTTGTGTTCTACTCGTGCATATAACATCTACGCATAGACCTGGCTCGGATGCCACTGTTGGGGAACGTAGTATTTCAAAAAAATTCCTACGATCACGCAAGATCTATCTACGAGAAGCATAGCAACGAGCGGGGAGAGTGTGTCCACGTACCCTCGTAGACCGAAAGCGGAAGCGTTTAGTAACGCGGTTGATGTAGTCGAAAGTCTTCGCGATCCAACCGATCAAGTACTGAACGCACGGCACCTCCGCAATCTGCACACGTTTAGCTCGGTGACGTCCCTTGAACTCTTGATCCAGTTGAGGCCGAGGGAGAGTTTCGTCAGCACGACGGCGTGTTGACGGTGATGATGAAGTTACCGACGCAGGGCTTCGCCTAAGCACTACGACAATATGACCGAGGTGAAAAACTGTGGAGGGGGGCACCGCACACGGCTAAAGATCAACTTATGTGTCTATGGGGTGCCCCCCTCCCCCGTATATAAAGGAGGGAGGGAGGAGGCCGGCCGTCCCTAAGGGGCACGCCCAAGGGGGGGGGGGGAATCCTACTCCAAGTAGGAATCGCCCCCCCTTTCCTAGTCCAAGTAGGAGAAGAAGGAAGGAGAGGGAGAGGGAAAGAGAGGCCGGGCCCCCTCCCCTAGTCCTATTCGGACTCCCCTTGGGGGGGGGGGTACCTCCTGGCTGCTGTCCTCTCTCTCCCCTAAGGCCCACTAGGGCCCATTACTGTTGGGAATCGTAGCATAATTTAAAATTTTCCTACGCTCACCAAGATGCATCTATGGAGTGTACTAGCAACGAGGGGAAGGGAGTGCATCTACATACCCTTGTAGATCGCGAGCAGAAGCGTTCCAATGAACGTGGATGACGGAGTCGTACTCGCCGTGATCCAAATCACCGATGACCGAGTGCCGAACGGACGGCACCTCCGCGTTCAACACACGTACGGTGCAGCGACGTCTCCTCCTTCTTGATCCAGCAAGGGGGAAGGAGAGGTTGATGGAGATCCAACAGCACGACGGCGTGGTGGTGGATGTAGCGGATCTCCGGCAGGGCTTCGCCAAGCTTCTGCGAGAGAGAGAGAGGTGTTGCAGGGGAGGAGGGAGGCGCCCAAGGCTGTAGGTTGCTGCCCTCCCTCCCCCCCTTTATATAGGCCCCCTTGGGAGGGGGGGGGGCCAAAACCCATCTAGGGTTGGGGGGGGGGCGGCGGCCAAGGGGTGGAAAGGGGTGCCTTGCCCCCCAAGGCAAGGGGGAAGCTCCCCCCTAGGGTTCCCAACCCTAGGCGCATGGGGGGAGGCCCAAGGGGGCGCCCCAGCCCACTAAGGGCTGGTTCCCTTCCACTTTCAGCCCACGGGGCCCTCCGGGACAGGTGGCCCCACCCGGTGGACCCCCGGGACCCTTCCGGTGGTCCCGGTACAATACCGGTAACCCCCGAAACTTTCCCGGTGGCCGAAACTTGACTTCCTATATATAATTCTTCACCTCCGGACCATTCCGGAACCTCTCGTGACGTCCGGGATCTCATCCGGGACTCCGAACAACTTTTGGGTTTCCGCATACATATATCTCTACAACCCTAGCGTCACCGGACCTTAAGTGTGTAGACCCTACGGGTTCGGGAGACATGCAGACATGACCGAGACGCCTCTCCGGTCAATAACCAACAGCGGGATCTGGATACCCATGTTGGCTCCCACATGTTCCACGATGATCTCATCGGATGAACCACGGTGTCGAGGATTCAATCAATCCGTATGCAATTCCCTTTGCCAATCGGTATGTTACTTGCCCGAGATTCGATCGTCGGTATCCCAATACCTTGTTCAATCTCGTTACCGGCAAGTCTCTTTACTCGTACCGCAATGCATGATCCCGTGACTAACGCCTTAGTCACATTGAGCTCATTATGATGATGCATTACGGAGTGGGCCCAGAGATACCTCTCCGTCACACGGAGTGACAAATCCCAGTCTCGATCCGTGCCAACCCAACAGACACTTTCGGAGATACCCGTAATGCACCTTTATAGTCACCCAGTTACGTTGTGACGTTTGGCACACCCAAAGCACTCCTACGGTATCCGGGAGTTGCACGATCTCATGGTCTAAGGAAAAGATACTTGACATTGGAAAAGCTCTAGCAAACGAAACTACACGATCTTTTATGCTATGCTTAGGATTGGGTCTTGTCCATCACATCATTCTCCTAATGATGTGATCCCGTTATCAATGACATCCAATGTCCATAGTCAGGAAACCGTGACCATCTATTGATCAACGAGCTAGTCAACTAGAGGCTTACTAGGGACATGGTGTTGTCTATGTATCCACACATGTATCTGAGTTTCCTATCAATACAATTCTAGCATGGATAATAAACGATTATCATGAATAAGGAAATATAATAATAACCAATTTATTATTGCCTCTAGGGCATATTTCCAACAGTCTCCCACTTGCACTAGAGTCAATAATCTAGTTCACATCACCATGTGATTAACACTCACTGGTCACATCACCATGTGACCAACATCTAAAGAGTTTACTAGAGTCAACAATCTAGTTCACATCACTATGTGATTATCACTCAATGTGTTCTGGTTTGGTCATGTTATGCTTGTGAGAGAGGTTATTAGTCAACGGGTCTGAACCTTTCAGAACCGTGTGCTTGACGAATATCTATGTCATCTTGTGGATGCTACCACGCGCTATTTGGAGCCATTTCAAATAATTGCTCTACTATACGAATCCGGTTTACTACTCAGAGTCATCCGGATTAGTGTCAAAGTTCGCATCGACGTAACCCTTTACGATGAACTCCTTTCCACCTCCATAATCGAGAAAATTCCTTAATCCACTAGGTACTAAGGATAAGTTCGACCGCTGTCATGAGATCCTTTCCCGGATCACCATTGTACCCTCTTGACCAACTCATGGCAAGGCACACTACATGTGCGGTACACAGCATAGCATACTATAGAGCCTATGTCTAAAGCATAGGGGACGACCTTCGTCCTTTCTCTATCTTCCGCTGTGGTCAGGTCTTGAGTCTCACTCAATACTCACACCTTGTAACACAGCCAAGAACTCCTTCTTTGCTGATCTATTTTGAACTCTTTCAAAATCATGTCAAGGTGTGCTGTCCTTTGAAAGTATCATCAGGCGTCTTGATCTATCTCTATGGATCTTGATGCCCAATATGTAAGCAGCTTTATCCAGGTCTTCCTTTGAAAAACTCCTTTCAAACAACCCTTTATGCTTTCCAGAAATTTTACATCATTTCGGATCAACAATATGTCATTCACATATACTTATCAGAAATGTTGTAGCGCTCCCACTCACTTTATTGTAAATACAAGTTTCTAACAAACTTTGTATAAACCCAAAAACTTTGATCACCCCATCAAAGCGTATATTCTGACTCCGAGATGCTTGCTCTAATCCATGGAAGGATTGCTGGAGCTAGCATACCTTTTAGCATCCTTAGGATCGACAAAACCTTTCTGATTGTATCACATACAACCTTTCCTCACGAAAAACTGGTAAGGAAACTTGTTTTGACATCCATCTGCCAGATTTCATAAATGTAGCTAATGCTAACAAGATTCCGACGGACCTAAGCATCGCTACGGATGAGAAAAAACTCATTGTAGTCAACTCCTTGAACTTGTGAAAATACTCTTTGCCACAAGTCGAGCTTCATAGACGGTAACATTACCGTCCATGTCCATCTTCTTCTTAAAGATCCATTTATCTCAATGGCTTGCCGATCATCGGGCAAGTTCACCAAAGTCCACGCTTTGTTCTGATACATGGATTCTATCTCGGATTTCATGGCCTCGAGCCATTCGTCGGAATATGGGCCCACCATCACTTCTCCATAGCTCGTAGGTTCATAGTTGTCTAGCAACATGACTTCAAAGGCAGGATCACGCATTACTCTGAAGTAGTGCGCATCCTCGTCGTCCTACGAGGTTTGGTAGTGACTTGATCCGAAGTTTCATGATCACCATCATAAGCTTCCACTTCAATTGGTGTAGGTGCCACAGGAACAACTTCCTGTGCCCTGCTACATACTAGTTGAAGCGACGGTTCAATAACCTTATCAAGTCTCCACCATCCTCCCACTCAATTCTTTCGAGAGAAACTTTTCCTCGAGAAAGGACTCGTTTCTAGAAGCAATTACTTTTGCTTCCAGATCTGAAATAGGAGGTATTCCCAACTGTTTTTGGGTATTCTATGAAGATGCATTTATCCGCTTTGGGTTCGAGCTTATCAGCCTGAAACTTTTTCACATAAGCATCGCAGCCCCAAACTTTTAAGAAACGACAACTTAGGTTTCTATAAACGGTCTCGTCTCAACGGAATTGCGTGGTGCCCCTTTTAAAGTGAATGCGGTTGTCTCTAATGCCTAACCCATAAATGATAGTGGTAATTTGATAAGAAACACCATGGTATGCACCATATCCAATAGGGTGCAGTTATGAAGTTCGGACACACCATCACACTATGGTGTTCCAGGCGGTATTAATTGTGAAACACTTTCCACAATGTCTCAATTGTGTGCCAAACTCGTATCTTAGATACTCATCTCTATGATCATATCACAGACATTTTATCCTCTTGTCACGACGATCTTCAACTTCACTCTGAAATTACTTGAACCTTTCAATAATTCAGACTAGTGTTTCATCAAGTAAACACACTCAGCATCTACTCAAATCATCTGTGAAGTAAGAACATAACGATGTCCACTGCATGCCTCAGCACTCATTAGACTGCGTACATCAAAATGTATTACTTCCAATAAGTTGCTCTCTTGTTCCATCTCACTGAAAACGAGGACTTTCAGTCATTTTGCCCATGTGGTATGATTTGCATGTCTCAAGTGATTCATAATCAAGTGAGTCCAAACGATCCATCTGTATGGAGTTTCTTCATGCATGTATACCAATAGACATGGTTCGCATGTCTCAATCTTTTCAAAAATGAGTGAGTCCAAAGATCCACCTACATGGAGCTTCTTCATGCGTTCTACACCAATATGACTCAAGTGGCAGTGCCACAAGTATGTGGTACTATCATTACTATCTTTTTGGCATGAACATGTGTATCACTACGATCGAGATTCATTTTAGGTGCAAGACCATTGAAGGTATTATTCAAATAAACAGAGTAACCATTATTCTCCTTAAATGAATAACTGTTTTGCGGTAAACATAATCCAATCATGTTCAACGCAAACACCAAATCTCGATGGTAGAGGGAGCATGCGATGCTTGATCACATCAACCTTGGAAACACTTCCAACACATATCGTCATCTCACCTTTAGCTAGTCTCCATTTATTCCGCAGCTTTTATTTCGAGTTACTAACACTTAGCAACCGAACCAGTATCTAATACCCTGGTGCTGCTAGGAGTACTAGTAAAGTACACATTCATATAACGTATATCCAATATACTTCTGTCGACCTTGCCTGCCTTCTCATCTACCAAGTATCTAGGGTAGTACTGCTTCAGTGACCGTTCCTCTCATTACAGAAGCACTTAGTCTCGGGTTTGGGTTCAACCTTGGGATTCTTCACTAGAGCAGCAAACGACTTGCTGTTTCATGAAGTATCCCTTTTGCCCTTGCCCTTCGTAAACTAGTGGTTTTACTAACCATCAACAATTGATGCCCCTTCTTGATTTCTACTCTCGCGGTGTCAAACATCGCGAATAGCTCAAGGATCATCATAATTATCCTTGATATGTTATAGTTCATCACGAAGCTCTACTAGCTTGGTGGCAGTGACTATGGAGAACTATCACTATCTCATCTGGGAGATTAACTCCCACTCGATTCAAGCGATTGTGGCACTCAGACAATCTGAGCACATGCTCAACGATTGAGCTTTTCTCCCTTAGTTTGCAGGCTTAAGAAACTTGTCAGAGGTCTCATACCTCTTGACGTGGGCACTAGTCTGAAATCCCAATTTCAGTCTTCGGAACATCTCACATGTTCTGCGACGTTTCAAAAACGTCTTTGGTGCCACAATTCTAAACCGCACTGAACTATCACGTAGTCATCAAAACGTGTATGTGAGATGTTTCGCAACATCTACAGACGACGCTGAGGTTCAGCACACCGAGCGGTGCATTAAGGACATAAGCCTTCTGTGCAGCAATGAGGACAATCCTCAGTTTACGGACCCAGTCCGCATAATTGCTACTACCAACTTTCAACTAAATTTTCTCTAGGAACATATCTTAACCAGTAGAACTCAAGCGCAAGCTATGACATAATTTGCAAATACCTATTTGACTATGTTCATGATAATGAAGTTCATCTGATTATGAACTCCCACTCAGATAGACATCCCTCTAGTCATCTAAGTGAAACATGATCCGAGTTTAACTAGGCCGTGTCCGATCATCACGTGAGACGGACTAGTCAAGATCGGTGAACATCTCCATGTTGATCGCATCTTCTATACGACTCATGCTCGACCTTTCGGTCCTCCGTGTTCCGAGGCCATGTCTGTACATGCTAGGCTCGTCAAGTCAACCTAAGTGTATTGCGTGTGTTCCGAGGCCATGTCTGTACATGCTAGGCTCGTCAACACCCGTTGTATTCGAACGTTAGAATCTATCACACCCGATCATCACGTGGTGCTTTGAAACAACGAACCTTCGCAACGGTGCACAGTTAGGGTGAACACTTTCTTGAAATTATTATAAGGGATCATCTTACTTACTACCGTCGTTCTAAGCAAATAAGATGCAAAAACATGATAAACATCACATGCAATCAAATAGTGACATGATATGGCCAATATCATCATGCTCCTTTGATCTCCATCTTCGGGGCACCATGATCATCTTTGTCACCGGCATGACACCATGATCTCCATCATTGTGTCTTCATGAAGTCGTCACGCCAACGATTACTTCTACTTCTATGTCTAACCCGTTTAGCAACAAAGTAAAGTAATTTACATGGCGTTATTCAATGACACGCAGGTCATACAAAATAATAAAGACAACTCCTATGGCTCCTGCCGGTTGTCATACTCATCGACATGCAAGTCGTGATTCCTATTACAAGAATATGATCAATCTCATACATCACATATATCATTCATCACATCTTCTGGCCATATCACATCACATAGCACTTGCTGCAAAAACAAGTTAGACGTCCTCTAATTGTTGTTGCAAGTTTTTACGTGGTTTGTAGGTTTCTAGCAAGAACGTTTCTTACCTACGTATGACCACAACGTGATTTGCCAATTTCTATTTACCCTTCATAAGGACCCTTTTCATCGAATCCGTTCCGACTAAAGTAGGAGAGACAGACACCCGCTAGCCACCTTATGCAACTAGTGCATGTCAGTCGGTGGAACCTGTCTCACGTAAGTGTACGTGTAAGGTCGGTTCGGGCCGCTTCATCCTACGATGCCGCCGAAACAAGAAAAGACTAGTAGCGGCAAGAAGAATTGGCAAACTCAACGCCCACAACTTCTTTGTGTTCTACTCGTGCATAGTAACTACGCATAGACCTGGCTCTGATACCACTGTTGGGAATCGTAGCATAATTTAAAATTTTCCTACGCTCACCAAGATGCATCTATGGAGTGTACTAGCAACAAGGGGAAGGGAGTGCATCTACATACCCTTGTAGATCGCGATCGGAAGCGTTCCAATGAACGTGGATGACGGAGTCGTACTCGCCGTGATCCAAATCACCGATGACCGAGTGCCGAACGGACGGCACCTCCGCGTTCAACACACGTACGGTGCAGCAACGTCTCCTCCTTCTTGATCCAGCAAGGGGAAAGGAGAGGTTGATGGAGATCCAACAGCATGACGGCATGGTGGTGGATGTAGCGGATCTCCGGCAGGGCTTCGCCAAGCTTCTGCGAGAAAGAGAGAGGTGTTGCAGGGGAGGAGGGAGGCGCCCAAGGCTGTAGGTTGCTGCCCTCCCTCCCCTCCCTTTATATAGGCCCCCTTGGGAGGGGGGGCGGCCAAAACCCATCTAGGGTTGGGGGGGGCGGCGGCCAAGGGGTGGAAAGGGGTGCCTTGCCCCCCAAGGCAAGGGGGAAGCTCCCCCCCCAGGATTCCCAACCCTAGGCGCATGGGGGGAGGCCCAAGGGGGGCGCCCCAGCCCACTAAGGGCTGGTTCCCTTCCACTTTCAGCCCACGGGGCCCTCCGGGACAGGTGGCCCCACCCGGTGGACCCCCGGGACCCTTCCGGTGGTCCCGGTACAATACCGGTAACCCCCGAAACTTTCCCGGTGGCCAAAACTTGACTTCCTATATATAATTCTTCACCTCCGAACCATTCCGGAACCTCTCGTGATGTTCGGGATCTCATCCGGGACTCCGAACAACTTTCGGGTTTCCGCATACATATATCTCTACAACCCTAGCGTCACCGGACCTTAAGTGTGTAGACCCTACGGGTTTGGGAGACATGCAGACATGACCGAGACGCCTCTCCGGTCAATAACCAACAGCGGGATCTGGATACCCATGTTGGCTCCCACATGTTTCACGATGATCTCATCGGATGAACCACGGTGTCGAGGATTCAATCAATCCGTATGCAATTCCCTTTGCCAATCGGTATGTTACTTGCCCGAGATTCGATCGTCGGTATCCCAATACCTTGTTCAATCTCGTTACCGGCAAGTCTCTTTACTCGTACCGCAATGCATGATCCCGTGACTAACGCCTTAGTCACATTGAGCTCATTATGATGATGCATTACGGAGTGGGCCCAGAGATACCTCTCCGTCACACGGAGTGACAAATTCCAGTCTCGATCCGTGCCAACCCAACAGACACTTTCGGAGATACCCGTAATGCACCTTTATAGTCACCCAGTTACGTTGTGACGTTTGGCACACCCAAAGCACTCCTACGGTATCCGGGAGTTGCACGATCTCATGGTCTAAGGAAAAGATACTTGACATTGGAAAAGCTCTAGCAAACGAAACTACACGATCTTTTATGCTATGCTTAGGATTGGGTCTTGTCCATCACATCATTCTCCTAATGATGTGATCCCGTTATCAATGACATCCAATGTCCATAGTCAGGAAACCGTGACCATCTATTGATCAACGAGCTAGTCAACTAGAGGCTTACTAGGGACATGGTGTTGTCTATGTATCCACACATGTATCTGAGTTTCCTATCAATACAATTCTAGCATGGATAATAAACGATTATCATGAATAAGGAAATATAATAATAACCAATTTATTATTGCCTCTAGGGCATATTTCCAACAGTTACTTCCCCGGGGGTTCCGGTAACCCCTCCGGCACTCCGGTTTTATCCGAAACTATCCGGAACACTTCCGGTGTCCGAATAACATGGTCCAATATATCAATCTTTATGTCTCGACCATTTCGAGACTCCTCGTCATGTCCGTGATCTCATCCGGGACTCCGAACAAACTTCGGTTCATCAAATCACATAACTCATAATATAAATCGTCATCGAACGTTAAGCGTGCGGACCCTACGGGTTCGAGAACTATGTAGACATGACCGAGACACATCTCCGGTCAATAACCAATACCAGAACCTGGATACTCATATTGGCTCCTACATATTCTATGTAGATCTTTATCGGTCAAACCGCATAACAACATACGTCATTCCCTTTGTCATCGGTATGTTACTTGCCCGAGATTCGATCGTCAGTATCATCATACCTAGTTCAATCTCATTACCGGCAAGTCTCTTTACTCGTTCCATAATGCATCATCACGCAACTAACTCATTAGTCACATTGCTTGCAAGGCTTATAGTGATGTGCATTACCGAGTGGGCCCAGAGATACCTCTCCGAAATACGGAGTGACAAATCCTAATCTCGATCTATGCCAACTCAAAAAACACCATCGGAGACACCTGTAGAGCATCTTTATAATCACCCAGTTATGTTGTGACATTTGATAGCACACTAAGTGTTCCTCCGGTATTCGGGAGTTGCATAATCTCATAGTCATAGGAACATGTATAAGTCATTAAGAAAGCAATAGCAATAAACTAAATGATCATAGTGCTAAGCTAACGGATGGGTCTCATTCTCTAATGATGTGATCCCGTTCATCAAATGACAACACATGTCTATGGCTAGGAAACTTAACCATCTTTGATTAACGAGCCAGTCAAGTAGATGCATACTAGGGACACTCTGTTTTTGTCTATGTATTCACACATGTACTAAATTTCCGGTTAATACAATTCTAGCATGAATAATAAACATTTATCATGATATAAGAAAATATAAAATAACAACTTTATTATTGCCTCTAGGGCATATTTCCTTCAAGATCAACCTCTAGCATGTACTAGTAGTTTACATTTGTTAGGTTTGTGTGTTCTTCGCGGGGTAGGATCGATGATCGAGACACTCACTTTAAGGCGTGAAGAAATGTCAAAGTTGCAAAGAACAACATTTTGAGTTTATTTTCCAGTTATTTGAATGGGAAAAGCTTACGGTCATCCGGCGGATCATAGTGGCAGCGTCCGCCACCTCCACTGCATGACACACGTCTAAATGAAAGCTTGCATGTCGTCCTTTGTCGAACGCGCTTCCGAAATAAAGGCTATGTTTCAGAAACATATGCGGTGTTGCCATGGTCTACGACGGGTCTAGTTTTGCAACAAAACATTTGTTGCCGAAATTTTCTGCAACAAAACTTCTGTTGCAGACAAAGTTGCAACAAAACCCTAGTTGCAATTTTTCCCCAACAAAACTGCCGTTGCAAAAAAAACTGCAACAAGACCTATGTTGCAGAAATAATTCTGCAACAAGACCTATGTTCCAGTTCTGGAGGCGCGCTCGTCTCGCTTGATGCGGCAAATCCGACGCTGATCTTTTAAAGATATCAGCCGGCGGACGCGTAGCACGCCCCTATTTGAATTTACTACTTATAACTTTGATGATTCAGTAAAGAAAAATCATTATTTTAAAAATAAACAAAGATATACGTGCAGACTTAAGGGGACGTTTTTTAAGAAATACGTACGGAATAGTTCCTAATATAAATGGATAGATAGATAGACGTGAGTTTCCAAGAAACTCGACAAGCAAATGTAAAATTTCCTTTGGATATTACTATGTGGACGCATGCCTACATATTTTGTACTCGATTAAACTAATTATATAATTAAATCTACCGGTGAAATATGGCCAGGTCCATTCGCAAAAAAATAAAATATGGCCAGGTTGTCAGAATCGTGATTCTGGGGTATGATTTTAGGACCTGGCTACCTGGCGCACGAGCACCCGTTCGGGCCAGCAAGCGCCCTCCCCAAAAGGAAAGTTTTACCGCACGCCGCGTCAGGACAGTCTAGAAAAGAAAAAACCTCCCGCGCCAGCTCCCACCTGCATTTATTAGGGGATCAAAAACTTTAAAAACTTGTAACTTTTGATTAGAATGTCAAAATTCAAATCCCGTTTTCACCGGTGGGTTTCTCGCGACGAGGTCTTCAAAACTATATCCCATATGAGTAGGTTTCGAAGAACTTTTTTTTCCGAGCAACTTTGTGTGCTACAGAGGCAACTTTAGTGTTATAGAAAAGCAACTCCTTTTTCCTAGTATGACGACCTATCAACGGAGGACCCTTTTAAGTCGGTTACCATGACTATCAATTGACTAGTTTCACCTCTAAATCGCCTAACATAAAGACAACTCCAATGTGGATCACCAAAATGCCCCAAATATCGGAATCGACCTCTCTAGACACTTTTAGCCATCCAATGAGTCCAACTACTATCAGGCATGTAAAAAAGGTCTGCTGCCCCATATGAGTTCCTTGCAGTAAAAAATAGCATGCATCCCCTATGCAAAAGTAAAAAACATGCAACAACTTTGCTATGATTGCAGACAACTCTTACAAAATTTGAAACAACTAGTGTCATGCATTAAAAGAGGGGTTGCTGCCCCATAAGCTCCTTGCAGTAACATCATGCAACCCTTGTGCAAAAAAATGAACCACAAAAACAACTAGTAGAGACAACATATATAGGTATGTTCCACCCGCTCCCCTCTACGGTCGCACCAAGGGATCCCACCCGAGGAGGGGAAAATCTTGACTCCCCCTCTATGACCCAAACTTAATTACAGGTATCTAAAACATTTAGATATTTATCAAAAAATGGTCTTGATAAAATATTTCTGTTCGTGAGGATTGGGCAACTGGATACATGGTTTTAGGCAAACTATTTGTTGATTGTGGGCAACTGGATACTTTGTTTTAGGCAATTGTATGGTTGACTGTGGGCAACTGGATACTTTTTTAGGGCAACTTTGGGTGTGAAGGAGGCAACTATCGTGCTATAGAGAAGCAACTTCTTCTCTTTGGCCTAGTAGGACTTCCTATTAGGTTTGTTGGCGTAAAAACAAGAAAAATCAGACAAAATATAATGCCCCTTTAGTGCTACATACAAAACAACTTCACTACACTACGTGTACCTGTGAATTTTACTAACATTATCCCAACTTGCCTATCATGCATGGTTGCTCATTTGCCTATTGTTTGATAGTTAGTTGCCTACAATTGATGTGCAGTTGCCTATAAATATTGTAAATTGCCTACCAATTGATGCCGAGTTTCCTACTATTGGTAATTAGTTGTCTATCATTGCTTCTCGGTTGCCTAACTTTGCAAAAATAGTTGCCTACAATATTGTGAAGTGGTTTACCATTGTTTTTCTAAGTTGCATGCAAACACTCTAAAAGTTGCCAAAATTGAGCACCAAGTTGCCTATCGTAGTTAGCAATAGCAGATACAAGAGTATCAATGGTAGATGACTTCATAGTATTATAGGCAGTTTAGAATCAACAATATGCAACTTAGAAGTACCAGTGAGGAAGCTAGGAGAATATGCAACTTAGAAGTACCTGTGAGGAAGTTAGGAGAATGTTAGAGAAAATTAATTAGGAGAAAATGTAGTGAAGTTGCCTATTTTTTGCACTAAAGTTGTCTCTCGTAGAAAGAAAGTTGCTTATAAAGGTGATATGATGTTGTCTACCTCTGTTCAAGGTTATTCTCTATTCCTAGTTAGTTGCTCATTATTGGTACTTAGTTACTTTAAATTGGAGTGGAGTTGCTTCTGTTTAGCACTAAAGTTGTCTCATCTAGCGTCCAAGTTGCTTTCTGAAAGAAAGAAAAATCATCAAAACGTATTCATGTGGGTATAGTTTTGAAGAGCTCGTCAGGACCTGGCTAGCCAACATCCGTGTGCTTAATAGCGTTGGCGGGCAGACTCCCCTAGAAAAGAAAAATACACAGATCTCATACCACCCATCCCCACATAGTTCAAAATTTGAAATCATGATAGATGACTTAAATCCCACAAAAACTTTTCGATATTGTAGGCAACTTAGGTCCCTTGATGGACAACTTTCATAGTATTGTAAGAAATTGAGGATCACTCGTAGGCAACTTCGTAGTGAAAGGGTAACCTGGTTTCTGCGGTAGACAACTTATAAGCCATGTTAGAGTTTCCACTCTATGGTAAGAAATTTTCACAGTATGATATGCAACTAAACAATCCACAACTTATTTTCCAATGTATACAACTTAGAAATCATGGTGACCCCCCTATTACACTGTTGCACACAACTAACTAGGTGGCTACTAGGCGAAGTTAGTCATACACACGGTGCAATTCATCTAGCAGCAGAGTTGCTCATGTTTAACACTAATGTTGCTTCATCTAGCATCAAAGTTGCTTTCGAAAAAAAATCATCAAAACATATTCATATGAGATCTAGTTTTGAAGAGCTCGTCGCGAGGAACCCTGCAGTGAAAACGGTTCTGCGTTCTGACACTCGGTTCAAAAGTTGTAGCTTTTTAAAAATTTGAAACAGAATAAATAGATGACGTTGGCACATGCATGCGCTTTACACTACCCAGTGGATAACGCGTTTATTACAGACAACAAACTAGTTTTGTCATCTAGTGCGTGCGCTCGCCGCGTCCATCCGACGCAGCTGCACTGTGAAGTATTTAGGATGATTCTATGACTTTATAATCTAAACTAACCCCTTATATTCTACGATTTTAGTTCACGGAATCTACGTCTCTAGGATCCTGATAGTTAAGATTTTATAATTTGCGACCCTAGCATCGAAGCTCCGATCCGATTCAAATCACGATTCTGACAATCTTGAATATGGGCATGGCCGTCAATCCATTCTCTTAAAAAAAAGTTTTTTTATCTGAAGTGAAGGCGTCATGTTTACTTGACAGTGTCATGTCTACTTGTTCTCCAGCCCGAGAATATGCAGGTGTTGTTGCAGCTTGGCCTCAGCCTTGTACTGCTTGCACCACAATATACTACTACAGCCGCGGCACCTAGCTCCCAGTGCCAGAGGCAATGCGGCAACGTTGACATACCATACCCATTCGGCATCGGCGTGAACTGCTCACTCTCGAAACGGTTCACAATCAATTGCACGGTCCAAGATGGCATTCACAAGCCATTCCGGGGCGACTTTGAGGTCCTTGATATTTCCTTGACTCACGCCACGATCCGGATGCTGAATTACATCTTGGGGTTCTGCTATAACACCTCTACCAGAAGCATGGAGTCCGTCGGCCGATACGGTCGGCGTATCCAAATCCGATCCGGACCTTCTTCTCCCCTCCGGCTCTCTGATGCCAGGAACAAGTTCACGGTCATTGGGTGCAACGCCCTTGCCTTCATATCTGACAATGACACAGGCTACCAGGGCCTGGGTGTTGCAACATGTCGTGACCCGTTAGAGTTGGTCGACGGTTCTTGCTCCGGGATGGGTTGCTCTCAGACCACGATACCAAACAAGATTTACAACTATGAAGTAGGCTTCTCGACATTCGCTAACACAAGTAGGATCTGGAGATTCAACCGATGCAGCTATGCGGTGCTGATGGAGGCAGCTGAGTTCAAGTTCGACGTCTCGTACATAAACACCACAAAGTTCAACGACACAAATGCTGGGCGGGCGCCTGTGGTATATGACTGGGCAATAAGGGATGTCGTGCGATGTGATGTCGCCCGACGGAACAAGACGGGCACATATGCATGTCTCAGCAGCAACAGCAAGTGCGTCGATTCAACCAATGATCAAGGGTATATGTGCAATTGCACACATGGGTATGAAGGCAACCCTTATCTTCAAGACGGATGCACAGGTTAATTGCAACGCCAATGTGTATATGCACTTACGCAAATCAAATTGCACCCTACACATGTAGAGTGTCCCCTTCTATTTGAACCTCTAATTTATGTTTGGTTTTGCTGCAGATGTTAACGAATGCAACTACAACCCATGCCCTTCAGACGGCTTTTGCCACAATATTATTGGAGAACACTGGTGTTCTTGCCGAGTAGGAAAAAGATATGTCAAGCAAAGCAACACATGCAACCCTGACACCGGCTTCATAATAGGTAACTAACAACCAAGCTAATGGGATCCCTTGACTAGATCATTACTTTATCACATTCTTGTGCAATGCCATGAAGTAAAATAATAATGTAAAACAAAATAACAAATAGTGTATCCAATGTTGTCCAATGTATAACCAACCACATTTTGCAGGAGTTACAATGGGATTATTTGGTCTAATGGTTTTTATTGTGATTACTATCTTCTGGGGACAACTGATAATTCAAAAGAGAAAATTGAACAAAGTTAAGCAAGAGTATTTTCGTCAACATGGAGGCTTGCTTTTGTTTGATAGGATGAAATCAGATAAAGGTCTTGCTTTCACCGTATATTCACTAGCAGAGCTAATTCATGCCACTGATAACTTTGACAATAGTAGAATACTCGGAAAAGGAGGCCATGGAACAGTCTATAAAGGGATAATAAAGAACATGCCAATTGCAGTTAAAAGATGTGCATTAGTCGATGATAGACAGAAGAAGGAATTTGGCCAAGAGATGCTCATTTTGTCCCAAATCAACCACAAGAACATTGTCAAACTCTTGGGTTGTTGCCTTGAGGTGGAAGTTCCAATTCTAGTGTATGAGTTTGTACCACATGGTACACTATTCGAGCTAATCCATGGCAAGAACCACGCATTGCAAATATCCTTCAACACTCTCTTAAGGATTGCTCATGAAGCAGCTGAAGGACTTTGCTTCCTGCATTCGTACGCGTCTCCTCCAATAATTCATGGTGATGTGAAAACTTCCAACATCCTACTTGATGACAACTACATGGCCAAAGTGTCGGACTTTGGAGCCTCCATACTAGCACCGTCTGACAAAGAGCAGTTTGTCACAATGGTTCAAGGTACTTGTGGATACCTTGATCCTGAATACATGCAAACATGCCAGTTAACAGAGAAAAGTGATGTGTATAGCTTTGGAGTTATCCTTCTAGAGATCCTCACCGGTCAGTTGCCACTAAAGCTCAAAGGATCCGAGACACAAAGGAGTTTGTCATCAATTTTTTTGTCTGCTATGAAAGAAAATAATCTTGATGCAGTGTTAGTGAGCCATGTGAAAGGTGAAGAGAGCATGGAGTTACTGAGAGGACTTGCAGACCTTGCTAAAAAATGCCTAGATATGTGCGGTGACAATAGGCCCTTTATGAAAGAGGTTGCTGATGAGCTCAATAGATTGAGGAAGCTTTCAATGCATCCTTGGGTACGGATTGACTTGGAGATGGATGCTGAAAGCCTTCTTGGTGGAGAATCTACTAGCGGTTATGAAATAGAATTAAATGGGTATCCTATGGGTGAAAGTGAGAACCAACCCATAAACCCACGAAGTTCCTATTATGCAAGGTGATTAAATCATGCATAATAATCTGCTAGAGCGACTACTTGTATATAAAAATGTTTCTTCTAAGCCTTGTTATCATGTGTATTGTATTGTGAGGTTAGCACTATTGCTATTTGATCCAGCTGTGTGTACCTTTGGTAAAACAGAATCCTTGCAACTTGTAAATTACAAATCGTGTTTGTAATTCATTAGATGTGTGTTTTCTATTAAAAAAACATATGTACCGTAGACCTGTCAAATTTCTACTTTGTGTGTACGTGCTACATCCATACTTTGCACATGATAAACTACCTCCAAGACTGATCACATTCTAGTTTTACCCTTATGCTTCCGCACACATGTCATTTTTTTCGAACTGTGCAGGAGAGCTGCATGCATATTTATAGATAGAAAGACCACATCCAAACAACAACAGTACAAGGCAACCATCCGAATCCAAGCACGAACACAAAAATAAAAGAAAGGAAGAGAAATGGAAGGCAATGAGATTAAGTGAGGGTGCTACAACCATACTCTAGACTAATCTGGGTTGTAGGGGATTCGAAATATATATCGAATCGCCACGACCCAGAAGCGAAGCGAGCTTCTGTTTTGATTTGGTCTATGACATGCTGGATGGGCGTGTGAATCACACCAAACACCCTCCTGTTCCTCTCCCTCCAGATGGACCAAACGACCAAGATAACCAAAGAGTTGAGAGCTCTTTTCTTATCTCCTTGCAGCCTCGATCTCGCTTTATCCCACCACTCTTCCAGGCTAAGATTCGTAGAGGGAAATGCCTCATGGAAGTTAGCCCAGATCAACATAGAGCTCCAGATGATGTTCATGACCGGACAACCGACGAACAGGTGCTGCACATTTTCCTGTCCAGATTTGCAGAAGCTACAAAATTGGCTATGAGGGAGGCCTCTTTTAATGAGCCGGTCATCCGCCCAGATTCTACCTCGTGTGGCCAGCCATATGAAAAATTTGCATCTAAGAGGGGCCCAAGATTTCCAAATACTGTCGGGGCTGCAGCAAAAAATGCCCCATAAGCCGACTTAACGGTGAACTGGCCGTTGGGCTCCCATTGCCAAGTCCAGTGTCACAGCTGTTTTGATTCCGCTGCACGCTCGAAATAGCATCGCAAAGGTGCTGTGCTTGAACGTAAACCCCGATGGTAATTGGCTTCCTGATGTCAAGAATCCACTGTCCGTTTACCATTGCATCGGCCACCGGACGTCTTGCTCTAATTATTGGGAATACAAGAGCGAAAATATATGGAGCAATGTCCTCAACCGAGAGACCGCTAAATCCATTTGCATCTCAAAAAAAAAACTGTTCTTCCCATCTCCGACAACGACCTTGGTCGCAGCATTAAACAAGTGTCTCTCTTGATCACTCACTGGTGCCGCGAGCGAACTCCAGTTCCTAGTGCTCGAGGAACGAACAAGCCACTCCCAGCTCATGTTTAGGGGCTGAGTTCATCACCTGTAGATCGAGCAAACCTAGACCTCCTTGGGATTTCGGGTGGCAAACTGCTTCCAACTGACCAAGCAATGACCTCCCTGAACCGTCTCTGTTCCTTTCCAAAGGAAAGCACGTCGGATTTTATCAACTGTTTTGAACACGGTGGATGCAAAGCCCTTAAATGGAAGATCGGTATATGGCAGATTACACTGGCTGAACTAGGATTAGACGACCACCCTGAAACAAGAGTCCAGTCTGCCAAAGTGGCAATCTTGCTCTAATTTTATCTAGGACACTTTGAAGGTCCCCCTTTCTGATCTTTCTGATTTGAGGCGGCAAACCTGATACACTCACTCCATTGTTCTAATTTCTAAAGTTGAGACACTTATTTTGGGACAGAGGAAGTATTTACTACTGAACAGATGCCATTTGATTTCCTTTTTCTCTCGTGAAAAGTAATAGTCCAAAACTGTACATTGGACACTCTACAGAGACAAGTATAGACAGTTTTTTTTTTTGACATGGTGAAATTGGAACTTTGTACAGATGTGAAACAGATTTCTCCTTCAAGATAACCAGATGTTAACAAAATGAATAGGATCAGCAAAGCAACCAGGTAAGAGAAACTACCATATCAACTGAAGCCCATCCAAGTGGCCAAAAAACCCAAAATGTGCAGAGGCATGCCGCTCACCGCAACATACTTGGGACCATATCAAGATCTCACAAACAGCCGGGCGGCGTTAAGGTTGCAAGAAGCTGGGTCCCTGAGGCAGCTGCAGAAGCCATCTTCGTCGGTCGGGAATGATGCCGGCAATGGACGGTCCGGAGTCACACCGACCTTTTTACCAACAAAAAACATTTCAAAGTCAGGCCATCTGGTATCAACATCTGTTGAGTCTTATCGATGCCATGGTGCGGCAAAGCAAAGCAATGCTTACCTTGTCTATGTCAGTACGTGCAGGGGTTTCGTAGCGTGCCACCGTCACGGCCAACCCTGAGCCATCAGACAGTGCAAACACCGACTGGATCTTGCTGGAAGTTGGAAGGTAAGTCGTGTGAGCAGCTAAGCATGCCAAATCAGAACAAACCACATGACAGGAGGGACAGTAAGGCGATACCCTTTTCCATATGTTGGTTCCCCATACACCACTGCCCTCTTGTTGTCTTTCAGTGCTCCTGCAAGGATCTCACTTGCACTTGCGGTTCCTTTGTTTACCTGGTAACGAGTTCAAGTGTTCAAAGGTCACTTCTTGTGATGCATAGTGTCATATCATTGATCAAGAATATCTCTAATTGCGGCATTGTAACAAAAGGTAGCTCGTACCAGGACAACTAAAGGTTCTGATGCAGCAACCGTGCTAGCTCCATCTGCCTCATAAATGTCACGGACACCACGGCTATCACATATATACACTATGACACCCTTGTCCATCCTGAGAAAACAATAGTGTTAAAACTTAAATCAATTTAGCGAGCGATTTAATATGGAAAAATTAGAATCAATATAGTAGTTTTCAGCCCAGAGTTACTACATATTGTGAGAACAGCTTTGGCATAAAGATCAACAAACAAAGCCCCAGTTTTCACGAGTCCAACAGATATAAGCAAGAGTAAAGTATCGAGGTGCACAGCTAGAATTCACCAAGGAATTTTTTTCATATTTCTATCAGTCAGTTTTTCAGGGAACAAATTCCAGTTTAAAATAGAACTAACAAAGTACTTAAGTTCATCGTCAACACATATGCAGACATAGACCAAAACTCAAGTGCTGAAATATGATGATGTAACAGCTTACCAAATCTTCGCAATCTCAATCCCTTCAGGAAAAAGGCCACCGCTGCATCAAACACAACCATGTCAAGATTTCAGTAGAATTAGGTGACAAGGCACCCCAAGTTCTGCAGGTAAAAACCTGTTGTTCCGCAGATCCAACACAAAGGCCTTTACATTGTTCTCCCTTAATTTCTTAATGGCTTCCTTAACGGATCCTGGAATAGGACAGTCAAGTAGCGTGGTCAGCATAGCCTGACATCTTTAAAACAATAAATGCTTCAGAAAGAGAATATAATTTCGAGCCAGAGCCAGCTAAAACCTGCAGCATTTTGGTTAAATGTTGTTAGTTTGATGTAACCGATCTTTGAGCTGTCCTCCGAACCTGGAATCTCACACATCCTTGATCTCACCGGGTTTAAAGTATATCTTTCTCTCCTGGCATACATTAAGTTAAGATGAATCAGCAACAACCACTCTTTAGTCTCGAGTAAAAGTACTGAATCATTTCTTCTGAAGGAACTACAAAAGAATGGTGTGCAGGAGTTTACTTCAAAACAACATGTCTGGTATCAGCTCCACTGAGAATAGTCAAATCTATTGAGCTTCCTTCGGGACCCCTAGCAGGAATCAACACAAGATTATCAGCCACTAAAATATTTAGTACGCAACATTTGCTAAAACTGCATTTTGATCATATAAAGTATTCGTGATAGCCAGGTCTTACTGTAAGCGATCTGCTGCGTCATATATGTCCATGTCTTGCGCGCTTGTATCGTCAATTGCCAAGATAACGTCTCCAGACATGATGCCCGCCTTTTCTGCAGGACCCCCTGGGGCAGCTGACATTACAGAGAGCCCTGCAGGCGATCCATTAAGCGCCAACGGGTAGCCAATCGATAAACCTACACCCGTGAGGGCACCTTGCGTGCCAGACTTACTTCAGGAAAGGCAATGGCATGCATCAGAAAGCAGTTCATACTATGTTATAGGTGGGCAGTAGATGAAGCTTGTGTGAGCATCATACCCGCAAACTCTTGAATTTCTCGGGTTCCAATAACCGAGTGAACGGATCATCCAATGTTGCAAGCATCTTCTTAATCGCCGCATCTGAAATACAGTCCAGGGTAGGCAAATTCAATCACATTGGCGTAAAAAACGCAGCACCTCTCCTATCCGTACAAACCAATGGTCTCTTTAAGTGGTTCATTGTTTTTATAAACGAAATTCAGATTCAACAACGGGGAGGTGGCATAAAATAGGTGCATCTGATCGAACCGTTGAATTTTGTTCTACTCTGTAAAAATGTGAAGTGACATGTGATGACTTGCAGAAGTGCAGGCCGTGTAAACTTATTTTCGCTAGGGAGGCAGTGTTCTAAGTGGATAGCAAGGAGACTTCGCACAGTTAAGAGCCATACATGTCTCCTGCCGCGTGTTCATGGGGTCGTCGCGGAGGGCGCGCTCGCGGTACCTGAACCAGCTCTGCCCGTTGAAGGACTTGTCGTAGTAGGCGCGGTCCACCGCGCGCCACGCCTCCAGGAACAGCAGGTTCTCCTCCGTGAGCGCGGACGCTGCTTGGGGCCAAAACCATGGAAGAGAAAACACTAGTCAGCTAGGAGTAGAATCGAAGCGCAGGACAGCCTGAACCGAAATTTGAATCGAAGCGCTGGATTAGTTACATGGGGGCGGCGCCCTGCAGTAGGCGGGAGCGGACAGGGAGACGGCGAGCGCCATCCCCACGACTGCGCGGCGGCCGAGGCCGGCGGAGGCAGAGGCGTCCGTCGCCGCCGGGCTGGCCCGCGCCACGGTCGAGCCCCGGAGGACCCGGTCGACCTGTCTGGATCGGGGACCGAGGGAGGAGGAGACGTGCCGGGGGGAGGCCGGGCGGGACGGGGCCGCGTGCGGGCGGCGCACCGGGAGGAGCATCGGGGCGCCGGTGCGGTGGTGGTGGGAGGAGCTCGCGGGAGACGGAGGAGAGGAGAGGAGAGGGACAGTGTGTGGAGGAGAAGCACGCGGGGAGAGGGATGCAGCAGAGCACAGGCCCGCCCTTTGGGCTGTGGCCCAGAGATAACGATTGGCTCTGTTCATTAAATAGCGAGTTAGGAAGCTTAACGATCCGAACTACCGAGCGTTCATTAAGCTCGGAGCTTTTGGTCCAGCTCTACATGCGGGAATTGTGTTAGCGAGTGCTAGCTTCCTCTGTAAAGAAATATAAAATCATTTAGATTACTATAATATTCACGCTATTCATCGCTCTCTATAGAAAAATGTCGATTAATCGCACAAAGCGAGTGACTAGGCCTACTCATTTAGCACTTGGGCGTTGTAACGACCGGAGCATTTCTTCCTGATAGTTTTGCGGGTTTTTTTCTAGATTACTAGTTGCCGGTTAGATTTTTCATTTGGATCAAATACTATTTTTCTAAATATGAGCATTTTTATTTATGTGCCCCTCGTTCCTTAGCTCTACTTATTCATCCCCATTCTGTTAACTTTTACTTACTTTTTCCCACTCCCTTGCCCGAAACCCTCAGATTACAATGGAGGTTGCCGTCGGGTCAATGCCTTTGACCGTTAACTCTGATGAGTGGGGCCGCGTAGGGCCGAGTACACCTTTGACCGTTACCCCGTATAGTTGTTCGTATGCTGACCGTAGCCATAGACATGAGTTGTCATTTGATGAACGGGATCACATCATTAGAGAATGATGTGATTGACAAGACCCATCCGTTAGCTTAGCACGATGATCGTTTAGTTTGTTGTTATTGCTTTCTTCATGACTTATACATGTTCCTATGACTATGAGATTATGCAACTCCCGAATACCAAAGAAACACTTAGTGCGCTATCAAACGTCACAACGTAAATGGGTGATTATAAAGATGCTCTACAGGTGTCTCCGATGGTGTTTGTTCAGTTGGCATAGATCGATATTAGGATTTGTCACTCCGATTGTCGGAGAGGTATCTCTGGGCCCTCTCGGTAATGCACATCACTATAAGCCTTGCAAGCAATGTGACTAATGAGTTAGTTGCGGGATGATGCATTATGGAATGAGTAAAGAGACTTGCCGGTAATGAGATTGAACTAGGTATGATGATACTGACGATTGAATCTTGGGCAAGTAACATACAGATGGCAAAGGGAACAACGTATGTTGTTATGCGGTTTGACCGATAAAGATCTTCGTAGAATATGTAGGAACCAATATGAGCATCCAAGTTCCGCTATTGGTTATTGACCGGAGATGAGCCTCGGTCATGTCTACATAGTTTTCGAACCCGTAGGGTCCGCACGCTTAACGTTCGATGACGATCGGTATTATGAGTTTATGTGTTTTGATGTACCGAAGGTAGTTCGGAGTCCCGAATGTGATCACGGACATGACGAGGAGTCTCGAAATGCTTGAGACATGAAGATTGATATATTGGAAGGTTATGTTTGGACACCGGAAAGGTTTCAGATTTGTTCGGGCATTTTCCGGAGTACCGGGGGGAGGGGGGGTTACCGGAACCCCCGGGGGGTTAATGGGCCTTCATGGGCCATAGTGGAAGAGAGGAGGAGGCGCCCAAGCGGAGGGGCGCGCCCCCCAAGCCCAATCCGAATTGGGGAGGGGGGTCGCGCCCCCCCTTTCCTTCTCTCCCTCTTCCCCTTCCTTCCCCCTCCTAGTTAGACTAGGAAAGGGGGGAACCTACTCCTAGTAGGAGTAGGATTCCCCCCTTGGGGCGCGCCCCATGAGGCCGGCCGGCCCCCTCCTCCACTCCTTTATATACGGGGGAGGGGGCACCCCATAGACACACAAATTGATTTTTTAGCCGTGTGCGGTGCCCCCCTCCACAGATTTCAACCTCGGTCATATTGTCGTAATGCTTAGGCGAAGCCCTGCGTCGGTAACTTCATCATCACCATCAACACGCCGTCGTGCTGACGAAACTCTCCCTCGACCTCAGCTGGATCTAGAGTTCGTGGGACGTCACCGAGCTGAACGTGTGCAGATCGCGGAGGTGCCGTGCGTTCGGTACTTGATCGGTTGGATCGCGAAGACGTTCGACTACATCAACCGCGTTACTAAACGCTTCCGCTTACGGTCTACGAGGGTACGTGGACACACTCTCCCCGCTCGTTGCTATGCTTCTCCTAGATAGATCTTGCATGATCGTAGGATTTTTTTTGAAATACTACGTTCCCCAACAGTGGCATCCGAGCCAGGTCTATGCGTAGATGTTATATGCACGAGTAGAACACAAAGTGTTGTGGGCGATAATAGTCATACTGCTTACCAGCATGTCATACTTTGATTCGGCGGTATTGTTGGATGAAGCGGCCCAGACCGACATTACATGACCGCGTTCATGAGACCGGTTCTACCACCATGCTTCACACACAGGTGGCTAGTGGGTGTCTGTTTCTCCAACTTTAGTTGGATCGAGTGTGACTACGCCCGGTCCTTGTTGAAGATTAAAACATCACACTTGACGAAAAATCGTTGTGGTTTTTGATGCGTAGGTAAGAACGGTTCTTGCTAAGCCCGTAGCAGCCACGTAAAATTTGCAACAACAAGTAGAGGACGTCTAACTTGTTTTTGCAGGGCATATTGTGATGTGATATGGTCAAGACACACTAGTAGAAAATGGGCCTAATGTTCAGCTCATTAGTCCCGGCTTGTATTTGAGCCGGCACTAATGTGACCATTAGTGCCGGTTCCAACGGCTAGGCGGGCGACGCTCATTAGTACCGGTTCGTGGCGAACCTTTAGTACCGGTTCGTGCCACGAACCGGTACTAAAGAGGTGGTGGACTTTAGTACGGGTTGGTGGTTCCAACCGGTACTAAAGACCCCCCCTTTAGTATGGGTTTGTGCCACCAACCGGTACTAAAGGGATGTGCTGCCACCCACCGTGCACAATGTTTAGTCCCACCTCGCTAGTTTAGAGGAGCTCGCACACCGGTTTATAAGCCCCGCGGCGGCTACCGTGTCAAGCTCCTCTCTAAGCAGGCCTTTGTGGGCCTATTGCAAGTCTTCTGCCCTGTGGGGCCTACTGGGCCGTACGGGCCTGCATCCTGGCCCAACTAGAGGTTGGGTTTCTAGTCGTATGCCGGCCGTGCCGGCCCAGTAAGTGGGCTGTTTTTTCTTTATTTCAAAAAAAATATTCAAAAAAATCCTTTAGTACCGGTTGGTGTTACCAACCGGTACTAAAGGGCTCCCCTCCCCCGGTGCTGGCTCGTGCCACGTGGTGGCCCTTTAGCGGCGGTTCGTGCAGAACCGGTACTAAAGGGGGGGGGACCTTTAGTCCCCACCCTTTAGTGCCGGTTACAGAACCGGCACTAAAGGGCCTTACGAACCGGTGCTATAGCCCGGTACTGCACTAGTGACGTGACGATATTTAAATTGTTGTATGAGATGATCATGTTTTGTACCAATTATCGGCAACTGGCATGAGCCTTATGGTTGTCGCTTTATTGTATGAAATGCAATCGCCATGTAATTGCTTTACTTTATCACTAAGCGGTAGCGATAGTCGTGATAGCAATAGTTGGCGAGACAACAACGATGCTTCGATGGAGATCAAGGTGTCAAGCCGGTGACGATGGTGATCATGACAGTGCTTTAGAGATGGAGATCAAAGGCACAAGATGATGATGGCCATATCATATCACTTATATTGATTGCATGTGATGTTTATCTTTTATGCATCTTATTTTGCTTAGTTTGACGGTAGCATTATAAGATGATCTCTCACTAAATTTCAAGGTATAAGTGTTCTCCTTGAGTATGCACCGTTGCGATAGTTCGTTGTGCCGAGACACCACATGATGATCGGGTGTGATAAGCTCTACGTTCACATACAACGGGTGCAAGCCAGTTTTGCACACGCAGAATACTCAGGTTAAACTTGACGAGCCTAGCATATGCAGATATGGCCTCGGAACACTAAGACCGAAAGGTCGAGCGTGAATCATATAGTAGATATGATCAACATAGTGATGTTCACCATTGAAAACTACTCCATCTCACGTGATGATCGGACATGGTTTAGTTGATTTGGATCACGTGATCACATACATGATTAGAAGGATGTCTATCTAAGTGGGAGTTCTTAAGTAATATGATTAATTGAACTTTAATTTATCATGAACTTAGTACCTGATAGTATTTTGCATGTCTATGTTATTATAGATCAATGGCCCGTGCTATTGTTCCTTTGAATTTTAATGCGTTCCTAGAGAAAGCTAAGTTGAAAGATGATGGTAGCAACTACACGGACTGGGTCCATAACTTGAGGATTATCCTCATTGCTGCATAGAAGAATTACGTCCTGGAAGCACCGCTAGGTGCAAGACCCGCTGCAGGAGCAACACCAGATGTTGTGAACGCCTGGCAGAGCAAAGCTGATGACTACTCGATAGTTCAGTGTGCCATGCTTTATGGCTTAGAACCGGGACTTCAACGACGTTTTGAACGTCATGGAGCATATGAGATGTTCCAGGAGTTGAAGTTAATATTTCAAGCAAATGCCTGGATTGAGAGATATGAAGTCTCCATCTACAGCTGCAAAATGGAGGAGAATAGCTCTGTCAGTGAACATATGCTCAAAATGTCTGGGTATCATAATCACTTGACTCAGCTGGAAGTTAATCTTCCGGTTGATAGTGTCATTGAGAGAGTTCTTCAATCACTGCCACCAAGCTAGAAAAGCTTCGTGATGAACTATAATATTGAAGGGATGGATAAGACAGTTCCCGAGCTCTTCGTGATGCTAAAGGCTGCGGAGGTAGAAATCAAGAAGGAGCATCAAGTGTTGATGGTCAACAAGACCACTAGTTTCAAGAAAAAGGGTAAAGGGAAGATGGGGAACTTCAAGAAGAACGGCAAGCAAGTTGCTGCTCAAGTGAAGAAGCCCAAGTCTGGACCTAAGCCTGAGACTGAGTGCTTCTACTTCAAAGGGACTGGTCACTGGAAGTGGAACTACCCCAAGTATTTGGCGGATAAGAAGGATGGCAAAGTGAAAGGTATATTTGATATACATGTTATTGATGTGTACCTTACTAATGCTTGCAATAGTGCCTGGGTATTTGATACTGGTTCTGTTGCTCATATTTGCAACTCGAAACAGGGACTACGGATTAAGCGAAGGTTGGCTAAGAACGAGGTGACGATGCGCGTGGGAAATGGTTCCAAAGTCGATGTGATCGCCGTCGGCACGCTACCTCTACATCTACCTTCGGGATTAGTTTTAGACCTGAATAATTATTATTTGGTGCCAGCGTTAAGCATGAACATTATATCTGGATCTTGTTTGATGCGAGACGGTTATTCATTTAAATCAGAGAATAATGGTTGTTCTATTTATGTGAGTAATATCTTTTATGGTCATGCACCCTTGATGAGCGGTCTATTTTTACTAAATCTCGATAGTAGTGACACACATATTCATAGTATGAAGCCAAAAGATATAAGTTTAATAATGATAGTGCAACTTATTTGTGGCACTGCCGTTTAGGTCATATTGGTATAAAGCGCATGAAGAAACTCCATGCTGATGGGCTTTTGGAATCACTTGATTATGAATCACTTGATGCTTGCGAACCATGCCTCATGGACAAGATGACTAAGACTCCGTTCTCCAGAATAATGGAGTGAGCGACAGACTTGTTGGAAATAATACATACTGATGTATGCGGTCCGATGAGTGTTGAGGCTTGCGACGGGTATCGTTATTTTCTTACCTTCACAGATGATTTGAGCAGATATGGGTATATCTACTTGATGAAACATAAGTCTGAAACATTTGACAAGTTCAAAGAATTTCATAGTGAAGTGGAAAATTATCGTAACAAGAAAATAAAGTTTCTACAATCTGATCGTGGAGGAGAGTATTTGAGTTACGAGTTTGGTCTTCATTTGAAACAATGCGGAATAGTTTCGCAACTCACGCCACCCGGAACACCACAACATAATGGTGTGTCCGAACGTCGTAACCGCACTTTATTAGATATGGTGCGATCTATGATGTCTCTTACTGATTTACCGCTATCATTTTGGGGTTATGCTTTAGAGACGTCTGCATTCACGTTAAATAGGGCACCATCTAAATCCGTTGAGACGACACCATATGAAATGTGGTTTCGCAAGAAACCCAAGTTTTCGTTTCTTAAAGTTTGGGGTTGCGATGCTTATGTGAAAAAGCTTCAACCTGATAAGCTCGAACCCAAATCAGAGAAATGTGTCTTCATAGGATACCCAAAGGAGACTGTTGGGTAAACCTTCTATCACAGATCTGAAGGCAAGATATGTGTTCCTAAGAATGGATCCTTTCTAGAGAAGGAGTTTCTCTCGAAAGAAGTGAGTGGGAGGAAAGTAGAACTTGATGAGGTAACTGTACCTGCTCCCTTATTGGAAAGTAGTTCATCACAGAAATCAGTTCCTGTGATTCCTACACTAATTAGTGAGGAAGCTAATGATAATGATCATGAAACTTCTAATCAAGTTACTACCGAACCTCGTAGGTCAACCAGAGTAAGATCCGCACCAGAGTGGTACGGTAATCCTGTTCTGGAGGTCATGTTACTTGACCATGATGAACCTACGAACTATGAGGAAGCGATGATGAGCCCAGATTCCGCGAAATGGCCTGAGGCCATGAAATCTGAGATGGGATCCATGTATGAGATCAAAGTGTGGACTTTGGTTGACTTGCCCAATGATCGGCAGGCCATAGAGAATAAATGGATCTTCAAGAAGAAGACTGACGCTGACGGTAATGTTACTGTCTACAAAGCTCGACTTATTGCGAAAGGTTTTCGACAAGTTCAAGGATTGACTACGATGAGACCTTCTCACTCGTACCGATGCTTAAGTCCGTCCGAATCATGTTAGCAATTGCCACATTTTATGATTATGAAATTTGGCAAATGGATGTCAAAACTGCATTCCTGAATGGATTTCTAGAAGAAGAGTTGTATATGATGCAACCCGAAGGTTTTATCGATCCAAAGGATGCTAACAAAGTGTGCAAGCTCCAGCGATCCATTTATAGACTGGTGCAAGCATCTCGGAGTTGGAATAAACGTTTTGATAGTGTGATCAAAGCATATGGTTTTATACAGACTTTTGGAGAAGCCTGTATTTACAAGAAAGTGGGTGGGAGCTCTGTAGCATTTCTAATATTATATGTGGATGACATATTATTGATTGGAAATGATATAGAATTTCTGGATAGCATAAAAGGATACTTGAATAAGAGTTTTTCAATGAAAGACCTCGGTGAAGCTGCTTATATATTGGGCATCAAGATCTATAGAGATAGATCAAGACGCTTAATTGGACTTTCACAAAGCACATACCTTGATAAAGTTTCGAAGAAGTTCAAAATGGATCAAGCAAAGAAAGGGTTCTTGCCTGTGTTACAAGGTGTGAAGTTGAGTCAGACTCAATGCCCGACCCCTGCAGAAGATAGAGAGAAAATGAAAGTCATTCCCTATGCTTCAGCGATAGGTTCTATCATGTATGCAATGCTGTGTACCAGACCTGATGTGTGCCTTGCTATTAGTTTAGCAGGGAAGTACCAAAGTAATCCAGGAGTGGATCATTGGACAGCGGTCAAGAACATCCTAAAAATACCTGAAATGGACTAAGGATATGTTTCTCGTTTATGGAGGTGACAAAGAGCTCGTCGTAGATGGTTACGTCGATGCAAGCTTTGACACTGAACCGGATGACTCTAAGTCACAAACCGGATACGTATTTATACTAAACGGTGGAGCTGTCAGTTGGTGCAGTTCTAAGCAAAGCGTCGTTGCGGGATCTACGTGTGAAGCGGAGTACATAGCTGCTTCGGAAGCAACAAATGAAGGAGTTTGGATGAAGGAGTTCATATCCGATCTAGGTGTCATACCTAGTGCATCGGGTCCAATGAAAATCTTTTGTGACAATACTGGTGCAATTGCCTTGGCAAAGGAATCCAGATTTCACAAGAGAACCAAGCACATCAAGAGACGCTTCAATTCCATCCGTGATCAAGTCAAGGAGGGAGACATAGAGATTTGCAAGATACATACGGATCTGAATGTTGCAGACCCGTTGACTAAGCTTCTCTCATGAGCAAAACATGATCAGCACCAAGACTCCATGGGTGTTAGAATCATTACTATATAATCTAGATTATTGACACTAGTGCAAGTGGGAGACTGAAGGAAATATGCCCTAGAGGCAATAATAAAGTTGTTATTATATTTCCTTATATCATGATAAATGTTTATTATTCATGCTAGAATTGTATTAACCGGAAACTTAGTACATGTGTGAATACATAGACAAACAGAGTGTCACTAGTATGCCTCTACTTGACTAGCTCGTTAATCAAAGATGGTTAAGTTTCCTAGACATAGACATGAGTTGTCATTTGATGAACGAGATCACGTACATCATTAGAGAATGATGTGATTGACAAGACCCATCTGTTAGCTTAGCACAATGATTGTTTAGTTTATTGCTATTGCTTTCTTCATGACTTATACATGTTCCTATGACTATGAGATTATGCAACTCCTGTATACCAAAGGAACACTTAGTGTGCTATCAAACGTCACAACGTAACTGGGTGATTATAAATATGCTCTACAGGTGTCTCCGATGGTGTTTGTTGAGTTGGCATAGATCGAAATTAGGATTTGTCACTCCGATTGTTGGAGAGGTATCTCTGGGCCCTCTCGGTAATGCACATCACTATAAGCCTTGCAAGCAGTGTGACTAATGAGTTAGTTGCGGGATGATGCATTATGGAACGAGTAAAGAGACTTGCCGGTAACGAGATTGAACTAGGTATGATGATACCGACGATCGAATCTCGGGCAAGTAACATACCATGACAAAGGGAACAATGTATGTTGTTATGCGGTTTGACCGATGAAGATCTTCGTAGAATATGTAGGAACCAATATGAGCATCCAGGTTCCGCTATTGGTTATTGACCGGAGATGAGTCTCGTTCATGTCTACATAGTTTTCGAACCCGTAGGGTCCGCACGCTTAACGTTCGATGACGATCGGTATTATGAGTTTATGTGTTTTGATGTACCGAAGGTAGTTCGGAGTCCCGGATGTGATCACGGACATGACGAGGAGTCTCGAAATGGTCGAGACATGAAGATTTATATATTGGAAGGTTATGTTTGGACACCGGAAAGGTTTCAGATAGGTTGGGGCATTTTCCGGAGTACCGGGGGGTTATCGGAACCCCCCGGGGGGTTAATGGGCCTTCATGGAATATAGTGGAAGAGAGGAGGAGGCGGCCAAGTGGAGGGGCGGGCCCCCCTTTCCTTCTCTCCCTCGTCCCCTTCCTTCCCCATCCTAGTTGGACTAGGAAAGGGGGGAACCTACTCCTAGTAGGAGTAGGATTCACCCCTTGGGGCGCGCCCCATGAGGCCGGCCGGCCCCCTCCTCCACTCCTTTATATACGGGGGAGGGGGGCACCCCATAGACACACAAGTTGATTTCTTAGCCGTGTGCGGTGCCCCCCTCCAAAGATTTCCACCTCGGTCTTATTGTCGTAGTGCTTAGGCGAAGCCCTGCATCGGTAACTTCATCATCACTGTCAACACGCCGTCGTGCTGACGAAACTCTACCTCGACCTCGGCTGGATCTAGAGTTCATGGGACGTCACGGAGCTGAACGTGTGCAGATCGCGGAGGTGCCGTGCGTTCGGTACTTGATTGATTGGATCGCGATGACGTTCGACTACATCAACCAGTCTACGAGGGTACGTGGACACACTCTCCCTGCTCGTTGCTATGCTTCTCCTAGATAGATCTTGCGTGATCATAGGAATTTTTTTGAAATACTACATTCCCCAACAACATGCCCGAAACGTCCCATCATATAAATGAGGGGAAACCACCTCGCGGCGCATCGCCCCTACCATTTCCCCCAGGGTTTTCCCCCAAATCCGCTCGCTGCCGCATCGTCTTTCTCTCCCACACCGGCATCGTCTCTCTCTCCTCAACTGCCTCCATCGCACCGTCTTGCTCTCCCCCACAGTATCCTCTTCCTCACCTTCATCGCCTCCATCTGCCCGGAGATGGCCGAAGCTCGTGGCGACGCCGGCGCAGCGGCCGGAGATGTGGTCGAGCTGCAGGGTGCAGTGACCGCGGATGTCGGCGGCGTCCACAGCGGTGTGGGGAAACTCGTAATCGCTGTGGATGTGGAGAAGGAGGTGGCGGGCTACGCCTCAGTGCTGTAGAAGGTGACAGCGTCGAGCGGCGCAGTCTATCCCGATACCCCCGATGCGCAGCCTGGCGAGGAGCAGGAGGTATTTGCACTTGCTTTGCTTTAGGATATTAGCTTGTAGAGTTAGTTGGATTGGTTAGATTGTGGATTCATACGGTAGTTCAGATGGTTAGAGTAGTTGGTTTGACGGATGGGCTGGGGTTTTCTGTATTGGGGGCTGGGGATTTTTGTACTAGGGTTTGTTGGATAAATTCGTCGCAAAAATGCTAGATAGATCTGTTTATTAGATGTGCTTCAATGCTACACTGATGTATGCTTATTAGATTTGTTTTTAATGCTCACAGATTGGGGTTTTTAATGCTACAGACATGTATGCTTATTAGATAGGGTCCTATTAGACTTTTTTTCAATGCTACTCAGATTGGGGTTTTGAATGTCATATGCCTAAATGGAATCCATTGATTAAGAAGTTATTTGATTCATTAGTATATAAATTTGTCCATAATATGTAGTTATATTAGCTCTGTTGTTCAATGTGTGTGCATGACAATGAAAAATGCAAATAGGATCATAGTATATTGGGAGTATATTAGCCCTATGATCAATGTGTCATGTGTGCATATCTAAATTTTCAATTGGCTACTAGTGATGGATGTAATTGTATATTCAGGAGGATGATGGTTGGGGGGGGAGAGGAAGCTGGCCCAGTACGACCCGTACGATCCAGAGTTTAGTGACGACGAAGAATATGAGGTAAGCCTACTTGAAATTTGGATTTTTCATTTAGTTTCTTTGACATGGTGTATATGAATCTATGATGTATTAATGCAATTCATTCATGTGTGCAGTATGATTCTGGAGATGATGTGTACAAGGGCAACGTTGCGTCCTTCACAACCAAGGAGGTGCAGAAGATCAAGGCCAAGGGAGTTGCTTCCTTCTACAACCGCAAGATCAAGAAGTGGCACTGCCCCTACTGCACCACCAAGCCAAAGCCAAAGCATGGCCGCTTCGATCACCTTCTGTCTCATGCAGAGGATGTAGCGATTCGCGGGGAGAACTACATGATCAGGGGGAAGCATGCTGCGCTCGCGAAGGCCCTGACTCTGGCGTGATGTGATGATGTGATGAACTTTATCTTTTGGGTTACTTTGGGTCCGGTTACTTTTGGTAAACTTATGGTGTGTTGAACTGAATCTCTATTATGCTAGTAATGTATTATGTTATCTATATTTGTCCGTCCTTAAATTTGCCTGTGGTGTATGGTTAGTTCTGTTTAGATGTTGTGAACTATGAGTTTAGGTGCTGCAATGATCAGACATGTTGTTTCAGTGTTGCTTCACTGATCAGACATGTTGTTTCAGTGTTGCTTCATTGATCACACAAGTTGTTTCAGTGTTGCTTCACTGATCACACATGTTCACTACTAGGGAAAACCTTATACACAGGAGCTTACTAGTAGCGCTTTTTAAAAGTCAACGCTGCTACTAATTATTAGTAGCGCTTGGTGGCAGAAAGTGCTACTACTATGCACTTACCAGTAGCGTTGTAGGTATAAAACACGCTACTACTATAATTGCCAAACCGTTGCCAGCAGGCCAGGCATACTAGTAGCGCTCTTGTGAAAAAAGTGCTACTGCTCTTCAACGTAGCAATAGCGCTTTCCTCTGACCAGCGCTACTGCTAAATTTAGCCCCCTCCTATGACCAAAGTTTAGTGCCAACTCGCTCCGTGAACAGAATTTTTACCGCCTTAAATATGGTGCTTCCCAAACTATCACAACCAGTTGGTCTTCATTGAGCTCCCTGTGTAGGATTTGTGCCAATATGAATCTTCTCATGTACCTATACAGGCGAAGATTCATACTGACAATTTAGATTCTACACAAAAAGATCGATGATGACCAATGCATTTTTTAATTTGATGCCTTTTTTACATGCTAACGATCATAACCTTAGTAGTAGCGCTGGTTACGAAAAAACGCTACTGCTATGGATCATAGCAGTAGCGCTTGTTAGAAACAAGCGCTACTGCTATTGATCGTAGCAGTAGTGCTTGTTAGAAACAATCGCTACCACTAAAGCCCTTATCCAAAACCGCCCCGCGCGCGCGTCCCCTCACTTCCCCCCTCACACTCACATCGTACGTCGCCTCGTCGCCGTCCCTCCTCCTCCGTCGTCATCCTCCTCCACCCCCAAGGTGCCTCCCTCCTCCTCCTCCCTCTCCCCCGACGGCGACGGCCTCCTCCTCCTCCCCCTCCTGCTCTCTCCCCCTCCTCTCTCCTCCTCCACCTCCTCCTCCCTCCTCCTCCTTCTCCTCCCACCTCCACCTCCCCCTTTCTATAAATAGAATAGGAAGTTTTCAGAATTTTTAGAATTTTTAAGTAAATGTAGGTTTTTAGTATATTCTGTTTTTAGAAAATCTGAACAAGTAATTTGAATAGAATAAAATATGAAATTGAAAAAAAAAAGTAAATGTAGGTCTTTTGAATAGAATAGGAAATTTTTAGAAATTTTGAATAAGTAATTTTGAATAGAATACAATATGAAATTAAAAAAAGGTAAATGTAGGTCTTTTGAATAGACTAGAAATTTTTTAGAAAATTTGAATAAGTAAATTTGAAAAGAATAGGAAATTATAAGTAAATTTGAATAAGAAAATTTGAAAAGAATAGGAAATTATAAGTAAATTTGAATAGAATAATTCAATGTAGCTTATGGAGTTTCACGAAGTCCTAAGATGACGATAATAATGTTTTTGTTTATATTTTGTTTTTGCAGAGATCAAGGAGCCCCTGCATCATCCCCGCCGCCGTCCCCGTCACCGACCCCCTCCGACCTCGATCGAGGTGAGACCAGCCACCCCATGTTGTTAATTTAATTTAGGTATTTTAGGTGTTTATTAATCTTAGAATAACATAGTATGAACCCTAGTTATGATCGAAGCATGTTTAAAATGTAGGTTTTTAATTAGGTGTAGTTAATAGAATATTGGTGTTTTAGGTGTCACATTCGTTGTTATTTTTTTAGTTAAAACAATTATTCCTGCATCGACGTCGACGATGCCTATCCCGCATCCTCGTCGTCAACTCGGCGGAGGAGGCCAGCTGGATCAGAGGGGCCATGTCCGGGACTAGGCTCCGCCGGGCTGGTACTGGGAGGTGCTACCTTCCGGGGGGCGCAGCTTGGTGAGGAGCCAGCCCGTTGTTGACCCGAACCTTCTTTGGTGGCGGTCGCGTGGGCCCGTGACGGTGCCGAGGCTTTCGGACACCGCGGATGGTACGTTACCGTGTCAGCGAGGAGGACGAGCACGTCTGTCGCTACATGGTTGCGTTGGAGGGCAGGTTCGACAATACCTGGCAGGTTCTTCAGGGATCTCACTGGAGCTATGATCCTGTGATGGTTCCTTCTCTTTGGGTGTCCACCGCCCGCGTCGATACCCGTCGGGCGCTACGGTTCTAGCTGTATTAGCGATGCTATATATATGATACTATTCGAGGTGTATTAGTGATAATATTCGACGATGTACGGACGCAAGAGATGATGTAGTTTTGCTTATTGAATGCATGCTAATTTGAATAATAATTTATTTTACGATTTGGTTTTGCTTATTGAATGCTCATATGATGTATATATAAACATGTATATCTTGTGTTGGTCAAATAGGATATGTGCTTGCCCAAGTGGCCGGGCATGTTTGCAGGTTACACCTCCTATAGTGGCCTATGTTTTGCCGGAGTGTTGATTATTTCCGTTCCGGCAAATTTCAGGCGCTCGATATGTCCTTTTTTAGCAAAGGTCATGCCGGATTTTTCTGTGAATTCTGGCATGAATTGTGCTAGAATATGTAGGAAATATCGAGTGGCATGGGTTTTCTAGAAAAATAATTAAACAACATTTCGGGTTGACTTTAAGTCTTGCGAGGCTCCATCACCGAAGGTCGAAAAATCAGTGAGGGAGTGTATCCACCATATATGAGAGAGGACGAAGAAGCCCGACTGTTGTCGTGGGGGTCGTTTCTCCTTCTTCTCCGGGTGCTAGACCTTTGTTATGCACTAGGGGAAGGAGGAGTAACGACCATCAAAGACGGTCGCAAATCTATGAGGGAGTGTATCCACCATTATGAGAGAGGACGAAGAATCCCGACTGTTGTCGTGGGGGTTGTTTCTCCTTCTTCTCCTTGTGCTAGACCTTTGTTATGCACTAGGGGAAGGAGGAGTAACGACCATCACCGACGGTCGCAAATGTCAGAGAGGAATCAGTGAGGGAGAGTCTCCACCATATAGACTCGGCCGACCGATAGTCAAACCATGATGAATAATAATGATCTAATTTAATGTTTGTAGTACATATATTGAATTGTACAAGTTTAATATTTGAATTATGAACGTAGGAAATGTCGTACTCGGACGACGAAAATCTCCCGGGGGAGTGCGACTGGTGCCACGACGACCGAGGTTTGTGTGACAGGCCTCACCTGGACGAAGATCGACGCTTCAGCATTAAGCTCGAGGAGACCTTCGATGTTGAAACGGTACGCAATGACGACAAGTGTTTTTTTCGTAATTAAGCACGACTTCAACTATTTCAACGTGTAATTTTCATCTTTTACAATTCGACTAGCTTATCCCATGCCATGCAAGACGCTATGTCTTGGAGAGGATGGGTTTTGAAGACCATGAAAGTATGGAAACAAAGAAAATTCACCTAAGGACCCATCATTATATGGATTTTGAAGTAAATCTGTATAATTCTGAGAGCGTAACCCATTTTGGTTGCAAAAATTGGGAAGCACTTTGCAAGATGTATGATTTTTATGAGGGTATGCTTGCCACCATGGATCTTGGTGATCCTGACATCGACCAAGACAATATGGACATTTGGGTCCTTGTTGATACGCTTCTAATTCTACCGCTATGTGAGTTTCTCAAACATAGTTATTAACTAATTTATATTGTTCATTTCAAAATAATTGACAGCTTATTTTCATTCTTCAAACAATGTGTGGAACATGGTAGACATAACCTACTACACCGATGGCTCTGAGTTAACTTATCAGGAGAAAAATCATCTGGTCACATTTTGTACTGATCTTGAGAATTACAATATCTATTGTAAAACTCCTTCCCATTATGGTCAATACGTGCCACTAGTGCACGTGTTGAACTACGGTAACATCCATGGAGATGCCATGGTAAGATTTTTTAGTATTACGACATCCATGCATCTTTTGCATAAATTCTTTTAAAACTTAACTACATTGCTAACTACGAAGTTATTACTATGTTTTTCAACAGAAAATCCCGAATGATTGTGTGCCTCATCTGATGTATTAGAATGGTCGCCTTGATGTTTTGAACATATGGCCAGGTCATCCTACGAATCTCACCTATCCATATCGGATTTGTAAAAGAAGTGGAGACATGAAAATCAAAGAATGGAAAAAATGTATGGACAGTCGTAAGGAGGTACTTGGAAGCAACATTGTGCGAAAGGCAAGAATTGAAGACAGGATAATCTCCATTCTCCATAATGGAGAGTCAGGGCCTATCTTGTTTTATGCTATTTTACCTAAGAGGAGGTAGTAGGTCCTAGTTAATAATACTCATGATCATGTGCTAAGAACAACTAAGTAGGGTTGGTTAGATGACTATGATGATGATGTGGTATCGAGTAGAAGTTGTATGATCAATGATGATGAGTATGACTTGTTATTATGATACCAATGATCAGTTATTTATTATTATGATTGATGATGCTAAGTTGTTATATGAGCATGATTACTTATTATATATAACAATGGGTGAAATGAACCTGGATTAGATTCAAGTGGAGCCAACATGTGGTGCACATCGAAAGTACTACTAATCCAAACTAGATCAAGTTTGGATTAGAGTAGTACTTTTGACATGCACCACATGTTGCCTCCACTTGAATCTAATCCAGGTTCATTTCACCCACTGTTATATATAATAAGTAATCATGGTCATAAAATCATATGATGAAAGTACTGTATATAAAACCACACAACGAAAATAAGTTGTATTTTAAAAAATACAGGAAAATGTAGCAGCAATGCTTTTTAGAACGAGCGCTACTGCTACTTACAAGTAGCAGTAGCGCTGTCCAAAGGAAAGCGCTACTGCTAACTAGGCATAGCAGTAGCGCTGCCTTTCCAGCGCCACTGCTACTAGTTAGCTGTAGCGCCTTAGTGGTAGCGCTGGACCCAGCGCTACTGCTCTTCATATTTCAAGCGCTACTACTAGGGTTTTCCCTAGTAGTGGTTGTTTCAGTGTTGCTTCACTGATCACACATGTTATTTGTCTCATGTTTATTAATCAAAGAAAAAAAAGTCCATTTTACTACCCTGAACAAAGTTGGTGGTTCACATTACCCTGATCTTTATTTCGGTTCCCTTTACCCCCTGAACAATCGAAAACCGGACAAAAGACCCCCTTGGGTGGTTTGTCTCAACATGCAGCTGATGTGGCGCTGGTCAATGGTGGTTTTGACCTCGGGTGGGGCCATGCGGATTAACTTAACTGAAACAGGAAATTAGCCCATGGTTAATTAGGAAATGGGACCCGCTTGGCCGTGACTCAGGGGGCGCTCGGTGAGGAAATTAGCCCTTGCTACCTCTTGAGCATGCGTTGGTTTTCCCTTGAAGAGGAAAGGGTGATGCAGCAAAGTAGCGTAAGTATTTCCCTCAGTTTTTGAGAACCAAGGTATCAATCCAGTAGGAGACTACACGCTGGTCCCTCGTACCTGCACAAACAATCAAGAACCTTGCAACCAACGCGATAAAGGGGTTGTCAATCCCTTCACGGCCACTTGCAAAAGTGAGATCTGATAAAGATAATAAGATAAATATTTTTGGTATTTGTTTTGTATAGATTGGAAAATAAAGATTGCAAAATAAATGGCGGCAGAAGTAGCAAATAGATAGGAAAATAATATGATGGAAGATAGACCCGGGGGCCATAGGTTTCACTAGTGGCTTCTCTCAAGATAGCAAATTTTATGGGGGGTGAACAAATTACTGTCGAGCAATTGATAGAAAAGCACATAGTTATGAGAATATCTAGGCATGATCATGTATATAGGCATCACGTCCGTGACAAGTAGACCGAAACGATTCTGCATCTACTACTATTACTCCACACATCGACCGCTATCCAGCATGCATCTAGAGTATTAAGTTCATAAGAACAGAGTAACGCATTAGGCAAGATGTCATGATGTAGAGGGATAAACTCAAGAAATATGACATAAGCCCCATCTTTTTATCCTCGATGGCAACAATACAATACGTGCCTTGCTGCCCCTGCTGTCACTGGGAAACGACACCGCAAGATTGAACCCAAAGCTAAGCACTTCTCCCATTGCAACAAAGATCAATCTAGTAGGCCAAACCAAACTGATAATTCGAAGAGACTTGCAAAGATATTAAATCATGCATATAAGAATTCAGAGAAGAATCAAATATTGTTCATAGATAATCTTGATCATAAACCCACAATTCATCGGGTCTCGACAAACACACCGCAAAAATAATTACATCGAATAGATCTCCAAGAAGATCGAGGAGAACTTTGTATTGAGATCCAAAGAGAGAGAAGAAGCCATCTAGCTAATAACTATGAACCCGAAGGTCTGTGGTAAACTACTCACACATCATCGGAGAGGCTATGGTGTTGATGTAGAAGCCCTCCGTGATCGATTCCCCCTCCGGCGGAGCGTCGGAAAAGGCCCGAAGATGGGATCTCACGGGTACAGAAGGTTGCGGCGGTGGAAATAGGGTTTCGTGGTGCTCCTGGATGTTTTCAGGGTATATGAGTATATATAGGCGAAAGAAGTAGGTCGGTGGAGCCACAAGGGGCCCACGAGGGTGGGGGCGCGCCTACCCCCCTGGGCGCGCCTCCCTACCTTGTGGCCGCCTCGTTGCTTCCTTGACGTCCACTCCAAGTCTCCTGGATTGCGTTTGTTCCAAAAATGATCCTCGCGAAGGTTTCATTCCGTTTGGATTCTGTTTGATATTCGTTTTCTGCGAAACACTGAAATAGGCAAAAAAAATAGCAATTTGCATTGGGCCTTCGGTTAATAGGTTAGTCCCAAAAATAATATAAAAGTGTATAATGAAGCCCATTAAACATCCAAAACATATAATATAATAGCATGGAACAATCAATAATTATAGATACGTTGAAGACGTATCAAGCATCCCCAAGCTTAATTCCTGCTCGTCCTCGAGTAGGTAAATGATAAAAACAGAATTTTTGATGTGGAATGCTACCTAGCATAATTCTCAATGTAATTTTCTTTATTGTGGCATGAATGTTCAGATCCGAAAGATTCAAGACAAAAGTTTAATATTGACATAAAAATAATAATACTTCAAGCATACTAACAAAGCAATCATGTCTTCTCAAAATAACATGGCCAAAGAAAGTTATCCCTACAAAATCATATAGTCTGGCTATGCTCTATCTTCATCACACAAAATATTTAAATCATGCACTACCCCGATGACAAGCCAAGCAACTGTTTCATACTTTTGATGTTCTCAAACTTTTTCAATTTTCACGCAATACATGAGCGTGAGCCATGGACATAGCACTATATGTGGAATAGAATGGTGGTTGTGGAGAAGACAAAAAGGAGAAGATTGTCTCACATCGACTAGGCGTATCAACGGGCTATGGAGATGCCCATCAATAGATATCAATGTGAGTGAGTAGGGATTGCCATGCAACGGATGCACTAGAGCTATAAGTGTATGAAAGCTCAACAAAAGAAACTAAGTGGGTGTGCATCCAGCTCGCTTGCTCACGAAGACCTAGGGCATTTTGAGGAAGCCCATCACTGGAATATACAAGCCAAGTTTTATAATGTAAAATTCCCACTAGTAAATGAAAGTGACAACATAGGAGACCTCTATCATGAAGATCACGGTGCTACTTTGAAGCACAAGTGTGTCCCTTCTCTCTTTTTCTCTCATTTTTTTATTTGTGCCTTTTCCCCTTTTTTTGTGGCCTCTTTTTTTTCCGTCCGGAGTCTCATCCCGACTTGTGGGGGAATCATAGTCTCCATCATCCTTTCCTCACTTGGGACAATGCTCTAATAATGATAATCATCACACTTTTATTTACTTACAACTCAATACTTAGAACAAAATATGACTCTATGTAAATGCCTCCGGCGGTGTACCAGGATATGCAATGAATCAAGAGTGACATGTATGAAAGAACTATGAAGGTGGCTTTGCCACAAATACGATGTCAACTACATGATCATGCAAAGCAATATGACAATGATGGAGCGTGTCATAACAAACGGAACGGTGAAAAGTTGCATGGCAATATATCTCGGAATGGCTATGGAAATGCCATAGTAGGTAGGTATGGTGGCTGTTTTGAGGAAGGTATATGGTGGGTGTATGATACCGGCGAAAGGTGCACGGTATTAGAGAGGCTAGCAATGGTGGAAGGATGAGAGTGCGTATAATCCATGAACTCAACATTAGTCATTAAGAACTCACATACTTATTGCAAAAATCTATTAGTTATCAAAACGAAGTACTCCGCGCATGCTCCTAGGGGGATAGATTGGTAGGAAAAGACCATCGCTCGTCCCCGACCGCCACTCATAAGGAAGACAATCAATAAATAAATCATGCTCTGACTTCATCACATAACGGTTCACCATACGTGCATGCTACGGGAATCACAAACTTTAGAACAAGTATTTATCAAATTCACAACTACTCTACTAGCATGACTCTAATATCACCATCTTCATATCTCAGAACAATCATCAAGTATCAAACTTCTCATAGTATTCAATGCACTTTATATGATAGTTTTTATTATACCCATCTTGGATGCTCATCATATTAGGACTAATTTTATAGCCAAATCAAATTACCATGCTGTTTTATAAGACTCTCAAAATAATATAAGTGAAGCATGAGAGATAAATAATTTCTATAAAATAAAACCACCACCGTGCTCTAAAAAGATATAAGTGAAGCACTAGAGCAAAATTATCTAGCTCAAAAGATATAAGTGAAGCACATAGAGTATTCTAATAAATTCCGATTCATGTGTGTCTCTCCAAAAGGTGTGTACAGCAAGGATGATTGTGGTAAACTAAAAATCAAAGACTCAAATCATAACAAGACGCTCCAAGCAAAACACATATCATGTGGTGAATAAAAATATAGCCTCAAGTAAAGTTACCGATAGACGAAGACGAAAGAGGGGATGCCTTCCGGGGCATCCCCAAGCTTAGGCTTTTGGTTGTCCTTGAATTTTACCTTGGGGTGCCTTGGGCATCCCCAAGCTTAGGCTTTTGCCACTCCTTATTCTGAAATCCATCAAATCTTTACCCAAAACTTGAAAACTTCACAACACAAAACTCAACAGAAAATCTCATGAGCTCCGTTAGTATAAGAAAACAAATCACCACTTTAAGGTAATGTAATGAACTCATTATTTATTTATATTTGTGTTAAACCTACTGTATTCGAACTTCTCTATGGTTCATACCCCCCGATACTAGCCATAGATTTATCAAAATAAGCAAATAACACACGAAAAACAGAATCTGTCAAAAACAAAATAGTATGTAGCAATCTGTATCAAACATATACTTATGTAACTCCAAAAATTCTGAAATAAATTGGTGGACGTGAGGAATTTGTCTATTAATCATCTTCAAAAAGAATCAAACTAAAAGCACTCTCCAGTAAAACATGGTAGCTAATCTCGTGAGCGCTAAAGTTTCTGTTTTTTACATCAAGATCATAAAGACTTCACCCAAGTCTTCCCAAAGGTTCTATTTGGCACAAACACTAATTAAAACATAAAAACACATCTAAACAGAAGCTAGATGAATTATTTATTAGTAAACATAAACAAAAAGCAATAAACAAAAATAAAATTGGGTTGCCTCCCAACAAGCGCTATCGTTTAACGCCCTAGCTAGGCATAAACGCAATAATAGATCTAGGTATTATCATCTTTGGTATGCAATCCATAAGTGGCTCTCATAATTGATTCATAAGGTAATTTAATTTTCTACCTAGGAAAGTGTTCCATGCCTTTCCTTAATAGAAATTGGAATCTAATATTTCCTTCTTTCATATCAATAATTGCACCAATCGTTCTAAGGAAAGGTCTGCCAAGAATAATAGGACATGTAGGATTGCAATCTATATCAAGAACAATGAAATCTACGGGCACATAATTCCTATTTGCAACAATAATAACATCATTAATTCTTCCCGTAGGTTTCTTAATGGTGGAATCCGCAAGATGCAAATTTAAAGAAAAATCATCAAATTCACGAAAACCTAACACATCACACAAAGTTTTTGGAATCGTGGAAACACTAGCACCCAAATCACACAAAGCATAGCATTCATGATCTTTAATTTTAATTTTAATAGTAGGTTCCCAGACATCATAAAGTTTTCTAGGGATAGAAACTTCTAATTCAAGTTTCTCTTCATAAGATTGCATTAAAGCATCAACAATATGTTTGGTAAAAGCTTTATTTTGACTATAAGCATGAGGAGAATTTAACACGGATTGTAACAAGGAAATACAATCTATTAAAGAACAATTATCATAATTAAATTCCTTGAAATCCAAAATAGTGGGTTCATTGCTATCTAAAGTTTTGACCTCTTCAATCCCACTTTTACCAAATTTTGCATCAAGATCTAAAAACTCCGAATCATTGGGACGCCTTTTAACTAAAGTTGACTCATCTCCAGTCCCATCTTTATCAAGATTCATATTGGAAAACAAAGATTTAATAGGGGACACATCAATCACTTTTAGATCTTCATCATTATTACCATAAAAACTAGAAGAACACGCTTTTACAAAGCAATCTTTTTTAGCACGCATCCTAGTGGTTCTTTCTTTGCACTCATCAATGGAAATTCTCATGGCTTTGAGAGACTCATTGATATCATGCTTAGGAGGAATAGATGTAAGTTTCAAAGAATCAACATCAAGAGAAATTCTATCCATGTTCCTAGCCAACTCATCAATCTTAGGCAATTTTTCTTCAAGCAAGGCATTGAAATTCTTTTGCGAAATCATGAATTCTTTAACACTAGTCTCAAAATCAGAGGGCATCTTATTAAAATTTCCATAAGAGTTGTTGTAGGAATTACCATACATATTAGAGGAATTACTAGGGAGCGACCTAGCATTAAAGTTTCCTCTGTACGCGTTGTTACCAAAATTGTTCCCGCCAACAAAATTCACATCCATAGATTCATTATTATTCTCAATCAAAGTAGACAAAGGCATATCATTAGGATCAGAAGAAACACTCTTATTAGCAAACAATTTCATAAGTTCATCCATCTTTCCACTCAAAACATTGATCTCTTCTATCGCATGAACCTTTTTACTAGTAGATCTTTTGGTGAGCCATTGAGAATAATTAACCATAATATTATCTAGGAGTTTAGTAGCTTCTCCTAAAGTGATTTCCATAAAAGTGCCTCCCGCGGCCGAATCCAAAAGATTTCTAGAAGAAAAATTCAATCCGGCATAATTTTTTTGTATAATCATCCATAAATTCAAACCATGTGTAGGGCAATTACGTATCATTAATTTCATCCTCTCCCAAGATTGTGCAACATGCTCATGATCAAGTTGCTTAAAATTCATCATATCGTTTCTAGGAGAGATGATCTTAGCGGGAGGAAAATACTTAGAGATAAAAGCATCTTTGCACTTATTCCATGAATCAATACTATTTTTAGGCAAAGAGGAAAACCAAGTTTTAGCACGATCCTAAGTGAAAACGGAAATATCTTCAACTTAACAATATAATTATCCACGTCTTTCTTCTTTTGCACATCACGCAAATCAACAAAGTTGTTTAGATGGGTAGCGGCATCTTCACTAGGAATGCCGGAAAATTGATCTTTCATGACAAGATTCAACAAAGCAGCATTAATTTCACAAGATTCAGCATCGGTAATAGGAGAAATCGGAGTGCTAATAAAATCATTGTTGTTGGTATTGGAAAAGTCACACAATTTAGTATTGTCTTGAGCCATCGTGACAAACAATCCAACACACAAGCACACAAGAAGCAAGCGAAAAGAGACGGACGGAAAAAGAAGGCGAATAAAACGGAAAGGGTGAAGTGGGGGAGAGGAAAACGAGAGGCAAATGGCAAATAATGTAATGTGAGGGAGAAGAGTTTGTGATGGGTACTTGGTATGTCTTGACTTGTGCGTAGATCTCCCCAGCAACAGCGCCAGAAATCGGCACGTTGACGGGAGATCAAATCTTGACTTGACTTGGCGTAAACCTCCCCGGCAACGGCGCCAGAAATCCTTCTTCCTACCTCTTGAGTATGCGTTGGTTTTCCCTTGAAGAGGAAAGGGTGATCCAGCAAAGTAGCATAAGTATTTCCCTCCGTTTTTGAGAACCAAGGTATCAATCCAGTAGGAGACTACACGCAAGTCCCTCGTACCTGCACAAACAATCAAGAAGCTTGCAACCAACGCGATAAAGGGGTTGTCAATCCCTTCATGGCCACTTGCAAAAGTGATATCTGATAAAGATAATAAGATAAATATTTTTGGTATTTTTGTTGTATAGATTGGAAGATAAAGATTGCAAAATAAACGGCGGCAGAAGTAGCAAATAGATAGGAAAATAATATGATGGAAGATAGACCTGGGGGCCATAGGTTTCACTAGTGGCTTATCTCAAGATAGCAAATTTTACGGTGGGTGAACAAATTACTGTCGAGCAATTGATAGAAAAGCGCATCGTTATGAGAATATCTAGGCATGATCATGTACATAGGCATCACGTCCGTGACAAGTAGACTGAAACGATTCTGCATCTACTACTATTACTCCACACATCGACCGCTATCCAGCATGCATCTAGAGTATTAAGTTCATAAGAACAGAGTAACGCATTAGGCAAGATGACATGATGTAGAGGGATAAACTCAAGCAATATGACATAAACCCCATCTTTTTATCCTCGATGGCAACAATACAATACGTGCCTTGCTGCCCCTGCTGTCACTGGAAAGAACACCGCAAGATTGAACCCAAAGCTAAGCACTTCTCCCATTGCAAGAAAGATCAATCTAGTAGGCCAAACCAAACTGATAATTCGAAGAGACTTACAAAGATATTAAATCATGCATATAAGAATTCAAAGAAGAATCAAATATTTTTCATAGATAATCTTGATCATAAACCCACAATTCATCGGATCTTGACAAACACACCGCAAAATCGAATAGATCTCCAAGAAGATCGAGGAGAACTTTGTATTGAGATCCAAAGATAGAGAAGAAGCCATCTAGCTAATAACTATGGACCCGAAGGTCTGTGGTAAACTACTCACACATCATCGGAGAGGCTATGGTGTTGATATAGAAGCCCTCCGTGATCGATTCCCCCTCCAGCGGAGCACCGGAAAAGGCCCCAAGATGGGATCTCACAGGTACAGAAGGTTGCGGCGGTGGAAATAGGGTTTCGTGGTGCTCCTGGATGTTTTCAGGGTATATGAGTATATATAGGCGAAAGAAGTAGGTCAGTGGAGCCACGAGGGGCCCACGAGGGTGGGGGGCGCGCCTCCCAACCTCGTGGCCGCCTCATTGCTTCATTGACGTCCACTCCAAGTCTCCTGGATTGCGTTTGTTCCAAAAATGATCCTCGGGAAGGTTTCATTCTGTTTGGATTCTGTTTGATATTCCTTTTCTGCGAAACACTGAAATATGCAAAAAAAAATAGCAATTTGCACTGGGGCTTCGGTTAATAGGTTAGTCCCCAAAAAATTATAAAAGTGTATAATAAAGCCCATTAAACATCCAAAACAGATAATATAATAGCATGGAACAATCAAAAATTATAGATACGTTGGAGACGTATCAGCCCTCGAGGCGGCGCTTGATGTCAAGCAGGTCGCTGCGGAGGTTGTCGTCGGTGGGGAACCATGCGTCGATGGCCGCGAGGTCGTTGGCCGCCAGGGCGCGGTGCGCGACGTCGAGCGCGCGGGAACGGTCGAGCGCGGCCTTGGCGCGGGCCAGGGCGGACTCGGCGCGTGAGTGCGCCGCGTCAAGGTGGCGGACACGAGAGGAGAGTGCCTCGGCGAGCGCGGCAGTGGAGGAGGATGACGCCCTGAGCGCGGTGGCGTCGGAGGCAGCGAGCGAGAGGAGCGGCAGGGCGGAGAGGAGCAGGGAGGCCGCAGCGCGGTCGAGGTCGGGGCGGCGGGCGAGGAGCGCGTCGAGGCGGGCGTCGAGGGTGTTGGGGAACGTAGTAATTTCAAAAAAATTCCTATGCACACACAAGATCATGGTGATGCATAGCAACAAGAGGGGAGAGTGTTGTCCACGTACCCTCGTAGATCGAAAGTGGAAGCGTTATGACAATGCAGTTGATGTAGTCGTACGTCTTTACGATCGACCGATCCTAGTACTAAACGTACGGCACCTCCGCGATCTGCACACATTCAACTCGGTGACGTCCCACGAACTCACGATCGAGTAGAGCTTGGAGGGAGAGTTCCGTCAGCACGACGGCGTGATGATGGTATTGATGAAGCTACCGACGCAGGGCTTCGCCTAAGCACCGCTACGATATGACCGAGGTGGATTATGGTGGAGGGGGGCACCGCACACGGCTAAAAGATCAATGATCAACTTGTGTGTATATGGGGTGCCCCCCCGTATATAAAGGAGTGGAGGAGGGGGAAGGGCCGGCCCTCTATGGCGCGCCCTGGTGGAGTCCTACTCCCACCGGGAGTAGGATCCCCCCCTTCCCTAGTTGGACTAGGAGAGAAGGAAGGGGAAGAGAGGGAGGAAGGAAGGGGGGCGCCGCCCCTCCTCCTAGTCCAATTCGAACCAGAGGGAGAGGGGGGCGCAGCCTGCCCTGGTTTCCTCTCTCTCCCTCCACTATGGCCCAATAAGGCCCATACACTTACCGGGGGGTTCCGGTAATCTCCTGGTACTCCGGTAAAATCCCGATTTCACCCGGAACTATTCCGATGTCCAAATATAGGCTTCCAATATATCGATCTTTATGTCTCGACCATTTCGAGACTCCTCGTCATGTCCGTGATCATATCCGGGACTCGGAACTACCTTCGGTACATCAAAACACATAAACTCATAAAACCGATCGTCGCCGAATGTTAAGCGTGCGGACCCTACGGGTTCGAGAACTATGTAGACATGACCGAGACACGTCTCCGGTCAATAACCAATAGCAGAACCTGGATGCTCATATTGGTTCCTACATATTCTACGAATATCTTTATCGGTCAAACCGCATAACAACATACGTTGTTCCCTTTGTCATCGGTATGTTATTTGCCCGAGATTCGATGGTCGGTATCTCAATACCTAGTTCAATCTCGTTACCGGCAAGTCTCTTTACTCGTTCCGTAATACATCATCCCACAACTAACTCATTAGTTGCATTGCTTGCAAGGCTTATAGTGATGTGCATTACCGAGAGGGCCCAGAGACACCTCTCCGACAATCGGAGTGACATATCCTAATCTTGATCTATGCCAACTCAACAAGTACCATCGGAGACACCTGTAGAGCACCTTTATAATCACCCAGTTACGTTGTGACGTTTGGTAGCACACAAAGTGTTCCTCCGGTATTCGGGAGTTGCATAATCTCATAGTCATAGGAACATGTATAAGTCATGAATAAAGCAATAGTAATATACTAAACGATCAAATGCTAAGCTAACGGAATGGGTCAAGTCAATCACATCATTCTCTAATGATGTGATCCCGTTAATCAAATGACAACTCATGTCTATGGTTAGGAAACTTAACCATCTTTGATTCAACGAGCTAGTCAAGTAGAGGCATACTGGTGACACTTTGTTTGTCTATGTATTCACACATGTACTAAGTTTCCGGTTAATACAATTCTAGCATGAATAATAAACATTTATCATGATATAGGGAAATGTAAAGAACAACTTTATTATTGCCTCTAGGGCATATTTCCTGCAGTCTCCCACTTGCACTAGAGTCAATAATCTAGATTACATAGTAATGATTCTAACACCCATGGAGTGTTGGTGCTGATCATGTTTTGCTCGTGAGAGAGGCTTAGTCAACGGGTCTGCAACATTCAGATCCGTATGTATCTTGCAAATCTCTATGTCTCGCTCCTTGACTTGATCGCGGATGGAATTGAAGCGTCTTTTGATGTGCTTGGTTCTCTTGTGAAATCTGGATTCCTTTGCCAAGGCAATTGCACCAGTATTTTCACAAAAGATTTTCATTGGACCCGATGCACTAGGTATGACACCTAGATCGGATATGAACTCCTTCATCCAGACTCCTTCATTTGCTGCTTTCGAAGTAGCTATCTACTCCGCTTCGCACGTAGATCCCGCCACGACGCTTTGCTTAGAATTGCACCAACTGACAGCTCCATCGTTCAATATAAACACGTATCCGGTTTGTGACTTAGAGTCATCCGGATCAGCGTCAAAGCTTGCATCGACGTAACCATTTACGACGAGCTCTTTGTCACCTCCATAAATGAGAAACATATCCTTAGTCCTTTTCAGGTATTTCAGGATGTTCTTGACCGCTGTCCAGTGATCCACTCCTGGATTACTTTGGTACCTCCCTGCTGAACTAATAGCAAGGCCCACATCAGGTCTGGTACACAACATTGCATACATGATAGAGCCTATGGCTGAAGCATAGGGAACACCTTTCATTTTCTCTCTATCTTCTGCAGTGGTAGGGCATTGAGTCTGACTCAACTTCACACCTTGTAACACAGGCAAGAACCCTTTCTTTGCTTGCTCCATTTTGAACTTTTTCAAAACTTTATCAAGGTATGTGCTTTGTGAAAGTCCAATTAAGCGTCTTGATCTAACTCTATAGATCTTGATGCCCAATATATAAGCAGCTTCACCGAGGTCTTTCATTGAAAAACTCTTATTCAAGTATCCTTTTATGCTATCCAGAAATTCTATATCATTTCCAATCAACAATATGTCATCCACATATAATATTAGAAATGCTACAGAGTTCCCACTCACTTTCTTGTAAATACAGGCTTCTCCAAAAGTCTGTATAAAACCATATGCTTTGATCACACTATCAAAACATTTATTCCAACTTCGAGATGCTTGCACCAGTCCATAGATGGATCGCTGGAGCTTGCACACTTTGTTAGCATCCTTTGGGTCGATAAAACCTTCAGGTTGCATCATATACAACTCTTCTTCCAGAAATCCATTCAAGAATGCAGTCTTTACATCCATTTGCCAAATTTCATAATCATAAAATGCGGCAATTGCTAACATGATTCGGACGGACTTAAGCATCGCTACGGGTGAGAATGTCTCATCATAGTCAACTCCTTGAACTTGTCGAAAACCTTTCGCAACAAGTCGAGCTTTGTAGACAGTAACATTACCCTCAGCGCCAGTCTTCTTCTTGAAGATCCATTTATTCTCGATGGCTTGCCGATCGGGCAAGTCAACCAAAGTCCACACTTTGTTCTCATACATGGATCCCATCTCAGATTTCATGTCCTCAAGCCATTTTGCGGAATCTGGGCTCATCATCGCTTCCTCATAGTTCGTAGGTTCATCGTGGTTAAGTAACATGACCTCCAGAACAGGATTACCGTACCACTTTGGTGCGGATCTTACTCTGGTTGACCTACGAGGTTCGGTAGTAACTTGATCTGAAGTTACATGATCATCATCATTAGCTTCCTCACTAATTGGTGTAGGAGTCACATGAACAGATTTCTGTGATGAACTACTTTCCAATAAGGGAGCAGGTACAGTTACCTCATCAAGTTCTACTTTCCTCCCACTCACTTCTTTCAAGAGAAGCTCCTTCTCTAGAAAGGATCCATTCTTAGCAACGAATGTCTTGCCAAACCACAACTTTAAGAAACGACAACTTTGGTTTCTTGCCAAACCACAGTTCATAAGGCGTCGTCTCAATGGATTTAGATGGTGCCCTATTTAACGTGAATGCAGCCGTCTCTAAAGCATAACCCCAAAATGATAGCGGTAAATCAGTAAGAGACATGATAGATCGAACCATATCTAGTAAAGTACGATTACGACGTTCGGACACACCATTACGTTGTGGTGTTCCAGGTGGCGTGAGTTGCGAAACTATTCCGCATTTTTTCAAATGAAGACCAAACTCGTAACTCAAATATTCTCCTCCATGATCAGATCGTAGAAACTTTATTTTCTTGTTACGATGATTTTCCACTTCACTCTGAAATTCTTTGAACTTTTCAAATGTTTCAGACTAATGCTTCATCAAGTAGATATACCCATATTTGCTTAAATCATCTGTGAAGGTGAGAAAATAACGATACCCGCCGCGAGCCTCAACATTCATCGGACCACATACATCAGTATGTATGGTTTCCAACAAATCTGTTGCTTGCCCCATTGTTCCAGAGAACGGCGTTTTAGTCATCTTGCCCATGAGGCATGGTTCGAAAGTACAAAGTGATTCATAATCAAGTGATTCCAAAAGTCCATCAGAATGGAGTTTCTTCATGCACTTTACACCAATATGACCTAAACGGTAGTGTCACAAATAAAATGCACTATCATTATCAACTCTGCATCTTTTGGCTTCAATATTATGAATATGTGTATCACTACTATCGAGATTCAATATAAATAGACCACTCTTCAAGGGTGCATGACCATAAAAGATATTACTCATATAAATAGAACAACCATTATTCTCCGATTTAAATGAATAACTGTCTCGCATCAAACAAGATCCAGATATAATGTTCATGCTCAACGCTAGTACCAAATAACAATTATTTAGGTCTAAATCTAATCCCGAAGGTAGATGTAGAGGTAGCGTGTCAACCGCGATCACATCGACTTTGGAACCATTTCCCACGCGCATCGTCACCTCATCCTTAGCCAATCTTCGCTTAATCCATAGTCCCTGTTTTGAGTTGCAAATATTAGCAACAGAACCAGTATCAAATATCCCAGGTGCTACTGCGAGCATTAGTAAGGTACACATGAATAACATGTATATCACATATACCTTTGTTCACCTTGCCATCCTTCTTATCCGCCAAATACTTGGGCAGTTCCGCTTTCAGTGACCAGCCCCTTTGCAGTAGAAGCACTCAGTCTCAGGCTTAGGTCCAGACTTGGGCTTCTTCACTTGAGCAGCAAATTGCTTGCCGTTCTTCTTGAAGTTACCCTTCTTCCCTTTACCCTTTTTCTTGAAACTGGTGGTCTTGTTGACCATCAACACTTGATGCTGCTTCTTGATTTCTACCTCCGCAGCCTTTAGCATCGCGAAGAGCTCGGGAATTGTCTTATCCATCCCTTGCATATTATAGTTCATCACGAAGCTCTTGTAGCTTGGTGGCAGTGATTGAAGAATTCTATCAATGACACTATCATCCGGAAGATTAACTCCCAGTTTGAATCAAGTGATTGTTATACCCAGACATTTTGAGTATATGCTCACTGACAGAACTATTCTCCTCCATCTTGCAGCTATAGAACTTATTGGAGACTTCATATCTCTCAATCCGGGCATTTGCTTGAAATATTAACTTCAACTCCTGGAACATCTCATATGCTCCATGACGTTCAAAACTTCGTTGAAGTCCCGGTTCTAAGCTGTAAAGCATGGCACCCTGAACTATCGAGTAGTCATCAGCTTTGCTCTGCCAGACGTTCATAACATCTGGCGTTGCTCCTGCAGCAGGTTTGGCACCTAGCGGTGCTCCCAGGACGTAATTCTTCTGTGCAGCAATGAGGATAATCCTCAAGTTACGAACCCAGTCCGTGTAATTGCTACCATCATCTTTCAACTTTGCTTTCTCAAGGAACGCATTAAAATTCAACGGAACAACAGCACGGGCCATCTATCTACAACAACATAGACATGCGAAATACTATCAGGTACTAAGTTCATGATATATTAAAGTTCAATTAATCAAATTACTCAAGAACTCTAATCATCTAAGTGATCACGTGATCCATATCAACTAAACCATGTCCGATCATCACGTGAGATGGAGTAGTTTTCAATGGTGAACATCACTATGTTGATCATATCTACTATATGATTAACGCTCGACCTTTCGGTCTCAGTGTTCCGAGGCCATATCTGCATATGCTAGGCTCGTCAAGTTTAACCCGAGTATTCTGTGTGTGCAAAACTGGTTTGCACCCATTGGATGTGAACATAGAGCTTATCACACCCGATCATCACGTGGTGTCTCGGCACGACGAACTTTCGCAATGGTGCATACTCAGGGAGAACAACTTATACCTTGAAATTAGTGAGAGATCATCTTATAATGTAACCGTCAATCTAAGCAAAATAGGATAAAAGATAAACATCACATGCAATCAATATAAGTGATATGATATGGCCATCATCATCTTGTGCCTTTGATCTCCATCTCCAAAGCACCGTCATGATCACCATCATTACCGGCGCGACACCTTGATCTCCACCGTTGCATCATTGTCGTCTCACCAACTATTGCTTCTACGACTATCACTACTGCTTAGTAATAAAGTAAAGCAAATACATGGCGATTGCATTTCATACAATAAAGCGACAACCATATGGCTCCTGCCAGTTGCCGATAACTCTGTTACAAAACATGATCATCTCATACAATAAAATTTAGCATCATGTCTTGACCATATTGAAGGAAATATGCCCTAGAGGAAATAATAAAGTTGTTATTTATATTTCCTTATATCATGATAAATGTTTATTATTCATGCTAGAATTGTATTAACCGAAAAGTTACTGCATGTGTGAATACATAGACAAACAGAGTGTCACTAGTATGCCTCTACTTGACTAGCTCATTGAATCAAAGATGGTTAAGTTTCCTAGCCATAGACATGAGTTGTCATTTGATTAAAGGGATCACATCATTTGAGAATGATGTGATTGACTTGACCCATTCCGTTAGCTTAGCATTTGATCGTTTAGTATATTGCTATTGCTTTCTTCATGACTTATACATGTTCCTATGACTATGAGATTATGCAACTCCCTTATACCGGAGGAACACTTTGTGTGCTACCAAACATCACAACGTAATTGGGTGATTATAAAGGTGCTCTACAGGTGTCTCCGAAGGTACTTGTTGGGTTGGCATAGATCGGGATTAAGATTTGTCACTCCGATTGTTGGAGAGGTATCTCTGGGCCCTCTCGGTAATGCACATCACTATAAGCCTTGCAAGCAATGCAACTAATGAGTTAGTTGCGGGATGATGTATTACAGAACGAGTAAAGAGACTTGCCGGTAACGAGATTGAACTAGGTATTGAGATACCGACGATCGAATCTCGGGCAAGTAACATATCGATGACAAAAGGAACAACGTATGTTGTTATGCGGTTTGACCGATAAAGATCTTCGTAGAATATGTAGGAGCTAATATGAGCATCCAGGTTCCGCTATTGGTTATTGACCGGAGACGTGTCTCGGTCATGTCTACATAGTTCTCGAACCCGTAGGGTCCGCACGCTTAACATTCGGTGACGATCGGTATTATGAGTTTATGTGTTTTGATGTACCGAAGGTTGGTCGGAGTCCCGGATGAGATCAGGGACATGGTGAGGAGTCTCGAAATGTTCGAGACATAAAGATCGATATATTGGAAGGCTATATTCGGACATCGGAAAGGTTCTGAGTGGTTCGGGTATTTATTGGAGTACCGGAGAGTTATGGGAATTCCCCGGAGAGTATATGGGCCTTATTGGGCTTTTGGGCAGAGAGAGAGGGGGTGCCTAGGGCAGTCCGGGTGCCCCCAAGGCCTAGTCTGAATTGGACTAGGGGGAGGGGCGGTGCCCCCTCCTTCCTTCTCTTCTCTCTTCCCCTTCCTTCTCTCCTACTCCTACTACTTGGAAGGGGGAATCCTACTCCCGGTGGGAGTAGGACTCCCCAGGGCGCGCCATAGTAGAGGGCCGACCCTCCCCCTCGTCCACTCCTTTATATACGGGGGAGGGGGGCACCCCAGACACACAAGTTGACCAGTTGATGTTTTAGCCGTGTGCGGTGCCCCCCTCCACCATAATCCACCTCGGTCATATCGTAGCGGTGCTTAGGCGAAGCCCTGCGTCGGTAGCATCATCATCACCGTCATCACGCCGTCGTGCTGATCCTCAAAGCTCTGCTGGATCGTGAGTTCGTAGGACGTCATTGAGCTGAACGTGTGCTGAAGTCGGAGGTGTCGTGCGTTCGGTACTTGGATCGGTCAGATCATGAAGACGTACGAGTACATCAACTGCGTTCTCATAACGCTTCCGCTTATGGTCTACGAGGGTACGTGGACGACACTCTTCCCTTTCGTTGCTATGCATCACCATGATCTTGCGTATGCGTAGGACATTTTTGAAATTACTACGTTCTCCAATAGTGGCATCCGAGCCAGGTTTATGCGTAGATGTTATATGCACGAGTAGAACACAAGTGAGTTGTGGGCGATACTAGTCATACTACTTACCAGCATGGCATACTTTGATTCGGCGGTATTGTTGGATGAAAACTATAATTTTTGATTTCAGCATCACGAAATTATCACGAAACTATATCAAGAAAGTGAGTTGTGGGAGCTCTTAAGTAATATGATTAAGTGAACTTTAATTTATCATGAACTTAGTCCTGGTAGTATTAGCATATCTATGTTGTAGATCAATAGCTCGCGTTTAGCTCCCCTATTTTATTTTTGATATGTTCCTAGAGAAAACTAAGTTGAAAGATGTTAGTAGCAATTATGTGGATTGGATCCGCGATCTGAGGATTATCCTCATTGCTGCACAGAAGAATTATGTCCTTGATGCCACAACTAGGAAAATGCTAATTAGTGGCACACCTGTTTTGGCCATTAATGGTGCATTACAGGTGTGCCACTATCATCACGCCACTAGTAACTAATACTAATGGCGCACCCCTGGTGCGCCATTAGTATACCAGACAATAGTGGCGCACCATGGAGTGCGCCATTACTATGCCTCCCAGGGGGCCATATTTACCTTGTGCTCTGGGTTACTAATGGCGCACCTCTAGATAATGCGCCACTAGTGTGTTTATTGCAGTGCGCCACTAAAGTGCAGTGTGGTGCGCCACTAGTATGAATATTATGAATTTTTTATTTTATGATATTTGCACAGGTTACAAAATATATTACTGCACAGAATATAGACAGCACAACATATAAACAGCAGATTTATCGAATACAATAGAAGATTAGTCTCCGAATACAATTGATCATATTAGTCTCCGAATTCAAAAGACCGAACAAAGTTAGAACATTACAAGTCTCGAGACCGCGAGTAGCGAGTTTGTCTTCACATTACAAGTCGATATCGATCATCTAAACTACCATCACATAGAAGAGAGCTGCGGTCATCACGATTAGCATCGTCGCGATGAAACTGGTCTTCATCCGGTTCCTCCTCCGCTCCCTCCTCTCTCCCGCTAGATAGCGCGTGTATCTAGCTTCCGCCTCCACCCTAGTGGTGTACCCTTTGTAACTGTTACCGCTGAAACGGTGAACCTGTCTCCAACACTCCTCCCAGTCGTCGTAGACTCCGGGAACCTTACCCTTGTACAAGACATACGACGGCACCTCTATGCACTAGCCAAACAAAACGTTAGTAGCAATTCACAGACAATACATAAGCAATATATAAGTATGCAACAAAAGGATCAGAAGAGAAAAGCAACACATTAATAGTACGATTCATGGTCCTACTAATAAATAGCATCGATTACATATAAGTTGAACGACTGTCCAAACCAAAGAGATGTACAAGTTCATTAAAATTTAATTACAACATGAGCTAATTGATATTTCAGAACTACATAGCATCACTACTTTCGACTCGACTCAGGGACCGGAGCGTGGATGAAGCCGCCGTCTTTCGTGATGGTCATGAAATCGCGTTCGTTGTCAGCCTGCATTTGTAGCGTTGTTTCTATCTCACTGTTGGACGGTTGATATCTGAGGTAGAACTGCCCTGAGGTACGAAGGACATCTTGATGGATGATTTCTGCAAACTCCGACTGGATGCGAAAGAATTCTTGTCTGATGTCCGCGTCCTAGATTGCCGACAAGCGTGCAGCCCAATCTTTGAGATTATTTGGTAGCAGAAGGTGATTATGGTCCCGTACGATCGCCCACATGTGATGGAGGGCGTAGTAGGCATCCTTCTGACCGCCAGGCGGCTGCTTGACGCAGGGGAACGTCGTATTGTGGGTGAACACGTGCTTGCCGTACCTACGAATTGGCCTGCTGAAGGTGCCTCCAGATCTGGCGTAGCCGGGGAGAACATCATCAAGAACTTTCTTGATATTTGTGTAGTCTTCCTTCGACTGACGGTCCGAGTCGAAATACGTGGCCATGGAATATTTCGGGCTTAAGAGGATGAGTTTGCAATGTGTGTCAGTGCACAAAACATGGAATGTTAGAAAAAAAGAACGATCAAAATCTAAGAAATCATATGTTACGGGGCGGTGAGGGGATGACTTACTCGGGAAAGTAAGGCACGAGGAAGTTATCCTTACCTGGGTTTGCTAGAATGACGCCTTCGAGGTATGAACTCACGACTTGCTGGTCCCCAGCGCTGCCCAAGATCTTGGCACACATGTAGAAGGGGTCGACTATCACGATGTCCGGGGTCTTGTCTCTAATGATTGGCATCTCCATACTCAGCGAAAATAGCTGAACGAAGGTGTAGTGCAGCGGATGAAGGTTAAACATAGCGAAGATGTCATCAAACCGCGGGACGATGATACCCCCGATGGCGCTATCCACAAAGCCCTTGCCCTCTGGCACCTTGGCCACGAAAACCGGGTATGCCACATCATTCTCGGAGAGACGCCGCTTCTCCAAAGAAAGAACACTGTCATGCAGACTCCGCATAGCACCGGTTGCAGCATTGAGCAGATTAGTCGGTAGCATCGGCCTACCCGCCACATGCACCCTCCTCGAGATATCCTTAGGTGAAGGTGGCCCGTCCTGAGCACGGATCATACTCGGTGCTGGCTGGCTCGCACCCTTGTTACTCTTTCTTTTCCGTCCCTTCTTCTTCTGCTGTAATGGGATCGGGTTCAGCTCAGAGACCACCTTCTTGAGTGTGTTGGGGCTGATAATATTTCGCACCTCGGCTATCTGAGGCTCGATGAAGGCGGCAGCTGGAGGTGTCTCCTGAGAACTGAACGCCAGACGACGCCTGTTGCAATTGGGTTTCTCCGCGTTACCAGCTAGATCGCGATCGTCTTTTGCAGGGTTGGGTTCTTGAGAAGGAGGCCCCAAGAATTCGTCACCGTACCCATGTTCGTTGAAGTACTTATCAACGTTGGTAAATGTACCATCGTCGTCGTCATCGTCCGGATCCTGTGCCATATGCATGTCCGGATCCTGTGCCATATGCATGTCCGGCATGTCCGGTAGCGTTGCGGCGGTCTTGCCATGGCTTGGCGCCGGCACGACTGGTGGTGTTGTCTGTGGGGTGGTGTCCCCCGCCCCCAAACGAATCTTGCTCTTCGGCCAAAGCAGGGGCCAGCTTAAGCAGGCGCTGATGGTCATCACATCATCTTCGTCAGCCCCAGGGGGTCGAAACGGAGGTAAGAAGTCATCGCAGCCCCGCAGCACCCGAACCAGTTGAACCCTATACACGTTGGGTGGCATCGGATTACCGTGGAACAGGCGGTTGTCCGGTTGAATGATTCTGGCCTTAGCGACATCTATCAACTCGCCGTCCACGAAGTGCAGGAGACTGCATGGAACGTCGGCGGCGCCCTGCGAAAACATGTAAGGCGTCAGGGATGCCCAGTCAAAGGCAAGGAGATGAAGTCATCGGCCGAGAGGCTTAATTAGTTACCGCGATGGCGTCGAGCTCGGCTAATGTCGAGGCACCGCCAATGCCGGGCGTGCAAGTGACGGAGGGGCCGCTTGCTGCCGAGGTGCCGGCCGGCGTATTCTTCCCACACCCGGGTGCATTAAGCTGCAATGCCGGCGCCGCCGCGGGAGACACCAATGCCGCCTCCGCTGGAGACACCAATGGCGCCGCCGGTGCGTTGCGCAAGTTACTGCCCGTGAAGCTGGGAATCGGGGGCGGCCCCTGTTGGCCGCCCGCCATCCACGCCTGCAGCCCAGAAACCAAGGTAGGTATAATGGCGGTGATCGTCGCTCCCAGTTGGTCTCGCACTTGCTCTTCGACCATCTCCGGAATCCGCGCCACTTGTGCCTTGAGTTGTTGAACCTCGCGCTCCTGGCTTTCCAAGCTGGTCTTTCTCTCCTTTCACCCAGCGGTATAGTATTCCGACCATTTCGTGGAAAAGCCTTTGCCGGCCACACGACCAGCTGACGATGGCTTACTGAGCTTATCCTTGTTTTTCATTACGTTCAACGCCCTATTTAAAGGGGTGTCGAAAGGGGAGCTCTTAGACAACCCCGCGCTACTGCTTTCAGTCTCCTGCGGAAGGAATGTGAACCATTTAGAAATTTGGCTTCATTAATTAGAATGCAACCATATGGAGCTAATTACGCGGGGGTGTATTCCTTACCAGAACAAGCTCAAGCGCCTTGGTCTTCGGATCCATGGTAAGCTCCTTGGTTACCGGGTCAATCTTGTACCAGGCCCTGATATAGTTCCTGGTCTGCTTGTCACGGTATTTCTCGAAGAGGGGCAGTAGGCCTTGCTCGGCACGCTCCGCGTCCTCCTTATCCCATATAGGTTCCGCCACTCTGTAACCGCCGGGACTGAGTTTTTGGACCCCTAAGTTCAAGTCCCGCATCTCTTTCCCCCACTGACTTGATTCCACGGTTGCGCCGCTCTCGCACTTGATCTTGAACTCCAGGTAGTCAGCTTCGCTGATCGAAGGATTTTTCTCCTTGATCTTCTCATAACTATCACCTTTTTCAATCATTCTCTTCACCGCGGCTCTCCAAGTAGCCAGGGCCGTGCTCATCTTCGTGAGGGCGGCACTGTTCACTTTATTCCCTGAGAGGCATGTGTTTGCGAAGTCACCGGGGAACTTGTATTGTTCGTGCAGCTTCGTGAAGAGGAGGTTGCGCAAATTCCCTCGGTCATGATGCCTTAGGTTCTCGGTGTTGATCGAGACGGTGCTCCGGAGAATGCACCCGAGCTGTCCCGCGTACCCCTTGACTACTTCTTTGGGCGCCGTTGGATGCCCCTCGGAGGACACTTCAGTAAATTCCTCCTTGACGGTGCCGAGCACGTTCAGGCGCCGGTCCTTCCGTTGCCTCTTCGGTTGGCTGCCATCTGTGCGTGCGCTGCCATCATCAGTGGTGGCATCCTCGGAGGCACCATCAGTGGTGTCATCCCTGACGCCACTAGGGGTTGTGTAGTCAGGATTGGTGTCTTCCGCGGCATCCTCATAGCGTTGAGGTTCTTCCTCCATCTCCTGGGACAGCTCCCAGAATGCCTTGCCGCCCGAACCGCCGCCTCATCGTTGTGGGCCATGTTCGCTCTAAATAGGAAAAAAGTTTGGTCAAAAAGTTGGTTATTGTCAAGGAACAAGCTAAGGGCTGCAAATGCCCGCAAGGCTTCAAGGGTGACGACATAATGGCTCAGTGTTATTTAAGGGTTGGTTTGTGAGGAATTATCATGGTCTCATCATTTAGGGTTTGTCGACACCGAGGCATCCTAAAAGCTAAGCTTTGATCATTTAGGGTTTATCGATGCTGAGGCACCCTAGGTTCACTAATATATATGGGTATCTTCTAATAATATACCCTATCAAGTATGGCGCAATAGTTAAAAAAAATAGCCAACAATGACATGCAAGTGCTGACAGAAAAGGGAAGGAGAATTCTAAGTTGGGCCTAATCACTTGGCTCTATTGCCACCTATGGCAGTTGCATATTAGTTGTGCAAAAAAAATTAAGAGCGGGCAGTAATGAATATTATTTAATGGGATACCTCAAAAAGCTAATCTAGTATCTCCATTTAATAGTTTTCAACTCGAAAGTGCACAAAGTGCAACAAACAGATTATTTCAACCCCCCAAACAATAATGATAACATTCTTTTCCTGAACTATAAACGACTCATGGTTTCGTCTGTCCACACATGAATTCAGCATATGTGTGCATATATAACCAGACTTATGATGCATTCTACTTTCTACCTGTCCAAACTGTATTTGTCAGACTTAACTAAGTTAACTGTTATCTGCACACCCTAATCTTTTTATCTGATTAACACAAAATAGACATCTCAACACTTGCATTTGCAAATATAACACCATGAGACACTTCAACTAGGTACTTCACGAAGGACAAACACCAAGAGACAGTAAACATATCAGCCGTTGATAGAAGCTATTCAGAACTAGTCCTACTTAATTCTTGATCCTACTTAATTAAGGACAAACACCAAGAGACGGTAAACATATCACACTTCTATATGTATAACACAAGAGGCAGTTGATCCTACTTAATTAAGTACTAAGATACCCCGGCCCATGCATTAGTCGCAAGTACCCCATATGTCCTATTTTTAGCAAAGTCATGCTAAAATTCACAGAAAATTTCAGCATGACCTTTGCTGAAAATAGGACATATGGAGTACCCGAATTTGCCGGAACGGAAGTTAATCGACATTCCGGCAAACTCAAGGGCCTCTCGGGGTACCTGCAAAATCATCACGACACGATGGTCGGAGACAAAACCCAGCAATATATCTTCTTGGGTGAAGACACCAGCACCACTAGAAGGTGTCAGGACTCAAAGATGCTCCTGCAGAAAAGATGAACAAACACATGCCACATATATTACACCACATTCATGGAAACAATAATGATGGTATCTTTTCATATGGACAGCCCTTTCTTTCTCCTCTTGGCTTAAGCCCTAAACCCTAAAGCTGGTCTTGTGGCCTCATCCACTAACTAATGCAGGTCTTGCATTGCACATAGCCTTACAGCTGGTAAAAAGAGCTTTTGCATCTTTCCCTCCTGCCCCTGCACTGGGGCAATGAAAATGCCCCCATGGCCATGGGCAATGGAGTGACTTTCTGAGCCACCACCATCCTGCCCCTACATGCATCCCCTCTCTCCTTCATTGCTTGGTTTTCTTTCTTTAATCTTGTTAGTTATAAAAAGGAAAAGGGGCTCTTCTGCATCGAAGCATGGACACAAATGTTGATATTCTTAGTCAGTGTTTTTTTGTCTTTCGCCATTGATAGGCTAGTGCATGGAAGATAGAACTCCAAGTACTTGTTTTGTGTGAAAAATATATAGTCAATGTCAAAGTGTTCATAAACATGGTGTTTTCATTTAGAGAAGCATATTAGACCTTACATGATCCTTGGGAACAACTAGCTTGTTCATGGTTTGGGGTATGGCAGTAACCAGTAGCTTACCAATTCATGGTGTTTGGGGTATGGCGAAAGAACATGTCTACAACTATCAGACCATCACAAGTATCAACAGAACATGTCTACAACTATGTAACAAATCATGTCTAGTTGATCTGATGTAACAAATCTGACCATCACAAAAATCAAAAGAACATCTCTACACCATCATTCAGGCCATCACAAGCATAACAGAGCAATGGTGTTTTCTTCAGTTACCTTTGATCTGGCTGCTCGGAATCCATTGACCTTCAGATCCGCTGACCAATCCACTAACCTGCTGTTCATCAAAAGGAAAAATAAATGAGCACACGTGGTTCAGAGCAGCGAGATAACAGCGGCAGTGTCAAAATTCAGAACGATGACTGAATTTAACTGAATTCAGTTTGCCCAGGAGTAGATGGAGTTAGATGGAGCTGTATGAAGCACTGTCAAAATTCAGAATGGTGATAGAATTTTTCAGTAAAGTCAATATAACTGAATTTTCCTCACATATACAGATGAATTTTATACAACATGACCATTTTAACACTAAGAAATACTCCTGGGCACTGAACAATGTTACTTCCAGCAAGCTTACTGCAAAAATTACCCCAACAAGGAGTAATGCAAAAATTTGGAGTGAATTTTGAGTATGGAGTAAATGACAGTACTTCAGAAAATATGGAGTAATGCATAAATTTGTGCTCCAGCAAGTTTACTGCACACTCAGTTTAAAATTCAGTTTACTGTTAAATGACAGTACTCCAGCAAGGAGTATTTCAGTACTTGGATTAGCTTGGACTGACACTGATCATGCAAACATCAGCACCCATTGTTGAAAACAACAATTGGTCTTTTTCCTCCAGTAAGCAAGTATAGGCCCTGAACCCAGTTGCACTTGGTGTTATCTAGCTGAGAGAGGTTGAGGGAATGAGAAGGTGCAGCAAGAGAGAGGAGCAGCGGCAGTTCAATAGAGAGGTTGAGGGAAGGAGCAGCAGCAGTTGCGGTTCAGAGCAGCAGCAGCAGCGTGGAGGGTTGAGAGAAAAGCTTCAGTCGAGGCCAAGCAGGGTCGTGAGAGGAGAAACAGAGGAGGAGAAACAGCGAGATGGGCGGCGCGCATGCCTGAGGTGGAGGCGGGGCGAGGCAACAGCGGCGGTGGCCAACGACGGCAAGTAGCAGCAGCAGTAGAGCAGCATCGGCATGCAGGAGCAACCGCTAGAGGCAAGGCAGATTGCGTGTGTGCGTGGGCGAGTTCCGGCCATGGTGAGCGGCGGCGCGCATGGGACGACATCTACGGTGATGGATTCAAAGGGGAAACAGTGGGAGCTGGGAGAGGAGCTCACCGCGGAGCCGTAGGCGTGCTCGGGGAAGGCCGGAGTGATCGGAGCAGAGTAGTTGGGCGATGGTGCACCGGCGACCGAAGAGGAAGGAGCGCTCGATCCCGGCGATGTAGACGAGGCTGCTGCTCCTCGGCGAGGTGGCAGCGCTGCTGCTTCTCCTTGTTGGCAGGGGGTCGTCGGCGGCGGTGGAGAGCGGGCGCGGGGGGCGAGGGAGGGGGAGGGAGGGGGATCGATCTGGGCGAGGGAGGGGGATCGATCTAGCGAGAGGGAGGGGGATCGATCTGGCGAGGGAGGGTTAGCGAGGGGGGAAGGTTAGCAATGGCGCACCATCTAGAGGTGCTCCATAAAGACAGTGATAGCAATGGAGCACCCTCCCCCGGTGTGCCATTACTAACTTTTTTTTGGATTTTTAGTTGCATCTAATATTTGTTTAGAAAATGACGATCAAATTTGAAAACATTTATGAATGTGAAAAAATATCAACAACTTTGTTATTTGAAAATATTTATGAATATGAAAAAATATCATCAAATTTGTTATTTGAAAATATCATCAAATTTGTTATTTGAAAATATTTGAAAAAATATCATAAAAATTTGATAGCAATGGCACACCTCCTAGTGGTGCGCCATAAGTACCTTGATAGCAATGGCGTACCTACGCCTGGTGCGCCATTACTATCTTTTTTTTTTGGATTTTTAGTTGCATCTAATATTTTTTTTTAGAAAATGACTATCAAATTTGAAAACATTTATGAATGTGAAAAAAATATCAAGAAATTTGTTATTTGAAAACATTTATGAATGTGAAAAAATATCATCAAATTTGTTATTCGAAAATATTTATGAATATGAAAAAATATCATCAAATTTGTTATTTGAAAATATCATCAATTTTTTTTTGGATTTTTAGTTGCACTCATTTGTGAATTGGTAAAACATTTATGAATATGAAAAAATATCATCAAATTTGAAAAAATATTCATGAATTCCAAAAGTGCCCATGAAATTTAAAAATATTCATGAGTTCAAAAAATATTAACAAATTCAATACTTTTTGTGAGTTAGAAATTCAATACCAGAATAAACATAAATAAATATTCATGAGGACTAGAACAGAAGAAATGTCATTTCCATATGTCGAAATACAATCGAGAAATGAAGACTACAAATTAAATACAATCGGTCTTAGCTAGCTAGCTATCTTTTCACAGTCTTCTTGCCCTTCTTTTTTGCAAATGGAGTTCTTCTGTTGAACGGACGTCCTTTAGGTAGGGTGGTCCTGCTTCTTCTTGTGGTGTATGGCACTTCATCGTCGTCGTCATGTTCCATCTTCGGGTCGCCGTACTTGTCGAAGTCTTGCTCATTGGCGACTCCATCCATTCCGATGATCTTCCTTTTGCCTCTCCTTACGACAACACGACTGGGCTTTGACGGGTCGGTAATGAAGAAGCATTGGTCCACTTGGGAAGCCAGTACCCATGGCTCATTTTTCGCGGTGACGTTTGCGCCCGCGGTCTTGGATTTGGCTTCGGGTATAACCATGGTGGTGAAATACCGGTCTTCTTTTAGGACGCTCTTGGCCCATCTGACACGGAACATCAGGACCTTCTCTCCAGCGTAGCTCAGCTCCCAGATCTCCTCGATCCTTCCGTAGTATCTGTCCTTGTCGTTACCGGTGTAGGATTCCATCGTTACCCCGGAGTTCTGATAACCATCGCTCTTCATGTCCTTTCCCTCGGTGTAGAATGTGTAGCCGTTGATATCGTACGCCTCATAGGTCATCAAGTTGTGCTCGGCGCCCTGTGACAAGGCGAATATGAGTTTTTCTTCTGCGGAAGAATCCTCATGTAAAGGGTACGACAGAAGCTTCTCCTTGAACCAACGTGAAACATGAGTTGTGCTGTTTGATTATATCTCCGTCCGTCCTCTATTGGCCTCGGTCATTGTACGTCTTCTCAATAAAGGTTTTGTGCTCTACCACCCAAGGATCGACCATGTCTATGTGTTGTAGCGCGACTAGGTTTCTCTTTCAAAGTCGGCGAGTCGACCCTCGAAGTCGACATGCATTTCGCGGCAACCATCACGGTGACCCCATCCAGTGAGCCTGCCGAGGTGCCTGTTGACGGGCAGACCAACGGGGTTCTCGATGCCTAGATAATTCGTGCAGTAGGAGATGCACTCTTCGGTCAGAAAGCCCCTGGCTATGCTTCCCTCTGGACGTGACATGTTGCGAACGTATCTTTGGATGACACCATTCATCCTTTCGAACGGCATCATGATGTGCAGGGACGTCAGCCCGAGTTGGATGATATCCTCCACGATATGGACCAGCAGATGCACCATAACATCGAAGAATGCGGGCGGGAAGTACATCTCAAGCTCGCATAGTATCACCATGATCTCTTCCTGTAGCCTTCTGAATTGCCTCACGCCAACCTTCTTCCGAGAGATGATGTCGAAAAAGTTGCATAGGCCAAATAGCGTTTCACGGACATGCGCGTCCATGATCCCACAGATTGCAACTGGAAGTATCTGCGTCATCAGCACGTGACAGTCGTGAGACTTCATCCCGCTGAACTTCTGCTTCGCTGAGTCTAGGTATCTGCTTATCTTCCCCGCGTAACCGTAAGGAAGTTTTACTCCTACGTGGCAGGTGAAAAACTGCTCGATCTCCTCCTGACTTAGAGTGAAGCACGCGGGAGGGTAGTCATTTCCGATCTTCCTGGCCTTTTTGCCTTTGCGATGACTTTCCGTGTCCTGCTTCGCCTCATCATCATCACCATTAGCGTGAAGCTCCTCCCTGATGCCCATTGATTTCCAGTCTGCCCTTGCTTTCGGCCCATCTTTGGTCCTCTCTGGCATGTTGAGCAGGGTACCAAGCAGACTCTCGCACACGTTCTTCGTGATATGCATGACATCAAGGCTGTGAGGCACACGGAGGATCTTCTAGTACAACAAGTCCCAGAAAACAGACCTCGTTTTCCATACCTTCAGCAGTGGCTCTGGCGCCTTTCGCTTCTTTCCCAGCTCTGGCGCCTTTTGCTTCTTTCCCGGCAGTGGGCAATCTTTCCAATTTTTCAACAGCTCGTCTATTTCCTCGCCGCTCCTCGTACGCGGGCGTCTTCGGGGTTCGGTTTCACCATCGAACAGATCCTTGCGTTTTCTGCATGAGTCATCGTCGCGAAGCCACCTTCGATGTCCCATGAACACGGTTTTCGAAGACCCGGGATCTCTATCTAGCTGGCGATACATTGTGTCATCCATGCACCTGACGCATCCAGAAAATCCGTGGACCACCTGCCCCGCCACATATCCGTAACCGAGATAATCGTGCACCGTCGTGAGCAGTGCGGCTCTCATAGGGAAATATTCTTTCTCAGCGGCGTCCCACGTAATTGCTGGCATTTTCCACAGCGTGTCTAGCTCCTCTTTCTGCAGCCCCAGATACAGATTGATGTCGTTCCCTGGTTGTTTCGGCCCTTCAATTAGCATACTCATGTGAATGTACTTCCTCTTCATGCACAACCAGGGGGAAGGTTGTACATCCACACAAACACAGGCCAGGTGCTATGTGTGCTTCTCTGGCTGCCAAACGGATTGACTCCATCGGTGCTCGCGCCCAGCACGATGTTCCTTGGATCGTCCCCAAATTCTGGGTGTTCGAAGTTCAACGCTTGCCACTGGCTCGCATCCTTAGGGTGACTCAGCATCTTGTCTTTTTTATTTATCTCCGGATCATTTCCGTCATCTTCTCGCTTCTTCTCCTCCCTATACGCATGCCAACACAGGATCTTTGCTAGCTTAGGGTCCGCGAAATACCGCTGCAGACGAGGAGTGATCGGAAAGTACCACACCACTTTTCGAGGAGCTTTCTTCCTCTTCTTGTATCGAGTGATGGCGCACACCGGACATATGGTAGACTCCGTGTGCTCGTCCCGATAAATGATGCAATTGTTCATGCACACATGGTATTTCACATGAGGTAAATCCAGAGGACACACGATTTTCTTCGCCTCCTCGAATTTGGTCGGGCACTTGTTCCCCTTGGGAAGACGTTCGTGCCAGAATGACATGTTCTCGTCGAAGCATGCGTCGGTCATTTTGTGTTTTACCTTCATCTCCAGAGCCATGAGCGTTACTTTTAGGCGGGTATCCTCGGGCCTGCATCCTTCATACAATGGAGTAACCGCGTCTATCTCCAGTTGATCCAGCTTGGCTTTCTCTCGGGCGGCAGCTCTTGCGTTATCCGTCTCCTTGAGAAGTAGCTCTTGAATTTGAGGGTCCTGCACCCAGCCCATCGATGGTCCATCATCGTCTGCTCCGGCATCTTCATCTTCATGATCATGCCCTTCGTCTGCTCCGGCATCTTCCTCATCATCATGTCCGGCATCTTCTACATGATGACTGTGTACTGCATCTACTTCGTGATCATGTCCTGGAGATTCTTCGTCTTCTCGCCTGCCCTCGCTGCGGTTGTTTTCCTGCCCTTCCTCATTTCTTGCCCGGCCCCCATGGTCGTAACCATCTTCATCACCTTGCCACCGATAGCCATCCATGAAACCACGCAAGAGCAGGTGGTCCCGCACCTGTACGGAATCCGGGTCCATAAGGCTCCTCAGCTTGCATCTTCGACATGGACATCTTATCTCCGTCTCGTTCTTTTGAAGCATCTCGGCCTTCGCGGAGCTCAAAAACCTATTCACGATGCCTTCGGTCATCGTGCGGACCATGGTCGCCTACGGGGTACAGCAAAATGATATTTTAGAACCAAGAAAAAATTTGGCATGACTTTGCCTAAAAATAGGACCAAAAAGAATGCATAGTGCCAAATTCTCGCCGAAACGGAAATGAATCAACATTCCGGCAAAATATTGGCAACTATCGCATTTCAAATACCGGTACCTGCAAACACAAACATATGCAACACCACAAACATACGTAGATCTAGGCCATAAAAAGTGCATGTGCACGTTGTTGGAGGGAGAAAAAAGTAGATCTACAACATAAAGAAGCTTTCCCCTTACTTACCTATCAAAAAAAGGAAATTTAACCACTTAATTTGGGTGAATCTATGGTGCAAATGAGGTGAGGAGGAGGAGGCAGCCGAGGCAAGCTTGGAGGAGGAGGTGGAGAGAATGAAGTGGGGAAGGTGAGTGTGGTAGGTGGCTGTCCAAAATATCTAGCTGCTCTCAGGTTACCAATGGCGCACCACCTAACAATGCGCCATTAGTAACCCTGGTTACTAATGGCGCACCTGTTACGTGGTGCGCCATTATTAGTTTTGCAAAAAAAATTGTTAGTAGTGGCGCACCGTGGCTGTGGTTCGCCATTACTAGTTTGAACTAGTAATGGCGCACTGTACCCTGGTGCGCCATTACTAGTTTTGAAAAAAAAGTAAAAAAAATGTTAGTAGTGGCGCACAGAGTGTGTGGTGCGCCATTACTAGTTAAAACTAGTAATGGCGCACTGTGCCTTGGTGCGCCATTAATAGTTTTGGAAAAAAATTGTTAGTAATGGCGCACCTTATGTGTGGTGCGCCATTAGTGATGAGGACACTAATGGCACACCTGTATCTGGTGCGCCACAACTATATAGTAGTGGCGCACGACATACATGGTGCGCCATTAATGTCCATATTAGCTATAGCCCTTTTCCTAGTAGTGTGCACCGCTAGGTGACAGACCGGTTGCAGGAGCAGATACAGACGTTATGAACGTTTGGCAAGGTCGATATGATGACTACTTGATAGTTTAGTGCACCATGCTTTACGGCTTAGAATCGGTGCTTCAAAGATGTTTTGAACGCCACAGAGCATATGAGATGTTCCAAGAGTTGAAATTAGTATTTCAGACTCATGCCCACGTCGAAAGGTATGAGACCTTTGACAAGTGCTTTGCCTACAAGATGGAGGAGAATAGCTCAGCTAGTGAGCATGTGCTCAGAATGTCTGAGTACTACAATCACTTGAATCAAGTGGGATTTAATCTTCCAGATAAGATAGTGATTGTTAGAGTTCTCTAGTCAAAATCACCAAGTTACTAGAACTTCGTGATGAACTATAATATGCAAGGGATAACGGAAACGATTCCCAAGCTCTTCGTGATGCTGAAATCGATGAAGGTAGAAATCAAGAAAAGAATCAAGTGTTGATGGTTGAAAAGACCACTAGTTTCAAGAAAAGGGCAAAGGGAAGAAGGGGAACTTCAAAAGGAACGGCAAGCAAGTTGCTGCTCAAGTGAAGAAGCCCAAGTCTGGACCTAAGCCTGAGACTAAGTGCTTCTACTGCAAAGGGACTGGTCACTGGAAGCGGAACTGCCCCAAGTATTTGGCGGATAAGAAGGATGGCAAAGTGAACAAAGGTATATTTGATATACTTCTTATTGATGTGTACTTTACTAGTGTTTATAGCAACCCCTCAGTATTTGATACTAGTTTAGTTGCTAAGATTAGTAACTCGAAACTGGAGTTGCAGAATGAACAGAGACTAGTTAAGGGTGAAGTGACGATGTGTGTTGGAAGTGGTTCCAAGATTGATATGATCATCATCACACACTCCCTATACTTTCGGGATTAGTGTTGAACCTAAATAAATGCTATTTGGTGTTTGCGTTGAGCATGAATATGATTTGATCATATTTGTTGCAATACGGTTATTCATTTAAAATCAGAGAATAATTGTTGTTCTGTTTACATGAATAAAACCTTCGATGGTCATACACCCAATGAAAATAGTTTGTTGGATGTTGATCGTAGTGATACACATATTCATAATATCAAAGCCAAAAGATGCAAAGTTAATAATGATAGTGCAACTTATTTGTGGCATTGCCGTTTAGGTCATATTGGTGTAAAGCGCATGAAGAAACTCTATGCTGATGGGCTTCTGGAATCACTTGATGCTTGCGAACCATGCCTCATGGGCAAGATGACTAAGACTCCGTTCTCCGGAACAATGGAGCAAGCAACTGACTTATTGGAAATAATACATACTGATGTATGCGGTCCGATGAGTGTTGAGGCTCGCGGCAGGTATCGTTATTTTCTGACCTTCACAGATGATTTGAGCAGATATGGGTATATCTACTTGACGAAACATAAGTCTAAAACATTTGAAAAGTTCAAAGAATTTCAGAGTGAAGTGGAAAAGCATCGTAACAAGAAAATAAAGTTTCTACGATCTGATCGCAGAGACGAATATTTGAGTTACGAGTTTGGTCTTCAATTAAAACAATGTGGAATAGTTTCACAAATTCATGCCACCTGGAACACCACAGCATAATGGTGTGTCCGAACGTCACAACCGTACTTTATTGGATATAGTGCAATCTATGATGTCTCTTACCGATTTACCACTATCGTTTTGGGGTTATGCATTAGAGACAACTGCATTCACGTTAAATAGGGCACCATCTAAATCCGTTGAGACGACACCATATGAACTGTGGTTTGGCAAGAAACCTAAGTTGTTGTTTCTTAAAGTTTGGGGTTGCGATGCTTATGTGAAATAGTTTCAACCTGATAAGCTCGAACCCAAATCGAAGAAATGCGTCTTCATAGGATACCCAAAGGAAACTGTTGGGTACACCTTCTCTCACAGATCCGAAGGCAAGATATTCGTTGCTAAGAATGGATCCTTTCTAGAGAAGAAGTTTCTCTCGAAAGAAGTGAGTGGGAGGAACGTAGAACTTGATAAGGTAATTGTACCTTCTCCCAAATTGGAAAGTAGTTCATCACAGAAATCAGTTCCAGTGATGCCTACACCAATTAGTGAGGAAGTTAATGATGATGATCATGAAACTTCAGATCAAGTTACTACCAAACCTCGTAGGTCAAACAGAATATGTTCCGCACCAGAATGGTATGGTAATCCTATTCTAGGAGTCATGTTACTAGACCATGACGAACCTACGAACTATGAGGAAGCGACGATGAGCCCAGATTCCGCGAAATGGCTTGAGGCCATGAAATCTGAGATGGGATCCATGTATGAGAACAAAGTATGATCGGCTAGACATAGAAAATAAATGGGTCTTCAAGAGGAAGACAGACGCTGATAGTAGTGTTACTATCTACAAAGCTAGACTTATCGAAAAAGGCTTTTGACAAAGTTCAAGGTGTTGACTACGATGAGATTTTCTCACTCGTAGCGATGCTTAAGTCTGTCCGAATCATGTTAGCAAATTGCCACAGTTTATGAAATCTGGCAAATGGATGTCAAAAACACATTCCTTAATGGAATTCTTAAAGAAGAGTTGTATATGATGCAACCAGAAGGTTTTGTCGATCCTAAAGGTGCTAACAAAATGTGCAAGCTCCAGCAATCCATCTATGGACTGGTGCAAGCATCTCGGAGTTGGAATATATGCGTTGATGAGTTGATCAAAGCATATAGTTTTATACAGACTTGCGGTGAAGCCTGTATTTACAAGAAAGTGAGTGGGAGCACTACAACATTTCTGATAAATATATGTGAATGGCATATTGTTGGTCGGAAATAATGTAGAATTTCTGGAAAGCACAAAGGAGTATTTGAAAGGAGTTTATCAAAGAAAGACCTCGGTGAAGCTGCTTACATATTGAGCATCAAGATCTATAGAGATAGATCAAGACGCTTGATAAGTTTTTTCAATGAGTACATACCTTTACAAGATTTTGAAGTAGTTCAAAATGGAACAGTCAAAGAAATAGTTCTTGCCTGTGTTACAAGGTGTGAAATTGAGTAAGACTCAAAGCCCGACCACGGCAGAAGATAGAAAGAGAATGAAAGTCATTCCCTATGTCTCAGCCATAGGTTCTATAAAGTATGCCATGCTATGTACCAGATCTATTGTATACCCTACACTGAGTTTGGCAAGGGAGTACAATAGTGATCTAGGAGTAGATCACTGAACAACGGTCAAAATTATCCATAGTGGAATAAGGATATGTTTCTCGATTATGGAGGTGACAAAAGGTTCATGGTAAAGGGTTACATCGATGCAAGTTTTGACACTGATCCAGATGACTCTAAGTCTCAATCTGGATACATATTGAAAGTGGGAGCAATTAGCTAAAGTAGCTCCGTGCAGAGCATTGTAGACATACAAATTTGCAAAATACATATGGATCTGAATTTGGCAGACCCATTGACTAAACTTCTCTCACAAGCAAAACATGATCACACCTTAGTACTCTTTGAGTGTTAATCACATGGCGATGTGAACTAGATTACTGACTCTAGTAAACCCTTTGAGTGTTTGCCACATGGCGATGTGAACTATGGATATTAATCACATGGTGATGTGAACTATTGGTGTTAAATCACATGGCGATTGGAAGCATATATTTCGATGTCCAAATATATGCTTCCAATATATTTATCTTTATTTCTTGACCATTTTGAGACTCCTCGTCATGTCTGTGATCATATCCGGGACTCCGAACTACCTTCGGTACATCAAAACACATAAACTCATAATACCGATCGTCACCGAATGTTAACCGTGCGGATCCTACGGGTTCGAGAACTATGTAGACATGACCGAGACACGTCTCCGGTCAATAACCAATAGCGGAACCTGGATGCTCATATTGGTTCCTACATATTCTACGAAGATCTTTATCGGTCAAACTGCATAACAACATACGTTGTTCCCTTTGTTATCGGTATGTTACTTGCCCGAGATTCGATCGTCGGTATCTCAATACCTAGTTCAATCTCGTTACCAGCAAGTCTCTTTACTCGTTCGGTAATACATCATCCCGCAACTAACTCATTAGTTGCATTACTTGCAAGGCTTATAGTGATGTGCATTACCGAGAGGGCCCAGAGATACCTCTCCGACAATCGGAGTGACAAATCCTAATCTTGATCTATGCCAACTCAACAAGTACCATCGGAGACACCTGTAGAGCACCTTTATAATCACCCAGTTACATTGTGACGTTTGGTAGCACCCAAAGTGTTCCTCCGGCATTCGGGAGTTGCATAATCTCATAGTCATAGGAACATGTATAAGTCATGAAGAAAGCAATAGCAATATACTAAACGATCAAATGCTAAGCTAATGGAATGGGTCAAGTCAATCACATCATTCTCTAATGATGTGATCCCGGTAATCAAATGGCAACTCATGTCTATGGTTAGGAAACTTAACCATCTTTGGTTCAACGAGCTAGCCAAGTAGAGGCATACTAGTGACACTTTGTTTGTCTATGTATTCACACATGTACTAAGTTTCCGGTTAATACAATTCTAGCATGAATAATAAACATTTATCATGATATAGGGAAATATAAATAACAACTTTATTATTGCCTCCAGGGCATATTTCCTTCAGAGGGCGCGCTGGTAGGCAACATACTCGTGGAGCAGGCGGGTGGCGGCGCCGGTGTCGGTGAGGCCGCGGAGGGCGGCGAGGGAGGCTGGGTCGCCGAAGTCCAGGGATAGGGCGGCGTCGGCGGACGCGTCAGCGGCCGCGGATGAGTCCGGGCGAGGGGAGCGCGGGGTGGGCGCGGCGGACAACACAACCATGGCTGCCAGGGGGCAGGGTGGATCTCAGTGAGTTCAGATGTGCGGGAAGGGAGAGGAAAGAGAAGGGAGAAAGGAGAAGCAGGATGTCAGGGCAGCAGCTTGGAACTCCGGCGGTCGCCGGCGTCATCCAGAGGCGGCGGGGTCGCGCGCGGTGCTCCGGAGGGAGGCGGCTGCCAGGGGAGGTTCGGGAGGAGCTCCTCTGTCTCAACCCAGCGTGACGAGGGAGACTCACCCGCAGGTCAAAACCGCCCATTGACCATTGCCACGTCAGCAATCAGTCAAGTCAAACCACCCAGGGACTGATTTTGTCCGGTATGAGATTGTTCAGGGGGTAAAAAGAACCGAAATAAAGATCAGGGGTTTATGTGAACCACCAACTTTGTTCAGGGTAGTAAAATGGACTTTTTTCTTAATCAAATCACATGCATGCTTTTTTTCCCACCAGCATGTTTCATTATCCGATGTTTTGAACTGACATTCGAGAGGACAGTATAAATTCAAGAAAATGCAAAAAAAAAAACCTTGGCAAACTATCTATGTTTTTGTAGGAGATCATGTGTGCAAAATTTAAGGTGATTTAGAGGAGGTTAAAGAAATTTGAATTTGAGAAATGTGCTCCAAAAGAGCTCTCAGGCTAGGGTAAACATCCCATTTGTAATCAAGTTTTTTTGGACCTACTCTAAATGAGCCAAATGTTTTTTATTAACACCTATTCAATCTATATAGTGTCGAGGTCTCACTATTTTTTGAATTAATCTTCATATTTTTACATTTCCTTTTGAAAAAATATGCTTTAATATAAAAACTATTAAAAAACACAGTTAAAATATGAAAATGGAAAACTAAGTTCAGATCCTTCTTATTCACTTTGAAATAAAGCTTTGGTGATTTTTTTTGATTTTTTTTTTTAAATTTTCAAAAACAGAAGGTAACCCTACCTCATCTACTTGAACTCTAAGAAATCTTGTAGGTGATAGCTCATATGTGTGAATGTTTTATCATGAAAATGATCATAGACCAAGTTTATGATTTTTGGTTGGTAAGATGTCACATAAGACAACATTGTGCGCAGGCTTTATATTTTTTTGTTTTTTAATTAATGGTCCTCATTTGACCTCGATCGTGCCAGCTAGGGTTTTCTCATGAAAATGACCATAGACCAAGTTTAGTATTTTTCCTCGTTAGTGTTTTCTATAAAACGACGAACGGCGAAGGTTTCATATTTTTTTGATTTTTTAAATTAGTTATGCTCAGTCAAAGCTTTCGAAACCCCGTTGACCAGCTCAAAACCCTTCTAAACCCCGCGGGGTTTCGCCTAACCCTAGCTCCGAACGTCAGCCGTCCGATCATACCCTGGCGCCAAGCGACAGCCCTCAGATGTGGTCTTCTAGAAGGAATTCGGTGGGCAGCCTACATGCAGGCTCCGGGCCATTGGATCACAAGGACGGCTCCGCATCGTTGGATCGTGGGGCGATCCACGAGAGGCGATCCTGTTGGTTGTGCTCGCCTACTCGCCCACCACTGAGTCCGCGAAAAAATCGTTGTTATTGGGCCCAAAAGGAAACCAAGCTCTGGTTGGGCCGTCGAATTACGTCGTTTTATTTGTGAACGTGCTGGCTCTGTTTTTTGTGAACGTGTTGGCTCTGTTTTTTTGCAGCGTTTGAAATTACACAACAATTGACATGGCGTAGAAAATTTTGTTCTTCTTGTTCTATACAAATGCAAAATGACCAAATTTATAAGGGCCAAATTTATTTTTATCATGCAAAATTATTCAAAAATGGGTCATTTTGCATTTGTATAATGGCCACAAGCCCTCTATCTTTTTTTTATCAGGCAAAATGACCAAATTTATAAGGACCAAAATTATTTTTATCATGCAAAATGGCCACAAGCCCTTCAAAAATTATTTCTTTTTGTTCATATAATATATATGACCACGGATTCCCACGCATGCAATTAGCTTCTTTTTCTTCTTCTTTTCAAACCACCGTTTCCCACGCGTGTACACTCCTGATGCTGCGGTGGGTTTGAAAACGGGCTACTTCACATTTGACTCCATTATTGCCACTACCAAATAACACGTAGCACTACGGCTATTTGAGCCACCCTCTGCCTCTGCCATCCCTCATCCATCTCCCATCCTCTGCCATCTGCCCTTCTTGCTCTTCGACCCAGCCATGCAGTACACCGGACCAACCTACCGCTTCCCGCCCACCGTGCCGGAGAGGCTCTACCCTACCGGCATGTACGTTGATCGCACACTACGTGTGTGGACGATATCAAGGTTGAGGACTGCAAGGAACTTCACCAAGTTCTTCCTCGCGCCTGGCTACCACCACCTCCCGCGGAGACCTCCAACGATGTTCCGCATCGAGGAGGTCATCCAAAACCGGGTGGTGGTTGCTCTCCTTGCCCACTTCACCAACACATTCGACGCCTTCTACCTCCTCGGCTGGGTGTTTTGGTGTGGCTCCGAGTTCATCGCTTTCACCACCCACAACAGGTTCACGGAGTACACCAACAATTTCCCCACCGCGATGCGCATGCACACTCTTCCGTACCCCATCGACAACGCCCCGGATGAGCAGTGAAAAGGGTGCCCGTAGGAGGAGCGAGGTGGAGAAGGCGGCGGCTAGGGTTCTAAACCCTCTATCTTTTTTTAATCTATGTTAGTTAAGTTGTAATTGAACTATGTTGGAGTTGCTATGGGCTTGTTGGCCCTTTTCTTAAGTTCTATTATTAAGTTTTCTATCTATTCTATTATTAAGTTCTTCCTAGTTTGAACAATGTGATCGTGCTATGGGCTTGTTGGCCCTATCTACATATTGGGACTACATATTTGTTGATTGTTTTCTTAGAGAGCTCGGTTTATTACACTAGTAGAAAACAGGGCTTTGGTCACAGCTCAATATACACATGAGTCCCGGTTGCATTACGAACCGGGACTAATCTGAGCATTAGTCCCGGTTCGAGTGGCTAAAGGCATTAGTCCCGGTTCAAATGGGACCTTTAGTCCCAGTTTGAGACACGAACCGGGACTAGAGGGCATCACACCCTTTAGTCCCGGTTTGAGATACGAACCGGGGCTAAATGGTGCGATGCCCTTTAGTCCTGGTTCGTGTCTCAAACCGGGACTAAAGAGCCCATTTCTCAAACTCTACCCCCCTGTATCGCCATTTTAGTTTTGAAAAAAACAAAAGAAAATGATAAAAACTTCAAAAAATAAAATCCTTCGAGATGTAGTTATATTACTACATTTACTAGTTAGGAAAATTAAAAAACTTAAATTTGGACATGTTTTGCAAAAAAGTGTTATGAAAAAGTAAAAAAGCTATAACTTTTGCATACGATGTCGGAAAAAAAGTATAATATATCAAAATATTCAGCACAAAAATCCACATCCGATTTTGACTGCCTACGGCCTGTTTGCAATTTTTTAGAATCCTGAAATTCTAAAAGGAAAAAAAGTTATGCTCAAATTTTAGTTTTTTTTTGAATTTTAGTTAAGTCTGGTCAAACTATGGTCAAACTACTTATTCAAGAAGTATTAGTGTTACTAAATAATTATTCAAGAATATAGTGTTACTAAATAATTATTTCAGTTTTTTTGAATTTTGGTCAAATCTGGTCAAACTATGGTCAAACTACTTATTCAAGAAATATTAGTTTTACTACATAATTATTGTTTTTTAGAATAATAGTTTCAAATTCAAACAGTGAAATGGGTGACTTCATGCTCAAGCTAAACTCCTGAGGGTTAAAAGGATTGACATCTTACTATTGTCAGGAAAACAACAAGTGCGGACTTGGAAACGAGGGGGAATAGAACCCGAAAGTTAAACGTGCTCAGGCTTGAGTAGTGAGAGGATGGGTGACCGGCCGGGAAGTTAGATGATTTGGAATGATGAGGGTGATTAGAGATTAGAGGTTAGATTGAGCAGTGATGAGGGGTGGGTGATTAGAGATTAAATTGTAAAATAATTCAGAAATTTGAAAATCGGGAATTTTTTTAATAAAAATTTAGAAAAAAATTCATAAAATTACCTTTAGTCCCAACCGGGACTAAAGGTGGAGCTCTAGCCAGCGGCCACGTGGAGGGACTTTAGTCCCGGTTTGTATAAGAACCGAGACTAAAGGGGGGGCCTTTAGTACCGACCCGTTAGTCCCGGTTCCAGAATTGGGACTAAAGGCCCTATTGAACCGGGACAAATGGCTCATTTTCTACTAGTGTTAGTAGGGCTCCCTTGTTAGTAACCACCTAGTGCATGCAAGCAAGCTTTGTTAGTACGGATGATTGAGTAGAGCTAAGCAAGGGAGTGGCTCTTTTTTTTACACAAGCTTTTTTAGGCAAGCTTTGTTAGTAGGGATGAATATGTAGCCACCTAGCTAGAAGAGAGGAACCAGCAGTAGTGACCATCGTTGCATCCGTGGCGGCTGGTGTGCAAGAAAGCTGCTCGGTCAGTGCATCGTGGCGGACGCATCGGCGCATGCAGGCTCGGTCGGCGCATCGTGGCACCGGCGCATGCAGGCTCGATCGACGCATGCAGGCTCGGTCGGCGCATCGTGGCACCGGCGCATGCATAGCAAGCTTCTGTCCTGGCGGCACGCGCAGACCCTTTGATGGAAGGGACGGCCCAACAAAACCACGGCCCAACGGTCGAGTGCTAGCTTCCTCTGTAAAGAAATATAAAATCATTTAGATCACTATATTATTCATGCTATTCATCGCTCTCTATGAAAAAATGTCGATTAATCGCACAAAGCGAGTGACTAGGCCTACTCATTTAGCACTTGGGCGCTGTAACGACCGGAGCGTTTCTTCCTGATAGTTTTGAGGGTTTTTTTCTAGATTACTAGTTGCCTGTTAGATTTTTCATTTGGATCAAATACTATTTTTTTAAATGTGAGCATTTTTTACTTGAGAAAAATTTATTAAAATAATAATCATTGTTTAAAAAAAAACACAAACATTTATTGAACGTTTTGTGCCTGCGCCTACTCCATGGTCATGCCGGCATGCATAGGCGCTGGTCCATCGTGGTGTCATCATCAGAGCCCGTCTCCATCGTAGTGTCATCGTCGGAGACCTCGAGCGATCGAGCTAGCCGGCATGAGCATGGCGCGGTGGCTTTGCTAGGTGGCTGCAAGGTCGGCTATATCGTGTTACTGCTCCGACGACAGGCTTTCCCACATAGCTTAAGAGCTTGCAGACATGGTGGATGTGGTGCAAGGAAGGACGATGAGGAGCGGATGTGTTGTGCTATGGACTTCAGGTCGGGTGTGGCCGCCTTTAAATAGAGGATTCCAGTGAGGCCAAACATTCGGGTGCGTCAATGCGCGGTGCCGGAGTTGGTTTCTCGGCCGGTGAGCCTACTTAATGGTGGCATACGGACAAGCGGTCATTGAACGAGTGCCGTAGACATCCGTCCCGCCCCATACAGTAGACGTCTCTTCGGCATTGAACAGGCGTGGACACTGGGGATGCGGCGTGGGCGGCACTCTCGGCCGGCGCACCGCTTCAATGCCGGCGCTAGTGAAAGGTCACGTCCGCTCAAGGCCGACGCCATTGCAGAGCGGCCGCTCTACAGCGGCATGAATGCGGGCAGCTAGCGCCGGGCGGGAAGGCACGCGGCGAGGGGGGGGGGGGGTTAGGTAGGCCAGGGTAGTTAGGATAGGGCGTGGCAGCGGTCCGAACGCCCGCAAAGCTCCTCCCCCCTCCCCACTTTGTCTCTAGTTTACGGAAAAGCGTGTTCGGATCCGCTTGCGGAGCGATACAGGACCACGTTGGATGGCAAAACACGTCCGGACCACGCGATCCGAACGGTTTCGGGGGGTTTAAGAGTTAGCGTTGGAGGTGCCCTTGCATAGTTTTTCATATGTGATCCCTCTCTCTAAATGGAACAACCTGTATGCCTATAGCCTTTATTGTAGTTGCCAATCTACCGCCCAACAGATATACAAATGAACAAATATACGATCATGCAATGATGTAAACAAGTTGAGGCATGCAATAGACAATTTGCAGGCTTCCGATAGGTTACGATAGGTTAAGGAGGCGTCTGGTTACTCGCATTCACTTGCATGAGATTTGTGTATGAACTCAGCATGACCTCGCTCAGCCTGGTCAAGTCAATGACACAATCAAACGCTGGGAAAACTAAGAGCTTGTATGAAAGTAGGTGGGGGTTGATAGATTTTTTTTCTGCAGGGTAAAGGGAGTTTTTATTGCAATGTAATAGTATTACAATCAAGAGACCACCAATTCTCAATACAAGATGGAACCAAGTTTGACCACACAGTTGTAGTTCTCTCGGGGTGGCCATATTTGGCCAACTCATCTGCAACTCTATTCTGACTATGATTAATTTTCCGAGGTAAAAACCCCGTACTACTCATTAACTCCTTGATCTCTAGAACTAACTGGCCCATAAGCTGATTTTACCAGGCCATTGTTTGACAAAACTGAATGTGCTTCAGAAAAATCCGATTAAACGACCACCGGTAGCGATGTATGTTGGATAGTCAAAGCCATACCTTGCATGAGGGCATGGATCTCCGCCTCGAGTGGGTCGTTGTAGTGAAGATATATCGAACGGAACATACAAGATTTTGCCAGTGGCATCTCTGAGCACCATACCAGCAGCAACTGAACCATCGGAGTCCTGGAAGGAACCATCAACGAAGAGGGCAACGGTGCCCGGCCAAGATAATTCCTCTTTTCAGCAAATCAAGGCCGTATAGATTTGCATGTGCTGCGTTTGATTGTGGCGGCGTGGTGTATGTGGTGTGAGAGAGCCATGCAAGTAACAAAGAATCTTTCCCATCTCGTGTTGTGCGTGCCTGCATAAGGAGAAACGGCCGATTTGGGCATTCCTCTTAGCCAGTTTTGAGGCGCTTTATGCATCGTGTTTGCCAAAACTTAGAGCTGTAGATTACCAAACAACTGAAAAGATGAAAGATTTTTTTCTACCAACTTTCATACAAGCCCACTCAGAAGTATATTTTACCAAGCAACCAAACGCATCATAAGTTATTCATACGTTCCATCTCGTTAGATCAATTCACGAAAAACTTTCTTATATTATAGGACGAAGGAGTAGTATGCTTTCCCTCCGTCCTTTTCCTGTCAAGACAGGGATGAACGAACGGCCACTCCACTCCACTACTACTGCACTGTCTTCACCGGCCGGAACTCTCGAGACCAATGATGTGGTCACTAGCTAGCGAAAGATGCTCTGCGCCGCAGCAAACTGTTCTGGCCGCAGGTATGAAAAAAGGGGTCCTGCAGAGTAATTGAGAGAGTCAAGAAGAAGAAGAGGTAATTAACTAACTAATCTCGTCTCTTGGTTTGGATGTGCGGCTCATGGGTTAGCGAATCTCCTCTTCCATCGATCAATCCACAGGAGAGTAAGGAGCACCCGATTTTTTGTCGAAAGAGACCACCTGAGCGAACGAATTAACAAAAAGGACCACATGCAGATGAATTTGACAAAAAAGACCGCGTGGGCCATGGCGGCAGGTGCGGCAGGCGACACGTGACACCTGCCGCCACGCCAGGAGGCGGCGGGCCCTGCTGCCACGGCTGGATGCGGCCGCGCGGGGTATAACGTATTTACCACAGTTCCTCTCGCCGGGACGGAACGAGGCGGGCCTGGTGGGCCAAGCCGCCACAAGAAGAGGCGGCATGCGCTGCTCCTGCTGGGCCGCAGGCCGACAGATTCTGCTGCTCGCGGGCCCAGCCGGTGGACCACGCCGCCACTACGCGAGGTGGCATCTCTGCTACACGCGCGACAACGCACGCTGACGGCGCTGATTCCCAGGCGCGACAGCGACGCTGACGGCGGTGATTCCCACGCGCGGCAATATGTACGCTGATGCCCTAGTTTTGGTTCTTTCGCCCGGGAATCAGTCCTACTTTTGCTACTTTTGCCTCAGCGGATGCGACGGCACTGCGAGAATCGCTCTGGCTATTGCTTGAGCGGATGCGACGGCACTGCGAGAATCGCTCTGGCTATTGCTTGAGCGGATGCGACATCATTGTGGGAATCAGTCACTCGCTGCGGGAATCCGATGTTGTGGGAACCTGTTGTGCCGACACTACAGGGATCTAAAATTTCCCGCCTAATTTCGTCCGTTCGCGCTTATTTTCTCGCCATCATTTGTCGTCTGAGCCTATAAAAGGAGACACCGAGGCTCTCGTCCAGCCATCCTCGAAATTGCCACCATGCAAAGTGTGTAACACATTCTTTTAGTCGGTATGAGTTTGCCTTGCTCGGATCAAAGCATTAGGCCGAGGAAAATGAAGAATGCAAGTTTACCTCCAGGGGTGGCAGTTCTGCGATGTTGGTGTGGCGATCTTTGCAAGGTGAAGGAGGTGACGAATTTTTCAGATTGGTTGGGCATGAAGTTTTTCATGTGCGCCAATTATGAGGAAGATCCACCCGTAGCTATTTCAGAGTACGACAAGCCTTCGGTATGCTTTAACCATGACGAATAGATATTGTTGGTATTTTGATTGATTCTTTAATAACATTCTTGTTTCTTGTTGTAGTCTCCTCCACCTCTGTGCATGTACTATCGTTGGATTGACACGGAGATGCCGGCTTGGGCAGTGACTGAGATTCGTGAAAGAAGTCACCGTGCGTGGAATAGTTTCTATGCGGAAGAGCGACGCGAGAAGGCGAAAGCTGAGGAGAAAGCAGAGCAAGAGAGAGAGTTAAAAGCATACTATGCGGAGCAACACCGTTTTTCAGGATTTACGAAAGAAAAACAGGGAAGAGGCTCGTCGCATGGAGGAGTAGGAACGACAACAAAAGGAGGCTCGTCAGGCGGAGAGACAGAGAAAGAAAGAAAGGGCTCGTCAGGCCAAGGCAGCAAAAGAAGCTGGCGATGGAAAAGGAAAATATCCACACTGGACTCAGTAGATTCCTGTGGTAGTATTTTAAATTTCACAATCATTTGTATCTTAATTTCTGCAGTTTAATGTAGCTTTATTTCAGTAGTTAAATGTAGCTTTATTTCAATAGTACGATGTATCTTATTTTCAGTTGTACGGTGTCATTATGAAAAAAAATTATAGTTTTAGAATAAATTAGTGGCATTTTCTTTCCCTCCACTAATTATCGAACATCGTGCAACAACTACAAAATGAAATTAAGATAGGACATAATGCCGTACAATAAGAGAGTACAAACTAATAATGCAAAGACATCTGAATTAAACGGTAGAACTGGAATACAACTTAAAAACTACATGAAGGCATCATCGTCATCCTCCGTTGATGCAGAACTCTTGCCCTTCGAGGATGCAGAACTCTTACCCTTGGACGATGCAGAACCCTTGCCCTTCGAGGATGCAGTACTCTTGCCCTTGGACGATGCAGAACTCTTGCCCTTTGGCGATGCAGAACCCGGAAGCAGCAACATGAAGATATCATCTTCGTCCTTGCTGTCGTCACACTACTAGGAAAAAGGCTAGCATCAGCGCGGGTTCTAGGTATATCAGTAGCGCGGGGACCGGCGCTACTAATAAGGCGCTACAGCTAACCCATAGCAGTAGCGCGTGCACACCCGTGCTACTGCTATACAAGTGTAGCAGCAGCGCGCTTTGTGGAAGCTCGCTACCGCTAATAGCTCTAGCGCGCTTTGTCGGGACGCGCTACTGCTAGTGTGGCGCTGCTGCTAACTTTTCTCCACTCGCTACTGCTTATTTTAGTAGTTTTTGTTTTTTTCTGCATATTTGTTTTGTATTTGAACCGGCTTTATACAAGAATCTTTAGCAGATACAAATGTCATCATGATACACATACAAATGGCTGCGAGACCACAAATGTAATCATAGCATATACAAAAAATAGTCTCATCATAATCATCTTCCAATACAAAGTGGTATCTCGTCATCATCTCGAAAATAGCGATACATGCAAGTCTCGAGTACTTGCAACTACAACGTCATCCATCTAAACAATGGTATACGCGAGAAGAGCTATCACTATGAGTGAGAGCGGAACTATGCAGTACATGAGGCGGCGGTTACGAGTCCTCTGTCGCGCTAGCGTGAACCTCAAGTAACTAGCTTCTCCTTCTTGTCTGCTTTTGAAGCCTTTATGGCTGGCACCCGAGACCCCATTGACTTGCGCCTGACACTCAGGCCACTCGTTGTACACCCCCGGAACCTTCCCTTTGTACACGACATAGCACCGCCATCTCGCCATCAAAAAACTAGGTACCTGTTAGAGATGCATGTTCATCAAGAGGATATGTACAATCATATTCAACAAAATATATTAGAGCAACACGAAAAAGAAATGGTTAATTAGCAACTAGATGCAACATACAGTACGCAAACTAATTAACTAGAGGTACGCAGGTCATCGTACACAAACAAACAAAGTAGCGTTACGCAAGTTCGGCAGGGACCATGGACATCACAAAGTTTCATCGCTACAGAAAGTATACAAGTTCAACCGACACATATCATCATCATCGGCATCGTAAATCACTAGAAGTTCCATCCTTCCATATCATCGAGGATGGACCCTAGCTTCTTGAACGGCATGAGGTCTTGACGTTGCATGCCTATGCGAGTTCGGACGTCAGCTCGCCATATAGGGCCGTGGTGGAACATCCCCTTCTCATCGACGACTTCTTTCATGATGATCGTCGCAATGTCCCTTTGGATGCGAAAGAAGTCATCTCTAAGTTTATAATCCGCTTCTCCATGAGATTCTAGCCACTTGTGGATATGATCATCGTTTCTGCTTGTCATGCGAAGCTTTTGGTGATCTGTGTTGAACGCAATCATGAGATGGGGGATGTAGAATCCATCCTTCTTGCTTGGTTTTGGGACATGGATGCAGAAGAAGTTAGTTTTATGCGCGAAACCCATCTTCTTGTTCCTTTGTTTCCTGATCTGCATGTGGCCACCTCTAATGCTAAAGCCTTGGAGAGCATCATCTAGAATATTCATTATGTGGGTGTAGCCCTTCTTCTCGTAGTCTCTGGAAGGGTCGAAATACACGGCGTGGGAGACTTGCGGTTAAAGAACGATAAGGACGGCGCGCCCGTTGCTGCGGGGAAAAGACACCTCAAATTATTCTCCATATGAGCGAGAAGGAATGATTGAAATGTACGAAAGGGTTGTCCGGAACTAACTTACTTTGGATGATAAGGCAGGAGGACAATTTTCTGGTCCTTATTCTGTACCATGAAGTTTTGGAGGTAGTCCCTAGCAGTTTCACGCTCAAAGTCGCTGAGACTCAAGAAAGACCCGTGCATGTAGTACGGATCCACCACACAGATTTGCGAGACTTCTTCTCTCTTCATGACGGAGCTCATATGTAGCGCAAAAAGGCGGACGATTGTAAAATCGAGCCGCCTTGTCAGAAACATCTCAAAGATATGGTCAAACAGCAGGAAGAACACCTCCGCGGGCCGTGTGTCGACGTAGCATTTCCCATCAGGCACACGAGCCGCGTATGTCGGATATCCTGGATCCTTCGAGGCTAGTAGGCTTTTCTCAGTCGACAGCACATGGTCGTGCAGTCACCTGAGATCCCCTGATAGTGCCTCCAGCGGTTTCAACGGTAGCATCGGCTCGCCCGTGAGATGGAACATGGCCGCACCTTTCACGGGTACACGCTCTTCAGAATCCATCATCTGGCTGCTATGTGCTCTGGCTTGTTTGGAGGCAGCTATCTTCCCCAATCTCTTCCTCCCCTTTTTATTGGGCACACCTTCCAGACCCTTCCTTCACCCGTGCCCCAATGTTCCTGGGCTAAGCACTGTACGACCCTCGGCTAGTTGAGCCTGTGTTGAGGTGGCATCTTCAGGCGTGTCCTGTGAGAATTTCATGAAGAAAGACTTTTTGCAATCCCTACTACGACCTTCCTGCCCGGGCAGATCATCCATATCCTCATTAGCATGCTGATAGCCCGATTCGTCATATGGTTGACTCATCATATCTATGTCACAGTCATACGCGTTTGTATTGAGGAAACCCGTTGGGTCGACCTCCGTCTCATCATCCATTCTATGTTCTACAGGACCGATTACATCAGCCAGTACTATTGCACCCCCTTCATCACGTCGTCCGCCGCTCTCACCCGGCACTACAGGAGCTGGTAATTGCATACGCGGGGTGGTGGTCTTCGCATATGGTTGTTGATGTGTGGTTATTGGTGTGCTCTCGGCCGGCTCCAGACGAATAAGATTCTTTTGCCATAGCAGCACCTAACCCTTGCAACTTCCAATCCGCGGCGGGGTCTCGTCGTCCTCTCCCACAGGCTGTACTGGAGGAGGCAAATGCTCGTGCCCCGATTTCACACTGGACAAGTTAACTCTGAAGTGCCCTGCGGGGATCGGGTGGTTGTGGAACGTGGGTTGCAAGGGGTTCATTATCATCCCCTTTCCCACGTCCACCTTCTGGCCTTTGATCAAGTAGAGTATGGTGCACGGGGTTTCTTCGGCCTGCAAACACATGTCTGTGGCGTAAAACATCCGAAAGGCAACGAAAATGAATATATATATATATATATATATGTGTGTGTGTGTGTGTGTGTGTGTTGGTGCGACATGTAATTACTGCGAGGGCGTCGAGCTCAGCCAAAGACGAAGGCCCACCTAGCGCGCCAGAGACTGAGGACGGGCTGCTATGAGCGGGAGCGACTGCGAGAGGAGGCCCGGTTGCGTGAGCAAGTGATGGTGCAGTGGTGTTGTTGTTCACGGAGTTGCTCCCGACGAAACTGGGCGACGGGAAATCATGTACCGTCTTGTCTGGATTTTCCTTCGTCCAGTTGATGATAGCTGGAACCAAGTTAGTAGCAAAATCATTTCTGTAGGCAGTTACAGCTGCATTGACTGCCTGCTGTAGCAACTCATTCTTCTCCTCGGCTGTTTTTTCGCGTTCCCAGCTTCTTTTTTCTCGACCGCAAGCTTCACCTTCTCGTCGATGTCCGCCTGACTAAACTTCTTTTTCTGCTTCTTGGCCTCCGGGCCCCCGTTGTAAAACACCTTCCATGTGGCGCCGTCTCCAGCGCCGTGCACACGACCATATTGCGGCAGCTGGCCCAAAGGGAGTCCCTTAAGTTCGTTCAAGGCCCGGTTGAGAGGGGTGTCCCACTTGGGCCTCATCGGAGAAGTAGGGCTTTCGGCTGCAAGCTGGTGTTGCTTCTCCTGCAGAAGGAGCGTGAACCGTTTAGGAATGTGTAGTCGACTAGATCTGGAGCTAAATGTAAGGTGGTAAAAGAATAATTACCAGTAGTCTAATCAGTTTCCTCGTGATCTGGTCCATGTAAAAAACCTTCTTTTCCTTGTCCCACTTGTAGCGCGCCCTGATGAAGTCACGCTCCAAGGGGTTGGTGAACTTCGCGAAGGGGTCTGGGATACCCGCGGCTTCATGTTCCGCGTCCTCCTTATCCCATATGGGCCTTTTACCGAGATAGCCACGGCTTCCGAGGCGATGCTTCCCCATGTTCCTTTGCTGAAGGCTCTTGAATTTCGCAGCCCTAGACATGGCTACCTCAGTAGCGCAAGTGTCCTTGAACTTTTCGAACTCCTCTTCCGTAAGTGTCGGATTTTCCTCCAGAATCTTGGACAGGGGTTCCTCAGCCTCAATAGCTCGTTTCACCCTCCCTTTCCAGGAGGCCAAATCATTGCTGAACATGCCCATGGTGTGATTGTTAATCTTTTTCATCTTCGGATCATCCCACGGTTCTTCTATGTTATCATCCCGGTCGGGGAACTTGAATCTCTTGTGCAACTTCGTCAGGAGCAACTGCGTCAAATGTTCTTTACTCCTTAAGTCATCGTCGTTGATGCTCGCGCATTCCCGTAGGATGCATCCTACTTGGTTCCCATAGCACTTGCGAGGTTCTTCCGGCTCTAATGGCTCAAACTTGCCAAGTGTCATCTTTGTGATCACCAGTCGTCCAATCCCTAGTTTGTTAGGTTTTCGTATCCTCTGCTTCTTCTTTTCGGTAGCGGCATCGGCGCCGGTACCTTCCCCACCGGTATCTTCCTCGCCGGTACCTTCCCTGCTGGTCTCGGCGCCGCCATCGGTGACGGCGCCGTCGGTGTCGATGTCGGCGTCAGTACCATCATCGAGGCCGACCTGCAAACCTTGACTTTGCATTTTCTTAGCAGTCAAAAAGTCGAGGTACTCTTGTTCACCCTCATAATCCATCTTGTCTGCATCTTGGTCAGAAGGCCCAGTTTCTTCGTTGTTCGACATGTTTCCTATGATTTAGTCTCCTCGTTTAATTCTAAAACTATGAAAAAAATGAGAAATGACATAAAAAAGAAATCTATGTTTGCCGGAATGTCGTTTCCCAGCACTCGATATGCCTACTATCTAGCACAAATCATGCAAAAATTCACGGAAAATTTCGGCATGACCTTTGCTAAAAATGGACATATCGAGCGCCTGAAATTCACCGGAACGGAAATGAATCAACATTCCGGCGTAACATAGGCCACTCGGATCATTTACCCTGCACATAATCATCATGTCCAAATGACATGTCCAAATTTCCAAATTTGACATGTCCAAAACATCACATGTCCACATATCTCATGTCTACTTCAAATTTGCATATAGAAGGAAGAAAAATATAGAATTTGAAGAAAAAACCTAGCTAAATTCATAAATAAATATATAACCTAATTAACCATCTGCCCTAACTAAAACCTAACTAAATTAACCAAAAAAACTAGCTACCAGAGAGAGGAGGAGAGGTGGGGGGCTTACTGAGGGTGCATGACAGACGACAGCCGACGTTGGGAGGGGTCGGGGTCGAGCGCCGGGGCCGGAGCCGGGGCCGGAGCCGGGGTCGGGGCGGGGGCCGTGGGCGAGCGCCGGGGTCGGGGCCGGGGCCGTGGGCGAGCGCCGAGGTCGGGGTCGGGGGCCGGAGCCGGCGCCGGGGTCGGTCGGCGTCGGCGTCGGGGGCGAGCGCAGAGGCGCGACGAGGGCTCCGGCGGCGTGACGGGGGAAGAGAGAGTGTGGGGATTTGGGCGAAAAGAGGCAGGATGAAGAGAGGAGTGGGGATTTTCAGGGTTAAGTGGGCATAGTAGTAGCGCGTTTAGGCAAAACGCGCTATAGCTACTCCAGGTAGCTATAGCGGTTTCGTGTAGAAACCACTACTGCTACCTTGACTAGCTGTCGCTCTTTTCTCAAAAAAGTGCTGCTGCTATAACCAGTACCTATATAAAAGTTTTCCCGTTTGTTTCCTTCTATTTTCTTTTCCTTTATTTTCTCTCACTTTTTTTTCCGAGAGCAGTTAACGAAGGGAATTGAAGGCGATATATATTGCATCATTTGACGGATAAATATGTATACAAAATAGGAACATATATATATTACATCATTGGACCCATGCATAATAATGGCTAACACTACAAAAAAAAGACACATCCGTGACATTTTGGGCCGAACGAATTTTTTTTCTGTCATACATATGACACTTCTATGACGATAATTGTGACAAAACCCGGTATCATCATAGATGTGGTGGGCTCCTACTTCTATGACAAAAAATCATGACAGAAAATGGGCTTTTCGTCCTGGGCGGGCAGGAGACGCAGCTGCATGACATTCTTTGGGCCGTCCATGACGGGAAAAACCGTGGTAGAAGCGAGGGGCAGGAAAATTTCAGGGAGTTCCCGGTTACGGTGGGAGGTCGGGGGCCGAGCGATGCGCGTTTCTCTCGTACACGTACGCGCGTATGTGCGAGGCGTTGGCTCTAACTGAACCCGAGCGAGGCGTTGGGCTCTAACTGAACCCGAGCGATTGCACTGCAGGCTACGCGTTACTGAACCCAAGCGATCGATCGATGGCTGTTAACTGAACCCGATCGAGCGATTCCTCCGCTACTACTGCTAACTGAAGCCGATCGATTGGATGAACAGTGAGCGTTGCGGGGGGGGGGGGGGGGTTGGATGAACAGTGAGCGGTGGCGTTGCCTATGGATGAACAGGACCCCGTGGTGTGGTGGAGGGCTGGATGAACAGTAGACGGTGGAGGGGTGCCCGTGGAGGGGTGGTTGAACAGGACCCCGTGGTGTGGAGGGCTGGATGAACAGTAGACGGTGGATGGGTGCCCGTGGAGGGGTGGTTGAACAGTAGCCGGTGGAGTAGCGCGTGGTGGAGGCTGGATGAACAGGAGCCCGTGGAGGCTGGAGGAGGTCGACGGTAGCCCGTGGAGGCTGGAGGAGGTCGACGGTGGAGATGAACAGTATCCCGTGGAGTCCCGTTTTGCGGTACGCCACACCCCTCCTGATGACCAGGACCCCCGTTTCGACCATAGGAGGTCCGTTTCGTCCGTTTTGCGGTACGCCACACCCCTCCCGATCAAGAGGACCCCCGTTTCGACCGTAGGAGGTCCGTTTCGCGGTACGCCACACCCCTCCCTATCAACAGGACCCCCGTTCCGAACGTAGGAGGTCCATTTCCTCCGTTTTGCGGTACGCCACACCCCTCCTGATCAACAGGACCCCCGGTTCGACCGTAGGATGTCCGTTTCCTCCGTTTTGCGGTACGCCACACTCCTCCCGATCAACATGACCCCCGTTTCGACCGTAGGAGGTCCGTTTCCTCCGTTTTGCGGTACGCCACACCCCTCCCCATGAACACGACGCATTTCGTTGCCTCCCCATGAACACGACGCATTCCGTTGCCTCCCCATGAACACGACGACGACGCTGTTTCTCCGTTCCGACCCAGCCATGTACACGAGCCCTCGCCGTACGTATGCGCGAGTAGGCGTTCGGGACCCTGCCCGTATGTACGTACGTGGCCATATTTTCTTTCTTGCACCCTGGCCGATGTACGTACGTGTACATGCTACGTGCGCGCCTCTACTACGACACGTACGCGCCTCTACTACGACACGTGCATGCCTCTACATCGACCAGTATATATGTACGTACACGTTCGCGACCAGAATGACAACGCTACGTACGCTTCGACCAGGTGGGTCCCGACTGTCAGGCACTTCCTTGGCTGCGAAGATGTAGCTGGTGGGTCCCAGCAGTCAGGGGGCAAATCGTTTTGGTTTTTTTGCCCGGACACACTTCCTTGCGTGCGAAGATGTAGCTGGTGGGTCCCAGCAGTCAGGGGGCGAATCGTCTTTTTTTTGCCCGACGCACTTCCTTGCGTGTGAAGGTGTAGCTGGTGGGTCCTAGCAGTCAGGGGGGAAACGTTTTTTCACGAAATACGGTGGCCCGTCCGGTGGGTCCCTGCTGTCAGGTGGAGGAATCATTATTTTCCGCGTAATAAGGAGGCACTTCCTTGCTGCCGCCGTGGACCCAGCTGTCAGCCTCTCCACGTACAGTCCACGTCCGATGGAAGTCGTTCCTTGACCACGTTGACCACGCCGCGCCAAGAGCACCAGGGCGGTGGACGACGGTGAGGCCTAGGAAGGGGACGACGCGGAGCCGGTAAAGACGCGGGAGTGGATGCCCACGCCAAGAGGAGTATGAGTGTTCACTCGTTCGGCTGCGGTGTGAGGCTGCCGTCGCCGCAGGGCCTGACCAGCGGTGGGAATAGTAGGGGGCGGTGAGGCCTCTATTGGAAATATGCCCTAGAGGCAATAATAAATGGTTATTATTATATTTCTTTGTTCATGGTAATTGTCTATTGTTCATGCTATAATTGTATTGTCCGGAAATCGTAATACATGTGTGAACACATAGACCACAACGTGTCCCTAGTAAGCCTCTAGTTGACTAGCTCGTTGATCAATAGATAGTCATGGTTTCCTGACTATGGGCATTGGATGTCATTGATAACGGGATCACATCATTAGGAGAATGATGTGATGGACAAGACCCAATCGTAAGCATAGCATAAAGATCGTGTAGTTTCGTTTGCTAGAGCTTTTCCAATGTCAAGTATCCTTTCCTTAGACCATGAGATCGTGCAACTCCCGGATACCGTAGGAGTGCTTTGGGTGTGCCAAACGTCACAATGTAACTGGGTGACTATAAAGGTGCACTACGGGTATCTCCGAAAGTGTCTGTTGGGTTGGCACGGATCGAGACTGGGATTTGTCACTCCGTGTGACGGAGAGGTATCTCTGGGCCCACTCGGTAATGCATCATCATAATGAGCTCAATGTGTCTAAGGCGTTAGTCGCGGGATCATGCATTGCGGTACGAGTAAAGAGACTTGCCGGTAACGAGATTGAACAAGGTATTGGGATACCGACGATCGAATCTCGGGCAAGTAACTTACTTACCGATTGACAAAGGGAATTGCATACGGGATTGACTGAATCCTCGACATCGTGGTTCATCCGATGAGATCATTGTGGAACATGTGGGAGCCAACATGGGTATCCAGATCCCGCTGTTGGTTATTGACCGGAGAGGCGTCTCGGTCATGTCTGCATGTCTCCCGAACCCGTAGGGTCTACACACATAAGGTTCGGTGACGCTAGGGTTGTAGAGATATGTGTATGCGGAAACCCGAAAGTTGTTCGGAGTCCCGGATGAGATCCCGGACGTCACGAGGAGTTCCGGAATGGTCCGGAGGTGAAGAATTATATATAGGAAGTCCAGTTTTGGCCACCGGGAAAGTTTCGGGGGTTATCGGTATTGTACCGGGATCACCGGAAGGGTCCCGGGGGTCCACCGGGTGGGGCCACCTATCCCGGAGGGCCCCGTGGGCTGAAGTGGGAAGGGAACCAGCCCCTAGTGGGCTGGGGCGCCCCCCATGGGCCCCCCCTGCGCCTAGGGTTGGAAACCCTAGGGTGGGGGGGCGCCCCACTTGGCTTGGGGGGGAAGCCACCCCCCTTCCCCCTTGGCCGCCGCCCCCCACCCTAGATGGGTCTTGGCCGGCGCCCCCCCTCCCAGGGGGCCTATATAAAGGGGGGGAGGGAGGGCAGCAACAGACAGCCTTGGGCGCCTCCCTCCTCCCCTGCAACACCTCTCTCTCTCTCTCGTATAAGCTCGGCGTAGCCCTGCCGGCATCCCGCTACATCCACCACCACGCCGTCGTGCTGCTGGATCTCCATCAACCTCTCCTTCCCCTTGCTGGATCAAGAAGGAGGAGACGTCGCTGCACCGTACGTGTGTTGAACGCGGAGGTGCCGTCCGTTCGGCACTCGGTCATCGGTGATTTGAATCACGGCGAGTACGACTCCGTCATCTACGTTCATTGGAACGCTTCCGCTCGCGATCTACAAGGGTATGTAGATGCACTCTTTTCCCCTCGTTGCTAGTATACTCCATAGATGCATCTTGGTGAGCGTAGGAAAATTTTAAAATTATGCTACGATTACCAACAGTGGCATCATGAGCCAGGCCTATGCGTAGTTACTATGCACGAGTAGAACACAAAGTAGTTGTGGGCGTTGATGTTGCCAATTCTTCTTGCCGCTACTAGTCCTATCTTGTTTTGGCGGTATTGTAGGATGAAGCGGCCCGGACCGACCTTACACGTACGCTTACGTGAGACTGGTTCCACCGACTGACATGCACTAGTTGCATAAGGTGGCTAGCGGGTGTCTGTCTCTCCTACTTTAGTCGAAACGGATTCGATGAAAAGGGTCCTTATGAAGGGTAAATAGAAATTGGCAAATCACGTTGTGGTCGTACGTAGGTAAGAAACGTTCTTGCTAGAAACCTACAAACCACGTTAAACTTGCAACAACAATTAGAGGACGTCTGACTTGTTTTTGCAGCAAGTGCTATGTGATGTGATATGGCCAGAAGATGTGATGAATGATATATGTGATGTATGAGATTGATCATATTCTTGTAATAGGAATCACGACTTGCATGTCGATGTGTATGACAACTGGCAGGAGCCATAGGTGTTGTCTTTATTATTTTGCATGACCTGCGTGTCATTGAATAACGCCATGTAAATTACTTTACTTTGTTGCTAAACGCGTTAGCCATAGAAGTAGAAGTAATCGTTGGCGTGACGACTTCATGAAGACACAATGATGGAGATCATGAAGATGGAGATCATGGTGTCATGCCGGTGACGAAGATGATCATGGTGCCCCGAAGATGGAGATCAAAGGAGCAAAATGACATTGGCCATATCATGTCACTATTTGATTGCATGTGATGTTTATCATGTTTTTGCATCTTATTTGCTTAGAACGACGGTAGTAAGTAAGATGATCCCTTATGATAATTTCAAGAAAAGTGTTCACCCTAACTGTGCACCGTTGCGAAGGTTCGTTGTTTCGAAGCACCACGTGATGATTGGGTGTGATAGATTCTAACGTTCGCATACAACGGGTGTTGACGAGCCTAGCATGTACAGACATGGCCTCAGAACACACGCAATACACTTAGGTTGACTTGACGAGCCTAGCATGTACAGACATGGCCTCGGAACACGGAGGACCAAAAGGTCGAGCATGAGTCGTATAGAAGATACGATCAACATGGAGATGTTCACCGATCTTGACTAGTCCGTCTCACGTGATGATCGGACACGGCCTAGTTAACTCGGATCATGTTTCACTTAGATGACTAGAGGGATGTCTATCTGAGTGGGAGTTCATTGAGTAATTTGATTAAATGAACTTAATGAACTTAGGCTAAAATCTTTACACTATGTCTTGTAGATCAAATGGCCAACGTTGTCCTAAATTTCAACGCGTTCCTAGAGAAAACCAAGCTGAAAGATGATGGCAGCAACTATACGGACTGGGTCCGGAACCTGAGGCTCATCCTCATAGTAGCCAAGAAAGATTATGTCTTAGAAGCGCCGCTAGGTGAAGCACCAATCCCAGAGAACCAAGACATTATGAACGCTTGGCAAACACGTGCTGATGATTACTCCCTCGTTCAGTGCGGCATGCTTTACAGCTTAGAACCGGGTCTCCAAAAGAGTTTTCAGAAACATAGAGCATATGAGATGTTCGAGGAGCTGAAAATGGTTTTCCAAGCTCATGCCCGGGTCGAGAGATATGATGTCTCCGACAAGTTCTTCAGCTGTAAAATGGAGGAGAACAGTTCTGTTAGTGAGCACATACTCAGAATGTCTGGGTTGCACAACCGCTTGACTCAGCTAGGAGTTAATCTCCCGGATGAGGAGGTCATTGACAGAATCCTCCAGTCGCTTCCACCCAGCTACAAGAGCTTTGTGATGAACTTCAATATGCAGGGGATGGAAAAGACCATTCCCGAGGTATATTCAATGCTGAAATCAGCGGAGGTGGAGATCAGAAAAGAACATCAAGTGCTGATGGTGAATAAAACCACTAAGTTCAAGAAGGGCAAGGGTAAGAAGAACTTCAAGAAGGACGGCAAGGGAGTTGCCGCGCCCGGTAAGCCAGTTACTGGGAAGAAGTTGAAGAATGGACCCAAGCTTGAAACTGAGTGCTTTTATTGCAAGGGAAGTGGTCACTGGAAGCGGAACTGCCCCAAATACTTAGCGGACAAGAAGGCCGGAAACACCAAAGGTATATGTGATATACATGTAATTGATGTGTACCTTACCAGTACTCGTAGTAGCTCCTGGGTATTTGATACCGGTGCGGTTGCTAATATTTGTAACTCAAAACAGGAACTACGGAATAAACGGAGACTGGCGAAGGACGACGTGACGATGCGCGTCGGGAATGGTTCCAAGGTCGATGTGATCGCCGTCGGCACGCTACCTCTGCATCTACCTACGGGATTAGTTTTAAACCTCAATAATTGTTATTTAGTGCCAGCTTTGAGCATGAACATTGTATCTGGATCTTGTTTAATTCGAGATGGCTACTCATTTAAATCCGAGAATAATGGTTGTTCTATTTATTTGAGAGATATGTTTTATGGTCATGCCCCGCTGGTCAATGGTTTATTCTTGATGAATCTCGAACGTGATGTTACACATATTCATAGTGTGAATACCAAAAGATGTAAAGTTGATAACGATAGTCCCACATACTTGTGGCACTGCCGCCTTGGTCACATTGGTGTCAAGCGCATGAAGAAGCTCCATGCAGATGGACTTTTGGAGTCTCTTGCTTACGAATCATTTGACACGTGCAAACCATGCCTCATGGGTAAGATGACCAAGACTCCGTTCTCCGGAACAATGGAGCGAGCAACCAACTTATTGGAAATCATACATACCGATGTGTGCGGTCCAATGAGTGTTGAGGCTCGCGGAGGATATCGTTATGTTCTCACTCTCACTGATGACTTAAGTAGATATGGGTATGTCTACCTAATGAAACACAAGTCTGAAACCTTTGAAAATTTCAAGGAATTTCAGAGTGAAGTTGAGAATCAACGTGACAGAAACATAAAATTCTTATGATCAGATCATGGTGGAGAATATTTAAGTCACGAATTTGGTACACACTTAAGGAAATGTGGAATAGTTTCACAACTCACGCCGCCTGGAACACCTCAGAGAAATGGTGTGTCCGAACGTCGTAATCGCACTCTATTGGATATGGTGCGATCTATGATGTCTCTTACCGATTTACCGCTCTCATTTTGGGGCTATGCTTTAGAGACTGCTGCATTCACTTTAAATAGGGCTCCGTCGAAATCCGTTGAGACGACACCGTATGAATTATGGTTTGGGAAGAAACCTAAGCTGTCATTTCTAAAAGTTTGGGGATGCGATGCTTATGTCAAGAAACTTCAACCTGAAAAGCTCGAACCCAAGTCGGAGAAATGCGTCTTCATAGGATACCCTAAGGAAACTATTGGGTATACCTTCTACCTCAGATCCGAAGGCAAGATCTTCGTTGCCAAGAACGGGTCCTTTCTGGAGAAGGAGTTTCTCTCGAAAGAATTGAGTGGGAGGAAAGTGGAACTTGATGAGGTGATAGTCACCCCTTCCGAACCGGAAAGTAGCGCAGCGCGGGAAGATGTTCCTATGGTGCCTACACCGACTGGAGAGGAAGTTAATGATGATGATCATGAAGCTTCGGATCAAGTTACTACTGAACCTCGTAGGTCCACAAGGACACGTTCCGCACCAGAGTGGTACGGAAACCCTGTCCTAGAAATCATGTTGTTGGACAACGGTGAACCTTCGAACTATGAAGAAGCGATGGCGGGCCCGGATTCCGACAAATGGCTAGAAGCCATGAAATCCGAGATAGGATCCATGTATGAAAACGAAGTATGGACTTTGACTGACTTGCCCGATGATCGGCGAGCCATAGAAAACAAATGGATCTTTAAGAAGAAGACAGACGCGGATGGTAATGTGACCATCTATAAGGCTCGACTTGTCGCTAAGGGTTATCGACAAGTTCAAGGGGTTGACTACGATGAGACTTTCTCACCCGTAGCGAAGCTGAAGTCCGTCCGAATCATGTTAGCAATTGCCGCATACTATGATTATGCGATATGGCAGATGGACGTCAAAACAGCATTCCTTAACGGCTTCCTTAAGGAAGAGTTGTATATGATGCAGCCGGAAGGTTTTGTCGATCCTAAGAATGCTAACAAAGTATGCAAGCTCCAGCGCTCAATCTATGGGCTGGTGCAAGCATCTCGGAGTTGGAACATTTGCTTTGATGAGATGATCAAAGCGTTTGGGTTTACACAGACTTATGGAGAAGCCTGTGTTTACAAGAAAGTGAGTGGGAGCTCTGTAGCATTTCTCTTATTATAAGTGGATGACATATTGTTGATGGGAAATGATATAGAATTCTTGGAAAGTATAAAGGCCTATTTGAATAAGTGTTTTTCAATGAAGGACCTTGGAGAAGCTGCTTATATATTAGGCATCAAGATCTATAGAGATAGATCAAGACGCCTCATTGGTCTTTCACAGAGTACATACCTTGACAAGATATTGAAGAAGTTCAATATGGATCAGTCCAAGAAGGGGTTCTTGCCTGTATTGCAAGGTGTGCAATTGAGCACGGCTCAATGCCCGACCACGGCAGAAGATAGAGAAAAGATGAGTGTCATCCCCTATGCCTCGGCCATAGGGTCTATTATGTATGCCATGCTGTGTACCAGACCTGATGTAAACCTTGCCGTAAGTTTGGTAGGAAGGTACCAAAGTAATCCCGGCATGGAACACTGGACAGCGGTCAAGAATATCCTAAAGTACCTGAAGAGGACTAAGGATATGTTTCTCATTTATGGAGGTGACGAAGAGCTCGTCGTAAAGGGTTACGTCGACGCTAGCTTCGACACAGATCTGGATGACTCGAAGTCACAAACCGGATACGTGTATATTTTGAATGGAGGAGTAGTAAGCTGGTGCAGTTGCAAGCAAAGCATCGTGGCGGGATCTACATGTGAAGCGGAGTACATGGCAGCCTCGGAGGCAGCACAGGAAGCAGTCTGGATAAAGGAGTTCATTACCGACCTAGGGGTGATTCCCAATGCGTCGGGCCCGATGACTCTCTTCTGTGACAACACTGGAGCTATTGCCCTTGCGAAGGAGCCCAGGTTTCACAGGAAGACCAGGCATATCAAGTGTCGCTTCAACTCCATTCGTGAAAGTGTTCAAAATGGAGACATAGATATTTGTAAAGTACATACGGACCTGAATGTAGCAGATCCGTTGACTAAACCTCTCCCTAGAGCAAAACATGATCAACACCAGGACGCAATGGGTGTTCGATTCATCACAATGTAACTAGATTATTGACTCTAGTGCAAGTGGGAGACTGTTGGAAATATGCCCTAGAGGCAATAATAAATGGTTATTATTATATTTCTTTGTTCATGGTAATTGTCTATTGTTCATGCTATAATTGTATTGTCCGGAAATCGTAATACATGTGTGAATACATAGACCACAACGTGTCCCTAGTAAGCCTCTAGTTGACTAGCTCGTTGATCAACAGATAGTCATGGTTTCCTGACTATGGGCATTGGATGTCATTGATAACGGGATCACATCATTAGGAGAATGATGTGATGGACAAGACCCAATCGTAAGCATAGCATAAAGATCGTGTAGTTTCGTTTGCTAGAGCTTTTCCAATGTCAAGTATCTTTTCCTTAGACCATGAGATCGTGCAACTCCCGGATACCGTAGGAGTGCTTTGGGTGTGCCAAACGTCACAACGTAACTGGGTGACTATAAAGGTGCACTACGGGTATCTCCGAAAGTGTCTGTTGGGTTGGCACGGATCGAGACTGGGATTTGTCACTCCGTGTGACGGAGAGGTATCTCCGGGCCCACTCAGTAATGCATCATCATAATGAGCTCAATGTGACTAAGGCGTTAGTCGCGGGGTCATGCATTGCGGTACGAGTAAAGAGACTTGCCGGTAACGAGATTGAACAAGGTATTGGTATACCGACGATAATCTCGGGCAAGTAACTTACCGATTGACAAAGGGAATTGCATACGGGATTGACTGAATCCTCGACATCGTGGTTCATCCGATGAGATCATTGTGGAACATGTGGGAGCCAACATGGGTATCCAGATCCCGCTGTTGGTTATTGACCGGAGAGGCGTCTCGGTCATGTCTCCATGTCTCCCGAACCCGTAGGGTCTACACACTTAAGGTTCGGTGACGCTAGGGTTGTAGAGATATGTGTATGCGGAAACCCGAAAGTTGTTCGGAGTCCCGGATGAGATCCCGGACGTCATGAGGAGTTCCGGAATGGTCCGGAGGTGAAGAATTATATATAGGAAGTCCAGTTTTGGCCACCGGGAAAGTTTCGGTTGTTATCGGTATTGTACCGGGACCACCGGAAGGGTCCTGGGGGTCCACCGGGTGGGGCCACCTATCCCAGAGGGCCACGTGGGCTGAAGTGGGAAGGGAACCAGCCCCTAGTGGGCTGTGGCACCCTCCATGGGCCTCCCCCCTGCGCCTAGGGTTGGAAACCCTAGGGTGGGGGGCGCCCCACTTGGCTTGGGGGGGAAGCCACCCCCCCTTCCCCCTTGGCCGCCGCCCCCCACCCTAGATGGGTCTTGGCCGGCGCCCCCCTCCCAGGGGGCCTATATAAGTCGGGGGGAGGGAGGGCAGCAACAGACAGCCTTGGGCGCCTCCCTCCTCCCCTGCAACACCTCTCTCTCTCTCGTATAAGCTCGGCGTAGCCCTGCCGGCATCCCGCTACATCCACCACCACGCCGTCGTGCTGCTGGATCTCCATCAACCTCTCCTTCCCCTTGCTGGATCAAGAAGGAGGAGACGTCGCTGCACCGTACGTGTGTTGAACGCGGAGGTGCCGTCCGTTCGGCACTCGGTCATCGGTGATTTGAATCACGGCGAGTACGACTCCGTCATCCACGTTCATTGGAACGCTTCCGCTCGCGATCTACAAGGGTATGTAGATGCACTCTTTTCCCCTCGTTGCTAGTATACTCCATAGATGCATCTTGGTGAGCGTAGGAAAATTTTAAAATTATGCTACGATTACCAACAGCCTCCGCGGCAGCACAGCCAGTCACAGGAGGCAGGAGCAGGCGGCACGACCGGCGCTGCTTTGGGCAGCTGGAGCAAGAAGACCAGAGGTTGAAGAAGCACTACGGCCGTAGGATGGACATTTTACGGTCACTGGAGCTAGAATCGTTCATATTGACTAAGTTGACAAAGCCCTCCGTCCCTGTCAACTTAGTAGGCCCACAAGTCAGCCTCCCACCAAGGTGGGTCCCAGCTAGGTGGGGGAGTATTCATTTTTTGTGCGTAATAAGGAGGCACTTCCAGTGGGTCCGAGCTGACAGCAGGGGGAATGTTTTTTCACGAAATACGGTGGCCCGTCCGGTGGGTCCCAGCAGTCAGGGGGGAAACGTTTTTTTCGCGAAATAAGGTGGCCCGTCTGGTGGGTCCCCGCTGTCAGGTGGAGGAATAATTATTTTGCGCGTAATAAGGAGGCACTTCCTTGCAGCCGCCGTGGACCCAGCTGTCAGCCTCTCCACGTACAGTACTCTTCCGATGGAAGTCGGTCGTTGACCACGTTGACCACGTCGCGCCGAGAGCACCAGGGCGGTGGATGATGGCGGGGCCTAGCAAGGGGACGACGCGGAGCCGGGGAAGACGCAACAGTGGAAGCCCGCGCGGAGAGGAGTACGAGGGTTCACTGATTCAGCTGCGGTGTGAGGCTGCCGTCGCTGCAGAATAAAATGGGGTGTGGGTGAGTGGAGGGATGGCCTGGCCAGCGGTGGGAGTAGTATGGGGGCGGTGAGGCCTCCGCGGCAGCATAGCCGGCCACGGGAAGCAGGAGCAGGCGGCACGACCGGTGCTGCTTTGGGCGGCTGGACCAAGAAGACCAGAGGTTGAGGAAGCACTACGGCCGTTGGATGGACATCGTACGGTCACTGAAGCTAGAATCGTTTATATTGACTAAGTTGACAAAGCCCTTGGTACGCTCCAACTTAGTAGGCCCACAGGTCAACCTCTGAAACGGTGCGCCCCAGATGTCAGGGGGGTCATTTTTTGGGTGGCCGAAGCTAAGAATATCCGAGATTGAAGAAGAAGCACGACATTTGTTGGATAGACATCCAACGGCCACTGCTGCTAGAACCGTGCGTTGACTATAATAAGTTGACAAAGCCTTGCATACGCGTCAACTTATTTTTTTAGGGGACGCGTCACTTAGTACGCCCACAGGTGTGTGGCAGAGAACTTATAGCCCATTTGCGTTTTGTAAGAATGTACAGCCCATTTTTGAATTCTAATGGAATTTACAACAGCCCATTTACAGTTTGTTAAAAGTACAGCCCATTTTCTAGCTAGGACAACGATTAATAATTTCAACCAACCGTTGAAGACAGAATTCAATAAAATTTCCCACATTTTGATGGGATCCGAAATATTTTTATCCCGAAATTTCTAGTCAGATTAAATATAAATTTGTATTACGTAAAAATCGAACGACACATTGCGCGCGCAACAATGAAAATTTAAGATTTTCAAAATCCATAAATAATATTTTATAAACTAATTTCGTGTTTAGTGCATTTTTTTATAGTTACTGCCCAGTTTTTATAATTACATCCCATTTATTATTTTTTAAAGCCCATTTTCCTGTTAAGCCTAATGCATCCCTCCTAGGAAAGATTTGCAGCCCAGCGGGGCAGAGAATAACAAGTTTACCTTGCCTGGGTATTCCTCAAAAAGACGTATAGCTAGGCTAGCCATTTTCATCTTGAAAAAATTAGTATATGGGCTGGATATCTAGCCTGGGCTAGACGGGCCACAGCCCGCCCAGTTAATACCCTGCTCTCCTCTGAACAACAACGAAATCATCGCCAAGAAAAACCCTGGAGTGCTCACGCCTCAAAAACACAAATACTGCTCGAGCTGCTTGGTCCCAGTGTCATCCAGTCAAAATAAAGTCATCTCCTGAATCCTCATGTTCGTTGACGATGTTAACAATGCTCGGCGCCACGGCGAGCGCAACAACTCGAAGGACAACGGAGAGGGTCCCGCGGGCCCTACGGATGGTCTGATACAGCGCCCGTTGCTCATTGAGGAAGCCAGGATCATCGGACACCTATGAGCACCTTCGAGAAACTAAGACGGGATGAAACAGTAAGGCCACGCTTGGGAGCTGTGGTTTATTGCAAACCTGTATTAACATACAAGTGTAATTTACTCGTGATCGGAAACAATGCGTAAAATACAAGCGTAATGAAACCGACGGCCTGAGGTCTGTAAGTAAAACCGGCGGGTTACGCGTGTAATTTGAGAGACCAGTGTATATTTTATGAGCACTGCTATATGGACGACATTACCAGACGATACATGCACGACGTGCGTATCATGCCATCCATGGGCAAGGCTGAAACAGGAGCTAACGGCTGGATTAGCAATCGTCCGAGTGTCGTTCAGCGTTTTTATCGTGTGTGAAGTACTTCCGATATTTTACTAGTCAAAATCGACCAACCAAGCGCCTTCGCCCGAGACCATCTGCTTTAATTTACAAGCGTCAGTTTTACAAGCGGTTTTGGTTGGAAAACGACGATCCAATCACGGCCTAATATCATGAGTTGGTCGGAAGATCATATGGTTTTACGTCTAACCTACCCGACTTGTCGTATAGGCTATGAATGAAACATCAGACGATGAACTTCTTAAGCACGGAAACAACAGAAGAGGCTGATCTTCTTAACAAGCAAATCACTGGCATTAGATCGACATGCAAAACAATACGAAGCATTATTCTCAGGAGGCACGGTGAATAGCTTGTGATGCCGCATGCCACAACATTCCAAGCTCAACTTTGCAATCAAACACAAGGCCTGGCATTACATAGACAATATTCAGAACAAACTCTTAACACAGGAATATCTCAGCAGAGTAACTATTTACTTCCAAACTGAACACAGGAATAGGAAAAAACACTCGACGCTGCTCACAGCAAGGGCGTCCCACTCAAAAATATCAAATGCATGTCTTCTGGCTAACATCAATGAGCAAATTTTGACAAGGTTTTCCAATTCCAATATATTAAACTAACGTCTTCTTTCTAACATCAATGATTAAACTTTGACAAGCTTTTCCCATTCAAAATATGTAATGCCTATGATCGTGGAGTCCTGTCGTAGCTTCTTGTACTTGTTTGGGCACTTTTTTCCCTGGGCACTCCACGTGTTGTTAAATTGCCAATGGTCTCTGCAGACTAGTCATGTCACCGGTGCCTAATAATACTCTGTAAAGCTTCTCGGTCATTCCTTCTGTAATGTAGCGCAAACAGTGACTGCTTCTTTCTGCAAAGTGGAACGACCAACTGGACCCAGTAATGCAGCAGTTTGCCTTCGACACATTGGCTCCTTTTGGGCAGTTCAACTAAAATCGAAGTCGGAATAAAACCGAGCTTTAATTTTGATATCCCTGTAAGCAACAATAGGTATAAGGGAAACAATTACGGAGAAATAACGGTTGATGACTTGTACTCCCAGAAGAAAAGCATCTACTGATCTACTTTATCTTAATATGAAACAAAGCAGGAGAGTAGCAATTCTCCATCAGTGTGATTCATTCATATTGACTGAGACATTATCTTAACAATGCCTTGTTTCAACATGTATAAAGAACGACAAAGCAGAAAAGTACCATTCCTAAAACAATGCAACTGATTCATTTTAACAGAGACATTATCTTAACAATACCTTGGTTAAACATGTAGAAAGAACTACAAAGCAGGATAGTACCATTCCTAACAAGTGTTGCAGTTTTGAAATAAGATTCAGTAGTTAATTAATTCTGAGAGTGGAATTGCTTAATTTTACCAGCGGCATTAGATTAACGAAAAGCATAAATAGTTCCAGGGGAGAGTGGGCGCAACAACAGTATGTGCTTCCGTCTACTTATAAAGGGGGTGATGCAGAGTTTGTTGTAACAAATCAACAAGCATCATGTCTAGGTTGGTCCCATTTTTGTTCACTACTTAATGGGAAAAGACATCAATACAATAGCTTCAATTCAACATTTATTTAAAACAGTACCAATACAAGTAGCACAACATCTCAAAGCACACTGCACAATCATGTGGATGAAGGCATGTACTGACCTTTCATGAGACAGACAAGATAAAATACGAATCTGCCAACACGAATAGGAAATCCAATCTTGTTTTGTGCAGTTGCACTGAAATCAAGAAAAGTGTTTCGCGTAGCGAAGCAAAATGTCGCAATAGCAACAAGTTGAATAGATATCCCTGTTTAAACAGAGGCAAAAAAGGAATCAATTACTGGCTAATAAAGGAGGATGAAACATGCGGCCACAAAATAGTAATCCCGCCAATCCCTAAAAAGTGTTGCAATTTTGAAATAAGATTCAGTAGTAAATTCTGAGAGTGGTATCAATTACTGGCTTATAAAGGGGGTGATGCTGAATTTGTTGTAACAAAGCAACAAGCATCATGTCTGGGTTGGTCCCATTTTTGTTGACTACTTAATGGGAAAAGACAGCAATACAATAGCTTCAATTCAACATTTATTTAAAATAGTACCAAAACAAGTAGCACAACATCTCAAAGCACACTGCACATCATGTGGTTGAGACCAAGATTTGAAACAACTCGCCATGAAGACTGGAAACAAATCTCGATCTCCTTTTGTGCAGTTCCACCAAAATTAAGCAAAGTCACCGGTGTGACATTCAAGTTGAACTGCACAAAACACTCTTAAAACATAAGTGTTTCGAGTAGCGAAGCAAAATGTCGCAATAGCAACAAGTTGAATGGATAGCCCTGTTTTAACAGAGGCAAAAAAGGAAACAGTTACTTGCCGATAAAGGAGGATGAAACAAACGGTGACAGAAAGAAGCATCTAACTTATCTTGAATGGAAAATAAAGTAGGACAGTAGCATTTCTAAAACGGTTGCATTGATTCATATTAATAGAGACATTCTCTTGAAACAACATTCGTTAAAAAATGTAATTTACTTTTAACAGTGGCATTGCTTCAATTTTCCGGCGGCATTCTTAGATTAGCAACAGCAAAATAGCTGTATGGGACATGCCAGCACCATGTGCGTCCACACGTATAAATCGGTGATGCAGAGTATGTAGCCAAGCAGCATATATGCGCTGGTCCCATATTTGTTCTCTTTGAACCTTCTTCCTATGTGAGGGCAGCAAATCTAGTCCTGCACAAACTACCCGACCCCCCAGTTTCTTTCCCTTTTCAACAAAGAGATCGGTTCCTTATAGATGTGTGTACTGGGTTACCCCCTTTTTCCCTTTTCGACCTACAAAGCGGCTGGATAGCCAGTCTATACTACTTTCCGCCCCTCCTTTCCTCATTGAACCACGTCATAGATACTTGCTCCAGCCCACCGCACCCTTCTTTCCTCTTTGAACCAAGACCTAGATTCAACTACAGATCGAAAAAGATCCACATGCAGCTAGAGCAACAACGGTTTCAAAGAAACTTATACCTTAGGGTCGTCGGGATGTGGCAAGGCGTGCGGCGGGAGGCCGGATCTCCCCACACTACGTACAGCAGCGAGGAAGAAGGGGTCGGTGGCCCTCCCGCACAGGCGCTGGGTGAAAGAGAACAGCGCAACCGGCAGTGGATTGCCTCCCTCGCCGAAGGCGATAGACTGAACGCTGCACCTCCTCCCCTTCCCGGTGCGACGGGATACGGACGCCTCCTTCACCAGCTGTGAGGGGGGAGAGAGAGACAAGAGGCCAATGCAGTCTTGTTTAGATCTGGTGAAGAGAGGGTGAGAGACTGTGAATATAGCAAACCCTAGCAAATGAACACTGCGCCTCCAGCGTGTAACATATATGGAGAGGGTGAGAGAGCGAGACGCGAGAAACTCTATCAAACAAGAGGCTATAATGGAGTAAAAAAATCTCTCCATAGCAGTGGTTTTAAATAGAATACGCACGTTCCCGGAAAAAAGAAACGAAAACTGGCGGACAATTTTTTAAGGGTCAGTCTAGGACACATCTAGATGTGACATAATGTTTGTGGTCTATTTTTTTCCTAGTTTTTTTGTTTCTTGTTGCTACATTATATACTTGTGGGAGCTTAGATGTGATATCCTTAAATAACATCTAGATGTGAATTAGACAAACTGATTTTCTAACGTACCAAGAAAGAAAACTCGATCAAAAACACGCCCCCGCTTCCAGGTCGCGAGAGTCGTCGCGCACACACACATAGACATAGACATGCATATCCGTGTTTACGTAAAATTCCATTTCCATCTCCATCTCCAATCATATTTGTCCAATTGGCACATTATTTACGTTGTTAATTATATACGCAACAATATTAACGTACAACATCTCTTGTTTGCCCATGTCCGGACCGCTACCACGGCCGGTCCTGACCAACCCGAACCCTCTTCATCACCCGCGCGTGCTTCCCGCCCGAAAAGGTCAGTGCCGCATTCATGCCCAGCCAGAGTGGACACGACCTCTCACTGGCGCCGGCATTGAAGCGGCGCGCCGGCCGAGAGAGCGTCGCCCGTGCCGCTTCCGGGTGCACGCGGCTGCTCTGCGTTCAAAGGTCGCAATAGCCGGCTACAACATGCATGTAAAAAGTTCTTGGGAGTCCGTGCAACAGCTAGCTGTCCTCCCCCAACTCGTCAATCTCTTCCAGTAGTGCTAGTATTCCATGGCGCGATCCATCGACAAACAGGCGGGAAAGTTATCGTATACTCGGTTTGCGGTGAGTGGCATGCCGAGCGACCGTGTGGGGTCGAGCCGTGGAGGAGGGTTAGACACGAACACGACAGACGTGATTTAAACGTTGGTTTTGCTCGATGGTGCGATCCAACAAAACGAAACGTTGGTTTCTCTCCGTTTCAATTTTTTCTCCGAAAAAACGGAAACTTTCCACTCCATTTTCATTCCTATTCCAAGGTTGCCCTGTTACAACATTCCATCAAATACAAAGGAAAACTAACACGCATGCTGATGCATCTCAATGATTCACATATCATAGCCAATATTTACTTCACAACTAAAGAAAAAAGTTGTGAGAGCGTGTACGAAAGAAAAACTACTGATGGGGTCACTACGACTTAAACCCTAAACCCTAAACATGATTTAATTTCCTGGCCAGGTAGAACCTGTCGAAGGAAAGACGGCTGGCAGCCTCGGATCATACGATGCTTTTGTGCAGTTCCACTAAAATCAACCTGAGCATCCCTGATGGCAAAGATATTGAAGAAGTGTGATTAGAATAATAGTACTGGCACTAGTTCATGAGACATAAACTCATCACAAGTAGAAGCCGGTAGACGTAGAGAAAGATCGACATGGAGATGGAGCTACGGCAGTGGAGCAAGCCGGCTCCAAAAGGAAGATGGACTACCTGGGACGTCGGGCTGTAGCTAGAAGGGCGGTTGAGACGCGGCATCGGCCCATACCGTGGTGACCCCCGATTGGGACGCACCGACTGTGGGTTTTCTCCCTCGCCGATGTCGACCGCGTCTACGCAGAACATTGTTCCCTTCCCCCAGCTGCGGGATCAGGCCCGTCATTCTATGCTTGTGAAGAGAGCAACCTAAGCAAGCAGGCTTGTAGCTTAGGCTCCTGCTAGTGTATATACAGTGGTTTTCTTTTTCTCTCCATATCAACCATTTTATATTGCGTACGTGTCATTCAAGAGCGAAATGATGGTTACTTCTTCCGACTAACTTACTGTGTGATTTGACTGCTCCTTAGTGGCCCCTACACGTACTCCCCCTACGTGTATGCAACAGTCACACGTACACATGGACGCAAAAACGCGCGCGACGCCCTAATGCATGCATGTCCGAGCACACGAGGAACACACACGGTCACGCTCAAGTGCTCAACCTACACGTGCATGCACACACATACTCAGTCAGGGTGAGCTAGTGACCGTATAAACACCGGAAAAAATATATATTGAGCGCAATGAGCGTATTATGAAGTCCACTGACCGTATTTTTACAAATATACAGTGACAGACAGTGTATTTATCTCATTTGAAATTAAGCCATATTAACCGGAGAGGAGGCAGTATGGACTAGCATTACTTTGCTGTGTCCCGTCAACTTGCCGAATGAGGAGAAGGTTGCAGGACGGGAGAAGCTTGCGCGCGGTGACTCGCATGACAAAGAGAAACTTTTGACTAATGCAAGCTCTCCCTCGCTCAGGCGGTGGACGTGCAACAGTTAATTCGGTGTCAGATTGCCAGAAGCATACACTATACTACTAGTGCTATTATTGTTCGACTTCCCGAATAGGTGAACAACCAAGCGCAAAGTTTACTAGTACTACTACTATAGTGTATAAAGGTACGTACTATACTAGTACTAGGAACCGGATGGAGGAGCGTCTGCACTCTTATTATAATTTTAAAATGTGATAAAGCAATCTTCAACACATTTGGTTCTCTTCGAGGGTTCTCGCATGTGATAATGGAAGTTGATTGCATGGAACACTTGCCACAATTCTCGCTTAATTCTGGCTCATATCCTGTTACAAATATTAGCGCTCGGTAATATTTCCTCTTTTTTTGTTATTCAGCATGTAAACAGGTCAGCAAACCTTGCGGCGCATCTTCGTGCGAACCGTGCTTGCTGCACTTTGAATGTGGCCGAGAGCTGGCTTGATGAAACACCTCGCTTCCTACTTCTTTTTTTGCGGGGTACCTCGCTTCCTAGTGACCAGTGTCTTGGCTGATCGTCCTAAGAATGCTTATATATGAATAAAGCTCTCTCATTTACCCGCAAAAAAGATTAAGCCATATTAACCGGAAAGGAGGGAGTATGGACTAGCACTACTTTTTGGTGTGTCCCGTCAACTCGCAGAACGAGGAGAAGCTTGCAGAACAAGGTGAAGCTCGCTTATGCCTTTTGACTAATGCAACCTACCCTCGGTGGACATGCATCAGTCCATTCGGTGTCAGATTGTCAGAGGCATACACTGTAGTACCCAACATGCGGAGTACCATCATTGTTCGACTTCACGAAGAGGCGAAGAGCCAAGCGCAGTAGTACGAGTACTACTACTACTAGAACCACATGGTGGAGCGTCTGTACTCTTATTTTTTTATCTCTGATAAAGTACACGTTTATTCCAGAGAAGGGCGGAAAACGGCAGCCCAACATGTAATGAATGATATCGATCAACCAACCATGCTCGAATATATCTTGGCCTCCGTGCGAGCCCGTCTGTGTGTTCTCGCTCCTCGTCTCTCTCAAGGAACGGCGGGTTGGCTCTTTGCCGTCAATTGAGATCGGTTTGCTCACACTCCTGTCCCACATGTTAGTGATATGCCAAGAGGAGGTGCGTTGACCGACTGGCCATACGCGTACTTGGTTTTGCACCTTCATACTACTCCTCCCTCCGTCACAGTTTACAGGACGCGCTTCATTATGATGCATTTCTCTCAATGAATTTCCACCACCAGAGAGACTTTAGACGTGTTTGGTTTAATGCTCAATTAATTAGGCCGTGGTAACTGCAATCAAGTCCACAATTTTCTCTCCATGTACTGTACTACTACGGAGTGGAGTAAGTGCATGCATGTGTGTACCTAGGGTGGAAGCACTGCACGCATGTGTGTACGCATTATTCCCTCTAGTAATAGACGCCGTGCTATAACTACCAATGCTATTTTTTAGGCCGATCGCTAGTCGCCTTGGTCCCACAGATTTCTTTTTTCTTTTTTCTGAAGCGCGCTGTATAAACAGTGACGGATGGAGTAGTATGAGCGGATTCAAAGAAGAGCGTATTGATGGTTGCTTCTTCAGAGCAACTTACAGTGGGAAAGGTGAGGCTTATGATTTGACTGCTCATTACTAACTATTAATGCGGCGCAACGACCGGGCTGAGTCTCCCATGCGGTTGTGCACTACCCCCTCGATTCTTAAATATACTCCGGAGTATTTGTCTTTCTAGAGATTTCAACGAGTGACTACTCAAATATTTGTCTTTTTAGAGATTTCAAATGGACTGGTACATACGGATGTATATAGACATATTTTAGTGTGTAGATTCACTCATTTTGCTCCGTATGTAGTCACTTGTTGAAATATCTAGAAAGAAGAATAGAATATTTAGGAACGGAGGGAGTACACATACGAAGCAAAATGAGTGAATCTACACTCTAAAATATGCCCGTTTGAAATTTGTAAAAAGACAAATATTTAGGAACGAAGGAGTATAATTTTGTGCATGGCACATGGACCCGGATGATGAAGAGGCTTCTGGCAATGCTATCAAGCTTCCATCATTTGTTTACATAATTGATGTACTATACAAATAATTTTCCAGCGACATGAAATTGTACAATGGTGTGAGCTTTCAGCTTTTGTTTCGCGTGTCTAGCCATCGATGCTCTTTCGGAAACAATAAAAAACTAACTTCCTTGCTAATGCATGTCAATTATTAGCAGATTAGAGCTAATAATATCATCACAACTGAAGACAGAGTTGTGAGAAGGTGTTAAATTAAAATTGATCCATGCTTTCATTGGCAACAACGTCCCCCCAGCTCTGTCTAAATCAACAAGGCATGTTGGAAAAAAAAGTAGCTGTCTGGAGCATGCAACATTCCGATCATTTTGTGCAGTTCCACTAAAATAGAGCTGAGCATCCCTATTCCAAAGATATTAAGTGTGATTATGATAATAGAGGACTGCTGATGAAACAACAAACACACAAATAGAAGCCGGTCACCTTTGCAGTCTCTCTTAAGACTAACTAGTTGGAGAAGATTAGGCTCGGAGTTGGATGAGGAGGATAGAGCAAAACCAATCTCCCTTTGTGCAGTCGCACTGAAATGTAGAGACGTTGCCCGTGTGACATTTTAGTACAACTGCACAAAACACTCTTAAGAAAAAAGTGATTTGTGCAGTTCACCAAAAGGTCGCAATAGCAACGAGTAGAAAGGAAACAATTACTGGCGAATAACAGTTGATGACACATGCGACGACAAAAAAGAAGCATATTCCTTGTCCTAAGGGAAGATAACAACACGGTTGTGTTTGTCTAAAATGGTGTGAGGACGAGAATGCAATATGGAAAGTACGCCGGACAAGCTACGTTTTGGGCAAAGAACTATGGAAGATCCACATGCAGCGACGTGGGAAGACGGGCAGTGGAGCAAGGCCGGAGGGGATACCTGGAGGTCGTCGGGATGTAACTAGGTGAGCAGCGGCGGGCGGAATCTGCGAGCAGGTGGCGTAGGCCCTGCAGCGCCGGAGCTTGGTCAGAGAGAACGGCGTGTACCGCAGATCGGGACGTGGCCGTCAAACGGAGAAACGATGCACTTCCTCCCTTTCCGCCGGCGGACGGGATGCGGCCGGATCAGTGACCAATGGTGAGAGAGAGAGAGGCCACCGCACTCCCTGTTCCCCGGCGGATGGGATGCGGCCGGATCAGTGACCAACGGTGAGAGAGAGAGAGGCCACCGCAGCCTTGTGTGAGATACTCTGAAGAGCGACAAACCAGGCAGGCAGGCTCCATTGTATATAGTGAGCGGACTACCTTTTTCTCCATAAAAATCGTACGTGCCATTGAACGCTATAACTTTATTTAAAAATAACACGGCAACGCGTCAAGTCGAACTTTGTTTCGTGCACGCGTGGTACACGACCTCCCTAGGTAAACAACCGCTACAGGCGTTCAAATTAGCACGTGGGCTGCCATTTCGTAAAGAAATGAGCTCCACCGTGTACCCACGCGGGTGTGGCTGGGCACGAAGCGTGAGTACGTGCACGGTGCACCTATTCTCTTCTTGTATACGTACACCACCTACGTGGGGTTGTGTGAGAGAGATACAAACCTAGAGATATATAGTGTGTGGGTTCTTGAGAGTTTTTTTGGGGGGGGGGGTCAATCAAAAAATGTAACATATGCAATGTGTGTGAAATAGTCCTGGATATAACATATATATAGAGGGGGCGATCCACGAGAAGAGAGTGGAGGTATCATCGGCTTGAGGTGTCCATAGAATCGAAGAGAGGGATGATGATGTGTGTGTGTGCGCGCGCGATCGATAAAGAGTGCCATCGAATTTGTGTGTGCCCATGTCAAAGATTTGGAGTGGCTGGCCTACTGGAACGTGAGATGGGACATGTGCAGTTTGTCTCTGTGGCATGGATACCTACCTGCAGCGCTCGACTATCGGTGTGTGGTGGGGGAAGAGGGAGGCCCAATTAACTATAGAGGTACAATGGCTGGTATATGTGTGGAGGAGGAGAGAGGCCTACCTCATGTATTAAGGAGATCGATCTGCCTCATGTATTAAGGGAGATCGATCGGCATCCATGCATATGTGCAGGAGAGGAATAAGGTTGGGAGAGAGACAGAGCTAGAGTGTTGGAGGGGGTGGTAGTGGAGTTGCTTCTAACAAATGGTGGGATAGGCTTGCTAGACAAACAGAGGGCACGCCCGCAATATCAATAAGAGAGGAGATGCCTGCTTGTGGTCTGTGCACGTGCGTGTGAGAGACGGGTCAGGAGGCTTGCACGAATGATGAGGGGGGACGATGTGGCTGTGGTAAGCAGACGTAACTACATAGGAAGATCAATCGCCATTTGTTAGAGAAAGGAGAGACATAACTTGTGAGGTACGTCGATCGATGGGGGGGGGGGTAGTTAAAGTCGATCTAGGTATATGTTGGGAGATCGATCGGTATACATGCATGTGTGTGTTGGAAGCAAATGAGGCACGAGGAGAAGGATAGAGAGAGAGGGATGCATGTAGGAGGTGGTACGAGAGGCATACTATATCGAGGGGGGAGGAGTGTGCGAGTACGAGAACGATGAAAAGAGTGGTGGGAGTGAGGCATGGACGGTGACAAGAGAAGAGGGGAAGCTTGTGTTTGTGCTAGGCACACCTGGCTAGAGAGGCATATCGATCGATGTGTGCCGTAAAGAAGGAGCTGAGGGGCCTACACACACCGTGGGTGAACGACCTAAAGTGAAAAGATGAATTTGCGCGATGGAGCTAGAGAATGCTGAGGGATGCGGGCGTGTGCATGCACAAGAGAAAGTTAGCGCTAGCTACAAAGATAAGAGGGTTGTGTGGGTGTAAAAGACGAATAGAGATCATATATACTTCATTATAAAAAGCGAATTCGGATATTTGAAGAATTTATCATAGTGTTTTGAACCGACGCATGTGTGAATATATATAACGGTCATACACATGGTGTGGTTATGAACATGTTATACTACATTTAATATATTTTATCTCTACTCTTATAAAAAACGGAGTTGTTGATGATGGTGTGCCTGCCATCCTGCATTATAGGCCGTGCGATTTATATCTGGCGGATAGCAAGGAAACTATGATGGTTGAAGTTGGCAACAATCATGATTGTAGATTCTTATTGAAATAGAGAAACGAATTCAAATTTAGTTCGAATTGCAGCGGTAGTATAGACATTTGGAATGCACTAAAATGTTGGTATGAGTAGGTTACATGCATTATATAGCAAGCGAAAAAAATTAATCGGACATAACATGGATTCATACTCCCTCCTTCCATCTATATAGGGCGTAATGAGATTTTTAAGACCGCCTTTGACTATTGACAAGATTAATAGTACATGACATGCACAATGTGAAAATTATATCATTGAAAGAACCTTTCAGAGACAAATTTAACGGTGTGCTTTGTGTAAGTTGCATGTCATATATCATTGCTCTAATATTTGGTCAAAGTTAGCATCGAAAAACGCATTAGGCCCTATATAGATGGAAGGAGGGAGTAGCTTTGAATAGCATTTGTATAGTAAAACGAGGCAAGACTCTCTCTTTGTGTGGTGTGAATAGTTTTATTTTTTCATTTTCTTTTTGGTTGAGGGAAGTGCGAATTGATTTGGTACGTACAAGTACAATATTACTACACGTTAGGCTTGTCCCTAAAATTCAACCCGCGTCTTGTTATATCCCGAAAATTCAGATATCGTGCTCCCAAAACTGGCGCCTTCACAACCCGCGCCTTGCTATCCCGAAATTACAACGCGCGCGAAAGCTCCCTCCAGCTGCCAAATCCCGACATGCGAAATCCCCCTTCTAACCCTGAGCCGAAAGGGCCGCTAGTTCAAATCGGTGGGGGGTACTTTTGTAACACACCCTACATTTTAGACAAGCACGTCCCTAAGTCATGCTTCACCCCCTCCCATCGCCCCCTTTTCGCCATTCAAAATCCCAGGCCGCCATAACCTCTCCGCTCCAGCCGCGAAACCCCACCTTCCTCTGTCTGCCACGTCACCGTTGCCCAGCCAGAGCCTCTTCCCCGACGATGTCGTCCACCGCAACAGCTCGACGTCCCTCGTCCACCTCCCCGGATGAGGATCTGTCGTCCATCTCGCCGTCCCGCCGGTTCAGCCGCCCCATCGTCCACCTCCAAGGAGCTGCTCCGACGATCGCCTCGTCTATCGCGGCTGCTCCATCCCCACAGCGCTGCCTTAACCTACAACACCGGAACCGCAGCATCCTCACCGACTCCTCGGACGAAGCCGAGGCCTACTTGGCGCCACCAAAGAGGTTGTACACTCATCGCATCGCACCTTCTCCTTAACTCGACCTATCGGCACCGACGGTGCTCCATCCCGCACCCCCATGGAGCGGCTACCTTGAAGCCGGCGCCGCGGGTGACATCTCCACGGCGGCTCTCCCCCAGTGCGAGGCCCCTTCGGCGGCGGCGTCCATACCAGCCGGATCTGCTGCTGCTGCTCCCGCTCTCGCTCGCTCGCGCTGCTGCTGCTCCGGCTCTCGCTCAATCGCTCGCTCGCTCGCCCAGCTGCTGCTGCTGCTCTCCCCCTCGCTCATGCTGCTGCTCTGCTCCGATTAAGCCACACATCAGTCGACCGAATCGACTTTTGGGTCAGTCGATTTTCAAGGGTTGGGGGGCTCGCCGGAGTTAAGGAAGAACCACCCGCAGCGGGGACGGGGGCTCGCCGGAGAGGTACCCCACTATCTATCTTAGGGTTCAGGGTGGGGGCGGGGGGCCTAGAGGGTTGGCTGGGACGGCGGTGGCGAGTTGTTTCGGGGCGGCGAGGCGGTGTTGGGGCCGGCGGTTCGGCCGGTGGTGGCTGGCGGCTCAGGGGGTGCAGGTTGAAGATGAACTGCAGGCCCTCCCTAAACTACATGTCAAGTGCCTCTCTGCTACCATTGCGTTCAGTTTCGACAGTAGCATTCAGATTCCATAGTAAATTTCAGTTTCGACAGTTAAGTTCAGAGTCAACAGTTTTTACCTCATCTGTTGTAGTCAGGTGGTTTTTGGTGATGTTAATTTTACATCCATTTTACATCATCTATTGTAGATGCTATTAGAATCCCACTTGAGATTGACGATGTCTGTCTTCTGCTGCTTCAGCCTTGACGTCTTACGGCTCACCGGAGCTGCTCCAACGACAGAACGATCCATCACAACAGAGCAGTGCCCTGGACGCCGTCTACAGATTCCACAGATCTTCCTCCACACCTCCGACAGCCACCTCTGCCTCAACTGCTTCAGCGACCAACCCAATGATGCTGAGGTCGACACGGCTACGGCAAAGAGGTTGTACACTTGTTGCATCACTTATTACTATACATTCACGTCGATCCATTAGGGCTATTTTGGTTCAACGGAAAAACGTCGGTCCACTGGTTGTTACCATCACTCTAAATTTCTGCATGCTCTCCTTACATAATCTCACCATATTTTTTTCGTATGCATGTCAGATATTGTACAGTCATGCTGAACATGTAGAGAAAAAGAGAAGAGTTTTGCGCGCCAATACAATGTCATGCAGACATCGCTCCATGGTGGGTTCAATGGCAAACCCTCCCCACCCCTCTCCAGATTGTAATCCAGAGGAAGATATCTGTTCTGAGGCAGATTCAGACGCCGCTGACCACTCCTATTTACCCCCCAAGGTGTTTGCTCTACCTTGGCATGATGATGTTAGTCATATCATGCATATGTTGCCTTGCAGTGCCTACTTTTGACATCATATATGTCATCTGCTTAGTTTAGACATGTTCTGTAATGCTACCTGTTTAGTTTCTATATCATATATGGGAATTATGCAGTCTCATGTCTTTTAGCCAGCCATAATATATATATGTGAAATGTGCAATGCCATCCTGTTTAACCAGGCATCATATATTTGAATGATATCTTGCCCATCCTTTTCTTCATTACATTTCCATTTGTCGACAATGTTTGTACATTAAACTACTCTTCCTGTGAATCAGCCATTTGGGTGGGAGATGGAAAAATCTAGAGTGAAAACAAGGCCTTCAGAGCAGACAGTGCTACCTGTCGAAGCAGATCTCTTGTTGGGTCCCGATAGCTCCTCAGAGATGGATTCAGAGACAGATGACCAGTCCTATTCCCCCACTGAGGTGTATGCTCTAACTTGGCACGGTTATACTGCTCATATCATGCATACGGTGTCTTGCATTCCATAGTTTAGACATCATATACACAATATTCAACACCATGTTCTTAGTTCAGACATCATATCGAATGCCCTCTGTTCAGCATATAAATCACATATGTGAATTAAATGATGCGATCCTGATTACTTAGATAACATGTAGGTGAATTATGTCATGCGATCCTGTTTAGTTATTCATCATATCTTTGAATTATGTTATCCTATGCTATCCAGTTTAGATAGACATCATATATGTGAAATTATGTCATGCTATCCGTTCTAGTTAAACAATATACATGTCAACTATTTCATGCCCTCTTTTTTCCACACTATCTATTGCATCTGTCTCTCATACAATGTTTGTACATTCAACTATGTTTCCTATTTATCAGCCATTTGAATTGGAGCACGTGATGCCAGTATCTAGCGGACTAAAAACACGGTCTTCAAATAAGACAGTGCTACCTCTTGGTGGAGATAGCACCCCGGTTGTACATGCACAAGAACCAGCCCTACCACACATAACCCAAACTCTCGCAGATTGTACCCCTACTGCGATGGACAGAGAACCAGCTTCACCCAATCTAACCCCAACCCCAGCCGATAGTAACCCAGTTCCTGTTGACACAACACCATCTCCACCATACAGCTCCCAAACAAGAGCAGTTAGTAAGGCAGCTCCAGTGCCCAAAGGGCCAGTACTATCACGGCGAACCCCAACTCCACCAGTTAGTACACCTATTCCTGTGGAGGAAGCACAACCAACTAGTCGTAGTTTAGCATCTATCGCATTTGATGTTGTTAAATCGTATGTGCGTATCTTCCCATCTTGGAAATATTATACTGAAGATGAAGGAAAATGCCAGTTGCAGGTGTTTGTCCAAGAGTTATGTGTAAGTAATGTTATTCATGGCAATTACTTTGCTTCATCCCATACATCCTACCTCCATGATGGTTATAATACAGCAAATTTTCCCATTTTTCTCTATAGAGAAGGACCGATTTGGAAACTCAGGATGAGGTAACATGTGCTAATACCTCTGCTATCTTCAAGAATGCTTGGTGGCAGTATCGGAATTACCTGAAGAAAACGTACTTCACCGGCAAAGAAACTAATCAAATTCCCTTACGTTCTGCTGAGACACATTTACTGGACGATGACTGGGAACGCCTTGTTCTATACTGGTCCCGAACCAAGAATGTGTTAAGGTCTATGAGCTCATTTTCTATTTTTAAGTATACTTGCGTCTTACTGTACTCTGTTCATGTAGAACAAGTGCCTAAACCTGAAGAACAACTGTTCTAATTTAAGATTCCATTGCTATCATAGTTCAAAAAAGCGCTAGGCGTTAATTGTGCGTTTTGCCACCGCCTTGCGCTTTACTGACCAAAGCGCATGCTTATGCGCAGTTATGCACACATTATGCGTAGTTATGCGCAATGCGTTTTGCCAACGCCTAGAGCCTAGGCGCGCTTAAGCGCTCGCTTAGGCGCGCCTTTTTTTAACTATGATTGCTTTGCTCTTGTATCACTGTATTTACTCATACAAACTTACTTTTAAATTGAAGGATCCAATCGAAACTCCAATGGCACAGCAGGTATGTTCACGCATGTTTCTTTAACAGGTTTGCTCTTATCAATAGCTCTGTTGATTTCAATTTCAATTATGTATACAGTTGACTTTCATATCATGCACATTACTAGCATCATAACAGAGCCAATAGTGTTGTTGTACATGTAGACCCGTGGTACCCATCTGAAATCTTGTTGTGCCGTGTAGTTTCCCACGCTTTTTATTCTTTCACTGCTACTTTGTCTTGAACTGATATGATTTGAACCGTGTCTCTATTTTGATTTGGCAAGACAATGCAGTGACCATAGGACATAGATATATGTTTGTTTGATGCTTTTATTGTGTACTATTACTTGGCAATAAAAGACTTGGTAGTTTAATCTTGTCCACCTTACTAATGAACTGGTTTACCGAAATAAGTTTCATATACTAGTACATGCTAAACTTGTTATGTGTCTGCTTGTTTCTTCTTTTAGAATGCTGACAGAATATTGGGGAAGAGTGCCTTATTAAGCAATGGTAAAGGAAGTAATGCAGATAAGGTTCAGGATAGTGACACATCCTTGTTGGTCTCCAACAAAGCTGATAAAACAAGTAAGGAAGACTATCTTGAAGACAGCGAGACAACCCCAAAGTCCTGTCTTGGTTTAGTGTTCGAGTTACTGGCCACTACCGCTTGCACAAGCTATTCAAACTCACTATCTGAATCAGTTCGGTTTCTTGAGTCTCAACTACAAGCTGAAAGACATCGATCAGCTGTGCTGCGACAAGAAGCGGAAGGACTGCGGAAGTCCCTGGAGCATTCAGATGCATACTTTCTGGTGCAACAGCAAGCGTTGAAGGATTTTAGCGCCAAACAGGACAAAGCTAATCAGCTTGCTAAGCTTATTGCCAGCATGGTGGATACCCAGGATAACGTTTCTTGAGCTCTTCTGCAGTTGTTGCAGTTATGCTCTTGTTTTCCTGCCGCGTTTATTTGCACTGGTGGCAAATTTTGACGGCCAGTGTATGGAATGTTCTGCTTTGTTCCCTATATTTGCACTGGTGGCGAACTTTGATGCCCAGTGGATGTAATATGTGTAATAGCGGTAATAGGCTAGCGTTAATTGCTTGCTTATTTATTTCCTTATTGTCTTGTTTAGTTGTTTGCTTGTAGTCACTGTAGTTCTTTTTCTTTATTTTTTCTAGTGGCCACAATAGCCTATTTTTGGTAACTAGGCCAAAATAATCATGGCAACACACGGACTGTTGTAACCATGGGCCTCCTGCAGGCCGTATGATCCATGGGCCTTCGTCCGGCCGTAGGATCCATCGGCCTTCTATACGGGCCTTAGGGTCCATGGGCCTTCTACGGGCCGTAGGGTCCATGGGCATTCTACGGGCCGTACGATCCATGGGCCTTCTACGGGCCGTACTATCCATGGGCCTCATACGGGCCGTAGGATCCATGGGCCTTCTATGGGGCGTATCATCATTTTGCCAATCATGGGCCGTACTATTTGTGGACCATAACAGGCCGTTAATAGGCCGTATTTGATAACTCTATGAAAACAGCCCAACGGTTTTTTTACATGAAAACGGCCCAACGTATTAACGGTCCGCAAACGGACCAACTGTAACGACGGGCTGAATTTGGCCCACAAGCAGAAAATGACAGTAACGGGCCGTATGTAACCGAATTCTGCAAATGAGCCCAAGAATCAATGGGCCCTGAGAAGGCCGAAAGATAACTTGGTCTAGAAATGGCCCAATGGAATAACGGGCCGTTAATGGGTATAAAGTGATACACTGTTCATTACGGGCCAGTTTCACCACGGGCCGTTAATGGTCCAAGAGTTACAAAGGTCCTCATATGGGCCAAAAGAAGTCATGGGCCACACATGGGCCGGAAGTTAAAACGGGCTGAATCATATTGGACGGCCCAGATGACGCTACTGGGCCTAATTCGGATAGGGCGTAACGAGCCCTGGGTTAGCGGGCTGTAAATGGGCTATATGCAAACAGGCCGTTAACACGCTTTCCGTGGGCCGGCCCGCCACCTTTTGACCAAGTCAAACGGGCCGGCCTTTTCACAGGAATGGGCCTCTGTTGGGCCGTGCCACGTGTCGCCGTATCATAGGCACCTTTGGTCCAATGAGCGGATGACATCTGTCCCAACGGTGAGCCGACACGTGTTTTCTCTAGCCAATGATGATTTTACACGTCGAAAATCCCCATTGGTCGGGGCTGTTAACGGGTTATCGGATCCAAAACCCGACCCAATAGCTTAACGGCGTTCCGTTACGGTGGATGCCACATGTCGGTCACCCTTGACGAAAGCACTTCTGTGACGCGCGATTTATCGTCATGGAAGTGGACACTTTCGTGATGATAATTTCGGTAATGTCATGGAACACTTCTACGACAGCACAGGTATGACTATCTTGATTCTGTCATAAAATCGTCATGGATGTACATGCATGAAAAAAAACGCGACCTACTGTGACAAACACGTATCATCACGGAAGTGTATTTTTTTTGTAGTGTAGGTGTGTATACAAAATAGGAACATATATATTACATCATTTGACCGATAACATACGGTTCCTCAGCGTTGATGTTCTTGTTTTTGAGTCAGCTTCTTTTCCTTCTTGTTCGTTGAAGAATAATTGAGCCCCTCATTGTGACTTTGCCTTTTCCATGGAGTATGATTTTTCTTAGGTAATGTAGTACTGATTCTTCTTTTGACGTATACTTCATCATCATCATCTTCCCTCATTGGGTTGCCGTATTGATCGTAGTCTTCCTCGTTGGCGACTCCATCCATTCCAATGATGTTCCTTTTGCCTCTCCTCACGACAACACGCCTGGGATTGCGCGGGTCGGTTATGAAGAAGCATTGTGTCACGTGCTTAGCGTGTACCCATGGCTCATTTTTTGCGATAGCGTTCACGGTAGCGCTCTTGGCGTCGGGTATAGTCATGGTAGTGAAATTCCGGTTTTCTCTTTCGACATTCTTAGCCCATCTGACACGGAACATCGTCGTGTTGTGCAGTCCAGAGTAGTCAAGCTCCCAGATCTCCTCGACCTTTCCGTAAAATCTTTCAGTTGCGCCGTTGTCGCTGCCGGTCATGCATTCCATCGTCACCCCTGAGTTCTGATCATCACTGTCCATATGTTTGGCCTCCATGTAGAACGTGTATCCATTGATATCGTATGCCTGATAGGTTAGGAGGTTGGGCGACGGGCCATGTGCTAAGGCGTATATGAGCAATCCGTCCTTAGAGCCCTCTTCCAGGGGATTAGCAATAATATGCTCTTTGAACCAATGTAGGAAAGTGGAGTTGTGCTCTCTAGTAACTTCGGCGTCCGTCCCGCATACCCCCCGGTCACGATACTTCTTTGTGATAATTTCTTTGTGCAGTGCCACGAAAGGATCTACCTCGTCTAGGTGTTGTAGCACTACCAAGTTTGCTATGTCAAAGTCGCTGCGTCGATCTGAGTATGCCACGTGCAGTTCCCTGCGACAGTTGGAGTGACCTTCTCCTTCGAGCCTCCCATCGTGCTTGTTAATGGGCAAACCAACACTAACATCAGGCGGCTGGTCTGCGCCATACAGAAAATTCTCGCAGAAAGAGATGCACTCTTGTGTCAGATAGCCCTGGACGATGCTTCCATCCGAACGGGACATGTTATGAACGAATCCTTTGATGATCACATTCATCCTCTCAAACGGCATCATGTTGTGCAGAAATGACGGCCCCAAGTCTATTATGTTGTCCACAATATGGACACACAGATGCACCATCACGTCAAAGAACGCGAGCGGGAAGTACATCTCAAGCTCATTCAGTATCACAATGATCTCTTACTGTAGCCTTCGGAGCTGCTTCAGACTGATCAACTTTCGAGAGATGACGTCGAGAAAGTTGCAGAGACCAATAAGCGTGTCACGAACGTGCTTGTCCATTATCCCTCTAAGGGCAACAGGTAGTATCTGCGCCATCATCACATGACAGTCATGGGACTTCATCCCGCTGAACCTTTTCTTGTCCGTGTCTAGATATCTGCTTATCTTGCCACAGTAACTGGAACTAACTTTGACTCCGGTAAGGCACTTAAAGAATTGATCGATCTCAGCCTGACTTATGGTGAAGCAAGAAGGGGGGCAATAATCCTCTTTCTTTATTTCATTGCCCTTCTTCTCCCGCGCCTCTGTCTCCGTCTCTGTCTCGTCTGACTGTTTACGAGGCAGCATGTGCAGACCTTCCCCGATATTCAAATCTTGCAAGTCTTTTCTTGCCTTTGGCCCATCCTTGGTCTTATCCGGCATGTTCATCAGTGTCGCGAGCAAACTCTCAAGGACATTCTTACAGGTGTGCATTTGATCAAGGCAATGAGGTGTATCGAGTTTGTGCCAGTACTCCAAGTCCCAGAACACTGACCTTGTCTTCCATACCTTCAGCAGCGGCTCTGGCGCCTTTTTCATCGTCTTTCCCGGCGCGGGGCACTCCTTCCAGTTTTTCAATAGCTCATCGATTTCGGCACCGTTCTGCTTACGTGGAGGTCCTCGATGCTCAGCGTGACAATTGAATAGATCTCCACAGTTTCTCCACGGGTCGTCCTGTTCGAGCCATCTTCGATGCCCCATGTACACGATTTTCCCAGACCCGCCATCTTTCCTTGACGTTAGCTGCTGAGACGTCGTATCATCCATGCACCGCGTGCATTCGCAATATCCATGGCACACCTGGCCTGCGACATATCCGTAACCGACATAGTCGTGCACCGTCATGATCAGCGCGACTCTCATGTAGAAATACTCGCCTTTGCTGGCGTCCGATGTCTTGGCCGGTGTTTTCCATAAAGTGTCTAAATCCTCTTGAAGTAGCCCCAGATACAAATTAATATTATTTCCTGGTTGTTTCGGCCCTTAAATAAGCATGCTCATGTGAATGTACTTCGACTTCATGCGCAACCAGGGGGGAGGTTGTATATCCATACAAACACAGACCATGTGCTATGGTTGGTGTTCTGGTTGCCAAACGGATTCATGACATCGGTACACGCGCTGAGCACGATGTTCCTTGCATCACATTCGAAATACCGATAGAAGCTGTTCAACGCTCTCCACTGGCTTCCAACCTTGACGTGTCTCAGCTTCGGATCATCTCCATCATCGGGCTTCTTCCTCTCCGCGTGCCATCGCATTAGCTTTGTTTCCTTGGGATCTACAAAATACCGCTGGAGATGGGGAGTGATCGGTAAGTACCATACAACTTTCTGGGGACATTTCTTCCCGGCCTTCTTGTATCGAGAAGCATTGCACACCGGACAGCTTGTTTTTTCTGCGTGCTCCTTCCGATAAATTATGCAATCGTTGATGCATGCATGGTATCTAACATGCGGCAGATCAAGAGGGCACACGATCTTCTTGGCCTCATCAACACTAGTAGGACATAGATTCCCCGCGGGAAGAACATCCTTTAGGTACTTGAGATGCTCATCGAGGCTAGTGTCGGTCCATTTGTTTTTAGCCTTCGTCTTTAGGAGTTGGAGCATGAAACTCAAGGGGGTCACCTCAGGATTGCAACCATCATACAATGGAGTGTTCAAGTCTACCACCAGTTGCTCCAACTTAGGCTCCTCTCTAGAAGCAGCTCTCTAAGTACTCGTGTCCTTGTGAAGCAGTGCTTGAACATGAGGGTCCCGCACGATTGAAGTTAGTACCGACGAACTCAGCTGCATGGAGTCCACGTTCTCTCCGCCGCCATGTTCGGCCCCTTCTACTCCGCCATGTCTGGCCCCTTCTCCGCCGCCATGTCCGGCCTCTTCCCCGCCGCCATTATCGATCATCTCTTCGTCTTGCCCCGTGTCGTCATTGCCTGCCCCGTCGGCGTCCTCAACATCGTCATCCTCATCTTTAATTATCCACCGAGTATAGCCATCCATGAAACCAGTCATGAGGAGGTGCGCTTTGACACGACCATCGTCATAGGGGTCGAGCCAAACTATTCCTTTGCATTTTCGACACGGACATAAAACCTCTGTCTGGTTATTTTCTTTCATGTCCTACACCGCCGACCGCAACCACCTGTCCACCATCGTTCCACTAACCATCATGAACGTCTGCACGGTAATAATAAACAAATTGATTATAAAAATGCGTGCATGCATCAAAGTCATACAAAAATTCGGCATGACCGTCCCTAAAAATAGGACATATATAGATCTAGAGTTTGCCCGGAATTCGCCAAAACAGAAATAAATCGACATTTCGGCAAAACATAGGCAACTCAAAAGCACAATTTGGTGTCAACACGTGCCACACACACAATTTCCATCATATTGCCCAATTATCATATCACACACACATACACATATTTCCATTTTGCAAAATCATGAAATTTTAATCACCTCTATCTCGAGATCGAGCACACGGTGGAGACGATGATGTTGGGAGATCAAAAGTGCACAAAGCTCTTCTTGACAAAGATAGATCTAGTTAGGGGGCAAATAGGTCACTTAACTAAATGCTACGTCTACCTAGCTAGCTAATTTGGGAGGAGACAACTTCAACTAGTGGAGGGGGAAGTAAAAAGAGAAAGAAGATGCATTAATGGATGTGGTGTAGTTAGCTAGGAGTAATGAAGAGAGAGAAAGGTAGGTAGAAGAGGGAGAGTAATGGGGGGAGAAGTATTGAGGAAGAAGAAGAGTGAGAGAGGGAGGATGTGGGAGGTAGGGGAAAGGGAGGAGAGAGGAGATGGGGGAGGGGAGGACGGGTGGAAAAAGGTGGTGGGGTGTTGCGTCTTAGCAGTACCGCGGGAGGAAAAACACGCTACTGCTAAGAGCGTAGCAGCAGCGCGCTTTTCTCACACGCGCTCCTGCTAAACAGGCCAACCGTGTGGACAATTTCAAAATTAGCAGCAGCGATGTGACTAAAAAGCGCGCTACTACTATTGCATTAGCAGTAGCGCGCTTCGTGACGCCGCGCTGCTGGTAAACTTAGGTTGTTGTGTACTGTCGGTGGATTTTTGTAGCAGCGCGGTTTAGACATCACGCGCTACTGCTAAATTTACATCAGTGGCGTGCTTTTCCTAACCTCGCTACTGCTAATTAGCAGCAGCGCCTCTTTTTGTGCACGCTGCTACTAAGATTCTGTGTATAATGTTTTCCCTAGTAGTGTCAGTCCATAAAAATGGATGCTTTGCAGCAATCCTTCTGAAAGTTTCACTCTTCGGCTCCACGACCTTCTTCCAACTTGCATGCAACCTAAGAAGTTCTTTACGTACCTCCTCATAGGTCCTTTCAGGCCTCCCAGACCTACGTAATTCCTAAGCCAACTCATTCATTATGGTGTCACTACCGGTGAGTTTGTCCCATGGAACTATCCTATTGTCCATCCTGAAATCGGTAGCTAGCCTCAGAAGGGTCCTGCTCATCCCAGGGTGAAAACTACGATCAAAAGGATAATGGGACATCTCGACTACGCTACACTCGAATGCTTATCCAGCTCCGTCTGAAGGGGGTTTTATAGGTAGAGAGGAGAAAATGGCGGGAAAGAACGACTGCGGTATGGTGGGAAAGGGTTGGCGGGAACATATGGCGGAAAGGGGTTGGCGGGAAACGGGTGGTGGGAAGATATGGCGGGAAGGGGTTGGCGGAACACGGGTGGCGGGAACATATGGAGCGAAAGAGTTGGCGGGAAAATATTGAGGGGAAAGGGTTGCGCGAAAATATTTTTTTTCAATATCTAAGATGGGAAATGGTTGCACAATATTCATCAGCCAAAATAAAAAAATCATTTCGCCCTAACTTAAGCCGAAGAGTGAAACGGGATAGTATGGCGGGAGATATAGGCGGGAATAATTGTTTCTGACTGGTGCATTTTTATTTCAGCATACATAGATGTTTAAATCGGAAAGTCTGATACTGACATATGTAGATACAATGGGTCGCACACGTGGATAGATGAATCACACCCTAGTCAACGACGATCACCTGGCCTTTCCTTACAACCAGAAAGCGACAAGCGATTAGGTGGCCGAGTTACACGAAGACCGCGGCTGTACTCCACTTCGGCTTCATGTGTCTGCAGCTCCTGCGTAGGTGGTGGAGTCGGGAATCCTTGTTGCGAACCTGAAGCGTAATTGTAGGCGTATGGTTGTGACTCCGCGGGGATAAAAGATGGGCCAATAACGTCCCCTCCGAAGAACTCTGTAATTAATGATGTAACCGTGTCGCCATGACCATGTGATGCTCCGCGGATGCCTGTGTTGAGGCAACGTTGGGTGTCCTCATCTTCCCAATTAACATCAGGTATGTCTTGCACATAGAAACATTGTAAACAAACTGTTTGAGGATAATATATGATATCATTGTAAATGCATTAAAATGTAAACATGACTACCTGATCAGATCCCTCGCCTATACTGTCTGGCCATTATACGTGGTACTGGTTTAAATCCGGTACACGAGTCTCCTCGAGTATGGAGATCCCTCACATGGAGAGATACAACTGAGATACCTCACCTTGGGTTTATGCGTCATATCCTGTGTACGCATATGGGTTCGGGGAAAGAGTCTGCTCGGGCATCGAATCCAAGCCCGTGCCATGGTCCTGAGATGTCTGCCCCTGACGAAGCTGCACCGAAGAAGAGCGATGCAGTGACAGAGATGAGTCATGTCGTGGCAATGTCATTCTAGTACTCGGACCCTCCCCCCACTGTCCATGGCTCATATGCGCCTCGCTCGGTCTGTACAACGGCGCCGCACTCGGTCTGGCTGACCTCGCTACCGGCATGTTGTACGCTCCAGTGACAACGTCGTCGCCTCTACCGCATCTGAACTTTGTTGCCATGTATTCTTGAAAACGTTTCTGGAATGACTTGCGAGCTGGGCCCTGGGCCGCATGCTTTCTGCAGCCATCTGCCCTACTTCGTTGCAACTTTCAAGCGGAACAATATTTGGATGTTATTTGGTTGAAATGATTATGAAATGATGGACCTAAAAAAGTTACAAGTGATTACCATCTGGTCACGATAGTAAGCTGCATGCATCTCAATATGTCTCTGTGCCTGCTCCTCCCGTGTGAGATGTGTTGGTATAGTAGCTGGCTGACTGGCCAGGCTAGTACATGTGTTGATGCAGTACCACTGCTTGTACGCTTGATCTATACTTCCATCGTAGTCTGCAAAATTAAATAATTACATAAACCGTTGTCATGAAAGCAAAGCATCTTCACGCATCGTATGGTCATCGTAATAAAATAATGTAAATAAAATGTACCTAAGTTGATGCACTATATCTGCTAGCGCTTCATTTTCCCACTTGTGTACCCATTAATTGTTGTGTTCCCTCCAATCGTATAAACTCCAACCCCTGCCCATATTGGTTAGCCTGCAAATTATGTAACAAAGTGTGAGTTTAGTAAATTAAAAAAGACACTAACTATTTAGGGAGGTCACATCTTACTTATGGGTTTCCTCATCGATACGTCTTGGAAAAGGTGGTGGAATCTCTTGATAGAAACCGAACTGTCTCATTACACGCTCTGGGTTGTAAGGCTCAACACACCAGAGGAACAATCAGTTGCAGCGAGTCAGCCAGAATGCACTATCGCTCAAGATGCCTGCTGTGATGAGTCGAATATCAAAGACCATTCGTATCTGGACCTAAGTCCACGAGTTCCATGTGACTTCTGCCTCATCAAGTATCTCAAACTGTTGGTGGTACATAGGGTAACAATTTTTCGCAATATCTGAGACCAACGTTTCCGTGCCTTTGTCCACCTGGTGGCCATAGTTGCACTGCTGCCCTTGCTAAAGTCGTATGGATGTATGGGATTTAGTATATGAGGTCGTCCTACAGGAAGGTATTCCCAGGACCACAACTGTAGAAACTCATAGGCGACACAAAGTAACGAAGTTGTGCGAAAGAAATTTTTTGTATGGTATCACACAAGCTGTATTTTGGCTGCTCGGGTAAAGGTTCATCTACCATATTCTCTGCAATGTAGATGAGACCAGGGAGAACTACGTCCCCGTGTGACTTTGGAAACAGAGTCCCGAGCAGCCACAACAAATACGCAAACAGATGTCTTTTTCTCGTCTCATCATCGGGGAAGCTAGATAAAATACGAAAGTTATCACGAAGCCAAGCGAGTGGGATGCCCCGAGGGCCACCAGAACATTGTGATTCTGGCATTGCCATCCCAAGACGGGCAGCTATAGCTAATGTCCAAGATGGAGACACTCGTGGAGACACTAACGGCTCACCTCTAATTGGTAGAGTAGTGATCATAGAAACATCTTACAGTGTAGGTGCAAGCTCCACAAAACGAAAGTGAAAGGTGTGGGTTTCAGGTCTCGACCGGTCAACGAGGGATGTCAAAAGGGATGGGTCCGAACGTAATTGGTCTTCGCATGATGTGAGCCTAGCAAAACCTTGTAGTCCATAAGCGTCAAGGTGAGCAAGGGAAGAATTGTGTATTGGCCATGTTTTCTTTATGGTTCGAATTAAGTCTGAAAGGCCGATAATCATGCTTAGTATTTGGGTTCAAAAATATGTGGCAACGGTGGCCGACGTCATGGGGCCCCTGCAAAAGCACTGGCACTTCAGCCATAACCTGCACACAAACATACAAATATAAATTATGAGGAAGACACAAATACAAATGCAAATCAAAATTAACTTAAAAAATACAAAGAGATACAATTTACATTAATTATCTGAAGTTAACATCACGAGTACAATAATACGGAGAGATTCAATTTAAATTTAATATAAGTACACATAACTAGTACAAATATAAATAGACATAGCGAGTACAGATATATCAACATCATGCGGTGTTGTTGGCTCGATACGGGCATTCTCTGCGTGAATGTCCAGGACACCTGCAAACAAGGCATCGCCTTGGTTCTCCCATCTGGCTATGGTCCATGTCATTGCGATGACGCCTAGACTGATGTCATCCCTTTGCGGTTCTCATCAAGTCGGCGTTCGGAAACCATTTCGGCCCATCTGGCCACAACATTTTGTAGTTCATATCAATGCCCCAAGCCCAGAACTCACCGTTCCAAGTGTTGTCCAGATTGTACATGTTGAAGTACGGCGATATGTATGGCTCGACACTGATTTTTTGATCAGCAGCCACCCGGAGCACATGACTGCAAGGGTAGCCCTCAAGCTTGGGCTTGTTACAAGTGCGCTCACAGGACGTTGGGGCGAGGGTGACAACTTGCTTTTTTGATCCTCTGTGGTGACCCTTAACGTACTTGGCTCGCACATTGACCTCCCACTTATTCCTAAGTGCGTCCACTTTCCTGCAGCTATGACTTTGGGACTTCTTTGCTTTCTCGTCCAGATGTCTTTGCATCTTCTCGGACCATAGCTTGTCCAATTCAACTTGTGCATTGGCGACGGTGACCCTGTCTGCAAAGTATGACAGGGTCCGGTTCCAAGTTTCTTCAATTAGGGCCGTGATAGGCAGTGCTCTCACCCCTTTAAGAACACCATTGTACACCTCTGACATGTTGCTGGTTATTATTCCATATCGAGTGCCCGGTGTCGTGAGCCTGCGCCCACTTGTCCAAATGAGGGCAATTCTCGCGGATCCACTGGCTCAAATTTATGGGCGTCCTATGACCCCTCCGGTCTTCTCTCTGCGGCAAGGCCGCGCGGTTGATCTCACCATTGATACCTGCCCAAATCGCATTCATTTTGGCTTCAATTTTTTGCATGCACATCCTCTTGAATAACTTGAACCAATCCTTGTTTTTGAATTTGGAGTAAAAGTTTGCTGCCAAATGCCTCATGCACCACCTTCCCTCCAGATCGGGCCAACCCCACTCTTCTTCCGACGCCTTAATTATGTCAAGAGCGCTCAATAATCCAGTGTTGCGATCAGAGATGATGCAAACACCTTCACGCTCTTTCACGACACCCATCTTCACGCAGCTCAGGAACCACAACCAGCTATCTTTGTTCTCGCTCTGGACCAGTGCATATGCAATAGGAAGAAGCTGTTTATTTGCATCCGCTGCAATCACCACCAATAGTGTGCCCTTGTACTTCCAAGTGAGAAAGGTACCATCAACTGATAATACCGGGCGACAGTGCCTGAAGGCTTGTATAGTCTGGGCGAATGCCCAGAATAAGCGGTCCAGGATTAGCTCACCCAGGTTCATTGGGTTTGAACGTTCTCTCCGCCAAACTTGAGTCCCCCTATTAGCACTTGCTATCTGATGAAGCATTCTAGGGGCATAAGAATAGACCTCCTCATAGGTCCATACAAGTTCTTGAATATATTTTCCTTTGCACGCCTAGCCTTGCTATAGCTAACAGGGAAGTCAATTTGATCTTTTGCATCTTTTTGCAGAGCCCTAACACTAATGTTGAGACTTCCCTGCACAATCATTTCCATCGTCTGTGCCACATATCTTGCTGTCACATAGCAGTGATTTGAAAGAGTCCCACGTTTGCTCACAGCTATGCTCCACTATTTTTGTAATATGCCATGACTGACATACCCCAGGCTTCAGTCTAGCGAGAACTCTTCCGCGGCAACCTTTCGCGGTGTGGATGCATATGACCTTCAACTCTGTTTTATCAGACTGCTTCACTCTATGCTGGCGGTGGATGGCGATTGCATAACTACGCATTGCCTGGTAAGCAGAATTCTTGTCTGGGAAAACTTGCCCAACCTCCAGGCTCCCCGCTCCTAGGCCAGAAACAGAGTGAAATTCATTGGTGATGCTCATATCCTGTAAAAACCCAGGTTGCAGTGCCGCCGCGACCGCCCTCTGAGGAGGAACATCTTCTTTGCTTGACTCCGAAGACGCGGAAGAATGATCATCATCATCTAGCGCCTCCGGCAATCCCTCCACGTGTCCAAAATCATGAGTGAAAGTGGATACCAAGTATTTCTTTGTGTGTATTCTTGTAGACTTAGAGAGAGCAGAGAGGCAGTGAAGGCAACCAGAGATATTTGAGAGACTGTCTATGCGCACGGAGCCACGGTTGTGCGTATAAAAAGAAGAGGAGCACTGTATTGTCGGTAGAACAAGCTAGAACTCACCTACCGCGGCCTCGGATTCCAGCATCGTGGTGTCTCATCACACGCTGCAATATCAACGCTCTTGGGTGTGCGGCAGGAAGCGGAAATCACGCAGGCGGGAATCGGATTCCAGATTACAAGGCATCGGTGTTACCTCCACTGCAGAAAGCCAAACAAAGCAGAAATCACGCTCTTGGGTGCTGTAACCTCAGCTGCAGCAGCAATTTTCGAGAGCATGAGAATGAGCGCCATCTGCCACAGTGTTCATGTCGGCTAGCGGTGCCGCCAGCTGCGGTGGCAGCCTGGCCCGCACCTCGCCTTTCGTGCAGCTGCTTTTGTCGGCCTACGAGTGACATGGGCAGCAGCGGCTGCCTGCTCTAGTGGTGACATGGCCCACCAGGCCTGACCCGTTCCGTCCCGGCTCGGGGCACTATGCCTAATCCGTTTTCGTCGGCTGGCCGCCTCCTGGCGTGGCGGCAGGTGCCACGTGTCGCCTGTCGCGCCTGCCGCCATGGCCGAGGGGGTCCTTTTTGACAAATATATCCACCGGTAGTCCTTTTTGACAATTCTGTTGGCCAGGGGGCCTTTTGGACAAAATATCAGGAGCACCATGCCCCTATCTGACACTGTATCTACCACTATACACGTGGCCACTGTATTTTTTCTTTTGTCTTTACGATATACTAACATGTGCTACTCCCTCAGTCTCATAATATAATTGACACTAGTATAATATAAAAAAGAAATGGGAAATACTAGCCCACGTATCAGACATGTCCGTCAGTCAAAGAGCCAAAGGAGTGTGCTGCTGTGAAATCTGCTAGTTAGACGGTTGGTCCAATCCTGGTTAGAATTAACAACGCAACTGTTGTCTGCTGATTGAAGTTGACGTTGATGATGATGTGTCGATCCGTCCGGTTCCACATCGGTTCGAGCGGTTGTGCCTCGTCAATCGCCGCTGATTATTATTGTTTGTGCACGTCGTCTCGGCGCGCACTCCGACGACGACGATCTACTCACACGTGATCTGTCTGTCATGCACATCGTCATGGTACATGGAAACTTAGGCAATCTTCAATGCGGATCCTCGCATGGTCCGCATCCATGATCCATACACGATTTGCCGTTCGACATGCTACACATCAATCCGTGGATCAGCTTGAATATTTGTTTTTCTCACAAGCCGGAGGCAAATCAAGGATCCTTTACGGACGTGTAGACCGCTGCCACGCACACCTTTCTCGCCGCCATGAAGTGCGCCCTCTTGCTCCAGCAGAAGGTCACCATCTCCTCCTCGCTCATCCACTGACGAGGGGTATGTGGGTTCACAGATCCACACACATTGGTTGTTTAATACTACAATATGGACGTGGTCGTCCTCCGCATCTGTTGGGATATCTAGCGACATATGCCGGGGTGGCTTATCATGGAGGGGGACAGTAGTACGTCGCCGGTTTCTGGAAATGGGATGAGGCGTAAACATGTACGCCGACGCATCTTACCCAGGTTCGGGGCTCTCCTAGGAGATAACACCCCTAGTCCTGTTCTACGGGGTCTCCGCATGGTCACTATATCAAAGTGTGGCTACGAGATTGCTCCTAGAGCTTTTTGCTAGAGGAGGAAGAAGGGCAAGGCTAGCTCTACTCCTCTCTCTCTATGTGTGTGTGCTATCTATGGTGCTGAACCATTTGCATGGGTGCCCTGGGGGTTTATGTAGGCCTACCCCCCCAGGGATACAATGGTAATCTAGCCGGGTGTAGGACCTGGCCGTCAGTGTCTCTGGTGGCCGGTTTCTCCGGCGGCTACTGGGGCCCGCCGCCTGCCGGTCTCTCGGCCGACTGGTAGGGCCCGCCGCCTGTGGGTCCTGTCGGCTGCGCTGCACTATAGCCCTGCCTCTGATGACGGAGGCTTTGTCGGGGAGAGCGTGGCTACAGTCCCGCCGCCTGGCGACGCTGACTGTAGCCACATCCTGTCTTATCTGGTTAATGGCGCACAGACTCCAAGGGAGAGGGAGGGCCGCCTGCCCAGGAGTCGGGCTCCCCCGTGCCGACTGGTCGAGGCCAGCCGTCTTTTGGCTTCTCACGGACAGGTAGGGCCCGCCGCCTGCGGGCCGTACCGATAGCCCATCGTGGGGGCATGGCTTCCTCTGCCATGGATGATATCATGGGCGTCGTGGCAACAGTGCTGCGCCGGGCAAGGGATGTCCGCCCGGTACGCTACACTGTGGCCACGTTCTGCCCTGGATTCGAGGGTGGCAGGCAGCACTATAGCCACGCTCCGTCTCGTCGTTGTAATGAGGTGCTAACTTCAAGGGAGCGAGGGGGCCGCCTGCTAGGGGCCGGCCTCTCTAGATACCGCCTGCTAGGAGTCGGCCCGCATTGTGGCCGCCTTCTGGGTTCCGCCACCTTCTAGCTGCCGGCCACTTGGACCAGCCGGCCCCAAGAAGACGGACCTTTGTCTTTGATGTTTGAGGGGCACAGCCGGCCCGATGTCTTGAAATACCATGGGGGGCTGATGAGGTTACCCGCGGTCATTTACTCCGACAGTAGTCCCCGAAGCTGGTGGGGCGCCGCGACTGGAAAGGCGAGAAACCTCAACAGCTTCCTACTCCGAGTGGTCTTGTAGACTTGCTTCATCCATCTTCTGAAGCACCGACTACTAGGAGCCGGCCATGACCAGGCAGGCCGCCCGGTGATTTTGAAACGTCATGGTGGGGGCCAGGTGGCACGCCCGCCAGACGTCAGACTTGCCGCCCGTTGCCCGCCCGCCACGCGGCGGCAGCGGGCCAGGCCAGCCTGCCAGCCCACACGTGCGACGGGACGTCGTCGCAGGCCCGGGCCCGCCACTACAGGGCCTCGGCACGCGCGCGGATCTGCTGCGGCCAAAGCAGACGGTTGAGCTTCCGGGGCGCAGTAATACACGTCGTAATGGCATGGTAAAAGCGGGGTCATGGGCGCAGTTAATCCCAAGATCCCCCACGTTCCGCCCCCCCCCCCGGCTCCGCCGCCAGGGGCTATAAGTAGGGGGAGGAGGGGGCGGCAGACGCACACGCACACGCGCCCTCCTCTCCCTTTCCCCTTGCCATTCTTCTCCTTCTCCTCTCCGCCGCCGCAGCGCCCCTTCCTCTTGGCGGGGTGCTACCGCAGCCAACCATCACCGGGCCTCTTCTCGCTGTGGCTTTCTTGCTCCGTCGCGGCTTCGCCCGTTCGCCACCGCACCGCGCCACCGACGAGCACCTACGTCCATGGCGTGCTTACGGGCCGGCAACTAGGACGGCTCCAATGTCCACGAGGACAACCTCTCCTTTCTTCATCAGACACGGCGGCTCCCCCGAGAAACGAAGGTGAAGGTGCGTGTCCCCCCCCCCCCGCGGCGGAAATCTCGCCGGTGTCGGAGGACGACGAACGCGTCGTCTTCCGGTCCCATTTTCTTCGCGGCTTACTACGCTCCTTCCTCAACTTCTATCGTGTCCAGCCGCACCACCTCACGCCAAACACGGTGGTGCTGCTGGCCGCCGTTGTCACCCTCTACGAAAGCTACCTCGGCACTCTCCCCACCCTCGAGCTCTGGGGAGAGTGCTTCTACCTCAAGCTTGGCACCGCCACCAAGGGCACGGCGGCCCAATGTGGAGCCTGCGTGGCGGTGCGGCATTCGGGTGCCGGGAACCGCTTCCCGCCCGTCTCCTTGCTGAAGTCGGCCAAACTGTGGCAGAAGTCCTACTTCTACGTCAAGAATATACATCCGACGAGGGACTACATGAACTTGCCGGATTACGTAGCCGGCCCGCCTGCTGAGCCGCGCGCCAACTGGCAATACAAACCGAGCACCTATCGGCCGCCTCCTCCGCTGCCCTCGCCCGACTTCAGGTGATGACGGAGTCGGAGGGCCTCAAGGGCTCGGCCTTGCTGGCCGCCTACGTGGCGCGCCGAGTGCTTCCCCTCCAAGCCCAGCCCCACATCATCAGCAGCATGAGCGGGCATCGGGACCCGTGCCGAATGTGCACGTGGGAGCTACCGGACGTGGAGGTGGTCCGGCTAGTAAACTACTTCTCCAACTGCAAGCTGTCGGAGAAGGAGTGGCAGTTCGACAAGCAGCCATACGACCGTGCGCTCCCACCGCCTGTAGTGAGTCTTGTAATTCTTTTTCTTCTTTGCGCGTCCGAGTTCTTCATTGCCGTCTGATCAATCGGCCAAGGCGCGGGTCTTCTCAACCTAGTCGGCCGCCAACACTCTCGAGCCGGGTCATCAGTACATGCCGGACCGGTCAAGAAGCGACATTGATGACCCCGACTTGGGGGCGGCCGCAGTGAAAGAGGACGACGCCACATATGGCGGTGGTGGAGCAGGTGGCTCCGAAGGAGGCGGCCTTGAGGACTGGCCGGATGACGACGAAGAGGAGAACGAGCCGCGCCGCTCGGATGGCGCTGGCAAGGCGGGCGCGAGCTCTTCAGCAGCCCCGACTGCGCCAGGCAGCGCACCGAAGCGCCGAGCCGACTCGCTGCAGTTCGGCAGCGAGCCCAAGAAGGCCAAGAACACGGCCGCCGCGACCAGGCGGCGGGAGGCCGCCTCCAAGGCGGCCCAATTCCAGAAGGCCCCGAAGCAGCCCTCGATAGTGTCTTTGTAAGTATTTCGATCTTTCCGTTGTTGCTTTGTGCTCGCTTTTCTTCTTTCGTCTTACCGGCTTCTCATCGCGGGGGGGCCGCTCTCTCTTTCGCGGGCCCCGTCTGCCATAGTGATTGGGGCGTTGGACGGCTCCGCAGAGCCCCGCCGTGTGGACCCGCACGCCGAGCTCCAGGAGGCGACGGAGCGGAACGCGCGCGAGGAGCGGGAGAAGGCAGAGCGAGAAAAGGCGAATGCGGCCAAGGCGGCGTAGGAGGAAATCGACGCGGTGGCCAAGGCTCAGGCCGACGCCGCGGCCAAGGAGCTGGCGGACGCGGCCGCCAAACGCAGGAGGAGGGGCAGCCTGCGGCCGGACTCCATTGCTCGTCGTCCCACTGCGGGCCGTGCCACTGGTGCCGGAGAGCCAGTTGCCGACGGCGCCGACTGGAGGAGCCGGCGACGACTTGCCGATCCTGGAGAGGAGAGGAGGCGACGCCGTCATCTTGGAGGCGGAGGTGCCCCCACAAGCGTCGACTGCTGAGACCTAGGGCAGTCGGCCTGACGTGCCACTGGCGCCGCCGGTCGGTGGCGAGCTGCTGGTGGGCTCGACTCCCGCGGTCCGCACTCCGGTGCGCCGGCGTGCGGCGAAGGCGGCTTTAGCACCGCGGCCGCTGGAGGTCGGAGCCGCAAGCTCATCGGCCCCTGATATCGAGGCCACCAGTGCCGCCCCTGCGGAGTGGACGCCTGGGGGCAGGACGGGTGTTCTGAATACAGCCGCGCAGGATGTCCAGGCCCAGTTCCAGGCCCAAGGCGCCGCCCTCCAGCAGTACATGAAGGCATTCCTGGCGACACGAGCGGCCTTCCGGGTATGCTTCTTGTTCTCTGTTTTTTATTCTTGTGATCTTCCATGGGGGCGCGCCAGTGCACCCACTGGGTGTAGCCCCCGAGTTCCGGGCTGGCTACTGAGCAGGAGGCTCGGAACTTAAAGGTAAGTTCCGAGTGCTAACTTTTTTCTTTTCTTCTGTTGTCTTCGTTGCAGGATTACCATAACATCCGCGCGGCCGACTTCAACTCCCAGGTCCAGGATCTGGCCAAGTGGACCACTGATTTGGCCGAAAGCCGGAGTAATCACTCCGTCCTCTCTTTCGCGGGGGCGCGTCAGCGCACCCGCTTGGTGTAGCCCCCGAGATTCGGGCCGACCGCTGAGCAGTCATGCCGGATCTTCCGGCAACTACTTTTCTTCTTTGTTGATCGTTGATTGTCTTCTCTTCCTTGTCTTTTGCAGGGGCAGCCGCCGCACTGCAGCAGTGCATAGGCGAGGTCCAGACCGAGCTGCGTGCCAAGGAGGCCCAGGAGCGTGACCGCCTGGTTAAGGAGCTGGCGGACCAGGCGGATCGTCACAGGGCGGACCCCCAGAAGGCGAAGGACAGCAACGCCAACCTCCAGGCTGAGTTCGAGACTGAGCGCTCGGCCTGGGCCGAGAGGGAGAAGGCGCTGAACGACGGCTACGGCGAGAGTAAAGATATGATTGATGGTGACTTATCTTTCCTTTCTTTCAGCTACCGACTGTTATATGAGCCAGCTTCTGGCTTCAGACTTCTTCTTTCTTCTCGCACATAATTCTTCCCAGCTCACGACGTTGCCGCTAGCCAGGCCATCGAGGCTCGCCGCGAGGAGCGAAGACGGGCTGGTGCACAGATCGCACCCAACGCGCCCCGGACCCTCAGCGAACAGCTTCTCTCCATCCAAGCTCGCCTGCAGCCGGCCCACCGCCTGCTCCGCCGTCTTCAGCGTGCCAGGACCCTGTTGGAAATATGCCCTAGAGGCAATAATAAATGGTTATTATTATATTTCTTTCTTCATGATAATTGTCTATTGTTCATGCTATAATTGTGTTATCCGGAAATCGTAATACATGTGTGAATACATAGACCACAACGTGTCCCTAGTAAGCCTCTAGTTGACTAGCTCGTTGATCAACAGATAGTCATGGTTTCCTGACTATGGACATTGGATGTCATTGATAACGGGATCACATCATTAGGAGAATGATGTGATGGACAAGACCCAATCCTAAGCATAGCATAAAAGATCGTGTAGTTTCGTTTGCTAGAGCTTTTCCAAGGTCAAGTATCTTTTCCTTAGACCATGAGATCGTGCAACTCCCGGATACCGTAGGAGTGCTTTGGGTGCACCAAACGTCACAACGTAACTGGGTGACTATAAAGGTACACTACAGGTATCTCTAAAAGTGTCTGTTGGGTTGGCACGGATCGAGACTGGGATTTGTCACTCCGTGTGACGGAGATGTATCTCTGGGCCCACTCCGTAATGCATCATCATAATGAGCTCAATGTGACTAAGGCGTTAGTCACGGGATCATGCATTGCGGTATGAGTAAAGAGACTTGCCGGTAACGAGATTGAACAAGGTATTGGGATACCGACGATCGAATCTCGGGCAAGTAACATACCGATTGACAAAGGGAATTGTATACGGGATTGATTGAATCCTCGACATCGTGGTTCATCCGATGAGATCATCGTGGAACATGTGGGAGCCAACATGGGTATCCAGATCCCGCTGTTGGTTATTGACCGGAGAGGCGTCTCGGTCATATCTGCATGTCTCCCGAACCCGTAGGGTCTACACACTTAAGGTTCGGTGACGCTAGGGTTGTAGAGATATGAGTATGCGGAAACCCGAAAGTTGTTCGGAGTCCCGGATGAGATCCTGGATGTCACGAGGAGTTCCGGAATGGTCCGGAGGTGAAGAATTATATATAGGAAGTCAAGTTTCGGCCACCGGGAAAGTTTCGGGGGTTATCGGTATTGTACAGGGACCACCGGAAGGGTCCCGGGGGTCCACCGGGTGGGGCCACCTATCCCGGAGGGCCCCATGGGCTGAAGTGGGAGGGCAACCAGCCCTTAGTGGGCTGGGGCGCCCCCCATGGGCCTCCCCCCTGCGCCTAGGGTTGGAAACCCTAGGGTGGGGGGCGCCCCACTTGCCTTGGGGGGCAAGTCTCCCCCCTTGGCCGCCGCCCCCTCCCCAGATGGGTTCTGGCCGGCGCCCCCCCCCTCCCAGGGGGCCTATATAAAGGGGGGGAGGGAGGGCAGCAATATTACAGCCTTGGGCGCCTCCCTCCTCCCCTGCTACACCTCTCCCTCTCGCAGAAGCTCGGCGAAGCCCTGCCGAGACCCGCTACATCCACCACCATGCCGTCGTGCTGCTGGATCTCCATCAACCTCTCCTTCCCCTTGCTGGATCAAGAAGGAGGAGACGTCGCTGCACCGCACGTGTGTTGAACGCGGAGGTGCCGTCCGTTCGGCACTCGGTCATCGGTGATTTGAATCACGGCGAGTACGACTCCGTCATCCACGTTCATTGGAACGCTTCTGCTCGCGATCTACAAGGGTATGTAGATGCACTCCTTTCCCTCGTTGCTGGTATACTCCATAGATGGATCTTGGTGAGCGTAGGAAATTTTTAAAATTATGCTACGATTCCCAACAGTGGCATCATGAGCCAGGCCTATGCGTAGTTACTATGCACGAGTAGAACACAAAGCAGTTGTGGGCGTTGATGTTGCCAATTCTTCTTGCCGCTACTAGTCGTATCTTGTTTCGACGGTATTGTAGGATGAAGCGGCCCGGACCGACCTTACACGTACGCTTACGTGAGACAGGTTCCACCGACTGACATGCACTAGTTGCATAAGGTGGCTAGCGGGTGTCTGCCTCTCCTACTTTAGTCGGAACGGATTCGATGAAAAGGGTCCTTACGAAGGGTAAATAGAAATTGGCAAATCACGTTGTGGTTTTACGTAGGTAAGAAACGTTCTTGCTAGAAACCTATTCAAGCCACGTAAAAACTTGCAACAACAATTAGAGGACGTCTAACTTGTTTTTGCAGTAAGTGCTATGTGATGTGATATGGCCAGAAGATGTGATGAATGATATATGTGATGTATGAGATTGATCATATTCTTGTAATAGGAATCACGACTTGCATGTCGATGAGTATGACAACCGGCAGGAGCCATAGGAGTTGTCTTTATTATTTTGTATGACCTGCGTGTCATTGAATAACGCCATGTAAATTACTTTACTTTGTTGCTAAACACGTTAGCCATAGAAGTAGAAGTAATCGTTGGCGTGACGACTTCATGAAGACACAATGATGGAGATCATGGTGTCATGCCGGTGACGAAGATGATCATGGTGCCCCGAAGATGGAGATCAAAGGAGCATAATGATATTGGCCATATCATGTCACTATTTGATTGCATGTGATGTTTATCATGTTTTGCATCTTATTTGCTTAGAACGACGGTAGTAAGTAAGATGATCCCTTATGATAATTTCAAGAAAAGTGTTCCCCCTAACTGTGCACAGTTGCGAAGGTTCGTTGTTTCGAAGCACCACGTGATGATCGGGTGTGATAGATTCTAACGTTCGAATACAACGGGTGTTGACGAGCCTAGCATGTACAGACATGGCCTCGGAACACACGCAATACACTTAGGTTGACTTGACGAGCCTAGCATGTACAGACATGGCCTCGGAACATGGAGGACCGAAAGGTCGAGCATGAGTCGTATAGAAGATACGATCAACATGGAGATGTTCAGCGATCTTGACTAGTCCGTCTCACGTGATGATCGGACACGGCCTAGTTAACTCGGATCATGTTTCACTTAGATGACTAGAGGGATGTCTATCTGAGTTGGAGTTCATTGAGTAATTTGATTAGATGAACTTAATTATCATGAACTTAGTCTAAAATCTTTACACTATGTCTTGTAGATCAAATGGCCCACGTTGTCCTCAATTTCAACGCGTTCCTAGAGAAAACCAAGCTGAAAGATGATGGCAGCAACTATACGGACTGGGTCCGGAACCTGAGGATCATCCTCATAGCAGCCAAGAAAGATTATGTCTTAGAAGCACCGCTAGGTGAAGCACCAATCCCAGAGAACCAAGACGTTCTGAACGCTTGGCAGCAGCGTGCTGATGATTACTCCCTCGTTCAGTGCGGCATGCTTTACAGCTTAGAACCGGGTCTCCAAAAGCGTTTTGAGAAACATGGAGCATATGAGATGTTCAAGGAGCTGAAAATGTTTTAATCTTTTAGTTGCTTCCACCAAGCTACAAGAGCTTTGTGATGAACTTCAATATGCAGGGGATGGAAAAGACCATTCCCGAGGTATATTCAATGCTGAAATCAGCGGAGGTGGAGATCAGAAAAGAACATCAAGTGTTGATGGTGAATAAAACCACTAAGTTCAAGAAGGGCAAGGGTAAGAAGAACTTCAAGAAGGACGGCAAGGGAGTTGCCGCGCCCGGTAAGCCAGTTACAGGGAAGAAGTCAAAGAATGGACCCAAGCCTGAAACTGAGTGCTTTTATTGCAAGGGAAGTGGTCACTGGAAGCGGAACTGCCCCAAATACTTAGCGGACAAGAAGGCCGGCAACACCAAAGGTATATGTGGTATACATGTAATTGATGTGTACCTTACCAGTACTCGTAGTAGCTCCTGGGTATTTGATACCGGTGCGGTTGCTCATATTTTAACTCAAAACAGGAACTACGGAATAAACGGAGACTGGCGAAGGACGAGGTGACGATGCGCGTCGGGAATGGTTCCAAGGTCGATGTGATCGCCGTCGGCACGCTACCTCTGCATCTACCTACGGGATTAGTTTTAAACCTCAATAATTGTTATTTAGTGCCAGCTTTGAGCATGAACATTGTATCTGGATCTCATTTAATTCGAGATGGCTACTCATTTAAATCCGAGAATAATGGTTGTTCTATTTATATGAGAGATATGTTTTATGGTCATGCCCCGCTGGTTAATGGTTTATTCTTGATGAATCTCGAACGTGATGTTACACATATTCATAGTGTGAATACCAAAAGATGTAAAGTTGATAACGATAGTCCCACATACTTGTGGCACTGCCGCCTTGGTCACATTGGTGTCAAGCGCATGAAGAAGCTCCATGCAGATGGACTTTTGGAGTCTCTTGATTACGAATAATTTGACACGTGCGAACCATGCCTCATGGGTAAGATGACCAAGACTCCGTTCTCCAGAACAATGGAGCGAGCAACCAACTTATTGGAAATCATACATACCGATGTGTGCGGTCCAATGAGTGTTGAGGCTCGCGGAGGATATCGTTATGTTCTCACTCTCACTGATGATTTAAGTAGATATGGGTATGTCTACTTAATGAAACACAAGTCTGAAACCTTTGAAAAGTTCAAGGAATTTCAGAGTGAGGTTGAGAATCAACGTGACAGGAGAATAAAATTCTTGCGATCAGATCGTGGTGGAGAATATTTAAGTCACGAGTTTGGTACACACTTAAGGAAATGTGGAATCGTTTCACAACTCACGCCGCCTGGAACACCTCAGCGAAACGGTGTGTCCGAACGTCGTAATCGCACTCTATTGGATATGGTGAGATCTATGATGTCTCTTACCGATTTACCGCTCTCATTTTGGGGCTATGCTTTAGAGACTGCCGCATTCACTTTAAATAGGGCTCCGTCAAAATATGTTGAGACGACACCGTATGAATTATGGTTTGGGAAGAAACCTAAGCTGTCGTTTCTAAAAATTTGGGGATGCGATGCTTATGTCAAGAAACTTCAACCTGAAAAGCTCGAACCCAAGTCGGAGAAATGCGTCTTCATAGGATACCCTAAGGAAACTATTGGGTATACCTTCTACCTCAGATCCGAAGGCAAGATCTTCGTTGCCAAGAACGGGTCCTTTCTGGAGAAGGAGTTTCTCTCGAAAGAATTGAGTGGGAGGAAAGTGGAACTTGATGAGGAGATAGTCACCCCTTCCGAACCGGAAAGTAGCGCAGCGCGGGAAGATGTTCCTGTGGTGCCTACACCGACTGGGGAGGAAGTTAATGATGATGATCATGAAGCTTCGGATCAAGTTACTACTGAACTTCATAGGTCCACAAGGACACGTTCCGCACCAGAGTGGTATGGCAACCCTGTCCTGGAAATCATGTTGTTAGACAACGGTGAACCTTCGAACTATGAAGAAGCGATGGCGGGCCCGGATTCCGACAAATGGCTAGAAGCCATGAAATCCGAGATAGGATCCATGTATGAAAACGAAGTATGGACTTTGACAGACTTGCCTGATGATCGGCGAGCCATAGAAAATAAATGGATCTTTAAGAAGAAGACAGACGCGGATGGTAATGTGACCATCTATAAGGCTCGACTTCTCGCTAAGGGTTATCGACAAGTTCAAGGGGTTGACTACGATGAGACTTTCTCACCCGTAGCGAAGCTGAAGTCCGTCCGAATCATGTTAGCAATTGCCGCATACTATGATTATGAGATATGGCAGATGGACGTCAAAACGGCTTTCCTTAACGGCGTCCTTAAGGAAGAGTTGTATATGATGCAGCCGGAAGGTTTTGTCGATCCTAAGAATGCTAACAAAGTATGCAAGCTCCAGCGCTCAATCTATGGGCTGGTGCAAGCATCTCGGAGTTGGAACATTCGCTTTGATGAGATGATCAAAGCGTTTGGGTTTACACAGACTTATGGAGAAGCCTGTGTTTACAAGAAAGTGAGTGGGAGCTCTGTAGCATTTCTCTTATTATATGTGGATGACATATTATTGATGGGAAATGATATAGAATTCTTAGGAAGTATAAAGGCCTATTTGAATAAGTGTTTTTCAATGAAGGACCTTGGAGAAGCTGCTTATATATTAGGCATCAAAATCTATAGAGATAGATCAAGACGCCTCATTGGTCTTTCACAGAGTACATACCTTGACAAGATATTGAAGAAGTTCAATATGGATCAGTCCAAGAAGGGGTTCTTGCCTGTATTGCAAGGTGTGCAATTGAGCACGGCTCAATGCCCGACCACGGCAGAAGATAGAGAAAAGATGAATGTCATCCCTTATGCCTCGGCCATAGGGTCTATTATGTATGCCATGCTGTGTACCAGACCTGATGTAAACCTTGCCGTAAGTTTGGTAGGAAGGTACCAAAGTAATCCCGGCATGGAACACTGGACAGCGGTCAAGAATATCCTGAAGTACCTGAAGAGGACTAAGGATATGTTTCTCGTTTATGGAGGTGACGAAGAGCTCGTCGTAAAGGGTTACGTCGACGCTAGCTTCGACACAGATCTGGATGACTCGAAGTCACAAACCGGATACGTGTATATTTTGAATGGAGGAGCAGTAAGCTGGTGCAGTTGCAAGCAAAGCGTCGTGGCGGGATCTACATGTGAAGCGGAGTACATGGCAGCCTCGGAGGCAGCACAAGAAGCAGTCTGGATAAAGGAGTTCATTACCGACCTAGGGGTGATTCCCAATGCGTCGGGCCCGATGACTCTCTTCTGTGACAACACTGGAGCTATTGCCCTTGCGAAGGAGCCCAGGTTTCACAGGAAGACCAGGCATATCAAGCGTCGCTTCAACTCCATTCGTGAAAGTGTTCAAAATGGAGACATAGATCTCTACTATTAAAGGGGGATCGAACGTCGTGATGGTTCGACCACCTCGTTCGATCCCCCGCCTCCACCTCGTTCGATAACCCAACCCTCCACCTCTGCTCGTACGTGAAAAAAGGATCTCCTCACACGATCCCACCCATCCTGCACGAAGTAAAAAAAATAGAACAACCCACATACGCACGTCCCATCGCCCACTCCCCTTCCCCAAATCCATCTCCCTCAATCCCGTGGCCCTATCGCCGCCGATGACTTCGAGCGGCAGCACACTGCAGCCATACCATCTCTTGGAGCGGTGGATTCGCGCCCTAACATGTCTACTCCTCTGCCAGGACGCTGTTGAGGATATAGACCTTAGAGTCACCCGCCAGGAGGGGCCGGGTTACTCGTAGGATCGTTGCCAGAAGCCCGGAGCCAAGTTTCAAGATAATGGGCCAGAGATGGGCTGAGACCCGGATATGGCTTAAAGCCTATAGTTACAATCATTGTTATAGTAAACTTGTAGTGTAAGGCAGGTATTGTTTAGAGTCCGAGCCGGACGCCTTTATGAGCCGGCCGGGACTCTAAGGGCTGCTGGGGGTCAGCCTTCCTATATAAAGGGAGGACCCGGCAGTGGTTTAAGGGCGACAGCAATCTGATCGAGAGCCGGGCATAGCTGTTTAGCTCCCTGGCGATCGTAACCCTAGACAATAACATCTCAAACTGGACGTAGGCTTTTACCTTCACCGAAAGGGGCCGAACCAGTATAAATCCTCGTGTTCCTTGTCCCACATAACCCCTTCAAGATTCCTAGCTGCGATGGCTCCACGACTAAGTCCTAGCTCGAGGACATCTGCCGTGACAATTCCACGACAGTTGGCGCCCACCGTGGGGCCAGCGCACGGTGGATTTGAGTTCTTGAAGGGTAGCTTCGAAGGGCTCAAGGGATACGCCGTGGGCCGGATGACTAAGAGTCGTCGCGGCAAGCTCTACATCGACGACGAGGGCTGGGGCCCCGACGCCGGCTCAATCGAGTACGGGTACCGGGTCCCCTTTGGCGGAGTTCATGTCTTCATCGGCAAGATTGGTGAGCCGGGCCCCGAGCCGGATCTCTGCGCCGATCTCGTCGAAACGGCTCAGCGCGCACGACCCGCCCGGGCCCGGCCTGCCTTAAGGTGCGCTTTTGTGGGATGCATCCATGGAGGGCCCTCTGATCCATCCGGGTCTGGTGATGAGGCGGCCGCCGGCTCTGACGGCGAGTCGGCCACTGATGAATCAAACTCGTTGTACCAACTTCAAGATGGTAGGCTCATGGGTTGTTCCGATGGCGACAGTATTCGGGACCTCTTTGAGCCGCTAAGTCAGGTTGGAGTTTTTATGGCCGGTGCGCAGCTTGTTCAGAACCCCGCTGCTGGATCGGGAAACCCGGTGCCTTCTCCGGCTCAGGTGCTGATGGATCTCACGGACAAGATGACGGCCCTGCTAACCGCCGCGGTCGACCCGGCGGATCAAGCCCAGCATGATGCGGAGGTGGCGCAGTTAAAACTAGATCTGATAAAGGCTAAAGAGGATCTTGCAGCGGAAGGGATCAGGCTGGCTGCGGAGCGGGCGGCTCTTGATGCCCAGACTCAGCTAATTCAGGCGCAGTCCTTCCAGCTCACGATGGATCAGAACGCGGCCAACGTGGTCATGAGGAGGAGGCATCAGAAGGCCCAGTCTCGACTCCCGCCGGTTTACGATCCACGCAATCTCTTCAACACGCCGGGTGCAGGGTCTAGCAACCCGCCAGGGGTCATTGCGCCCGCGTCTGGACCCCTTATTCAGCCACGAGTGATGGGGCCTCCCCAGGTGCCCCCTGCCCCGCCTCAGTATGTGCCAATACCCCCGGGTCATTATGATAACCCGCTGGAGAACATGGTGGCTGCGGCAGCGCGGCTGGCGGCCCTCCCCGTTGACGGCGACTCTCCGGCGGCCATCGAAACCCGCCGGGTCAGGGAACTCCTGCAGACGGCGCTGGCACAGCAAGAAGCGTACTCCTACAGCCGGGATAGGATCCACTCGACCCCTCGTCCGGGTCAGAGCCCGAGTTACAGCCGGCACATGGTCTCAGCAACCGGCTCAAGTAATGTCCGGCGCCATGACCCGCCCCCTGGCCATGGCCCGGCGCATAACGGAGCCTTCTACGCAGCAGACCAGGACAAAGCATGCCAAGAGGCGGATCAGGTGCCTCAATTGACGGCTTACCAGACCCCCCCGGCCTATCCGACGACTTCTGTTGATGTGGGTATCCCTACCAGGACTGGGGGTGTCCCTTGTTTGGTGCCAGCTATCCGTAATGAACGTTTACCCAAGGATTTCAAAGGCCCTAGGAAGGTGCCTAACTACACAGCGGACTTACAGCCCGCAGCCTGGATCGAGAGTTACGAGATGGCCATGGAGCTCCTGGAGGTCAGTGAGGCGGCCATGGCTAAGTACTTCACCATGATGCTGGATGGGACTGCCCGTACTTGGTTGAAAGGGCTACCACCGAATTCCATTGGGTCTTGGGCGGAGCTGAAAGCCCGGTTCATCCAAAACTTCAAAGATACCTGCAGGCAGTCTATGTCAATTGTGGATTTGACTAACTGTAAGCAGCAGGAGGGTGAGTCCACGACCCATTGGGTTCGCCGGGTCAAGGAAATCATACATTCATCAGATAAGATGGATGCCGGCTCTGCAGTCTTAATGTTGGAACAGAACTGTCGCTTTGTGCCCCTTAAGATGAAGCTTGGGCGGCTCAAGCGCGACTGCACCGATATGGGTACCCTAATGGCGGCTCTTGTCAAGTACGCCGATTCCGATGGTACCAAGGATCCCCCTTCAGACGATGAAAGGGCAGGGAAGGGAAAGAAGAACGGCAACGGTAAGGGTCCCCAGTTTAACCCGGGGAACCAAGGAGGAGGCAAGCGTAAGGCCGATGGCAGCCTAGAGTTTGTAGCCAACACCAACTCTCAAGGTAATAACCAGCGACGCAAGGGGAGGCCCCCTCCCCGAGGCGGCGTGTCAGGACCTTCTCTGGAGCAGCTGTTGAATGAACCTTGTCCGAGGCACGGCTCTAGAGAGAAGCCAGCAACTCATCTGTGGAAGGATTGTGCTATCATGAAGGCCTTTAAAAACTACAATGGTCCGGGTGGCGGCTCAGGTGCCGGCGGCTCAGGCGCCGGCGGCTTTCATGGCCCTGGGGGCGGCTCAAATTCCGGTCCTCAGAACGGTCAAGGGGGCTTTAATCAGCAGTCTGGCCAGGGTCACCAACAGCAGCAGGGGGGTTACCAGACCAATCCAAAGCAGCTAAGCGGTGGACAATATCATGTATTTACCACTAGTCTGTGCAAGCGAGATCAGAAGATTCACAAGAGGGCTGTGAATGCTGTTGAGCCGGCAGTCCCACGCTACTTACGATGGTCTGAGCAGCCCATAGTATGGAGTAGGGAGGATCATCCTCCTCGGGTGGATAACCCGGGCCACTTGGCCTTGGTGGTGGCTCCTCAGGTGGGAGGATATAAGTTCACGAAAGTACTCATGGATGGAGGCAGTAGCATTAACATCCTTTATTATGAGACTTTTCGCCGTATGGGGTTAGTTGATAAGAACCTCAGCCAGTCAAACAGTATCTTCCATGGGGTAGTGCCTGGTAAGTCGGCTTACCCAGTTGGCAAGATCGAATTGGAAGTGGCTTTCGGTGATGACAATAATTACAGAGTGGAGAAGTTGACCTTTGAGGTGGTCAAAATAAGAAGTCCATACCATGCTATATTTGGACGGCCGGCTTATGCCAAGTTCATGGCACGGCCGTGTTATGTGTACTTACAGCTCAAGATGCCGGGTCCTAATGGGACCATTACGGTTCACGGCGGCCGGAAGGTGGCTCTGGAGTGTGAGGAAGGTGATGCAGCTTATGCAGAGTCTGTTTGTGCTACAGAAGAGTTAAAATTTTATAAAGACAATGTCGACCCGACAGACATGACCTCTCTGAAGAAGCCAACTACGGAGGCTGAGCCGGCGATGAAATTTAAATCGGCTGATGAAACTAAGCTTGTTGATTTTGTTCCAGGAGATTCATCTCAGCAGTTTAGCATCAGTGCCAATCTGGATCCAAAATAGGAAGGCGCACTCATCGAGTTCATCCGTGAGAATAGGGACATCTTCGCGTGGAAACCTTCTGACATGCCAGGTGTACCTAGAGAACTCGCTGAGCACACTCTCAATGTTGATCCGAAATTTAAGCCGGTCAGACAGTTCCTTCGGCGGTTTAATGAAGAGAGGCGAAAGGCTATTGGTGAAGAAGTGGCCCGGCTCTTGGCGGCCGGGTTCATTGTTGAGGTTTTTCACCCAGAGTGGTTGGCTAACCCGGTGCTCGTACTCAAGAAGAACGGCACCTGGCGAATGTGTGTGGACTACAAGGACTTGAACAAGGCGTGCCCGGCTGATCCTTTTGCTCTCCCCCGTATTGATCAAATCATTGATGCTACGGCAGGTTGTGCACGCTTAAGTTTCTTGGATGCTTATTTCGGGTATCATCAGATTAAGATGGCAGTTAAGGACCAGGAGAAGACGGCGTTCATCACTCCCTTTGGAGCCTTCTGTTATGTGTCTATGCCCTTTGGACTCAAGTGTGCACAGGCGACTTACAGCGTTGTGTACAGAATTGTCTTCATAAACAGATCGGGCGCAATGTTCATGCATATGTGGATGATATTGTGGTTAAATCCATCAAAGAGGAAACCCTGATAGATGATTTAATAGAAACCTTTGATAATCTCCGGGTCTATAAGATGATGCTTAACCCGGCCAACTGTGTCTTTGGTTTTCCTGCAGGCAAGCTCTTGGGTTTCTTGGTTTCTGACATAGGCATTGAGGCTAACCCGGAGAAGATCAAGGCCATCACCTCCCTGGCTAAGCCGGCGTGTATAAATGACGTTCAGCGCTTGGCGGGTCGCAGCGCTGCTTTAAGCCGGTTCATAAGCCGCTTGGGTGAGAAGGCTATGCCCTTATATCAGTTGATGAAGAAAACTGATAACTTTGTCTGGAATGATGCAGCTAATACCGCCTTTGAGGATTTGAAAAGGCAACTGGCAGAGCCCCCCGTCCTTGCTGCTCCGGTTGATAAGGAGCCCTTGCTACTGTATGTGGCGGCAAACACACGAGCCGTCAGTGTGGCTATTGTGGTGGAGCGTAAGGAGACGGGTAAGGAGCATCCGGTTCAGCGGCCGGTTTATTATGTCAGTGAGGTGCTTATTGAGTCCAAGCAGCGGTACCCGCATTGGCAGAAGCTCGTATATGGTGTGTTCATGGCAAGCCGGAAACTCAAACATTATTTTCAGGGTCATCCCATCACTGTGGTCAGTTCTGCCCCTCTTGGGGATATTATCCAGAACAGAGAGGCTACAGGGAGAATTGCTAAGTGGGCTATAGAACTTGGACCTCATGGCCTCAAATATGTGCCACGCACTGCTGTTAAATCTCAGGCTTTGGTGGACTTCATCAACGATTGGACAGAGTCACAAGTGCCCGAGCAGAAGCCGGATAATACGTATTGGACTATTCACTTTGACGGGTCCAGGCAGTTGGAGGGCTCGGGGGCTGGCGTTGTATTGGCTTCCCCTAGGGGTGACAAGTTCCAGTATGTGCTACAACTGATGTTTCCTTGCACTAACAATGCGGCTGAATACGAGGCTTTACTCCACGGTCTTCGGGTGGCTAAGGAGATGACCTTAAGCCGGGTAAGGTGCTTCGGGGACTCAGATTTGGTGGCTCAACAAGTATCAGGCACCTGGGATTCTAAGGATCCTCTCATGGCGGCTTATCGCCGCGAGGTTGATGCCATTGCTGGGCACTTTCAGGGATATCAAGTGGAGCACATTGATCGCAGGAAGAACGAGGCGGCTGATGCTTTAAGCCGGCTAGGCTCTCAGCGCAAGCCGGTGCCGCCTAACACTTTCCTGGATGTCCTGTATAACCCTTCGGTTAAGTTGCCTACAGAGGAGGACTTGGCTATCCCTGACCCGGAGGCACGGCTAGTGGCGGCTCTTCACGTCATACCAGACTCGACAATGCCATATCTGGCTTATATAACCCGGGGAGAGTTGCCTGAAGATGAAACTTTGGCTAGGCAAATAACCCGGCGGGCCAAGTCAATGATTGTTATCAACGGCGAGTTGCATCATCGCAGTGTTTCAGGGGCGTTTCAGCGTTGTATCTCCCCTGAGGAAGGTCAAGAGATCTTGCGCGAGATCCATGAAGGGGATTGTGGCCATCATGCCGGTTCAAAATCTCTTGTGGCCAAGGCTTTCCGTCATGGTTTTTATTGGCTGACGGCTCACGCTGATGCAAAGGACTTGGTCAGTAAATGTGATGGCTGCCAAAGGTTCTCACGACGGGCTCATGTGCCGGCTCAGGAGTTGAGGATGATCCCAATCACTTGGCCCTTTGCGGTCTGGGGGCTTGATATGGTTGGGCCTTTTAAACGGTCCAAGGATAAGAAGACCCACCTCTTGGTGGCAGTTGACAAATTCACAAAGTGGGTGGAGGCTGAGCCAGTTAGCAAGTGCGATGCAGCCACGGCGGTTCAATTTATGAAAAAGGTGATTTTCCGCTTCGGCTTTCCGCACAGCATCATAACTGACAATGGCACCAATCTATCCAAGGGCGCTATGGAAGAGTTTTGTCAACGAGAGCATATCCGACTTGATGTTTCCTCAGTGAGTCATCCCCAATCCAATGGTCAAGCTGAGAGAGCTAACCAGGAGATTCTGAAGGGCATCAAACCCCGGCTTTTGGTCCCTTTACAACGGACGCCGGGTTGTTGGGTGGAGGAGTTGCCCTCCGTCTTATGGAGCATCAACACTACTCCTAACAGGTCTACAGGCTTCACACCTTTCTTCATGGTTTACGGAGCAGAAGCAGTCCTCCCCAGCGACATCCGTCACGATTCACCTCGTGTGGCGGCTTATGTTGAGACGGATAATGAACAGGCGCGCCAAGATGCTCTGGACTTGTTGGACGAACAGCGTGATGTGGCAGCAGCCCGTTCAGCGATTTACCAACAGGACCTGCGCCGTTATCATAGCCGCCGGGTCAAGTCCCGGGTCTTCCAGGAAGGCGACCTTGTGCTCCGGCTCATCCAGGATCAAACAGATGCACACAAGTTATCCCCACCTTGGGAAGGGCCCTTTGTGGTCAGTAAGAACTTGCACAACGGGTCATATTACCTCATTGACATTCGGGAGCATAAAGATTCACGTAAGTCTGAGGAAGAGACCCGTCGGCCGTGGAACATAGCTCAGCTTCGGCCTTACTACACTTGAGCTACCGGCTCTTGTGGTGTACATACTTATCTCAGCCATGTATATATTATGATAAGCAATAAAGCAGGACCTCTATCCTTTTTCTCCTCCAATTATGTGTGTCATTTTTTACATGCTAATTTGAAAGGAGGATCCGGCTTATGATCGTATTCGAGTCTAGCCGTAAGCAGTAAGGTCACTTGGGGGCTTCCTGTTCAAACATGGGTCGTATTCGAACCAAAGAGAACATAGCTGTCGATACCCATTTGATTGGCCAAGTGCCGAGCTCATTGGGAGGTTGCCTTTGGTCATATTTGAATCATAGTGCAACCCCTCTGAGAACCGACGTGGATCGTATTCGAATCAGTGTCGTTAAACAAATTTCAGGATCACTTGGAGGCTTCCTGTTCAAACATGGGTCGTATTCGAACCAAAGAGAACATAGCTGTCGATACCCTCTTGATTGGCATCGCCACACCCACCGGGGGCTATATGATCGCATCCGAATCTTAGCTTAACCCCTTTGGACCGTGTTTCTGGTCATATTCGAACCGGAAGCCCCTAAGTTTTATATTTGATCATAAGTCTACTCTGATCAGGTCAAAGTATGTACTGCCGGGTCTCACTTGCCGACTTAATTTTGGTTCATCTTGTTAGTTGAGCATTAGGGATGTCATCAAGACAGGTAAATTCGAGTTAAGGTACCAACCAAGCTACCCGGGTTATTTAAACCGGAAGTATGCTACAGGCCGTTAAGTGTGTTATCACGGCTATGTTCAGAGTATAGTTAACAACCAGTCTTTTTTGGTTCGTATTCCGGGTTATCCATTTTAAACACCTGATTCTCAGGGCGGTAAGCCGCCTTGAGACTTGTGATTTGCCTTTCTATGCAGATACTTAAAGGCACCTTTTAAGATTGAAAAGGACAACGGGATATTATGACCCGGAGGAACACCAAAAGAATAACTTCAAGGGGTTTCAGCATTCATTACGTGCACGATGGCACGGCAGAGATAAATTGTTGCACTTATTCTATTACAAAAATCTTTCAAAGTCTCAAGGGTGGAGCGTTGCTCGGTGAACCGCCAGCCACTTTATGACGCCTGCTGAGTTGAAGTCCTCGGCTCGTCTTCTGCTCCGGCTGATCCCAAGACCTCGAAGGTTGACGACTTCCAGTCGATGCCGCTGAGAGCTTCGAACTGGGCTTCTTCGTCGATTAACCCGGCCGGGTCAATCTCCGGGGCGAAGGTATGCTGACGAGCCGGAGGGATCAGGTTGAGGGCTTCATAGCGTGGGGTTGGAATCCTTCGATTCTCCGCGTCAAAACCCGGCTGGTACTTGGTCAAGTCGGTGTCGTTCCCGATGAGGGTAGCCACCGGGCGTACAGCCTTCACACATGCCGCGAAGTCCTTTTGGTCGAAGGCTGAGCCGTCTTCTTTCAGGCTGGGGTAACCCAGGGCGATGTCTGCCGGGTCTAGCTCTGGCAAGAATGCTTTAGCCCGGCTCAGCGCGGCGATTGCTCCGGCTCTCGCGGATGCTCGTCGTAGCTCCTGGATCCGCTGTGGCAGAACTGCGAGCCGGCGCAGGACTTCGGCCAGGTGTGTTGGCACCTCATTCGACAAGGCCACCACCGCTAGGGCCCGCTGTGACCTGGTGTAGAGCTGCTCCACCAGGGTGTACACGGCCTTTAGTTTGGTGACCACGCTCTGGTTCAGGTTGGCGCTTCTGGAGCCTGTTTAATAAAGATTAGATAAGTCGGCGACAAGGATGAATCATAACATATACAGACTTGATGAAAGCCGGCGAGGCGACTTACCGAAGATGGCAGCCACCATTTGGGAAACCTGGCGCTTTAGGCCGGAGAGCTCAGCGGTCTTCTCGGTGAGGGCCTTCTCCGCCTGTTCGGCCCGGGTCACCAGTGCGGTTTTCTCCTCAGCCCAGGACTTCCGCTCAGCATCGAATTCAGTCTTCAGCTTCTCTTGAGCGGCGATGCTGGAGACAAACTTGGCGTTTGCCTTCCGGGTCTCCATCTCTTGTGTCTTTAGCCGGCTCTTAAGATCCGCAAGGTCCGACTCTAATTTTTTGCCAACAGCCTGCATATATTTCCGGGTTGTTAACAGTCATTCTATAAGTCCCAAGCGCTTTCCAAGCAAAGACACTTGGCACTTGGGGGCTAATGCATATTGAACGTATCTATCTACGTACTGCCGGTTCAGTTAAGTAAGCCGGAATCTATGTCTACAGCATATTCAAGTATAAGTTGTAGACTTGGGGGCTGGCATGACAAGGATCATTATGCAGAAAATAAGAAGACAGCAGAAGGTTACCTCAGATTTTTGTTGGATCTGGTTGACCATGGCGATTTCGGCGTCCCGGCTCTTGTGAACTTGGCTGATGTAGCCAGAGACGAGCTCTCCAATGCTCAAGTCGGTGTAGTTGGAGAGATCCAGATTCACCCAGTGGGGCTGCAGCAACTCCCCCTTCGCAGAGCATTTGGCCAGCACGGTCGGTCTCCCCGGCTCAACATACTCCGTCCGGGTAATTACCACGTCCGGGTCGTCAGTTGATGGGGCGGAGCCGGAGGCCTCCGGGTTAACCGACGCTTCGGTTGTTGTCTTGGTAGTTGGGGCAGGGGCTTCAGGTGCCGCGTCCATAGGACTGGTGGCTTCGGGGGCGGCGGCAGCTGGCGGCTCTTGAGCCGTCGTCTCCGGCTCAGGCAAGTCTGGCACTCCGGCTGACCTGGTCTTCTTTGCTCTTTTGGTGAGCTTTGCCTGGGCACTGAAAATACAGAAGTGTTAGGCGTACAAAGAGTAAGTACAGACGGGTAATGTAAGGAGATTGTTATTACCCGGGTGCAGTTTTGAAGGCCGGCAGACTTGACTGCATGGAGTCACCCGAAGAGGGGGAGGTCTCCTGGTAATTAGAGTCAGAAGAGTTGAGTGGCTGACGGATGACACCCGCCAACGGATGAAAAGGGTACAGGTGAGAAAAAACCTCAGTACGACGCTTCCTTGTTGCGTCGGGTAACCCGGCGGAGAGGTCGGTGTCCTTGCGGGCCCGGGTGTGACGCCGGCTTTCGTGAACCTGCTGCTTCAAAAGAAATTGAGGGTCTTGATGAGCTAACGGATGAGAAAAGCTTACTTTCCGGGTTACTCTTCGGACTTTCAGCTGTGGCAAAGGCTCCGAGTCGGAGGAAAGTGATGTTACCTCTTCAATCACCGGGTTACTGGCGCCAGTGTCATCCTGTCAATAAGCAAAATGTTGATAAGGTGGACAGCAGCAAACAAAAAATATGGCAAGACTTTAAAGGTTTAAGGGTTACCTCTGACTCGGAGCTGTCGCTTAATTGCAGCAGCTCCGAAGCGGTGGGTCTGCTTCCCTTTCTGCGCGGGGCGGCTTTCTTGGCGGCTTTTTTCGCCTTCCTGGCCTTCTTGGCCGCCTCATGGTCATATTTGACCCGCCAGAATTTGTCATCAGCCTGAGAAGTACAGTAATGAATTCTTAAAGCGGTCCAGATCAAGGTGACATGCAAAAGAAGTTGAAAGGTTAAAATCAGCGGCTTACCGCTGGGGCTGGATTGGTCTTGCAGAACGGGGCTAGCCCGGTTCTTCCACAGTCTGCCAGGCTCTCGTTTAACAGAGCCTTGGTCTCTTCTTCAGCAACGTCTTCCAGAAGATCGTTGCGACTGTGCCTCTGCGGGTCATCCTTTCGCCCGGTGTATTCACACATTAAGCCGGGGCGGCGGCTTAATGGGATCACCCGCCATGAGATCTAGACCCGGACTAGATCAATTCCGTTCAGACCGTTGCCTAGCAGGGCCTTGATCTTGTTGATCGTTGGAAGCAGAGGCTGGCGTTCCGCGGCAGTAAGTTTGTCGGATAACGGGTGAGTCGGTTCCAGGCGTGTTGGGCGAAAGCCGGGCAGTGGATTCTCGTCAGCCGGGGACGTGTCTTGGCAGTAGAACCAAGTCATATTCCAGTCCTTAGGGTGGCTCGGCTGCTCTGCGTAAGGGAACAGACAGTCCCTACGTCGCTGGATGGAGATGCCGCCCAACTCTAGACTTGGTCCGTTGGCACACTCATTTTGGCGGTTCAAATAAAACAGCTCTCTGAAGAGCAGCAGACTCGGCTCTTCTCCAAGATACACTTCACAAAAGACTTGGAAGTTGCAGATGTTGGATATGGAGTTGGGTCCTATATCCTGAGGCCGAAAGTCAAAGAAGTTGAGCACGTCCCGGAAGAATTTTGAGCCGGGCGGTGCGAAGCCCCGGCTCATATGGTCCGCAAAGATCACTACCTCCCCGTCCCTCGGCTGTGGTCTTTCTTCTGACGGGTCAGGGGCACGGTAGGACATCACTTCCTTCTTGGGCAGATATCCGGACTTAACGAAGTTGGCCAGGGTCTCGTCAGTGACGTTGGATCTCATCCAGTTGCAAGTGATGGGAGCCTTGGGAGGCATGGTGAAGGTTGGTGGTCTATAATAAAGAGAAACGTATCCGGGTCAATTATAAGCCGGAGATCTATTGTTCAAATTAAGGTGGCGGCTTATGAAGGGGACTAATGATATATACTCATGTACGGTGAGTTATCTGAGCCGTAGGAACATTCAGAATAAGTTGGTCATCTACGGTTTACTACAGTTAAGCCGGAGGAGTCTACAGAGCATGGTTCTCTTTAAACCGGAAAGTTCTACGGCGCGGGTTTTCTTTAAGTCAGAAATATAAGCCGCCAAGATTCAAGGGCTGCAGTTTTTACTAAGTGTGGTAAAACAGATTTCACATATTGCAGTAACTTTTTCGGATCAAAATGGTCGGGCGAGATGAAATTTTTCTAGACCTAAAAACAGAAGCAGGGGAAGTTCTTAAGGTGGAACATGGTTCTTAAGCAGTAAAAAGAGGATTTTTCGCAGGTGGAATGAATCTCAAACGTCTACCGCAGGGGTTCTACGAAGAGTTAAGATCAACAGGGGCAGTGACTACAGGAGCTACTGAAACTTGCGGCTATGGTGAAGAACATGAAGAACACAGACGAACTCTATCACAGATCTATGCTAGTAAGGCAGAGGGGACTCACCGGAGCTGGAGAAGAGCGGAAGTCGCCGCCGTTATCTGGTCCGAGTCAGGGTGATGCAGCGGCCGGGTTGAAGAAGGACGAGGGAGCGACGGCGGCGGCAGTGACAGAGCACGGGCAGAAGAGCGATGGCGCGAGGAGGAAGAAGGAGAGCGTGAGAAGAGAAGTGTTGGGCCGGCCTATTTATAAGGCAGAGTCATAAGTGGGCGCGAGATTCAAGGAGACCACGGCGTGGTTATCTCCCCCTCACGACGCCTCGATTTTCGGAAAGACAGTAAAAGCGAAGATCCGTTGCGGATCTGGCGGAGTAAAAAACGGACTTAATGGAGGATGACGTCACGACGGATTATCCGGAGTCCAGAGGATGACGTCACTCCGGGTTATGGCCTCCACATGAATGGTGAGCCGGAGATTTTCTCTGTCGGCAGAGTTGAAGATTGACATGAGCCGGCTCGAGTCAATCTGGGGCCTAATGTTGAGGATATAGACCTTAGAGTCACCCGCCAGGAGGGGCCGGGTTACTCGTAGGATCGTTGCCAGAAGCCCGAAGCCAAGTTTCAAGATAATGGGCCAGAGATGGGCTGAGACCCGGATATGGCTTAAAGCCTATAGTTACAATCATTGTTATAGTAAACTTGTAGTGTAAGGCAGGTATTGTTTAGAGTCCGAGCCGGACGCCTTTATGAGCCGGCCGGGACTCTAAGGGCTGCTGGGGGTCAGCCTTCCTATATAAAGGGAGGACCCGGCAGCGGTTTAAGGGCGACAGCAATCTGATCGAGAGCCGGGCATAGCTGTTTAGCTCCCTGGCGATCGTAACCCCAGACAATAACATCTCAAACTGGACGTAGGCTTTTACCTTCACCGAAAGGGGCCGAACCAGTATAAATCCTCGTGTTCCTTGTCCCACATAACCCCTTCAAGCTTCCTAGCTGCGATGGCTCCACGACTAAGTCCTAACTCGAGGACATCTGCCGTGACAATTCCACGACAGACGCCCGCCCTTCACCTTCGCCCCGCGTACCACCTCGCCTTACTGCCGTGCTTGGGGTCGCCGGTGTAGGAGGAGGCGCAACCCACGGCGGCGTCTTCTTAAGCCGCCCCACTTGGGGAAAGCGACGGCGAACCCGCCACCCGAGATGCCATACTTGGCGGAGAACGTGGTGGTGGTGAGAATGGCGACACTGACCCGGACGCTGACGCACGCGTCGGCGTGCGAGCTCGCCTATCAACTGGACGTCGTCCCGGCCATCAACAAGACTGGCGCCAACAGCACGCCCTCCCGGGGCTCCCACACAGGAGCGAGAGGAGAGGATGGCACCGGTGAGCTTGTATCCGTCGAGCACGTCGAAAGTGGTGCGGCAAGATCAGCACCAGCGTAGGCTGCGGCACCAGTGAGCCTTGCGGCGTACGCGGAAATGCCGGCGCAGATCCACAAGATCGAATGCATGCACTTGTAAGACTCCTGTGTAACCCTGTCTTCTCCATTCACACTTTTCTGTCAACGTCTGCCCATGTATGTCGTTGGCTGGTGCGTCTTTTTGATATCTCCATTGATTGCTCGTCCAAGTTACTCTGGCTGTGGCATGGCATGCACGATAGGTGTTTGCTCTTTTGTTTGTGTTGCCTGTGGTAGGTTCCCTGCCTGTCGCTTTTACCCTGCTGAGAAGTACAGTTTGTTTATCCTGCCGTCTTACGACAAGGATTACCGGCTTCAGTCTCTTATAGGGGTTCTCAAGTAGCCTCTGATACCGACAACTATATCAAATTTGTTAGTTTGAGCATCGCTGTCCACTGTATACAACTACTTGTCTGTGTGTAACTGTAGCTTCACTTATTAGGTGATTCTTTGATTTGTTGAGTTAACTCCTGCTATTTTGTGAATGTTCTCTAAATCTAGAAAACTAAGCGATTTTCAGTTATCAATGGTCTACTGTGTTGTTCTCCTACTTGACTTCTGTGAGAGGAGAGGAGGATGCACTATAGTTTGGTCGTCATAGGTTTGCGCATATACATTTTGTGGAGAATTAGAGAGGAGAGTGAGAGACTGCTGGGTAGTAGTTTGATTATCATATGTTTGCACATATACATATTTGGTTACACATCTTTTATACTGAACTATCCTCTAGATTCATGTGCATATTCATGAATTATTCTTTCCTTGTTTTTGTATTGCCCCCTTGAAGGGTTAGGTGTGTCATATGTTCAGACATGTGTAGTAACATATATTTTTGTAGTAGCCTTCGATGGATGATTCCTAGCAGTATTAGTAAAAATCAAGCCTCATACATCATTATCAAGGTTTAGTTTGTATTCTGCAGACAAAGGCAACCCAATAAAATCATGAATTCCACATTTTATGTTTTGTGCACAGGCTTCTTTCAACTTCAAGTTCAATAAAAAATTATTGGTGACGATGTTTCCGACAAACTTATTCTTCTCTTTTACTGTAAAAATATAATAGTATCTCTTTTTAGTGTCGCTTATTATGCCACTGGTTATTTGAGGTGTTGGCAAGTAGGCCATTATTATCCATGATGAATCATTGATTGACTAAGTTTACTCATTATCTAGGCTAGCCTGTTTTGCAAGCAAGTGCTATCTTCTTCCTGCAATAAACCTCTTTCTAAAATAATGTGCGCTTGGTACGGAGCGATAGTTGTTTCTTACGCCATTTTTGTTGCTGTTGTTTCATTTTTGTTTGATCTTGTTACTGATAGTGCTTTGTCACAAATGCCATCTATGATGTCATAGCAAAGGTTATCTGTAAGCAACTCGCTTTTATCCTTATTCCTACACAATCAGGGGCACTTAATGCACAGAATAATTCACATAGCAATCTGTTCACTGTACATACTTTTAGATAGATCATATATTCTTGTAAGTACAAGGTGTTGGCACTGGAAAAAGAATGTAATGAACATGTAGCCATCTAGAATGATTCAGAGCATTCTAGAATAGTATGCCCACTTCCATTCTGAAATTTTCTGTTGTGCTTATATAAAGAAAGATATCCAAGGATTCAAACAACAGTGGAAAATATCGAGGCGATCTCAGTCCAGTCAGGTCCAAAGTTTAGAGTTCCAAAGTTTGAGAGTTTACCATGGAAAATGGATATGGTGACTGAAGTAACCAGCCAGTCCAGTCTGGTGCTGCGTTCAGATTTGATTATGGTTTGGTCTTCTGGAATTGGAGATTGAGCATGAACCTATCAGATTTGGTTTCCGTTTTCAACAGAAGATGTTATCTATGGCATAATTTCTGGTATTGGCTCAACTTCTACTCCAGCTGTACAAAAAGGATATGTAAAGATGAGAGAACGAGTAATTCCATGCCTTTTGTTACTCTGTTGTTCATATTTATACTTTATCTTCTCGTATTTCAGGTGGCACTTAGCTAGGTTTGGAGAAATGGACATGGTGATTGATAGGAAGGGAGTTGAGTGGCAGTAAGACATAGTACTTTGTGGACAAATTTAAACATTGAAGGGAAAGACCTTTCGGTTCAATACATGGTCAGAAAACTTCACTTTGTGTTGTATATTGTAAATGTTAACATATCATATCAGAGAAACACACACCTACAGATGGACATTTGTCTTGTTTGTAGGGTATGGTGTCCCGTGACAACGCACGGGCAATCAACTAGTATTTGTAAAGTACATACGGACCTGAATGTAGCAGATCCGTTGACTAAACCTCTCCCTAGGGCAAAACATGATCAACACCAGGACGCAATGGGTGTTTGATTCATCACAATGTAACTAGATTATTGACTCTAGTGCAAGTGGGAGACTGTTGGAAATATGCCCTAGAGGCAATAATAAATGGTTATTATTATATTTCTTTGTTCATGATAATTGTCTATTGTTCATGCTATAATTGTGTTATCCGGAAATCGTAATACATGTGTGAATACATAGACCACAACGTGTCCCTAGTAAGCCTCTAGTTGACTAGCTCGTTGATCAACAGATAGTCATGGTTTCCTGACTATGGACATTGGATGTCATTGATAACGGGATCACATCATTAGGAGAATGATGTGATGGACTAGACCCAATCCTAAGCATAGCATAAAAGATCGTGTAGTTTCGTTTGCTAGAGCTTTTCCAATGTCAAGTATCTTTTCCTTAGACCATGAGATCGTGCAACTCCCGGATACCGTAGGAGCGCTTTGGGTGCACCAAACGTCACAACGTAACTGGGTGACTATAAAGGTACACTACGGGTATCTCTAAAAGTGTCTGTTGGGTTGGCACGGATCGAGACTGGGATTTGTCACTCCGTGTGACGGAGAGGTATCTCTGAGCCCACTCGGTAATGCATCATCATAATGAGCTCAATGTGACTAAGGCATTAGTCACGGGATCATGCATTGCGGTACGAGTAAAGAGACTTGCCGGTAACGAGATTGAACAAGGTATTGGGATACCGACGATCGAATCTCGGGCAAGTAACATAACGATTGACAAAGGGAATTGTATACGGGATTGATTGAATCCTCGACATCGTGGTTCATCCGATGAGATCATCGTGGAACATGTGGGAGCCAACATGGGTATCCAAATCCCGCTGTTGGTTATTGACCGGAGAGGCGTCTCGGTCATGTCTGCATGTCTCCCGAACCCGTAGGGTCTACACACTTAAGGTTCGGTGACGCTAGGGTTGTAGAGATATGAGTATGCGGAAACCCGAAAGTTGTTCGGAGTCCCGGATGAGATCCCGGATGTCACGAGGAGTTCCGGAATGGTCCGGAGGTGAAGAATTATATATAGGAAGTCAAGTTTCGGCCACCGGGAAAGTTTCGGGGGTTATCGGTATTGTACCGGGACCACCGGAAGGGTCCCGGGGGTCCACCGGGTGGGGCCACCTATCCCGGAGGGCCCCATGGGCTGAAGTGGGAGGGCAACCAGCCCTTAGTGGGCTGGGGCGCCCCCCATGGGCCTCCCCCCTGCGCCTAGGGTTGGAAACCATAGGGTGGGGGGGCGCCCCACTTGCCTTGGGGGGCAAGTCTCCCCCCTTGGCCGCCGCCCCCTCCCCAGATGGGTTCTGGCCGGCGCCCCCCCTCCCAGGGGGCCTATATAAAGGGGGGGAGGGAGGGCAGCAATATTACAGCCTTGGGCGCCTCCCTCCTCCCCTGCTACACCTCTCCCTCTCGCAGAAGCTCAGCGAAGCCCTGCCGAGACCCGCTACATCCACCACCACGCCGTCGTGCTGCTGGATCTCCATCAACCTCTCCTTCCCCTTGCTGGATCAAGAAGGAGGAGACGTCGCTGCACCACACGTGTGTTGAATGCGGAGGTGCCGTCCGTTCGGCACTCGGTCATCGGTGATTTGAATCACGGCAAGTACGACTCCGTCATCCACGTTCATTGGAACGCTTCCGCTCGCGATCTACAAGGGTATGTAGATGCACTCCTTTCCCTCGTTGCTGGTATACTCCATAGATGGATCTTGGTGAGCGTGGGAAATTTTTAAAATTATGCTACGATTCCCAACAGGCCCAAGTGCTAACCGCCCTCTGGCCGAATTTTCAAGTGCCGCGCACCCCCATTCGCACTGCCGACTGGCTGGAGGTAGCAGCCGGCCGCTTCGAGGCTTGGAAGGGCGCCGCGGCTCGGGCGGGTGCACGGAGGGCCTTGGAGATTGCCATGGCGTGGTATCCTAGGCTCCACCTGGCCCAGCTGGCCACCTTTCGGCAGGATGCCGGACCGGAATTGGCGACGGTGGACCGCGAGCTTACCCAACACGCGGTGGCAATCGCCGAGTACACCAACACCGGTGTCTTCATCCCCGAACGGGATGAGCGGGTGCCGAGGTGCCGGCCGACTGGTTCGGGCTGAACCCAGAGGACGGCGAGGACTCGGCGGAGGAAATCGCTTCCAGCGATGAAGGCGAGCACGAGGAGGGCGAGGATGGCGAAGACGACGCACCGGAGGACAGAGCGGACGGCCAGCCCCAGCTCAGTCGAGCCTTGAGCAACGAGCCACGGGTGGCCTCGCCGACTGCTGCTGACGTCGACCAGGCTGAGACTCACCAGTCGGCTGCTCCACCAACCGGCGCCGCTGCCTCCACCAACCTGTCGGACCCGCCTACTACTCCTCTGGCCTAGGCGGCCAGTTCTATCTTATCTTTTTCCTGCTTTTGCAACCTTTTGAACAAGTCTGTTAAATTCACACAATTCCACCCGATGTGGGTGTATTCAAACTATGTTGAATTCTGGCTATGAGCCCTGCTGTGTAAATTAACTTTATTCGCACAAGTTGTGATTTGCTGGGTTCTAACTTGTCTTGCTTTCCTGTTCTTTTGGCTTTTTCCTTTGCCGCCTTCCCTTGGCTGCCGCCCTGCCAGTCAGGCAGCCGCTCTGCGATCTGCGTCTGGGTCAGGTACTTGGCCATTTGGGAAGGCAAGTACTTTGACCGCTTAGAACGTAGCAAGTAAGTGAGAGGCCGGCCGGCCGGCTGCTCAGCAGCCGGACGGTGAGGTGAGGAGCCGGCTTGGCCTATGTAGATGTTCTTTTTCCTTAGCCATTTTTCGTGTGGGCACCATTTCCTGCCTTTAACTCTTGCCAGCCGGACAGTCGCTCTGCGAGCTGCGGCTTATTGCAAGAGAGGGCTTAGATGCCGGCACACTACTTGTCCGACTGCAGGTAGCATCAACATAGTACAAGGCGGCAAGCCCCCGGGCCGACTGGTCGAACCCGGTGCCAGGTGAAGGAATGAAATAACACATTCACAGGCATAAAACTTATCATATAGATAAAAGGGGTAGCCCCCGAGTGCTCCTCGAGGGTCCCGATGTCTTTGCGCTTAATACAAAAGGTAGCGTGGTACATACTGCTTTTAACTGTAAACTCTTCAGAGGAGATTTGCGTTCCATGGGCGCTCTATTTCCTTGCCGGAATCGTCCCTCTTGCGTGCCCTGGGCTTCTGTGCATCGATCAGGTAGTAGGAGTCGTTTCCCAAGGCTTTGCTGATGATGAAGGGCCCTTCCCAAGGGGTCGACAGCTTGTGCTGGCCGGCTGTTCGCTGGATCAACCGGAGCACAAGGTTTCCCTCTTGGAAAGATCTTGGCTTGACCTTCCGACTGTGGTAGTTGCGCAGGCTCTGCTGGTAGATGGTGGACCGGCTAAGTGCCAACAGCCGGCCATCTTCCAGCAGATCGACGACGTCTTCTCAAGCCCCCTTCACTTCCGCCTCCGCGTACATTGTGACGCGAGGCGAGTCGAACTCAATGTCTGTTGGGATGACGGCCTCGGCCTCATACACGAGGAAGAAGGGAGTGAAGACGGTTGACTTGTTTGGCGTGGTTCGGAGACTCCAGAGGACGGCCGGTAGCTCGTCGATCCACTAGCCGGCCGAGCGCTCCAGTGGCTCGACCAGTCGGGGCTTAATGCCGGACAAGATGAGGCCGTTTGCTCGCTCGACTTAGCCGTTTGACTGTGGATGGGCAACGGACGCTAAGTCCAGTCGGATGCCCTGCGTCGCGCAGAAACGGGCCAAGGCGCCTTTTGCAAAGTTGGTGCCATTGTCGGTGATGATGCTGTGTGGTATGCCGTACCGGACGGTGATATCAGCGATGAAGGTCACAGCAGTCGGACCATTCAGCTTCTTGATTGGCTTCGCTTCAATCCACTTGGTGAATTTGTCCACGGTGACGAGCAAATGAGTTATGCCGCCGCGTGCTGTCTTGAATGGGCCCACCATGTCCAGCCCTCAGACGGCAAAAGGCCAAGTAAGGGGGATGGTCTTGAGTGCAGAAGCCGGCAGATGTTGCTTGGAGCTGAATTTCTGGCACCCCTTGCATTTCTTGACCAAATCCTTCGCGTCCTCCAAAGTAGTCGGCCCAAAGAAACCATGGCAGAAAGCTTTGGCGACAAGGGACCTGGAGGCCGCGTGGTGGCCGCACTCACCTTGGTGGATGTCTTTGAGGATTGCTTTGCCCCTCTCTGGCTCTACGCAGCACTAGAACACACCAGTGACGCTGCGCCTAACAAGCTCTTTGTTGATGATGGTGTATGTTGCTACTCGACGTTGTACCTGTCGGGCCAAGATCTCGTCGGCTGGTAGTTCTCCGCTCACCGGGAAGTTAAGGATGGGTTGCGCCCATGATGGTGCTTGGACGTCGTCCACTGTCATTACGACCACTGAAACTAGGGCGGTTGGGTTGGGAGGCTGCGGGTTGGACTCGGCCGTGGCTTGCTGCGTTGTTGAAGTCCCCGGGCCGACTGTTGCAGCCCCCGGGCCGGGCTCTGAACTCCCCGGGCCGGGTGCGACTGCTGCAGTCCCCGAGCCGCCTGCTGAAGTCCCCGGGCCGACTGCTGCAGCCCCCGGGCCGGGTTCTGAAGTCCCCGGGCTGGGTGTGACTGCTTTAGTCCTCGAGCCGCCTGCCGAATTCCCCAGGCCGACGGCTGCAGCCCCCGAGTTGGATCCGACTGCTCCGGGGGCGGCCGGCACGAAGATGGATTCTGATTCCAGAGAAGGCTTGATAGACGGCTTGAGGAGGCGCTGAAGGGAGACGCCGGCTGGTATGGCTTGCCGAGTGGAGCCAATCCGTGCCAAGGCATCTGCTTGCTCGTTGTCGGCCCGTGGCACGTGAAGGAACTCGCACCCGTCAAAATATCCGCTGATTTGTTGGACGAGGAAGCGGTAGCTTGCCATGTTTGCATCCTTGGCGTCCCAGTAGCCAGATGATTGTTGGACCACCAAGTCCGAGTCGTTGTAGCACAGGATCCAGCGGATGCCGATCTCTTTGGCCAGCCGGAGTTCGTGTACTAGTGCCTCGTACTCGGCCACGTTGTTGGAGGCAGCAAAGTGGATTTGCAGTGTGTATCTGAGCTTGTCGCCTTTGGGAGAGGTGAGGACGAAGCCGGCTCCCAAGCCGGTGCGCATCTTCGAGCCATCAAAGTGCATCCGCCAATGAATGAACTCCGGAGCTGGCGGTAGGTACTGGGTCTCGGCCCAGTCGACGAGGAAGTCGGCCAGTGCTTGGGACTTGATGGCGGTGCGAGGCTGGTAGAAGATGGTGTAGGGGGGCAGCTCGATGGCCCACTTGGCCACCCGGCCCGATGCATCTCTGCTGCCTATGATCTCGGCAAGCGGGACGGTGCAGACAACCGTGATGGGGTGCTCTTGAAATTATGGCTTGAGCTTCTTGGCGGTGAAGTGCATGCCATAGCACATCTTCTGGTAGTGGGGGTAGTTCTGCTTTGAGGTTGACAACACCTCGCTCAAGTAGTACACACGCCGCTGGACTGGCTGTGCTATGTCGTCTTCTAGGTGCTCTACCACAATGACAGTGCTGACCACCTGGCTGGTGGCGGCGATGTAGAGGAGCATGGGTTCCTTAGCAGCCGGAGCCGCCAGGCGTGGTCAGCATCTTCTTTAGCTGGAGAAAGGCTTCGTCCGCCTTGTCGTTCCACTCGAAGTGAGTGGTCTTCTTCATTAACTGGTACAGGGGAAGAGCCTTCTCGCCCAGCGGACTGACGAAGCGGCTGATGGATGCCAAGCAGCCGGTGAACTTCTGGACGTCTCGCAGTCGGGTGGGTCTCTCCATCCTCTTGATGGCCTTGATCTTCACAGGGTTGCACTCGATGCCACGTTCTAAGACAAGGAAACCAAGGAGCTGGCCGGCTGGTACTCCGAAGACACACTTCTCCGGGTTGAGCTTGATTTGAAAACGGCGCAGATTATCAGAAGTCTCCTCGAGATCTTCCAAGAGGGTGCCGCGCTTCTCCATCTTCACCACAATATCGTCCACATAGACGTGGGTATTTCTACCGAGGTTCTTGAGGAGGCACTTCTGCATGCAACGCTGAAACATGGCACCAGCATTTCTCAAGCCGAATGTCATGGTCAGGTAATAGAAGACTCTGAATGGTGTGATGAAGGCGGTCTTCAGGCGGTTGGCCGGGTTCAGCTTGATCGGGTGATATCCTGAGTAGGCATCCAAAAAACTCAACAGCTGCATCCGGCTGTGGAGTCAATCAATTGGTCTATCCGTGGCCAAGCAAACGGATCTTTGGGGCAGGCTTTGTTGAGGCTGGTGTAATCAATACACATGCGCCATTTGTTGTTCTTCTTCAGTACAAGGACTGGGTTGGCAAGCCATTCTAGAAAGAACACTTCCATAATGAAGCCGGCTACTAGAAGCCGGGCTATCTCTTCACCAACAATTATTCTCTTCTCCGCTGACAGACAGCGGAGGGGTTGCTTGACTTGTTTTGCATCTGCTCTGACATGTAGCTTGTGCTCGGCGAAATCCGTCGGAACACCCGGCATGTCTTTGGGAGACCATGCGAAGATGTCCCGATTCTCACGGAGGAAATCGACGAGCTCGCTTTCCTGTTTGCTATCGAGGCTAGTCCCCACGATAGCGTGCCTCTCCGGGTGGTTTGGGTCCAAGGGGATCTTCTTTGTTTCTTTTGCCGGCTGGAAGGAGCCCTGGGTTTCCGACTCCTTGGGATCTGGTGACAGGTCCGGCTGCTTTCTGGCCATGGCCACAACCCGGTCTAGGAGCTTCCTCTCGGCAGCAATCACAAGGGACTCAGTCAGCCGGCTGCTAGCAGCGGCAGAGGTGGCCGACTTCTTGTAGTCTCCGGGCACGGTGATGTTGCCCTTGGTTCCCGGCATCTTCATCTTGAGGTAGGCGTAATGTGGTACTGCCATAAACTTGGCCAGAGCAGGCCGGCCAAGTAGCGCATGGTAGGGGCTCTCCAGGTCAACCACCTCAAACCAAATTGCTTCGCGGCGGAAGTGATCTTTGTCTTCGAAGAGGACATCTATCTTGATATTGCCGATTGGTGAGCAGGAAAGGCCAGGCACAATGCCGTGGAAGACAGTCCGACTGGGCTGGAGCTGCTTCTCTTTAATGTACAACTTCTCCATAGTGTCGCGGTAAAGGATGTTGATGCTGCTACCGCCGTCTATCAGAGCCCGAGAGAAACGAGCAGCTTACCTCTCTGTTGCAAAGGTGGCGTCCAACACCAGGGCATAGGAACCCGGAAAAGGCATCACCTCCGGGTGGTCAGCTCGGCTCCAGCTGATGGGCTTCTCGGACCAGTGCATGAATTCTGGGGCCTCTGAGGCGATAGCATTCACCTCTCGGTGCTGCTGACGTCGGCTATGCTTGTCGTCGGCCACGCTGGTGAAGATGACGTAGGCTCCGTGCTCTTCAGGGAATTTGTCCTGGATTGCACCGACTACAGGACGGGCCGCTGGCTGCTGAGGAGGCGGAGCCGGCTGGCTAGCAGGTCGAGGCGGCAGCAGTCCTTCGCCCTTGGAGATTCGGGTGAGCCAGTGACACTTCCGGGTGGTGTGGTTGTACGGCTTCGCGCCGTTGTGGAACTTGCAGGGGGCGTCGAGGGTTTGCTCATAGGAGAAGGCGGGCAACCAAGCAAGCTTGCTACCCTTCTGACGCTTGGGGCCGGGTTGTCCCTCCGGTTGCTGATCCTCAATAGCTGCCACCTGCCGGCTGGTGGAAGCCGGCTGCGGGGCCTTGCGCTTGTTGTCATTCTGTTGCTGGCGCCGACTATTGTCGCCAGCCGGCGTCTGAGGAGCCGGGGGGAGCACCTTCCCGGACGCGTCCACCTAGAGCTCCGACTTCATGGAGGAGTCGGCAGTGGCGTACTTGTCTACTATGGTCAGCAGTTCGTCGAGTGTAGCCGGCTCGTCGCAGAGGAGTCGGTGCTTGAGGAGGGTGCCTTCTCTACACCCGACGGTGAAGTATTCTATGGCTTGCAGCTCGTGCACCCCTTCGCAGGAGTTGCGCAGTTCGGCCCACCGTTTCAAATAGTCGCGGGTGGACTCGGTGGGGCCTTGGACACACAGAGAAAGCTGGCGAAGCTTGGGCGGCCGCTTGTAGGTACTGGTGAAGTTGCGGATGAAGACTTCGGTGAAATCTATCCAGCTGTTGATGATGTAGGGCTTCAGGCTGTTCAGCCATGTTCGGGTTGTGCCCTAGAGCATGAACAGAACGTACTTCACGTCGACGCGCTTGTTGCCGTTTGCTATGTTGACCGCGGTGGAGTAATCAACCAACCAATCTTCCGGCTTCACGGAGCCGTTGTACTTGGGCGTGTCTCATGGGAGCGAGAACCCTTTGGGGAAGGGCTCGTCGCGAATGCGGGGGCCAAAACAAGGCGGACCGATTGCATCTTCTTCTTCTAGGGTCAGGGATCGAGTCAGCCGGTCGATTCGATGGCGGGCGTCGTTCTCTCTGACTCCTTCACGGTGGTCAAGCCGGCCTCCGAGAGTCGGGTGCTCAACAGGCGGCGGGGAGACGCGCCTCTCCCTGCGAGAAGGAGGAGGAGGCGGGCGATCGTCCCGTCGTTCCACTGCTCTTGGGCAGCCGTCTTGGTCGCGCTCGATGGTGATGCGTGTCCGGCTGCGGCTAGCAGCCGGCTCTCGATCTCTTTGGTCGCGGGCGCCGCCTGTCGGCATCCGGGAGGTCGCGCCTTGATCTCGCCGAGGGGGAGGATTCTTGGCATGCGCGCCAGGTTCTACCATACGGCGTCCGGCTTCTTGCTGGGCGGTTGCCGCGTCGAGGAGCTGCTGGACTCGCGCCGTCATGAAACGCTGCTCGTCACCCTCCAGGTGATCCAGCTCGCCTTCTACCGCCTGGGCAGCGCGTAGATTCTCCGTGGGCATGGCATAGACTGGGCGATCGGCCCCCAGCATGCTGGCGATGGCCGCGCCGCGTTGTCGGACGGTGCCCACGCGGCTATGCTCACCAGCAGCCGGCGTGCCACATACAGCACGGTCGATCTCGCGCTGATAGGCCTCGGTGAGTCGTCTCATAGTGGCCAACTTCTTGGCGCTTTCGACGAGTGCAACGCGGCAGGCCTCCAGCATCTTGCCGTTGGCGTCTGGTGCTATGGGCGTGGCCAGATCCCGCATTGCCGCCTGCAACGGGTCCTGAGCGGCTGCGCCAGAAGCTCCGTCGTGGCTGATAACGAGCACCTCCATGACGGTGCTATCGCCGCTGTCCGCGCGAGGGAGTGGGTCGTCGACGACCACCACGTTGGTGGGGAAAGCATCGAGGGATGCCATGTCGGAGTCGAAAAACATCGGGTCGGTGAAGCCAATCGACTCCAGGTCAGAGGCCGGCTCGTTGGCGATGTGGAGCTTGCCAAGGAGGTGAATGAGGCAGCTCTCAGAGCTGGCTGCTCCTGCGTCGGGCGTGGGTCGTCGGAGAGGCGGATCCCGCTGATGAGGTTGGCGAGGCCGCTCGCTGCGCAAGCGGCATCCGTGCCACGCAGCGCGTCGACGCAAATGCCATCGGGCGCGCCAAGCTGGCTGCTCGCCTGGAAGGAAAAGGGTTCCCGTCCAGAAGAGGTCTCCGGACGATGGTACACCTAGGCCCACGGTGGGCGCCAAATGTCAGGGATATGTAGCGACATATGCCGGGGGTGGCTTATCATGGAGGCGGACAGTAGTACGTCGCCGCTGCCTGGAAACGGGATGAGGCGTAAACATGTACGCCGACGCATCTTACCCAGGTTCAGGGCTCTCCTAGGAGATAACACCCCTAGTCCTGCTCTGCGGGGTCTCCGCATGGTCACTATATCAAAGCGTGGCTACAAGGTTGCTCCTAGAGCTGTTTTGCTAGAGGAGGAAGAAGGGCAAGGCTAGCTCTACTCCTCTCTCTATGTGTGTGTGCTATCTATGGTGTTGAACCCTTTGCATGGGTGTCCTGAGGGGTTTATATAAACCTACCCCCCAGGGGTACAATGGAAATCTGGCAGGGTATAGGACCTGGCCGTCAGTGTCTCTGGTGGCCGGTTTCTACGCCGCCTGATGGGTCCCGCCGACTGCCGGTCTCTCAGCCGACGGATAGGGCCCGCCGCCTGCAGGTCCTGTCGGCTGCGCTGCAATGTAGCCCTGCCTCTGATGAGGGAGGCTTTGTCGGAGAGAGCATGGCTACAGTCCCGTCGCCTGGCGGACGCTCACCGTAGCCACATCCTATCTTATCTGGTTAATGACGCAAAGACTCCAAGGGAGAGGGAGGACCGCCTGCCCAGGAGTCGGCCTCCCCCGTGCCGACTGGTCGGGGCCAGCCGCCTTCTGACTTCTTACGGACAGGTAGGGCCCGCCGCCTGCGGGCCGTACCGACAGCCCGTCGTGGGGGCATGGCTTCCTCTGCCATGGATGACGTCACGGGCGCTGTGGCAACAGTATTGCGCCGGGCAAGGGATGTCCGTCCGGTACGCTGCACTGTGGCCACGTTCTGCCCTGGATTCGGGGGTGGCAGGCAGCACTGTAGCCACGCCCCATCTCGTCGTTGTAATGAGGTGCTAACTTCAAGGGAGCGAGGGGGCCGCCTGCTAGGAGTCGGCCCGCATTGTGGCCGCCTTCTGGGTTCCGCCGCCTTCTAGCAGCCGGCCGCTTGGACCAGCCGGCCCCAAGAAGATGGTCATTTGTCTTTGATGTTTGAGGGGCACAGCCGGCCCGATGTCTTGAAATACCATGGGGAACTGAGACTCGTGGTCATTTACTCCGACAGCATCGTAATTTTAGACGCAACGGTCACTTTATCTTCAAGAAAAAAAGTTTAGGGTTTCTCCGCCTCCCGCCGGTGCCATCATCAGTCTGCCTCGTCCCTAGTTGTCTTAGGGCCATGGAGGTACTATGGACCTTGCCAGTAGGAGGGATCTTGCTCAGTTTTTAGGTGTTTATGTGACTTTATTTCAAGTTTGTGTCCTGCTCACGAAGATGAGGCGATGACGACTCCCTAAAGATGAAATAAACTTATTCCCGCCTAGCTCTATTTTAATGATGCGTCTAGCGTCGGCTGAAGGCGTGTAGAGGTGTGTCTCAACACACGCACGCACACATGCCTGCTGAGAGACAAAGAGCTTCCTGCACCGCACGCGCGCGAATCGTCCAGATCAAGATTAACCGAGACCCGTCCCCACTCGCCAGAAGAAGAACTTGGTTAATGCTAATGATCTTCGTATACGCGCGCATCAAGGCCGGAAATCTGCTGGTCAAACGGCCGGTCCAGTACGTTCTGGTAGTACTGTAGAATTAACAACCGCTGGTTGCTTCATGATTGAAGTTGACGATGGTGCGTCGGTTCCATCCATCCATTCGACCGAGTCTCTCTCTCTCGTTGGTTGCCACTGCTTCTATCTTGCTACTCCGATTCTCCGCACGCATCCATTAGCTCCGACGACGATCTGCTCTGTTCGCACGTGATCGGACTAGCATGCTGCTATTGAAAAAAAGAATCTTTAGGCACCACTTATTTTTACCTTTTAGACGAATCTTCAGTTACTGGTAGTACTCCCTTCGTTTCTTTTTAGTCTGCATATAAGGTTTGATCAAAGTCAAACTTTATAAAATTTGACTAACTTTATATTAAAAAATATAAACATTGACAATATGAAATCAACATTATCAGATGCACCATGAAATGTATTTTCATATTATATAGTTTTTAGTATTGTAGATGTTCATATTTTTTTATATAAATTTAGTCAAACTTTGTGTAATTTGACTTTGACCAAATCTTATATACGGAGTAAAAAGAAACGGAGGGAGTACATGAAATGAAATGGGTCAAATCTGGCGATACATGCGCAGCCGGACAGGTGAGGCGGTCCGCCGGAGCGCCGCGGATTAGTTTGACCGTGTGTCCGCGTGCGTGTACGTGCATGGCCCGCGCCACCTTCTCCGGCTAGATCATGCCGCCAGTTCCTGTCAGAACCGGGCATGTAATGCATGTTCCATTTCTCGCGACGAAGCAACAGCAGACAGAGCATCAGCGTTTCACCTCAGCAAAACAACGATAAACGAACTAAACAACCGGAACTTAAAAGAATGTGAGCTAGCTAGCCAGCGTGTTCTACCTGTGAGGCTGTGACAATGTGCCGTACGTACGGCATGCATCGTACCGCTAGTCCTCATCATCTTCTTGCCAACCGTAACCGTAGACGGGCAATCAAAAGGCGGCAGGCGCATTAGATGACATGACATCCATGTTGAACCGCCTTTATTTCCAAGTACGTAGATCAAACAGCACTCGTACCTACTCGCCGATCCAAATGAAGTCGTTAATTAGCTCCAAACTAAATCTACAGGGACACATACGGTTACATCTTACGTGTATACATGTAGACGCTACGTACATCTTCAACTAGTACCATGATGCAATCATCGATCGTCCCGACTCAATACACCTGTCCTGTAGCCTATCGGAGTGCATGTTCCACTAGTAGAAAAAGGCCCATTTGTCCCGGTTCATAAGGCCCATCTGTCCTGGTTGGGGAACCGGGACTAAAGGGTCGTTAGTAATGCCCTAGGCCTTTAGTCCCGGTTCTTATACAAACCGGGACAGATGGGTCTTCACGTGGCCACTCCGGCGAGTCCATGCAGGAGGGCCTTTGGTTCCGGTTGGTAGCACCAACCGGGACAAATAAGCTTCCACGCGTCAGCATTTCAGCGGCTAGTTTTTTTTTAAAGGAGGTGGTTTTGGGGTTTTGGGGGTTAATTTAGGTTGGTATAGGTAGCTAATAGAGAGATGTGTCCTCTCTTATCTCCGTGCTACTGCTACTGCTATGCCTAAACATGACTTAGATTGAAGTGAGGCAACATGTGGTGCATGTCGAAAGTAATACTAATCCTAACTTGATCAAGTTTGGATTGTACTACTTTCGACATGCACCACATGCATGTTGTCTTCACTTCAATCCAATCCATGTTCATTTCACCCACAGATATATAATAACTCTTCATGCTTGCATCATGCATCATCATAATAATAAGTCCTACTAATCATCATCATACAACTTCTACTCGTTATTAATAACAAGTCATACGATCATCATCCTGATAGTCATCGAACCAACCCTACTTTGTTCTTAGCACATGATCATCAGTATTAGGTAGGACCTAAATACCCTCTTTAAGGTAAAATAGCATAAAACAATATAGACCCTGTCTCCATTATGGAGAATGGAGATCATCCTGTCTCCAATTCTTGCGCTTCGCTTCCTTTTGCTTCCAAGAACCTCCTTACGACTGTCCATACATTTTTTCATTTGTTGATTAGCATGTCTCCACTTCTTTGAGAAATCCGGTATGGACAGTTGAGATTCGTAGGATGACCTGGATATATGTTCAAAACACGAAGGCTGTCATTCTGATACATCAAATGAGGCACACAATCCTCTGGGATTCTCTGTTGAAAAACATAGTAATAACTTCATAGTTAGCAATGATGTACTAGTTTTAGAAGTATGCAAAAGATGCACGGATGTCGTAATAGTAAAATATCTTACCAGGGTATCTCCATGGTAGTTACCGTAGTTCAACACCTGCACTAGTGGCACGTATTGACCATAATGTTGAGGAGTTTGATTGTAGATATTGTAATTCTCAATATCAGTACAAAATCCGACCACATGATTTTTCTCCTGATAAGTTAATTCGGAGCCATCGGTGTAGTGGGTTTTGACTACCATGTTCCGCACATTGTTTGAACAATCAAAATAAGCTGTCAATGGAAATAAGCCGTCAACTATTTTGAAATAAACAATATAAATTAGCTAATAACTATGTTTGAGAAACTCACATAGCGGTAGAACTGGAGGCGTATCAACAAGGACCCAAATGTCCATATTGTCTTGCTCGATTTCAGGATCACCAAGATCCATGGTGACAAACATACCCTCATCAAAACCATACATCTTGCAAAATGCTTCCCAATTTTTGCAACCAAAATGGGTTACGCTCTCAGCATTATACAGATTTACTTCAAAATCCACATCATGATGGGTCCTTAGGTGAATTTTCTTCGTTTCAAAATTTTCATGGTCTTCAAAATCCATCCTCTCCAAGACATAGCGTCTTGCATGGCATGGGATAAGCTATACTCGAATTGTAAAAGATGAAAATTACACGTTGAAATAGTTGAAGTCATGCTTAATTACGAAAAAAAACACTTGTCGCCGTTGCGTACCGTTTCAACATCGAAGGTCTCCTCGAGCTTAATGCTGAAGCGCCGAACATCGTCCAGGTGAGGCCTGTCGCACAAACCTCGATCGTCGTGGCACCACCCGCACTCCCCCGGGAGACTTTCGTCGTCCGATGATGACATTTCCTATGTTCATAATTCAAAGATTAAACTTGTACAATTAAATATATGTACTACAAAAACTAAATTAGATCATTATTATTCATCACGGGTTGACTATCGGTTTGTCGAGTCTTTTCTTGAAAACTTTCAGCTCACGTGGTGTATGCATTCGACCGTTGGTGATGGTCGCTCCTCCATTTGTCCCCGAGTGCATTACACCAAAATGTCTAGCACACGGGAACGAAGAGAAGCGAACCCCACGACAACAGTCGGGATTCTTCGTCCTCTCATATATATATGGTGGAACTCTCCCTCACTGATTCCTCTCTAACATTTGCGACCGTCGGTGATGGTAGCTCCTTCTTTCGTTCCCGAGTGCATTACATCAAATTGTCTAGCACACGGGAACGAAGGAGAAGCTACCCCTACGACAACAGTCGGGATTCTTCGTCCTCTCATATATGGTGGAGACTCGACAGACATAAAGTCAACCTGAAATATCGTTTAATTATCTTTCTAAAAGAGGATTTGGCTAGTCTCACCTCGATGTCGGAGGGGGTCGGTGACGGGGACGACGGTGGGGATGATGGAGGGGCCGGGGGCTCCTAGGTTTCTGCGAAAACAAAAACCCTATAAGCTATCAACTAATCATATGCATATGCCTTGCATAGTGCTCTCCAATTTTAGCATTCAAAGTAGGAGTAGTTTTCCAATTTGAGCATTCAATAAGCAAAATAAAATTGCAAAATAAAGTAGTATTCAAATTAGGATGCATTCAATTATAAGCAAAACTACATCATCTCCATGCATCCGTACATCGTCGAATATTATCACTAATACACCTCGAATACTATCATACATATAGCATCGCCAGTACAGCTAGAACCGTAGCGCCCGACGGGTATCGGCGCGGGCGGTGGACACCCAAATGGAAGGAACCATCACAGGATCATAGCACCAGTGAGATCCCTGAAGAACCTGCCAGGTATTGTCGAACCTGCCCTCCAACGCAACCATGTAGCGACGGACGTGCTGGTCCTCCTCGCTGACACGGTGACGTACCACCTCCGCGGTGTCTGGAAGCCTCGGCACCGTCACTGGCCCACGCGACCGCCACCAAATAAGGATCGGGTCAACGACGGGCTGGCTCCTCACCAACCTACGGCCCTCGGAAGGTAGCACCTCCCAAAACCAGCCCGGCGGAGCCCAGTCCCGGACATGGCCCCTCTGATCAAGCCGGCCTCCTCCGCCGAGTCGACGACGAGGATGCGGGATAGGCATCGTCGACGTCGATGTGGGAATAATTGCTTTAACTGAAAAAACAAACTAGTTCTATTAATTTCCTTGCTAAAAATAAACTACTTCTATAGTAAAATAAACTAGTTTTGTTAAAACAACTAGTTCAACTACTAATTAAGCACTTACTATAAATAAAATAAAGTAGTACTTACTAAAAATAAACTACTTCTATATATAGTAAAATAAAGTAGTTTTATTAAATCAACTAGTTCAACTACTAAGCACTTACTACTATAAATAAAATAAAGTAGTACTTACTAAAAATAAACTACTTCTATAGTAAAATAAAGTAGTTTTATTAAATCAACTAGTTCAACTACTAAGCACTTACTATAAATAAAATAAAGTAGTACTTACTAAAAATAAACTTGTTTAACTAGTTCTATTATTTATCGACCCCCCCCCTCATGTCGAAGTTATCGGGGAGGGGGTATATCGACAACGACATACCCGATAAAAAATAAGAAGAGGAAGAAGAAGAAAAAAAAAGAGGAGAAGAAGAAAAAAAGGAGAAGAAGAAGGAATAGAGGAGAAGAAGAAAAAATAGATTTTAATCTATTTTTTCTCCTCTATTCCTTCTCCTTCTCCTCTTTTTTTCTTCTTCTTCGTCCTCTTCTTATTTTTCTTCTTCTTCCTTCTTCCTCTTTTCTTCTTTCCTTAATTTCTTTCCTCGACGACCCTAACCCTAAACAGTACAACTAACTACAATGACTTCGCATGCATACATATGAACAAATATGATTGATCATCTATGAACAATATAAAAACATCATATGATATATGAACAAAAAAAGCACATCTATGAAAAATAATAATCTAATCATATATTTTGTACGACGGCCACGGCGGCGGCGGGGGGCAGGGCAGGGGCGCGGGGGCCAGGGCTCACTGGGGGCGGCGTCGGGGCAGGGGCGGCGTGGACCGGGGCAGTGACGACGCGGGGCGGCGCGGCGACGGGGCAGGGGCGGCGCGCGGCGACGGCGTTGGGGCTGGTGTAGGAGATATGCCCTAGAGGCAGTAATAACAGTTATTTTGTATCTCCAAGTTTGTAATGAATGTTTATGATCCATGCTATAACTGCAATGATTCTCGAGTCTACAATATCCACGAGGCTCGGAGGGAACTCATATGCACGTGTGGTATAATAAACATAAAATATATTCCTAGTCTTGCCTCTAAGACTAGCTCAAGTATTGCATGATGATCCTGTTTTCCTGATCATGGGCATGACTATGCCGGCAATTTTGAGGGCACAATGTTGGTAGAACGCTTGTGTTGAATCAACCCGGATTGATGTTATGCTATGAGATACCTTCGTCACAAGTTTATGGTTAATATCATTGAGATAGTTAATGTTTGCATAATTCCATAGACCATGAGAGTATCAAGTTCCTTCGTGAACTTTGGGGTTTGTTAATCCGTAACTGGGTGGCTATTACGGCAGCTTACGGGTTCATAGAAAAGTATAGGAAGTAACAAGATAGCTCAAGATTGGGATTTGCTCCTTCGACGATGGAGAGATATACTCGGGCCCTCTCGGTGTAACGGTATCCATCATCGTCTGGCCAGACACATTGTGATTTGATCACTGGGATGCCGGAACACGGAAACGAGAAAAGAGAACAAAACCGGTAACGAGGTAACTTGCATGCTGGACAAATTGTTGATCCACAGGAATGCAATAAATCTCACCTTGGGTGTTTGTGACATATCGCGAAGCAAAAGGAATAGCTCACTGCAACTGGAGGTTCACTCGAATATTTATTCGTGTGGGTATAGGGGTCAATATGGGTGCCCACGGCTCCGATGTTGATCATTGATCGGAAGGGGTTCCGGGTCATGTCTATACTTCACCGAACCTATAGGGTTACACGCTTAAGGGTCATCTATCTGCTGAATACTAGACAGGGAGTATGAGAGAAAATCACCGAAAAAGTTTCGGACACCGGAAAGGTTTCAGACAGCGGAATCATACCGCAGAGAGAGGTCATCGGATAAGTTTCGATGGTACCGAAAAGTTGTTTCGGGATATACCATTAAGTCAGATTGGTTTCGGCAAATGCCTGATAATTCTTGGAGGGTGACAGAATCATTTTGCAAGCTTTTTGGAATTTTCTGAGATAAAAACCGGAAATGTTCCGGAGCTGCCGGAGCCACTTCAGATGCGTTTCGCAGATGAAATTCACTAAAACCGGAATTGTTTCGGAATGCGTTGAAAATTATTTTAGTGGGTACTGGAAATGTTCTAAGCCCACATAAATATTTTTAGTTCGAACGGACGCTGGAAAATGTCGTCGTGAATAGTGAAAGTGCTTTTTGGGATAATTTTGGAGAGCCACCTTTTTGACTTGGTCAAAGTTCTAGAAGGAAGTGGCTTACAAGGGAAGGAAACCCATTTGGGGGGCCCCCTAGGGGTGGCCGGCGATGGGTGGTGGAGCTCCACATGGCATCCCATTTTGTCCTTAACACCCTCATGTGTGACCTAATGCATGGGGTTTTTTTGTAATTTGTGGAGGCACACTACCCCTTGGTTTTCCTATAAATAGAGGAGGTGAGGGCTGCCATCTCTTCATCCCTTGCTCTCATACACATGCCATGCATTATCTGGCTTCTTCTCTCCCTTCCACGAAAAGAGTTTCGTAGAGCCGTAAGGTTGTCTGGGTTCCGGCAGGAACTAGTTCTGGACGGCGAAGCCCTGCCGGATAGCTGACATCGTATGTGTGCAACCCTGTAGAGAGATTGTAGTTTCGATCTTTTGCCCGAGGGGCTGTTCGAGTGTCCTCCCGAAGGGCTGTCCGAGTCTCCGTCCGAGTTTCGAGGGTCCTCCCGAAGGGCTGTCCGCGACATTGTCCGGGGGACTGTCCGACCGCCTCCCGAAGGTCTGTCCGGAGAGGGAGTACATCCTCGCGGTTGGGAGGTTGTCAATCCTAGCTGCGGGGATCTGCACCGACGATCTACACCGACTCTTCTTCCGCCGCGCTTCGAGTCGGTACGGATTAGATCAAACCTTGTATGCAGTCTCCATAGTGGTCCTGGGCGCGCTCGCTATACCGAAAATTTTCGTTTTCTGTCGCGTTACCCTACAGTGGCATCAAGAGCCGTGCTATGCGTAGATGCACGTTACGATCTAGAATACATGGAGATGTATGGGTATTGCATAATATAATTTTGGAGTAGATGAGATCTATTGCTGAAAATTATTTATGCGGGTGACAGATGAAATCTGTTACCCGACGTTCTTGTTGCTTCCCTAGAATTTTCGTTTGCTCAATCTCGAGACAGCATGGTGGAATTTGACAAAGTTCTGGCAATCCGTGATCCTGATTGATCATGGAAGTGCTATCAGTTCTTTGGGTTCTGCCATAGTCAAAAGAAAGATGAAATTCGCAGATGAAAGGGCATTGCAGATATGATCTGCACAGGGGTCATGCGTATGACGAAGTTTAGTATGGGGCTCGATATTTAATTATCTCGTGTTTCATACACCCCGAGATGTTAATCTAGCAACTTGAATAATCATACTTGATGATAAAACGTTGGTAGCTGCGGTTTAAGTCAAAACCTTAGAAGCCACGTAAAATAAAATTTTGCATAAACCGATTAGAGGCGTCTAACTTGGTTTTGCGGGATGGGCATGTGATGTGGTATAGCAATGCTCATATTCAATTTGATTATGTATGAGATGACTATATGATGTAACTAACATGACCTGCGTGTCATGATTCTGCATGATGGCTGGAGCCATATGATTGCAGTTTAATGACCTGCGTGTCAACCTTAAGTAATGCACTTATTTTATTAGCTATAGAGATAGCAATATTCTCTGGTGCATCGACAAGGTGGTGGCAATCTTCGCGAAGGTGAACACCAACGCAAATGCCGAAGACAAAGAATTGAAAGACTTCTCCGTCAGAAAGGGCTATACCATATCATGCTAATTATGAATTGCCTGAGATGTTTATCCCCTATGATGCACCCTTCTTGATTGCGCGGTAGTCGCTTTTATTAGGGTGATCTCTCACTTAAAGATATCAAGTAGATAGTGTTCTCCCAAGTGTAGCACCGTCACGACACCTATCTTTTCGGGGTGCACCGTGTCACACGGGTACGAACGATTAGAGAAGTGTGAGGCGGGTGAGTTGAGACCTCGCAGCGAGATCACTTGGTTGTCTTGACGTTCAGGCATGACCGTCATGAGCTCGGAACACACGCATCGAAAGATGAACAAGAGTCACATAGTGATGTGATTGGCAAGTTGGCCTACCGGTTAAGATTTTCGTCATCAGTGGTGTTACACCAATGGCGAACAATCAAGACACGGATCTTGAATCACTCATAATCAATTTTGAGAGATATTGATTTGAGTGGGAGTGCATTTTAGAATAAAATGTTTATTCACTAGTGCAAATTTCATTATAAACAAAGTCTAAGTGAAACTTGTGTTTTCGTTGTAGATCAAATGGCTCGCAACACCGCGTTCAACTTAGGCCCGATGTTAGAGAAAGCGAAGTTAGCTACGACTGGAAACAACTATGCGAACTGGGTCCGTAACCTGAGGATTGTCCTCAGGAGCGCTAAGAAATTGTACGTGCTTGAAACTGCTCTTCCTGCTAAACCGGCGGCAGATGCACCGGAAGATGAACAAAATGTCTGGGCCACTAAGGATGATGATCACAACTTAGTGCAGTGCCTCATGCTAGCTTGCATGAGTCCAGGGCTTCAAAAACGTTTTGAATTCCATAAAGCCCGTGATATGATCCGGGAATTGGATGCTCTGTACAAGGAAACCGCAAAGTCTGAACGATATGATATCATGAAGGCTTTGATGGATTGCAAGATGGCTGAGGGTAGTTCAGTTGGCGAACACGTGGTCAAAATGATTGGCTATTCTGAAAGGCTTAAAGCCCTAGAATTTCCACTTCCACCTGGCCATATGATGGACATGTTGCTTTCTTCACTTCCCCCGTCTTACGACGGTTTTGTCATGAACTACAACATGACAGGGATGGAGAAGACACCGGAAGAGGTGCTCGCCATGCTGAAAACTACAGAAGGAGGACTGCGGAAAAATCGCAAGCAAGTGTTGCTTGTGAATAAAACCGCCGGTTTCAAAAAGAAGAAAGGCAAGCCAAAGAAGGGCAAGGGCACCGGTAAGACTGGCTCCCAAAGCAACTATAAGGGCGGAGCCAAGAATGAAACTGAGTGCTTCTACTGCAAGGGCACAGGACACTGGAAGAGAAACTGCAAGAAGTATCTGGAAGATAAGAAGACCGGGAAAACTGGAAAAGGTATAATTGTTATACAAGTTAATGTCATTGACGTTTTGCTTGCTAGCGAAAACTCTAAGTCTTGGGTATTTGATACCGGATCGGTTGCTCACATTTGCAACTCGATACAGGGACTTCAGAAGGTGCGCAAGCTAGCAAAGAATGAAGTCGTGATGCGCGTCGGGAACGGCGCTGGGATCGCCGCTCAAGCCGTCGGCATTATTCCTCTACGTCTCCCTTCAGGATTTATCTTAGAACTAAGTAACTGTTATTTTGTTCCACTGTTGTGTAGAAACATTATCTCCGGATCATGTTTGGTACACGATGGGTATTCGTACAAGTCTGAGAACAATGGTTGTTCACTTTATTGTAAGGATATGTTTTATGGATTTGCACCCATTGTTGGGGGCCTTTTCATACTAAATCTTGAATGTGGAAATGATGTCTTTAACGTGAATGCTAAATGCCTTAAGAAGGCTGATACCACCACCACTTTCATGTGGCACTGTCGCCTTGGCCACATCGGTAAGAAACGCATGCAAAGACTCCATAAAGATGGAGTTTTACCGTCCCTTGATTTTGAATCATTTGACACATGTGAAGCTTGCCTGATGGGGAAAATGACCAAGACGCCGTTCACGGGTCATCCTGAACGGGCGGGTGAATTATTGGAAATAATACATAGTGATGTATGTGGTCCAATGAACACAGGCGCACGGGGTGGATATTTTTACTTCGTGACTTTTACTGATGATTTGAGTAGGTATGGCTATATCTACTTAATGAAGCATAAATCGGAAACCTTTGAAAAGTTCAAAGAATTTCAGAATGAGGTAGAAAATCATCGTAACAAAAAGATTAAGTTTCTGCGGTCTGATCGCGGAGGCGAATATCTTAGTCATGAGTTTGGCCAACATCTGAGTGATCGTGGAATCGTTTCACAGCTTACGCCTCCCGGAACTCCACAGAGAAATGGAGTATCGGAACGATGTAACCGAACCTTGTTGGACATGGTAAGGTCAATGATATCTCTTACAAATCTTCCAATATCTTTTTGGGGTCACGCACTACTTACTGCTGCTCACACACTAAACAAAGCACCGTCTAAATCTGTTGAGACGACGCCACATGAGATGTGGCACGGGAAGAAACCCAACCTGTCGTTTTTAAAATTTGGGGTTGTGAAGCTTATGTAAAGCGTTTACAGCCAAGCAAACTTGATCCCAGATCAGACAAATGTTACTTTGTAGGTTATCCCAAGGAAACAGTTGGGTATTCTTTCTACCACGCCTCCGAGAACAAAGTGTTTTTTGCAAAACATGGAGTCTTTCTTGAGAAAGAGTTTCTCACTAAAGAAGTGAGTGGGAGGACAGTACAACTTAATGAGATTAGTGAATCTTCGGCAACCATTGATATGGCTAAGGAACCGGAAGAAATTCCGCTAATTATCCCTACAACCGAGCCGGAAGTTGTCGCATGTGATGCGGAGACTTCAGACAATGTTGTAACTGAACCGCGCAGATCAGGTAGGGCTATCCAGCCACCTGAGTGGTTTCATAACAAAATCTTCATTCTTGAATACGATGAACCTGCGCACTACAAGGAAGCGATGGCGGGGCCCAGCTCAAAAGAATGGCACAAAGCCATGAGATCCGAAATGGAATCCATGTACGAAAACCAAGTTTGGAACTTGGAAGAACTTCCAGAAGGCGTAAAGCCCATTGGTTGTAAATGGATTTTCAAAAGAAAGACGGACGCGGATGGTAACATTACTATCCACAAAGCTAGACTTGTCGCGAAAGGGTTCACACAAGTTCCAGGAGTGGACTACGACGAGACTTTCTCGCCAGTAGCTATGCTTAGGTCTGTTCGGATATTGCTAGCAATTGCTGCTTATTTCGACTATGAAATATGGCAGATGGATGTCAAAACGGCTTTCCTAAATGGAAACCTCAAAGAGGATGTATACATGATACAGCCAGAAGGTTTTGTCATTCATGAGGATGCTGGAAAGGTATGCAAACTTCAGAAAGCCATTTATGGTCTGAAGCAAGCATCAAGGAGCTGGAACATTCGTTTTGATGAAGTGGTCAAAGAGTTTGGCTTCATCAGGAATGACGAAGAATCTTGTGTTTACAAGAAGTTTAGTGGGAGCGCAAAAGCATTTCTAATCTTGTATGTGGATGACATATTGTTGATTGGAAATGACGTGAATTTTCTTAGCGAAATAAAAGACTCATTGAAGAAAAGTTTTTCAATGAAAGACTTAGGCGAAGCGGCATATGTATTAGGCATCAGAATCTATAGAGATAGATCAAAACGCCTGATAGCGCTTAGCCAAAGCACGTACATTGACAAGGTGTTGAAAAGGTTCAACATGGAGAACTCCAAGAAAGGCCTACTCCCCATGTCACCTGGCACAGTGCTTTGCAAGAATCAGAGTCCTCGGACTCTGGATGAGCGAGTACAAATGAATGATGTTCCATATGCCTCGGCAGTTGGTTCTATTATGTATGCCATGCTATGTACAAGACTAGATGTTTCCTATGCGCTAAGTGTTAGCAGCCGGTACCAAAGTGATCCAGGGTTGGAACACTGGGCCGCAGTCAAGGGTATTCTTAAGTACCTCAGAAGGACCAAGGATTTACTCCTTGTGTACGGAGGTGATGAAGAGCTCATTGTAAGTGGTTACACAGATGCAGGCTTCATGACTGTCCCAGATGACTTCAAATCTCAATCAGGCTACGTTTTCATATTGAACGGCAGCGCAGTTGATTGGAAAAGTTCCAAACAAAAGACTGTGGCGGATTCTACGACGGAGGCGGAGTATGTTGCCGCTTCAGAAGCCTCCAAGGAGGCGGTATGGATCAAGCAATTTCTTGAAGACCTTGGTGTGGTTCCTCGTGCCCAGGACCCGGTGGAGATCTATTGTGATAATAGTGGCGCCGTGGCTCAGGCCGAGTTCGCACCATAAGACAAGACATATTCAACGCAAATATAAACTCATTCGACATCATGTCGAAGAAGGTTTAGTGAAAGTACGCAAAGTTCACACGGATCTGAACGTGTCAGGCATTGGTGTTAGGGAAGCCATGTAACTGGATTATGACTCTAGTGCAAGTGGGAGTCTATAGGAGATATGCCCTAGAGGCAGTAATAACAGTTATTTTGTATCTCCAAGTTTGTAATGAATGTTTATGATCCATGCTATAACTGCAATGATTCTCGAGTCTACAATATCCACGAGGCTCGGAGGGAACTCATATGCACGTGTGGTATAATAAATGGTAAAATATATTCCTAGTCTTGCCTCTAAGACTAGCTCAAGTATTGCATGATGATCATGTTTTCCTGATCATGGGCATGACTATGCCGGCAATTTTGAGGGCACAATGTTGGTAGAACGCTTGTGTTGAATCAACCCGGATTGATGTTATGCTATGAGATACCATCGTCACAAGTTTATGGTTAATATCATTGAGATAGTTAATGTTTGCATACTTCCTTAGACCATGAGAGTATCAAGTTCCTTCGTGCTTGCTTCGTGAACTTTGGGGTTTGTTAAAACGTCATCCGTAACTGGGTGGCTATTACGGCAGCTTACGGGTTCACGGAAAAGTATAGGAAGTAACAAGATAGCTCAAGATTGGGATTTGCTCCTCCGACGATGGAGAGATATACTCGGGCCCTCTTGGTGTAACGGTATCCATCATCGTCTGGCCAGACACATTGTGATTTGATCACTGGGATGCCGGAACACGGAAACGAGAAAAGAGAACAAAACTGGTAACGAGGTAACTTGCATGCTGGACAAATTGTTGATCCACAGGAATGCAATAAATCTCACCTCGGGTGTTTGTGACATATCGCGAAGCAAAAGGAATAGCTCACTGCAACTGGAGGTTCACTCGAATATTTATTCGTGTGGGTATAGGGGTCAATATGGGTGTCCACGGTTCCGATGTTGATCATTGATCGGAAGGGGTTCCGGGTCATGTCTATACTTCACCGAACCTATAGGGTCACACACTTAAGGGTCATCTATCTGCTGAATACTAGACAGGGAGTATGAGAGAAAATCACCGAAAAAGTTTCGGACACCGGAAAGGTTTGGGACAGCGGAATCGTACCGCAGAGAGAGGTCATCGGATAAGTTTCGATGGTACCGAAAAGTTGTTTCGGGATATACCATTAAGTCAGATTGGTTTCGGCAAATGCCTGATACTTCTTGGAGGGTGGCAGAATCATTCTGGAAGCTTTTTGGAATTTTCTGAGATAAAAACCGGAAATGTTCCGGAGCTGCCGGAGCCACTTCAGATGCGTTTCGCAGATGAAATTCACTAAAACCGGAATTGTTTCGGAACGCGTTGAAAATTATTTTAGTGGGTACTGGAAATGTTCTAAGCCCACATAAATATTTTCAGTTCGAACGGACGCTGAAAAATGTTGTCGTGAATAGTGAAAGTGCTTTTTGGGATAATTTTGGAGAGCCACCTTTTTGACTTGGTCAAAGTTCTAGAAGGAAGTGGCTTACAAGGGAAGGAACCCCATTTGGGGGGGCCCCCTAGGGGTGGCCGGCCATGGGTGGTGGAGCTCCTTGGAGCTCCACATGGCATCCCATTTTGTCCTTAACACCCTGAAAGGATCGATATAGTTGACTAGAGGGGGGGTGAATAGGCAACTAACAATTTTTAGCTTTTCTTTACCAAATTAAACTTTTCATCAAAATAGGTTGTCTAGATATGCAACTAAGTGAGCAACCTATATGATGCAACGACAACAAGCACGCAAGCAAGTAAGAGATATAACACAAGTAAACTTGCTAAAGTAAAGGAACGTGATAACCAAGAGTGGAGCCGGTGAAGACGAGGACGTGTTACCGAAGTTCCTTCCTTTTGAGGGGAAGTACGTCTCCGTTGGAGCGGTGTGGAGGCACAATGCTCCTCAAAAAGCTACAAGGGCCACCGTATTCTCCTCACGCCCTCACACAATGCGAGATGCCGTGATTCCACTATTGGTGCCCTTGAAGGCAGCGACCGGACCTTTACAAACAAGGTTGGGGCAATCTCCACAACTTAATTGGAGGCTCCCAACGATACCACAAAGCTTCACCACAATGGATTATGGCTCCGCGGTGACCTCAACCGTCTAGGGTGCTCAAACACCCAAGAGTAACAAGATCCGCTAGGGATAAGTGAGGGGAATCAAATTTCTCTTGGTGGAAGTGTAGATCGTGGCCTTCTCAACCAATCCCGAGCAAATCAACAAGTTTGATTGGCTAGGGAGAGAGATCGGGCGAAAATGGAGGTTGGAGCAACAATGGAGCTTTTGGGGGAAGAGGTAGGTCAACTTTGGGGAAGAAGACCCCTTTATATAGTGGGGGGAACAAACCAACCGTTACCCCACTTCTGCCCCGAAGAGAGCGGTAGTACCGCTGAGCCAGCGGTACTACCGCTTGCCACTATAAGCGGTACTACCGCTCCTCATCGCGGTACTACCGCTTGGCCCACAGCGGTACTACCGCGGTGGGAGGGCGGTACTACCGCACAGGAGCAGTACTACGGCCCCCCACAGCCGCGGCCAGTACCATAAAACCCGACACGAAAAAGGAGCCCTTGAATCGAGGCGGTACTAGCACGAGAACACCGCGGTACTACGGCTTGGGGCCACTAGCGGTACTACTGCTCTGGAGCGGTACTACCGCTCACAGAGCGGTACTACCGCTTGTGGCACCCAAGCGGTACTACCGCTCCGTCCCGCGGTACTACCGCTGGGACCAGAGTTAGTACACACATGGGGGCTACTAGCGGTACTACTGCTCTGGGCGGTACTACCGCTCTGGCCCGCGGTACTACCGCTGGGACCAGAGAGGGTACAAAGAGAAGAGAAACAAGCCCATCATTGAAATGGAAAGGCTCGGAGGGAGGGGCAAAGGAAGTGTACGTGATGATTCCGCCCTAGCCTTTCCAAAACGGACCCCCTCTTGATAGTACGGTGATCCCTATGAGACTAGTCCATCAAACTAATCCGAAAGGACTACACCGTCTTCGCTTCAAGCTCCGAGGGGAGGAAATCGTCTCGTGCCAAAAGGATGAATCTCTAAAAAACACTCAACGCACATGATTAGTCCGCAAACGCATTGTCATCAATCACCAAAACATCTTAGGGATAAATATGCCCTTACACACCCTCATGTGTGACCTAATGCATGGGTTTTTTTGGTAATTTGTGGAGGCACACTACCCCTTGGTTTTCCTATAAATAGAGGAGGTGAGGGCTGCCATCTCTTCATCCCTTGCTCTCATACACATGCCATGCATTATCTGGCTTCTTCTACCCCTTGGTTTTCCTATAAATAGAGGAGGTGAAGGCTGTCTGGGTTCCGGCAGGAACTAGTTCTGGACGGCGAAGCCTTGCCGGATAGCTGACATCGTATGTGTGCAACCCCGTAGAGAGATTGTAGTTTCGATCTTTTGCCCGAGGGGCTGTTCGAGTGTCCTCCCGAAGGGCTGTCCGAGTCTCCGTCCAAGTTTCGAGGGTCCTCCCGAAGGGCTGTCCGCGACATTGTCCGGGGGACTGTCCGACCGCCTCCCGAAGGGCTGTCCGGAGAGGGAGTACATCCTCGCGGTTGGGAGGTTGTCAATCCTAGTTGCGGGGATCTGCACCGACGATCTACACCGACTCTTCTTCCGCTAGGCATCGAGTCGGTACAGCTCAGATCAAACCTTGTATGCAGTCTCCATAGTGGTCCTGGGCGTGCTCACTATACCGAAAATTTTCATTTTCTGTCGCGTTACCCTACAGCGGGGGGCGACGGTGTCGGGGCAGGGGCGACGCGGACCGGGGCGGTGACGACGCGGGGTGGCGCGGCAACGGCGTCGGGGCAGGGGCGGCGCGCGGTGATGGCGTTGGGCCAGGGGCGGCGGCGCGGCGACGGCGTCGGGGCAGGGGAGCACGCGGCGACGGCGTCGGGGCAGTGGGAAGAAGAACTGAACCGAAAATTTCACAAGTGTGGCTTGTTGGAAATATGCCCCAGAGGCAATAATAAAATGGTTATTATTGCATTTCCTTGTTCATGATAATTGTCTATTGTTCATGCTATAATTGTATTAACTGGAAACCGTAATACATGTGTGATACATAGACCACAACATGGCCCTAGTAAGCCTCTAGTTAACTAGCTCGTTGATCAATAGATGGTTATGGTTTCCTGACCATGGACATTGGATGTCATTGATAACGGGATCACATCATTAGGAGAATGATGTGATGGACAAGACCCAATCCTAAGCATAGCACAAGATCGTGTAGTTCGTTTGCTAAGAGCTTTTCTAATGTCAAGTATCGTTTCCTTAGACCATGAGATTGTGCAACTCCCGGATACTGTAGGAATGCTTTGGGTGTATCAAACGTCACAACGTAACTGGGTGGCTATAAAGGTGCACTACAGGTATCTCCGAAAGTGTCTGTTGGGTTGGCATGAATCGAGACTGTGATTTGTCACTCCGTATGACGGAGGGGTATCTCTGGGCCCACTCGGTAATGCATCATCATAATGAGCTCAATGTGACTAATGAGTTAGCCACAGGATCATGCGTTATGGAACGAGTAAAGAGACTTGCCGGTAACGAGATTGAATGAGGTATTGGGATACCGACGATCGAATCTCGGGCAAGTAACATACCGATAGACAAAGGGAATTGTATACGGGATTGATTGAATCCCCGACATCGTGGTTCATCCGATGAGATCATCGTGGAACATGTGGGAGCCAATATGGGTATCCAGATCCCGCTATTGGTTATTGGCTGGAGAGGTGTCTCGGTCATGTCTGCATGGTTCCCGAACCCGTAGGGTCTACACACTTAAGGTTCGGACGCTAGAGTTGTTATGGGAAATAGTATGTGGTTACCGAAGGTTGTTCGGAGTCCCGGATGAGATCCCGGACATGACGAGGAGCTCCGGAATGGTCCGGAGGTGAAGATCGGTATATTGGACGAAGGGTATTGGAGTCCGGAATTGTTCCGGGGGTACCAGGCTATGGCCAGCATGTCCAAAAGGGGTTTCGGAGGCCCTGACAAGCGTTGGGGGCCTTATGGGCCAAGGGGAAGGGCAAACCAGCCCACTAAGGGGCTGTGCGCCCCTCCCAACCCCTCTCACGTAACCAGGAGAGGTGGGGGCGCCACCCCTAGGGCAACCGCCCCTCCCGACTTGGGGGGCAAGTTTCCTAGGGGGTGGGGGCGCCCAAACCCATCTAGGGTTTCCCCTGGCCGCCGCCTCCTCCTCTAGATCCATCTAGAGGGGCCGGCCCCCTCTCCCCTTCCCCCTATATATAGTGAGGGGGTGGGAGGACAGCCATACCCTTCCCTTGGCGCAGCCCCCTTCCGCCTCATACATCTCCTCCTCCTCCGTAGTGCTTGGCGAAGCCCTGCCGGAGAACCACGAGCTCCATTGGCACCACGCCGTCGTGCTGCTGGAGTTCTCCCTCAACTTCTCCTCTCCCCTTGCTGGATCAAGAAGGAGGAGACGTCCCCGGGCTGTACGTGTGTTGAACGCGGAGGCGCCGTCCGTTCGGCGCTAGATCGGATCTTCCGCGATTTGAATCGCCCCGAGTACGACTCCATCAACCGCGTTCTTGTAACGCTTCCGCTTAGCGATCTTCAAGGGTATGAAGATGCACTCCCTATCTCTCGTTGCTAGCATCTCCTAGATTGATCTGGGTGACACGTAGGAAAATTTTGAATTATTGCTACGTTACCCAACAGTGGCATCATGAGCTAGGTCTATGCGTAGATTCTATGCACGAGTAGAACACAAAGTAGTTGTGGGCGATGATTTGTTCAATTTGCTTACCGTTACTAGTCTTCTGTTGATTCGGCGGTATTGCGGGATGAAGCGGCCCGGACCGACCTTACACGTACTCTTACGTGAGACAGGTTCCACCGACTGACATGCACTTGATGCATAAGGTGGCTAGCGGGTGTCTGTCTCTCCCACTTTAGTCGGATCGGATTCGATGAAGAGGGTCCTTATGAAGGGTAAATAGCAATTGGCATATCACCGTTGTGGCTTTTGCGTAGGTAAGAAACGTTCTTGCTAGAAACCCATAGCAGCCACGTAAAACATGCAACAACAATTAAAGGACGTCTAACTTGTTTTTGCAGGGTATGCTATGTGATGTGATATGACCAAAGGGATGTGATGAATTATATATATGTGATGTATGAGATTGATCATGTTCTTGTAATAGGAATCACGACTTGCATGTTGATGAGTATGACAACCGGCAGGAGCCATAGGAGTTGTCTTAATTTATTATATGACTTGCGTGTCAATGAAAAATGCCATGTAATTACTTTAGTTTATTGCTAACCGTTAGCCATAGTAGTAGAAGTAATAGTTGGCGAGACAACTTCATGAAGACACGATGATGGAGATCATGATGATGGAGATCATGGTGTCATGCCGGTGACGAAGGTGATCATGCCGCGCCTCGAAGATGGAGATCAAAGGCGCAAGATGATATTGGCCATATCATGTCACTTTATGATTTGCATGTGATGTTTGTCATGTTTACATCTTATTTGCTTAGAACGATGGTAGCATAAATAAGATGATCCATCACTAAAATTTCAAGAGATGTGTTCCCCTAACTGTGCACCGTTGCGAAGGTTCGTTGTTTCGAAGCACCATGTGATGATCGGGTGTGGTAGATTCTAACGTTCGCATCCAACGGGTGTAAGCCAGATTTACACATGCGAAACACTTAGGTTGACTTGACGAGCCTAGCATGTACAGACATGGCCTCGGAACACAAGAGACCGAAAGGTCGAACATGAGTTGTATAGTAGATACGATCAACATGGAGATGTTCACCGTTGATGACTAGTCCGTCTCACGTGATGATCGGACACGGTCTAGTCGATTCGGATCATGTATCACTTAGATGACTAGAGGGATGTCTATCTAAGTGGGAGTTCATTAAATAATCAGATGAACTTAATTATCATGAACATAGTCAAAAGGTCTTTGCAAATTATGTCGTAGCTTACGCTTTGGTTCTACTGTTTAAGATATGTTCCTAGAGAAAATTTAGTTGAAAGTTGATAGTAGAAATTATGCGGACTGGGTCCGTAAACTGAGGATTATCCTCATTGCTGCGCAGAAGGCTTATGTCCTTAATGCACCGCTCGGTGTGTGAACCTCGAGCGTCGTCTGTGGACGTTGCGAACATCTGACATACATGTTTTGATGACTATGTGATAGTTCAGTGCGTAATGCTAACGGTTTAGAATTGAGGCGCCAAAGACGTTTTTGAAACGTCGCAGAACATATGAGATGTTCCAAAGACTGAAATTGGGATTTCAGACTAGTGCCCACGTCAAGAGGTATGAGACCTCTGACAAGTTTCTTAAGCCTGCAAACTAAGGGAGAAAAGCTCAATCGTTGAGCATGTGCTCAGATTGTCTGAGTACTACAATCGCTTGAATCGAGTGGGAGTTAATCTTCCAGATGAGATGGTGATGGTTCTCCATAGTCACTGCCACCAAGCTATTAGAGCTTCATGATGAACTATGACATATCAGGGATAGACATGATGATCTTTGAGCAACTCGCGACGTTTGACACCGCGAAAGTAGAAATCAAGTAGGAGCATCAATTGTTGATGGTTAGTAAAACCACTAGTTTCAAGAAGGGCAAGGGAAAGAAGGGATACTTCATGAAACAGCAAATCAGTTGCTGCTCTAGTGAAGAAACCCAAGGTTGAACCCAAACCCGAGACTAAGTGCTTCTGTAATGAGGGGAACGGTCACTGAAGCAGAACTACCCTAGATACTTAGTAGATGAGAAGGCAGGCAAGGTCGACAGAAGTATATTGGATATACATTATATTAATGTGTACTTTACTAGTACTCCTAGTAGCACCAGGGTATTAGATACCGGTTCAGTTGTTAAGTGTTGGTAACTCGAAATAAAAGGCTACGGAATAAACGGAGACTAGCTAAAGGTGAGATGACGATATGTGTTGGAAGTGTTTCCAAGGTTGATGTAATCAAACATCGTACGCTCGCTCTACCATCGGGATTGGTATTAAACCTAAATAATTGTTATTTGGTGTTTGCGTTGAGCATAGACATGATTGGATTATGTTTATCGCAATATGGTTATTCACTTAAGGAGAATAATGGTTACTCTGTTTATTTGAATAATACCTTCAATGGTCTTGCACCTAAAATGAATGGTTTATTGAATCTCGATCGTAGTGATACACATGTTCATGCCAAAAGATATAAAATAGTAATGATAGTACCACATACTTGTGGCACTGCCACTTGAGTCACATTGGTATAAAACGCATGAAGAAGCTCCATGTTGATGGATCTTTGGACTCACTCATTTTTGAAAAGATTGAGACATGCGAACCATGTCTATTGGTAGATATGCATGAAGAAACTCCATACAGATGGATCGTTTGGACTCACTTGATTTTGAATCACTTGAGACATGAAAATCATAACACATGGGCAAGATGACTGAAAGGCCTCGTTTTCAGTAAGATGGAACAAGAAAGCAACTTGTTGGAAGTAATAAATTTTGATGTGTGCAGTCCAATGAGTGCTGAGGCACGCAGTGGATATCGTTATGTTCTTACTTCATAGATGATTTGAGTAGATGCTGAGTATATTTACTTGATGAAACACAAGTCTGAATTATTGAAAGGTTCAAGTAATTTCAGAGTGAAGTTGAAGATCGTCGTGACAAGAGGATAAAATGTCTGTGATATGATCATAGAGATGAATATCTGAGTTACGAGTTTGGCACACAATTAAGACATTGTGGAAATTGTTTCACAACTAATACCGCCTGGAACACCATAGTGTGATGGTGTGTCCGAACATCATAACTGCACCCTATTGGATATGGTGCATACCATGATGTCTCTTATCAAATTACCACTATCGTTTATGGGTTAGGCATTAGAGACAACCGCATTCACTTTAAATAGGGCACCACGCAATTCCGTTGAGACGACACCGTATGAACTATGGTTTAGAGAAACCTAAGCTATCGTTTCTTAAAAGTTTGGGGCTGCGACGCTTATGTGAAAAGGTTTCAGGCTGATAAGCTCGAACCCAAAGCGGATAAATGCATCTTCATAGAATACCCAAAACAGTTGGGTATACCTCCTATTTCAGACCCGGAAGCAAAGTGATTGTTTCTAGAAACAGGTCCTTTCTCGAGGAAAAGTTTCTCTCGAAAGAATTGAGTGGGAGGATGGTGGAGACTTGATGAGGTTATTGAACCGTCACTTCAACTAGTGTGTAGCAGGGCACAGGAAGTTGTTCATGTGGCACCTACACCGATTGAAGTGGAAGCTTATGATAGTGATCATGAAACTTCGGATCAAGTCACTACCAAACCTCGTAGGTCGACAAGGATGCGTACTACTTCAGAGTGGTACATAATCCTGTCTTGGAAGTCATGTTGCTAGACAACAATGAACCTACGAGCTATGGAGAAGCGATGGTGGGCCCGGATTCCGACGAATGGCTCGAGGCCATGAAATCCGAGAGAGGATCCATGTATAAAACCAACGTATAGACTTTGGAAGAACTACTTGATGGTCGTAAGGCTGTTGGGTGCAGATGGATTTTAGAAGGAAGACGGACAATGATGGTAAGTGTCACCATTAAGAAAGCTCGACTTGTCGTTAAGATGTTTTCCGACAAGTTCAAGGAGTTGACTACGATGAGATTTTCTCACTCATAGCGATGCTAAGAGTCTGTTGGAATTATATTAGCAGCTACTGCATTATTTATGAAATCTTGCAGATAGGATATCAAAACATTGTTTCCTCGACGATTTTCTTGAGGAAAGGTTGTATGTGATACAACCAGAAGGTTTTGTCAATCCTCAAAGATGCTAACAAGTATGCAAAGCTCCAGCAATCCTTCTAAGGACTGGAGTAAGCATCTCGGAGTTGGAATGTACGCTTTGATGAGATGATCAAAGATTTTGGGTTTATACAAAGTTTATGAGAAACTTGTATTTCCAAAGAAGTGAGTGGGAGCACTATAGAATTTTTGATGAGTATATGTTGTTAACATATTGTTGATCAGAAATGATGTAGAATTTCTGGAAAGCATACATGTTATTTGAAAAGTGTTTTTCAATGGAAAACCTGGATTAAGCTACTTGAAGATTGAGCATCAAGATCCATAAGGATAGATCAAAAATGCTTAATAATACTTTCAAATGAATACATACCGTGACAAGATTTTGAAGGAGTTCAAAATAGATCAAGCAGAGAAGGAGTTCTTGGCTGTGTTACAAGGTGTGAGTATTGAGTAAGACTCAAGACCTGACCACGGCAGAAGATAGAGAAAGGACGAAGGTCGTCCCCTATGCTTTAGACGTAGGCTCTAAAGTATGCTATGTTGTGTACCGCACCTGAAGTGTGCCTTGTCATGAGTTAGTCAAGGGGTACAATAGTGATCCAGGAATGGATCACATGACAGCGGTCAAACTTATCCTTAGTATCTAGTGGACTAAGGAATTTTCTCGATTATGGAGGTGGAAAAGGAGTTCGTCGTAAAGGGTTACGTCGATGCAAACTTTGACACTAATCCGGATGACTCTAAGTAGTAAACCGGATTCATATAGTAGAGCAGTTATTTGGAATAGCTCCAGGTAGCGCGTGGTAGCTGCATCTACAAGATGACATAGAGATTTGTAAAGCACACACGGATCTGAATGTTGCAGACCCGTTGACTAAAACCTCTCTCGTAAGCATAACATGATCAAACCCTAGAACTCATTGAGTGTTAATCACATGGTGATGTGAACTAGATTATTGACTCTAGTAAACTCTTGGGTATTAGTCACATGGCGATGTGAACTTTGAGTGTTAATCACATGGTGATGTGAACTAGATTATTGACTCTAGTGCAAGTGGGAGACTGTTGGAAATATGCCCGAGAGGCAATAATAAAATGGTTATTATTGTATTTCCTTGTTCATGATAATTGTCTATTGTTCATGCTATAATTGTATTAACTGGAAACCGTAATACATGTGTGAATACATAGACCACAACATGTCCCTAGTAAGCCTCTAGTTGACTAGCTCGTTGATCAATAGATGGTTATGGTTTCCTGACCATGGACATTGGATGTCATTGATAACGGGATCACATCATTAGGAGAATGATGTGATGGACAAGACCCAATCCTAAGCATAGCACAAGATCGTGTAGTTCTTTTGCTAAGAGCTTTTCTAATGTCAAGTATCGTTTCCTTAGACCATGAGATTGTGCAACTCCCGGATACTGTAGGAATGCTTTGGGTGTACCAAACGTCACAACATAACTGGGTGGCTATAAAGGTGCACTACAGGTATCTCCGAAAGTGTCTATTGGGTTGGCACGAATCGGGACTAGGATTTGTCACTCCGTATGACGGAGAGGTATCTCTAGGCCCACTCGGTAATGCATCATCATAATGAGCTCAATGTGACTAATGAGTTAGCCACGGGATCATGCGTTACGGAACGAGTAAAGAGACTTGCCGGTAATGAGATTGAACGAGGTATTGGGATACCGACGATCGAATCTCCGGCAAGTAACATACCGATAGACAAAGGGAATTGTATACGGGATTGATTGAATCCCCGACATCGTGGTTCATCCGATGAGATCATCGTGGAACATGTGGGAGCCAATATGGGTATCCAGATCCCGCTATTGGTTATTGGCCGGAGAGGTGTCTCGGTCATGCCTCCATGGTTCCCGAACCCGTAGGGTCTACACACTTAAGGTTCGGTGACGCTAGAGTTGTTATGGGAAATAGTATGTGGTTACCGAAGGTTGTTCGGAGTCCCGGATGAGATCCCGGACATGACGAGGAGCTCCGGAATGGTCCGGAGGTGAAGATCGGTATATTGGACGAAGGGTATTGGAGTCCGGAATTGTTTCGGGGGTACCAGGCTATGGCCAGCATGTCCGAAAGGGGTTTCGGAGGCCCCGGCAAGCGTTGGGGGCCTTATGGGCCAAGGGGAAGGGGCAAACCAGCCCACTAAGGGGTTGTGCGCCCCTCCCAACCCCTCTCACGTAACCCCTAGGGCAGCCGCCCCTCCCGGCTTGGGGGGCAAGTTTCCTAGGGGGCGGGGGTGCCCAAACCCATCTAGGGTTTCCCCTGGCCGCCGCCTCCTCCTCTAGATCCATCTAGAGGGGCCGGCCCCCTCTCCCCTTCCCCCTATATATAGTGAGGGGGTGGGAGGGCAGCCATACCCTTCCCTTGGCGCAGCCCCCTTCCTCCTCATACATCTCCTCCTCCATAGTGCTTGGCGAAGCCCTGCCGGAGAACCACGAGCTCCATTGGCACCACGCCGTCGTGCTGCTGGAGTTCTCCCTCAACTTCTCCTCTCCCCTTGCTGGATCAAGAAGGAGGAGACATCCCCGGGCTGTACGTGTGTTGAACGCGGAGGCGCCGTCCATTCGGCGCTAGATCGGATCTTCCGTGATTTGAATCGCCGCGAGTACGACTCCATCAACCGCGTTCTTGTAACGCTTCCGCTTAGCGATCTTCAAGGGTATGAAGATGCACTCCCTCTCTCTCATTGCTAGCATCTCCTAGATTGATCTTGGTGACACGTAGGAAAATTTTGAATTATTGGTACGTTACCCAACATGGCTTATATAGACAGACCTTTGGTCCCGGTTCGTGGCACCAACCGGAACCAAAGCACACCTTTAGTCCCGGTTGGTGCCACCAACTGGGACCAAAGGTCGCTTTTCAGCAGCCCAAAGGGCCGGAAGCAGAGGCCTTTGGTCCCGGTTGGTGGCACAAACCGGGACTAAAGGGTGCGCATTGGTACCGGTTGTTGGCATGAACCGGTACCAATGTATGCCTTTAGTACCGGTTGGTGGCACCAACAGGGACTAAAGGCCTTGTGCTGCCCGCATCGCGGCACGAAAGTTTAGTCCCACCTCGCTAGCTGAGGGAGCTCGAGAGTGGTTTATAAGCCCCACTCCCGCTGCCCACTCGAGCTCCTCTCAAATGCAGGCTTTCGGGCCTAAACACACTATATCTGCCTGTGGGCCTACTGGGCCTTCTACGGGCCTGAATCCTGGCACATGGGTGGATTTCTAGTCGTATTCAGGCCATGGTGGCCCAGTAGGTGGCGTTTTTTATTTTTTTCCTGTTTATTTCTTTTCTTTTTTGCTTTATTTATTTTATTTTGTTTCTACTTACAACAAAATACTTATTTAATTTATTTTATTTTGTTTCTAATTACTTATTTATTTTATTTTATGATAATTCTTTTTGCTATTAAAGTTTCTAACAAAAAAAGTTCTTTATGAAAATTCTTTTTGCTTTTAATGATTTTGAACAGAAAAAACTTTGATAATTTTAGTTGCATCAATTTTATATAATTTTAGTTTCAGTAATACTAGAGGTTGCTTATAATGTTTTGAACAGAAAATACATTGATAATTTTAGTTTCATAAATTTTATTTATGTTATTAAAGTTTATTTTATTTTGTTTCTACTTATATATTTTATTAAATTTTATTTTATTCTGTTTCTAATTACTTATTTATTTTTTATGATATTTGTTATTTTCCATGCATTTACTGATTATTTTGAGCTATAAGATCCTGAAATTTAAAATCACTAGAAATGAACTCTGAAAAGGTTGAAAGTTGGCATAGTATCATCATTTCACCGACATAGCATGTGCAGGAAAGTAGAGAGGGTTACGGCAAAACTGGATGCACTTCGTGTACAAAACGGACAATCTCTTTCGAAGTATTAGGGTTTCATACGGAAACTCGTCTGTTACAAAGGGATTTCATTTTTTAGAACTTATTTGAACTCCATAGTTTTTCTGTGTTCAAAATGCACCATTCAAAGCCACATCATCAATTTTCAACCATTTCTGACTTCATTTCTTATTTTCCATGCATTTACTGATTATTTTGAGCTATAAGACCCTGAAATTGAAAAGCACTACAAATGAACTCCGGAAAGGTTGAAAGTTGGCATGGTATCATCATTTCACCCACATAGCATGTGCAAGAAAGTAGAGAGGGTTACGGCAAAAACTGGATGCACTTCGTGTACAAAACGGACAATATGTTTCGAAGTATCAGGATTTCATACGGAAATTCGTCTGTTACAACAGGCATTTCAAATGAACTACGAAAAGGTTGAAAGTTGGCATGGTATCATCATGATAGTTATGGAGAGAAAGTCTTCACTTTTTTCGCTTGTGTGCTTTGCCTATTAAGCCGTAACCATGGATAATCTTCATCGTTTATCAGGATGCTTGGGTCAGCCTTGACTTTGAAGGGAGGAATTTCATGGAACTTTTCATAATCTTCAGACATGTCTGTCTTGCCCTCCACTCCCACAATGTCCCTTTTTCCTGAAAGAACTATGTGGCGCTTTGGCTCATCGTATGATGTGTTCGCTTCCTTATCTTTTCTTTTTCTCGGTCTGGTAGAGATGTCCGTCACATAGATAACCTGTGCCACATCATTGGCTAGGATGAACGGTTCGTCAGTGTACCCAAGATTGTTCAGATCCACTGTTGTCATTCCGTACTGTGGGTCTACCTGTACCCCGCCTCCTGACAGATTGACCCATTTGCACTTAAACAAAGGGGCCTTAAAATCATGTCTGTAGTCAAGTTCCCATATGTCCATTATGTAACCATAATATGTGTCCTTTCCCCTCTCGGTTGCTGCATCAAAGCGGACACCGCTGTTTTGGTTGGTGCTCTTTTGATCTTGGGCGATCGTGTAAAATGTATTCTCATTTATCTCGTATCCTTTGTAAGTCAATACAGTCGAAGATGGTCCCCTGGACAACGAGTACAACTTATCACAAACAGTGGTGTCACCTCTGAGACTTGTTCCCAACCAACTGCTGAAAGTCCTGATGTGTTCACATGTAATCCAGTCGTCACACTGCTCCGGGTGTTTGGAGCGCAGACTGTTCTTGTGTTCATCGACATACGGGGTCACCAAGGTAGAGTTTTGTAGAACTGTGTAGTGTGCTTGAGACCAAGAATGCCCGTCCCTGCATATTATTGAGTCCGCTCCTAGCATGCCTTTTCCAGTCAGTCTCCAATCATACCGCGATTTAGGGAGACCTATCTTCTTAAGGCCAGGAATGAAGTCAACACAAAACCCAATGACATCCTCTGTTTGAGGGCCCATGGAGATGCTTCCTTCTGGCCTAGCACGGTTACGGACATATTTCTTTAGGACTCCCATGAACCTCTCAAAGGGGAACATATTGTGTAGAAATACGGGGTCCAGAATGACAATCTCGTCGACTAGATGAACTAGGACGTGCGTCATGATATTGAAGAAGGATGGTGGGAACACCAGCTCGAAACTGACAAGACATTGCGCCACATCACTCCTTAGCCTTGGTATGATTTCTGGATCGATCACCTTCTGAGAGATTGCATTGAGGATTGCACATAGCTTCACAATGGCTAATCGGACGTTTTCCGGTAGAAGCCCCCTCAATGCAACCGGAAGCAGTTGCGTCATAATCACGTGGCAGTCATCAGACTTTAGGTTCTGGAACTTTTTCTCTGGAATATTTATTATTCCCTTTATATTCGACGAGAAGCCAGTCGGGACCTTCATACTGAGCAGGCATTCAAAAAAGATTTCCTTCTCTTCTTTGGTAAGAGCGTAGCTGGCGGGACCTTCATACTGCTTTGGAGGCATGCCGTCTTTTTCGTGCAAACGTTGCAGGTCCTCCCGGGACTCAGGTGTATCTTTTGTCTTCCCATACACGCCCAAGAAGCCTAACAGGTTCACGCAAAGGTTCTTCGTCACGTGCATCACGTCGATTCAAGAGCGTACCTCTAGCTCTTTCCAGTAGGGTAGGTCCCAAAATATAGATTTCTTCTTCCACTTGGGTGCGCGTCCCTCAGCGTCATTCGGAACGGCTAGTCCGCTGGGACCCTTTCCAAATATTACGTGTAAATGAGAGACCATAGCAAGTACGTGATCACCGGTACGCATGGCGGGCTTCTTCCGGTGATCTGCCTCGTCTTTGAAATGCTTGCCTTTCTTTCGAGATTGATGGTTGGTCGGGAGAAATCGACGATGGCCCAGGTACACATTCTTCCTGCATCTGTCCAGGTATATACTTTCGGTGTCAGCTAAACAGTGCGTGCATGCGTGGTATCCCTTGTTTGTCTGTCCTGAAAGGTTACTGAGAGCGGGCCAATCATTGATGGTCACGAACAGCAACGCCTTTAGGTCAAATTCTTCCCCCATGTGCTCATCCCACGCACGTACACCTGTTCCATTCCACAGCTGTAAGAGTTCTTCAACTAATGGCCTTAGGTACACATCAATGTCGTTGCCGGGTTGCTTAGGGCCTTGGATGAGAATTGGCATCATAATGAACTTCCGCTTCATGCACATCCAAGGAGGAAGGTTATACATACATAGAGTCACAGGCCAGGTGCTGTGATTGCTGCTCCGCTCCCCGAAAGGATTAATGCCATCCGCGCTTAAAGCAAACCATACGTTCCTTGGGTCACTTGCAAACTCAGCCCAGAACTTTCTTTCGATTTTTCTCCACTGTGACCCGTCAGCGGGTGCTCTCAACTTCCCGTCTTTCTTACGGTCCTCACTGTGCCATCACATCAACTTGGCATGCTCTTTGTTTCTGAACAGTCGTTTCAACCGTGGTATTATAGGAGCATACCACATCACCTTCGCAGGAACCCTCTTCCTGCGGGGCTCGCCCTCAACATCACCAGGGTCATCTCGTCTGATCTTATACCGCAATGCACCGCATACCGGGCATGCGTTCAAATCCTTGTACACACCGCGGTGAGGATGCAGTCATTAGGGCATGTATGTATCTTCTTCACCTCCAATCCTAGAGGGCATACGACCTTCTTTGCTGCGTACGTACTGTCGGGCAATTCGTTATCCTTTAGAAGCTTCTTCTTCAATATTTTCAGTAGCTTCTCAAATCCTTTGTCAGGCACAGCATTCTCTGCCTTCCACTGCAGCAATTCCAGTACGGTACCGAGCTTTGTGTTGCCATCTTCGCAATTGGGGTACAACCGTTTTTTGTGATCCTCTAACATGCGATCGAACTTCAGCTTCTCCTTTTCACTTTCGCACTTTTCCCTTGCATCAACAATGACCCGGCGGAGATCATCATCGGGCACATCGTCTGGTTCCTCTGGATCTTCAGCTTCCTCTTGATCTTCAGCTTGCCCCGTTGCAGCATCACCGTATTCAGGGGGCACATAGTTGTCATCATCCTCCTCTTCTTCGCTGTCTTCCATCATAACCCCTATTTCTCCGTGCTTCGTCCAAACATTATAGTGTGGCATGAAACCCTTAGAAAGCAGGTGGGTGTGAAGGATTTTCTTGTCAGAGTAAGACCTCGTATTCCCACAATTAGGGCATGGACAACACATAAAACCATTCTGCTTGTTTGCCTCAGCCACTTCGAGAAAATTATGCACGCCCTTAATGTACTCAGAGGTGTGTCTGTCACCGTACATCCATTGCCGGTTCATCTGCGTGCATTATATATAATTATGTGTGTCAAAGGTAAGAAAATTAGACAAGTATCTATCTAAAGTAAGATTTTTTTCTTTCTTTCAGAAAGAAGATAAGAACAAGAGACTCACCACGGTGGTGCCGGCGACGAGATCGGCGTGGGCGATCGACGGCGGTGGACGAGGACGGGGCATGACGGACCGCTAAACCTAGACAAATCTCGGAACAAATGGTGCTCAGAGGTCGAGCTTCGAGAGGAGAAAGCTTAACTAGTGTGGCTCGGGCATTTCATCGAACACCTCATGTGCATAGGAGGTGAGCTAGAGCACCCAATGCCCTCCCCCTCGCCGGCCAGCAAAAAACAGAGCACTGTGGAGTGCTCTGCTCGCCGGCGATGGGGTATATATAGGAAACTCATTTGTCCCGGTTCGTGGCTGGAATCGGGACTAAAGGCCATCCTTCTGTCCTGGTTCCTGCCACGAACCGGGACCAATGGTTGTGGGCCAGGAGCGAGGCCCATTGGTCGTGGTTCGTGCCAAGAACCGGGACAAATGGGCCCAGACGAACCGGGACCAATGCCCACGAGGCCCCGGCCGGCCCCCTAGGCTCACGAACCGGGACAAATGCCTCCATTGGTCCCGGTTCGTGGCAGAACCGGGACTAATGGGCTGGCCAGGCCCGAACGAAAGCCCCTTTTTCTACTAGTGTTCGTAGGGGTCCGGCTAGAGAGCGGTGTCGACGCCTTCCACTACCAGTCTCTTCGTCCCCTCCGTTCTTCCTCCTACATTCCGTTGCCATTGGTTTTTTCTTTTTTTAAAGGAAGATGTACCCCCGGCCTCTGCATCTGGGCGATGCATGCAACCATTTTATTAATTATTCATAAAGCTCTTATAAGGTAATACATCAGTAAGTCTGAAACCACCATCTTGACAACATCTGTCGCTACTCCTATCCCCGTGAAGAAGGGGTGCGGAAATATCCGAGACTAATACCAAACAGACATCGCACCAACACCTAACATCTAATACCAGATGCCCCAGCCACAATACCTGGACTGGGTTACACATCGGCCCGACGCACTTTAAGTGGGCACCACATGCGCACGTTGCAAGGGCCGTCACCTCCTTCATCTATCGACCCATCCTTAGAACAGGTACTGACGCATCGACCTTGCCAGACCTCTCTGCCATCGACGCCACCACGACGCCAGACAACGTCGTCCTCCTGCACGAGTCCAAATCGTTGCCGTTGGTGGGGGGCAATGTAATAACTTTTGTTAGGATAATCCAAATTGTGCAAGTTGTAATTAGGCATGGCAGATTACCGTGGTCTACGTGGCTTTCATGCCATGCATGTGTTAGGAAGGTCCAGTATGAGCCGGTTTATTTTTCCAATTACTAGCCCACCTAGTTTACTGTGAGTCTAGTACCATGTAGGTTTGATATTGGGTCATAGCTTCGTCTATATAAGCAGCACTAGGCGTCGATCGGTTTGTATCACCAGAAAAACGAGAAAAATAATAAGAAAATCTGTGTTGTATTCGCGTTTGTTCTTGTCTCGGTGTTTGTGTGAGCACCGGCAAGATATCAAGTGCGAGCACCGGCGAGATATCGAGTGCTATAGCTAGTTTGTATACAAATAACGCGTACATGACCAGTCGAGCTGCCGTGTGATCATGTGTTCGATCCCTGTGAAAAGCTAACAACGTCGGGGTGTTGCCGTACGTGTCCCAATCAACTGGGAGCCAGCTGATTTCTATCTTCCTCCTCCTCCTCCCTGGCCTCATGTTCGTCCAGTTAACGTAAATATCTTGTGCCTTGTATAACCGGCATTTGATCAAGTAGCGATCATGTCGGTGACATTAGGGATTGTAAAACCTGTTAGATTGATCCCATGTGATGCTGACTTGATTCTTGAGTTGTAATCATGTACTTTTTCTGTAAACTAATATAAAAATGTTTAGATCACTATTTTAATATTCTAAACGCTCTTATATTAGTTTACGGAGGGAGTAATAGTATATACGGAAGACAAAGGCCAAGGGGCATAGTACGGCACCAAATCATCTCCCCATTATTCTTTGGCTCTTCCTCCTACCGCCCTTGTCCTTCCATCACTCATTTCTTCGTCGTCGTGGATGGGGGTTAGAGGGTTCGCTCACTAATGATCCGAGGAGCCGAGAATAGATTGATGCTCATAGGATCATTAAACTCTGATGGGTCCTTTAGCTTTGAAACCTAGCAAGCTAGTGCAGGCGTGCGGGCCGCGTAGCACTGCCTGTCTGTCGATGCCAGAGTGTTTGGTGATCATGTGTTGATTGCAGACGTGCCTCCCCAACTGAAAACGGTCCACTACTCTGATTGTAATGTGATCCGATTTGCTAATTAATCTATGGTTGAGGAAAAGGTGTATGTGCAATGAGCGGAGGTACTGTGAACTTCACCACACCGACCAAAAGCTTACACATACCATTCCAGGCACTAATTCCTTGCTTAACTGCTCACTCAAATCAACCAACATATCTCGGTCAAATCAAATAATTTAACCAACATATATTCTTCCTATACTTGCACTGCTGATTTGTTAATTAATTGTTGCCTGCATGTTGATTAGAGTTTTCTTTTTGGTGGAAAGGCTAAAGGTCATTAAGTAGCACAAACAATCAAAAAACATCCTTACAAACATTAATAAACTAGAAGATATCCACGCGTTGCTGTGATAATCTTGTTAAAAATGCATAATTAGATGCTACATAAACAACTGAAACTATTGAAAAATAAAATGTAAGAGTATTTGTTGACATACACTTTGAAAACATTTAAAAAAATATGAAGCACATAACAAAAGCGAAACTGGAATATCAACTATATATAGGTATGCTTCAAACGCCCAGCTCATATATTTTGTCCATGAGAGCACAACACTTAGTGGAGGTGCGGCACACTCATGCGGTTGATCACTTCGGCGCTGTCATTAGGGTTTGCATGTGTTGCGAATAGACACCTCCACTCGCCGCCAGTTGTGTGATCGGACCTAGTAGTCCGCCGCACGACGTTCCTCCTGCACGTGCGGATACCGTTAGAGGTGGTGCACTTGCGCCGCTCGGGCGAACCTGTATGAGGGATCCGACGACCGGCTGTTCGAGGTAGATCGGACGAGGAGGAGACGAACCACGCGGATGCGCTGCCCCTACTCTTCTTCCGCTGCACGGCACTGCGCGTCTAGTGGTAACGAACTGTGATCCATCTCCCGTAGCATGTTCCTATTTGGTCTGCGCGTAGGAAAATTTTAATTTGCAGTCGACGCACCCTACCGTAGAACTGAAACTATTGAAAAATAAAATGTAAGAGTATTTGTTGACATACACTTTGAAAACATTTAAAAAAATATGAAGCACATAACAAAAGTGAAACTGGAATATCAACTATATATAGGTATGCTTCAAACGCCCAGCTCACATAATTTGTCCATGAGAGCACAAAACTTAGTGGGGAAAAAATAACTGATAACCTACACGCACGAACATGTAATATCTATATGACATGGCAGCGCTGCATGGACATACTAATGCAAAAATGTAATGTATAACTTACATGCATGACTTGCTGATGTGGGGTGATTGTATGTAGGATAAAATAGGTGGTATGTTGTGGAAATCCATTTTGGCTCTAGGGAGCACATGCTCCTGCATGCCCAAAATGAATTTTACAAATGTAAAAAAAATGACAAAAATAGATGAGTTCATTGCCACACCCAAATGGTACATGCAAATCTTTAAGGGGAAAACTTAAGCATTTTGATCTGTGCAAAAAAATAAATTCAAACACCAAATGTTACCTCCAAATGTTCACTTAATTTTGTTTTTTCATCGACGAAGCACTGCTGTCCCATATGGTATAAAAATTGGCAAGCACACTTGCTACACTAATATGAACATTAAAGAAGATTCAGAATGTCAAAATTTATTTGCTATTCATTTTGACTTTACTCATTCAAAATATATTACTAATAAATTTTCTTTTTAGTTGCACTTGGTTAATACTACCTTTGTCCTAAATAAATAGTAACACCTATGTATTTATTAGTAACACCTAAAAAGTTGTACTATTTATTTATTAGTAACACCTATTTATTTATTTTCGTAACACCTATTTATTTGCTATTTATTTAGGACAAAGGTAGTATTAGCCAAGTGCAACTAAAATTGGTAACAACCACGTAGTACTCAGAGAGTGCAGTCTTGTTTTTGTCCGTACAGGAAAAACAATATTAGGATGCCCGCGGAAGCATTGGATGTGAGCACACAACTCTTCCCTAGTCGCTGCCTTCTTTGTGTTTGCTTGCTAGCGCTCTCGCCGTTTAGCTGCATTTGAACCCTCTTCTTCCCTTTCGAGAACTTGACGCGTCATCCTCCTACTCCTTCTTGAACCCGTCGCCCTCCCCCTTCTTTCTCAACCCATCACAATCCTCCTTTATCTCTCATGGTAAGGATGGGATCAGAGGGTTCATTTCCTTTGTCTAGCCTTCGTGAATTTTAATTAGCATCAAATATATTTTTTAATAAGCAACAAATATTGTTCTTAACAAGAGAGAGGACTGGTTAGCTCCATGATTGTTTTCTTTTCGCCCTCAATTCTGAAGGAGAAACGTGTACATGGGACTAGATTAGATCTACGGTGAGCAGACCTACGGTAAAAATGCCACACCATCCAAAAGTTTATTACACAGTGCATTTTCAAGCATTTTTTGTTTAACCACCCACTCAGAATAACCAACATATTTTGCTCAAAATAAATAAATAACCAACATATATTTGCTAAAAAAAAGAACCAACATATTATCTTCAGTTTACTTATTCAGGGGAGGCCGAGCGCTGTTACTTCAGGCCACGTCAGCAGCGAAGAAGTCAAAGCCTTGACAGGGCGGTCAACGTGGTGGGCCGGGTGGGGTCGGGCTTCTTCTTGTCGGAATCTCTGGGCCTGAGCCCGCGCGCCCTCTCGCGCAGCGCGAGCTTCTGCACCTTGCCCGTGGCGTTCTTGGGCAGCTCGTCGACGAAGACCACCTTCCTGGGCACCATGAAGTGCGCCATCTTACTCCGGCAGAAGGCCACCAGCTCCTCCTCGCTCACCTCGCCGGCGCCGGAGTCGAACTCCTTCTTCAACGCGACGAAGGCGCACGGCGTCTCGCCCCAGTGCGGGTGCGGCATGGCGACCACCGCCGCCTCCTGCACCGCCGGGTGGCCGTACAGCGCCGCCTCCACCTCCACGCTGCTGATGTTCTCGCCGCCGGAGATGATCACGTCCTTGGACCGGTCCTTGATCTCCACGTACCCGTCCGGGTGCACCACGCCCACGTCGCCCGTCAGGAACCACCCGCCGCGGAACGCCGCGTCCGTGGCCTCCGGGTTCTTGTAGTACCCTTTCATCACACTGCTCCCGCGCAGCACGATCTCGCCGAGCGTGGTGCCGTCCCGGGGCACGCTCGCCATGGTCTTGAGGTTCTTGACGTCGGCCCCGGCGAGGGAGATCGCGCTCACGCCCTGCCGCGCCTTGAGCGCAGCGCGCTCCGGCGCCGGCAGCGCGTCCCACCGCTCCCGCCACTCGCAGACCATGGCCGGGCCGGTCGCCTCGGTCATGCCGTAGGCGTGCGTAACATGGAACCCGAGGCGCTCGACGCGCTCCAGTAGCGCTGCCGGCGGTGGCGCGCCGCCCGTAAGCACCTCGACGGCACGGGGCAGTGGGTCGCGGTGGGCGTCGAGAAGGACGTTGAAGAGCACTGGCGCGACGCACATGTGGGTGACGCCGTGGTCGGTGATGGCGGAGTACATGGCGTCGGCCGTGGGCGCGCGGACGCAGACGTTGGCGCCGCCGCGCGCCGCAATGCCCCACGTGAAGGTCCAGCCGTTGCAGTGGAACATGGGGAGCGACCAGAGGTAGACCGGCTCGTGGCCCACGCCCCACTGCAGCAGCAGCCCGACCGTGCTGAGGTAGGCGCCCCGATGGCTGTACACGACGCCCTTGGGAGCCGACGTGGTGCCGGAGGTGTAGTTGAGCGCGACGGCGTCCCACTCGTCCACCACCTCGCGCGGCGGGTGCCTGGCCGGGTCGCCGCGCGCCACCAATCCCTCGTACTCCAGCTCGCCCACGCGCGCCCCCGTCGGCGCGTCGATGTCGTCGATGACCACCAGCAGCGGCAGGGACGACGAGGCGATGCTCTTGAGCGCGTCGGTGGCGACGCGGATGTACTGGTAGTCGACGAAGAGGAGCTTGGGGGCGGCGTGGCGGAGGATGGCGGCGACGCCGGCGGCGTCGAGGCGGGTGTTGATGGCGTTGATCACGCCCCCAGCCATGGGCACCGCGAAGTGCATCTCGTAGAGCGCGGGGGTGTTGGGCGCGAGCACGGAGACGACGTCGTTCCGGGCGACGCCGAGCGCCTGCAGCGCGGCGGACAGGCGGACGCAGCGGTCGTGCGTCTGGCGCCACGTGAAGGCGGTGCCGCCGCAGACGACGGAGGTGCGGTCGGCGTACACGGCCGCTGCCCGGGGCAGGAAGGTGACCGGGCTCAGCGGCACGTGGTTGGCGTCGCGCTTCGGCAAGCTGTCCATGGCCGGTCGATGGATGGATACTGGATTCTTCACGTGTGGAGGATCGATGGGTGATCTGATCTGATCCGATCTGGTCTGCGCTTGAGCAGACAACGAGAGATGGAAGCTAGCGAGGAGGAAGAATGGTGGGTGTGTTTGTGTGGAGCGGAGGGGCGGGTTGCTGCTTATTTATAGTGTGTGCGCGGGAGAAATGGACGTCTCACTCTCTTCATATTCCTGGTAGCTACCACGCGGGTGATAACCAAATTCAAACTTAAACAGTGTCGTGTGTGGAAGTGGAACTATTGTGTGTGGTAATCTACCTCTCAGGGTTATTACACGATTCTTCTTCTTCTTCTTCTTCTCCTTCGTCTTCATTCTTAAAAAAAAAATTCGACCTATCCATCTTCAATCATGACAGTACAACAGACAACAGAAATAATAAAAATTACATCCAAATCTGCAGGCCACTTAGCGACGACTACAAGCACTGAAGCGAGCTGAAGATGTGCCTCTGCCTCTCTCATCGCCCCTCCCTGGACGAAGTCCAGCAAACCTTGTTGTGGTAGACAATCGAAAAGTCGTCATGCTAAAGCCCCATAGAACCAGCGCACCAGAGCAGCAACCGTCGCCGATGAAGAGAAGCGTAGATCGAAATGATCCAACCTTAAGACACATGAAGCTAGACAAATGAAGACCGGATACGAGCAGACCCACCACAATTCATGTTTGTTGAACAATATTGTGTGTTGGGTAAAGCATCCAATTGTTGAACCAATTGTGTGAGGAACTTGGTGATTGGGGTACAGTAATGCATCCAATTGAACCTTGCTTGTGAGATGCAACAAAACCTCACTTGAACCTACGGTAGGCTGGGCACTTGGCGGGCCAGGCTCTTATGGGCCCAAGCATAAAGTCTGGCCCTAAAAACTCAAGCTCGAGCCTGGTCTGGGCCCGGCCTAGAATAAATAGATAATGGCTAGTATTTCCCTGTTTAAAGTATTAATTAAAAAATAGAAATATGATAATATATCATTATGTCTATATTTCTGTTGAAACTCTACAATAGGTGTTTTGGGCCTCTGGGTCTAGGTTTTTGGTCGGGCCTTGGGGCTAAAAATAGGGCTCAAGCCCGGAAAAGCTATTGAGCCGGGCAACTCATGCCAAGAGGCATTTGGATGCCTTTCAAGTGGTAAGCGAGGTCCGCTGTGGTTTGTCTCTCTGCGTAGCCACATGTCTGCATGAGTAGAGAGTGAGAGGCATCATGGTCCAAGTGTAGGAGGAAGTCTTGCACCGGTTCATCATGGCCTTGAAAAACTGTTGGAATTTACTTTTTCCCATGGCCTAACCAAGGCGTGCATCAAGCTCTCGGTCAGGGCGCATGTCCTATCCCAAGAGCTTGTCCATGCAACTAGACATGGGTGAAGTCAGAGATGTTGTCATAGATGCGCGATACCGGAGACTGAGGTTCATATCCTATTCTCTTGCACGGCGGCGCGAGTTCTATGGACGTTCATCCGTGAGGCGATGGGGCCTGATTGGGAGCCCCTGAACCCCGTGGAGTTCCTCCAACACTAGTAGGAAAAGGGGCTTAGGTCACAGGACAGTTTTCACATTACCCCCGGTTCAGTCACGAACCGGGACTAATGTGAGCATTGGTCCCGGTTCGTGCGGCCAGGGACCTGCCGGGCCTCGTGGGGGCATTGGTCCCGGTTCGTCCGGACCCTTTGGTCCCGGTTGGTGGGACAAACCGGGACCAATGGGCCACGCTCCTGGCCCATCATCCTTTAGTCCCGGTTCCTACCACAAACTGAGACTAAAGGCCCTGTCCTAGTTGCGGCCAGTGTTTAGTCCCACCTCGCCAACCGAAGGGCGCTCACATCAGTTTATAAGGCCATCCCTATCTGCCTTGTTGAGCTTCTCTTAAAGTGAAAATAGATGCCCTTATACAGGAAATTTGACCTAAATTCATAGTAAATTTCATAGAAATTTATTATGAATTTAGGTTGAATTTTCTCTATAAGCGCATCTATGTTCATTTTTTTATATTTATAAAATAAATAAACCTTAATAAAATAAATAAAACTAAATAAACCTTAATAAAATAAACTATAGTAACTACAATAAATAAACCTTAATAAATTAAGTAAAAATAGCAGCAGTAAAATAAATATAAATAAAATAATTAAAGTAAAATACATAAGTAATTAGAAATAAAATAAATAAGTTTTTTTTTGTAAGTAGAAACAAAACAAAACAAATAAAGCAAAAGAAAAAAAACACGAGCCATCAACACCATAACCGCCATATCTGGGATAGAGAAGGGCGATCCCTTGGAGTGGGATTCACATACAGTTGCCCGTAACATCTACCATTCGAGCCTAGCAGGTGGAACTCGGATCTGTCAACAGTGTCAAAGCGGCAAATAGCAGGCAGAGGAGAAGCCACCGATGTCATGTGTAGATCCCTTCTAGGTCTTGCGGATCGTGCTATTACAGCAATTTGGTTGGTTGATCCCAAAAAAAAGGAATTTGGTTGGTTTTCTTGAAGCCCTAGCTTGTTGTGCCGTCCTATTCTCTCAATGCAATTTAGCAAATGCTACTACAGTACAGTAAAGGGCACAAAGAAAAAGCACGCGGTGAAGGAAAATACCTCCATATCAAAGCTGCTACTTATCTTGTTGGTTATCAGGATGTGGATATGTAGAATTTTCTCTAGCCACGGCAACAGACATGCATTCATCGAGGGGGTTCACTACAGAACAAAATAAATGCTGACGTTAGTTGTTGAGGGTACGTTTGACATCCCTGAGAGACTAGATAATGAAAAGATGAATCGTCAAACCTGGATGAACAAAGACGCTACCAAATGGATGAATCTGATGGCCTGTCCTCCCTTGAAGATCATGCGTCCTCCCTTGAAGGCGCCACCAGGGCCATGGACGCCTCATACACCGCCGCCGACGTGTTGTAGTGATGAGGTATCGTGCAGGATCTGACACAGGATCACCTTCAGGCAAGATGAATAGGTCTTCAGGGGCACGACGGCCGGCCACAGCAGGCCCTGCCATGGACGGCGCCGCCCGAGCCACAGCCGCTCGCCAGCTCGCCTCTGGAGCAGTCCAAGCTTATCCGCGAGCTCGTCCACTAGTGCCCGTCGCCGCCACGACGTCCTGCAGGCTAGAGAACGGCGGTTCGCCGTTCTTATCCACGGCCGCCGTTGGAACCGACTCCGGCCGCCTATATAAGGAGCCCCCGAGTCCGTCCAGTCCCTCAGGCGACCTCAAGCCACCCCACCTAGCACCCCCATAGCAGGCAATCGACCAGGGAGGGTCTTCTTCCCCATCTCCGGCCAGTACAGCCGCCGCCGCCCTCTGGTCCATTCAGTCGCAACCAGAGCCCCCCCCCGTCCGTATAGCACCACCATCCTCCTCCCCTCGACCGTGCGGAGCCGCCTAAACCCTCAGCTGCGTCGGGGAACCACCGTAGGCCAAAGCCCCAAACCTCCCGAAGCTGCCGTCCGCCGCGGAGCTCGCCGCCGGCGACTCCCTCCATCCCCGCCACCTCCTCGACCACCGGGAGGACCGCCCCGGCCTGGCGGATCCATCCCCGCCCTCAGGACCCCGCGAGGAGCCGCCGTTCGCCGGCGTTGATCGCCGGAGCCCCGCCTCTGTTCGGCCAGAGGAGGAAGGAGGCGGGGGCGACTGGTCCAACCTGACCAGTGGGCCCAAGGGACCCACTGTCAGTGACCCACGAGCCGGTCCACGCGGGTTAAGTGGAGGATCTGACACAGGATCACCTTCAGGCAAGATGAATAGGTCTTCAAGGGCACGACGGCAGCGGCGGCGCCATGGCCGGGACTGGTGACGACGGCGGCGGCGAGCGAGCGGGAGGGTGGCGGCGGCTGCGTGCGAGTGGGAGGCCGGAGGATCACCACTCATTGTGCTCGACATATCACTACAAGAAACCTGTTAATCCATGACGGATTTCTAATGAAATTTTTGGAAACTCTCATCGATGACCTGGTAAAACCCCACAAGCCCGGTGAAAGCCCGCTAAAGCCCGTCTAACCGTTCTCGTATAAAAACTTAACCCTAAATTCCCTCCTCGGCCCCTGCATCGTGTCCCACAGCACGTCGCCACCCCTCGTCCCTCCCACAGCTTGTAAACCTTAATAAAATAAAATAAAATAAACTATAGTAACTACAATAAATAAACCTTAATAAATTAAGTAAAAATAGCAGCAGTAAAATAAATAAAAATAGCAGCAGTAAAATAAATAAAAATAAAATAATTAAAGTAAAATACATAAGTAATTAGAAATAAAATAAATAAGTTTTTTGTTGTAAGTAGAAACAAAACAAAACAAATAAAGCAAAAGAGAAAAAAAACAAAGGAAAAAAATTATGCCACCTACTGGGCCACCACGGCCTGAATACGACTAGAAACCCATCCATGGGCCAGGATTCAGGCCCGCAGAAGGCCCAAAAGGCCCACAGGCAAATGACAGAATAGGCCCGTAAGCCTGCATTTGAGAGGAGCTCGAAGTGGTCAGCGCAGCTGCGCTTATAAACCACTGTCGAAGCCTCTCGGCTAGCGAGGTGGGACTAAACATCCCACCGCACTGCGCCAGTTCCAGCACAAGGCCTTTGGTCCCGGTTGGTGCCACCAACCGGGACTAAAGGGGGCATGGGTCCCGGATCGTGGCACCAACCGGGACCAATGAGTTCCCTATATATACCCCATCGCCACAGCAGAGCACTCCAGAGTGCTCTGTTTTTTTTGGCCGGCGAGCGGAGGGCATTTGGGTGCTCTAGCTCACCTCCTATGCACATGAGGTGTTCGATGAAATGTCTGAGCCACACTAGTTAATCTTTGTCCTCACGAAACTCGACCTCCGAGCTCCATTTTCCCCGAGATTTGTCTAGGTTTAGCGGTCCGTCACGTCCCGTCCCCGTCTTCACCGCCGTCGATCGCCCGCGCCGATCTCGTCGCCAGCACCACCGTGGTGAGCCTCTTGTTCTTATCTTCTTTCTGAAAGGAAAAAATTCTTACTTTAGATAGTTACTTGTCTAATTTTGTTACTTTTATTATTCCTTCTTATTACATAGTGCGATGGTTTTGGTATCCGCCCCCGTCGGCCCTCGTCCTGTCTATGATTCGGATGTGGTATATATTATCTTTTATAACTATTTGATTCATTTATTGTTTATGACAAATATACCGACCAACGTGACATAGATTTTATTTATCTAGGAGGTGGTTGAACCGGAAATTCTAACCGACCCTATTGTCGAGAGGTTAAATTTAGTTGAAGAAGAAAACAATTACTTGAAGGAAAAAATAAAAAAATTGAGGAGAGAAGATGATATTGGAGTTGCATGTTGCGGATGTCGTCCATGATCACAAGATCAAGATGCATGCAATGCGCTTGAAGATTAGAAGATTAGAAAATATGCCATTCATACCGAGGCTTGGTATCATTATGCCGTTGGATCAATTGTTACCTTGGTTGCGATTATGATCGCATTTGTTTTCGCATTGAAATGTTTTACATAGTTTCAATGTATGGTTTAATTAATTAGATGCTCTGGAGAGCTATATATATGTTGTTAGATGAGACCTATGTATGTACTTTGGTTCTAATGTGATGATGAACTTCTATTAATTTGGTCACTTAATTATCTATTCATGATGTTCTGTAATGGTTTTTGACACACTTAATTATATATAATGCACGCAGATGAACCGGCAATGGATGTACGGTGACAAACACACCTCCGAGTACATTAAGGGCGTGCATGATTTTCTCGAAGTGGCTGAGGCAAACAAGCAGAATGGTTTTATGTGTTGTCCATGCCCTATATGTGGGAATACGAAGTCTTACTCTGACCGAAAAATCCTTCACACCCACCTGCTTTACAAGGGTTTCATGCCACACTATAATGTTTGGACGAGGCACGGAGAAATAGGGGTTATGATGGAAGACGGCGAAGAAGAAGAGGACGATGACAACTATGTGCCCCCTGAATACGGTGATGCTGCAACGGGGGAAGCTGCTGAAAATCAAGAGGAACCAGACGATGTGCCCAATGATGCTGCAAGGGGGGAAGCTGTTGAAGATCAAGATGAACCAGTGCCCGATAATGATGATCTCCGCCGGGTCATAGTCGATGCAAGGACGCAATGCGAAAGTCAAAAGGAGAAGCTGAAGTTCGATCGCATGTTAGAGGATCACAAAAAAGGGTTGTACCCCAATTGCGAAGATGGCAACACAAAGCTCGGTATCGTACTGGAATTGCTGTAGTGGAAGGCAAAGAATGCTGTGCCTGACAAAGATTTGAGAAGCTATTGAAAATATTGAAGAAGAAGAAGCTTCCAAAGGATAACGAATTGCCCGACAGTACATACGCAGCAAAGAAGGTCGTATGCCCTCTAGGATTGGAGGTGCAGAAGATACATGCATGCCCTAATGACTGCTTCCTCTACCGCGGTGCGTACAAGGATCTGAACGCATGCCCGGTATGCGGTGCATTGCGGTATAAGATCAGACGAGATGACCCTGGTGATGTTGATGGCGAGCCCCCCAGGAAGAGGGTTCCTGCGAAGGTGATGTGGTATGCTCCTATAATACCACGGTTGAAACGTCTGTTCAGAAACGAAGAGCATGCCAAGTTGATGCGATGGCATAGTGAGGACCGTAAGAAAGACGGGAAGTTGAGAGCACCCGCTGACGGGTCGCAGTGGAGAAAAATCGAGAGAAAGTACTGGGCTGAGTTTGCAGCTGACCTAAGGAACGTATGGTTTGGTTTAAGCGCCGATGACATTAATCCTTTCGGGGAGCAGAGCAGCAATCACAGCACCTGGCCCGTGACTCTATGTATGTATAACCTTCCCCCTTGGATGTGCATGAAGCGGAAGTTCATTATGATGCCAGTTCTCATCCAAGGCCCTAAGCAACCCGGCAACGACATTGATGTGTACCTAAGACCATTAGTTGAAGAACTTTTACAGCTGTGGAATGGAAACGGTGTACGCACGTGGGATGAGCACAAACAGGAAGAATTTAACCTGCACGCGTTGCTGTTTGTAACCATCAACGATTGGCCCGCTCTCAGTAACCTTTCAGGACAGACAAACAAGGGATACCACGCATGCACGCACTGTTTAGATGACACTGAAAGTATATACCTGGACAAAAGCAGGAAGAATGTGTACCTGGGCCATCGTCAATTTCTTCCGACCAACCATCAATGTCGAAAGAAAGGCAAGCATTTCAAAGGCGAGGCAGATCACCGGAAGAAGCCCGCCATGCGTACCGGTGATCACGTACTTGCTATGGTCAATGATTTACACGTAATCTTTGGAAAGGGTCCCGGCGGACTAGCTGTTCCGAATGACGCTGAGGGACACGCACCCATGTGGAAGAAGAAATCTATATTTTGGGACCTACCCTACTGGAAAGAGCTAGAGGTCCGCTCTTCAATCAAAGTGATGCACGTGACGAAGAACATTTGCGTGAACCTGCTAGACTTCTTGGGCGTGTATGGGAAGAAAAAAGATACACCTGAGGCACGGGAGGACCTGCAACGTTTGCATGAAAAAGACGGCATGCCTCCGAAGCAGTATGAAGGTCCTGCCAGCTACGCTCTTACGAAAGAAGAGAAAGAAATCTTCTTTGAATGCCTGCTCAGTATGAAGGTCCCGACTGGCTTCTCGTCGAATATAAAGGGAATAATAAATATGCCAGAGAAAAAGTTCCAGAACCTAAAGTCTCATGACTGCCACGTGATTATGACGCAACTGCTTCCGATTGCATTGAGGGGGCTTCTACCGGAAAACGTCCGATTAGCCATTGTGAAGCTATGTGCATTCCTCAATGCAATCTCTCGGAAGGTGATCGATCCAGAAATCATACCAAGGCTAAGGAGTGATGTGGCGCAATGTCTTGTCAGTTTCGAGCTGGTGTTCCCACCGTCCTTCTTCAATATCATGACGCATGTCCTAGTTCATCTAGTCGACGAGATTGTCATTCTGGGGCCCGTATTTCTACACAATATGTTCCCCTTTGAGAGGTTCATGGGAGTCCTAAAGATATATGTCCGTAACCGCGCTAGGCCAGAAGGAAGCATCTCCATGGGCCATCAAACAGAGGATGTCATTGGGTTTTGTGTTGACTTCATTTCTGGCCTTAAGAAGATAGGTCTTCCTAAATCGCGGTATGAGGGGAGACTGACTGGAAAAGGCACGCTTGGAGGGGACTCAATAATATGCAGGGACGGATATTCTTGGTCTCAAGCACACTACACAGTTCTACAGAACTCTACCTTGGTGACCCCGTATGTCGATGAACACAAGAACAACCTGCGTTCCAAACACCCGGAGCAGTGTGACGACTGGATTACATGTGAACACATCAGGACTTTCAGCAGTTGGTTGGAAACACGTCTCAGAGGTGACACCACTATTTGTGATGAGTTGTACTCGTTGTCCAGGGGACCATCTTCGACTGTATTGACTTACAAAGGATACGAGATAAATGGGAATACATTTTACACGATCGCCCAAGATCAAAAGAGCACCAACCAAAACAGCGGTGTCCGCTTTGATGCAGCAACCGACAGGGGAAAGGACACATATTATGGTTACATAATGGACATATGGGAACTTGACTACGGACATGATTTTAAGGTCCCTTTGTTTAAGTGCAAATGGGTCAATCTGTCAGGAGGCGGGGTACAGGTAGACCCATAGTACGGAATGACAACAGTGGATCTGAACAATCTTGGGCACACTGGCGAACCGTTCGTCCTAGCCAATGATGTGGCACAGGTTATCTATGTGAAGGACATGTCTACCAGACCGAGGAAATGAAAAGATAAGGAAGCGAATACATCATACGATGAGCCAAAGCGGCACATAGTTCTATCAAGAAAAAGGGACATTGTGGGAGTGGAGGGCAAGACAGACATGTCTGAAGATTATGAAAAGTTTCATGAAATTCCTCCCTTCAAAGTCAAGGCTGACCCAAGCATCCTGATAAACGATGAAGATTGTCCATGGTTACGGCGCAATAAGCAAATGACACAAGCGAAGAAAAAGTGAAGACTTTCTCCCGCAACTATTATGATGATACCATGCCAACTTTGTAATAGACGAGTATGATACCATTGTCCGTTTTGTACAAGAAGTGCATCTAGTTTTTGTCGTAACCCTCTCAACTTTCTTGCACATGCTATGTGGATGAAATGATGATACCATGCCAACTTTTAACCTTTTCAGAGTTCATTTGAAATGCTTTTCAATTTTAGGGTCTTATAGCTCAAAATAATTAGTAAATGCATGAAAAATAACAGGCCAAAAATTAAAAATTATGCCACCTACTGGGCCACCACGGCCTGAATACGATTAGAAACCCATCCATGGGCCAGGATTCAGGCCCGCAGAAGGCCCAGTAGGCCCACAGGCATGTACAGAGAGGTTAGGCCCGTAAGCCTGCTTTAGAGAGGAGCTCGACAGCTCAGGCGCACCGCACCTTATAAACAGGTGCGGCTCTCTCTTAGCTAGCGAGGTGGGACTAAACTCACCACCACGCCGCTGTGCAAGGCCATTGGTCCCGGTTGGTGGCACGAACCGGGACCAATTCCACCCTTTGGTCCCTGTTGGTGCCACGAACCGGTACTAATGAGGCTGTGGCCCCACGAGCACCTTTAGTACCTGTTCGTGGCACGAACCGGTACTAGAGTTTCTTACTAGCTAAGCAGATTTTTAGTCCCACCTCGCTAGCTGAGAGGCACTAGGAGTGGTTTATAAGCCCTGAGTGCAGAGACGATGAAGAAGAGGCGCAATGCTCACGTTGCTTAGCTTCAAGCCTTGAGGAATAAGGTAGACTGCATCGAGCTATGTGCAGTGCAGTCTACACTATTCCGAAAGGCTTGAAGCAAATCAACGCGCATTGCGCCTCTTTTTTTATTTTTAATCGTTAAAAGCAAAAAGAATTTTCATAAAGAACTTTTTTGATAGAAACTTTAATAGCAGAAAGAATTATCATAAAGTAAAATAAATAAGTAATTAGAAACAAAATAAAATAAATAAGTTTATTGTTGTAAGTAGAAACAAAACAAAATAAATATAGCAAAAAAGAAAACAAAAAAACTAAATACAGCAAAAAGAATTTTCATAAAGAACTAATGGCACTAATAGAAAGTTTATATTTTTTCTAAAACTAATGGCACTAGCAGACAGTTTATAATTTTGCTGACCTAAAAGCAAAAATAATTAAAAAATAAAGCAAAAAACAAAAGAAAATAAATAATGCAAAAAACAAAACCAAAAAACTGGAAAAAAAATTAAAAAACTGCCACCTATTGGGCCACCACGGCCTGAATACGACTAGAAACCCAACCTGGCCAGGATTCAGACCCGCAGAAGGCCCAATAGGCCCACAGACATCACAGTGTGACATTAGGCCCGTAAGCCTGCATTTGAGAGGAGCTCGAGAGGGCAGCCGCAGTGGGGCTTATAAACCACTTCGAGACCCTCTCAACTAGCAAGGTGGGACTAAACTTTTGGCCGCGGGCAGTGCAAGGCCTTTGGTCCCGGTTGGTGGCACCAACCGGGACTAAAGGGTGGCATTGGTCCCGGTTGGTGCCACCAACCGGGACCAAAGGTGTGCCTATATAAGCCAACACTTGGGAAATTTTCAGATACCTCACCAGTTGCCCCCGACGCCGCCAGGCTGCCCGTGCTCGCCGTCGCCGCCCGCTCCTCGTCGCCGTCGCCGCCCGCTCCTCGTCGCCGTCGCCCCGCGCCCTTGCCTCGACGGGTCACCGCCCGGTGCTCGTCGCCGTCGCCCTGCCCCCACGCGCCGCCCCGCCTCGTGCTCCCCTGCTCGCGCGCGCCGCCTCGGCGCCCCGAGCCCCCCTGCCCGGCCCGCGCGTGCTCGCCGGCGCCCTCGCCGCCCCCGCCCCGTCCCGCCCCCCGCGCGTCGGCGCCCTCGCCGCCCCCGCCGTCGCCATCGTCTTAGCCGCCCCCGCTGTGAGAGCCGCCGCCCCGGCTCTGTTTTTTTATTAGTTAATTGTTTTTTTATCATATATATATATATAATGTATATGTGTATGTATGTGGCTATATGTTTTTGTTCATATGTGGCTATATGTTTTTTTTTATTAGTTTAATTTTTTTGTTCATATGTGATGTATATGTGTATGTGGCTATAATGTATATGTGAACAAAAAAAATTTGTATGTATGTAGATGTTCAAAATGTATGAATATAGGGACAATTGCATTTTTACCCCTAGTTGGTTCCTACCCACGGGTTTTTCCCTTACTTTTCGAGCTTGCTCGGTTTTGCCCTTACTTTTTCCGTCGAGGTCCCTCGAATGCCCTTTGACCGTTTGGCGAAAACTTTGAAAATTCATAACTAATTCATATGAACTCAGAAAAATGCAAATAAGATATCAAAATGTTCATATAAACATTACCTTTATGTGAATATCATTTGCATTCAGGACAAAAGCATCATTTAAACTACCTAAGGTAATTAATGTTATTAACATTATTAAAAATAAAAAGGTATAAACAATATTTTTTTCATGAATAAAAATTACATGCAAATGTAGGTGATGTTTTCTGAACATCCTGATATCTTATTTGCATTTTTCTGAGTTCATATCAACTTGTTATGAAGTTTCCAAATAATGGTCAAAGTCGTTAGAACATTCATAACAAGATGATACGAACTCAGAAAAATGCAAATAAGATATCTGGATGTTCAGAAAACATCACTTACATTTGCATGTAATTTTTATTCATGAAAAAAACATTGTTTATACCATTTTATTTTTAATAAGTTTAATAACATTAATTGCCTTAGGTAGTTTAAACGATGCTTTTGTCCTGAATGCAAATGATGTGCACATAAAGGTAATGTTTATCTGAACATTTTGATATCTTATTTCCATTTTTCTGAGTTCATAAGAATTAGTTATGAATTTTCAAAGTTTTAGTCAAACGGTCAAAGGGCATTCGAGGGACCTCGACAGAAAAATTAAGGGCAAAACTGAGCAAGCTTGAAAAGTAAGGGCAAAACCCGTGGGTAGGAACCAACTAGGGTAAAAATGCAATTGTCCCATGAATATATATGTCAAAAATGTTTTTTTGTTCATAGAAAGTTTTTTGTTCATATATAGAAAGTTGTTATATATGACAATGGATATATATTTGATATATATGAGAAATGATGATCCACATGGAAAAGTTTTATATATGCAAAAGTTACAATTTTAGAAAAGTTTTATATATCTAGCTAGGAAGGGAAGAAGAAGAAAAAGAAGGATAGGAAAGAAGAAAATAAGAAGAGGAAAGAAAGAAGAAGAGGAGAGGAAGAAGAGGAGAAATAAATAAGAAGAGGAAAAAAGAAGAAAAAGAAGAGGAGAAGAAGAAAAAATAGAAAATATTCTATTTTTTCTTCTTCTCCTCTATTCCTTTCTTCTTCTCCTCTTTTTTTCCTTCTTTTTTTTTTCTTCAATCCTCTCCTCTATTCCTTTCTTCTTCTCTCCTCTTTTTATTTCTTCTTCGTTTTCTTATGTTTTATCGGGTCTGTCGTCGTCGATATATACCCCTCCCGATAACTTCAACACGACGGGGGATAACTTCAACACGAGGGGGGGTCGATATACCCCCTCCCCGATAACATTATTTTCCCGTGTATATATGTCGTCGTTGTCGATATAACCCCCCCTGATAACTTCAACACGTGGGGGGGGGTCGATATACCCCCTCCCCGATAACATTATTTTCTCGTGTATGTATGTTGTCGTTGTCGATATTACCCCCTCCCGATAACTTCAACATGAGGGGGGATAACTTCAACACGAGGGGGGGTCGATATACCCCCTCCTCGATAACATTATTTTCCCGTGTATGTATGTCATCGTTGTTGATATAAAACCCCCTCCCGATAACTTCAACATGTGGGGGGGTCGATATACCCCCTCCCCGATAACATTATTTTCCCGTGTATGTATGTCGTCGTTGTCGATATATATAACTCCCTCCTAGATAACTTCGACATGATGGACGGTCGATATGTGTACCCCCTCTCGACCGTGATAACTTATACCACGGGAGCACCCCCCGGCCCTCTCGCTCGACCAAAACTCTCGAGGACACCCAAACCCTAGAAAAAAACGATGTCAGTCTCCTACCCCCTCCCGCCGTGCCCCTACCCTTGAAGCGTTGCCTAGGCCACCCCAAACCCGGAATGAGCTAGGTCTACGTTTGCACTAATATATCCACCTGCTGTCATGTTTGTGTAATAATTGCCATGTTGTAATATTTGCAGAAACAATGGAGCACGGACGAGATGAGCAAGCAGAAGAGGTGTTGGGGGACATAATCTTAGCCGGAGGTGATATCTTGTCGTATCTTAACGACAATGATGGTCTGGAAGAACAGGGTGAAGAAGCAGGCTACGGTGATCGAAGAGTGGAGGAGGAAAGACATGACGGTGACCCAATGCTGGTGCAAGAAGGAGCCCGTGGTGACGGCTCTGGTGACCGAACAGAGTCCGGCCAGGTAAATATATTAGTTAAGCCTGTGCTGACTAGCTAATTGATGCATTCATTGTTTTGGTATGTACACATATTAATTAACACTCGTCTTTCTTCTTTTTGCTAGCCCTCCGGATCGAGCACAACAGCGGTAAAGAGATGAGGCCCGAAGAGAAAGTTGCGATCGGATGAAAGGTTTGAGATCACAGCAATCGCGCGCGACGGCCAACCGATTGAACTCCTCCGGACAAAGGATGCTTTTGCTGCTCAGTGCGGGGTTCTAGTTAGGGACAAGATCCCGATCAGCATCCACCAATGGTATAAGCCTAAGAAGGAAGACCCTGAGGTGTCTTATGTCAATGATATGCAGAAAGATGATCTTTGGACTGAGCTGAAGGCAAATTTCACCCTACCGCCAGAGGAGGATCCGGAGAAGCCAGTTATAGAGCAATTAATCAAGTCTCATGCTCTTAAGAAGATGGCAGACCTATTCAGGAGGTGGAAGAACGAGCTGAAAACGTTTGTCGACAAAGAAGAGACACCAGAATTCATCGGCCGGTATGAGAAGATCAGAGATCACTGGCCCGCATTTGTGGCCCACAAGACATCGGAAAAGAGTAAGAAGATGTCAGCGACAAACAAGAAGAATGCTGCGAAGAAGAAGCTTCACCATCGCACGGGGTCGAGGCTACCTCAAAGCCCGGCCTAAGTAGGCCAAGTATGAGAGGGATCTGCTTGATAAAGGGATCGAACCAGAGACAATGAACTGGCCAGACCGTTGCCGGACTTGGTTCTTCGGGGCTGGCGGAACCTTGGACCCTGTATCAGGGAGGTGTCGTTGGACGGACGAGCAACTTGCAATACCCGTCAAGAAGCTTAAGCACTATATCGATGCAGCGCAGCAAGGGACGTTCGTTCTAGACAGAGAGAACGACGAGCTCACAATGGCCCTCGGGAATCGTGAGCACCCTGGAAGGACACGAGGCACGCCAGGCTCCGTTCCATGGAAGGCTGGTTTTCCGGACGCGGGCGGTTACAAAACCCAGGAGAGGAGGAAAAAAGTGGAGCAGATCCAAATTCAGACGCTGCACAAAAGGGTTCAAGCGCTAGAGGAACGAGACGGCAATCGAGATGCCGAAACTGCCCACGAAGCTACACCGCCATCTCAGCGGAGAAGCAGCGTGGCTTCCACCGAGCTGCCTCAGCTGGAGCATGCGGCTCCTGCTAGCTACCCCATGGATGCTATCACGGAGTCTGAACATTGCCACCTTATGGCGGAATGGCAGAACTTGAAAGTCAAGGCGGCTGTTGGCTCTGTTTTAGCTACTGAACCCGGCGCAACCTACCACTTCCGGCCGATTCCAGAAGGATATGCTAGGGTGATGGTGGATGAAATAACTGAGGGATTTGAGGACCTCTAGCTTGACCACCCTACCGGTGAAGGGGAGACTCGGCTGGGTTTAGCTCTGAAGACTCCATGCCTATGGCGGAAGGAGCTCATCAAGCTTCCGAACTGGACGGCTCCGGCGAGTAAGGGCACTCCGCCTCCTCCTCCGGCGAGTGATCAGGGCACTCAGCCTCCTTCTCCAGCGCGTGGCGGCACTCCGCCTCCTTCTCCGCCAGCGCCGGCGCACCAGAGCAGCCAGCCTCCTCCTTCTCCGCCTCGTCAGCAAGGGCGGAAGAGACCCGCCGCCGCTGCGGCTACTCCGGCGCGTCGTAGTCCTTCTCCTCCGCCTCGTAAGCAAGGAAAGAAGACAGCCGCAGCCGCTCTGTCTGCTCTGCCGGCGTCTAGCAGTACAGCTGCCAGAGGCGGGAGGCAATACAGATTCGGTCCTTCTCTGAAGACTCCAGAGAAGTTACCATATGAGAGGACCGAGGAGGAGAACGCGAAGATCGTGCGAGCCGAAGTGAAGAACTTCTTTGAAGGGGTGAAAGCAAAGAAACATCCACCTCCGGAGGAGAAGGTAGATCCGGTGAAAGCAAAGCGCACTCTGGCTGCCCTGACAAAACCACCAAAGTCTCCGCCGAGAGGCAACTATGAGCGCGTTCTTGCAAAGACATATGCCGAAGCGGAGCGGTCGGGAAGTACTGTTAGTGATAAAAGGATGAAGGAACGAGGAGCTGGGAAAAAAATTGCCCAGCTCAGCGAACAAGCGAACCAATCGTGCCCCCCCGCTCAAGGTGTCAAAAGACATCGTCGCTAATGATCCGAGTATGGTGCCCGGTTATAGCAATCTTGGAGATTACCTGCCCGACGATGTACATTATGAAATCATGGAGGTGGACGAACACAAATACCATTACGGGAAGCCTCTCGTCAAAGATGTCAGATCTCTAAGCACGATGATGCGAAGACTACATGATTGGTACATGAAAACCTGCAGAGAGTCTGATGGGATGAGTACTTTGACGCTGAGAGTTAAACCGGAGCATGACCTCGTTGGAATTGAACTGCTGAATGTTCCATTTGAGGACTTCTTCCAGTTTTACAATCAAAAGGCCCTCGAGAAAACAACGATCACTTGCTACTGTCTGTAAGTAATACTACTTCTGTCATTAAGTCTCTCTATATAGGTCAGCTCTTTCATTGCATGTATTTATACTTATCCTCACTATATTATGCAGATTGAAGATCGCCGAATTGAAGAAAAGACAAATCGGTGATATTGGGTTCATTAACACAAATCTCATAGATGCATATACGGTTGAAAAACATCCCAAAGAAGCCGAGGCCAACTTTCTACAATCGTTGGTATTAAATCAAAACAAAGATATAATACTCTTTCCTTACAACTTCAAGTGAGTGTTACTGTCTCATGCATATTCGGTTTCCCTTATTAGTCCAGGTTATGGTAACGTAATTGATGACTTATGCATGCATGCGCAGCTTCCACTATATTCTCCTAGAGATTAAGCTTGAGCCGGGAGTAGTAACCGTCTTAGACTCGAGACGAAAAGATCCCCAGGACTATGCGAACATGACTCAAATGCTCGAGAAGTAAGTTAAATCGATCATTATCCACCATATCAGCAACTTTGTTCATTTCCTGATATCAAGTAATTGTTTTCTTTTTCTGGCAGGGTTTGGAGAAAATTCACCTCAAAAGCTCCGGGACTGCCGAAGAAGCTGCAATTTAATCACCCGAAAGTAAGTACTATAGTAGCATGTTCCGCGCATCTCCTAGTGATTCAAGCGCTAGTTTCATCAATACCATTTAGCATGCTTGCTTATCAGTTTGATTGACCTCTATTTCTTGTAAAGTGGTTGTGGCAGGAACCCGGGAATAATTACTGTGGATACTACGTTTGCGAGTCCATCCGCTACCATACCTGTGAGCGGGGCTACACTGAAGAACAATATGAAGTGCGTAAGCAATAATATTCACAATTTTATTTTATTACCATCATTTGTGTTGAGTTTCATTTATTCATATATATATGTATTGACCCCCTTCTTCAAATTAGATGTTTCGGAAGCGGGATGAACTCCTGGCAGAAGATCGTATGCGAGGAATTCAAGAGGAATTGGCAGCATTCTTCCTTGACCACGTGATCGCTGAAAACGGAGAATACTATGTGGACCCTGTGTTCCTACAATATAATTAGGAGATTGTATTGTAAGAGATAATTATTGTATATATGTAGCCGGTAGTGTCGGATAGATATACGAGAACTTGTTGTTCGACCAATATCTCGGAGGAGAGGTGGTCGATATCACTTCTCTCTGTATGCATATGTTCATGACGATCTTCTGTTTCCTTCATTTGATTACTAGCTAGCGTGTCTACTCCTCTCCATACGTATATAGTACGTAGCGTCGACCAAGCACGGAGATAAGAGAGGACACTTCTCTCTATTAATTAGCTAGCTAACACAATATATGAAACACCTAAATTAACCCCCCAAAACCCCTAAACCACCCCCTTTCATAAAAAAAACAAAAACCTCAGCTCCTTCCAGGTGCTGACGCGTGGATGCCTATTGGTCCCGGTTGGTGACACCAACCGGGACAAAAGGCCCTGCCTATTGGTCCCGGTTGGTGGCACCAACCGGGACCCAAGGCCCTCCTGCCTGGGCTCCCTGCACCGGCCACGTGGACGGCCTTTAGTCCCGGTTCGTGTAAGAACCGGGAGTAAAGGGCTAGGGCATTAATAACGACCCTTTAGTCCCGGTTCCAGAACCGGGACTAAAGGCCCTTATGAACCGGGGTAAAAGCCCCTTTTCCTACTAGTGCAACACAGGGATACGGAACATATGGCTCATCTTTGCGACGTTGTCATAGACACTTTGGACGACCCGTAATAAAATTGTGATTGAGAAGGTCTTTCCGAGGAAGGCATCGGACTCTTTCAAATTTCTTGCTTTTCTGCAACACCGACACCCGCTCTCCAGACAGCGTGATCGCGATCGTCTCGGCCTCATGATGGATGCGCTTCTGGCTACAGCGTGTCGACTATCGTCCTCGTAGTGCCGCGTGGTGGCTGCCACTAGGTGGTTTTTTTTCCTATTTCTCTCATGTTTTCTTGGGCATGATTGTGTTGTTGACCCATCCGCCATTACTCTGATGTTGTATGGATGCTGGTTGTATAGACCGTTGTTTTATCTATAAAACAGGACGAAAGCCTATTTTGAGAGAAGTCAAAGATGTTGTGCCCACATGAAGGGGATGCTCGAGCTACAAGTTATCGATATCTCGTCATTGCTCTGAAATGATAGCCTTCGGTTTAAGTTGTGATCGTATTGGGAAGTAATTTAAACCTGATCTTTATTCAACGAGGAATTATGCGGGAAAAGTGGGCGAATTCGCAACAAATTTCTGATGAGGAAAAGACAAAGAGCCAGTGCTGACCGTTTGTTTTGTTTATTGAATATAAAAAGGCGTAGACGATATCATATCACGTTTATATTGCTTTGAAGTTCCCATGGCATTCATGGGAAGAAGTTCCCATGGCATGATAGGTTTCTTTAGTTTACGCGTCAATTTTGAGGAAGAAAACAAAACACAAGTGTATCTTATCCTCGATCGTACGACCGTATGCATTTGTTTCCCGCGCACATGGATCACGTACGGCCGGGGCGCTCACCCTCCTCTCTCTCTTCACCCGTTCCGTTCAACGAAATCTATGCATGTGTTTTTAAGCGTTCAACTCAATGTGTACGAGACAAGCACACAAATAAGTACTACTGTATTACAAACCACATTCTACTTTATGTAAATGTAGCACATTAATTTCCATTCGTTTTTGAACGAGAACACCCTGAGCAGACACACGCACACGTGCTCCCTCCGTTTTTATTTAGTCTGCGTATTAGCTTTGGTCAAAGTCAAGTTTTGTAAATTTTAACAAAGTTTATAAAAAATATTAACATATACAATAACAAATCAATCAATACCATTAGATTCATTATTGAATGTACTTTCACATCATTTTAATTTTTTATGATAAATATTTATATATATTTTTTCATAAAGTTGATCAAACTTTACAAAGTTTGACTTCGGTCAAACCTAATATGCAGAGTAAATAAAAATGAAGGGAGTACTAGTAGTAGCAATATAAAGTACACGTGCTTAACGGCACACACGCACACACCCACGATACATGTAGGCATGACCGGGACTGCAATCCACTCCTTCTGTCAAACTCTGGATTGGTATGTGCATTTTTTTAATGGTTTCAACTGTCCTAGTCGTTCAACTCAACGTGTACGAGACCGACCGAATATAGTAAACTTTTCCAGTCACCTGAATGAATTCCTCGGACGACCGTGAATAAAGGTTGCCAAACGGTTCATTTAACCGCTGGATGGATCGCTCGCACGGCCATGCACATATATTGACGGTGTCGCCCCCACGCGCCGTCGACGAGGGCCGGCCAGCCGGCAGCCGTGGACCCGTGGTTGTTGAAGATGCTGAAAAACGAAAGGACTGCCTATACCTCAGGTATCCGGGGGAAAGAACAGTGTTCGTTGAATACCTCAGCTTTTGGATGCAAAATGAACAGTTGGATGACTGTTTTCAACCTCTCAGCCGTTTTATTCTCCCACCAACAGATTACATACAGATCGCACGCGTGTATTCCAATCATCGACCTGCCCTGCCCTATTCGCTTGCCTCCACCCCACTGTCGGCCGGGGCTGCCCCGCACCACCTCACCTCCCCACCCTCCCCTCAACCTACCCCCTCCCATCGTTGTGTTTGCACCGCCATGGCCATCCCTCTAAGCCCCCCACCCCCCTATGATCTACTGCAACGGCAACGAGCATCGTGCACTCCCGACCCTCAACGGTCAACCCCCGTCTACTTAGGACGTTGTCCCTCATCGTCGTCTTTAGTGGGGTCCAAGTTCTACCTCGCCGGGGTCGACACTTGTCACTGTCGCTCTTCATGCACCCCCGTCTTCGGCCTCGTCCCAAAATTGATTAACGCGAGCTAATTTTTCAGGTTATAACTGAGAAATAGCAAACATGAAAAAGGAAGAGTTTCATGCATGCATTGGCACCGTCAGAGCATCTCTACCAGATCCTGTATAACTTCGGCGAAGTGCGTTTTTTCCGGCCGTTTTACGGGATGGCCCAAAAAGACAGCTCGAGCAGGTCCGCTAAAAAGGGCCCGGACCGTAATTTTTTTACGTGCGGCCCGCAAACCGCCCGCGGTTCCGGTAGATATGCCGGATCCGGGACGATTTAGGGTTCACATCCTGCAGATCCCCCATCCATCTCCACTGCAATTCACTCCTCCGGCGAGAAATCCCGCGAACTCCAGCCTCTATTTGCGCCGCATTTAACCACCGGAAGTTGCCAGAGATGGCGTCAGCGGATGCCGGTCCTGGTGGTCGAGGGGGTTTCATCGGCCACAGGTTGTTCGTCAGCTGCGGCGGCGACCCGCCTTGCAAGTGGCGCAAGAACGCGGAGGCCGGGAGCTCCTCCCTCCGCCTGTAGGTGGACGAATGGCGGAGGTAGCAGGCGCGGGACCTCGACGCCCGCTCCCGCAGCAACGACGCTCGGGCGTGGACAAACTTCCGCTGCCTCGACCGCATCTTCTCCTCGGCGCTCAAGCGTCACCGGGAGGCGGAGAGGCATGGTGGGAGACCAAGGAGGCTGCCGCCGCCGGAGATGAAGCTGCGGCTGCGCGTGTCCCAACGCTCTTCGAGGAGTACCAGCTCGTGCACACCCTCTCGAGCATGCTCATGTACCACACCCTCCACGGCAACCCGTCCACCTCCCGTCGACGACGACAACATCGATGACAGCGGCTCTGGCGATGAGGAGTAGAGTAGTATGCACCCCCGTAGTATGAACTACCGTATGCTACGTTTAATTTCTGTATGAACTTTGCTATGTTATGTTTTATGTACTATGATGAACTACGGTATGATATGTATTTTACGTGTGGACGAACTCCGGTGATTTAGTTTTTAAGCGTGAACTACTAATTCGAATATGCCTGCTCGATACGAGGGATCTGCCCTGGCTAAGCGCCCAACGTCCTGCAAATAAACGTTTCTGGGATATACCGTAAACAAGTTTTGTGGAACGGCCGGTCGTGGGATCTGCTAGAGATGCTCTCATTGGTGGTGCCATCCAACGTGTGTATTTTGGGGTCTCCTGAGCTGGACTGGTCAAGCGCATGCAGGAACATGTGAGGTCGATCGAGCGTAATGCGTTGGTCCTGCATGTTTTCTCAATGCAGGAACATGTGTGGCCGATCGAGCTTAATGCGTTGATCTTGCATGTTTTCTCAGACAGGGGGTTAAACTGGTTGTGTGAGATCCATCCTTTCCGGGAACCTGCGCCATTTCCTTTTGAGATGTTGACAAGTTTTCCTTCAACGAGGAGGACCTAGCTAGGTACCTGGTGATTGGTCGATGGCTGCGTTTTACGTCACTCTCTCCCTCCACGGCCCGTCCACCAGTGCTTTACTTGAACCAATTGATTCAACGACGATGACTGGGCGGAGCGATGATGAGATCGATGATCATGCATGTCCACGTCCAATTGTTCTACCGGCGAGAGACGACCGGCGCCGCCCGGTCCTTGCAGAGTCCGTCTTCAATCGAGTCTAGAGTTCAAACTGCCGATGATGATCATGTGTTTCGTCGTTCAAACATGCGTCCTGGGCCCTGGCCACAACATCCTCGTAATTTAACTGGATGATGCATGTACAATTACTACTGCTTCCCTGCAAAAAAAAAAACACTACTGCCTCTCCAGAGCAAAACTTTGGCCGTGATTGAATGATATAGTGTACCACGTACTTCCTTTGTCTCATAATATAGCACGAATTGATTTTCGTAAATGTTAAGTCTTCATTAACTTTAACCAACCATAGGGTTAACAGTTGAACAGAATGAGTTAATTGTGACGTCGCCGGTCTGCATCCATGCGGGGCTACTATGCTGTGGCTCGAGGGAACCAGATCGTCTGACGTAGGAACGAAGTACTGCAGAGGGACGTCGATCATTTGCTGTCGTCGCGTAGGTATCCGACGGTGGTCAGTGGAACCAAGCGAACACAGTGCAACAGTCAGCCCACGAGGCATGATCGAGCCCAATCCAACACATGAGAGAGGGAAAAAGAAGGCGCAATAACAAGGAAAAAGGGATCGAGGACACATAAACGGCTTGATATCTTCTCTTTGATCTTGTGCGCACAGTCTAAATATTATGGCTCCCTCTTGCGGGGTTTTTTTTTGCGAGATCTCTCTCTCTCTCTTTTGCGTTCTTCCTCGTCAATAGCTTCGAACGACAGGCTCACAAATTCATTTGTGTTGACAACACCAACGGTCTGCTCTTCAATGATACTATCTATTTACAGCATTAATGATAAGCTCACAAATTCATCTCATTTACATGCTCAGATCATCAATGATCTGCTCGATATTCCTCTAACATAATTTAATTAAGACGGTTCATCTGTTCGACTAAAAACTTAAAAAAAAGTTCTAGAATGCTAACTTGCAGCGGACGACGACCATGCAGTGGCCGCCGCTAGAGGTCCAGGTCCATGGACGGATATAGGACCGTGTTGACTGGCAAAACTAGTCATGACCGTGCTGTTCGGATGGATGCGCGCAATTTAAAACATCTCATGTCTTGCTAATCTAAAACATCACATCTGCTAAATCTGAAACTTGACCCCGTCCCCTCCTTCTCTGGCGCTCCCGTGGGCGGCTGGGGAGGAACCCTAGCCGCCGGCCGACTCTCCCTTCCCCTCCCCTCCTCCCACTCTCGCTGCCGCCAGAGGGCGCGGCCGGGCCGGCGGCGGCGGCGGGGACTCCCCCCCCCCTCGCGGGACGTGGCGGCTTGGTGGCGGGTCTAAGTGGCGAAGCTCGAGGCCTTGCTGGCGGCGCGGTGCTGGTGGAGTTCGTGCAGGCGTGTGGCGGTCTCCTCCCCCGGGCTGGCGACGTCGCGTGTGCTGGGTTGTGAGGCGGCCCTTGGCCTTGGTACGGCGGTGGCGCATCATGCTATGGGGGTCGACGGAGGTATGGCGATCGGCGCCCGGAGGTGCTAGCTGCCACGGGGTGGCCGGAGGTGGCGTCGTTACCCTCTTGAGGGCGTTGCCATGGAGCTCAGGCACCGGTCGTCGGGGGAAGACGATGTATTAGGATCATTCTATGCTTCATGTTGTATCTTTAGATTTGCTTTGGTGAAGGCTTCCTCACTACCATGTATCGCTCGACCGTGTATGTTGTTGTGTTGTTCTTTATATATAAAATGGGGCAAAGCCTGTTTCGAGAGATCTGAAACTTGACTTTGCTCAAGTATATCGTGCTCAATGGAGCATCACATAGAAGTATGTACGGAAGTTCCCTAGTCTATGTGTTGGCAGCGGCAGTATCTTTTTTTTAGGGGTCCACTAGTAGAAAACTGGGCTTTGGTCACAGGGCAATATTCACATTAGTCCCGGTTCAGTCACGAACCAGGACTAATGTGAGCATTGGTCCCAGTTCGTGCGGCCAGGGGCCTGCCGGGCCTCGTGGGGGCATTGGTCCCGGTTCGTCCGGCCCCTTTGGTCCCGGTTGGTGGGACAAACCGGTATCAACACTAGTAAAAAACTGGGCTTTGGTCACAGGGCAATATTCACATTAGTCCCGGTTCAGTCACGAACCGGGACTAATGTGAGCATTGGTCCGGGTTCGTGCGGCCAGGGGCCTACCGGGCCTCGTGGGGGCATTGGTCCCGGTTCGTCCGGCCCCTTTGGTCCCGGTTGGTGGGACAAACCGGGACCAACACTAGTAGAAAACTGGGCTTTGGTCACAGGGCAATATTCACATTAGTCCCGGTTCAGTCACGAACCAGGACTAATGTGAGCATTGGTCCCGGTTCGTGCGGCCAGGGGCCTGCCGGGCCTCGTGGGGGCATTGGTCCTGGTTCGTCCGGCCCCTTTGGTCCCGGTTGGTGGGATAAACCGGGACCAATGGGCCTCGCTCCTGGCCCACCACCATTGGTCCCGGTTGGTGGCTTGAACCGGGACCAGAGGCTCACCCTTTAGTCCCGGTTCATACCACAAACCGGGACTAAAGGGCTAGTCCTATGGTCAGTGTTTAGTCCCACCTCGCCAACCGAAGGGCGCTCACACCAGTTTATAAGCCCGTCCCTCTCTGCCTTGTTGAGCTCCTCTCAAAGTAAAAATAGATGCCCTTATACAGGGAATTTGACCTAAATTCACAGTAAATTTCTTTGAATTTCATAGAAATTTATTATGAATTTAGGTTGAATTTTCTCTATAGGCGCATCTATGTTCATTTTTTATAGTAAATAAAATAAATAAAACTTAATAAAATAAATATAAATAAATAAACCTTAATAAAATAAAATAAACTATAGTAACTAAAATAAATAAACCTTAATAAATTAAATAAAAATAGTAGCAGTAAAATAAATAAAAATAGCAGCCGTAAAATAAATAAAAATAAAATAATTAAAGTAAAATACATAAGTAATTAGAAATAAAATAAATAAGTTTTTTGTTGTAAGTAGAAACAAAACAAAATAAATAAAGCAAAAGAGAAAAAAACAGAGAAAAAAATTATGCCACCTACTGGGCCACCACGGTCTGAATACGACTTGAAACCCATCCATGGGCCAGGATTCAGGCCCGCAGAAGGCCCAGTAGGCCCCACAGGCAAAGAGAACGGTTAGGCCCGAAAGCCTGCAGTTGAGAGGAGCTCGAGAGGGTGGGCGCAGCAGCGCTTATAAACCACTCTCGAGCTCTCTCAACTAGCGAGGTGGGACTAAACTTTTGACGCGGGGCAGCACAAGGCCTTTGGTCCCGGTTGGTGCCACCAACCGGGACTAAAGGGGGCATTGGTCCCGGTTCGTGGCACCAACCGGGACCAAAGGCCTTTAGTCCCGGTTGGTGCCACGAACCGGGACCAATGAGTTCCCTATATATACCCCATCGCCACAGCAAAGCACTCCACAGTGCTCTGTTTTTTCTGGCCGGCGAGGGGAGGGCATTTGGGTGCTCTAGCTCACCTCCTATGCACATGAGGTGTTCGATGAAATGTCTGAGCCACACTAGTTAATCTTTCTCCTCTCGAAACTCGACCTCCGAGCTCCATTTTCCCCGAGATTTGTCTAGGTTTAGCGGTCCGTCACGTCCCGTCCCCGTCTTCACCGCCGTCGATCGCCCGCGCCGATCTCGTCGCCAGCACCACCGTGGTGAGCCTCTTGTTCTTATCTTCTTTCTGAAAGGAAAAAAATTCCTACTTTAGATAGATACTTGTCTAATTTTGTTACTTTTATTATTCCTTCTTATTACATAGTGCGATGGTTTTGGTATCCGCCCCCGTCGGCCCTCGTCCTGTCTATGATTCGGATGTGGTATATATTATCTTTTTATAACTATTTGGTTCATTTATTGTTTATGACAAATATACCGACCAACGTGACATAGATTTTATTTATCTAGGAGGTGGTTGAACTGGAAATTCTAACCGACCCTATTGTCGAGAGGTTAAATTTAGTTGAAGAAGAAAACAATTACTTGAAGGAAAAAATAAAAAAAAATTGAGGAGGAGAAGATGATATTGGAGTTGCATGTTGCGGATGTCGTCGATGATCACAAGATCAAGATGGATGCAATGCGCTTGAAGATTAGAAAGATTAGAAAATATGCCATTCATACCGAGGCTTGGTATCATTATGCCGTTGGATCAATTGTTACCTTGGTTGCGATTATGATCGCATTTGTTTTCGCATTGAAATATTTTACATAGTTTCAATGTATGGTTTAATTAATTAGATGCTCTGGAGAGCTATATATATGTTGTTAGATGAGAACTATGTATGTACTTTGGTTTTAATGTGATGATGAACTTCTATTAATTTGGTCACTTAATTATCTATTCATGATGTTCTGTAATGGTTTTTGACACACTTAATTATATATAATGCACGCAGATGAACCGGCAATGGATGTACGGTGACAGACACACCTCCGAGTACATTAAGGGTGTGCATGATTTTCTCGAAGTGGCTGAGGCAAACAAGCAGAATGGTTTTATGTGTTGTCCATGCCCTATATGTGGGAATACGAAGTCTTACTCTGACCGGAAAATCCTTCACACCCACCTGCTTTACAAGGGTTTCATGCCACACTATAATGTTTGGACGAGGCACGGAGAAATAGGGGTTATGATGGAAGACGGCGAAGAAGAAGAGGACGATGATAACTATGTGCCCCCTGAATACGGTGATGCTACAACGGGGGAAGCTGCTGAAGATCAAGAGGAACTAGACGATGTGCTCAATGATGCTGCAAGGGGGGAAGCTGCTGAAGATCAAGAGGAACCAGTGCCCGATAATGATGATCTCCGCCGGGTCATTGTCGATGCAAGGACGCAATGCGAAAGTCAAAAGGAGAAGCTGAAGTTCGATCGCATGTTAGAGGATCACAAAAAAGGGTTGTACCCCAATTGCGAAGATGGCAACACAAAGCTCGGTACCATACTGGAATTGCTGCAGTGGAAGGCAGAGAATGCTGTGGCTGACAAAGGATTTGAGAAGCTATTGAAAATATTGAAGAAGAACCTATCAAAGGATAACGAATTGCCCGACAGTACATACGCAGCAAAGAAGGTCGTATGCCCTCTAGGGTTAGAGGTGCAGAAGATACATGCATGCCCTAATGACTGCATCCTCTACCGCGGTGCTTACAAGGATCAGAACGCATGCCCGGTATGCGGTGCATTGCGGTATAAGATCAGACGAGATGACCCTGGTGATGTTGACGGCGAGCCCCCCAGGAAGAGGGTTCCTGCGAAGGTGATGTGGTATGCTCCTATAATACCACGGTTGAAACGTCTGTTCAGAAACGAAGAGCATGCCAAGTTGATGCGATGGCACAGTGAGGACCGTAAGAAAAACGGGAAGTTGAGAGCACCCGCTGACGGGTCGCAGTGGAGAAAAATCGAGAGAAAGTACTGGGCGAGTTTGCAGCTGACCCAAGGAACGTATGGTTTGTTTTAAGCACGGATGGCATTAATCCTTTCGGGGAGCAGAGCAGCAATCACAGCACCTGGCCCGTGACTCTATGTATGTATAACCTTCCTTCTTGGATGTGCATGAAGCGGAAGTTCATTATGATGCCAGTTCTCATCCAAGGACCTAAGCAACCCGGCAACGACATTGATGTGTACCTAAGGCCATTAGTTGAAGAACTTTTACAGCTGTGGAATGGAAACGGTGTACGTACGTGGGATGAGCACAAACAGGAGGAATTTAACCTGCACGCGTTGCTGTTTGTAACCATCAACGATTGGCCCGCTCTCAGTAACCTTTCAGGACAGACAAACAAGGGATACCACGCATGCACGCACTGTTTAGATGACAGTGAAAGTATATACCTGGACAAATGCAGGAAGAATGTGTACCTAGGCCATCGTCGATTTCTTCCGACCAACCATCAATGTCGAAAGAAAGGCAAGCATTTCAAAGGCGAGGCAGATCACCGGAAGAAGCCCGCCATGCGTACCGGTGATCACGTACTTGCTATGGTCAATGATTTACACGTAATCTTTGGAAAGGGTCCCGGCGGACTAGCTGTTCCGAATGACGCTGAGGGACACGCACCCATGTGGAAGAAGAAATCTATATTTTTGGACGTACCCTACTGGAAAGAGCTAGAGGTCCGCTCTTCAATCGACGTGATGCACGACGAAGAACCTTTGCGTGAACCTGCTAGGCTTCTTGGGCGTGTATGGGAAGACAAAAGATACACCTGAGGCACGGGAGGACCTGCGTTTGCACGAAAAAGACGGCATGCCTCCGAAGCAGTATGAAGGTCCTGCCAGCTACGCTCTTACGAAAGAAGAGAAAGAAATCTTCTTTGAATGCCTGCTCAGTATGAAGGTCCCGACTGGCTTCTCGTCGAATATAAAGGGAATAATAAATATGCCAGAGAAAAAGTTCCAGAACCTAAAGTCTCATGACTGCCACGTGATTATGACGCAACTGCTTCCGGTTGCATTGAGGGGGCTTCTACCGGAAAACGTCCGATTAGCCATTGTGAAGCTATGTGCATTCCTCAATGCAATCTCTCAGAAGGTGATCGATCCAGAAATCATACCAAGGCTGAGGAGTGATGTGGCGCAATGTCTTGTCAGTTTCGAGCTGTTGTTCCCACCATCCTTCTTCAATATCATGACGCACGTCCTAGTTCATCTAGTCGACGAGATTGTCATTCTGGGGCCCATATTTCTACACAATATGTTCCCCTTTGAGAGGTTCATGGGAGTCCTAAAGAAATATGTCCGTAACCGCGCTAGGCCAGAAGGAAGCATCTCCATGGCCATCAAACAGAGGATGTCATTGGGTTTTGTGTTGACTTCATTCCTGGCCTTAAGAAGATAGGTCTCCCTAAATCGCGGTATGAGGGGAGACTGACTGGAAAAGGCACGCTTGGAGGGGACTCAATAATATGCAGGGACGGATATTCTTGGTCTCAAGCACACTACACAGTTCTACAGAACTCTACCTTGGTGACCCCGTATGTCGATGAACACAAGAACAGTCTGCGCTCCAAACACCCGGAGCAGTGTGACGCCTGGATTACATGTGAACACATCAGGACTTTCAGCAGTTGGTTGGAAACACGTCTCAGAGGTGACACCACTGTTTGTGATGAGTTGTACTCGTTGTCCAGGGGACCATCTTCGACTGTATTGACTTACAAAGGATACGAGATAAATGGGAATACATTTTACACGATCGCCCAAGATCAAAAGAGCACCAACCAAAACAGCGGTGTCCGCTTTGATGCAGCAACCGACAGGGGAAAGGACACATATTATGGTTACATAATGGACATATGGGAACTTGACTACGGACATGATTTTAAGGTCCCTTTGTTTAAGTGCAAATGGGTCAATCTGTCAGGAGGCGGGGTACAGGTAGACCCACAGTACGGAATGACAACAGTGGATCTGAACAATCTTGGGTACACTGACGAACCGTTCGTCCTAGCCAATGATGTGGCACAGGTTATCTATGTGAAGGACATGTCTACCAGACCGAGAAAAAGAAAAGATAAGGAAGCGAATACATCATACGATGAGCCAAAGCGCCACATAGTTCTTTCAGGAAAAAGGGACATTGTGGGAGTGGAGGGCAAGACAGACATGTCTGAAGATTATGAAAAGTTTCATGAAATTCCTCCCTTCAAAGTCAAGGCTGACCCAAGCATCCTGATAAACGATGAAGATTATCCATGGTTACGGCGCAATAAGCAAATGAGACAAGCGAAGAAAAAGTGAAGACTTTCTCCCGCAACTATTATGATGATACCATGCCAACTTTGTAACAGACGAGTATGATACCATTGTCCGTTTTGTACACGAAGTGCATTTAGTTTTTGCCGTAACGCTCTCAACTTTCTTGCACATGCGATGTGGATGAAATGATGATACCATGCCAACTTTCAACCTTTTCAGAGTTCATTTGAAATGCTTTTCAATTTTAGGGTCTTATAGCTCAAAATAATTAGTAAATGCATGAAAAATAACAGGCCAAAAATTAAAAATTATGCCACCTACTGGGCCACCACGGCCTGAATATGATTAGAAACCCATCCATGGGCCAGGATTTAGGCCCACAGAAGGCCCAGTAGGCCCACAGGCATGTACAGAGAAGTTAGGCCCGTAAGCCTGCTTTAGAGAGGAGCTCGACAGCTCAGGCGCACCGCACCTTATAAACAGGTGCGGCTCTCTCTCAGCTAGCGAGGTGGGACTAAACTCCCACCATCACGCCGCTGTGCAAGGCCATTGGTCCCGGTTGGTGGCACGAACCGGGACCAATTCCACCCTTTGGTCCCGGTTGGTGCCACGAACCGGTACTAATGAGGCTGTGGCCCCACGAGCACCTTTAGTACCGGTTCGTCGCACGAACCGGTACTAGAGTTTCTTACTAAGCAGTTTTTTAGTCCCACCTCGCTAGCTGAGAGGCACTAGGAGCGGTTTATAAGCTCTGAGTGCAGAGACGATGAAGAAGAGGCGCAATGCTCACCTTCACATTGCTTAGCTTCAAGCCTTGAGGAATAAGGTAGACTGCATGGAGCTATGTGCAGTGCAGTCTACACTATTCCGAAAGGCTTGAAGCTAATCAACGAGCATTGCGCCTCTTTATTATTTTTAATAACTTATTACAACTCCGGACTTCTTGTGTTATGACAAAATAAAATAAACTTTAATAAAATTTATGAAACTAAAATTAACAAAGTATTTTCTGTTCAAAAAATTATAAGAAACCTCTAGTATTATTGAAACTAAAATCATATAAAATTGATGCAACTAAAATTATCGAAGTATTTTCTGTTCAAAATCATTAAAAGCAAAAAGAATTTTCATAAAGAACTTTTTTTGATAGAAACTTTAATAGCAAAAAGAATTATCATAAAGTAAAATAAATAAGTAATTAGAAACAAAATAAAATAAAATAAATAAGTTTTTTGTTGTAAGTAGAAACCAAACAAAATAAAAAAAGCAAAGAAGAAAACAAAAAAACTAAATACGGCAAAAAGAATTTTCATAAAGAACTTTTTTTTGATAGAAACTTTAATAGCGAAAAGAATTATCATAAAGTAAAATAAATAAGTAATTAGAAACAAAATAAAATAAAATAAATAAGTTTTTTGTTGTAAGTAGAAACAAAACAAAATAAATAAAGCAAAAAAGAAAACAAAAAAATAAATACAGCAAAAACAATTGTTGGGGCGCTGCCCGCTGGGCCTTCCAACCCTCAGGTTTGCAAATATAGGCCCAGAAGGGCTAGAAGGCTCAACGGGCAGCGCGCCAAAGTTAGGCCCAGAAGCCTGCTATAGAGAGGAGTTCGAGACAGCAGCCGCGCCGGGACTTTTAAACTGGTGCCTGCGCCCCTCGGCTAGCGAGGTGGGACTAAACTTTTGGCCGCGACGCGGGCAGCAAGAGGCCTTTGGTCCCGGTTGGTCCCACCAACCGGGACTAAAGGGGGGCATGCGTACCGGTTCGTGGCACCAACCGGGACCAATGCCCCCCCTTTAGTCCCGGTTGGTGCCACCAACCGGGACCAAACGCCGCCGCTTCCCGCCCTTTGGGCTGCTGAAAAGAGGCCTTTGGTCCCGGTTGGTGGCACCAACCAGTACTAAAGGGGGGCATTGGTCCCGGTTGGTGCCACGAACCGGGACCAATGCTCTCAGTATATAAGAAAACACTTAGCGTTTTTCAGATTCATATCTGCATCAGTTCCCCCGCCCCAACGACGCCGCCAGGCTGCCCGAGCTCGCCCCGTCGACGCCATCGCCGCCCTCTGCTGCCTCGTCGACGCGCAGCCGCCCCTTCCCCGAGCACGCCGCCGGCGGCCCGCCCCGACCACGCCGCGCGCCCCCGCCCCGACCACGTCGTCGTCGCCCCAGCTGCCCCGACCACGCCGCCGTCGCCTCTGCCTCGCCCTGCCCCGACCACGCCGCCGATGCCTCTGCCCCTGCCCCGACCACGCCGCCGTCGCCTCTGCCCCTGCCCCGACGCGCCGCCGTCGCCTTGGTCAGGGCCGGCACTGCCCCCTTCCTCCCTGTCTTTTTTTTGCATTTTTATAAAAATCTATATATGTTCTCTGTGTATATATATGTTCTCTGTGTATATATATGTTCATGTATATATGCAAAAGATAGATTTTTAGAAAAGTTAGGATTTTTTTCTGTTCATAGATTTTTTTGGTGATATTAATTATTGTAGATTATGCAAATGTTTGTATATTCATATGAACAATGCATTAGGCAAAACCTTTACTTTTTTCGAAATTTTCTATTTGAACATTTTTTTATGAATGAGAGGAAAAAGAAAAATAAGAAGAGGAAGAAAGGAGAAGAAGAGGAGAGGAAGAAGAGGAGAAATAAATAAGAAGAGGAAAAAAGAAGAGAAAGAAGAGGAGAAGAAGAAAGGAATAGAAGAGAAGAAGAAAAAATAGAAAAAATTCTATTTTTTCTTCTTCTCTCCTCTATTCCTTTCTTCTTCTCCTCTTTTTTTTCTTCTTTTTTTTCTTCGATCTTCTCCTCTATTCCTTTCTTCTTCTCCTTTTTTTGTTTCTTCTTCGTTTTCTTATGTTTTATCGGGTCTATCGTCGTCGATATACCCCTCTCCCGATAACTTCAACACGAGGGGGGGTCGATATACCCCCTCCCCGATAATATTATTTTCCCATGTACGTTCATTGTCGTTGTCGATATAACCCCCTCCCGATAACTTCAACAGGTGGGGGGGCGATATACCCCCTCCCCGATAACATTATTTTCCCATGTATGTATGTCGTCGTTGTCGATATATATAACTCCCTCCCAGATAACTTCGACATGATGGACGGTCGATATTTATACCCCCTCTCGACCGTGATAACTTATACCATGGGCGCACCCCCCTGCCCTCTCGCTCGACCAAAACTCTCGAGGACACCCAAACCCTAGAAAAAAACGATGTCGGTCTCCTACCCCCTCCCGCCGCGCCCTACCCTTGAAGCGTTGCCGAGGCCACCCCAAACCCGGAATAAGCTAGGTCTACGTTTGCACTAATGTATCCACCTGCTGCCATGTTTGTGTAATAATTGCCATGTTGTAATATTTGCAGAAACAATGGAGCACGGACGAGACGAGCAAGCAGAAGAGGTGTTGGGGGACATAATCTTAGCCGGAGGTGATATCTTGTCGTATCTTAACGACAATGATGGTCTGCAAGAACAGGGTGAAGAAGCAGGCTACGGTGATCGAAGAGTGGAGGAGGAAAGACATGATTATGATGGCTCAGGTGACCCAATGCTGGTGCAAGAAGGAGCCCGTGGTGACGGCTCCGGTGACCGAACAGAGTCCGGCCAGGTAAATATATTAGTTAAGCCTGTGCTGACTAGCTAATTGATGCATTCATTGTTTTGGTATGTACACATATTGATTAACACTCGTCTTTCTTATTTTTTCTAGCCCTCTGGATCGAGCACAACTTCGGTAAAGAGACGAGGCCCGAAGAGAAAGTTGCGCTCGGATGAAAGGTTTGAGATCACAGCAATCGCGCGCGACGGCCGACCGATTGAACCCATCCGGACAAAGGATGCATTTGCTGCTCAGTGCAGGGTTCTAGTTAGGGACAAGATCCCGATCAGCATCCACCAATGGTATAAGCCTAAGAAGGAAGACCCTGAGGTGTCTTATGTCAATGATATGCAGAAAGATGATCTTTGGACTGAGCTGAAGGCAAATTTCACCCTACTGCCAGAGGAGGATCCGGAGAAGCCAGTTAAAGAGCAATTAATCAAGTCTCATGCTCTTAAGAAGATGGCAGACCTATTCAGGAGGTGGAAGAATGAGCTGAAAACGTTTGTCGACAAAGAAGAGACACCAGAATTCATCGGCCGGTATGAGAAGATCAGAGATCACTGGCCGCATTTGTGGCCCACAATGTTGGAAATATGCCCTAGAGGCAATAACAAAATGGTTATTATTATACTTCCTAGTTCATGATAATTGTCTATTGTTCATGCTATAATTGTGTTATCCGGAAATCGTAATACATGTGTGAATACATAGACCACAACGTGTCCCTAGTAAGCCTCTAGTTGACTAGCTCGTTGATCAACAGATAGTCATGGTTTCCTGACTATGGAAATTGGATGTCATTGATAACGGGATCACTTCATTAGGAGAATGATGTGATGGACAAGACCCAATCCTAAGCATAGCACAAAGATCGTGTAGTTCGTTTGCTAGAGCTTTTCCAATGTCAAGTATCATTTCCTTAGACCATGAGATCGTGCAATTCTCGGATGCCGTAGGAGTGCTTTGGGTGTACCAAACGTCAGAACGTAACTGGGTGACTATAAAGGCGCACTACGGGTATCTCCGAAAGTGTCTGTTGGGTTGGCACGGATCGAGACTGGGATTTGTCACTCCGTATAACGGAGAGGTATCTCAGGGCCCACTCGGTAATGCATCATCATAACGAGCTCAATGTGACTAAGGAGTTAGACACGGGATCATGCATTACTGTACGAGTAAAGAGACTTGCCGGTAACGAGATTGAACAAGGTATTGGGATACCGACGATCGAATCTCGGGCAAGTAACATACCGATTGACAAAGGGAATTGTATACGGGATTGATTGAATCCTCGACATCGTGGTTCATCCGATGAGATCATCGTGGAACATGTGGGAGCCAACATGGGCATCCAGATCCCGCTGTTGGTTATTGACCGGAGAGGCGTCTCGGTCATGTCTGCATGTCTCCCGAACCCGTAGGGTCTACACACTTAAGGTTCGGTGACGCTCGGGTTGTAGAGATATTAGTATGCGGTAACCCGAAAGTTGTTTGGAGTCCCGGATGAGATCCCGGACGTCACGAGGAGTACCAGAATGGTCCGGAGGTGAAGAATTATATATAGGAAGTCCAGTTTCGGCCACCGAGAAAGTTTCGGGGGTTATCGGTATTGTACCGGGACCACCGGAAGGGTCCCGAGGGTCCACTGGGTGGGGCCACCTATCCCGGAGGGCCCCATGGGCTGAAGTGGGAGGGGAACCAGCCCCTGGTGGGCTGGTGCGCCCCCCATGGGCCTCCCCCTGCGCCTAGGGTTAGAAACCCTGGGGGTGGGGGGCGCCCCCCTTGGCTTGGGGGGCAAGCCACCACCTTTGGCCGCCCCCCCCCCTCAGATAGGATCTCCAGGGGGCCGGCGCCCCCCAGGACCCCTATATATAGTGGGGGGAGTGAGGGCAGCAGCACCCTAGCCCCTGGCGCCTCCCTCTCCCTCCCATGACACCTCTCCCTCCCGTCTGCGCTTGGCGAAGCCCTGCCGGGATCCCCGCTACTTCCACCACCACGCCGTCGTGCTGCTGGATCTCCATCAACCTCTCCTTCCTCCTTGCTGGATCAAGAAGGAGGAGACGTCGCTGCTCCGTACGTGTGTTGAACGCGGAGGTGCCGGCCGTTCGGCGCTCGGTCATCGGTGATTTGGATCACGACGAGTACGACTCCATCAACCCCGGTCACTTGAACGCTTCCGCTCGCGATCTACAAGGGTATGTAGATGCACTCCTTCCCTCTCGTTGCTAGTAAACTCCATAGATGGATCTTGGTGATGCGTAGAAAATTTTAAAATTCTGCAACGATCCCCAACAGTGGCATCATGAGCCAGGCCTATGCGTAGTTACTATGCACGAGTAGAACACAAAGCAGTTGTGGGCGTAGATGTTGTCAATTTTCTTGCCACTACTAGTCTTATCTTGTTTCAGCGGTATTGTGGGATGAAGCGGCCCGGACCGACCTTACACGTACGCTTACGTGAGACAGGTTCCACCGACTGACATGCACTAGTTGCATAAGGTGGCTAGCAGGTGTCTGTCTCTCCCACTTTAGTCGGAACGGATTCGATGAAAAGGGTCCTTATGAAGGGTAAATAGAAATTGGCATATCACGTTGTGGTTTTACGTAGGTAAGAAACGTTCTTGCTAGAAACCTATAGAAGCCACGTAAAAACTTGCAACAACAATTAGAGGACGTCTAACTTGTTTTTGCAGCATGTGCCTTGTGATGTGATATGGCCAGAAGATGTGATGAATGATATATGTGATGTATGAGATTGATCATGTTCTTGTAATAGGAATCACGACTTGCATGTCGATGAGTATGACAACCGGCAGGAGCCATAGGAGTTGTCTTTATTTTTTGTATGACCTGCGTGTCATTGAATAACGCCATGTAAATTACTTTACTTTGTTGCTAAACACGTTAGCCATAGAAGTAGAAGTAATCGTTGGCGTGACAACTTCATGAAGACACGATGATGGAGATCATGGTGTCATGCCGGTGACAAGGATGATCATGGCGCCCCGAAGATGGAGATCAAAGGAGCAAAATGATATTGGCCATATCATGTCACTATTTGATTGCATGTGATGTTTATCATGTTTTACATCTTATTTGCTTAGAACGACGGTAGTAAGTAAGATGATCCCTTATAATAATTTCAAGAAAGTGTTCCCCCTAATTGTGCACCGTTGCGAAGGTTCGTTGTTTCGAAGCACCACGTGATGATCGGGTGTGATAGATTCTAACGTTCCCATACAACGGGTGTTAACGAGCCTAGCATGTACAGACATGGCCTCGGAACACACGCAATACACTTAGGTTGACTTGACGAGCCTAGCATGTACAGACATGGCCTCGGAACATGGAAGACCGAAAGGTCGAGCATGAGTCGTATAGAAGATACGATCAACATGAAGATGTTCACCGATCTTGACTAGTCCGTCTAACGTGATGATCAGACACAGCCTAGTTAACTCGGATCATGTTTCACTTAGATGACTGGAGGGATGTCTATCTGAGTGGGAGTTCATTGAATAATTTGATTAGATGAACTTAATTATCATGAACTTTGTCTGAAATCTTTACAATATGTCTTGTAGATCAAATGGCCCACGTTGCCCTCAACTTCAACGCGTTCCTAGAGAAAACCAAGCTGAAAGATGATGGCAGCAACTATACGGACTTGGTCCGGAACCTGGGGATCATCCTCATAGCTGCCAAGAAAGATTATGTCCTAGAAGCACCGCTAGGTGAAGCACCCATCCCAGAGAACCAAAATGTTATGAACGCTTGGCAATCACATGCTGATGATTACTCCCTCGTTCAGTGCGGCATGCTTTACAGCTTAGAACCGGGGATCCAAAAGCGTTTTGAGAAACATGGAGCATATGAGATGTTCGAAGAGCTGAAAATGGTTTTCCAAGCTCATGCCCGGGTCGAGAGATATAAAGTCTCCGACAAGTTCTTCAGTTGTAAAATGGAGGAAAATAGTTCTGTCAGTGGGCACATACTCAGAATGTCTGGGTTACACAACCGCTTGTCTCAGCTGGGAGTTAATCTCCCGGATGACGCAGTCATTTACAGAATCCTTCAGTCGCTTCCACCGAGCTACAAGAGCTTTGTGATGAACTTCAATATGCAGGGGATGGAAAAGACCATTCCTGAGGTATATTCAATGCTGAAATCAGCGGAGGTGGAGATCAAAAAGGAACATCAAGTGTTGATGGTGAATAAAACCACTAAGTTCAAGAAAGGCAAGGGTAAGAAGAACTTCAAGAAGGACGGCAAGGGAGTTGCCGCGCCCGGTAAGCCAGTTGCCGGGAAGAAGACAAAGAATGGACCCAAGCCTGAGACTGAGTGCTTTTATTGCAAGGGAAGTGATCACTGGAAGCGGAACTGCCCCAAATACTTAGCGGACAAGAAGGCCGGCAACACCAAAGGTATATGTGATATACATGTAATTGATGTGTACCTTACCAGCACTCGTAGTAGCTCCTGGGTATTTGATACCGGTGCGGTTGCTCATATTTGTAACTCAAAACAGGAGCTGCGGAATAAGCGGAGACTGGCGAAGGACGAGGTGACGATGCGCGTCGGGAATGGTTCCAAGGTCGATGTGATCGCCGTCGGCACGCTGCCTCTACATTTACCTACGGGATTAGTTTTAAACCTCAATAATTATTATTTAGTGCCAGCTTTGAGCATGAACACTGTATCAGGATCTCATTTAATTCGAGATGGCTACTCATTTAAATCCGAGAATAATGGTTGTTCTATTTATATGAGAGATATGTTTTATGGTCATGCCCCGCTGGTCAATGGTTTATTCTTAATGAATCTCGAACGTGATGTTACACATATTCATAGTGTGAATACCAAAAGATGTAAAGTTGATAACGATAGTCCCACATACTTGTGGCACTGCCGCCTTGGTCACATTGGTGTCAAGCGCATGAAGAAGCTCCATGCAGATGGACTTTTGGATTCTCTTGATTACGAATCATTTGACACGTGCGAACCATGCCCTATGGGTAAGATGACCAAGACTCCGTTCTCCGGAACAGTGGAGCGAGCAACCAACTTATTGAAAATCATACATACCGATGTGTGCGGTCCAATGAGTGTTGAGGCTCGCGGTGGCTATCGTTATTTTCTCACTCTCACTGATGACTTAAGTAGATATGGGTATGTCTACCTAATGAAACACAAGTCTGAGACCTTTGAAAAGTTCAAGGAGTTTCAGAGTGAGGTTGAGAATCAACATGACAAGAAAATAAAGTTCCTATGATCAGATCGTGGAGGGGAATATTTAAGTCACGAATTTGGCACACACTTAAGGAAATGTGGAATCGTTTCACAACTCACGCCGCCTGGAACACCTCAGCGAAATGGTGTGTCCGAATGTCGTAATCGCACTCTGTTGGATATGGTGCGATCTATGATGTCTCTTACCGATCTACCGCTCTCATTTTGGGGCTATGCTTTAGAGACTGCCGCATTCACTTTAAATAGGGCTCCGTCAAAATCCGTTGAGACGACACCGTATGAATTATGGTTTGGGAAGAAACCTAAGCTGTCGTTTCTAAAAGTTTGGGGATGCGATGCTTATGTCAAGAAACTTCAACCTGAAAAGCTCGAACCCAAGTCGGAAAAATGCGTCTTCATAGGATACCCTAAGGAAACCATTGGGTATACCTTCTACCTCAGATCCGAAGGCAAAATCTTTGTTGCCAAGAACGGGTCCTTTCTAGAGAAAGAGTTTCTCTCGAAAGAAATAAGTGGGAGGAAAGTGGAACTTGATGAGGTGATAGTCACCCCTTCCGAACCGGAAAGTAGCGCAGCGCGGGAAGATGTTCCTGTGGTGCCTACACCGACTGGGGAGGAAGTTAATGATGATGATCATGAAGCTTCGGATCAAGTTACTGTTGAACTTCGTAGGTCCACAAGGACCCGTTTCGCACCAGAGTGGTACGGCAACCGTGTCATGGAAATCATGTTGTTAGACAACGGTGAACCTTCGAACTATGAAGAAGCGATGGCGGGCCCGGATTCCAACAAATGGCTTGAAGCCATGCAATCCGAGATAGGATCCATGTATGAAAACGAAGTATGGACTTTGACTGACTTGCCCAATGATCGGCGAGCCATAGAAAATAAATGGATCTTTAAGAAGAAGACAGACGCAGATGGTAATGTGACCATCTATAAGGCTCGACTTGTCGCTAAGGGTTATCGACAAGTTCAAGGGGTTGACTACGATGAGACTTTCTCACCCGTAGCGAAGCTGAAGTCCGTCCGAATCATGTTAGCAATTGCCGCATTCTATGATTATGAGATATGGCAAATGGACGTCAAAACGGCATTCCTTAAGGAAGAATTGTATATGATGCAGCCGGAAGGTTTTGTCGATCCTAAGAATGCTGACAAAGTATGCAAGCTCCAGCGCTCAATCTATGGGCTGGTGCAAGCATCTCGGAGTTGGAACATTCGCTTTGATGAGATGATCAAAGCGTTTGGGTTTACACAGACTTATGGAGAAGCCTGTGTTTACAAGAAAGTGAGTGGGAGCTCTGTAGCATTTCTCTTATTATATGTGGATGACATACTATTGATGGGAAATGATATAGAATTCTTGGAAAGTATAAAGGCCTATTTCAATAAGTGTTTTTCAATGAAGGACCTTGGAGAAGCTGCTTATATATTAGGCATCAAGATCTATAGAGATAGATCAAGACGCCTCATTGGTCTTTCACAGAGTACATACCTTGACAAGATATTGAGGAAGTTCAATATGGATCAGTCCAAGAAGGGGTTCTTGCCTGTACTGCAAGGTGTGCAATTGAGCACGGCTCAATGCCCAACCACGGCAGAAGATAGAGAGAAGATGAGTGTCATCCCCTATGCCTCGGCCATAGGGTCTATTATGTATGCCATGCTGTGTACCAGACCTGATGTAAACCTTGCCGTAAGTTTGGTAGGAAGGTACCAAAGTAATCCCGGCATGGAACACTGCACAGCGGTCAAGAATATCCTGAAGTACCTGAAGAGGACTAAGGATATGTTTCTCGTTTATGGAGGTGACGAAGAGCTCGTCGTAAAGGGTTACGTCGACGCTAGCTTCGACACAGATCTAGATGACTCTAAGTCACAAACCGGATACGTGTATATTTTGAATGGAGGGGCAGTAAGCTGGTGCAGTTGCAAGCAAAGCGTCGTGGCGGGATCTACATGTGAAGCAGAGTACATGGCAGCCTCAGAGGCAGCGCAAGAAGCAATCTGGATGAAGGAGTTCATTACCGACCTAGGGGTGATTCCCAATGCGTTGGGCCCGATGACTCTCTTCTGTGACAACACTGGAGCTATTGCCCTTGGCAAGGAGCCCAGGTTGCACAGGAAGACCAGGCATATCAAGCGTCGCTTCAACTCCATTCGTGAAAGTGTTCAAAATGGAGACATAGATATTTGTAAAGTACATACGGACCTGAATGTAGCAGATCCGTTGACTAAACCTCTCCCTAGAGCAAAACATGATCAACACCAGAACTCTATGGGTGTTCGATTCATCACAATGTAACTAGATTATTGACTCTAGTGCAAGTGGGAGACTGTTGGAAATATGCCCTAGAGGCAATAATAAAATGGTTATTATTATATTTCCTTGTTCATGATAATTGTCTATTGTTCATGCTATAATTGTGTTATCCGGAAATCGTAATACATGTGTGAATACATAGACCACAACGTGTCCCTAGTAAGCCTCTAGTTGACTAGCTCGTTGATCAACAGATAGTCATGGTTTCCTGACTATGGACATTGGATGTCATTGATAACGGGATCACATCATTAGGAGAATGATGTGATGGACAAGACCCAATCCTAAGCATAGCACAAGGATCGTGTAGTTCATTTGCTAGAGCTTTTCCAATGTCAAGTATCATTTCCTTAGACCATGAGATCGTGCAACTCCCGGATGCCGTAGGAGTGCTTTGGGTGTACCAAACGTCACAACATAACTGGGTGACTATGAAGGTGCACTACGGGTATCTCCGAAAGTGTCTGTTGGGTTGGCACGGATCGAGACTGGGATTTGTCACTCCGTATGACGGAGAGGTATCTCGGGGCCCACTCGGGAATGCATCATCATAAGGAGTTAGCCACGGGATCATGCATTACGGTATGAGTAAAGAGACTTGCCGGTAACGAGATTGAACAAGGTATTGGGATACCGACGATCGAATCTCGGGCAAGTAACATACCGATTGACAAAGGGAATTGTATACAGGATTGATTGAATCCTCAACATCGTGGTTCATCCGATGAGATCATCGTGGAACATGTGGGAGCCAACATGGGTATCCAGATCCTGCTGTTGGTTATTGACCGGAGAGGCGTCTCGGTCATGTCTGCATGTCTCCCGAACCCGTAGGGTCTACACACATAAGGTTCGGTGACGCTAGGCTTGTAGAGATATTAGTATGCGGGAATCCGAAAGTTGTTCGGAGTCCCGGATGAGATCCCGGACGTCACGAGGAGTTCCGGAATGGTCCGGAGGTGAAGAATTATGTATAGGAAGTCCAGTTTCGGCCACCGGGAAAGTTTCGGGGGTTATCGGTATTGTACCGGGACCACCGGAAGGGTCCCGGGGGTCCACCGGGTGGGGCCACCTATCCCGGAGGGCCCCATGGGCTGAAGTGGGAGGGGAACCAGCCCCTGGTGGGCTGGTGCGCCCCCATGGGCCTCCCCCTGCGCCTAGGGTTAGAAACCCTGGGGGTGGGGGGCGCCCCCTTGGCTTGGGGGGCAAGCCACCCCCTTTGGCCACCGCCCCCCTCACATGGGATCTCCAGGGGGCCGGCACCCCCCCAGGACCCCTATATATAGTGGGGGGAGGGAGGGAAGCAGCACCCTAGCCCCTGGCGCCTCCCTCTCCCTCCCGTGACACCTCTCCCTCCCGTCTGCGCTTGGCGAAGCCCTGCCGGGATCCCCGCTACTTCCACCACCACGCCGTCGTGCTGCTGGATCTCCATCAACCTCTCCTTCCCCCTTGCTGGATCAAGAAGGAGGAGACGTCGCAGCTCCGTACGTGTGTTCAACGCGGAGGTGCCGTCCGTTCGGCGCTCGGTCATCGGTGATTTGGATCACGACGAGTACGACTCCATCAACCCCGTTCACTTGAACGCTTCCGCTCGCGATCTACAAGGGTATGTAGATGCACTCCTTCCCTCTCGTTGCTAGTAAACTCCATAGATGGATCTTGGTGATGCGTAGAAAATTTTAAAATTCTGCAACGATCCCCAACACACAAGACATCGGAAAAGAGTAAGAAGATGTCAGCGACAAACAAGAAGAATGCTGCGAAGAAGAAGCTTCACCATCGCACGGGGTCAGGTGGCTACCTCAAATCCCGGCCTAAGTGGGCCAAGGCTGAGAATGATCTGCTTGAAAAAGGGATCAAACCACAGACAATGAACTGGACAGACCGTTGCCGGACTTGGTTCTTCGGGGCTGGCGGAACCTTGGACCCTGTATCAGGGAGGTGCGTTTGGACGAACGAGCTTTTGAGAATACCAGTCAAGAAGATTCAGCAATATATCGATTCAGCGCAGGAAGGGACGTTCATTCCAGACAGAGAGAACGACGAGCTCACAATGGCCCTCGGGAATCCTGAGCACCCTGGACGGACACGAGGCACGCCAGGCTCCGTTTCGTGGAAGGCTGGTTTTCCGAACGCGGGCGGTTGCAAAAGCCAGGAGTGGAGGAAAAAATTGGAGCAGATCCAAATTCAGAAGCTGCACGAAAGGGTTCAAGCGCTAGAGGAACGAGACGGCAATCGACATGCCGAAACTACCCCCGAAGCTACACCGCCATCTCAGCGGAGAAGCAGCGTGGCTTCCACCGAGCTGCTTCAGCTGGAGCATGTCTTGACGGCTCCTGCTAGCTACCCCGTGGATGCTATCACGGAGTCTCAACATTGCCACCTTATGGCGGAATGGCAGAACTTCAAAGTCAACGCGGCTGTTGGCTCTGTTTTACCTCCTGAACCCGGCGCAACCAACCACTGTCGGCCGATTCCAGAAGGATATGCTAGGGTGATGGTGGATGAATAACGGAGGGATTTGAGGACCTCCAGCTTGACCACCCTACCGGTGAAGGGGAGACTCGGCTAGGTTCTGCTCTGAAGACTCCATGCCTATGGCGGAAGGAGCTCATCAACCTTTCGAACTGGACGGCTCCGGCGAGTAAGGGCACTCCGCCTCCTCCTCCGGCGAGTGATCAGGGCACTCAGCCTCCTTCTACGGCGCGTGGCGGCACTCCGCCTCCTCCTCCGCCTCCTCCTCCGGCGAGTGATCAGGGCACTCAGCCTCCTTCTCCGGCACGTGGCGACACTCCGCCTCCTTCTCCGCCTGCGCCGGCACGCCAGAGCAGCCAGCCTCCTCCCTCTTCGCCTCGTCAGCATGGGCGGAAGAGACCCGCCGCCGCTCCGGCTGCTCCGGCGCGTCGTAGTCCTTCTCCTCCGCCTCGTAAGCAAGGAAAGAAGATAGCCGCAGCCGCTCCGTCTGCTCTGCCGGCGTCTAGCAGTACAGCTGCCAGAGGCGGGAGGCAATACAGATTCGGTCCTTCTCTGAAGACTCCAGAGAAGTTACCATACGAGAGGACCGAGGAGGAAACCAGGAAGATCGTGCGAGCCGAAGTGACAAACTTCTTTGAAGGGGTGAAAGCAAAGAAACATCCACCTCCGGAGGAGAAGGTAGATCCGGTGAAAGCAAAGCGCACTCTGGCTGCCCTGACAAAACCACCAAAGTCTCTGCCGAGAGGCAACTACGAGCGCATCCTTGCAAAGACATTTGCCGAAGCGGAACGGTCGGGAAGTACTATCAGTGATCAAAGGTTAAAAGAACGACGAGCTGGGAAAGAAATTGCCCAGCTCGGCGAACAAGCGAATCAATCGTGCCCCCCGCTCAAGGTGTCAAAAGACATCGTCGCTAATGATCTGAGGATGGTGGCCAGTTATAGCAAGCTTGGAGATTACCTGCCCGACGATGTACATTATGAAATCATGGAGGTGGACGAACACAAATACCATTACGGGAAGCCTCTCGTCAAAGATGAAAGATCTCTAACAACGATGATGCGAAGATTACATGATTGGTACATGAAAACCTGCAGAGAGTCTTATGGGATGAAAACTTTGACGCTGAGAGTTAAACCAGAGCATGACCTCGTTGGAATTGATCTGCTGAATGTTCCATTTGAGGATTTCTTCCAGTTTTACAATCAAAAGGCCCTCGATAAAACAACGATCACTTGCTACTGTCTGTAAGTAGTACTACTTCTGTCATTAAGTCTCTCTATATAGGTCAGCTCTTTCATTGCATGTATTTATAATTATCCTCACTATATTATGCGGAATGAAGATCGCCGAATTGAAGAAAAGACAAATCGGTGATATTGGGTTCATTAACACAAATCTCATAGATGCATATACGGTTGAAAAAAAATGCCAAAGAAGCCGAGGCCAACTTGCTACGATCGTTGGTATTAAATCAAAACAAAGATATAATACTCCTTCCTTACAACTTCAAGTGAGTGTTACTGTCTTGTGCATATTCGGTTTCCCTTATTAGTCCAGGTTATGGTAATGTAATTGATGACTTAAGCATGCATGCGCAGCTTCCACTTTATTCTCCTAGAGTTTAAGCTTGAGGAGGGAGTAGTAATCGTCTTAGACTTGAGACAAAAAGATCCCCAGGACTATGCGAACATGACTCAAATGCTCGAGAAGTAAGTTAAATCGATCATTATCCACCATATCAGCAACTTTGTTCATTTCCTGATATCAAGTAATTCTTTACTTTGTCTGGTAGGGTTTGGAGAAAATTCACCACAAAAGCTCCGGGACTGCCGAAGAAGCTGCAATTTAAACACCCGAAAGTAAGTACTATAGTAGCATGTTCCGCGCATCTCCTAGTGATTCAAGCGCTAGTTTCATCAATACCATTTAGCATGCTTGCTTATCAGTTTGATTGACCTCTATTTCTTGTAAAGTGGTTGTGGCAGGAAGCCGGGAATAATTACTATGGATACTACGTTTGCGAGTCCATCCGCTACATGACCTGTGAGCGGGGCTACTCTGACGAACAATATGAAGTGCGTAAGCAATAATATTCACAATTTTATTTTATTACCATCATTTCTGTTGAGTTTCATTTATTCATATATATATGTATTGACCCCCTTCTTCAAATTAGATGTTTCGGAAGCGGGATGAACTCCTAGCACTAGATCGTATGCGAGCAATTCAAGAGGAATTGGCGGCATTCTTCCTTGACCATGTGATCGCTGAAAACGGAGAATACTATGTGGACCCTGTGTTCTTACAATTTAATTAGGAGATTGTATTGTAAGAGATAATTATTGTATATATGTAGCCGGTAGTGTCGGATAGATATACGAGAACTTGTTGTTCGACCAATCTCTCGGAGAAGGAGAGGTGGTCGATATCACTTCTCTCTGTATGCATATGTTCATGACGATCTTCTGGTTCCTTCATTTGCTTACTAGCTAGCATGTCTAGTCCTCTCCATACGTATATAGTACGTAGCGTCGACCAAGCACGGAGATAAGAGAGAACACTTCTCTCTATTAATTAGCTAGCTAACACAATATATGAAACACCTAAATTAACCCCCCAACCCCGCCCCCCTTTAAAAAAAACAAAAACCCCAGCCCTTGAACAGCTGACGCGTGGATGCCTATTGGTCCCGGTTGGTGACACCAACCGAGACAAAAGGCCCTGCCTATTGGTCCCGGTTGGTGGCACCAACAGGGACCAAAGGCCCCCCTGCCTGGGCTGGCAGCAGCGGCCACGTGGAGGACCTTCTGTCCCGGTTCGTGTAAGAACCGGGACTAAAGGGTTAGGGCTTTAGTAACGACCCTTTAGTCCCGGTTCGAAAACCGGGACAAAAGGCCCTTACAAACCGGGGTAAAAGCCCCTTTTCCTACTAGTGCAATGGGCCTCGCTCCTGGCCCACGACCAGTGGTCCCGGTTGGTGGCTTGAACCGGGACCAGAGGCTCACCCTTTAGTCCCGGTTCATACCACAAACCGGGACTAAAGGGTTGGTCCTAGTAGCAGTCAGAGTTTAGTCCCACCTCGCCAACCGAAGGGTGCTCACACCGGTTTATAAGCCCGTCCCTCTCTGCCTTGTTGAGCTCCTCTCAAAGTGAAAATAGATGCCCTTATACAGGGAATTTGACCTAAATTCAGAGTAAATTTCTTTGAATTTCATAGAAATTTATTATGAATTTAGGTTTGAATTTTCTCTATAGGCGCATCTATGTTCATTTTTTATAGTAAATAAAATAAATAAACCTTAATAAAATAAATAAAAATAAATAAACCTTAATAAAATAAACTATAGTAAATAAAATAAATAAACCTTAATAAAATAAATAAAAATAGCAGCAGTAAAATAAATAAAAATAGCAGCAGTAAAATAAATAAAATAAAATAAATAAAGTAAAATACATAAGTAATTAGAAACAAATTGGAATAAAATAAATAAGTTTTTTGTTGTAAGTAGAAACAAAAAAAAATAAATAAAGCAAAAGAGAAAACAAAAAACAGGGAAAAAATTATGCCACCTACTGGGCCACCACGGCCTGAATACGACTTGAAACCCATCCATGGGCCAGGATTCAGGCCCGCAGAAGGCCCAGTAGGCCCCACAGGCAAAGAGAACGGTTAGGCCCGAAAGCCTGCAGTTGAGAGGAGCTCGAGAGGGTGGGCGCAGCAGCGCTTATAAACCACTCTAGAGCTCTCTCAACTAGCGAGGTGGGACTAAACTTTTGACGCGGGGCAGCACAAGGCCTTTGGTCCCGGTTGGTGCCACCAACCGGGACTAAAGGGGGGCATTGGTCCCGGTTCGTGGCACCAACCGGGACCAATGCCCCCCCTTTAGTCTCGGTTGGTGCCACGAACCGGGACCAATGAGTTGCCTATATATACCCCATCGCCACAGCAGAGCACTCCACAGTGCTCTGTTTTTCGGGCCGGTGAGGGGAGGGCATTTGGGTGCTCTAGCTCACCTCCTATGCACATGAGGTGTTCGATGAAATGTCTGAGCCACACTAGTTAATTTTTCTCCTCTCGAAACTCGACCTCCGAGCTCCATTTTCCCCGAGATTTGTCTAGGTTTAGCGGTCCGTCACGTCCCGTCCCCGTCTTCACCGCCGTCGATCGCCCGTGCCGATCTCGTCGCCAGCACCACCGTGGTGAGCCTCTTGTTCTTATCTTCTTTCTGAAAGAAAAAATTTCTTACTTTAGATAGATACTTGTCTAATCTTGTTACTTTTATTATTCCTTCTTATTACATAGTGCGATGGTTTTGGTATCCACCCCCGTCGGCCCTCGTCCTGTCTATGATTCGGATGTGGTATATATTATCTTTTTATAACTATTTGGTTCATTTATTGTTTATGACAAATATGCCGACCAACGTGACATAGATTTTATTTATCTAGGAGGTGGTTGAACCAGAAATTCCAACCGACCCTATTGTCGAGTGGTTAAATTTAGTTGAAGAAGAAAACAATTACTTGAAGGAAAAAATAAAAAAAATTGAGGAGGAGAAGATGATATTGGAGTTGCATGTTGCGGATGTCGTCGATGATCACAAGATCAAGATGGATGCAATGCGCTTGAAGATTAGAAAGATTAGAAAATATGCCATTCATACCGAGGCTTGGTCTCATTATGCCGTTGGATCAATTGTTACCTTGGTTGCGATTATGATCGCATTTGTTTTCGCATTGAAATGTTTTACATAGTTTCAATGTATGGTTTAATTAATTAGATGCTCTGGAGAGCTATATATATGTTGTTAGATGAGAACTATGTATGTAATTTGGTTTTAATGTGATGATGAACTTCTATTAATTTGGTCACTTAATTATCTATTCATGATGTTCTGTAATGGTTTTTGACACACTTAATTATATATAATGCACGCAGATGAACCGGCAATGGATGTACGGTGACAGACACACCTCCGAGTACATTAAGGGCGTGCATGATTTTCTCGAAGTGGCTGAGGCAAACAAGCAGAATGGTTTTATGTGTTGTCCATGCCCTACATGTGGGAATACGAAGTCTTACTCTGGCCGGAAAATCCTTCACACCCACCTACTTTACAAGGGTTTCATGCCACACTATAATGTTTGGACGAGGCACGGAGAAATAGGGGTTATGATGGAAGACAGCGAAGAAGAAGAGGACGATGACAACTATGTGCCCCCTGAATACGGTGATGCTGCAACGGGGGAAGCTGCTGAAGATCAAGAGGAACCAGACGATGTGCCCAATGATGCTGCAAGGGGGGAAGCTGCTGAAGATCAAGAGGAACCAGTGCCCGATGATGATGATCTCCGCCGGGTCATTGTCGATGCAAGGACGCAATGCGAAAGTCAAAAGGAGAAGCTGAAGTTCGATCGCATGTTAGAGGATCACAAAAAAGGGTTGTACCCCAATTGCAAAGATGGCAACACAAAGCTCGGTACCGTACTGGAATTGCTGCAGTGGAAGGCAGAGAATGCTGTGCCTGACAAAGGATTTGAGAAGCTATTGAAAATATTGAAGAAGAAGCTTCCAAAGGATAACGAATTGCTCGACAGTACATACGCAGCAAACAAGGTCGTATGCCCTCTAGGATTGGAGGTGCAGAAGATGCATGCATGCCCTAATGACTGCATCCTCTACCGCGGTGCGTACAAGGATCTGAACGCATGCCCGGTATGCGGTGCATTGCGGTATAAGATCAGACGAGATGACCCTGGTGATGTTGACGGCGAGCCCCCCAGGAAGAGGGTTCCTGCGAAGGTGATGTGGTATGCTCCTATAATACCACGGTTGAAACGTCCGTTCAGAAACGAAGAGCGTGCCAAGTTGATGCGATGGCACAGTGAGGACCGTAAGAAAGACGGGAAGTTGAGAGCACCCGCTGACGGGTCGCAATGGAGAAAAATCGAGAGAAAGTACTGGGCTGAGTTTGCAGCTGACCCAAGGAACGTATGGTTTGGTTTAAGCGCAGATGGCATTAATCCTTTCGGGGAGCAGAGAAGCAATCACAGCACCTGGCCCGTGACTCTATGTATGTATAACCTTCCTCCTTGGATGTGCATGAAGCGGAAGTTCATTATGATGCCAGTTCTCATCCAAGGCCCTAAGCAACCCGGCAATGACATTGATGTGTACCTAAGGCCATTAGTCGAAGAACTTTTACAGCTGTGGAATGGAAACGGTGTACGTACGTGGGATGCGCACAAACAGGAGGAATTTAACCTGCACGCGTTGCTGTTTGTAACCATCAACGATTGGCCCGCTCTCAGTAACCTTTCAGGACAGACAAACAAGGGATACCACGCATGCACGCACTGTTTAGATGACACTGAAAGTATATACCTGGACAAATGCAGGAAGAATGTGTACCTGGGCCATCGTCGATTTCTTCCGACCAACCATCAATGTCGAAAGAAAGGCAAGCATTTCAAAGGCGAGGCGGATCACTGGAAGAAGCCCGCCATGCGTACCGGTGATCACGTACTTGCTATGGTCAATGATTTACACGTAATCTTTGGAAAGGGTCCCGGCGGACTAGCTGTTCCGAATGACGCTGAGGGACACGCACCCATGTGGAAGAAGAAATCTATATTTTGGGACCTACCCTACTGGAAAGAGCTAGAGGTCCGCTCTTCAATCGAAGTGATGCACATGACGAAGAACCTTTGCGTGAACCTGCTAGGCTTCTTGGGCGTGTATGGGAAGAAAAAAGATACACCTGAGGCACGGGAGGACCTGCAACGTTTGCACGAAAAAGACGGCATTCCTCCGAAGCAGTATGAAGGTCCTGCCAGCTACGCTCTTACGAAAGAAGAGAAAGAAATCTTCTTTGAATGCCTGCTCAGTATGAAGGTCCCGACTGGCTTCTCGTCGAATATAAAGGGAATAATAAATATGCCAGAGAAAAAGTTCCAGAACCTAAAGTCTCATGACTGCCACGTGATTATGACGCAACTGCTTCCGGTTGCATTGAGGGGGCTTCTACCGGAAAACGTCCGATTAGCCATTGTGAAGCTATGTGCATTCCTCAATGCAATCTCTCAGAAGGTGATCGATCCAGAAATCATACCAAGGCTAAGGAGTGATGTGGCACAATGTCTTGTCAGTTTCGAGCTGGTGTTCCCACCGTCCTTCTTCAATATCATGACGCATGTCCTAGTTCATCTAGTCGACGAGATTGTCATTCTGGGGCCCGTATTTCTACACAATATGTTCCCCTTTGAGAGGTTCATGGGAGTCCTAAAGATATATGTCCGTAACCGCGCTAGGCCAGAAGGAAGCATCTCCATGGCCATCAAACAGAGGATGTCATTGGGTTTTGTGTTGACTTCATTCCTGGCCTTAAGAAGATAGGTCTCCCTAAATCGCGGTATGAGGGGAGACTGACTGGAAAAGGCACGCTTGGAGGGGACTCAATAATATGCAGGGACGGATATTCTTGGTCTCAAGCACACTGCACAGTTCTACAGAACTCTACCTTGGTGACCCCGTATGTCGATGAACACAAGAACAGTCTGCGCTCCAAACACCCGGAGCAGTGTGACGCCTGGATTACATGTGAACACATCAGGACTTTCAGCAGTTGGTTGGAAACACGTCTTAGAGGTGACACCACTGTTTGTGATGAGTTGTACTCATTGTCCAGGGGACCATCTTCGACTGTCTTGACTTACAAAGGATACGAGATAAATGGGAATACATTTTACACGATCGCCCAAGATCAAAAGAGCACCAACCAAAACAGCGGTGTCCGCTTTGATGCAGCAACCGACAGGAGAAAGGACACATATTATGGTTACATAATGGACATATGGGAACTTGACTACGGACATGATTTTAAGGTCCCTTTGTTTAAGTGCAAATGGGTCAATCTGTCAGGAGGCGGGGTACAGGTAGACCCACAGTACGGAATGACAACAGTGGATCTGAACAATCTTGGGTACACTGACGAACCGTTCGTCCTAGCCAATGATGTGGCACAGGTTATCTATGTGAAGGACATGTCTACCAGACCGAGAAAAAGAAAAGATAAGGAAGCGAATACATCATACGATGAGCCAAAGCGCCACATAGTTCTTTCAGGAAAAAGGGACATTGTGGGAGTGGAGGGCAAGACAGACATGTCTGAAGATTATGAAAAGTTTCATGAAATTCCTCCCTTCAAAGTAAAGGCTGACCCAAGCATCCTGATAAACGATGAAGATTATCCATGGTTACGGCGCAATAAGCAAATGACACAAGCGAAGAAAAAGTGAAGATTTTCTCCCGCAACTATTATGATGATACCATGCCAACTTTGTAACAGACGAGTATGATACCATTGTCCGTTTTGTACACGAAGTGCATCTAGTTTTTGCCGTAACCCTCTCAACTTTCTTGCACATGCTATGTGGATGAAATGATGATACCATGCCAACTTTCAACCTTTTCAGAGTTTATTTGAAATGCTTTTCAATTTTAGGGTCTTATAGCTCAAAATAATTAGTAAATGCATGAAAAATAACAAATGAAGTCAGAAAGGGTTGAAAATTGATGATGTGGCTTTGAATGGTGCATTTTGAACACACAAAAAGTCAGGAGTTCAAATAAGTTTTAAAAATGAAATCCCTTTGTAACAGACGAGTTTCCGTATGAAATCCTGATACTTCGAAAGAGATTGTCCGTTTTGTACACGAAGTGCATCCAGTTTTTGCCGTAACCCTCTCAACTTTCCTGCACATCCTATGTGGATGAAATGATGATACCATGCCAACTTTCAACCTTTTCAGAGTTCATTTGAAATGCTTTTCAATTTTAGGGTCTTGTAGCTCAAAATAATCAGTAAATGCATGAAAAATAGCAAATAAAATAAATAAGTAATTAGAAACAAAATAATATAAACTTTAATAAAATATATAAGTAGAAACAAAATAAAATAAACTTTAATAACATAAATAAAATTTATGAAACTAAAATTATCAAAGTATTTTCTGTTCAAAACATTATAAGCAACCTCTAGTATTATTGAAACTAAAATTATATAAAATTGATGCAACTAAAATTATCGAAGTATTTTCTGTTCAAAATCATTGAAAGCAAAAATAATTTTCATAAAGAACTTTTTTTGTTAGAAACTTTAATAGCAAAAAGAATTATCATAAAATAAAATAAATAAGTAATTAGAAACAAAATAAAATAAAATAAATAAGTTTTTTGTTGTAAGTAGAAACAAAACAAAATAAATAAAGCAAAAAAGAAAACAAACAAACAGGCAAAAAATAAAAATTATGCCACCTACTGGGCCACCACGGCCTGAATACGACTAGAAACACATCCATGGGCCAGGATTCAGGCCCGCGGAAGGCCCAGTAGGCCCACAGGCATGTACAGAGAGGTTAGGCCCGTAAGCCTGCTTTAGAGAGGAGCTCGACAGCTCAGGCGCACCGCACCTTATAAACAGGTGCGGCTCTCTCTCAGCTAGCGAGGTGGGACTAAACTCCCACCACCACGCCACTGTGCAAGGCCATTGGTCCCGGTTGGTTCCACGAACCGGGACCAAAGGCCGCCGCTTCCCGCCCTTTGGGCTGCTGAAAAGAGGCCTTTGGTCCCGGTTGGTGGCACCAACCGGGACTAAAGGGGGGCATTGGTCCCGGTTGGTGCCACGAACCGGGACCAATGCTCTCAGTATATAAGAAAGCACTTAGCGTTTTTCAGATTCATCTCTGCATCAGTTCCCCCGCCCCAACGACGCCGCCAGGCTGCCCGAGCTCGCCCTGTCGACGCCGTCGCTGCCCTCTGCTGCCTCGTCGACGCGCAGCCGCCCCTTCCCCGAGCACGCCGCCGGCGGCCCGCCCCGACCACGCCGCGCACCCCTGCCCCGACCACGTCGTCGTCGCCCCAGCTGCCCCGACCACGCCGCCGTCGCCTCTGCCTCGCCCTGCCCCGACCACGCCGCCGTCGCCTCTGCCCCTGCCACAACGCGCCGCCATCGCCTTGGTCAGGGCCGGCACTGCCCCCTTCCTCCCTGTTTTTTCTGCACATATATATGATGTTTTTTCCTGATTATATGTATATGTATGAGTATATGTATGTGTGTATATCTGTTTATATGTCCTTTTTTAGATCTTTTTTTTGCATTTTTATAAAAATGTATATATGTTCTCTGTGTATATATATGTTCATGTATATGCAAAAGATAGATTTTTAGAAAAGTTAGGATTTTCTTCTGTTCATAGATTTTTTTGGAGATATTAATTATTGTAGAATATGCAAATGTTTGTATATTCATATGAACAATGCATTAGGCAAAACCTTTACTTTTTTCGAAATTTTCTATTTGAACTTTTTTTATGAATGAGAGGAAAAAGGAAAATAAGAAGAGGAAGAAAGGAGAAGAAGAGGAGAGGAAGAAGAGGAGAAATAAATAAGAAGAGGAAAAAAGAAGAAAAAGAAGAGGAGAAGAAGAAAGGAATAGAAGAGAAGAAGAAAAAATAGAAAAAATATTCTATTTTTTCTTCTTCTCTCCTCTATTCCTTTCTTCTTCTCCTCTTTTTTTTCTTCTTTTTTTCTTCGATCTTCTCCTCTATTCCTTTCTTCTTCTCCTCTTTTTATTTCTTCTTTGTTTTCTTATGTTTTATCGGGTCTATCGTCGTCGATATACCCCTCTCCCGATAACTTCAACACGAGGGGGGGTCGATATACCCCCTCCCCGATAATATTATTTTCCCATGTACGTATGTCGTCGTTGTCGATATAACCCCCTCCCGATAACTTCAACACGTGAGGGGGAGTCGATATACCCCCTCCCCGATAACATTATTTTCCCATGTATGTATGTCGTCGTTGTCGATATATATAACTCCCTCCCAGATAACTTCGACATGATGGACGGTCGATATTTATACCCCCTCTCGACCGTGATAACTTATACCACGGGAGCACCCCCCCGGCCCTCTCGCTCGACCAAAACTCTCGAGGACACCCAAACCCTAGAAAAAAACGATGTCGGTCTCCTACCCCCTCCCGCAGCGCCCCTACCCTTGAAGCGTTGCCGAGGCCACCCCAAACCCGGAATAAGCTAGGTCTACGTTTGCACTAATATATCCACCTGCTGTCATGTTTGTGTAATAATTGGCATGTTGTAATATTTGCAGAAACAATGGAGCACGGATGAGACGAGCAAGCAGAAGAGGTGTTGGGGGACATAATCTTAGCCGGAGGTGATATCTTGTCGTATCTTAACGACAATGATGGTCTGGAAGAACAGGGTGAAGAAGCAGGCTACGGTGATCGAAGAGTGGAGGAGGAAAGACATGATTATGATGGCTACGGTGACCCAATGCTGGTGCAAGAAGGAGCCCGTGGTGACGGCTCCGGTGACCGAACAGAGTCCGGCCAGGTAAATATATTAGTTAAGCCTGTGCTGACTAGCTAATTGATGCATTCATTGTTTTGGTATGTACACATATTAATTAACACTCGTCTTTCTTCTTTTTTCTAGCCCTCCGGATCAAGCACAACTTCGGTAAAGAGATGAGGCCCGAAGAGAAAGTTGCGCTCGGATGAAAGGTTTGAGATCACAGCAATCGCGCGCGACGTCCAACCGATTGAACCCATCCGGACAAAGGATGCATTTGCTGCTCAGTGCGGGGTTCTAGTTTGGGACAAGATCCCAATCAGCATCCACCAATGGTATAAGCCTAAGGAGGAAGACCCTGAGGTGTCTTATGTCAATGATATGTAGAAAGATGATCTTTGGACTGAGCTGAAGACAAATTTCACCCTACCGCCAGAGGAGGATCCGGAGAAGCCAGTTAAAGAGCAATTAATCAAGCCTCATGCTCTTAAGAAGATGGCAGACCTATTCAGGAGGTGAAAGAATGAGCTGAAAACGTTTGTCGACAAAGAAGAGACACCGGAATTCATCGGCCGGTATGAGAAGATCAGAGATCACTGGCCCGCATTTGTGGCCCACAAGACATCGGAAAAGAGTAAGAAGATGTCAGCGACAAACAACAAGAATGCTGCGAAGAAGAAGCTTCACCATCGCACGGGGTCAGGTGGCTACCTCAAAGCCCGGCCTAAGTGGGCCAAGGCTGAGAATGATCTTCTTGAAAAAGGGATCGAACCACAGACAATGAACTGGACAGACCATTGCCGGACTTGGTTCTTCGGGGCTGGCGGAACCTTGGACCCTGTATCAGGGAGGTGCGTTTGGACGAACGAGCTTTTGAGAATACCAGTCAAGAAGATTCAGCAATATATCGATGCAGCGCAGGAAGGGACGTTCGTTCCAGACAGAGAGAACGACGAGCTCACAATGGCCCTTGGGAATCCTGAGCACCCTGGACGGACACGAGGCACGCCAGGCTCCGTTCCGTGGAAGGCTGGTTTTCCGGACGCAGGCGGTTACAAAAGGCAGGAGAGAAGGAAAAAAATGGAGCAGACCCAAATTCAGAAGCTGCACGAAAGGGTTCAAGGGCTAGAGGAACGAGACGGCAATCGACATGGCGAAACTACCCCCGAAGCTACCCCGCCATCTCAGCGGAGAAGCAGCGTGGCTTCCACCGAGCTGCTTCAGCCAGAGCATGTCTTGACGGCTCCTGCTAGCTACCCCGTGGATGCTATCACGGAGTCTCAACATTGCCACCTTATGGCGCAATGGCAGAACTTCAAAGTCAAGGCGGCTGTTGGCTCTGTTTTACCTCGTGAACCCGGCGCAACCTACCACTGCCGGCCGATTCCAGAAGGATATGCTAGGGTGATGGTGGATGAAATAACGGAGGGATTTGAGGACCTCCAGCTTGACCACCCTACCGGTGAAGGGGAGACTCGGCTGGGTTTAGCTCTGAAGACTCCGTGCCTATGGCGGAAGGAGCTCATTAACCTTCCGGACTGGATGCCTCCGGCGAGTAAGGGCACTCCGCCGCCGCCTCCTCCTCAGGCGAGTGATCAGGGCACTCAGCCTCCTTCTCCGGCGCGTGGCGGCACTCCGCCTCCTCCTCCGGTGAGTGATCAGGGCACTCAGCCTCCTTCTCCGGCGCGTGGCGGCACTCCGCCTCCTCCTCCGGCGAGTGATCAGGGCACTCAGCCTCCTTCTCCGGCGCGTGGCGGCACTCCGCCTCCTTCTCCGCCTGCGCCGGCGTGCCAGAGCAGCCAGCCTCCTCCTTCTCCGCCTCGTCAGCAAGGGCGGAAGAGACCCGCCGCCGCTCCGGCTGCTCCAGTGCATCGTAGTCCTTCTCCTCAGCCTCGTAAGCAAGGAAAGAAGACAGCCGCAGCCGCTCCGTCTGCTCTGCCGACGTCTAGTAGTACAGCTGCCAGAGGCGGGAGGCAATACAGATTCGGTCCTTCTCTAAAGACTCCAGAGAAGTTACCATACGAGAGGACCGAGGAGGAGAACGCGAAGATCGTGCGAGCCGAAGTGAAGAACTTCTTTGAAGGGGTGAAAGCAAAGAAACATCCACCTTCGGAGGAGAAGGTAGATCCGGTGAAAGCGAAGCGCACTCTGGATGCCCTAACAAAACCACCAAAGTCTCCGCCGAAAGGCAACTATGAGCGCATTATTGCAAAGACATTTGTCGAAGCGGAGCGGTCAGGAAGTACTGTCAGTGATCAAAGGTTAAAAGAACGACGAGCTGGGAAAAAAATTGCCCAGCTCGGCGAACAAGCGAACCAATCGTGCCCCCCGCTCAAGGTGTCTAAAGACATCGTCGCTAATGATCCGAGGATGGTGGCCGGTTATAGCAATCTTGGAGATTACCTGCGCGACGATGTACATTATGAAATCATGGAGGTGGACGAACACAAATACCATTACGGGAAGCCTCTCGTCAAAGATGAAAGATCTCTAACAACGATGATGCGAAGATTACATAATTGGTACATGAAAACCTGCAGAGAGTCTGATGGGATGAATACTTTGACGCTGAGAGTTAAACCGGAGCATGACCTCGTTGGAATTGAACTGCCGAATGTTCCATTTGAGGAGTTCTTCCAGTTTTTCAATCAAAAGGCCCTCGATAAATCAACGATCACTTGCTACTGTCTATAAGTAGTACTACTTCTGTCATTAAGTCTCTCTATATAGGTCAGCTCTTTCATTGCATGTATTTATAATTATCCTCACTATATTATGCAGATTGAAGATCGCCGAATTGAAGAAAAGACAAATCGGTGATATTGGGTTCATTAACACAAATCTCATAGATGCATATACGGTTGAAAAACATGCCAAAGAAGCCGAGGCCAACTTGCTACGATCGTTGGTATTAAATCAAAACAAAGATATAATACTCTTTCCTTACAAATTCAAGTGAGTATTACTGTCTTGTGCATATTCGGTTTCCCTTATTAGTCCAGGTTATGGTAATGTAATTGATGACTTATGCATGCATGCGCAGCTTCCACTATATTCTCCTAGAGATTAAGCTTGAGCAGGAAGTAGTAACCGTCTTAGACTCGAGACGAAAAGATCTCCAGGACTATGCGGACATGACTCAAATGCTCGAGAAGTAAGTTAAATCGATCATTATCCATCATATCAGCAACTTTGTTCATTTCCTGATATCAAGTAATTGTTTACTTTGTCTGGTAGGGTTTGGAGAAAATTCACCACAAAAGCTCCGGGACTGCCGAAGAAGCTGCAATTTAGACATCCGAAAGTAAGTACTATAGTAGCATGTTCCGCACATCTCCTAGTGATTCAAGCGCTAGTTTCATCAATACCATTTAGCATGCTTGCTTATCAGTTAGATTGACCTCTATTTCTTGTAAAGTGGTTGTGGCAGGAACAAGGGAATGATTTCTGTGGATACTACGTTTGCGAGTCTATCCGCCACACGACCTGTGAGCGGGGCTACTCTGACGAACAATATGAAGTGTGTAAGCAATAATATTCACAATTTTATTTTATTACCATCATTTGTGTCGAGTTTCATTTATTCATATATATATGTATTGACCCCCTTCTTCAAATTAGATGTTTCGGATGCGGGATGAACTCCTAGCAGAAGATCGTATGCGAGCAATTCAAGAGGAATTGGCGGCATTCTTCCTTGACCACGTGATCGTTGAAAACAGAGAATACTATGTGGACCCTGTGTTCTTACAATTTAATTAGGAGATTATATTGTAAGAGATAATTATTGTATATATGTAGCCGGTAGTGTCAGATAGATATACGGGAACTTGTTGTTCGACCAATCTCTCGGAGAAGGAGAGGTGGTCGATATCACTTCTCTCTGTATGCATATGTTCATGACGATCTTATGTTTCCTTCATTTGCTTACTAGCTAGCGTGTCTAGTCCTCTCCATACGTATATAGTACGTAGCGTCGACCAAGCACGGAGATAAGAGAGGACACTTCTCTCTATTAATTAGCTAGCTAACACAATATATGAAACACCTAAATTAACCCCCCAAAACCCCCTAACCCCTCCCCTTTCAAAAAAAACAAAGACCCCAACCCCTGAAATGCTGACGCGTGGATGCCTATTGGTCCCGGTTGGTGACACCAACCGGGACAAAAGGCCCTGCCTATTGGTCCCGGTTGGTAAGGCCCCCTGCCTGGGCTGGCAGCAGCGGCCACGTGGAGGACCTTCTGTCCCGGTTCGTGTAAGAACCGGGACTAAAGGGTTAGGGATTTAGTAACGACCCTTTAGTCCCGGTTCGAAAACCGGGACAAAAGGCCCTTACCAACCGGGGTAAAAGCCCCTTTTTCTACTAGTGGTCTTGCAGCGGCAGTATCTTTTTTTTTTGTTATGTTGTGAGCGGTAGTATCTTTTTTTTTTACGGTAGGATGTTGTTTCTTTTTCGTGAGGTGATTTTTTAGGTGAATGGGCTGTTCATGGGGGGAATTTCACTCGTGGGCTGCAAGGCCTTTGAACGTCGAGCGCTATTTTGATTCGCTTCTACCGGCCACCGTAGGATGCCCAAGAGACGGCAGGAAACGATCGACGTCCCTCTGCAGTACTTCTACCTACGTCGGACGATCTGGTTCTGGCTCGAGTAGTGGGAGCAAGTCTATGAGTTGGCACTTCAGGTCGGGTGGCGCGGGGTCATGGCGGGTGCTGGAGAAGGAGGGCCTTTTTTTACTGTACTGACCTTCTGACGAAACTTTAGCACAAAATGAACTCCACACAAAACTATTACATGATCTGGCCCTTTTTAGAAACGTCATAGGCCATGGCGTTGCTGCACTATATAAAAACGCCAAACCATCCCGCGTTGCTGGCTTGATCGAGACGAGAAAGTATCCTATGCACCGAGCGATCTGGTGCACCAGATGCTCCAGCAGCTCCTGGGCCGCTAGATGTGGAAGGAAGGGACAGGATCCATCCACGAGGAGCCTGCTAGTACATTTGCAAAACAACCCTTGTAGTTTCATGAAATCAGTGATGCATTCTCCTAAACCCAATTTATCACTCTTCCTTACCAACGAGCTAGAGTTAGATAATTTTTGTTCCTGTTGCTTCTCTACCGTCGAAAAAAAAACATGTTTACAAGAGCTTAGGACTAATTATTCTGCCAGGTTTTCAATGCACTAACAAATTGCATGGAAAACAAGGACAGCAACATTGACCATTCTGTATATGTTTCTAGGAGTTCCACAAAAATAGCTTTGAGTTTCTTACTTGATTCATATAAAACCTTTTTCAATCAGAATGCAAAAAGAACATCACAAGTGAACGACACAAATCTACGTTGTCACTACAAAATTGACTGGAGAAACGGATGTGGTCCTATACATATTTGTTGTGTTATAGAGAAAATTTTGAGCAGAATTTTCTGTAAAATGGAAAGCTTTCACATAAAAAGGATGTCCACTGTTAACCAGGGATACAAAAACACCACGCTGTAGTTTTCTGTACATTATATTACTCTCATATACACAAGGGTTCAGAGTTCGGTGTATGAATCCACAGGGCAATAAAATTCACAAGGAAAAATTTGTTGCAAAAAATCTTTCTAATTAAACAGAAGTGTTCTTGCTCCATGTTGACATTGTTGAACTCCTGTATCTGCAATTTTTCGTGCACACACATACATCTATTTAAATGAGACCAACCCAAGAGCTAACCCTTGTTGGCTTTTCTTTATAGGAGAAACACCGTGAGCACCGCGCGTCCGTGCCGGGACTTGAACTCGGGTGGGCTGGCAGCAACCTCAGCTGCCCAGCCAACGGATCGACGCCCCGTCCTCATACATCTATTTGAACAGGTCCCATTGTGTGCCAAAGCATTCGAGCTCTTTTGATCAGCTGCAAAATATGCGAAAAGAGAATAATATTCAACTCAAACACTAGCTTGGACAACAAGCAATTTTTTTCTCTAGAGATGAGCATATAGCTGTACATTCAGAGAGGACCCAGAAAACATGAACGATATCAGGTTTCAGATGTACATACAAAAATATAAACAAAACGGTATCTCGGACAATATTAATCTGTATATTGCTGAAACTTTCAGTCTTACAGTATTTGTAAAGAAAGCGTAAGATTATGTTTCATAAATCTTGGCTCTTACTCCCTCCGTTCCAAAATAGATGACCCAATTTTATACTAACTTTGTACTAAAATTAGTATAAAGTTGAGTCATCTATTTTGGAACGGATGGAGTACTTCTTACTCGTTAAATCCTTTTAGATTCATGATTAAAAGAAGCTCTTCGTGTTCCTTATCACATGATACTTAGTCATTCAAGAGCTGTAGGGAACAAGTAAAATGACTACCCTACTAACAAGCAGCAAAGGGTTCAGAAGGCGAAGGGACAGAGACGAACTTGGTTGGAGGATTCGTTAAATTTAGCTGCATCCCAGCGTCCGTTTGCAAATGTACCAGCAGGCTCCCTCGTAGATGAATCATGTCCCTTCCTTCCACATCTAGTGGCCCAGGAGCTGTTGGAGCATCTGGTGCACCAGATCGCTAGGTGCACAGGATACTTTCTCTGATCGAGACACTACGTGGCAGGGCAGAAATGCCAAAGTGCTTGGCGTTGCTGGCAAAATATGAAACGCCATTGTTAGTGGCATTTCAAGTAGCCTGTTCACATTTATCACTCATATATGAAGGGGAGCAACGCAGACTAGTTCGGCGTTTTCATATAGTGAAGAAACGCCACGGCTTGTGGCGTTACCAAAAGGATTAGATCGTGAAATACATTTCTGAGGAGTTTCTTTTGTGCTAAAGTTTTCTAAAAAGGCCAAAATAGTGAAAAGAGCCGAGAAGAAGGAGGGGGGCAGGGTTTGTGGGATGGTCTGGACAATGGCTCGGGGGAGGGTAGGAGGCAGGATCAGGTAGTTAGAGTTATGTCAGTTGGCAATGTTGGGACGAAGAAGACGAACGATGTGGGGACCAGGATGGCCATTGGACGAAGCTCCAATGGTCTAGAAAATCCGTGATTTTTTTTCTTTCTATATGCCACATATATGGTGCTCCAGACACTGCCACACTTCTCATCGGTGGACAGTGACGGAGGACGAAATTTTTTGGGTAGCACGACTCTAAAGCATCAAACTAATCAATGCAAAATCAAAGTAGTTCATGAAATGATTTCTTTCATGTGATATATATTTGATACTACACGTTGATCTTGTCTTTTATAAGGATTTCAACCCAATGTGGAGGAGGGCATATTTTGTTTTCGAGTGGATTACTTCCGTACTCCCGGTTCATCTTATTGGTTGAACCAAAAGCAATCCTAGAAAGATTGCATTTGGTTCTAAGTTGTAACAAGTTGGGATTGTACTGCAAAATATAATTTTAATCTGATCTTTATACAAAGAGGAACTGAGCGGATAAAGAGGGCGAATTGTCAACCAATTTGTGATGGGGAAAAGTCAAAGCCGGCACTCACGGTCTGTTTTGTTTATGAATATAAAAAGGTGCATACGATATCATACCACGTTTATATTGCTTTGAAGTTCCCGTGCATCGGTTTGTTTAGTTATTTCTCAAGAAAATAAACACAATATCTTGGATCGTATGACCGGCCGCGTGCATTTCCTGTGCACATGGATCAGGTACGGCAATAGATTTATCCTGACTAGAGTACTAAGCATGCACACATGCTCATTTCTGCAAATCCGACACATTTCCATTCATTTTTAAACAAATAAGTACATGTGAAGATCAACAAGATCGGCACCTGCTACAAGCCAACGGTGTAGCTAGCGACAAGGCGGTTCACCCATTCTGTATGTGTTTTTAATTTATTTATTTATGCATGGTTTCAAGCGTTCAACTCAATGTGCACACTAGGACGATGTCAAGCCGGAGGCGCGAAAAGCCTAGGGTTTCTCTGCCTCTCATCGGCGCCGGTGTCGATCCGCCTCATCTCCGGTAGCCTTAGGGTTATATGACGGTGCGATGGATCCCGGCCTTTACTGGTGGGATGGCTCTGTTTTAGATATTTCTTTGAGTTTCTTTAGGATTTGTGTTCTGCTTAGAAAGACGAGACGACGACGGTTCTCTGAAAATGAAATAAATTTCTCCCTACCTAGCCCCCGTCCCAGTGGTGTCTCTAACATCGTCGATGGGCGTGTGGAGGTGTGTCTCCGGCGGATCTTTACTTGGTGGATTTTCTCGGATCTAGCCGTAATTCGTCTACATTTGTGTTTCTTCATGTTGGATGCTTTCAATCTACGCTACTCTTCATCGGCGACGGTTGTTGTTCTGCTGCGCTGAACCTATCACTAGTAGAAAAAGGGCCATTTGTCCCGGTTCATAAGGGCCTTTAGTCCCGGTTTCAACCGGTACTAAAGGAATTTTTTGAATTTCTTTTTGAATTTTTTTGAGTTTCTTTAGGATTTGTGTTCTTCTTAGAAAGACGAGACGACGACGGTTCTCTGAAAATGGAATAAATTTCTCCCTACCTAGCCCCCGTCCCAGTGGTGTCTCTAACATCGTCGATGGGCGTGTGGAGGTGTGTCTCCGGCGGATCTTTACTTGGTGGATTTTCTCGGATCTAGCCGTAATTCGTCTACATTTGTGTTTCTTCATGTTGGATGCTTCCAATCTACGCTACTCTTCATCGGCGACGGTTGTTGTTCTGCTGCGCTGAACCTATCACTAGTAGAAAAAGGGCCATTTGTCCCGGTTCATAAGGGCCTTTAGTCCCGGTTTCAACCAGTACTAAAGGAATTTTTTGAATTTCTTTTTGAATTTTTTTCCCGATTTTCAAATTTCTGAATTATTTTAACCTCTAATCTCTAATCACCCCTCATCACTGCTCAATTTAAACTTTAATCTCTAATCACCCCTCATCATCTAACTTCCCGGACGGTCACCCATCCTCTCACTACCCTAGCCTGAGCACGCTTAACTTTCGGGTTCTATTCTCCCTCGTTTCCAAGTCTGCACTTGTTGTTTTCCTGACAATAGTAAGATGTCAATTCTATCAACCCGAAGGAGTTTAGCTTGAGCATGAAGTCACACATTTCATTGTTTGAGTTTGAAACTATTGTTCTAAAAAACAATAATTATTTAGTAACACTAATATTTCTTGAATATGTAGTTTGACCATTGTTTGACCACAGTTTGACCAGATTTGACCAAAATTCAAAAAAACTGAAATAATTATTTAGTAACACTAATATTTCTTGAATAAGTAGTTTGACCATTGTTTGACCAGATTTGACCAAAATTCAAAAAAACTGAAATAATTATTTAGTAACACTAATATTCTTGAATAATTATTTAGTAACACTAATACTTCTTGAATAAGTAGTTTGACCAGATTTAACAAAAATTCAAAAAAAACTAAAATTTGACCATAACTTTTCTTCCTTTTTGAATTGGAGGATTCTAAAAATTTGCAAACAGGCCGTAGGCTGTCAAAATCGGATGCGGATTTTTGTGCTGAACATTTTGATATATTATACGTTTTTTCCGACATCGTATGCAAAAGTTATAGTTGTTTTACGTTTTCCCTACACTTTTTGCAAAACATGTTCAAATTTAAGTTTTTATCATTTTCTTTTGCTTTTTACAAAACTAAAAAGACGAGCCACCGTGGGGGGGGGGGGGGGGGGGGTAGAGTTTGAAAATGGGACCTTTAGTCCTGGTTCGTGTCTCAAACCGGGACTAAAAGTCTAATCTTTAGTCACGAACCGGGACTAAAGGAGATCGCACCCTTTAGTCCCGGTTCGTATCTCAAACCGGGACTAAAGGGCTCATTTGAACCAGGACTAATGCCTTTAGCCGCACGAACCGGGACCAATGCTCACATTAGTTCCGGTTCGTGACTGAACCGGGACTAATGGACTTGTCTGGTCCGAACGAAAGCCCTGTTTTCTACTAGTGTATGGGGCCTTACACGATGACTTCTTGACTGTCTACTACAGCAAGTATTGCCCGGCTCCGACGAGGGAAGGGCGATGATGTCGGCACGTCTTCGGCTCGCTTCAGTGCTTGCAGTCATTGATAACTAGTCTACGGATCTGGATGTAATTTTTATTATTTATAGTATTTGTTGTATTGTTATGATTGAAGATGAAAAGAAAAACGAAGGCACGAAGCACGTGAAAAACATGACATCCTGATTAAAAGATGCACATAAATGAAAAAAGAAAAAAAGAAAAGATGCACACAAATGAATACAAACCACATGTTCATTTATGTATATGCAGCACATTTTTCGTTCGTCTTTGGACGAGAGAACGCCCTGCACTGGCACGCGTGCGCACGTACATAAACTAGCCACAAGTGCTCAAACATACGGCATCGCCCACACACAGCACACACGAAACACGATGCGTGCGTGTAGCTAGGCACGATCGGCCGGCAAGGCAATGATCCACTCGTTCTGCCCATGCTGCATGTCTGCCCTTTTAAGGATTTCAACCGTCCAAGTCGTGAATGCTAGCGTTCAACTCAAACGTGCAGGAGACCAGGAGACCGGCCGGCCGAGTGTATCGATTTTCCACCCTCCTGAATGAATGAAGGAAGGAATTCATCGGTCGTGCATGTATGTATTGAAATTATTTTTTGTGGTGATATTGACCGTGTTGCCTCCGGTACGTGCCTTCGACGCGACGAGGCCCGTCCGTGGTTGGTGGAGTAGAAAGGGTTCCATGCATGCATGCATGTTTTCTCAGGCTGGCCTGGTGTGGCCTGGCTGGAGATTGAACTGCTGGGAGGATGAGATCGATCCAATAATCCTTCCTTTCCGGGAACCTGCGCCTGCCCTTTTAGGACGTTGACAAGTACTACTCCTACCAGGAGTGTTTGTTTTTTCCTTCAACGACGACGAGGAGGACCTAGGTTAGGTGGTGACTGGTAATCGGTGCTTGCGTTTTAGTGCCACTGATCACATAATTACTACTACTAATTCAAAAGGAGTACGACCGGCCGGCAGGCCGGATCAAGCAGCAGCTGATGATGAAATAATGATAATGAATTGATCGATCATGTCGACGTCCAGTTGTGCAAACGCCGAGAGACGACCGGCGCCGCACGCAGGGTCGGTCAGTCAGTCTCGGTCAGGTCAGCAGCCCTAACTGCCTGCCTGCCTGCCGCAGCTGATCATGATCATGTGTTTACTTTCCTCTAAACATGCGTCCTGACGTAATTAATTAATTAAACTGACAATGTGTATTTTACTACTACTACCTCCGTCCTGGTTTATACTAGTATGCATTAACATTTTTATTAGTTAAATTTAAGATCAAAATTTGGCACGAAATACAAAGAGACTAATAATAAACCAGAACGGAGGAGGTAGTACCTCTCGAGAGATGGGCACCGAAACTTTAATTTGAGCATACTAGGTGTTTACCCTACAGACAAGTAGGACGCGCGATGTCGATCTGGAGGCACAAAGTAGAGGAAAAACATAACATCCTGATTAAAATACGCACACAAATGAAAGAACATAAACCACATGCATGCTCATTTATGTAGATGCAGCACATTTTTGGTTCGTTTTTGAACGAGGGAACGCCCCGAGCAGGCACGCGCGTGTACACGCGTACGTAAGTTTATTAGTCCTCGTTGTAATCTGTGTCAAATTTTGATCATAAATTTAATTAACTTCATGCATGTCATTAAAAATTATATCAATGAAAATTATGTTCAAATATGAATCTAACGTTATAATTTTTGTTGACATGCACGATCATTTTGTCAGTTAATTTTTGATTAAAATTTAGCACGAATTATACAGGGAACTAATAAACGAGGACGGAGGTAGTACGACCCAAAAAATTTAATTATTTCACCGCTCGCTCGCTCGCTGCCTCGCACGCACGGCCATCGGTACCAGTACGCGCCGTGGACTCGAGGAGGGCCGGCCGGCCGTGATTTGCATGCATGGCAACGTTGGTCGTGGTTTGGTTTGTGTGGAAACCGACCCCGTGTGTGTTGCGCTAGACTGGCCAATCGCATGCATGCATGGATTTTTGGGATCGATCCTTCCTTTCCGGGAACCTGCGTCCTTCCCTTTTCGGGATGTTTGACAAGTAGGAGTATGTTTGACTTGAACAGTTCATCGAGGAGTCGAGGAGGACCTTCACCTTCACCACTGCTTGAGATAGAGATAATTACACGATAGTACCACATTTGGGGCGGTGGTGACGAATTGGTACCACTTTTGGAAATTTTTACGTGTCAGTACCACGTTTGGGTCGAACCGTTGCAAATCGAGCTAATCTTCGCATTTCTACGTATTGACACTGGAACTGACCGCCCGGGCCCGCGCGTCAGCTGCCACGCTGGCGAATCGGCACCCGCCCGCTCGCTCGATACGTGCGGTCCGGCTCGAACCGGACCGGCCCGTGCTCTGTCTCTCCCTCCTCGCTCGTGCCTTCCTCCTCGCTCCTCTCTCGCCGCCCTCGTCGCCGCCCGCAGCGTTGCCGGACCGGACCGCCGCCGCCCGCCATGGTTTTCGAAGACGAAAGCAGTGAGGAGACGTCCAGCCTGCCATACATGCACTCGACCTCATCCACGGACGGGCTTAACCAGGTGATTTCCCTTGAGCTAGGTTTAGGGTTAGGGTTTCAGATTTGGGCCTTTTTGATTTGGTTGATTTTGCTGGGTTTAGATTTGGGCATTTTGTTTGTATGAGGTTCGGCAGGTCCCTTTCAGTGTTGAAGATCCAGATTACCAGGGGCTTGAGCTGGAAACGATGTCGCCATATGAGAAGCACGGGAAGGCATCTAAGAGGCTTGTCGCATTTGAAGGAACAAACACAGGGAGAAGGTTCTTAGCATGTCCAGAGCCGGTATGAATTGTAGGGTGATAGTTGGATATTATATTTTGGTTGATAGTGTCATTTTATTGTTAGTTTGACAGTGGCATATTGAACATGACTACAAGGCCTGATTATTAGGGCATATTCACTTTTGCAACAGCAGTAGCAGTAGTTTCATGACAGTACTGTTATTTAGCAGTGGCATTGTTCTTGGTATCATGTGAAATATTCAGTTTGGGACTTCTACAGGTTTTATGTTGCTGTTGTGGCATTTTTATGTAGTTAATGACAGTGCACTGTTAATTATGTTGCTGTTACACTTTTACTCCTGTTTGGAACAAAATATTGAGTGCAAATCTGTTCAAATCTGTAGCTGAGTGGTGTTGTAATTTGTCAAGCTGTTATTTAGTGGGTAGGTACATCTCAATTACCAGTGTAGCTTAGTGCTGCTATTATTACCAATTTAGAAAGGAAAAACAGTGGTAGGAACTAATGTAGCTTAGTGCACTAGTTATTTACCAGTGGTATGAACTAACTTGTTTATTATTTATCTTTTTGCTCTTTTTGCAGGAAGGGTAGAATTGTGGGTTTGTTGAATGGGTTGATCACCAGTGGCCCCCAACAATGCAAAATGCATTGTTGAAGCTGTGGGCAATGGTTGAAGATAGCAGGAGTGCTAGGGTGAATGATAATCTTGAAAGTTCTTTCACTATCCACCATCTGACAGAAGAGAAGAACAAGTTGGAGGCCAACTATGACAAGCTAGTCCAAGATGTGCATGAGCTTATGAGCTTCCAGGAGGAGAGGGTGGTAGATTTCAGACATCTGCAGTTTGCCATTACATATCAGCATGAATGCAGAAGTGAACTGGTGGCTGATATGAAGGCACAGATGGCAAAGAGAGATGCAGAGTCTGAGAAGCTTAAGCAGAATTATGAAGTGCTACTGAACCTGACAAGAGCTCAAGCTACAGTCATCCAGAACCTGAAGTTGAAGCATATTACAGACAAGCAATTGCTTAGTGAAGCTAAGATGAACTTGGAGTTGAAGAATGTAGAGCTCACAAAGTCTGAGGAGAAGCTCACCCAAGATAAGCTAGAGTTGAAGTTTCAGGTTTCAGATTTGCTTAAGGGAAAGGAAAAGCATGGTGAAGAGATGGTGCACCTAGAGCTTCAGTTTGCTGAGCTGATGAAGGCAGAGGAGAAGCTGAAGGAGAAGATCAAGGGGATCCATGCCATCTTAGAGAAGTGAAGAAAATGAATATGAGACTAGTGGGCAATGCTGACCTTTTGGGCATGATGGTTGTGTAGTGTATGGCTCTACTAAATGTGAACTTCTCTAAGATGAACTATGGCTGTGTATGTATGTAGTAAATATGCTTTTCATCCTTTTGTGAGAAAAGGATGAACTATGCATCTAAACTCCACTATGTATTGTGAACAATGGTTGTGTACCCTATAATATGTTGAACTCCAGTAACTATTGTGTGTTATGTTTGCTAGACTTGAAATGATGTTATATCATGCATTGGAAGATGGATCAGATATTCTGTGTTATGTTTGCTAGACTTCAGATTATGATTTCTCATGCACTAGGTTTTATATTAGATGATTATGTTAGCATTGGAAGACTATTTGATGGTTATGTTAGCACCATAAATCCTAATGGTTAGGTTTAGGTGGCTCCGTCGACTCCGAGGCACCCTAAACCCTAAAGGTTAGGTTTAGGTGGCTCCGGCGACCCCTAGGCACCGTAAAACCTAATGGTTAGGTTTAGGTGGCTCCGTCGACCCCTAGGCACCGTAAACCCTAAAGGTTAGGTTTGGGTGGCTCCGTCGACCCCGAGACACTGTAAACCCTAAAGGTTAGGTTTAGGTGGCTCCGTCGACCCTAGGCACCGTAAACCCTAAAGGTTAGGTTTGGGTGGCTCCGTCGACCCCGAGACACCGTAAACCCTAAAGGTTAGGTTTGGGTGGCTCCGTCGACCCCTAGGCACCGTAAACCCTAAAGGTTAGGTTTAGGTGGCTCCGTCGACTCCGAGGCACCGTAAACCGTAAAGGTTAGGTTTAGGTGGCTCCGTCGACTCCGAGACACCGTAAACCCTAAAGGTTAGGTTTGGGTGGCTCCGTCGACCCATAGCCACCATACACACTAATGCTTAGGTTTAGGTTGGTTCATCCATATGACCAAATAGCAAAACAATGCCATTAAAGTATGAACATAAACCATCAAGTTATCCACCCAAGTGGCATCAATCCATGAACCATCAAGTTATCCCCAACAGAACCATCAAGATATCCATTGGCATCAGCACAAGTTGCTTTAGTGGCATCAAACACAAAAGAAAACACATTGTAGTGGCATCAAACTCTAAATAATACACATTGTACCATGAATACAAGTTGCTGATGTATCATCAAAGCAAAATAAAGCACAATGTATCATCAGCACAAGTTGCTGTAGTGGCATCAAACCAAAATAAAGCATCAGCAGTAGTTACTGGAGTGACATCAAACCAAAAGATAACATTCCACATTGTAGTAGGTGCACATTGTAGCATCAGAAGAAGTTTGCATCACCTTCTGCCACCTCTACTAGCATTGAACCAGGCCATCCATCCAGTGTGTGTGCCATCAGTTGGTGGAGGAGGAGCACTAGAAGTTGAGGCACCATACTGCCTTGGGGCAAAGAAAGGCCTTGAAGAATGAGCACCTCTCCCAGCAGTAGATTGAGCACTAGAAGATGCTCTTCCAGATCCTCTTCCACCACCAGCCCTTCTTCCAGCACCTCTGCCAGCACCACTTCCACCACCTCTGCCAGCACTAGCAGAAGCTCTAGGTGTTGCTGAAGCAGTTCTAGGTGTTGCTGAAGCAGCTCTAGGTGTTGCTGTAGGAGCAACACCTCTTCCTTGTGAATTCCTTGCAGCAGGCTTGGACAACAATTCAAAGGAAACACACTTAATAATTCTACAAGTAAGAAATGTACAAGGGACAAAGGTAATTTACAGAAACATCAAAGTGAAGAACTAGTTCAAAGGGCTTACCACATGTTTGTTCTTTCTTAAGGCCAACTCAGGTTTCAACTGTTTAAGGCAGCTTGTGTATTTATGCCCTTGTAATCCACAATTGCTACAAGTTATTGTCCCCATTCTTGAGGTGGACTTTGGCTTTGGAACTTCAAATTTTCCCTTTATCCTCTTCTCTTTCTTTCTTCCTTTCTTGACTTTAAATGCTGGAGGTTCTATGTCTGGACCTGGGGTCTTTGTCCAGTCATGCTCACCAGGGACAGGATATATCATTGGTTCATATGCTGCCAAGTAATATGGTTTCTTGAAAAATTTGCTTACAAAGTCCTCTGGAAACCTTTTTGCCTTGTTAATTGTTGAGATGGCATGGTTACATGGGACTCCACTGAGGTCCCACTTTCTGCAACCACAGGTTTCAAGTTCCAAATTGACAGCATGTGTTTGCTCCCCACTAGTTACTTGCCACAAGTTAACACCTGTTTGAATGGGTTTGCAGTACCTAGCCCTTTCCTTCTCAATCTCCAACTTCTCACTGTAATGTGGTGTGATCTCCCGTCTAGCTTCCTTTCCACTCTCTCTATTCCTGTGCCACCTAACCATCTGCTTATCCTTTATGCCATCACACATAGTTCTTATTGGTTTTTTCCTATGATCTAGGATGTACTTGTTAAACACCTCAGACAAATTGTTGACAACCAAGTCAGTCTTGCAATTTGTGTCAAATGCATGCCTAGCCCGGGTTTTCTTGGGTATTGCACTAAGCCACTGCCAAGCTTCCTCACTCTCAACTTTGAGATCATCCATTGCTATATTAAATTTGTGTTCATTATATGCATAACTGGCATTATCCATGCACTTCTTAAGGTCTTCCCCCCTAAAGCCAGCATTTTGGAAGTTTGCATATATGTTTCTTAAGCAGAATCTTTGATTACTCTTAGGAAAAACTCTATCAACTGCAAACAGTAGCCCCTGGTGCACACAATTTAAACAGCTAAGCTACTGTCTAATACACATGTAAACACATATTTAGCAGGCAATGCAAGGTGGATAGACATACCTTCTGTCTGTCAGACATTATAGTATATGGACCATACTATCCAACTTCTCCTCCAAGACAAATTTTTCGTTGGTGTAGAAACCAGCACCAGTTTGCTTTGTCCTCTTGTCCAACAATGCCAAATGCCAGTGGGTATATGTTGTTATTGCCATCTCTACCAGTGGCAGCAAGGATTTGTGCACCAGTGGTTAGCTTGATAAAACATCCATCAATACCTAAAACAGGAAGTAAACATAACATGTTAAATGCATTTATATGTGCAAGCTATTGAAACTAACAACATCAAAGTAGTGTACAAGCTAAAATAAACTAACCAATGAATGGTCTACACCCCTGTAGAAATCCCTCCCTTGCTCCATTGATGCAGTAAAACATGGCATGGAATCTGGGTCCTGGATGTGGGATTTTTTCAGTGGCTCTTGGAGTTACAGTGCTGACTACAACTCTACTCCCAGGGTTTGTATCCATGACAGTCTGAGCATAGTCTCTCAGCCTTGGGTATTGCTTCTTATGATCTCCCAACACAGCCTCAACAGCTAGGTTTTTTGCCCTATATGCCATAGCCTTGGGAACATCCACACCATACTTTTCCATGCAGGCATCAATAAGTGTATGTATGCTAGTAGTGACATCAGATCTGAATAGTGGCTCATATTGCTTTGCAAGCCACTTGGCACTTACCCTGGTTGTTTCAGTAGAATTAGGGCAAGTGTGTTGTAATCTCATCTTCTTAATTGCAAAAGTGTTTTCCCCTTTTATAATAGCTGCCACAATGCAGAACTTGCATTGTGAATTCTTGCAATGCACAATGATCCTCTTATCTGAGTTCCTGTGATACTTGAAGTCTCTGCACTGAGTGATGTGCAAGCTCAACAAAGCATCTCTGAATTGATGTTGATCTATGAAACACATTTGCAGTTGTAGTTGTTGGTGTGGTTGCTCCAAATCCTCATTGTATCATACTCTAGGTGGCCTCTTCTTTGCCCTGCTCTTCCTTCCTTTAGGTAGCACAAATGCTAGTGGATGAAACCCATCATCTTCACTGTCCTTCAGTAAACTATTATCTTCTTCATCTGATGATGGTTTCCAATCAGGTTGCACTTCTTCTAAAACACTAGAATGTGACCTTGTTGTTGGTCCCCTCCTTACTTGCAGCTTCTGCTTCTTCTTTGCTGGCACAGATATTTTTTCTTCCTCTTCTGGAACAATAGGGTCATCATCCTCCAAATCAAATAATTCCTCAACCTCTGTGTCACCCTCATAATGCACTTGTTCTTCCTCCTCTGTTTCTTCTTCTGATTCTTCATCCTCTGTTTCTTCTTCATGTTGTTCTTCTACTTGTTCCTCTATCTGTCTGTTTCCCTCTTCCATCTCCATGTCTTCAGCATCATTCATTTCCTCATTATAGTTAGGCCTTTGAAAGAACATGCGGTGCCCCCATGTTTGGTTTTGGTAATTGATGACAATCTCTATGGACTAATGGTTGCCTTGAGTTATATTTGAAGGATTTGTCCATAGGCATTTCTTGAAGTTCATGTGTTGGTTTCAAGGAGTTTATGTGGTGATCAAGGTGTTATTAAGGAATTATCCAAAGATTGGTCATGTGAGAGTTGAGCTTATTGCAAGCATGTCTTGAAGAAGAAGATTGTGTGATCATTCATGTATATCTTCAAGACATCATCCAAAAGAAGAGAGTTGAAAAGATTCAAGGTTGATCAAGACTAAGTCAAGAGTGAATCAACTTGATCAACTCACAAAGCGTAGAAGATGTACCGAGAGGGATCAAGCGATCCCATGGTGTGGTAAGCATTGTCAATTACGCTTTGTGTACTAACCCATGATCTTCGTCAGAGTTCTTTGTGGGGTTAGGTTGCGGTGTGCAAGTTCAAGTGAAGCATCATGAAAGAGATCAAATGCTTGAAGCTTGCCGTCCATTGTGGTGACAATGGACTTGTGAAGATGTTGCGGTGTGCAAGTTCAAGTGAAGCATCATGAAAGAGATCAAATGCTTGAAGCTGGTCGTCCATTGTGGTGACAATGGACTTGTGAAGATGTTGCGGTGTGCAAGTTCAAGTGAAGCATCATGAAAGAGATCAAATGCTTGAAGCTTGTCGTCCATTGTGGTGACAATGGACTTGTGAAGATGTTGCGGTGTGCAAGTTCAAGTGAAGCATCATGAAGAGATCAAATGCTTGAAGCTTGTCGTCCATTGTGGTGACAATGGACTTGTGAAGATGTGCGGAAGAGTGGCTCACCCATAGTGGAGTATGGGGGAGCAATCAACTAGTCTTCATCGAGCCAACGCAACCAAGAAAGGTGGTCCAACTTGAGGGAGTCAAGATCGTCATCATCTAGCTCAAGTGGACCATGTGCAAGGCAAAGGTTTGCCCTTGATAGGTTTTCTATTTTACCGGTCTCGTGATGGTAGTTGGGAGACCGGGTTATAGGATCGATTGCCGTACTATCAAGGGGGGCTCTCGATGAGTAGCTTGATCGTATCATTCGTAGAGAGCTCAAACCATTGCATCCTTGCATCATCTTTCTTGGTTCTTGTTTGGTTCTTCTCTTTGTGAGTTTTGGAGCCTATGGTCATCTTGATGACAAGCTCGAGTTCATCGAAAACGGAGTTCACTCGCATCTTCTATGATGTTTTCGATGTTGGAAGGTTATGCCGGTTCTTCTCGGTTGGAGGTTTTGATGCTACTCGTCGTCTTGTATCCAACAAGCTTGAGTTTGCTCAATTCGGAGCTCATATGCAAAAGTTATGGCAGTTTTGGTTTCCCGTGGAGTATTCTTGTTTTCGTGGAAGTGGCTTTAGGATGGTCCCAGCGGTAGTACGGCGGTACCCAGCGGTAGTACCGCTTAGGGGTCACAAGCGGTAGTACTGCTCCGCAGCGGTAGTACCACTGGTGGGTCCTCAGCAATAGTACCGCTACGGTACCAGGCCCCTACCGCGTCGACTCGAGGGGTCATTTTTCGTGCCGGATAGTGCGGTACTTCGCAGCGGCAGTACCGCTCACGAGCGGTAGTACCGCCCAACCACCGCGGTAGTACCGCTCGGGTCTGTCACTCTCCTGCCCTCCAGACTCCACGGTAGTACCGCCCGGGGGAGCGGCAGTACCGCTGTGATCAGCGGTAGTACCGCTGCCTCCTGCGGTAGTACCGCCTTCTGCGGGGTTGTTTTGGGGGTACCGGTTGGATTGTTCCCCCCACTATATAAGGGGGTCTTCTTCCCCATTCTACCTTATCTCTTGAGCTCGTGTTTTTCCCCCATTGTTGACCTTCTTCGAGCTTGCTAACTCTCAAGCCCTCCATGGATTCTTGCTAGTTTTTGAGGGAAAAGAGAGAGGAGATCTAGATCCACATTTCCACCAATCACTTTCTCCTCTATGTGAGGGGAACCCCTTGGATCTAGATCTTGGAGTTCTTGGTGTTCTCCTTCTTGTTCTTCCTCTCTTTTTCCTCCCTAGCATTAGTTGCTTCGGTGGGATTTGAGAGAGAAGGACTTGGGCTCTCCGTGTGACCTTGCCATTGCATTTGGTGCATCGGTTTGAGTTCTCCACGGTGATACGTGGAAGTTACAAGTTGAGAAGCTTATTACTCTTGGGTGCTTGGTGCCCTTGAGCTTGTTCCTCTTGGGTGCTTGGGCGCCCTAGATGGTTGGTGGTGTTCGGAGCTCAATCATTGTGGTGTAAAGCTCCGGGCAAGCATCGGGGTCTCCAATTAGGTTGTGGAGATCGCCCCGAGCAATTTGACGGGTTCCGGTGACTGCCCCCAAGGGTTGCCAAAGTGTACGGGTTCGGTGACCGCCCCCAAGGGTTGCCAAAGTGTACGGGTTCGGTGACCGCCCCCAAGGGTTGCCATTTGTACGGGTTCGGTGACCGCCCTCAAGGGTCCCTTAGTGGAATCACGGCATCTTGGATTGTGCGAGGGCGTGAGGAGATTACGGTGGCCCTAGTGGCTTCTTGGGGAGCATTGTGCCTCCACACCGCTCCAAACGGAGATTAGCATCCGCAAGGGTGTGAACTTCGGGATACATCGTCGTCTCCGCGTGCCTCGGTTATCTCTTACCCGAACCCTTTACTTATGCACTTTACTTTGTGATAGCCATATTGTTTCTTGTCATATATCTTGCTATCACTTAGTTGTTTATCTTGCTTAGCATAAGTTGTTGGCGCACATAGGTGAGCCTAGTTGTTGTAGGTTTTGTGCTTGTCAAATTAACTGCTAGGTTTATTCCTCATTTGTTCGAGCCTAAACCGTAATTTTTATTAAAGCGCCTATTCACCCCCCCCTCTAGGCGACATCCACGATCTTTCAGCCTTAAATCCCCAATATAATAAGGGTTAGTGTCACTGTCATATTGCCCTTCAGATGAAGATGCATAACTGCCATCATAGCCATCTTGTTCTTCTTCCACAACTTCTTTTAACTTTGGATTTAGAACACTCCTGCTCTCTTGTGTTAAAACAGCAGGGCCTACAGCTGCAATAGAGAAGCTACTCTGACCTTCATAAGCTACACCTTGCTGATCAACAGCATACACAGGAGGATCAGCCAGATCATAAACCACAGGCTCAGAATAAACAATTGCATCTAATTTTTGCTTCTCTACAAAACCCTTTTGTGCTAAACTGACAGCTGGTGGACAAGCCCTAAATAGCAAATTAAGCACCAAACTCTCCTGATGCGGATTGTTCATTATATGCATAACTGGCATTATCCATGCACTTCTTAAGGTCTTCGCCCCTAAAGCCAGCATTTTGGAAGTTTGCATATATGTGTCTTAAGCAGAATCTTTGATTACTGTTAGGAAAAACTCTATCAACTGCAAACAGTAGCCCCTGGTGCACACAATTTAAACAGCTAAGCTACTGTCTAATACACATGTAAACACATATTTAGCAGGCAATGCAAGGTGGATAGACATACCTTCTGTCTGTCAGACATTATAGTATATGGACCATACTATCCAACTTCTCCTCCAAGACAAATTTTTCGTTGGTGTAGAAACCAGCACCAGTTTGCTTTGTCCTCTTGTCCAACAATGCCAAATGCCAGTGGGTATATGTTGTTATTGCCATCTCTACCAGTGGCAGCAAGGATTTGTGCACCAGTGGTTAGCTTGATAAAACATCCATCAATACCTAAAACAGGAAGTAAACATAACATGTTAAATGCATTTATATGTGCAAGCTATTGAAACTAACAACATCAAAGTAGTGTACAAGCTAAAATAAACTAACCAATGAATGGTCTACACCCCTGTAGAAATCCCTCCCTTGCTCCATTGATGCAGTAAAACATGGCATGGAATCTGGGTCCTGGATGTGGGATTTTTTCAGTGGCTCTTGGAGTTACAGTGCTGACTACAACTCTACTCCCAGGGTTTGTATCCATGACAGTCTGAGCATAGTCTCTCAGCCTTGGGTATTGCTTCTTATGATCTCCCAACACAGCCTCAACAGCTAGGTTTTTTGCCCTATATGCCATAGCCTTGGGAACATCCACACCATACTTTTCCATGCATGCATCAATAAGTGTATGTATGCTAGTAGTGACATCAGATCTGAATAGTGGCTCATATTGCTTTGCAAGCCACTTGGCACTTACCCTGGTTGTTTCAGTAGAATTAGGGCAAGTGTGTTGTAATCTCATCTTCTTAATTGCAAAAGTGTTTTCCCCTTTTATAATAGCTGCCACAATGCAGAACTTGCATTGTGAATTCTTGCAATGCACAATGATCCTCTTATCTGAGTTCCTGTGATACTTGAAGTCTCTGCACTGAGTGATGTGCAAGCTCAACAAAGCATCTCTGAATTGATGTTGATCTATGAAACACATTTGCAGTTGTAGTTGTTGGTGTGGTTGCTCCAAATCCTCATTGTATCATACTCTAGGTGGCCTCTTCTTTGCCCTGCTCTTCCTTCCTTTAGGTAGCACAAATGCTAGTGGATGAAACCCATCATCTTCACTGTCCTTCAGTAAACTATTATCTTCTTCATCTGATGATGGTTTCCAATCAGGTTGCACTTCTTCTAAAACACTAGAATGTGACCTTGTTGTTGGTCCCCTCCTTACTTGCAGCTTCTGCTTCTTCTTTGCTGGCACAGATATTTTTTCTTCCTCTTCTGGAACAATAGGGTCATCATCCTCCAAATCAAATAATTCCTCAACCTCTGTGTCACCCTCATAATGCACTTGTTCTTCCTCCTCTGTTTCTTCTTCTGATTCTTCATCCTCTGTTTCTTCTTCATGTTGTTCTTCTACTTGTTCCTCTATCTGTCTGTTTCCCTCTTCCATCTCCATGTCTTCAGCATCATTCATTTCCTCATTATAGTTAGGCCTTTGAAAGAACATGCGGTGCCCCCATGTTTGGTTTTGGTAATTGATGACAATCTCTATGGACTAATGGTTGCCTTGAGTTATATTTGAAGGATTTGTCCATAGGCATTTCTTGAAGTTCATGTGTTGGTTTCAAGGAGTTTATGTGGTGATCAAGGTGTTATTAAGGAATTATCCAAAGATTGGTCATGTGAGAGTTGAGCTTATTGCAAGCATGTCTTGGAGAAGAAGATTGTGTGATCATTCATGTATATCTTCAAGACATCATCCAAAAGAAGAGAGTTGAAAAGATTCAAAGTTGATCAAGACTAAGTCAAGAGTGAATCAACTTGATCAACTCACAAAGCGTAGAAGATGTACCGAGAGGGATCAAGCGATCCCATGGTGTGGTAAGCATTGTCAATTACGCTTTGTGTACTAACCCATGATCTTCGTCAGAGTTCTTTGTGGGGTTAGGTTGCGGTGTGCAAGTTCAAGTGAAGCATCATGAAAGAGATCAAATGCTTGAAGCTTGCCGTCCATTGTGGTGACAATGGACTTGTGAAGATGTTGCGGTGTGCAAGTTCAAGTGAAGCATCATGAAAGAGATCAAATGCTTGAAGCTTGTCGTCCATTGTGGTGACAATGGACTTGTGAAGATGTTGCGGTGTGCAAGTTCAAGTGAAGCATCATGAAAGAGATCAAATGCTTGAAGCTTGTCGTCCATTGTGGTGACAATGGACTTGTGAAGATGTTGTGGTGTGCAGGTTCAAGTGAAGCATCATGAAGAGATCAAATGCTTGAAGCTTGCCGTCCATTGTGGTGACAATGGACTTGTGAAGATGTGCGGAAGAGTGGGTCACCCATAGTGGAGTATGGGGGAATAATCAACTAGTGTTCATCGAGCCAACGCAACCAAGAAAGGTGGTCCAACTTGAGGGAGTCAAGATCGTCATCATCTAGCTCAAGTGGACCATGTGCAAGGCAAAGGTTTGCCCTTGATAGGTTTTCTATTTTACCGGTCTCGTGATGGTAGTTGGGAGACCGGGTTATAGGATCGATTGCCGTACTATCAAGGGGGGCTCTCGATGAGTAGCTTGATCGTATCATTCGTAGAGAGCTCAAACCATTGCATCCTTGCATCATCTTTCTTGGTTCTTGTTTGGTTCTTCTCTTTGTGAGTTTTGGAGCCTATGGTCATCTTGATGACAAGCTCGAGTTCATCAAAAACGGAGTTCACTCGCATCTTCTATGATGTTTTCGATGTTGGAAGATTATGCCGGTTCTTCTCGGTTGGAGGTTTTGATGCTACTCGTCGTCTTGTATCCAACAAGCTTGAGTTTGCTCAATTCGGAGCTCATATGCAAAAGTTATGGCAGTTTTGGTTTCCCGTGGAGTATTCTTGTTTTCGTGGAAGTGGCTTTAGGATGGTCCCAGCGGTAGTACGGCGGTACCCAGCGGTAGTACCGCTTAGGGGTCACAAGCGGTAGTACTGCTCCGCAGCGGTAGTACCACTAGTGGGTCCTCAGCAATAGTACCGCTACGGTACCAGGCCCCTACCGCGTCGACTCGAGGGGTCATTTTTCGTGCCGGATAGTGCGGTACTTCGCAGCGGCAGTACCGCTCACGAGCGGTAGTACCGCCCAACCACCGCGGTAGTACCGCTCGGGTCTGTCACTCTCCTGCCCTCCAGACTCCACGGTAGTACCGCCCGGGGGAGCGGCAGTACCGCTGTGATCAGCGGTAGTACCGCTGCCTCCTGCGGTAGTACCGCCTTCTGCGGGGTTGTTTTGGGGGTACCGGTTGGATTGTTCCCCCCACTATATAAGGGGGTCTTCTTCCCCATTCTACCTTATCTCTTGAGCTCGTGTTTTTCCCCCATTGTTGACCTTCTTCGAGCTTGCTAACTCTCAAGCCCTCCATGGATTCTTGCTAGTTTTTGAGGGAAAAGAGAGAGGAGATCTAGATCCACATTTCCACCAATCACTTTCTCCTCTATGTGAGGGGAACCCCTTGGATCTAGATCTTGGAGTTCTTGGTGTTCTCCTTCTTGTTCTTCCTCTCTTTTTCCTCCCTAGCATTAGTTGCTTCGGTGGGATTTGAGAGAGAAGGACTTGGGCACTCCGTGTGACCTTGCCAATGCATTTGGTGCATCGGTTTGAGTTCTCCACGGTGATACGTGGAAGTTACAAGTTGAGAAGCTTATTACTCTTGGGTGCTTGGTGCCCTTGAGCTTGTTCCTCTTGGGTGCTTGGGCGCCCTAGATGGTTGGTGGTGTTCGGAGCTCAATCATTGTGGTGTAAAGCTCCGGGCAAGCATCGGGGTCTCCAATTAGGTTGTGGAGATCGCCCCGAGCAATTTGACGGGTTCCGGTGACCGCCCCCAAGGGTTGCCAAAGTGTACGGGTTCGGTGACCGCCCCCAAGGGTTGCCAAAGTGTACGGGTTCGGTGACCGCCCCCAAGGGTTGCCATTTGTACGGGTTCGGTGACCGCCCTCAAGGGTCCCTTAGTGGAATCACGGCATCTTGGATTGTGCGAGGGCGTGAGGAGATTACGGTGGCCCTAGTGGCTTCTTGGGGAGCATTGTGCCTCCACACCGCTCCAAACGGAGATTAGCATCCGCAAGGGTGTGAACTTCGGGATACATCGTCGTCTCCGCGTGCCTCGGTTATCTCTTACCCGAACCCTTTACTTATGCACTTTACTTTGTGATAGCCATATTGTTTCTTGTCATATATCTTGCTATCACTTAGTTGTTTATCTTGCTTAGCATAAGTTGTTGGCGCACATAGGTGAGCCTAGTTGTTGTAGGTTTTGTGCTTGTCAAATTAACTGCTAGGTTTATTCCTCATTTGTTCGAGCCTAAACCGTAGTTTTTATTAAAGCGCCTATTCACCCCCCCCCTCTAGGCGACATCCACGATCTTTCAGCCTTAAATCCCCAATATAATAAGGGTTAGTGTCACTGTCATATTGCCCTTCAGATGAAGATGCATAACTGCCATCATAGCCATCTTGTTCTTCTTCCACAACTTCTTTTAACTTTGGATTTAGAACACTCCTGCTCTCTTGTGTTAAAACAGCAGGGCCTACAGCTGCAATAGAGAAGCTACTCTGACCTTCATAAGCTACACCTTGCTGATCAACAGCATACACAGGAGGATCAGCCAGATCATAAACCACAGGCTCAGAATAAACAATTGCATCTAATTTTTGCTTCTCTACAAAACCCTTTTGTGCTAAACTGACAGCTGGTGGACAAGCCCTAAATAGCAAATTAAGCACCAAACTCTCCTGATGCGGAGCATCCTACGGTCATCCCCATGGACCTACCATCGTCTCATCAAGAGCCAAGAGGACCTATGACACGAGCACGAGCTAGAGCTCTCGAGAACGAGGTGACTTCCTTCCTTAGTGATATCACCTATGATCCACTCGAGAAATGGCTACTACCTAAGTCCGATATGCTATGCATGATTAGGTGTCAAGAGGAGCCTCCCAAGGATGCACGTGAAGACGGACAAGCCGCCAAGTCCATGGATGAAGAGAACCAACGGAAACGGGCAAGTTCACCTTCCAGGCCCCGGACATCCGGCCATGACCCCGGACATCCGGCCCCTGGAGCATCCACAGCAGCAGTAGCCCAGGCGCCCAAGCCTACAGGGCCACAGCCCGGACATCCGGCCGAAGCCCGGAAATTTGGCCAAAAGCCCGGACATCCGGCGCCACGCTACAGAACATCCAGAAGTTTTGCCATCTAGCCCGGACATCCGGCCCCCAGCCCGGACATCCGGCCTCTCCTGAAGCCCCGGACATCCGGCCCGTCGCCCGGACATCCGGCCACCCCTGTCTGCGCACAGTAAGGGCCGAGGCCCGTGTACCCCTTCGACCCCCTAGACTATATATACTCCTTCTCCTCCATCTTTCTAGGGTTAGCATTGGTTTAGCTCATTTGTGAGATAGAGCATTGCTCATCCATTACGGATCTACTCCACGAGAGAGACCGCGGCCCCTCTACGGAGAAGATCCCCTTGGATTCAAGACCTCCTCACGGAGAAGACCCCCCTCAAGACCTCCTTTCGGAGAAGAACCGGTTACCTATGTATCGTCCCTTGTTGGATTTGGATCGTGTATCTCTTTGTGTTTCGAGGATCTAGCACATGTGTGATTGTTCTTGTTGGTTTGAGTGATTCTCTCGTGTCTTCCCCTCGTGTTTCCCCTTGTGTTCTTCGTGTTCTTAGTTGGGATCCGCTCCTTTCGTGAAAGATCGGCCATCTAGGGTTCCACCCTACATCATCTTGGTATCATGAGCCACGTTGATCACGATTTCGGAGCCCCCTCTCTTTGTTTTCTAGCTTGATTTTGTTGTTTTTCGTCCTAACCCGAAAATTGCCCCACAAAAATAGCCCCAATTTTTTTTTGTGATTTGTTGGTGTGATGAAGTTTTGTTGGATTTGATCCGCGGATTTCGTGTGTTGCAGGTAGATCTAGCTTTTCCCCATCTTTTCCCCAATTTCCATCCACAAAATCTTCCGAATTTTGCCCCGGATTTGACCTCTCCACGCGGTGTTCATCCACGGATCCCGAGCCCGGACATCCGGCCCGACCAGCCCGGACATCCGGCCCAGCCCGGACATCCGGCCATCAGCCCGGACATCCGGCCCCTGACAGCTTCAACTCCATCCTCCACTCCGTTTACCGCCTAACTTTCGTCCAATTTTGTTTCAGAGCCCACATACACTTCCGCATACCACCACCATTTCCGCATAGCACCACCATAGCCTTTCCCACTACCAACTCCGACAATTTTGACCCATTTTGTTTTGAGAATTTAAGTTGTGGTTTCCGTATCCTATTGTGTTTCGGCTATCTAGGTACGGTTCGGCAACAACATCACCACCGCTCATCTTCGCCAAGGACTACTACGAACGGCTACATTGGTATCACCTTCACCTTCATATCATCTTGGTATAGCGATATCATCATACTCTCTTGCATTTGCATTGATAAACCCATGGCCTTACTTTTGCGTAGCTTACCCATCGAGACTAGCCTTTGAGTATTGCCGACAACGTGACTTGTGCACATTAGTGTTCATACTTCACATAGCATACATACCATCATTGAGTTGCATATCTTGGTATCATCTCTTGTGTCACAAAATTTGTCTTCGCATACACAATTGCTATCTTGGTTCGTGAAGCATTGCATAAGAAAAGAGCTCAAACAACAAGGAGCCAAACAAGCTTTTAAGCAAAAGGGAACGATAAGCAAAGAGCTTATAAGCAAGAACCATAGCATCATACAACATTAAGATTGTCATACTCGATCATCTTGGATCAAAGCATAGAAACATCATACATATAGCATACTTGGGATAGAAGTCGTTGCATTTTTGCTTAGTAGGTTGTGCACAAGTTCGTATCCGCCTATTGTGCAATCGTGCTAGCGTCTCTCTAGTGTTGTGCAACAAGAGCATCTTGGTGGATTCCACATTTTGGCTCACCCTTGGTTGCCCAACCCCACTTATCTATTTGCGTGTGTGTTTCCGTGTACCATATCTTGCTATTGGTCTACTTGTTGCATTTGCAAATTTGTGAATCATTTCCAACATTATTGAGTCTCACTTACAATTGCATCAAATTTTGTGCCACCATCCTAACCAAGCTCCACCATAAGCTTTTACTTGTGTAGGTGTGAGAACCGACAAGAAACGGTACCAATGGTGCTATTCCCTTGATACACATTGGAGTGATCTTTGATCCATTTTCAACATCGGTCAAGGTACATTTGGTATTGGTTCTTCTCTTTCTCCCACTCACATATCTTTGTTTGAAATGATGGATAGGCCAAGTACTTCTACCAATCCACTCTTCTTGGAGCAAGACGACGACATGTCATCCTACGTCACCAAGACTCAACTATTTGGTGCACACCGAGCTTTGCATCAAGAACAACTTGCTTTGGGCGATCGCATCGACAACCTCGCCACCGATCTACGACAATCTGAGCAACGTACAAGAGACTACTTCGACACATCCATGAGTTCCCTCAAAGAAGATATCCGAACCATGATGGTCCACTCTTCTACAACTTCGTCCTCGTCAAGACGGAGCCGCTCAAGTCGACACTACGACGACACCATCTCCGGTTCAAGTACACCGACATCGAACACTCTTCGTCGTGCCGCGCATCAAGACCGTCAAGCTAACCGCAATCCTCTACACGACACCGACTCTCAAGAGCATCGACATCGTCACAACCAAGCTGCTTTCGCACAAGCACAAGAACGGCAACGCCAACGACAACAAGAACAAGAGGAGCGAGCGCGACAGCATCAAGATGCACAAGACGCCGAGGCGCAACGTCAAGAACGACAACTACGTGAAGCTCAAGCACTTGAGGCGCAACGTGCTCTTCAAGACTCAAGTTGTGCCGTAGCCAATCGAGGCCGACAAGCTCGACTACGTCAAGAAGCACTTCGCGACGAAGCTCAAGAAAGGATTTACGAAGCACGTGTGCATCGACAAGCTCCTCGACATGATCGACAAGTTCCTCGACAAGATCGACAAGTTCCTCGTCAAGATCGACAAACTCCTCCTCATGTGAGACAAGAACGTCAAGTCCATCGAGAGCAAGAAGACAATGGACTACCTCCTCGCCAAGAGCATCATGAGAAAGAAAACCCTCCTCACCAAGAGCAACATGAGGAAGACAACCCTCCTCGCCAAGAGCGACATGAGATTACCAATCCTCACCGACATGGGCGTCATCATCCCCGACCCCAACACAATGAAGAGCAACGATATGGCAAGCTAAAGTTCACCATGCCCAAGTTTACCGGAAGCAATGACCCCGAAGAGTACATATCATGGGCATTGAAGGTTGAAAAAATCTTCCGCTTGCACAACTACGAAGAAGAGAAGAAGATCGCAATGGCATCCCTCGAATTCCAAGGCAACGTCCTCATTTGGTGGGAACAAGTCATTGAGAAACATGCGGCAAGAGGTGAACCACCCATCACCACTTGGGCACAAATGAAGGATGTCATGAGAGCACGATTCGTGCCAAACTACTACAACCGCGACCTCTTCAAGAAACTCCAACAACTCAAGCAAGGAACCAAGAGCGTTGAAGAGTACTACAAGGAAATGGAGATTGCCATGATACGAGCCAATGTCAAAGAAGATGATGAGCAAACTATGGCACGTTTCTTGAATGGACTCAATCACCCTATCAAGAAGATTGCCGACTTCCAACCATACTCGAACCTCATCGAGCTAGTGCATCAAGCTACCAAAGCGGAACGGCAAGTACAAGACGACTTCAAGTATGCCAAGTTCTCATCCAAGTCCTACGGCCTCTCCAACAATCAAGCTTCGACGACTCCCACCACGAGCAATGGCGACAAGTCAAGTTACAAGAAAGCTTCGACAAACTCAAGTCGTCCTCCTACTACAAGCAACTTCAAGCCGAAAGCTTCATCATCATCTACTCCAACTGATGAGACCATCAAGACAAGTTCAATCAAATGTTTCACATGCAGAGGCCGAGGCCACAAGTCCTTCGAGTGCACAAACAAGCGCACCATGATCCTCAACAACGATGGCACCTACGACTCCATGAGTGAAGGAGAAATGGAAGCTCTTGAGCAAGTGGCCATGCACCGATAAGTGAACAATGAAGAAGAAGATGATCACATCTTTTGTGACGAAGACTCAAGTCCCGCTCTTGTTGTCTCCAAGGTCTTGACTCTTCAACATCAACAAGACGAGGATCAAAGATGCCATATCTTCCACACAAAGGCCGGCATCAATGGACGGACCGTTAAGGTCATCATCGATGGAGGGAGTTGCCATAACTTGGCAAGTGAAGAACTATGCTCCAAACTCCAATTGGTCAAGATGAAGCACCCGCACCCTTACAAGGTTCAATGGCTAAGCGACACCGGCACCATACAAGTCGAGCAGAGAGTACAAGTCTCTTTCAAAATCGGCGCCTATGAAGACACTTTGGAGTGTGATGTCCTTCCGATGACCGTGTGCCACCTCCTTCTTGGACGGCCATGGCAATTTGACCGAGGTGTCATTCACAATGGGCGTACAAATCACTATAGCTTCAAGATGAAAGGGAAAGAGTTTGTGCTACGTCCTATGTCTCCAAGCCAAGTGCTCGCCGACAAGCAAAACACCCATCGTGGAGAGAATAGTGAGAGAGTGAACCACCAAAAAGAGAGTGAGCGCCACAAGCCCAAATTGAGTGCCTCCACGATGAATGACAAGAAAAACTTAGTCCTATTTGCCACCAAACGTGAAATGAGAGAAGTGTGTGAGAACCCATCAAGTGTCCTACCCTATGTCCTATTGTGCAAGGATGAGGCACCAAAAACTAACAACTCTCACGATCTACCTTTGGTGTTATCTTCTTTATTGCAGGAATTCCAAGATGTTTTTGTTGGGGATCGTAGCAGAATTTTAAAATTTCCTACGCATCACCAAGATCCATCTATGGAGTATACTAGCAATAAGGGGAAAGGAGTGCATCTACATACCCTTGTAGATCGCGAGCGGAAGCGTTCTAATGAACGGGGTTGATGGAGTCGTACTCGCCGTGATCCAAATCACCGATGACCGAGTGCCGAACGGACGGCACCTCCGCGTTCAACACACGTACGGAGCAGCGACGTCTCCTCCTTCTTGATCCAGAAAGGGGGAAGGAGAGGTTGATGGAGATCCAGCAGCACGACGGCGTGGTGGTGGAAGTAGTGGGGATCTCGGTAGGGCTTCGCCAAGCTTCTGCGAGAGGGGAAGGTGTTGCAGGGGGAGAGGGAGGCGCCAGGGGCTGTGGTGCTGCTGCCCTCCCTCCCCCCCACTATATATAGGCCCCCTTGGGGGGGGAGCCGGCCCTGGAACCCATTTACAAGGGGGGTGGCGGCCAGGGGGGGGGGACTTCCCCCCCAAGTCAAGTGGGGCGCCCCCACCCCCAGGGTTTCCAACCCTAGGCGCAGGGGGAGGCCCATGGGGGGCGCCCCAGCCCACTAAGGGCTGGTTCCCTTCCCACTTCAGCCCATGGGGCCCTCCGGGATAGGTGGCCCCACCCGGTGGACCCCCGGGACCCTTCCGGTGGTCCCGGTACAATACTGATAACCCCCGAAACTTTCCCGGTGGCCGAAACTGGACTTCCTATATATAATTCTTCACCTCCGGACCATTCCGGAACTCCTCGTGACGTCCGGGATCTCATCCGGGACTCCGAAAAACTTTCGGGTTTCCGCATACTAATATCTCTACAACCCTAGCGTCACCGAACCTTAAGTGTGTAGACCCTACGGGTTCGGGAGACATGCAGACATGACCGAGACGCCTCTCCGGTCAATAACCAACAGCGGGATCTGGATACCCATGTTGGCTCCCACATGTTCCACGATGATCTCATCGGATGAACCACGATGTCGAGGATTCAATCAATCCCGTATACAATTCCCTTTGTCAATCGGTACGTTACTTGCCCGAGATTCGATCGTCGGTATCCCAATACCTTGTTCAATCTCGTTACCGGCAAGTCACTTTACTCGTACCGTAATGCATGATCCCGTGGCTAACTCCTTAGTCACATTGAGCTCATTATGATGATGCATTACCGAGTGGGCCCAGAAATACCTCTCCGTCATACGGAGTGTCAAATCCCAGTCTCGATCCGTGTCAACCCAACAGACACTTTCAGAGATACCCGTAGTGTACCTTTATAGTCACCCAGTTACGTTGTGACGTTGGGTACACCCAAAGCACTCCTACGGCATCCGGGAGTTACACGATCTCATGGTCTAAGGAAAAGATACTTGACATTGGAAAAGCTCTAGAAAACAAACTACACGATCTTTTATGCTATGCTTAGGATTGGGTCTTGTCCATCACATCATTCTCCTAATGATGTGATCCCGTTATCAATGACATCGAATGTCCATAGTCAGGAAACCATGACTATCTGTTGATCAACGAGCTAGTCAACTAGAGGCTTACTAGGGACACGTTGTGGTCTATATATTCACACATGTATTACGATTTCCGGATAACACAATTATAGCATGAACAATAGACAATTATCATGAACAAAGAAATACAATAATAACCATTTATTATTGCCTCTAGGGCATATTTCCAACAGTCTCCCACTTGCACTAGAGTCAATAATCTAGTTACATTGTGATGAATCGAACACCCATAGCGTTCTGGTGTTGATCATGTTTTGCTCTAGGGAGAGGTTTAGTCAACAGATCTGCTACATTCAGGTCCGTATGTACTTTACAAATATCTATGTCTCCATTTTGAACACTTTCACGAATGGAGTTGAAGCGACGCTTGATATGCCTGGTCTTCCTGTGAAACCTGGGCTCCTTGGCTAGGGCAATAGCTCCAGTGTTGTCACAGAAGAGAGTCATCGGGCCCGACGCATTGGGAATCACCCCTAGGTCAGTAATGAACTCCTTCATCCAGATTGCTTCTTGCGCTGCCTCTGAGGCTGCCATGTACTCCGCTTCACATGTAGATCCCGCCACGATGCCTTGCTTGCAACTGCATCAGCTTACTGCTCCTCCATTCAAAATATACACGTATCCGGTTTGTGACTTCGAGTCATCCAGATCTATGTCGAAGCTAGCGTCGACGTAACCCTTTACGACGAGCTCTTCGTCACCTCCATAAACGAGAAACATATCCTTAGTCCTCTTCAGGTACTTCAGGATATTCTTGACCGCTGTCCAGTGTTCCATGCCGGGATTACTTTGGTACCTTCCTACCAAACTTACGGCAAGGTTTACATCAGGTCTGGTACACAGCATGGCATACATAATAGACCCTATGGCCGAGGCATAGGGGATGACACTCATCTTTTCTCTATCTTCTGCCGTGGTCGGGCATTGAGCCGTGCTCAATTGCACACCTTGCAATACAGGCAAGAACCCCTTCTTGGACTGATCCATATTGAACTTCTTCAATATCTTGTCAAGGTACGTACTCTGTGAAAGACCAATGAGGTGTCTTGATCTATCTCTATAGATCTTGATGACTAATATATAAGCAGCTTCTCCAAGGTCCTTCATTGAAAAACACTTATTCAAGTAGGCCTTTATACTTTCCAAGAATTCTATATCATTTCCCATCAATAGTATGTCATCCACATATAATAAGAGAAATGCTACAGAGCTCCCACTCACTTTCTTGTAAACACAGGCTTCTCCATAAGTCTGTGTAAACCCAAACGCTTTGATCATCTCATCCAAACGAATGTTCCAACTCCAAGATGCTTGCACCAGTCCATAGATGGAGTGCTGGAGCTTGCATACCTTGTTAGCATTCTTAGGATCGACAAAACCTTCCGGCTGCATCATATACAATTCTTCCTTAAGAAAACCGTTAAGGAATGTCGTTTTGACGTCCATTTGCCATATCTCATAATCATAGAATGCGGCAATTGCTAACATGATTCGGACGGACTTCAGCTTCGCTACGGGTGAGAAAGTCTCATCGTAGTCAACCCCTTGAACTTGTCGATAACCCTTAGCGACAAGTCGAGCCTTATAGATGGTCACATTACCATCCGCGTCTGTCTTCTTCTTAAAGATCCATTTATTTTCTATGGCTCGCCGATCATCGGGCAAGTCAGTCAAAGTCCATACTTCGTTTTCATACATGGATCCTATCTCGGATTTCATGGCTTCTAGCCATTTGTCGGAATTCGGGCCCGCCATTGCTTCTTCATAGTTCGAAGGTTCACCGTTGTCTAACAACACGATTTCCAGGACAGGGTTGCCGTACCACTCTGGAGCGGAACGTGTCCTTGTGGACCTACGAAGTTCAGCAGTAACTTGATCTGAAGCTTCATGATCATCATCATTAACTTCCTCCCCAGTCGGTGTAGGCACCACAGGAACATCTTCCCACGCTGCGCTACTTTCCGGTTCGGAAGGGGTGACTATCACCTCATCAAGTTCCACTTTCCTCCCACTTAATTCTTTCGAGAGAAACTCTTTCTCCAGAAAGGACCCATTCTTGGCAACAAAGATCTTGCCTTCGGATCTGAGGTAGAAGGTATACCCAATAGTTTCCTTAGGGTATCCTATGAAGATGCATTTTTCTGACTTGGGTTCGAGTTTTTCAGGTTGAAGTTTCTTGACATAAGCATCGCATCCCCAAACTTTTAGAAACGACAACTTAGGTTTCTTCCCAAACCATAATTCATACGGTGTCGTCTCAACGGATTTCGACGGAGCCCTATTTAAAGTGAATGCGCCAGTCTCTAAAGCATAGCCCCAAAATGAGAGCGGTAGATCGGTAAGAGACATCATAGATCGCACCATATCCAATAGAGTGCGATTACGACGTTCGGACACACCATTTCGCTGAGGTGTTCCAGGCGGCGTGAGTTGTGAAACGATTCCATATTTCCTTAAGTGCGTACCAAATTCGTGACTTAAATATTCTCCACCACGATCTGATCGTAAGAACTTTATTTTCCTGTCACGTTGATTCTCAACCTCACTCTGAAATTCCTTGAACTTTTCAAAGGTTTCAGACTTGTGTTTCATTAGGTAGACATACCCATATCTACTTAAGTCATCAGTGAGAGTGAGAACATAACGATATCCTCCGCGAGCCTCAACACTCATTGGACCGCACACATCGGTATGTATGATTTCCAATAAATTGGTTGCTCGCTCCATTGTTCCGGAGAACGGAGTCATGGTCATCTTACCCATGAGGCATGGTTCGCACGTGTCAAATGATTCGTAATCAAGAGACTCCAAAAGTCCATCTGCATGGAGCTTCTTCATGCGCTTGACACCAATGTGACCAAGGCGGCAGTGCCACAAGTATGTGGGACTATCGTTATCAACTTTACATCTTTTGGTATTCACACTATGAATATGTGTAACATCACGTTCAAGATTTATCAAGAATAAACCATTGACCAGCGGGGCATGACCATAAAACATATCTCTCATATAATAGAACAACCATTATTCTCGGATTTAAATGAGTAGCCATCTCGAATTAAACGAGATCCAGATACAATGTTCATGCTCAAAGCTGGCACTAAATAACAATTATTGAGGTTTAAAACTAATACCGTAGGTAAATGCAGAGGTAGCGTGCCGACGGCGATCACATCGACCTTGGAACCATTCCCGACGCGCATCGTCACCTCGTCCCTTCCCAGTCTCCGCTTATTCCGCAGTTCCTGTTTTGAGTTACAAATATGAGCAACCGCACCGGTATCAAATACCCAGGAGCTACTACGAGTACTGGTAAGGTACACATCAATTACATGTATATCACATATACCTTTGGTGTTGCCGGCCTTCTTCTTGTCCGCTAAGTATTTGGGGCAGTTCCACTTCCAGTGACCACTTCCCTTGCAATAAAAGCACTCAGTCCTGGGTTTGGGTCCATTCTTTGACTTCTTCCCAGTAACTGGCTTACCGGGCGCGGCAACTCCCTTGCCGTCCTTCTTGAAGTTCTTCTTACCCTTGCCCTTCTTGAACTTAGTGGTTTTATTCACCATCAACACTTGATGTTCTTTTCTGATCTCCCCTTCCACTGATTTCAGCATTGAATATACCTCGGGAATGGTCTTTTCCATCCCCTGCATATTGTAGTTCATCACAAAGCTCTTGTAGCTTGGTGGAAGCGACTGGAGGATTCTGTCAATGACCGCGTCATCCGGGAGATTAACTCCCAGCTGAGACAAGCGGTTGTGTAACCCAGACATTCTGAGTATGTGCTCACTAACAGAACTATTTTCCTCCATTTTACAGCTGAAGAACTTGTCGGGGACTTCATATCTCTCGACCCGGGCATGAGCTTGGAAAACCATTTTCAGCTCTTCGAACATCTCATATGCTCCATGTTTCTCAAAACTCTTTTGGAGACCCGGTTCTAAGCTGTAAAGCATGCCGCACTGAACGAGGGAGTAATCATCAGCACGTGATTGCCAAGCGTTCATAACGTCTTGGTTCTCTGGGATTGGTGCTTCACCTAGCAGTGCTTCTAGGACATAATCTTTCTTGGCAGCTATGAGGATGATCCTCAGGTTCCGGACCCAGTCCGTATAGTTGCTGCCATCATCTTTCAGCTTGGTTTTCTCTAGCACGCGTTGAAGTTGAGGACAACGTGGGCCATTTGATCTACAAGACATATTGTAAAGATTTTAGACTAAGTTCATGATAGTTAAGTTCATCTAATCAAATTACTCAATGAACTCCCACTCAGATAGACATCCCTCTAGTCAGCTAAGTGAAACATGATCCGAGTTAACTAGGCCGTGTCCGATCATCACGTGAGACGGACTAGTCAAGATCGGTGAACATCTCCATGTTGATCGTATCTTCTATACGACTCATGCTCGACCTTTCGGTCTTCCGTGTTCCGAGGCCATGTCTGTACATGCTAGGCTCGTCAAGTCAACCTAAGTGTATTGCGTGTGTTCCGAGGCCATGTCTGTACATGCTAGGCCCGTCAACACCCGTTGTATGCGAACGTTAGAATCTATCACACCCGATCATCACGTGGTGCTTCGAAACAACGAACCTTCGCAACGGTGCACAGTTAGGGGGAACACTTTCTTGAAATTATTATAAGGGATCATCTTACTTACTACCGTCGTTCTAAGCAAATAAGATGCAAAACGTGATAAACATCACATGCAATCAAATAGTGACATGATATGGCCAATATCATTCTGCTCCTTTGATCTCCATCTTCGGGGCGTCATGATCATCTTCGTCACCGGCATGACACCATGATCTCCATCATCATGATCTCCATCTTCGTGTCTTCATGAAGTTGTCTCGCCAACGATTACTTCTACTTCTATGGCTAACGCGTTTAGCAATAAAGTAAAGTAATTTACATGGCGTTATTCAATGACACGCAGGTCATACAAAAAAATAAAGACAACTCCTATGGCTCCTGCCGGTTGTCATACTCATCGACATGCAAGTCGTGATTCCTATTACAAGAATATGATCAATCTCATACATCACATATATCATTCATCACATCTTCTGGCCATATCACATCACAAGGCACATGCTGCAAAAACAAGTTAGACGTCCTCTAATTGTTGTTGCAAGTTTTTACGTGGCTTGTATAGGTTTCTAGCAAGAACGTTTCTTACCTACGTAAAACCACAACGTGATATGCCAATTTCTATTTACCCTTCATAAGGACCCTTTTCATCGAATCCGTTCCGACTAAAGTGGGAGAGACAGACACCCGCTAGCCACCTTATGCAACTAGTGCATGTCAGTCGGTGGAACCTGTCTCACGTAAGCGTACGTGTAAGGTCGGTCCGGGCCGCTTCATCCCACAATACCGCCGAAACAAGATAAGACTAGTAGCGGCAAGAAGAATTGGCAACATCTACGCCCACAACTGCTTTGTGTTCTACTCGTGCATAGTAACTACGCATAGGCCTGGCTCATGATGCCACTGTTGGGGATCGTAGCAGAATTTTAAAATTTCCTACGCATCACCAAGATCCATCTATGGAGTATACTAGCAACGAGGGGAAAGGAGTGCATCTATATACCCTTGTAGATCGCGAGCAGAAGCGTTCTAATGAACGGGGTTGATGGAGTCGTACTCGTCGTGATCCAAATCACCGATGACCGAGTGTCGAACAGACGGCACCGCCGCGTTCAACACACGTACGGAGCAGCGACGTCTCCTCCTTCTTGATCCAGCAAGGGGGAAGGAGAGGTTGATGGAGATCCAGCAGCACGACGGCGTGGTGGTGGAAGTAGCGGGGATCTCGGCAGGGCTTCGCCAAGCTTCTGCGAGAGGGAGAGGTGTTGCAGGGGGAGAGGGAGGCGCCAGGGGCTGTGGTGCTGCTGCCCTCCCTCCCACCCCCCACTATATATAGGCCCCCTTGGGGGGGGGCCCTGGAACCCATCTACAAGGGGGGGCGGCGGCCAGGGGGGAAACTCCCCCCCCCCCAAGTCAAGTGGGGCGCCCCCACCCCCAGGGTTTCCAACCCTAGGCGCAGGGGGAGGCCCATGGGGGTGCCCAGCCCACTAAGGGCTGGTTCCCTTCCCACTTCAGCCCATGGGGCCCTCCGGGATAGGTGGCCCCACCCGGTGGACCCCCGGGACCCTTCCGGTGGTCCCGGTACAATACTGATAACCCCCGAAACTTTCCCGGTGGCCGAAACTGGACTTCCTATATATAATTCTTCACCTCCGGACCATTCCGGAACTCCTCGTGACGTCCGGGATCTCATCCGGGACTCCGAACAACTTTTGGGTTTCCACATACTAATATCTCTACAACCTCAGCATCACCGGACCTTAAGTGTGTAGACCCTACGGGTTCGGGAGACATGCAGACATGACCGAGACGCCTCTCCGGTCAATAACCAACAACGGGATCTGGATACCCATGTTGGCTCCCACATGTTCCACGATGATCTCATCGGATGAACCACGATGTCGAGGATTCAATCAATCCCGTATACAATTCCCTTTGTCAATCGGTACATTACTTGCCCGAGATTCGATCGTCGGTATCCCAATACCTTGTTCAATCTCGTTACCGGCAAGTCACTTTACTCGTACCGTAATGCATGATCCCGTGGCTAACTCCTTAGTCACATTGAGCTCATTATGATGATGCATTACCGAGTGGGCCCAGAGATACCTCTCCGCCATACGGAGTGACAAATCCCAGTCTCGATCCATGTCAACCCAACAGACACTTTCAGAGATACCCGTAGTGTACCTTTATAGTCAACCAGTTACGTTGTGACGTTGGGTACACCCAAAGCACTCCTACGGCATCCGGGAGTTACACGATCTCATGGTCTAAGGAAAAGATACTTGACATTGGAAAAGCTCTAGCAAACAAACTACACGATCTTTTATGCTATGCTTAGGATTGGGTCTTGTCCATCACATCATTCTCCTAATGATGTGATCCCGTTATCAATGACATCCAATGTCCATAGTCAGGAAACCATGACTATCTGTTGATCAACGAGCTAGTCAACTAGAGGCTTACTAGGGACACGTTGTGGTCTATATATTCACACATGTATTACGATTTCCGGATAATACAATTATAGCATGAATAATAGACAATTATCATGAACAAAGAAATACAATAATAACCATTTATTATTGCCTCTAGGGCATATTTCCAACAGTTTTCCCCGATGAGCTACCTCCGGGCTACCTCCACTACAAGGCATTGAGCACCGAATTGATCTCATCCCCAGAGCACCGCTTCCAAACAAAGCGCCCTACCGCGTCAACCCCGAAGAAACCAAAGAAATTCAAAGGCAAGTAAAGCATCTCATAGACCATGGACATGTGCGTGAAAGTTTGAGTCCTTGTGCCGTACCGGTCATTCTTATGCCAAAACGAGACGGTAGCTTTTGCATGTGTTCCGATTGTAGACATATCAATGCTATCACCGTTCGTTATAGGTATCCCATTCCACGCCTTGATGATATGCTTGATGAACTTTGCGGTGCCACTATCTTTTCCAAAATTGATCTTAAAAGTGGTTACTATCAAATCCGCATACAAGAGGGTGATGAATGGAAAACCGCTTTCAAAACAAAGTTTGGTCTATATGAGTGGTTAGTCATGCCTATGGGTTTATCGGAAGCACCCGGTACTTTCATGCGTCTTATGCATTACGTGTTTCGCCCTTACATTGGTGAATTTGTTGTTGCCTACTTTGATGATATCCTTGTGTTTAGCAAATCTCTCAAAGAGCATGTCACCCACCTTCGCACCGTGCTACAAACTCTTTGAAAAGAGCAACTTTATGCTAATATGGAAAAATGCCTATTTGGTGTTGATAAGCTTGTTTTCTTGGGTTTCGTAGTATCTTCTAAGGGTGTTCATGTTGATGAATCTAAGATCAATGCTATTAAAACTTGGCCCCAACCAACCAATTTGCAACAAGTGCGTAGTTTTCTTGGTTTAGCCGGTTTCTATCGCAGATTTGTGAAGGATTTTAGCACCATTGCTTCACCTTTGCATGCTTTGAGTAAGAAAAATGCACCGTTTGTTTGGGGAACATCTCAAGATATCGCTTTCAATGAGCTTAAGAATTTGCTTACTCATGCTCCCGTGCTTGCATTACCCAACTTTGACAAACCTTTCGAAATTCATTGCGATGCTAGTGGTAATGGCATAGGAGGTGTGTTAACGCAAGAGAAGCGCCCAATTGGTTATTTTAGGGAGAAACTCTCCGGAGCGCAACTCAATTACCCTATCTATGACAAAGAGCTATATGCTTTGGTGCGAGTTTTGCATGAATGGGAACATTACCTACGCCCTCATGAGTTCATCATCCATACCGACCATGAAACGCTTAAATACCTTAAGGGTCAAACTAAGTTGAACAAGCGTCATGCTAAATGGAGTGAGTTCATTGAGTCGTTTCCTTATGTCATCAAGTATATTAAAGGTAAGGAAAATGTTGTGGCGGATGCACTTTCCTGTATATGCATGCTTGTTAATCAACTTGAGTTAAATGTCATTGGCTTTGAGCATATAAAAGACTTGTATGAGCATGATCCTACATTTTCTATTCCTTATGCCAAGTGTTTGACGCATACTTCTTGGGATCGATACTGTTGGAAATATGCCCTAGAGGCAATAATAAATGGTTATTATTATATTTATTTGTTCATGATAATAGTCTATTATTCATGCTATAATTGTATTGTCCGGAAATCGTAATACATGTGTGAATACATAGACCACAACGTGTCCCTAGTAAGCCTCTAGTTGACTAGCTCGTTGATCAACAGATAGTCATGGTTTCCTGACTATGGACATTGGATGTCATTGATAATGGGATCACATCATTAGGAGAATGATGTGATGGACAGGACCCAATCCTAAGCATAGCATAAAAGATCGTGTAGTTTCGGTTGCTAGAGCTTTTCCAATGTCAAGTATCTTTTCCTTAGACCATGAGATCGTGCAACTCCCGGATACCGTAGGAGTGCTTTGGGTGTGCCAAACGTCACAACGTAACTGGGTGACTATAAAGGTGCACTACGGGTATCTCCGAAAGTGTCTGTTGGGTTGGCACGGATCGAGACTGGGATTTGTCACTCCGTGTGACGGAGAGGTATCTCTGGGCCCACTCGGTAATGCATCATCATAATGAGCTCTATGTGACTAAGGCGTTAGTCACGGGATCATGCATTGCGGTACGAGTAAAGAGACTTGCCGGTAACGAGATTGAACAAGGTATTGGGATACCGACGATCGAATCTCGGGCAAGTAACATACCGATTGACAAAGGGAATTGCATACGGGATTGATTGAATCCTCGACACCGTGGTTCATCCAATGAGATCATCGTGGAGCATGTGGGAGCCAACATGGGTATCCAGATCCTACTGTTGGTTATTGACCGGAGAGGCGTCTCGGTCATGTCTGCATGTCTCCCAAACCCGTATGGTCTACACACTTAAGGTTCCGTGACGCTAGGGTTGTAGAGATATATGTATGCGGAAACCCGAAAGTTGTTTGGAGTCCCGGATGAGATCCCGGACGTCACGAGAGGTTCCGGAATGGTCCGTAGGTGAAGAATTATATATAGGAAGTCAAGTTTCGGCCACCGGGAAAGTTTCGGGGGTTACCGGTATTGTACCGGGACCACCGGAAGGGTCCCGGGGGTCCACCGGGTGGGGCCACCTATCCTGGAGGGCCCCGTGGGCTGAAAGTGGAAGGGAACCAGCCCTTAGTGGGCTGGGGCGCCCCCCTTGGGCCTCCGCCCATGCGCCTAGGGTTGGGAACCCTAGGGGGGAGCTTCCCCCTTGCCTTGGGGGGCAAGGCACCCCTTCCCCCCCTTTTGGCCGCCGCCCCCCCACTTGGAGATCCCATCTCCCAGGGCCGGCGCCCCCCCAGGGGCCTATATAAAGGGGGGGAGGGAGGGCAGCGACCTACAGCCTTGGGCGCCTCCCTCCTCCCCTGCAACACCTCTCTCTCTGTCGCAGAAGCTCGGCGAAGCCTTGCCGGAGACCCGCTACATCCACCACCACGCCGTCGTGCTGCTGGATCTCCATCAACCTCTCCTTCCCCCTTGCTGGATCAAGAAGGAGGAGACGTCGCTGCACCGTACGTGTGTTGAACGCGGAGGTGCCGTCCGTTCGGCACTCGGTCATCGGTGATTTGGATCACGGCGAGTACGACTCCGTCATCCACGTTCATTGGAACGCTTCTGCTCGCGATCTACAAGGGTATGTAGATGCACTCCCTTCCCCTCGTTGCTAGTAGACTCCATAGATGCATCTTGGTGAGCGTAGGAAAATTTTAAATTATGCTACGATTCCCAACAGTGGCATCATGAGCCAGGCCTATGCGTAGTTACTATGCACGAGTAGAACACAAAGCAGTTGTGGGCGTTGAGTTTGCCAATTCTTCTTACCGCTACTAGTCTTTTCTTGTTTCGGCGGTATTGTAGGATGAAGCGGCCCGGACCGACCTTACACGTACACTTACGTGAGACAGGTTCCACCGATTGACATGCACAAGTTGCATAAGGTGGCTACCGGGTGTCTGTCTCTCCTACTTTAGTCGGAACGGATTCGATGAAAAGGGTCCTTATGAAGGGTAAATAGAAATTGGCAAATCACGTTGTGGATATACGTAGGTAAGAAAACATTCTTGCTAGAAACCTACAAACCACGTAAAACTTGCAACAACAATTAGATGACGTCTAACTTGTTTTTGCAGCAAGTGCTATGTGATGTGATATGGCCAGAAGATGTGATGAATGATATATGTGATGTATGAGATTGATCATATTCTTGTAATAGGAATCACGACTTGCATGTCGATGAGTATGACAACCGGCAGGAGCCATAGGAGTTGTCTTTATTATTTTGCATGACCTGCGTGTCATTGAATAACGCCATGTAAATTACTTTACTTTGTTGCTAAACGCGTTAGCCATTTAAGTAGAAGTAACCGTTGGCGTGACAACTTCATGAAGACACAATGATGGAGATCATGATGATGGAGATCATGGTGTCATGCCGGTGACGAAGATGATCATGGTGCCCCGAAGATGGAGATCAAAGGAGCATGATGATATTGGCCATATCATGTCACTATTTGATTGCATGTGATGTTTATCATGTTTTTGCATCTTACTTGCTTAGAACGACGGTAGCAAGTAGGATGATCCCTTATAATAATTTCAAGAAAGTGTTCACCCTAACTGTGCACCGTTGCGAAGGTTCGTTGTTTCGAAGCACCACGTGATGATCGGGTGTGATAGATTCTAACGTTCGAATACAACGGGTGTTGACGAGCCTAGCATGTACAGACATGGTCTCGGAACACACGCAATACACTTAGGTTGACTTGACGAGCCTAGCATGTACAGACATGGCCTCGGAACACGGAGGACCGAAAGTTCGAGCATGAGTCGTATAGAAGATACGATCAACATGGAGATGTTCACCGATCTTGACTAGTCCGTCTCACGTGATGATCGGACACGGACTAGTTAAACTCGGATCATGTTTCACTTAGATGACGAGAGGGATGTCTATCTGAGTGGGAGTTCATTAAATAATTTGATTAGATGAACTTAATTATCATGAACTTAGTCTAAAATCTTTACACTATGTATTGTAGATCAAAATGGCCAACGTTGTCCTCAATTTCAACGCGTTCCTAGAGAAAACCAAGCTGAAAGATGATGGCAGCAACTATACGGACTGGGTCCGGAACCTGAGGCTCATCCTCATAGTAGCCAAGAAAGATTCTGTCTTAGAAGCACCGCTAGGTGATGCACCAATCCCTGAGAACCAAGACGTTATGAACGCTTGGCAATCACGTGCTGATGATTACTCCCTCGTTCAGTGCGGCATGCTTTAGAGCCTAGAACCGGGTCTCCAAAAGCGTTTGGAGAAACATGGAGCATACGAGATGTTCGAGGAGCTGAAACTAGTTTTCCAAGCTCATGCCCGGGTCGAGAGATATGATGTCTCCGACAAGTTCTTCAGCTGTAAAATGGAGGAGAACAGTTCTGTTAGTGACACATACTCAGAATGTCTGGGTTGCACAACCGCTTGTCTCAGCTGGGAGTTAATCTCCCGGATGACGCGGTCATTGACAGAATCCTCCAGTCGCTTCCACCAAGCTACAAGAGCTTTGTGATGAACTACAATATGCAGGGGATGGAAAAGACCATTCCCGAGGTATATTCAATGCTGAAATCAGTGGAAGGGGAGATCAGAAAAGAACATCAAGTGTTGATGGTGAATAAAACCACTAAGTTCAAGAAGGGCAAGGGTAAGAAGAACTTCAAGAAGGACGGCAAGGGAGTTTCCGCGCCCGGTAAGCCAGTTACTGGGAAGAAGTCAAAGAATGGACCCAAACCCGGGACTGGGTGCTTTTATTGCAAGGGAAGTGGTCACTGGAAGCAGAACTGCCCCAAATACTTAGCGGACAAGAAAAAGGCCGGCAACACCAAAGGTATATGTGATATACATGTAATTGATGTGTACCTTACCAGTACTCGTAGTAGCTCCTGGGTATTTGATACCGGTGCGGTTGGTCATATTTGTAACTCAAAACAGGAACTACGGAATAAACGGAGACTGGCGAAGGACGACGTGACGATGCGCGTCGGGAATGGTTCCAAGGTCGATGTGATCGCCGTCGGCACGCTACCTCTGCATCTACCCACGGGATTAGTTTTAAACCTCAATAATTGTTATTTAGTGCCAGCCTTGAGCATGAACATTGTATCTGGATCTCGTTTAATTCGAGATGGCTACTCATTTAAATCCGAGAATAATGGTTGTTCTATTTATATGAGAGATATGTTTTATGGTCATGCCCCGCTGGTCAATGGTTTATTTTTGATGAATCTCGAACGTGATGTTACACATGTTCATAGTGTGAATACCAAAAGATGTAAAGTTGATAACGATAGTCCCACATACTTGTGGCACTGCCGCCTTGGTCACATTGGTGTAAAGCGCATGAAGAAGCTCCATGCAGATGGACTTTTGGAGTCTCTTGATTACGAATCATTTGACACGTGCGAACCATGCCTCATGGGTAAGATGACCAAGACTCCGTTCTCCGGAACAATGGAGCGAGCAACCAACTTATTGGAAATCATACATACCGATGTGTGCGGTCCAATGAGTGTTGAGGCTCGCGGAGGATATCGTTATGTTCTCACTCTCACTGATGATTTAAGTAGATATGGGTATGTCTACCTAATGAAACACAAGTCTGAAACCTTTGAAAAGTTCAAGGAATTTCAGAGTGAAGTTGAGAATCAACGTGACAGGAAAATGAAATTCTTACGATCAGATCGTGGTGGAGAATATTTAAGTCACGAATTTGGTACACACTTAAGGAAATGTGGAATAGTTTCACAACTCACGCCGCCTGGAACACCTCAGAGAAATGGTGTGTCCGAACGTCGTAATCGCACTCTATTGGATATGGTGCGATCTATGATGTCTCTTACCGATTTACCGCTCTCATTTTGGGGCTATGCTTTAGAGACTGCCGCATTCACTTTAAATAGGGCTCTGTCGAAATCCGTTGAGACGACACTGTATGAATTATGGTTTGGGAAGAAACCTAAGCTGTCGTTTCTAAAAGTTTGGGGATGCGATGCTTATGTCAAGAAACTTCAACCTGAAAAGCTCGAACCCAAATCGGAAAAATGCGTCTTCATAGGATACCCTAAAGAAACTATTGGGTACACCTTCTACCTCAGATCCGAAGGCAAGATCTTCGTTGCCAAGAACGGGTCCTTTCTGGAGAAGGAGTTTCTCTCGAAAGAATTGAGTGGGAGGAAAGTGGAACTTGATGAGGTGATAGTCATCCCTTCCGAACCGGAAAGTAGCGCAGCGCGGGAAAATGTTCCTGTGGTGCCTACACCGACTGGGGAGGAAGTTAATGATGATGATCATGAAGCTTCGGATCAAGTCACTGAACTTCGTAGGTCCACAAGGACATGTTCCGCACCAGAGTGGTACGGCAACCCTGTCCTGGAAATCATGTTGTTAGACAACGGTGAACCTTCGAACTATGAAGAAGCGATGGCGGGCCTGGATTCCGACAAATGGCTAGAAGCCATGAAATCCGAGATAGAATCCATGTATGAAAACAAAGTATGGACTTTGACTGACTTGCCCGATGATCGGCGAGCCATAGAAAACAAATGGATCTTTAAGAAGAAGACGGACGCAGATGGTAATGTGACCATCTACAAAGCTCGACTTGTCGCTGAGGGTTATCGACAAGTTCAAGGGGTTGACTACGATGAGACTTTCTCACCCGTAGCGAAGCTGAAGTCCGTCCGAATCATGTTAGCAATTGCCGCATACTATGATTATGAGATATGGCAGATGGACGTCAAAACGGCATTCCTTAACGGCTTCCTTAAGGAAGAGTTGTATATGATGCAGCTGGAAGGTTTTGTCGATCCTAAGAATGCTAACAAAGTATGCAAGCTCCAGCGCTCAATCTATGGGCTGGTGCAAGCATCTCGGAGTTGGAACAATCGCTTTGATGAGATGATCAAAGCGTTTGGGTTTACACAGACTTATGGAGAAGCCTGTGTTTACAAGAAAGTGAGTGGGAGCTCTGTAGCATTTCTCTTATTATATGTGGATGACATATTATTGATGGGAAATGATATAGAATTCTTAGAAAGTATAAAGGCCTATTTGAATAAGTGTTTTTCAATGAAGGACCTTGGAGAAGCTGCTTATATATTAGGCATCAAGATCTATAGAGATAGATCAAGACGCCTCATTGGTCTTTCACAGAGTACATACCTTGACAAGATATTGAAGAAGTTCAGTATGGATCAGTCCAAGATGGGGTTCTTGCCTGTATTGCAAGGTGTGCAATTGAGCACGGCTCAATGTCCGACCACGGCAGAAGATATAGAAAAGATGAGTGTCATCCCCTATGCCTCGACCATAGGGTCTATTATGTATGCCATGCTGTGTACCAGACCTGATGTAAACCTTGCCGTAAGTTTGGTAGGAAGGTACCAAAGTAATCCAGGCATGGAACACTGGACAGCGGTCAAGAATATCCTGAAGTACCTGAAGAGGACTATGGATATGTTTCTCGTTTATGGAGGTGACGAAGAGCTCGTCGTAAAGGGTTACGTCGACGCTAGCTTCGACACAGATCTGGATGACTCGAAGTCACAAACCGGATACGTGTATATTTTGAATGGAGGAGCAGTAAGCTGGTGCAGTTGCAAGCAAAGCGTCGTGGCGGGATCTACATGTGAAGCGGAGTACATGGCAGCCTCGGAGGCGGCACAGGAAGCAGTCTGGATGAAGGAGTTCATTACCGACCTAGGGGTGATTCCCAATGCGTCGGGCCCGATGACTCTCTTCTGTGACAACACTGGAGCTATTGCCCTTGCGAAGGAGCCCAGGTTTCACAGGAAGACCAGGCATATCAAGCGTCGCTTCAACTCCATTCGTGAAAGTGTTCAAAATGGAGACATAGATATTTGTAAAGTACATACAGACCTGAATGTAGCAGATCCGTTGACTAAACCTCTCCCTAGGGAAAAACATGATCAACACCAGGACGCAATGGGTGTTCGATTCATCACAATGTAACTAGATTATTGACTCTAGTGCAAGTGGGAGACTGTTGGAAATATGCCCTAGAGGCAATAATAAATGGTTATTATTATATTTCTTTGTTCATGATAATAGTCTATTATTCATGCTATAATTGTATTGTCCGGAAATCGTAATACATGTGTGAATACATAGACCACAACGTGTCCCTAGTAAGCCTCTAGTTGACTAGCTCGTTGATCAACAGATAGTCATGGTTTCCTGACTATGGACATTGGATGTCATTGATAACGGGATCACATCATTAGGAGAATGATGTGATGGACAGGACCCAATCCTAAGCATAGCATAAAAGATCGTGTAGTTTCGTTTGCTAGAGCTTTTCCAATGTCAAGTATCTTTTCCTTAGACCATGAGATCGTGCAACTCCCGGATACCGTAGGAGTGCTTTGGGTGTGCCAAACGTCACAACGTAACTGGGTGACTATAAAGGTGCACTACGGGTATCTCCAAAAGTGTCTGTTGGGTTGGCACGGATCGAGACTGGGATTTGTCACTCCGTGTGACGGAGAGGTATCTCTGGGCCCACTCGGTAATGCATCATCATAATGAGCTCTATGTGACTAAGGTGTTAGTCACGGGATCATGCATTGCGGTACGAGTAAAGAGACTTGCCGGTAACGAGATTGAACAAGGTATTGGGATACCGACGATCGAATCTCGGGCAAGTAACATACCGATTGACAAAGGGAATTGCATACGGGATTGATTGAATCCTCGACACCGTGGTTCATCCGATGAGATCATCGTGGAGCATGTGGGAGCCAACATGGGTATCCAGATCCCGCTGTTGGTTATTGACCGGAGAGGCGTCTCGGTCATGTCTGCATGTCTCCCAAACCTGTAGGGTCTACACACTTAAGGTTCGGTGACGCTAGGGTTGTAGAGATATATGTATGCGGAAACCCGAAAGTTGTTCGGAGTCCCGGATGAGATCCCGGACGTCACGAGTGGTTCCGGAATGGTCCGGAGGTGAAGAATTATATATAGGAAGTCAAGTTTCGGCCACCGGGAAAGTTTCGGGGGTTACCGGTATTGTACCGGGACCACCGGAAGGGTCCCGGGGGTCCACCGGGTGGGGCCACCTATCCTGGAGGGCCCCGTGGGCTGAAAGTGGAAGGGAACCAGCCCTTAGTGGGCTGGGGCGCCCCCCTTGGGCCTCCCCCCATGCGCCTAGGGTTGGGAACCCTAGGGGGGGAGCTTCCCCCTTGCCTTGGGGGGCAAGGCACCCCTTCCCCCCCTTTTGGCCGCCGCCCCCCCTTGGAGATCCCATCTCCCAGGGCCGGCGCCCCCCCAGGGGCCTATATAAAGGGGGGGAGGGAGGGCAGCGACCTACAGCCTTGGGCGCCTCCCTCCTCCCCTGCAACACCTCTCTCTCTCGCAGAAGCTCGGCGAAGCCCTGCCGGAGACCCGCTACATCCACCACCACGCCGTCGTGCTGCTGGATCTCCATCAACCTCTCCTTCCCCCTTGCTGGATCAAGAAGGAGGAGACGTCGCTGCATCGTACGTGTGTTGAACGCGGAGGTGCCGTCCGTTCGGCACTCGGTCGTCGGTGATTTGGATCACGGCGAGTACGACTCTGTCATCCACGTTCATTGGAACGCTTCCGCTCGCGATCTACAAGGGTATGTAGATGCACTCCCTTCCCCTCGTTGCTAGTAGACTCCATAGATGCATCTTGGTGAGCGTAGAAAAATTTTAAATTATGCTACGATTCCCAACAGATACTATATCAAAGATGGATATCTTATGAGAGCTAACAAACTTTGCATCCCCGAGTCCTCTCTTCGCTTGTTGCTTTTGCAGGAATCTCATGGAGGCGGACTCATGGGACACTTTGGACGCAACAAGACTTTTGCTACGCTCTCCAAGAACTACTTTTGGCCCAAGATGTTCCGCGACGTCAATCGCTTCACCAACCGATGCTCTACATGTCGCAAAACTAAGTCCAAAGCTCAATCTCATGGCCTCTATATGCCACTTCCAATTCCATATCACCCATGGGAAGACATTAGCATGGACTTTGTGCTTGGTTTGCCTAGAACTCGACATGGCAAGGATTCCGTTTTTGTTATTGTGGACCGATTCTCCAAAATGGCACATTTCATTCCTTGCAACAAGATAGACGATGCTTCACATGTTGCAAATTTGTTTTGTAGGGAAATCTTGCGCCTTCATGGAGTGCCAAAGACGATTGTCTCAGACCGCGACGTCAAGTTCTTGAGTTACTTTTGGAAGACATTGTGCGCCAAGCTCGGAATCAAGCTTTTGTTCTCTTCGGCATACCATCCACAAACCGACGGCCAAACGGAGGTGACCAACCGCACGCTCTCCACTCTACTACGCGTGTTGATAAAGAAGAACATAAAGGAGTGAGAGGAGTGCCTACCCATCGCCGAGTACGCCTACAATCGTGCAAGACATTCGACTACCGGCAAGTCCCCCTTCGAGGTCGTCTATGGCTTCAACCCATTGTCTCCATTGGACATTCTACCTCTACAGCTACAAGAGCGCACAAACATGGACGCGAGTGCCCGAGTCAACTTCCTCAAGAAGATGCACGAAGATACAAGAAACACCATCGAGTGCCAAGTACAACGACTCGCGACCAAGCTCAACGTCAACAAGCAACCCATGATGTTCAATGTTGGAGATCTTGTGTGGCTACACCTTCGCAAGGATCGCTTCCCCAAGGAACGCAAGTCCAAGCTACTACCCCGAGCGGATGGACCCTTCAAGGTGCTTGCACGCTACAACAACAACGCATACAAGATCGACATCCCACGCGACAAGTACTCCGTGAGCGACATCTTCAACATCAAAGATCTATCCCCGTACCATGGTGATGACGATTTCGATCCGAGGTCGGATCTTTCCCAAGGGAGGGGAGATGATGCGGAGCATCCTACGGTCATCCCCATGGACCTACCATCGTCTCATCAAGAGCCAAGAGGACCTATGACACGAGCACGAGCTAGAGCTCTCGAGAACGAGGTGACTTCCTTCCTTAGTGATATCACATATGATCCACTCGAGACATGGCTACTACCTAAGTCCGATATGCTATGCATGATTAGGTGTCAAGAGGAGCCTCCCGAGGATGCACGTGAAGACGGACAAGCCGCCAAGTCCATGGATGAAGAGAACCAACGGAAACGGGCAAGTTCACCTTCCAGGCCCCGGACATCCGGCCCCTGGAGCATCCACAGCAGCAGCAGCCCAGGCGCCCAAGCCTACAGGGCCCGGACATCCGGCGTCCATCCCGGACATCCGGCCGAAGCCCGGAAATCCGGCCAAAAGCCCGGACATCCGGCCCCACTCTACAGAACATCCAGAAGTTTTGCCCTCCAGCCCGGACATCCGGCCTCTCCTGAAGCCCCGGACATCCGGCCTCTCCTGAAGCCCCGGACATCCGGCCACCCCTATCTGCGCACAGTAAGGGCCGAGGCCCGCGTACCCATTCGACCCCCTAGACTATATATACTCCTTCTCCTCCATCTTTCTAGGGTTAGCATTGGTTTAGCTCATTTGTGAGATAGAGCATTGCTCATCCATTACGGATCTACTCCACGAGAGAGACTGCGGCCCCTCTACGGAGAAGATCCCCTTGGATTCAAGACCTCCTCACGGAGAAGACCCCCCTCAAGACCTCCTTTCGGAGAAGAACCGGTTACCTATGTATCGTCCCTTGTTGGATTTGGATCGTGTATCTCTTTGTGTTTCAAGGATCTAGCACATGTGTGATTGTTCTTGTTGGTTTGAGTGATTCTCTCGTGTCTTCCCCTCGTGTTTCCCCTCGTGTTCTTCGTGTTCTTAGTTGGGATCCGCTCCTTTCGTGAAAGATCGGCCATCTAGGGTTCCACCCTACATCATCTCCTCATTCTGCCTCTTGATCAACTGTAGTTTAACATTACTATCAACCAATTCCAAACCCTGCTCTCCTGGGGTCTCCATGTAAAACAGCAGTGAATTATCAATACTAAAGCCTTGTGTTTCCATCAATGCAACCATATTCAGATATGTCACATCTGAACAACTTAACTTCCTCTCTAACAGATCATTATTGTCAAAATGGATCCTAACATTCCATATGTCTTCATATAAACTACAATTCACATGCAATTTGCCTAATCAGTACACTATAACCATAATTAGCAAATAAATGAGAAGAAAAAAAAAGACAGAAACAGAAACTTACAGGACCCCGCCGAGCCCGTGGGTCAGCTCGTGGCTATTGCTAGGGTTCGCCACCCATTGTTGTGCCAACCGTACCCGCTGCTCCATGGACAGCGCGGGCTCGATAAACTCGTCGTCGTCGCTGGAATACTCAGAGCTCGAGTAGCCGTCGCCGCCCTTGATTGGAGATCTCCCCTCGATTCCTCCTGCCGCGCCGCTGCCGAAGAGGGGAATGTTTGCGCTGCCGCCATCGCCGTTGCCGCCACCGCCACCACCGCCCGGGGTCGCCGCCGCCATCGCCGTAGAGACGCGCGAGGGAGCTAGGGTTCGTCGACGAACAGAGGAAGAGAAGAAAGGAGAGGGAGAGACAGAGCACGGGCCGGTCCGGTTCGAGCCGGACCGCACGTATTGAGCGAGCAGGTGGGTGCCGATTCGCCAGCGTGGCAGCTGACGCGCGGGCCCGGGCGGTCAGTTCCAGCGTCAATACGTAAAAATACGAAGATTAGCTCGATTTGCAACGGTTAGACCCAAACGTGGTACTGACACGTAAAAATTTCCAAAAGTGGTACCAATTCGCCACCACCGCCCCAAATGTGGTACTATCGTGTAATTATCTCCTTGAGATAAGATAATTACCAATTCAAGTAGGACCAACCGGCCAGCCGGATCAGGCAGCTGCTGATGATGACGATGTGATGATTAACGATTAATGATAACGAATTGATTGATGATGATAGATCATGTCCACGTCCAATTGTGTTAACGCCGAGACACGACCGACCGGCGCCGCTCAGTCAGTCTTGATCGAGTCCGCAGTCCAAACTGTCTGATAGATGATGATGATCATGTGTTTAGTTTCGTGTAAACATGCTGCGTCCTGACGCTGGGTCCACATATGACTACCTCTCGATGACGATCGGCACCCAAACTATGATTTCACCGTACGTCAGTACGTGCTAGTTGCCTCGCCTTTCATACGTACGTACGTGTAGGAAACCTGCATCAGCCAGCACATCCTGAATTCTGATCACCAGTTTTCGTGCGTGCGTGCGTAACGCCACACACACCGCATTACACTGCACGCCCTTGTATTCGAGTCCTGGACCGGATCGGATCATGTCCGATAGTGTCCCCTGCCGCTGGCCAGCCGGCCGGAGAGATGTGTATGCATGTGTCACTGTGTGTATGTCTCCGATTGGCAGTTACTGGCCCAAGCGCCGGTCGCCAGGAAATAGACCTCCTACCCAGCCTCCCTAGGGTTTCTTTCGCCTCCCGCCGGCGCGCGACGCCGGTCTGCCTCGTCTCGTGTGGCCTTAGGGCCATGGAGGCGTGGTGGATCCCAGCCTTTGTCGGCGGGAGGGTGTCGTTTTTGGATGCTGATTCAAGTTTTTTTAGGGTTTGTGTCTTGCTCAGAGAGATGAGTCGGAGGCGACTCTCCGAAGATGGAATAAGTTTCTCCCCGCCTAGCCCCGTTCCGGTGGTGCTTCTAGCGTCATCGGAGGACGTGTGGAGATTTGTCTCCATCGGATCTCGCGGGATTCGGTCGGTGTTTGTCTTCGGTGGATCCACGTGGATCCGGTACTTGTTCGTCTGTGTTCGTGTGTCTACATATTGGATCCTTCCGATGTAACCTTCTCTTCGATGTTGGCGGTTGTTGTTCTGGTGCGCTGGTCCTATAGGGCCTTAGCACGACAACTTCCCGGCTATTTAGTACACCAAGTTTTGCACGGCTCCAATGAGGGAGGGGCGATGACAGTGGCGCGCCTTCGGCTCGCTTCAGTGCTTGTAGTCATTGCTAGGTGGTTTAGGATCTGTATGTAATTTTTATTATTTCTGATATTGGTTGTACTATTATGATTGATGATGAATATATTAGATGTTTCACTGGGAAAAAATGGCCCACGCGCCAGTCGTCGGCCACGATCAGGTCTAAGAGCATCTAAAGGCGCGACCTGCAAATCCGGCCTCTCAAATGCCCGCAGACGCGCCTGGGCGCGTCCGTGGGCACTGAACGGGCACTCCTCAGATCCTGTCGTCCACATCTGTATATCTCATATCCGGTACCTCATATCCATACTAAGCATGCAACATAGAAATAAACAACGTAGATCATCAAACAGACATAGAATCGGACATAGAAATGCACATTTCGATCACCAAAAGATCACCGACGGATGTCCAAAAGATCGCCAAAGTTCACATAATTCACATATATAAAACGACGGACAAGTTTAAACTAGATTACTAAAAACTTGAGATTGAAGACCGAGAAGGCGGAGCTTCACCACTTCCTCGCGGGCCCTTTGCCCTTCCGGTCGCCGGCGCAGCTATAGGCGTCGGCGGCTGGTGGCCGATCGTCCGAGTCGTCAGACGAGGAGCCATGGTCGTCATCATCCTCGGAGGTGTCGAAGCAGATGATGAGGCCTTTGAACTGCCGGACCTCCCTGTCCTGCTGCCGCTTGAGTTTCGCGAACCAAGCCGCCTCCGTCGCCTCGCGGTCGGATTGCTTAATGGCAATCCGGAGCGCCGCGTTCTTCCGTCAGAGCCACCGCGCGTCCGTCTCCACGGTCGTCAACGACCGGCAGTAGACCCAATCGAGGAGCCGCGCGTTCTCGTCGGACTCCGCCTGCATCCCGCGGCGGCGGCGCATGGACTGCTCCGCCTCCTTCCTCTCCCTTTCCTGCTGCCTCTCGTGGCAGGCGTCGCCCGCCTTTGATTCCGGCATGCGCGACCGGGCCGGTGGGGCGTGCACAAGCACCCACCGCTATCCGCGTGGGGAAGCAGCAGCCCACGTGGGCATGGGACGGTGTAGGGGAACCGTGCACGGGCCGGGAAGGACCAGCGCTGGCGTTCGAGCTGCGCCGGCAGGGAAGGTGTGTCTGCGGCAACACTGCAGATCCGGAGCTGCCTCCAGTCTCCACCTTGGACCGCTCCAAGGCGATGCAGAGGGCAAGCTCAAAGTCTAGATCTAGCTCGGAGTCGGAGAGGCTGCCGGAGCTCGACATTGCGCCGGATTCGATCGGAATCGATGCGGGAAGAGGAGAGGACGGAGCGGGAGAGGAGTGTGTGAGTGAGTTAGGGTTTCAAAGCGATGAGCCGGATGGGGTTTTTTATGGGACAACCGTGGGGTCGGTGATGGGCCGAGCTTGTCAAACGGACGCGCCCAGGACACCCCATATCTGGCCCATATTTGGGCTGGATATGAGGGGTGCCGGTCAGCCCAGGCGTTTGACCGGACGGGTCACCCGGGCGTTTGAGGCCGGTTTGGGGCACCGGCTGTAGTAGATGCTCTAAAGCCTGCGAAACATTCTCTTACTCTTGAAAGGGTTTGGTTAGGCCATCCAGGAGATCTTCCCTTCGTCCCTGTAAACATTGTGACGGGTTAATAAAGTTTCGCGAGGTTGTCTTAAAAAAGAAAGATGCTCTAAAGCCTAAAGCGCCATGGACGATGATGATGAGGTGCTCGGTCCAGATCGGTCGGTCCAACTAAACCTGCCGGTCGACCAGATTTTCTTGGATCCAGTCAACCGGCGAATGTTGTTAAAACCATGCGTGCGTGCACACGTAAAGCTACCTTTGACATATATATGTTGACAAAAAATATGTCTTACGTTTTTCCTCCAACGAGGAGGACCGGACGGACCTGACAAACGCACCTACCTAGTAGCTGATGACCGACGCGCCAATAAAAAACCAAAAAAAGAAGAAGAAAAGCATCACAATGGCCTTGACAAGATCATCTCCAAGGGCAAGGATTTCTCGGCTGCAGGTAGATTCTCCAAGGGCAATGAGCCTGCTTGCTTGCTATAGCTTCAGAGATAAGGGGAGGGTTGGAGAGCCCAAGCTTCCAGATTTCCTTGCACATTAAACTGACCTCCTCACTATCATTCAGTAACTCGCCGAAATTTCAAAAGAGAAAAGAAAAATCAGGAAGGAGAGAGTACACGACTCCTCTCCAACTGTGGAGCCGCTTGGATTGGCATAGAAATCCAACGAGGCTTTGCAAGCACAGGGGCAGGGCAGTTGCTACCATCAAAGTTTCGCATTCAGACAGTTAACATTACGGTTTCGTCTCGCGCATATTCGGCCAACATACAAGCTCATGAGCAAGTTTACATGTCCTGTCCCGCCAAGATTTAGAGCAAAAAAGGCCCGGCGCCAGCAACGCAACCACTGCCACTGCCACTAAACCCTTCCTGCGTTTGCACAGCACAGCGGACCATATATAGATAGGGCTAGCAGCTCTTGTTCAGAGATGGCGGCGGCCTATCTGTACTGCTCGGGGAGCTGGTACCCCGTCATGACGATCTTGTCCGCGAACATCTTGCCCGTCTTGGGCATGATGTGCCAGTGCATCGTCAGGTTGAAGTCCCTGCCCTTCAGGTTGCTCCCCTGCAAGTGACACAGGCACGGCATGGATCAAACAACCGTGCAGATGGAGGTTCCAACGCATAATCAAAGTATAATCATAAAAGATGATTTCCATCAAATTAACACACAATCAAGGCAACACGCTTGCCTGGTCGATAAATCTGTACTTGTTTGTGGTATGGATCAAGAACTTGGCGTGCTCCTTCGCCGGTATGATTCCATCCCAAAGGGACACCTGTCATATATATATAGTTAAACCCAGAGCAATTATGTAAATTACGGGGAATAACTTGAATTGCACAAGATGAATAACTTGAATTGCACAAGATAACTGATGCAGACAAGGAAAATTGACTCAACAAACAGTAACTATATAATATTATAATGCCAGAAAATAATGAGCCTTCCTCGATGTTACAGATATATCATGTGTCATGAGTACAGAACAAAGAGCATAGACCAGCACACTAGAAGTTCAGAAAACCAACAGAAGTAGGGCATATAGATATGGTCAAGCTAACATTCAGTAGATCATGCCAAATCTACAAAATTATTTTTTATCGTCTGATTTTAACCAAGCTTACCACACCTGGCTTTGACAACAATTATTTTGGCCAACTTCAGCATCTTTGTAGTTCATACAAATATGTCTGATTCAACGTCAGTTCATCGAAATTCCAAATTCCACAAGCAAATGTCAAATCAGTGGTGCAATCAAAAGCCAAACCAGGCTGAATTTAGACAGTTTGGCACATCATGATAGTATAGAATGGAATTCTTTAAGAATGAAGTATCAGAACTGATGCTAGAAATGGACATCAAATGAGCTAAACTTTGGTGGAATTCAATCGATTTCATCTAGCATTGCCGTCCAGTTCTTACAGGCAGATAACAACCAGAACTTATTGCCAGCTGACTAGCAATAACTAGGTTCAGATTGAAAATTCCTACTGGACTTTCACAAACAATTCATTTAGTGTAACCATATAGCAAGTTAATTTTGGTTTCCAATGCCATAAACATATATGCAACGGGTACATGCCAATTTGTCTGGTATTGAGGAACTGTGGACCGGCAGAAGCTTTGTGCCATGACTACCATTATTGCAGGTTTGCATTAATCATATGAGCATATATACTGGCCTACAGGACCATGTGCGGAACTATATTTTGGGTTCACTGATACTAATCTGATAACTTATTTTTTATCAAGATCTTTTTTTTGAATAAAAAGGTAGATCGTTATCTACCTTATGCATTCAAAACTGGCAAAAAATGCCCGGATGACTGTAGTCATTTACATGAAGGTGATGTGAAGCGCTGCACAACATGTGCAGCTGGCCATCACCAGACCGTCAGAGAGCAGAAACCAGAAAGCATGGAGGGGGGGGGGGGGGGGGGGGGGGGGAGGTACAGCCTAAGTTGTGAGGAACAGATTAGCCCAGTGCACTAGTAGCTCTCTATCCGGCTCACCCCGAGCCCGCATGCTCCATAGGTTGAGAAGATCAGCAATCTCCTTGAAAGCACGGCCAGTACCCCAGTAGTTCTTGTCGAAGACCTGTGCATTTCTGGCAGCCCACAAGATCTTGAACCAAGTTTTTTTCATCTGGCTTCGGTAGCACACATTTTTAGTTAATTTGGCCAACTTCAGCAACTATGCTGTTTATAATTGATACAAATATGGTCGCTCCAACTTTAGTTTCATCCAAGTTCCGGATTCAGAAAGGAAAAGGTAAATCATTGGTAAAATAAATAGGCAGCCCATCAGTATATGTAAAGCTGATTATCTTAGTCTATTCCATTTACATTTCGGGGAGTTCAAGTGGTTTCAGGCCAAGTTTAGACAAGTTAGCACATTATGAACTACACAGCGGAGCTATTCAAAACAAAGCATCACAATTGATGATAGAGATGGTAGGAAAGGTGGTAAGCTCCGGCTGAATCTGATTATTTTCAAAAAGTTTGGACAAACACCATTATTGAAGTTGTGGAATGATCATAATCACTAGTACCATTACTGGCTGCTTAGTGGTAACTAGGCTCAAAATCTGACACCCCCCCCCCCCCCCCGACTCTCCCCCTCTCACACACACACGCGCGCACGCAGCCAGCCAGCCACACCCAGGTATAGTTTGAGCGTCCCCTAGTGCAAAAAATATATAGTGTAACCCTGCAGCAAGTTACGTTCAGTTTACAAAACCATCAAATATATATATGCATCTACTTATGCATACAAGACAAGGAAAGGAGTTTATTTCCATCACTGCAAGCCATGTGTATGTGTCAATTGAATGTAATGGTGACCAGCACAAGCTTTGTGCCATAACTACCCAGCTGTTGCAGCTTTGCATTAATAGTGTGAGCACACATACTGGCCCACAGAATCATGTGAGGAAACAGTGCAAACAACACAGCATACTAGTGGTGGGTACTTTAGTAAAATATCTTGGAGAGGGGCGATTTGGCTCCCGAGCTCATCTGCCCGGGCTCAGAAATGAATATTCGAATATCTTGGTTTTATTGTGCGTTGGTAGGTTTTAATCAGCAGGACTTAACACTACAAAATCATGTGAGAAAACAGTGCAAACAACACAGCATAGTAGTAGTGGCATTACTGTGGGTTGGTAAGTTTTCTTCAGCAGGACTGGCTACTTTCCTGTAGGCACCATAATTCAGGTATAGAATCTAAAAACACAAGTGCCGGGCGTTAAAGGTGCAATACAACACACTGTATGCAATCTTCTCTCCTCACAGAAGTGATGTTTAAAATAGTTACCGGCATTCATTTTTTGTAGAGAATGGATAAAAGCACGGGTCATATTTGCAATAACACACCACCAATACTACATCAATAAACTTACTTGATTCAGGGCATTTTGTGGAGTCTCATACTCAGCTGCCACGAAAACAAACACCTGAACAGACATCCAAGAGAAGTAGCATTAAGTGATTTAGCATATCAGAAGCAGGAGGAAAAATCTCAAGCTTAGCCGAAACTGGAAGACATGAAAGATTCAAACTTCAGTTGCATGGTTGCTAGCATCATAACACTAAACCAGACACTACATGAAAGAAATATCTTTCTACTTGACACTGGCACAAGATCATTCTGCAAACCCGAGATATTCCATACATATGGATATACTACTACAGACGCGTTTGCGGACTTGCCTTCCTTTTCACCATGCCAGTATAGCCAATTTCACCGTGGTCAGTGTGAACATTCTATCACTACCTTACCTCGTGTTCTTGCCGGCGAAAGAAAAGAAACACCTTTACCATAACCAAAACATCATACTGTGCTTTCTACAACAGGAATCACCTCCCACCTCTATTTGGTTCCAGGAGAATACGAATCAGCGAACATTTAGGGGGAAAAGGGGTAGGGTGCCGGCAGAGGACATTACCTGTTTCGTGTTCCACGTGAAGAGCGACGAAAGGTCGGCGGAGATGTTCAGCGTCATGCTAACCTAAACAGGGACAGATCGTACAGCAAAGTACCGTCAGAATCCGATAACATTCCGCCGAAGGGAATCGTCGGCGTGGGAAGGCAGGGAACCGGGCACGGGGGGATCACCTCGTCGTTGGCGTTGGCCTCCTTCTGGAACCAGTTGATGTTGAGGATCTGCGCGGCTCAAAACAACGCACCACAGATCGCGTGAGCAGGGGAGACGAATCGGGTAGGACAGCGGACGAACTAAATCGAGGCGCTGTGGGGGGAGGGGGGAGACGAGACGGGGACGGGGGCGGGTACCTTGACGGAGGCGGCGGGGGTGGGGGAGTTGAAGCTGTCGGAGAAGGAGGCGGCGAAGCACATGGCGGCGAGTATCGTCAGCGCGAACGTCGCCACCGCGTTCGCGCGGTGCCCGAAGGAGTGCATCCTCGCTCGCTCGCCGGGGCTCGCTGCTGCTGCTGGCTGCTGCCTGTGCTTGTGCTGCTCCGCGGCGGCGCCGGCGAATCCCGTGCAAAGCTATCTCTTCTTTTTTCCCTGTCTGCTGTACTTTTCGCTGCCTGTTTTGCTCTGATCTTTGGAGAGGACGGGCGGATCGTGGGTTCCATGTGACCGGACCCACGTGTAGGTGACAGTGGTGGACATGACGTGGCGCGCGGTGATTGGGTGCGGCACGTCACGGGGAGTTACTGACGACGTGATGTGGTGGAGTAATAGCTGCGGGTACAAGTGGGCCGGCCCGTCATCCAGCACGGGAAAAGCCATCTTGTTGGTACGGGCCTTTATTCGGGCATGTCTGCGCAGTTATTGTTAGGAACGCAGGTTCACCTAAAAAAAAATGTTAGGAACGCAGGTCAGGTTGGGCCTTCTAGCGTGAAAACAAAAGAGGAAAAAAATCAAATTCAAATTCAAATTTTTTTGGTGGTAAAACTTGAAACAAGCTCATTTGGCACAAAACAGCTATGATCATGTGTTATTCTAAACAAAAGAGGGAAAAAATCAAATTCAAATTCAATTTTTTTTCCTTTACCTTACCTCAGCCCGCTCAAGGTAGCAATACACAACATTTGCCGGGTGCAATCATTTTTGTGAGTAAAATGCACAAAACCACCACATTAGCGTCATTCCTGTGCATTTTACTCCATTTTTGTCATAACACATGGTGTAGCATGTGAGTAGCGCAAGAGAGATCACCTTCACCGAGAGGGCGGCGGCGAGCAATTGTCTTTGGAGATTGCTGAGGGAGATGAGCTTGTGGTGGCTGACCGTGTGTGTCATCACGGGAAGCCGGCAAAGTCCAAGGAATCCGTAGAGAATATTTATTTTAAATTGTTGGTTTTCGTGGGGAGCCGTCTACATGCGTTTTTAGTGTAAGTTTATTTTTCCCCGCGGTCGGGCGCCCTTCTTCCTTCGCTAGCCTAATACCTCTTCTCTTCTTCACTCGCGCTCTCCTCCCATCCTTGCCTCACTGCCGCCTGTCACGCCGTTCTTGTCTCCGGCGAGGTCCCTATCTAAACCGAGCGAAAGCACCCGCCCGCTCGCGCCTAAGAATCTCTTGTCCTCAAACACGTCGACGACGGCGCAACCAGCTCCGACGCTGGCGTCTCGGCATGGACATCTGGGTGCGCCTTTGCAATCAACATATTTTCTGCGAAAATCAATTTATACACAAATGTTGAGGAATTTGTGAAACAGAAACATGTTTTTAGAGCTTTATTTTCTCGATTTTTCTATATGAGCTCAAGAGCGCATGGAGACAAAATTCGGCAACGTTTTTTTTATGAGAGCAGCTTAGGCCGAAATGGGACAGGGACGCGGCGCATACGGCCCAGCGACTACGCTGTCCGGGACCGTTAGCGACCACGGTCCCAGGCCGCCCGCCCGTCGGTCGGCCCACCGCCCCGCCGGCCAGCGACAGCGACGGCGACGGAGGCAGCGCAAGCAAAGCCGCAAACCCTAATCTAATCCACCCTCCTCCTGACCCCAAAACCTGTTGGTTCGGGCAAGCAATTACCCCCGCCAACCCACCGCACCGAACCGCACTCCCTCCTTTCCTTTCTCGCTGGCGGCCAGTCGCCACCGCCACACGCTCCCTCCCCGTGACCGCCCGCACGCAACCCCACCAGACCAAACCCACCGGACCAAGCCAACCCCCGAGGACCAACACGGGCAAAAATCTCGTCTTTTTGAGGAGCTGGAAGAACAAAGGAAGAAGAAGACGAAGAATATTGCCCTTTGCCCCGTTCCCAACCCTTCCTCTCCGCCCCTCCCCTCCGCGGCGGCGGCCAGCGAGCTGTTGTTCGTTTATTTGTCTCCACGCATCCCCTTCCCCCACAAATATTCCGTGCCTTTCTTCCACCGCGTGCGTTCCTTTCCTCTGCCGTCCGTCGACCCTGCTTTGACTTCAAGTTGAAGCTGCTGCCCCTCCTCCTGCCCTCCTTCCTTCCTTCCTTCCTTCCTTCCTGGGATTTGGGAATTCTTCCGCCTCCCCGGCGTCTCCCCTCCACCGGATTGGAGAATTCCTGCCTTCCCATCTGAGGATTCGAGGCGGCGGAGGATTTTAAGAGGGTTCTCCGTCTGTTTCCGGCGGCGGATTTGGATTTGCGAGATTCCGGATGGGGAAGCCGTCGCAGAAGAAGAATAAGAGGGCCTCCTCCGGCGCCAAGTCGGGCGACCACCACGGGGGCGCCAAGCCAGGGGCGCTGGAGCGCTCGGGCTCCAAGGTGCTCGACGGCGACGAGACCATCTTCGCCGAGATGGCGCAGGAGCTGCGGGAGGAGGGGAACAAGCTCTTCCAGCGCCGGGACTACGAGCGCGCCCTCCTCAACTACGAGAAGGCCGTCAAGCTCCTCCCCGCATCCGCCGCCCTCGACGCCGCCTACCTCCACAGCAACCTCGCCGCCTGCTACATGCAGATGAGCCCCCCCGACCACTACCGCGCCATCAACGAGTGCAACCTCGCCCTCGACGCTTCCCCAAAGTACTCCAAGGCGCTGCTCAAGCGGGCCCGCTGCTTCGAGGCGCTCGGCCGCCTCGACCTCGCCGCCCGGGATGTGGACAGGGTGCTAGCCGCCGAGCCTGGGAATCTGACGGCGCTCGACGTCGCCGACAGGGTCAGGCGGACCATGGAGGAGAAGGGGTTCGTGGTGGACGGGGAGGCCGTCATGCCCACGCCCGAGGAGGTGGTCGCCGCCGCGCCCAAACAGCAGCAGAAGCCCAGGAAGAAGAAGGGGCGCAAGGCGGCCGCCAAGGCCGCGGCTGCCGCCGTCGAGGAGCAGGGGGAGGAGAAGGCGGCCGAGCCTGTCAAGGAGGCCGAGGAGCCACCGAGGCAGGTCAAGCTCGTGTTCGGCGAGGACATCCGGTGGGCGCAGGTGCCGGCGACCTGCAGCATGGCTCAGCTGCGGGAGGCCGTCCGCGGCAAGTTCCCGGGACTCAAGGCTGTTCTTGTCAAGTACAAGGACAGGGAGGGCGACCTTGTCACCATCACCAACCAGGACGAGCTCAAATGGGCCGAGGACTTGACTGAGCCGGGGAGCTCGCTTCGGCTCTATGTCACCGAAGCTGACCCGGAGCATGAGCCTTATGTTGAGGATGCCAGCAGCAACCCGCTGGACAGAAATACGCACAACGCATCGGACAATGGAAGTATCAGAAGCAACAGGCAGGATGAGGACAGGAGCACCGTGACTTACATTGATGATTGGATTGTGCAGTTTGCTCGCCTTTTCAAGAACCATGTCGGGGTCAGCTCCGATGAGTATCTGGACCTCCATGAGGTCAGTATGAAGCTGTACACCGATGCCATTGAAGACACGATTACTACCGATGAAGCCCAGGAGGTGTTTCAGCTTGCTGAGGGGAACTTCCAGGAGATGGCGGCGCTTGCGTTTTTCCACTGGGGTAATGTTCACATGTCTCGGGCTAGGAAGAGGCTGCTCTTACCGGAAGACTCTCCAAAGGAATTGGTGCTTGAGAAAGTGAGGGAAGCGTATGAGTGGGCAAAGGAAGAGTACAAGAAGGCCGGGAAGACATACGAAGAAGCTGTAAGGGCCAAGCCGGACTTTTTCGAAGGTTTCCTTGCACTTGCGCACCAACAGTTTGAGCAAGCAAAGCTGTCATGGTATTATGCTATCGGTACCAATGCGGATCTGGACACATGGCCTTCCTCTGAAGTCTTGGAGCTCTTCAATAGAGCTGAAGATAACATGGAGAAGGGTACAGAAATGTGGGAGGAAGTGGAAGAACAGCGCCTGAAGAACCGATCCAAACCTAGCCAGGAAAATGCTGTGCTAGAGAAGATGGGCATGGAGGAGTATATCAAAGATGTATCCACTGATGACGCTGCTGAACGGGCTTCCAATATGAGGTCCCAGATAAATATTCTGTGGGGTATGCTGCTTTATGAGCGTTCAGTTGTGGAGTTTAAATTAGGACTGCCAGCGTGGGAGGATTGTCTGATGGCAGCAATTGAGAAGTTCAAACTTGGGGGAGCTTCAGCTACAAACATTGCTGTGTTGGTGAAAAACCACTGTGCAAATGAAACTGCCCAGGATGGTAAGAAAAACAATATTTGTTTATTATCTAGTAGTTCACCATGTTCTTATCTCCTGATTCGCGAGGCCGAGGGAATTTTAATGTTGATTTTGTTGGAGAAAAATAAAATTGCACACAAAATCATCATTAAAAATTGCGATGCTGATTGACCTGTCAACCCTTCTATAGACATGCTGTGGCTTTTTGCTAGCTGGTCCTCTTGATCACTTTAAACTGACTGGAACTTATTATTAGGGAAGTTCACCTAGTATCATTGGAACTGTTATCATATTTTGAAGATTTTTCTAGTACTGAAGATAATTTCTGAGAAATTTTGTTTACAGAAAACCGGTCTCTTACATGTGTTGTTCACTAGTCGTTTTTTGTTTAAAACATTGAGTTCGTCATAATGTGCCTTTGGTGTAGTTAATATTGTGAAAACCTCACGAGCTGTAATTGTGTAATCTACATTGTGTTCTATGCTGAATCTTCCTAGTCATATGTTTCAACCTGTAATTGTGTAATTTACATCGCAGCACTCGTTTCTAAGAATGTCTTGTTTGCTTCTTAGGTTTGGGCTTCAACGTTGATGAAATTGTGCAAGCCTGGAATGAGATGTACGACATTAAACGGTGGCTGCGTGGTGTTCCATCCTTCCGTCTCGAGCCATTGTTTAGGCGGAGAACTCCGCAACTGCATATGGCACTGGAGCATATATAGTATGTATGAAGTTGCTCCACACATATTAAATTCTGGGGCACTGTTACCGACACCAATCTTCTTTTTTAGGTGAGCGCATTTCTATTCGTTTGCATCAGAACTTTATTTCATATGCACATGAGAAATTTGAATTGGCTTTAGTGTGTTAGATGTGTCTTGCTTTTGTCATGATTGTTGCAGGCTGCATGGGTATGATTGTAAGAACGATGAATATACAGTTCTGAGTTTATCTGCTGCTCATTTTTTTTACTACGCCAGTTATTTCTGGATTTATGTAGTTCTGCCAACGCATATCTGCTGTTGCATGCATTTCATTTGTTTAGTTGTCCTTGTTATTGGTCCATAGATGCCTTTTGAAAAGAAAATGCCCTTTGTCTCTCTCAAAAAGAGAGGTAATAATTAATAAAGCCATACACTTCATATGAAATTGGACTCTGTTGACTATTTACTTTAGTCCAATTTCTTGTGCTGATTGGTCCAGATGATTCTGTAAACAAAATGCTGAAAGTACTAAATAATTAGAAGTTCAGAAAGCATGGTAGGTGAGATGTTTGAAGATAAGATCAAAGTATGGTACAACTATGTACAGTAGCTTTTAATGGAGATACTACCATATCATGAAGATAATAGATCTTTGCATGGAAAAGACTGCTTTCTGCCATACAGGGTTAGCATAGTCTGCACATGATAAGCTAATACTCCCTCTGTCCCACTATCTAAGTAACAGCTTGCAAAAACATCGTATATTGTGGGACGGAGGGAGTACATCTTTTAGTTCCTGATGGTCTGTGCTTAAGGGTTTAATTTACTGTAGGCTGAAGGACTTTGAAATAAACTCTTCCTGATATCATTTAAAAAAAATAAGTTTATGCATCATCTGTATTGAACTGTTATTGTAGGTTAATGCAACTTTAGACATAAACTTAGTTCCTTGGGCAGTCTAGTCGAATCTCAGAATGTGATCATCCTCTGTTTTCTTTTGGGCGAAAAAGGTCTCTTCCTTTGTCAGACTGGAGCATTACAGTACAAATACTGTTTCCATACGTATTCTGAGCTACTGATTCGTTGGTCCATCTTAGTCAGAGCCTTGTGATCAATCCTTTGTTTGCCCAGTTATATCATCTTAAACTTGATCCAAATTGTTCATTGTTTGTGATCTTTGTGGCATTGAATTTAACCTGTTGATTTATCTCTGCAGGTCAACTGCTGATTGGGATACAATACATGGATTTGTTCGGTTGCATTTTTTATACATCGAAAGAGTCTGCTTCCCAGTTGCGAAGCTATTCATTGCGGAGGGGTGGAGCCCACCCGCGATTTGCATACGTTAGTTGTTGTTCTTTTTGTCTGTCTTGTTCTTTTTCATGCACAGGAAGCTGTGACTTGTTACTGTATTAGAACTGCATTTGCCCGTAAGCTTAGTAATATATACATACTATTTTGAGGATGGATTGGTGCATCCTGTGTTTGTTTTGCACTGCTGCGGTACCTTGTCTGCATGCCTGTTTTGGGCTTAATTATATTGTGATTACATACACCATCTAGAATTCCTTGCACTGGAATCTGAAAGAAACAAAGGATTTTATTTTTTGAGGACATCTCAAGCGGGGGCGGGGGTTTCTGCATTTCCTTTAGAAGAAGAGAGATGGTCCAGTTTATAAGAAAACCGGACCCAAAAACCTAACATTTTTTGGTTAATTATAAGAAAAACCGAGTGGAAACCAAAAAAAAAAAACAGAAAAAGACACTAGAGCTTGGGCACCGGGAAGGCACCGACATCAAGAGACATCTACATATCGAGCCCCAAAATCATTGGGTGTGGCCAGGCTCAAGTGCAATCGAACATATCTTATAGTACATATCGAGCCTTGCTGCACGGAAGCATCATGGGCTATCCACGATCACTTGCCGCGAAAAGTGGTTTCCCGCAACTAAATTAGTGTATTTGGGAAACGTGAGATTATGTCTGAGGGAGTTGTGGAGAGCAAAGATTTTATCCTTTTTCTTTGTGAATTATGGTACCATATATGGACTGGCTCACATGTGGTGATTATAAATGTTTTGGGGTAGTTGGAAACTCACATTGGTATCTCTACCGGCCGAGACTTTGCTGGTGGCTCTCTATATATAACCACACTTCAAATGTGTTTCCTTCAAAGGACATATAAATACAACGATGGCATCTAGAAGGACATCCCTTACATCTATCTTGTGAAGTGAGTGAACTTTTTACTGAATCATTGGTTGTAGCTAGCTTAGGGCTGGGAGGCATCAGGAAAGCCGTTAGCACATGGATTCAAAAAGAAAGCACTGGTTAGCCCAAGCTCACAAGATTGTTCTGTGTCATGATACAAGATCTGCAATGCACATAGGCAGCATGGCAAAGACTACGGCCATCTTCGCATTAGCTTACGCTCCACTGCTCACCCACAAAAAGACGGACATGCAGTTTAGCCCTCTTGTGATGTGTAGACGACGCGAGCTGCTATGCTTTGACTTGCGGGGTACGTTCCTCGTAGGGGGCTTGCTCCTCCCATACGTCGTACACCCTTCTCTTTTCTCTACAAGTTGTCTGTGCATTGCAATGTGCCATATATATTCTATAGGTTAGCACTGATCGTGTCAAACATATACAACTAGAATGCCCACGCACATCATGCGACATCACTGACTTTATTTTTATGAGTGAATCACTTATTCTTCTTTTACCTACTATCTCCACCCCTCTCCACCAATCCAAGCTTGCCACTGCATCAATGGTGCATCGAACTCACAATCATCCTCCACACATTAGAGCAAGGTTAATGGTCGAGCCAAGTGTTGGCTATATCTTGTTGCCATGTCATCTATAGCCAGCCTAATAGCCAACATGTATATTAGTTAGTTAAAAAAAGTATTAGTACTTTAGTAAATACACGGCCACCTCACACTCTCACGATGTTTCTTGGAGCCCGTGTTAGAGCTGACTCTTAATTTGCAACCCACTTCCCTTCTCTCTCTGCTCTTCTCTCTCATCTAACTCAGTAAAAATATAATACTTTAATTCGTGTAGCCCACTTACATCACCTTAGTATACTTGCTCTTAGTATATGACCACCCAAAAATCGGTTACTAACCGCACAACAATGCATACATATCAACCTTAATGATTAGAAAGATTCTTTTGATCTCTTTTTGTAGTGACCAGTCAGCTGAACATTTGGGAGTAGTAATTTAATGTCCGAACTTTTCAATATTTTTATTAGTTTTTCCGTTCATCCCCTTTGCTCTCGCATTGTCGTAATGTCAATGTTTGTGTTCTTCGACCACAACAAAGATAACATTCTTTGCAATCACAACAAATCTATATACCTCAGAAGATCAAACTGAAACAAAGATCAAACCCCCGCTCCTCGTTTCTAAACACGAGAAAATCAGTTACTAACTGCATAATAACACATATCTATATATTACATAATTCACTCTAAATAAATGAAAAATCACATTACAAGTCAAATAAACTCAAAGGAACTGACAATATCTTTGTCAAGCACATCTCAGTCAAACAACTAATTCCAGTATGGACATTCCATGTCTCTCTCTCCATCTTGGTAGCTGCAGCATGGTTGTTTCTACAAAAATAAAAGAGCATAGCAAAATGTTTTAGTAAATACATGGGGGCGACGCGACATGAACTCACATCACTGTAGTGACCACGAACACTGCAGTCAGCCGAAAAAAACTTTCTTCAACCAGGATCTTGATAGTAATTTTCAGCTCCATTAGTATGTCTTGCCGCTTCATGTGTTCCAGGTTTCACCTCATGATGCTTCTTTTCTTCTATGGTTGACACCAATCTGTCAAAAAATCTTGGAGCAACAAAAAATTTCGGAAAAACAGTTCATATATAATAGCAATGGCACAAAAAATTTCAGAAAAGCAAGGAGGGGATGAGGGATGGGGAGGGAGGAGGAGGAATCGGTCGGCCCAAGTCCGGCGGGCGGTGTCGGACCACCGATTCACAGCAAGCCTGCAGATCCCGCCGGCGGTATTGAGTTGGGGTGTTGGTTTTTCTTGCGGTATTGATTTGGGATGTTGATTTATCTTTGCAGGTCAATCGTTGATTGGGATGGACACATGGATTTGTTCGGTTGCATTTTTTATACATGGAAAAGTCTGCTTCCCGGTGGCAAAGCTATTCACTGCAGAGGGGTGGAGCCTGCCCGCGATTTGGATACGTTAATTTTTTCATGTCTGTCTCGTTCTTCATGCATAGAAGTCGTGGCTTGTTACTGTATTATTAGAGCTGCATTTGTAGTAAGCTTAGTGATATACTACCTCCATTTCAAAATATAAAATGTTTTGGTAGGCTAGTGACGTCTTATATTTTGAAGGTAAGGTTTTGCTATGGTAAAACTATGCACAGTAGCATTTAATGGATTCGAGATACTGTACCATATCATGAAAATATATAGATCTTTGCTTGGAAAAAATTGCTTTCTGCGATACAGGATTAGCATAGTCCACACAATTTTTTTTTGAAAAGGGGGAGATCCCCGGCCTCTGCATCGGAACGATGCATACGGCCACATTTATTAATAAGCAAATAAGTTCAACACATGTCTTGAGCATAGTCCGCACATGATATGATGATAAGGTACTAGTGCATTTTTTAGTTCCTGATGGTCTGTGCTTAGGGGTTTAATTTACTGTAGGCTGAAGGCCTTTGATGTAAACCCTTACCTGATGTCATCTAAAAAAGAGTTTATGCATCATCTGCATTGAACTGTTATTGTAGGTTAATGCAACTTTAGGCGTTAACCTAGTTCCTTGGGCATTCTACCTTTCTAGGTAAATCTCTGAATGTGACGATCCTCTGTTTTCTTTTGGCTCCTCCTTGGTCAAACTGGAACATTTACAGTACAAATAATGTATCCATACATATTCCGAGCCACTGATTTGTTGGTCCTGTCTTAGTCATAGCCTTGTGATTCTTTGTTTACCCCGTTATTATCTTAAAATTCTTTATCCAAATTTTACTTTGCTTGTGATCTTTGTGGTATTGAATTTGGCGTGTTGATCTATCTTTGCAGGTCAATTGCTGATTGGGATACAATACATGGATTTGTTCGGTTGCATTTTTTATACATCAAAAGAGTCTGCTTCCCGGTTGCGAAGCTATTCATTGCGGAGTGGTGGAGCCCACCCGCGATTTGCATACGTTAGTTGTTGTTCTTTTTGTCTGTCTTGTTCTTTTTCATGGGCAGGAAGCTGTGACTTGTTACTGTATTAGAGCTGCATTTGTCAGTAAGCTTAGTAATATATACATACTATATTTTGAGGATGGATTGGTGCGTCCTCTGTTTGTTTTGCATTGTTGCGGTGCCTTGTCTGCATGCCTGTTTTGGGCTCGTTTATATTGTGATTACATGCACCATCTAGAATTCCTCGCACTGGAATCTGAAAGAAACAAAGGGTTTTCCGCGACTAAATTAGTGTATTTGGGGAACCTGAGATTGTGTTGAGGGAGCCATGTTAGTAAAAGTTCTCGTAGTGACTAGACTCAACTTCGGCCAAGGAGTTGGAAAGGGGGATCCTACAGGCAGTCGGCTCTGATACCAACTTGTGACACCCCCGATTCAATCATAGACTAATCATGCACGCAAACGTGTACGATCAAGATCAGGGACTCACGGGAAGATATCACAACACAACTCTAAAACATAAATAAGTCATACAAGCATCATAATACAAGCCAGGGGCCTCGAGGGCTCGAATACAAGTGCTCGATCATAGACGAGTCAGCGGAAGCAACAATATCTGAGCACAGACATAAGTTAAACAAGTTTGCCTTAAGGCTAGCACAAACGGGGATACAGATCGAAAGAGGCGCAGGCCTCCTGCCTGGGATCCTCCTAAACTACTCCCGGTCGTCGTCAGCGGGCTGCACGTAGTAGTAGGCACCTCCGGTGTAGTAGGAGTCGTCGTCGGCGGTGGCGTCTGGCTCCTGGGCTCCAACATCTGGTTGCGACAACCAGGTAGAAAGGAAAGAGGGAGAAAAGCAACCGTGAGTACTCATCCAAAGTACTCGCAAGCAAGGAGCTACACTACATATGCATGGGTATATGTGTAAAGGGCCATATCGGTGGACTGAACTGCAGAATGCCAGAATAAGGGGGGGATAGCTAGTCCTGTCGAAGACTACGCTTCTGGCAGCCTCCATCTTGCAGCATGTAGAAGAGAGTAGATTGAAGTCCTCCAAGTAGCATCGCATAGCATAATCCTACCCGGCGATCCCCTCCTCGTCGCCCTGTTAGAGAGCGATCACCGGGTTGTATCTGGCACTTGGAAGGGTGTATTTTATTAAGTATCCGGTTCTAGTTGTCATAAGGTCAAGGTACAACTCCGGGTCGTCCTTTTACCGAGGGACACGGCTATTCGAATAGATAAACTTCTCTCCATGGGTGCACCACATAACCCAACACGCTCGATCCCATTTGGCCGGACACACTTTTCTGGGTCATGCCCGGCCGCGGAAGATCAACACGTCGCAGCCCCACCTAGGCACGACAGAGAGGTCAGCACGCCGGTCTAAATCCTATGCGCGCAGGGGTCTGGGCCCGTCGCCCATTGCACACCTGCACGTTGCATACGCGGCCGGAAGCAGACCTAGCCTAGTGGCGTTCCAGTCCAATCCGGCGCGCGCCGCTCAGTCGCTGACGTCACGAAGGCTTTGGCTGATACCACGACGTCGAGTGCCCATAACTGTTCCCGCGTAGTTGGTTAGTGCGTATAGACCAAATGGCCAGACTCAGATCAAATACCAAGAACTCGTTAAGCGTGTTATTTTGAAGTAACCGCGGACGCCGTCTAGGGCCAGGCCCACCTCTCGCCTAGGTGGTCTCAACCTGCCCTGTCGCTCCGCCACAAGATCCACTCGCGGGTACTCCTACGAGCCGACCCGACTTTAGTCACCACAGGTATCATGTATAGAGTATATAAGTATAGACCCGTGATCACCGCCCAAGTGATCACGGCCCGATAGTATAGCACAGCAGACAGACAAGAATGTAGGGCCACTGATGGAAAACTAGCAACCTATACTAAGCATGTAGGATTGCAGGTAAAGGTAACAACAGTAGTAGCAAGGACAGGCTATGCATCAGGATAGGATTAACGGAAAGCAGTAACATGCTACACTACTATAATGCAAGCAGTATAGAGAAGAATAGGCGATATCTAGTGATCAAGGGGGGGGGGCTTGCCTGGAAGCTTTGCTGTAAAGGAAGAAGTGTCGTCGACGACGTAGTCGATCACAGGGGCGGCATCGGTCTCGGGGTCTACCGAAGAGAAGAGGGGGAAGAAACAGTAAATATAAAGCAAACATAGCATCACAAAGCAAGACATGACGATAAGCAGAACTAGGGTCGACCTAACGTAGTACTATACGTTGCAGACGGAGGGGATAAACATCCGAGGATGAATTCCCGGCGTTAGGCGGATTCCAGAGAGAGGAAAAGAGGGGAAAGTTCCATGTTCAACATGCTAGAGGCATGTGACAGATGAACGGACCGCGTATTCGGATTCATTGGATTTTTCTGAGCAACTTTCATATAGAAAACATTTTCATCCGAACTACGGTTTATTTTCTATGAATTTTCAAAGTTTCTAGCACTTTCTGGATTTATATAAGTTAACAGCAATCTCCAGAAATGGAATATGACGTCAGCATGATGACAGGGTGATGTAAGCAGTCATTTGACCCGCTGACTAGTCAAACTGACCAGCAGGTCCCACCTGTCATAAACATTGGCCTTAACAGAGTTTAGTTTCAACTAATTAGATAACGGGGGCCCACTGTCAGTGAGTAATCAGTTTAAATTTAATTTAATTAATTAATTTAATTAGTGTTAGGGGCGGGGCCCACTAGTCAGCGTGGTTGACCGGGTCAACTTGGTCAAGGGGGGCGAGCGGGGGCCACTGGGGCCACCGGTCAGTGACCAGGGTGGTGGCCCCGGGCGGCCACGTCAGCGGTGGCGGTGGCGCGCCGACGGCGGATATTACAACGGCGGCGACGCGCCGGAGTCGGTCGGAAAAAGGCCACAGAGGGCCTCCAGACCGGCGGTTTGGACCTACGGGTGCGTGCTGGCGTCGCGCACGCGATGGTGAGGACGGCCGGCGCCGGGGACGGTCCGAGCATCGCCGGCGTCGAGGTTTGCGGTCGCCGGAGTTGGGCGAGGATGCAGTCGGCGACAGGGGGCACGAACGGAGGCGCGGGTGGGCTCTTTCGAACGCCGGGTCAACGCCGCGTCAAGTGGTGGTATTAGGCGACGCTGGGGAGGCCGGAGCTGGCCGGAGTAGCGACGGGGAGCGGCGATGGCGCTCAGGCCCCGTTCGAATCGCGGCGGGAGCGACCTAGGGGGGCGGTTGGGGCTGCAGCTCGGTGCTGCGCGTCTCCTGGAGCACTCCAGTGACTTGCGCTGGGGCTCGGAAGCGCGTACGGCGCGCGGGCGGCGGCCATGGCGGGCGGCGGAGCTCACCTCCGCGGGGACGGCGACGGAGCGCGCTAGAGCGTGAAAGAGAGGGAAGGGAGCGACACGGAGGCTCACCTAGCGGGCACATGGTGGCCCCGTGAACGCTTAGGAGCAGCAGAAGAGGCGAAGCGGGGCGACGGTGCTCGTCGGAGCCGAGGACGATGACTTGGTCGGGGCGGTGCTGTAGCGGGCTTTGGCTCGAGCGGGTGGTCGGGGTCGTAGTAGTGGACGTCGACGGCGCGTCTGAACACGGTGGCTCGTCGAGGAGGGGCCGGTGGCTACGTGGGCGAGCAAGCGGAGGCGACGGCAGTGGCGACCATGGCGGAGAGGAGAAGCATCAGCGCGTGGGGGGGGAAAGGGGATCTGAGAGGAGAGGCGGAGAGGGAGAGAGGCGTGGAGTGGGGGAGGGATCGAGGCGCGCGCGTGGCGGCCTTATCCCCTTGCCGACGACGGCGAGTGGGTTCGGCGGGGCTACGCCCCTGTTCCGACCCCGGTCGGGGGAATAGGGAAGGGGATGGGCAGGGAGGATCTGGGCTGGCTCGGGTGGGTTAGGTCCAGGGGGTTGCTGTGTCTCTCTCACTTTTGTTTTCTCTAACAGTTTTCTTTTCCTTTTAAACTTTCTGTTTTCCAAAACTTTTCAGAACCAAAATAGTTTTATAAATTATAAAACTTACACCTAAAATATCATCATGTTTTAGGCTACTGCCACAATTAGTTTAGCACTTAAATAAACAGGTTAGCATTTTTACAAATTAAAAAGCATTTAAACAAATGTTATAAGCACTGTTTTAGCTAATTTAGTGCACTTAAACACTTTGTGAAAAAGTTGGTTCACTACCAATATTAGTTATGGGATTATTTCGCACAAGATGAACATTTTAGATTTCATGTCTGACAAATATGATTTTTTTTACTTTAGATTGAATTTGAATTTGAAAAGTGATTTGGATCAAGTGAAGATTAGCAACAGTAATGCGATGACATGGCACCATTAATAGGGGATTACTGTAGCATGACACTGGGGGTGTTATAAATCTCCTCCACTACAAGAAATCTCGTCCCGAGATTTAAGTGGGGAAGTAAAGAGTAACTTCGGAGAACTGACCCTTATAGGGTTAATTATCTAGTGAACAATTCAGGGAATGAGGCGGAAGTATCTCTCGAGTTGAAACTTAATAAACATCGAGAGCAAAGTAAGAAGGTACAATAGGAAGTTTCAAGCGAATGGACAAATTGATACCTGAACAGAGTGTGATAAAGGGGTTCAGAGCACCGGGAATAGATCATCTCTCGAAAGGTGGCTCGTGACATGATACGAAGCCAATTGCAAGAATATTTTGGAATCAAAGATATACAGGAGAGTCAGGTTCCGATCCTGTGGAAATGTGGGTTATGAGCCCACCATGTGGGTTAAAAGTAGAAAGGGGGCCGATAGTAAGGCATGTCAGATGATAGACTGTCAGCTATGTTGCCAACCACGTTGGTACCAAGGGCGAGGGACGAAGAGAACTATTTTCCTGCTCGTTGAAACGAGGCGGACCAGTAGGCAAAGTTCTCGTCCATCGGCGGTTACTGGAATGTCATCAACATTAGTAACAGGGTCGTACTGACCGAATTGTACCTTGAGGTGTTTTTATAAGCAGGGAATTCTTTTTGCTTAGATCATATAGATCGCAAGAAAGGTTAAACAAGACAATTGAAAGGAAATGTGTTTAAACGCATATTTCAGGGGTATGTCCTTCCCAAGGACAAGCAGAGTATGATATCCATGATAAGACAGCAAGTTCAAAAGCATTTAGATAAAGGGGGCGAGGGAAGAATCATGATATTACACACACAACGGTGTTTGGATAATAGATCAAGAAACATTCGACAATGTGCTTCCAATGTTCTTGTTGATATTCGGAATACCTCAGTCATGCTTCGAGGTATCATTAACATGGTGTTACAAGTAGGGGTTGGAGTTGAAGATCACAAGAAATACTCAAGGAACAATTGCAGGAATAGCAAGGAGTCCAAGGTATAACCAAGACATGATCAAGCATGTGTTGGAAAGAAGACAAGGGAGTTGTCGATGATAACTCAAATCATCGAGGGTCAAGGATGGTAGTACTCATCACGAATTCAATTGATATGCTGGAAGAGCTCAGAATGTTGACGAGCACGACACAATTGTCGAGAGATTTCAGGAAGATGTAATCGATCGGCGATGACATCAAGTCAAAGGAATGATGAAGCGAAAAGTTATTGGAACCATGGGTACAACGCAAACTCGAAACCAAGCTTGTTGTTCAAGGCGAAATGATATGACAAGGAAAAATCAACGTAAGCTTAGCTCATCGTCAAAAATTGTGCTGTAAGAAGGATCAGGTAGCACAGTTAAAATTTATCATGATAATGATATAGCCGATCAGGCTAGGAATGACTTGAAGGATTATTAAACTTGTAAGCAACGAAATTTACTTAAGAGTTATCAAATCAGAGTGCGGAATTGATTCATTTATCGGTGTTCTTGATTGATAAACAACCCAGAACCCGTGAAGTGATAATGACAGGGAAAGGGTAGTGCTTCATCAAAAGTTCATTAGATGTAGTGCAATGGCATGATATCCTCGAGATACCAGGGGTAATACTCGAAGGTAGAGTAGAATAGATGCTTGACAGGCGAAAAGATCTGCAGAAGGCAAGTACTTTAACTTGTCCGAGAAATGGGATCGAAGAAGAACAATATGGTTGGAACCACGGTTGCAAAGGACCGAATATAGATACAAAATGAACTTAACACAAGGGGATTATTATTATCACAAGGAGCTTCCATGATAAGTTCCACATCGGGTCCATGGGCATGAACACAAAGTTCAAGGTCGACTCCCACTTCTTCAATGCAGAACCTTCCATTCACTTCTTGTTTTCGATGAAGTCGTAGTGTTGAAATTATATCTGGCAAAACGCCAGAAGAGTATGACTCGTGAAAACTCTCGGGTTCACATGGATTAGGGATGGCATAGGTTCAACCCATAGGGGCATCTTAGGAACATATACCACAAACTCCAAGAGTAAATAACACAAGCTCTGAAGGTAGAGCATGGTTGACAAAAGCAGAGGATACAAATTGTCAAAGACATTATGTATCATGGGAATAACTCACAAGAATTTTGAATGTGAAGGATACTATCGGATAATAACCCAGCAATGGGCCTGCCTGTCCAAAATGGAGCTGATGTGAGTATCGGTACTCAATCAGAGGAAGAAAGAATGCAAAGGCTTCGGATTATAGAACATCTGAATAATTCGATGCTTAGATAGCAAAGGAATTATGATTTCGAAAACGAAGGATCAGAAGCAGACGCTCTGATCAAGGATGGATAAGTAGAATAGACCTAGGGGCACAATTGATGACAAATACATTAGTCGAGAACCAGCACATGTTCAAAATGACGTCTGAACCGGAAAGATAATTTAGAAGGACCAACTGATGATTGCGTGCTTTCACACACATGTTGAATCGATAGGATCAAAATGATGGTGTCAAAGCGTACTAATGAATATTGCTACACATATGGAAAGCATCCATAATGCAAGCAGACAAGTATTTGCAGAGCAATAGTTTGAAGAGGATACTCGGAAGATCGGGTAGTATTTCCAAGTATTTTGAAAAGCATATGAACAACTGGGGATGAGCGGACCCCGGTTAAGTGAATTATCGTTAGTGCAAAAAGAAGCTGCAAAGCAGAAGGCACAAGGATTCTCGGAACAACGGAGAGTGCTAGGGGTATCTTGTAACAACATGAGCAACTGGGGATGAAGGTACAAGCGGCAAGGAGGTTATTCACGAGGATTACCGGTGGTCAGGAACTGTAAGGCAGCATGCACAGAGTCTCGAGAAACATCGAGGAGTATCCGCAGAATCTTCTGTCGAAGCTAGTGATCATCGGTAAGGTCGGGGCTCTCCGGGAGGAAGTGGGTACGACAACCTAGAGTTAGAGGTAGCAAAATCATTTAACCCGAATAGAAGAGAGATTAGAGTCCCAGAGTATAGACGAGGAATAAAAGATCTTAATACCACCCATATGGCGACGTGGGCCCGTAAGCCACACAGCCATGTTAGTAAAAGTTCTCGTAGTGACTAGACTCAAATTCGGCCAAGGAGTTGGAAAGGGGGATCCTACAGGCAGTCGGCTCTGATACCAACTTGTGACGCCCCCGATTCAATCGTACACTAATCATGCACGCAAACGTGTACGATCAAGATCAGGGACTCACGGGAAGATATCACAACACAACTCTAAAACATAAATAAGTCATACAAGCATCATAATACAAGCCAGGGGCCTCGAGGGCTCGAATACAAGTGCTCGATCATAGACGAGTCAGCGGAAGCAACAATATCTGAGCACAGACATAAGTTAAACAAGTTTGCCTTAAGGCTAGCACAAACGGGGATACAGATCGAAAGAGGCGCATGCCTCATGCCTGGGATCCTCCTAAACTACTCCCGGTCGTCGTCAGCGGGCTGCACATAGTAGTAGGCACCTCCGGTGTAGTAGGAGTCGTCGTCGGCGGTGGCGTCTGGCTCCTGGGCTCCAGCATCTGGTTGCGACAACCAGGTAGAAAGGAAAGAGGGAGAAAAGCAACCGTGAGTACTCATCCAAAGTACTCGCAAGCAAGGAGCTACACTACATATGCATGGGTATATGTGTAAAGGGCCATATCGGTGGACTGAACTGCAGAATGCCAGAATAAAGGGGGGATAGCTAGTCCTGTCGAAGACTACGCTTCTGGCAGCCTCCATCTTGCAGCATGTAGAAGAGAGTAGATTGAAGTCCTCCAAGTAGCATCGCATAGCATAATCCTACCCGGCGATCCCCTCCTCGTCGCCCTGTTAGAGAGCGATCACCGGGTTGTATCTGGCACTTGGAAGGGTGTATTTTATTAAGTATCCGGTTCTAGTTGTCATAAGGTCAAGGTACAACTCCGGGTTGTCCTTTTACCGAGGGACACGGCTATTCGAATAGATAAACTTCCCTGCAGGGGTGCACCACATAACCCAACACGCTCGATCCCATTTGGCCGAACACACTTTTCTGGGTCATGCCCGGCCGCGGAAGATCAACACGTCGCAGCCCCACCTAGGCAAAACAGAGAGGTCAGCACGCCGGTCTAAATCCTTTTCGCGCAGGGGTCTGGGCCCATCGCCCATTGCACACCTGCACGTTGCGTACGCGGCCAGAAGCAGACCTAGCCTAGTGGCGTTCCAGTCCAATCCGGCGCGCGCCGCTCAGTCGCTGACATCATGAAGGCTTCGGCTGATTCCACGACGTCGAGTGCCCATAACTGTTCCCGCGTAGTTGGTTAGTGCGTATAGACCAAATGGCCAGACTCAGATCAAATACCAAGAACTCGTTAAGCGTGTTATTTTGAAGTAACCGCGGACGCCGTCTAGGGCCAGGCCCACCTCTCGCCTAGGTGGTCTCAACCTGCCCTGTCGCTCCGCCACAAGATCCACTCGCGGGTACTCCTACGAGCCGACCCGACTTTAGTCACCACAGGTATCATGTATAGAGTATATAAGTATATACCCGTGATCACCGCCCAAGTGATCACAGCCCGATAGTATAGCACAGCAGATGGACAAGAATGTAGGGCCACGGATGGAAAACTAGCATCCTATACTAAGCATGTAGGATTGCAGGTAAAGGTAACAACAGTAGTAGCAAGGACAGGCTATGCATCAGGATAGGATTAACGGAAAGCAGTAACATGCTACACTACTATAATGCAAGCAGTATAGAGAAGAATAGGCGATATCTGGTGATCAAGGGGGGGGGCTTGCCTGGAAGCTCTGTTGTAAAGGAAGAAGTGTCGTCGACGACGTAGTCGATCACAGGGGCGGCATCGGTCTCGGGGTCTACCGAAGAGAAGAGGGGGAAGAAACAGTAAATATAAAGCAAACATAGCATCACAAAGCAAGACATGACGATAAGCAGAACTAGGGTCGACCTAACGTAGTACTATACGTTGCAGATAGAGGGGATAAACATCCGAGGATGAATTCCCGGCGTTAGGCGGATTCCGGAGAGAGGAAAAGAGGGGAAAGTTCCATGTTCAACATGCTAGAGGCATGTGACAGATGAACGGACCGCGTATTCGAATTCATTGGATTTTTCTAAGCAACTTTCATATAGAAAACATTTTCATCCGAGCTACGGTTTATTTTCTATGAATTTTCAAAGTTTCTAGCACTTTCTGGATTTATATAAGTTAACAGCAATCTCCAGAAATGGAATATGATGTCAGCATGATGACAGGGTGATGTAAGTAGTCATTTGACCCGCTGACCAGTCAAACTGACCAGCAGGTCCCACCTGTCATAAACATTGGCCTTAACAGAGTTTAGTTTCAACTAATCTAACTAATTAGATAACGGGGGCCCACTGGCAGTGAGTAATCAGTTTAAATTTAATTTAATTAATTAATTTAATTTGTGTTAGGGGCGGGGCCCACCTGTCAGTGACTGGTGGTCGCCCAGTCAGCGAGGTTGACCGGGTCAACTTGGTCAAGGGGGGCGAGCGGGGGCCACTGGGGCCACCCGTCAGTGACCAGGGTGGTGGCCCCGGGCGGCCACGTCAGCGGTGGCGGTGGCGCGCCGGCGGCGGATATTACAACGGCGGCGACGCGCCGGAGTTGGCCGGAAAAAGGCCACAGAGGGCCTCCAGACCGGCGGTTTGGACCTACGAGTGCGTGCTGGCGTCGCGCACGCGATGGTGAGGACGGCTGGCGCCGGGGACGGTCCGAGCATTGCCGGCGTCGAGGTTTGCGGTCGCCGGAGTTGGGCGAGGATGCAGTCGGCGACAGGGGGCAGGAACGGAGGCGCGGGTGGGCTCTTTCGAACGTCGGGTCGACGCCGCGGTGGTATTAGGCGATGCTGGGGAGGCCGGAGCTGGCCGGAGTAGCGACGGGGAGCGGCGGTGGCGCGCAGGCCCTGTTCGAATCGCGGCGGGAGCGACCTAGGGGGGCAGTTGGGGCTGCAGCTCAGTGCTGCGCGTCTCCTGGAGCACTCCTTCGCGGGGACGGCGACGGAGCGCGCTAGAGCGTGAAAGAGAGGGAAGGGAGCGACACGGAGGCTCACCTAGCGGGCACATGGTGGCCCCGTGAACGCTTAGGAGCAGCAGAAGCGGCGAAGCGGGGCGACGGTGCTCGTCGGAGCCGAGGACGATGACTTGGTCGGGGCGGTGCTGTAGCGGGCTTCGGCTCGAGCGGGTGGTCGGGGTCGTAGTAGTGGACGTCGACGGCGCGTCTGAACACGGTGGCTCGACGAGGAGGGGCCGGTGGCTACGTGGGCGAGCAAGCGGAGGCGACGGCAGTGGCGACCATGGCGGAGAGGAGAAGCAGCAGCGCGTGGGGGGGAAAGGGGAGCTGAGAGGAAAGGCGGAGAGGGAGAGAGGCATGGAGTGGGGGAGGGATCGAGGCGCGCGCGTGGCGGCCTTATCCCCTCGCCGACGACGGCGAGTGGGTTCGGCGGGGCTACGCCCCTGTTCCGACCCCGGTCGGGGGAATAGGGAAGGGGACGGGCAGGGAGGATCTGGGCTGGCTCGGGTGGGTTAGGTGGGCCGGCCCAGGTGGGTTAGGTCCAGGGGGGTTGCTGTGTCTCTCTCACTTTTGTTTTCTCTAACCGTTTTCTTTTCCTTTTAAACTTTCTGTTTTCCAAAACTTTTCAGAACCAAAACAGTTTTATAAATTATAAAACTTACACCTAAAATATCATCATGTTTTAGGCTACTGCCACAATTAGTTTAGCACATAAATAAACAGGTTAGCATCTTTACAAATTAAAAAGCATTTAAAGAAATGTTATAAGCACTGTTTTAGCTAATTTAGTGCACTTAAACACTTTGTGAAAAAGTTGGTTCACTACCAATATTAGTTATGGGATTATTTAGCACAAGATGAACATTTTAGATTTCATGTCTGACAAATAAGATTTTTTTTTTACTTTAGACTGGATTTGAATTTGAAAAGTGATTTGGATCAAGTGAAGATTAGCAACAGTAATGTGATGACATGGCACCATTAACAGGGGATTATTGTAGCATGACACTGGGGGTGTTACATATGGACTGGCTCACATGTGGTGATTGTAAATGTTTTTGGGTAGTTGGGAATTCACATTGGTATCTTTACCGACCGAGGCTTTACTGGTGGCTCACTATTGTTAGAAATATGCCCTAGAGGCAATAATAAATTGGTTATTATTATATTTCCTTGTTCATGATAATCGTTTATTATACATGCTAAAATTGTAGTGATAGGAAACTCAGATACATGTGTGGATACATAGACAACACCATGTCCCTAGTAAGCCTCTAGTTGACTAGCTCGTTGATCAATAGATGGTTACGGTTTCCTGGCCATGGACATTGGATGTCGTTGATAACGGGATCACATCATTAGGAGAATGATGTGATGGACAAGACCCAATCCTAAGCCTAGCACAAGATCGTGTAGTTCGTCTGCTAAAGCTTTTCTAATGTCAAGTATCATTTCCTTAGACCATGAGATTGTGCAACTCCCGGATACCGTAGGAATGCTTTGGGTGTACCAAACGTCACAACGTAACTGGGTGGCTATAAAGGTGCACTACAGGTATCTCCGAAAGTGTCTGTTGGGTTGGCACGAATCGAGACTGGGATTTGTCACTCCGTGTAAACGGAGAGGTATCTCTGGGCCCACTCGGTAGGACATGATCATAATGTGCACAATGTGACCAAGGAGTTGATCACGGGATGATGTGTTACGGAACGAGTAAAGAGACTTGCCGGTAACGAGATTGAACAAGGTATCGGGACACCGACGATCGAATCTCGGGCAAGTACTATACCGGTAGACAAAGGGAATTGTATACGGGATTGATTGAATCCCCGACATCGTGGTTCATCCGATGAGATCATCGTGGAACATGTGGGAGCCAACATGGGTATCCAGATCCCGCTGTTGGTTATTGGCCGGAGAACGTCTCGGTTATGTCTGCATGGTTCCCGAACCCGTAGGGTCTACACACTTAAGGTTCGATGACGCTAGGGTTATAGGGAATAGATATACGTGGTTACCGAATGTTGTTCGGAGTCCCGGATGAGATCCCGGACGTCACGAGGAGTTCCGGAATGGTCCGGAGGTAAAGATTTATATATGGGAAGTCCCGTTTTGGCCTCCGGAAGAGTTTCGGGCGTCACCGGTAATGTACCGGGACCACCGGAGGGTTCCGGGGGTCCACCGGGAGGGGCCACTAACCCCGGAGGCCTGCGTGGGCCAAGTGTGGGAAGGGACCAGCCCCTAGGTGGGCTGGTGCGCCTCCCACAAGAGGCCCAAGGCACAGGGAAAGGGGAAGGGGGAAACCGTAGGCTCAGATGGGCCTAAGGCCCACCTAGGGTGCGCCCCCCCTCTCTCCCCCTCTCGCCGCCCCCCTAGATGCATCTAGGGCTGGCCGCACCCCTTGGGGGGGAACCCTAGATGGGGGCGCAGCCCCTCCCCCTCCCCTATATATAGTGGGGGGTTTTGGGGCTGCCAAAGACAATGAGTCTTCCTCTCTCTTTGGCGCAGCCCTACCCCTCTCCCTCCTCGTCTCTCGCAGTGCTTGGCGAAGCCCTGCTGGAGTGCCACGCTCCTCCATCACCACCATGCCGTTGTGCTGCTGCTGGACGAAGTCTTCCCCAACCTCTCCCTCTCTCCTTGCTGGATCAAGGCGTGGGAGACGTCACCGGGCTGCACGTGTGTTGAACGCGGAGGCGCCGTGGTTCGGCGCTTAGATCGGAATCAACCGCGATCTGAATCGCTACGAGTATGACTCCTTCATCCGCGTTCTTGCAACGCTTCTGCTTAGCGATCTACCATGGTATGTAGATGCACTCCCCTTCCCCTCGGTGCTAGATTACTCCATAGATTGATCTTGGTGATGCGTAGAAAATTTTGAATTTCTGCTACGTACCCCAACAGTGGCATCATGAGCTAGGTCTATGCATAGTTTCTATGCACGAGTAGAACACAAAGAAGTTGTGGGCGTCGATTTTGTCAATTTACTTGCCGTTACTAGTCTTATCTTGATTCGGCGGCATCGTGGGATGAAGCGGCCCGGACCGACCTTACACGTACACTTACGTGAGACAGGTTCCACCGACTGACATGCACTAGTTGCATAAGGTGGCTAGCGGGAGTCTGTCTCTCCCACTTTAGTCGGATCGGATTCGATGAAAAGGGTCCTTATGAAGGGTAAATAGAAATTGGCATATCACGTTGTGGCTTTTGCGTAGGTAAGAAACGTTCTTGCTAGAATCCCATAGCAGCCACGTAAAACATGCAACAACAATTAGAGGACGTCTAACTTGTTTTTGCAGGGTATGCTATGTGATGTGATATGGCCAAAAGGATGTGATGAATGATATATGTGATGTATGAGATTGATCATGTTCTTGTAATAGGAATCACGACTTGCATGTCGATGAGTATGACAACCGGCAGGAGCCATAGGAGTTGTCTTAATTTATTGTATGACCTGCGTGTCAATGAAAACGCCATGTAATTACTTTAGTTTATTGCTAACCGTTAGCCATAGTAGTAGAAGTAATAGTTGGCGAGACAACTTCATGAAGACACGATGATGGAGATCATGGTGTCATGCCGGTGACGAAGGTGATCATGCCGCGCCTCGAAGATGGAGATCAAAGGTGCAAGATGATATTGGCCATATCACGCACTTTATGATTTGCATGTGATGTTTGTCATGTTTACATCTTATTTGCTTAGAACGACGGTAGCATAAATAAGATGATCCCTCACTAAAATTTCAAGAGACGTGTTCCCCCTAACTGTGCACCGTTGCGAAGGTTCGTTGTTTCGAAGCACCACGTGATGATCGGGTGTGATAGATTCTAACGTTCGAATACAACGGGTGTTGACGAGCCTAGCATGTACAGACATGGCCTCGGAACACATGCGAAACACTTAGGTTGACTTGACGAGCCTAGCATGTACAGACATGGCCTCGGAACACAAGAGATCGAAAGGTCGAACATGAGTCGTATAGTAGATGCGATCAACATGGAGATGTTCACCGATGATGACTAGTCCGTCTCACGTGATGATCGGACACGGCCTAGTTTGACTCGATCATGTATCACTTAGATGACTAGAGGGATGTCTATCTGAGTGGGAGTTCATTAAATAATCAGATGAACTTAATTATCATGAACATAGTCAAAAGGTCTTTGCAAATTATGTCATAGCTTACGCTTTAGTTCTACTGTTTAAGATATGTTCCTAGAGAAAATTTAGTTGAAAGTTGATAGTAGCAATTATGCGGACTGGGTCCGTGAACTGAGGATTGTCCTCATTGCTGCACAGAAGGCTTATGTCCTTAATGCACCGCTCGGTGTGCTGAACCTCAGCGTCGTCTGTAGATGTTGCGAAACATCTGACATACACGTTTTGATGACTACGTGATAGTTCAGTGCGTAATGCTAACGGTTTAGAATTGTGGCACCAAAGACGTTTTTGAAACGTCGCAGAACATATGAGATGTTCCGAAGGCTGAAATTGGGATTTCAGACTAGTGCCCACGTCAAGAGGTATGAGACCTCTGACAAGTTTCTTAAGCCTGCAAACTAAGGGAGAAAAGCTCAATCGTTGAGCATGTGCTCAGATTGTCTGAGTACTACAATCGCTTGAATCGAGTGGGAGTTAATCTTCCAGATGAGATAGTGATGGTTCTCCATAGTCACTGCCACCAAGCTATTAGAGCTTCGTGATGAACTATAACATATCAGGGATAGACATGATGATCCTTGTGCAACTCGCGATGTTTGACACCGCGAAAGTAGAAATCAAGTAGGAGCATCAATTGTTGATGGTTAGTAAAACCACTAGTTCCAAGAAGGGCAAGGGAAGAAGGGATACTTCATGAAACAACAAATTAGTTGCTGCTCTAGTGAAGAAACCCAAGGTTGAACCCAAACCCGAGACTAAGTGCTTCTGTAATGAGGGGAACGGTCACTGAAGCAGAACTACCCTAGATACTTGGTAGATGAGAAGGCAGGCAAGGTCGACAGAAGTATATTGGATATACATTATATGAATGTGTACTTTACTAGTACTCCTAGCAGCACCAGGGTATTAGATACCAGTTCGGTTGCTAAGTGTTAGTAACTCGAAATAAAAGCTGCGGAATAAACGGAGACTAGCTAAAGGTGAGATGACGATATGTGTTGGAAGTGTTTCCAAGGTTGATGTGATCAAGCATCGCATGCTCCCTCTACCATCAAGATTGGTGTTAAACCTAAATAATTGTTATTTGGTGTTTGCATTGAGCATAAACATGATTGGATTATGTTTATCGCAATACGGTTATTCATTTAAGGAGAATAATGGTTACTCTGTTTATTTGAATAATACCTTCAATTGTCTTGCACCTAAAATGAATCTCGATCGCAGTGATACACATGTTCGTGCCAAAAGATATAAACTAGTAATGATAGTACCACATACTTGTGGCACTGCCATTTGAGTCATGTTGGTATAGAATGCATGAAGAAGCTCCATGTAGATGGATCTTTGGACTCACTCGTTTTTGAAAAGATTGAGACATGCGAACCATGTCTATTGGTATATATGCATGAAGAAACTCCATGCAGATGGATCGTTTGGACTCACTTGATTTTGAATCCCTTGAGACATGTAAATCATACCACATGGGCAAGATGACTGAAAGGCCTCGTTTTCAGTAAGATGAAACAAGAGAGCAACTTGTTGGAAGTAATACATTTTGATATGTGCAGTCCAATGAGTGCTGAGGCATGAAGTGGATATCGTTATGTTCTTACTTCAAAGATGATTTGAGTAGATGTTGAGTGTATTTACTTGATGAAACGCAAGTCTGAATTATTGAAAGGTTCAAGTAATTTCAGAGTGAAGTTGAAGATCGTCGTGACAAGAGGATAAAATGTCTGTGATATGATCATAGAGATGAGTATCCGAGTTACGAGTTTGGCACACAATTAAGAAATTGTGGAAATTGTTTCACGACTAATACCGTTTGGAGCACCATAGTGTGATGGTGTGTCCGAACATCATAACTGCACCCTATTGGATATGGTGCATACCATGATGTCTCTTATCGAATTACAACTATTGGTTATGGGTTAGGCATTAGAGACAACCGCATTCACTTTAAATAGGGCACCACGCAATTCCGTTGAGACGACACCGTATGAACTATGGTTTAGAAACCTAAGCTGTCGTTTCTTAAAAGTTTGGGGCTGCGACGCTTATGTGAAAAAGGTTTCAGGCTGATAAGCACGAACCCAAAGCGGATAAATGCATCTTCATAGAATACCCAAAATAGTTGGTTATACCTCCTATTTCAGATCTGGAAGCAAAAGTGATTGTTTCTAGAAACGGGTCCTTTCTCGAGGAAAAGTTTCTCTCGAAAAAATTGAGTGGGAGGATGGTAGAGACTTGATGAGGTTATTGAACCGTCACTTCAACTAGTGTGTAGCAGGGCACAAGAAGTTGTTCCTGTGGCACCTACACCAATTGAAGTGGAAGCTTATGATAGTGATCATGAAACTTCGGATCAAGTCACTACCAAACCTCGTAGGACGACGAGGATGCGTACTACTTCAGAGTGGTACATGATCCTGTCTTGGAAGTCATGTTGCTAGACAACAATGAACCTACGAGCTATGGAGAAGCGATGGTGGGCCGGATTCCAACGAATGGCTCGAGGCCATAAAATCCGAGAGAGGATCCATGTATAAAACAAGGTATAGACTTTGGAAGAACTACTTGGTGGTCGTAAGGCTGTTGGGTGCAGATGGATTTTAAAAGGAAGACAAACAATAATGGGAAGTGTCACCATTAAGAAAGCTCGACTTGTCGTTAAGATGTTTTCCGGCAAGTTCAAGAATTTGACTGCGATGAGACTTTCTCACTCGTAGCGATGCTAAGAGTCTGTTGGAATTGTATTAGCAGTTACTGCATTATTTATGAAATCTTGCAGATAGGATGTCAAAACATTGTTTCCTCGACGATTTTCTTGAGTAAAGGTTGTATGTGATACAACCAGAAGGTTTGGTCAATCCTGAAAGATGCTAACAAGTATGCAATGCTCCAGCAATCCTTCTAAGGACCGGAGTAAGCATCTCGGAGTTGGAATGTACGCTTTGATGAGATGATCAAAGATTTTGGGTTTATACAAAGTTTATGAGAAACTTGTATTTCCAAAGAAGTGAGTGGGAGCACTATAGAATTTCTGATGAGTATATGTTGATCAGAGATGATGTAGAATTTCTGAAAAAGCATACAGGGTTATTTGAAAAGTGTTTTTCAATGAAAAACCTGGATTAAGCTACTTGAACATTGAGCATCAAGATCTATAAGGATAGATCAAAAACGCTTAATAGTACTTTCAAATGAATACATACCGTGACAAGTTTTTGAAGGAGTTCAAAATAGATCAGCAAAGAAGGAGTTCTTGGCTGTGTTACAAGGTGTGAGTATTGAGTAAGACTTAAGACCTGACCACAGCAGAAGAGAGAGAAAGGACGAAGGTTGTCCCCTATGCTTTAGACGTAGGCTCTACAGTATGCTATGTTGTATACCGCACATGAAGTGTGCCTTGCCATGAGTTAGTCAAGGGGTACAATAGTGATACGGGAATGGATCACATGACAGCGGTCGAACTTATCCTTAGTATCTAGTGGACTAAGGAATTTTCTCGATTATGGAGGTGGAAAAGGAGTTCGTCGTAAAGGGTTACGTCGATGCAAACTTTGACACTAATCCGGATGACTCTGAGTAGTAAACCGGATTCGTATAGTAGAGTAGTTATTTGGAATAGCTCCAAGTAGCGCGTGGTAGCTGCATCTACAAGATGACATAGATATTCGTAAAGCACACACGGATCTGAAAGGTTCAGACCCGTTAACTAATAACCTCTCTCACAAGCGAGATATGAACAAACCCCATGGGTGTTGGATTCATTACAATCACATGGTGATGTGAACTAGATTACTGACTCTAGTAAACTCTTGGGTATTAATCACATGGCAATGTGAACTAGATTATTGACTCTAGTGCAAGTGGGAGACTGTTAGAAATATGCCCTAGAGGCAATAATAAATTGGTTATTATTATATTTCCTTGTTCATGATAATCGTTTATTATCCATGCTAAAATTGTATTGATAGGAAACTCAGATACATGTGTGGATACATAGACAACACCATGTCCCTAGTAAGCCTCTAGTTGACTAGCTCGTTGATCAATAGATGGTTACGGTTTACTGGCCATGGACATTGGATGTCGTTGATAACGGGATCACATCATTAGGAGAATGATGTGATGGACAAGACCCAATCCTAAGCCTAGCACAAGATCGTGTAGTTCGTCTGCTAAAGCTTTTCTAATGTCAAGTATCATTTCCTTAGATCATGAGATTGTGCAACTCCCGGATACCGTAGGAATGCTTTGGGTGTACCAAACGTCACAACGTAACTGGGTGGCTATAAAGGTGCACTACAGGTATCTCCGAAAGTGTCTGTTGGGTTGGCACGAATCGAGACTGGGATTTGTCACTCCGTGTAAACGGAGAGGTATCTCTGGGCCCACTCGGTAGGACATCATCATAATGTGCACAATGTGACCAAGGAGTTTGAAAGAACATGCGGTGCCCCCATGTTTGGTTTTGGTAATTGATGACAATCTCTATGGACTAATGGTTGCCTTGATGTAACACCCCGAGAATCATGCTACAGTAACTCTCTGTGATTAAGCTAATCATGTTGCTAAACAGGGCTTGATCACATTTGAATCACATTTCTTTTCAAACTCCTAATTCAAACTTCAATTAAATTTAAAGTGGAAAATAAAAGTTTTCAAAAATTTAATCAAAAATGTTCGGGCCATGCCAGATATTGCACTGATAATTATTGTGGAGAAAACACATTTTTATAAAATGCCAAAATACTTTTAAATGAAATAAAAAAGAAAAGAAAATAAACAAATAAAAAGAAAATACAAAAGAAAACAGAACAAACAAAAAAAAGAGAAGCAGAAGCCCCCCCCACTGGACCCCTGGCCCAACTGGGCCGACCCCAGGCCCAGGCGGCCTAGCCCACCTCCCCGGGTCGCCCTCCGCTTCCCTGTTCCCCGACCGGGGTCGGAACAGGGGCAGGTCCCCGCCGCACCCCCTCGCCGACGACGGGGGAGGATAAGGCCGCCAGCGCCCCCGCCCCCTCGGGCCCCTCTCCCACTCGCCCCCCCCCGCTCACCTCTCGGCCTCTGCGCCTATCCCTATCCCCCCAGATCCACGCCGCTCCCTCCTTCCCCACCGCCCGAGCGCGGTCGCCGACGTGCCGCCGTCGTTTTCGCGGCCACGGAGCCCCGTTCTCCCCCCGACGTGTCCACGAGCTCCGCCGCGTCGAGCCCATCCTCCCCGACCACCTGCTCGAGCCGGGACCCCCTACATCGCCCCCAACACCGTCGCCTTCTTCCTCGGGTCGTCGCCGTCTTCTTCGACTCCGGCGACTGCTGCTGCTACTAAGCCTCTCACCGGCCTCCGTGTGCCGCGCGGTGAGCTCCTCTACCTCCTCCCCCTCTCCATTATCTAGCTAGGTTGCCGTAGCCACCGCGCCGCGTTAGGCCGCACCCTCCGCCGCCTAGCACGTCGCCGGCGTGATTCCAGCGACCTTTTGGTCTTTAGCTAGCGCCCATCTTGCTCGCGCGTGCACGTAGGCCTCGCCCCGCTCTCTGGATTGCCCGATCTCGCGCCGTACCACCGTTCCCGTTGCTCGCCCGAAGCACCTCGCCGCCGGCGAGCTCGAAGCGCTCGCCCCCGTCCGTTCCAGCCACTCCGGCCACCACCGTTGGACGCGCGACGCCGAGCCGCGTCGAACGCGCCCAGCCACAACCCCGCAGACCCCCTGTGCGCGAAACCCGCGCCCCTCCCGAGCCGCGTCGCCGCGTTTGGCTCGTCGGAGTCAACTCCGGCGCGTCTCCGGCCAGTGGCCGACGTGGCGCCGCGTGGCCTCCCCTGTGAGGCTAACGTGTGGGCCCTTGGGCCCTGTTGACTGGGTTGACCCCAGTCAACTGCTGACTGGGCAGGCCCAGCCACTGACATGCGGGCCCCGCCGCATAATTAACAAAAAAATGTTTTTATAAATAAAACTAATTAATTAATCTAATTAGGCACTGACAGGTGGGGTCCAGTAGTTAATTAACTAAAATTTAGTTAGTTTAATGTTCTGTTAGCCCACTGTCTATGACAGGTAGGGCCCACTGGTCAGTTTGACCTGGTCAGCCGCTCTGTTGACCTGCTGACGTCAGCATTACCTCATGCTGACGTCATAATTCATTTTTGCTTAATTCAAATAATTCCAGAAATTCAAATAATCTTTGAAAATTCATATCTTTTAAACCGTAACTCGGATGAAAATGTTTTCTACATGAAAGTTGCTCAGAACGACGAGACGAATCCGAATACGCAGTCCGTTCGTCCACCACACCTCTCTAACCTATCGAACTAGCAACCTTCCCCCTCCGGTCCGTCTGTCCGAAAACGCAAAACATCGGGAATACCTCCCGGATGTTCCCCCCTTCGCCGGTACCACCTACTGTCGCGTTAGGGCACACCTAGCACCGCTCATTGTCATGTCACGCATCGTCATGCTTATGTTTGCATTGTATTTACTGTTTCTTCCCCCCTCTTATCTCCGGTAGACTACGAGACCGACACTGCTGCTGCCCAGTTCGACTACGGAGTCGACGACCCCTCCTACTTGCCAGAGCAACCAGGAAAGCCCCCCTTGATCACCAGATATCGCCTATTCTTCTCTATACTGCTTGCATTAGAGTAGTGTAGCATGTTACTGCTTTTCGATATCCTATCCTGATGCATAGCCTATCCTTGCTACTACTGTTGATACCTTTACCTGCAATCCTACATGCTTAGTATAGGATGCTAGATTTCCATCAGTGGCACTACATTCTTGTCCGTCTGCTGTGCTATACTATCGGGCCATGATCACCTGGGCGGTGATCACGGGTATATACTTATATACTATATACATGACACATGTGATGACTAAAGTCGGGTCGGCTCGTAGGAGTACCCGCAAGTGGATCTTTGTGGCGGAGCGACAGGGTAGGTTGAGACCGCCTAGGTGAGAGGTGGGCCTGGCCCTGGTCGGCGTTCGCGGATACTTAACACGCTTAACGAGATCTTGGTATTTGATCTGAGTCTGGCCATTTGGTCTATACGCACTAGCCATCTACGCGGGAGTAGTTATGGGTATCCCGGCGTCGTGGTATCAGCCGAAGCCTTCGTGACGTCAGCGACTGAGTGGCGCGCGCCGTGTTGGATCGCTTTGACGTAACCGCCGTGATCGTGTGGGTTGCTAGGTCTGCTCGCGGCCGCGTTCGCAACGTGCAGGTGTGCTATGGGCGATGGGCCTAGACCCCTGCGCGCTTAGGATTAGACCGGCGTGCTGACCGCTCTGTTGTGCTTAGGTGGGGCTGCGACGCGTTGATCTTACGAGGCTGGGCATGACCCAGAAAAGTGTGTCCGGCCAAATGGGATCGAGCGTGTTGGGTTATGTGGTGCACCCCTGCAGGGAAGTTTATCTATTCGAATAGCCGTGTCCCTCGGTAAAAGGACGACCCGGAGTTGTACCTTGACCTTATGACAACTAGAACCGGATACTGAATAAAATACACCCTTCCAAGTGCCAGATACAACCCGGTGATCGCTCTCTAACAGGGCGACGAGGAGGGGATCGCTGGGTAGGATTTTATGCTATGCGATGCTACTTGGAGGACTTCAATCTACTCTCTTCTACATGCTGCAAGATGGAGATGACCAGAAGCGTAGTCTTCGACAGGACTAGCTATCCCCCTTTTATTCTGGCATTCTGCAGTTCAGTCCACTGATATGCCCCTTTACACATATACCCTTGCATATGTAGTGTAGCTCCTTGCTTGCGAGTACTTTGGATGAGTACTCACGGTTGCTTCTCTCCCTCTTTTCCCCCTTTCCTTTCTATCTGGTTGTCGCAACCAGATGTTGGAGTCCAGGAGCCAGACGCCGCCGTCGACGACGACACCTACGGCACTGGAGGTGCCTACTACTACGTGCAGCCCGCTGACGACGACCAGGAGTAGTTAGGAGGATCCCAGGCAGGAGGCCTGCGCCTCGTTCGATCTGTATCCCAGTTTGTGCTAGCCTTCTTAAGGCAAACTTGTTTAACTTATGTCTGTACTCAGATATTGTTGCTTCCGCTGACTCGTCTGTGATCGAGCACTTGTATTCGAGCCCTCGAGGCCCATGGCTTGTATTATGATGCTTGTATGACTTATTTATGTTTTAGAGTTGTGTTGTGATATCTTCCCGTGAGTCCCTGATCTTGATCGTACACATTTGCGTGCATGATTAGTGTACGGTCAAATCGGGGGCGTCACAAGTTGGTATCAGAGCCGACTGCCTGTAGGAATCCCCCTTTCCACACTCCTTGGCCGAAGTCGAGTCTAGACATTACAAAGCTTTTACTAACATGGCTGTGTGTCTTACGGGCCCATGTCGACATTGGGTGGTACTAGGATCTTTTACTCCTCGACCTTTACTCTGGGACTCTGAACTCTCTTCTACTCGGGTTAAACGAATTTACTAACTCTAACACTAGGATCCCGTGACCGCATTCACCCCAAAGTTGGATAAGCCATAGTTGTTTCCTAGAATAGTATTTTGAACAATTCACACACTGTCATTTGACTCCTTTGAAACGTCTTTGCTTTCAGATGGAACCCACGAGGCAGGTCGTGCGCCACACGACGGCCATTGGTGCCTCGGGATCACCGGCTGTGCTAGCTGAGATGATGATCTATCTGGGTTATCGCTGGCACCCTGAGTACACCGTCTACGAGGAGTACCAGGACTTTAACCAGGAGCAGTACCGTGCCATCGTCCACCTCTACTCTCGGGAGTATGACTCCACTACTGTGCTGCACACCGCACATGGTGTTGGTGTGACCATCGATATGGCTGTCCACGATGCTGCCTATGCTGCTCTGACACGTCTCCGTGGAGAGTATCGGGAGTTGGACACCTCCCCTTTCAGGCACATTGCTATCGCATCCGATGTTGGTGCGGAGGGATACTATACTGCTGCCTACTCCACTGTTACCCGAGAGCCCTTCTACCATCAGAACCTGGTTCTGCATGCTGATGGGCTGGATCGAGCTAACCGAGCTCTTCGCCACGAGATGTACACCACCTGTCAGCACCTTTACCGTGCTCTGACGCTGCTGCACCCCTTTGTCCGATCTGGACAGGTACCACGTACTGCGATCTACCCAGCCAGGACCGTGATGCCCCACGGTGTCGGCTGGCCAGAGGTGGGAGGCTACTCTCCCGCACTTGGTCCTCTTCTGCCACCTGAGCGTCGGGCTCTACACCTGAGTATCCGTGGCCCCTAGTCTGCTGACGTGGAGGGCTATCCGTTGCCTCACTACCAGCTGTCGGGCTACGATTACCTCCACAGTACCTCTTGGGACTGATGTAGGCTTGCTTGTAGTGTTAGATGCATTCGCCGCGAGCCTGTGTGCCGCCTATGATGTTTTAGTCTATGTACTGAACCCTATGTACTGAACTCTATGCATGACCCCTTTTGTAAGTTATGCCGACTACTATGTAGTAGCTATCGTGCTCCTTCCGTTATGCATGTTTCATCATGAATGATTCTTGTCTTTGCAAATATTTTCCAATGCTGAACTACCCCTGTTATATATTAGAAGGATGGTTAGACCAGGTGGTCGTGGTCGTGGTGGCAATGCCCCACCACCACCTGAGTACATGGCGGGTATGATCCAACAGTTTGAACTGAACCGCCAGTTCATGGAAAATATGATGGCTCAGTTTCCTCGCCCCAATATGAACCAGCAGCCAGCCCAAGTGACTCTTCAAGATTTCATACGCCTCAACCCAACCATCTACCGCAGCTCAACTCAGCCTCTGGATGCTGATGACTGGCTCCGTGAAATCACCTATGAGATGGAGTCTGCTGATGTAGCCCCTGCCAGCTATGTCACCTTTGCTTCCTTCTTCTTGAAGGGACCCGCAGCTCAATGGTGGGACAGCCACAGGCGTACTCTGCCAGCTGGAACAATCATCACCTGGCCAGACTTCCAAGCTGCTTTCCGTGCCCGCTTCATTCCTCAGGGAGTCATGGACCGGAAGAAGCGTGAGTTCCGCAACCTCACCCAAGGCAACAAAACTGTCGAAGCTTTTCAGCGGGAGTTTTTGGACTTGTCCCGCTATGCTGAAGAAGACATTGCAACTGATGCACGCAGACAGGAGAAGTTCCGTGATGGACTACAAGCTGACATCAAGCTCGCACTTCAAGTGCATGACTTCGCCGATTTCGCCACCTTGGTGAATAAGGCCATCAATGTCGAGACTGGTCTGCAGGAATACCAGAGCTCTCAGAGGCGCAACCGTGACACGGGCTCATCTTCGGGCTCGCCCTCACAGAAGCGTAAGATATGGATCCCGAACAGCATGTATCGTCCAAATGCACCTGCTCCAAGGAAATCTTATGCCGCACCGCGTCTGCCTCCTCCACCATCTAGGCAGTCAAAGCTACCAGCTCCCCCACCTGGGGCTCTTGTTCCCACTCCCGATAATGGTCTGTGCTTCAAGTGTGGTCAACCGGGTCACTTTGCCAAGAACTGCTATCAGAACCAGAATCAACTGGCCCTTCCAGCAGCTGGCCGTGGTAACAACCAGCCCCGCAACAACAATGCTAAGTCTTATGGTCGTGCTCATGCCAACCACGTTGATCTCAGCGAAGCTCAAGACCAGCCTGCTACTGTGATGGGTACACTCCTCGTAAATTCAGTACCAGCATCCGTTTTATTTGATACAGGAGCATCCCATTCATTCATATCAGCAGAATTTGCATTCCTGCATGGCATTAATTATGAAGAGATAAACACTCCGCTAGTGGTACACACCCCTGCGGGCCAATGTCAAACCTCTATGGTTAGTCACGATGTTACTGTTGAAATTGAAGGACTGGAATTTCTTGTCTCTCCCATCGTACTGAAGTCCTGTAGCATTGATCTCATTCTGGGAATGAATTGGTTAAAAGCGCATACTGCTTCAATCGTTTGCACCACTAAGACAGTCCATCTGCTACACCCTTCAGATGAGATAGTTACTTACCAAGCCCATCTGGTGCAAAATGCCGAGGCAAGGCTCTATGCATTGAATGCATTGGACGCTGCACCACTCGAGGGCATTGAAAACATTCCCGTCGTGCGTGAATTCCTCGACGTCTTCCCTGAAGAACTTCCAGGGATTCCCCCTGCTAGAGCTGTCGAATTCATCATCGACTTGAAACCAGGCACCACTCCTATAGCCAAGCGACCCTACAAAATGCCGCCGCATGAACTCCTTGAGCTTAAGGAGGAAATCGACAAATCTCTTCGCAAAGGATTCATTCGCCCAAGTTGCTCTCCTTGGGGAGCACCTTCTCTCTTTGTCAAGAAGAAGGATGGGACAAACCGGTTAGTTCAAGACTACCGTCCTATAAACCAAGCTACCATTCAGAATAAATACCCTCTTCCTTGGATCAATGATCTATATGATCAACTGGCGGGTTCGTCAGTGTTCTCTAAGCTCGACTTGAGGTTGGGCTACCACCAGATCCATGTTCGCGAAGAGGATATCCCAAAGACCGCCTTCGTGACTCGCTATGGTTCATACGAGTGCACCGTCATGTCTTTCGGTTTAACCAATGCTCCAGCCACCTTCTCTCGTCTGATGAACTATATATTCATGGATTACCTCGACAAGTTTGTCGTGGTTTATCTGGATGATATCCTGGTATTTTCCAAGAACGAAGAAGAACATGCTGAACATCTTCGACTTGTGCTGGAAAAACTACGAGAGCATCAGCTATATGCCAAGTTCTCCAAATGTGAATTCTGGCTACCGGAAGTAACCTATCTTGGGCATGTCATCTCTAAGAATGGTATTGCCGTCAACCCTGAACGAGTCCAGGCTATTCTTGATTGGACTCCTCCCAAGAACGTTAAGCAAGTCAGAAGTTTTCTCGGTCTCGCCAGCTATTGCCGTCGATTTGTCGAGAACTTCTCCAAGATCGCCAGGCCCCTGACTAACCTGTTACATAAGGGCGTCAAGTTCCAATGGACAGACAAATGTCAGGAAAGTTTCCAGGCACTCAAAGACAAGTTGACTTCTGCTCCAGTTCTAGCTCCACCTGATACTAAGAAGGACTTTGTCATTTACTGCGACGCTTTCCGTCAAGGATTAGGCTGTGTCCTAATGCAAGACCGCAAAGTGATTGCTTATGCCTCTCGGCAATTGCACCCTCACGAAGAGAACTACCCAGTTCATGAGCTCGAACTTGCTGCTGTCATTCATGCGCTGAAGCAGTGGCGACATTACCTTCTCGGAAATCGTTGCGAGATCTTCACTGACCACCAAAGTCTGAAGTATCTGTTTACTCAGCCAGATCTGAACCTCCGTCAACAGAGATGGATGGAGCTTGTTGCAGACTTTGACTTGGGTATTTCCTATACGCCAGGCAAGGCTAATGTAATGGCTGATGCCTTGAGCCGCATGTCTTACTGCAACCACCTCCAGGTTCATAAAGTTCAGCCCTCGCTTGTTGAAGAATTCAGGAAGCTGAACCTCCATATTGTTCCTCTGGGTGCACTCGCTCCCCCTTCTAAGGAGTTTGGCAAGGTGAACCTCCACGTTGTTACCCAGGGTTCCCTCAATACCCTAGTTGCTAAACCAGATCTCGAGGACAGCATCAAAAGGCTACAGAAGTATGACTCTGAAGCCCACAAGATTAAGCGCTACCTCGCAGAAGGAAAGCCCTCATTCTTCACCATTGCTGAAGATGGCACCTTATACTTCAAGGGCCGCCTGCCATGTGCAGAGAAAAACCTGGATATGACACAGGAAGTTATGAAAGAAGCTCATGATACGCCTCTATGTATCCATCCTGGTAGTACAAAGATGTACCAAGACATCCGTCAGAGATTCTGGTGGTCTAATATGAAGCAAGCCATTGCTCGTTATGTTGCTGAGTGTGACGTTTGCCGTCGTATCAAAGCAGAACATCAAAGGCCTGCTGGAACTCTGCAACCTATCTCTATTCCTGAATGGAAATGGGACCATGTTGAGATGGACTTCGTCACTGGATTTCCCAAATCACACAAAGGTAATGATGCTATTCTTGTCATCATTGACCGGCTTTCCAAAGTTGCACATTTTCTGGCAGTCAAAGAAACGATCACTGCTAGCCAGTTGGCAACGCTCTATATGTCCAGGATTGTTTCACTCCACGGTATTCCATTGGTTATCAGCTCAGACCGTGGCAGCTTATTCACTTCAAGATTCTGGGCAAGTTTCCAAGAAGCCATGGGAACTCATCTGTCTTTCAGTACTGCGTTTCATCCTCAATCGCAAGGACAAGTTGAACGCGTCAACCAAGTTCTCGAAGACATGCTTCGAGCTTGCGTTATTTCCTTCGGCAAGAAATGGGAGGAATCTCTCCCGTATGCTGAGTTCTCTTATAATAATAGCTATCAAGCTAGTCTGAAGATGGCCCCCTTCGAAGTGTTATATGGACAAAAGTGCCGAACCCCTCTGAACTGGTCAGAAACTTGGGAACGTCCACTCTTCGGTTCGGATATTATCCAAGATGCCGAAGAACAAGTCCGCATTATTCGCGAGAATCTCAAGACTGCTCAGTCACGTCAGAAGAGTCAGTATGACCGTCATCATAAAGACATGGTCTACCAACCTGGCGAAAAGGCTTATCTTCGAGTCACACCTATGAAGGGTGCTCACCGCTTCGGAATCAAGGGCAAACTAGCTCCTCGATATATTGGCCCATTCCTTATTCTCGAAAGGCGTGGAAAAGTGGCATACCAACTGGAGCTACCGCCGAACCTTTCTCAGGTTCACGATGTGTTCCATGTGTCACAGCTCCGCCGTTGCTTCAAGGACCCAATCCGAGCTGTGGATCATGAAGTGCTCGAATTGCAGCAAGACCTCTCCTATAAGGAGCATCCGGTCCGCATTCTCGACCAAGTTGAACGCCGCACACGTCAGAAGGCGATCAAGTTTCTCAAAGTCCAGTGGTCGCACCATTCTGAAGATGAGGCCACTTGGGAACGAGAGGATCGTCTGCGCGAAGAATACCCCGCACTGTTTCCTTCTACCTCCTAAATCTCGGGACGAGATTTCTTGTAGTGGGGGAGATTTGTAACACCCCGAGAATCATGCTACAGTAACTCTCTGTGATTAAGCTAATCATGTTGCTAAACAGGGCTTGATCACATTTGAATCACATTTCTTTTCAAACTCCTAATTCAAACTTCAATTAAATTTAAAGTGGAAAATAAAAGTTTCAAAAATTTAATCAAAAATGTTCGAGCCATGCCAGATATTGCACTGATAATTATTGTGGAGAAAACACATTTTTATAAAATGCCTAAATACTTTTAAATGAAATAAAACAGAAAAGAAAATAAACAAATAAAAAGAAAATACAAAAGAAAACAGAACAAACAAAAAAAAGAGAAGGAGAAGCCCCCCCACTGGACCCCTGGCCCAACTGGGCCGACCCCAGGCCCAGCCGGCCTAGCCCACCTCCCCGGGTCGCCCTCCGCTTCCCTGTTCCCCCGACCGGGGTCGGAACAGGGGCAGGTCCCCGCCGCACCCCCTCGCCGGCGACCGGGGAGGATAAGGCCGCCAGCGCCCCCGCCCCCTCGGGCCCCTCTCCCACTCGCCCCCCCCCCCCGCTCACCTCTCGGCCTCTGCGCCTCTCCCTATCCCCCCAGATCCACGCCGCTCCCTCCTTCCCCACCGCCCGAGCGCGGTCGCCGACGTGCCGCCGTCGTTTTCGCGGCCACCGAGCCCCGTTCTCCCCCCCCCCCCCGACGTGTCCACGAGCTCCGCCGCGTCGAGCCCGTCCTCCCCGACCACCTGCTCGAGCCGGGACCCCCTACATCGCCCCCCAACGCCGTCGCCTTCTTCCTCGGGTCGCCGCCGTCTTCTTCGACTCCGGCGACTGCTGCTGCTACTAAGCCTCTCACCGGCCTCCGTGTGCCGCGCGGTGAGCTCCTCTACCTCCCCCCCTCTCCATTATCTAGCTAGCTTGTCGTAGCCACCGCGCCGCGTTAGGCCGCACCCTCCGCCGCCTAGCACGTCGCCGGCGTCGTTCCGGCGACCTTTTGGTCTTTAGCTAGCGCCCATCTTGCTCGCGCGTGCACGTAGGCCTCGCCCCGCTCTCTGGATTGCCCGATCTCGCGCTGTACCACCGTTCCCGTTGCTCGCCCGAAGCACCTCGCCGCCGGCGAGCTCGAAGCGCTCGCCCCCGTCCGTTCCAGCCACTCCGGCCACCACCGTTGGACGCGCGACGCCGAGCCGCGTCGAACGCGCCCAGCCACAACCCCGCAGACCCCCTGTGCGCGAAACCCGCGCCCTCCCGAGCCGTGCCGCCGCGTTTGGCTCGTCGGAGTCAACTCCGGCGCGTCTCCGGCCAGTGGTCGACGTGGCGCCGCGTGGCCTCCCCTGTGAGGCTGACGTGTGGGCCCTTGGGCCCTGTTGACTGGGTTGACCCCAGTCAACTGCTGACTGGGCAGGCCCAGCCACTGACATGCGGGCCCCGCCGCATAATTAACAAAAAAAATGTTTTTATAAATAAAACTAATTAATTAATCTAATTAGGCACTGACAGGTGGGGTCCAGTAGTTAATTAACTAAAATTTAGTTAGTTTAATCTTCTGTTAGCCCACTGTCTATGACAGGTAGGGCCCACTGGTCAGTTTGACCTGGTCAGCCCCTCTGTTGACCTGCTGACGTCAGCATTACCTCATGCTGGCGTCATAATTCATTTTTGCTTAATTCAAATAATTCCAGAAATTCAAATAATCTTTGAAAATTCATATCTTTTAAACCGTAACTCGGATGAAAATGTTTTCTACATGAAAGTTGCTCAGAACGACGAGACGAATCCGAATACGTAGTCCGTTCGTCCACCACACCTCCCTAACCTATCGAACTAGCAACCTTCCCCCTCCGGTCCGTCTGTCCGAAAACGCAAAACATCGGGAATACCTCCCGGATGTTCCCCCCCCTTCGCCGTTACCACCTACTGTCGCGTTAGGGCACACCTAGCACCGCTCATTGTCATGTCACGCATCGTCATGCTTATGTTTGCATTGTATTTACTGTTTCTTCCCCCCTCTTATCTCCGGTAGACTACGAGACCGACACTGCTGCTGCCCAGTTCTACTACGGAGTCGACGACCCCTCCTACTTGCCAGAGCAACCAGGCAAGCCCCCCCCTTGATCACCAGATATCGCCTATTCTTCTCTATACTGCTTGCATTAGAGTAGTGTAGCATGTTACTGCTTTTCGATATCCTATCCTGATGCATAGCCTATCCTTGCTACTACTGTTGATACCTTTACCTGCAATCCTACATGCTTAGTATAGGATGCTAGATTTCCATCAGTGGCCCTACACTCTTGTCCGTCTGCTGTGCTATACTATCGGGCCATGATCACCTGGGCGGTGATCGCGGGTATATACTTATATACTATATACATGACACATGTGATGACTAAAGTCGGGTCGGCTCGTAGGAGTACCCGCAAGTGGATCTTTGTGGCGGAGCGACAGGGCAGGTTGATACCGCCTAGGTGAGAGGTGGGCCTGGCCCTGGTCGGCGTTCGCGGATACTTAACACGCTTAACGAGATCTTGGTATTTGATCTGAGTCTGGCCATTTGGTCTATACGCACTAGCCATCTACGCGGGAGTAGTTATGGGTATCCCGGCGTCGTGGTATCAGCCGAAGCCTTCGTGACGTCAGCGACTGAGTGGCGCGCGCCGTGTTGGACCGCTTTGACGTAACCGCCGTGATCGTGTGGGTTGCTAGGTCTGCTCGCGGCCGCGTTCGCAACGTGCAGGTGTGCTATGGGCGATGGGCCCAGACCCCTGCGCGCTTAGGATTAGACCGGCGTGCTGACCGCTCTGTTGTGCTTAGGTGGGGCTGCGACGCGTTGATCTTACAAGGCCGGGCATGACCCAGAAAAGTGTGTCCGGCCAAATGGGATCGAGCGTGTTGGGTTATGTGGTGCACCCCTGCAGGGAAGTTTATCTATTCGAATAGCCGTGTCCCTCGGTAAAAGGACGACCCGGAGTTGTACCTTGACCTTATGACAACTAGAACCGGATACTGAATAAAATACACCCTTCCAAGTGCCAGATACAACCCGGTGATCGCTCTCTAACAGGGCGACGAGGAGGGGATCGCCGGGTAGGATTTTATGCTATGCGATGCTACTTGGAGGACTTCAATCTACTCTCTTCTACATGCTGCAAGATGGAGATGACCAGAAGCGTAGTCTTCGACAGGACTAGCTATCCCCCTTTTATTCTGGCATTCTGCAGTTCAGTCCACTGATATGCCCCTTTACACATATACCCTTGCATATGTAGTGTAGCTCCTTGCTTGCGAGTACTTTGGATGAGTACTCACGGTTGCTTCTCTCCCTCTTTTCCCCCTTTCCTTTCTATCTGGTTGTCGCAACCAGATGTTGGAGTCCAGGAGCCAGACGCCGCCGTCGACGACGACACCTACGGCACTGGAGGTGCCTACTACTACGTGCAGCCCGCTGACGACGACCAGGAGTAGTTAGGAGGATCCCAGGCAGGAGGCCTGCGCCTCGTTCGATCTGTATCCCAGTTTGTGCTAGCCTTCTTAAGGCAAACTTGTTTAACTTATGTCTGTACTCAGATATTGTTGCTTCCGCTGACTCGTCTGTGATCGAGCACTTGTATTCGAGCCCTCGAGGCCCATGGCTTGTATTATGATGCTTGTATGACTTATTTATGTTTTAGAGTTGTGTTGTGATATCTTCCCGTGAGTCCCTGATCTTGATCGTACACATTTGCGTGCATGATTAGTGTACGGTCAAATCGGGGGCGTCACACTTGAGTTATATTTGAAGGATGTGTCCATAGGCATTTCTTGAAGTTCATGTGTTGGTTTCAAGGATTTTATGTGGTGACCAAGGTGTTATTAAGGAATTATCCAAAGATTGGTCATGTGAGAGTTGAGCTTATTGCAAGCATGTCTTGGAGAAGAAGATTGTGTGATCATTCATGTATATCTTCAAGACATCATCCAAATGAAGAGAGTTGAAAAGATTCATGGTTGATCAAGACTAAGTCAAGAGTGAATCAACTTGATCAACTCACAAAGCGTAGAAGATGTACCGAGAGGGATCAAGCGATCCCATGGTGTGGTAAGCATTGTCAATTACGCTTTGTGTACTAACCCATGATCTTCGTGAGAGTTCTTTGTGGGGTTAGGTTGCGGTGTGCAAGTTCAAGTGAAACATCATGAAGAGATCAAATTCTTGAAGCTTGCCGTCCATTGTGGTGACAATGGACTTGTGAAGATGTTGTGGTGTGCAAGTTCAAGTGAAGCATCATGAAGAGATCAAATTCTTGAAGCTTGCCGTCCATTGTGGTGACAATGGACTTGTGAAGATGTTGCGGTGTGCAAGTTCAAGTGAAGCATCATGAAGAGATCAAATGCTTGAAGCTTGCCGTCCATTGTGGTGACAATGGACTTGTGAAGATGTGCGGAAGAGTGGCTCACCCATAGTGGAGCATGGGGGAGCAATCAACTAGTCTTCATCGAGCCAACGCAACCAAGAAAGGTGGTCCAACTTGAGGGAGTCAAGATCGTCATCATCTAGCTCAAGTGGACCATGTGCAAGGCAAAGGTTTGCTCTTGATAGGTTTTCTATTTTACCGGTCTCATGATGGTAGTTGGGAGACCGGGTTATAGGATCGATTGCAGTACTATCAAGGGGGGTCTCGATGAGTAGCTTGATCGTATCGTTCATAGAGAGCTCAAACCATTGCGTCCTTGCATCATCTTTATTGGTTCTTGTTTGGTTCTTCTCTTTGTGAGTTTTGGAGCTTATGGTCATCTTGATGACAAGCTCGAGTTCATCGAAAACAGAGTTCACTCGCATCTTCTATGATGTTTTCGATGTTGGAGGTTATGCCGGTTCTTCTCGGTTGGAGGTTTCACTCCTCTATTTGTTGGCATACCTCCCCTGCCTCTTCGATGTTTTGATGCTACTCGTCTTCCTCTATCCAACAAGCTTGAGTTTGCTCAATTCGGAGCTCATTTGCAGAAGTTATGGCAGTTTTGGTTTCCTAGCGGTAGTACCGCGGGCCGGAGCGGTAGTACCGCTTGGGTGCTACAAGCGGTAGTACCGCTCTAGAGTGGTAGTACCGCTCCAGAGCGGTAGTACCGCTGGTAGCCCCCAGCCGTAGTACCGCTGCGGTCTCGTGCTAGTACCACCTCGATTCGAGGGGTCTTTTTTCGTGTCGGGTTTTACGGTACTAGCCGCGGCAGTGGGGGCCGTAGTACCGCTCGTATGCAGTAGTACCGCCCTGCCACCGCGGTAGTATCACGCTGGGCCCAGCGGCAGTACCGCGAGGGGGAGCGGTAGTACCGCTTATAGGGGCAAGCGGTAGTACCGCTGGCCAAGCGGTAGTACCGCTCTCTGCGGGGCTGAAGTGGGGGTAACGGTTGGATTGTTCCCCCCACTATATAAGGAGGTCTTCTTCATCCTTTGAGCTCGTGTTCTTCCCCCATTGTTGACCTTCTTCGAGCTTGCTAACTCTCAATCCCTCCATGGATTCTTGCTAGTTTTTGAGGGAAAAGAGAGAGGAGATCTAGATCCACATTTCCACCAATCACTTCCTCCTCTATGTGAGGGGAACCCATTGGATCTAGATCTTGGAGTTCTTGGTGTTCTCCTTCTTGTTCTTCCTCTCATTTTCCTCCCTAACATTAGTTGCTTCGGTGGGATTTGAGAGAGAAGGACTTGGGCACTCCGTGTGCCCTTGCCATTGCATTTGGTGCATCGGTTTGAGTTCTCCACGGTGATACGTGGAAGTTACAAGTTGAGAAGCTTATTACTCTTGGGTGCTTGGTGCCCTTGAGCTTGTTCCTCTTGGGTGCTTGGGCGCCCTAGACGGTTGGTGGTGTTCGGAGCTCAATCGTTGTGGTGTAAAGCTCCGGGCAAGCGTCGGCGTCTCCAATTAGGTTGTGGAGATCGCCCCAAGCAATTTGACGGGTTCCGGTGACCGCCCCCAAGGGTTGCCAAAGTGTACGGGTTCGGTGACCGCCCCCAAGGGTTGCCATTTGTACGGGTTCGGTGACCGCCCTCAAGGGTCCCTTAGTGGAATCACGGCATCTTGCATTGTGCGAGGGCGTGAGGAGATTACGGTGGCCCTAGTGGCTTCTTGGGGAGCATTGTGCCTCCACACCGCTCCAAACGGAGATTAGCATCCGCAAGGGTGTGAACTTCGGGATACATCGTCGTCTCCGCGTGCCTCGGTTATCTCTTATCCGAGCTCTTTACTTATGCACTTTACTTTGTGATAGCCATATTGCTTCTTGTCATATATCTTGCTATCACCTAGTAGTTTATCTTGCTTAGCATAAGTTGTTGGTGCACATAGGTGAGCCTAGTTGTTGTAGGTTTTGTGCTTGACAAATTAACCGCTAGGTTTATTCCGCATTTGTTCAAGCCTAAACCGTAATTATTTTAAAGCGCCTATTCACCCCCCCTCTAGGCGACATTCACGATCTTTCAGAGTTGATCACGGGATGATGTGTTACGGAACGAGTAAAGAGACTTGCCGGTAACGAGATTGAACAAGGTATCGGGATACCGACGATCGAATCTCGGGCAAGTACTATACCGGTAGACAAAGGGAATTGTATACGGGATTGATTGAATCCCCGACATCGTGGTTCATCCGATGAGATCATCGTGGAACATGTGGGAGCCAACATGGGTATCCAGATCCCGCTGTTGGTTATTGGCCGGAGAACGTCTCGGTCATGTCTGCATGGTTCCCGAACCCGTAGGGTCTACACACTTAAGGTTCGATGATGCTAGGGTTATAGGGAATAGATATACGTGGTTACCGAATATTGTTCGGAGTCCCGGATGAGATCCCGGACGTCACGAGGAGTTCCGGAATGGTCCGGAGGTAAAGATTTATATATGGGAAGTCCCGTTTTGGCCACCGGAAGAGTTTCGGGCATCACCGGTAATGGACCGGGACCACCGGAGGGTTCCGGGGGTCCACCGGGAGGGGCCACTAACCCCGGAGGCCTGCGTGGGCCAAGTGTGGGAAGGGACCAGCCCCTAGATGGGCTGGTGCGCCTCCCACAAGAGGCCCAAGGCGCAGGGAAAGGGGAAGGGGGAAACCCTAGGCTCAGATGGGCCTAAGGCCCACCTAGGGTGCGCCCCCCCTCTCTCCCCCTCTGGCCGCCCCCCTAGATGCATCTAGGGCTGGCCGCACCCCTTGGGGGGAACCCTAGATGGGGGCGCAGCCCCTCCCCCTCCCCTATATATAGTGGGGGTTTTGGGGCTGCCAAAGACAATGAGTCTTCCTCACTCTTTGGCAGCCCTACCCCTCTCCCTCCTCGTCTCTCGCAGTGCTTGGCGAAGCCCTGCTGGAGTGCCACGCTCCTCCATCACCATCATGCCGTTGTGCTGCTGCTGGACGGAGTCTTCCCCAACCTCTCCCTCTCTCCTTGCTGGATCAAGGCGTGGGAGACGTCACCGGGCTGCACGTGTGTTGAACGCGGAGGCGCCGTGGTTCAGCGCTTAGATCGGAATCAACCGCGATCTGAATCGCTACGAGTACGACTCCTTCATCCGCGTTCTTGCAACGCTTCCGCTTAGCGATCTACCATGGTATGTAGATGCACTCGCCTTCCCCTCGGTGCTAGATTACTCCATAGATTGATCTTGGTGATGCGTAGAAAATTTTGAATTTCTGCTACGTACCCCAACAACTATATATAACCACCCTTCAAATGTGTTTCCTTAAAATTATAAACATAATGATGACATTTTAGTAGATCTATCTTGTGAAGTGAGTGAAACTTTTACTGAATCATCGGTTTGTAGCTTAGGGCTGGGAGGCATCAGGAAAGCCGTTAGCTCATGGATTGAGAAGGAAAGCATAGGTTTGCTCAAGCTCACAGGATTGTTATGCGTCAGGATACAACATCTGCAATGAACGTAGGCAGCATGGCAGAAACTACGACCATCTCTGCAGTAGCTTACTCTCCACTTCTCACCCACAGAAAGATGGACGTGCGGTTTAGCCCTCTTGTGGTGTGTAGACGACGCGAGCTGGTATATTTTGACGTGCATGGTTCGTTCCTTGCAGGGGGCTTGCTCCTCCCATACGCCATACCGGTCTCTTTTCTCTACAAGTGAGTAATTGCCAGTGCTTTGCAGTGAGTCATATATATTTGACGCATCGGTGTTAAACCTATAAAATCCTCCGCACATTAGAGCAAGGTTAATGGTAGAGCCAAGTGTTGCCTATATCTTGTTGCCATGTCATCTACTGCCAGCCTAATAGCCAACATGTATAGTAGTTAGTTAAAAAAAAAGTACTTTAGTAATACGTGGCCACCTCACACTCTCACGATGTTTCTTGGAGCCCGTGTTGGAGTTGACTCTTAATTTGCAACCCACTTCCCTTCTCTCTCATCTTCTTTCTCATCCAACTTGGTAAAAATAAAATACTTTAATTCGTATAACCTACTTACATCACCTTAGTATACTTGCTCTTACCTCTTAGTATATGACCAGTTGACCACCCAAAAATCAGTTACTAACCGCACAACAATGCATACATATCAACCTTATTGATTAGAAAGATTCTTTTGATCTCTTTTAGTAGTGACCAGTCAGCTGAACATTTGGGAGTAGTAGTTTAATGCCCGAACTTTTCAATATTTTTGTAATAGTTTCCATTCATCGCCTTTGCTTTCGCATTGTCGTAATGTCAATGTTTGTGTTCTCGGCCACAACAAAGATAACGTTCTTTGCAATCACAACAAATCTATATACCTCAGAAAATCAAACTAAAACAAAGATCAAACCCCCGCTCCTCGTTTCTAAACAAGAGAAAATCAGTTACTAACCGCATAATAATGCATATCTATATATTATGTAATTCACTCTAGATAAATGAAAATCACATTACAAGTCAAATAAACTCAAAAGAACTGTCAATATCTTTGTCAAGCAGAACTCTAATTCCAAGATGGACATTCAATGTCTCCCTCCATCTTGGTAGCTAAAGAATGGTACTTTCTCCAAAAATAGAAGAGCATAGCAAAATGTTTTAGTAAATACATGGAGGCGGCGCGACATGAACACTCACATCACCGCATGACCACGAACACTGCAGTCAGCCGAAAAATAACTTTCTTCAACCAGGATCTTGATAGTACATTTTCAGCTCCATTTGTACATCTAGCAGCTTCATGACTTCCCAGTTTCACCTCATGATGCTTCTTTTCTTCTATGTTGACACCAATCTGTCAAAAAATCTTGGAAAAACAAAATAATAATCAGAAAAACAGTTCATAATAGCAATGACACAAAACAATTCAGAAAATCAAGGAGGGGATGAGGGAGGGCGAGGGAGGCGAAAGGAGGGAGGAGCCGGTTGGCCCAAGTCCAGCGGGCGGCGGTGGACCACCGATTCGCAGCAAGCCTGCAAATCCCACAGGTGGTATTGAATTTGGGGTGTTGATTTTGCAGGTCAATTGTTGATTGGGATACAATGCATGGGTTTGTTCGGTTGCATTTTTTATACATCGAAAGAGTCTGCTTCCATTGCGGAGGGGTGGAGCCCGCCCGCGATTTGCATACGTTAGTTGTTGTTTTTTGTCTGTCTTGTTCTTTTTCATGCACAGGAAGCTGTGACTTGTTACTGTATTAGAATGGCATTTGCCCGTAAGCTTGGTAATATATACATAATATTTTGAGGATGGATTGGTGCAACCTGTGTTTGTTTTGCACCGCTGCGGTGCCTTGTCTGCATGCCTGTTTTGGGCTTGTTTATATTGTGATTACATGCACCATCTAGAATTCATCGCACTGGAATCTGAAAGAAACAAAGGGTTTCCTACAACTAAATTAGTGTATTTGGGGAACCTGAGATTAATGTCGAGGGAGTTGTGGGGAGTGAAGATTCTTTTGCAGATTGTGGTACCATATATGGACTGGCTCACATGTGGTGATTATAAATGTTTTTGGGTAGTTTGGAACTCACATTGGTATCTTTACCGGCCGAGGCTTCGCTAGTGGCTCTCTATATATAACCACACTTCAAATGTGTTTCCTTCAAATTATAAACATAATGATGACATTTAACAGATCAATCTTGTGAAGTGAGTGAAACTTTTACTGACTCATCGGTTGTAGCTAGCTTAGGGCTGGGAGGCATCGGGAAAGCCATTAGCTCATGGATTGGGAAGGAAAGCATAGGTTAGCTCAAGCTCACAAGATTGTTCTGCGTCAAGATACAACATATGCAATGCACATAGGCAACATGGCAAAGACTACGACCATCTCCGCATTAGCTTACTCTCCATTGCTCACCCACAGAAAGACGGACGTGCGGTTTAGCCCTCTCGTGGTGTGTAAACAACTCGAGCTGGTATGTTTTGACGTGCATGGTTTTTCCTTGCAGGGGGATTGCTCCTCCCATACGCCATACCGGTCTCTTTAATCTACCAGTGAGAAGTTCCCACGAGTTACTTGTCAGTGTGTTCTTCACCGCAAAAAATAAAATGAAAATAAAAATAAATAAATTGTCAGCGTGTTGTAAGGGGTCATGTATATTTTACCGATCACGTCAAACATATACAACTAGAATGCCCACGCACATCATCCGACACTACTGACTTTATTTTTATCAGTGAATTACTTGTTCTTCTTTTACCCACTATCTCTATCTATCCCACCAATCCAAGCTTGCCACCTCATCAATGGTGCATCTAACCCACAATCACCATCCATATAGTAGAGCAAGTCAATGGTAGGGCCTGCACTATATCTTGTTGCCATGTCATCTGTAGCCAGCCTAATAGCCAATATGTATAGTAGTTAGCTAAAAAAGTATTAGCACTTTAGTAATACATGGCCACCACACACTTTCAAGATGTTCCTTGAAGCCCGTGTTGAAGTTCACTCTTAATTTGCACCCTGCGTCCCTTCTCACTCCTCTTCTCTCTCATCCAACTCAGCAAAAATATAATACTTTAATTCGTATAGCCCGTTTACATCACGTTAGTATACCCGCTCTTAGTATACGAGCACCCAAAAATCAGTTACTAACCGCACAACCAATGCATACATATCAACCTTATTGATTAGAAAGATCCTTTTGATCTCTTTTTGTAGTGACCAGTCAGCTGAACATTTGGGAATAGTAATTTAATGTCCGAACTTTTCAATATTTTTTATTAGTATTCTGTTCATCCCATCTGCTCTCGCATTGTCGTAATGTCAATGTTTGTGTTCTTCGACCACAACAATGATAACATTTTTTCACGATCACAGCAAATGTATATACCTAAGAAAGTCAACCTAAAACAAAGATGAAACCCCCGCTCCTCATTTCTAAACAAGAGAAAATCATTTACTAACCACATAATAATGCATATCTATATATTATGTAATTCACTCTAAATAAATGAAGATCGGATGGATCCCCCCCTTTCTCTCTCGCGACCGCGTCGCCCCCCCCCCCCCCCCCCCCCCCCCCCCCGCGGGCGAACAGCCTCGCGTCGGGCCTCCTCCCTCCAGGCTCCCCCCTCCCTTCTTCCTCCTCACCGCCGTCGCCAGCGCCCGCGGCCGGCTTGGCCCTGGGGCTGCTGGTGGCGGCGGCCTCCTGGCCCTTCCCCTCCCGGTCGCTCTCCGGCACGGGCGGAGCGGCTCCGGGGGGTGCATCTAGGCGGCGGCGGTCTGGCGTGGCGGCGGGGCTCCGTGGCGCATGCAGGCGAGCAACTGGGCGGCGCCGCCGCCGTTGGCGGCGGGGCGGCGCGGCGGCGGGATCTGGCGTCGTCCACTCGGCCCAGATCTGGGCCCTTTGGGTCCCATCTGGGCCTGGGCGGGCCGGCGGCGGGGATGGCTCCGGTGTGGCTTCTGGGAGGCGGGGGAGATGCGACGCGTGGCTGGGTGACGGCGGCGACGACGCCGGCCTGCTGCATCGCGGCCGGCGGGGCTTAACGGTCCCGCTTCGGGCCTGGCTGGGCCAGGGGTGGCCCGGCATGCCCCGCTGCCGCGTCTGGACGGCTACCGCGACGGTGCCGGAGGCACGGGCCTCCCGCACGACGGCGGTGGAGGTGGTTCCCTCCCGCTCGGCGTCGATGTTGCTGCTCCCGTCGTGGTGAGCTTCTCTCCGGTCCTCTTGGCCTCGTGGTGGTGTTCGTAGCGAGGCGGCGTGGGTGGCGGCGTTACTGCGTTGGCGCATGGTGATGGGCGATGGTTTTGGCGGGTCGGTTCCGTTCGGTTGGGCGGTTGGGGTTGGAATGCGGGAGAAATCCCTGGCGGCTTCGGCCCCGACGCGGTGACACCTGCGGGTGCCACCATTCCTCCCTGGAGGGTGTCGGTGGTATCCACCCCCCACCTCCCTCCGCGTGCCCGGGGAAACCTGAGGACTCGTCCGGGCAGCAGCGTCGTCGGCGTCGCATCCCTTCTTGAAGGTGCTGCTTGGTACGCGGCGGATCAGAGCCTCGGTTGGTGGTGTTTTGTTTCCGGTGGGCGCCGCGGTGGCGGGTCATCCGCGCTTTGCCAAGCTGCCGTGGTTGGCATTTGTTTCTTCTTCTTTTTCTTTTGGTGTGTTGTGCTGCTCGCCACAGCGTTATCTGTACTCGGTGTTGGTTGCTTTGGAATACAAAGCGGGGGGAAACCCTTTTTCGGTAATAAATGAAGATCACATTACAAGTCAAATAAAGTCAAAGGAACTGTCAATATCTTTGTCAAGCAGATCTCAGTCAAACAACTAATTCCAATATGGACATTCAATGTCTCCGTCCATCTTGGTAGCTACAGCATGGTTCTTTCTCCAAAAATAAAAGAGCGTAGCAAAATGTTTTAGTAAATACATGGAGGCGACGCGACATGAACTCACATCACCGCAATGACCACGAACACTGCAATCAGCCGATAAATAAATTTCTTCCACCATGGCGATCCACGAGCTGGACGCGTTTTCATCCACCATCTGGCGCAGCTTTGCCCCGGGGAAGTGCAAGTTCTTCTTATGGTTGTGCCACCGTCGGCGCCTCCCGTGCGCCGCCCTGCTTCACCGAAGACATATCATCGACAGCGCTGCCTGCACGTTTTGCGGTGAAGAGGAGACCCTGGTGCATTTGCTGTTCGGGTGTAGCCATGCTTGCGCTGTCTGGGCCGTGATCACCCCGGGTGCTGCGCCAGCTCCCTCTGTTGAAAGTCTGTGCGCAGCTCGGGGTGCGGGCCTGCCGGATCCTCCCCGCCTCAGGGCAACGGTGAGTATTGCGATTCTCTGGAACATCTGGAAAAGCAGGAACGCCAGGGTCTTTCGTGGTCAGGACCTCCCTCCGCTTGAGGTTGTTCGCTGCATTGCTGCCGATGTCTCCCTTTGGAGATGGAGATGCTCCCGCACCATCTGCAAGACGATCCTGGAATCTTGGGTGCAGCATTTTGCTGCCTTGCTGTAGGTCTTAGACCTGCCTCCCCTCCCCCCCCCCCCCCCTCTCTCTCTCTCTCTAGTGTCTCCCTCTCCCTGTAAGTCCGGTTGGAACTGATGATATGAAAAATTCAGGTGGGCAGTCTTCCTCTGCCCCCGGTGACGTTTCAAAAAAAAATTCTTCAACCAGGATCTTGAGAGTACATTTTCAACTCCATTAGTACGTCTTGCAGCTTCATTTGTACCCAGTTTCGCCTCATGATGCTTCTTTTCTTCTATGGTTGACACCAATTTGTCAAAAAAATCTTGGAAAAAAAATCAGAAAAGCAGTTCATAAAAGCAATGACACAAAACAATTCAGAAAAGCAAGGACGGGATGAGGGAGGGGGAGAGAGGAGAAAGGATGGAGGAGCCGGTCGGCCCAAGTCCGGCGGGCGGCGGCGGACCACCGGTTCGCAGCAAGCCTGCAGATCCCACCGGTGGTATTGAATTTGGGGTGTTGATTTTGCAGGTCAATTGTTGATTGGGATATAGTACATGGATTTGTTCGGTTGCATTTTGTATACATCGAAAGAGTCTGCTTCCCGGTTGCGAAGCTATTCACTGCGGTGGGGTGGAGCCCGCCCGCGATTTGGATACGTTAGTTGTTTTTTTTTGTCTGTCTTGTTCTTCATGCACAGGAAGCTGTGACTTGTTACTGTATTAGAGCTGCGTTTGTCAGTAAGCTTAGTAGTAATATACATACTGTTTTGAGGATGGCTTGATGCATCCTCTATTTGCTTTGCACTGTTACGGTACCTTGTCTGCATGCCTGTTTTGGGCTTAATTATATTGTGATCACATACACCATCTAGAATTCCTCGCACTGGAATCTGGAAGAGTTCCGCAACTAAATTAGTGTATTTGCGGAACCTGAGATTAGGTCGAGGGAGTTGTGGAGAGTGATTTTTTTTTGGCGAATTGTGGTACCATATATGGACAGGCTAACACGTGTGGTGACTATAAATGTTTTGGAGTAGTTGGGAATTCACATGGTATCTTTACCGACCGAGGCTTCGCTGGTGGCTCTATATAGAGAGGTAACCACACTTCGAATGTGTTTGAGTCAAAGAACATAGAAACACAATGATGAGATTTAGAAGGACATCCCCACATCTATCTTATGAAGTGAGTGTAAATTTGTTTTACTGAATCATCGGTTGTAGCTAGCTTAGGGCTGGGAGGCATCAGGAAAGCTGCTAGCTCATGGATTCTGAAAAAGATCGCATTGGTTAGCTCAAGCTCACAAGATCGACGGGGAGAGGTCGCATTGGTTAGCTCAAGCTCACAAGATTACTCAATGTACAATGTACGTAGGCAGCATGACAGAACCTGTGGTGTGTACACGTACGGCGTCTTTTAGCCACTGTCTCCAGCTCTGCTTCACCCATCCAAGCTTGCCACCGCATCAATGGTGCATCTAGCTCGCAATCACTCTCCACAATGACCACACAAAAAATTAATGGCATAACAATGCATAACATATCAACATTATTAGTTAGAAAGATTCTTTTGATATATTTTTTTGGTGACCAATCAGTTGAATATTTGGGAGTAATAATTTAATGTTTGAACTTTTCAATATTTTTTATTAGTATTCTGCTCATCCGCTCTTGCTCTAGCATTGTCGTAATGTCAATGTTTGCATGCTTCGACCGTAACAAAGATAACATTTTTGCGATCACAACAAATGTTTTTAAGGTATATACCTAAAAACAAATGTTTTTAAAAAATCACTAAGGTATATACCTAAGAAAATCAAACTAAAACAAAGATCAACCCCCACACCTTGTTTTTAAACAGGAGAAGTCAGTTACTAGCCACATAATAATGCATATCTATATGTTATGTAATTCACTCAATTGAAAATCACATTATAAGTCAAATAAACTCAAAGGAACTGTTAATATCTTTGTCAAGCACATCTCAGTCAAACAAGTAACTCCAAGATGGACATTCCATGCAGATGCCGGAGGTTTTAACCTCCTTTTCGAATGAAAAAAAAGGACAAAGGGGCATAAGTTATACAGATCTAAATCAAAACTAGTAGTACAGTAATGCTGAAGGAAGTGTTTTATTTTTATTTTTTTGCGGGAAGGAAGAGCTTGTAGGCAAGGTTACACTTGCAATGATGTGGGATCTCCGCATCACCAGCACCGGTTGTCTCAAATTCTTTTTTATTTTGTATATATATGATGGGACAAGTCCAGTGAAATCCTATAAACAAAGTTCAAGTCTCAATTACAGCATGAGTCTTCAAGTCCGATGGTCATATACTTGTCTTTCCCAGTGGAGCTTAGATTTGACATATGGAGTAGGAGTACAGCCAGCACTAACAATAGCTTGTTTGAAAACTTGTAAAAAGAGCTTGCAAAGTACTTGCATCCATAGTGGAAGACTGCAGCCTGAGAGTGCATTGTAAGTCGTGATACATTTTTCCCTCAAAGACTATCATTAGAGTCGGAAGTACAGGAACTTGGCAACAAATCGGCAGATTTAAGAGTCATGTCATTAGAGTTGAACACTCCTCTTATAGAGTAAATTCTGCATGCAGAGCACAAGTCTAACCATGAACAGTTGAAGCATCTAGATGTAGCACCAGCTGATGAATCTGTTAATTTGGTCATCCGTAGGTTTTGTATATATGGTCCTGGAGATGTAATTCTAGCCAGATGGAAAAAGCTCACCAAAACTCTTTGATGGCAACAAGTGTCCCCATCAGAGGAGTTTTTACCTTAACCGGTGATTTTCGAATAATCGTGTTTCGCTTCATTTTGAACATCGGGCCAACCAAGGCTTCTAGATGAGCCTAGCAAAAGCAGAAGCCCAGCCCAAGCCCCGGCCCAACCAGATGTCAGTAGGACCCCAGCAGAGTGTTCTAGACCCCCCCTGTTTGAAATACTGAACTTACAACATACTTCTTCCCCTAAAAAAAAAAAACAAAAACATACTTCTTCTATCTCAAAATTGCTTAAGTGATACATGAACTTTTCTATTAAAAACAGAAAGCCTTGGCTCCAATACGTTGTATGGTTCAACCACCTCTAGCAGAGCTTAATCAACGACCTGCTCAGCTTGAAAAGTATACCACAAATGACAGCTTGAGATAACAATAGCATCTGCATTTTGCTAAGCTCTGTTCTCCAGCAACTCAAAACATAACATCGCATCACGCCGTCAACATGCCAGCATGGCCAGGAGCTAAATGGAACCACCAGAGCACTCAAAGGCGGTGATATTCAAACAAAGCATTCATTCAAAAAAGAAATCCTGAACCAGAATTTGTTGTAAAACAAAGGTAACAAGAAAGATGTTTACGTTTCTAGAGCCCGCAATAGAGTTGTGAACTATAGGGCTAGTTCCTCATTTCTCTGAAACTTCTTACTCCCCCCGCTCCATATTAATTGTCGCTGATTTAGTACAACTTTGTACTAAATCAGCGACAATTAGGATCGGAGGGAGTAGTAGATTCCCATCAACTAAGAAATCTAAAGTTAAATCTGAACCTACATAATGTCCTTCTGGATGTCTTCTTGAGGTGTCGCTATGCTTGAATTGGCTTTATCGGAAACACAGTCTTTGGTTTCGAACTGTTGCAGCGTCAAAGCTTCAGAGTCGTATCAACATTGTTCATTTCACTACTACAGACCACTGTGCTCTCCCCTGATGTTGCAAGGCCAGCAAACCAATGCAGAATATTACCTTGAGGTGGTCCTGCTTGGAATTCACCCGTATGCATGACCATGAGATTCTTTGCTGCAGCAGTGGAAGGACCATCTGGTTCTTCAGGAACACTGTCGCCTTCTGACTGGCGGGCATCCATCTCTGTAACATCCATGAACGGCAGTGCAACGTTCAGGTCAATGAGGTTTCTGACACTGGTGCCATCCTTCTTGTTCTGGAATTGCATTTCCAAGTCAGCTACACCCTTGCTCAAGGGTGTGCTGTCTGCGCCCATGTGTGTAGTGGACGAAGTTGATGGGCGGTGAGAATCTTTCTCGGTGGCTGCACTAATAGTGAAACCAAGAATTCTTGTGCTACCTCCTGAATAACCCATGGAACCAGGCGAAATCTGGGAATGCCGATTCTCATGACTCGGTAACACTTGTGATTTCTTCATGGTGATTTTCTTCGTCGAGTTTCGCAGCTTCTTTCTGTCCCACAAGACTTCCTTTGATGCATTCTCACTTGCTTGTCCCAGAGTGGCAGTTGCATCACGAGGACCATTGTTCAGATTCACATCCTTGGGACAATCATAAAATGGGGAAGGATGTTGATACTGAGCCCCTCCAGGAATCTCTGATGAATGAAGGCGGTGATACCTTTGAAATGTTGGAAGTCGGCCATTCTGAGCGCTGGGCAATTCAGCGTCAGCATAATGCCTCCTAGTCGTGTAATCTGTGGCGCTGCTTTGCCATAGAGATCTGGGTGCAGCATTGGAGCTGGATGCTGCAAATATTCCTGGATTGACGATGCTAGAGCTGGACTGGTAATGCGCGGTTGAGGAATCAACACCAGTTTTCTTGTGTGTGAGCCACTCCATGCCACTGCTTCGATCTAGAAAATGAAAATAAGATACACTTAGTGTGCATTGATGCTTAGAAATTGGTTTAAAACATAAAGATATACGAGTTTCTAAATAAATTAAGAAAATATTACCTTTTAATTTATGGCCATATGAATAACACTGGTTCTTAGAACTGGAGGCACCCACACTTGGGAAGTTTGTTTTCTTCATAGTGCTAGATGACCCTATCACTTTTTTGTTCAAAGCATTCACTGTTGAGACACCTGATGGCTGTAAACCAGTGGCCCAATTCTTGTCCATGGGTGAGGTGCGTTCAATGCTAAGCTTCAGATTTGTACCAACAACTGAACCACTATTTCTTGGCAAACTCTTTGCAGGGTTCTCCCATACTGTCACCACATCATCATCACTATCATCTGCGTCAGCTGGAACCTGAAGGAGCATTTCTTTTGTGGACCCGCTATTGCTATGCCTCATAGACACTCTGTTCAAGCTACGCTCTATATTTTTTCCCTTCATGAATTTTCCAGAAGGTTTCCTCGTATCATGTCCTGCAGGAGGCCCCATTTGCTGGACTCTTCTTATACCCCCAGATGGTAATGAATATGATATGGCTTTAGAATATCCCTTTGATTCACCTCCTCGGCATTGTAATGCCATTAGGTCCTTCTGAACCTTGTACAGACGATGAAGTTCATAGACCTATAAATAAAGGTGTCAAAACCGTACAGGAATGAGAAACAATTACGCCTATGGACAAATATAAGAAAAAACACATCACTTGCATATGTAAGCAATCTCTAGACTACTGAAAGCACATAGTATGGGTAATGTCATAATCTACCTGTTTCCGGAATGTAGCTTCCTGTGCAAGTATAGTCTGCTTTAGCATTTCCTTCTCAGCATATGCAGATCCATTTGTGGGTGTTACTGTGAAGCGGTTACTAATATGCTCAATTGGTTTATTCTCCATGTGTTATGATAACCACCAATTGCCTTTCAAGTTTACTCTACAATCTGCAAGTGGCCGAGTACAGAGTATTCTGGAAGATAGGTCTTGCCTTCAACTTTTGTTCCTGGTCCTAATAAATATCCACAGATAAATGATGGGTTATTGTAGTATCATCAAATGTATATAATAAGAAGGATATTTAGAACAAAATAAATGCATGAACTTGGTATCCTTTTTCTTTTGTGACTGATTTGGTATATTCAGTCAGAGCATTAAAATGGTTCAACATGTATGATTTGCACACTCATACTACACAGTGGCAATTAAGGCGTTAGGAACCCAACCAAGTATGACTTCACACCACAGCAAAGATCCATCACTTGACAGATACTCGGAAAATTCTGATCAACAAGCGATAGAAAACAAGAAAGGATGCCTTGTACTTACAAAGTTCTCGAATGTGAAGCAATGGTGTACAAGGAGTTTTATCCAGCCAAGAGTCCTTAGACCACAAGAAACTGGATTATGTCTGCTGGCTTAATCAATTCCTCCTTATCTGAAGCAGACAAAAGCGGTTAGCTTGCCTCAGCAAGAGACCTCAAAGTTGGCATTTATGGAAAGTAAGGACACATACATAATAATGAAGATGAAAATAAATGCAAAGCGAGGAAAATCGTAGACAAGATCCAGATCTGTAACAAAATGTGACAGGAAAAGGATTCCGAACATGAAATGTGCAGAAAACAGAACTTTACAAAGCAATTCCACGAACCTTCACCTCCACAAACAAACAGTTGAAGAGAAACTAAAAGAAATAGGAGACACACAACAAGAGGGGGCAAGGCAGGATCAACAAGCAAGGAAGAATAGAGGTAATCTCCCCGTGCCCCCACACCTTTCTGCCCAGGGCGTACCAAAAGATCGTAGCAAAAACAAATAGATGGGAAAGAGCAGATTTCGCACAACAAAATCAAGCATAACAGCGCAGAGACTAGAGAGCTAAACTCCCGAAAACACGAGAGAATTTTCAGCTCACCTTATCACCAGGAGAAGCCCACGATACTGGTGAAAGATGTCCGTCTACCCTTTTTGTAGATAACCTTGAGGTGTTTCGTTCTTTATTAGGAGTGATTATAAAGATTTGATTACGATTCAATGACAACTCGACATGGACACTGATGAGCTCATTTGGCCTTTCAATGCTTTTTGTTTCTAGTGCTATATTAATGCATAAATTTATGAGAGATTTCGTCATTTTGGGCTGGATTTTGAGCACATTCAATTACATGTAACTGACCCGTTGCTTCATTTTTTTAGAAGGTATTTTCTCCCCCGGGTGGTTGGAGTGACACACGTCCCCCTATGTGACACGGTACACTCACTTCCTTTGTGCCAGGTTCATCTACAAGCTATATCTGAACCATTTAGTGTGCATTCTGACTTGTGCTGTGTGCCGTGATTCCAGTTGTATGCAATTTTTAGATGGTGTACTTTGGTGAATTTGCTAGAAATTCTGACATGGTTCAAGGTGATTTGACTTGCTACATGTATGTGGATGAGCGGGATGCATTTGTGGGGCATGTCATAAAACATGATCTCTCTAAAAGAAGATACATGTGATTTTCGGATGCCTTTATGAGAAGAAAAGTAAAAGACAAGTCAACTTTTTGTCTTGATTATCATGGGGAGATTGTATTAACATGTTGCGTCCATATAAAATTGGGTGACATTTCTTTAAAAAAAAATCTTGAGTATTGTTTTATGTGAAAAACTTATTTCGCACACAATTATATCATTCTCATCATTTGCAGGCATGTTGCAGAACAAAATAATTTACAATTGTATCTTTAAACTTCTAAAACATCTCGCAAACCATTTATTTCTTGTTCCTGATAGACATTCTGCTTGGTAACTTAAATATTCTGGTTTGGTGCATCCCAAAACTCATAGCCCTGTCAATCTCCTTTTTTGAAGGAAATGCTAATGTATGACCCAGATGCATGCCAAACAAAAAACATCATGTGTGAATAGTTATCATAAATATCACAGCAACCTAAATCAGGCTTCTTCATATCTTAGCAGTGAGTTAAAACTTGAAACAGGAGAAAAAAAAAACCTTATAACATAGCATGCCATTAACATGTATACAAAGCATGAAAGACAACAAAAAAAGTACAAATGGATGATTTATATTGTTGTATGAGATACAAGCTTGATACCTGACTCAGAATTTTACCCAAGACTGTATGCTGCTTCATCTCTAAGACATTCTTATGAAGTGGTACAGTGGCCACCTCCCCCTGTCGCACGATCGCAGCCATGGCCGTGCTCCAGGACATGATGTCCCATCTCGGCATTTCCTCGAACACCTTGCTGGCGTCCAAGAACCCGCCCCGTTCCTGGAGCATGCGTTGATCAGCGCGTTCCTGAGCGCATGTGAGGAGATAAGGTTGGAAGCGGCGAGCAGGTCGGGGTGGAGACCGTGCTCAAGCAGTTGCGCATGGTGGAGGTGCGGCAGGACACTGGGGCAGTAACGATAGGTGCTGCTCCACGAGCCGGCGCCGCGAAGGTGCACCTCATGGCGGCGGTGGTGGACATTCGCGGTCGGTTTAGCGGTGGCGCCGCCGTGGTTGCCGGTAAAGAAGGGTCAGTGGTTGGCAGTTATTGCCGGAGAGGGGAGGGGAGCTGCTCAGGCGAGGAGAAGGGGGCAAAGGAAGGGGAGCTCCCTCGATTGCATTTGAAGAAAAAAACCAAAAAGTCGCAAAAAATCATGAATTCAAAAGTGTTCACTGATTTTGAAAATAAATTCACGAATTTTAAAAAAGGTTCATCTATTTTGATTTTTTATCAAATTGGGAAAAGGTTTATGAATTTTCAAAAACAAATCCACAAATTTGAAACATCGATTTTAAAAAAAAACAGTGATTTTGAAAAAAAAAAGGTTCATCGATTTGAAGGAAAAGTTCATGAATTTTTTTAAAAAATCATCGAACTAGGAAGAAGAAAAAAAGGAAAAACAAAAAAGGAAAGAAGAAAAGACGAAAAAAGATGTATGACATCAGATCAGAGTAGGTGGCGTGGTGGTTACTGCAGCGTACCTCGATGCGGGAGGTCCCTGATTACCACGAGTGCGCTTTTTTGCGGGAGGCGCTTGTTCGATTCACCAACAGAAAAAAAGGTAGATGGGCTGGCCCAACGCGGAGGGTGTGTGTGTGCGCCTGTTAGCAAAATGCATACGAACGGGCGCCTGAAGGCCAAATAAAAAACACCCAGAGGAAGGGCGACTGTTGTCTCATGGGTTCCAAAGAAGATGGACATGTGCGCGTGCGGTTGAGAGGGACAACCAATGGCAGAAATCAGTACCAAGGCTCGGAAGCAATCCCTTCACAAGTCACACTCGGCACTGAAAGCCTAGATTGACCCAATTGCGCGTACCAGGAGGAATTTTTTGAAGGCAAAGCATGATTTTTTAGATTAACAGTGTTCAGGCAAATCACCTGAGACGACACAAACAACCACTCGAAGTGGTACAATAGAGTCTCAACCAATGCTCTCATTTGGCAAACACGTACGGCCAATTTAAGCTGACTCATGTGCAATAGAGTTTGCATTACATCTACAAACACTAACTCGCTGCTTAGAGAACCACATTTTCAAATGAAATTTATTATCTTCAATTGCAGCAACATAAGGTGAGGAGTGTGCCTTCCTCATATCCATGGCTTTAGCTAGAAGTTCAGAGTCTGTCTCACACACCACTCTAATTGCTCCCTCGAGACATCCAAGTATCCAACCCAACTGCGAGAAGTTTAGCACTCAAAAATCGAATAGCAAGAGAGTGGAGCGCGTGAGAGCACATCAAGTGTGCATTCATAATTTCTCTAAATGTAGCATAATACAATTACTCATTTGCTATACTTTTCCGGGTTCAGACATTCATGAAGAAGGCATATAAACCGGTTTATTTGGAAATCCGGCAACAGTAAAAACATTGTTTAGCTTGAATGCTAGCAAACAACATATGCACATTAGTCACCATAAACATCACTTCTGACCAAGTATGCCCTGGCTTGTACTTCCTTCTTATAGACAAAAAAGAAAATAAACTTTAAATTGATAACAAGAGCATGTGATGGCATACTCTATATTGTAAAAGTCGCTCCCAAAGTTAGTCCATGTGCTCAACCTAGTGTTTTGCCGCATATTAACTTTTTTGCAGGGTACCTCGTATTAACTTACCTTAGTTGTTTTGTCATAGAAACCTCACAACATCAAAAAAAATCTCCTGAGCGTTTTTTGTTAGGGATTAGTATAAACTAGGAAATGTTTTTTCAACCCGCTAGGATTCCTTGACCTGGGGGTGTTCAGCCAGGCTGTGTTGGCCCAGCAGGCGCGTGGCGTCCGGTCACTTTGTTGGAGACTTTGTGAAAGTGTATTGAAAGCATGGCACTACCCGCACTGGATTCTCGACATTGTACATTTTTTTTTTGAATGCGTCATCAACTTTCAGAACTGTGAAGCATGGTTTGGATTTCTCAAAAGGGGGTCATGTGGAGCATGGACGATGTGTAACGCCCCGGACACACTCGCCGGTGGTCGTTAGACTGACCCCACAGATCAATACTAATCTTTTCTGCGCACTTTGTCCTTACTCGTGGGCATCCGGGAGCAACTTCCCGGTCGGTCACCCATCCTGAAATTACTCCAAGCTGAGCACGTAACGCCCCGGACACACCCGCCGGTGGTCGTTAGACTGACCCCACAGATCAATACCAGTCTTTTCTGCGCACTTTGTCCTCACTCGTGCGCACCCGGGAGCAACTTCCCGGACGGTCACCCATCCTGAAATTACTCCAAGCTGAGCACGCTTAATTTTGGAGTTCTGTCCGAATGGGCTTCCGAAAAAGAAGGAATTCCTTATTGATATGAGTAGTCTATCATCCCTAATAAGCCAGGCTATCACATACACCCCCACTCAGAGGGACCGACGTCCTTGTCGGGCCACAGGAACGGTCCCTCTTGGCACATATGTCTGTGCATCCAGTCCGGTACATGTGCCATGCCGTGTGCCACGACGGGTCACAAACGTCATGAACAACATGACCGCACATCTGCCCGCAAACATCCTTGTAACCGCGAGGGTCGGCTCTGGTACCAACTTCCTACGCGCCTAAAATGCAATTGTGCCCCGATCACAAATTCATCACGTGATTGGGATAGAACTACATCTTGGGCGTTACACGATGGTTCACAAATAAATATTTGACAGGATAATTGGATTCCTTGGGATTTCTTGTTGAAAGCGATAGGGCTGAAGAAGGAGCAGGTTCAACTGATTTTCAAACTTGATTGACTATATTGCTACAACATGGGACGATATGCTACTCTTCTAAAATCAATTGGGCTTGCGTTATGAATATGATTACATCATGTATAAACTACTGTTATCATTATTATAAAAAAGGAAAAAGTCAAGTTTTGAGTTGTTGAGGTAGAAGGTTGGGCTTTCCTAGAGTTGAGAGAAGAAATAGATTACCAACAGTGAATTACTAGCATATGAAGCTATACTACCGTGGATCATAAAAGTGACAATGTGTTGACGCCTGAAGGGAAGGAGCTCTCAGGGAGCGAGATATATGGTATTGGGTGGTTGGAACGTCATAACAATGTTAACTTGAATTACACCACTAGCCCAATCCTTGTCTATATATAACCATACTTCCTATCTGATTGAATCAACTACTAAGAGTCCACACGTGTTCCAACATCTCGATGGAAGCAACACACCAATGGGGTGAGTGGAAATTTAATTGGCTCGTCGGTTCAAAGCTTGGGGCTTGGAGGTATTAGGAGGCATCCCGAATCCTCCGAACTGATGGTTAGCATGTAGTTCATTTTATTTTTAACCTGATGTTAGTGAAAAAGCACTGTCGTGCAGCAAGTAGCTATCTAGAGGGGAAATATTAATGAACGTGTGCATAATGTATTTATGGTCAGGATCATTCTGGTTATACTTGGTCGGAGAAGAGATTTCATGTTGAGGTTTTTTTGCCAGGAATTTCATGCTGAGGTGGATAGCGATAAGTACTATGTAAGGTGAGCTAACAAGTTGAGTTGCAGCTCTTTGTCCAAAAAGGCCAATTTGTAATTCTTGTCATAATTAGATCACCGTGCACATTGGCGTGCACAAGTCGAGTGGAAATTTAGCTGGCTCGTCATATGATTTAAGAGAATAACTGAAACTTCGGGTATGATTTATATGCATGTAGAAGAATATGATTTGTATCTGCACCAGGAGAAGTGTTGAGCAAATAAATTTGAGATTTATTTTGTGTGAATGTGTGATAGTAGCTCTGCTCATTCTATTAGAAGAAAGGGGAAACAAAAATATGTGTAGAAATACAACATCAAAGCAGTCACCAGGTAGAAGTGGAACACACCATGAGTATAAAATAAGACATGTGGATGCACATAGTTTATTTATTTGTTAGAAGGAGTAGATTAGGCTGGTCGCAGTGGTAGTATCATATATAACTAGTATCATGCATGCCAACTAGGCAATTTTGACGCGATGGCGTAAAATTAAATGAAGAAAGAGAGGGTTAAGTATCATATTATGATACCGTATCGTAATAAATACTATAACACTACGTGTCATGCATGACAATAAATAAGACTATCTATAATACTACTCTATGATACTATACACTACAGATGTAATATCATACACAGATGTAATATCATACACTAGATCATATGCATGATAGTAGTATATGATACTTCCAATTACAACCAGCCTTAGAGCATCTCAGGCCGCGCCCCCAACAAGGCCCCCCAGGCGATTTTTCGGCCGCCGACGCCGAAAAATCGGCCCAGTCGCGCCCCCAGAGGCCCAATTTTCGCCAGCGGACCCAGGCCGAAACCGGCGCGCTGGAGGGCGCCGGCTGAATCGTTTTTGGCGCAAAAATCGGCGGGCCCTCCATGGCAGCAACTCGGCTCTTCTCGTCGCTTCGTCATCCTCATCGCCTCGGTTCCCGCGGCGGAATCAATACCAAAGCTGCCGCGCGCTGCCGCGCCGGTCAGCCTCCTCCATTGATGCCTCACGGGCGGCGTAGTGAAGACCGGACGACGCGCGTCCCTCGCCCGCCACGCGTACACACGGCAGCCACGCGTACACACGGCGGCTCCGCCTATATAAGCCGCCCCCGCCCGCACCGGTGAGAGGCACAGACTCTCCACCGCCGACGCCCCCGTTCCTCGACGCCCCCGTTCCTCCCTCTCTTCTCGCCGTTCCCAGTTCACCCGATGGCCGAGCGCTTTCCAGGCGATGGCGCGGCGGCGAACGGCATCAGCCGTCGCCGCCTTCACGAGGACGAAGCTCGGCTTCTCTATGAGGTCGAGTACCCGGTCCCGCCGGACATGCGGGTGCCCCCGGCGTGGAGGATCAGCGCCGGCGGGGTCCCGGTGCCACCGCCGCCCACCGGGGCGGCGCGTCGTGCGGAGATCACCCGTATCCGGTCCTCTCTGCCGCTGGCGGCGAGGGAAGGGCCGAGGTACATCCCCGACAGCCCGCTGTGGGAGCAGTACTTCCGTCGCCGCCACGCCGAGCAGCTTGAGGCCACCAAGGGCATCGTGCCCTCTGGAAGGCTCAACTCCGACGCCCGCCGCCGATGGTGGGGCGCGCCCGGCCGCACGCTGGAGGCCGTCCTCGAGTACATCGAGGGCGGCAACACACCTAGGCTGGAGTACCACGCTCCCCCTCCTTCTCCCGCCGGCGGGGGAGCTCGTGGACGCCGAGACGCATGGACCCGGCGTCCTCCTCCTCGTCCGGCCGCTCATCCGGCTCTCCATCCCTCCTCCCCGTCAAGCCGGAGCCCCAGGACACGCCGATCAGCCAGCGCACCCGCAGCTCCGGCGTCCGCATCGCCGAGTCCTCCCCCACCTCTGCCCGGCTCGTCAGGACGAAGGTGGAGCCCGGCCTCCCCGCGGAGTACGAGGCCATAGTCCGGCGTGGCTTCTCCGACGAGGCCGCCCTAAAATGGGCGCGAGACGACTACCTCCGCGACGAGATGGTCCGGCAGCGCCGAGCCCTGCAGGAGATAGCTGCCCGCCAGCGTGGCCGCGAGGACGAGAACGGCGTGGTGATCCTCGACAGCGACGAGGACGAGGACGCCCCCGGACCGTCCAACCCGTCGCGCCAACCTGGGGAGGGGTGCAGCAGGGACGGCGGCCGCGGAGGAGGCGACGACGACGGCGGCGGCGACTACACGCAGTTCTACAGGCTCCTCGGCATGTAGAGCTTCAAGGGCGGCGGGCGACGAGGAACGGCGAGGCGTGGCGGGTCTAGTAGTGTTTTTTTTCCTTCTTTTGTAAAATATTTTTATATATGTATTAACTCGCCGAAGTTTGGTTGAATTTGCGTGTCGGATTTTGTTTTTGAAAATAAACCTGGGCGCGGCGACTGGGGAACATCACGCCCCCAGCTCGCGGTTAGCGCCGGTACGCCCCCAGGCGGCGATTTTTAGTGCCTCCTGGGGGCCAACGGCTGAAGATGCTCTTAGTATTTTGGATGACCTCATTTATTATTATGCATGACACATACGAGTAGTAGCACATCATTTATTATGATACACCAACAGAGAGCAATGACAAAGCACCAATGTATCATATATATTATGAGACCTAAAAGGTCATTTATCTTTACTTATATACAATATGTATGCTAGAGGCTATGCTTAATTGCCGTCCTGCCTGTCCACATGGACCAATGCAGTTTATGGAGCCTTCATATTTGACAATGGTTCCTATCATGGCTAGCACATGAACTACTTTATTACATGACTTAGGGATCAATCCAATTCATGCTTATATTAACACCAAAATTGTATTAGCTTGAAACAAAAATCTCCGGTGATAATGCGCTATAGGAATCGAATCACACTTCACCAGGTAGGCCGTCTTCGCTTCTCTGAATATGAACTACAACATTATGCCTAGCAACACCTGTATAAATCTAGACACGTATGATTTCTGTGGATATTGGTGGAGGTCAATCAAAAAGGGATGTGTTACACCGTGAGCGAGCTAGATTTTTTTGTTCTTTTTCAGTGAGAAACGACCGGGGCCAATTATTGACTTGGATAACCCCTGCCAGATAGACCCTGCATGCAGTCCAGTTAGTCTAAGGACAATCGGGCTTGCACGATGGACATGAGTAAACGTTTACAATGTTAAGAATGTTGTCAAAATCAGAAAAGAAAAAAAGGTCTCAGATGGGCTCGGGTGCAGTTTGGACAAAAATGAGTTTTTAACTACTCCCTCCGTTCCTAAATATAAGTCTTTTTAGACATTTCAAATAGACTACGACATACGGATGTATCTAGACATATTTTAAAGGGTAGTGTCGTGGAATTGTCACGGCAGATGTCCTCGAGCTAGGACTTAGTCGTGGAGCCATCGCCACTAGGAAGCTTGAAGGGGTTAAGTGGGACAAGGAACACGAGGATTTATACTGGTTCGGCCCCTTACGGTGAAGGTAAAAGCCTACGTCCAGTTTGAGGTGGTCTTGATTAGGGTTTCGATGACCAGGGAGCTTAACTGCTATGCCTGGCTCTCGACGAGATCTTTCCTGTCCCTAAACCGCTGCCGGGTCGTCCCTTTATATAGGGAGGCTGACGCCCAGCAGCTCTCAGAGTCCCGGCCGGCTCATAAGAGTGTCCGGCTCGGACTCTCAACTATTCGTGCCTTGCACTACAAGTTCTACCATGATAATGATTGTAACTACGGGCCTTAAGCCATATCCGGGTCTTAAGCCCATCTTTGGCCCACCGTCTTCAAGCTTGGCGCCGGGCTTCTGGCAATGACCATATGAGTAACCCGGCCCCTCCTGGCGGGTGACTCTAAGGTCTATATCCTCAACATTAGGCCCCAGATTGATTTGAGCCGGCTCATGTCAATCTTCAATTCTTTTGACAGAAAAAATCTCCGGCTTACCATTTGTGTGAAGGCCATAACCCGGCGTGACATCATTCTCTGGACTCCGGGTAATCCGCCGTGACGTCATCTTCCATTAAGTCCGTTTTTTACTCCGCCAGATCCGTAACAGATCTTATCTTTACTGTCATCCCGAAAATCGAGGCGTTTCGTGGGGAGATAACCACGCCATGGTCTCCTTGATTCTCGCGCCCACTTATGAGCTTGCCCTTATAAATAGGCCGGCCCGACGGGCCTTTCTCACTCTCCTTCCTCTGTCGTCTCCTTCCTCTCACTGTCCCGTGCTGCTCGAGCTCCGCCGCAGTCGCCGCCGCGGGTCTTCTCGTCGTCACCAGCTCAGGCCGCTGCATCACCCTGATTTGACCAGAGAAACGCGACGACCTCCGCGACTCTCCAGCCCCTGTAAGTCCTGCTTGTCCTGTAGAATAGATCTGCCGTAGGGTTCGTCCGCGTTCTTCGTGTTCGTCGCCGTCGCCCACAAGCTCCGGTAGTCTTCTTTTTTTACTGCTCCTTTTTGATCTTAGCCCGTATGGAACCACTGCGGTAGATGTTTTAGCACCCATTTCAAACACAAGTAGACTTCTTTTCACTGCATAAAGACCTCATTCGAGCTCAAGAACTCCCCTGCGTCTGTATTTTAGGTCTAGAAAATTTCCTTTGGACCGACCATTTTGATCCAAAATATTTACTGCAATGTGTGAAACCTGTTTTCACCATACTTAGTAAAAAAAACTGCCCTTAGTGAGTCATGGCGGTTTACATTTCCGGCTTAAAGAAAACACGCGCCGTAGAACCTTCCGACTTAAAGAAAACCATGCGCCATAAAATTTTCCGGGTCATCTGTGATAAGGTCGTAGACAATTTGAGTTACCCTCAGGCACACCAGCGGCTTAGATAACCTGATGCACTTAGACATATATCATTAGTACCCTTCATAAGCCGCCACCTTGACATTGAACTGTAGATTTCTTCCGGCTCATAATTAACCCGGACGTTTTTCCTTTTATCATAGACTGCCGACTTTCACCATGCCTCCCAAAGCTCCTAAAGCCTCCATCACCTGCAACTGGATGAGGTCCAACGTCACCAATGAGACCCTAGCAGATTTTGTCAAGTCTGGATATCTGCCCAAGAAGGACGTCATGCCCTACCGTGCCCCTGACCCGTCAGAAGAGAGACCACAGCCAAAGGACGGGGAGGTAGTGATTTTTGCGGATCATATGAGCCGGGGCTTCGCACCGCCCGGCTCAAAGTTTTTCAGAGATGTTCTGAATTTCTTCGATCTGCGGCCTCAGGACATAGGACCCAACTCAGTGTCCAATATCTGCAATTTCCAAGTGTTCTGCGAGGTTTACCTTGGGGAAGAACCCAGTTTGCTGCTCTTCAGAGAGCTTTTCTATTTAAACCGTCAGAATGAGTGCGCCAACGGGCCAAGTCTGGAGCTAGGCGGCATCTCCATCCAGCGGCGGAGGGACTGCCTTTTCCCTTACGCAGAGCCGCCCAGCCACCCCAAAGACTGGAATCTGACGTGGTTTTACTGCCAAGACACATCGCCGGCTGATGAGAGCCCGTTGCCCGGCTTTCGCCCCTCGCGTATGGAGCCGACTCACCCACTGTCAGACAAGCTGACTCAAGCGGAGCGCCAACCTCTGCTCCCCACTATCAACAAGATCAAGGCTCTCCTGGGCAATGGTCTGAATGGAATCGACCTGGTCCGGGTCTGGATCTCATGGCGGGTGATCCCATTGAGCTTCCGCCCCGGCTTAATATGTGAGTACACGGGCCGAAAGGACGACCCTCAGAGACACAGCCGCAACGATCTTTCTGAAGACGTTGCAGAGGAGATGACCAAGGCTCTCTTGAACGAGAGCCTGGCAGACTGCGGAAGGACCGGGTTAGCCCCCTTTTGCAAGACCAACCCAGCCCCAGCGGTAAGCCGCTAATCTGAACATCTTATCTGTACAAACCTTTCATCTGAATCATTTTAAGAAAACCTCATTGCACTTTTTAGGCTGATGATAAGTTCTGGCGGGTCAAGTATGACCATGAAGCGGCCAAGAAGGCCAGAAAGGCGAAGAAAGCCGCCAAGAAAGCCGCCCCTCGCAAGAAAGGAAGCAGGCCTACTGCTTCAGAGCTGATGCAATTAAGCGACAGCTCCGAGTCAGAGGTAACCCCTGAGCCTTTAAGTCCTTGCTGTATTTGTTGTTTGTTGCTGTCCGCCTTATCAATACTTGTTCATTGACAGGATGACACCGACGCAAGTAACCCGGTGGTTGAAGAGGTAATGTCACTTTCCTCCGACTCGGAGCCCTTGCCAAGGCTGAAAGTCCGAAGGGTAACCCGGAAAGTAAGCTTTTCACATCCTTTAGCTTATCAAGACCCTCAATTTATTTTGAAGCGACAGGTTCATGAGAGCCGGCGTCACACCCGGACCAACAAGGACACCGACCTCTCCTCCGGGCTACCTGACGCATCGAGGAAACGCCGGACCGAGGTGATCTCAAAATTGTACCCTTTTCATCCTTTGGCAGGTGTTATACGTCAACCACTCAACTCTTCTGACTCAAATTATCAGGAAACTTCCCCCTCTTCCGGCGACTCTATGCAGTCGAGCCTGCCGGCTTTCAAGACCGTGCCCGGGTAATGATAACCATCTCATGTTGCACTTTTGTCTTCACTTACCTTATTGTGCTTAATCTGTGTCTTTTCAGTGCCCAGGCCAAGATCACCAAGAGGGCGAAGAAGTCCAAGCCGGTCGATGAGCCGGACTTGACTGAGCCAGAGGCAGCCGCTCAAGAGCCGCCAGCTGCCTCTGCACCTGAAGCCACAGCCCCAACCACCAAGACAACTACAGAAGCTGCTGTTAACCCGGAGGCTTCCAGCTCGGCTCCCCCAGCTGATGACCCGGACGTGGTAATCACCCGGACGGAGTTCGTTGAGCCGGGAAGACCTACCGTGCTGGCCAAGTGCTCCGCCAAAGGGGAGCTGCTAGAGTCGCACCGGGTTAACCTGGACCTCACCGACTACTCCAACTTGAACATTGGAGAGATCGTCTCCGGCTTCGTCAGCCAAGTGCACAAGAGCCGGGATGCAGAGATTGCTATGGTGACCCAGATCCAGCAGAAATCTGAGGTAATATTCTTCTGTCCTCTTACTTACTGCCTAGTTACCTGTACCATGCTAGCCCCCAAGTCGACGACTTATGATTGAGTATGTTGTAGACTTAGGTTCTGGCTTACTCCATTTGAACCGGCAATGTGTAGATAGAAACGTTCAATATGCATTAGCCCCCAAGTGCCAAGTGTCTTTGCTTGGAAAACGCTTGGGACTTTAAATTTGTAGAGTAATTGTTCATGCCATAACCCGGAAGTTTATACAGGCTGTTGGCAAGAAGCTTGAGGCTGACCTTGCTGATCTCAAGAACCGGCTGAAGATGCAAGAGATGGAGACCCGGAAGGCAAACGCCAAGTTCGTGTCCAGCATCGCCGCGCAAGAGAAGCTGAAGACGGAGTTCGACGCTGAGCGGAAGGCGTGGGCCGAAGAAAAGGCCGCATTGGTGAACCGGGCTGAACAGGCGGAGAAGGCTCTCTCCGAGAAGACCGCCGAGCTCTCCGGCCTAAAGCACCAAGTGTCCCAGATGGTGGCCGCAGTCTTCGGTAAGTCGTCTCGCCGGCTTTCATCAAGTTTAGAATGTGTATATCTTATAATTTCATCCTTGTCGGCGGCTTATCTGTCTCTGTTAAACAGGTCCTAGAAGTGCCAACCTGAATCAGAGTGTGGTGACCAAGCTGAAGGCCGTATACACCCTGGTGGAGCAACTCTACACCGGGTCACAACGTGCCTTGGCTGTGGTGGCCCTCTCCAACAAGGTGCCGACTCACCTGGCGGAAGTCCTTCGCCGGCTCGCCGTTCTTCCTCAACGGATCCAAGAACTGCGACGAGCCTCTGCAAGAGCCGGAGCGATCGCTGCGCTGAGCCGGGCTAAGGCGTTCTTGCCAGAGTTAGACCCGGCGGACATCGCCCTCGGCTACCCAAGTCTGAAGGAAGACGGCACCGCCTTCGATCAGAAGGACTTTGCAGCTTGCGTGAAGGCCGTACGCCCGGTGGCCACTCTTATTGGCAACGATACTGATCTGACCAAGTACCAGCCGGGCTATGACGCAGAAAATCAGAGGATTCCTACTCCGCGCTATGAAGCCCTCAACTTGATCCCGCCGGCTCGTCAGCACACTTTCGCCCCGGAGATTGACCCGGCCGGGTTAATTGACGAGGAAGCCCAGTTCGAAGCTCTCAGCGGCATCGACTGGAAGTCATCAACCTTCCGGGTCTTGGGATCAGCCGGAGGAGAAGGAAGAGATGAGCTGGAGACTTCCACCCAGCAAGCGTCTTAACTTCCGCAGCCGGTTTACCAAACAATGCTCCACCCTTTTGGACTCGATGAGTTTTGTAATAGAGTAGGTGCAACAGTTTATCTCTGCCGTGCCATCGTGCACGTATTGAATGCTGAAGTCTTTTGAAGTTGTCTCTTTGATGTTTCTCCGGGTCATAATCAATCCTTTGCTTTTCTTAACCTCAAAAGAGCTGCCTTTAATTATCCTGCATAGAAGGGCAAATCACAAGTCTCGAGGCGGCTTACCGCCCTGAGAATCATAAGTTTTAGATAACCCGGAATATGAATCAAAAAAGGACTTGTCTTCAATGATATCTTGAATACAGCCGTAAGAACATACTTAACGGCCTGCAAGCATACTTCCGGTTTAGATAACCCGGATAAGAAGGTTGGTACCGCAACTCCGGTTTACCTGTTTGATAACACCCATTGCGTTCAGCAATACTGTAAACCAAAGTTAAGCCGGCAGAGTGAGACCCGGCCGTACACACTTGGAAATAATCAGACGGAACTTTGCTATAAGGCAGAGGAACTTAGGGGCTTGCGGTTTGAATACGACCAGAGGCCCGGCCCAAAGGGGTTATGCTAGGATTCGAATACGATCATATAGCCCCCAGTGGGTGTGGCGATGCCAATCAAGAGGGTATCGACAGCTATGTTCTCTTTGGTTCGAATACGACCCATGTTTGAACAGGAAGCCCCCAAATGACTTTAAGAATTGTTTAACGACGCTGATTCGAATACGATCCACGTCGGTTCTCAAAGGGGTTAAACTAAGATTCAAATATGATCAAAGAAAACTCCCCAATGAGCTCGGCACTTTGCCAATCAAATGGGTATCGACAGCTATGTTCTCTTTGGTTCGAATACGACCTATGTTTGAACAGGAAGCCCCCAAGTGACCTTATCGCCTATGGCTAGATTCGAATACGATCATAAGCCGGATCCTCCTTCAAGTTATCATGTAATCTGGCAATGAAAACAACACGTGCACATTTGGAGGAGAAAAAAGGACAGAGGTCCTGCTTTATTACTTATCATAATATATACATGGTTTAGAGAAGTATGTACATCATGAGAGCCGGTGGCTCAAGTGTAGTAAGGCCGAAGCTGAGCTATGTTCCACGGCCGTCGGGTCTCTTCCTCCGACTTACGTGAATCCTTGTGCTCCCGAATGTCAATGAGGTAATATGACCCGTTGTGCAAATTCTTGCTGACCACAAAGGGCCCTTCCCAAGGCGGGGATAGCTTGTGTGCATCTGTTTGATCCTGGATGAGCCGGAGCACGAGATCACCTTCCTAGAAGACCCGGGATTTGACCCGGCGGCTATGATAACGGCGCAGGTCTTGTTGGTAAATCGCTGAACGGGCTGCTGCCACATCACGCTGTTCATCCAACAAGTCAAGAGCATCCTGGCGCGCCTGTTCATTATCTGCCTCAACGTAAGCCGCCACGCGAGGTGAGTCATGATGGATGTCACTGGGGAGGACTGCTTCTGCCCCATAAACCAGGAAGAAAGGCGTAAAACCTGTAGACCTGTTAGGAGTAGTGTTGATACTCCATAACACGGAGGGCAACTCCTCCACCCAACAACCCGGCGTCCGTTGCAAAGGTACCAAAAGCCGGGGCTTGATACCCTTCAGAATCTCCTGATTAGCTCTCTCGGCTTGACCATTGGATTGAGGATGAGCCACTGAGGAAACATCAAGTCGGATATGCTCTCGTTGACAAAACTCCTCCATGGCGCCTTTGGAGAGATTGGTGCCATTGTCAGTTATAATGCTGTGTGGAAAACCAAAGCGAAAGATCACCTTTTTCATAAACTGAACCGCCGTGGCTGCATCACACTTGCTAACTGGCTCCGCTTCAACCCACTTGGTAAACTTGTCAATTGCCACCAAAAGGTGGGTCTTCTTATCCTTGGATCGTTTGAAAGGCCCAACCATATCCAGCCCCCAGACCGCAAAGGGCCAAGTAATTGGGATCATCCTCAACTTTTGAGCCGGTACATGAGCCCGTCGCGAGAACCTTTGGCAACCATCACACTTACTGACCAAGTCCTCTGCGTCAGCATGAGCCGTCAACCAATAAAAACCATGATGAAAAGCCTTGGCCACAAGAGACTTTGAGCCGGCGTGATGGCCACAATCCCCTTCATGGATCTCACGCAAGATCTCTTGCCCTTCCTCAGGGGAAACACAATGCTGAAACGCTCCCGTAACACTGCGGTGGTGCAACTCACCGTTGATAACAATCATTGACTTAGCCCGCCGGGTTATTTGCCTGGCAAAAGTTTCATCCTCAGGCAACTCGCCCCGGGTCATGTAAGCCAGATAGGGCATTGTCCAGTCTGGTATGATATGGAGAGCCGCCACCAGCCGGGCCTCCGGGTCGGGGACAGCCAAGTTTTCCTCTGTAGGCAGCTTAACAGAAGGATTATACAGGACATCCAGGAAAGTATTAGGCGGCACCGGCTTTCGCTGAGAGCCTAGCCGGCTTAAAGCATCAGCCGCCTCGTTCTTCCTGCGATCAATGTGCTCTACTTGGTAGCCCTGAAAGTGCCCAGCAATGGCATCAACTTCGCGGCGATAAGCCGCCATGAGAGGGTCCTTAGAGTCCCACTTGCCTGATACTTGTTGAGCCACCAAGTCTGAGTCACCGAAACACCTTACCCGGCTCAAGCTCATCTCCTTAGCCATCCGAAGACCGTGCAGCAAGGCCTCGTACTCGGCCGCATTGTTAGTGCAAGGAAACATCAACTGTAGCACATAATGGAACTTGTCACCTTTAGGGGAAGCCAATACAACTCCAGCCCCCGAGCCCTCCAACTGCCTGGACCCATCGAAGTGAATAGTCCAATACGTGTTATCCGGCTTTTGCTCGGGGACTTGTGACTCTGTCCAATCATTGATGAAGTCCACCAGGGCTTGAGATTTAACAGCAGTGCGTGGCACATATTTGAGACCATGAGGTCCGAGCTAGATAGCCCACTTAGCCACTCTCCCTGTGGCCTCTCTATTTTGAATGATATCACCAAGAGGGGCATAACTGATCAAGGTTATGGGATGACCCTGAAAATAATGCTTAAGCTTCCGGCTTGCCATGAATACACCATAAACAAGCTTCTGCCAATGTGGATACCGCTGTTTGGACTCGATAAGCACTTCGCTGACATAATAAACCGGCCGCTGAACCGGATGCTCCTTACCCTCTTCCTTGCGTTCCACCACCACAGCCACACTGACGGCTCGTGTGTTCGCCGCTACGTACAGTAATAAGGGCTCCTTATCAACCGGAGCAGCAAGGACTAGGGGCTCTGCCAGCTGCTTCTTCAAATCCTCAAAAGCGGTATTAGCTGCATCATTCCAGACAAAGTTATCAGTTTTCTTCATCAACTGATATAATGGCATGGCCTTCTCACCCAAACGGCTTATAAACCGGCTTAAAGCAGCGATGCGACCCGCCAAGCGCTGAACATCATTTATACACGCCGGCTTAGCTAGGGAGGTGATGGCTTTGATCTTCTCCGGGTTAGCTTCAATGCCTCTGTCAGAAACCAAGAAACCCAAAAGTTTGCCTGCAGGAACACCAAAAACACACTTGGCCGGGTTAAGCATCATCTTGTAGACCCGGAGATTATCAAAGGTTTCCCTTAAATCATCTATCAGGGTTTCCTCTTTTATGGACTTAACCACAATATCGTCCACATAAGCGTGAACATTGCGCCCAATCTGTTTATGAAGACAGTTCTGTACACAACGCTGGTAAGTCGCCTGTGCACACTTGAGCCCAAAAGGCATGGACACATAGCAGAAGGCTCCAAAGGGAGTGATGAACGCCGTCTTCTCCTGGTCCTTAACCGCCATTTTAATCTGATGATATCCGGAATAAGCGTCCAGGAAACTTAAACGCGCACAACCGGCCGTAGCATCAATAATTTGATCAATACGGGGAAGAGCGAAAGGATCAGCCGGACACGCTTTGTTCAAGTCCGTGTAGTCCACACACATCCGCCAAGTGCCGTTCTTCTTGAGTACGAGCACTGGGTTAGCTAACCACTCTGGGTGAAAGACTTCAACAATAAACCCGGCCGCCAAGAGTCGGGCCACCTCTTCACCAATAGCCTTAGCCTCTCTTCATTAAACCGCCGAAGGATCTGCCTGACCGGCTTAAATTTCGGATCAACACTGAGAGTGTGCTCAGCGAGTTCTCTAGGTACACCTGGCATGTCTGAAGGTTTCCATGCGAAGATGTCCCTATTCTCACGGATGAACTCGATGAGCGCGCTTTCCTATTTTGGATCCAGATTGGCACTGATACTAAACTGTTTAGATGAATCTCCTGGAACAAAATCAACAAGCTTAGTTTCATCAGCCGACTTAAATTTCATAGCCGGCTCATTCTCCGTAGTTGGCTTTTTCAAAGAGGTCATATCTGTTGGGTCAACATTATCTTTGTAAAATTTCAATTCCTCTGTTGCACAAACAGATTCTGCATAAGCCGCATCGCCTTCCTCACATTCCAAGGCCACCTTCCGGCTGCCGTGAACCGTAATGGTCCCATTATGACCCGGCATCTTGAGCTGTAAGTAAACATAACACGGCCGTGCCATGAATTTGGCGTAAGCCGGCCGCCCAAATATAGCATGGTACGGACTTCTTATCTTGACCACCTCAAAGGTCAATTTTTCCACCCTATAGTTGTTTTCATCTCCGAAGGCCACTTCCAATTCAATCTTGCCGACTGGATAAGCCGACTTACCAGGTACCACACCATGAAAAATAGTGTTGGACTGGCTGAGGTCTTTATCAATCAACCCCATACGACGGAAAGTCTCATAATAGAGGATGTTGATGCTGCTGCCTCCATCCATGAGCACCTTAGTGAACTTATATCCTCCCACCTGAGGAGCCACCACTAGGGCCAAGTGACCCGGATTATCCACCCGTGGAGGGTGATCCTCCCTACTCCACACTATAGGCTGCTCAGACCACCGCAAGTAGCGTGGAACCGCCGGCTCAACAGCATTCACAGCCCTCTTATGAAGCTTCTGATCTCGCTTACACAGACTGGTGGTAAATACATGATATTGTCCACCGCTAAGCTGCTTTGGGTTGGTCTGATAACCCCCCTGCTGCTATTGATGACCCTGACCAGACTGTTGATTAAAGCCCCCTTGACCGTTCGGAGGACCAGAATTTGAGCCGCCGCCCGGGCCATGAAAGCCGCCGGCGCCTGAGCCGCCGCCCGGGCCATTGTAATTCTTAAAGGCTTTCATGATTGCACAATCCTTCCATAGATGAGTCGCTAGCTTCTCTCTAGAGCCATGCCTTGGACAGGGCTCATTCAACAGTTGTTCCAGCATCGGGCCTGACCCGCCGCCTCGGGGAGGGGGCCTCCCCTTGCGTCGCTGGTTATTACCTTGTGAGCTAGCGTTGGCTACAAACTCTAGGCTGCCATCGGCCTTGCGCTTGCCTCCTCCTTGGTTTCCCGGGTTATGTTGAGGACCCTTGCCATTGCCATTCTTCTTTCCCTTCCCTGCCCTTTCATCATCTGAACGGGGATCCTTGGTACCATCAGAATCGGCGTACTTGACAAGAGCCGCCATTAGTGTACCCATATCATTGCAGTCGCGCTTAAGCCGCCCGAGTTTCATCTTCAGGGGCACGAAACGACAATTCTGTTCCAACATTAAGACTGCAGAGCCGGCATCCATCTTATCTGACGAATGTATGATCTCCTTGACCCGGCGAACCCAATGCGTCGTGGATTTACCCTCCTGCTGCTTACAGTTAGTCAAATCCACAATTGACATAGACTGCCTGCAGGTATCCTTAAAGTTTTGGATGAACCGGGCTTTCAGCTCAGCCCAAGACCCGATGGAGTTCGGTGGTAGCCCTTTCAACCAAGTGCGGGCAGTCCCATCCAACATCATGGTGAAGTACTTGGCCATTGCCGCCTCACTGACCTCCAGTAGTTCCATGGCCATCTCGTAGCTCTCGATCCAGGCTGCGGGTTGTAAGTCAGCCGTGTAATTGGGCATCTTCCTAGGGCCTTTGAAGTCCTTGGGTAGACGTTCATTGCGGATAGCTGGCACCAAGCAAGGGACACCCCCAGTCCTGGTAGGGATGCCCACATCGACGGACGTCGTCGGATAAGCCGGGGGAGTCTGGTAAGCCGTCAACTGAGGCCCCTGCTCCGCCTCTTGCCGCGCTCTGTCTTGGTCTGCTGCGTGAAAGGCTCCATTATGAGCCGGGCCATGGCCAGGGGGCGGGTCATGGCGTCGGACGTTACTTGAGCCGGTCGCTGAGACCATGTGCCGGCTGTAACTCGGGCTCCGGCCTGGACGAGGGGTCGAGTGGATCCTGTCCCGGCTGTAGGAGTACGCCTCTTGCTGTGCCAGTGCTGTCTGAAGGAGTTCCCTGACCCGGCGGGTTTCAATAGCCGTCGGAGAGTCGCCGTCGACCGGGAGAGCCGCCAGCCGTGCTGCCGCAGCGACCATGTTCTCCAGCGGGTTATTATAATGACCCGGTGGTATTGGCACGTACTGAGGCGGGGCAGGGGGCATCTGGGGAGGCCCCATTACTTGTGGCTGAATAGGGGTCCCCGACCCGGGCACTATGACCCCTGGCGGGTTACTAGACCCTGCACCTGGCGTGTTGAAGAGGTTGCGTGGATCGTAAACCGGAGGGAGTCGAGATTGGGCCTTTTGATGCCTCCTTCTCAAGACCTCATTGGCCGCGTTTTGATCCATCGTGAGCCGGAAGGACTGCGCTTGAATCAACTGGGTTTGGGCATCGAGAGCCGCCCGCTCCGCAGTCATCCTGATCCCTTCCGCTGCCAGATCCTCCTTAGCCTTCACTAGATCCAATTTTAACTGTGCCACCTCCGCATCATGCTGAGCTTGATTCGCCGGGTCAACCGTGGCGGTTAACAGGGCCGTCATCTTGTCCGTGAGATCCATTAGCACCTGAGCCGGCGAGGGCACCGGGTTTCCCGCTCCAGCAGCAGGGTTCTGAACAGGCTGTGCACCGGCCATAAAGACCCCAACCTGACTTGGCGGCACAAACGGGTCCGGAATACTGTCACCATCGGAATAACCCATGAGCCGGCCATCTTGAAGTTGATACAACGAGTTTGACTCATCGGTGGACGACTCGCCGTCAGAGCCGGCGACCGTCTCATCACCAGACCCAGATCGATCAGAGAGCCCTCCATGGATGCATCCCACAAAAGCATGCCTTACGGCAGGCCGGGCCCGGGCGGGTCGTGCACGCTGAGCCGTCTCGATGAGATCGGCGCAGAGATCCGGCTCAGGGCCCGGCTCACCAATCTTGCCGATGAAAACATGAATTCCGCCGAAGGGGACCCGGTACCCGTACTCAATTGAGCCGGCGTCGGGGCCCCAGCTTGCATCGTCGATGTAGAGCTTGCCGCGACAACTCTTGGTCATCCGGCCCACAGCGTATCCCTTGAGCCCTTCGAAGCTGCCCTTCAAGAACTCAAATCCACCGTGCGCTGGCCCCACGGTGGGCGCCAACTGTCGTGGAATTGTCACGGCAGATGTCCTCGAGCTAGGACTTAGGCGTGGAGCCATCGCCACTAGGAAGGTTGAAGGGGTTAAGTGGGACAAGGAACACGAGGATTTATACTGGTTCGGCCTCTTACGGTGAAGGTAAAAGCCTACGTCCAGTTTGAGGTGGTCTTGATTAGGGTTTCGATGACCAGGGAGCTTAACTGCTATGCCTGGATCTCGACGAGATCTTTCCTGTCCCTAAACTGCTGCTGGGTCGTCCCTTTATATAGGGAGGCTGACGCCTAGCAGCTCTCAGAGTCCCGGCCGGCTCATAAGAGTGTCCGGCTCGGACTCTCAACTATTCTTGCCTTGCACTACAAGTTCTACCATGATAATGATTGTAACTACGGCCTTAAGCCATATCCGGGTCTTAAGCCCATCTTTGGCCCACAGTCTTCAAGCTTGGCGCCGGGCTTCTGGCAATGACCATATGAGTAACCCGGCCCCTCCTGGCGGGTGACTCTAAGGTCTATATCCTCAACAGGTAGATACACTTATTTTGCTCCGTATGTAGTCATTTGTTGGAATCTCTAGAAAAACTTATATTTGAAAACGGAGGGAGTACTAAATTATGGAATCGGAAGCTATTGAACTTGACACTAGGAGTGAAGGGGGCCTAGAGAATGGATATTTCCTTGTGTCTCCTAAGAGTACCTTTTATAGTTCGTTCTAAAAATGACAGTACCTTTTAGTTCGGGGAAGATAAATGTTGGGGAGTGGTTGGCGCTTCATAACAATCTTAACTACAACTTCACCATACTAGCTGGTGTGTATATATAACCCTACCTTCAATCTGATTCAATCAGACAACAAGAGTCCACATCCACGTACTGACATCTACTCCTAGATGGAAGCAGCGCACCAATGGAGAGTGAATGAAAGTTTCACCGGCTCGCCATTTCAAAGCTTGGGGTTGGGAGGTACAAGGAAAGACACGGGCTCACAACATTAGGCGAAGCGCATATAGTTCAGTTCATTTTTAACTTGGTCACATTGCACACGCACTCCGCTGAGTTCTTGTCCTAGTGGATGCGATATTACTGGAGACAAGGCGTGCACCAGAACTACTGCGCTTATCGACTGGACGTATGTGCAGAGTCAGTTTGGTAACTTGGTCAGAGATTTCATTGCACGGTGTGTGCAGTAGGCACTCTGCAAGGCGAGGTGGGGCGGTCTGTTCAGAATTGGTCGTGTGGTGTTTGCAGCGGCGTGTCCTCTGAAGCAATGTCAGGGATGCGGAGGAAACACACCTTGCACCATGCTTATCAGCCTATCACACTATAAACATATTGCATGCATATTGCGCTGCCAATCGAGGAGTTTGGCTAGCACCAAATTGCACAATAAAAAATAGATGCATGCATGTCAGCCAAGTCGAGGTGGTAGAGATCATATACTGTATTATGATGCAGTAGATCTCGCTTTTTCTCAAAGAGAAAAGATACATAGTCGAGTTGTAATCCTTGTTGTTTGTATGTACTCACGAGCATGAGTGTGACTCACGGGCATTTTTAGGAATAACTAAGACTAACATTATGTTTGTATGTACGCTTAGTAAAACCAAGAGCAAATAATTTGGGTGTAAATATCGATCATATTTTTTTTTGCAGGGAGAAATATCGATCATATATGACATTGGTTCCTACCATGGCTAGCACATGAACTACTTTATTACATGACTTAGGGATCAATACGATCCATGCTTATGTTAACACTATATATATTTTTTGCTTGAAACAAAAACCTCTGGTGGTAATGCGATATAGGAATCGAATCACACTTCACCAGGTATGTGTCTTTGTTGCTTCTCTGAATATGAAGGTATGAACTATAACATTATGCCTATCACCACCTGTATAAACCTAGACATGTAGTATGATTTCTGTGGATATTGCTGGATCTCAATCAAAAAGAGATGTGTTACACCATGTACCAGCTAGAACATTTTTTTTTTCATTTTTCTTGAGAAAGGTCCGGGGCCAATTATTGACTTGGACAACCCCTGTCAGATGGACCCTGCGTGCAGTCCAGTTAGTCTCCAAGGATAATCAGGCTTGCATGATGGACATGAGTATATGTTTACAATGTTATAAGAATGTTGTTGTCAAAATCAGAAAAGGAAAAAGGGTCTTAGGAGGGAGAAGACTGGGCTCGGGTGGAGTTTAGACAAAAATAAGATTTTCACATGGAATCGGAAGCTATTGAACTTCACACTAGGAGTGAAGGGGCCCTAGAGAATGGATATTTTTCTTGTGGCTTAAGAGTACCATTTATAGTTTGCTCTAAAAAAATGTACCTTTTAGTTCGGGGAAGATAAATGTTGTGGAGTGGTTGGCGCTTCATAACAATCTTAAGTACCCCCGCAAAAAGTCTTAAGTACAACTTCACTATACTAGCTGGTGTGTATATATAACCCTACCTTCAGTCTGATTCAATCAGACAACAAGAGTCCACATCCACGTACTGACATCTAGATGGAAGCAACGCACCAATGGAGAGTGAGTGAAAGTTTCACCGGCTCGCCATTTCAAAGCTTGGGGTTGGGAGGTACAAGGAAAGACACGGGCTCACAACATTAGGCGAAGCGCGTATATTTCAATTTATTTTTAACTCGCTCACATTGCACAAGCACTCCTTTTATTTGTTGACCTAGTGGGTGACAAATTACTGGAGACAAGGTGTGCACCAGAACTACTCCATTTACCAATTGGAAGTATGAGTGGAGTTAGTTTGGTAACTTGGTCAGAGATTTCAGCATGAGGTGTATACAGTAGGCACTCTACAAGGTGAGCTCGTGTAGTTCATTCAGAACTTGCTGCGTGGTGTTTGCAGCGGCGTGTCCTCTGATAGTATGTATGCATACTTAGTAATTTGAATGATTATTACTACAATAGTTATGTTTGTTTGTACTACAGTTGCCATGAATCTACATACAAAGGAATTGTCATGCTAGAGCGGGAAAAATTGACATGCTATGCTATAGATAGTATGGCATGGCTAGCTATCAACAGAGAAGATTGCCATGCTACATCAGAAAGAATGGCCATGAGTTGTCGGCTATTAAATACATTACAACCGCGCATCCTTCCCGCCCTCTCAGGCCATCAAGGCTTCTAGCCATTAGATCTACGAGTTTAGAAAGTTTGGCCGTTGGATGGATTTGCGAAAGCTCGTGAGTGTTCGCTGCTAACCAAAGATCGCTATACGAGTTGGGCCGCTGCTCCCGTAACAAAATGGACGATCTGTCATTGTTTGGGCCTGCTGGGCTTTAGATTTGCAAGCGACCAACGGAAGAAAAAAATGGAAAAACTTTGTTTTTGTCACTCTAGCTTTTGCCAACTTTGCTTATGCCACTCTAGAATTTGACATATCACTTTTGCCATTCTCAGCTTTTGACAATTATCACAATTGCCATTCCGTGGCAAAAGCAATAATTTTTTATTTCACTTTTGCCACCCTTAGATTTTGGCAATGTATCATAATTGCCACTCTGAAAATTTTGCTTTTGCCACGAAATGGCAATTGTGATAATTGTCAAAAGCTGAGAGTGGCAAAAGTGATATGTCAAATTCTAAAGTGGCATAAGCAAAATTGACAAAAGCTAGAGTGGCAAAAACAAAGTTTTCCTGAAAAAAATAGCGTAGGGCTCACAGCCGCACGTCTCGCTTGTGGGCGAACCGTTCCACGATACAAAAAAGAATAATATAGCCTCCCATCCCGTGTGTTCCGCAGCGGCTCCATCTCATGGGCGAGCAAACCAATCTATACGTGGCGAGCGACCAAAGCCTAAATGGGTGGGAGAGGCCATGCCTGGTTCTTGCGATGCGAGCGAGAGGATCTCCTCGCGGGGCAACGCCATGTGGCGGTGACAGGATAGCGAACCATCGCCCAGCGATTCAGTCATCGGAATAGAAGTCATTGTTGATACAAACCTTAATGGCAATTGATTTGCCCACTTGCCGGCGTCCGTTCCTACTCACTTAATGGCAATCAATCTACACAGGCCAGTTACCATTCGATCCGTGCTATTTTACAGTACTCCACTGGCATCCATATAGTTTCGACAATCATGTCGTTCCTCGCAGCCTCCTCCTTACTTTGACATGTTGATACTTCATCTTCTCTCTTCCCCCAGTTCTTTCTCCATCAAATTTCGGAATTCATCTGATTGATGTTGTTTTTCTACTCCCAAATGAGTAGAAGGCGCTCCGAGTTAACGGATTCGAGGTCGTTTCCGATGGGTGGGTTTTTCTTCCCCTCCAATGGCGAACTGTCAGGTTATTATCCGTGTGTCATCTTACTATGTGTGCTCAGCTTGTTGCACAGAGTGTCTATAGTTGGACGGTATTGTTTTGGTCCATCACTACGATTGGGTTCTTAATCTTTATCCCGTTTCAGAATTTTTGTATCATGATGGACTATTCTATCGAGGGGACTGTTCTAGGAATCCGAGGGAGCCATAGCTTCGTATAACGATGGCATATGGAGCAATTCTTCTGTTTATCTTTTTGGACAATGAATTTACATGCTTCCGAAGACTCTAACTGAAGGTGTCCCTTTCATTATATGACATGCACCGTAAATTCCAGCATTACTTATTGCTTTGAACAAGTAATGAAGTAGGTACATACATACAGGCATATATGAGGTATCCACGACAAAATAAAGTCAAATACGTCATGGATTGGATCCATACCCAGCTTGGCCAGGAACCAATATTCTCTCAAAAGCTTGGTAAATAATATTTGTTGAATGAAGAGTACTTGAAAAAGGAACACCGATTTGGTCCGAGATTTTGGTCTGATCATGTATTGTTGTGGCAACAAGCGCTCCCTTCACTGTAAACTTCTATGTTTTATCACCAAGACGATGTTAAAATGCAGTCTATGCGCGCGTGTGTGTGCGCACATATAGCAGTTAGCATTTCCAAAAGGTTGTGAAGCTCAACACTTTCCGTAAGCACTTTGTGCTCTTCATATGGTAATGCACGTTCTTAATATGATGCATGGTGTTTCATCTCTGACCACTTATTGTGACATGATTAGTGTCTTGTGGCATATTATTTTTAGGTAATTGAAGGAGATAAGATAAATTTTCTTGACAAAGTCCAGCATGTTCTTAAAATCATGTAAGGTGGTAGCAAATAAGCATCTTCATCACTATTTTTCCAGTATGTTCTGGATGTAAATCAGATGCCTGATGCCATGTATAATACGCAGAGGTTTCAGCCAATTTGTTTTCATGCAAAATAGTAGGAATTTCTCCCTACTGCGTGTATATATATATATATTTTTTCAGTGAGTGTATAGAGACGTGGGTTGCATCAGAAAACATTTGTTGAACCGAACAGTTACATATATAGGTGGCCTTGTGTGATGTTAGTTTCAGTTAATTCCTGAGCTGGATAGTGATGACCATCTAAAATTTCCCAAGGCTGTGTACATATAAAGCAAAACTGAAAAGGATTGGGTGGAGCGTGCCAGCACCTGGGTTTGTTGAGCTCAATATATATATATGCCTCTTTGGATCTTATTTTAAATTTCAGGATATATTTAACCTTGAAAATGATCATGCGAACCAAGAGAAATATTATTCAAGGATCTGACCATTACATATCATGTAGCGCCCTTAAATCGTGAGTTTGCTAAAGTTATTTGTGTTAGTTGTGTTCCTGGGCAATTACCTGTCATGACTTAAGTATAATTCTTTCAAGACCAAGTACCGGTGGAATGCTTTGTTAATCCAAACAGTTTAGTTCATTATTATATTTCAAACAAAAAAGATGACCTCAGTTTATATTTAGTTTTCATATTATTTTTTGCATTATATATTTACAGAAAACAAAATTATTTCGATTCATCATGAATTTGTACTCTTCCAACCCTTATTATATTGGTAATAGACGGGCGTGGAAACGCACGCATTCATGGTTTAGTGTACTACAATAGTTGCCACCATTTAGATAACAAATTTGACATGATGTGCACACAAAATAAAGCTACACCACCAATGTGACACTTTAGCTACGCTGCACAAAACACTTTTACAACAAAAACAGTGATTTGTGCATATTAAAATATCACAATAACAATGTGTGTATGAAACACTATTTGCAAAAAATAAACAACATTTTCATTTTCTAGATACTTAATAGTGATGTATGCATACTTAGTAATTTGAATGATTATTACTAACACCCTTCTAGCTTAAAGGGCCTAACTCATTTTTTTGGTTTTTCTAGTTTGTCAGTCCCAATTTTAGTTACCTCCATCACATGTTTAGATTCGGTGGTGCATTAAAGAACATATGTTGTTATGCGGTTTGACCGATAAAGAACTTCGTAGAATATGTAGGAGCCAATATGAGAATCCAGGTTCCGCTATTGGTTATTGACCGGAAATGTGTCTCGGTCATGTCTACATAGTTCTCGAACCCGTAGGGTCCGCACGCTTAACGTTCAATGACGATTTGTATTATGAGTTATGTGATTTGATGTACCGAAGGTTGTTCAGAGTCCCGGATGAGATCATGAACATGACGAGGACTCTCGAAATGGCCGAGACATAAATATTGATATATTGGAAGGTTACATTCGGACACCTGAATGGTTCGGGTCGTCCCCCCCCCCCCCCCCCCCCCCCCCCCCCCCCCCCCCGCGGAAGTTATTGGGCCTCATGGGCCTAGTGGTGGAAGAGAGGAGGCAGGCCAAGGTGTGGCGCGCTCCCCCTAGCCCAAACCGAATTGAACTAGGGCTAGGGGGGCCGGCCCCTCCTTTCCTTCTCTTCTCCCTCTCCTTCCCCCTTCTCCTTGTGGAAGTAGGAAAGGGAGGGGGGCGAATCCTACTTGGAGTAGGACTCCCCCCCTTGGGCGCGCCTCCTCCAGGCCGGCCTCCTCCCCCCTTTATATACGTGGGAGGGGGCCCCCAAAGGCACATCAAAGTTTCTCTTAGCCGCGTGCGGTGCCCCCCTCCACGGTTACACACCTCGGTCATATCGTCGTAGTGCTTAGACGAAGCCCTGCGCCGGTAACTTCATCATCACCGTCGCCACGCCGTCGTGCTGACGGAACTCTCCCTCGGCCTCATCTGGATCAAGAGTAAGAGGGACGTCATCGAGCTGAACGTGTGCTGAACACGAAGGTGTCGTATGTTCAGTGCTGAGATCGGTCGGATCGTGAAGACGTATGACTACATCAACCGCGTTGATAAAACGCTTCCGCTTTCGGTCTACGAGGGTACGTAGACAGACTCTCCCCGCTCATTGCTATGCTTCTCCTAGATAGATCTTGCGTGATCGTAGGGATTTTTTTGAAATTACTGTGTTCCCCAACAGTGGTGTTAGAGCCAGGTTTATGCGTAGATGTTATATGCACGAGTAGAACACAAAGAGTTGTGGGCGATAATAGTCATACTGCTTAGCAGCATGTCATACTTTGATTCGACGGTATTGTTGGATGAAGCGGCCCAGACCGACATTACATGACCACATTCATGAGACTGGTTCTACCGACGTGCTTCGCCCACAGGTGGCTAGTGGGTGTCTGTTTCTCCAGCTTTAGTTGAATCGAGTGTGACTACGCCCGGTCCTTGTTGAAGGTTAAACAGCACACTTGACAAAAAATCGTTGTGGTTTTTGATGCGTAGGTAAGAACGGTTCTTGCTAAGCCCGTAGCAGCCACGTAAAACTTGCAACAACAAAGTAGAGGACGTCTAACTTGTTTTTGCAAGGCATGTTATGATGTGATATGGTCAAGATGTGATGATATATAAATTGTTGTATGAGATGATCATGTTTTGTAAAAGTTATCAGCAACTGGCAGGAGCCTTATGATTGTCGCTTTATTGTATGAAATGCAATCGCCATGTAATTGCTTTACTTTATCACTAAGCGGTAGCGATGGTCGTAGAAGCAATAGTTGGCGACACGACAACGATGCTTCGATGGAGATCAAGGTGTCAAGCCAGTGACAATGGTGATCATGACGGTGCTTTGGAGATGGAGATCAAAGGCACAAGATGATGATGGCCATATCATATCACTTATATTGATTGCATGTGATGTTTATCCTTTTTGCATCTTTTTTTGCTTAGTACGGTGGTAGCATTATAAGAAGATCTCTCACTAAATTTCAAGGTACAAGTGTTCTCCCTGAGTATGCACCGTTGCTACAGTTCGTCGTGCCGAGACACCACGTGATGATTGGGTGTGATAAGCTCTATGTTCACATACAACGGGTGCAAGCCAGTTTTGCACACGCAGAATACTCGGGTTAAACTTGACGAGCCTAGCATATGCAGATATGGCCTCGGAACAATGAGACCGAAAGGTTGAGGGTGAATCATATAGTAGATATGCTCAACATAGTGATGTTCACCATTGAAAACTACTCCATCTCACGTGATGATCGGACATGGTTTAGTTGATTTGGATCACGTGATCACTTAGATGATTAGAGGGATGTCTATCTAAAGTGGGAGTTCATTAAGTAATATGATTAATTGAACTTTAATTTATCATGAACTTAGTACCTGATAGTATTTTGCATGTCTATGTTGTTGTAGATCAATGGCCCGTGCTATTGTTCCTTTGAATTTTAATGCGTTCCTAGAGAAAGCTAAGTTGAAAGATGATGGTAGAAACTACACGGACGGGGTCCGTAACTTGAGGATTATCCTCATTGTTGCACAGAAGAATTTCGTCCCGGAAGCACCGCTAGGTGCAAGACCCGCTGCAGGAGCAACACCGGACGTTGTGAACGTCTGGCAGAGCAAAGTTGATGACTACTCGATAGTTCAGTGTGCCATGCTTTACGGCTTAGAACCGGGACTTCAACGACGTTTTGAACGTCATGGAGCATATGAGATGTTCCAGGAGTTGAAGTTAATATTTCAAGCAAATGCCCGGATTGAGAGATATGAAGTCTCGAATAAGTTCTATAGCTGCAAGATGGAGGAGAATAGTTCTGTCAGTGAACATATACTCAGAATGTCTGGGTACCACAACCATTTGACTCAACTGGGAGTTAATCTTCCTGATGATAGTATCATTGACAGAGTTCTTCAATCACCGCCACCAAGCTACAAAAGCTTCGTGATGAATTATAATATACAAGGGATGAACAAGACTATTCCTGAGGTCTTCGCGATGCTAAAGGCCGCGGAGGTAGAAATCAAGAAGGAGCATCAAGTGTTGATGGTCAACAAGACCACTAGTTTCAAGAAAAAGGGTAAAAGGAAGAAGGGGAACTTCAAGAAGAACGACAAGCAAGTTGCTGCTCAAATGAAGAAGCCCAAGTCTGGACCTAAACCTGAGACTGAGTGCTTCTACTACAAAGGGACTGGTCACTGGAAGCGGAACTGCCCCAAGTATTTGGCAGATAAGAAGGATGGCAAAGTGAAAGGTATATTTGATATACATGTTATTGATATGTACCTTACTAATGCTCGCAGTAGTGCCTGGGTATTTGATACTGGTTCTGTTGCTCATATTTGCAACTCGAAACAGGGGCTACGGATTAAGCGAAGATTGGCTAAGGACGAGGTGACCATGCGTGTGGGAAATGGTTCCAAAGTCGATGTGATCGCCGTCGGCACGCTACCTCTACATCTACCTTTGGGGTTAGTTTTAGACCTGAATAATTGTTATTTGGTGCCAGCGTTAAGCATGAACATTATATCTGGATCTTTTTTGATGCGAGACGGTTATTCATTTAAATTAGAGAATAATGGTTGTTCTATTTATATGAGTAATAACTTTTATGGTCATGCACCCTTGATGAGTGGTCTATTTTTGCTGAATCTCAATAGTAGTGATACACATATTCATAGTATTGAAGCCAAAAGATATAAGCTTAATAATGATAGTGCAACTTATTTGTGGCACTGCCGTTTGGGTCATATTGGTGTAAAGTGCATGAAGAAACTCCATGCTGATGGGCTTTTGGAATCACTTGATGCTTGCGAAACATGCCTCATGGGCAAGATGAGTAAGACTCCGTTCTCCGAAACTATGGAGCGAGCAACAGACTTGTTGGAAATAATACATACTGATGTATGCGGTCCGATGAGTGTTGAGGCTCGCGGCGGGTATCGTTATTTTCTGACCTTCACAGATGATTTGAGCAGATATGGGTATATCTACTTGATGAAACATAAGTGTGAAACATTTGAAAAGTTCAAAGAATTTCAGAGCAAAGTGGAAAATCATCGTAACAAGAAAATAAAGTTTCTGCGATCTGATCGTGGAGGTGAATATTTGAGTTACGAGTTGGGTCTTCATTTGAAACAATGCGGAATAGTTTCGCAACTCACGCCACCCGGAACACCACATCGTAATGGTGTGTTCGAACGTCGTAACCGCACTTTAATAGATATGGTGCGATCTATGATGTCTCTTACTGATTTACCGCTATCGTTTTGGGGTTATGCTTTAGAGACGGCTGCATTCACGTTAAATAGGGCACCATCTAAATCCGTTGAGACGACGCCTTATGAACTGTGGTTTGGCAAGAAACCGAAGTTGTCGTTTCTTAAAGTTTTGGGTTGCGATGCTTATGGAAAAAGCTTCAACCTGATAAGCTCGAACCCAAATCGGAGAAATGTGTCTTCATAGGATACCCAAAGGAGACTGTTGGGTACACCTTCTATCACAGATCCGAAGGCAAGATATTCGTTGTTAAGAATGGATCCTTTCTAGAGAAGGAGTTTCTCTCGAAAGAAGTGAGTGGGAGGAAAGTAGAACTTGATGTGGTAATTGTACCTGCTCCCAAATTGGAAAGTAGTTCATCACAAAAATCAGTTCCAGTGACTCCTACACCAATTAGTGAGGAAGCTAATGATAATGATCATGAAACTTCAGATCAAGTTACTACCGAACCTCGTAGGTTAACCAGAGTAAGATCCACACCAGAGTGGTACGGTAATCCTGCTCTGGAGGTCATGTTACTTGACCATGATGAACCTACGAACTATGAGGAAGCGATGATGAGCCCAGATTTCGCGAAATGGCTTGAGGCCTTGAAATCTGCGATGGGATCCATGTATGAGAACAAAGTATGGACTTTGGTTGACTTGCCCGATGATCGGCAAGCCATCGAGAATAAATGGATCTTCAAGAAGAAGACTGACGCTGACGGTAATGTTACTGTTTACAAATCTCGACTTGTTGCGAAAGGTTTTCGACAAGTTCAAGGAGTTGACTATGATGAGACTTTCTCACCCATAGCGATGCTTAAGTCTGTCCAAATCATGTTAGCAATTGTTGCATTTCATGATTATGAAATTTGGCAAATGAATGTCAAAACTGCATTCCTGAATGGGTTTCTGGAAGAAGAGTTGTATATGATGCAACCAGAAGGTTTTATCGATCCAAAGGATACTAACAAAGTGTGCAAGCTCCAGCGATCCATTTATGGACTGGTGCAAGCCACTCGGAGTCGGAATAAACATTTTGATAGAGTGATCAAAGCATATAGTTTTATACAGACTTTTAGAGAAGCCTGTATTTACAAGAAAGTGAGTGGGAGCTCTGTAGCATTTCTAATCTTATATGTGGATGACATATTGTTGCTTGGAAATGATATAGAATTTCTGGATAGCATAAAGGGATACTTGAATAAGAGTTTTTCTATGGAAGACCTCGGTGAAGCTGCTTACATATTGGGCATCAAGATCTATAGAGATAGATCAAGACGCTTAATTGGACTTTCACAAAGCACATACCTTGATAAAGTTTTGAAGAAGTTCAAAATGGATCAAGCAAAGAAAGGGTTCTTGCCTGTGCTAAAAGGTATGAAATTGAGTCAGACTCAATGCCCGACCACCGTAGAAGATAGAGAGAAAATGAGAGTCATTCCCTATGCTTCAACCATAGGTTCTATCATGTATGCAATGCTGTGTACCAGACCCGATGTGTGCCTTGCTATTAGTATAGCAGGGAGGTACCAAAGTAATCCAGGAGTGGATCACAGGACAGCGGTCAAGAACATCCTGAAATACCTGAAAAGGACTAAGGATATGTTTCTCATTTATGGAGGTGACAAAGAGCTCGTCGTAAATGGTTACATCGATGCAAGCTTTGACACTGATCCGGATGACTCTAGGTCACAAACCGGATACGTGTTTATATTGAACGGTGGAGCTGTCGGTTGGTGCAGTTCTAAGCAAAGCGTCGTGGCGGGATCGACGTGTGAAGCAGAGTACATAGCTGCTTCGGAAGCAGCAAATGAAGGAGTCTGGTGAAGGAATTCATATCCGATCTAGGTGTCATACCTAGTGCATCGGGTCCAATGAAAATCTTTTGTGACAATACTGGAGTAATAGCCTTGGCGAAGGAATCCAGATTTCACAAGAGAACCAAGCACATCAAGAGATGCTTCAATTCCATCCGTCATCAAGTGTCGGAGGGGGACATAGAGATTTGCAAGATACATACGGATCTGAATATTGCAGACCCGTTGACTAAGCCTCTCTCACGAGCAAAACATGATCAGCACCAAGACTCCATGGGTGTTACAATCATTACTATGTAATCTAGATTATTGACTCTAGTGCAAGTGGGAGATTGAAGGAAAAATATGCCCTAGAGGCAATAATAAAGTTGTTATTTATATTTCCTTATATCATGATAAATGTTTATTATTCATGCTAGAATTGTATTAACCGGAAACTTAGTACATGTGTGAATACATAGACAAACCGAGTGTCCCTAGTATGCCTCTACTTGACTAGCTCGTTAATCAGAGATGGTTAAGTTTCCTAGCCATAGACAAGAGTTGTCATTTGATGAACGGGATCACATCATTAGAGAATGATGTGATGGACAAGACCCATCCGTTAGCTTAGCACTATGATCGTTTAGTTTATTGCTATTGCTTTCTTCATGACTTATACATGTTCCTATGACTATGAGATTATGCAACTCCCGAATACCGGAGGAACACTTAGTGTGCTATCAAACGTCACAACGTAACTAGGTGATTATAAAGATGCTCTATAGGTGTCTCCGATGGTGTTTGTTGAGTTGGCATAGATCGAGATTAGGATTTGTCACTCCGTGTATCGGAGAGGTATCTCTGGGCCCTCTCGGTAATGTACATCACTATAAGCCTCGCAAGCAATGTGACTAATGAGTTAGTTGCGGGATGATGCATTACGAAACGAGTAAAGAGACTTGCTGGTAACGAGATTGAACTAGGTATGATGATACCGACGATCGAGATGACAAAGGGAACAACATATGTTGTTATGCGGTTTGACCGATAAAGAACTTCGTAGAATATGTAGGAGCCAATATGAGAATCTAGGTTCCGCTATTGGTTATTGACCGGAAATATGTCTCGGTCATGTCCACATAGTTCTCGAACCCGTAGGGTCCGCACGCTTAACGTTCGATGACGATTTGTATTATGAGTTACGTAATTTGATGTACCGAAGGTTGTTCGGAGTCCCGGATGAGATCACGGACATGACGAGGAGTCTCGAAATGGCCGAGACATAAAGATTGATATATTGGAAGGTTATATTCGGACACCGGAATGGTTCGGGTCGTTTCGGAGTACCGGGGGTTACCGGACCCCCCCCCCCGGGAAGTTATTGGGCCTCATGGGACTAGTGGTGGAAGAGAGGAGGCAGGCCAAGGTGTGGCGCGTGCCACCCCTATCCCAAACCGAATTGGACTAGGGCTAGGGGGCCAGCCCCCCTTTCCTTCTCTTCTCCCTCTCCTTCCCCCCTTCTCCTTGTGGAAGTAGGAAAGGGGGGGGGCGAATCCTACTTGGAGTAGGACTCCCCCCTTGGGCGCGCCTCCTCCTGGCCGGCCTCCTCCTCCCTCCCCCCTTATATACGTGGGATTGGGCACCCCAAAGGCACATCAAAGTTTCTCTTAGCCGTGTGCGGTGCCCCCCTCCACGGTTACACACCTCGGTCATATCGTCGTAGTGCTTAGGCGAAGCCCTGCGCCGGTAACTTCATCATCACCGTCGCCACGCCGTCGTGCTGACGGAACTCTCCCTCGACCTCAACTGGATCAAAAGTACGAGGGACGTCATCGAGCTAAACGTGTGCTGAACACGAAGGTGCTACGTTCGGTGCTGAGATCGGTCGGATCATGAAGTGATACGTCTCCAACGTATCTATAATTTTTGATTGTTCCATGCTATTATATTATCTGTTTTGGATGTTTAATGGGCTTTACTATACACTTTTATATTATTTTTGGGACTAACCTATTAACCGGAGGCCCATCCCAAATTGCTATTTTTTATGCCTATTTCAGTGTTTTGCAGAAAAGGAATATCAAACGGAGTCCAAACGGAATGAAACCTTCAGGAGAGTTATTTTTGGAACAAACGTGATCCAGAGGACTTGGAGTGGACGTCAAGAAAGAGACGAGGAGGCCACGAGGCAGGGAGGCGCGCCTGCCCCCTGGGTGCGCCCCCCACCCTTGTGGGCCCCTTGTAGCTCCACCGACCTACTTCTTCCTCCTATATATACCTACGTACCCCGAAACCATCCAGGAGCACCACGAAACCCTATTTCCACCGCCGCAACCTTCTGTACCCGTGAGATCCCACCTTGGGGCCTTTTCCGGCGCTCCACCGGAGGGGGCATTGATCACGGAGGGCTTTTACATCAACACCATAGCCTCTCCGATGATGTGTGAGTAGTTTACTTCAGAACTTCGGGTCCATAGTTATTAGCTAGATGGCTTCTTCTCTCTCTTTGATTCTCAATACAAAGTTCTCCTCGATCTTCTTGGAGATCTATTCGATGTAACTCTTTTTGCGGTGTGTTTGTCGACATCCAATGAATTGTGGGTTTATGATCAAGATTATCTATGAACAATATTTGAATCTCCTCTGAATTCTTTTATGTATGATTTGTTATCTTTGCAAGTCTCTTCGAATTATCAGTTTGGTTTGGCCTATTAGATTGATCTTTCTTGCAATGGGAGAAGTGCTTAGCTTTGGGTTCAATCTTGCGGTGTTCGATCCCAGTGACAGAAGGGGAACCGATACGCATTGTATTGTTGCCATCGAGGATAAAAAGATGGGGTTTATATCATATGCTTGAGTTTATCCCTCTACATCACGTCATCTTGCTTAATTCGTTACTCTGTTCTTATGAACTTAATACTCTAGATGCATGCTGGATAGCGGTCGATGTGTGGAGTAATAGTAGTAGATGCAGGTAGGAGTCGGTCTACTTGTCACGGACGTGATGCCTATATACATGATCATGCGTAGATATTCTCATAATTATGCACTTTTCTATCAATTGCTCGACAGTAATTTTTTCACCCACCGTAATACTTATGCTATGTTGAGAGAAGCCACTAGTGAAACCTATGGCCCCCGGGTCTATTTTCCATCATATTAATCTCCCAACAACTTGCCAATTTCTGTCGCTGTTTATTTTGCATTCTTTACTTTCCAATCTATAAAACAAAAATACCAAAAATATTTATCTTATTATCTCTATCAGATCTCACTTTTGCAAGTGGCCGTGAAGGGATTGACAACCCCTTTATTGCCTTGCTTGCAAGGTTCTTATTTGTTTGTGTAGGTACGAGCGACTTGCGTGTGGCCTCCTACTGGATTGATACCTTGGTTCTCAAAAACTAAGGGAAATACTTACGCTACTTTGCTACATCACCCTTTCCTCTTCAAGGGAAAACCAACGCTGTGCTCAAGAGGTAGCATGAAGACGTACGACTACATCAACCGCGTTGATAAAACGCTTTAGCTTTCGGTCTACGAGGGTACGTGGACACACTCTCCCCGCTCGTTGTTATGCTTCTCCTAGATAGATCTTGCGTGATCGTAGGATTTTTTTGAAATTACTGCGTTCCCCAACAATAAATGGTCGACACCTTCCCCTTCACACCCCTCTCTTACACCTCCCATTCCACTTCTCCACTCTATCAATGGCATATTGCGACCCAATGGCCGCCGTTTCCAGGAGACCCCCCCACCCGTAAAGCAACAACAGGAAGAGAAAGAACAACAACGGTGTGGTGGGATGATCTGGAGTTCATAGTGGAGGTGAAGGAAATATGCCCTAGAGGCAATAATAAAGTTGTTATTTATATTTCCTTATATCATGATAAATGTTTATTATTCATGCTAGAATTGTATTAACCGGAAACTTAGTACATGTGTGAATACATAGACAAACAGAGTGTCCCTAGTATGCCTCTACTTGACTAGCTCGTTAATCAAAGATGGTTAAGTTTCCTAGCCATAGACATGTGTTGTCATTTGGTGAACGGGATCACATCATTAGAGAATGATGTGATGGACAAGACCCATCCGTTAGCTTAGCATTAATGATTGTTTAGTTTTGTTGCTATTGCTTTCTTCATGACTTATACATGTTCCTCTGACTATGAGATTATGCAACTCCCGAATACCGGAGGAACACCTTGTGTGCTATCAAACGTCACAACGTAACTGGGTGATTATAAAGATGCTCTACAGGTGTCTCCGAAGGTGTTTGTTGGGTTGGCATAGATCAAGATTAGGATTTGTCACTCCGTGTATCGGAGAGGTATCTCTGAGCCCTCTCAGTAATGCACATCACTATAATCCTTGCAAGCAATGTGACTAATGAGTTAGTTGCGGGATGATGCATTACGAAACGAGTAAAGAGACTTGCCGGTAACGAGATTGAACTAGGTATGATGATACCGATGATCGAATCTCGGGCAAGTAACATACCACTGACAAAGGGAACAACGTATGTTGTTATGCGGTTTGACCGATAAAGATCTTCGTAGAATATGTAGGAGCCAATATGAGCATCCAGGTTTCGCTATTGGTTATTGACCGGAGATGTGTCTCGGTCATGTCTACATAGTTCTCGAACCCGTAGGGTCCGCACACTTAACATTCGATGACGATTTGTATTATGAGTTATGTGATTTTGATGACCGAAGATTGTTCGGAGTCCCGGATGAGATCACGGACATGACGAGGAGGCTCTAAATGGTTGACAGGTAAAGATTCATATATTAGAATGTTGCATTCGGACATCGGAATGGTTCCGAGTGGTTCGGGCATTTTTTGGAGTACCAAGGGGTTACCGGAACCCCCGGGGGAAATCATGGGCCTCATGGGCCATGGGAGAGAAGAGGAGACAACCCACAAGGGGGAGGCGCCTCCCCTCCCAAGGGGAGTCCGAATAGGAAGGGGAGGGGGCGTGGCCCCCCTTTTCCTCTTCCCCTCCTCTCCTTCCCTCTTTCCCCCTCTCCGGAAAAGGAAAGGGAGTCCAACTAGGATTGGGAGTCCTGGTTGGACTGCCCTCTTTGGCGCGCCCCCTAGGTCAGCCGCCTCCTCCCCCCTCCTTTATAAGGGGGGATAGGGCACCCCAAAGGCACAACAAGTCTTCTCTTAGCCGTGTGCGGTGCCCCCTCCACAGTTTAACACCTCGGTCATATCATCATAGTGCTTAGGCGAAGCCCTGCGCCGGTAACTTCATCATCACCATCGCCACGCCGTCGTGCCGACGAAACTATCCCTCGTCCTCAAATGGATCAAGAGGTCGAGGGACATCATCGTGCTGAACGTGTGCAGAACACGGAGGTGCCGTACGTTCAGTACTTGGATCGGTTGGATCGTGAAGACGTTCGACTGCATCAACCGCGTTATTAAATGCTTCCGCTTTCGGTCTACGAGGGTACGTGGACACACTCTCCCCGCTCATTGCTATGCTTCTCCTAGATAGATCTTGCGTGATCGTAGGAATTTTTTTGAATTACTACGTTCGCCAATAGTGGCATCCGAGCCAAGTCTATCCGTAGATGTTATATGCACGAGTAGAACACAATGAGTTGTGGGCGATAATAGTCATACTACTTACCACCAACGTCATACTTTGATTCGGCGGTATTGTTGGATGAAGCGGCCCGGACCGACATTACATGACCGCGTTCATGAGACTTGTTCTACCGACGTGCTTCGCACACAGGTGGCTAGCGGGTGTCTGTTTCTCCAACTTTAGTTGAATCAAGTTTGACTATGGCCGGTCCTTGTTGAAGGTTCAAACAGCATACTTGACGAAAAATCGTTGTGCTTTTGATGCGTAGGTAAGAACGGTTCTTGCCAGAAGCCCGTAGCAGCCACGTAAAACTTGCAACAACAAAGTAGAGGACGTCTAACTTGTTTTTGCAGGGCATGTTGTGATGTGATATGGTCAAGACGCGATGAAATATAAATTGTTGTATGAGATGATCATGTTTTGTAAAAGTTATCGGCAACTGGCAGGAGCCTTATGGTTGTCGCTTTATTGTATGAAATGCAAATGCCATGTAATTGCTTTACTTTATCACTATGCGTTAGCGATAGTTGTAGAAGCAATAGTTGGCGAGACGACCACGACGCTACGATGGAGATCAAGGTGTCAAGCCGGTGACGATGGAGATCATGACGGTGCTTTGGAGATGGAGATCAAAGGCACAAGATGATGATGGCCATATCATGTCACATATTATGATTGCATGTGATGTTTATCTTTTATGCATCTCATTTTGCTTAGTTCAGCGGTAGCATTATAAGATGATCCCACATTAAATTTCAAGGTATAAGTGTTCTCCCTGAGTATGCACCGTTGCTACAGTTCGTCGTGCCGAGACACCACGTGATGATCGAGTGTGATAAGCTCTACGTTCACATACAACGGGTGCAAGCCAGCTTTGCACGCGCAGAATACTCGGGTTAAACTTGACGAGCCTAGCATATGCAGATATGGCCTCGGAACACTGAGACCGAAAGGTCGAACGTGAATCATATAGTAGATATGATCAACATAGAGATGTTCACTATTGAAAACTACTCCATCTCACGTGATGATCGGACATGGTTTAGTTGATATGGATCAAGTGATCATTTAGATGACTAGAGGGATGTCTATCTAAGTGGGAGTTCTTAAGTAATATGATTGATTGAACTTTAATTTATCATGAACTTAGTACCTGATAGTTTTTGCATGTCTATGTTGTTGTAGATCAATGGCCCGTGCTACCATTCCCTTGAATTTTAACGCGTTCCTAGAGAAAGCTAAGTTGAAAGATGATGGTAGCAATTACACGGACTGGGTCCATAACTTGAGGATTATCCTCATTGCTGCACAAAAGAATTACGTCCTGGAAGCACCGCTAGGTGCAAGACCCGATGTAGGAGCAACTCCGGACGTTATGAACGTCTGGCAGAGCAAAGCTGATGACTACTCGATAGTTCAGTGTGCCATGCTTTACGGCATAGAATCGGGACTTCAAAGACGTTTTGAACGTCATGGAGCATATGAGATGTGCCAGGAGTTGAAGTTAATATTTCAAGCAAATGCCCGAGTTGAGAGATATGAAGTCTCCAGCAAGTTCTATAGCTGCAATATGGAGGAGAATGGTTCTGTCAGTGAACATATACTCAGAATGTCTGGGTACCATAACCACTTGACTCAGCTGGGAGTTAATCTTCCTGATGATAGTGTCATTGACAGAGTTCTTCAATCACCGCCACCAAGCTATAAAGGCTTCGTGATGAACTATAACATGCAAGGGATGGAAAAGACAATTCCCGAGCTCTTCGCAATGCTAAAGGCTGCGGAGGTAGAAATCAAGAAGGAGCATCAAGTGTTGATGGTTAACAAGACCACTAGTTTCAAGAAAAAGGGCAAAGGGAAGAAGGGAAACTTCAAGAAGAACGGCAAGCAAGTTGCTGCTCAAGGGAAGAAGCCCAAGTCTGGACCTAAGCCTGAGACTGAGTGCTTCTACTACAAAGGGACTGGTCGCTGGAAGCGGAACTGCCCCAAGTATTTGGCGGATAAGAAGGATGGCAAAGTGAAAGGTATATTTGATATACATGTTATTGATGTGTACCTTACTAATGCTCGCAGTAGTGCCTTGGTATTTGATACTGGTTCTGTTGCTCATATTTGCAACTCGAAACAGGGGCTATGGATTAAGCGAAGATTGGCTAAGGACGAGGTGACGATGCGCGTGGGAAATGGTTCTAAAGTCGATGTGATCGCCGTCGGCACGCTACCTCTACATGTACCGTAGGTATTAGTTTTAGACCTGAATAATTGTTATTTGGTGCTAGCGTTGAGCATGAACATTATATCTGGATCTTGTTTGATGCGAGACGGTTATTCATTTAAATCAGAGAATAATGCTTGTTCTATTTATATGAGTAATATCTTTTATGGTCATGCACCCTTGATGAGTGGTCTATTTTTGTTGAATCTTGATTGTAGTCATACAGATATTCATAATATTGAAGCCAAAAGATGCAAAGTTTATAATGATAGTGCAACCATTTTGTGGCACTGCCGTTTAGGTCATATTGGTGTAAAGCGCATGAAGAAACTCCATGCTGATGGGCTTTTGGAATCACTTGATGCTTGTGAACCACATGGGCAAGATGACCAAGACTCCGTTCTCCGGAACAATGGAGCGAGCAACTAACTTGTTGGAAATAATACATACTGATGTATGCGGTCCAATGAGTGTTGACGCTCGCGGCGGGTATCGTTATTCTCTGACCTTCACAGATGACTTAAGCAGATATGGGTATGTCTACTTAATGAAACATAAGTCTGAAACATTTGAAAAGTTCAAAGAATTTCAGAGTGAAGTAGAAAATCATCGTAACAAGAAAATAAAGTTTATACGATCTGATCGTGGAGGTGAATAAAGTTTCTATGAGTTTTTTCTTCATTTGAAACAATGTGGAATAGTTTCGCAACTTACGCCACTTGGAACACCACAGCGTAATGGTGTGTCCGAACGTCGTAACCGTACTTTATTAGATATGGTGCGATCTATGATGTCTCTTACTGATTTACTGCTATCGTTTTGGGGTTATGCTTTAGAGACGGCTGCATTCACGTTAAATAGGGCACCATCTAAATCCGTTGAGACGACACCATATGAACTGTGGTTTAGCAAGAAACCTAAGCTGTTGTTTCCTAAAGTTTGGGGCTGCGATGCTTATGTGAAAAAGCTTCAACCTGATAAGCTCGAACCCAAATCGGAGAAATGTGTCTTCATAGGATACCCAAAGGAGACTGTTGGGTACACCTTCTATCACAGATCCGAAGGCAACATATTCGTTGCTAAGAATGGATCCTTTCTAGAGAAGGAGTTTCTCTCGAAAGAAGTGAGTGGGAGGAAAGTAGAACTTGATGAGGTAATTGTACCTTCTCCCGAATTGGAATAGTTCATCACATAAATCATTTCCAGTGAATCCTACACCAATTAGTGTGGAAGTTGATGATGATGATCATGAAACTTCAGATCAAGTTACTACCAAACCTCAAAGGTCAACCAGAGTATGATCCGCACCAGAGTGGTACGGTAATCCTGTTCTGGAAGTCATGTTACTAGACCATGATGAACCTACGAACTATGAGGAAGCGATGATGAGCCCAGATTCCACGAAATGGCTTGAGGCCATGAAATCTGAGATGGGATCCATGTATGAGAACAAAGTGTGGACTTTGGTTGACTTGCCCGATGATCGGCAAGCCATCAAGAATAAATGGATCTTCAAGAAGAAGACTGACGCTGACGGTAGTGTTACTGTCTACAAAGCTCTACTTGTTGCGAAAGGTTTTCGACAAGTTCAAGGAGTTGACTACAATGAGACCTTCTCACTCGTAGCGATGGTTAAGTCTGTCCGAATCATGTTAGCAATTGCCGCATTTTATGATTATGAAATTTGGAAAATGGATGTCAAAACTACATTCCTTAATGGATTTCTTAAAGAAGAGTTGTATATGATGCAACCAGAAGGTTTTGTCGATCCTAAAGGTGCTAACAAAGTGTGCAAGCCCCAGCAATCCATTTATGGACTGGTGAAAGCCTCTCGGAGTTGGAATATACGCTTTGATAGTGTGATCAAAGCATATGGTTTTATACAGACTTTTGGAGAAGTATGTATTTACAAGAAACTGAGTGGGAGCTTTGTAGCATTTCTAATATTATATGTAGATGACATATTGTTGATTGGAAATGATACAAATTTTTTGTATAGCATAAAAGGATACTTGAATAAGAATTTTTCAATGAAAGACCTCAGTGAAGCTGCATATATATTGGGCATCAAGATCTATAGAGATAGATCAAGACGCTTAATTGGACTTTCACAAAGCACATACTGTCGTGGTGGGCGCACGGCAGATGCCAAGGGATGGCTAAAGAGAGGAGGAGGCTCGAGGGCACTGGTGGGCTCCAGAGGCGAGGTCGGCATGAGCGAGCGTGGGACGCAAGACATACCCAGGTTCGGGGCTCTCCGGAGAGATAACACCCCTAGTCCTGCCGAGTGTGGTTGATATGCGACAGTACAGAGTTGCTCCTAGAGCTGTATGGAAGAAGAAGGAGGGCAGACCAGGGCTTAGGCTGCTCCCTCTCCTTGGATATGTGTGTCGCTTGCAGTTCTCTCTATCGTCTGCTTGCCCGTATGCATGAGGGCTCCTGGGGGTTTTATTGACCAACCCCCAGGGGTACAATGGTAATGTTACAAGGCCATGGGGCCGGGTTGTCATCGTCCGGGAAGCCAGTGCTGGGACCCGCCGGGTGTCAGGGCTCGCCGGGTTCTCCGGGCACGGGCCCCGCGTGCATAAGGGCACTGTTCACCGTCTTGTCGATCGTCAAGGAGTAGACGGGTTGAGTCGGGTACAGTGGCGCTCCGCCAGGTCGCCACTTGCTGGCGTCAGCAGTGACAATGGGCGCACTGTTGCCACGCCGGCCCTGGTCAGCGGGTAGGTGGGGCACTGTTGCCACGCTCCGGCTGACTAGAGGCATGGGCGGGGCACTGTTGCCTCGGTCATCGGTGGATGGAGACTCGTCCCATCGTACGGCTGGGATGGGTGTCGGTGTCAAAACCGGCGGATCTCGGGTAGGGGGTCCCGAACTGTGCGTCTAAGGCGGATGGTAACAGGAGGCGGGGAACACGATGTTTACCCAGGTTTGGGCCCTCTCGATGGAGGTAATACCCTACTTCCTGCTTGATTGATCTTGATGATATGAGTATTACAAGAGTTGATCTACCACGAGATCGTAGAGGCTAAACCCTAGAAGCTAGCCTATGGTATGATTGTTGTCGTCCTACGGACTAAACCCTCCGGTTTATATAGACACCGGAGGGGGCTAGGGTTACACAGAGTCGGTTACACGAGAGGAGATCTACATATCCGTATTGCCAAGCTTGCCTTCCATGCCAAGGAGAGTCCCATCCGGACACGGGTCGAAGTCTTCAATCTTGTATCTTCATAGTCCAACAGTCTGGCCAAAGGATACAGTCCGACTGTCCGAGGACCCCCTAATCCAGGACTCCCTCAGTAGCCCCTGAACCAGGCTTCAATGACGATGAGTCCGGCGCGCAGATTGTCTTCAGCATTGCAAGGCGGGTTCTTCCTCCGAATACTCCATAGAAGATTTTGAACACAAGGATAGTGTCCGGCTCTGCAAAACAAATTCCACATAACACCGTAGAGAGAATAATATTTCCACAAATCTAATCTGCTAACAGCTTTTCATAACATGATGTTCTGCCGTGGTCTGGTCATGCTGAACTGTTTTTCCCGTGCCTGCCACTGCACGTGTTGCGAGGCGGTTTTCTTGGCATGTCTTGTCGAAGCAGAGATCGTGTCCCCTTGTCACGGGATTCTCATCAATAAGGGTGTGGGTAACCCAACCGCGCCATCAATCACGGTGCTTGGGGAATAAGCGATTTTACCGGGCAAGTGGGGAGGCGCAGAATACCTGCTGCCTTTATAAGGGGATAAGAACGCCCATTCGCACCCACGCTTTCTTCTTCCCGATCCATTCCCCTCCGCCCGAGCTCCAGCGCCCAAGCGTTCATCTTTTCCGCCCACAAAAGGCCTTCCAAAAATGTCCGGATCCGGAGTAGGAGGCAAATGGATGGCCTCTACCATCCGGGAGAAGGATATCAAAAAGCTTCGGGAGGCCGGGTATCTGGCCAAGAAAATCAGCCACCGTCTCCCGATGGCGGGACAGATCGTCCCTACTCCGGAACCCCATGAGAGGGTTGTTTTCCTCCCTCACTTTGTCCGCGGGCTAGGGTTTCCCCTCCACCCATTCGTTCGCGGCATCATGTATTACCATGGGATCGATCTTCACGATCTGTCCCCTAATTCCTTCCTCAACATCTTGACATTCATTGTCGTGTGCGAGGCTTTTCTCCGCATCTCGCCACACTTCGGCTTATGGCTGAAGATTTTTAATGTAAAGCCCAAGGTAGTGGGCGGCGAGCACGCCGAGTGCGGGGGCGCTATGGTGAGCAAGATGCCCAATGTCATATGGCCAAAAGGAACCTTTAATGATTCTGTCAAGGAGTGGCAACAGCAGTGGTTTTATATCACTAAGCCGCGCGGCACTGAATGGGCCGCTATTCCCGAGTTTCGATCCGGTGCCCCCCTGCGGCTTACATCCTGGGTCAAGAAGGGCCTGGACTGGTCCTCGTCCGACGAACTGTCGGTGCTCCAGACGCGCGTTAAAGATATGGGAGACAAGAACGTTGAACTTGTCAATGTAGTTCAGGTGATGTTAGTTCGCCGGATCCTGCCTTGTCAACACCTGACTTGCAATCTATGGGAGTTCGATCCGGCCAGGCACCAAACCTGCGAGAGCTTTTCGGCTCCCTGCACAAGGACATCTGGAAGGTGCTTTTCAAGTCCAGCAAATCATGGCCGGACTTCGCTGAGGACCGCGGGTACCAACTGTCCCGACCTGCAAGTTCGGTAAGTCATCAAACTTTTTATCCGCGTAACCCAAAGGAAGCACTTAATGTGTTTTATACAACTCTCCCAGGGCTGGACGAAGAAGGCGGAGCGGATCCATTGTCTGGCCCCGCTGCCCAAAGAACCGGCCGTCCCACTTCTGATGAAGATGCTGGTCCCGGCGCCTTACAAGGTGCCGAAGAAGACGGCCGAGAAGGAGCCCAAAAAGACCCGGGGCGGCCTTCGTCGCCGCGGCACTTCGGACACAATATCCGAAGGCTCTGATGCCCGTTCCGCCTCCGAAGAGGACGAGGAGGAGGAAGATGAATCCCCCGCGGGGGGGAAGAAAGAAGAGGGCGTCCTCCGAAAGCTTGGAGGCCGGGTCACCTAAAAGGGGAAAAGCTCCTCTTCCGGAAGAGTGCACTGCCGCCGCCGATAGCGACCCGGCGTGGGATCCCAGGGCCCAGCCCCTGGTGAACTCATGAGTATATAAAATCCGGATACGTTTGTGTGTCCAGACTTATCATGGCATAAAATTTTAGCCCGAGCCATGGTTTTTTGTAGTCCGGTGAGGTCTCGCACCGAACAATCCTCATCAGAGGATTTGCTGAGCTCGGATGCTATGGAGAGTGGGACGCCCCCAAATGCCCCTTCTACCAAACAGGTGAATAACACCGAGGCTTCGTCCCAGAAGGACCCCGGCCAAGGAGGAGAGGGAAAGACCGTGAAGGCGGCACCTGGAGGTCAAACTTCAGGGGCTGGACACATGGGGGAAAAGATTCCCATGGGAGCTGACGACGGGGGCCATCTTGAATTCGGCTCCTAGCCGGATGTGATTCCGGAGATCTATACGGCTCCAGAGTCAAGCAGGCAGCCTCCCTCAGCTGGAGGGGGCGTGCCTGTTCCACCGGCAACCTCTGTCCAACCAGAGGTGTTGGATGCTTTGTTGGTGGCGCTGAAGAGCGCCTCCATCGTTGATGAACACCGTGCCCTTATGGGTGCGGTGATTGAGAAGATTCAGTCTGCTGAGAGTGGACTGAACGAAGCCTGTATCAGCCTTATAAGAGGCTTTGAGGTATGTTTTATGAGTTTTCGAAGAGTGTCATAGTATAGATAGTAGCCCCTGATACACTGTTCGGTGAAAGAAAGAACCGGACAGAGGATCGAATTTATGTTCGCAGGAAGACTCATTGAATGAAATCTATTTCTCTTCTGTTATAAGCAGGCATCTGTAGCAGCTGCTGCCTCTCATACTGCGGAGATCTCCGGACTGAATCAAAGTCTGGAGCGGGCCAAAGAAGAACTTGGCCAGTTGAAAATGCAGTTGAGAGATAAATAAGGTATGCACAATTCTTGTTCGCGTTTATTGCGAATGAATTTTCAGTATGATGAAATAAGCTTCATTATTTGCGCTAGGGATTGTGACCGAAGTCGATGCCCTTAAGAAGGCTGTGACCGAGGCCGAGAAAAAGGCAGCCACAGAGCAGGCTCTTCGTGAGAAGCACAAGGCCAGGGTTATTAAAGCTGAGCAGGAGCTACAAGAGGCCGTGAGGAAATGCGAGACCTTGGAGCAGAGTTTAACGGAGAAAGAATCCAAACTCACCAAGGCGCATCAGGCCACGAGCGATGCCCGGGGGGAAACCCAAAGGGCCCTGCAGGGGATCCAAGAGGCGAGAAAGATCGCGGCGGGTAAGGCTTTTTCCATGTAAAGCAAGTATTTGAGGGGAAAATTATGTTTCTAATTTTGAGTTCGGATTTCTCATTGGTATTTGCCGAGCTGCCCCGCAACATATCAGATGCCGCCCAATTCTACCGAGCCGAAGAAAGGAGCACTGCGGATAAGCTCTTCTGATCGCAGTATTTGGCGCCGAATAATCCAGTGCCTTTTGCCGATCAACTGAAACAGCTGATCGAACTGCATAAGGCGGCGGAACTAGCCATGAAAGATTTGGTTATCCAGCTATGGCCTGCCGAGCCGATTCCAAGCAGCTACTTCGGGCTCGTGAAGCGGCTTCTAAGCGCTTGCCCTCGACTTGACGTCATCAAGCGGTCGGTCTGCATAGAAGGTGCGAGAATGGCCTTCGCCCGCGCAAAGGTGCACTGGGGGAAGATGGATGCTGAGAAGCTGATGACCGAAGGGCCGCCAGAAGGGAAGGAGCACCGCAAACCCGAATTATATTATGAAAGTGTCCTAAAAGGATCCTACCTTGCAGCGGAGCTATGCACCAAGGACATTATATTTCCATGAATGCCAATCATGTTGTCCTTTGTAATGTTTGAATAAGGTCATTTATTTATTGCCTGTTATATAAAAGTTTACCCTCCTGTGCGGCTGTTTTATATGTTAAACCTGAGAGTTGGCCAGTCGTTGGCTTCTGCCCCCACGTAAGAAGTACGGGGGTGTTTGGGATAAACCTGAGCACTCTTTATCCCAGTTTTGGGTTCTTCGAAGGAGGTGCTCAGCACAACGAACCAGGCAATCGGACTATAGGGCTTTATCACTCTCACTTAGCCATATGAGCTTTAGTAAGGTAGGCGCAGCCCCTGGTGTTCGGAAGACCGTACTAGGGGCTCTATAAGCACCTGATCGGAGGAAAAACCGATCCGTCGCACGCTGCATTGGTTATGGCATTATGCGGGAGAAATCCTTAGAGATTTTGTGACCTCTCGAATAGCTGACCAGCTCTCGCCGTATCATGACAGTCAGTTTTCGGCTTTCTCTACTGAGGTGCTCGTCCGGAAGAACCGGGACACAATCGCAGTAGTTCTCCCAGTGCTACCTTAGCCGATATAGCAGAACGTAAGGTACCAAAACATGGGAGCCGGGCAAACCCAACTATTGACCCAAGACATGATTCGGAGCTGATGCATATAGTGCTATAAGTTCGGGGTGCCGAACTTCCATGAAGGTGTTCGGACTTTATTGCCGTGTTATGGGTAAAACTAAGCCCCTGGCATATTGTAAGGCATATCGCTATGTACGGATGCCACTTAAAAGAATTTCAATAAGAAATAACAACAGGTAAGCATCATATAAATCCACATGTTGTATTTAAATAGTACGTCTATGCGTATGAGTACAGGTAATGTGATAAAAAAAGAAATATGATTGCGGAACCTGCTGAGACCAGGGGGGAAGAAGCTGAGTGCAGATCCGTAATATAGCCGGATGGTCATTGCGGGGATGTCTAAGGATTCCCTTACGCGTTCAAGCTACCTCCGCATTGCCCGTCCTGGTCGGCGCAAAGGTGAACCTGCGAAGGAAATGTAAGAAATGTTTGCATGCCGGAGAGCGGTTGAGCCGCTGAGTGCGGCCCGTCCTGGCCTTCGCCGGAGTGTTTAATTGAGCTCTAGACGAGCTGGGCTATCCTTCCGTGAAGTAGTTTGGAGTCCTTTGACGGTGTCCGGGAGCTTGGACGTCGACTCGACGTTCGGCTGCAAGGTGCTGCTCGTTGCTTCTACTGTTAAGGCAGTGGTGTACTTGTTGGTGCTGAGGGAAGGTTCGGCCTTGCCATTAACCGTGATGACGCTGTGTGGACCGGGCATCTTGAGCTTACGGTAAGCATAATGTGGCACCACGTTGAATCGAGCGAACGCGGTTCGTCCGAGCAGTGCCTGATAATCACTGCGGAAAGGGACGATTTCGAAGATTAACGCTTCGGTACGGTAGTTTTCTGGTGATTCGAAGACTACCTCAAGGGTAATGGAGCCTGTACAGCTGGCTTCCACACCTGGTATAATGCCTCTGAAAGTGGCTTTAGTGGGTTTGATCACCGAATGATCGATGCCCATCTTGCGCACTGTGTCCTGGTAAAGCAGATTTAGACTGCTGCCTCCGTCCATAAGGACTCGTGTGAGGTGGAACCCGTCAATTATTGGGTCGAGGACTAGTGTGGCTGGATTGCCCTGATTGGCGTTAACCGGATGATCCATGTGGTTGAAGGTGACCGGCCCTAGTTTATATTGTGGGACGACTAGTTCCATTAAGTCGGCGTCCCTAAGGGTGCATACCCGGTCCGAGTTGGGAATTTGGTGGTGTTAACCATATTCACTGATTGAATATGCGGGGGAAATTTCTTTTGCCCTCCTATGTTCGGCGATCTGGGCTCTTTGTCGCCATCACCGCTTTGAGACCCCCCTTCTCCGTTTTTGGCGCCTGCCCTGCTGGCTTGTTTGAAGACCCAGCATTCTCTGTTGGTATGGGTGGCTGGCGTTCCTGGGGTGCCATGAATTTGGCATTGGTGATCGAGTATGCGGTCCAGACTGGATGGATCCGAATTGTTTATTTTGAGTGGCCCTTTCCGCCGACCGGACTTTGAGCCCCTGAACCCGGCATTAACGGCGGTATCTTCGGCGTTTTCACTATATTTGCGGTGCTTGTGTTTGTTGCGTCGTGGTTTGCCGTTGCTATCCCTGGCTTCTGATATGCCAGGTTTGCTTGCTCTATTGTTACTACGAGCCAACCAGCTATCTTCGCCCGCGCAAAAGCGGGTCATAAGTGTCGTGAGGGCTGCCATGGATTTTGGCTTCTCTTGGCCGAGGTGCCGGGCGAGCCATTCGTCACGGATGTTATGCTTAAATGCTGCTAAGGCCTCTGCATCCGGACAGTCGACAATTTGCTTCTTCTTAGTTAGGACCGGGTCCAGAATTTCCTGGCCCATTCCCCTGGCTGCTGAGTTAGATGACTTAAATCATCAGCGTCCGGCGGTCGCACATAAGTACCCTGGAAATTGTCCAGGAATGCGTCTGCCAGGCTCTCCCAACTTCCAATGGAGTTTGCCGGCAAGCTATTGAGCCAATGCCGAGCCGACCCTTTGAGTTTTATTGGGAGATACTTGATGGCATGTAAATCATCCCCGCGGGCCATGTGAATGTGGAGGAAGAAGTCTTGTATCCATACCGCGGGGTCTGTAGTGCCATCATATGATTCAATGTCTACGGGTTTAAACCCTTCTGGGAATTCGTGATCCATTACTTCATCGGTGAAGCATAGGGGGTGTGCGGCGCCTCTGTGCCGGGCTATGTCACGACGCAGTTCATACGAGTCTTGTCTGCTGTATTCGACCTGGCCGGATTTGCTTTTAGTGTATCCGGCGTGACGATCATCGTCATGCGTTGGGGCGCGACCCCGTGATCCGTAGATCGATCTTGTATGTCCTGCTTTGTTTTCCAATTTGTTTCGCAGGTCCTGCGTGTTGCCCCGGGCCTTGGTATTTTTGTTTAAATGGCGGCGGGGTGCGGGCTGGACTTCGGGCTGATATGCCTCTCTGTCTCGGCCACGAGGCCGATCAGCCGCATCATACGCTGGTGCTGTAGGTTTCAATGCTTCCTCGTCGAGTTGGGTTAGCAACCTGCGCTTTGGGTAACTCTTGGTTGGGCGCTCGAGTTCGTATTCCTCGGCCGCCAGGACTTCAGTCCATCTATCCGCTAGCAGATCTTGATCAGCTCGAAGCTGTTGTTGCTTTTTCTTCAGGCTATTTGCTGTGGCTATAAGCCGGCGCTTGAAGCGATCGTGCTCGACGGGATCCTCAGGCACGATAAATTCTTCGTCGCCGAGGCTCACCTCGTCTTCGGAGAGAGGTATATAATTGTCATCCTCTGATTCTCCGTTTGCTACCTGTTCCGGAGGGCTAGCTTGTTCATCCTCCCGCTCAAGGCCTGGCTGGAGGGGATTGTCGTCGTCTTCAGCACTATCCGGAGCGTTATTGTCTCCTGTGCCGGTATCGCTGCTTTTGCTATGGCGGGGCTTGGAGCAGCGCCGCTGACGTCAGTGCTTGGATTGTTTCTTGGAGGGATTATCCTCCATTGTCTTATCGCCATCACCTTCTTTGGGGGTGTCCACCATGTATATATCATATGATGAGGTGGCAGTCCAGTGCCCTGTGGGCGGTGGTTCTTGTTTGTGTCCTGCATCGTCGTCCATACCGTCGATGTCTTCGAAGCCGAAGTAGAGCATGTCGGTTAAATCGTCGACAGTGGCTACTAAGTGGGTGGTGGGTGGGGAGCGAATTTCTTCGTCGTCCGCATCCCATTCCAGCCGGACATAGTTCGGCTAAGGGTCTCCTGACAGGGAGAGAGACCTTCACTCCATGATCGGTGCCCAATCGGATTCGATAGGCACGGACACAGGCGGCTCGGAGCCCATGGCCGGGGACGAATCCAACAGTTCGGCAACACGGGTCTCGTAGGAGGTGAAGTCAGTATTCGGCTCTATCGCCACTGAGTATGCGGCCTCCGTGGCGGGGTCCATCCACCCGTCCTCAGATGGCGCAGTTTGTTTCGGATTGAGGGCCAGAGTAGTTGCAGGTGTGATCTCCCGAACACTGTCCGACGGCAGAACTAAGTCATGCTCGTCGTGATTGTGCGGCGCACCTGACATGGGCTCGAATCCGTCGAAGATCAAGTCTCCGCGGAAGTCGGCAGTATAGTTCAAGTTTCCAAACCTGACCTGATGGCCAGGGGCGTAGCTCTCGATCTGCTCCAGATGGCCAAGTGAGTTGGCCCGCAGTACGAAGCCGCCGAATACAAAGATCTGTCCGGGGAGGAAAACCTCACCCTGGATCGCATCGTTGCCGATGATCGAAGGAGCCATCTAGCCTTACGGTGACGGCACAGTGGAACTCTCAATGAAAGCACCAATGTCGGTGTCAAAACCGGTGGATCTCGGGTAGGGGGTCCCGAACTGTGCGTGTAAGGCGGATGGTAACAGGAGGCGGGGAACACGATGTTTACCCAGGTTCGGGCCCTCTCGATGGAAGTAATACCCTACTTCCTGCTTGATTGATCTTGATGATATGAGTATTACAAGAGTTGATCTACCACGAGATCGTAGAGGCTAAACCCTAGAAGCTAGCCTATGGTATGATTGTTGTCGTCCTACGGACTAAACCCTCCGGTTTATATAGACACCGGAGGGGGCTAGGGTTACATAGAGTCGGTTACACGGGAGGAGATCTACATATCCGTATTGCCAAGCTTGCCTTCCACGCCAAGGAGAGTTCCATCCGTACACGGGTCGAAGTCTTCAATCTTGTATCTTCATAGTCCAACAGTCCGGCTGTCCGAGGACCCCATAATCCAGGACTCCCTCAATGGGACGGGAGCTGACCCGAGGCCGGGTTGAGGAACGCGCCAAAGGTGGGACTGGTTTGTTGGAGAAGTCTTGGTGTGCCGCGTTCGGCCGCCTTGAGCTGGTCGTTGCGGCCGGGTTGAAGATACGGCCGGGTTGGAGAGTTTGGCCGGGTCGAGGGGCTTGGCCGGGTTGAGCGACCCGGCCAAGCATGAGTCGGCTTGAGGGGCGTTGCTGGCCCCGTTGTTCTTGAAAAGGATCCGGGTTCCGTTGCCTGCCTGGGGTTCATCCCGCCGATAGTAGTCCCCGAAGCTCTGAAGGTCCGCCGTCTTCGGATGGGTGGGCCTTCGCAGTTTCCCCCCCTTGAGGAGGTGAATTTTGTGACCATCGGGTCCGGCAACACCCACTGTGTGCCGGCTTCCGGAAGCCGGATCGCAGCATCCCAGCAGGGGCGGGAAACCGAAGAGTCCGTCGAATCTCGAGGCAATCTTTTGGGCTTCCCGTGGGCGCCACGTGCCGCCTGGGAGCCGGAGGGGCCTGACAGGCCACGCGCGCGATAGGACAGGGCGACGCGCCGGGGCCCGCCGCCACGCGCCCTCGGCCCACGCGCTTGGATTTATTGCGGCGTCCGCGAGTCGGTTGCCATTCTCGAAGCAGTTATTGCACGCGTACGTGCGCAGTTATTGTGGGGAAGTGGGAGGGCGAGCGCAAACGATCCCACTTCCCCACGTTCGAACCGTGGGTTATAAATCGGGGGGAGGGGAGCGACGGAAATCATTCTCGCTCGCACTCCCCTGCCCCTTCCTCCTTCCTCTGCTTCTTGCGACCGCCGCGTGCTGCGACGCCCGCCGCTTTGAGCAGAGCTTCATCACCGTTCTTCTTCCTTCCTTTTCTTCGTCTTCGTTGATGGCGTTGTCGTCGGGCTCGTGGATGGGATCGACCATTACCTTGGACGACATCGCCTATCTCCGCACCACCAAGCGCTTGCCGCGGGAGACGGAGGTTGATGTGCACTTGCCGTGGGGCGAGCGGGAGCCGCGGCCCGAGGGCACGGAGCGCGTGGTCTTCTACCCGCACTTCAAGCGCGGGTTCGGCCTTCCCACGAGCACCTTCTTCCGCGACTTCCTGGAGTTCTTCGGGCTCCAGCCCCATCATCTTGGTGCCGGCACCATCATGCAGCTTTCGGGCTTCGTCACCCTCTGCGAGGGGTAACTGGGGGTCGAGCCTTCGATCAATCCCTGGGTGCGCTTCTTCTCCTTGAAGCAGCAGGGGCCGAGGGCCGGGGAGATGGCCGACTGCGGGGCCGCCGTCATCACCAAGCGGTCGGGCGCTGACTTCCCCAAGATGCCGCTGGAGGATTCTGCCAAGAAATGGCAGAACACCTTCTTCTACGTCCGTAATCTTGGCGCAGACCGCATCAACTTGCCGCCCTTCGTCGACTCGTCGCCATGGGGGAAGCAGAACTGAGGTTATTACCCCAAGCACCCATCGCAGGAGGTGCTCAACTTGTGCCAGCATGTGTGGGAGATGAAGCAGCGGGAGGGGCTCACCGGCACCGACCTCATCACCGCCTTCATCAGGCGTCGAGTGTTGCCGCTGCAGCAGCGCAACCACCTCATCGGTCAGATGACCGGGCTTCAGGACCCCGATCGCATGTCGAACTTGTGGCTGGGGGTGGACCAGGTAGCCCTCCGGGTCAACTACATCTCCAAGGCCAACCTGCGGAACGACTGGGAGTTCCGGAAACCTCCGTACAGCCAGGCGAACCCGGCACCCGTGGTGACTCCCTGGTCTCCGTATTTTGCTGCCGCCCATCTTCTTGTTCGCCCCGACGCGACATGGGAGGTGCTTCTGCCATCCGACATCCTTACGACTGGGCACCGACGCAGGTGGCGCGGGCCGTCTCGGAGGAACCCGCGGCCCACGACGGAGGGAAGGAGGCGGCCGCTGATGTCGGTGCGGGCCGCCGCGCGGGTAAGCTTTGTCTTCTGTTTTTCTTAAGTTGCCGGGCGCGAGGCGGCGCAGGGTGATGTTGATGCGAGTCGTTGATGTAGTGGTGTCGGGCGGGGGAGGCAGCGGCGCGGCCGGAGCCGGGTCGTCGCGGGGGGCGCCGGCGGCGAGCCGGCCGCACGAGAAGGGCAACATCGCGCCACGGGCTCCGGCCATGAAGCGCGCGGCGAACCCCGTCGGGGGCGCGAAACCGCCTGCCAAGAGGAGGCATGGCGCTCCGCAGGAGAGGCCGGCGGGGCCCGCCGTTCCGGTGGTGCCCGGGTAAGTTCCTTTCTTGCTTGAGTCCAAGGGGCCGAGCGGCTCTGCTTGGTTTTCGTGTGTTTACTTTGCTTTGAGCTTCAGGTCACCAATTTCATTGGCGCTGGCGGCGGCAGACGCTGCTTCCACCAGGGGCGCCGCGTTTTGGAGGGCCCGGACCAGCACCGGCAACAAGGAGGAGGAGCCAGTGGATCCGGATCTCGGCCTGGACCCGGCCGATACCGAAGGCCTGGCCTGGCGGGATTGGAACAGGGCCGAGGCGGAGCTGGAGGCGGCGTCGACCCAGGCCTGGGTCAACGCCGCGGCAACGTGGGCGCGAGCTGGCGAGGAGCCGGCGTGGTCGGAGATGCCGGCGGGGACGGTGGTGGCGGCGACGGTCTTCGAGACGTTGTCGAAGGGGGAGTGCGGCCAAGGAGGCCGTGCGAGCATGATGGACCTTGACCGGGAGGTCGTGGTTGTTGGGGACGACACCCCGCCGTGGACCGATGTGGTTGAGCAGGTGGGAGCCGACAAAGGTGGCGGCGGCACCGTCTTGGAGCACTACAAAAAAAAGACACATCCGTGACATTTTGGGACCGAACGAAAAAAAATTCTGTCATACTTATGACACTTCTATGACGATAATTGTGACAAAACCCGGTATCATCATAGATGTGGTGGGCTCCTACTTCTATGACAAAAAATCATGATAGAAAATGGGCTTTTCGTCCTGGGTGGGCCGGAGACGCAGCTGCATGACATTCTTTGGGCCGTCCATGATGGAAAAAACCGTGGTAGAAGCGAGGGCGAGGAAAATATCGGGGTGTTCCCGGTTACGGTGGGTGGTCGGGGCCGAGTGATGCACGGAGGTTTGCACGTTTCTCTCGTACACGCACGCGCGTGGGTGCGAGGCGTTGGGCTGTAACTGAACCCGAGCGAGGCGTTCGCCTACTGAACCCGAGCGATTGCACTGCAGGCTACGCGTTACTGAACCCGAGCGATCGATCGATGGCTGGTAACTGAACCCGATCGAGCGATTCCTTCGCTATTGCTGCTAACTGAAGCCGATCGATGCTGCCTCTGGATGGACAGTGAGTGTTGCTGGGGGGGTTTGGATGAACAGTTCCCGGTGGGGGTGGATGAACAGGACCCCGTGGTGATGCCTCTCGATGAACAGGACCCCGATCAATTGAGCCGGTTGGGGCTGGATGAACAGGACCCTGTGGAGGGCTGGATGAATAGGACGACCCCGTGGAGGGCTGGATGAACAATAGACGGTGGAGGGGTGGTTGAACAGGAGCCCGTGGAGAGGGCTGGTTGAACAGTAGCCGGTGGAGTAGCGCGCGGTGGAGGCTGGATGAACAGGAGCCCGTGGATGAACAGTCACAGGTGGAGGCTAGAGTAGGTCGACGGTGGATGAACAATAGCCCGTGGAGGCTGGAGGGGGTCGACGGTGGAGATGAACAATATCCTGTGGAGTCCCGTTTTGCGGTACGCCACACCCCTTCCGATGAACAGGACCCCCGTTTCGACCGTAGCGCTCCAACACAAGTCCGTTTCCTCCATTTTGCGGTACGCCACACCCCTCCCGATCAACAAGACCCCGTTTCGACCGTAGGAGGTCCAACACAAGTTCGTTTCCTCTGTTTTGCGGTACGCCAGACCCCTCCCGATGAACAGGATCCCGTTTCGAACGTGGCCGGTCGAACACAAGGCCGTTTCCTCCGTTCTACGGTACGCCAAGCCTCGTTTCTATCGGCTGTTCCGTCCAAGCCGGTTGGCTCCCACGCGTTCCGTTGCTTCCCGATGAACTCGACGCATTCCGTTGCCTCCCCATGAACACGACGACGACGCAGTTTCTCCGTTCCTACCTAGCCATGTACACGAGCCCTGGCCATACGTACGCGCGAGTAGGCATTCGAGACCCTGCCCGTATGTACGTACGTGGTCGTATTTACTTTCTTGCACCCTGGCCGCTGTACGTACGTGTACATGCTATGTGCGCGCCTCTACTACGACACGTGCGCGCCTCTACGTCGACCGGTATGTACGTACACGTTCGTGACCAGAATGACAACGCTACATACGCTTCGACCAGGTGGGTCCCGACTGTCAGGCACTTCCTTGCGTGCGAAGATGTAGCTGGTGGGTCCCAGCAGTCAGGGGGGCTAATCGTTTTTTTTTTGCCCGGACGCACTTCCTTGCGTGCGAAGATGTAGCTGGTGGGTCCCAGCAGTCAGGGGGAACATTTTTTTCACGAAATACGGTTGCCCGTCCGGTGGGTCCCTGCTGTCAGGTGGAGGAATCATTTTTTTGAGGAACTTGACAGTGGGAGAGAACTCCCACTGTATATTTCATATATCTATATAAATGGGGTGTTTACATAGACATACAACTCACATACATCCAACTCCACTCCTGGTGTTACCACTGGGGGCGGGCAACTACGCCATGATCACTGTTATACACTTGTCTCTATGTATGTTAAAAAAATAAAAAAGCCAAAGTAGGACTCAACTAAGTGTGTCACAGTATGAAAGCAAGGCAGCTCTACGTGCAACCTTAACTCTATGTTGCAAAAGCCCCAGGTCATCTTTGAATCGATGGAACCGAGATGCAATGCTTGGGGCGACACCTCTGAAGTGTTTATTGTTTCTTTCTTTCCACAAACTCCAGGCAGCAGTGAAGAATACTTCAAAGAAGAAAGGATTGGGCCAATTGGGTTGTGCGTTTTGCAACGCAGCGAACCTATTTTGAAAATCAGGCCAGTCAATGCGTATCTTGGCCCAACACCTTTCGCTGAACTGGCCAGTGAAGATCATATGCTCGAGAGTCTCATCCGTATTTTGCCCACAAAGGAGACATGTGAAATCATCCCCAATGTCATAGTGTCTTCTCCTCAGCATGTCACGTGTGTTCAACCTGTCCTGTAGCAGCAGCCATCCAAACACTTTGATTTTCATCGTACAGTTTGATTTCCAAAGGAGCCGAAAAACGGGATGAGCTGTTGCGTCACGGAAGAAGCTATTATAGTAGTCTTTTGGTCTGTACTCAGCGACACCCCAAGTGTAGTGCCAGACATCATATATTGTTGTCGATGGGTGTATGTTGGATGCTGCATGTTGGACATCTTGCACCTCGTTGAGAGCACGAGCGGACAGTGGTAGGTGAAAGGTTTCATGCAGCTCTGTGTTGGCCCAGAAGTCAACGACCGTCATGTCTTCATGCAGAGCAAAAGAAAAGGCACGCAGGTGGAGGAATCATTATTTTGCACGTAATAAGGAGGCACTTCCTTGCGGCCGCCATGGACCCAGCTGTCAGCCTCTCCACGTACAGTACTCTTCTGATGGAAGTCGGTCGTTGACCACATTGACCACACTGTGCAGAGAGCACCAGGGCGGTGGATGACGGCAGGCCTAGGAAGGGGACGACGCGGAGCCGGGGAAGACGTGGCAGTGGAAGCCCGCGCGGAGAGGAGTACGAGGGTTCACTGGTTCGATTGCGGTGTGAGGCTGCCGTCGCCGTAGGGCCTGGCCAGCGGTGCGAATAGTAGGGGGCGGTGAGGCCTCCGCAGTAGCACAGCCGGCCACAGGAGGCAGGAGCATGCGGCACGACCGGCGCTGCTTTAGGCGGCTGGAGCAAGAAGACCAGAGGTTGAAGAAGCACTACGGCCGTTGGATGGACATCGTACGGTCACTGGAGCTAGAATCATTCATATTGACTAAGTTGAGAAAGCACTCCGTCCCCGTCAACTTAGCAGGCCCACAAGTGAGCCTCCCACCAAGGTGGGTCCCAACTAGCAGGGGGAGTATTCGTTTTTTTGTGCGTAATAAGGAGGCACTTCCGGTGGGTCCGAGCTGACAGCGGGGGGAACGTTTTTTTTTTTGCGAAATACGATGGCCCATCCGGTGGGTCCCTGCTGTTAGGTGGAGGAATAATTATTTTCCGCGTAATAAGGAGGCACTTCCTTGCGGCTGCCGTGGACCCAGCTGTCAGCCTCTCCACGTACAGTACTCTTCCGATGGAAGTCGGTCGTTGACCACATTGACCACGCCGCGCCGAGAGCACCACAGCGATGGACGACGGCGAGGCCTAGGAAGGGGAAGACGCTGAGCCGGGGAAGATGCGACAGTGGAAGCCCGCGCGGAGAGGAGTACGAGGGTTCACTGGTTCGGCTACGGTGTGAGGCTGCAGTCACCGCAGAATAACAAGGGGTGTGTGTGGGTGAGTGGAGGGATGGCCTGGCCAGCGGTGGGAGTAGTAGGGGGCGGTGAGGCCTCCACGGAAGCACAGCCGACCACGAGAGGTAGGAGCAGGCGGCACGACCGGCGCTGCTTTGGGCGGCTGGAGCAAGAAGACCAGAGGTTGAAGAGGCACTACGGCCGTTGGATGGACATCGTACGGTCACTTCAGCTAGAATCGTTTATATTGACTAAGTTGACAAAGCCCTTGGTTCGCGTCAACTTAGTAGGCCCACAGGTCAGCCTCCGAAACGGTGCGCCCCAGATGTCAGGGGGAGGAATTATTTTTTGGGCGGACGAAGCTAGAATATCCGAGATTGAAGAAGCACGACATCCATTGGATAGACATCCAACGGCCACTGCTGCTAGAACCGTGTGTTGACTATAATAAGTTGACAAAGCCTTGCATACACGTCAACTTCTTTTTTTAGGGGACGCGTCAACTTAGTAGGCCCACAAGTGTGTGGCAGAGAACTTATAGCCCATTTGCGATTTGTAGGAATGTACAGCCCATTTTTGAATTCTAATGGAATTTAGTACAACCTGTTTACAATTTGTTAAAAGTACAGCCCAACTTCTAGCTAGGACAACGATTGATAATTTCAACCAACCGTTCAAGACAAAATTAAATAAAATTTCCCACATTTTGATGGGATCCGAAATATTTTTATCCCGAAATTTCTAGTCAGATTAAATATAAATTTGTATTACGTAAAAATCCAACGAAATATTGCGCGCGCAACAACTAAAATTTAAGATTTTCAAAATCCATAAATAATATTTTATAAACTAATTTCGTGTTTGGTGCATTTTTTTATAGTTACTGCCCAGTTTTTATAATTACATCCCATTTATTATTTTTTAAAGCCCATTTTCCTGTTAAGCCTAATGCATCCCTCATAGGAAAGATTTGCAGCCCAGCGAGGCGGAGAATAGCAAGTTGACCTTGCCTGGGTATTCCTCAAAAAAACGTATAGTTGGGCTTGCCATTTTCATCTTGAAAAAAATTAATATCCGGGCTGGATATCTGTCTTGGGCTAGACGGGCCACAGCCCGCCCAGTTAATACCCTGCTCTCCTCTGAACAACAACGAAAACATCGCCAAGAAAAACTCTACAGTGCTCACGCCTCAAAAACACAAATACTGCTCGAGCTGCTTGGTCCCAGCTGTCGGCCGCACCTTGTGCAATTCTCTCGTTTATGTTGACTACATAGGTTGACAATGGTGTGGGACCGTGATGTCAGGAAACCAGGAGGAAGCAAAAAAATATAGTTGTACATAATAAGGAGGCACTTGCGTACGTACGGCTATGGCCCTCTTGGGTCCCTACTGTCATCCAGTCAAAATAAAGTCATCTCCTGAATCCTCATGTTCATTGACCATGTTAACAATGCTCGGCGCCACGGCGAGCGCAACAACTCGAAGGACGACGGAGAGGGCCTCGCGGGCCCTACGGATGGTCTGATACAACGCCCGCTGCTCATTCAGGAAGCCAGGATCATCGGACACCTATGAGCACCTTCGAGAGACTGAGACGGCATGAAACGGTAAGGCCATGCTTGGGAGCTCTGGTTTATTTCACACCTGTATTAAGATACAAGTGTAATTTACACGTCATCGGAAACAACGCGTAAAATACAGGCGTAATGAAACCGAGGGCCCGAGGTCTGTAAGTAAAACCGGCAGGTTACGCGTGTAATTTGAGAGACCAGTGTATATTTTACTAGTCGAAATCGACCAACCAAGCGCTTCACCCGAGACCATCTGCTTTTGTTTACAAGTGTTAGTTTTACAAGCGGTTTTGGTTGGCAAACGATGATCCCATCACGGCCTAAGATGATGTGTTGGTCGGAAGATCATATGGTTTCACGTCTAACCTACCCGAATTGTCGTATAGGCTATGAATGAAACATAAGACGATGAACTTCTTAAGCACGGAAACAACACAAGAGGATGATCTTCTTAACAAGCAAATCACTGGCATTAGATCGACATGCAAAACAATACGAAGCATTATTCTCAGGAGGCACGGTGAACAGCTCGTGATGCCGCATGCCACAACATTCCAAGCTCAACTTTGCAATCAAACACAAGGCATGGAATTACATAGACAATATTCAGAACAAACTCTTAAAATATCTTACATAAGTCAACATTCATGTGACTATGCATCTCAGCAAAGGGTGTCCCACTCAAAAATATCAAATGCATGTCTTCTGGTTAACATCAATGAGCAAAAATTGACAAGGTTTTCCAATTCCAATATATTAAACTGATGTCAACTTTGACAAGCTTTTCCCATTCAAAATATGTAATGCCTATGATTGTGGAACGGGCAGGGTTTGTCATCAGTTTGTCATCTGATAGTCCGGTGGCTCAAGGTGACGACGAATGATTAGAGAACCATTCGATGTATTGTGCATGATGAAGTATTATGGAGGACACGAACCATCTGAACATTTTGTGCAGTTCCACTAAAATCAAGCTGAGCATCCCTGTGGATTTCGTATTTATATGCTGCCAGAAAACAAAGACACATCAGCACACACATGAATATTGGCCCCAGTGTCAACCCACCAATCGGTGGACTCACAAACTGAAAGTACGGTAAACAGATTACCATACCCAGATGCCCCATCATTGTTGTGGAGGACATGAACCATCTGAACATTTTGTGCAGTTCCACTAAAATCGAGCTGAGCATCCCTGTGGATTTCGTATTTATATGCTGCCAGAAACCAAAGACACATCAGAACACACATGAATATTGGCCCCAGTGTCAACCCACCAATCGATGGACTCACAAACTGAAAGTACGGTAAACAGATTACTGATACGTCTCCAACGTATCTATAATTTTTTATCATTCCATGCTATTATATTATCTGTTTTGGATGTTTAATGGGCTTTATTATACACTTTTATATTATTTTTGGGACTAACCTATTAACCGGAGGCCCAGCCCAAATTGCTGTTTTTTGCCTATTTCAGTGTTTCAAAGGAAAGGAATATCAAACGAAGTCCGAATGGAATGAAACCTTCGGGAACGTGATTTTCGGAACAAATGTAATCCGGAGGACTTGGAGTGGACGTCAAGCAATCAACGAGGAGGCCACGAGGCAGGGAGGCGCGCCTGCCCCCCGGGCACGCCCCCACCCTTGTGGGCCCCTCGTAGCTCTCCTGACCGACTTCTTTCGCCTATATATACCTACGTACCCCGAAAACATCCAGGAGCACCACGAAACCTTCTGTACCCGTGAGATCCCATCTTGGGGCCTTTTCCGGCGCTCCGCCGGAGGGGGCATTGATCACGGAGGGCTTCTACATCAACAACATAGCCTCTCCGATGATGTGTGAGTAGTTTACCTCAGACCTTCAGGTCCATAGTTATTAGCTAGATGGCTTCTTCTCTCTCTTTGGATCTCAATACAAAGTTCTCCTCGATTCTCTTGGAGATCTATTCGATGTAATCTTCTTTTGCGGTGTGTTTATTGAGGTCTGATGAATTGTGGGTTTATGATCAAGATTATCTATGAACAATATTTGAATCTCCTCTGAATTCTTTTATGTATGATTGGTTATCTTTGCATGTCTCTTTGAATTATCAGTTTGGTTTGGCCTACTAGATTGATCTTTCTTGCAATGGGAGAAGTGCTTAGCTTTGGGTTCAATCTTGCGGTGCTCGATCCCAGTGACAGTAAGGGAAACGACACGTATTGTATTGTTGCCATCGAGGATAAAAAGACGGGGTTTATATCATATTGCTTGAGTTTATCCCTCTACATCATGTCATCTTGCTTAAAGCGTTACTCTGTTCTTATGAACTTAATACTCTAGATGCATGCTGGATAGCGGTCGATGTGTGGAGTAATAGTAGTAGATGCAGGCAGGAGTCGGTCTACTTGTCGCGGACGTGATGCCTATATACATGATCATGCCTAGATATTCTCATAACTATGCTCAATTCTATCAATTGCTCGACAGTAATTTTTTCACCCACCGTAATACTTATGCTATCTTGAGAGAAGCCACTAGTGAAACCTATGGCCCCCGGGTCTATTTTCCATCTTATTAATCTTCCAACAACTAGCAATTTCTATTACCGTTTATTTTGCTTTCTTTACTTTTAGTCTTTATCATAAAAATACCAAAAATATTATCTTATCATCTCTATCAGATCTCACTTTTGCAAGTGGCCGTGAAGGGATTGACAACCCCTTTATTGCGTTGGTTGCAAGGTTCTTATTTGTTTGTGTAGGTACGAGGGACTTGCGTGTGGCCTCCTACTGGATTGATACCTTGGTTCTCAAAAACTGAGAGAAATACTTACGCTACTTTGCTGCATCACCCTTTCCTCTTCAAGGGAAAACCAACACTGTGCGCAAGAGGTAGCAAGAAGGATTGCTGGCACCGTTGCCGGGGAGTCTACGCACAAGTCAAGACATACCAAGTACCCATCACAAACTCTTATCCCTCGCATTACATTATTTGCCATTTGCCTCTCGTTTTCCTCTCCCCCACTTCACCCTTGCCGTTTTATTCGCCTTTTCTTCGCCTTCTTCCTGTATGTCTTTTTGTTTGTGTTTCCATGTGCCTTCTATTTGCTTGCATCTTTGCTTGCTAAAAATCTATTGCTATGGATCCACTTAAAAGTGTTCTACTTGGATCATCTTCGATCCTTATGCGCTCGTGCTGAAACCCCAACTAGCCTAGTTGATGGGAAATCTTTAGATGAGCATGCTCATTCTGTTCGTCATTGTTTGTCTGAAAAGGGGAAGCTCTTATGGAATCAAATCAACGGATTGTTGTGTTATGCTTGGAATCTTTGTGAAATTCATGATTTTACTTGTTGCTCTAAGAACCCCTAAAAACACATTCCCTACCTATGTGAGTTTAATGAAAATGAATCTTATCTTCTTATGCAAAGGGTGTTTATAGTTACTATGGTATCGAACAAATTGAAGAATTTGTTGCTTTTAAGGGTGCTTATGAAGTTGCTTCTTTGATTGAAAAGTACGATACTACTCTCTACGAATCTGAAAATTTTGACATACTTAAATATTGCTATGAAAACTATGCTCATAATGTCTATGTCAAAGAATTTATTGAGAGAATGACCGTTGCTTTGGAAGAAAATAATGATATGCATGAATCTATGGATAATGATGATTCCGATGATTTTATTGAAATATCCCTTGATGAACATGATGCTTGCTATTCTTGTGGCCATGATGCCAATATTTTTCAAGGCGAATTTGCTATAGTTCCTTATGTTAATCATGAGATCGTTGCTATTGCGCCCATACTTGATAGTTCCTTGATGAAAAGCATGATTGCAATGATTTTATTATAAATTCTATTAATGTCAATTGTGCTAATGATATGCAAAACCTTAAGCTTGGGGATGCTAATTTTGCTATGTCTACTACTTGTTGCAATGATCATGATTGGGGTGATTCTTTTTATGATCTTGAAAAGTTATTTAAGCCCCATGATGAATATGAGATTGATACTAATTTTTGCAATAATATTGAAAGTGGGTTTGGAAGAGTGTCAACTTTAGATCCCACATATTTGGAGAATGTTCAATCTTATGAAATTTTTGATAAAAGTGGGTTCGGAGAGGTCATGACTTTAGTTAATGTTAATCCCACTATTTTGGAAGAGTGTCAACTTTGCATGCATGTGGATCGTGTTGAAAATATTTTATGTGACAGCTATTTTATTGAATTTGCTTATGATCCCGCATGTAATTATTATGAGAGAGGAAAATATGGTTGTAGAAATTTTTATCTTACTAAATTACCTCTCGTCATGTTGAGATTGCTATTGTTTCTTTCCGCTTCCTTGCATATGCTAGTTTTTACTTGCCATGATAATTTGTTTGCTTATAAGATGCCTATGCATAGGAAGTATGTTAGACTTAGATGTGTTTGTCACGTGTTTCATGATGCTCTCTTTGCGCTTCAATTCTTGTCTTTTATGTGAGCATCATTGAAATCTCATTGCCTAGCTAAAAAGGCTTTAAAGAAAAGCGCTTGTTGGGAGTCGACCCAATATTTATCCTTTCTATTTAGTAATAAATAATTCATCTAGCCTCTGGTTGGATGTGGTTTTGTGTTTTAATTAGTGTTTGTGCCAAGTAAAACCGTTAGGATAACCTAAGGTGATAGTTATTTGATCTTGCTGTAAAAAACAGAAACTTTACGCGCACGAGATTAGTTTTCATAAATCACAGAAACGTGCTTTTCAGTTGATTCTTTTTTCAGTAGATCAATAAACAAATTATATAGGACTTCCTACTTTGGTAGAATTTTTTAGGTTCCAGAAGTTTGCGTTAGATACAGATTACTACAGACTGTTCTGTTTTTGACAGATTCTGTTTTCCGTGTGTTGTTTGCTTATTTTGATGAATCTATGGCTAGTAAAAGAGCTTATGAACCATAGAGAAGTTGGAATACAGTAGGTTTAACACCAATATAAATAAATAATGAGTTCATTACAGTACCTTAAAGTGGTGGTTTGTTTTATTTCGCTAACGGAGCTTATGAGTTTTTTCTGTTGAGTTTTGTGTTGTGAAGTTTTCAAGTTTTGGGTAAAGATTTGATGGATTATGGAACAAAGAGTGGCAATAGCCTAAGCTTGGGGATGACCAAGGCACCCAAAGGTAAAATTCAAGGACAACCAAAAGCCTAAGCTTGGGGTTGCCCCGGAAGGCATCCCCTCTTTCGTCTTCGTCTATCGGTAACTTTACTTGGGGCTATATTTTTATTCACCACATGATATGTGTTTTGCTTGGAGCGTCTTGTATGATTTGAGTCTTTGCTTTTAGTTTACCACAATCATCCTTGCTGTACACACCTTTTGAGAGAGACACACATGATTCGGAATTTATTAGAATACTCTATGTGCTTCACTTATATCTTTTGAGCTATATAGTTTTTGCTCTAGTGCTTCACTTATATCTTTTAGAGCATGGTGGTGGTTTTATTTTATAGAAATTATTGATCTCTCATACTTCACTTATATTATTTTGAGAGTCTTCTAGAACAGCATGGTATTTGCTATGGTTATAAAAATTGGTTCTAGTATGATGGGTATAATAAAAACTATCATAGAAAGTGCATGATCAATTTGATGCTTGATAATTGTTTTGAGATATAAAGGTGGTAATGTTAGAGTCATGCTAGTTGGGTAATTATGAAATTGAGAAATACTTATGTTGAAGTTGGCAAGTCCCGTAGCATGCACGTATGGTAAAAGTTGTGTAACAATTTTGTTGCATGGGGTGCTCTTTTGATTGCCTTCCTTATGTGTGGAGGTCGGGATCGCGCGATGGTTAACTCCTACCAACCCTTCCCCTAGGAGCATGCGTAGTAGTACTTTGCTTCGAGGACTAGTAAACTTTTGCAATAATTATGTGAGTTCTTTATGACTAATGTGAGTCCATGGATTATACGCACTCTCATCCTTCCACAAATTTTCTAGCCTCTACGGTACCATGCATTGCCCTTTCTCACCTTGAGAGTTGGTGCAAACTTCGCCGGTGCATCCAAACCCCGTGATATGATACGCTCTATCACACATAAACCTCCTTATATCTTCCTCAAAACAGCCACCATACCTACCTATCATGGCATTTCCATAGCCATTCCGAGATATATTGCCATGCAACTTTCCACCGTTCCGTTTATTATGACACACTTCATCATTGTCATATTGCTTTGCATGATCATGTAGTTGACATTGTATTTGTGGCAAAGCCACCATTCATAATTTTTTCATACATGTCACTCTTGATTCATTGCATCCCGGTACAGCGCCGGAGGCATTCACATAGAATCATATTTTGTTCTAAGTATTGAGTTGTAATTCTTGAGTTGTAAGTAATAAAAGTGTGATGATCATCATTATTAGAGCATTGTCCCATGTGAGGAAAGGATGATGGAGACTATGATTCCCCCACAAGTCGGGAGAGATTCCGGACTAAATAAAAAAAGAGGCCAAAGAAAAAAAAGAGAAAGGCCCAAAAAAAGAAAAAAAGAGAAAAAAATGAGAGAAAAAGAGAGAAGGGACAATGTTACTATCCTTTTTCCACACTTGTGCTTCAAAGTAGCACCATGATCTTCATGATAGAGAGTCTCCTATATTGTCACTTTCATATACTAGTGGGAATTTTTCATTATAGAACTTGGCTTGTATATTCCAATGATGGGCTTCCTCAAAATGCCCTAGGTCTTCGTGAGCAAGCAAGTTGGATGCACACCCACTTAGTTTCTTTTGTTGAGCTTTCATACATTTATAGCTCTAGTGCATCCGTTCCATGGCAATCCCTACTCACTCACATTGATATCTATTAACGAGCATATCCATAGCCCATCGATACGCCTAGTTGATGTGAGACTATCTTCTCCCTTTTTGTCCTCTTCACAACCACCACTCTATTCCACATATAGTGCTATGTCCATGGCTTGCGCTCATGTATTGCGTAAGAGTTGAAAAAGCTGAAGCGCGTTAAAAAGTATGAACCAATTGCTTGGTTGAAACCGGGGTTGTGCATGATGGGAGTATTTTGTGTGATGAAAATGAAGCATAGCCTAACTATATGATTTTGTAGGGATAAGCTTTCTTTGGCGATGTTATTTTGATAAGACATGATTACTTGCTAGTATGCTTGAAGTATTACTATTTTTATGTCAATATGAACTTTTATTTTGAATCATTTGGATCTGAATATTCATGCCAAATTAAGAGAGTTACATTGGAAATTATGCTAAGTAGCATTCCACATCAAAAATTCTGTTTTTATCATTTACCTACTCGAGGACGAGAAGGAATTAAGCTTGGGGATGCTTGATACATCTCCAACGTATCTATAATTTTTTATTGTTCCATGCTATTATATTATCTATTTTGGATGTTTAATGGGCTTTATTATACACTTTAATATTATTTTTGGGACTAACCTATTAACTGGAGGCCCAGCCCAAATTGCTGTTTTTTTGTCTATTTCAGTGTTTCGAAGGAAAGGAATATCGAACGGAGTCCAAACGGAATGAAACCTTCGGGAACGTGATTTTCGGATCAAACGTGATCCAGAGGACTTGGAGTGGACGTCAAGCAATCAACGAGGAGGCCACGAGGCAGGGAGGTGCGCCTGCCCCCCTGGGCGCCCCCCACCCTCGTGGCCCCTCGTAGCTCTCCTGACTGACTTCTTTCGCCTATATATACCTACGTACCCCGAAAACATCCAGGAGCACCACGAAACCCTATTTCCACCGCCGCAACCTTCTGTACCCGTGAGATCCCATCTTGGGGCCCTTTCCGGCGCTCCGCCGGAGGGGCATTGATCACGGAGGGCTTCTACATCAACAACATAGCCTCTCCGATGATGTGTGAGTAGTTTACCTCAGACCTTCGGGTCCATAGTTATTAGCTAGATGGCTTCTTCTCTCTCTTTGGATCTCAATACAAATTTCTCCTCGATTCTCTTGGAGATCTATTCGATGTAATCTTCTTTTGTGGTGTGTTTGTCAAGATCCGATGAATTGTGGTTTTATGATCAAGATTATCTATGAACAATATTTGAATCTCCTCTGAATTCTTTTATGTATGATTGGTTATCTTTGCAAGTCTCTTCGAATTATCAGTTTGGTTTGGCCTACTAGATTGATCTTTCTTGCAATGGGAGAAGTGCTTAGCTTTGGGTTCAATCTTGCGGTGCTCGATCCCAGTGACAGTAAGGGAAACGACATGTATTGTATTGTTGCCATCGAGGATAAAAAGATGGGGTTTATATCATATTGCTTGAGTTTATCCCTCTACATCATGTCATCTTGCTTAAAGCGTTACTCTGTTCTTATGAACTTAATACTCTAGATGCATGCTGGATAGCGGTCGATGTGTGGAGTAATAGTAGTAGATGCAGGCAGGAGTCGGTCTACTTGTCGCTGACGTGATGCCTATATACATGATCATGCCTAGATATTCTCATAACTATGCTCAATTCTATCAATTGCTCGACAGTTATTTGTTCACCCACCGTAATACTTATGCTATCTTGAGAGAAGCCACTAGTGAAACCTATGGCCCCCGGGTATATTTTCCATCTTATTAATCTTCCAACAACTAGCAATTTCTATTACCGTTTATTTTGCTTTCTTTACTTTTAGTCTTTATCATAAAAATACCAAAAATATTATCTTATCTTCTCTATCAGATCTCACTTTTGCAAGTGGCCGTGAAGGGATTGACAACCCCTTTATCGCGTTGGTTGCAAGGTTCTTATTTGTTTGTGTAGGTACGAGGGACTTGCGTGTGGCCTCCTACTGGATTGATACCTTGGTTCTCAAAAACTGAGGGACATACTTACACTACTTTGCTGCATCACCCTTTCCCCTCCAAGGGAAAACCAACGCTGTGCTCAAGAGGTAGCAATTACCATACCCAGATGCCCCATCATTGTTGCTTAGAGTGACATTGACAGACTTGGAGTCCTGTCCTAGCTTCTTGGTACTTGTTTGGGCACTTGTTTGCCCAGTGTTCCTCCGAACCATAAGTAAAGCAGCCATCTCTCTTTTTGTCTTTCTTCTTACCCTTCTTAATGGCCGACGCTGGCAGCACCATTCAAACATATAGTCCGGTGGCTCAAGGTGACGACGAATGATTAGAGAACCATTCGATGTATTGTGCATGATGAAGTATTATGGAGGACACAAACCATCTGGACATTTTGTGCAGTTCCACTAAAATCAAGCTGAGCATCCCTGTGGATATCGTATTTATATGCTGCAAGAAAACAAAGACACAGCAGCACACACATGAATATTGGCCCCAGTGTCAACCCACCAATCGGTGGACTAACAAACTGAAAGTACGGTAAACAGATTACCATACCCAGATGCCCATCATTGTTGCTTAGAATGACAGACAGATTTGGAGTCCTGTCCTGGCTTCCTGTACTTGTTTGGGCACTTTTTACCCAGTGCACTCCACGTGTTGTAGAGTTTCCTATGCTCTCTGCAGACTATAGTCATGTCACCAGCGTCTACTAATACTCTATAAAGCTTCTCGATCATTCCTTGTGTAATGTAGCGCAAACTGTGGCTGCTTCTTTCTACAAAGTGGTAAGACCAACTGGACCCACTAATGCAGCAGTTTGCCTTAGACACATTGGCTCCTTTTGTGCAGTTCAACTAAAATCAAAGTCAGAATAAAACCGAGCTTTAATTTTGATATCCCTGTAAGCAATAATAGGTATAAGGGAAACAATTACTGAGAAATAACGGTTGATGACTTGTACTCCCAGAAGAAAAACATCTACTGATCTACCTTATCTTAATGGGAAACAAAGCAGGAGAGTAGCAATTCTCAATCAGTGTGATTCATTCATATTAACTGAGACATTATCTTAACAATGCCTTGTTTCAACATGTATAAAGAACGACAAAGCAGAAAAGTATCATTCCTAAAACAATGCGACTGACTCATTTTAACAGAGACATTATCTTAACAATACCTTGGTTAAACATGTAGAAAGAACTACAAAGCAGGATAGTACCATTTGTAAAACACTGTAATTGATATATAATAACAGAGACATTATCTGAACAATACATTTCTTAAACATGTACTCCGGCCGATCCCTAACAGAAATGGTACTCCCGCCGACCCCTAACAGAAATGGTACTCCCGCCGATCCCTAACAAGTGTTGCAGTTTTGAACTAAGATTCAGTAGTTAATTCTGAGGAAAGTAGGTACTAACCTTTCAAGACCAAGATTTGAAACAACTCCTGAGGAAGATCTAAAAGAGATCTCAACACATATATGGAAATCCGGTCTCATTTTGTGCAGTTCCACAAAAATTAAGCGAAGCAAAATGTCGCAATAGGAACAAGTTGAATAGATATCCCTGTTTTAACAGAGGCAAAAAAAGAATCAATTACTGGCCTATAAAGGAGGATGAAACATGCGGCCACAAAAATGGTAATCCCGCCAATCCCTAACAAGTGTTACAGTTTTGAAATAAGATTCAGTAGTTAATTCTGAGAGTGGCATTGCTTAATTTTACCAGCGGCATTAGATTAACAAAAAGCATAAACAGTTCCAGGGGAGAGTGGGCGCAACAACAACATGTGCTTCCATCTACTTATAAAGGGGGTGATGCAGAGTTTGTTGTAACAAAGAACAAGCATAATGTCTGGGTTGGTCCCATTTTTGTTCACTACTTAATGGGAAAAGACAGCAATACAATAGCTTCAATTCAACATTTATTTAAAACAGTACCAATACAAGTAGCACAGCATCTCAAAACACACTGCACGATCATGTGGATGAAGGCAAGTACCAACCTGTCATGACGCACACAAGATCACAGGACATCCAATCTCGTTTTGTGCAGTTGCATTGAAATCAAGTAAAGTCGCCGGTGTGACATTTAAGTTTGCTATAGCAACAAGTTGAATAGATATCCCTGATTTAACAGAGGCAAAAAAGGAAACAATTACTGCCAATAAAGGAGGATGAAACATGCGGCCACAAAAAGAAGCATCTACCTTATCTTGATGGAAAACAAAGTATAGGACAATAGCATTTCTAAAACGGTTGCATTGATTCATATTAACAGAGAAATTCTCTTAAAATAGTTCAGTAGTTAATTCTGAGAGTGGCATTGCTTAATTTTACCATCAACATTAGATTAAGAAAAAGCATAAACAGTTCCAGGGGCGAGTGGGCGCAACAACACCATGTGCTTCCATCTACTTATAAAGGGGGTGATGCAGAGTTTTGTTGTAACAAAGCAACAAGCATCATGTCTGGGTTGGTACCATTTTTGTTCACTACTTAATGGGAAAAGAGAGCAATACAATAGCTTCAATTCAACATTTATTCAAAACAGTACCAATACAAGTAGCACAACATCTCAAAACACACTACACGATCATGTGGATGGGACATGGGACATGCCAGCACCATGTGCGTCCACACGTATAAATGGGTGATGCAGAGTATGTAGCCAAGCAGCATATCTGCGTTGGTCCCATATTTGTTCTCTTTGAAACTTTTTCCTATGTGAGGGCAGAAAATCTAGTCCTGCACAAACTACCCGACCCCCCAGTTTCTTTCCCTTTTCAACAAAGAGTTCGGTTCCTTACAGATGTGTGTACTGGGTTACCCCCTTTTTCCCTTTTCGACCAACAAAGCGGCTGGATAGCTAGTCTATACTACTTTCCCTCCCTCCTTTCCTCATTGAACCACGTCCTAGATTCATGCTCCACCCCCACCGCACCCTTCTTTCCTCTTTGAACCAAGACCTAGATTCGACTACGGAATCGAAAAAGATCCGCATGCAGCTAGACCAATGACGGTTTCAAAGAAACTTATACCTTAGGGTCATCGGGATGTGGCAAGGCGTGCGGCGGGAGGTCGGATCTGCCCACACTACGTACGACAGCGAGGAAGAAGGGGTCGGTGGCCCTCCCACACAGGCGCTGGGTGTCAGCCTGTGCATTTGGTTTTTTCGGTTTGATTCGGTTCGGTTTATACGGTTTTTGGTTTATACGCTTTTATACTTCGGTTTATACGGTTTTATACATAGATACGGTTCGGTTTCGGTAATAACCGTTTGCTTTCGTTTTGGTTTCGGTAATAACCAAAATAACCAAAGTTGACGCGAACTTTTAATCAACACATGGTTTGGCCACATGGAAAAACAAATTTAGTACTTGTCCAATACAACTACAACCTGGTTACCTACTTGAAGAAATTCTGAAACATGAAGAATTTATGTTCCAGTACAACAATCTAGTAGAAGACTACAAGTACAACTACAAGCACTAATTTAGTACATGTCCAGTGAAACCACACGAAGAAATTCTGGAACAAAAACTTGTCCAGTACAAGCACAAGAAGAACTAAACATGCCCAGTACAAGCAGCCAAGCACACATGAAATTCTGGAATACATCAAGAAAACAAACTTTAGTACAAAGTGCAAATTCTGGAACAACCAAAGTTCAGCGTAGTACAGTACATGTGCAACACAGGACACACAAACAAAAGGTGCAGATCGAGATAAAATAGCATTTGTTTCATCACTCCAGGGCTTCATGCAACAATTTTCCACTCCAGCTCCACGCATGAAGATCAATCAATCGATATTGTCACATTATCATTTAAATGAATGGCACCCACTTCTACAAAAACAACAGAAAAATTGCATGATCAATTAAATAGCATTAATGTTGCATGATCATTGAAGTAATTGAAATACACATTCATTTAAATACCTTCCTCCAGCCTGGTCAACTCAGCAAGATCAGCTTCAACATTGATACACTTAGAACGCAACCAATCTTGTGTGCATATCAACGACTGCAGTGTCGCTGGTGTTAAAGAGCTTCTAAAGTCATCGAGAATACGACCACTAGTGCTGAAAGCTGACTCAGAAGCAACCGTAGAGATGGGGATTGCTAGTATATCACGAGCCATTTTTGAAAGGACAGGAAAGCAAGGAGCATTGCACTTCCACCATTCAATAAGGTCAAATTCAGCAGTCAACACTTCTGTGTCCTCAGCTCGGTACTTGTCTAATTCAGTTCTGGTATTTGTGCTAGTGCTACCCTCTCCACAAACTCTCATACTTTTCTAGTTGTATCGTGACCTCACTAGAGAATTTTCAGAAGCATTTGCACTAGGACGAGCTTGTGATGCTAATTCCCTAGGAGTATTGGTTCCATATAATTCTCTGTATTCTCCAAAAAGAGAAACAAATTCATTGTCGGAAGATGTCAAGATTCTCTTACCTATTATACTGCCATAGGTGTCTTCAATCATGTCCTTAAAGAAATGCGATTCCTTGGTCCTTGCATAAAGAATTAAGACAAGACAAGTTAGAAGGGCATTAAGAACAACAGCTATATTTGACAAATGAACAACAACCAATTAACCATATACCTTGGATCAAGGATGGCAGCAATGAATATGTACTTGTTCATCTTTTCAGGATCACCCCAGTACTTCTCATACTTGGTTTTCATCTTGGTAGCCATGCATTTAAATATTTCACCATCACCACAGATCACATGATCACTCCATTCACCCAACATAAAATGTACATCAGCAATATCTTCCAAGAAGGTGTTGGCTGTAACGTACTTAGTGCCAGAAACCTTATTAGTCAGGAGATAGAAGTGTTGGAGGAATTGTTTGAACTCACGAACATACACCCAATCACTTTGAGTTGGAGGACCCCGCTGATCAGGAGTATCAGGCTTAGGTTCTGGACCAGTTTTTTCTAACTCGGTCTTGTAGTTGGGATCCTGAAGTGCATATTGCTCAAATGCCCTCTCAAATTTCTCAGCAGTCTCTAGCATTATAAATGTGGAGTTCCATCTAGTAACCACATCAATATTAATCAAACCTTTACTCACTACCTTGCTAAGCTGCACACACTTTTTAAATAAATCCAATCTAGTTGGGGAGGCTCTCACAAACTTGATAGCACTTCGAATTCTGTTTCTTGGATGGCACATTATCTTTAGCCCATCTTGGACCACTAGATTAATAATATGTGCCACACACCTCATGCCAAGATACCGACTTCTTGCATTAGTCAAAGACCTCTTCATGTAGGCTAAGCAAGTGTCATTAGAACTTGCATTATCAACAGTAATAGTGCATACTCGCTCAATGCCCCACTCAATAAGTAATTTTTCTAATGATTTCCCAATGTCATCCCCTTTGTGTCCATCTACCAAGACAAAGTTAATAATTTTTTTTCTAAGTTTCCACCCAGAATCAATGGAATGTGCAGTAAGGACCATGTAGCTTTGTTGTCTTTTTGATGTCCATGTATCAGTGGTGAGGCAAACAGTTTGACGTGATTCAATGAAATATTTTCTAAGCATAGCTTTCTCAGCTTCATAAATAGCAATGATATCTCTGTACATAGTTGTCCTAGATGGTACAGTGAACCTTGGGCAAGCTTTAGCCATGAACAACCTAAAACCTTCTTTCTCTGCGAATATGAATGGAAGCAAATCTATCACTATCATGCGAGCAAATGCTTCTCTAACTTCTTTCTCAATGTATTGCCAAGGAACCACCAAATTACCATCTTCGCTAACTTGGTAGGTAAGCTCGGACTGAGTGCTACATATGTGGGCATGATTCTTTTGGCAAATCTTCAAATGGTTGACTAAAGAAGCAGTACCTGCCGATGCGGATTTGCAACCCAGTACAGCATCACAGTAGTTGCAATTAGCATGATCAGGATCATCTTTCTGAACTGTGAAGTGCATCCATGCTTTTGACCTCTTGCGACTTCCCCCCCCCCCCCCCCCCCCCACACTGCCAGGGTTAACATCAGGATCTATTGAGAGAGGTTGATCAGCAGCAGAACCAGCACCAAGGTTAACTCTAACACTCTCGGACACCTGAAAAAATATGTCGGGTAGCTTTCATTCAGTATCAGTGACCATCAGCAGAACCAATACTAAAAAAGTTGCTGGAAAACTAAATAGGAAACACCCATGTTCAGTAACAAACCAGTGAAACCATGCATCCATCCATTTCAGTAACTACATAGTAAATAGGAACTAACACCAGTACACCACACATCCCTGTTTAGTAAAAAACATGCATCCATCCGTACTAATTACATGTCACTCACAACTATTCTGATCCGGGAGATGAGATGCATGTTATTAAGTGTTCTTCTACTGTATACAGTCTACTGAACAAGTGAAAAACATCCATCTATATTCAGTAACAAACCACGCATGAGATCTGGGAGATGCTTACCATCCGGTCGCGGCGGCTCGCATCTTCCTCGGGCTCCGACGACGGCTGTGACGCAGAGCTTCACAGGTGAAGCGGTTGTGGCGCAGAGCTTCTCCAGTGTGGCGGATCTTGTCCTCCTCGGGCTCCCACGGCGGCTGTAGCGCGGAGCTTCCCCCGTGCGGCGGTGCCGGTAGGACGAAGCTTCACCTGCGGCGGGGAGGAGCGGGGCCCGATGGGCGATGGATGCGCCAGAAGAACCTGCGGCCGGGAGGAGCTACGAGCTAGGGCGCCGCCGCCATTGCTCTGCTCTCTCCTCTGCGTGACCGCATGCGTGAGGGAATGAGGGACTACCGGACTAGGTCTAGGGTTGAACGGGAATGAAAGGAAAGGCCAGTTGGGCTGGGCGGCTGGCTGGGCCTGAGGGGGTTGGAGTGGGAACGTGGTGTGTGTGTGGGCCTGTTTGGTTTTCTTCGGTTTAACCGAATTATTTCGGTTTTAAACCAAAAAACCATATTGAATATGGTTTGCTATTTCGTAAATTGAAACCATAACCAGAACCTGAAAAAACCGGAATTTCAGTTCGGTTTGGTTTTTGGTTCGGTTTTGCACAGGGTGTGCTGGGTGAAAGAGAAAAGCGCAGCCGGCAGTGGATTGCCTCCCTCGCCGAAGGCGATAGAGTGAACGCTGCACCTCCTCCCCTTCCCAGTGATGCAGTCTTGTTTAGATCAGGTGAAGAGGGTGAGAGACTGTGAATATAGCAAACCCTAGCAAAGGAACGTTGAGCCTCCAGCGTGTATATATATATGTAGTGCGGCGAGAGTGTGGAGAGTGCAAACCCTAGCGAACAAGCGCTGAGGCTCCAGCTTATATATATACTGTAGTACGGACTGAGCTCCGGTGCCTTAACTGCACCTGCTTTTGGCTGTATGACAGGTGGGCCAGCCACATTTTGGGCCCACCTGTCATAAACCCAAAGGCAGGTGCACTAAAGTCAATGAAGTTGCATCCATATAGTACTCGTGTATACGACTAATATATAGTGGAGTGGTTTTCTTATTCTCTCCATAACAATCGTTTTAAATTGTGTAAGTACGAAATGAAACTCTTTATTTAACGTACCAGTGAAGAAAACTACTACTCCCTCTGTTCCTAAATATTTGTCTTTCTAGAGATTTCAACAAATGACTACATACGGAGCAAAATGAGTGAATCTACACTGTAAAAATGTCTATATACATCCGTATGTGGTAGTCCATTTCAAACCACTTGACAGACAAATATTTAGGAACGGAGGGAGTACTTCCGATGAACTAACGATCCACGCGTCCTGGTCGCACTTCCTGTCCTTCACGTGCGGTACACTACCCTCCCTTAAGTGAACAACCACACATGCGCCAAATTATCGGAAACGTGTGAGAGTGTGTACAAATAAAGAATTTTTATTTCAATTATCGGAAAGGTTTGAGAGTATGTACAGTTTGCCCTCTCTAATAATTATGGTTTGTTGTGTTCGGCCTAAACTTGGTCAAACTTTACAAAGTTTGACTTCAGTCAAATCTAATATGCGGAGTAATAAAAATGGAGGGCTACTACCTCCATCCGGGTTTTTAGTCCACACCATTTTTTTAATCAAAGTTAATAGCTGGACAAATAAAATTACAGAGGAGCTGGAGACAAAGTTGTGAGAAGGCTTAGAAATCAATACAAAACCTATGCTCTTAGTACCAACGTCGATCCTTCTTTGAGGAAACATTTGGTTCATAGCCAATTGTGTGATAAAATTGCACCAACGTGAAAGACGATTGCGTCTCCAACGCAACCAAGGTGAACTGACGAAGGATATCATCTTTGTGGGTAACAAGCAAAGAGCACTGATGGAAGACAGCTTGTTTTTCATTGAAAATCGATCAGCTTCACCAGCCGACGCAACCATGAGGCGCAACCATGAGCATCGATAGGTCATCGTGGTGATGCATCATCCATTTGGCATCAAGTTTGGGTGAGGCACCTATGAAGTTCAACAAATCCTCACTGTGGTCTGTTTCTTCTCAGTAATCAAGCTCGAGGAAGGAAGAACCATGTGGTAGAGGACAATGAGGCGGAACAACAATGGCCATCCAATTTTGTGCAGTTCCACTAAAATTGAGGAAGACATGCCCGGGTATGGAGATACGCATCGCTGTTTCCAAAAATATAAACAAGGGATATAGTGTTGTTACTTTGTATTACAAGATTAACAACGACATCTCAATTGTCAATAAGAATTATGAAAAGTACACCAACAAATAGAAGCATCATGATTATCTTGATGGGAACTAAACCAGGATACCTGAGAAAAAAAGCATTTCTTCATTTAACCAGTGATAGTATTAGATTAGCAGCAGCAATAGGAGCATATGGACAATGACCGCACAACCACCATGTACTTTTTGTCGAAACAACATGTATACCTCCACCGAGGCATAAATCAGGACAACTTTTCGAGTGGCATTTCCTCTATAATAGTAGGTGATGTTGGACCAGCCGACGAACCTAGCTACTATACATGGGGAGCTGGGGAGTAGTCGCATAGAAGAAAACCCGCATGCAACGACCTGGGGAGCTGGACCAGTACAAGAAGTTATACCTCAGGTGGGCGAGATGTCGCTTAGGCATGCGGGCGGGATCTTCCCACACGACGACAGCGAACAAGGGCGCGGAGGACCTTCGTCCGCGCCAGCGCCGGCTCCGAGAGGATGGTGCGCATCGGCTTCCTCCATCGCCGACGGCGACAACGTCAACGTTGCACCTCCTCACCTCCCGCGGTGGACAGGATTCGGCCGGATCTGTGACCACCGGTGAGGAGAGAGATAGTGTGGACACTGTCATCTTGTTTTGATATGGAGAGGGTGAGAGAGCGAGACGCGAGAAACACTATCAAACAAGAGGCTATAATGGAGTAAAAAATCTCTCCATAGCAGTGGTTTTAAATAGAATACGCGCGTTCCCGGAAAAAAGAAACGAAAACTGGCGGACAATTTTTTAACGTACCAAGAAAGAAAAGTCGATAAAAAACACGCCCCCGCTTCCAGGTCGCGAGAGTCGTCGCGCACCCACACATAGACATAGACATGCATATCCTTGTTTACGTAAAATTACATTTCCATCTCCATCTCCAATCATATTTGTCCAACTGGCACATTATTTACGTTGTTAATTATATACGCGGCAATATTAAAGTACATCATCTCTTGTTTGCGGGCGTCCGGACCGCTGCCACGGCCGCTCCTGACCAACCCAAACCCTCTTCATCACCCGCGCGTGCTTCCCGCCCGAAACGGTCAGTGCCGCATTCATGCCCGGCCAGAGCGGACACGACCTCTCACTGGCGCCGGCATTGATGCGGCGCGCCGGCCAAGAGAGCATCGCCCGCGCCGCTTCCTGGTGCACGCGACTGCTCCACGTTCAAAGGTCGCAATAGCCGGCCACAACATGCATGTAAAAAGTTCTTGGGAGTACGTGCTACAACTAGCTGTCCTCCCCCAACTCGTCAATCTCTTCCAGTAGTACTAGTACTCAATGGCGCGATCCATCGACAAGCAGGCAAGAAAGTTATCGTATACTCGGTTTGTGGTGAGTGGCATGCCGAGCGACCATGTGGGGTCGAGCCGTGGAGGAGGGTGAGACACGAACGCGACAGACGTGATTTAAACCTTGGTTTTGCTCGATGGCGTGATCCAACGAAACGAAACGTTGGTTTTTCTCCGTTTCCATTTTTTCTCCGGAAAAACGGAAACTTTCAACTCCATTTTCATTCCTACTCCAAGGTTGCCCCGTTACAACATTCCATCAAATACAAAGGAAAACTAACACGCATGCTGATGCATCTCAATGATTCACAGATCATAGCCAATATTTACTTCACAAGTAAAGACAAAAGTTGTGAGAGCATGTACGAAAGAAAAACTACTGATGGGGTCACTACGACTTAAACCCTAAACCCTAAACAGGATTTAATTTCCTGGCCAGGTAGAACCTGTCGAAGGAAAGACGGCTAGCACCCTCGGATCATACGATGCTTTTGTGCAGTTCCACTAAAGTCGAGCTGAGCATCCCTGATGGGAAAGATATTGAAGAAGTGTGATTAGAATAATAGTACTGGCACTAGTTCATGAGACATAAACTCATCACAAGTAGAAGCTGGTAGAAGTAGAGAAAGATCGACATGGAGATGGAGCTACGTGGAGAGCTGCGACAGTGGAGCAAGCCGGCTCCAAAAGGAAGATGGACTACCTGGGACGTCGGGTTGTAGCTAGAAGGGCGGTTGGGACGCGGCATCGGCCCATACAGCGGTGACCCCCGATTGGGACGCACCGACTGTGGATTTTCTCCCTCGCTGATGTCGACCGCGTCTACGCAGAACATTGTTCCCTTCCCCAGCTGCGGGATCAGGCCGGATATGTGACCAGCGGTGTGGCCACCGTCGTTCTATGCTTGTGAAGAGAGCAACCCAAGCAAGCAGGCTTGTAGCTTAGGCTCCTGCTAGTGTATATATAGTGGTTTTCTTTTTCTCTCCATATCAATCATTTTATATTGCGTACGTGTCATTGAAGAGTGAAATGATGGTTGCTTCTTCCGACTAACTTACTGTGTGATTTGACTGCTCCTTTAGTGGCCCCTACACGTACTCCCCCTACGTGTATGCAACAGTCACACGTACACATAGACGAAAAAACGCACGCGACGCCCTAATGCATGCATGTCCGAGCACACGAGGAACACACACGGTCACGCTCAACTGCTCAACCTACACGTGCATGCACACACATACTCAGCCAGGGTGAGCTAGTGACCGTATAAACACCAGAAAATGTATTTATTGAGCGCAATGAGCGTATTATGAAGTCCACTGACCGTATTTTTACAAATATACAGTGACAGACAGTGTATTTATCTCGTTTGAAATTAAGCCATATTAACCGGAGAGGAGGCAGTATGGACTAGCATTACTTTGATGTGTCCCGTCAACTTGCCGAAACATGAGAAGCTTGCAGAACGGGAGAAGCTTGTGTGTAGTGGCTCGCAGGACAAGGAGAAACTTTTGACTAATGCAAGCTCTCCCTCGGTCAGGCGGTGGACGTGCAACAGTTAATTCGGTGTCAGATTGGCAGAAGCATACACTATACTAGTACTATTATTGTTCGACTTCCCGAAGAGGCGAACAGCCAAGCGCAAAGTTTACTAGTACTAGTACTACTACTATAGTCTATAGAGGTATGTACTATACTAGTACTAGGAACCGGAGCATCTGCACTCTTATTATATTTTTAAAATGTGATAAAGCAATCTTCAACACATTTGGTTCTCTTCGAGGGTTCTCGCATGTGATAATGGAAGTTGATTGCATGGAACACTCCCCACAATTCTCGCTTAATTCTGCTCATATGCTGTTACAAATAGGAGCGCTCGGTAATATTTCCTCTTTTTTGTTATTCAGCATGTAAACAGGTCAGCAAACCTTGCGGCGCATCTTTGTGCGAACCGTGTTGCTGCACTTTGAATGTGGCCGAGAGCTAGCTTGATGAAACACCTCGCTTCCTACTTCTTTTTTGCGGGGTACCTCGCTTCCTAGTGACCAGTGTCTTGGCTGATCGTCCTAAGAATGCTTATATATGAATAAAGCACTCTCATTTACCCGCAAAAAAGATTAAGCCATATTAACCGGAAAGGAGGGAGTATGGACTAGCACTACTTTTTGGTGTGTCCCGTCAACTCGCAGAACGAGGAGAAGCTTGCAGGACAAGGTGAAGCTCGCTTACTCCTTTTGACTAATGCAACCTACCCTCGCCCAGGCGGTGGACATGCATCAGTTCATTCGGTGTCAGATTGCCAGAAGCATACACTGTAGTACCGAACATGTGGAGTACCATCATTGTTCGACTTCACGAAGAGGCGAAGAGCCAAGCGCAAGGTTTAGTAGTACGAGTAGTACTACTACTAGAACCGCATGGTGGAGCGTTTGTACTCTTACTTTTTTAATCTCTGATAAAGTACACATTTATTCCGGAGAAGGGCGGAAAACGACAGCCCAACATGTAATGATGATATCGATCAACCATGCTCGAATATATCTTGGCCTCCGTGCGAGCCCGTCTGTGTGTTCTCGCTCCTCGTCTCTCTCAAGGAACAGCGGGTTGGCCATTTTGCCGTCAATTGAGATCGGTTTGCTCACACTCCGGTCCCACATGTCAGTGATATGCCAAGAGGAGGTGCGTTGACCGACTGACCATACGCGTACTTGGTTTTGCACCTTCATACTGTTGGAAATATGCCCTAGAGGCAATAATAAATGGTTATTATTATATTTCTTTGTTCATGGTAATTGTCTATTGTTCATGCTATAATTGTGTTATCCGGAAATCGTAATGCATGTGTGAATACATAGACCACAACGTGTCCCTAGTAAGCCTCTAGTTGACTAGCTCGTTGATCAACATATAGTCATGGTTTCCTGACTATCGACATTGGATGTCATTGATAACGGGATCACATCATTAGGAGAATGATGTGATGGACAAGACCCAATCCTAAGCATAGCTCAAAGATCGTGTAGTTCGTTTGCTAGAGCTTTTCCAATCTCAAGTATCTTCTCCTTAGACCATGACCGACCTTAGTTACTATGCACGAGTAGAACACAAAGCAGTTGTGGGCGTAGATGTTGCCAATTCTACTTGCCGCTACTAGTCTTATCTTGTTTCGGCGGTATTGTGGGATGAATCGGCCCGGACTGACCTTACACGTACACTTACGTGAGACAGGTTCCACCGACTGACATGCACTAGTTGCATAAGGTGGCTAGCGGGTGTCTGTCTCTCCCACTTTAGTCGGAACGGATTCGATGAAAAGGGTCCTTATGAAGGGTAAATAGAAATTGGCACATCACGTTGTGGTTTTACGTAGGTAAGAAACGTTCTTGCTAGAAACCTATTCAAGCCACGTAAAAACTTGCAACAACAATTAGAGGACGTCTAACTTGTTTTTGCAGCATGTGCTATGTGATGTGATATGGCCAGAAGATGTGATGAATGATATATGTGATGTATGAGATTGATCATATTCTTGTAATAGGAATCACGACTTGCATGTCGATGAGTATGACAACCGGCAGGAGCCATAGGAGTTGTCTTTATTATTTTGTATGACCTGCTTGTCATTGAATAACGCCATGTAAATTACTTTACTTTATTGCTAAACGTGTTATCCGTAGAAGTAGAAGTAATCGTTGGCGTGACAAATTCATGAAGACACAATGATGGAGATCATGATGATGGAGATCATGGTGTCATGCCGGTGACGAAGATGATCATGGTGCCCCGAAGATGGAGATCAAAGGAGCAAAATGATATTGGCCATATCATGTCACTATTTGATTGCATGTGATGTTTATCATGTTTTGCATCTTATTTGCTTAGAACGACGGTAGTTAGTAAGATGATCCCTTATAATAATTTCAAGAAAGTGTTCACCCTAACTGTGCACCGTTGCGAAGGTCCGTTGTTTCGAAGCACCACGTGATGATCGGGTGTGATAGATTCTAACGTTCGCATACAACGGGTGTTGACGAGCCTAGCATGTACAGACATGGCCTCGGAACACACGCAATACACTTAGGTTGACTTGACGAGCCTAGCATGTACAGACATGGCCTCCGAACACGGAGGACCGAAAGGTCGAGCATGAGTCGTATAGAAGATACGATCAACATGGAGATGTTCACCGATCTTGACTAGTCTGTCTCACGTGATGATCGGACACGGCCTAGTTAACTCGGATCATGTTTCACTTAGATGACTAGAGGGATGTCTATCTGAGTGGGAGTTCATTGAATAATTTGATTATATGAACTTAATTATCATGAACTTAGTCTAAAATCTTTACAATATGTCTTGTAGATCAAATGGCCCACGTTGTCCTCAACTTCAACGCGTTCCTAGAGAAAACCAAGCTGAAAGATGATGGCAGCAACTATACGGACTGGGTCCGGAACCTGAGGATCATCCTCATAGCAGCCAAGAAAGATTATGTCCTAGAAGCACCGCTAGGTGAAGCACCAATCCCAGAGAACCAAGACGTTATGAACGCTTGGCAATCACGTGCTGATGATTACTCCCTCGTTCAGTGCGGCATGCTTTACAACTTAGAACCGGGGCTCCAAAAGCGTTTTGAGAAGCATGGAGCATATGAGATGTTCGAAGAGCTGAAAATGGTTTTCCAAGCTCATGCCGGGTCGAGAGATATGAAGTCTCCGACAAGTTCTTCAGCTGTAAAATGGAGGAGAATAGTTCTGTTAGTGAGCACATACTCAGAATGTCTGGGTTACACAACCGCTTATCCCAGCTGGGAGTTAATCTCCCGGATGACGCGGTCATTGACAGAATCCTTCAGTCGCTTCCACCAAGCTACAAGAGCTTTGTGATGAACTTCAATATGCAGGGGATGGAAAAGACCATTCCCGAGGTATATTCAATGCTGAAATCAGCGGAGGTGGAGATCAGAAAAGAACATCAAGTGTTGATGGTGAATAAAACCACTAAGTTCAAGAAGGGCAAGGGTAAGAAGAACTTCAAGAAGGACGGCAAGGGAGTTGCCGCGCCCGGTAAGCCAGTTGCCGGGAAGAAGTCAAAGAATGGACCCAAGCCTGAGACTGAGTGCTTTTATTGCAAGGGAAGTGGTCACTGGAAGCGGAACTGCCCCAAATACTTAGCGGACAAGAAGGCCGGCAACACAAAAGGTATATGTGATATACATGTAATTGATGTGTACCTTACCAGTACTCGTAGTAGCTCCTGGGTATTTGATACCGGTGCGGTTGCTCATATTTGTAACTCAAAACAGGAACTGCGGAATAAGCGGAGACTGGCAAAGGACGAGGTGACGATGCGCGTCGGGAATGGTTCCAAGGTCGATGTGATCGCCATCGGCACGCTACCTCTGCATTTACCTACGGGATTAGTTTTAAACCTTAATAATTGTTATTTAGTGCCAGCTTTGAGCATGAACATTGTATCTGGATCTCCTTTTATATCGAGATGGCTACTCATTTAAATCCGAGAATAATGGTTGTTCTATTTATTTGAGAGATATGTTTTATGGTCATGCCCAGCTGGTCAATGGTTTATTCTTGATGAATCTCGAACATGATGTTACACATATTCATAGTGTGAATACCAAAAGATGTCAAGTTGATAACGATAGTCCCACATACTTGTGGCACTGCCGCCTTGGTCACATTGGTGTCAAGCGCATGAAGAAGCTCCATGCAGATGGACTTTTGGAGTCTCTTGATTACGAATCATTTGACACGTGCGAACCATGCCTCATGGGTAAGATGACCAAGACTCCGTTCTCCGGAACAATGGAGCGAGCAACCAACTTATTGGAAATCATACATACCGATGTGTGCGGTCCAATGAGTGTTGAGGCTCGCGGAGGATATCGTTATGTTCTCACTCTCACTGATGACTTAAGTAGATATGGGTATGTCTACCTAAGGAAACACAAGTCTGAAACCTTTGAAAAGTTCAAGGAATTTCAGAGTGAGGTTGAGAATCAACGTGACAGAAAAATAAAATTCTTACGATCAGATCGTGGTGGAGAATATTTAAGTCACGAGTTTGGTGCACACTTGAGGAAATGTGGAATCGTTTCACAACTCACGCCGCCTGGAACACCTCAGCGAAACGGTGTGTCCGAACGTCGTAATCGCACTCTATTGGATATGGTGCGATCTATGATGTCTCTTACCGATTTACCGCTCTCATTTTGGGGCTATGCTTTAGAGACTGCCGCATTCACTTTAAATAGGGCTCCGTCGAAATCCGTTGAGACGACACCGTATGAATTATGGTTTGGGAAGAAACCTAAGCTGTCGTTTCTAAAAGTTTGGGGATGCAATGCTTATGTCAAGAAACTTCAACCTGAAAAGCTCGAACCCAAGTCGGAGAAATGCGTCTTCATAGGATACCCTAAGGAGACTATTGGGTATACCTTCTACCTCAGATCCGAAGGCAAGATCTTCGTTGCGAAGAACGGGTCCTTTCTGGAGAAAGAGTTTCTCTCGAAGGAAGTAAGTGGGAGGAAAGTGGAACTTGATGAGGTGATAGTCACCCCTTCCGTACCGGAAAGTAGCGCAGCGCGGGAAGATGTTCCTGTGGTGCCTACACCGACTGGGGAGGAAGTTAATGATGATGATCATGAAGCTTCGGATCAAGTTACTACTGAACTTCGTAGGTCCACAAGGACACGTTCCGCATCAGAGTGGTACGGCAACCCTGTCCTGGAAATCATGTTGTTAGACAACGGTGAACCTTCGAACTATGAAGAAGCGATGGCGGGCCCGGATTCCGACAAATGGCTAGAAGCCATGAAATCCGAGATAGGATCCATGTATGAAAACGAAGTATGGACTTTGACTGACTTGCCCGATGATCGGCGAGCCATAGAAAATAAATGGACCTTTAAGAAGAAGACAGACGCGGATGGTAATGTGACCATCTATAAGGCTCGACTTGTCGCTAAGGGTTATCGACAAGTTCAAGGGGTTGACTACGATGAGACTTTCTCACCCGTAGCGAAGCTGAAGTCCGTCCGAATCATGTTAGCAATTGCCGCATACTATGATTATGAGATATGGCAGATGGACGTCAAAACGGCATTCCTTAATGGCTTCCTTAAGGAAGAATTGTATATGATGCAGCCGGAAGGTTTTGTCGATCCTAAAAATGCTAACAAGGTATGCAAGCTCCAGCGCTCAATCTATGGGTTGGTGCAATCATCTCGGAGTTGGAACATTCGCTTTGATGAGATGATCAAATTGTTTGGGTTTACACAGACTTATGGAGAAGCCTGTGTTTACAAAAAAGTGAGTGGGAGCTCTTTAGCATTTCTCATATTATATGTGGATGACATACTATTGATGGGAAATGATATAGAATTCTTGGAAAGTATAAAGGCCTATTTGAATAAGTGTTTTTCAATGAAGGACCTTGGAGAAGCTGCTTATATATTAGGCATCAAGATCTACAGAGATAGATCAAGACACCTCATTGGTCTTTCACAGAGTACGTACCTTGACAAGATATTGAAGAAGTTCAATATGGATCAGTCCAAGAAGGGGTTCTTGCCTGTATTGCAAGGTGTGCAATTGAGCCCGGCTCAATGCCCGACCACGGCAGAAGATAGAGAAAAGATGAGTGTCATCCCCTATGCCTCGGCCATAGGGTCTATTATGTATGCCATGCTGTGTACCAGACCTGATGTAAACCTTGCCGTAAGTTTGGTAGGAAGGTACCAAAGTAATCCCGGCATGGAACACTGGACAACGGTCAAGAATATCCTGAAGTACCTGAAGAGGACTAAGGATATGTTTCTCGTTTATGGAGGTGACGAAGAGCTCGTCGTAAAGGGTTACGTCGACGCTAGCTTCGACACAGATCTGGATGACTCGAAGTCACAAACCGGATACGTGTATATTTTGAATGGAGGAGCAGTAAGCTGGTGCAGTTGCAAGCAAAGCGTCGTGGCGGGATCTACATGTGAAGCGGAGTACATGGCAGCCTCGGAGGCAGCGCAGGAAGCAGTCTGGATGAAGGAGTTCATTACCGACCTAGGGGTGATTCCCAATGCGTCGGGCCCGATGACTCTCTTCTGTGACAACACTGGAGCTATTGCCCTAGCCAAGGAGCCCAGGTTTCACAGGAAGACCAGGCATATCAAGCGTCTTTTCAACTCCATTCGTGAAAGTGTTCAAAATGGAGACATAGATATTTGTAAAGTACATACGGACCTGAATGTAGCAGATCCGTTGACTAAACCTCTCCCTAGAACAAAACATGATCAACACCAGAACGCTATGGGTGTTCGATTCATCACAATGTAACTAGATTATTGACTCTAGTGCAAGTGGGAGACTGTTGGAAATATGCCCTAGAGGCAATAATAAATGGTTATTATTGTATTTATTTGTTCATGATAATTGTCTATTGTTCATGCTATAATTCTGTTATCCGGAAATCGTAATACATGTGTGAATACATAGACCACAACGTGTCCCTAGTAAGCCTCTAGTTGACTAGCTCGTTGATCAACAGATAGTCATGGTTTCCTGACTATGGACATTGGATGTCATTGATAACGGGATCACATCATTAGGAGAATGATGTGATGGACAAGACCCAATCCTAAGCATAGCATAAAAGATCGTCTAGTTTGTTTGCTAGAGCTTTTCCAATGTCAAGTATCTTTTCTTTAGACCATGAGATCGTGTAACTCCCGGATGCCGTAGGAGTGCTTTGGGTGTACCCAACGTCACAACATAACTGGGTGACTATAAAGGTACACTACGGGTATCTCTGAAAGTGTCTGTTGGGTTGACACAGATCGAGACTGGGATTTGTCACTCCGTATGACGGAGAGGTATCTCTGGGCCCACTCGGTAATGCATCATCATAATGAGCTCAATGTGACTAAGGAGTTAGCCACGGGATCATGCATTACGGTACGAGTAAAGTGACTTGCCGGTAACGAGATTGAACAAGGTATTGGGATACCGACGATCGAATCTCGGGCAAGTAACGTACCGATTGACAAAGGGAATTGTATACGGGATTGATTGAATCCTCGACATATTGGTTCATCCGATGAGATCATCGTGGAACATGTGGGAGCCAACATGGGTATCCAGATCCCGCTGTTGGTTATTGACCGGAGAACGTCTCGGTCATGTCTGCATGGTTCCCGAACCCGTAGGGTCTACACACTTAAGGTTCGGTGACGCTAGGGTTGTAGAGATATGAGTATGCGGAAACCCGAAAGTTGTTCGGAGTTGAAAGATCGTGGATGTCGCCTAGAGGGGGGGTGAATAGGCGCTTTAAAATAATTACGGTTTAGGCTTGAACAAATGCGGAATAAACCTAGCGGTTAATTTGACAAGCACAAAACCTACAACAACTAGGCTCACCTATGTGCACCAACGACTTATGCTAAGCAAGATAAACAACTAAGTGATAGCAAGATATATGACAAGAAACAATATGGCTATCACAAAGTAAAGTGCATAAGTAAAGGGTTCGGGTAAGAGATAACCGAGACACGCGGAGACGACGATGTATCCCGAAGTTCACACCCTTGCGGATGCTAATCTCCGTTTGGAGCGGTGTGGAGGCACAATGCTCCCCAAGAAGCCACTAGGGCCACCGTAATCTCCTCACGCCCTCGCACAATGCAAGATGCCGTGATTCCACTAAGGGACCCTTGAGGGCGGTCACCGAACCCGTACAAATGGCAACCCTTGGGGGCGGTCACCGAACCCGTACACTTTGGCAACCCTTGGGGGCGGTCACCGGAACCCGTCAAATTGCTCGGGGCGATCTCCACAACCTAATTGGAGACCCGGCGCTTGCCTGGAGATTTACACCTCAATGATTGAGCTCCGAACACCACCAACCGTCTAGGGCGCCCAAGCACCCAAGAGGAACAAGCTCAAGGGCACCAAGCACCCAAGAGTAATAAGCTTCTCAACTTGTAACTTCCACGTATCACCGTGGAGAACTCAAACCGATGCACCAAATGCAATGGCAAGGGCACACGGAGTGCCCAAGTCCTTCTCTCTCAAATCCCACCGAAGCAACTAATGCTAGGGAGGAAAATGAGAGGAAGAACAAGAAGGAGAACACCAAGAACTCCAAGATCTAGATCCAAGGGGTTCCCCTCACATAGAGGAGAAAGTGATTGGTGGAAATGTGGATCTAGATCTCCTCTCTCTTTTCCCTCAAAAACTAGCAAGAATCCATGGAGGGATTGAGAGTTAGCAAGCTCGAAGAAGGTCAACAATGGGGGAAGAACACGAGCTCAAAAGATAAGGTTCATTGGGGAAGAAGACCCCCTTTTATAAAAGGGGAAAAATCCAACCGTTATGTGCTCAGCCCGCACACGAGCGGTACTACCGCTCCACGAGCGGTACTACCACTCTGGCGGAAGAAGCAGGGAAAAGGAGCAACCAAACATGAACCTTGGGGCGGTAGTACCGCTTATAAGCGGTACTACCGCGCAACCCAGCGGTACTACCGCTGGAGGAGCAGAACACGGGACCAAAAATGCAGTAGCGGTACTACCGCCCGACCGGAGCGGTACTACCGCTTATAGGCGGAACTGCCGTGCCTTACTGCCGTGCAACTACTGCAAAACTCGACACGAAAAATGCAAGACCCAAAATCGAGGCGGTACCAGCGCGGAACCGTAGCCGTACTACCGCTTATTGCCATAGGCGGTACTACCGCTTTGGACAGCGGTACTACCGCTTGGGGCGATAAGCGGTACTGCCGCTCTGGGCGCGGTACTACCGCTAGGAAACCAAAACTGCCATAACTTCTGCATATGAGCTCCGAATTGAGCAAACTCAAGCTTGTTGGATTGAGAAAGACGAGTAGCATCAAAACAGACAGGTGGTTCCAGCAAAAAAACACCGAGAGCAGGATGTCACCGGTTTGAAACAAAAAAAACATGGTTCCAGCAAAAAACAATATGGTTCCAGCAGAAAAGCAATATGGTTCCAGCAGAAAAGCAATATGGTTCCAGCAGAAAAGCAATATGGTTCCAGCAAAACAGCGACTGGTTATATTAAGAAGAGGCAGGGGAGGTATGCCAACAAATAGAGGAGTGAAACCTCCAACCGAGAAGAACCGGCATAACCTCCAACATCGAAAACATCATAGAAGATGCGAGTGAACTCCGTTTTCGATGAACTCGAGCTTGTCATCAAGATGACCATAAGCTCCAAAACTCACAAAGAGAAGAACCAAACAAGAACCAACAAAGATGATGCAAGGATGCGATGGTTTGAGCTCTCTATGAACGATACGATCAAGCTACTCATCGAGAGCCCCCCTTGATAGTACGGCAATCGATCCTATAACCCGGTCTCCAAACTACCACCATGAGACCGGTAAAATAGAAAACCTATCAAGAGCAAACCTTTGCCTTGCACATGGTCCACTTGAGCTAGATGATGACGAACTTGACTCCCTCAAGTTGGACCACCTTTCTTGGTTGTGTTGGCTCGATGAAGACTAGTTGATTGCTCCCCCATACTCCACTATGGGTGAGCCACTCTTCCGCACATCTTCACAAGTCCATTGTCACCACAATGGACGGCAAGCTTCAAGCATTTGATCTCTTCATGATGCTTCACTTGAACTTGCACACTGCAACATCTTCACAAGTCCATTGTCACCACAATGGACAGCAAGCTTCAAGCATTTGATCTCTTCATGATGCTTCACTTGAACTTGCACACCGCAACCTAACCCCACAAAGAACTCTCACGAAGATCATGGGTTAGTACACAAAGTGTAATTGACAATGCTTACCACACCATGGGATCGCTTGATCCCTCTCAGTACATCTTCTACGCTTTGTGAGTTGATCAAGTTGATTCACTCTTGACTTAGTCTTGATCAACCTTGAATCTTTTCAACTCTCTTCATTTGGATGATGTCTTGAAGATATACATGAATGATCACACAATCTTCTTCTCCAAGACATGCTGGCAATAAGCTCAACTCTCACATGACCAATCTTTGGATAATTCCTTAATAACACCTTGGTCACCACATAAACTCCTTGAAACCAACACATGGACTTCAAGAAATGCCTATGGACAAATCCTTCAAATATAACTCAAGGCAACCATTAGTCCATAGAGATTGTCATCAATTACCAAAACCAAACATGGGGGGCACCGCATGTTCTTTCACTAATAATATAAGAACACTAAAACCGAAAAATACATAAGATTATTGATTATGCACTAGTAGAAAAGGGGGCTTTCGTTCGGGCCTGGCCAGCCCATTAGTCCCGGTTCTGGCACGAACCGGGACCAATGGAGGCACTTGTCCCGGTTCGTGAGCCTAGGGGGCCGGCCGGGGCCTCGTGGGCATTGGTCCCAGTTCGTATGGGCACATTTGTCCCGGTTCTTGGCACGAACCCCGACCAATGGGCCTCGCTCCTGGCCCACAACCATTGGTCCCGGTTCGTGGCAGGAACCGGGACAGAAGGATGGCCTTTAGTCCCGGTTCCAGCCACGAACCGGGACCAATGAGTTGCCTATATATACCCCATCACCGGCGAGCAGAGCACTCCACAGTGCTCTGTTTTTTGCTGGCCGGCGAGGGGGAGGGCATTGGATGCTCTAGCTCACCTCCTATGCACATGAGGTGTTCGATGAAATGCCCGAGCCACATTAGTTAAGCTTTCTCCTCTCGAAGCTCGACCTCCGAGCTCCTTTTTTCCGAGATTTGTCTAGGTTTAGCGGTCCATCACGCCCCGTCCTCGTCTTCACCGCCGTCGATCGCCCGCGCCGATCTCGTCGCCGGCACCACCCTGGTGAGCCTCTTGTTCTTATCTTCTTTCTGAAAGAAAAAAATCTTACTTTAGATAGATACTTGTCTAATTTTCTTACTTTTGACACACATAATTATATATAATGCACGCAGATGAACCGGCAATGGATGTACGGTGGCAGACACACCTCTGAGTACATTAAGGGCGTGCATAATTTTCTCGAAGTGGCTGAGGCAAACAAGCAGAATGGTTTTATGTGTTGTCCATGCCCTAATTGTGGGAATACGAGGTCTTACTCTGACAAGAAAATCCTTCACACCCACCTGCTTTATAAGGGTTTCATGCCACACTATAATGTTTGGACGAAGCACGGAGAAATAGGGGTTATGATGGAAGACAACGAAGAAGAGGAGGACGATGACAACTATGTGCCCCCTGAATACGGTGATGCTGCAACGAGGGAAGCTGAAGATCAAGAGGAAGCTTAAGATCCAGAGGAACCAGACGATGTGCCCGATGATGATCTCCGCCGAGTCATTGTTGATGCAAGGGAAAAGTGCGAAAGTGAAAAGGAGAAGCTGAAGTTCGATCGCATGTTAGAGGATCACAAAAAACGGTTGTACCCCAATTGCGAAGATGGCAACACAAAGCTCGGTACCGTACTGGGATTGCTGCAGTGGAAGGCAGAGAATGCTGTGCCTGACAAAGGATTTGAGAAGCTACTGAAAATATTGAAGAAGAAGCTTCCAAAGGATAACGAATTACCCGACAGTACGTACGCAGCAAAGAAGGTTGTATGCCCTCTAGGATTGAAGGTGGAGAAGATACATGCATGCCCTAATGACTGCATCCTCTACTGCGGTGCGTACAAGGATTTGAACGCATGCCCGGTATGCGGTGCATTGCGGTATAAGATCAGACGAGATGACCCTGGTGATGTTGAGGGCGAGCCCCGCAGGAAGAGGGTTCCTGCGAAGGTGATGTGGTATGCTCCTATAATACCACGGTTGAAACGACTTTTCAGAAACAAAGAGCATGCCAAGTTGATGCGATGGCACATGAGGACCGTAAGAAAGACGGGAAGTTGAGAGCACCCGCTGACGGGTCGCAGTGGAGAAAATTCGAGAGAAAGTTTTGGGCTGAGTTTGCAAGTGACCCAAGGAACGTATGGTTTGCTTTAAGCGCGGATGGCATTAATCCTTTCGGGGAGCAGAGCAGCAATCACAGCACCTGGCCCGTGACTCTATGTATGTATAACCTTCCTCCTTAGATGTGCATGAAGCGGAAGTTCATTATGGTGCCAATTCTCATCCAAGGCCCTAAGCAACCCGACAACGACATTGATGTGTACCTAAGGCCATTAGTTGAAGAACTCTTACAGCTGTGGAATGGAACAGGTGCGTGCGTGGGATGAGCACATGAGGGAAGAATTTGACCTAAAGGCGTTGCTGTTCGTGACCATCAATGATTGGCCCGCTCTCAGTAACCTTTCAGGACAGACAAACAAGGGATACCACGCATGCACGCACTGCTTAGCTGACACCGAAAGTATATACCTGGACAGATGCAGGAAGAATGTGTACCTGGGCCATCGTCGATTTCTCCCGACCAACCATCAATGTCGAAAGAAAGGCAAGCATTTCAAAGGCGAGGCAGATCACCGGAAGAAGCCCGCCATGCGTACCGGTGATCTAGATCTCCTCTCTCTTTTCCCTCAAAAACTAGCAAGAATCCATGGAGGGATTGAGAGTTAGCAAGCTCGAAGAAGGTCAACAATGGGGGAAGAACACGAGCTCAAAAGATAAGGTTCATTGGGGAAGAAGACCCCCTTTTATAAAAGGGGAAAAATCCAACCGTTATGTGCTCAGCCCGCACACGAGCGGTACTACCGCTCCACGAGCGGTACTACCGCTCTGGCGGAAGAAGCAGGGAAAAGGAGCAACCAAACATGAACCTTGGGGCGGTAGTACCGCTTATAAGCGGTACTACCACGCACCCCAGCGGTACTACCGCTGGAGGAGCAGAACACGGGACCAAAAATGCAGTAGCGGTACTACCGCCCGACCGGAGCGGTACTACCGCTTATAGGCGGAACTGCCATGCCTTACTGCCGTGCAACTACTGCAAAACTCGACACGAAAAATGCAAGCCCCAAAATCGAGGCGGTACCAACGCGGAACCGTAGCCGTACTACCGCTTATGGCCATAGGCGGTACTACCGCTTTGGACAGCGGTACTACCGCTTGGGGCGATAAGCGGTACTGGCGCTCTGGGCGCGGTACTACCGCTAGGAAACCAAAACTACCATAACTTCTGCATATGAGCTCCGAATTGAGCAAACTCAAGCTTGTTGGATTGAGAAAGACGAGTAGCATCAAAACAGACAGGTGGTTCCAGCAAAAAAACACCGAGAGCAGGATGTCACCGGTTTGAAACAAAAAAACATGGTTCCAGCAAAAAACAATATGGTTCCAGCAGAAAAGCAATATGGTTCCAGCAGAAAAGCAATATGGTTCCAGCAAAACAGCGACTGGTTATATTAAGAAGAGGCAGGGGAGGTATGCCAACAAATAGAGGAGTGAAACCTCCAACCGAGAAGAACCGGCATAACCTCCAACATCGAAAACATCATAGAAGATGCGAGTGAACTCCGTTTTCGATGAACTCGAGCTTGTCATCAAGATGACCATAAGCTCCAAAACTCACAAAGAGAAGAACAAAACAAGAACCAACAAAGATGATGCAAGGATGCGATGGTTTGAGCTCTCTATGAACGATACGATCAAGCTACTCATCGAGAGCCCCCCTTTATAGTACGGCAATCGATCCTATAACCCGGTCTCCCAACTACCATCATGAGACCGGTAAAATAGAAAACCTATCAAGAGCAAACCTTTGCCTTGCACATGGTCCACTTGAGCTAGATGATGATGATCTTGACTCCCTCAAGATGGACCACCTTTCTTGGTTGTGTTGGCTCGATGAAGTCTAGTTGATTGCTCCCCCATACTCCACAATGGGTGCGCCACTCTTCCGCACATATTCACCAGTCCATTTTCACCACAATGGACGGCAAGCTTCAAGAATTTGATCTCGTCATGATGCTTCACTTGAACTTGCACACCGCAACATTTTCACAAGTCCATTGTCGCCACAATGGACGGCAAGCTTCAAGCATTTGATCTCTTCATGATGCTTCACTTGAACTTGCACACCGCAACCTAACCCCACAAAGAACTCTCACGAAGATCATGGGTTAGTACACAAAGCGTAATTGACAATGCTTACCACACCATGGGATCGCTTGATCCCTCTCGGTACATTTTGTGCGCTTTGTGTGTCGATCAACTTGATTCACTCTTGATTTAGTCTTGATCAACCTTGACTCTTTCCAACTCTCTTCATTTGGATGATGTCTTGAAGGTAAACATGAATGATCACACAATCTTCTTCTTCAAGACATGCTTGCAATAAGCTCTACTCTCACATGACCAATCTTTGGATAATTCCTTAATAACACCTTGGTCACCACATAAACTCCTTGAAACCAACACATGGACTTCAAGAAAAGCCTATGGACAAATCCTTCAAATATAACTCAAGGCAACCATTAGTCCATAGAGATTGTCATCAATTACCAAAACCAAACATGGGGGCACCGCATGTTCTTTCAGGAGTCCCGGATGAGATCCCGGACGTCACGAGGAGTTCCGGAATGGTCCGGAGGTGAAGAATTATATATAGGAAGTCAAGTTTCGGCCACCAGGAAAGTTTCGGGGGTCACCGGTATTGTACCGGGACCACTGGAAGGGTCCCAGGGGTCCACCGGGTGGGGCCACCTATCCCGGAGGGCCCCATGGGCTGAAGTGGGAAGGGAACCAGCTCTTAGTGGGTTGGGGCGCCCCCCATGGGCCTCCCCCCTGCGCCTAGGGTTGGAAACCCTAGGGTGGGGGGGCGCCCCACTTGCCTTGGGGGGCAAGTTTCCCCCCTGGCCGCCGCCCCCCATGCAGATGGGTTCCTGGCCGGCGCCCCCCTCCCAGGGGGCCTATATAAAGGGGGGAGGGAGGGCAGTAGTACTACAGCCTTGGGCGCCTCCCTCCTCCCCTGCAACACCTCTCCCTCTCGCAGAAGCTCGACGAAGCCCTGCCGAGATCCCGCTACATCCACCACCACGCCGTCGTGTTGCTGGATCTCCATCAACCTCTCCTTACCCCTTGCTGGATCAAGAAGGAGGAGACATCGCTGCTCCGTACGTGTGTTGAACGCGGAGGTGCCGTCCGTTCGGCAGTCGGTCATCGGTGATTTGGATCACGGCGAGTACGACTCCATCAACCTCGTTCATTGGAACGCTTCCGCTCGCGATCTACAAGGGTATGTAGATGCACTCCTTTCCCCTCGTTGCTAGTATACTCCATAGATGGATCTTGGTGAGCGTAGGAAAATTTTAAAATTCTGCTACGATCCCCAACACATACTACTCCTCCCTCCGTCATAGTTTACAGGGCGCGCTTCATTATGATGCATTTCTCTCAATGCATTTCCACCGCCAGAGAGACTTTAGACGCGTTTGGTTTAATGCTCAACTAATTATGGCGTGCTAACCGCAATCAAGTCCACAATTTTCTCTCGATGTACTACGGAGTGGAGTAAGTGCATGTGTGTGTACCTGGGGTGGAAGAACTGCATGCATGTGTGTACGCATTATTTCCTCTAGTAATAGACGCCGTGCTATAACTACCAATGCTATTTTTCAGGCCAATCGCTAGTCGCCTTGGTCCCAGAGATATTTTCTTTTTCTGAAGCGCGCTCTATAAACAGTGACGGATGGAGTAGTATGAGCGGATTCAAAGAAGAGCGTATTGATGGTTGCTTCTTCCGAGCAACTTACAATGGGAAAGGTTGGGCTTATGATTTGACTGCTCATTACTCACTATTAATGCGGCGCAACGACCGGGCTGAGTCTCCCATGCGGCTGTGCACTACCCCCTCGGTTCTTAAATATACTCTGGAGTATTTGTCTTTCTAGAGATTTCAACGAGTGACTACTCAAATATTTGTCTTTTTAGAGATTCAAATGGACTACTACATACGGATGTATATAGACATATTTTAGAGTGTAGATTCACTCATTTTGCTCTGTATGTAGTCACTTGTTGAAATCTCTAGAAAGACAAATATTTAGGAACGGAGGGAGTACACATACGAAGCAAAATGAGTGAATCTACACTCTAAAATATGCCCATTTGAAATTTGTAAAAAGACAAATATTTAGGAACGAAGGAGTATAATTTTGTGCATGGCACATGGACCCGGATGCCGAAGAGGCTTCTGGCAATGCTATCAAGCTTCCAGCATTTGTTTACATGATTGACGTACTATACAAATAATTTTCCAGCGACATGAAATTGTACAATGGTGTGAGCTTTCAGCTTTTGTTTGGTGTGTCTTGCCATCGATGCTCTTTCGGAAACAATAAAAAACTAACTTCCTTGCTAATGCATCTCAATTATTAGCAGATCAGAGCTAATATTTACATCACAACTGAAGACAAAGTTGTGAGAGGTGTTAAATTAAAATTGATCCATGCTTTCATTGGAAGCAACGTCCCCCCAGCTCTGTCTAAATCGACAAGGCATGTTGGGAAAAAAGTAGCTGTCAGGAGCATGCAACATTCCGATCATTTTGTGCAGTTCCACTAAAATAGAGCGGAGCGTCCCTGTTCCAAAGATATTAAGTGTGATTACGATAACAGAGGACTACTGATGAAACAATAAACACACAAATAGAAGCTGGTCACCTTTGCAGTCTCTCTTAAGACTAACTAGTTGGAGAAGATTAGGCTCGGAGTTGGATGAGGAGGATAGAGCAAAACCAATCTCCCTTTGTGCAGTCGCACTGAAATGTAGAGACGTTGCCCGTGTGACATTTTAGTACAACTGCACAAAACACTCTTAAGAAAAAAGTGATTTGTGCAGTTCACCAAAAGGTCGCAATAGCAACGAGGTGAAAAGGATAGCCCTGTTTGCAAAAAAGAGGTATAAAGGAAACAATTACTGGCCAATAACAGTTGATGACACATGCAATGACAAAAAAGAAGCATATTCCTTGTCCTAAGGGAAGATAACAACATGGTTGTGTTTGTCTAAAACGGTGTGAGGACGAGATTGCAATATGGAAAGTGCGCCGGACGAGCTACGTTTTGGGCAAAGAACTATGGAAGATCCACATGCAGTGTCGGGGATATACCCCGCGGCGTAAACCGGCCGGAAGTATAACCCGGCCGGACTTGGCGGTTTACTTGAGACCCGACTGAGAATTGACGATCCACTGGTGACCCGTTTGAACCTGGCGGTTTACGATTCATTGGTAATCCGGCAGGCGGGTCAGAGGAGCGACAAGACCCGATGGCCCAACTGTTGGGGAACGTAGTAATTTCAAAAATTTCCTACGCACACGCAAGATCATGGTGATGTTGGGGAACGTAGCAGAAATTCAAAATTTTCTACGCATCACCAAGATCAATCTATGGAGTAATCTAGCAACGAGGGGAAAGGGAGTGCATCTACATACCCTTGTAGATCGCGATGCGGAAGCGTTGCAAGAACGCGGATGATGGAGTCGTACTCGTAGCGATTCAGATCGCGGTTGATTCCGATCTAAGCGCCGAACCACGGCGCCTCCGCGTTCAACACACGTGCAGCCCGGTGACGTCTCCCACGCCTTGATCCAGCAAGTAGAGAGGGAGAGGTTGGGGAAGAATCCGTCCAGCAGCAGCACAACGGCATGGTGGTGATGGAGGAGCGTGGCAATCCTGCAGGGCTTCGCCAAGCACCGCGGGAGAGGAGGAGGAGGGAGAGGGGTAGGGCTGCGCCAAGAGAGAGGAAGTCTCATGTCTCTGGCAGCCCCAAAACCCCCACTATTTATAGGGGAGGGGGAGAGGCTGTGCCCCCATCTAGGGTCCCCCCCCAAGGGGTGCGGCAAGCCCTAGATGGGACTTGGGGGGTGGCCAAGGGGGGGAGAGAGGGGGCGCACCACTAGGTGGGCCTTAGGCCCATCTGTGCCTAGGGTTTCCCCCTTCCCCCCCTTCCTGCGCCCTGGGCCCCTTGTGGGAGGCGCACCAGCCCACCTAGGGGCTGTTCCCTTCCCACACTTGGCCCACGCAGCCCTCTGGAGCCGGTGGCCCCACCTGGTGGACCCCCGGGACCCTCCCGGTGGTCACGGTACGTTACCGATAGCACCCGAAACTTTTCCGGTGACCAAAACAGGACTTCCCATATATAAATCTTTACCTCGGGACCATTCCAGAACTCCTCGTGACGTCCGGGATCTCATCCGGGACTCCGAACAACATTCGGTAACCACGTATATCTATTCCCTATAACCCTAGCGTCATCGAACCTTAAGTGTGTAGACCCTACGGGTTCGGGAACCATGCAGACATGACCGAGACGTTCTCCGGTCAATAACCAACAGCGGGATCTGGATACCCATGTTGGCTCCCACATGTTCCACGATGATCTGATCGGATGAACCACGATGTCGGGGATTCAATCAATCCCGTATACAATTCCCTTTGTCTATCGGTATGTTACTTGCCCTAGATTCGATCGTCGGTATCCCGATACCTTGTTCAATCTCGTTACCGGCAAGTCTCTTTACTCGTTTCGTAACACATCATCCCGTGATCAACTCCTTGGTCACATTGTGCACATTATGATGATGTCCTACCGAGTGGGCCCAGAGATACCTCTCCGTTTATACGGAGTGACAAATCCCAGTCTCGACTCGTGCCAACCCAACAGACACTTTCGGAGATACCTGTAGTGCACTTTTATAGCCACCCAGTTACGTTGTGACGTTTGGTACACCCAAAGCATTCCTACGGTATCCGGGAGTTGCACAATCTCATGGTCTAAGGAAATGATACTTGACATTAGAAAAGCTCTTAGCAAACGAACTACACGATCTTGTGCTAGGCTTAGGATTGGGTCTTGTCCATCACATCATTCTCCTAATGATGTGATCCCGTTATCAACGACATCCAATGTCCATGGTCAGGAAACCGTAACCATCTATTGATCAACGAGCTAGTCAACTTGAGGCTTACTAGGGACATGGTGTTGTCTATGTATCCACACATGTATCTGAGTTTCCTATCAATAAATTCTAGCATGGATAATAAACGATTATCATGAACAAGGAAATATAATAATAACCAATTTATTATTGCCTCTAGGGCATATTTCCAACAGGTGATGCATAGCAACGAGAGGGGAGAGTGTTGTCCACGTACCGTCGTAGACCGAAAGCGGAAGCGTTAGCACAACGCGGTTGATGAAGTTGTACGTCTTCACGATCCGACCGATCAAGTACCGAACGCACGGCACCTCCGAGTTCAGCACACGTTCAGCCCGATGACGTCCCTCGAACTTCGATCCAACCGAGTGTTGAGGGAGAGTTTCGTCAGCATGACGGCGTGGTGACGATGATGATGTTCTACCGACGCAGGGCTTCGCCTAAGCACCGCTACAGTATTATCGAGGTCGACTATGGTGGAGGGGGGCACCGCACACGGCTAAAAGATCAATGATCAATTGTTGTGTCTCTAGGGTGCCCCCCTACCCCCGTATATAAAGGAGCAAGGGGGGAGGTGCGGCCGGCCAGGAGGGGGCGCGCCAGGAGGAGTCCTACTCCCACCGGGAGTAGGACTCCCTCCCTATTCCTTGTTGGATTAGGAGAAGAGGGGGAAAGAGGTGGAGGAGAAGAAGGAAAAAGGGGGGCGCCGCCCCCCTCTCCTTGTCCTATTCGGACTAGGGGGGACGGGCGTGCGGCCCTTGCCCTGGCCGCCTCTCGTCTTCTCCACTAAAGCCCACTATGGCCCATTAACCCCCGGGGGGTTCCGGTAACCACTCCGGTACTCCGGTAAAATCCCGATTTCACCCGGAACACTTCCGATATCCAAATATAGGCTTCCAATATATCAATCTTCATGTCTCGACCATTTTGAGACTCCTCATCATGTCCGTGATCACATCCGGGACTCCGAACAACCTTCGGTACATCAAAACATATAAACTCATAATATAACTGTCATCGAAACGTTAAGTGTGCGGACCCTACGGGTTCGAGAACTATGTAGACATGACCGAGACACGTCTCCGGTTAATAACCAATATCGGAACCTGGATGCTCATATTGGCTCCCACATATTCTATGAAGATCTTTATCGGTCAGACCGCATAACAACATACGTTGTTCCCTTTGTCATCGGTATGTTACTTGCCCGAGATTCGATCGTCGGTATCTCAATACCTAGTTCAATCTCGTTACCGGTAAGTCTCTTTACTCGTTCCGTAATACATCATCCCGCAACTAACTCATTAGTTGCAATGCTTGCAAGGCTTATAGTGATGTGCATTACCGAGTGGGCCCAGAGATACCTCTCCGACAATCGGAGTGACAAATCCTAATCTCGAAATACGCCAACCCAACAAGTACCTTCGGAGACACCTGTAGAGCACCTTTATAATCATCCAGTTACGTTGTGACGTTTGGTAGCACACAAAGTGTTCCTCCGGTAAACGGGAGTTGCATAATCTCAGTCATAGGAATATGTATAAGTCATGAAGAAAGCAATAGCAACAAACTAAACGATCAAGTGCTAAGCTAACGGAATGGGTCAAGTCAATCACATCATTCTCCTAATGATGTGATCCCGTTAATCAAATGACAACCCATGTCAATGGCTAGGAAACTTAACCATCTTTGATCAACGAGCTAGTCAAGTAGAGGCATACTAGTGACACTCTGTTTGTCTATGTATTCGCACATGTATTATGTTTCCAGTTAATACAATTCTAGCATGAATAATAAAGCTTTATCATGATATAATGAAATAAATAATAACTTTATTATTGCCTCTAGGGCATATTTCCTTCAGTCTCCCACTTGCACTAGAGTCAATAATCTAGATTACACAGTAATGATTCTAACACCCATGGAGCATTGGTGTTGATCATGTTTTGCTCGTGGAAGAGGCTTAGTCAACGGGTCTGCAACATTCAGATCCGTATGTATCTTGCAAATTTCTACGTCTCCCACCTGGACTAAGTCCCGGATGGAATTGAAGCGTCTCTTGATGTGCTCTGTTCTCTTGTGAAATCTGGATTCCTTCGCCAAGGCAATTGCACCAGTATTGTCACAAAAGATTTTCATTGGACCCGATGCACTAGGTATGACACCTAGGTCGGATATGAACTCCTTCATCCAGACTCCTTCATTTGCTGCTTCCGATGCAGCTATGTATTCCCCTTCACACGTAGATCCCGCCACGACGCTTTGTTTAGAACTGCACCAACTGACAGCTCCACCGTTCAATGTAAACACGTATCCGGTTTGCAATTTAGAATCGTCCAGATCAGTGTCAAAGCTTGCATCAACGTAACCATTTACGAGCTCTTTGTCACCTCCATAAACGAGAAACATATCCTTAGTCCTTTTCAGGTATTTCAGGATGTTCTTGACCGCTGTCCAGTGATCCACTCCTGGATTACTTTGGTACCTCCCTGCTAGACTTATAGCAAGGCACACATCAGGTCTGGTACACAGCATTGCATACATGATAGAGCCTATGGCTGAAGCATAGGGAACATCTTTCATTTTCTCTCTATTTTCTGCAGTGGTCGGGCATTGAGTCTTACTCAACTTCACACCTTGTAACACAGGCAAGAACCCTTTCTTTGCTTGATCCATTTTGAACTTCTTCAAAACTTTGTCAAGGTATGTACTTGTGAAAGTCCAATTAAGCGTCTTGATCTATCTCTATAGATCTTGATTCCCAATATATAAGCAGCTTCACCGAGGTCTTTCATTGAAAACTCTTATTCAAGTATCCCTTTATGCTATCCAGAAATTCTATATCATTTCCAATCAACAATATGTCATCCACATATAATATCAGAAATGCTACAGAGCTCCCACTCACTTTCTTGTAAATATAGGCTTCTCCAAAAGTCTGTACAAAACCAAATGCTTTGATCACACTATCAAAGCGTTTATTCCAACTCCGAGAGGCTTGCACTAGTCCATAAATGGATCGCCTGAGCTTGCACACTTTGTTAGCTCCCTTTGGATCGACAAAACCTTCCAGTTGCATCATATACAACTCTTCTTCCAGAAATCCATTCAGGAATGCAGTTTTGACATCCATTTGCCAAATTTCATAATCATATAATGCGGCAATTGCTAACATGATTCGGACGGACTTAAGCATCGCTACGGGTGAGAAGGTCTCATCGTAGTCGATCCCTTGAACTTGTCGAAAACCTTTTGCAACAAGTCGAGCTTTATAGACAGTAACATTACCGTCAGCGTCAGTCTTCTTCTTGAAGATCCATTTATTCTCAATTGCTTGCCGATCATCGGGCAAGTCAACCAAAGTCCACACTTTGTTCTCATACATGGATCCCATCTCAGATTTCATGGCCTCAAGCCATTTTGCGGAATCTGGGCTCACCATTGCTTCTTCATAGTTTGTAGGTTCGTCATGGTCTAGTAACATAACCTCCAGAACAGGATTACCGTACCACTCTAGTGCGGATCTTACTCTGGTTGACCTACGAGGTTCAGCAACAACTTGATCTGAAGTTCCATGATCATCATCATTAACTTCCTCACTAATTGGTGTAGGCGTCACAGGAACAGATTTCTGTGATGAGCTACTTTCCAATAAGGGAGCAGGTACAGTTACCTCATCAAGTTCTACTTTCCTCCCAGTCACTTCTTTCGAGAGAAACTCCTTCTCTAGAAAGGATCCATTCTTAGCAACGAATGTCTTGCCTTCGGATCTGTGATAGAAGGTGTACCCAACAGTCTCCTTTGGGTATCCTATGAAGACACATTTCTCCGATTTGGGTTCGAGCTTATCAGGTTGAAGCTTTTTCACATATGCATCGCAGCCCCAAATTTTAAGAAACGACAACTTTGGTTTCTTGCCAAACCACAGTTCATAAGGCGTCGTCTCAACGGATTTTGATGGTGCCCTATTTAATGTGAATGCAGCCGTCTCTAAAGCATAACCCCAAAACGATAGCGGTAAATCAGTAAGAGACATCATAGATCGCACCATATCTAGTAAAGTACGATTACGACGTTCGGACACACCATTACGCTGTGGTGTTCCGGGTGGCGTGAGTTGCGAAACTATTCCGCATTGTTTTAAATGTATACCAAACTCGTAACTCAAATATTCTCCTCCACGATCAGATCGTAGAAACTTTATTTTCTTGTTACGATGATTTTCAACTTCACTCTGAAATTCTTTGAACTTTTCAAATGTTTCAGACTTATGTTTCATTAAGTAGATATACCCATATCCGCTCAAATCATCTCTGAAGGTGAGAAAATAACGATATCCGCCACGAGCCTCAACATTCATTGGGCCACATACATCTGTATGTATGATTTCCAACAAATTTGTTGCTCTCTCCATAGTACCGGAGAACGGCGTTTTAGTCATCTTGCCCATGAGGCACGGTTCGCAAGTGCCAAGTGATTCATAATCAAGTGGTTCCAAAAGTCCATCAGTATTGAGTTTCTTCATGCGCTTTATACCGATATGACCTAAACGGCAGTGCCACAAATAAGTTGCACTATCATTATCAACTCTGCATCTTTTGGCTTCAACATTATGAATATGTGTATCACTACTATCGAGATTCATCAAAAATAGACCACTCTTCAAGGGTGCATGACCATAAAAGATATTACTCATATAAATAGAACAACCATTATTCTCTGATTTAAATGAATAACCGTCTCGCATCAAACAAGATCCAGATATAATGTTCATGCTCAACGCTGGCACCAAATAACAATTATTTAGGTCTAATACTAATCCCGAAGGTAGATGTAGAGGTAGCGTGCCGACGGCGATCACATCGACTTAGGAACCGTTTCCCACATGCATTGTCACCTCGTCCTTGGCCAGTATTCGCTTAATCCGTAGTCCTTGTTTTGAGTTGCAAATATTAGCAACAGAACCAGTATCAAATACCCAGGTGCTACTGCGAGCTCTGGTAAGGTACACATCTATAACATGTATATCACATATACCTTTGTTCACCTTGCCATCCTTCTTATCCGCCAAATACTTGGGGCAGTTCCGCTTCCAGTGACCAGTCTGCTTGCAGTAGAAGCACTCAGTCTCAGGCTTAGGTCCAGACTTGGGTTTCTTCTCTTGAGCAGCAACTTGCTTGCTGTTCTTCTTGAAGTTCCCCTTCTTCTTCCCTTTACCCTTTTTCTTGAAACTGGTGGTCTTATTGACCATCAACACTTGATGCTCCTTCTTGATTTCTACCTCCGCGGCCTTTAGCATTGCGAAGAGCTCGGGAATCGTCTTATCCATCCCTTGCATGTTATAGTTCATCACGAAGCTCTTGTAGCTTGGTGGCAGTGATTGAAGAATTCTGTCAATGACGCTATCATCCGGAAGATTAACTCCCACTTGAATCAAGTGATTGTAGTACCCAGACATCTTGAGTATATGCTCACTGACAGAACTATTCGCCTCCATCTTGCAGCTGTAGAACTTATTGGAAACTTCATATCTCTCAATCCGGGCATTCTTTTGAAATATTAACTTCAACTCCTGGAACATCTCATATGCTCCATGACGTTCAAAACGTCGTTGAAGTCCCGGTTCTAAGCCGTAAAGCATGTTACACTGAACTATCGAGTAGTCATCAACTCGTGACTGCCAGGCATTCACAATGTCGGCAGTTGCTGGCGCAGGTGGTACACCTAGCGGTGCTTCCAGGACATAACTCTTCTGTGCAACAATGAGGATAATCCTCAAGTTACGGACCCAGTCCGTGTAATTGCTACCATCATCTTTCAACTTTGCTTTCTCAAGGAACGCATTAAAATTCAACGGAACAACAGCACGGGCCATCTATCTACAATCAACATAGACAAGCAAGATACTATCAGGTGCTAAGTTCATGATAAATTTAAGTTCAGTTAATCATATTACTTAAGAACTCCCACTTAGATAGACATATCTCTAATCCTCTAAGTGATCACGTGATCCAAATCAACTAAACCATAACCGATCATCACGTGAAATGGATTAGCTTTCAATGGTGAACATCACTATGTTGATCATGTCTACTATATGATTCACGCTCGACCTTTCGGTCTCAGTGTTCCGAGGCCATATCTGCATATGCTAGGCTCGTCAAGTTTAACCTGAGTATTCCGCGTGTGCAAAACTGTCTTGCACCCGTTGTAGATGGATGTAGAGCTTATCACACCCGATCATCAGATGGTGTCTGGGCACGACGAACTTTGGCAACGGTGCATACTCAGGGAGAACACTTTTATCTTGAAATTTAGTGAGAGATCATCTTATAATGCTACCGTCAATCAAAGCAAGATAAGATGCATAAAAGATAAACATCACATGCAATCAATATAAGTGATATGATATGGCCATCATCATCTTGTGCTTGTGATCTCCATCTCCGAAGCACCGTCATGATCACCATCGTCACCGGCGCGACACCTTGATCTCCATCGTAGCATCGTTGTCGTCTCGCCAATCTTATGCTTCTACGACTATCGCTACCGCTTAGTGATAAAGTAAATCATTACAGGGTGATTGCATTGCATACAATAAAGCGACAACCATATGGCTCCTGCCAGTTGCCGATAACTTGGTTACAAAACATGATCATCTCATACAATAAAATTTAGCATCATGTTTTGACCATATCACATCACAACATGCCCTGCAAAAACAAGTTAGACGTCCTCTACTTTGTTGTTGCAAGTTTTACGTGGCTGCTACGGGCTTAGCAAGAACCGTTCTTACCTACGCATCAAAACCACAACGATAGTTTGTCAAGTTGGTGATGTTTTAACCTTCGCAAGGACCGGGCGTAGCCACACTCGGTTCAACTAAAGTTGGAGAAACTGACACCCGCCAGCCACCTGTGTGCAAAGCACGTCGGTAGAACCAGTCTCGCGTAAGCGTACGCGTAATGTCGGTCCGGGCCGCTTCATCCAACAATACCGCCGAACCAAAGTATGACATGCTGGTAAGTAGTATGACTTATATCGCCCACAACTCACTTGTGTTCTACTCGTGCATATAACATCAACGCATAAAACTTGGCTCTGATACCACTGTTGGGGAACGTAGTAATTTCAAAAATTTCCTACGCACACGCAAGATCATGGTGATGCATAGCAACGAGAGGGGAGAGTGTTGTCCACGTACCCTCGTAGACCGAAAGCGGAAGCGTTAGCACAACGCGATTGATGTAGTCGTACGTCTTCATGATTCGACCGATCAAGTACCGAACGCACGGCACCTCCGGGTTCAGCACACGTTCAGCCCGATGACGTCCCTCGAACTCCGATCCAGCCGAGTGTTGAGGGAGAGTTTCGTCAGCACGACGGCGTGGTGACGATGATGATGTTCTACCGACGCAGGGCTTTGCCTAAGCACTGCTACAGTATTATCGAGGTGGACTATGGTGGAGGGGGGCACCGCACACGGCTAAAAGATGAATGATAATTGTTGTGTCTCTAGGGTGCCCCTGCCCCCGTATATAAAGGAGCAAGGGGGGAGGTGCGGCCGGCCAGGAGGGGGCGCGCCAGGAGGAGTCCTACTCCCACCAGGAGTAGGACTCCCTCCCTATTCCTTGTTTGATTAGGAGAAGAGGGGGAAAGAGGTGGAGGAGAAGAAGGAAAAAGGGGGGCGCCGCCCCCCTCTCCTTGTCCTATTCGGACTAGGGGGAGGGGCGCGTGGCCCTTGCCCTGGCCGCCTCTCCTCTTCTCCACTAAAGCCCACTATGGCCCATTAACCCCTGGGGGGTTCCGGTAACCCCTCCGGTACTCCGGTAAAATCCCGATTTCACCCGGAACACTTCCGATATCCAAATATAGGCTTCCAATATATCAATCTTCATGTCTCGACCATTTCGAGACTCCTCGTCATGTCCGTGATCACATCCGGGACTTCGAACAACCTTCGGTACATCAAAACATATAAACTCATAATATAACTGTCATCGAAACGTTAAGCGTGCGGACCCTACGGGTTCGAGAACTATGTAGACATGACCGAGACACGTCTTCGGTCAATAACCAATAGCGGAACCTGGATGCTCATATTGGCTTCCACATATTCTACGAAGATCTTTATCGGTCAGACCGCATAACAACATACGTTTTTCCCTTTGTCATCGGTATGTTACTTGCCCGAGATTCGATCGTCGGTATCTCAATACCTAGTTCAATCTCGTTACCGGTAAGTCTCTTTACTCGTTCCGTAATACATCATCCCGCAACTAACTCATTAGTTGCAATGCTTGCAAGGCTTATAGTGATGTGCATTACCGAGTGAGCCCAGAGATACCTCTCCGACAATCGGAGTGACAAATCCTAATCTCGAAATACGCCAACCCAACAAGTACCTTCGGAGACACCTATAGAGCACCTTTATAATCATCCAGTTACGTTGTGACCTTTGGTAGCACACAAAGTGTTCCTTCGGTAAACGGGAGTTGCATAATCTCATAGTCATAGGAACATGTATAAGTCATGAAGAAAGCAATAGCAACAAACTAAACGATCAAGTGCTAAGCTAACGGAATGGGTCAAGTCAATCACATCATTCTCCTAATGATGTGATCCCGTTAATCAAATGACAACCCATGTCAATGGCTAGGAAACATAACCATCTTTGATCAACGAGCTAGTCAAGTAGAGGCATACTAGTGACACTCTGTTTGTCTATGTATTCACACATGTATTATGTTTCCAGTTAATACAATTCTAGCATGAATAATAAACCTTTATCATGATATAAGGAAATAAATAATAACTTTATTATTGCCTATAGTGCATATTTCCTTCACCAACGGGCGGTTCATGAAGGCCGATTCATACTATGGTGGGCCGGTTTACAAGGAAAGGCGTGAGGAATATTTGTCTTACAAGGAGTTAAGACCTGGACTTGTATCCGGTTTGTATTAGAGATAGACTAGTCCTAATCCTAATAGGACTCCACATGTAAACCGCCCCTTCAACATATATAAGGAGGGGAAGGGCTCCCCAAAGAGGGGCAAGGCAGAGAACAATCAATAATCTCTAGGGCTAGACACAACTAGAGGAGAGCCGGTTTACGGCGACTCCCTCATGAGCCGGTTTCCCGGGGCCCGAAGCTGTCTAAATCCTTGTCTTGTGTGATGATCCGCCTCGCGTCTCTCGTCCCGATCAACCCCTCTCAAGCTACTACATAGATGCGCTGGCCTCACGACTAAGTCCTTACATCTAGGACATCTGCCGTGACAAAACCACGACAGTTGGCGGCCACCGTGAGGCACGCGCACGGTGGTGTTGAGTTCTTGAAGGGATCTCTCTTTCAGGGATCGAGAAGCTTGCTACTGATCAGATGAAGAGGAATTCAAGAAAATTATTGTTACAACGTTCTGGGCAAAGGCCATCGTCGTGATCTTCTCTGTTCGGGCCGAGCCGCCCATGAAACACCAGTCCGAGCCCTGAAGTTGCCAAGTCGCCGAGACAATCAAACGTTTTGCTGCCCGTGCACTATTACGTTGATTTAAGTCCAGATGACATCAACTCATCCTCTTGTGATAATCCCTTCGTGTGAAAAGCTACCAACTGACTAGTACTACTAGTTCTAGATGTAATGGCAAAAGGTGATCCATCCATTGATCCATCAGCATGAGAAGATAGTACTAAAACGATGATCCATCAGCACGAAAGGAAAAGTCAAACCAACCACAACTCGGAGAAACAAACATGGATTAGGCAGAACGGCCACGACCCGGACTCTTCGGCCACCACGAGACGCGCCTTGCCTCCCATCCGAGTGGCAGTCGTGCTTGGCCTCCCGTCCAAGTCGCCGTCGCGCCTCGCCTCTCGTTCGAATCACCGGTGCGCCTCGCCTCCTGGAGTTGTTGCCGTTGCGCACCGCGCCGTGCTTTGAGCTGCCACTTCCAGGGCTGGCTCCGCCCTCCATCTCCGCTCTCTGTCCCGGACTGCGCCGGGCCTTGCTTTCTCTGCCGGCACGGGCGCACGGCCCGAGCCCTGTCACTGCTCTGCCTCTGAGCCGTTCGAGCCGCTGCGGCCTCTCTGAATCTTCGCCAAGCTGCCTGCTTGAACGGCCGACGCTATATAGCCGCGCCAAGTCGCTATTTTTTGCATCACCAAGTCGTCAAAATCGCCGCCGCCGCTCCGGCCTCGGACTTTGGCTCGCCACCGGGTTGCCGCGCCATTGAGCCACCCCGTCCGTCAGCCTCCGCCGCCGCCTGCCTCGAGCCGCCGGCCCCCTCTGCCACAGAATGTCACTGTCTGCCTGCTTCCAAACCGCCGGCCGATTCTGCCGCTGAGGCCGTGGTTTCACCTTGTGCCTTGGCTGAGTCGCCAAGTATGGCCTCGAGCCATCGCTGAGGCCTCCCTTGCAGACTGCACTTGTCGCGCTAAGTCACTTCCGCAGGCCGCCTCAAGCCGCCGTCGCCTGGCGTCGAGCCGGCCCCGTTCCAACTGGCTAACTCCGACGCCGTGGCGCGCTGGCCCCGCCGTTTCAAGCCGCTTTCAACTCCCTCGCGAGCCGCCGTCATCCGTTTCTGCCACCGCTTATAGCGAGGCCGCCATGCCACTCATTCCCTCCGGGTCGCTGGCGCAGATGCATATGGTTGGCAATGGATAGACGGACTATATGTGCCCCGGGAATAAAAGGCACTTGAAAATGTCAGCGGCGTTGTGTGTACATGCCCCAGTTCAACATAGCAGAACCGATATCAAGCAATGGATGCATCGTTGGACCAAGTCAACATTTTCTACAACATGGACGACGGATTGTGTGCGTTCTTTCAGTTATTTCTTTTCAGCCAAGCAATCTGTCCAGTCCTTGAATCATCCTTTTTTTCGAATACGCTACGGTCAACGTATCATTGCATTGATAGAGAGGGGAGAACATACAGGTTAAGCATCGGGGGCACGTACACTACAAGGCGTGTCCGAGATGCATAGTGAGCATGGAATGGGTTGCTCAGTCCAGGTATCAGTCTATGTTACAGGGATGATACTACTCAATCCTTTGGCTCCTGCACAGACCCAGAAGCGGGCGTCGTCTTGGATCGCAGCCAGGAGCGAGGCAGAGGAGGGTGTGATCTTGTCGAAGATGATCGCATTGCGGTGGCGCCAAATGGACCATACCGTCAAGGCGGCAATGGTGGAGAGTCCTCGTCTTTTATCTTGGGTCACCATGGTAAGGGCTGAGCTCAGCCAGTCTAGGAAGCAAAGGGAGCCATCTGGTATGGTGAGTTCGGGGCAACACCAGGAGAGAACGCCATGCCAGATTATGCGAGAGAAAACACACTCCACCAGGAGATGCTGAAGGGTCTCCGCATGTTGGGAACACAGCACACATACCGGCTCGTGAGGAAGGCCCCGGCTTTCAAGCCGGTCAGCCGTCCAACAACGGTTGACGGAGGCAAGGTAAATGAAGAACTTGACAGAGAAGGGGGCACTCGACTTCCACACGAGGCGCCAGTGCTCGGACGTAGTAGAGCCGGTGAAAAGGGCAGAATAGCATGAGGAAGCGGAGTAAACCCTGTTTTCAGTCCACTTCCATAGGATGGTGTCGGGCTCGTGGGATAGATTGATGGTCTGAAGCCGACACCAAAGGTCGAAGTACTCCAGCGCAGCCGCCGGGCCAAGATGGCCGTGGATGTCCCCGATCCACGCGCGATCCAGAAGGGCAGCAGCAACGGTCCGCGATCGGCGTCGCCGGCTTGGGACAAGGGCGGTGAGGCTCGGGGCGAGATCACTGATAGAGCAGCCCTGGAGCCATCTGCCGGTCCAGAAGCGACAAGAAGTGCCATTCCCGATGGACCAGGTCGTCGAGAAGTCCTTGAATCATCCTACTGCTAGACCATCTATCAAGGAAGAAAATATACGCTAGCACTACTGGTCCTAATTAGTGACCAGGACAGGCGATTAATTAATCCATCTAGCCAGCCGGCGCTACCACGGCCTCACCTCCGTTTAAACCACGCCCCTGCGTACTGTCCTTTGCTAATTGCTGTATGAAGAAAAGGAGTGTGGGGAAGTGCTACATCAGAACAGTCAAAGTGAGACAGGCTGTGGATTGTTTGTCTGACGTCTAACCAGCATTATCTAAATGCCTGCATCCGCGTTCATCCGGAAAATAAATCAGAACAAAGTACACTACAAAAATGACATCATGTCATAGACATGAGGCTCGCACCCGTTCACGCGCCCGCGCCGGCTTACAACGAGGAGGACAACTTGCTTGTCCGCACCGGCTTACAATGCCGCGGCCGACTCATCTGTCTGCTCCCGTGGCCGACTCACCCGTGAGTGATTTCAGTCTAGTGATCATCAACTTCATGGCGGATTATTTACGGCCTAAACGCATCAGGTGATATCCATCTAAAATATATTTTATTAGCACATATTATTTTTGTCAAAGAGCAGTTTATCTTTGCCTTGGTCTGCGATATTGTTTATGCAGGACAATTGTTCACTGCAAAAGCTATGGCCGTGTCATGGATGTATAGCTCGCGCCACCATTATGCGCTAGCATCTGACCACACCATCAAGCTCGATGAACATATCTGCGAGCCGCCATTCTGCAGACCAGTTTATATCTACATGACGAGGCCGAACCGGATTACAATGTCGCGGCCAACTCATCTATCCGAGTCGCCTCTGATGTTGCGGTCGTCTTTGTCGTCCGTCTCTTGCGGCCTGGTCTACATCAACATACCGGGCCGCACCTGTCTGCATGAGCTGTTTGAGCAAGTCGCAGCTTGGGTAGCCCGGTTTTCTTTCAACAAAATGGAGGAAAATTATCATATACTATCAACCGCCGTCTGCACTGGGTGGTTCAACGGGCAGGCGCACAAGTCGCCGCCACTATAGTTTTGGTTAACTTCAAATCACCAATTGGAAGGAACCATTGGCCGAGTTGCTGACACGGCTCATGCGGAATCGTTTATAACCCGCCGCAGTCACCACAACCTTCTGTGGATTCACATCGTGCTATCAACACCAATGATATACAAGTTATGCCGGTTTATATCACGGTCAAAATATGGAGAATCTCAACAACTCCTCGAGTCACCTTTGAGACTCGGGGGCTACGATGACATGATTCAGCAAATCTTGCCAGTTTCAGCAAATTTAAAGAACCCCCGGACGATGGAGGGACAGATAACCCGGCCCCGGTGGCTACTGTTATATTGATGAAAATTTAAAGGCCATCAGAAAATTTCCGGCTTAGAAAGTATATGACAGTTACAAAATCCCGGCTCAATGAAGAAATTCCGGGTCATCAGAAAGGATCCCGGTTTAAAATCCGAATCAAGGGAAGTCAGTCTCACTGAAGCTCTCAAATATCCGGTTTACAATCTGGTTCAAGGGAAATCTGTTCTCCCACAAAGCTCTGAAGCGCTCAAATCCGGTTTAAAAATGTCCGGTTCAAAAAGGAATTAACTTCTCGCAAGTTCGAGCTGAAAGGCCGTCAGAAAATTTCCGGCTGAAAATGAAGATTCCGGTTTGCAATCCGGTTTAAGGGAAATCTGTTCTCCCACAAAGCTTTGAAGCTCTCAATATCCGGTTCAAAATCCCGGTTCAAGAAGAATTTATCTCTTGCAAAAAGTTAAAGGGTGCCAAAGAGGACCTGCTGCCATGATGCGCGGTTCAAACATGGGTGTCATGCCTTATTGGCTTATCATATTATTGATCACTTGGGGGCTTGGTTGTATCCGAACCATAGCTACACCTCTTGATCGGCGTAATGCCATAGCATCACTTGGGGGATTGGTCGTATCTGAACCATACCTACGCCTCTTGATCGGCGTAATGCCACAGCATCACTTGGGAGCTTGGTCGTATCCGAACCATAGCTACGCCTCTTGATCGGCGTAATGCCACAGCATCACTTGGGAGCTTGGTCCAACCCGAACCATAGCTACGCCTCTTGATCGGCGTAATGCCACAGCATCACTTGGGGGCTTGGTTGAACCCGAACCATAGCAACACCTCTTGATCGGCGTAATGCCACAGCATCACTTGAGGGCTTGGTCGAACCCGAACCATAGCAACACCTCTTGATCAAATTTGGGGCCTGGCAGCCCGTGAAAAGCCTTGACTACAACGGTTTTATTTGCCTTTTGCTAAGTTTCTCTTTCTTTTGATAAGATTTGTGATGTTTTTAAACCGGTGTTCATTAACCCGGCTTGACTTTCAACTACAAGTTGTCAGTATATGATCAGTCATAATCCGGAGATTATCAACCCGGTCTGGTTTTGACTACAAGTCGCCGGTATTATATATGGTTAATCCTGTGTTTATCACAACCCGGTACGGTTTTATCATAAACCGGCACAATATGGAAGGAGTTATCAGTACTCAAGATTGGGGTTATCACCTTTACTACAATAAAGTTGGCCAACCAACAATGTGATTCAATGTCACAGGTATGATATATTTCATATTTCATTATTCTTAAGTGTAGCCTTGGTTATAAACCTGGGTTATATGTTGGGCATTATGACCCGTCCGGCGGTAAACCGCCAGGACACTTTAAACTTGTTGTATGCAGAAACAGGTTGAATAAAGTATGATTATAAATCACCGGCGTTTATTAACCCGGCCTGGCTTTCGACTATATGTCGCCAGTATGATGATAAATTATCCGGTGTTTATTAAACCGGCCTGGCTTTAAGACGATAAGTCGCCAGTATATGATGAGAAATTATTCGGTGTTTATTAAACCGGCCTGGCTTTGGACTATAAGTCACCAGTATATATTTGGATTGAGCCATTGGAATCATGCGCTTATAAATCATTGGGGTTATATTATTCAAATAGCCAAACTTGGCTGAATTTTCATTATGATATTGAATGAATAAGGTTTTCATACCAGATTATATTATCTTGAATAGCCAACATGGCTGGATTTTATTATGGTTATTAATAACCGGTATTATTGAGGTTTTCAAAGTCTCTTTAGCACAATGGCTATTATTTTATCAAAGGATATGATTTATTCTACAATGGAAGGAATAGTCCCGAGTCGCTGCAGGCTTACGACCCGGCACTTGGGGGCTACATTATTCTAATTGAGATTACATGCAAGTCTCATGTCGCTGCAAGCATGCACCATGACACTTGGGGGCTAATGCAAAGTCATTTTTTATTGGCCTTATTGAAGACCCGACTCATCACATCATAATGAGCCGGCCCTTGGGGGCTACCAATTGCTCCTGTCAAACATTCAAGGTATACAAGCCTTAATCCATTATATTAAAGGGTTCATTGCTCAGTTGGTAAAGCACAAAGCTCTTAACCTTGTGGACGTGGGTTCAAGCCCTACGATAGAAGCTACATTATAAGATGTTATTTTCATTGAAGTATATATCAAGTCCCGGTTCGGTATTATCTTACTAAGCCGGCCCTTGGGGGCTACACTAATTGAAGTTTTTATAAGCAATTACAAGTCCCAGGTTGCTGCAAGCATGACAACCCGGCACTTGGGGGCTACATATATGGAGTATTCAGTTTCTATGATTGAGATGAACAAACCGGATTTCTTCAAGGTTGAAAACACTTATTGGAGCAAGTCTTAAGTTATCACTATGTTCTCCTCTTAAGACTTGGGGCTACAGGTATTATGCATATAAAGGAGGAACGTCTTCAGTTTATCAGTTTTGAGCAAATCAGGAAGATCAATTACATGACCCGGTGTCGACAACAATTATGACCCGGTGCCATCAATATTTATAAACCGGCAATTTTGACAATGATAAACCAGCAAGTTCTACATTTTCAAACCGGCGGATATCAGTTGAATATTTGAAGACCAATATTTTTGTCAAGTCAGAGCATTGAAGGCCGATTCAAATGGATTCTTTATTTACAATATTTATTCTACAAGTAAATTGATTATGAAGCTGGTCTACTGACCCAGATTTTCTAGAAGGAGGAAATGACAAGGACTTAAGGATGATCAGGTGCCGGTCTACAAGAATTCTTAACCCGAAGCACAACCTGTCAAATTTGTTCTTGTGTTTGTTTTACAGGATCAGTTTAACATGGATAAATCCAAATTAAATTGGGGGCTAATGTCGGGGATATACCCCGTGGCGTAAACCGGCCGGAAGTATAACCCGGCTGGACTTGGCAGTTTACTTGAGACCCGGCTGAGAATTGACGATCCACTAGCGACCCATTTGGACCTGGCGGTTTACGATTCATTGGTAATCCGGCAGGCGGGTCAGAGGAGCGATAAGACCCGGTGGCCCAACGGGCGGTTCATGAAGGCTGATTCATACTATGGTGGGCCGGTTTACAAGGAAAGGCGTGAGGAATATTTTTCTTACAAGGAGTTAAGACATGGACTTGTATCCGGTTTGTATTAGAGATAGACTAGTCCTAATCCTAATAGGACTCCACATGTAACCCGCCCCTTCAACATATATAAGGAGGGGCAGGGCTCCCCACCCGCCCCTTCAACATATATAAGGAGGGGCAGGGCTCCCCAAAGAGGGGCAAGGCACAGAACAATCAATAATCTCTAGGGCTAAACACAACTAGAGGAGAGCCGGTTTACGACGACTCCCTCATGAGCGTAATGAGATCTAGCCTCAAACAGCATGTAGGGCTATTGCCGGATGATGTTTCCCGGGGCCCGAAGCTATCTAAATCCTTGTCTTGTGTGATGATCCGCCTCGCATCTCTCGTCCCGATCAACCCCTCTCAAGCTACTACATAGATGCGCTGGCCTCACGACTAAGTCCTTACACCTAGGACATCTGCCGTGACAAAACCACGACATGCAGCGACGTGGGAAGACGGGCAGTGGAGCAAGGCCGGAGGGGATAACTGGAGGTCGTCGGGATGTAACTAGGTGAGTGACGGCGGGTGGAGTCTGCCCATACTGCGGCAGCGAGCAGGTGGCGTAGGCCCTACCGCGCCGGAGCTTGGTCAGAGAGAACGGCGTGTACCGCAGATCGGGACGTGCTGCCTCGGCGTCGTCGAACGGAGAAACGATGCACGTCTTCCCTTTCCGCCGGCGGACGGGATGCGGCCGGATCAGTGACCAACGGTGAGAGAGAGAGGCCACCGCAGCCTTGTGTGAGATACTCTGAAGAGAGACAAACCAGGCATGCAGGCTCCATTGTATATAGTGGAGCGGACTACCTTTTTCTCCATAAAAATCATTTTATATTCTGTGTACGTGCCATTGAGCGATATAACTTTATTTAAAAATAACGCGCCAACGCATCAAGTCGAACTTTGTTTTGTGCACGCGTGGTACACGACCTCCGTAGGTAAACAACCGCTACACGCGTTCAAATTAGCACGTGGGCTGCCATTTCATACAGAAATGAGCTCCACCGTGTACCCGCGCGGGTGTGGCTGGGGACGAAGCATGAGTACGTGCACGGTGCACCTATTCTCTTCTTGTATACGTACACCACCTACGTGGGGTTGTGTGAGAGAGATACAAACATAGAGAGATATAGTGTGTGGGTTCGTGAGAGTTTTTGGGGGGGTCAATCAAAAAATGTAACATATGCAATGTGTGTGAAATAGAGTCCTAGATATATCATATATATAGAGGGGGAGATCCACGAGAAGAGAGTGGAGGTATCATCGGCTTAAGGTGTCCATGGAATCGAAGAGAGGGATGATGTGTGTGTGTGTGTGCGCGCGCGATCGATAAAGAGTGCCATCGAATTTGTGTATGCCCACGTCAAAGATATAGAGTGGCTGGCCTACTGGAACGTGAGAGGGGACAGGTGCAGTTTGTCTCTGTGGCATGGATACCTACCTATAGCGCTCGACTATCGGTGTGTGGTGGGGGAAGGGAGGCCTAATTAACTATAGAGGTACAATGGCTGGTATATGTGTGGAGGAGGAGAGAGGCCTACCTCATGTATTAAGGTAGATCGATCGGCATCCATGCATATGTGTAGGAGGGGAATAAGGTTGGGAGAGAGACAGAGCTAGAGTGTTGGAGGGGGTGGTAGTGGAGTTGCTTCTAACAAATGGTGGGATAGGCTTGCTAGACAACCGGAGGGCACGCCTGCAATATCAATAAGAGAGGGGATGGCTGCCTGTCTGTGCACGTGCGTGTGAGAGACGGGTCAGGAGGCATGCACGAATGATGAGGGGGGACGATATAGCTGTGGTAAGCAGACGTAACTACATAGGAAGATCAATCATCCTTTGTCAGAGAAGGAGAGACATAACTTGTGAGGTACGTCGATCGATGGGGGGGAATAGTTAAAGTCAACCTAGGTATATGTTGGGAGATCGATCGGTATACATGCATGTGTGTGTTAGAAGTAAATGAGGCACGGGGAGAAGGATAGAGAGAGAGGGATGCATCTAGGAGGTGGTGTGAGAGTCATACTATATCGAGGGGGAAGGAGTGTGCGAGTACGAGATCGATGAAAAGAGTGGTGGGAGTGAGGCATGGACGGTGATAAGAGAAGAGGGGAAGCTTGTGTTTGTGCTAGGCACACCTGGCTAGAGAGGCATATCGATCGATGTGTGCCGTAAAGAAGGAGCTGGAGGGCCTACACACACCGTGGGTGAACGACCTAAAGTGAAAAGACGAATTTGCGCGATGGAGCTAGAGAATGCTGAGGGAGGGTGAGAGGGATGCGGGCGTGTGCATGCACGAGAAAAATTTAGCGCTAGCTAGAAAGATAAGAGGATTGTGTGGGTGTAAAAGATGAATAGAGATCATACTTCATTATAAAAAGCGAATTCGGATATTTGAAGAATTTATCATAGTGTTTTAAGCCGACGCATGTGTGAATATATATAACGGTGATACACATGGTGTGGTTATGAACATGTTATACTACATATAATATATTTTATCTCTACTCTTATAAAAACGGAGTTGTTGATGATGGTGTGCCTGCCATCCTGCAATATAGGCCGTCCGATTTATATTTGACGGATAGGAAGGAAACTATGGCAATTTTGAAAAAAAGATACCCACACCCCTCTCCATATTTGCAAATTAGGCCTCCCCTTCATGTTGATGTTCTATGGAACGCATGGGCATCTTGCTAGTACTACGTATAATATATAGAACATTGATCATAATTTGGGCTAATGTGTGGCTTTTGCAGCTCAGGTCTAAATACTTGTCATAATGTAGGGGGCGGGGCACTATACTATGTGTGATAAACACAGCGTACGTATGGAACATGGTTTAGATTATGAATATATAGTTAGTACATCAAATGTACTATTATTTGGAATCAACATCAAGTGTATTCAAGAAATAGAATTTGAGTTCATGTAGTACACATAGTTCATATCTATCTCTATAGTAATCATGTGGTGTGTTATTAAGGTAATACACGAATGATGGTTGAAGTTGGCAACAATCATGATTGTAGATTCTTATTGAAATAGAGAAACGAATTCAAATTCAGTTCGAATTGCAGCGGTAGTATAGACATTTGGAATGCACTAAAATGTTGGTATGAGTAGGTTACATGCATTATACAGCAAGCGAAAAAAATTAGTTGGACATAACATGGATTCATACTCCCTCCTTCCATCTATATAGGGCGTAATGCGTTTTTTAAGACCGCCTTTGACTATTGACAAGATTAATAGTACATGACATGCACAATGTGAAAATTATATCATTGAAAGAACCTTTCACAAACGAATTTAACGGTGTGCTTTGTGTAAGTTGCATGTCATATATTATTGCTCTAATATTTGGTCAAAGTTAGCATCGAAAAACGCATTAGGCCCTATATAGATGGAAGGAGGGAGTAGCTTTGAATAGCATTTTTATAGTAAAACGGGGCAAGACTCTCTCTTTGTGTGGTGTGAATAGTTTTATTTTTTTGTTTTCTTTTTGGTTGAGGGAAGTGCGAATTGATGTGGTACGTACAAGTACAATATTACACGTTAGGCTTGTCCCTAAAATTCAACCCGCGCCTTGTTATATCCCGAAAATTTAGATATCGTGCTCCCAAAACTGGCGCCTTCACAACCCGCGCCTTGCTATCCCGAAATTACAACGCGCGCGAAAACTCCCTCCAGCTGCCAAATCACGACACGCGAAATTCCCCTTCTAACCCTAAGCCGAAAGGGCCGCTAGTTCAAATCGGTGGGGGGTACTTTTGTAACACACCCTACATTTTGAACAAGCGCATCCCTAAGTCATGGTTCACCCCCTCCCATCGCCTCCTTTTTGCCATTCGAAATCCCAGGCCGCCATAACATATCCGCTCCATCCGCGAAACCCCACCCTCCTCCGTCCGCCACCTCACCGCTGCCCAGCCGGAGCCTCTTCCCCGACGACGTCGTCCACCGCAACAGCTCGACGTCCCTCGTCCACCTCCCCGGATGAGGATCCGTCGTCCATCTCGTCGTCCCGTCGGTTCAGCCGCCCCGTCCTCCACCTCCAAGGAGCTGCTCCGACGACCGCCTCGTCTATCGTGGCTACTCCATCCCCACAACGCCGCCTTAACCTGCTCCACCGGAACCACATCATCCTCACCGACTCCTCAAACGAAGCCGAGGCCTACTCGGCGCCACCAAAAAGGTTGTACACTCATCGCATCGCACCTTCTCCTTAACTCGACCTCCCAGCGCCGACGGAGCTCCATCCCGCACCCCCATGGAGCGGCTACCTTGAAGCTGGCGTCACGGGCGACATCTCCACGGCGGCTCTCCCCCAGTGCGAGGCCCCTTCGGCGGCGGCGTCCATACCAGCCGGATTTGCTGCTGCTGCTCTGGCTCTCGCTCGCTCGCGCTGCTGCTGCTGCTCCGGCTCTCGCTCGATCGCTCGCTCGCCCAACTGCTGCTGATCTGGCTCTCGCTCGCGCTGGTGCTGCTGCTCTCCCCCTTGCTCGTGCTGCTGCTCTGCTTCGATTTAGCTACACTTCAGTCGACTGAATCGACTTTTGGGTCAGTCGATTTTCAGGGGGTGGGGGGCTCGCCGGAGTTAAGGAAGAACCACCTGCAGCGGGGATGGGGGCTCGCCGGAGAGGTACCCCACTATCTATCTTAGGGTTCAGGGTGGGGGCCTAGAGGGCTGGCCGGGGTGGCGGCGGGCCGGCGGTGGGGAGTTGTTTCGGGGCGGCAAGGCGACGCTGGGGCCAGCGGTTCGGCCGGTGGTGGCTGGCGGCTTAGGGGGGGTGCAGGTTGAAGATGAACTGCAGGCCCTCCCTAAACTACATGTCAAGTGCCTCTCTGCTACCATTGCGTTCAGTTTCGACAGTAACATTCAGATTCCACAGTAAATTTCAGTTTCGACAGTTAAGTTCAGAGTCAACAGTTTTTACCTCATCCGTTGTAGTCAGGTAGTTTTTGGTGATGTAAATTTTACATCTATTTTACATCATCTATTGGAGATGCTATTAGAATCCCACTTGAGATTGACGATGTCTGTCTTGTGCTGCTTCAGCCTTGACGTCTTACGGCTCACCGGAGCTGCTCCAATGACAGAACGATCCATCACAACAGAGCAGTGCCCTGGACGCCGTCTACAGATTCCTCAGATCTTCCTCCACACCTCCGACAGCCACCTCTGCCTCAACTGCTTCAGCAACCAACCCAATGATGCTGAGGTCGACACGGCTACGGCAAAGAGGTTGTACACTTGTTGCATCACTTATTACTATACATTCATGTCGATCCATTAGGGCTATTTTGGTTCAACGGAAAAACATAGCAATAGGGAATTTTCCAATGGCACTCTACTATTCAATTATTCATGCATTTTGTTGAAAGGAATGAAGCAAAACATCCACCTGGACCTACTTTTCAAAATCCTATGCATGAAAACAAGACCAAGTGCATTAGTGGCAGAATAACATTCTAACTGTACACACTTTCATATGGTTTCACTTTATTTTGGCCATGGTTCTTTGCATTCCTCTGCTCTCCCAATTCCTGTAAACCAAACACCCAAGTTGATAGAAACCCTGTGTTTACAAATGCTCTGTTACCATGGGCATTCCTATCCTATTCTGGTGTTTTTCGTATCCCTGCGTTTTTAGAATCATGCAAGCCAAATGAGCCCTTACAGAATTACTTCAGTTACAGGTAGGTGTCGAAGGGAACTTTGTGTGCTTTGTCCTGCTCCTGCCGCGACGTCGTCCACCTCACCTGAGCTGCTCCATCGACAGAAACATCCACCAAACCAGACATCACGACTCCTGACCGTCTTTCGCCGCCTCAGATCTCCTTCCCTGCCGCCGGCACCCACCGCAACGGCATCACCATCATCGACTCAGCAGATGAACCTGAGGAGTACACGGGTCCACAAGAGAGGTCGCACTCTTTCTGCTTAAGTTAAGCATTGCTTAAAATTACCAGCTACTTTATCGTCCTGTTCACCTCTTGGACTCCAAGTCAGGTCCAAATTAATGTTCAAACTTGAGTTCTAAATTAGTTGTGGGGCACATATCAAGGAAGCAATGAATAGTATCTCTGTCTAATATCTAGTTCACCTAGGGTATGCCTATGTTGTTCATCTTGGGTGGGAAACAAATAGTAAAGCAATCATCATCTGTCTTTTTATCAAATTAAAGCAATCATCAGCCTGCTATCATTATTTTTGGATCCATCCACTGGTTGTTACCATCACTCTAAATTTCCGCATGCTCTCCTTACATAATCTCACCATATTTTTTTCGTATGCATGTCAGATATTGTACACAGTCATGCTGAACATGTAGAGAAAAAGAGAAGAGTTTTGCGCGGCAATACAATGTCATGCAGACATCGCTCCATGGTGGGTTCAATGGCAAACCCTCCCCACCCCTCTCCAGATTGTAATCCAGAGGAAGATATCTGTTCTGAGGCGGATTCAGACGCCGCTGGCCACTCCTATTTACCCCTCCCCCCATGGTGTTTGCTCTACCTTGGCATGATGATGTTAGTCATATCATGCATATGTTGCCTTGCAGTGCCTACTTTTGACATCATATATGTCATCTGCTTAGTTTAGACATGTTTTGTAGTGCCACCTGTTTAGTTTCTATATCATATATGGGAATTATGCAGTCTCATGTCTTTTAGCCACCCATAATATATGTGAAGTGTGCAATGCCATCCTGTTTAACCAGGCATCATATATTTGAATGATATCTTTCCCATCCTTTTCTTCATTACATTTCCATTTGTCGACAATGTTTGTACATTAAACTACTCTTCCTGTGAATCAGCCATTTGGGTGGGAGATTGAAAAATCTGGAGTGAAAACAAGGCCTTCAGAGCAGACAGTGCTACCTGTCGAAGCAGATCTCTTGTTGGGTCCCGATAGCTCCTCAGAGATGGATTCAGAGACAGATGACCGGTCCTATTCCCCCACCGAGGTGTATGCTCTAACTTGGCACGGTTATACTGCTCATATCATGCATATGGTGTCTTGCATTGCATAGTTTAGACATCATATACACAATATTCAACACCATGTTCTTAGTTCAGACATCATATCGAATGCCCTCTGTTTAGCATATAAATCACATATGTGAATTAAATGATGCGATCCTGATTACTTAGATAACTGTTGGAAATATGCCCTAGAGGCAATAATAAATGGTTATTATTATATTTCTTTGTTCATGATAATCGTCTATTGTTCATGCTATAATTGTATTGTCCGGAAATCGTAATACATGTGTGAATGCATAGACCACAACGTGTCCCTAGTAAGCCTCTAGTTGACTAGCTCGTTGATCAACAGATAGTCATGGTTTCCTGACTATGGACATTGGATGTCATTGATAACGGGATCACATCATTAGGAGAATGATGTGATGGACAAAGACCCAATCCTAAGCTTAGCATAAAAGATCGTGTAGTTTCGTTTGCTAGAGCTTTTCCAATGTCAATTATCTTTTCCTTAGACCATGAGATCGTGCAACTCCCGGATACCGTAGGAGTGCTTTGGGTGTACCAAACGTCACAACGTAACTGGGTGACTATAAAGGTGCACTACGGGTATCTCCGAAAGTGTCTGTTGGGTTGGCACGGATCAAGACTGGGATTTGTCACTCCGTGTGACGGAGAGGTATCTCTTGGCCCACTCGGTAAAGCATCATCATAATGAGCTCTATGTGACTAAGGCGTTAGTCACGGGATCATGCATTGCGGTACGAGTAAAGAGACTTGCCGGTAACGAGATTGAACAAGGTATTGGGATACCGACGATCGAATCTCGGGCAAGTAACATACCGATTGACAAAGGGAATTGCATACGGGATTGATTGAATCCTCGACACCGTGGTTCATCCGATGAGATCATCGTGGAACATGTGGGAGCCAACATGGGTATCCAGATCCCGCTGTTGGTTATTGACCGGAGAGGCGTCTCGGTCATGTCTGCATGTCTCCCGAACCCGTAGGGTCTACACACTTAAGGTTCGGTGACGCTAGGGTTGTAGAGATATGTGTATGCGGAAACCCGAAAGTTGTTCGGAGTCCCGGATGAGATCCCGGACGTCATGAGAGGTTCCGGAATGGTCCGGAGGTGAAGAATTATATATAGGAAGTCAAGTTTCGGCCACCGGGAAAGTTTCGGGGGTTACCGGTATTGTACCGGGACCACCGGAAGGGTCCCGGGGGTCCACCGGGTGGGGCCACCTATCCTGGAGGGCCCCGTGGGCTGAAGTGGGAAGGGAACCAGCCCCTAGTGGGCTGGGCGCCCCCCCATGGGCCTCCCCCCATGCGCCTAGGGTTGCAAACCCTAGGGTGGGGGGCTTCCCACTTGCCTTGGGGGGCAAGGCACCCCCCTTGGCCGCCGCCCCCACCCTAGATGGGTTTGGCCGGCGCCCCCCCCCTCCCAAGGGGGCCTATATAAAGGGGGGGAGGGAGGGCAGCAACAACACAGCCTTGGGCGCCTCCCTCCTCCCCTGCAACACCTCTCTCTCTCGTATAAGCTCGGCGAAGCCCTGCCGACATCCCGCTGCATCCACCACCACGCCGTCGTGCTGCTGGATCTCCATCAACCTCTCCTTCCCCCTTGCTGGATCAAGAAGGAGGAGACGTCGCTGCACCGTACGTGTGTTGAACATGGAGGTGCCGTCCGTTCGGCACTCGGTCATTAGTGATTTGGATCATGGCGAGTACGACTCCGTAATCCACGTTCATTGGAACGCTTCCGCTCGCGATCTACAAGGGTATGTAGATGCACTCCTTTCCCCTCGTTGCTAGTAGACTCCATAGATGCATCTTGGTGAGCGTAGGAAAATTTTAAAATTATGCTACGATTCCCAGCAGTGGCATCATGAGCCAGGCCTATGCGTAGTTACTATGCACGAGTAGAACACAAAGCAGTTGTGGGCGTTGATGTTGCCAATTCTTCTTGCCGCTACTAGTCTTTTCTTGTTTCGGCGGTATTGTAGGATGAAGCGGCCCGGACCGACCTTACACGTACGCTTACGTGAGACAGGTTCCACCGACTAACATGCACTAGTTGCATAAGGTGGCTAGCGGGTGTCTGTTTCTCCTACTTTAGTCGGAACGGATTCGATGAAAAGGGTCCTTATGAAGGGTAAATAGAAATTGGAAAATCACGTTGTGGTCATACGTAGGCAAGAAACGTTCTTGCTAGAAACCTATAAACCACGTAAAAACTTGCAACAATAATTAGAGGACGTCTAACTTGTTTTTGCAGCAAGTGATATATGTGATATGATATGGCCAGAAGATGTGATGAATGATATGTGTGATGTATGAGATTGATCATATTCTTGTAATAGGAATCACGACTTGCATGTCGATGAGTATGACAACCGGCAGGAGCCATAGGAGTTGTCTTTATTATTTTGCATGACCTGCGTGTCATTGAATAACGCCATGTAAATTACTTTACTTTGTTGCTAAACGCGTTAGCCATAGAAGTAGAAGTAATCGTTGGCGTGACGACTTCATGAAGACACAATGATGGAGATCATGATGATGGAGATCATGGTGTCATGCCGGTGACGAAGATGATCATGGTGCCCCGAAGATGGAGATCAAAGGAGCATAATGATGTTGGCCATATCATGTCACTATTTGATTGCATGTGATGTTTATCATGTTTTTGCATCTTATTTGCTTAGAACAACGGTAGTAAGTAAGATGATCCCATATAATAATTTCAAGAAAATTGTTCACCCTAACTGTGCACCGTTGCGAAGGTTCGTTGTTTCGAAGCACCACGTGATGATCGGGTGTGATAGATTCTAACGTTCGAATACAATGGGTGTTGACGAGCCCAGCATGTACAGACATGGCCTCGGAACACACGCAATACACTTAGGTTGACTTGACGAGCCTAGCATGTACAGACATGGCCTCGGAACACGGAGGACCGAAAGGTCGAGCATGAGTCGTATAGAAGATACGATCAACATGGAGATGTTCACCGATCTTGACTAGTCCGTCTCACGTGATGATCGGACACGGCCTAGTTAACTTGGATCATGTTTCACTTAGATGACTAGAGGGATGTCTATCTGAGTGGGAGTTCATTAAATAATTTGATTAGATGAACTTAATTATCATGAACTTAGTCTAAAATCTTTACACTATGTCTTGTAGATCAAATGGCCAACGTTGTCCTCAATTTCAACGCGTTCCTAGAGAAAACCAAGCTGAAAGATGATGGCAGCAACTATACGGACTGGGTCCGGAACCTGAGGATCATCCTCATAGTAGCCAAGAAAGATTATGTCCTAGAAGCACCGCTAGGTGAAGCACCAATCCCAGAAAACCAAGACGTTATGAACGCTTGGCAGCAGCATGCTGATGATTACTCCCTCGTTCAGTGCGGCATGCTTTACAGCCTAGAACCGGGTCTCCAAAAGCGTTTTGAGAAACATGGAGCATATGAGATGTTCGAGGAGCTGAAATTGGTTTTCCAAGCTCATGCCCGGGTCGAGAGATATGAAGTCTCCGACAAGTTCTTTAGCTGTAAAATGGAGGAAAATAGTTCTGTAAGTGAGCACATACTCAGAATGTCTGGGTTGCATAACCGCTTGTCTCAGCTGGGAGTCAATCTCCCGGATGACGCGGTCATTGACAGAATCCTCCAGTCGCTTCCACCAAGCTACAAGAGCTTTGTGATGAACTTCAATATGCAGGGGATGGAAAAGACCATCCCGAGGTATATTCAATGCTGAAATCAGCGGAGGTGGAAATCAGAAAAGAACATCAAGTGTTGATGGTGAATAAAACCACTAAGTTCAAGAAGGGCAAGGGTAAGAAGAACTTCAAGAAGGACGGCAAGGGAGTTGCCGCGCCCGGTAAGCCAGTTGCCGGGAAGAAGTCAAAGAATGTACCCAAGCCTGAAACTGAGTGCTTTTATTGTAAGGGAAGTGGTCACTGGTAGCGGAACTGCCCCAAATACTTAGCGGACAAGAAGGCCGGCAACACCAAAGGTATATGTGATATACATGTAATTGATGTGTACCTTACCAGTACTCGTAGTAGCTCCTGGGTATTTGATACCGGCGTGGTTGCTCATATTTGTAACTCAAAACAGGAACTACGGAATAAACGGAGACTGGCGAAGGACGAGGTGACGATGCGCGTCGGGAATGGTTCCAAGGTCGATGTGATCGCCGTCGGCACGCTACCTCTGCATCTACCCACGGGATTAGTTTTAAACCTCAATAATTGTTATTTAGTGCCAGCTTTGAGCACGAACATTGTATCTGGATCTCGTTTAATTCGAGATGGCTACTCATTTAAATCCGAGAATAATGGTTGTTCTATTTATTTGAGAGATATGTTTTATGGTCATGCCCCGCTGGTCAATGGTTTATTTTTGATGAATCTCGAACATGATGTTACACATGTTCATAGTGTGAATACCAAAAGATGTAAAGTTGATAACAATAGTCCCACATACTTGTGGCACTGCCGCCTTGGTCACATTGGTGTCAAGCGCATGAAGAAGCTCCATGCAGATGGACTTGTGGAGTCTCTTGATTACGAATCATTTGACACATGCGAACCATGCCTCATGGGTAAGATGACCAAGACTCCGTTCTCCGGAACAATGGAGCGAGCAACCAACTTATTGGAAATCATACATACCGATGTGTGTGGTCCAATGAGTGTTGAGGCTCGCGGAGGATATCGTTATGTTCTCACTCTCACTGATGATTTAAGTAGATATGGGTATGTCTACCTAATGAAACACAAGTCTGAAACCTTTGAAAAGTTAAAGGAATTTCAGAGTGAAGTTGAGAATCAACGTGACAGGAAAATAAAATTCTTACGATCAGATCGTGGTGGAGAATATTTAAGTCACGAATTTGGTACACACTTAAGGAAATGTGGAATAGTTTCACAACTCACGCTGCCTGGAACACCTCAAAGAAATGGTGTGTCCGAATGTCGTAATCGCACTCTATTGGATTTGTGCGATCTATGATGTCTCTTACCGATTTACCGCTCTCATTTTGGGGTTATGCTTTAGAGACTGCCGCATTCACTTTAAATAGGGCTCCGTCGAAATCCGTTGAGACGACACCGTATGAATTATGGTTTGGGAAGAAACCTAAGCTGTCGTTTCTAAAAGTTTGGGGATGCGATGCTTATGTCAAGAAACTTCAACCTGAAAGGCTCGAACCCAAGTCGGAGAAATGCGTCTTCATAGGATACCCTAAGGAAACTATTGGGTATACCTTCTACCTCATATCCGAAGGCAAGATCTTCGTTGCCAAGAACGGGTCCTTTCTGGAGAAGGAGTTTCTCTCGAAAGAATTGAGTGGGAGGAAAGTGGAACTTGATGAGGTGATAGTCACCCCTTCAGAACCGGAAAGTAGCGCAGCACGGGAAAATGTTCCTGTGTTGCCTACACCGACTGGGGAGGAAGTTAATGATGATGATCATGAAGCTTCGGATCAAGTTACTGAACTTCGTAGGTCCACAAGGACACGTTCCGCACCAGAGTGGTACGGCAACCCTGTCCTGCAAATCATGTTGTTAGACAATGGTGAACCTTCGAACTATGAAGAAGCGATGGCAGGCCCGGATTCCGACAAATGGCTAGAAGCCATGAAATCCGAGATAGGATCCATGTATGAAAACGAAGTATGGACTTTGAATGACTTGCCCGATGACCGGCGAGCCATAGAAAACAAATGGATCTTTAAGAAGAAGACGGACGCGGATGGTAATGTGACCATCTATAAGGCTCGACTTGTCGCTAAGGGTTATCGACAAGTTCAAGGGGTTGACTATGATGAGACTTTCTCACCCGTAGCGAAGCTGAAGTCCGTCCGAATCATGTTAGCAATTGCCGCATACTATGATTATGAGATATGGCAGATGGACGTCAAAACGGCATTCCTTAACGGCTTCCTTAAGGAAGAGTTGTATATGATGCAGCCGGAAGGTTTTGTCGATCCTAAGAATGCTAACAAAGTATGCAAGCTCCAGCGCTCAATCTATGGGCTGGTGCAAGCATCTCGGAGTTGGAACATTCGCTTTGATGAGATGATCAAAGCGTTTGGGTTTACACAGACTTATGGAGAAGCCTGTGTTTACAAGAAAGTGAGTGGGAGCTCTGTAGCATTTCTCATATTATATGTGGATGACATACTATTGATGGGAAATGATATAGGATTCTTGGAAAGTATAAAGGCCTATTTGAATAAGTGTTTTTCAATGAAGGACCTTGGAGAAGCTGCTTATATATTAGGCATCAAGATCTATAGAGATAGATCAAGACGCCTCATTGGTCTTTCACAGAGTACATACCTTGACAAGATATTGAAGAAGTTCAATATGGATCAGTCCAAGAAGGGGTTCTTGCCTGTATTGCAAGGTGTGCAGTTGAGCACGGCTCAATGCCCGACCACGGCAGAAGATAGAGAAAAGATGAGTGTCATCCCCTATTCCTCGGCCATAGGGTCTATTATGTATGCCATGCTGTGTACCAGACCTGATGTAAACCTTGCCGTAAGTTTGGTAGGAAGGTACCAAAGTAATCCCGGCATGGAACACTGGACAGCGGTCAAGAATATCCTGAAGTACCTGAAAAGGACGAAGGATATGTTTCTCGTTTATGGAGGTGACGAAGAGCTCGTCGTAAAGGGTTACGTCGACGCTAGCTTCGACACAGATCTGGATGACTCGAAGTCACAAACCGGATACGTGTATATTTTGAATGGAGGAGCAGTAAGCTGGTGCAGGTTCAAGCAAAGCGTCGTGGCGGGATCTACATGTGAAGCGGAGTACATGCCAGCCTCGGAGGCAGCACAGGAAGCAGTCTGGATGAAGGAGTTCATTACCGACCTAGGGGTCATTCCCAATGCGTCGGGCCCGATGACTCTCTTCTGTGACAACACTGGAGCTATTGCCCTTGCGAAGGAGCCCAGGTTTCACAGGAAGACCAGGCATATCAAGCGTCGCTTCAACTCCATTCATGAAAGTGTTCAAAATGGAGACATAGATATTTCTAAAGTACATACGGACCTGAATGTAGCAGATCCATTGACTAAACCTCTCCCTAGAGCAAAACATGATCAACACCAGGACGCAATGGGTGTTCGATTCATCACAATGTAACTAGATTATTGACTCTAGTGCAAGTGGGAGACTGTTGGAAATATGCCCTAGAGGCAATAATAAATGGTTATTATTATATTTCTTTGTTCATGATAATCGTCTATTGTTCATGCTATAATTGTATTGTCCGGAAATCGTAATACATGTGTGAATGCATAGACCACAACGTGTCCCTAGTAAGCCTCTAGTTGACTAGCTCGTTGATCAACAGATAGTCATGGTTTCCTGACTATGGACATTGGATGTCATTGATAACGGGATCACATCATTAGGAGAATGATGTGATGGACAAAGACCCAATCCTAAGCTTAGCATAAAAGATCGTGTAGTTTCGTTTGCTAGAGCTTATCCAATGTCAAGTATCTTTTCCTTAGACCATGAGATCGTGCAACTCCCGGATACCGTAGGAGTGCTTTGGGTGTACCAAACGTCACAACGTAACTGGGTGACTATAAAGGTGCACTACGGGTATCTCCGAAAGTGTCTGTTGGGTTGGCACGGATCGAGACTGGGATTTGTCACTCCGTGTGACGGAGAGGTATCTCTCGGCCCACTCGGTAATGCATCATCATAATGAGCTCTATGTGACTAAGGCGTTAGTCACGGGATCATGCATTGCAGTATGAGTAAAGAGACTTGCCGGTAACGAGATTGAACAAGGTATTGCGATACCGACGATCGAATCTCGGGCAAGTAACATACCGATTGACGAAGGGAATTGCATACGGGATTGATTGAATCCTAGACACCGTGGTTCATCCGATGAGATCATCGTGGAACATGTGGGAGCCAACATGGGTATCCAGATCCCGCTGTTGGTTATTGACCGGAGAGGCGTCTCGGTCATGTCTGCATGTCTCCCGAACCCGTAGGGTCTACACACTTAAGGTTCGGTGACGCTAGGGTTGTAGAGATATGTGTATGCAGAAACCCGAAAGTTGTTCGGAGTCCCGGATGAGATCCCGGACGTCACGAGAGGTTCCGGAATGGTCCGGAGGTGAAGAATTATATATAGGAAGTCAAGTTTCGGCCACCGGGAAAGTTTCGGGGGTTACCGGTATTGTACCAGGACCACCGGAAGGGTCCCGGGGGTCCACCGGGTGGGGCCACCTATCCTGGAGGGCCCCGTGGGCTGAAGTGGGAAGGGAACCAGCCCCTAGTGGGCTGGGCGCCACCCCATGGGCCTCCCCCCATGCACCTAGGGTTGCAAACCCTAAGGTGGGGGGCTTCCCACTTGCCTTGGGGGGCAAGGCACCCCCCTTGGCCGCCGCCCCCACCCTAGATGGGTTTGCCCGGCGCCCCCCCCTCCCAAGGGGGCCTATATAAAGGGGGGGAGGGAGGGCAGCAACAACACAGCCTTGGGCGCCTCCCTCCTCCCCTGCAACACCTCTCTCTCTCGTATAAGCTCGGCGAAGCCCTGCCGACATCCCGCTGCATCCACCACCACGCCGTCGTGCTGCTGGATCTCCATCAACCTCTCCTTCCCCCTTGCTGGATCAAGAAGGAGGAGACGTCGCTGCATCGTACGTGTGTTGAACGCGGAGGTGCCGTCCGTTCGGCACTCGGTCATTGGTGATTTGGATCACGGCGAGTACGACTCCGTCATCCACGTTCATTGGAACGCTTCCGCTCGCGATCTACAATGGTATGTAGATGCACTCCTTTCCCCTCGTTGCTAGTAGACTCCATAGATGCATCTTGGTGAGCGTAGGAAAATTTTAAAATTATGCTACGATTCCCAGCAATAAGATGTAGGTGAATTATGTCATGCGATCCTGTTTAGTTATTCATCATATCTTTGAATTATGTTATGCTATGCTATCTAGTTTAGATAGACATCATATATGTGAAACTATGTCATGCTATCCATTTTAGTTAAACAATATACATGTCAACTATTTCATGCCCTCTTTTTTCCACACTATCTATTGCATCTGTCTCTGATACAATGTGTGTACATTCAACTATGTTTCCTGTTTATCAGCCATTTGAATTGGAGCGGGTGATACCAGTATCTAGCGGACTAAAAACACGGTGTTCAAATAAAATAGTGCTACCTCTTGGTGGAGATAGCACCCCGGTTGTACATGCACGAGAACCAGCCCTACCACACATAACCCAAACTCTCGCAGATTGTACCCCTACTGCGATGGACAGAGAACCAGCTTCACCCAATCTAACCCCAACCCCAGCAGATAGTAACCCAGTTCCTGTTGACACAGCACCATCTCCACCACAGAGCTCCCAAACAAGAGAAGTTAGTAAGGCATCTCCAGTGCCCAAAGGGCCAGTACTACCACGGCGAACCCCAACTCCACCAGTTAGTACGCCTATTCCTGTGGAGGAAGCACAACCAGCTAGTCGTAGTTTAGCATCTATCGCATTTGATGTTGTTAAATCATATGTGCGTATCTTCCCATCTTGGAAATATTATACTGGAGATGAAGGAAAATGCCAGTTGCAGGTGTTTGTCCAGGAGTTATGTGTAAGTAATGTTATTCATGGCAATTACTTTGCTTTCTCCCATACATCCTACCTCCATGATGGTTATAATACAGCAAATTTTCCCATTTTTCTCTATAGAGAAGGACCGATTTGGAAACTCAGGATGAGATAACCTGTGCTAATACCTCTACTATCTTCAAGAATGCTTGGTGGCAGTATCGGAATTACATGAAGATAACGTACTTCACCGGCAAATAAACTCATCAAATTCCCTTACGTTCTCCTGAGACACATTTACTGGACGATGACTGGGAACGCCTTGTTCTGTACTGGTCCCGAACCAAGAATGTGGTAAGGTCTATGAGCTCATTTCTATTTTTAAGTACTATATTTTTGCGTCTTACTGTACTTTGTTCATGTAGAACAAGTGCCTAAACCTGAAGAACAATTGTTCTAATTTAAGATTCCATTGCTATCATAGTTCAAAAAAGCGCTAGGCGTTAATTGTGTGTTTTGCGACCGCCTTGCGCTTTACTGACCAAAGCGCATGCTTATGCGCAGTTATGCACAGATTAAGCGTAGTTATGCGCAATGCGTTTTGCCAATGCCTAAAGCCTAGGCGCACTTAAGCGCTCGCTTAGGCGCGCCTTTTTTAACTATGATTGCTATCGTGCATACTGCTTTGCTCTTGTATCACTGTATTTACTCATACAAACTTATTTTTAAATTGAAGGATCCAATCGAAACTCCAATGGCACAGCAGGTATGTTCACGCATGTTTCTTTAACAGGTTTGCTCTTATCAATAGCTCTGTTGATTTCAATTTCAATTGTGTATACAGTTGACTTCTCATATCATGCACACTAGCATCACAACAGAGCCAATAGTGTTGTTGTACATGTAGACCCATGGTACCCATCTGAAATCTTGTTGTGCCGTGTAGTTTCCCACGCTTTGTATTCTTTCACTCTTTCTTTGTCTTGAACTGATATGATTTGAACCGTGTCTCTATTTTGATTTGGCAAGATAATGCAGTGACCATAGGACATAGATATATGTTTGTTTGATGCTTTTATTATGTACTAGTACTTGGCAATAGAAGACTTGGTAGTTTAATCCTGTCCACCTTACTAATGAACTGGTTCACCGAAATGAGTTTCATATACTAGTACATGCTAAACCTGTTATGTGTCTGCTTGTTTCTTCTTTTAGAATGCTGACAGAATATTGGGGAAGAGTGCCCTATTTAGCAATGGTAAAGGAAGTATTGCAGATAAGGTTCAGGATAGTGACACATCCTTGTTGGTCTCCAACCAAGCTGATAAAACAGCTAAGGAAGACTATCTCGAAGACAGTGAGACAACCCCAAAGTCCTATCTTGGTTTAGTGTTTGAGTTACTGGCCACTACCGCTTGCACAAGCTATTCAAACTCACTGTCTGAATCAGTTCGGTTTCTTGAGTCTCAACTACAAGCTAAAAGACATCGATCAGCTGTGCTGCGACAAGAAGCGGAAGGACTGCGGAAGTCCCTGGAGCATTCAGATGCATACTTTCTGGTGCAGCAGCAAGCGTTGGAGGATTTTAGCACCAAACAGGACAAAGCTAATAAGCTTGCTAAGCTTATTGCCAGCATGGTGGATACCCAGGATAACGTTTCTTGAGCTCTTCTGAAGTTGTTTCAGTTATGCTCTTGTTTTGCTGCCGCGTTTATTTGCACTGGTGGCCAATTTTGACGGCCAGTGTATGTAATATGCTGCTTTGTTCCCTATATTTGCACTGGTGGCGGACTTTGATGCCCAGTGGATGTAATATGTGTAATAGCGGTAATAGGCTAGCGTTAATTGCTTGCTTATTTATTTCCTTATTGTGTTGTTTAGTTGTTTGCTTGTAGTCATTGCAATTCTTTTTCTGTGTTTTTCTAGTGGCCACAATAACCTATTTTTGGAAACTAGGCCAAAATAATCATGGCAACACACGGACTGTTGTAACCATGGGCCTCCTGCGGGCTGTATGATCCATGTGCCTTCTACGGGCCGTAGGATCCATTGGCCTTCTATACGGGCCGTACGATCCATGGGCCTTCTACGGGCCGTACGATCCATGGGCCTTTTATGGGCCGTAGGATCCATGGGCCTTCTACGGGGCGTATCATCATTTCGCCAATCATGGGTCGTACTATTCATGGACCATAATGGGCCGTTAATAGGCCGTATTTGATAACTCTATGAATATAGCCCAACGGTTTTTTTCGACATGAAAACGGCCCAACGTATTAACGGGCCACAAACGGGCCGACTGTAACCACGGGCTGAATTTGGCCCACAAGCAGAAAATGACAGTAACGGGCCGTAAGTAACCGAATGCTGGAAATGAGCCCAAGAATATATGGGCCCTGAGAAGGCCGAAAGATACCATGGGCTGGAAACGGCTCAATGGAATAATGGGCCGTTAATGGGTATGAAGTGATACACTGTTCATTACGGGCCAGTTTCACCACGGGCCGTTAATGGGCCAAGAGTTACAAAGGGCCTCATATGGGCCGAAAGACATCATGGGCCATACATGGGCCGGAAGTGAAAATGGGCTGGAATCATATGGACGGCCCAGATGACGGTACTGGGCCTAATTCAGAGAGGTCGTAACGGGCCCTGGGTTAGCGGGTTGTAAATGGGCTATATGCGAACAGACCGTTAACAGGCTTTTCGTGGGCCAGCCCGCCACCTTTTGACCAAGTCAAACGGGCCGACCTTTTCACAGGAATGGGCCTCACTTGGGCCGTGCCACGTGTCGACATATCATAGGCGCCTTGGGTCCAATGAGTGGATGACATCTATCCCAACGGTGAGCCGACAAGTGTTTCCTCCAGCCAATGATGATTTTACACGTGGAAAATCCCCATTGGTCGGGGCTGTTAACGGGTTATCGGATCCAAAACCAGACCCAATAGCTTAACGGTGTTCCGTTACGGTGGATGCCAGGTGTCGGTCACCCTTGACGAAAGCACTTCTGTGACGCGCGATTTATCGTCATGGAAGTGGACACTTCCGTGATGATAAGTTTGGTAATGTCATGGAACATTTCTACGACAGCACAGGTATGACTATCTTGATTCTGTCATAAATTTGTCATGCATGACAGAAAACGTGACCTACTGTGACAAACACGTATCATCACGGAAGTGTATTTTTTTGTAGTGGAGGAGGTGCCGGAGGGGTCGCCTCAAGCGTCGACGAGCGAGGCGCCGCCGGTGGTGGTGCCGCAGGCCGTCTCGGCCGCCGAGCCGGAGAGGGCGCCGGCGAGAGCTTCGGAGAAGGTGTCGGCCGCCGCAGAGGCGGTTAGCGGAGAGCACACCCTGGTGCTCAGGCTGGGGGTCACCGGGCCGCCGGGTCGCAGCCGGCTCGGAGCGGGACGAGCGAGGTCTACGGGCCCTAGACCCAGGAGGAGGCGGCGATGGCCGCCGTGAGCCGGCGCCTGCGAGGGCGCGCGGACAGGATCCAGGCCTTTGCCCAGGCCGAGCTGGAGCAGACGCGGGAGCTGGAGCATGCCGTGCTCGTAAGTTTTCTCTTGGATGTTCTTTCTTCTGGTTGCTTCTTCCATGTGGGGGCGCGCTAGCGCACCCACTGGGTGTAGCCCCCGAGATTCGGGCCAACTGTGTAGCAGTTGGGTCGAATCTTAAACTGTTGTCTTGTGTTGATCGTTGCCGCTTGCAGCAACTGGATTCCTACCGCGTGAGCGTCTTCAACCGGCTCCTGGACAAGCACCGGCAACTCAAGGAGCAGCTCGTCGCCAAGGAGGAGGAGCTCCGCGTTGTGGCAGGTATTCTTTTTTTGCGTGCTCTTTTTTAGTGGGGGCACGCTAGTGCACCCAATGGGTGTAGCCCCCGAGATTCGGGCCAACTGCGTAGCAGTTGGGTCGAATCTTAAACTGGTACTTTGTTTCTGAATCTTTCTTTTGTAGCCGAGGTGCTGTCTTGGAGGACCCGGCTGATCCGAGCTGGCTTCCATTACGACCGGCTTGTTGCTGACGCTGGTCGGCTTGGGACCGAGGTGGTGGAGGCGAAGGCGGCGGCGACGGGAGCTCGGCAGGCGCTTGATGAAGCCAGCCGGCTGCAGGAGCAGTTGGCGGGCGACAAGAGACGTCTCGAGGCCGAGGTGGAACGCCTCAAGGCGGAGGCCGCCAAGGTTGTGGAGGCGCAGCAGGCCCTTGCTGAGGCCGACCAGCAACGCGGCAAGCTGGCCGACGATAAGGGCCAGCTCCAGGCCGAGGTGGAGCGCTTGAAGGCGCTGGTGGCCGTGGCGGAGGAGACCCGTCAGGGGGAAACCCGTCGCCACGAGGAGGCCGAGAAGATGACCCAGGACAAGGACGTCGAGCTGAAGGCGGCACTTGCCAAGGTCGCCGACCTAGAGAAGGCGCTGCAGGAGCGTGACCGCACCATTCCCCGGGAGCGGCGCGGTACGTTGCTCGAAGCGCAGCACCTGGAAGAGTCCTTCTCCAGTAAGTTCTTTTCTTAGGTTCTGCCGGGTTGGGATCCCGGCTTCTTGTCCTTGGTGATTTTTTATGACTTGCTTCGCTTTCTGGTAGGGGCCTTCCCGGAGACGCGCCAGCTGGCGGAGGAAGCCGTCCGCTTTTAGCGCGACCCGCTGGGAGTCGTCGGCTCCGGGACCGACCCGCAGGTGGCTTGGACCTTCTCAGAAATCGTGACCGCCGCCGAGGCTCGTTTGCGAGTCTTGGGCGAGGAGATGGGGCGGCTCTCTGAGGCCTGCGCGGCGATGACAGCGGCCCTGTGGCTGAGCTCCGTTGCACCGAACAGCTTCACGTGGCTGGCGCGGTGGTTGGAGGCGGGGCCAGATCGGCTCCACGACTGGCACGTTTCCGCCGCTCGTGCTGGTGCCGAGATAGCACTCCGGTTTGCGATGTCTTGGCAACCAGACCTGTCGTTGGATGCGTTGATGGGCCAGCGAGCCGGCTCGGAGAGCCAGCTGCAGGCGGAGGTCGGACGGATCGATGCCCGGGCCAGCTACATCGCCGGGTTCGCCTTCCACGACGAGTTCCGGCCGGAGCGGACGGAGGATGGTGGAGTCGTGCCTGCCGACGACTACGGCCTGCTTCTGGACGACACGGAGGGCAGCTCCGAGGAGATGGACGTCTACTGTGATGCGGGTGTCGAGGAGGACACCGACACCTCGGCGAACCCGGAGGTCACCGAGAGGGAGCCATCTGCCGCGCGACCCGGTGCTGGAGATGCCTAAGGCTGCCCTGCTTCGACTTAGTACAAATCTTTGTTAGGTAGTAGGTCCACCCACACACTGGGGGTGCTTGGGTGTAATGAATTCTGGCCTTGGGCCTATTTAAATTTGAACTTGTGATGTGTAAATTTCGTGAATGTTTGCGCCTTTGCTTTTCGTCTTTTGAGCCGTTTTCTTGCGACTTTCCCCTCTCAGGAATTCCCCCCCCCCCCCCGCGCAAGTCTGACGACCGAGGCTCCGGTCCATGACAAGGAGTTCGGCCTTTGAGAGGAGCACGCGGTACTTAGGCCTTCAAAACGTTGAGCGCGAGCGAAACACCCACTGGGCCGGCTGGCGTCAATCCGGAGAAGCCGGTTGGCGAGCAGCCGGTCGTGCGGCAATTAAAAAGTGGCGGGGCCGGGTTGGGTAACTCGGCGGTCCTTGACTTAGTGTTCGTGGCGCGCTGGTGCTTTGACCCGTTGTGCTTGCCAGCCGACAGCCGAAGCCGGTTCTGTGGCCTAGGGCAAAGTGGGGGGCCGCGGCAACCTTAACGCGTCAGGAATCACTAAGGTAGGCGACGGGTGGTGACCAAGCCGTCCAGCCCCCGAGCCCCCGGGTCGAGCGAGTCGAACCGGTGGCCGGGTTGGTCCAAAGAGGATGGTAATGCACAAGAGTAGGAGACACAAATAGCTTGGTCAGAAAAGGGCAGTCCCCGAGCGTCGTTCGGGGACTCCATAGTTTTCATGCGATTACAAAAGGCAGTGATACATGCGTGCACACAACTAACTGTAAAATGGGCGGAGGAGTTCTGCGTTCCACGGCCTGGTTGTTTCTTCGCCAGCGGTGTCTCTCTTGCGCTTGTTTGACTTACGGGCGTCGATGAGGTAGTAGGCATTGCGGTCGCACAAGGCCTTGCTGACAATGAATGGGCCATCCCATGGAGGGGACAGCTTGTGCTGGCCGGCTTGCTCTTGGACGAGTCAGAGGACGAGGTCTCCCTCGCGAAATGCGAGGGGCTTGATCTTCTTGATGTGGTAGTGCCTCAGGCCTTGCTGGTAGATGGCTGAGCGGCTGAGCGCCAGGAGACGTGCTTCTTCGAGCAGGTCGACGCCGTCTTCGCGGGCTTCTTTGGCTTTGGCTTCAGTGGACATCGTGACGCGCGGCGAGTCAAACTCGACATCGGTCGGGATGACAGCTTCAGCTCCGTAGACGAGGAAGAATGGGGTGAACCCGGTCGACCGGTTTGGCGTGGTACGGAGGCTCCAGAGGACGGCCGGCAACTCGTCGAGCCAACTGACGGGTGAGCGGATGAGCGGCTCGATGAGCCGCAGCTTGATGCCAGATAGGATGAGGCCGTTGGCCCGCTCGACCTAGCCGTTGGACTGCGGGTGTGCCACGGACGCCAGGTCGAGGCGGATGCCAGAGACGGAGCAGTATTGCGCGACCGCGCCTTTGGCGAAGTTGGTGACGTTGTCCGTGATGATGCTGTTTGGCATGCCGTAACGTACTGCGATGTCTTTGATGAATCGGACGACCGTCGGCCCGTCCAGCTTCTTGATTGGCCTTGCTTCGATCCATTTGGTGAACTTGTCCACCGCCACCAGCAAATGCGTCATGCCGCCTCGAGCGGTCTTGAAGGGCCCCACCATGTCGAGTCCCCAGACCGCGAAGGGCCAGGCGATCGGGATGGTTTGGAGTGTTGAGGCCGGCTGGTGAGTTCGCTTGCTGAAGCGCTGGCATCCCTCGCACTTGAGGACGAGTGACTCGGCGTCTTGGAGGGCCATGGGCCAGTAGAAACCATGGCGGAAAGCCTTGGCCACCAGGGACCGCGAGGCGACGTGGTGGCCGCACTCGCCCTGGTGTATGTCGAGGAGGATCTCAATGCCCTGGTCCTGCTCGACGCAACGCTGAAATACGTCGGTGGAGCTGCGCTTGACGAGCTCGTTGTTGATGATGCTGTAGGCGGACGCCCGGCGCTGCACTTGCCGGGCCTCGGTCTCGTCCATGGGGAGAACCCCGTTCTCCAGAAACTCTGATATGGGCAGCGCCCACGAGGGAGTCGTTACTATGGCGAAGACGGCCACCAAGGCGGGTTCCGGAGCGGCAGCCCCCGAGCCGGGGTGAGCAGTCCCCGGGTCGGGGACGGCGGCGGCCGGGTTGGGGATGACGGTGGTCGGTTCGGCAGCTTCAGTCCCCGGGCCGGGTTCAGCAGTCCCCGGGCCAGGTTGAGGTGCGGCCGGTTTGTCCGGGACGTAGATGGACTCGGAGTCCGGAGATGGCTTGACAGACGGCTTGTGCAGGTGCTCGAGGGAGACGCCGGGCGGGATGGACTGTCGGGACGAGGCGATCTTGGCGAGCATGTCGGCCACCTCATTTTCTGCGCGCGGGACGTGGAGGAACTCGCATCCCACGAAGAATCCGGACAGCTTTTGGACGAGGAAACGGTAGCTTGCCATGTTGGGGTCGCGGGCATCCCACTCGCCGGAGCACTGCTGCACCACTAGATCCGAGTCGCCGTAGCATAGGTTGCGTCGGATGCCGAGTTCCTTGGCAAGCCGGAGGCCATGCACAAGGGCTTCGTACTCGAGGACGTTGTTGGAGGCGGTGAAGTGGATCTGGAGCGCGTATCGGAGTCGGTCGCCCTTCAGGGAGGACAACACAATGCCGGCCCCCAGGCCGAGTCGCATCTTCGAGCCATCGAAGTGCAAGCGCCAGTGCGTTGAGTTCGGCGCCGGCGGCAGGTACTGGGTCTCGGTCCAGTCGACGAGGAAGTCGGCCAGGGCTTGAGACTTGATCGTAGTGCGGGGCTCATAGAGGAGGTGTGGCCGGCTAGCTCGAGCGCCCACTTGGCGACCCGGCCAGAAGCGTCCCGGCACCCGATGATCTCGCCGAGAGGGGCCGTGCTGACCACGGTATCAACGTGCTCTTGGAAGTGTTGGAAATATGCCCTAGAGGCAATAATAAAATGGTTATTATTACATTTCCTTGTTCATGATAATTATCTATTGTTCATGCTATAATTGTGTTATCCAGAAATCGTAATACATGTGTGAACACATAGACCATAACATGTCCCTAGTGAGCCTCTAGTTGACTAGCTCGTTGATCAATAGATGGTTACGGTTTCCTGACCATGGACATTGGATGTCATTGATAATGGGATCACATCATTAGGAGACTGATGTGATGGACAAGACCCAATCCTAAGCATAGCTCTAGATCGTGTAGTTCGTTTGCTAAAGCTTTTCTAATGTCAAGTATCATTTCCTTAGACCATGAGATCGTGCAACTCCCGGATACCGTAAGGATGCTTTGGGTGTACCAAACGTCACAATGTAACTGGGTGACTATAAAGGTGCACTACAGGTATCTCTGGAAGTGTCTGTTGGGTTGGCACGGATCGAGACTGGGATTTGTCACTCCGTATGACGGAGAGGTATCTCTGGGCCCACTCGGTAATGCATCATCATAATGAGCTCAATGTGACTATGTAGTTAGTCATGGGATCATGCATTACGGAACGAGTAAAGTGACTTGCCGGTAACGAGATTGAACGAGGTATTGGGATACCGACGATCGAATCTCGGGCAAGTAACGTACCGATTGACAAAGGAAATTGTATACGGGATTGATTGAATCCTCGACATCGTGGTTCATGCGATGAGATTATCATGGAGCATGTGGGAGCCAACATGGGTATCCAGATCCCGCTGTTGGTTATTGACCGGAGAGTTGTCTCGGTCATGTCTACGTGTCTCCCGAACCCGTAGGGTCTACACACTTAAGGTTCGGTGACGCTAGAGTTGTAGAGATATTAGTATGCGGTTAAACGGAAGTTTTTTGGAGTCCCAGTTGAGATCCCGGACGTCACGAGGAGTTCCGGAATGGTCCGGAGGTAAAGATTTATATATAGGAAGTCCAGTTTCGGCCACCGGGAGAGTTTCGGGGGTCACCGGTATTGTACCGGGACCACCGGAAGGGTCCCGGGGGTCCACCGGGTGGGGCCACCTATCCCGGAGGGCCCCATGGGCTGAAGTGGCGTGGGAACCAGCCCCTGGTGGGCTGGTGCGCCCCACCCAAGGGCCCAAGGCGCCTAGGGTTGGAAACCCTAGGGGGCCGTTGCCCCCCGAGGGGGCATGCGCCCCCCTGGTTGGAAACCCTAAGGGGGCCGTTCCCCCCCGAGGGGCCGCCCCCCCCCCCTCTAGATGGGATCTCCAAGGGGGGCATGCCCCCCCTAGCCCCTATATATAGTGGAGGGGAGGAAGGGCAGCCGCACCCTAAGCCCTGGCGCCTCCCTCTCCCTCCCGTGACACCTCTTCCTCCTCCAGTAGCGCTTGGCGAAGCCCTGCTGGAATCCCGCTGCTTCCACCACCACGCCGTCGTGCTGCTGGATCTCCATCAACTTCTCCTTCCCCCTTGCTGGATCAAGAAGGAGGAGACGTCTCCGCTCCGTACGTGTGTTGAACGCGGAGGTGCCGTCCGTTCGGCGCTAGGATCATCGGTGATTTGGATCACGACGAGTACGACTCCATCAAACCCGTTCTCTTGAACGCTTCCGCTCGCGATCTACAAGGGTATGTAGATGCACTCCTCTCTCTCTCTCGTTGCTAGATGACTCCATAGGTTAATCTTGGTGATGCGTAGAAATTTTTTAATTTCTGCTACGATCCCCAACAGTGGCATCATGAGCTAGGTCTATGCGTAGTTTCTATGCACGAGTAGAACACAAGTTGTTGTGGGCGTCGATTTTGTCAATTTACTTGCCGTTACTAGTCTTATCTTGATTCGGCGGCATCGTGGGATGAAGCGGCCCGGACCGACCTTACACGTACGCTTACGTGAGACAGGTTCCACCGACTGACATGCACTAGTCGCATAAGGTGGCTAGCGGGTGTCTGTCTCTCCCACTTTAGTCGGATCGGATTCGATGAAAAGGGTCCTTATGAAGGGTAAATAGAAATTGGCATATCACGTTGTGGTTTTGGCGTAGTAAGAAACGTTCTTGCTAGAAACCTATAGCAGCCACGTAAAAGTTTGCAACAACAATTAGAGGACGTCTAACTTGTTTTTGCAGCATGTGTCATGTGATGTGATATGGCCAGAAGAATGTGATGAATGATCTATGTGATGTATGAGATTGATCATGTTCTTGTAATAGGAATCACGACTTGCATGTCGATGAGTATGACAACCGGCAGGAGCCATAGGAGTTCTCTTAATTTATTTATGACCTGCGTGTCAACTGAAACGTCATGTAATTACTTTACTTTATTGCTAACCGTTAGCCATAGTAGTAGAAGTAATAGTTGGCGAGACAACTTCATGAAGACATGATGATGGAGATCATGATGATGGAGATCATGGTGTCATGCCGGTGACAATGATGAACATGGCGCCCCGAAGATGGAGATCAAAAGGAGCAAAATGATATTGGCCATATCATGTCACTATTTGATTGCATGTGATGTTTATCATGTTTTACATCTTATTTGCTTAGAACGACGGTAGCATAAATAAGATGATCCCTCGCTAAAATTTCAAGAAAGTGTTCCCCCTAACTGTGCACCGTTGCGAAGGTTCGTTGTTCCGAAGCACCACGTGATGATCGGGTGTGATAGGTTCTAACGTTCGCATACAACGGGTGTAAGCCAGATTTACACACGCACTACACTTAGGTTGACTTGACGAGCCTAGCATGTACAGACATGGCCTCGGAACACAAGAGACCGAAAGGTCGAACATGAGTCGTATAGCAGATACGATCAACATGAAGATGTTCACCGATGATGACTAGTCCGTCTCACGTGATGATCGGACACGGCCTAGTTGACTCGGATCATGTATCACTTAGATGACTAGAGGGATGTCTGTCTTAGTGGGAGTTCATTAATAATTTGATTAGATGAACTTAGTCTAAAATCTTTACAATATGTCTTGTAGATCAAATGGCCCACGCTAATGTCAACCTCAACTTCAACGCGTTCCTAGAGAAAACAAAGCTGAAAGACGATGGTAGCAACTATACGGACTGGGTCCGGAACTTGAGGATTATCCTCATAGCTGCCAAGAAAGCATATGTCCTTGAAGCACCCCTAGGTGAAGCACCCGTCCCAGCAAACCAAGACGTTATGAACGCCTGGCAAACACGTGTTGATGATTACTCCCTGGTTCAATGCGGCATGCTTTACAGCTTAGAACCGGGGCTCCAAAAGCGTTTCGAGCAGCACGGAGCATATGAGATGTTCCAAGAGCTGAAAATGGTTTTCCAAGCTCATGCCCGGGTCGAGAGATATGAAGTCTCCGACAAGTTCTACAGTTGTAAGATGGAGGAGAATAGTTCCGTCAGCGAACACATACTCAAAATGTCTGGGTTGCACAACCGCTTGTCTCTGTTGGGAGTTAATCTCCCGGATGACGCGGTCGTTGACAGAATCCTTCATTCGCTTCCACCTAGCTACAAGAGCTTTGTGATGAACTTCAATATGCAGGAGATGGAAAAGACCATTCCTGAGGTATATTCAATGCTGAAATCAGCGGAGGTGGAGATCAAAAAGGAACATCAAGTGTTGATGGTGAATAAAACCACTAAGTTCAAGAAAGGCAAGGCTAAGAAGAACTTCAAGAAAGATGGCAAGGGAGTTGCCGCGCCCGGTAAGCAAGCTGCCAGGAAGAAGACAAAGAATGGACCCAAGCCTGAGACTGAGTGCTTTTATTGCAAGGGAAACGGTCACTGGAAGCGGAACTGCCCCAAGTACTTGGCGGATAAGAAGGCCGGCAATACCAAAGGTATATGTGATATACATGTTATTGATGTGTACCTAACCAGCGCTCGTAGTAGCTCCTGGATATTTGATACCGGTGCGGTTGCTCATATTTGTAACTCAAAGCAGGAGCTGCGGAATAAGCGAAGACTGGCGAAGGACGAGGTGACGATGCGCGTCGGGAATGGTTCCAAGGTCGATGTGATCGCTGTCGGCACACTACCTCTACATTTACCTACGGGATTAGTTTTAAACCTCAATAATTGTTATTTAGTGCCAGCTTTGAGCATGAACATTGTATCTGGATCTCGTTTGATGCGAGATGGCTACTCATTTAAATCCGAGAATGATGGTCGTTCTATTTATATGAGAGATATGTTTTATGGTCATGCCCCACTGGTGAATGGTTTATTCTTAATGAATCTCGAACGTGATGTTACACATATTCATAGTGTGAATGCCAAGAAATGTAAGGTTGATAATGATAGTCCCACATACTTGTGGCACTGCCGCCTTGGTCACATTGGTGTCAAACGCATGAAGAAACTCCATGCAGATGGACTTTTGGAGTCTCTTGATTATGAATCATTTGACACGTGCGAACCATGCCTCGTGGGCAAAATGACCAAGACTCCGTTCTCCGGAACAATGGAGCGAGCAACCAACTTATTGGAAATCATACATACTGATGTGTGCGATCCAATGAGCGTTGAGGCTCGCGGTGGCTATCGTTATGTTCTGACCCTCACTAATGACTTAAGTAGATATGGGTATGTCTACTTAATGAAACACAAGTCTGAGACCTTTGAAAAGTTCAAGGAATTTCAGAGTGAGGTTGAGAATCAACATGACAGGAAAATAAAGTTCTTACGATCAGATCGTGGAGGGGAATATTTGAGTCACGAATTTGGCACACACTTAAGGAAATGTGGAATTGTTTCACAACTCACGCCGCCTGGAACACCTCAACGTAACGGTGTGTCCGAACGTCGTAATCGCCCTCTATTGGATATGGTGCGATCTATGATGTCTCTTACCGATCTACTGCTATCATTCTGGGGTTATGCTTTAGAGACTGCCGCATTCACTTTAAATAGGGTTCCGTCGAAATCCATTGAGACGACACCGTATGAATTATGGTTTGGAAAGAAACCTAAGCTGCCGTTTCTTAAAGTTTGGGATGCGATGCTTATGTCAAGAAACTTCAACCTGAAAAGCTCGAACCCAAGTCGAAAAAATGCGTCTTCATAGGATACCCTAAGGAAACCATTGGGTATACCTTCTACCTCAGATCCGAAGGCAAGATCTTCGTTGCCAAGAACGGGTCCTTTCTGGAGAAAGAGTTTCTCTCGAAAGAAGTAAGTGGGAGGAAAGTGGAACTTGATGAGATGACCCCTCTCGAACCAGAAAGTAGCACGGCACAAGAAAATGTTTCTGTGGTGCCTGCACCGACTAGAGAGGAAGTTAATGATGACGATCATGATCAAGTTACCACTGAACTTCGTAGGTCCACAAGGACACGTTCCGCACCAGAGTGGTACGGCAACCCTGTCCTGGAAATCATGTTGTTGGACAACGGTGAACCTTCGAACTATGATGACGCAATGGCGGGCCGAGATTCCAACAAATGGCTTGAAGCCATGCAATCCGAGATAGGATCCATGTATGAAAACAAAGTATGGACTTTGACAGACTTGCCCGATGATTGGCGAGCGATAGAAAATAAATGGATCTTTAAGAAGAAGACGGACGCGGATGGAAATGCTACCATCTATAAAGCTCGACTTGTCGCTAAGGGTTATCGACAAGTTCAAGGAGTTGACTACGATGAGACCTTCTCACCCGTAGCGAAGCTGAAGTCTATCCGAATCATGTTAGCAATTGCCGCATTCTACGATTATGAAATATGGCAAATGGACATCAAAACGGCATTCCTTAACGGCTTCCTTAAGGAAGAATTGTATATGATGCAGCCGGAAGGTTTTGTCGATCCTAAGAATGCTGACAAAGTATGCAAGCTCCAGCGCTCAATCTATGGGCTGGTGCAGGCATCTCAGAGTTGGAACATTCGCTTTGATGAGATGATCAAAGCGTTTGGGTTTACACAGACTTATGGAGAAGCCTGTGTTTACAAGAAAGTGAGTGGGAGCTCTGTAGCATTTCTCATATTATATGTGGACGACATACTATTAATGCGAAATGATATAGAATTCTTGGAAAGCATAAAGGCCTACTTGAATAAGTGGTTTCCAATGAAGGACCTTGGAGAAGCTTCTTACATATTAGGCATCAAGATCTATAGAGATAGATCGAGACGCCTCATAGGTCTTTCACAAAGCACATACCTTGACAAGATATTGAAGAAGTTCAATATGGATCAGTCCAAGAAGGGGTTCTTGCCTGTATTGCAAGGTGTGAAATTGAGCACGGCTCAATGCCCGACCACGGCAGAAGATAGAGAAAAGATGAGTGTCGTCCCCTATGCCTCGGCCATAGGGTCTATTATGTATGCCATGTTGTGTACCAGACCTGATGTAAACCTTGCCGTAAGTTTGGTAGGAAGGTACCAAAGTAATCCCGGCATGGAACACTGGACAGCGGTCAAGAACATCCTGAAGTACCTGAAAAGGACTAAGGATATGTTTCTCGTTTATGGAGGTGACGAAGAGCTCATCGTAAAGGGTTACGTCGATGCTAGCTTCGACACAAATCTGGATGACTCTAAGTCACAAACCGGATATGTGTATATTTTGAATGGTGGGGCAGTCAGCTGGTGCAGTTGCAAGCAAAGCGTCGTGGCGGGATCTACATGTGAAGCGGAGTACATGGCAGCCTCGGAGGCAGCACATGAAGCAATCTGGATGAAGGAGTTCATTGCCGACCTAGGAGTTATTCCCAATGCATCGGGGCCGATGACTCTCTTCTGTGACAACACTGGAGCTATTGCCCTTGCCAAGGAGCCCAGGTTTCACAAGAAGACCACGCACATCAAGCGTCGCTTCAACTCCATTCGTGAAAATGTTCAAAATGGAGACATAGATATTTGTAAAGTGCATACGGATTTGAATGTCGCAGATCCGTTGACTAAACCTCTTCCACGGGCGAAACATGATCAACACCAGAACTCTATGGGTGCACGCTTCATCACAATGTAACTAGATTATTGACTCTAGTGCAAGTGGGAGACTGTTGGAAATATGCCCTAGAGGCAATAATAAAATGGTTATTATTACATTTCCTTGTTCATGATAATTATCTATTGTTCATGCTATAATTGTGTTATCCGGAAATCGTAATACATGTGTGAACACATAGACCATAACATGTCCCTAGTGAGCCTCTAGTTGACTAGCTCGTTGATCAATAGATGGTTACGGTTTCCTGACCATGGACATTGCATGTCATTGATAACAGGATCACATCATTAGGAGAATGATGTGATGGACAAGACCCAATCCTAAGCATAGCTCTAGATCGTGTAGTTCGTTTGCTAAAGCTTTTCTAATGTCAAGTATCATTTCCTTAGACCATGAGATAGTGCAACTCCCAGATACCGTAAGGATGCTTTGGGTGTACCAAACGTCACAACGTAACTGGGTGACTATAAAGGTGCACTACAGGTATCTCCGAAAGTGTCTGTTGGGTTGGCACGGATCGAGACTAGGATTTGTCACTCCGTATGACGGAGAGGTATCTCTGGGCCCACTCGGTAATGCATCATCATAATGAGCTAAATGTGACTAAGTAGTTAGTCACAGGATCATGCATTATGGAACGAGTAAAGTGACTTGCCGGTAACGAGATTGAACGAGGTATTGGGATACCGACGATCGAATCTCGGGCAAGTAACATACCGATTGCCAAAGGGAATTGTATACGGGATTGATTGAATCCTCGACATCGTGGTTCATCCGATGAGATTATCGTGGAGCATGTGGGAGCCAACATGGGTATCCAGATCCCGCTGTTGGTTATTGACCGGAGAGTTGTCTCGGTCATGTCTATGTGTCTCCCGAACCCGTAGGGTCTACACACTTAAGGTACGGTGACGCTAGAATTGTAGAGATATTAGTATGCGGTTAACCGAAAGTTTTTCGAAGTCCCGTATAAGATCCCGGATGTCACGAGGAGTTCCGGAATGGTCCGGAGGTAAAGATTTATATATAGGAAGTCCAGTTTCGGCCACCGGGAGTGTTTCAGGGGCTCACCGGTATTGTGTGGTCCCGGGGGTCCACCGGGTGGGGCCACCTATCCCGGAGGGCCCCATGGGCTGAAGTGGCGTGGGAACCAGCTCCTGGTGGGCTGGTGCGCCCCACCCAAGGGCCCAAGGCGCCTAGGGTTGGAAACCCTAGGGGGCCGTTACCCCTGAGGGGGCATGCGCCCCCTGGTTGGAAACCCTAAGGGGGCCGTTGCCCCCCGAGGGCCCGCCGCCGCCCCCCCCCCCCTCTAGATGGGATCTCCAAGGGGGGCATGCGCCCCCCCCCTAGCCCCTATATATAGTGGAGGGGAGGGAGGGCAGCTGCACCCTAAGCCCTGGCGCCTCCCTCTCCCTCCCGTGACACCTCTTCCTCCTCCAGTAGCGCTTGGCGAAGCCCTGCTGGAATCCCGCTGCTTCCACCACCACGCCGTCGTGCTGCTGGATCTCCATCAACTTCTCCTTCCCCCTTGCTGGATCAAGGAGGAGACGTCTCCGCTCCATACGTGTGTTGAACGCGGAGGTGTCGTCCGTTTGGCGCTAGGATCATCGGTGATTTGGATCACGACGAGTACGACTCCATCAACCCCGTTCCCTTGAACGCTTCCGCTCGCGATCTACAAGGGTATGTAGGTGCACTCCTCTCTCTCTCGTTGCTAGATGACTCCATAGATTGATCTTGGTGATGCGTAGAAATTTTTTAATTTCTGCTACAATCCCCAACAGGAAGTACTGCTTCAATTTCTTGGCGGTGAAGTACATGCCGTAACACATCTTCTCGTAGTGCGGGTAGTTCTGCTTGGAGGTGGAGAGCACCTCGCCCAGGTAGTAGACTGGGCGCTGGACGGCTTGGATCTTTCCCTTCTCTGGTCGCTCGACCACCATGATCGTGCTGACCAACCGTGAGGTCGCGGCAATATAGAGCAACAACGGCTCCTTCTCGGCTGGTGCGGCCAGGATGGGTGTGGTGGAGAGCATTCGCTTGAGGTCCCTGAAGTCTTCGTCCGCCTGGTCGTTCCATTCGAACTGCGTCGTCTTCTTCATCAGCTAATACAGGGGCAAGGCCCTCTCGCCCAGCCGGCTGAGAAACCGGCTGACCGAGGCCAAGCAGCCGGTGAACTTCTGGACATCGCGCAGCCAAGCCGGCTTGCGCATGCGCTCGATGGCCTTGATCTTCTCCGAGTTTGCCTCAATGCTGCGCTCCGAGATGAGGAAGCCGAGTAGCTTTTCGGCCGGGACACCGAAAATGCATTTCTCTGGGTTGAGCTTGACTTTGTATTCACGTAGGTTGGCGAATGTTTCCTTCAGGTCATCGAGGAGCGTGAGGTGCTGCTTGGTCTTCACCACGATGTCGTCCACGTAAACGTGGATGTTGCGGCCGAGTTGCGATAGCAAGCATTTCTGCATGCAGCGCTGGAAGGTGGCGCCAGCGTGCTTCAGGCCGAATGACATGGTGATGTAGCAATACGCCCTAAAGGGTGTGATGAAGGATGTCTTCAGGGCATCGGCCGGGTCCAGCTTTATCTGGTGATAGCCGGAGTAAGCATCTAGGAAGGACAGGAGCTCACACCCGACAATAGAGTCGATGACTTGGTCGATCCGTGGGAGGGCGAACAGATCCTTGGGACAGGCCTTGTTCAGGCTGGTGTAGTCGATACACATGCGCCAGGTCTTGTTCTTCTTCAGGACGAGGACTGGGTTGGCCAGCCACTCGGGGTGGAACACTTCCATGATGAAGCCGGCCGCCAAAAGCTTGGCGACCTCTTCACCAATGGTCCATCTCTTCTCTTCGGAGAAACATCGTAGGGGTTGGCGGACAGGCTTGGCGTCCTTGCGGACGTGGAATTTGTGCTCGGCGTACTTCCTCGGGATACCCAGCATGTCCTTTGGAGTCCATGCAAAAATATCCCGATTCTCACGGAGGAAGTTGACGAGCTCGCCTTCCTATTTGCTGTCGAGGCGGGTGCCTATGACAACGTACTTGCTGCAACTGGGGTCTTCCGGGTTCAGCTTCACTTTCTTGGTCTCCTTGGAGGGCTTGAACGAGGCTTCATTAGCCGGCTCCTCGGCCGGAACCGGCGCGGCCGACATCTCGTTGGCCAGGGCGACGATCCGGTCGAGTTGGCGCCGCTCCTCGGCTATGACCAGCGACTCGGCCAGCTTGGCGCTGTCTCGGGCGCAATCTAGGGACCTGCGGTAGTCGCCGGTGATGGTGATGAGGCCCTTCGGACCCGCATCTTCACCTTCAGGTAAGCATAGTGGGGGACCGCAATGAACTTGGCGAGCGCGAGCCGGCCCAGCAGTGCATGATACACGCTGGACAGGTCCACCACCTCGAACCAGATCGGCTCGCGTCGGAAGTGGTTGCTGTCGCCGAACAAGACGTCGAGCCGGACGCAGCCGATCGGAGAGCAGGAGAGGACGGGAACGATGCCGTGGAAGATCGTCCGGGTCGGCTCCAGGTCTTTGGCCTCGAGGCCGAGCGTGGTCATGGTGTCGTGGTAGAGGATGTTGATGCTGCTGCCGCCGTCAATGAGGACTCGGGAGAACTTGCACGTGCACCGAGGCACGACGAAGGTGGGGTCGAGGACGAGAGCGTAGCTACCCGGGTTTGGCATGACTGCGGGGTGGTCTTCCCGGGTCCAGGTGACCAGGCGGTCCGACCAGTGCATGTACTCTGTCTTGGCCGGGATGACGGTGTTCACTTCCTGCCGGAGCAGGCGTTCGCTACGCCTGTCGTCTCCGAGGCTGGTGAAGACAACGTAGGTCGCGTTCTGGGCCGGGTAAACATCGTCGCGCATCGCGCCGCCCGCCGGGGGCGGAGGAGGAGGCAGAGGCGGCTGCCCTGCTCCCGGAGCCGGGGCCGGAGGGGGCGGGATGTCGCCCCTCATGATGTGCTTGGTGATGGCGCACTGCCGAAGCGTGTGCGTGGATGGCCTCGCGCCGCTATGGTGCTTGCAGGGAGCGTCGAGCATCTCCTCGAAACTCATGGCGGGCTGCCACGTCGTTTTGCCGGTCTGCCGGCGCTTGGCGGCCGGGTCAGTCGCGGGTGCCTGCTCAGCGGCCGCGATGAGCCGGTTGTCGTAGCGCTGGGCCGACTGGTCGGCTTTGCGCTTGTTGTTCTGTTGGTTGTGCTGCTGCCAGCTTCCTTCGCCAGCCGGCTTCGGAGGGGGAACCGGCTTTGCCTTGCCGGCTTCATCCAGCGCCACCTGGATCTTCATGGCGGAGTCGACGCTGGTGTACTTGTCAGCCGTCACCATGAGCGCGGCCATGGTGGCCGGCTCGGAGCGCAGGAGCTTGTGCTTGAGGATGGTGCCACCCGGCACCCGTTGATGAAGTACTGGATTGCTTGGACTTCGTGGACGCCCTCGTAGCTGTTCCGGAGCTCAGTCCAGCGTGCGAGGTACTCGCGGCTGGTTTCTACCAGCCCCTGCATGCACATGGCGAGCTGGCTGGGACGGCTGGGTCGCCGGTAGGTCCCGATGAAGTTGCGCTTGAAAACTTGCTCGAAATCGACCCACAGGTAGGTTGTTCAACCATGTGTAGGACGACCCCTGGAGCATGAGCGGCGCGTAATGCACGGCGAGACGATGGTTGCCGCCGGCGATGCCGATGGCGGTGGTGTAGTCGGTGAGCCAATCCTCTGGCTTCACGGTGTCGTTGTACTTGGGAGTGTCGCGGGGGAGCGTGAACCCTTTAGTAAAGGGCTCGTCCCGGATGCGTGGTCCGAAACACGCTGGCCCGACGGGGCCGCTCTCCTCCAGCTCCTAGGAGAGGGCGAGTCAGTTGAGGTGGTGGCGGGGGTCGGTGTTGTCAATGGCGCGTGCGCCCAGCCGGGCGGCGACCACGCCGCGCGGGGCCGGGTCGACAGAAGCCGGACGTCGGCCGGGTTGGTCGGGTCTGCGCTGGTCTTCCAGGGCCGGCTTGTCACCTAAGCCGCCGGCGATCGCCGGAGCAGGGATGCGCCGGGTCCGGGTGCGTCCGGAGTGCGCCTCGCCGGGTGGCGAAGACGCCGTGTGCTAATGATCGCTGGGTCCGTCAGCGCGGGCGGAGCCGGATCCCGCCGGCTTGGCGAGTTGGTTGAGGCGGTCTTGCTGCGCGTTGGCTGCGTCGAGGAGGTCGTGCACCCGCTTGAGGCGGTCCTTCAACTCATCACCTGCGAGCTGATCCAGGCCGATTGCGGCTGCCTAGGCAGCGCGCATGTTCTTCACGGGAGTCTTGTAGACGGGCGGGAAGGCGCCGAAGGCGCGGCCGATCGCGCCGCCTCGGGCTCGCACATCGGCGACCCGGCTTGGTTTGGCCACGGTACGCATGAAGCCCTAGGCGGCGTTGCGCTCCAGCTGAGCGGAGTCTAGGCGACGCTGCGTAGCGGCGAGCGTCTCGGTCAGGTCCAGCAGGCGCTGGCGGTCCTCCTCGAGCCGGGTCCGAACCTCGGCGATGTTGGAGGCGTCGATGTCGGTGCCGATGGGGACATGAAGACTCTGCATCGTGGCGCGCAACGGGTTGGGCGAGCCGGCCCGATCCGCTGCGGCCTTGGCTTCAGCGGCCTTCCTCGCCGCGCTCGACGAGGAAGAGGCATCGGTGTCGGTGACGAAAACCTCCACGCAGAGGTCCATCGCCCCGGCGGGAGTGCTACCACCGAGGGAGAGAGGGGAGTCAGAAAATTCAAGTACCTCACTGGGGTACTCGTCGGCCGCGGGTGCATCGGAGATGCGTAGCGCGGCGAAGGAGGCGGCGAGCGCGTCGATGACGTCATCCGCCAGCGTGAAGGGCTCGTCGGAGTCGGAGGGGAGCCCCGTCTGGAGCATGCTTCCGGCCAGGGCCTCGAGTTGCCCCACGGTGGGCGCCAACTGTCGTGGTGGGCGCACGGCAGATGCCAAGGGATGGCTAAAGAGAGGAGGAGGCTCGAGGGCACTGGTGGGCTCCAGAGGCGAGGTCGGCATGAGCGAGCGTGGGATGCAAGACATACCCAGGTTCGGGGCTCTCCGGAGAGATAACACCCCTAGTCCTGCCAAGTGTGGTTGATATGCGACAGTACAGAGTTGCTCCTAGAGCTGTATGGAAGAAGGAGGGCAGACCAGGGCTTAGGCTGCTCCGTCTCCTTGGGTGTGTGTGTCGCTTGCAGTGGTTCTTTCTATCGTCTGCTTGCCCGTATACATGAGGGCTCCTGGGGGGTTTTATAGACCAACCCCCCAGGGGTACAATGGTAATGTTACAAAGCCATGGGGCCGGATTGTCATCGTCCGGGAAGCCGGTGCTGGGAACCGCCGGGTGTCAGGGCTCACCGGGTTCTCCGGGCGTGGGCCCCGCGTGCCTAGAGGCACTGTTCGCCGTCTTGTCGATCGTCAGGGAGTGGCCGGGTTGAGTCGGGTACAGTGGCGCTCCGTCAGGTCGCCGCTTGCTGGCGTCAGCACTGACGATGGGCGCACTGTTGCCACGCCGGCCCTGGTCAGCGGGTAGGTGGGGCACTGTTGCCATGCCATGGCTAACCAGAGGCATGGGCGGGGCACTGTTGCATCGGTCATCGGTGGATGGAGACTCGTCCCATCGTACGGCTGGGATGGGACCGGAGCTGTTGGGGATATAACTATTGAGTATAAACCGCCCAGGAGGGGCCGGGTTATGCTCATAGTGAGTTACCCATATTTGAAGCCCATGAAGACATGGAAGATGGCGCTTTACGAAGGAGGCTTAATAGTAAGGCCAAAAGCCCAAAGGCGGGTTAGGGCCCTGATACGTCTCCGTCGTATCTACTTTTCCAAACACTTTTGCCCTTGTTTTGGACTCTAACTTGCATGATTTGAATGGAACTAACCCGGACTGACCTGTTTTCAGCAGACTTTCCATGGTGTTATTTATGTGCAGAAACAAAAGTTCTCGGAATGACCTGAAACTCCACGGAACATCTTTTTGGAAAATATTAAAAATGCTGGAAGAAAAATCCACGTCAGGGGGCCCACACCCTGTCCACGAGGGTGGGGGGCGCGCCTGCCCCCCCAGGGCGCGCCCCCCTACCTCGTGGGCCCCCTAACGCTCCACCGACCTCAACTCCAACTCCATATATTCACTTTCGGGGAGAGAAAAATCAGAGAGAAGGATTCATCGCGTTTTACGATACGGAGCCGCCGCCAAGCCCTAAAACCTCTCGGGAGGGCTGATCTGGAGTCCGTTCGGGGCTCCGGAGAGGGGAATCCGTCGTCGTCATCATCAACCATCCTCCATCACCAATTTCATGATGCTCACCGCCGTGCGTGAGTAATTCCATCGTAGGCTTGCTGGACGGTGATGGGTTGGATGAGATCTATCATGTAATCGAGTTAGTTTTGTTAGGGTTTGATCCCTAGTATCCACTATGTTCTGAGATTGATGTTGCTATGACTTTGCTATGCTTAATGCTTGTCACTAGGGCCCGAGTGCCATGATTTCAGATCTGAACCTATTATGTTTTCATGAATATATGTGAGTTCTTGATCCTATCTTGCAAGTCTATAGTCACCTACTATGTGTTATGATCCGGCAACCCCGAAGTGACAATAATCGGGACCACTCCCAGTGATGACCGTAGTTTGAGGAGTTCATGTATTCACTATGTGTTGATGCTTTGGTCCGGTACTCTATTAAAAGGAGGCCTTAATATCCCTTAGTTTCCATTAGGACCCCGCTGCCACGGGAGGGCGGGACAAAAGATGTCATGAAAGTTCTTTTCCATAAGCACGTATGACTATATTCGGAATACATGCCTACATTACATTGATGAATTGGAGCTAGTTCTGTGTCACCCTATGTTATGACTGTTACATGATGAACCGCATCCGGCATAATTCTCCATCACCGATCCAATGCCTACGAGCTTTTCACATATTGTTATTTGCTTATTTACTTTCCCGTTGCTACTGTTACAATCACTACAAAACACCAAAAATATTACTTTTGCTACCGTTACTTTTGTTACCGTTACCACTACTATCATATTACTTTGCTACTAAATACTTTGCTGCAGATACTAAGCTATCCAGCTGTGGTTGAATTGACAACTCAACTGCTAATACTTGAGAATATTCTTTGGCTCCCCTTGTGTCGAGTCAATAAATTTGGGTTGAATACTCTACCCTCGAAAACGGTTGCGATCCCCTATACTTGTGGGTTATCAAGACTATTTTCTGGCGCCGTTGCTGGGGAGCATAGCTCTATTCTTTGAGTCACTTGGGATTTATATCTGCTGGTCACTATGAAGAACTTGAAATACGAGAAAACAAAAATTTATCCCTCAACTACGAGGGGAGGTAAGGAACTGCCATCTAGCTCTACACTTGATTCACCTTCTGTTTTGAGTAAGCTTGCAACACCTAAACCTGCTTCTGCTTTCGTTCTGATATGTCGCATGTTATTGATGATGCCACTTCTGCTATGCATGATACTTATTATGAAACTACTTCTATGCTTGATACTACTGTGACACTTGGTGAATTTCTTGATGAACACCTTGCTAGGGCTAGAGAGAATGAAATTATTGAAACTACATTGATGAAAGTGATGATGAAGACTCTCCCCCTAATAAATATGAATCGCCTGTTATTCCTGAGGGTTATGTTCTGGAAAAAGAAGCTGCTTTAGCTATTTTAGCTTGCAAAGATAGATACGAGCTCAAGAGGTTATTAGCTAAATGGAAGCAGCAATCTCTTAATGCTAGAATGAAACCTGACCCTACTTTTGCTACTTCACCTATCTATGTTACTGATGAGGATTATGAATTTTCTGTTGATCCTGATATAATTACTTTGGTTGAATCTGATCCTTTTCATGGCTATGAATCTGAAACTGTTGTGGCACATCTTACTAAATTAAATGATATAGCCACCCTTTTCACTAATGATGAGAAATCTCGCTATCTATATATCCTTAAAATATTTCCATTCTCATTAAAGGGTGATGCTAAGATATGGTTTAATTCTCTTGATCCTGGTTGTGTGCGTAGTCCCCAGGATATGATTTATTACTTCTCTGCTAAATATTTCCCTGCTCATAAGAAACAAGCTACTTTAAGGGATATATATAATTTTGTGCAAATTGAAGAAGAGAGTCTCCCACAAGCTTGGGGGAGGCTTCTCCAATTACTTAATGCTTTGCCTGATCATCCTCTTAAGAAAAATGAAATACTTGATATCTTTTATAATGGACTAACCGATGCTTCCAGAGATTACCTGGATAGTTGTGTTGGTTCTGTTTTCAGGGAAAGAACACCGGATGAAGCTGAGATTCTATTGAATAATATGTTGACAAATGAAAATAATTGGACACTTCCTGAGCCAATTCCTGAGCCTATTCCTAAACCAACTCCGAAGAAGAGAGGTGTTCTATTTCTCAGTCCTGAAGATATGCAAGAGGCAAAGAAATCCATGAAAGAAAAGGGTATAAAAGCTGAAGATGTTAAGAATTTACCTCCTATTGAAGAAATACATGGTCATAATTTACCGCCTGTTGAAGAAACATATGATCTTAATCCATCACCTATTAAAGAAACTCATGGTCTTGATAACCCGACACATGTAGTAAAGGTAAATTCTCTCTATAGATATGATAAAGCTGAAATCCCTACTACTAAAATTGCTAGCCAATGCTTGGATGAGTTTGATAACTTTATGGTTAAGCAAGAAGATTTCAATGCTTATTTTGGTAGACAATTAAAACAAAATGCTTATATGATTGAACACTTGAGTAATTACATGGCCAATGTTAAAGGTGAACTTAAACTCATTAGTAAACATGCTTCCATGGTTACCACTCAAGTAGAACAAGTACTTAAAGCTCAAAATGATTTGCTCAATGAATTGAATAGTAAGAATAATGATTATGCAGTTAGAGTGGCTACTAGAACTGGTAAGATGACTCAGGAACCTTTGTATCCTGAAGGCCACCCTAAGATAATTGAGCAAGATTCTCAGAGAAATAATATAGATGCACCTAGTCCTTCTAAAAAGAAGAAAAAGAAAAATGATAGGACTTTGCATGCTTCTAGTGAACCTGTTGCTGAAACACCTGAAAATCCAAATGATATTTCTATTTCTGATGCTGAAACACAATCTGGTAATGAACATGAACCTAATGAAAATGTTCATGATGATGCTCAACCTAGTAATGATAATGATGTGGAAATTGAACCAGCTGTTGATCTTGATAACCCACAGTCAAAGAATCAACGTTATGATAAGAGAGACTTTGTTGCTAGAAAACACGGTAAAGAAAGAGAACCATGGGTTCAGAAACCCATGCCTTTTCCTCCCAAACCATCCAAGAAAAAGGATGATGAGGATTTTGAGCGCTTTGCTGAAATGATTAGACCTATCTTTTTGCGTATGCGCTTGACTGATATGCTCAAAATGAATCCTTACGCTAAGTATATGAAAGAAATTGTTACTAATAAAAGGAAGATACTGGAAGCTGAAATTTCCACCATGCTTGCTAATTATACTTTTAAGGGTGGAATACCTAAGAAATTAGGAGATCCAGGAGTACCAACTATACCATGTTCTATTAAAAGAAACTATGTTAAAACTGCTTTATGTGATCTTGGAGTCGGTGTTAGTGTTATGCCTCTCTCTTTATATCGTAGACTTGACTTGAATAAGTTGACACCTACTGAAATATCTTTGCAAATGGCTGATAAATCAACTGCTATACCTGTCGGTATTTGTGAGGATGTGCCTGTTGTGGTTGCAAACGTTACTATTTTAACGGACTTTGTTATTCTTGATATTCCCGAGGACGATAGTATGTCTATTATTCTTGGAAGACCCTTTTTGAATACTGCAGGGGCTGTTATTGATTGCAACAAAGGCAATGTTACTTTTCATGTTAATGGTAATGAGCATACGGTACACTTCCCGGGGAAACAACCTCAAGTTCATAGTATCAACTCTATTGGAAAAATTTCATCGATTATTTTTGGAGGTTTTGAATTTCCTCTTCCTATTGTCAAGAAGAATTTGATATTCTTATTATTGGGGATGTGCATATCCCCGTTGAGGTAACATAGTGTTATTCAAAATTTCTCTGGTTCCATGTTATTCGGAATGAGTTTGTTAACAAGACTTGATCAACCTTGTTAGTGGATTCCTTCTGATGAGCATGAGATGGATGAAACTAGAAGGCACAACCTTCTGTACCCTCTTTCTACTTTCTGTTATTTAGTTGAAATAAAGCAAAAATAGTATTTTTCTGTCTGTTTTCTGATTTATCCGTGCAATATAAAAATACCCCGAAAATAAAAGTTCTCCAAATGCCCTGAAAATGGAATATGATTTTTTCTGGAATATTTGAGAACATCTGGAACTGAGAACACAGCAGGGGGAGCAAACACCTGGCCACGAGGGTCCAGGGCGCGCCCCCCTCCCTCGTGGGCCCATGGTGGCCCCCCTCCACTTATTCCTGCACCCACACACTTCTTCTTCCTCCCAAAAAAATCACCATCCAGCTCAAGCACGAGTTCTAGCTCATTTTGCTGCGATTTTTGATCTCCTTGCTCAAAGCACCTCTCACAAAACTGCTTGGGGAGACTGTTCCTTGGTATGTGACTCCTCCATTGGTCCAATTAGTTTTTGTTCTAGTGCTCTATTCATTGCAAATTTGTGCTGCCTAGGTGACCATGTTCTTGAGCTTGCATGTCAAATTTATATGGTTCCAAGTAGTTCTAATGCATGATATAGTCTCTAGGCACTTGTAGGAGAAGTTGCTATCAATTTTATTGAGCTTGGTTCACTTTAGTTTGAAGTTACTAAAAATTTCAGAAATTTTTCAGAGGAAGAAATATGCTTAGGAAAATGTACCAAGGTGGTTCTTCAAGGAAGCAAGGACCCAGGCTCGCAATGCGTGATGCTGACGATGAGCCACCAAGGGACGCTCCAGTGCGGCCCTGTGAATGGCCTTCAGAAAATTTTATGGATCGACCGGGAATCAAGGAAGAATTTCACGCATATTTGCGTAACGCTGATCTTGTGAGCTTTCAGGCAGAAAAATGCCACCAGTACCACTATCTCACTAGTTCCTTTGTGAGGAGGTTTGAATTTTCATCTTCACGTAATTCTCCAACTGTCCTGTTTGATCTTTATGAAAAATCTTATACGATGGACTTAGAGGATTTTACCACTACTTGCAAACTTCCGCAATGGGGTAGTGCTAGTGAACCCCGCAAATCTGAATTTAGAAATTTTCTTGCTAGTATAACTGTGGGGGAATCTAGAGATATATCACAAGCTACCATAGGGAGCATTCATTTTCCTGCCATACATTATTTTGCTCTCTTCATAGGTAGGTGCATAAATGGTAAAGATGAAGCATGTCATATGTGTGTTCCTGACCTCAGTATTCTTAGGAGTGTTGTGTTAGGAGACAAATCTTATAATTTGGGAGCCATTGTTGCACGTAGGTTGCATAATAATAGATTTAATGGAGATTTCTTTGGTGGAATTTATGCAACCCGCCTAGCTGATTTTCTTGGTGTAACCATACGTAATGATGATATTGAATTGCCTCCTACTTACCTAGACTTTAATGCTATGGTTCACCACCAGTTTGTTGAGAGGAATGAATCACCTCTCCAGTATCGCTTAATCTTTGACAGACGTCGTGCTGTCCGTATTACTCTCCCTGCTCCTGCCTTCTTTGATTATCAGGCAAAAGGAAGACGTTTCATTACCAGAGAGGAGGCAGATGAGTACGAGAGGAGGGCTGAGGCAGCTCGCCGCCACGCTGCAGCTCAGGAGGCAATAACTGCTGCATCTCAGTACGACCCCGGCTACAACTATGGATATCCGCCAGGCCATCCGTGGCAATAAACCAACTTAGGCCAAAAGCCTAAGCTTGGGGGAGTACGTATTTCCCACCGACATTACATTTATGTTCACACACACTCATTGCTAGATGTCAGTGCTCATACTCTTTCATTGTATTATCCATGCTAGTTTATTTTCCTTTTTTCTTGCTTTCTTCTTGTGTGTTTGTTAAACCTTAAGAAAAACCAAAAAATTAGTGTAGCTTCTAGCTAGTTTACCTTTCTTGCTGTAGTAATAATTAAAAAGAAAAGCTAAAATATGTCCCATTCTTCTCTTGCTTGTTGGGAGCTTTCCCGTGTAAATAGTTTTATTTCTTTTCTTTTGGGGTTGATAGGAGAAGACCATAATTAAATTGTTGAAGAGGATCTTATATGCTTTGTTGTTGATTTAACCAAGAGCCCATATTGCCTTGTCTTCTCCTGTTTACTGAATGCTCGCAGATTCCAGCTTAGTCCAATGCACGTGCACTCTTATTATTATTCACTTCATTCGGTCGTGCAAGTGAAAGGCAATTATGACGATATATGATGGACCGACTGAGATGAGAAAAGCTGGTATGAACTCGACCTCTCTTGTTTTTGTAAATATGATTAGTTCATCGTTCCTGATTCAGCCTATTATGAATAAACATGTTTGCAATGACAATTAGAGGTCTTAGTTGCTTGTGCCATGCTTAATTAGCTATGAGTTATAATGGTTTACCTTGCGTGCCAACATGCTATTAAAATGGTTGTGATGTGGTATAGTGGGGTGGTATCCTCCTTTGAATGATTTAAGTGACTCGACTTGGCACATGTTCACACATATAGTTGAAACAAATCAACATAGCCTTCACGATATTTATGTTCATGGTGGATTATATCCTACTCATGCTCGTACTCAATGTCTATTAATTTTAATGCATGTTCATGACTGTTGTCGCTCTCTAGTTGGTCGCTTCCCAGTCTTTTGCTAGCCTTCACTTGTACTAAGAGGGAATACTGCTTGTGCATCCAATCCCTTAAACCCCAAAGTTATTCCATATGAGTCCACTATACCTTCGTATATGCGGTATCTACCTGCCGTTCCAAGTAAATTTGTATGTCCCAAACTCCATACCTTCAAATGAAATTCTGTTTTGTATGCTCGAGTAGCTCATGTATCAACTAGGGATGTCCGTATCTTCCATGCTAGGCAGGTTATTCTCAAGAGGAGTGGACTCCGCTCCTCACTCACGAGAAAATGGCTGGTCACCGGGATGCCCAGTCCCATGCTTTATGCAAACTAAATCAAAATAATTGTGAACAAAACTCCCCCTGGGACTGTTGCTAGTTGGAGGCACTCGTTGTTTCGAGCAAGCCATGGATTGATGCTTGTTGGTGGAGGGGGAGTATAAACTTTACCATTCTGTTTGGGAACCGCCTATAATGTGTGTAGCATGGAAGATATCGCCATCTCTTGGTTGTTATGTTGACAATGAAAGTATGCCGCTCAAAATATTATTTATCTCTATTTTAAAACCGAGCACTGGCACCTCTACAAATCCCTGCTTCCCTCTGTGAAGGGCCTATCTATTTACTTTTATGTTGAGTCATCACCCTCTTATTAAAGAGCACTAGCTGGAGAGCGCAGCTGTCATTTGCATCCATTACTATTAATTTATATTGGGTATGACTATGATTGGATCTCTTTTACCATGAATTACAATGTTTAGTGAGTCCTTGATCTTTAAAGGTGCTCTGCATTTATGTTTTGCGGTCTCAGAAAGGGCTAGCGAGATACCATCCTATTATATCATATTATGATTGTTTTGAGAAAGTGTTGTCATCCGAGATTTATTATTATCGCTCGCTAGTTGATTATGCCATTGACATGAGTAAACATGAGACCTAAGTGTTATTGTGAATATGGTTAGTCATAATCTTTGCTGAAAACTTGAATGCTGGCTTTACATATTTACAACAACAAGAGCAAACAGAGTTTGTAAAAGTTTTTCTTTATCACTTTCAGTTTATCAATTGAATTGCTTGAGGACAAGCAAAGGTTTAAGCTTGGGGGAGTTGATACGTCTCCGTCGTATCTACTTTTCCAAACACTTTTGCCCTTGTTTTGGACTCTAATTTGCATGATTTGAATGGAACTAACCCGGACTGACGTTGTTTTCAGCAGACTTTCCATGGTGTTATTTATGTGCAGAAACAAAAGTTCTCGGAATGACCTGAAACTCCACGGAACATCTTTTTGGAAAATATTAAAAATACTGGAAGAAAAATCCACGTCAGGGGGCCCACACCCTGTCCACGAGGGTGGGGGCGCGCCTGCCCCCCAGGGCGCGCCCCCTGCCTCGTGGGCCCCCTGACGCTCCACCGACCTCAACTCCAACTCCATATATTCACTTTCGGGGAGAAAAAATTCAGAGAGAAGGATTCATCGCGTTTTACGATACGGAGCCACCGCCAAGCCCTAAAACCTCTCGGGAGGGCTGATCTGGAGTCCTTTCGGGGCTCCGGAGAGGGGAATCCGTCGCCGTCGTCATCATCAACCATCCTCCATCACCAATTTCATGATGCTCACCACCGTGCGTGAGTAATTCCATTGTAGGCTTGCTAGACGGTGATGGGTTGGATGAGATCTATCATGTAATCGAGTTAGTTTTGTTAGGGTTTGATCCCTAGTATCCACTATGTTCTGAGATTGATGTTGCTATGACTTTGCTATGCTTAGCTTGTCACTAGGGCCCGAGTGCCATGATTTCAGATCTGAACCTATTATGTTTTCATGAATATATGTGAGTTCTTGATCCTATCTTGCAAGTCTATAGTCACCTACTATGTGTTATGATCCGGCAACCCCGAAGTGACAATAATCGGGACCACTCCCAGTGATGACCGTAGTTTGAGGAGTTCATGTATTCACTATGTGTTGATGCTTTGGTCCGGTACTCTATTAAAAGGAGGCCTTAATATCCCTTAGTTTCCATTAGGACCCCGCTGCCACGGGAGGGCGGGACAAAAGATGTCATGAAAGTTCTTTTCCATAAGCACGTATGACTATATTCGGAATACATGCCTACATTACATTGATGAATTGGAGCTAGTTCTGTGTCACCCTATGTTATGACTGTTACATGATGAACCGCATCCGGCATAATTCTCCATCACCGATCCAATGCCTACGAGCTTTTCACATATTGTTATTTGCTTATTTACTTTCCCGTTGCTACTGTTACAATCACTACAAAACACCAAAAATATTACTTTTGCTACCGTTACTTTTGTTACCGTTACCACTACTATCATATTACTTTGCTACTAAATACTTTGCTGCAGATACTAAGTTATCCAGGTGTGGTTGAATTGACAACTCAACTGCTAATACTTGAGAATATTCTTTGGCTCCCCTTGTGTCGAATCAATAAATTTGGGTTGAATACTCTACTCTCGAAACTGTTGCGATCCCCTATACTTGTGGGTTATCAGGCCCAAAGATGTAAACCGCCACAAGATGTATGACTTGTATTGTAAGATAGGAAAGAGTAGAAACCGAGCTGGACACGTTTATGAGCCGGCCGGGATTCTTTGAACCGCCGGGTTAACCTCTGTATATAAAGGGACAACCCGGCGGCGGTTTAGGGACAAGAAACAGCAACTCGAGAGCCAGGCAAAGCGTATTCGCTCCCTGGTCATCGAAACCCTAGCAATACCACCTCAAAATGGATTAGGCCTTTACCTTCACCGTAAGGGGCCGAACCAGTATAAACTCCCCGTGCCCTTTGTCTTGTTTAACCCCTTTAAGCTAACCTCGTCGCAATGGCTCCACAACTAAGTCCTTCCATGAGGACATCTGCCGTGACAAAACCACAACTAAGTCCCGGCTTATGGTTCCCCTACAGAGGACGCCGGGTTGTTGGGTGGAGGAGTTACCTTCCGTGTTATGGAGCATTAATACCACCCCCAACAGATCTACAGGTTACACGCCCTTTTTCATGGTTTACGGAGCAGAGGCGGTTCTTCCTAGTGACATCTGTCATGACTCGCCCCGTGTGGCGACTTATGTTAAAGCCGACAATGAAAAAGCACGTCAGGAAGCACTTGACCTGTTAGATGAAGGGCGTGACATCGCAGCGGCTCGTTCGGTGATTTACCAGCAAGATCTGCGCCGTTACCACAATCGTCGGGTTAAAACTAGAACTTTTCAAGAAGGCGATCTGGTGCTCCGGCTCATCCAGGATCAGACTGATATGCACAAGTTATCCCCACCTTGGGAAGGACCCCTTGTGGTCAGCAAGAATCTGAACAACGGGTCGTACTACCTTATCGATGTTCAAGGGCACAGAGACTCACGTAAATCGGATGAGGAGACCCACTGGCCGTGGAATATTGCTCATCTTAGGCCTTACTACACCTGAGACACAGGCTCTCCTTATGTACATATTTTAGACAATGTATATATTATGATTAATATAATAAATCGGCATCCCTGCTAAAGCAGGGCCTCTGTCGTTTTTTCTTAAATGAGTTTTTGGTTACATGGGGCTCCGGCTTAGGCATGAAGTTATGATTACCCTTTGCACCGGTTTATAAGCCAATTGAAAAAAAACTTGGGGGCTTGCTACCCAGGTTAAAGGGACCAAAGAGAGTCTGTTGTAAAAGCACAGCTCAAACATAGGTGCCCCTTGGGCACAGCCCACAATATCACTTGGGGGCTTGGTCGTATTCGAACCATAGCTTATACCCTCTTGATTGGCGTAAGGCCACCAGGATAATCACTTGGGGGCTTGGTCGTATTCGAACCATAGCTTATACCCTCTTGATTGGCGTAAGGCCACCAGGATAATCACTTGGGGGCTTGGTCGTATTCGAACCATAGCTTATACCCTCTCGATTGGCGTAAGGCCACCAGGATGATCACTTGGGGGCTTTGGTCGTATTCGAACCAAAGCTTATACCCTCTTGATCGGCGTAAGGCCACCAGGATGATCACTTGGGGGCTTTGGTCGTATCCGAACCATAGCTTAAACCCTCTTGATCGGCGCAATGCCACAATTATGACTATTTAAATCTTTTTGATTTTTTAGATTTATTTGATAAGGCTTATAATGCTTTATGATTATAATTCACCTGTGTTTATTAACCCGGCCTGGCTTTTGACTATAAGTCACCAGTAAGAGGTAAACTAATATCCGGTGTCTACTGACCCGGCCTGGTTTTATTCATAAACCAGCAAACATATGATAATTAGCAGTATTCAAGTTTTGGGTTATCACCCTTACTCTACTGGTTTGGTAAACGAACAGTGTGATCAAATATCACAGGTATGATCTATTTTAGGTTATATATGGTTATTCTTAAGTCCAGCCCTGGTTATAAACTATCTTAGTTTCCATGGTTTTATATTGGGCATTATAACCCGTCTAGCGGTAAACCGCCAAGACACTTTCAAACTGTCATATGCAGGAACATATTCAAAAATTGGTAATCTCATGAAGCATATGCGGCATATCTTAATATGACGGATTAACGGTGTTATGTAAAGTAAATATGCACGATGGCATAACAGATCAAGAGTTTCCACTAGCCTATTACAAGGCGTTTTGATGCCCCAAAAGAATAATTGTTTCTCCACAAGTCTAGCAGGATGCAGAAGCTAAACCGGCCACCGGATTATGAATCCTGGCCGGGCTGACTTGAAGGTTGCGGATCATCTTGCGAGGGTTCATCCTCCTCTTCTCTACCTAGTTGCTGGAAGTCAATGGTTGACCAATCGATCCCAGTTAAGGCTTTGAATACAGCTTCATCACTTATAAGTGTGGAGGGGTCAACATCAGGGGCATAGGTATGCTTACGGATTGGCGGAATAAGAGTTGGAGCATAATAAGTTGGAGCATTAACCCGCTTGTTGTTGGCATCATAAATCGACTAATAATGTGAAAGATCAGTCTCTTCAGCTAATTTGCTAGCCAATGGACGCATTTCCCTCATTATGGCTCTGAGGTCGTCATTATCAAATTCTGACCCGTCCTCCTTTATGCTCGGGTAGCCGTTTTCAACATCGGCCGGATCAAGATCAGATATCCATGCTTTGGCCCGAGTTAATGCAGTCAGAGCGCCGGCCCTAGCAGTTGATTTCTTCAGTTCTTCAAACCGGGCAGGCATCATAGCCAGCCTTTCCAACGTCTCGTTGATCAAGGTTGGGGGCGGTTTATTATGTGAGGCTGTGAAGATGACCCGTTGTACGCCGGTATATAACTGCTCTATAAGTGTATAGGCAGCTTTCAGTTTCCGACGCATATCCGAGCCAAGATGAGCAATGCGACTTCCTGCAGTATCAAAAACATCGGTAAACCGGCAGTTTCATAAAGGCTACATGTTTTAAGCTGAGGAAGAGGCTCTTTACCAAAAACAGCAGAGGTCATGGCATTTATTTGCCATTTTAAGCCAGTCAGCTCCTCTGCTACCGGATTCAGGGCCGCTTCAGCGTCCTCGGCCCTCTTTAGTAGAGTTGTTTTCTCTGTGTCCCAGCCTGCCCGCTCGTTTTTGAAGTCCTCCTCCAATTTCTCCATGGCGGCTAAAGCGCTGGTCAGCTCCTCTTTGGCCTTGGAAGTTTCTGCTTGTTGAGACTTGACATTTTCTTGAAGGTCGGCGATTTGGGATTCCTTTTTGCTAAGATCAGCCTGCAAGAGATTCAGTTTATAAGTCGGTAGTACATATTTGAAGTCCCAAGCACATAATAAGTTATCTACTTGGCACTTGGGGGCTAATGCCTATCGCTTTTCTTCAAAAATTATTACAAGTCCCAAGCTCAATACAAGTATTACTCTTGGCACTTGGGGGCTAATGTATATTTGCTCAAGTTCAAACTATAGATTTCTTTTTTCTTCGGTTTACAAAGGTGTTCAGCAAGAATGTGGAGATTTACAGCAGAAAAGTCCCGGTTCATCTTGAGAAGATAAGCCGGCCCTTGGGGGCTACACAGGCAAAGTTGAAGTATTGCTATTTTACAAAGTCCCGGTTCATATTGGTATTATAAACCGGCCCTTGGGGGCTACTGGAGTTGATAGTCTAAACCGGACATAAGGGAAGAATACTTATGCAGAGTTAACAATATGTACCTCATATCTCTCCTTCATCATGTTCACTAAAACGGCTTCATAGTCACGGCTTGTGTACAAACGGTTTAAAAACCCAGAATGAATATCTTGGGCGTTGAGGTGGGCATAATTTTCCAAGTCTGTTTTCCACTTGCCCTTGTCAACAGCAGAGATTTCTTCTTTGGCACTGTGTTTTGACAGAGCAATAGGGTTGCCAGGGGGTGTGTAGCCAAAGCCAGTAACTACAACATCATCCGTTTTGTCATCAGCAGCTTTGACCGGGCTTGGCGGTTTATCAGCAACTTTGACTGGGCTTGGCGGATTACCAGCATGACCTGTCGGATCAATTTACATCTGTCCAACAAATATTTCATGATCTTGCGGTGGCGGATCATCAAGAATAGCGTCAGCATTTGGTGCAAATTATTCTGGGGTCTTCTCCGGATAAGTTGTCGTGTTGTCATCAGCCGATTTATTCAACTTGGCCTTTTTACTGGCTCTGGCTTGAGCCCTGGAAATAATAAGTATAAATCAGGTCAGCATAAAGATCAAGTATAAGATATGAAGGATCAGTTAAATATACTCACCCAGGAACCGTCTTGAGGGTTGGAATTTGTGTCTCTGTTGACTCGCCAGAGGAAGAATGGGAAGTTCCCTGATAATTTGAATCAGACGGATTAAGAGGTTGTCGGAAATAACCTGCCTTGGGATAACGTGTGTCAGAAGTATAAGAGACCTCTGGGCGGCGTTTACGAATCGGCGTGTTCGGTAAACCGGAAGAAGTTACCACCTGGCCGCTATGCCGGGTTGTGCGGCGAGCTTCATGTTGCTGTTTCTTCAAAAGAAAGTTTGGATCCAAGTGAGCTAGAGGGTGAGAAAATCTTACTTTCCGGTTTGCTTGACAGGTTATTGGAGTTGGCAGAGGATCTGAGCCGGAGGAAAGAATAATTACCTCTGCGTCACCAGCATGACTAGCCTCTGCGTCACCCTGAGAATAATCATTGTCAATGAGATGTATGAAAAAGGAGCCAAGTGAATCAAGTTCTACCTCAGACTCATGATTATCATCGTCATCATCAATGTGTAACTCGGTGGAATCAGCGGTTCTCTTCTGGGCGGGTTTCTTGGTGGCTTTGGTCTTGACACGAGGGTCTTGGCCGGTTTATCTTGCGGTTTTTTCTTCCAGAACGGATCATCACCCTGTTTAAAAATTGAAAAAGATCATAAGGAGGGATTAAGAATATGGATTAAAACAGGGGATTGGGCAATTCTTACAGCGGGCGGTTTATTTGAAGTGTAGAAAGGACTAAGCCTTGTTCTGCTGCAACTATCCACCAGTTCATCCAGCATTTTCTTGACGGATTCAGTAATTTCAGCATCAGACAGCTGGATATCAGTATGGCGTTGAGGGTCTTTCAAGTCCCCTATGTATTCACACATTAAACCGGGGCGACAGCTTAGAGGCAAGATACTCCAAGAGGCCCAACAACGGACAAAGTCGATGCATGTTAAACCGCTCGCCACAAATGCTCGGAGCTTTGAAAGCTGTGGTGCATAATTGGCATGTTCCTTTGCGCTGAGTCGTTGGGGAAATGGATGTGTATCGGTAAGCCGGTGAGCACGATAACCCGGCAGAGGATTCTCGTCAGCTGGAGATGTATCTTGGCAATAGAACCAAGTCTGATTCCAGTCTTTGGGGTGACTATGATGTTTGGCGTGAGGGAAGCTGACATCTTTCCTTTTCTGAATTGAAACCCCGCCAAGTTCAGTATTGGGCCCATCCGTAAATTTAGTACGGTGGTTTAAATAGAAGAAGTCTCTGAACAGTTCAACAGTGGGTTCTTCTTGCAGATAAGCTTCACAAAACACTTGAAAGTTGCAAATATTGGACACGGAGTTAGGTCCAATATCTTGAGGGTGGAGTTGGAAGCTATGAAGCACATCACGGAAAAATCTTGATCCGGGAGGGCTAAACCCTCGACTCGGATGATCAACGAACACAATCACTTCTCCATCCTTAGGCTTAGGAGGATTTTCTGGACCGGGGACTCTCCAGTGGATGTTTTCCTTTTTTGCTAAAGCGTCAGTTGCTACGCACCCGTTTAGTTGTTCTTCCGTAACCCGGGAGGGAACCCAATTACAGGAATAAAAGGATTTGGCCATTGATTTGATAACCTGAAAGAAGATTTATGCCGGTTTAAGGATCATGGTTGATTCGTCAAAGGTTAAGAGGCAGAAAGTGTTGGAGCATGTATAAATGTTAAACCGGAGATTGACATTATCAAGTTACAAAGATGAGCGCTTGGCGGTTTAAGAGGGGACTAATGGTGCCTGGCGGGTTATTACTTTCTGAAATTAAACTGCCTACACAGATACTGAAGCTATAAATCTGAAGTTGGAAAAAGGCTAAGTGCTGAAAAACAGGTTTCACAGATTGGGATTATAATTTTGGATCTAATGCGCATCAGGAAATAAACATATATTCAGATTGAAAATGGGCGCTGGAGCAGTTCATCAGATCCAGATGGGACTTTCTATACAAAAGAGGATGCGCTAATGATACAAAAGGAGGACTATAGCTACTACCGCGCAGGAAAATATCAAGTATGAATCCGTTATTTATGCTACGGTGAAGAACAGGTGAAGAACAACGACGGACTTCCATGAGGCTCGCGCGAACCCTAATCAGATCTACGGAAGGGAAAGAGGAAGAACTCACCGAGGCTGTTGAATGACGGAGATGTGCGAGTAGAATCTGGTCCAAACAGGTTGATGCAGCGGCCTATGTTGAAGCAGAGGCGAAGTTCAACGGCGGCGACGGAGCTCGAAGTGCTAGGGCATCGAAAGGAAGACGACGAGACGAACAGGCACGGGGGGGAGAAAAGTGAAAGGACCCCCGGTCCTATTTATAAGGAGAATGGATAAGTGGCAAGCGCGGGAATCGAGGATGTCAAAAAACGGATATGTGACAGGGATGTCGCCTCGATTTTCGGAGGTTCATTAAAAAGGTGATGTATATATGATTTTTTAATAACAGGTGACGTCATGGCGGATTACCATGATCTTGGAAGATGACGTCACTGCGAGTTACAAGGATTTCATGAAGGTGTTAAAAAAGGAATTTTCCTAAGTGTTGAAGATTGACATGAACAAGTTCAAATCAACCTGGGGCCTAATGTTGGGGATATAACTATTGAGTATAAACCGCCCAGGAGGGGCCGGGTTATGCTCATAGTGAGTTACCCATATTTGAACCCCATGAAGACATGGAAGATGGCGCTTTACGAAGGAGGCTTAATAGTAAGGCCAAAAGCCCAAAGGCGGGTTAGGGCCCAATAATGTAAACCGCCATAAGATGTATGACTTGTATTGTAAGATAGGAAAGAGTAGAAACTGAGCCGGACACGTTTATGAGCCGGCCGGGATTCTGTGAACCGCCGGGTTAACCTGTGTATATAAAGGGACAACCCGGCGGCGATTTAGGGACAAGAAACAACAACTTGAGAGCCAGGCAAAGCGTATTCGCTCCCTGGTCATCGAAACCTTAGCAATACCACCTCAAACTGGATTAAGCCTTTACCTTCACCGTAAGGGGCCGAACCAGTATAAACTCCCCATGTCCTTTGTCTTGTTTAACCCCTTTAAGCTAACCTCATCGCAATGGCTCCACAAATAAGTCCTTCCATGAGGACATCTGCCGTGACACAACCACGACAGGAGCTGACCCAAGGCCGGGTTGAGGAACGCGCCAAAGGTGGGACTGGCTTGTGGAGAAGTCTTGGTGTGCTTGGTTCGGCCACCTTGAGCTGGTCGTTGGGGCCGGGTTGAGGAGTACGTCCGGGTTGGAGAGTTTGGCCGGGTCGAGGGGCTTGGCCGGGTTGAGCGACCCGGCCAAGCACGAGCCGGCTTGAGGGGCGTTGCTAGCCCCGTTGTTTTTGAAAAGGATCCGGGTTCCGTTGCCTACCTAGGGTTCATCCCCCTGACACATGCCTTGATAAAGTTTTGAAGAAGTTCAAAATGGATCAGTCAAAGAAAGGGTTCTTGCCTGTATTACAAGGTGTGAAGTTGAGTGAGACTCAATGCCCGACCACTGCAGAAGATAGAGAGAAAATGAAAGTCATTCCCTATGCCTCAGCCATAGGTTCTATCATGTATGCAATGTTGTGTACCAGACCTGATGTGTGCCTTACTATAAGTATAACAGGGAGGTACCGAAGTAATCCAGGAGTGGATCACTGGACAGCAGTCAAGAACATCCTGAAATACCTGAAAAGGACTAAGGATATGTTTCTCGTTTATGGAGGTGACAAAGAGCTCGTCGTAAATGGTTACGTCGATGCAAGCTTTGACACTGGTCTGGATGACTCTAGTCACAAACCGGATACATATTTATAATGAATGGTGGAGCTGTCAGTTGGTGCAGTTCCAAGCAGAGCAACGTGGCGGGATCTACGTGTGAAGTGGAGTACATAGCTGCTTCGAAAGCAGCAAATGAAGGAGTCTGGATGAAGGAGTTCATATCCAATCTAGGTGTAATACCTAGTGCATCGGGTCCAATGAAAATCTTTTCTGACAATACTGGAGCAATAGCCTTGGCGAAGGAATCCAGATTTCACAAGAGAACCAAACACATCAAGAGACGCTTCAATTCCATCCGCGATCAAGTCAAGGAGGGAGACATAGAGCTTTGCAAAATACATACGGATCTGAATATTGCAGACCCGTTGACTAAGCCTCTTCCACGAGAAAAATATGATTAGCACCAAGACTCCATGGGTGTTAGAATCATTACTATGTAATCTAGATTATTGACTCTAGCGCATGTGGGAGACTGAAGGAAATATGCCCTAGAGGCTATAAACAAAGTTTTTATTTATATTTCCTTATATCATGATAAATGTTTATTATTCATGCTAGAATTGTATTAACCGGAAACATAGTACATGTGTGAATACATAGACAAACAGAGTGTCCCTAGTATGCCTCAACTTGACTAGCTCGTTAATCAAAGATGGTAGTTTCCTGGCCATAGACATGTGTTGTCATTTGATGAACGGGATCACATCATTAGAGAATGATGTGATGTACAAGACCCATCCGTTAGCTTAGCATAAATGATCGTTTAGTTTTATTGCTATTGCTTTCTTCATGACTTATACATGTTCCTCTGACTATGAGATTATGCAACTCCCGAATACCGAAGGAACACCCTGTGTGCTATCAAACGTCACAACGTAACTGGGTGATTATAAAGATGTTCTACAGGTGTCTCCGAAGGTGTTTGTTGGGTTGGCATAGATCAAGATTAGGATTTTTGTCACTCCGTGTATCGGAGAGGTATCTCTGGGCCCTCTCGGTAATGCACATCACTATAAGCCTTGCAAGCAATGTGACTAATGAGTTAGTTGCAGGATGATGCATTACGGAACGAGTAAAGAGACTTGTCGGTAACGAGATTGAACTAGGTATGATGATACCGACGATCGAATCTCGGGCAACTAACATACCGATGACAAAGGGAACAACGTATGTTGTTATGCGGTTTGACCGATAAAGATCTTCGTAGAATATGTAGGAGCCAATATGAGCATCCAGGTTCCGCTATTGGTTATTGACCGGAGATGTGTCTCGGTCATGTCTACATAGTTCTCAAACCCGTAGGGTCCGCACGCTTAACGTTCGATGACGATTTGTATTATGAGTTATGTGATTTTGATGACCGAAGATTGTTCGGAGTCCCGGATGAGATCACGGACATGACGAGGAGTCTCGAAATGGTCGAGAGGTAAAGATTCATATATTGGAAGGTTGCATTCGGACATCGGAATGGTTCTGAGTGGTTCAGGCATTTTTTCGGAGTACCGAGGGGTTACCGGAACCCCCCGGGGGAAATCATGGGCCTCATGGGCCATGGGAGAGAAGAGGGGACAACCCACAAGGGGGAGGCTCCCCCCCCCAAGGGGAGTCCGAATAGGAAGGGGAGGGGCGCTGCCCCCCTTTCCCTCATCGATCCCCTCCTCTCCTTCCCTCTTTCCCCCTCTCCGGAAAAGGAAAGGGAGTCCAAGTAGGATTGGGAGTCCTAGTTGGACTCCCCTCTTTGGCGCGCCCCCTAGGCCGGCCGCCTCCTCCCCCTCCTTTATATACGGGGGAGGGGGGCACCCCAAAGGCACAACAAGTCTTCTCTTAGCCATGTGCGGTGCCCCCCTCCACAGTTTAACACCTCGGTCATATCGTCGTAGTGCTTAGGCGAAGCCCTGCGCCGGTAACTTCATCATTACCGTCGCCACGCCATCGTGCCGACAAAACTCTCCCTCGTCCTCAACTGGATCAAGAGCTCGAGGGACGTCATCGTGCTGAACGTGTGCAGAACATGGAGGTGTCGTACGTTCGGTACTTGGATCGGTTGGATCGTGAAGACGTTCGACTACATCAACCGCGTTACTAAACGCTTCTGCTTTTGGTCTACGAGGGTACGTGGACACACTCTCCCCGCTCGTTGCTATGCTTCTCCTAGATAGATCTTGCGTGATCGTAGGAATTTTTTTGAATTACTACGTTCCCCAACAGGAGGCTGCTCGGAAGATGGACTCCAAGAAGGACCACTGGATTAGGGATCGGGTGCCTACCCCCTCCCCCAACGATGGCTCCTTTCCGGCATAGGACGCGGCTGCCCTGGCCTATTTATGTGAGATCGAGGTTGCCAATGTCGCCAACCGCTCATGGCCAGCGTGAAACAAGACCACCCTGGCCGGTTTCCGCAAGATTGGGTCCTCCAATGCTACATTATGCGGCGGCACGTCCCGCACCGTCACCGCGGCCACCACAAATAGTTTAGTTAATTCTATATGTATTGGGTCGCACTGCGACTCAAGACCTATGTATGATCAAAAATCGTTTGAAGTTCATAGCTCAATGTAGTTCAGTGAATCGTTCTCAATTTTACCTATAAATCGGTGATGTACTCTCTCGGTGGAGGTCTACAACGACGGCGTTCTCCTCCAGATAGCCACAACCGTGCCCTCCCCTTCGTGAGCCGCCTCGGTCTAATATGCAGCCCACCAGATCTGCCATAATGACGCCTTGGTTCATCAGAGGCCTCGATGGATGGCGGTCCCCATCAAAGTCTCGCTCAAGATTTGGCACGCTTGGGGAGGTGAACATGGCGGGGTGCTAGGGTTATGGAAGGGATGGGCAAGGAAAGGAAAATGAAGAAGGGTGAAGGAGAATCCACATCGAAATAGAAGGGAAATGGGTGTGGGTGATGTACTCACAAACCAGGAGTAGTTCTGATACTAAAAATACATGTGATGTACGGAAACTAGAACCGGTTTCATAGTACCAATACCTCAACCTTTTACTACAGGTGGTTTCAGAGTTCTAACTGCCCTCTGTACTTTGGTTAACAAAAATAACCGCCTCCGACGGGACACTACATGTGGCTTTGCTTTGCCTTGAACAAAACCACTTCTGAGGCACGCTTCTAATGCCTGATTATGTACTAGTGCACTTAAAAATGCTAGCACGCCATTCTTAACACATTTGTGCTAGAGACACATTCAAATTATATGTATGCCGCATAGACCCTTGTGGTATATAAACAAACTAGTTTATTACATGTGCCCTTGGGAAATATGATTATCAATTGAATCAAGGTTAACATTCAAACCGTCTTTGCTTCTACTTCACTTTTGTTACATCACCAATGATAATACAGTATTCGCACCGGATGATGGTTGACTGTGTGATTTTGTTCTTCATTTTCAAAACTCGGGCAAAAGCTTTGTCACATCACATTAAATAAGAAGAGTTTACAAGAAAAAAACAAAGAGTCAAGTGCTCGGTTACTGAAAGGATCGAAACGATGACTGGGGGGGTTGAATAGGCGACTACAAATTTTAACTTAATTGGAAAAAGATGCATGTAAAGCCATTGGGCCCCGGCGCCCTGATACTTGCATAACTTTTGGCAGCCGCACGCACTTCCTTCGCAATGAACACCCCACCGAGAGAAGTAAATCGCAAGAGGCGAGATTCATGACTGGCCACTTAAAGTCTCAGTGACGGACGACCAGGCCCGGCCCATAGGCCGGGCAAACGGGACGCCCGCCCTGGGCCCCCAGAAGGCAGGGGCCCCAGCCCAGCTAGTATTTCCTCTATAGTACGTACGAAGACCAAAAAATCAACGAGGGATTCAGCGTCTTCTCGTCATCCCTTGCTCCTCGACTCCTCATCCCCAAATCCCAAACCCCCATAATTGCGCCGCCGTTCCCGTGCGTCACGCCGTCTCCGATTTCAAGGTCGCCGTTGGCCATTAATGGAGACTAGAAAGCCGCAAATCTGCTTCCCAATCGGCTCTCCTTCCTTTCTCGATGTTCTGCTCGTTCCCCATCAGCTAGACATTGGAGAGACAGACAGCCCCTACGTGTTCTTCTCTTCCTGCCCCTAATCCCGTTCATCCTCGATTAAATAGCTCTGCCCTCTAAGAGATTCACATCTGCCCGCCCTGCTCCCCTGCATAGGTCTTCTTCTGTAGTTCGGCTCTTCGGTGGATCCAAGTGTGGTGGAGAACCTGGGGAGTGGGAATTATTCAGTTCATGGTGTCGTCTTCTCGTTCGCATTGACTACTGCAACCTGCGGATCTGCTGATCTGGCTACCTACATCCACATCAATCAACATTCAGGTGCTTTTGTTCCCTGTTTTAACCATTTTATGCTTGTTGTTCCTGTTTAGTGACATGTCCTCTAGAAAGTATTTATCAGGTATTAGTAACAAAAGGAAGAGAAAAAAGCAAATATATGTAGAGGTAAAATCCCTAAATGGGTCACTTGACAAAATTTTCACAACTAGTAGTTCTCCTCGAGATCCCCTGGAATTGGCCATAATAAGTGCTGAAGAACAATCAACTGAGAATACGGATGCTACTGATCATGATACGAACGAGGATAATAATAATTCCAGTGAGCATGAAAACGTAACTCATTCACCAAATTATGAATCACCGAGTGTCCATAAACAACAACTATTCACCGTTGATATTTTTGATCCACAACACTGGGATAATCTGGATGATAAGGCTAGAGATATTTTAGTTGAGAAGCGTCCTGTAAGAAATGATGATATTGTGTTCCCTCCTGATAGTAATTCTAGACATTTTCACAAACTTTATTATTCCAGAAAGTTGAGCAATGGAGAGGTACATGACAGGAATTTGATGGTAACACAAAACATCTTAGTAGCAACCAGTTTTGACATGAATTTTTGTTTTGCAGAACATAATGAAGTCTCTGTTCATACTTAGAAACGCAAGCTTTGGTCGAACTACATCATTTCATTACTATCATGGTGTGTAGTTCACTTGGCCAATATAAATAAAGTGCATTGTCAGTTTTAGAGTCCAAATTAAGATCATCAGGATATGCTATGTACTACTGGATATTACTTTGCTTTTGAAATAGAAAATATTTTGATCTTTTAAGTAAACAAGGGCCCCTTATTTCTGTTTTGCCCCTGGGCCCCATGTATCTATGGGCCGGCCCTGTCGACGACGACGACGAACTCCTTTCTTCATCCTCGAGTAGAAATGTGGACGGGTGATTTTTATTTTATTTTGGACAATGAAATGTTGGTGGGTGATGATGCGCTCTTGATCCTCATGCTGCTTCTGCTCTTGAACATGAGCTGAGTCAAACAAGAGCAGCAGGCAACAACTCCCTGGCAGATGGGCCCTGCCTGGCAGCCAGCCCAAATCGAAGCCGATGGGAGCCAGTGGACCGCAGCCGCAGGAGCCGCCCACCTCGCCGTCTTCCATCTCGAACGGACCCGGCCCCGGCCCCAGCCGTCAGCCCCTCCTCGCACCAAAACCCTAGGACGGGACGGGCACGGCCGCGCCTCCCTCCCTCCACCCGAGCCTAGCCCACAGTCCACCGCGGAGCCCAAAACCCTAACCCCCCACCCCACCTCCCAACTATTAAAGCCTCCGCCCAAGAAATCCGGCGCACGCACGCTCGCCCCTCCTATCCCGTCATCTCTTTCCTCCCCCCTCGGCGCAGCAACAGAGGTACGGTACGGCCTGCCCCCTCCCCTCCCCCCCGCTCCGCCCCGCCCCGCCCTAGGGTTCCGGGTCCGCGGCCCAGATTTGGCCGCTTCCGCGCCCAGAAACCGCGCCTCACCCGTTTGCTTCGCCGGTTTCCGTGCAGAGATGGCGGCGCTGGCGACGGCGACGGCGGTCCACGGGAGCCAGGCGGCGGGCGCGCTGGCCGTCGCCGCGCAGAGGCTGCTGGTCCTCCTCGCTCTTGCGGTGAGCCTCCGGCGCCCCTCTCCACAACTTACTACCTCCGCCTTGTTATTGTGCCTGCGCGCGCTGCCTCCCTTGTTATTTCGTTTGTTGTTACGAGTTGCTACCAGATTGGCTCGTTGACCGTGATTCCAGCGCCCGTGGAATCGAATTTCCTTTGTTCGTTAGGCGAGGCAAGGTGTGGTTTGCGTTCCTGAGGGTTTGACCCAAGGAATCCGGCTGGCTTGGCCCCTAGATCTGGAGGTGTATGCCCTTGACCGTAATGCTTAGGCAATTTTGGCCTCTGTGTCCTGCTAAACAGTGCTTGTTTCGTTTCCGCGGTTGGTTTCTGCGACTAGATCTAGGCAGATCTAGGTGGCTGCATTAGGGGAGGTACGGTTGCAGGTGCAAACCTAGGCCAGTACATTGTGCCAACACAGAAAAATATCTGTCTGCATTGCATCAGGGCAGGTGTTGATGATTCCAGGCCTCAACTCTGCCAAGCCTCAAGAAGAAGATTGTTATTGTAGGGTTTTGCCAGTTGTAGAGCACGATGATTACCCAAAACTACTTTCGGCGCTTGGACTCCACCTGTGTCCCATCATGGAGCGCTTTTTTTTGTTTCCGAGTGTCATTCGGACTCGGGACGTGGGTTTGTTACCGTGCCCTGTTTGGTTAGAGCAGTAAATGATGCTGTGAATAAGGTTTAGGTGGGCGAATGGATAACGGTTACCGTTACAGTGGTAGTTTCCTAGCAATTGTCGCGTGTGATTGGCCGTAGGTTCACTCCACTATATAAAAAAAGGTTAGGTTCTCAGTTATGTTTTTGGCAGTGTTTTATTAAGTTCCAATAAAATTATTGTGATTACGTTTGCTGTTGGGAATTAGCTCTTACGGAAGCCCTTCAATTAATTTAATTAAAAAAAGTATGTACTGTGGCTGTTGAATGAGTGTCGTATTTGCGGAAAGCCTAGGCAGGGTTTTTTGTGATGTTAACGGAAACACCCAAACTGGTTTTATTGAAAATCCCTGCACTGTGACTGTAGAATTAAATGTCATCTCTTATGTCAATAATAAATAAAATTGTAGTGCCGTGGTTATTCTGTATACCAAGGGATTGCTTACTGATCATGGTTGAATAAGCTTTTGTATATGCATTTATTTATATCATCGAATTGTTATGATAACCTTATTTCTTATTACTACCTATCTTCCTGTGCTGATGTGACTTGAATCATGTTCAGATGGAAGCTGTAAACAATGGAGCCGATATCTTCACTGAAGACCAGCAAGAAATTATCAAGTAAATTCATTACCCTATTCTGCATATGACTTCCACTGCAATGTATAGTTTTCTGTTGCTGACTGGTTTGTGCAATGCTTTAGGCAATTTGGCAGAATCAAATCCGAGACTGTGCCTGAGAACAAGGATGCAGGGTCTGATGACGATGACGACGATGATGAAGATGAGGATGATGAAACTGGTGATGCTGATGATGATGATGCCGATGCTGGGGAAGACTTCTCAGGTGAAGAAGGCGAGGACGATGACGAGGACGACGACCCTGAGGCGAATGGCGACGACGCTGGTGCGGGGAGCGACGATGATGATGGTGATGACGATGATGATGATGGTGAAGATGGCGAGGATGACGACGATGATGATGAGGACGAGGATGAGGAGGACGAGGAAGATGAGGACCAGCCGCCGGCCAAGAAGAAGAAATGATCTGCCTTCCTGCTGTCAGTGTTTCAGTCCGTTAGTTTGTCTGCTGTCTAGATGATGATTGAGCGGGTCTGGTACACACCGACCTATGTAGCTTCTGTGTCGTGGTGGTTTGGTGTCTCATAGGGTAGAACATTGAACTTCTAATGTTGTTTCCTGCGTTGTGCAAGTAGTCTTAACATTTCGGTGTTGATGTGCTGTGTTTATTGGAGCTGTGATACCATTCAATCTAATTCTTGTTACTCCATGTTGTCACATGTGCTTTGAATGGCTTTTGGGTTCAACTTGTATGAAATCCAATTTCTTTATGCTTCTTGTGAGTGAATAATCAGAGTTTGTATGACTGCTATCTGAATGTTTGGATTTGGATAACCTGGAAGGAAAAGGCGCGTCAATCTAACAGAAGAACCGAAGAAGCATTTGAGACATTCCGTTCTCGCGATCTCAGTGTTTCAGGATGGGACAACAGAGCTCCCAGCAATGGAAAACAGTGACAGGCACTTCCATTCCAAAATTGTGCCAGAACATAACTAAACATACGTGCACCGCAGAAAAGGCCTATACAACATACAGAGATCTCTACCGTATATGGACGCCCATGCGGCATGTACATACACTGTCTACTTGTTCCTACCAGTCTATCCAGTGCCCAGGAGCTCACACAAATTTGCTGGGCAGGGTGAGCTAAACTCCCAACGGATTTTCCTTCTGAATGGCCCTTTGACTACTGATTACTCTCTCTTAACGACTCTGATGCCAACTTGTTGAAATCCTGGGGCTCGCTGCTGGCAAATGTCAACCAGACGGCAGTGCCCGTTAAGTAGAAGAAGATCGAAGGAGCAAAGAGCGACATCTGCACATATACAAAAGACGATAATGAGTTGTTAGAATGATACGTGATAGAAAATACAGGTCAAGGAGATGGATCAGATTTGTGGTGTTGGCAAGCATACACTCCAAGAATGAGTTGTGTCGACAAGATAGCCGACTAGCGCCACACCAACGATTCCAGGCACGGCCCCTACGGTGTTTGTGATTCCCTGGAATGCAAAGGCAGTGAGTCAACAAATACCAATAGAAGAAATCGCCTTTTTCTTTTGCCAACTCTGCTTCCCCTTTCCACCGTTTGAATTATACAGACTCGTTAGAGATTGGCACTGAAACTACCAAAAGTGAAAACTCTAGGATGCGTTTAGACAAGGGATATTCCTCTGGAAATGTTTAGCATTTATCAGCATCAGATAAATCTGAAGGGTTTTGATTCCGAATCCCTGTCCAGGGTTTGATATAGTAACACAATTACAACCAACTATCTGGTCCAAACAAAGGGGGAAAGAGAGCAAGGAATTTTGTTTTCTTTTTACCATCCCATTTTTACAAGACAAACGCAGAAAAATCCTGAAGAGTTTTAATACCAAATATAAGTTGCATGCCTTACCAGGAGAATGCTTGCATATTCACGTGATATATCTTGATGGGTGCAATAAAGACCTGTTTGTAAGCAAAAACATTAAGATTTTGGACCTTGGAAACATGGCAGGAAAAAGAATGGATGCAAGCTTAGCACAATTACCTGATAATGCGAAGTTGGAGAGTGATATACCACCCGTAAGGAAAGCAACAACTACCCAGGGAGGGAGTCCAAGATCGACAGAGGAAAGCATCATAAAAGCTGCAGGTGACAGAAACGCAATTGCTTGACATATTTTCCGTACCTACAAAAGAAATTAATCAACTTAGACTCAACTTTTTCATTATCCTGTAAAAAGGCCTTATTTACACAAGAAAACTGGACATCTCATGGCAATTTGCAGTGATGATTTTTAAACATTCCAACCTTTACAAATGAACTCTAGGAGCATCCATATAGGAACCTAATAAAGGGGGCCAACTAAAATCAGAGCAAGCAGATTTTTATTTATTCCTTTTTCATCTTCAAGGCAATGATTTACCTTTGTGGTGTCAACTCCACTTGATATCAAGTTGTCTGCAAAAGGTGCTGCAATAGATGTAATAACCATCGAGCCCAAAGGAGGAAGAATTGACACCTACAACAAATACCAAATATGGGACTTCATAAGACATGAGACTGGAGCAGTAGTCGTAAATGAAAAACAAGGACACGACATGATCACATAGTAAGAACGAGGAGGGATATGAGGCTTTCACTACAAGGGTGTTCCTGTAATTATAAGAAATGAAAGCATGTACATACCCATGCAGCGTCTGTCAAGTTCAAGTTTAGCTCCTCACTGCATAAGAATTGAACAGGAATATATCACAAAAAAGCAAGGACGTTGTTACAAATATTTAACATAATGTGCTGAACAGCAGAAAGAAGATTGGATTCCTCCAAACATTTTGCTGGACTTCTAAAGCATCATTAAATTGACGTATCACAACAAATGCAACTATGATATGAAAGCAGCTATGCAATACAGCGACCCGTGAATCTATAATGTCCAGTCTCAACTTGAGCACAAGTTTCAGAAAATTTATGTGTAAAAATCTCCTGTTTTATTTGGTTCTATCTTTGTTGAAGTCAATCCACTTTCAGAAAACTGAACTGAACGAGTAGGAAAAGTGTGCACATGCAAGAAAGTTGTTCATATAGGGTGTTAACACACTGAAAAGTTAGTGAACGAAATCCTAGCAATTTGATCTCAATAGTAGCACCAAAATGTTGAATAGTAAAAGAAATAGGTGTGTCCAACTCACTAGGGACAGTTCATGAAAATAAGACAGTTGGTTAATCGAAAGGGGATACACTGAGTGAAAAATGACAACACAAATATGCAAAGTGCCAAACCTAAAGAATGTTGGAAGCCAAGACAAGCAAGTATAGTGGCCCCAGCTTCCACAAAAGTGAGTGTATATCATTGCCCACACTGCCTTGCTTTTAAAGAATTCCCCCCAGGGCACATCCTACAACACAAAGGATAAAACTTGCTATATCAGTAATGTTTGTGAATCAAGCACCTACACTATTTAATACATAATAATGCATCACTCCCACCAACAGGGTCACCTTATTTTATTGGGAGTTATAAATTACATCTACAGCTAAGTGAAATAGGTCACAGCACTCGTGCTGAACTGTTGCTTGATGGGGGAAAGCCCAACATGTACTATATACAACTTCCAAACAGGGAAAGGCTCAGTGGTATGCCTTTAATGTCATGCAAGTTAACAAAAGCATAGTTATGTGCTGTAGTTAGACCAAGATGGCCATGTGATACAGGTGAAAAATTCCTTATCTGGAAGGCACAGTTTTCGTTGGTTTGTTGGCTCATCGTTATTACAAAATGATGTCTTCCAAGTACAGTGAGCATCTTTCTGCAACCCCACTGAAGTCTATAGCAGCATTTATATTTGGCAGTCTCACCACACAGCAGCAACAGACTAGCAGAACAGTCTATTGGCTATTCTGGGCATATAGTAAACAAAACTAAGAATGGCATGTAAACAAAGAGATTAAAATAAATTTTCATTTGAGCAAATTAAATTGCAGAAGCTAGCACAAAATCTACACCAATGATAGTTTCGATTATATTGCACATACTAACTACTTGAGAGGATTCTCGAGTCTTCACACTTTTACAACAGCAAACAGTTCAGACAAATTCACAATTTGAAACACTCTAGCAACCAACATATTTCTTGCAAATGAACTGAAAAGTTTCTCAGATCATTTGATGTAGTTTGGTGTATCCCACGAACTAAAAAGGCTACCACATTAGTTGATGTATCTTGATTCTGGAACTTTTTCATCGATCTCACAACTTTGTAACACTTTTAACTTGATTCATGTCTTCTATGTTCTAACAAAGAGGTTAAGTGACATGCCAATAGCTACTTTTCAACTGGTGGAAAAAACTCTGTAGTGAATCTGTCAGCTCTCAAACCTTTAGTGAGTCTGTCATCTCTTCAAGTGATGAGTCCGATGACTTTGAAGGCACAGATGATGAGATATGACCATTAGATCCAGCAGAAGTATTTTCAAGATCTGTAAAGTAGATGATATTTTCAGGTATTGTAGTTGAAATTTTGTACTTATTGCGCAGAAATAGTAAGATCGTAATGAACAAATATTTTTAGCAAACAGGTACAGCTAAGCTCATAGAATACTTAATACTAAACATATTGAATGCTATTTTGTAATAGTATCAATAAATCTAGTGCAAACCACACTCAAAACATAATCATGCAACCATATTGGTTAGTACATCAAATCAATTTGGAACTACCAAATTTGAGGTAGTCCTCAATGTATCTGCTGCACAACTGAAATTTCTCATATTTAAAACTGATTAGTGTTAGATTGAAAGGATGATTTTCTGACATAAATCCATGTCAGCATCACATTGATCTCCCTTTTCTCTCTTCCAGTTTAACAGCTGCTTAATAGACTACATGGGTGACGCTTTGCTTCTCTCTTTTTTGGGGGGAATTTTTCAAGTTACCTTGATGCTCAAACAGTCAGAAGCGCACATATAGGATTTGCCACGATACGTAAACTTGGGTCAGGCATGGCACTTATGTTAGATCAAACTTGACATAGAGGTTATGAAGACCAGATTGTACAATCATGATCACAAGATCAAACCAAACCAACAACCTGGCTATACAAGGTTGCCAAATATTCTACAGTTCATATACGATCACACAAACCAAGATGGTTTGGGTAATTGCATCAAGCTATGATTTTTCACTAGATATGTCATATCTGCTTATGAAAAAAAACACAATGATATCATTAAGGCCACAATATGATTCCTTCAGCTAAACTAGCATGCCACAATTCATTTTCTTCTATAAACACATACAAACGGAGTATATTGAAAAAGAGATATGATTAGAAGTAACATTCATTGCAAGTTTCAATGGACAGTTTCTATCATGGTTGTTAAGACTTGTAAAAATAGATGTGCACTTACTTAATATGTCTTCATTGTCACCTGGCTGTAGTTCTTGTACAGATTCAAATACTAGACACCTGTGGAAATGAAAGAAGATGAAGCTAAACCAGAAGAAATATTCAATTATGTGCTGCTAAGAATTTTTTTGCTTACCATATAATTCCAAGAAGACCAAATATGTAAAAGACAGATTCCCAGCCAAGGTTCTGAATGATGGGAGGGGCGAACAGAAGTCTGTAATATTATCATAGACCAGGAGTTAACTATCTCGTACCATTGTCAATTAAGTTATGTAACATAATGTCATACAGTCAAAATGCAATGCAATGTTGTTTTAGAACCAAGCAAAAAGTTACATCAGGTTACAAAGGTCTGATAATCTATCAGGATTTCTGTAAAGATGAAAGTTTCTGCTTAGACCCCAAAACTTTTACGTGCATCTGAATATATCTAGAAAATACTGCAAAACACTTACCCTAAGACACTTCCAAAGGCTAAACCACCAAAAACAACAGAAACCGCTCTTGATCTTTCTTGAAGAGGAATGGTCCTGCATGTGCAGCCATAGCAGTTAAACATGCAATAATAATGTATGAGAATGATGCTTCTCAAGTTTAATATGTTTATTCTATATTCTTCCAGAGAGCAGCAATAATTCTACTGCCCTCTATCATGTTCAATAGAATTAAGATCTCAGCAGGGAGATGAAGGTAGTTTTCTATTGGATTTCCTTTAAGCATAGAACAAGTAATACATAGTTCTTTTTTCTTTCATAAACGTGTCAACAGAGACGCTACATCATATCCACAGTTCCACACCAATGGCAACTGAACCATTGAGAAAGTTATGCAATATAATCGTCATAAAAAATCCAGAATAAGACGTACATCAATCTTTTGTGTATTTCAATAAAAGAACGTGAATAGCTGCCACCTGCGATTTAGCGCAGGTAGCTAAAAAAGAATCCATCTAAACATTAAATATCCACAAAAACAATGCCAATACACTAGTTAGCTAGCGAAGAGTGTGTAGTCACAAGATTCACCATCATCGATACAGGGTATTTCTAATAAATATCTCTACAACTACATGAGAACCCTGAAATTCCTCCTTAAAATTTTAGGAAGCAGCCTGAAATTCACATGAAGGAGATGTAAATGGTAGCCTGCGTCCGAGGAGAAGGTATTTTAGGCTTACCGTGCAATTAAATCTGTAGCTGCTGATGGTGAGACTCCTTCTCCAATGCCTACCTAGCATACCAACAAAGTTAAAATGAATAAATACAAGGATAATATTTAAATAGTAAATTATTACTAGGAACACTCCCCGTACGGACATTTAGATGTGATAAAGAAACTAGGTATTGTCATCGCATGGGAATGCTCCAAAAACCAAAGTTGACATGCAGGTATTGCAATAATGCATGGGGTGCTTCATATGGTAAGGTGGAGGGACACTTATTTGCACCAAAACACATTTTTATACATAAATATGATACACCTGCCACCTGGAAATGTGCATATGAAATAATATAGCAATCATCATCTTAACAAAATGTTTTTATAGGTAACCCAATCTATGCTAATTTATGCTAAGAATACACAGAAACGTTAACCCAAATAATAACAGCCATCACTCTCGGATGAAAGTATGCTTTGTAAGGGTATGTGTTCCTAATACAAAAATGAAACCAATTGTACAAAACATGGTAAAAAAAAGCACAAAAGAAGTTAAGTGTACCGGATCATATGTGAACAAGAAGTTTCTAGAGGCTAACTAATGAGTAGAGGTATACCAGAATCCTTGATAACACAAGTCCTGGCATGAATCCAGCTACAACAGGAATAACAGCTGTGGCCAAAGACCACACAAGAACACCGGCCTTAAGCACTGTCCTGCAATTAGCATATGAGAAAAACAATTATTGCAATATGAAAATGAATAATATGCATTATATGAGAAATATAAGATGAGAAAAAGCATATGATCAAATTATAAGAGATGGCCTTTGAGTTATGCAAGAAGCGCCTGCTAAACAAGTTACATGCTTGTTTCTTAATTCATCTATTGTTGGTTTACGCCTTTGAATTTTTGTGGCTAAGAATTTAACAGAGTCAAGCTAGACTGATAACATAAAAATATGCAACCGGAAAAGAGGCAAAATAACATTATAAAGCCAGGTAGAACTCACAAACCATATTATACTCCCTCCTATCCATAATAAGTGTCGCAGGTTTGAACTAAGATTGAACTAACCTTAGTTCAAAACCGCGACACTTATTTTGAATTGGAGGGAGTAGCATTTAGCACATCATACTTCTCTTTTACATTTTTCCTTACCTACTACACTTAGTCTAAAGATTCTTCCGATGGAAGAAACAACTGTCATCATGACATTTAACTTTTATTTGGGACAATGCCATATTAGAGTCAACAGCAGTCAATAACTATACCTATGATGCAAAAAAAATCTTTGTATATGCAAAATCAAAGATAACTTTGTATTTGTATTTATAAAATGTACAGGAGGCTTTTTGTTACCCCAAACAAACCTTCCACCAATCAATTTTGCCAGCCAGCCCCCAGGTAGTTGACTCAAAGCATAGCCCCAAAAGAATGATGATTGAACTAGGCCAGCAGTCGATGAGCTCCAACCATACTGATGTGACATTGGAATAATCGCAACACTCAAGTTAACCTGAAAAGTAAGAGTAGTTGCATTTAGCAGAAATTGCTGAGGAAACAAAAACCTAGATAAGCTACACATAGAAGTAATTAGCTACGCTAAGCGAAGAAGCGCATATCAAGACCGCATTAACAACCTTGAGCAAGTTAGATGTTTTGCCAGTGAGACAATTAATGGTGCAGAAACACTTTGGTCGACATCGACAGCGACAAAAAAAAAACCCTGGTCTATGGATGCAGACCAATGCCAGAACGGATATCACACAACTTGACACCATGTTTCGTATGGATTTTTTTTTTTTTTTGAGTTGTGTTTGATATGGAATTTACCATTAAGCAAAGTCATAAGACGAGAATTCCAACCGGTATCCTTGAGCTGAAGTTTCTCAGTGTTACGCCGTCTCAGCTGTGTGTATATGCGGCTAGAGGAAAACAGAAAGAAAACACCACCCCCAAGTATCTAGACATGTTCAGCGGCACAGATACGCGGTGGTAGATCGTAATCGCTTGCTTTCATCATGAGCAAAATCGTTATTGGCATTCGCCCCAATGCGACGCGTGCATTTCTGTCAACACTTTGACGCAACAACGCTGCTTAATTCAGTCTAGCTGCGTCTTCCGTTTCTCCGATTTGCTCTCGCGGGCCACCGCAAGGCGTGTCATTAGCACCGTCCGTGCTACTGGACAGAGGCTAATTAAGCAGTAGCGGCAGTAAGAAATGCAACGAGAGAGAGCAAGCACCTTGTCCATGTTGCAGATGACGAAGGCGAGGGAGGTGGCGCCGATGAGCCTGTAGCGCTCGGGCAGCCCCTCCCAGGGCGGCCACCGCAGCTCCAGCGCCCCGTCCACCTCCTCCTCCTCAAACTCCTCCGCGGGCGCGTCCCCTCCCCCCTTCTTCTCCGCCGCAACCTCCGGGACCACGGAGCGCTTCTCCAAGGCGCCCGCGGGCCCGCCCCCGCCGTCCCTGGAGGAGAACCGCCTCACGGCCCCGCGGCGCCGGTGCGGGAGGACGAGCAGGCGCGGCGGGAGCATGCGGAGGGCCTGGTGGCGGCGGCGGGGCCCGGCGAGGGGGAGGAGGCAGCGCTCGGGCTGCAGCGCGGAGGAGGCCGCCATCGCCATGGCCGCTTCGCTCGGGCTAGGGAGCGAGGCGAGCTAGACGTGGTGCTGCAGTGGGGTTTGAAATTGCTCAGTAAGGTTTTGGAGAGGAGGGGAGGCGTACACGCGGCGAGGGGCGGAACGAGCGGCCATGGGCAGCGGAGCAAGCGTGTCGTGCGCCACTGCTCCGCGGCGGGGAGGGGACGGCGACGAGCGTGTGGCTGGGGTCGCCCCTCAGCCACCGACGGGTGGGACCATGCCCCGATACGGTCACGTGGAAACCGTTGCTACTCTACTTGGCTTGCCACCACCTCCTTTGGCAGCCAGGAAAAAGAAGAAGATGCTCGATTATTTATGCTTTCTGGCTCAATTGTTTTGTTGGCATCCATCAAAACTCTCTTCATTTCATTTCAAAGGCCTACGCAGTACATTCCTCCGTCTCCATCGGAACTTCTTTTGTTGAATTCCCAAATCACAGATCCTCGATTACATACATTGCGGTTTCACAAAACTGTCTAAGACGGTGCCTCGCTGGAGGTTCATTTACTGCTCTTGGCAGCCACGGGCTGCTCCGAGGCCGGCACGGAGGGCCTCCAGGCGGTGCCGTCGGGCCCGTCCATGAGGGCAACGCCGAGGGCTGCCAGCTCGTCCCGGATCTCGTCCGACCGACCGAACTGCTTCGCCTTCCTCGCCGCCGTCCGCTCCTCGATCTTCTGCAGCACCTGCTCCTCGGTGACGCCCGCCCTCCGCAGCGCCTTCTCCCGCAGCTGCTGCAGCGCCTGAGAAACAACAGCACAAGGTTTGTCATCGTCCGTAGAGCATCAACACTAGAATGCACGGCATGGAACAACATCTGTCTTCTTCACCAGAACCAAGAATCACAACAGTGACCACCAATCCGCTGTTTTCAGTTCACAGATAACACGGCGCTCACCTCATGGTAGCTAGAGGGCATCAGCCCTAGGACAGAAAGCACCATTCTCACTTTCTCTTCCAAGACCGCGAGCGATTCCAGCCGTTTCTCCTGCTTCTTTCCCTGACCAAACACAACACCAGAGCAAAGAAAGTAGTCAAGGCGACTCGTACTTCTACCTTTGTCTAACAGCGGCGCAACTCATTCAGACAGACACTACCTGAGTAGCAGTAGTGCTGAGTAGAGTAGTGAATCTAAAATGTGCCTTCACAAGTTTATTATCACTGACTTTACCTTACGAGTATGCAGCAAATCATTCATAACTTTCAACGGCTCGGAAATAGCAGCCAGCGCCACCGAAGTGTGAAGATCATCGGACATCGAGGTCTCGAAATCCTCGTGAAGCTTCTCGATGCAGTGCGTGGTAGTAAAAGGTAGTGAACCTCCGCTACTGCTTTGGTCCTGCTGGGTGCTTTCTTCACAATCACGCAATGTCTGTATGTAGGAAATGATTCAGCGTAAGGCCATGAATTACAAGTAATGGCATTTAAAATATCACCTGATGAAATAACAAGAATGGGAAATGTAACTTTCAGTGCCAACACAAGTCGAGAGTTCCGACTAGTCAGGCACAAGGAGCAATTTCATAGTCTCAGGCATGGATACAAAAGCTACCCGTTGTAGGCTGTAAACTAACTGACTTCAGCCAGAGACACACAGCGACTACTACTGTACTCCCATGGATTCTAAAACAACACTGTCGAGTGGCACCATGTGGAAGCACAAGACCATGGCTGAAATAATAACTCTAAATTTTGGGCTGATCTGTCAGCACTTCTAAACAGGCAGGATAAAATTAGGGAGGTCAAAATATAAAAATATATCAATTCAGGAAAAAAAAAGCAGTTCTTCAGATTAAGCCAGCCTAGGCCACAAAAGGCTCAGATTAAAATTTCTGACAAGGATAACAACATCCAGGGACAATCTCATAAGCTAGTCCAGGTTGAGCATTGATTATTCAGTTACTGAAAGTTGTACAGCAGAATTAGCATTGAAACCATGCTACAAGTCTGTTTCAAGAACATGAGACAAAAGGCATAGTGTATCTAACTAATAGTGAAATCGCTAAATTTGCTTCTAGATACGCAAGTACGTTGGCATAAGAATAACGGTGACCTTTTTGTGCATGCCATTGTAAGGTTCATTGCCATTATTTTTGTAGGAAGGTCACATTTGGAAAATGTACACAACCTTGTTATAAGAAAAGTCAAAATATGGAGGCCTGAAAATTTTGTGAGCTCCTGTATCCAAGGAAGTGATCCTCATATCCAACAGACGCCTACGATTTACAAGCAAATTCATATAAATAGGCTCAATGTTGTTTAAACTGGTTGGTGTTATTCGAACATTCCTGTAGCCACTACCCCAACATCCAGAGAGACCCATCGCTTCGATTTTGAAACAATATGCCATAGTATAGGCTAACAGCATATACAAACAGTTATTAAGCGTGTAAGCAATTCATGTGACCATAGTAGAAGATAGCAACAGTGCAAAGCCATGAACATATAAAGATAGAATATACCTGATAAGTGTAGTACAATCTATCCGATGCAACATTAAGCTGCTCTACTGTGTAGTTGATTGGGGACCTGTAGTGGGTACCAAGTAAGAACATCCTCAACGCAAGTGGGTGGTACAGCTCTATGACCTGAAAAGGTTGGCAATCTTTGAGAAAGCAGGGTTATAGTTATTCAGAAAATAAAGTATTCATGTGATGAATTACCTTGCGTATAGTGATAAAGTTACCAAGGGATTTAGACATTTTCTGGCCATTTACATTGACAAAACCATTGTGCACCCAGTAATTTATGCTGCTGTCACAACATGCGGCACGGCTTTGAGCGATTTCATTCTCATGATGTGGAAATATCAGGTCCTCCCCACCACCATGAATGTCAAAAGAATTGCCCAAGTATTGTGCACTCATGGCACTGCATTCGATGTGCCATCCTGGCCTACCCGGGCCCCAAGGGCTATCCCACCATGGTTCCCCATCTTTTGCAGCCTACAGTTCACACAGAATCAACTAACTTAGTGCTGAACTAAATATCTAAATCATCTCTTCACAGAGCAGACACAGAACAATCTACATATTGGAAATGGAGAAATGGGGCGTCTATTACCTTCCATAGAGCAAAATCAGCTGGGTTTTTCTTTCTATCGTCAACTGCAACCCTTTCACCGGCTCTATTATCATCTAGTTTTCGACCCGATAACTTCCCATATTCAGGAAAGTTGTCAACAGAGAAATAGACATCCCCACTTACTACATATGCACAACCATTATCGATGATCTGTTCCAAGAAAAATAGCATAAGAAAGGAAGTCAAACCAAAAGACAAGAACTCTATTATGACAACATTTATACTCTGAAAATATGAGAACTGCACGTGTCTGTTATTTATTTTGGATTTATGTAAACATATTATATAGGAACTAGAACTCAGATCAACAGTAAGAGATACTCCCTCTGTCCCACAATATAAGACGTTTTTGCAAGCTTACTGTTGATCTGAGTTCTAGTCTCCCCCTCTTAGGGGGAGACTAGTAGTAGAGGATCTCACATTAGGTGAGATCAATGAGATCAACCATAAAAATTCATATTTAGACATTCCAAAAAATTCTGAAATTAGTTGAGAACATACCTGCGGGGTGTGTCTACAACTTCGAAAAAAAAACAGCTCAATACTCGACGTACAGTTAGAGATTCAAAAAAGACAAATTTGAGTGTCAATAGTGGCAGCTTTGGGTGAATAGTATTTTGACACTATTCACATTCGATTTTGTCTTTTTCGTTTTTATTAGTGTAGGTCAAATTAGGAGCTGAAACTTTTGAGGTTCTACATCAAACATTGATGTGTGTCCACAATTTTTTTTTGAACATTTAAACATGTTTTGTATTTTCAAAAAAATTGTTCCCATTGATCTCACCTAATGTGAGATCCTATACTAGTCTCCCCCTCTTATATTGTGGGACAGAGGGAGTACTAAACATCAATAACACAAAGTATTGTTCTTCATGTCCACAGCTGCATATACAGAATTATATCACATCCAACATTGCCTTATACATTATACATGTGGAAAGAACTTAGTGCAATCTCAGGTTATTTTTTTTACATAAATGAAGAGGACGTGAGTATACTGAACGTAATGGCAAATTCCTAGGTTGTCACAGTAACAACCTACATTGAAAATGGATGTCCTTTGTGCAAGAATTCTATTTTTATTAGATAACCTGCTTAAAAATGAACCCCAATTGCATTGACCAACCCCATGAAAGCAGCACATCATAATGATAACAACCGAATGGTCTGGATGGATAAGAATATGTCCAAACAAGGGTTTTCAACCAAATATAGGACCAAATCCACTTAAGAAGGCTATTGCAGAAAGCAGTACAAAAACAAAAGATAAACACACACACACACACAATATAAAGTACTGCACACAAGACAGTACGACACCAATGAGCCACGTTACAAGTATAGCTTACCTGTTTTATCATGGTTACAATTTGATCAATGTGATCTGAAACACGGGGCTCCACAGATGGTGGTAGACATTGAAGATGAGCCATGTCCGACAGGAAATCATCTGAGTATCTTTTGCTTAAGCTAAAAGGATCTTCCCCCAATTGGTTAGCTCTTGCAATTATCTACAGAATTCCAGAAGTGCAACTCAGGTTTCCTGTGCAGATGCAATCGGTGTTTAAATTTTCTTTCTAGTTTTCCAGATAAACTAGCTTAATACAATTAGCAGCGAACTGAATGCAGTGGATATGAACTGATCAAACTAAATTCAGGGATTAGTCTGAAGTGAACAGTTCATATTACATGAGCATCCAAAGAAGATCTCTGCCTTCTCTATTTCAGTTCAGGTCATAAACATTTTTCTGGACGGTAATGGTATAATTTGACAAGTTTTAAATGGAGATGATGCAAGAGAAGCTATAAATACAATAATAGCATTTTTTGTTTAAATTGGTTTTAAAACTAAGAACCAAACATCACTGGTAGTTATATGCAAACAAATTTAACCTGAAAATCACCTTGTCATCGATGTCAGTAAAGTTCCGAACATAGCGTACTTCATAGTCCAAATAACGCAAGTACCTAAGATGGCCATAATTATATGTCAGGAGACCAAAGATAATCAGATGCAGTGCTTCCTATTCCCTACCTGGAAAAAAAATACTTGACGAAAACAAGAGAGGACCAAATGTTCTCTGGTGACATTACATGCATAGTGTTTTAGAATGCCAGACTATCAGCGGATGCGTAAGCCCATAGCCAAATTTTACTAGCATATTCAAGTTTAGTCGAATAACTGGACCGTTATAGCACAGTTTGCTATGGTGTTAATGTTAGAACTTCCTAAACTGAGCTGGGCATATCACAAAAATGGGTACTATTAAGTGTTAACTATCAAATGGAAGAATTGCTTCCTGCCTCTCCATCTAGAGATACACAGAGATAAAATGGCCTATGAAATTCAATTATTAGGTATTAGCATTGCTTTTACAGTTGCAAAATCGTTCCTGATTTCCACCATTTGACCCACACGAACACACTGGCACAAACACAGGACACAGCCAGGTGGACCAAAACTGCTGTCAAATCAGCAGCGCCGAGCCCAAATCAATAGTGGACGGGCGAACCTGAAGAGGACATCGAAGGCGACGTAGGCGCGGGCGTGGCCGATGTGGCTGTCGTCGTAGGGCGTGACGCCGCAGACGTACATGCCGACCTCCCCGCCGGGCGCGCGGGGACGGAACGGCTCCCTCCTCCTCGACCTCGTGTTGTACAGGTGCATGTCCCGGGCCTTCTCCGGGGCCTCGCCATTCGAGGAGGCGGCGGCGGAGCAGAAGAAGAGCTTGGCGGGGTGGGAAGGGAGGCGGCGGGGGCGAACGAGGGAGGGCAGTGCAAGGAAATCTCCGTGGCGCGGGAGGGCTCGGGAATGCGAGGAGAGGAGCATCGGGAACAGGCCGGTGGCGGCGCGCCTCGCCGCCGACGCCGCCGCCGCCGCCATCATGAGTGGGTCGTGAAGGCCGCACGCGCAGGGGCAGGATAGCGTTTTTTGGATTTTTAGTTTGCCCCCTAAGATTTCTGGATTATTGCAACATCTCTCCGGCACACTGTCAGTTTGGGTTTGGTCCAAAGCTAAGAGCATCTACAGCCGGATTTGGCAAATCCGACCCTTATACGTCCGTGGACGCGCCTGAGCACGCCCGCCGGCGCATTCGGACGGACCCTCATATTTTTGTCCCGGCATCCACATATCTCAATCCATGCAAATACATGCACGTCGATCATATAAGCCAAATGTCACACGTAAATAGCAAATGTTGGTACGAAGCATAGATAGTGTTTACATAAAATTTATTTTAAGTGTCAAACTCAAGCATTGGCTCCTTGGTTGTCATTGTGGATGCACATGTGCTCCACAAAATCATTGAGTAGTTGGGGAGAGAGAGGAGGCGGCCAAGAGGTGGGGGCGCGACCCCAAGCCCAATCTGAATTGGGAAGGGGGCCGGCCCCCCTTCCTTCCTCTCCTCTTCCCCTTCCTCTCCTCTTCCCCTTCCTTCCCCTCCTATTAGGACTAGGAAAGGGGGGAAACCTACTCCTAGTAGGAGTAGGAATCCCCCCTTGGGGCGCACCATGAGGCCCGGCCGGCCCCCTCCTCCCGTCCTTTATATACGGGGGAGGGGGCACCCCATAGACACATAAGTTGATTGTTTAGCCGTGTGACGCCCCCGATTCAATCGTACACTAATCATGCATGCAAACGTGTACGATCAAGATCAGGGACTCATGGGAAGATATCACAACACAACTCTAAAACATAAATAAGTCATACAAGCATCATAATACAAGCCAGGGGCCTCGAGGGCTCGAATACAAGTGCTCGATCATAGACGAGTCAGCGGAAGCAACAATATCTGAGTACAGACATAAGTTAAACAAGTTTGCCTTAAGAAGGCTAGCACAAACTAGGATACATATCGAAAGAGGCGCAGGCCTCCTGCCTGGGATCCTCCTAAACTACTCCTGATCGTCGTCGGCGGTCTGCACGTAGAAGAAGGCACCCTCGGTGTAGTAGGAGTCGTCGTCGACGGTGGCGTCTGGCTCCTGGGCTCCGGCATCTGGTTGCGACAACCAGGTAGAAGGGAAAGGGGAAAAGAGGGAGAAAAGCAACCGTGAGTACTCGTCCAAAGTACTCGCAAGCAAGGAGCTACACTACATATGCATGGGTATATGTGTAAAGGGCCATATCGGTGGACTGAACTGCAGAATGCCAGAATAAGAGGGGGATAGCTAATCCTGTCGAAGACTACGCTTCTGGCCACCTCCATCTTGCAGCATGTAGAAGAGAGTAGATGGTAAGTTCACCAAGTAGCATCGCATAGCATAATCCTACCCGACGATCCTCTCCTCGTCGACCTGTGAGAGAGCGATCACCGGGTTGTATCTGGCACTTGGAAGGGTGTGTTTTATTAAGTATCCGGTTCTAGTTGTCATAAGGTCAAGGTACAACTCCAAGTCGTCCTGTTACCGAAGATCACGGCTATTCGAATAGATAAACTTCCCTGCAGGGGTGCACCACATTACCCGACACGCTCGATCCCTCTGGCCGGGCACACTTTCCTGGGTCATGTCCGGCCTCGGGAGATCAACACGTCGCAGCCCCACCTAGGCTCAACAGAGAGGTCAGCACGCCGGTCTAAATCCTATGCGCGCAGGGGTCTGGGCCCATCGCCCATTGCACACCTGCACGTTGCGTACGCGGCCGGAAGCAGACCTAGCCTCCCTTATACAAGAGTAGGCGTTCCAGTCCAATCCGGCGCGCGCCGCTCAGTCGCTGACGTCAAAAAGAGCTTCGGCTGATACCACGACGCCGGTTGCCCATATCTTGTCCCACGTGGCGGTTAGTGCGTATAAGGTCAACGACCCAACTCAGATCAAATACCAAGATCTCGTTAAGCGTGTTATTAAAGTAACCGTGGACGTCGACCAGGGCCAGGCCCACCTCTCACCTAGGTAGTCTCAACCTTCTCTGTCGCTCCGCCACAACGATCCACACAGAGGGCCATTGGGACAAAGGTCCTTTCAGCCCCAATTCCGTGAATCACTCGCGGGTGCTCCACGAGCCGACCCGACTTTAGTCACCACATGTATCATGTATAAAGTATATAGTATAAACCCGTGATCACCTCCCAAGTGATCACGACCCGATAGTATAGCACAGCAGACGGATAAGAATGTAGGGCCACTGATGGGATACTAGCATCCTATTCTAAGTATTAAGGATTGCACGTAAAGGTAACAACAGTAGTAGCAAGGACAGGCTATGCATCAGAATAGGATTAACGGAAAACAGTAACATGCTACACTACTCTAATGCAAGCAGTAGAGAGAAGGAATAGGCGATATCTGGTGATCAAGGGGGGGCTTGCCTGGTTGCTTTGGCAAGAAGGAGGGTCGTCAATGGCGTAGTCGGACGGGGCACCAGCAGCGGCGTCGGTCTCGTAGTCTACCGGAGAGAAGAGGGGGAAGAAACAATGAATACAATGCAAACAGATGCATAACGATGCATGACAAAGCAAACAACGGTGTTATGTGTGCCCTAACTGTTGGAAATATGCCCTAGAGGCAATAATAAATGGTTATTATTATATTTCTTTGTTCATGGTAATTGTCTATTGTTCATGCTATAATTGTATTGTCCGGAAATCATAATACATGTGTGAATACATAGACCATAACGTGTCCCTAGTAAGCCTCTAGTTAACTAGCTCGTTGATCAACCGATAGTCATGGTTTCCTGACTATGGACATTGGATGTCGTTGATAACGGGATTGTTGGGGAACGTAGCAGAAATTCAAAATTTTCTACGCATCACCAAGATCAATCTATGGAGTAATCTAGCAACGAGGGGAAGGGGAGTGCATCTACATACCCTTGTAGATCGCGAGCGAAAGCGTTCAAGAGAACGGGGTTGATGGAGTCGTACTCGTCGTGATCCAAATCACCGATGATCCTAGCGCCGAACGGACGGCACCTCCGCGTTCAACACACGTACGGAGCAGCGACGTCTCCTCCTTCTTGATCCAGCAAGGGGGGAGGAGAGGTTGATGGAGATCCAGCAGCACGACGGCGTGGTGGTGGAAGTAGCGGGATTCCAACAGGGCTTCGCCAAGCGCTGCGGGAGGAGGGAGGTGTGTCACGGGAGGGAGAGGGAGGCGCCAGGGCTTAGGTATTGCTGCCCTCCCTTCCCCCCACTATATATAGGGCCAAGGGAGAGGGGGGGCACAGCCTTGGCCCTTCCTCCAAGGAAGGGTGCGGCCAGGGAGGAGTCCTTCCCCCCCAAGGCACCTCGGAGGTGCCTTCCCCCTTTAGGACTCTCCCTTTTCCTTATCTCTTGGCGCATGGGCCTCTTGGGGCTGGTGCCCTTGGCCCATATAGGCCAAGGCGCACCCCCTACAGCCCATGTGCCCCCCCGGGGCTGGTGGACCCCCTTGGTGGACCCCCGGACCCCTTTCGGCACTCCCGGTACAATACCGATAAAGTGCGAAACTTTTCCGGCGACCAAAATAAGACTTCCCATATATAAATCTTTACCTCCGGACCATTCCGGAACTCCTCGTGACGTCCGGGATCTCATCCGGGACTTCGAACAACTTTCGGGTTACCGCATACTAATATCTCTATAACCCTAGCGTCACCGAACCTTAAGTGTGTAGACCCTACGGGTTCGGGAACCATGCAGACATGACCGAGACGTTCTCCGGTCAATAACCAACAGCGGGATCTGGATACCCATGTTGGCTCCCACATGTTCCACGATGATCTCATCGGATGAACCACGATGTCGGGGATTCAATCAATCCCGTATTCAATTCCCTTTGTCTATCGATATGTTACTTGCCCGAGATTCGATCGTCGGTATCCCGATACCTTGTTCAATCTCGTTACCGGCAAGTCTCTTTACTCGTTCCGTAACTCACATCATCCCGTGATCAACTCCTTGGTCACATTGTGCACATTATGATGATGTCCTACCGAGTGGGCCCAGAGATACCTCTCCGTTTACACGGAGTGACAAATCCCAGTCTCGATTCGTGCCAACCCAACAGACACTTTCGGAGATACCTGTAGTGCACCTTTATAGTCACCCAGTTACGTTGTGACGTTTGGTACACCCAAAGCATTCCTACGGTATCCGGGAGTTGCACAATCTCATGGTCTAAGGAAATGATACTTGACATTAGAAAAGCTCTGAGCAAACGAACTACACGATCTTGTGCTAGGCTTAGGATTGGGTCTTGTCCATCACATCATTCTCCTAATGATGTGATCCCGTTATCAACGACATCCAATGTCCATGGTCAGGAAACCGTAACCATCTATTGAACAACGAGCTAGTCAACTAGAGGCTTACTAGGGACATGGTGTTGCCTATGTATCCACACATGTATCTGAGTTTCCTATCAATACAATTCTAGCATGGATAATAAACGATTATCATGAACAAGGAAATATAATAATAACTTATTTATTATTGCCTCTAGGGCATATTTCCAACAGTCTCCCACTTGCACTAGAGTCAATAATCTAGTCCACATCACCATGTGATTAACACTCATAGGTCACATCACCATGTGACCAACACCCAAGAGTTTACTAGTCAACAATCTAGTTCACATCACCATGTGATTAACACTCAATGAGTTCTGGTTTGATCATGTTATGCTTGTGAGAGAGGTTATTAGTCAACGGGTCTGAACCTTTCAGATCCGTGTGTGCTTTACGAATATCTATGTCATCTTGTGGATGCTACCACGCGCTATTTGGAGCCATTTCAAATAACTGCTCTACTATACGAATCCGGTGTACTACTCAGAGTCATCCGGATTAGTGTCAAAGTTCGCATCGACGTAACCCTTTACGACGAACTCCTTTTCACCTCCATAATCGAGAAAATTCCTTAGTCCACTAGGTACTAGGGATAAGTTCGACCGCTGTCATGTGATCCATTCCGGATCACTATTGTACCCCTTGACCAACTCATGGCAAGGCACACTTCATGTGTGGTACAACATAGCATACTGTAGAGCCTACGTCTGAAGCATAGGGGACGACCTTCGTCCTTTCTCTCTTCTGCCGTGGTCAAGCTTTGAGTCTTACTCAATTTCACACCTTATAACACAACCAAGAACTCCTTCTTTGCTGATCTATTTTGAACTCTTTCAAAATCATGTCAAGGTGTGCGTTCTTTGAAAGTATCATCGGGCGTCTTGATCTATCTCTATAGATCTTGATGCCCAATATGTAAGCAGCTTTATCCAAGTCTTCCTTTGAAAAACTCCTTTCAAACAACCCTTTATGCTTTCCAGAAATTTTACATCATTTCGGATCAACAATATGTCATTCACATATACTTATCAGAAATGTTGTAGCGCTCCCACTCACTTTATTGTAAATACAAGTTTCTAACAAACTTTGTGTAAACCCAAAAACTTTGATCACTCCATCAAAGCGTATATTCTGACTCCGAGATGCTTGCTCTAATCCATGGAAGGATCGCTGGAGCTAGCATACCTTTTAGCATCCTTAGGATCGACAAAACCTTTCTGATTGTATCACATACAACCTTTCCTTACGAAAACTGGCAAGGAAACTTGTTTTGACATCCATCTGCCAGATTTCATAAATGCAGCTAATGCTAACATGATTCCGACGGACTTAAGCATCGCTACGGATGAGAAAATCTCATCGTAGTCAACTCCTTGAACTTGTGAAAATACTCTTTGCCACAAGTCGAGCTTCATAGACGGTAACATTACCGTCCACGTCCGTCTTCTTCTTAAAGATCCATTTATCTCGGATTTCATGGCTTCCAACCATTTGTCAGAATATGGGCCCACCATCGCTTCTCCATAGCTCATAGGTTCATCGTTGTCCAACAACATGACTTCCAAGACGTGATCACGTACTACTCTGAAGTATTACGCATCCTCGTCGTCCTACGAGGTTTGGTAGTGACTTGATCCGAAGTTTCATGATCACCATCATAAGCTTCCACTTCAATTGGTGTAGGTGCCACAGGAACAACTTCCTGTCCCTTGCTACACACTAGTTGAAGTTATGGTTCAATAACCTCATCAAGTCTCCACCATCCTCCCACTCAATTCTTTCGAGAGAAACTTTTCCTCGAGAAAGGACCCGTTTCTAGAAACAATCACTTTTGCTTCCAGATCTGAAATAGGAGGTATACCCAACTGTTTTGGGTATTCTATGAAAATGCATTTATCCGCTTTGGGTTCGAGCTTATCAGCCTGAAACTTTTTCACATAAGCATCGCAGCCCCAAACTTTTAAGAAACGACAACTTGGGTTTCTCTAAACGGTGTCGTCTCAACGGAATTGCGTGGTGCCCTATTTAAAGTGAATGCGGTTGTCTCTAATGCCTAACCCATAAATGATAGTGGTAATTCGATAAGAGACATCATGGTATGCACCATATCCAATAGGGTGCAGCTATGATGTCCGGACACACCATCACACTATGGTGTTCCAGGCGGTATTACTTGTGAAACACTTTCCACAATGTCTTAATTGTGTGCCAAACTCGTAACTCAGATACTCATCTCTATGATCATATCACAGACATTTTATCCTCTTGTCATGACGATCTTCAACTTCACTCTGAAATTACTTGAACCTTTCAATAATTCAGACTTGTGTTTCATCAAGTAAATACACTCAGCATCTACTCAAATCATCTGTGAAGTAAGAACATAACGATATCCACTGCATGCCTCAGCACTCATTGGACTGCATACATCAAAATGTATTACTTCCAATAAGTTGCTCTCTTGTTCCATCTTACTGAAAACGAGGCCTTTCAGTCATCTTGCCCATGTGGTATGATTTGCATGCCTCAAGTGATTCAAAATCAAGTGAGTCCAAACGATCCATCTGCATGGAGTTTCTTCATGCATATATACCAATAGACATGGTTCGCATGTCTCAATCTTTTCAAAAACGACTGAGTCCAAAGATCCATCTACATGGAGCTTCTTCATGCGTTCTATACCAATATGACTCAAATGGCAGTGCCACAAGTATGTGGAACTATCATTACTATTTTATATCTTTTGGCACGAACATGTGTATCACTACGATCGAGATTCATTTTAGGTGCAAGACCATTGAAGGTATTATTCAAATAAACAGAGTAACCATTATTCTCCATAAATGAATAACCGTATTGCGATAAACATAATCCAATCATGCTCAACGCAAACACCAAATCTCGATGGTAGAGGGAGCATGCGATGCTTCATCACATCAACCTTGGAAACACTTCCAACACATATCGTCATCTCACCTTTAGCTAGTCTCCGTTTATTCCGCAGCTTTTATTTCGAGTTAATAACACTTAGCAACCGAACCGGTATCTAATACCCTGGTGTTGCTAGGAGTACTAGTAAAGTACACATTCATATAACGTAAATCCAATATACTTCTGTCGACCTTGCCTGCCTTCTCATCTACCAAGTATCTAGGGTAGTACTGCTTCAGTGACCGTTCCCCTCATTACAGAAGCACTTAGTCTCGGGTTTGGGTTCAACTTGGGATTCTTCACTAGAGCGGCACATGATTTGCTGTTTCATGAAGTATCCCTTTTGCCCTTGCCCTTCTAGAAACTAGTGGTTTTACTAACCATCAACAATTGATGCTCCTTCTTGATTTCTACTCTCGCGGTGTCAAACATCGCGAATAGCTCAAGGATCATCATAACTATCCCTGATATGTTATAGTTCATCACGAAGCTCTACTAGCTTGGTGGCAGTGACTATGGAGAACCATCACTATCTCATGGGAGATTAACTCCCACTCGATTCAAGCGATCGTGGTACTCAGCAATCTGAGCACATGCTCAACGATTGAGCTTTTCTCCCTTAGTCTGCAGGCTTAAGAAACTTGTCAAAGGTCTCATACCTCTTGACGTGGGCACTAGTCTGAAATCCCGATTTCAGTCTTCGGAACATATCATATGTTTTGCGACGTTTCAAAAATGTCTTTGGTGCCACAATTCTAAACCGTACGCACTGAACTATCACGTAGTCATCAAAACGTGTATGTCAGATGTTTCGCAACATCTACAGACGACGCTGAGGTTCAGCACACCGAGCGGTGCATTAAGGACATAAGCCTTCTATGCAGCAATGAGGACAATCCTCAGTTTACGGACCCAGTCCGCATAATTGCTACTACCAACTTTCAACTAAATTTTCTCTAGGAACATATCTTAAACAGTAGAACTAATGCGTATGACATAATTTGCAAAAACCTTTTGACTATGTTCATGATAATGAAGTTCATTTGATTATTTAATGAACTCCCACTCAGATAGACATCCCTCTAGTCATCTAAGTGACACATGATCCGAGTCAAACTAGGCCGTGTCCGATCATCACGTGAGACGGACTAGTCATCATCGGTGAACATCTCCATGTTGATCGTATCTGCTATACGACTCATGTTCGACCTTTCGGTCTCTTGTGTTCCGAGGCCATGTCTGTACATGCTAGGCTCGTCAAGTCAACCTAAGTGTTTCGCATGTGTTCCGAGGCCATGTCTGTACATGCTAGGCTCGTCAACACCCGTTGTATTCGAACGTTAGAATCTATCACACCCGATCATCACGTGGTGCTTCGAAACAACGAACCTTCGCAACGGTGCATAGTTAGGGGGAACACGTCTCTTGAAATTTTAGTGAGGGATCATCTTATTTATGCTACCGTCGTTCTAAGCAAATAAGATGCATAACATGATAAACATCACATGCAATCAAATAGTGACATGATATGGCCAATATCATTTTGCTCCTTTGGTCTCCATCTTTGGGGCACCATGATCATCTTTGTCACCGGCATGACACCATGATCTCCATCATTGTGTCTTCATGAAGTTGTCACGCCAACGATTACATCTACTTCTATGGCTAACGCGCTTAGCAATAAAGTAAAGTAATTTACATGGCGTTATTCAATGACACGCAGGTCATACAAAAAATAAAGACAACTCCTATGGCTCCTGCCGGTTGTCATACTCATCGACATGCAAGTCGTGATTCCTATTACAAGAATATGATCAATCTCATACATCACATATATCATTCATCACATCTTCTGGCCATATCACATCACATAGCACACGCTGCAAAAACAAGTTAGACGTCCTCTAATTGTTGTTGCAAGTTTTTACGTGGCTTGTATAGGTTTCTAGCAAGAACGTTTCTTACCTACGTAAAACCACAACGTGATATGCCAATTTCTATTTACCCTTCATAAGGACCCTTTTCATCGAATCCGTTCCGACTAAAGTGGGAGAGACAGACACCCGCTAGCCACCTTATGCAACTAGTGCATGTCAGTCGGTGGAACCTGTCTCACGTAAGCGTACGTGTAAGGTCGGTCCGGGCCGCTTCATCCCACAATGCCGCCGAAACAAGATAAGACTAGTAGCGGCAAGAAGAATTGGCAACATCGACGCCCACAACTACTTTGTGTTCTACTCGTGCATAGAAACTACGCATAGATCTAGCTCATGATGCCACTGTGGGGAACGTAGCAGAAATTCAAAATTTTCTACGCATCACCAAGATCAATCTATGGAGTAATCTAGCAACGAGGGGAAGGGGAATGCATCTACATACCCTTGTAGATCGCGAGCGGAAGCGTTCAAGAGAACGGGGTTGATGGAGTCGTACTCGTCGTGATCCAAATCACCGATGATCCTAGCGCCGAACGGACGGCACCTCCGCGTTCAACACACGTATGGAGCAGCGACGTCTCCTCCTTCTTGATCCAGCAAGGGGGGAGGAGAGGTTGATGGAGATCCAGCAGCACGACGGCGTGGTGGTGGAAGTAGCGGGATTCCAACAGGGCTTCGCCAAGCGCTGCGGGAGGAGGGAGGTGTGTCACGGGAGGGAGAGGGAGGCGCCAGGGCTTAGGTATTGCTGCCCTCCCTTCCCCCCAATATATATAGGGCCAAGGGAGAAGGGGGGCGCAGCCTTGGCCCTTCCTCCAAGGAAGGGTGCGGCCAGGGAGGAGTCCTTCCCCCCCAAGGCACCTCGGAGGTGCCTTCCCCCTTTAGGACTCTCCCTTTTCCTTATCTCTTGGCGCATGGGCCTCTTGGGGCTGGTGCCCTTGGCCCATATAGGCCAAGGCGCACCCCCTACAGCCCATGTGGCCCCCCCCGGGGCTGGTGGACCCCCTTGGTGGACCCCCGGACCCCTTTCGGCACTCCCGGTACAATACCGATAAAGTGCGAAACTTTTCCGGCGACCAAAATAAGACTTCCCATATATAAATCTTTACCTCCGGACCATTCCGGAACTCCTCGTGACGTCCGGGATCTCATCCGGGACTCCGAACAACTTTCGGGTTACCGCATACTAATATCTCTATAACCCTAGCGTCACCGAACCTTAAGTGTGTAGACCCTACGGGTTCGGGAACCATGCAGACATGACCGAGACGTTTTCCGGTCAATAACCAACAGCGGGATCTGGATACCCATGTTGGCTCCCACATGTTCCACGATGATCTCATCGGATGAACCACGATGTCGGGGATTCAATCAATCCCGTATTCAATTCCCTTTGTCTATCGATATGTTACTTGCCCGAGATTCGATCGTTGGTATCCCGATACCTTGTTCAATCTCGTTACCGGCAAGTCTCTTTACTCGTTCCGTAACTCACATCATCCCGTGATCAACTCCTTGGTCACATTGTGCACATTATGATGATGTCCTACCGAGTGGGTCCAGAGATACCTCTCCGTTTACACGGAGTGACAAATCCCAGTCTCGATTCGTGCCAACCCAACAGACACTTTCGGAGATACCTGTAGTGCACCTTTATAGTCACCCAGTTACGTTGTGACGTTTGGTACACCCAAAGCATTCCTACGGTATCCGGGAGTTGCACAATCTCATGGTCTAAGGAAATGATACTTGACATTAGAAAAGCTCTGAGCAAACGAACTACACGATCTTGTGCTAGGCTTAGGATTGGGTCTTGTCCATCACATCATTCTCCTAATGATGTGATCCCGTTATCAACGACATCCAATGTCCATGGTCAGGAAACCGTAACCATCTATTGAACAACGAGCTAGTCAACTAGAGGCTTACTAGGGACATGGTGTTGCCTATGTATCCACACATGTATCTGAGTTTCCTATCAATACAATTCTAGCATGGATAATAAACGATTATCATGAACAAGGAAATATAATAATAACTTATTTATTATTGCCTCTAGGGCATATTTCCAACAGGGATCACATCATTGGGAGAATGATGTGATGGACAAGACCCAATCCTAAGCATAGCATAAAAGATCGTGTAGTTTCGTTTGCTAGAGCTTTTCCAATGTCAAGTATCTTTTCCTTAGACCATGAGATCGTGCAACTCCCGGATACCGTAGGAGTGCTTGGGTGTGCCAAACGTCACAACGTAACTGGGTGACTATAAAGGTGCACTACGGGTATCTCCGAAAGTGTCTGTTGGGTTGGCATGGATCGAGACTGGGATTTGTCACTCCGTGTGACGGAGAGGTATCTCTGGGCCCACTCGGTAATGCATCATCCTAATGAGCTCAATGTGACTAAGGCGTTAGTCACGGGATCATGCATTGCGGTACGAGTAAAGAGACTTGCCGGTAACGAGATTGAACAAGGTATTGGGATACCGACGATCGAATCTCGGGCAAGTAATATACCGATTGACAAAGGGAATTGTATACGGGATTGATTGAATCCTCGACATCGTGGTTCATCCGATGAGATCATCGTGGAACATGTGGGAGCCAACATGGGTATCCAGATCCCGCTGTTGGTTATTGACCGGAGAGGCGTCTCGGTCATGTCTGCATGTCTCCCGAACCCGTAGGGTCTACACACTTAAGGTTCGGTGACGCTAGGGTTGTAGAGATATGAGTATGCGGAAACCCGAAAGTTGTTCGGAGTCCCGGATGAGATCCCGGACATCACGAGGAGTTCCGGAATGGTCCGGAGGTGAAGAATTATATATAGGAAGTCAAGTTTCGGCCACCGGGAAAGTTTCGGGGGTTATCGGTATTGTATCGGGACCAGCGGAAGGGTCCCGGGAGTCCACCGGGTGGGGCCACCTATCCCGGAGGGCCCCATGGGCTGAAGTGGGAGGGCAACCAGCCCTTAGTGGGCTGGGGCGCCCCCCATGGGCCTCCCCCCTGCGCCTAGGGTTGGAAACCCTAGGGTGGGGGGGCGCCCCACTTGCCTTGGGGGGCAAGTCTTCCCCCCTGGCCGCCGCCCCCCCATCCAGATGGGATCCTAGCCGGCGCCCCCTCCCAGGGGGCCTATATAAAGGAGGGGGGTGGGAGGGCAGGAGTATTACAGCCTTGGGCGCCTCCCTCCTCCCCTGCTACACCTCTCCCTCTCGCAGAAGCTCGGCGAAGCCCTGCCGAGACCCGCTACATCGACCACCACGCCGTCGTGCTGCTGGATCTCCATCAACCTCTCCTTCCCCTTGCTGGATCAAGAAGGAGGAGACGTCGCTGCACCGTACGTGTGTTGAACGCGGAGGTGCCGTCCGTTCGGCGCTCGATCATCGGTGATTTGAATCACGGCGAGTACGACTCTGTCATCCACGTTCATTGGAACGCTTCCGCTCGCGATCTACAAGGGTATGTAGATGCACTCCTTTCCCCTCGTTGCTAGTATACTCCATAGATGGATCTTGGTGAGCGTAGGAAAATTTTAAAATTATGCTATGATTCCCAACACTAACGCGGTAAGAGGTGATACCGACGAAGGGGGGAAACATCCGGGAAAGTATCCCAGGTGTTTCACGTTTTTGGACATATGTATCGGAGGGGGAAAGTTGTGTGTTCGATAAGCTAGGGGTGTGTGGCGTACGAATGAGCTGCATATCCGGATTCGTCTCGTCGTTCTGAGCAACTTTCATTTAGAAAGTATTTTCATCTCAGCTACGGTTTATTTTATATGATTTTCTAAAGTTTTAAATCATTTTTAGAATTTATTTAATTAATTTAATTCAATATTATCCAGAATAGTGCATGACATCAGCATGACGTCAACATGACGTCAGCAGTCAACAGGGGGTTGACTGGGTCAAACTGACGTGAGGGTCCTGCCTGTCATTGACTAATTAATTAACTAACAATTGATTAGGTTAATTAGTGATTAGACTAATTCTAATTATGATTAATTAACTTAATTAATTCTTTAATTAATTAATTAATTTTATTTCTTTTTTTACGTTCTGGGGATGGGGCCCCCTTGTCATAGGCCCCAGGGGGCCTTAACGGGCGCCGGGTTCGCGGGCGCTAGCGCCCAGGGGGGTGCGGGCGTGGCCACTAGCGGCCCCGCGCGGTGTAGCGGGGTCGTGGCCGGAGCAGCGCGAGCCCGGTGCAGGGCGCGGCCAGTGAAAGGCGCGGGTGCGTCTGGTGAGCCCTGTGCGCGCGGTGAGCTTGGCGGAGGCACCGGGTGCGGTCGACGGCGAGCCTGGGCGAGAGGGAGAGGCCCGGCGAGGCAGGGCAGTGCGGGGTAGGGGGCGGAGCCGACGTGTGAGGGAGGCGGCGGCGCGTAGCAGCAGGGGCGAGCAGAGCCAACGAGCGTGGGCGAGGCGACTGCGGGGCGCGGCCGGCGAACGGCGGCAGCAACGTGTGGGCTGGGCGCGGGGAGCAGCGGAGGGCGGCGGTCCGAGGTAGCGGCAGAGAACGGCGTGAGCGGGCGGCGCGGCCGCGGGAAGGAGAGCACGACGGGGGTGACGGGGAGGGCGTGGTGACCGCGGGCGTGGCCGGACCCGATCGGGGCACGGTGGCCGCGGTCAGCGCGAGCGCGCGCGCGGTGGCGCGGTCGTCGGGGGCGGGCGCGTGCGGTGGGTGGCGCGACATGGTGAGCGGGAGAGACGGGGCGCGGCAGACGACGTGGTCGGCGCGCGGCGACAGGCGGCGCGAGCGCGCAAGCGAGAGAGAGAGGGGGGCGCGGGCTCATGGTGATTCGTAGGGCAACGACAATGGGGCGCGAGGTGGAGACGGGGACGAGGTCGGCGACGTCGGGGAGGCGTTGGTGCAGTGACGGGGCGATCCGGCGAGGTGGTCCCGGGCGGCGGGCGACGAGAGGGGGGCGATGGGATTGGGCGCCTCCCGATCCAGATCCAGACGAGGGACGAGTGGGGTGAGTGGGGGGTTAGGGTTTCGGTACCCTGGGGAGTGGGGGATAAGGGAGTGGGGGCCGCGGGGTGGGCCGGCCCATTCGGGCGGCTGGGGTCCGCGTGGATGGCCAGCTGGGCCAAAAGGCCCAGCGGGGGGGGGGGCTTTTATTCTGTTTTTGTTTTTTAGTTTGTCTTTTTCTTTTAATATTTATTTTACAGTTTTATTTCATTCCAACGTATTTAGGCATTTTCTAAAAATGTGTATTCTGCATTATAGTTACCTAAGCATTTAACTGCACACTCCGAACATTTTTACAACGTTTGAAAACTTCTGTTGTTTGCCATATTCTTGAATTTGAATTTTGAACCGGTTTTGAAATAATGAGAGTATATCAACGGTTACGGAGGTGTCGTGGCATCATTAGCGGAGTTTTACTGTAGCCTAATTATCTGGCCGTTACAAATCTCCTCCACTACAAGAAATCTCGTCCCGAGATTTAAGAGGGGAGTAAGGGGGAAAGTTCTGGTTACGATATTCTAACGGATCTTCTCGAAGAAGTTAATCCCTTTCGTTGATGTCTTCAATTCTTTATTCCAATGCATCATGATGAAGTTGTCGTCCTTTCTTTAAGAACTCCATCGTACTTATGAAAGGATAAGGGGGTATTACGGACGAATGGACCGCAACAATGTTTGCTTATCTAGTAGATAACATCAGGGAAGGTGGCGGAAAGTAACTCTCAAATTGAAACTTAAGACAATATCGAGAGTGAGGTAAGAAGGTGCAATAAGAAGTTTCAAGCGGACAGGCAATCGTTCATTGCCCGAAACAGAGTGTGAAAGGGGTTCAGAGCAACGGGAGTAAGTATTGTGTCCGATACCAGAATTGATCACTAGGAAGGTAGCTCGCGGATTACATACGAAACGAATCGCAAGGGATAACTTCGGAACAGGGATGTACAGGAGGGTCAGGTTTCGATCGTGAGGAAATGTGGGTTATGGGCCCACCATGCGGGTTAAAAGAAGGGAGGGCGCTGTCAGCTTGCACGATCATGATAGAAGGCATGTCAGAGGATAGCATGTCAGTTATGTCGGCAACAACGTCGGTACCAAGGGCGAGGGACGAAGAGAACCATCTTCCTGCTTATTTGAACGAGGCGGGCCAATAGGCAAAGTTCTCGTCCATCAGTGGCTACCGGAATGTCATCAACAATAGTAACAGGTTCTTACTGACAAAATTGTACACCGAGGGGTTTACATAAGCAGGAGAATATTGTTGCTTAGATCATATAGATCACAAGAAAGGTTAAACCAAACAATGGAAAGGAAAATGTGCTTACACACATATTTCAGGGGTATATCCTTCCCAAGGGCAAGCAGAGCATGATATCCATGACGAGATATAACGTAGAAAACCCTTTAGGAAAGGGGAGAGAAATTTCATGCCATTACCCGTACAACGGCGTTTGGATAATTGAGCAAGAAACATTTAGCATTGGGCTTCAAATGTTCTTGTTGAAAATCGGAGTACCACAGACAAGCTTTGAGATAGCATTGACATGGTCTTCAAGCAAAGGTCGAACTTTAGATACTCAATGGATTCATCAGGAACAACTTATAGAATAAGTCTTTCAATTTCCTCTTGGAAGAATGGTTAACATTGCTAAAAGGAAGAACTATAACAATAGGTCCTCCGGTCAAGTGTGCTAGGCATGACATCACCTTACCGGGTCATATAAAGACCAATGTTATAACTCTTGAAAATATGCTCCAACCATCATATCTGACCGAGATTCAGATCTGATCGGTGTTAGGAAACCTCAGACTCAGGATGCCATAGAAAAGGTGCAAGACAAATTGACGAGACGGCATTGTAAGATTCTTGGGAAATGTACAATGGAAGCAAGTTCCAAAGCAAGAGTTCGTCATTAAACCAAGGAGAGGGTGAGGAGCTGGCTGATGGAATCAGCGACAATTCATCGAGAATTCCAACAAGTCGGATTTCCACAATTATGTGAACAAGGGGATAACAATTGTTGGATGAAATGATATAATGAGGCATGTTCGAGGAAAACATACACAATTAAACATTGGTTGAAAGCTGCACTCGAAATATGGGCTTAGGTAGCATGATCAATGTTAGAATGGTGATTCAATAACCAAAAGACTTAGAATGAAGTTATCGACCATTCACTTCAAATCAATAGAGTTGCTAGAAATTTTGAAGTCACACAGCATAGTTCAATTGTCGGTTTTCCGGTTAGAAACAACACGGGGACCAAGAAATGAACAGAGATGGCGAGAAGTATCACTATATCAAGAACCCTTAAGAGGTGGTGAAATTCTCACGACATTCTTGACATAAAAGATGGTAATACTCCAAGGTAAAACATAACATACGCTGGTTAGCAAGGACTCAAGGTACAACACAAACCATGAACCAGATTTGTGTTGGGGAAATGCAAGAATGTTGTCGATGTTAACGCAATCATCGAGGGCAAGGATGGTATTTCTCATCATGAATTCAATTGATATCCTGGAAGAACTCGGAATGTTGATGATGATCATGACAAATTTTGTCGAGAGGTTTCATGAAGATGTAATCGGTCGGCGATGACATCAAGTCAAAGGAATGATGAAGCGAAAGGTTATTGGAACCATGGGTATGACGCAAACTTGAAATCAAGTTTGCTGTTCGAGGAGAAATGGTATGACGAGGAAGATCGGCGTAAGCTTAGCTCATCATCGAAAGTTGTGCTCCGGGGTTAAGGACCAGGTAGCATAGTTAAAACCGGCACGACAATGATATAGCCGAGCAGGCTAGGACTTACGTGATCGAGTTCAAATTCGTAAGTCAAGAGTTGTTTAATCGTGGTGCGAGCTCGATTCATGTCGTGGAATTGTCACGGCAGATGTCCTCGAACTAGGACTTAGTCGTGGAGCCATCGCGACTAGGAAGCTTGAAGGGGTTAAGTGGGACAAGGAACACGAGGGTTTATACTGGTTCAGCCCCTTACGGTGAAGGTAAAGCCTACATCCAGTTTGAGGTGGTATTGATTAGGGTTTCGATGACCAGGGAGCGAGACCGCTATGCCTGGTTCTCGATGAGATCTTGCTTGTCCCTAAACCGCTGCCGGGTCGTCCCCTTATATAGGGAGGCCGACGCCCAGCAGCTCTCAGAGTCCCGGCCGGCTCATAAGAGTGTCCGGCTCGGACTCTCAACTATTCTTGCCTTACACTACAAGTTCTACCATGATAATAATTGCAACTACGGGCCTTAAGCCGTATCCGGGTCTTAAGCCCATCTCTGGCCCACCGTCTTTAAGCTTGACGCCGGACTTCTGGCAATGACCATATGAGTGACCCGGCCCCTTCTGGCGGATGACTCTAAGGTCTATACCCTCAACATTAGGCCCCAGATTGATTTGAGCCGGCTCATGTCAATCTTCAATCTTTTCGACAGAAAATCTCCGGCTTACAATTATGTGAAGGCCATAACCTGGCGTGACGTCATCCTCTGGACTCCGGGTAATCCACCGTGACATCATCTTCCAGTAAGTCCTTTTTTACTCCGCCAGATCCGCGACGGATCTTATCTTTACTGTCATCCCGAAAATCGAGGCGTTTCGTGGGGAGATAACCACGCCGTGGTCTCCTTGATTCTCGCGCCCACTTATGAGCTCGCCCTTATAAATAGGCCGGCCCGACGGGCCTTCAGCCACTTCTCTCTCCTTCGTCTTCTTCCTCGCGCTACTGCTCCCCTGCCCAAGCTCTGCTGCTGCCGCCGCCGCGGGTCTTCGCATCGTCACCAACTCAGGCCGCTACATCACCCTGATCTGACCAGAGAAACGCGATGACCTCCGCGTCTCTTCAGCACCGGTGAGTCTTCGCCATTCCATAGGATAGATCCACACTAGGGCTCCGTAGTTCTTCCTCTGTTCTTCATAGTTCATCGCGGCCCTTAGTAGATTTGATTTTTACTGCCTCTTTCTGATCTTAGTATTGGATAGAACTAGTGCGGCGGCTGTTTAGCACTCATTTCAAATGTAAGTAGGCCTCTTTTTACTGCATAAAGGCCTCATTCGAGCTCAAGAACTTCCCTCGCATCTGTTTTTAGGTCTAGAAATTTTCTTTTTCTGTCGACCGCTTGATCCAAATTATTTACCGCCATGTGTGAAACTTGTTTTCACCACACTTAGTAAAAAAACTGCACTCGTTGAGTCATGGCGGGTTACATTTCCGGTTTAAAGAAAACACGCGCCGTAGAATCTTCCGGCTTAAAGGAGACCATGCACCATAGAATTTCCGGCTCATCCGTGATAAGGCCGTAGACAATTTTGAATTACTCTTGACATCTTTTCTGCGGCTTAGATAACTCAATGTACTCAGATATATATCATTAGGCCCCTCCGTAAGCCGCCACTTAACACTGAACTATAACTTTCCTCCGGCTTATACTTAAACCGGACGTTCCTTTTATCATAGGCTGCCGACTTTCACCATGCCTCCCAAAGCTCCTAAGGCCTCCATTACTTGCAATTGGATGAGGTCCAACGTCACCAATGAGACCCTAGCGGATTTTGTCAAGTCAGGCCACTTGCCCAAGAAGGACGTCATGTCCTACCGTGCCCCTGACCCATCAGAGGAGAGACCACAGCCAAAGGACGGAGAGGTGGTCATTTTTGCGGATCACATGAGCCGGGGCTTCGCACCGCCCGGCTCAAAGTTTTTCAGAGACGTTCTGAATTTCTTCGATCTGCGGCCTCAGGACATAGGACCCAACTTAGTGTCCAATATCTGCAACTTCCAAGTGTTCTGCGAGGTTTACCTTGGAGAAGAACCCAGTCTGCTACTCTTCAGAGAGCTTTTCTATTTAAACCGCCAGAACGAGTGCGCCAACGGGCCAAGTTTGGAACTAGGCGGCATCTCCATCCAGCGGTGCAGGGACTGCCTTTTCCCTTACGCAGAGCCGCCGAGCCACCCCAAAGACTGGAATCTGACGTGGTTTTACTGCGAAGACACGTCGCCGGCTGATGAGAGTCCGTTGCCCGGCTTTCGCCCCTCGCGTCTGGAGCCGACTCACCCACTGTCAGACAAGCTGACTCAAGCAGAGCGCCAACCTCTGCTCCCCACCATCAACAAGATCAAGGCTCTCCTGGGCAATGGTCTGAACGGAATCGATCTGGTCCGGGTTTGGATCTCGTGGCGGGTGATCCCATTGAGCCGCCGCCCCGGCTTAATGTGTGAGTACACGGGCCGAAAGGATGACCCCCAGAGACACAGCCGCAACGATCTTCCTGGAGATGTTGCAGAGGAGATGACCAAGGCTCTCTTGAACGAGAGCCTGGCAGACTGCGGAAGGACCGGCCTAGCCCCCTTCTGCAAGACCAACCCAGCCCCAGCGGTAAGCCGCTGATCTGAACATCTTATCTGCATGTAGCTTTCATCTGAATCGTTTTAAGAAATCATCATTGTACTTTCCAGGCTGATGATAAGTTCTGGCGGGTCAAATATGACCATGAGGCGGCCAAGAAGGCCAGAAAGGCGAAGAAAGCCGCCAAGAAAGCCGCCCCTCGCAAAAAAGGAAATAGGCCTACTGCTTCAGAGCTGATGCAACTAAGCGACAGCTCCGAGTCAGAGGTAACCCCTGAGCCTGTAAGTCCTTGCTATACTTTGTTGTTTACTTCTGTCCGCCTTATCAATACTTGTTTATCAATAGGACGACACTGGAGCAAGTAACCCGGTGGTTGAAGAGGTAACGACATTTTCCTCCGACTCGGAGCCCTTGCCAAGGCTGAAAATCCGATGGGTAACCCGGAAAGTAAGCTTTTCACATCCTTTAGCTTATCAAGACCCTCAATTTATTTTGAAGCAACAGGTGCATGAGAGCCGGCGGCACACCCGGACCGACAAAAGCACCGACCTCTCCTCCGGGTTACCTGACGCATCGAGGAAACGCCGGACCGAGGTGATCTTAAAGTTGTACCCTTTTCATCCTTTGGCAGGTGTTATACGTCAACCGCTCAACTCTTCTGACTCAAATTACCAGGAAACTTCCCCCTCTTCTGGCGACTCTATGCAGTCAAGCCTGCCGGCTTTCAAGACCGTGCCCGGGTAATGATAACCATCTCATACTGTACTTTTGTCTTTACTTACACCATTGTGCTTAACCTTTCTGTCCTTCCAGTGCCCAGGCCAAGCTCACCAAGAGGGCGAAGAAATCCAAGCCGGTCGATGAGCCGGACTTGCCTGAGCCGGAGGCAGCCGCTCAAGAACCGCCGGCTGCCTCTGCTCCTGAGGCTGTTGCCCCAACCAACAAGCCCGCAACAGAAGCTTCTGTTAACCCAGAGGCCTCCAGCTCGGCTCAACCAGTAGATGACCCGGACGTGGTAATTACCCGGACGGAGTTTGTTGAGCCGGGGAGACCTACCGCACTGGCCAAGTGCTCCGCCAAAGGGGAGCTGCTAGAGTCCCGCCGGGTTAACCTGGACCTCACTGACTACTCCAATTTGAACATTGGAGAGATCGTCTCCAGCTTCGTCAGCCAAGTGCACAAGAGCCGGGACGCAGAGATCGCCATGGTGACCCAGATCCAGCAGAAATCTGAGGTATTATTCTTCTGTCCTCTTACTTACTGCATAGTTACCTTTACCATGCTAGCCCCCAAGTCGACGACTTATGATTGAATATGTTGTAGACTTAGGTTCCGGCTTACCCAATTGAACCGACAATTTGTAGATAGAAACGTTCAATATGCATTAGCCCCCAAGTGCCAAGTGTCTTTGCTTGGAAAACGCTTGGGACTTTACATTTGTATAGTAACTGTTCACGCCATAACCCGGAAATTTATGCAGGCTGCTGGCAAGAAGCTGGAAGCTGACCTTGCTGATCTCAAGAACCAGCTGAAGATGCAAGAGATGGAGACCCGGAAGGCAAATGCCAAATTTGTGTCCAGCATCGCCGCGCAAGAGAAGCTGAAGACGGAGTTTGACGCTGAACGGAAAGCCTGGGCCGAAGAGAAGGCCGCGCTGGTGAACCGGGCCGAACAGGCGGAGAAGGCCCTGTCAGAGAAGACAGCCGAACTCTCCGGCTTAAAGCGCCAAGTGTCCCAGATGGTGGCCGCAATCTTCGGTAAGTCATCTCACCGGCTTTCATCAAGTTGTAGAATCTTTATATCTCATAGTTCATCCTTGTCGGCGACTTATCTGATTCTGTTAAACAGGTCCCAGAAGCGCCAACCTCAACCAGAGTGTGGTAACCAAGCTAAAGGCTGTGTATACCCTGGTGGAGCAACTCTACACCGGGTCACAGCGTGCCTTAGCTGTGGTGGCCCTATCTAACGAGGTGCCGACTCATCTGGCAGAAGTGCTTCGCCGGCTCGCCGTTCTGCCTCAACGTATCCAAGAGCTGCGACGGGCCTCTGCAAGAGCCGGAGCGATCGCCGCGCTGAGCCGGGCCAAGGCTTTCCTCCCCGAGTTAGACCCGGCGGACATCGCCCTCGGCTATCCAAGCCTGAAGGAAGACGGCACGGCCTTCGACCAAAGAGACTTTGCCGCCTGCGTGAAGGTCGTGCGCCCGGTGGCCACCCTTATCGGGAACGACACAGATCTGACTAAGTACCAGCCGGGTTACAATGCGGAGAATCAGAGGATCCCGACCCCTCGCTATGAAGCCCTGAGTTTAATTCCGCCGGCTCGTCAGCACACCTTCGCCCCGGAGATTGACCCGGCCGGGTTAATTGACGAGGAAGCCCAATTCGAAGCGCTGAGCGACATCGACTGGAAGTCGTCGACTTTCCAGACCTTGGGAATAGCCGGAGGAGAAGAAAGAGACGAGCCGGAGACTTCAACCCAGCAAGCGTCTTAACTTCTGCAGACGGCTTATAAAACAATGCTCCACCCTTTTGGACTCGATGAGTCTTGTAATAGAGTAGGACCAACACTTTATCTTTGCCGTGCCATCGCGCATGCCCTGAATGCTTGAAGTTTTATTGAAGTTGTCTCCCTTATATTTCTCCGGGTCATTCATTCGCCTTAGTCTCAAATAATTGTCTTTAACTATCCTGCATAGAAAGACGAATCGCAAGTCTCGAGGCAGCTTACCACCCTGAGAATCATATGTTTAGATATATAACCCGGAATATGAATCGAAAAAGGCTGGTCCTGAATTATATCCTTAATACACCCGTAATAACACACTTAGCGGCCTGCGAGCATACTTCCGGTTTAAATAACCCGGGTAAGAAGGTTGGTACCTTAATTCCGATTTACTTGTCTTAATGACACCCATTGTGTTCAACTAATACTGTAAATCCAAGTTAAACCGGCAAAATGAGACCCGGCCGTACATACTTTGAAATGATCAGAAGAAAACTTACTATGAAGCAGAAGAACTTAGGGGCTTCCGGTTCGAATACGACCAGAGACCCGGCCCAAAGGGGTTATGCTAAGATTCGAATGCGATCATATAGCCCCCAGTGGGTGTGGCGATGCCAATCAAGAGGGTATCGACAGCTATGTTCTCTTTGGTTCGAATACGACCTATGTTTGAACAGGAAGCCCCCAAATGACTTTAAGAATTGTTTAACGACGCTGATTCGAATACGATCCACGTCGGTTCCCAAAGGGGTTAAACTAAGATTCAAATATGATCAAAGAAAACTCCCCAATGAGCTCGGCACTTTGCCAATCAAATGGGTATCGATAGCTATGTTCTCTTTGGTTCGAATATGACCTATGTTTGAACAGGAAGCCCCCAAGTGATCTTATTACTTACGGCTAGATTCGAAGATGATCATAAGCCGGATCCTCCTTCAAGCTATCATGTAATCTTGCAATGAAAACAACACGTGCACATTTGGAGGAGGAAAAAGGACAGAGGTTCTGCTTTATTGCTTATTATAATATATACATGGCTTAGAGAAATATGTACATCATGAGAGCCGGTGACTCAAGTGTAGTAAGGCCGAAGCTGAGCTATGTTCCACGGCCGACGGGTCTCTTCCTCCGACTTACGTGAATCTTTGTGCTCCCAAATATCAATGAGGTAATATGACCCGTTGTGCAAATTCTTGCTGACCACAAAGGGCCCTTCCCAAGGCGGGGATAGCTTGTGCGCATCAGTCTGATCCTGGGTGAGCTGGAGCACCAGATCGCCTTCCTGGAAGACCCGGGATTTAACCCGTCGACTATGATAACGGCGCAGGTCTTGTTGATAAATCGCTGAACGAGCTGCGGCCACATCACGCTGTTCGTCCAACAAGTCAAGAGCATCTTGGCGCGCCTGTTCATTGTCCGCCTCAACATAAGCCGCCACTCGAGGCGAGTCATGACGGACGTCACTGGGGAGGACTGCTTCTGCTCCATAAACCATGAAGAAAGGCGTAAAGCCTGTAGACCTGTTAGGAGTAGTGTTGATGCTCCACAGCACGGAGGGCAACTCCTCCACCCAACAACCCGGCGTCCGTTGCAAAGGGACCAAAAGCCGGGGCTTGATGCCCTTCAGAATTTCCTGATTAGCTCTCTCAGCCTGACCATTGGATTGAGGATGAGCCACCGAGGAAACATCAAGTCGGATATGCTCTCGTTGACAAAACTCCTCCATGGCGCCTTTGGATAAATTGGTGCCATTGTCAGTTATAATGCTGTGCGGAAAACCAAAGCGAAAGATCACCTTTTTCATAAACTGAACCGCCGTGGCTGCGTCGCGAGAACCTTTGGCAGCCATCACACTTACTGACCAAGTCCTCTGCATCAGCATGAGCCGTCAACCAATAAAAACCATGACGAAAAGCCTTGGACACAAGAGACTTTGAGCCGGCGTGATGGCCACAATCCCCTTCATGGATCTCACGCAAGATCTCTTGACCTTCCTCAGGGGAAACACAACGCTGAAACGCTCCCGTAACACTGCGGTGATGCAACTCACCATTGATAACAATCATTGACTTAGCCCGCCGGGTTATTTGCCTGGCCAAAGTTTCATCCTCAGGCAACTCGCCCCGGGTCATGTAAGCCAGATAGGGCATTGTCCAGTCCGGTATAATATGGAGAGCCGCCACCAGTCGTGCCTCCGGGTCAGGGACAGCCAAGTCTTCCTCTGTAGGCAGCTTAACAAAAGGATTATACAGGACATCCAGGAAAGTATTAGGCGGCACCGGCTTTCGCTGGGATCCTAGCCGGCTTAAAGCATCAGCCACCTCGTTCTTCCTGCGATCAATGTGCTCTACTTGGTAGCCCTGAAAGTGCCCAGCAATGGCATCAACTTCGCGGCGATAAGCCGCCATGAGAGGGTCCTTAGAGTCCCACTTGCCTGATACTTGTTGAGCCACCAAGTCTGAGTCACCGAAACACCTTACCCGGCTCAAGATCATCTCCTTAGCCATCCGAAGACCGTGGAGCAAGGCCTCGTACTCAGCCGCATTGTTAGTGCAAGGAAACATCAATTGTAGCACATAATGAAACTTGTCACCTTTAGGGGAAGCCAATACAACTCCAGCCCCCGAGCCCTCCAACTGCCTGGACCCATCGAAGTGAATAGTCCAATATGTGTTATCCGGCTTTTGCTCGGGCACTTGTGACTCTGTCCAATCATTGATGAAACACCAAGGCCTGAGACTTAACAGCAGTGCGTGGCACATATTTGAGACCATGAGGTCCGAGCTCGATAGCCCACTTAGCCACTCTCCCTGTGGCCTCTCTGTTTTGGATGATATCACCAAGAGGGGCAGAACTGACCACAGTGATGGGATGACCCTGGAAATAATGCTTAAGCTTCCGGCTCGCCATGAACACACCATAAACAAGCTTCTGCCAATGCGGATACCGCTGCTTGGACTCAATGAGCACTTCGCTGACATAATAAACCGGCCGCTGAACCGGATGCTCCTTACCCTCTTCCTTGCGCTCCACCACCACGGCCACACTGACGGCTCGCGTGTTAGCAGCCACATATAGCAATAAGGGCTCCTTATCAACCGGAGCAGCAAGGACTGGGGGCTCTGCCAGCTGCTTCTTCAAATCCTCAAAGGCAGTATTAGCTGCATCATTCCAGACAAAGTTATCAGATTTCTTCATCAACTGATATAATGGCATGGCCTTCTCACCCAAACGGCTTATAAACCGGCTTAAAGCAGCGATGCGACCCGCCAAGCGCTGAACATCATTTATGTTGGAAATATGCCCTAGAGGCAATAATAAATTGGTTATTATTATGTTTCCTTGTTCACGATAATCGTTTATTATCCATGCTAGAATTGTATTGATAGGAAACTCAGATACATGTGTGGATACATAGACAACACCATGTCCCTAGTAAGCCTCTAGTTGACTAGCTCGTTGATCAATAGATGGTTACGGTTTCCTGACCATGGACATTGGATGTCGTTGATAACGGGATCACATCATTAGGAGAATGATGTGATGGACAAGACCCAATCCTAAGCCTAGCACAAGATCGTGTAGTTCGTTTGCTCAGAGCTTTTCTAATGTCAAGTATCAGTTCCTTAAACCATGAGATTGTGCAACTCCCGGATACCGTAGGAATGCTTTGGGTGTACCAAACGTCACAACGTAACTGGGTGGCTATAAAGGTGCACTACAGGTATCTCCGAAAGTGTCTATTGGGTTGGCACGAATCGAGACTGGGATTTGTCACTCCGTGTAAACGGAGAGGTATCTCTGGGCCCACTCGGTAGGACATCATCATAATGTGCACAATGTGACCAAGGAGTTGATCACGGGATGATGTGAGTTACGGAACGAGTAAAGAGACTTGCCGGTAACGAGATTGAACAAGGTATAGGGATACCGACGATCGAATCTCGGGCAAGTAACATACCGATGGACAAAGGGAATTGAATACGGGATTGATTGAATCCCCGACATCGTGGTTCATCCGATGAGATCATCGTGGAACATGTGGGAGCCAACATGGGTATCCAGATCCCGCTGTTGATTATTGACCGGAGAACGTCTCGGTCATGTCTGCATGGTTCCCGAACCCGTAGGGTCTACACACTTAAGGTTCGATGACGCTAGGGTTATAGGGAAAGTATGTACGTGGTTACCGAATGTTGTTCGGAGTCCCGGATGAGATCCCGGACGTCACGAGGAGTTCCGGAATGGTCCGGAGGTAAAGATTTATATATGGGAAGTCCTGTTTTGGTCACCGGAAAAGTTTCGGGTGGTATCGGTAATGTACCGGGACCACCGGGAGGGTCCCGGGGGTCCACCAAGTGGGGCCACCAGTCCCAGAAGGCTGCGTGGGAGGGTCACGCAGCCTTCTGGTTTGGGGCTGCCCAAGACATGAGAACGTCTCTCTTTCGGCGCAGCCCAACCCCTCTCCCTCCTCCTCCTCTCCCGCGGTGCTTGGCGAAGCCCTACGGGATTGCCACGCTCCTCCATCACCACCATGCCGTTGTGCTGCTGCTGGACGGAGTCTTCCCCAACCTCTCCCTCTCTCCTTGCTGGATCAAGGCGTGGGAGACGTCATCGGGCTGCACGTGTGTTGAACGCGGAGGCGCCGTGGTTCGGCGCTTAGATCGGAATCAACCGCGATCTGAATCGCTACGAGTACGACTCCCTCATCCGCGTTCTTGCAACGCTTCGGCATCGCGATCTACAATGGTATGTAGATGCACTCCCCTTCCCCTCGTTGCTAGATTACTCCATAGATTGATCTTGGTGATGCGTAGAAAATTTTGAATTTCTGCTACGTTCCCCAAAAATTTATACACGCCGGCTTAGCCAGGGAGGTGATGGCCTTGATCTTCTCCGGGTTAGCTTCAATGCCTCTGTCAGAAACTAAAAAACCCAAGAGTTTGCCTGCAGGAACACCAAAAACACACTTGGCCGGGTTAAGCATCATCTTGTAAACCCGGAGATTATCAAAGGTTTCCCTCAAATCATCTATCAGGGTTTCCTCTTTTATAGATTTAACCACAATATCGTCCACATAAGCATGAACATTGCGCAGAATCTGTTTATGAAGACAGTTCTGTACACAACGCTGGTAAGTCGCCTGTGCACACTTGAGTCCAAAGGGCATAGACACATAGCAGAAGGCTCCAAAGGGAGTGATGAACGCCGTCTTCTCGTGGTCCTTAACTGCCATTTTAATCTGATGATATCCGGAATAAGCGTCCAGGAAACTTAAGTGCGCACAACCGGCCGTAGCATCAATGATTTGATCAATACGGGGAAGGGCAAAAGGATCAGCCGGACACGCCTTGTTTAAGTCCGTGTAGTCCACACACATCCGCCAAGTGCCGTTCTTCTTGAGTACGAGCACCGGGTTAGCTAACCATTCTGGGTGAAAGACTTCAACAATAAACCCGGCCGCCAAGAGCCGAGCCACCTCTTCACCAATAGCTTTCCGCCTCTCCTCATTGAACCGCCGAAGGAACTGCCTGACCGGCTTAAATTTCGGATCAACATTGAGAGTGTGCTCAGCGAGTTCTCTAGGTACACCTGGCATGTCGGAAGGTTTCCATGCGAAGATGTCCCTATTCTCACGGATGAACTCGATGAGCGCGCTTTCCTATTTTGGATCCAGATTGGCACTGATGCTAAACCACTGAGATGAATCTCCTGGAACGAAATCAACAAGTTTAGTCTCATCAGCCGACTTAAATTTCATTGCCGGCTCATGCTCCGTAGTCGGCTTTTTCAGAGAGGTCATATCTGTTGGGTCAACATTGTCTTTGTAAAACTTCAACTCCTCTGTTGCACAAACAGATTCTGCATAAGCTGCATCGCCTTCCTCACATTCCAAGGCCACCTACCGGCTGCCGTGAACCGTAATGGTCCCACTATGACCCGGCATCTTGAGCTGTAAATATACGTAACACGGCCGTGCCATGAACTTGGCGTAAGCCGGCCGCCCAATATGGCATGGTACGGACTTCTTATCTTGACTACCTCAAAGGTCAATTTTTCCACCCTGTAGTTGTTCTCATCTCCGAAGGCCACTTCCAACTCGATCTTGCCGACTGGATAAGCCGACTTACCAGGTACCACACCATGGAAGATAGTGTTTGACTGGCTGAGATTCTTATCAACCAACCCCATACGGCGAAAAGTCTCATAATAGAGGATGTTGATGCTGCTGCCTCCGTCCATGAGTACCTTAGTGAACTTATATCCTCCCACCTGAGGAGCCACCACCAAGGCCAAGTGACCCGGATTGTCCACCCGGGGAGGGTGATCCTCTCTACTCCATACTATAGGCTGCTCAGACCACCGCAAGTAGCGTGGAACCGCCGGCTCAACAGCATTCACCGCCCTCTTATGAAGCTTCTGATCTCGCTTACACAGACTGGTGGTAAATACATGGTACTGTCCACCGCTAAGCTGCTTTGGATTGGTCTGATAACCCCCTGCTGCTGTTGATGACCCTGGCCAGACTGCTGATTAAAGCCCCCTTGACCATTCTGAGGATTAGAGTTTGAGCCGCCGCCCGGGCCATGAAAGCCGCCGGTGCCTGAGCCGCCGCCCGGGCCATTGTAATTCTTAAAGGCCTTCATGATTGCACAATCCTTCCATAGATGAGTTGCTGGCTTCTCTCTAGAGCCATGCCTTGGACAAGGCTCATTCAGCAGCTGCTCCAGCATCGGGCCTGACCCGCCGCCTCGGGGAGGGGGCCTCCCCTTACGTCGCTGGTTATTACCTTGTGAGCTGGCGTTGGCCACAAACTCTAGGCTGCCATCGGCCTTGCGCTTGCCTCCTCCTTGGTTCCCCGGGTTATGCTGAGGACCCTTGCCATTGCCGTTCTTCTTTCCCTTCCCTGTCCTTTCATCATCTGAAGCGGGGTCCTTGGTACCATCGGAATCGGCGTACTTGACAAGAGCTGCCATCAGTGTACCCATATCATTGCAGTCGCGCTTAAGCCGCCCGAGTTTCATCTTCAGGGGCACAAAACGACAATTCTGCTCCAACATTAAGACTGCAGAGCCGGCGTCCATCTTATCCGAGGAATGTATTATCTCCTTAACCCGGCGAACCCAATGTGTCGTAGACTCACCCTCCTCCTGCTTGCAGTTAGTCAAATCCACAATTGACATAGACTGCCTACAGGTATCCTTGAAGTTTTGGATGAACCGGGCCTTCAGCTCAGCCCAAGACCCAATGGAATTCGGTGGTAGCCCTTTCAACCAAGTGCGGGCAGTCCTATCTAACATCATGGTGAAGTACTTAGCCATGGCCGCCTCACTGACCTCCAGCAGCTCCATAGCCATCTCATAACTCTCGATCCAGGCTGCGGGTTGTAAGTCTGCTGTGTAATTAGGCACCTTCCTAGGACCTTTGAAGTCCTTGGGTAGACGTTCATTGCGGATAGCTGGCACTAAACAAGGGACACCCCCAGTCCTGGTAGGGATACCCACGTCGGCGGAAGTCGTCGGATAAGCCGGGGGAGTCTGGTAAGCCGTCAACTGAGGCACCTGCTCCGCCTCCTGCCGCGCTCTGTCCTGGTCTGCTGCATGAAAAGCTCCGTTATGAACCGGGCCATGGCCAGGGGGCGGGTCATGGCGTCGGACGTTACTTGAGCCGGTCGCTGAGACCATGTGCCTGCTGTAACTCGGGCTCCGGCCTGGCCGAGGGGTCGAGTGGATCCTGTCCCGGTTGTAGGAGTACGCCTCTTTCTGCGCCAGTGCTGTCTGAAGGAGTTCCCTGACCCGGTGGGTTTCAATAGCCGTCGGAGAGTCGCCGTCGACTGGGAGAGCCGCCAGCCGTGCTGCCGCGGCGACCATGTTCTCCAGCGGGTTATTATAATGACCCGGGAGTATTGGCACGTACTGAGGCAGGGCAGGGGGCACCTGGGGAGGCCCCATCACTATTGGCTGAATAGGGGTCCCAGACCCGGGCACTATGACCCCTGGCGGGTTACTAGACCCTGCGCCTGGCGTGTTGAAGAGGTTGCGTGGATCGTAAACCGGAGGGAGTCGAGATTGGGCCTTTTGATGCCTCCTTCGCATGACCTCATTGGACGCGTTCTGATCCATCATGAGCCGGAAGGACTGCGCCTGGATCAACTGAGTTTGGGCATCGAGAGCCGCCCTCTCCGCAGCCATCCTGATCCCTTCCGCTGCCAGATCCTCCTTAGCTTTCACTAGATCCAACTTTAACTGTGCCACCTCCGCATCATGCTGAGCTTGATCCGCCGGGTCAACCGTGGCGGTTAACAGGGCCGTCATCCTGTCCGTGAGATCCATTAGCACCTGAGCCGGCGAAGGCACCGGGGTTCCCGCTCCAGCAGTAGGGTTCTGAACAGGCTGTGCACCGGCCATAAAGACTCTGACCTGACTTGGCGGCTCAAACGGGTCCGGAATACTGTCACCGTCGGAACAACCCATGAGCCTGCCATCTTGAAGTTGATACAGCGAATTTGACTCATCAGTGGACGACTCGCCGTCAGAGCCGGCGGCCGCCTCATCCCCAGATCCGGATCGATCAGAGGGCCCTCCATGAATGCATCCCACAAAAGCATGCCTTAAGGCAGGCCGGGCCTGGGCGGGTCGTGCACGCTGAGCCGTCTCGATGAAATCGGCGCAGAGATCCGGCTCAGGGCCCGGCTCACCAATCTTGCCAATGAAAACATGAATTCCACCGAAGGGGACCCGGTACCCGTACTCAATTGAGCCGGCGTCGGGGCCCCAGTTTGCATCGTCGATGTAGAGCTTGCCGCGACGACTCTTGGTCATCCGGCCCACAGCGTATCCCTTGAGCCCTTCGAAGCTGCCCTTCAAGAACTTAAATCCACCGTGCGCTGGCCCCACGGTGGGCGCCAACTGTCGTGGAATTGTCACAGCAGATGTCCTCGAACTAGGACTTAGTCGTGGAGCCATAGCGACTAGGAAGCTTGAAGGGGTTAAGTGGGACAAGGAACACGAGGGTTTATACTGGTTCAGCCCCTTACGGTGAAGGTAAAGCCTACGTCCAGTTTGAGGTGGTATTGATTAGGGTTTCGATGACCAGGGAGCGAGACCGCTATGCCTGGTTCTCGATGAGATCTTGCTTGTCCCTAAACCGCTACCGGGTCGTCCCCTTATATAGGGAGGCCGACGCCCAGCAGCTCTCAGAGTCCCGGTCGGCTCATAAGAGTGTCCGGCTCGGACTCTCAACTATTCTTGCCTTACACTACAAGTTCTACCATGATAATAATTGCAACTACGGGCCTTAAGCCGTATCCGGGTCTTAAGCCCATCTCTGGCCCACCATCTTTAAGCTTGACGCCGGGCTTCTGGCAATGACCATATGAGTGACCCGGCCCCTTCTGGCGGGTGACTCTAAGGTCTATATCCTCAACAATTCAGTTATCGGTGTCTTTGAGTGTTTAATAACTCAGAGCCCGTGAAAAGATTGGAATCAGTGAGAATGTAGTGCTTGATGAAGAACTCATAAGAAGTTATGCAGTTCCATGATAATCTCGAGATACCAGGGGGTAATACTCGACGACAGATCAAAGTAGAGGTTGGACTGGGGTATTGCTCTGCAGAAGACAAGTGCTTAAACTTGCACGAGAAATGGTATTTAAAGGAGAACATGGTCGAAACCACGATTGCAAAAGGCCAAATCCCAGATATAATATGAACTTATACCAAGGGAATAATTAATTTAAGAGAAGTTTCCATGATAAGATCTACATCGTGTCCATGGGCATGAACACAAAGTTCGAGGTCGACTCCCACTTCTCCAATGCATAATCATTCATTCACCTCTCGTATTTCGAAAATGACATTAGTTGTTGAAAGTTTTACCTGGTGCAATACTAGATAAGTATGAACCGTGAAATCTTTCGGGTTCACACAGATTAGGGAAGGCGTTGGTTCAACCCATCGGGGCATCTTAGGAACAGATACCACAAACTTCGGAGTAATTAGTACAAGCTCGAAAGTAGAGTATGGTTATCAAATCAGATGATACAAATTGCCAAAGGCATTATATATCAGGGAAAGAACTTCTCAAGGTTTTTGCATACGCAGGACATTGTCGGATGATATTTCAACAAAGGATCTGACGGTCCATAGCGAAGCTGATGTGAGTATCGGCACACGACCAGAGGAAGAAACAATGTGAAGGCATTGGATTATAGAAGCAACTGGCTAATTCAAAGCTCACTTGTAAAGGAATTATGATTTCCAAATCAAAGGATCAGAAGCAAACGCTTTGATTAAGGATGGATAAGTTGAGTAACCTTAGGGGTAAAATCTACAACAATTCGATTGGTCGAGATTCAGCTCATGTTTAAAATGAGGTCTGAGCCGAAAGGATGAATTCTAGGATCTGATTGAGGATTGCGAGCATTCGCAACATATTGAATCAATGGACTCAAAATGATAGTGACAAAGGCTGCCAATAAGATTACTATACTTATGGGATTAACCATAATGCAAGCAAGCAAGAACTTCAAGAGCAATAAGCTGCTAAGGATTTTCGGAAGATCGGATATTATTTCAAAGAACTTAGTGGAACACACAAACAACTAGGGGTGGGCGGATACTCGGTAAGTGCGAGGAATTATTCGTAGGGGTGTTTATGTGGATAATGAACTGCAAGGCAGTAGGCACAAAGTATTCTCGGAACAATAGAGATAATTTCCGAGCTATCTTGTAATAACAAGATCAATGGAATTGAAATGGCAAGTGTATGTAGTTATACATAATGATATAACAGTGGTAGGGAATTTGCAAAGGCGGTGGGCACAAGTGTCTCGAGAGAACATCGGGGATTATCTTTGGAATCTTCTGGTGCAGCAGGCGATCATCTATAATAAGGGAACTCCAGGTGGATGTGATCACGAGATCCTAATGTTAGAGTTAGTAAAACCATTTTAACCCGAATAGAAGAGAGATCAGAGTCCCAGAGTATAGACGAGGAATAAAAGATCCTAGTACCACCCAATGGCGACGTGGGCCCGTAAGCCACACAGCCATGTTAGTAAAAGTTTTAGCAATGACTAGACTCAACTTCGGCCAAGGAGTTGGAAGGGGGATTCCTACAGGCAGTCGGCTCTGATACCAACTTGTGACGCCCCCGATTCAATCGTACACTAATCATGCATGCAAACGTGTACGATCAAGATCAAGGACTCATGGGAAGATATCACAACACAACTCTAAAACATAAATAAGTCATACAAGCATCATAATACAAGCCAGGGGCCTCGAGGGCTCGAATACAAGTGCTCGATCATAGACGAGTCAGCGGAAGCAACAATATCTGAGTACAGACATAAGTTAAACAAGTTTGCCTTAAGAAGGCTAGCACAAACTAGGATACATATCGAAAGAGGCGCAGGCCTCCTGCCTGGGATCCTCCTAAACTACTCCTGATCGTCGTCGGCGGTCTGCACGTAGAAGAAGGCACCCTCGGTGTAGTAGGAGTCGTCGTCGACGGTGGCGTCTGGCTCCTGGGCTCCGGCATCTGGTTGCGACAACCAGGTAGAAGGGAAAGGGGGAAAAGAGGGAGAAAAGCAACCATGAGTACTCGTCCAAAGTACTCGCAAGCAAGGAGCTACACTACATATGCATGGGTATATGTGTAAAGGGCCATATCGGTGGACTGAACTGCAGAATGCCAGAATAAGAGGGGGATAGCTAATCCTGTCGAAGACTACGCTTCTGGCCACCTCCATCTTGCAGCATGTAGAAGAGAGTAGATGGTAAGTTCACCAAGTAGCATCGCATAGCATAATCCTACCCGACGATCCTCTCCTCGTCGACCTGTGAGAGAGCGATCACCGGGTTGTATCTGGCACTTGGAAGGGTGTGTTTTATTAAGTATCCGGTTCTAGTTGTCATAAGGTCAAGGTACAACTCCAAGTCGTCCTGTTACCGAAGATCACGGCTATTCGAATAGATAAACTTCCCTGCAGGGGTGCACCACATTACCCGACACGCTCGATCCCTCTGGCCGGGCACACTTTCCTGGGTCATGTCCGGCCTCGGGAGATCAACACGTCGCAGCCCCACCTAGGCTCAACAGAGAGGTCAGCACGCCGGTCTAAATCCTATGCGCGCAGGGGTCTGGGCCCATCGCCCATTGCACACCTGCACGTTGCGTACGCGGCCGGAAGCAGACCTAGCCTCCCTTATACAAGAGTAGGCGTTCCAGTCCAATCCGGCGCGCGCCGCTCAGTCGCTGACGTCAAAAAGAGCTTCGGCTGATACCACGACGCCGGTTGCCCATATCTTGTCCCACGTGGCGGTTAGTGCGTATAAGGTCAACGACCCAACTCAGATCAAATACCAAGATCTCGTTAAGCGTGTTATTAAAGTAACCGCGGACGCCGACCAGGGCCAGGCCCACCTCTCACCTAGGTAGTCTCAACCTACCCTGTCGCTCCGCCACAACGATCCACACAGAGGGCCATTGGGACAAAGGTCCTTTCAGCCCCCAATCCGTGAATCACTCGCGGGTGCTCCACGAGCCGACCCGACTTTAGTCACCACATGTATCATGTATAAAGTATATAGTATAAACCCGTGATCACCTCCCAAGTGATCACGACCCGATAGTATAGCACAGCAGACGGACAAGAATGTAGGGCCACTGATGGGATACTAGCATCCTATTCTAAGTATTAAGGATTGCACGTAAAGGTAACAACAGTAGTAGCAAGGACAGGCTATGCATCAGAATAGGATTAACGGAAAACAGTAACATGCTACACTACTCTAATGCAAGCAGTAGAGAGAAGGAATATGCGATATCTGGTGATCAAGGGGGGGGGGGCTTGCCTGGTTGCTCTGGCAAGAAGGAGGGGTCGTCAACAGCGTAGTCGGACGGGGCACCAGCAGCGGCATCGGTCTCGTAGTCTACCGGAGAGAAGAGGGGGAAGAAACAATGAATACAATGCAAACGGATGCATAACGATGCATGACAAAGCAAACAGCGGTGTTAGGTGTGCCCTAACGCGTTAAGAGGTGATACCGGCGAAGGGGGGGGAACATCCGGGAAAGTATCCCAGGTGTTTCGCGTTTTTGGACAAATGTACCGGAGGGGGAAAGTTGCGTGTTCGATATGCTAGGTGTGTGTGGCGGACGAACGAGCTCCATATCCGGATTCGTCTCGTCGTTCTGAGCAACTTTCATGTAGAAAGTATTTTCATCTGAGCTAAGGTTTATTTTATATGATTTTCTAAAGTTTTAAATCATTTTTAGAATTTATTTAATTAATTTAATTCAACATTATCCAGAACAGTGCATGCTGACGTCATCATGACGTCAGCATTCAACAAGGGGTTGACTGGGTCAAACTGACGTGAGGGTCCCGCCTGTCATTGACTAATTAATTAACTAACAATTGATTAGGTTAATTAGTGATTAGACTAATTCTAATTATGATTAATTAACTTAATTAATTCTTTAATTAATTAATTTTATTTATTTATTTTAATTCTTTTTTTACATTCTGGGGATGGGGCCCCCTTGTCATAGGCCCAGGGGGCCTTAACGGGCGCCGGGTTCGCGGGCGCTAGCGCCCAGGGGGGTGCGGGCGTGGCCGCTAGCGGCCCCGCACGGTGTAGCGGGGTCGTGGCCGGAGCAGCGCGAGCCCGGTGCAGGGCGCGGCCAGTGAAAGGCGCGGGTGCGTCCGGGGAGCCCTGTGCGCGCGGTGAGCTCGGCGGAGGCACCGGGTGCGGTCGACGGCGAGCCTGGGCGAGAGGGAGAGGCCCGGCTAGGCAGGGCAGTGCGGGTTAGGGGGAGGAGCCGACGTGTGAGGGAGGCGGTGGCGCGTAGTAGCAGGGGCGAGCAGAGCCAATGAGCGTGGGTGAGGCGACTGCGGGGCGCGGCCGGCGAACGGTGGCAGCAGCGCGTGGGCTGGGCGCGGGGAGCAGCGGAGGGCGGCGGTCCGAGGTAGCGGCAGAGAACGACGTGAGCGGGCGGCGCGGCCGCGGGAAGGAGAGCACGACAGGGGTGACGGGGAGGGCGTGGTAACCGCGGGCGTGGCCGGACCCGGTCGGGGGCACGGCGGCCGCGGTCAGCGCGAGCGCGCGCGGTGGCGCGGTCGCCGGGGGCGGGCGCATGCGGTGGGTGGCGCGGCGTGGTGAGCGGGAGAGACGGGGCGCGGCAGACGACGTGGTCGGCGCGAGCGCGCAAGCGAGAGAGGGGGGCGCAGGCTCACGGTGATTCGTAGGGCAACGACAGTGGGGCGCGAGGTGGAGACGGGGACGAGGTCGGCGACGTCGGGGAGGCGTTGGTGCAGTGACGGGGCGATCCGACGAGGTGGTCCTGGGCGGCGGGCAACAAGAGGGGGGCGATGGGATCGGGCGCCTCCCGATCCAGATCCAGACAACGGACGAGTGGGGGTGAGTGGGGGGTTAGGGTTTCGGTACCCTAGGGAGTGGGGGGGCGCGGGGTGGGCCGGCCCATTCGGGCGGCTGGGGTCCGCGTGGATGGCCAGCTGGGCCAAAAGGCCCAGCGGGGGGGAGGCTTTTATTCTGTTTTTGTTTTTTTAGTTTGTCTTTTTCTTTTAATTATTTATTTTACTGTTTTATTTCATTCCAACGTATTTAGGCATTTTCTAAAAATGTGTATTCTGCATTATAGTTACCTAGGCATTTAACTGCACACTCCGAACATTTTTATTTCAACGTTTGAATACTTCTGTTGTTTGCCATAATCTTGAATTTGAATTTTGAACTGGTTTTGAAATAATGAGAGTATATCAACGGTTACGGAGGTGTCGTGGCATCATTAGCGGAGTTTTACTATAGCCTAATTATCCGGGTGTTACAAGCCGTGTGCGGTGCCCCCCTCCACAGATTTTCACCTCGGTCATATCGTTGTAGTGCTTAGGTGAAGCCTTGCACCGGTAACTTCATCATCACTGTCATCACGCCGTCGTGCTGACGAAACTCTCCCTCGACCTCAACTGGATCTAGAGTTCGCGGGACGTCACCGAGCTGAATGTGTGCAGATCACGGAGGTGTCGTACCTTCGGTGTTAGGATCAGTCGGATCGTGAAGACGTACGACTACATCAACCGCGTTGTCATAACGTTTCCGCTTTCGGTCTACGAGGGTACGTAGACAACACTCTCCCCTCTCGTTGCTATGCATCACCTAGATGGATCTTGCGTGTGCGTAGGAATTTTTTTGAAATTACTACGTTCCTCAACAAAGAGGGGTGAATAGACGATTTTTACAAATTCGTCACTAAGGAATTTCAAGGTGAGGAAATTCCTAAGTCACGAACAACTAGCAGCGGAATAAGTACTCAGATGCAAGTATAACAGAGCAGTAGCACAGTCATCATGATGAAATGAAAACAAGCACTGAGTACAAGTAGTGTAAACACAGGATAAGCAGGCTGAAGATAAGCTGACTAAAGAAATAGGATTGAGGAAATTGAGAAAGTCTCCAGTCAAAATCTTCAAACAGTAACGATCAAGTACAACAGAATATGAATGAGGAAATGGAAGGGTTGAGGAAATAGAACCAGTAGCTCGGTGAAGACAGCGATTTGGTAGACCAGTTCCAACCGTTGTGACAGTCGTACATCTGGTTGGAGTGGCTAGGTATTTAAACCTGAGAACACACAGTCCTCACCATATTCTCCTTGAGCTAAGGTCACACAAACCTCGCCCAATCACTCGTAGTAAGTCTTCAGGTGACTTCCAAACCTTCACAGACTCGGTCACTCGGTGATCCACAATTTCCTCTTGGATGCTCTAGACCATGACGCCTAACTGTCTGGAGGTTGCACAGTCCTCAAAGGTAACAAGCGTCGGTTCCACACAGGAACAATCTCTTCAGTGATGCTCAATCACTTTGGGTTTGTAGGTGTTTGGGTTTGGGTTTTCCTCACTTGATGATTTTCGCTCAAAGTCCTCGGAGGATGGGATGCTCTCAATGACAAGTGTTAGTTTCTCTCGGAGCAGCCAACCAACTAGTGGTTGTAGGGGCGGCTATTTATAGCCTAGGGAGTAGCCCGACATGATAAGACATAAATGCCCTTCAATGATATGACCGTTAGGTGGGTAGATATTTTGGGACAGCTGGTGTGTAGCACAACAACGGTCGGATATTTGATCTATCAAATTCCTCAGGGCTATCATGTTCCTCACTTGTAGGCAATTCGCACTGGCGAATTCCTAACTCCTCGGTCAGAACAAATTCCTCAGAGACCAGAAGATCTTCGTCTCTGTCACTGAAGAAATTGACTGAACTGTATGAGATTTCCAATGGCTTCACTCGAAAGGATTGGTAGGTGTAGGATTTTGAGATGAGCATCACTTGGAAACTTTCCCTTAGTTTTACCTCGACCCCCTTTAACAGTACGGTGTTTCCTATGACTCAAGAAAGAGAAAATGAAACTACGAAAACAAAAGTCTTCACGCTTCATATTCCTCGCATGAATACCAAGTCTTCAGGATCACACCAATTTCTTCACTTTCAAAGTCTTTAGAAAGCCAAAGTCTTCAGTTGAAGACATTCATTTTTAGGGGTTGACTTTCTCTTTAAGTATCAAACTCCTCATAGACTTATAGACCTGTGTACACTCACAAATGCATTAGTCCCTTAACCTATAAGTCTTCAATACACCAAAATCACTAAGGGGCACTAGATGCACTTACAAGTACCAACTGCAAGCATCTTAGAGCAGTCGTGCACTTCTACTTGGCTGAGAAAGAGCTGGCCGCAGCAATCCCTTGTGAGATTGAAGCAGTCGTCGTGTGCCTCCACTCCCTCCGTAATGCGCAAAAACAATGGTTTTCGCATGCGAAAACGACGGCGAAACCATGGATCATCCAGGAAAGTAGGTTTGGGAGCAAACTAGTCCTTGTGTAGTAGCTTTGCTCTGGACACCCTGTCCCGGTTGATTACTCTTCTCCCTCTGATTGAGCCCTTGAAGTTGAGAATATGCTCCATTTGCCGGTCCATTCCCTCTTGCATGCTCATGAGCATAATCATGTCCACTTCTTCGTCCGAATCCGACGAATCAAAAAACTCATCTTGAATCATTTGGTCAAGCTCCATCAGTCCATACTCCTCTTCCGACGAAGCATCGGAATCCATCATTTTCCTAACAAAATCACAAAAAATCCGGTCAGACAATGTGTCGAACACATCAAGCGCAGGGCGGAGACAGAGAGTTGCCGGACGTACCACGGTGGCATCCGGGCTGGGAACAACATCCCCCACGGCGAGGACGGGAGAGGGGGCTGCTCTTTCGAAGCAGGCTGTGGAGAGCCTGGGAACGACTGCGGAGCGGGCGCGGCGGCGGAGCGCGAGACGGACGGCGTGGAGGAGGAAGAAGAGAGGAGATAGCAAATGGATCTGTCTGGTCTTAGGGATGGATTTGGTGTAATTTGGGGTGGGTAGGGTTGCCGGGTCCGACGTGGCGGGCGTGCCCGAGCGGGCCCATATCCGCCCCATATTTGGGCTGGATATGAGGGGTGCGGTCAGCCCGGGCGTTTGAGGATCGTTTGAGGGGGCCGTCTGGGTCAAAAAAATGTGACCGAACAGTGACCGAGCGGCCCGCCCAGGCGTATGAGGCGGGTTTGAGGCGCCCGACTGTAGATGCTCTAAGTGAGGTGATAGCCCTTGATAGCAACGTCGAAGTAGCTCGTATGGCAGTTGATACGTCTCCAACGTATCTATACTTTTTGATTGTTCCATGCTATTATATTATCTGTTTTGGATGTTTTATATGCATTAATATGCTATTTTATATTATTTTTGGGACTAACTTATTAACCTAGAGCCCAATGCCAGTTTCTGTTTTTTCCTTGTTTTAAGTTTTACAGAAGAGGAATATCAGACGGAGTCCAAATGGAATAAAACTTTACGATGATTTTTCTTGGACCAGAAGACACCTACGTGACTTGGAGAGAGGGCCAGAAGAGTCTCGAGGAGGCCACAAGCCTCTAGGGCGCGCCCTGAGGGCTTGTGGGCCTCTCGGAAGTCCTCCAACCCTAAGTCCACCTCTATATATTCTCAAATATTCTCCAAACATCAGAAGCATCCACCAAAATACTTTTCCGCCGCCGCAAGCATCTGTTCCCGTGAGATCCCATCTTGGGGCCTTTTTCGACGATCTGCCGGAGGGGGATTCGATCACGGAGGGCCTCTACATCAACCTTGCTGCCCTTCCGATGAAGCGTGAGTAGTTTACCACAGACCTACGGGTCCATAGCTAGTAGTTAGATGACTTATTCTCTCTCTCTTTGATCTTCAATACAATGTTCTCATCGATGTTCTTGGAGATCTATTCGATGTAATACTCTTTTGCGGTGCGTTTGTTGAGATCCAATGAATTGTGGATTTATGATCAAATTATCTATGAATATTATTTGAGTCTTCTCTGAACTCTTTTATGCATGATTAAGATATTTTTGTATTTCTCTTCGAACTATCGGTTTGGTTTGACCAACTAGATTGGTTTTTCTTGCAATGGGAGAGGGAGAGGATGCGGTGGGGGAGAGTGATACGTCCATTTTGCATCATGCTTTTATATCAATATTTATTGCATTATGGGCTGTTATTACACATTATGTCACAATACTTATGCCTATTCTCTCTTATTTTACAAGGTTTACATAAGGAGGGAGAATGCCGGAAGCTGGAATTCTGGGCTAGAAAAGGAGCAAATATTAGAAACCTATTCTGCACAACTCCAAAAGCCCTGAAACTCCACGGAAGTTATTTTTGGAAATAATAAAATATATTGAGCGGAAGAAATACCAGAGGGGGCCCACACCCTGGCCACGAGGGTGGGGGGCGCGCCCCCTGCGTCGTGGGCCCCCTGGTGGCCCTCCGGTGGCCATCTTCTGCTATATGAAGTCTTTCGTCCGAAGAAAAATCATAAGCAAGCTTTCGGGACGAGACTCCGCCGCCACGAGGCGGAACCTTGGCGGAACCAATCTAGGGCTCCGGCGGAGCTGTTCTGCCGGGGACACTTCCCTACGGGAGGGGGAAATCATCGCCATCGTCATCACCAACGCTCCTCTCATCGGGAGGGGGCCAATCTCCATCAACATCTTCACCAGCACCATCTCCTCTCAAACCCTAGTTCATCTCTTGTATCCAATTCTTGTCTCTAAGTCTGGGATTGGTACCTGTAGGTTGCTAGTAGTGTTGATTACTCCTTGTAGTTGATGCTAGTTGGTTTATTTGGTGGAAGATCATATGTTCAGATCCTATATGCATATTAATACTCCTCTGATTATGAACATGAATATGCTTTGTGAGTAGTTACGTTTGTTCCTAAGGACATGGGAGAAGTCTTGCTATTAGTAGTCATGTGAATTTGGTATTCGTTCGATATTCTGATGAGATGTATGTTGTCTCTTCTCTAGTGGTGTTATGTGAACGTCGACTACATGACACTTCACCATTATTTGGGCCTAGAGGAAGGCATTGGGAAGTAATAAGTAGATGATGGGTTGCTAGAGTGACAGAAGCTTAAATCCTAGTTTATGCGTTGCTTCGTAAGGGGCTGATTTGGATCCATATGTTTCATGCTATGGTTAGATTTACCTTAATACTTCTTTTGTAGTTGCGGATGCTTGCAATAGGAGTTAATCATAAGTGGGATGCTTGTCCAAGTAAGGACAGTATCCAAGCACCGGTCCACCCACATATCAAATTATCAAAGTACCGAACACGAATCATATGAACGTGATGAAAACTAGCTTGACGATAATTCCCATGTGTCCTCGGGAGCGCTTTTCTCTATATAAGAGTTTGTCCAGGCTTGTCCTTTGCTACAAAAAGGATTGGGCCACCTTACTGCACTTTATTTACTTTTGTTACTTGTTGCTCGTTACAAATTATCTTATCACAAAACTATCTGTTACCTATAATTTCAGTGCTTGCAGACAATACCTTGCTGAAAACCGCTTATCATTTCCTTCTGCTCCTCGTTGGGTTCGACACTCTTACTTATCGAAAGGACTACGATAGATCCCCTATACTTGTGGGTCATCAGAGAGGGAGACGACGCAGTGGCGGAGAGGGAGACAACGCGGTGGCAGAGGAGAGGGAGAGGAGAGGGAGACGATGCAGCGGGGGAAAATGGTGGGCGATGCGATCGAAGGTGGTTCCCCTCCTCATTTATACGATGGGACACTTTTGGTATGTTCCCATGGACACGTGCTGCCCCACGACCGCGGGCGGTTGCACGCGAAAACGAAACGCCCGGGCGTATACGAATACATATACAGCCGTGCATATGAACTAACGGGGCCGTACGGCCCCCGGGGGCTCCTCGACGGCTATACACACATGCAAAAATGACGATCATGCCCCTCGTTTCAAACGGTTTTTGGTTAATTCTGGTCATCCTTTTGTTTGTCCCCCTCGCGTTCAGCCCTGGGGGAGCACCGGAGCAGAAGCGCTTGATGACACTCCTAGCTTCCTAGACCAGCTCGATAGTTGAGCGTCCTAGGAATGTTTTTGTTTGAATAAAGCTCTCTACATTGCCCGCGGAAAAAACCCCAGCACGGTGGCTCTCATTTTCTATTTTGCCGTGCTACTGCTACATATGTGAAAGAACTACGCACATCACCGTTTTCGTCAATTTCGCTTAGATCTATCTTGATTATAATGGTGTGACGATTTTTCTCTTTTGAAGGAAACAATGTAGCATTCATAAGCATACACATACATACATACATACATACATACATACATACATCATACAACAAATCTACTCTACAAAATTACCACTACAAGGATCTTTGAAAGACTGAGGTGACAAATTTTGAGACACTGAACTAGGAAAGCTTGGAATGATAAATCTATAAGGGCATCTCCAACGGCAACCCGCAAAATACCTTCCGCATCCGTCCGCGGATAGGGGGGCCAGTCCATGGACATGGATGTGAGAGGTCGACATCCAACGCTAGCCGTATACATTCAAACTATTTTTCAACAAACCGGATGAAATTCATGCAAACATGGCCGATTTCACACAAACACGACGGATTTCATACAAACACAGCGGGTTTACTACATTCAAACATTTAGAAAAAAAGACCCGCTCCTAAACTTATCATACGGCGGCGGCGCCTGGAGTCCAAGCCCGTGTCGTCCTCCTTCTGCCGTCTCCATGAGCATCGATGATAAGACCGATGAAGTGAAGGTGCGGTCTCTGGCGAGGAAGAGTAGAACACGTGAGACAAACCGGCCCACATGGGACACAAGGCACCGCTGCCTCCCGTGGCCTACTCATTCTCGGAGGAGTCCGGGACTTGTCCGTCGCTGGTGGAGGTGAGGTCCATGATGGAAATGGTAGCGCGACGCTGTCTTCGTCCCACCGTGTCGGCTGATAGTTCGTCGGCTGCGCATAGGAGGCGCAGCTAGCATTGTTCTCCTCTGTGATCGCCTGAAGCTGCGCCTCCGCGGCGGCCGCTTCCTGGCGAGCGACGGCTTGAGCGTGGACGGCATCGTAGATGGCACGCTGCTCCGCCACGAAGTTGGAGTTCGCCACGGCCTCCTCGCTCACGCGATTGTTGTAGATCTGGCCCTCTGCCAACTGGTGCTGCTCCAGGAGGAATAAGTTGTACCATTGTTCCTTCTGCGCCTGCTGGGACACCAACAAAGGCGCCGACGCAGGCTACACCTCCGCCATGGCGGAACTGCACATGCACCTGCTCCATGGTGAAGCCGGCGTGCATAGGAGGCGCAGGAGTCGGGGCGGAGTCGTTCAAGCCCGTCTCCATCGTGGTGTCGTCGGAGACCTCGGGCGAGCTGGCTGGCAAGTCGGCCTTGATCCGCCTGGCACGGTGGCAATGCCAGGCGGCGGCAAGGGCAGCCATCGCGTGCTTCGTCTCCGGCGACAGACTGTCCCATAGTGCTCTTCTGGTGGCGGCCATGGTGGATGCAGTGCAAGGAAGGAGGATGTGGAGGGGCTGGTGTTGTGGTGTGGAGTTAGCCGGGTGTGGCCGCCTTATATAGCGGATTCCGGTGAGGCCAGGCGTCCGGGTGCGTCAATATGCGGCGTCGGAGTGGGTTTCTCGGCGGCGAGCCTGCTTAATGGCGGCAGACGGACGGATAGCGGCATTGAACGGGCGCGGTAGATACATGTCCCGTCTCGTCCAGTCACGCGTCACCGGCATTGAACAGGCGCGGACACCGGAGACGCGTCGCGGGCGGTGCCCTCGGCCAGCGCGCCGGTCCAATGACAGAGGCAGTGAGAGGTCGTGTCTGCCCTGAGCCGCCTTCAATGTTGAGTGACGCTCTCTACAGCGACATGAATGTAGGCAGCTGGCGCCGGCTGGAGCGCGCGGGAGGGGGAGGGATTTTTGGTGGGCTAGGGCGGTCAGAAAACGGACTTGGGATCGGTCCGGACTCCCGTAAATCCCTCCCATGATTTGTCTCCGGTTTGTGAAAGAAAATGCGCCCGGACCGCTACAGATCGGGATTGAATGGCTTCTGCGGTTTGAACGATTGCGGGAGGCGTTCCATCTTGGAGATGCCCTAAGGACGGACGTAATCTAACTACCAGAGCTACTATTTCTCGTCTCAATGGTTGTTTAGTAAGCACTTTGAAAGTGTATTTGAGCTGGAAGCTCGTACGATGTAGCGCTGTGTGACAGGTGTAAGTTCGCTTAAAGTTGGTGTACTCTCGAATTTCAGGCAGATTTGATGAAGGTTTATTTACCTGGACCCTTGCTCTTCCACCTGAAAGAAGTAGATGCAGAAAGTTGTGCAGCCCGGCTGCGGTGCGGTGCAGGAGACGGCCGATCGAGTCTGAACTGAATATGGTTGTTTCCGTCCAGACCCTCGTCCTCCTGCTCCTCCTACCAACCCAACCCAATCCAGCCCCAGGTCCCAGCTCGTCGCGGCTCTGACTGAATCCCCCCCCCTTCACCACCGGACAGCTACCGCCGACGCCCCGATCCCACCCCTCTCCCCCCTCCCCCTCCCCTGCCGCCGCCGCCTCTCCCTCCTCGCCGCGACGTCGGTTCGCGCCCCGGCCGTCTCCGCCCCGTCCGCGATCTCAGGCCGATTGGAGGTACGAGCTTGTTCGATTGCTTTCATCCAGCGATTAGACAAGCACCCACCGACCTCCACGATTTCTGGCCGCCACACGGCACCCCATCATCTTGTAGATCCCTAGGTAGCAAGGCGTCCAAGATGAGATAAGAATATTCCTGTTCCTGCGGAGTTTCTTCTCTTCATGTCACCGAGACATTTTTTTTCCTGTTTACAAGCGCCGGTATCGTGACCCGGTCGAGATTTTCTAATCTGCCCTCTGTTTTCTGGCAGATACGCTCGTCGATTCAGCCATCGTCCAGCGAGGAGGAGAGATGCAGGTCAGCCGCTCATCTCTTAACTAGCATCAGTGATTCAGTTAGGCCTAGGGTGTTCCACGATGCCCAAACCTTGTCAGTTCAGTCTAGTGTATGACCCAAGAGCTAGTGGGAGGTTCACGATAGGGCAACCCAGACCAACCAAAACTCTTGTCAAATTCCCGATTCATGCAAACTTTTATACTAGTCAATAGCATTTCTACCATATCATAATTTTACAGTCCTTTTTGACTAGGCAGCGCCGGCCTCTTGAGTCTCGACGGTTTTCTAGACAGCGCCGGCCTCTCGACATAGAAATAACCAGGCAGCCCCCGCCTCTCGACAGGATTCTACATCAAAAGCAACACGCGTAGAGCACCACGAGGTCATGCCACCACCAGCTCCCTTGTTCCTTGGCGCAGCCTCAGTTCCTATAAGATCAAATGGCAGGCATGAGAGGAAAGATAAATGACAGGCTACAAAAGATTTGGCAAAATAAAGGAAAATGTTAGCAGCACTACAGCCTACAGATAAAGCAGCTAGAAAATGAACTAGTAAACAAGGTTATGGTTTGCAAGAAAGAGATAAAGCAACACTCTGCAACCTACATGAGCTTCTACAAGCTATGTTCTGCGGCCATGTGTTGGCGTCCAAAGGTGTTATCATCAGAATATGTTCAGAAAAGCATGTTATCAAAGAATAGGGGATACAAAGCAGTAGGACGAAGCAAAGCATCTTTGGTAGCATATTATCGATATAGGAAAAGTAACAAGTAACAAAAATAAACTCCATATAGCAGCTCTTTTGATGACCCCATGTTTTTTAGTTATGTTTCTTTGCTGGGAACACTACCATGAATAAAATGCAGTTGTCTTGCGATACTAGTAGCTTAATTATCGATCTGTTCAGTTTTTTTCAGAACAAGTGTGTCGTTCTGCAGACTGGACTTGTAGTTGTGCTGCTGGAGATTATGTTTTGATATTCATAATAAAATTAACAACTAAATTATTGGGGCATGCCTAGTCGACAACCTATTATAATTGTAACATGCCATAATTAGTGAAACTTGTCGGTAGGTACGACCAATATAACACTTCTTGTCACTCGGTCGTTTATTTTTCTCCAAAGGACACCCCGGACGGATTTCATTATCATAGCAATAACAATGTCCCAAGCGTCTGCGCACACATGAAGAAAGAATTAAACTATGCTCGGTGATCAGCCAAGAAGTAAACTATGCTCGGTGATCAGCCAGAACAGGATAGTCACAAATGGAGTTCCATAAAGCAAGTCTATGAAGAAGAGATTGAACTCACCTAGGTAGTAATGGTGCAGAAATAGAAATACTCATGGGTCCACACCTGACCATCCAATTGTTACCAGATTTAACCAACCTTGTACATTCATAAGCAAAAGTAAGTTTGAGCGAGGCACTATTATGTAACATTGATAGGAGCTCGGATTCGATCAACAATTCAACTGAAATCCAAAGTTTCGGCATAATAACATGACGCAGAAGGTTAACAAACATGGTGGATGAACAGGGACAACAAGCACACTGAAATTATAGTTTTAGACCAAACTATTCCCAGGTTTAGGTGGTGGTGATCACCAGTCCCTTACTGAGGCAACTTGATTATACCTGTTAGCCCTAGCTGGATGGTATTGCCTAATGTCTGAATACAGCTTAGGTAGTCTTATTCAGCAGCTTTTTGGAAAAAATTAGTATCGATCTCAACAGCCACAATCAGAACTATTGCGTCCCAGTTTAGTGATGTTGTTTGTTTCCTGTTGTTCTCAGGCAATGATCCCTTGGTTCTTAAACATTCTGACAATGTCTTCTGTCTATAGGCATCTAGAGCTAGGCTCTTCAAGGAGTACAAGGAGGTGCAGCGAGAAAAGTCAGCCGACCCAGATATCCAATTAATCTGTGATGATTCAAATATATTCAAATGGACTGCTGTAATCAAGGTATTTGCTTCTATCTCAAGGTGATGCAGGAATGAGCAGTATCAGTATCAGCTTTGTTACTGATGCCTTTTCTTACTGTTTATGTTGTTAGGGCCCATCGGAGACACCTTTTGAAGGTGGCGTATTTCAACTTGCATTCTCAATTCCCGAGCAGTATCCTCTACTGCCTCCGCAAGTCCGCTTCATCACCAAAATTTTCCACCCAAATGTTCACTTCAAGGTTACTTCTATATTGCTTTCTTTGAAATACATGCTTATATTAGGGTATATATGAATTTATGATTTTTGACCTTGTTGAAAGTAGGTAGAATCCTGATCTTCTTGGTTCCTGTTACTGAATTTTTTTCTGCAATACCTGAATCAGTGTTCTGTAAATATAGACCCGCTTGATACTATTATTTGATTGGTTTGTACTGTCAAAATTCCCTGCAACTCATAAATACACCATGCGCCCATTATGTGAACACAGCAAGCAGTACCTGTTGTTAAATCCAAAACTAAAGGGCGATTTCTGTTTCCTGAATTTCTCTTCTATTGTTTATGTTTCCAGACTGGTGAAATATGCCTGGATATATTGAAGAATGCATGGAGCCCTGCGTGGACCCTACAATCTGTTTGCAGAGCCATTATTGCGTTGATGGCCCATCCGGAAGCAGACAGCCCACTTAACTGCGACTCAGGTGGCTTCATACCCTACTCATGAATTTGTTTCAATCATGTTATTCATTATTTTTTGCTGGTGAGCCGATTGGTGTTTATGTGCTCACTGTACATCAACCTATGATGCATGAAAATGTTGTCACCTTCAAGGATTTAGCTCCTTCATGTAATGTGGCTCTTTGAATTGCTTGTAGACTGAGGTGGTAGATACAAGGTTTTGAAATATTGCCAACTTTTAACACCTGTTATGTTATGCAAGATTTGGAATTGAAGATCCAGTAGGCTGTTACTCTAACGAGTGCCATCAATATGTACAATAATAAGGGCATCAAGTATCCATCGATAGATGGTAAGAAATTACCAAATCGATTGAATGTCTTTGTGACTGCATTTAGCAAGGCGCCCATGACATGGAGAATCTCTGTCCCTCGCCATGGATCTAAGTAAAATGAAAGTGAAAAGTTTGCTTGCACAACTCTTGGCTTTTAAAGCAAGCATGCATGTAGATTTCCCGAAATCAGTTTTTGCTTGGTCGTTATACTGCTCGGCCATAATGTTGGGTCATAATGCTGTTTCCTTACTTCCCTTTTGTGTAATGTAATCACAGGCAATCTTCTCCGCTCGGGCGACATCAGAGGCTACCAGTCCATGGCGCGGATGTACACCAGGCTAGCTGCCATGCCAAAGAAAGAGTGATTTGCAGGGTTGCAAAGGTACACCAGAGCAGTGGCGCTGGTGCTGGCTGATTGATTCATGCATGTATCAACTCTCTAAGTTGTCAGGTGTAACTCGTATGAACTTGTGTGGCCTGATTTTCTTACCCGACTTGTCGTTGTGGGTGTAATGTTGATTCTGTTGGGCTAAAAAGGATTTAAGCGTAAACGCTTGATTCATGATGATGTGTAATAAATAATCCTCACAGGGATTTGGTACAGTGCAGTATCCTCTGGTTGATTACGTGCTGTCCTCCTGTACACTTTGAGTTGCCGAAGCCTCGATGCCCCTACATATATGCATTGGTCCTTGCGGTTTAAGTAAACCCGTGTGCTTCCTCTCACTGTCCACTGATAGTCTTATCGACCGCTTATGTCGTTTTGGACCAGAGGCCCAGTCAAATTGGGCTAGAGGCCAGTCAAATATTGCTACTGTAAATATATTTTGTTTGGTACTATATCACATTGACTTCCTCAGTATGGTTTGGATGATTATATCGGCTAAGAATGTAAAAATATCGCAGTGATATGACATACGAAGCAAAATGGTACGCATGCATCTCCCACTCCATATGCTTCTCCGGATTTGGAGCACCCCGAGAACACTGGTACGGTCACTTGATGCGACCACGTTGGTTGTGCCGCTGCCCGGAACCATGGCGAATTTCAGCATCTCGCCGCGGTCAGCGTCAACAGCCTCCATGAACAGATGAGAAAGAAAATGAAAACATCATCATTGGAGTAGCCTCGGTTGTGCGACGGTGACCGGAATTGCCGGGGTGTCGTATCCCTTTGCCTCTAGCTGACACTGAACAACGATGATATGGTGTAAATGGTGAAGTCGACGTTGTGGCGAGCTGCCTTGCCTTTTTCACGTCAAAAGTAGCAGCTCATATATTTCCTCGAGCTTCAAAACTGATCGGCACAACAACTGATCCACAAATTAACTAAGGAATTAATAGGTTCTCGGCTTACAAGATTTGGTGCAAAACGGAAGAGACAACATGCAAACCCTGCCACGTCAGAAATCACATAGAAGATCTGGGGCGACTAATCATACAACTAGTGAAAGTCTCCTCCAATCCGCATGCACGGCAACAAACCCAGATGAGATTTCAACTGATATTCGGAAGAAAATGGGCATACTCTACCATCTAGTGTTTTTTCCAGTCAATTCTACCGTCTAGGGTTTTTCAAGTCAATTCTACCATCCACCATATAGGGTTTGTTCAGACTCTACCATCTAAGGTTCAACATTGTAGCAGAACCTTTTTGCATATCAAAGCCCTCACTCCGGAGGGAAGAGCCATGTTACCCCCATAGAATACACACCAAACTTTGATGGGCTGCAAGTCCTGGACTTCGTGTTGTACACATCTGATGAGGAACACTAGATGAGAAGAAAGAAAACACATGCCAGATCTGTTTGGCTACTTCTAGATGCTTCCACTCTAGTGTAGTATTTCTTTCCTTTTCTTTTCTATCCTACCTACTGTTTTCTAGAGTCTTCTAGTTGTGAGTAGCTATGAGTAGAATGGTGAAACTTACATAATGTTTTCTAGAGTATTTCAGCTATAAGTAGAAGTATGTGAAGGCTTCCCAAAGCCCTATAAATAGAGGTCCTCGCCTCTACTTTGGAGGCAGACTATGTACCCCTACCTATAATAGAACTTGTTGTTCTTATCTAAGATCTTGGAGTAGATCTTGTGCCCTAGGAGTTCTGGATTGAACTCTTGCTGCCCTATCAACCTACATTCGCCTCTAGAGCGATATCTAGCGCAACACGTTGAAGCTGTTCCTTCAACACTTGTGCTGTACACATTGTAGCAGCAAGGTGGAGTTGCTCCTCCACAAACTTTGTGCTGCTTCAGGTGGTATCAGAGCCTCGTTGACCCATACTAGTTCTTGCTGTCCTCTTCGAGAGTAAGTTGCAGCAAGCAATGGAGCAATTGGAGAAGAGGATGGATGCTGCTGAACAACAAATCAAAGAGCTGCGTGAAGATCTTAATAGGAGATTTGACCAGCTGGTTGAGATGATAAGAAAGGGTGTCCCCCCTGCTACCAATGAAGGAGATTCATCTAAAGAAGAGGAAGATGTTCATCAAGGAAGAAGGAGAGGTAATCTTGGAGCAAGACCGCCACGACAACATGTTGTTCAACGTGCTTCAAGAAGGCCAATTTATGTTGAGGCTTCTGAAGGTGAAGAATATGATGATGCCCTTGAAGAGCCAAATCTCTACGCATATCGGAGAGCACCCAACCCTACATATGCAAGAGATACATACAAGGTGAAAGCTGAGATCCCAAGTTTTAATGGAAATGTTGACATTGAAGGGTGCCTGGATTGGTTATATGAAGTGGAGACTTTCCTTGAGGTCATGGAGGTTCCGGAAGATCGTAGAGTTCCTTTGGTCGCATACAAACTGAAAGGAGGAGCCGGTGCATGGTGGCATCGCGTTCAAGAGGAGCGCAGGCTCAGAGGAGAACCTCGTGTTAGAACTTGGCGACAAATGAAAGGCCTCTTGAAAGGGGGATTTTTGCCCGCTGATTATGACCAGATCCTATTTATCCAATTTCAAAATTGTGCTCAAGGAAATAGGACTGTTTCAGATTACACGGAGGAGTTTCTAAGGCTACAAGTGAGGTGCAACCTTGCTGAAACTGAAGAGCAACAAGTTGCAAGGTACATCAATGGTCTCAATGATGCTATTCAAGATCGATTGATGATGCAACAAATCTGGTCTGTTGATCAAGCACAAGCTCTAGCCTTAAAGGCCGAGAGGTTTGTGAGGATGAGAAAGACAACTAAGGCTCCATATCCTCCATATCCTCATACCGAAGGCTCATCTAGGAGCCAACCTAATAGAGTGGAAGAAAAGACCACTCCACCAAAGACAAAACAGCCCATCCCGAAGCAAACTAGAGGCAAGGGTAAGGCAAATGAAGGCCCAAAGTGCTATAAATGTGGTAAAGAGGGACACATATCCAGCGGCTGCCCACTAAGGAAATTTGTTAACACGACTATCCATGATGGTGAAAGCGATGAGGAAGAATACGAATCTGAAGATGTAGACGAACAAGAGGTTTGTCAAGAAGAAGGTGACGAGGTGGTATGTGTGATCCAGCGTGTCCTATGTTCCACACCACAACTCGATGACACACAACGGAAGAAAATATTTGAGAGCAAATGCACGGTGAATGGCAAGGTATGCAAACTAGTGATTGATAGTTGTAGCTGCGATAATCTTATCTCCCAGAAGTTGGTGGACCATTTAAAGCTTGAAACCCATGATCATCCAAATCCCTACACTATTGGATGGATCAAGAAAGGAGTAAATATGATGATCACCAAACAATGCAACCTGCCACTTTCTTTGGGTAAGCATTATCACTCAAATGTGTTGTGTGATGTGGTTGACATGGATGCCAGCCATGTTCTTCTTGGGAGGCCTTGGCAATTTGATGTGGATACTACACACAAGGGCAAGGAAAATTCTTACTCTTTCATTTGGAACAAGAGAAGGATCATTATCTTACCAAACAAACCCGAAGGTAATACCTCTAAGGAGGAGGGGAAAACTATGTTAACTATCTCCCATACCTCTCATGAGTTTATGGAAGACTTGAAGGAGGCAGATTTGTGTGCTGCACTTGTTGTAAAGGGAGAAGAGCACCTGACTGTTGAAATTCCAGCAAAGGTACGTGGTTTATTGGCAGAATTTCAGAACATACTTGGGGAGCCACATGGCTTGCCACCGATGAGAGGAATTCAACATAGAATTGACTTAATTCCGGGAGCAAGTCTTCCTAATCTTCCACACTATCGAATGAGCCCAAAGGAGCATGGTATATTGAAGGAGAAAGTGGAGGAATTGTTGCAAAAGGTGCACATTCGAGAAAGTATTAGCCCATGTGCTGTACCAGCCCTACTCGCGCCAAAGAAAGATGGATCTTGGCGCATGTGTACGGACAGTAGAGCCGTTAACAAGATCACCGTAAGGTATAGATTCCCTATTCTCCGTCTGGATGATATGTTGGATCAGCTTAGTGGAGCAAGAGTGTTCACAAAGCTAGATTTAAGAAGTGGATATCATCAAATCCGTATAAGACCCGGGGATGAATGGAAGACCGCCTTCAAGACAAAGGAAGGGTTGTTTGAATGGCTAGTCATGCCATTTGGACTCTCAAATGCACCAAGTACCTTTATGCACTTAATGAATCAAGTCCTTAGACCCTTCTTATCCCACTTTGTTGTGGTCTATTTCGATGACATCTTGATCTATAGCAAGGATGAGGATGAACACTTTGATCACATTCGGAAGGTGCTAGAAGTACTAAGGGAAAATGAGCTCTACGTCAACTTGAAGAAATGTGTTTTCCTGCAAACACAACTTCTTTTCCTAGGATTCGTCATAACATGTGACGGCATTCGTGTTGATGATTCTAAGGTTGAAGCAATCCGAGAATGGCCAACTCCTAAGACCATTTCTGAGGTAAGAAGCTTTCATGGCCTTGCAACTTTCTATAGGCGATTTCTTAAGAATTTCAGCACTATCATGGCACCAATTACCGAGTGTTTGAAGAAAGGAAAGTTCCAATGGGCAGAAGCAGCTGAAGCTAGCTTCAATGAGATTAAACAAAAGCTATCACAAGCTCCTGTCTTGGTACTACCTGATTTCAACAAGACTTTTGAGTTGGAGTGTGATGCAAGTGGAGTAGGCATTGGAGCTGTCCTATCTCAAGAAAGGAAGCCCATTGCTTTCTTTAGTGAGAAGTTAAGTGAAGCTAGACAGAAATGGAGTACCTATCAGCAAGAATTATACGCCGTTTTCAGAGCGTTGAAAACTTGGGAAGTCTATTTGCTGCCTAAAGAGTTCATTGTTTATAGCGACCATCAATCCTTGAAGCATTTTAGAAATCAAAAGCATGTTGACCGCATGCTAGCAAGATGGGCAGCATATCTTGAGAGGTTTAACTATCTCATCGTGCATAAATCTGGAATAACTAATAGAGTGGCCGATGCTTTGAGTCGTCGTGCATGCCTCTTGACTTCTTTTGAAGCTGAACTTCCGGGCATGGGTCAAATAAAGGAGTTGTATGAGGGTGACAAAGACTTTGGCCATGTTTGGGTAAAGCACGCAAGGGGCCAACCATTAGGTGATGACTATTTGATGCAAGATGGATATCTCTTCAAAAATGATCGTTTGTGCATTCCAAGAAGTTCTCTACGTGACAAGCTGGTTAGAGAGCTCCATTCAAGTGATCTTAGTGGCCATGTTGGACGGAACAAGACTATCGCTAACCTGGAAGCTTGCTACTTTTGGCCACAACTAAAGAGAGATGCTGGAAAGTTCGTTCAACGGTGCCCCGTATGTCAGACCTGCAAAGGCCAAGTCCAGAACACAGGGTTATACATGCCTTTGCATGTTCCTGTTGCTCCATGGGAGGACATTTCTATGGACTTCGTCTTGGGCTTGCCAAGAACAAGACGAGGAAGTGATGTTGTATTTGTGGTCGTGGATAGATTCTCTAAGATGGCTCATTTCATCCCATGCCGCAAGACAACGGATGCTCATCATGTGGCAAACCTATTCTTTCGAGAAGTGGTCAGACTTCATGGAGTTCCAAGGTCCATTGTCTCAGACCATGATAGCAAGTTTCTTGCTGCATTTTGGCTCACTTTGTGGAAGCAATTCAACACTGAATTGAAATTTTCTAGCACTGCTCATCCACAAACAGACGGACAAACGGAAGTGGTGAACAAGTTTTTGGGTAATCTGATCCGTTGCATTTGTGGAGAAAGAAAGGGGCAATGGGATTTGGCTTTATCTCTTGCAGAGTTCTCCTACAATAACTCCAAGCATAGATCCACAGGAAGGAGCCCTTTTTCCATTGTCTACACTAAAGTTCCAACACATGTGGTGGACCCGGTGAAGCTGCCATCAAGGGGAAACTCAAAATCAGCATTGTCCTTTGCTGATAATTGCACCGAGTTATTTGAAGAGATTCGCGGCGCTTTGGAAGCACAAAATCAGAAATATAAACAACTTGCTGATTGCAAAAAGAGGCCAAAATCATTCCAAGTCGGTGATAAGGTGATCGTCTACCTCCGAAAAGAGAGGCTGCCTTTAGGTGTTAAAGGGAAACTTAGGCAGCGAAGGTATGGGCCCTTCTCTATCATGAGGAAGATAAATGATAATGCTTATGTGATAGATCTTCCAAGTGACATGGGTATCTCCAACACTTTCAATGTTGCGGACTTGACTCTCTACCATCCAGAAGAAGCGCTCTATGAAGATAACTCGAGGGCGAGTTCCAAACAACCAGGGGAGAATGATGAGGAACACTAGATGAGAAGAAAGAAAACACATGCCAGATCTGTTTGGCTACTTCTAGATGCTTCCACTCTAGTGTAGTATTTCTTTCCTTTTCTTTTCTATCCTACCTACTGTTTTCTAGAGTCTTCTAGTTGTGAGTAGCTATGAGTAGAATGGTGAAACTTACACAATGTTTTCTAGAGTATTCCAGCTATAAGTAGAAGTATGTGAATGTTGGAAATATGCCCTAGAGGCAATAATAAATGGTTATTATTGTATTTCTTTGTTCATGATAATTGTCTATTGTTCATGCTATAATTGTGTTATCCGGAAATCGTAATACATGTGTGAATACATAGACCACAACGTGTCCCTAGTAAGCCTCTAGTTGACTAGCTCGTTGATCAACAGATAGTCATGGTTTCCTGACTATGGACATTGGATGTCATTGATAACGGGATCACATCATTAGGAGAATGATGTGATGGACAAGACCCAATCCTAAGCTTAGCTCAAAGATCGTGTAGTTCGTTTGCTAAGAGCTTTTCCAATGTCAAGTATCTTTTCCTTAGACCATGAGATCGTGTAACTCCCGGATACCGTAGGAGTGCTTTGGGTGTGCCAAACGTCACAACGTAACTGGATGACTATAAAGGTACACTACGGGTATCTCTAAAAGTGTCTGTTGGGTTAGCACGGATCGAGACTGGGATTTGTCACTCCGTGTGAAGGAGAGGTATCTCTGGGCCCACTCGGTAGTGCATCATCATAATGAGATCAATGTGACTAAGGAGTTAGTCACGGGATCATGCATTACGGTACGAGTAAAGAGACTTGCCGGTAACGAGATTGAACAAGGTATTGGGATACCGACGATCGAATCTCGGGCAAGTAACATACCGTTTGACAAAGGGAATTGAATATGGGATTGATTGAATCCTCGACATCGTGGTTCATCCGATGAGATCATCATGGAACATGTGGGAGCCAACATGGGTATCCAGATCCCGCTGTTGGTTATTGACCGGAGAGGCGTCTCGGTCATGTCTGCATGTCTCCCGAACCCGTAGGGTCTACACACTTAAGGTTCGGTGACGCTAGGGTTGTAGAGATATGAGTATGAGGAAACCCGAAAGTTGTTCGGAGTCCCGGATGAGATCCCGGACGTCACGAGGAGTTCCGGAATGGTCCGGAGGTGAAGAATTATATATGGGAAGTCCAGTTTCGGCCACTGGGAAAGTTTCGGGGGTTATCGGTATTGTACCGGGACCACCGGAAGGGTCCCGGGGGTCCACCGGGTGGGGCCACCTATCCCGAAGGGCCCCATGGGATGAAGTGGGAAGGGAACCAGCCCTTAGTGGGCTGGGGCGTCCCCCCTTGGGCCTCCCCCTGCGCCTAGGGTTGAAAACCCTAGGGGTGGGGGGCGCCCCACTTGGCTTGGGGGGGAAGCCACCCCCCTTCCCCCTTGGCCGCCGCCCCCCCATGTAGATGGGTTCTAGGCCGGCGCTCCCCCCTCCCAGGGGGCCTATATAAAGGGGGGAGGGAGGGCAGCAATACCACAGCCTTTGGCGCCTCCCTCCCCCCCTGCAACACCTCTCCCTCTCGCAGAAGCTTGGCGAAGCCCTGCCGAGATCCCGCTACATCCACCACCACGCCGTCGTGCTGCTGGATCTCCATCAACCTCTCCTTCCCCCTTGCTGGATCAAGAAGGAGGAGACGTCGCTGCTCCATACGTGTGTTGAACGCGGAGGTGCCGTCCGTTCGGCACTCGGTCATCGGTGATTTGGATCACGGCGAGTACGACTCCATCAACCCCGTTCATTAGAACGCTTCCGCTCGCGATCTACAAGGGTATGTAGATGCACTCCTTTCCCCTCGTTGCTAGTATACTCCATAGATGGATCTTGGTGATGCGTATGAAATTTTAAAATTCTGCTACGATCCCCAACAGTGGCATCATGAGCCAGGCCTATGCGTAGTTACTATGCACGAGTAGAACACAAAGCAGTTGTGGGCGTAGATGTTGCCAATTCTTCTTGCCGCTACTAGTCTTATCTTGTTTCGGCGGTATTGTGGGATGAAGCGGCCCGGACCGACCTTACACGTACGCTTACGTGAGACAGGTTCCACCGACTGACATGCACTAGTTGCATAAGGTGGCTAGCGGGTGTCTGTCTCTCCCACTTTAGTCGGAACGGATTCGATGAAAAGGGTTCTTATGAAGGGTAAATAGAAATTGGCATATCACGTTGTGGTTTTACGTAGGTAAGAAACGTTCTTGCTAGAAACCTATACAAGCCACGTAAAAACTTGCAACAACAATTAGAGGACGTCTAACTTGTTTTTGCAGCATGTGCTATGTGATGTGATATGGCCAGAAGATGTGATGAATGATATATGTGATGTATGAGATTGATCATATTCTTGTAATAGGAATCACGACTTGCATGTCGATGAGTATGACAACCGGCAGGAGCCATAGGAGTTGTCTTTATTTTTTGTATGACCTGCGTGTCATTGAATAACGCCATGTAAATTACTTTACTTTATTGCTAAACGCGTTAGCCATAGAAGTAGAAGTAATCGTTGGCGTGACAACTTCATGAAGAAACAATGATGGAGATCATGATGATGGAGATCATGGTGTCATGCCGGTGACGAAGATGATCATGGTGCCCCGAAGATGGAGATCAAAGGAGCAAAATGATATTGGCCATATCATGTCACTATTTGATTGCATGTGATGTTTATCATGTTTTGCATCTTATTTGCTTAGAACGACGGTAGTAAGTAAGATGATCCCTTATTATAATTTGAAGAAAGTGTTCCCCCTAACTGTGCACCGTTGCGAAGGTTCGTTGTTTCGAAGCACCACGTGATGATCGGGTGTGATAGATTCTAACGTTCGCATACAACGGGTGTTGACGAGCCTAGCATGTACAGACATGGCCTCGGAACACATGCAATACACTTAGGTTGACTTGATGAGCCTAGCATGTACAGACATGGCCTCGGAACACGGAAGACCGAAAGGTCGAGCATGAGTCGTATAGAAGATACGATCAACATGGAGATGTTCACCGATCTTGACTAGTCCGTCTCACGTGATGATCGGACACGGCCTAGTTAACTCGGATCATGCTTCACTTAGATGACTAGAGGGATGTCTATCTGAGTGGGAGTTCATTGAATAATTTGATTAGATGAACTTAATTATCATGAACTTAGTCTAAAATCTTTACAATATGTCTTGTAGATCAAATGGCCCACGTTGTCCTCAACTTCAACGCGTTCCTAGAGAAAACCAAGCTGAAAGATGATGGCAGTAACTATACGGACTGGGTCCGGAACCTGAGGATCATCCTCATAGCTGCCAAGAAAGATTATGTTCTAGAAGCACCGCTAGGTGAAGCACCAATCCCAGAGAACCAAGACGTTATGAACGCTTGGCAATCACGTGCTGATGGTTACTCCCTCGTTCAGTGCGGCATGCTTTACAGCTTAGAACCGGGTCTCCAAAAGCGTTTTGAGAAACATGGAGCATATGAGATGTTCGAAGAGCTGAAAATGGTTTTCCAAGCTCATGCCCGGGTCGAGAGATATGAAGTCTCCGACAAGTTCTTCAGCTGTAAAATGGAGGAAAATAGTTCTGTTAGTGAGCACATACTCAGAATGTCTGGGTTACACAACCGCTTGTCTCAGCTGGGAGTTAATCTCCCGAATGACGCGGTCATTGACAGAATCCTTCAGTCGCTTCCACCGAGCTACAAGAGCTTTGTGATGAACTTCAATATGCAGGGGATGGAAAAGACCATTCCTGAGGTATATTCAATGCTGAAATCAGCGGAGGTGGAGATCAGAAAAGAACATCAAGTGTTGATGGTGAATAAAACCACTAAGTTCAAGAAAGGCAAGGGTAAGAAGAACTTCAAGAAGGACGGCAAGGGAGTTGCCGCGCCCGGTAAGCCAGTTGCCGGGAAGAAGTCAAAGAATGGACCCAAGCCTGAGACTGAGTGCTTTTATTGCAAGGGAAGTGGTCACTGGAAGCGGAACTGCCCCAAATACTTAGCGGACAAGAAGGCCGGCAACACCAAAGGTATATGTGATATACATGTAATTGATGTGTACCTTACCGGTACTCGTAGTAGCTCCTGGGTATTTGATACCGGTGCGGTTGCTCATATTTATAACTCAAAACAGGAGCTGCGGAATAAGCGTAGACTGGCAAAGGACGAGGTGACGATGCGCGTCAGGAATGGTTCCAAGGTCGATGTGATCGCCGTCGGCACGCTGCCTCTACATTTACCTACGGGATTAGTTTTAAACCTCAATAATTGTTATTTAGTGCCAGCTTTGAGCATGAACATTGGATCTGGATCTCGTTTAATTCGAGATGGCTACTCATTTAAATCCGAGAATAATGGTTGTTCTATTTATATGAGAGATATGTTTTATGGTCATGCCCCGCCGGTCAATGGTTTATTCTTGATGAATCTTGAACGTGATGTTACACATATTTATAGTGTGGATACCAAAAGATGTAAAGTTGATAACGATAGTCCCACATACTTGTGGCACTGCCGCCTTGGTCACATTGGTGTCAAGCGCATGAAGAAGCTCCATGCAGATGGACTTTTGGAGTCTCTTGATTACGAATCATTTGACACGTGCGAACCATGCCTCATGGGTAAGATGACCAAGACTCCGTTCTCCGGAACAATGGAGCGAGCAACCAATTTATTGGAAATCATACATACCGATGTGTGCGGTCCAATGAGTGTTGAGGCTCGCGGAGGATATCGTTATGTTCTCACTCTCACTGATGACTTAAGTAGATATGGGTATGTCTACCTAATGAAACACAAGTCTGAAACCTTTGAAAAGTTCAAGGAATTTCAGAGTGAGGTTGAGAATCAACGTGACAGGAAAATAAAGTTCTTACGATCAGATCGTGGTGGAGAATATTTAAGTCACGAATTTGGTACGCACTTAAGGAAATGTGGAATTGTTTCACAACTCACGCCGCCTGGAACACCTCAGCGAAACGGTGTGTCCGAACGTCGTAATCGCACTCTATTGGATATGGTGCGATCTATGATGTCTCTTACCGATTTACCGCTCTCATTTTGGGGCTATGCTTTAGAGACTGCCGCATTCACTTTAAATAGGGCTCCGTCGAAATCCGTTGTAACGACACCGTATGAATTATGGTTTGGGAAGAAACCTAAGCTGTCGTTTCTAAAAGTTTGGGGATGCGATGCTTATGTCAAGAAACTTCAACCTGAAAAGCTCGAACCCAAGTCGGAAAAATGCGTCTTCATAGGATACCCTAAGGAAACCATTGGGTATACCTTCTACCTCATATCCGAAGGCAAGATCTTTGTTGCCAAGAACGGGTCCTTTCTGGAGAAAGAGTTTCTCTCGAAAGAATTGAGTGGGAGGAAAGTGGAACTTGATGAGGTGATAGTCACCCCTTCCGAACCGGAAAGTAGCGCAGCGCGGGAAGATGTTCCTGTGGTGCCTACACCGACTGGGGAGGAAGTTAATGATGATGATCATGAAGCTTCAGATCAAGTTACTGCTGAACTTCGTAGGTCCACAAGGACACGTTCCGCACCTGAGTGGTACGGCAACCCTGTCCTGGAAATCATGTTGTTAGACAACGGTGAACCTTCGAACTATGAAGAAGCGATGGCGGGCCCGGATTCCGACAAATGGCTAGAAGCCATGAAATCCGAGATAGGATCCATGTATGAAAACGAAGTATGGACTTTGACTGACTTGCCCGATGATCGGCGAGCCATAGAAAATAAATGGATCTTTAAGAAGAAGACAAACACGGATGGTAATGTGACCATCTATAAGGCTCGACTTGTCGCTAAGGGTTATCGACAAGTTCAAGGGGTTGACTACGATGAGACCTTCTCACCCGTAGCGAAGCTGAAGTCCGTCCGAATCATGTTAGCAATTGCCGCATTCTATGATTATGAGATATGGCAAATGGACGTCAAAACGGCATTCCTTAATGGCTTCCTTAAGGAAGAATTGTATATGATGCAGCCGGAAGGTTTTGTCGATCCTAAGAATGCTAACAAAGTATGCAAGCTCCAGCGCTCAATCTATGGGCTGGTGCAAGCATCTCGGAGTTGGAACATTCGCTTTGATGAGATGATCAAAGTGTTTGGGTTTACACAGACTTATGGAGAAGCCTGTGTTTACAAGAAAGTGAGTGGGAGCTCTGTAGCATTTCTCATATTATATGTGGATGACATACTATTGATGGGAAATGATATAGAATTCTTGGAAAGTATAAAGGCCTATTTGAATAAGTGTTTTTCAATGAAGGACCTTGGAGAAGCTGCTTATATATTAGGCATCAAGATCTATAGAGATAGATCAAGACGCCTCATTGGTCTTTCACAGAGTACGTACCTTGACAAGATATTGAAGAAGTTCAATATGGATCAGTCCAAGAAGGGGTTCTTGCCTGTATTGCAAGGTGTGCAATTGAGCACGGCTCAATGCCCGACCACGGCAGAAGATATAGAAAAGATGAGTGTCATCCCCTATGCCTCGGCCATAGGGTCTATTATGTATGCCATGCTGTGTACCAGACCTGATGTAAACCTTGCTGTAAGTTTGGTAGGAAGGTACCAAAGTAATCCCGGCATGGAACACTGGACAGCGGTCAAGAATATCCTGAAGTACCTGAAGAGGACTAAGGATATGTTTCTCGTTTATGGAGGTGACGAAGAGCTCGTCGTAAAGGGTTACGTCGACGCAAGCTTCGACACAGATCTGGATGACTCGAAGTCACAAACCGGATACGTGTATATTTTGAATGGAGGAGCAGTAAGCTGGTGCAGTTGCAAGCAAAGCGTCGTGGCGTGATCTACATGTGAAGCGGAGTACATGGCAGCCTCGGAGGCAGCGCAAGAAGCAGTCTGGATAAAGGAGTTCATTACCGACCTAGGGGTGATTCCCAATGCGTCGGGCCCGATGACTCTCTTCTGTGACAACACTGGAGCTATTGCCCTTGCCAAGGAGCCCAGGTTTCACAGGAAGACCAGGCATATCAAGCGTCGCTTCAACTCCATTCGTGAAAGTGTTCAAAATGGAGACATAGATATTTGTAAAGTACATACGGATCTGGATGTAGCAGATCCGTTGACTAAACCTCTCCCTAGAGCAAAACATGATCAACACCAGGACGCTATGGTTGTTCGATTCATCACAATGTAACTAGATTATTGACTCTAGTGCAAGTGGGAGACTGTTGGAAATATGCCCTAGAGGCAATAATAAATGGTTATTATTGTATTTCTTTGTTCACGATAATTGTCTATTGTTCATGCTATAATTGTGTTATCCGGAAATCGTAATACATGTGTGAATACATAGACCAGAACGTGTCCCTAGTAAGCCTCTAGTTGACTAGCTCGTTGATCAACAGATAGTCATGGTTTCCTGACTATGGACATTGGATGTCATTGATAACGGGATCACATCATTAGGAGAATGATGTGATGGACAAGACCCAATCCTAAGCTTAGCTCAAAGATCGTGTAGTTCGTTTGCTAGAGCTTTTCCAATGTCAAGTATCTTTTCCTTAGACCATGAGATCGTGTAACTCCCGGATACCGTAGGAGTGCTTTGGGTGTGCCAAACGTCACAACGTAACTGGGTGACTATAAAGGTACACTACGGGTATCTCTGAAAGTGTCTGTTGGGTTGGCACGGATCGAGACTGGGATTTGTCACTCCGTGTGACGGAGAGGTATCTCTGGGCCCACTCGGTAGTGCATCATCATAATGAGCTCAATGTGACTAAGGAGTTAGTCACGGGATCATGCATTACGGTACGAGTAAAGAGACTTGCCGGTAACGAGATTGAACAAGGTATTGGGATACCGACGATCGAATCTCGGGCAAGTAACATACCGTTTGACAAAGGGAATTGAATACGGGATTGATTGAATCCTCGACATCGTGGTTCATCCGATGAGATCATCGTGGAACATGTGGGAGCCAACATGGGTATCTAGATCCCGCTGTTGGTTATTGACCGGAGAGGCGTCTCGGTCATGTCTGCATGTCTCCCGAACCCGTAGGGTCTACACACTTAAGGTTCGGTGACGCTAGGGTTGTAGAGATATGAGTATGCGGAAACCCGAAAGTTGTTCGGAGTCCCGGATGAGATCCCAGACGTCACGAGGAGTTCCGGAATGGTCCGGAGGTGAAGAATTATATATGGGAAGTCCAGTTTCGGCCACTGGGAAAGTTTCGGGGGTTATCGGTATTGTACCGGGACCACCGGAAGGGTGCCGGTGGTCCACCGGGTGGGGCCACCTATCCCGGAGGGCCCCATGGGCTGAAGTGGGAAGGGAACCAGCCCTTAGTGGGCTGAGGCGTCCCCCCTTGGGCCTCCCCCTGCGCCTAGGGTTGAAAACCCTAAGGGTGGGGGGCGCCCCACTTGGCTTGGGGGGGAAGCCACCCCCCCTTCCCCCTTGGCCGCCGCCCCCCCCATGTAGATGGGTTCTAGGCCGGCGCCCCCCTCCCAGGGGGCCTATATAAAGGGGGGAGGGAGGGCAGCAATACCACAGCCTTTGGCGCCTCCCTCCCCCCTGCAACACCTCTCCCTCTCGCAGAAGCTTGGCGAAGCCCTGCCGAGATCCCGCTACATCCACCACCACGCCGTCGTGCTGCTGGATCTCCATCAACCTCTCCTTCCCCCTTGCTGGATCAAGAAGGAGGAGACGTCGCTGCTCCGTACGTGTGTTGAACGCGGAGGTGCCGTCCGTTCGGCACTCGGTCATCGGTGATTTGGATCACGGCGAGTACGACTCCATCAACCCCTTTCATTAGAACGCTTCCGCTCGCGATCTACAAGGGTATGTAGATGCACTCCTTTCCCCTCGTTGCTAGTATACTCCATAGATGGATCTTGGTGATGCGTAGGAAATTTTAAAATTCTGCTACGATCCCCAACAGTGAAGGCTTCCCAAAGCCCTATAAATAGAGGTCCTCGCCTCTACTTTGGAGGCAGACTATGTACCCCTACCTATAATAGAACTTGTTGTTCTTATCTAAGATCTTGGAGTAGATCTTGTGCCCTAGGAGTTCTGGATTGAACTCTTGCTGCCCTATCAACCTACATTCGCCTCTAGAGCGATATCTAGCGCAGCACGTTGAAGCTGTTCCTTCAACACTTGTGCTGTACACATTATAGCAGCAAGGTGGAGTTGCTCCTCCACAAACTTTGTGCTGCTTCACATCTTCCGTCTCCATGAAATAAATCGCATCTTCCTCCACCTCTCCACAAGGCGCCGGGACAGACTTGGAGAAGTTCATGCTAACGAAGAGTGCTTGACCGCCTCCTAGCCCTTCGGTCAGTGGCACCCAAGCGTGTGTGCTAAAGTCCGCTTCAAAAACATCCACCCGGAGAGTGTCCCACAGAGTGGCATAATAGAGCTGCTCATGGTGCTGGTAACGATGCCTTACCATGAGTAGCTTCCCATGTGACTCGATGAGGTGCCGGCTAGTTTCGATGAAAACATCAGGTCCAACATCTTGATCATATTCAATGGAGAAATTGATGTAGGTAAAGCCATTATCTTCCTCCTCTTCCTCGTTGTTGACTTCTTCATGTTCCTCTTGTTCATCTTCCTCCTCTTCATTTTGGTCATCATGGTCCTCCTCATCAAAAGTGGTCGATGCATCATAATAATCATCATAGTTGAGCAATTGCTCGATGACATATGTTCCCATTGTAACCATGGGCCTTCCGTCTCCATCCCATGTGAGGTCAAGGGGGATGAGGTCCTCAGCCGTGGTGATGGCATACAGTTTGTCACCAAGAAACGCGATGTCAATGATGTAGATAAATGATGAAGTTGCTGCTGGCTCCGGCGACCACACACCCTTCCCTCGCTGGAATACAATGAGTGGATGCTTCCAGTTGTTGGTGATGACAACGATGACATCGTCGACCGTGGAGCGCATGAGAAACTTGCGGATGAGAGACCTGCCATCGTCGATGACAGCGTCGAGCTCGGGCAGCGGCAAAGACATGTTTGAGAAAGGATTGTGCAAGACATAATTGTGCACAACATAGTACTCCAGGAGCTCGTCATCGTCATCGTTGTCATCGTCGTCGTCATCGTCGGTGGTGTGCTTCTGGCCGAGGCCGAGGGCGAGCCACTCGTTGGTGGATCCGACAGACGTGGCGTTGTCGGGGAGGTCGTGGGCGTGGCTGCTGTAGGGGGCGATGACGAGGCGGTCCGGGAGGGCAATCCACGGCAGCGAGCGCGCTTGGGGGCCATGGCGGCGCACGGCCGAGTGCCATGGACGGCAGACGGCACCGTCGGGGCGGCAGCGGGCGCAGTTCTCCGGGTCAGGAAGGCTGGCCACCAGGATGTGGAGGTTCCTCAGCACGAAGCCGCACCAGTACAGAATCGAAAACGCCAAGTCCATGTATGAGAGGTGTATTTTTTTCCTTCTCTTTTTGGTTCGACCGTACGTATTGGCGTGCAACTTGACCATGTATATATAGCAGCGGAAAAGAAGTTGGGCTCCGGATCCGAACTGTCCGCGAGTTCTTGGCCCATCCGACTTGATGGTCGGTATCGCTGTTTCACCCAATAAAAAATAAAAAAAATCTAAAAAAACCAATATAAAAGAATTAGACTTAAGAAAACTCAATATAAAAAAAGTCACCAAAAGGCTGCAACGAGGCGAGATTTGAATGTTGATCATACCAATCTGCAATTCCTGGACATGTGGAGCTAAGAAAATTAGGCACGAAGCCGCCATGACATTATTTTGTTTATTTATAGGGGCGTGCTACGTGTCCGCCGGCTGATTTTTTAAAAGATAAGCCCGGCCGTGAGCCGTCAGATCTGCCTTATCGACCGGCCGAGCGCGTCTCCATCACTGCAACAGAGGTTTTATTACAGAAATATTTGTGCAACATAGGTATTGTTGCAAAAACATTTTTGCAACCTAGGTTTTGTTGCAATTTTTTTCCAATTGAGGTCTTGTTGCAGAATTTTTTCGCAAGATAGGTTTTGCTCTAAAACATAAACCCGTCGTAGACCATTGCAACACCGCATATATTTCAGAAGCATAACCCCTGTTGCATGAAGGATGGTATATAAGCCCTCACTTGACGCGTGTCATCCAGTAAAGGTGGCGGACGCAGCCGCTGCAATCCGCCGGTTGATGGTAAGCTTTTCCCTTATTTATATGCATCACCCTTATCTTTTAGACTCCTATAATGTCCGAACGTCCAGAATTTAAGCATGACAAACCCATTTTTTATGGCAATTTTAGTGACGTGAGAATGCAATTTTTGGTTGGCAAGCATGGTAACTCCATGCTCAGTGTATTTTATCAGAAAATTGGCATACGTGTCAACTAAATTTGTCATCCACACGCTACTAAAATTGCCATTGAAAACGTCTGATTCGACATGATCAAATCCCGAATGTTCGGGATTTATCATTACCATATCCTTTTGTTATTTCGTCGATAATATACTTTAGCTTTTCTTCTCAACCGACTATTACTAGCTTCTCCACTTCATCTTTCCTCCTCCATCCCTAGCCTTTCTCCTTCGTTTCAGCTGTCGTCTTAAATAACTTTCCATGGGAAAAAAGTCTAAAATAAACCTTAAAGTTGTAGACGAAAGCTAAATCAAACCCTAAACTTTGAATCCCGGAAATTGACACTCCGAACTTGTAATCTCGGTCTATTTTGGACCCTAGACCTGTTTGGCACACTGGGATTACTACAATCCCAGCGGGGATAAGCAGCTACTCTCATGGACAAGAATTTGGGCCGGCCCACTATACCAACAACAAGAATTAATGAAGTTTAAAAAATGTTCGCATATTTCTAAAAAATTTCAGAAGTTTAAAAATGTTCCTTTTTTATATTTTTGGCACAAATTCCATTCATTTTTTATTTTAAAAAATGTTTGGAATTTTAAAATTCCATTCGCACTTAAAAAAACTGTTTGTGATTTCAAAAAAAATCACATGTGTCAAAAAATGTTCAGAATTTCAATGCTATGGAAAATGTTTCGGAATTTCAAAATTCTATCACATTTTTTGAATAATATTTTTGGAATTTCATAGATTATGTTGTAAATATATTTTTAAAATGTTTCGGATTGGTGGCTGCGGACTCGTCTGGGCCGGCCCACCAGACATAAAGTGAGTTTTTAAACATGCGACGTAATAATTCTTTCTTTCTTTTTCTTAACGCGCGACGTAATAATTCCAAAACAGAAAAACATGCGGTGGAGTCGAACTTGGGACCTGGCACGCTAGCCACTACACCAAACAACTATGACTGACATAATAAGAGGCCAAAAATATTTAATCAGAAACCAAGGCGTCGAATTTTGAAAACTTTTTTTAGGGGCAAACTAAGCGTCCATAATGTATTTGAAAATATCAAAAGTTTATCAAAAAATATTTAATGTATGCTTTAAAAATGTACATTGGGCACTGAGAAAAATTAGACATGTGTAAAAATGAAAAAAAGGAAAAGAAAAATAAAAGAAAAAACTAAGAAAAACAAATTAGTGCCCGCGCGCGAGCGACTGCGCTACCGGGCTGGCCCAATTCAGCAAATGCCAGCGAAATCCAATCAAGGTTTAAAATAGACCGGGATTAGAGAGATTGGTGTGCTGATTTCCGAGATTAGGAGTTCGAGGTTTGATTTAGCTTTCGCCTTCAAATTCAAGGTTTATTTTAGACTTTTTCCTTCCCTTGGCCTTGAAAAGAATGCAGACGTTGCAGTGTAATTGTAATTTTGCAAAAGAAAAAAAAACTTGGAATTTCAAACATGCTCAAATAGCTCCATGTCTCCATCTTCTTCCTCCGCCCGTCGCCTGAGCGTCCCTAGGGTAGTCGCCTGCCACCTGCGCGATTCTCCGCCCACCAGCGCTATTCCGCCGCCGCCCACCAGCGCAAACAGATACTGTGGCGCTGCCTACATGCACCTGCGCTGCCGACCTGTGCGATTCCGTGCATCGCCTGCGCGTCGCCAGGGTCGCTGTTGTCAGTTTTTCACCTGCACCAACCAGGAAGTGCGCCATCCAGGAACTGCTCCGTCGCTGCCGCCCAGGACCTGCGCCGCCAAGGTCCCCTACGCGCGTCGCCGGAACCTCCGCCACGATCCTCTATTGATACGATCTATAGAAAAAAATATCAAAATAGATGTGCACCCCCAAATACCAATAAAGCTTACTGAAGAAATAAAAACCACAAAAATATATAAAAAATTCACAACTTAACAACCATGAAATATAACTTAGCATCCATCCATACATAACTTAGCATAGATCCTTACATAGCTTAAACCAAAAGTACAGAGCCACATTAGTTCATCCTAACATACATAACCATCGTCATAAGCTTAGATCATAATTAAACAACATTTCAACCCAAAGGAGCTCCTCAAACAAGTACCGCCATAACACTAGCATAACAGACACTAGCTCAACAGGTGCTCCTAGGAAAGACGCTCAAACACACGACACCGACCGATCATTGTGCTCCTTGAATGTGATCAGAATGACATTGTCCTTGTCCCAACCTGCTGAAATAAATACCCTGAAGTTGTTCTTCTCAATCACCATCCTACCATCTTGCTTGCAAATAGAATAAGATGAATGAGTAGTGACAGCCAGGCCATCATAAGGAGCTTCGAGGGTGACACGAGCAGTGGTGGGGACATCAACAAAACTCTTCAAGCTTGAAACAACAGTCTTGGGGATTTTCTAAAAAAAATATATAAGAATATTAACTCAAACACACTCAACTGAAAAAGTAAAGAGTACAAAAACATTAAACTACATCATAAGTAACAAAAAATACTTCAACTAGTAAGATAGTTATCATCAGCAACATACTAGAACAATAATTTGCACCACAAAACATTGAGAACTTGCACACAAAACTTGAAAGAAAATAAGTGAAATGTCTACTGAATATAATTACAAAATAATTAATATAATATAATGTATGAATGGCAAAATCACATAAGCACTGATATAAGGACAAGAAAAAGATATTAAAACAAAATTTAGCTCAACATCACCTAACTAAACACTAAACTACACCATAAATATCAAAATAGTACAACAACAAATAAGATAGTAATACTTAGCAAATCAGTATATATATAAAATGGACCATAAACATTGACAACTTTCACACAAAACATGAAAAGCAACAACTAAAAACCATTAACCATGAAACAATACAAAAGTCACAGATTAAAAAGAACATAACTAACCATGATACTGGATATTGGTCACAGTCAACACATGCATGAAAGGGCGGCAACGCATAAAAATATCGTGGTAAAGCCGACCCACGAAGCAACATGTGTTGGTGTAATTAAGCTCGATGTTGCCAGAGTAAACACACGTCTCTGCATGCTCAGCATCAACTTCAGAAAGATGATTAAAAGCTTCAAGCAAAACAAATAAAAAGTTACAACACACAATATACTAGTATAACAGAAAGAAACAATTAAGATTAAATAAAAATGAAAAAAAACTTACCAACATGAGGTAAATGAAGCAACCTCTTACCACCACGGTAAGTCTCAAACTTCAAATTCAGACCCAGTCATCAAGAAAAAAGACAATGCGATCTCCAGCATTAAGAGCATAGTCAAAAGCAAGCATCATCCATGAATTCCCATAGAACTAGGTGTAATTAGGAGTATAATTGAACGAAGCATCATAAGACTTGCCTTCATGGGTAAGAAGAGCAGGCTCAAGCTGCTTGTTCCGCATCATCCTAGCATGATCCTTCTTCTCTTGAATATGTTCAGCCAGGAACCCTCTAACATTGCAAGGGACATACTAGGGGGGGGGATCAAAAGTAAACAGATATCAACATGTGGCGAAAACATTCACAATTTTTTGCTAGATTGTCATCAATCGTAAATATGCTAAACAAAACTACAAAATACACTAAAATAACTAAAAACTTGCAATACAATATAGCAGGAATTGCACAAAACCAAAATGAGCAACCTCTAATTCAAAACATGAAACACAAACATAAATAACATCAAACTTATTTGGAGGAGCAACAAGGAAGAACAAGTACAAATCAAGATAGAACAACAATTATGAAAAATCAAAAACTACAAGTCAACTACATTAAAATCACCATACGTCTCTAGCAACCATCATCAAGGATGACATCAAACTGCTACATAAACCCATTGACACCAAGTAGATCACCAGTGGGGCATGGCCCATTAGTGTTGCGACACCTTGGGCAAACCATACGTGGGATAAAAAGATTAGAACAATCAGACAAATTATAAATTAGTCAACTAACCATTAGGCCAATATATCAACTAAACTAACAAAAGAGTCAATAACAAATCAACTTATAAACTGGCACCAGAGCTAACTAAAGCACAACTCTAACTATAAATGCACAAAAGACATGCTCAAAAAGAAGGGCTTATAAGCCATTACATACAAGAACACAGATAAAGAAACCCCATTAGCTATAGCTTACACTGATTAAACGACATTCCACAAAAAAAGAACGGCCTTTTCCAACTAAACCATAAACCCAAAGAGGGAAAAACATCAAAAGCACCAACTAAACATTGAGAATTGACCTCAAGATTCAGAAAGACCTCAAGCACAACAATGAAAAAAGACTATGCAAGTTCATAAGGCACATAAACAACATAATGAACTCAAACTGCAACAGATGTAGACCACAAAATAAAATATTTGAGATAGGAACCAACCTAAAACCTAATAGGCCCTAACAGAATAATAATAGCAAATCAGTAAGGACATGATCAGAAAAGAAGATATTGGGCAAAAGGGGGAGATTGACAAGCCCTAACCAAATCATGCTAACAATCAACTAGAAAAACTTAATAAGAAAAATTAAGACTTTTGAAAGTATACTAAATAATAAACCTAATAAATAAATTTAAGACCTAAAAACTTACCTACTAAACATCAATCAAACCGAAACATCTACAAAACTACAAAAGAATCTAATCAATACCTAGCACAATCATGCTCATCCTTGTAAAATCAAGTAAAAACACAACTGCAAGTCAACAGCAAAATGAACTTCACCTACCGCAGATCTAATCCACCAGTAAAACATTAGAGATGGGAACCAAACTAAGAACTAATAGGACCTAACACAAGAATATGCTCAAGAAGGGGAAGATTAGATCACACAGGGGGAAACTGACCAAACTCTGACAAAGCATACTCATAGCAAACAACCTGACCTATACATCACAGAACACCACAAACACAAAGTCAAAGGACAAGAGAACGATCATACACATACCTGAAATAGTAGATTTGCTCTTGGATGGAGCACAAGAACCCTAACCCAAGCACCAACGAGGGCAAAACCTCCAAAAGAACAACAAAAAAGCCTAAAAAACTAGCAAATATGCAGAACTTAAGCGGATCTAAAGATAAGAAGGGAGGAAATGACATGAACATAAAGGAAACAGCGAACCCTAGCTCGAGAGGGGGAGAGGAGGCGACAAAGAGCAAGGGGGAGTGACGGACATAGAGACGAACTGACTGACCGCACTCGAGCGAGCGAGTGGATAATGCAGCGCAATGCAGGCTGGGCTCACCAGATAACGGGTCCAAGCGCTTAACGGGCACTACATCGAGCCCAGTAGCAAATCGACTGAGCCAAAATTGGGGCTAGTCGACCAAACTCAGTCCAACAGAACCACGTTCACACTCAGAGAAAAAAAAAAGAAACACATGAATCTCAAAGCATGATCCAACGGCCAAAAAAATTGACTGACCATAATTCTAAACTCAGGGGACTGTCATGTAGCTTAAGTGGTTGCTAAATCCAAAACTAAAGGGCAATTTCTGTTTCCTCAATTTCTCTTCTATTGTTTATGTTTCCAGACTGGTGAAATATGCCTGGATATATTGAAGAATGCATGGAGCCCTGTGTGGACCCTACAATCTGTCTGCAGAGCCATTATTGCGTTGATGGTCCATCCGGAAGTAGACAACCCACTTAACTGTGACTCGGGTAGCTTCATACCCTACTCATGAATTCGTTTTGAAAAGATGGCGTGAAGCGTATGCCTAGCAGGGACGCGTTACGCGTCATCCACACGCTACTAAAATTGCCATTGAAAACGTCTGATTCGACATGATCAAATCCCAAATGTTCGGGATTTATCATTACCATATCCTTTTGTTGTTTCATCGATAATATACGTTAGCTTTTCTTCTCAACCGACTATTACTAGCTTCTCCACTTCGTCTTTCCTCCTCCATCGCTAGCCTCTCTCCTTCGTTTCAGCTGTCGTCTTAAATAACTTTCCCTTGGGAAAAAAGTCCAAAATAAACCTTAAAGTTGTAGACGAAAGCTAAATCAAACCCTAAGCTTTGAATCCCGGAAATTGACACTCTGAACTTGTAATCCCGGTCTATTTTGGACCCTAGACCTGTTTGGCACACTGGGATTACTACAATCCCAGCAGGGATAACCAGCTACTCTCACGGACAAGAATTTGGACAGGCCCACTATAACACAACAAGAATTACTAAAGTTTAAAAAATGTTCGCATATTTCTAAAAAAATTCAGAAGTTTAAAAATGTTCCTGTTTTATATTTTTGGCACAAATTCAATTCATTTTTGTTTTAAAAAATGTTTGGAATTTTAAAATTCCATTCACATTTAAAAAAACTGTTTGTGATTTCAAAAAAAATCACATGTGTCAAAAAATGTTCAGAATTTCAATGCTATGAAAAATATTTCGGAATTTCAAAATTCTATCACGCTTTTTGAATAATACTTTTTGGAATTTCATAGATTGCGTTGTAAATATATTTTTAAAATGTTTCGGATTGGTGGCTGCGGACTCGACTGGGCCGGCCCACCAGACATAAAGTGAGTTTTTTTAACATGCGACATAATAATTCTTTTTTCCTTTTTCTTAACGTGCGACGTAATAATTCCAAAACAGAAAAACATGCGGTGGAGTTGAACTTGGGACCTGGCGCGCTAGCCACTACACCGAACAACTATGACTGACATAATAAGAGGCCAAAAATATTTAATCAGAAACCAAAGCATCAAATTTTGAAAACTTTTTTTAGGGGCAAACAAAGTGTCCATAATGTATTTGAAAATATCAAAAGTTTATCAAAAAATATTTAATGTGTGCTTTAAAAATGTACATTGGGTACTGAGAAAAATTAGACATGTGTAAAATGAAAAAAATGAAAAATAAAAGAAAAAACTAAGAAAAACAAATTAGTGCGTGCGCGTGAGCGACTGCGCTACTGGGCTGGCCCAATTTAGAAAATGTCGGCGAAGTCCAATCAAGGTTTGAAATAGACCGGGATTAGAGAGTTTGGTGTGCTGATTTCCGAGATTAGGAGTTCGAGGTTTGATTTAGCTTTCGCCTTTAAATTCAAGATTTGTTTTAGACTTTTTCCTTCCCTTGGCCTTGAAAAGAATGCGGACGCTGCAGTGTAATTGTAATTTTGCAAAAGAAAAAAAACTTGGAATTTCAAACCTGCTTCAAACAGCTCCATGTCTCCATCTTCTTCCTCCGCCCGTCGCCTGAGCGTCGCTAGGACAGTCGCCGGCCACCTGCGCGATTCTCCGCCCACCAGCGCTATTCCGCCGCCGCCCACCAGCGCAAACAAAAACTGTGGCGCTGCCCACGTGCACCTGCGCTGCCGACCTATGCGATTCCATGCATCGCCTGCGCGTCGCCAGAGTCGTGGTTGTCAGTTTTTCACATGCACCGCCCAGGAGGTGCGCCGTCCAGGAACTGTTCCATCGCCGCCGCCCAGGACCTGCACCACCACGATTCCCTACGCGCGTCGCCAGAACCTCCGCCACGATCCGGTGGAGCTCGTCCTCCTCAAGCTCCCGTGCGCGTCTGGTCTCGATTGCCTATACTAGGATTGCCTAGACCTGGACCTTGAGCTATGCCCGTGACGCCAGTGGACCTGGAACTCCCCTGCTTCTTCCCTGCCGCCGGTGGATCTCCGCCCGTGTTGCTGCTGCTCGTCTGCCTGTGTCCGTGCCCGGTGTCCGCCTCGGGCCCGCGTGTCGGCCTCCCAACCACCGCTGCCAGTCATAGCAAATGCCCCGCGTGCATTCGGGCCCGCACGTCAGTCACAGGAAGTGTCCACGCCCGTCCTTTTTAGTGTGCCGAGCGTGCTATTGTTGTCGAGTTCTTTTGTACAACAGTCGGCATACTCCAGCTATTTCACACGGCGTACGGCGACATACTAGGCAACGTTTTTCTTGTAATGTTGAGTACATTTTTCTCTGTCTGATGCAAAAAAATTGTGTTCCTTTCTAGGTGCGTTCGGTCAGACATTGACCTTGGGGGCCGAGATGAACAATATTATCGCTTCGTACCGTCCAGATCAGCTCGCTGGGCTCACATTTGACCTTGGGACGGGCACCAATAATGGAGTTATATATACTTGTAGTTTATGTTTATTAGGTCAAATTGTCAAAACTAAGCGCATACTTTTAACGCGTTTGTTCGGGCGCATGCACCTACCGAATACTATATAGAATAGAAAATTAACCTAAGTGGTAGGTAAAGACATCTCCAATGTTGACCCTCAAATCGTACATGGTATTCGTCCATCGATGCAAGAGCCGGCCATCCAACCGTAGCCACATGCATTTTAAACCGGATTTCGACAAATCGGACGATTTTTATCAAACACAACGGAATTCATCAAATTCGGATAGAAAATAGTACAAATCATCCATAAATAGCACGCAAATATGTCTAGTATAATAATACAACAAATTTAACAAGATTAACCAGATGTTTCGACAAGTTTTTCATGGATGAATCATGTTATTCCACACATACTACCCTTTGAGCTTCATGTAACAATGTATGTGCGTGAATGGTCTGCCTTTGGATTTGTAGTACATCACGACAGCTCGCGCAAGCTAGACAATGTGTAGAACAACAATGAGTGAATGAATATATCAATTTACATGTAGAGCAAGAAGAAGCAAAGCTTACGATCTCCATGGTTACCACGCGCAATGGCCACATTGCCTCCAATTGATCAACCATGCACAATGCTTCGTGACAAAACTTTGGATGGTGTACTATCGATACACTAAGGACATGACACTACATTCACAAATGATGTACATGTCATAGGGCCCAATGTGCTTTCGAGCATGAAACGAACCATGTACGAAGCGCTGCCAAAAGACCCCTTTCCTCTCCTGCCTATCAAGTCCGCAGCTATGGCCAACCAAGCATCGCACAACTACTCATTCTCCTTCACCGAGTACCCCACCATCTTTTTTTACTTTGAAAAACGACATTAAGTTTGAAAATAAGCTCAGTGACATTTGACCGAACACCCGCCGGGCGTGGCGTCCGCCATGGACGGCGTCGACAAGGGCTGGAGGGTACCTGATTGCGGACGGATACTGGGTTGACGGTGCCATTGTACAAGGCGAACGACACGTCGGTGGGGCTGTGGACGTCCGGCAATGCCTGGGCGGCAGACAGATAGGTACATCGGCATCGCGGAGGACGAGGGTGCGAATGCAAAGCAAGAGGATCAAGGGCGGAGTGGAAGAGAATCGGACTGCGAGGGATAATTTGAGTGGGCCGGGTGTTGTAGTCCTACTTGGTGGCGGTCAGGACTCCCGCAAAGTCCCCCCTGATACGTCTCCAACGTATCTATAATTTTTGATTGCTCCATACTATATTATCTACTGTTTTGGACATTATTGGGCTTTATTATCCACTTTTATATTATTTTTGGGACTAACCTATTAACCGGAGGCCTAGCCCAGAATTGCTGTTTTTTTGCCTGTTTCAGAGTTTCGCAGAAAAGGAATATCAAACGGAGTCCAAACGGAATGAAACCTTCGGGAACATGATTTTTAGGAAGAATATGATCCAGGAGACTTGGACCCTACGTCAAGAAACAAAAGAGGAGGCCACGAGGTAGGGGGGCGTGCCCACCCCCCAGGGCGCGCCCTCCACCCTCGTGGCCCCCCTGTTGCTCCACCGACGTACTCCTTCCTCCTATATATACCTACGTACCCCCAAACGATTAGATACGGAGCCAAAAACCTAATTCCACCGCCGCAACCTTCTGTACCCACGAGATCCCATCTTGGGGCCTGTTCCGGAGCTCCGCCGGAGGGGGCATCCATCACGGAGGGCTTCTACATCAACACCATAGCCTCTCCGATGAAGTGTGAGTAGTTTACCTCAGACCTTCGGGTCCATAGTTAGTAGCTAGATGTCTTCTTCTCTCTTTTTGGATCTCAATACAATGTTCTCCCCCTCTCTCATGGAGATCTATTCGATGTAATTTTCTTTTTGCGGTGTGTTTGTTGAGACCGATGAATTGTGGGTTTATGATCAAGATTATCTATGAACAATATTTGAATCTTCTCTGAATTCTTTTATGTATGATTGGTTATCTTTGCAAGTCTCTTCGAATTATCAGTTTGGTTTGGCCTACTAGATTGATCTTTCTTCCAATGGGAGAAGTGCTTAGCTTTGGGTTCAATCTTGCGGTGTCCTTTCCCAGTGACAGTAGGGGCAGCAAGCCACATATTGTATTGTTGCCATCGAGGATAACAAGATGGGGTTTTTATCATATTGCATGAATTTATCCCTCTACATCATGTCATCTTGCTTAAGGCATTACTCTGTTTTCATGAACTTAATACTCTAGATGCATGCTGGATAGCGGTCGATGAGTGGAGTAATAGTAGTAGATGCAGGCAGGAGTCGGTCTACTTGTCTCGGACGTGATGCCTATATACATGATCATACCTAGATATTCTCATAACTATGCTCAATTCCGTCAATTGCTCAACAGTAATTCGTTCACCCACCGTAAAATATTTATGCTCTTGAGAGAAGCCACTAGTGAAACCTATGGCCCCCGGGTCTATCTTCATCATATTAATCTTCCAACACTTACTTATTTCCTTTCCTTTGCTTTTATTTTACTTTGCATCTTTATCACAAAAATACCAAAAATATTATCCTATCATATATATCAGATCTCACTCTCGTAAGTGACCGTGAAGGGATTGACAACCCCTTATCGCGTTGGTTGCGAGGAGTTATTTGTTTTGTGTGGGTACGAGGGACTCGCACATAGCCTCCTACTGGATTGATACCTTGGTTCTCAAAAGCTGAGGGAAATACTTACGCTACTTTGCTGCATCACCCTTTCCTCTTCAAGGAAAAACCAACGCAGTGCTCAAGAGGTAGCTAGAAGATTTCTGGCGCCGTTGCCGAGGAGTCTACGCAAAAGTCAACATACCAAGTACCCATCACAAATCCCTTATCTCCCGCATTACATTATTTTCCATTTGCCTCTCGTTTTCCTCTCCCCCACTTCACTCTTGCCATTTTATTCGCCCTCTCTTTTCCGTTTGCCTCTTTTTCACTTGCTTTTTGTTTGCTCGTGTGTTGGATTGCTTGTTTGTCACGATGGCTCAAGATAATACCAAATTGTGTGACTTTACCAATACCAACAATAATGATTTCCTTAGCACTCCGATTGCTCCTCTTACCGATACTGAATCTTGTGAAATCAATGCTGCTTTGTTGAATCTTGTCATGAAAGATCAATTCGCCGGCCTTCCTAGTGAAGATGCCACTACTCATCTAAATAGCTTTGTTGATTTGTGTGATATGCAAAAGAAGAAAGATATTGATAATGATATTGTTAAATTGAAGCTATTTCCTTTTTCGCTTGGAGATCGTGCTAAAGCTTGGTTTTCGTCTTTGCCTAAAAATAGTATTGATTCTTGGAACAAGTGCAAAGATGCTTTTATATCTAAGTATTTTCCTCTCGCTAAGATCATCTCTCTTAGAAACGATATTATGAATTTTAAGCAACTTGATCATGAACATGTTGCACAAGCTTGGGAGAGGATGAAGTTAATGATACGTAATTGCCCTACTCATGGTTTGAATTTGTGGATGATTATACAAATTTTTTATGCCGGATTGAATGTGGCTTCTAGAAATCTTTTAGATTCGGCCGCGGGAGGCACTTTTATGGAAATCACTTTAGGAGAAGCTACTAAACTCCTATATAATATTATGGTTAATTATTCTCAATGGCACACTGAAAGATCTACTAATAAAAAAGTGCATGCGATAGAAGAAATTAATGTTTTGAGTGGAAAGATGGATGAACTTATGAAATTATTTGCTACTAAGAGTATTTCTTCTGATCCTAATGATATGCCTTTGTCTTCTTTGATTGAGAATAATAATGAATCTATGGATTTGAATTTTGTTGGTAGGAATAATTTTGGTAACAACGCGTATAGAGGAAACTTTAATCCTAGGCCTTATCCTAGTAATTCCTCTAATAATTATGGAAATTCCTACAACAACTCTTATGGAAATTTTAATAAGATGCCCTCTGAATTTGAGACTAGTGTTAAAGAGTTTATGAATTCGCAAAAGAATTTCAATGCTTTGCTTGAAGAGAAATTGCTTAAAGTTGATGAATTGGCTAGGAACATTGATAGAATTTCTCTTGATGTTGATTCTTTAAAGCTTAGATCTATTCCTCCTAAGCATGATATCAATGAGTCTCTCAAAACCATGAGAATTTCCATTGATGAGTGCAAAGAAAGAACCGCTAGGATGCGTGCTAAGAAAGAATGCTTTATAAAAGCGTGTTCTTCCAATTTCTATGAAAATAAAGATGAAGATCTAAAAGTTATTGATGTGTCCCCTATTAAATCTTTGTTTTGCAATATGAATCTTGATAATGATGGGACTGAATATGATCCACCTTTACCTAGAAGGCGTTCCAAAAATTCGGAGTTTTTAGATCTTGATGCTAAAATTGATAAAAGTGGGATTGAAGAAATCAAAACCCTAGATGTTAATAAACCCACTATTTTGGATTTCAAGGAATTTAATTATGAAAATTGTTCTTTGATTGATTGTATTTCCTTGTTGCAATCCGTGCTAAATTCTCCTCATGCTTATAGTCAAAATAAAGCGTTTACTAAACATATCGTTGATGCCTTGATGCAATCTTATGAAGAAAAGCTTGAGTTGGAAGTTTCTATCCCTAGAAAACTTTATGATGAGTGGGAACCAACTATTAAAATTAAGATTAAGGATCATGAATTCTACGCTTTATGTGATTTGGGTGCTAGTGTTTCCACTATTCCCAAAACTTTGTGCGATTTGCTAGATTTCCGTGATTTTGATGATTGCTCTCTAAACTTGCACCTTGCGGATTCCAGTATTAAGAAACCTATGGGAAGAATTAATGATGTTCTTATTGTTGCAAATAGGAACTATGTGCCAGTAGATTTTATCGTTCTTGATATAGATTGCAATCCTTCATGTCCTATTATTCTTGATAGACCTTTCCTTAGAACGGTTTGTGCAATTATTGATATGAAGGAAGGGAATATTAGATTCCAATTTCCATTAAAGAAGGGCATGGAACACTTCCCTAGGAAGAAAATAAAATTACCATATGAATCTATCATGAGAGCCACTTATGGATTGCCTACCAAAGATGGCAATACCTAGATCTATCCTTGCTTTTATGCCTAGCTAGGGGCGTTAAACGATAGCGCTTGTTGGGAGGCAACCCAATTTTATTTTTAGTTTTTTTGTTTTTGCTTCTGTTTAGGAATAAATCCTTGTTCTAGCCTCTGGTTAGATGTGTTTTTATGTTTTAATTAGTGTTTGTGCCAAGTTAAACCTATAGAATCTTCTTGGATGATAGTTATTTGATCTTGCTGTAATTTCCAGAAATTTTCTGTTCACGAAAACAATTGTTAAAAATCACCAGAACGTGATAAAATACTGATTCCAATATCTGCTGATCAATAAACAAATTTCCTAGGTCTTCCTATTTTGGCTGATTTTTTGGAGTTCCAGAAGTTTGCGTTAGTTACAGATTACTACAGACTGTTCTGTTTTTGATAGATTCTGTTTTTCGTGTGTTGTTTGCTTATTTTGATGAATCTATGGCTAGTAAAATAGTTTATAAACCATAGAGAAGTTGGAATACAGCAGGTTTAACACCAATATAAATAAAGAATGAGTTCATTACAGTACCTTGAAGTGGTCTTTTGTTTTCTTTCGCTAACGGAGCGCACGAGATTTCTGTTGAGTTTTGTGTTGTGAAGTTTTCAAGTTTTGGGTGAATTTTTTTGATGGATTATGGAATAAGGAGTGGCAAGAGCCTAAGCTTGGGGATGCCCATGGCACCCCCAAGATAATCTAAGGACACCATAAAGCCAAAGCTTGGGATGCCCCGGAAGGCATCCCTTCTTTCGTCTACTTCCATCGGTAACTTTACTTGGAGCTATATTTTTATTCACCACATTATATGTGTTTTGCTTGGAGCGTCTTGTATGATTTGAGTCTTTTCTTTTTAGTTTACCACAATCATCCTTGCTGTACACACCTTTTGAGAGAGCCATACATGATTTGGAATTTGTTAGAATACTCTATGTGCTTCACTTATATCTTTTGAGTTATATAGTTTTGCTCTAGTACTTCACTTATATCTTTTAGAGCACGGTGGTGGATTTGTTTTATAGAAACTATTGATCTCTCATGCTTCACTTATATTATTTTGAGAGTCTTGTATAGCATGGTAATTTGCTTAAATAATCCTAATATGCTTGGTATTCAAGAATAGTAAAAACTTTCTTATGAGTGTGTTGAATACTATGAGAAGTTTGATGCTTGATAATTGTTTTGAGATATAAAGATGGTGATATTAGAGTCATGCTAGTTGAGTAGTTGTGAATTTGAGAAATACTTGTGTTAAAGTTTGTGATTCCCGTAGCATGCACGTATGGTGAACCGTTATGTGATGAAGTCGGAGCATGATTTATTTATAGATTGTCTTCCTTATGAGTGGCGGTCGGGGACGAGCGATGGTCTTTTCGTACCAATCTATCCTCCTAGGAGCATGCGCGTAATACTTTGCTTTGATAACTTGTAGATTTTTGCAATAAGTATATGAGTTCTTTATGACTAATGTTGAGTCCATGGATTATACGCACTTTTCTTCCTTCCACCATTGCTAGCCTCTCTAATACCGCGCACTTTTCGCCGGTATCATGCACCCTCCATATACCTTCCTCAAAACAGCCACCATACCTACCTATCATGGCATTTCATTAGCCATTCCGAGATATATTGCCATGCAACTTTCCACCGTTCCGTTTATTATGACACGCTCCATCATTGTCATATTGCTTAGCATGATCATGTAGTTGACATCGTATTTGTGGCAAAGCCACCATTCATAATTCTTTCATACATGTCACTCTTGATTCATTGCATATCCCGGTACACCGCCGGAGGCATTCATATAGAGTCATATTTTGTTCTAAGTATCGAGTTGTAAGAAAATAAAAGTGTGATGATCTTCATTTTTAGGGCATTGTCCCAAGTGAGGAAAAGGATGATGGAGACTATGATTCCCCCACAAGTCGGAATGAGACTCCGGACGAAAAAAAGAAGGGAAAAGAGGCCATAAAAAAAAGAAAAGGTCCAAATAAAAAAAATGAGAGAAAAAGAGAGAAGGGACAATGTTACTATCCTTTTACCACACTTGTGCTTCAAATTAGCACCATGATCTTCATGATAGAGAGTCTCTCATTTTGTCACTTTCATATACTAGTGGGAATTTTTCATTATAGACTTGGCTTGTATATTCCAATGATGGGCTTCCTCAAAATGCCCTAGGTCTTCGTGAGCAAGCGAGTTGGATGCACACCCACTTAGTTTCTTTTGTTGAGCTTTAATATGCTTATAGCTCTAGTGCATCCGTTGCATGGCAATCCCTACTCACTCACATTGATATCTATTGATGGGCATCTCCATAGCCCGTTGATACGCCTAGTTGATGTGAGACTATCTTCTCCCTTTTTTGTCTTCTCCACAACCACCATTCTATTCCACATATAGTGCTATGTCCATGGCTCATGCTCATGTATTGCGTGAAGATGATTGCAAAAGTTTGAGAATGTCAAAAGTATGAAACAATTGCTTGGCTTTTCATCGGGGTTGTGCATGATTTAAATACTTTGTGTGGTGAAGATAGAGCATAGCCAGACTATATGATTTTGTAGGGATAACTTTCTTTGGCCATGTTATTTTGAGAAGACATGATTGCTTTGTTAGTATGCTTGAAGTATTATTATTTTTATGTCAATTTTAAACTTTTGTCTTGAATCTTTCGGATCTGAATATTCATACCACAATTAAGAAGAATTACATTAAAATTATGCCAAGTAGCACTCCGCATCAAAAATTCTGTTTTTATCATTTACCTACTCGAGGACGAGCAGGAATTAAGCTTGGGGATGCCTGATACGTCTCCAACGTATCTATAATTTTTGATTGCTCCATGCTATATTATCTACTGTTTTGGAAATTATTGGGCTTTATTATCCACTTTTATATTATTTTTGGGACTAACCTATTAACCGGTGGCCCAGCCCAGAATTGCTGTTTTTTTGCCTATTTCAGAGTTTCGCAGAAAAGGAATATCAAACGGAGTCCAAACGGAATGAAACCTTCAGGAACGTGATTTTTAGGAAGAATATGGTCCAGGAGACTTGGACCCTACGTCAAGAAACAAAAGAGGAGGCCACGAGGTAGGGGGCGCGCCCACCCCCCAGGGCACGCCCTCCACCCTCGTGGCCCCCTGTTGCTCCACCGACATACTCCTTCCTCCTATATATACCTACGTACCCCCAAACGATCAGATACGGAGCCAAAAACCTAATTCGACTGCCGCAACCTTCTGTACCCACGAGATCCCATCTTGGGCCTGTTCCGGAGCTCCGCCGGAGGGGGCATCCATCACGGAGGGCTTCTACATCAACACCATAGCCTCTCCGATGAAGTGTGAGTAGTTTACCTCAGACCTTCGGGTCCATAGTTAGTAGCTAGATGGCTTCTTCTCTCTTTTTGGATCTCAATACAATGTTCTCCCCCTCTCTCGTGGAGATCTATTCGATGTAATCTTCTTTTTGCGGTGTGTTTGTTGAGACCGATGAATTGTGGGTTTATGATCAAGATTATCTATGAACAATATTTGAATCTTCTTTGAATTCTTTTATGTATGATTGGTTATCTTTGCAAGTCTCTTCGAATTATCAGTTTGGTTTGGCCTACTAGATTGATCTTTCTTCCAATGGGAGAAGTGCTTAGCTTTGGGTTCAATCTTGCGGTGTCCTTTCCCAGTGACAGTAGGGGCAGCAAGGCACGTATTGTATTGTGGCCATCGAGGATAACAAGATGGTTTTTTTATCATATTGCATGAATTTATCCCTCTACATCATGTCATCTTGCTTAAGGCGTTACTCTGTTTTCATGAACTTAATACTCTAGATTGCTGGATAGCGGTCGATGAGTGGAGTAATAGTAGTAGATGCAGGCAGGAGTCGGTCTACTTGTCTCGGACGTGATGCCTATATACATGATCATACCTAGATATTCTCATAACTATGCTCAATTCTGTCTATTGCTCAACAGTAATTCGTTCACCCACCGTAAAATATTTATGCTCTTGAGAGAAGCCACTAGTGAAACCTATGGCCCCCGGGTCTATCTTCATCATATTAATCTTCCAACACTTAGTTATTTCCTTTGCTTTTTTACTTTGCTTTTATTTTACTTTGCATCTTTATCACAAAAATACCAAAAATATTATCCTATCATATATATCAGATCTCACTCTCGTAAGTGACCGTGAAGGGATTCACAACCCCTTATCGCGTTGGTTGCGAGGAGTTATTTGTTTTGTGTAGGTACGAGGGACTCGCGCGTAGCCTCCTACTGGATTGATACCTTGGTTCTCAAAAACTGAGGGAAATACTTACGCTACTTTGCTGCATCACCCTTTCCTCTTCAAGGAAAAACCAACGCAGTGCTCAAGAGGTAGCACCCCCCGCCCCAGTTTGCTTCCAATTCGCGGGAAAAGGGACATCCGGACCGCTCCGCGGACCGATACAGAACCGCGTTGGATGGCAAAATACGTCTGTACCGCGTGGTCCGAATGGATGCGGGCAGTTTGAGGGTCCGCTTTAGAGATGGCCTAAGTTCCACTTGAGTACGTAGCACTTATAACATCGATCATTGACTACATAAATAGTAAGGATGAAGTGCTTGCTCCATCTTGGTTTATTGATCCTCACAAATTTTGATAAATTTTAACTAGTACTCTCTCTCTCCCGATTTATTGCCCTTCCAGTGCTTCACCTTGTATCGGTGTTAAGGCTGTCATGCAGACGAAAATTCTGATGTGACAAGGTAATTAAGAGAAGCAATGCCAAGTGCGTAAACCTAGGCAAAACACGTAAATGAAGAAAGCTCACCAATGCATGCAAGAGTTTAGTTGCTAAATCATTAAATGAGGAAGTTTAACTATAATAAGTTAAGCACTTATGCATTGAGGGATTTAGTTGCTAATTTTTTTAATGTGCTTAATATCTCATCTAAGCACCTATGCATGGGAAGAAGAAGCCTATCCTATTTTTTTATGATTTTCATTATATTAGTCGCATTTTAGTCTTATTGAGTTAAAGTTCTTGATCCCACACCATATTCAATACATGAAGATGATAGGGAGGGAATTGCAGGTCATGCATGCACTCTTAGGTTTGTTAGAGCAACTCTAGCAGACCCCGTAAAACCGCGACCCGCATATATAAGGCATTTACAGTTCAACGAAGAACTGTTTAGCGGGTCGAAATCATGCGCGGCAGAGTATAACCCGTATATGGAACTGTATAATTTGAAAAGAACTTTCCCGGGAGAAATTGCAACCACACTAGTTCATCACATACTACATGACCATTCATAGTTCATCATCACATACTACATTATCATACATACTACATTCTACTACTACTACTAGAGGGGGGGGATCTCGCGGCGGTGAGACCGAGGTCGATATACCAAAATGGACGAGCTCGCGGTGGAGGAGCTTAGTCCTCGTCAGAGTTGACGAGATCGATGCACTTCTCCCTCTGCTCCTCGCGGATGCGCCGCCACTCATCGTCCTTTTCCTTCGCGGCGAGGTTGGTCGCGACCGCCTGCTTGAACAGGAGGTCTTCGAGCTCATCGTCGTGGCGGCGGCGCTCCGCCTCCTCGCGTAAGCTCCGTTCGGCAATGGCGGCCGCGACCGCGTCGAAATTGGCCACGAAATCTTCAGGCCCGACGACCCATCGGCGCTCGATCTCCTCTGGCTCCTGCTTGACGGCGACGACCTCGATCTCCTCCGGCTCCTCCGACCACTCCCTCTTCTCAGGGAGAAGCCCCGCACCGGAAGAGGAAGAGCTCGCGGTGTGGGAAGATCTCGCGGCGGAGGACGAGCCCGCGGTCGAGGAGGGCGTATGCCCGTGCCGACGGTCGTACTCCTCCATGTTGCGAAGGAGGAGGCTCGGCGGCGGCTCGATGCCCTTGTTCGTCCACTTCCTCGCCGCGCACTTCCTCGCGCCGTCCGAGCGGACACGCCGCTCGCGCTCGGGGTCACCGCCCCCGCGCGGAGCTCCACATGCGACCCCACATGGCGGCTGGAGGCGGAAGGGGGCTCACCAGCGGCGAGAAATGTGAGGGGGGAGTGGGGAATTGCGGCGAGACGCGGCGGCGGGGGATAGGTTTCAACCCGTATCTGCCTCGCGAACCCGTAGATATACTGCTTCGGGGGGAGGGGGGCAGTTTGCGGGCGCGGTAAAAAAAATTACGGGCCGGGCGAGTATACGGGCTCTGTTCTGGCCAGTAAATTGGGCCGAGCCCGTATACTCGCTGGAATTTTGCGGGTTCGCGACTTATACAGGTCTGCTAGAGTTGCTCTTACACTGAGAGTACCATAGGTAGTATAATGCATGCCAATTACTGAGAGCGACGTTTTAGCTCTCGGCTCAGATGAGCCCGAGAGTGAACAGTAAATTTGCTAAAAATATTAAAAAAATCAAAAAACTCTGAATTTTTGTGTGATAAAAGATGCTTGAGCACGTGATGTCCGTGCCAAATTTCAGTGCATTCGAACATCTGAGTAGGTCTAAAAAGGCAAATTTAGAGTCAGTTAAAAAGTTTACTATTTGTGCACTCTTGAGATGATTTTTTTCTGAGAGCTACTAAGATGTCCGAATGCGTTGAAAATTGGCACGAACCTCACACATTCAAACATCTTCCATGCAATTTTTTTGAATTTTTCTAGTATTTGTTTTGAATTTATGCTTCATTGGGTGCAGATGAGTCCGTGCTCAGAATTGGATATACGACCAACTACTAGACATTTTTTCCATGATGACACATAATTAAATGAGAAAAAAGAGGATTGTGTATCATGATATGATACCTATCATATTAATTAATATACTGGTATGTGTCATGCATGACAATAAATAAGATTATTATGACACTAACCTATAATAGTATGCATTATAGAGATAGTATCACATGTATGATACTACTAATATGATCCCTCCCATTGTGAGCAGTCTTATTCTCAATGCACCATGCAAATTCAATTATTGCTTCCGGAATCAGACATGTAGAGAATGTTTCATTGGACAATTTATCAAAAAGGGTTTTCCCCGCTTTGTATTACAAAGCAACCAACACTGATAACATGGCAATGCTCGGGCAAGAAGCACAACAAGCCCAAAAGAAAAGAGAAAGAACAAAGACGAAGAAAGAAATGCCAACAACGGCAGCTCGACAAAGTACGGATGACCCGCCACCGCTGCGCCCTCTGAAATCGACCCACCACAGACCAAGGCTCTGATCCGCCGCGTACCAAGCAACACCTCCAATAAGGGATGTGACGCCGACGACGCTGCTGCCCGGACGTGTCCAATGGTTCCCCCCGGCACGCGGAAGGGAGTTGGGGATGGATGGTAGCACCCGCACGTACCAAGCAACACCCTCCCGGAAGGGATGGCAGCACCCGTAGGTGTCACCGCATCGGAGCTGGAAGAGCCGGCAAGGGATTAATCCCTCACTCCAAACCCCATAGCCCAACCGGGCCGAAGCCAACCAGCCACCTCGCCACCCACCAGCATGCGCCACCGCAGTCTTGACGCCACCCACGCCGCCTCACTGAGATCACCACCACGAGGCCAAGAGGATGGAGAGAGACGCACCAGGCGACGGGAGCTGCGGCACCGGATCCGCGCGGGAGGGAACTACCTCCACCGCCGTCATGCAGGAGACCCGTGCCTCCGGCACCGTCGCGGTCACCGTCCTGATGCAGCAGCATGGCATACTAGTCCACCCCTAGCCCGGTGAGGCCCAAATCGGGCCCGCAAAGCCCCGCCGGCCACGCTGCAGCAGGGCGGCACCAGCACCGCCAACATCTGCTCGCCCATCGTCGCTCCCCTACTTCCCGGAAGCCACACCGACGACCCTCCCCGCAGCCGGCCCGCCTAGACCAAGCGGGCACCACCAGATCGCGCTGCCGCGTCACCCCGCCGCCAACGGCAGTGCCGCCACCCAGTAGATCGCCCGCCACCACGCCGGAGAGTCCCACCGCCGTCTAGGAGCACCCTGCGGCGCCACACCGCCCCGCGTTAGCGTGGCCCGAGAGGGGAATGGCCAGCGCACCGGACGCCAGCGACGACGGCAAGGAGGGAGGGAAGGGGGAGGGGGAAGGAGGCATCGGGGGCGCGGCCGGTCACCCACGGGGGCGACGCGGTCACGAGAGGGAGGGGGCATCGGACAATTTTGAACCCCTAGCTCATCTAATGTGTCCATTCTAGGGATAGACGGGTCCGGTACTGGTTGATTCCGTTTCCTTAGCTTTATTTAGGCGTAGACGCACATACACTCATCCCTCTACACATATAGGGACAATGTATTTTTTTATTGAAAGACACTATGTGCTGGCCATGTGGTGGATCCATAATGCAAGAACGGTCACCGCCACCTACTATTGTGTGCTGTCCATCTCATTCCTCTCCTTGACAATGACAAGTTCATATGCACATGCAAACAACACATAGCAAGATATCCACATATTGTGTGTGTGTGTGTGTGTGTGTGTGAGAGAGAGAGAGAGAGAGAGAGAGAGATGCAGGTGGTGACGGGTGCCATTGGCAGCCTGCTCCCCAAGCTGGGGAAGCTGCTCATGGAGGAGTACAACTTGCAGAAGAAGGCAAAGAAAGGTGTCGAGTCTCTCATGCGAGAGATGAAGACTATACACGCTGCCCTCTGCAAGGTAGCCGATGTGGCGAGTGATCAGCTAGACGAGCAGGTCAAGCTCTGGGCTGATGAGGTCAGGGAGCTCTCCTACGACATGGAAGACGTCGTTGACAAGTTCCTTGTGCGTGTTGATGGCTCTAATAAACCCGCCGATGATGGCAACAAGCTCACGAATCTCGTGGAGAAGATGGCCAATTTGTTCAACAACGGTAAGGCTCGCCGCCAGATTTCTAGCGCCATCAAGAACATCCAGAAAGATGTCCAAGATGTGGCAGCCAGGCGTGGAAGGTATACAGTCGATGATATTGTGCCTAAGCCTACAGCTAGGACAGCTATCGATCCTCGTCTCCGAGCTCTGTACACTGAAGTTACGGAGCTTGTCGGCATCTATGGGAAGAGGGATCAAGAGCTTGTCAAGTTATTGTCCTTAGGAGATGAAGATCTGTGCAAGAAGAGACTAAAGATAGTCTCTGTAGTTGGATTCGGAGGACTAGGCAAGACCACTCTTGTTAGAACAGTATATGATAAGATCAAAGGAGGTTTCCATTCTTGGGCTTTTGTTCCAGTTGGTCGGAATCCTGACGTAAAGAAGATATTCAAGGACATTCTCATTGGTCTAAACAAGCAAATTTACACTAATATCAATCTCATGGCATTGGATGAAAGGCAACTTATCGAAGAAATCCGTGAATTACTTCAGGATAAGAGGTATGCGTCCCTTGACCAGTTTGGTTGTTGTTTGCATGCTACGGAAGCGGTCACTTAATGATTGTGTTAACTGGTAGAAAGCTTAGAATCTATTCTTTTCCAACGTCCTACTCATTTATAGCCGTATGAATCATTTTGATGCAGAGGCGGGGGTAATCCTCCTTTCAAAAAAAAACCCTGCCCTACTCGTTTGTATCATTCCCAAATTGACATTTTATAGATATCCTACAGAGAAATAATATTGTATAATTATATTATATATGTAGAAGCCATGTAGAGGTACAATTTCTAGAATTTTTTCTTTGAGGAGGACGTTAATTATTAATATATTTTCTCAAGACATATTAAAGCGGAGAGATTATCGAGATCTATTCATGGCTGGTTAGTATATTTGTTTAAATAATGCAAAAAAATGCTCACCTTGCCCAAAATAAATTTTGATGATATTTACTTATGTTTCTTAACAAGTCATGTGTACTTTCTGAAAAAATGAATTCACTATTGGTCACAGAATTGTCGTCTATTGCTAAAAAATGTTCTCATCACCAAATTTGGGTTCTCTCAAATATTTTGGGTTGTATTTTGTGTTATGAATTTACAAAGTGAAATTTTATGTTGAAGATCATATCGTCTGAATAACATCAAAATGATGTGCATATATAGACCAAGTTCTATATTTTTGTACATTTTGTGGAACCGAGTTGATTGCTATGACTTCACCATGGGCAGCCACATGCTGAGGCCCATGTGAGCGCGGTGACCACCTATTGCTCGTAGTAAGCAGCATATAAAGGGCTCTAGAAAAATTACCGTCGGCATACCATGGTAGGTCTTGCTTGGATTAGTTACGCCAGATCGAAACAGGGCTTTGGTCTCTGTCATCGTATCACTGACTAGCATTACGCATTTTACCACGTGGCAGACGTGGTTACTGATCTTCAAATCATTAAAAAACTAGCATTACACATCTTTATTGACAAGCTCCAGATTGTGAATTCGATACCTATTTGTTTTTTTGGTTTGACATTTTCTCTCTTCAAATAGATGAAGTGAATTGTAATTGAGGTTTTTATATTATTTATAGTTTAATATTTTGCAACTACATGGGTCGTTACATGTCGTCCATGCCTCGTTATTTACACATCCAGGAACGATTATTATTATTTGCTTGGACAGACATCTTATTCTCAGTTCACAAATAATGCAATCATTGAATAGATTATTGACGGGTTTGGCCTATGGTGTCCACTTGTTTTCTTCCTTACTAAATTGCATATGGTTTCTTGTGTTCATATGCCGCTTCATTAGCCTTTGTGATGTGTGCATAAACATTTCATAAATGCCCTCTCACAACTGATACAGATATCTCGTCGTAATTGATGATATATGGGATTCAAAACTATGGGGAGATATCAAGTTGGCTTTCTCTAATATGAACAATTTTGGAAGTCGACTAATCACGACAACCCGCATATTGAGTGTATCTAAAGCATGCTGTCCTTCCACTCATGATTCCATTTATGAAATGAAACCTCTCTCAGATGACGACTCTGCAAGGCTCTTCTATAAAAGAATATTTTCAAGTGAGAATGGTTGTCCTAATGAACTTAAGAAGGTATCTAAAGATATATTGAGGAAATGTGGCGGTGTACCATTAGCCATCCTTACTATTGCTAGTCTTCTTGCTACTGTTCAACAGATAAAGCCAAAATTTGAATGGCATGTTCTGGTAAACTCAATTGGTCGTGGACTTACAGAAGATGCAAGTATGGAGGAAATGCAGAGGATACTATCATTTAGCTATTATGATCTACCTTCTGATATGAAGACTTGTTTATTATATCTAAGTATGTATCCCGAAGACCGTGAGATTGACAAAGAAGAACTTATATGGAAGTGGATATGTGAAGAATTTGTGCAGCATGGAAAGCAACTAACTAGCACATTTGAGATTGGGGAAACTTATTTCAACGAGCTGATAAATAGAAACATGATTCAGCCAATATACACTGGTTTTTGTGAAGTAAAAAGTTGCCGTGTGCATGATATGGTGCTTGACCTGATTCGTTCCTTGTCAGGTGAAGCAAAGTTTATTACAGTATTGGATAGTAATAAGGATATGACGTGTTGTCGTGGCAATATCCGTAGGATATCTCTCCAAAATATTGAGTTAGATCCACGAACCACACCTCTCATTAATTCAAGTAGTATGTCTCAAGTAAGGTCCATTACTGCCTTTTTTCCAGCTACGACTATCATGCCTGCTCTATCTAGCTTTGAAGTTTTACGTGTATTGGATTTGAGTGGATGCAATCTAGGGGCAGTTAACTGTCAAGTTAACTTGAGGGATATTGTGCATTTATTTCACCTAAGATACCTAGGTCTAAGAAGAACTGGTATATGTGAACTCCCAAAGGAAATAGGAAATCTACAGTTTCTGCAGGTGATAGATGCACAATACAATTTTGACATGAGAGTTTTGCCGTCATCTATGTGCAAGCTAAGAAAGTTAATGGTCGTAAAGGTTTTGATATGCTGCAATTGGACCCCTGGTGTGTTGGGTAACCTGACATCATTGCAAGTGTTGGAGAGGATCTCTGCCTCTCCAAGCATTGTGCAAGAGCTTGGCAACCTGGCAAGGCTGAGGGAGCTCGAGATTCACTTCCTTCATCGGAGCCCCGAGTTAGAGGAAGCTTTTGTGGAGTCTATATGCAAGCTGAATGATATCCAAAGTCTGAATATTAACTACCAGGATTCACCATACTTGGATCTCTTGGGGGAACGCTGGGTACCCCCGCGATGTCTTGGCAAATTTGAGTTCTATTCAGACCACATGGCATGCTCTACATTGCCGATGTGGATAAGGAGATGTGGCCCCTCACATCTATCAAACCTATCCACATTCAGTATCATAATCAAGGAAGTGCGGCAGGAGGATGTGCAAATCCTTGGGAGGTTGCATTCTCTTCGCCATCTTTGGATGCAAAGCACCCACCAAACAGAAAGGTTGCTCGTCATTGGTGCGGATGGGTTTCGTTTAACGATAGCCTTTGCATTGCATTGTCAGCCAGCCACTCAAGTAGTCTTTCAGCAAGGAGCTTTGCCAAATGCAGAACAAGTCCGATTCAATTTGGGTGTGCGGGTGGCCAAAGAAGATGGTAACGGTGATTGCTTTGAGCTCGGCCTGCTTAACCTGCTCTCACTTCAGAGCGCGATAGTTGAAATCCATTGGGATGGCATCATAGTTAAGGAGGCCGAGAAAGCGGAGGCTGCGGTGAGAAATGCATTGAACGCCCATCCTAACCAACCAAGCATTGCTTTTAGTATGGAGCCATATATACCAGAAGGTACAAACCGTGCGATACTCATCATGGACCTGCACATGCTTCATGTTAATATATTGACATTAACCATTCTCTTGTTGCTCAATTTTGCATCTCAATCTCCAATTTAGACACTGATGATGATGATGACGATGACTATTATGATGACGACATTGATACTGACGTTCAAGGAAAAAGAATGGATCTGGAGTATGTACGCTTTCTTTCATTTCATTCTTGACACTCATGCTTCGTTTTAGATCCCAGCTCACATATATCTTCCTTGCTTTCTCAGCTAGAATTGACGGCGATTACGGAGAAAGACACATACGGACTATAAAGGTCAGGCTCCAGGTGTTGAAAAAGAAATCCTTGACTGAAGTCAAAGAACATGATCTGAACTAAGGCCCTTCTTGCTCTGCTCCAACAACGTTGTTCAGTATCGCTTTAATTTAGAGGTTTCACTGCTTGTTGTATTGCTACTTTCTTTTTTTCTTCGTTCATTTGCTTGCTCTAGTTTTAACTGATTATATATCGTCATGTAATGAACTTCCGTTATTCTCTGTTTCCTTTTCTCTTGTCCACACCATGTTTCGTTGTTTTATTCATTAATCTGCTTGTTCAAGCTTGAACTGCATATCATCTTCGCCATGCAGTAATGAACAGAGTTTCTTTGTTTTAGTATTAATTCTTCACCATGCAGTAAACAAACCCGTGTCTGTACATGTTAATGTTTTTTTAAGGAAAGGCCATCATGGCTAGCTTTATTGGTTAATGCATAAAGATACATCGTCTACGAGCATGCTCACCAGACAATCTGGAGGCTCGTCAGTCCAACTATAAGAAAGTTTATTACAATAACTAAAATTAGCTAGCACATGCGCCGCTTGATTTGCTGATCGAAAACAATGCTTAAAGTTGACCTTCCCAATCAAGGTAGAGATGTCCACACATTCCGCGAATATCGTTGCCGCCGCGTCCCACCAAGTACTCTGACCGGAGCAGCATTTGATCATCGTTAGAGAGTCGGATTCCGCTTCAACTCGCTGGAACCCTAGGCTATTTGCCAAGTTCAGTCCGTCTCTCATCGCCATTGCCTTTGATGTCATTGCGTCCGCTGCATATGGGATAAACTTACATTGAGCTGCAAGGAAAATGCCTCGTTCATCTCTAATAATTGCTGCCGTAGCTCCAACTCCTTGCTCCGCAAAAAAGGCCGCGTCCACATTAAGTTTGATGAACTTTGGGTCTGGCTCAATGTTTTAAATAGCCGGCTATAGCTCCACTATATCCCGCTATATAGCCTTTTCAGCAGGGTGCCGCTAAATAGTCCCATGTACAAATAGCCCGCTATAGCTGATTTTGAGGTCCGCCGCTATTTGGCAATATCCCGCTATTAAAACATTGGTCTGGCTTCAACCATCTTTCCTCTTCTGTCACAACTATCTTCGCCATGGCTCGTTGATAGTTGCTTGTAATTGCCAAGACCGACAAAGGCCATCTTACCATCGGCGGGCAACTCTCATTATGTGTTATAAGGCGGCGTGTCCACCGGAGGATCCCCGCAAAAAAGATGTCGTCTTAAAGGAGAGAGCAGCTTTAGGTTTGTAGGATCCCTTTCCTCGGAATAGGCTTTACTGTTGGCTAGCTATTATTATAAAGAAAATTAACACAAAAAAAATGATGAGGCATTTCAAAAAATTTACAAGAATCTATTCAATAATTAAGCAGATAAATTTGACACAAAAAATTTAGGGTGACACTAAATCAACTATTGATATTGTCACATCCCTAGCTTCTCGTATTGCACTAGGCTAGCTTCATGTGTGCATCATGTTTGAATTTTGCAGAAACTTGAAATGGGGATGACAGAACCCCCAGCACCCCCCCTGAAACCAACTAGGGTTTACTAAAATTGGTTTCAATGAACCCAAAATGCCCTTCACAAAATGTTCATCATTTCTGGATTGGGCTAAAACCCCTGGCAAAAATGGTGCACACTTTGCTAGGACATTCTGGATTTTTGAATTAAATCATAAGTATTTGAATTTGGACATTTAAATTCTATAAAATATTTTAACTGTCCAAATAATCTTGAAAGCATTTGAGGGCTATTGGAGATATTTTCAAAAGTGCCCACAACTATTTTCAGGATTTTACAAAATGATTTGGTATTTTACTAATTCAAAACAGAACAATTACAGAAATAGAAAAAAACAGAAACAATTAAGTAAGAGAGAGAGAAGGCCACTGGGCCCCTCACCTGGACTCACCTGGCGCCCCACCACGGCCCAGGAGCTGGCCCAGCCCACCAGAGCCGCCACCGTCTCCCACCTCGCGCCAGAAGGACGCCAGAGGGACGCCGGGCGTGTGGTCGCCGCGCGCGAGGCCACCTCCTGCTTCCGCCGCTTCTGGACGCCTCCACGAGTGCCACGCCACCTCCCCGACCCCCTCTCACTTCTCCCTCGCTCTCTGGACCTCCCTTCCCCTCGCTCCTCTGTTCCCCCCCATGGCCGAGTATGCCGTCGCCGCCGCTCGCTGTTGCCACGACCACCGGGCCTCCCTCGCCCTTCCAACGTGCTCGAGAGCTCCGCCACGCCGTCCCCATCTACCCCACCAAGCCACGTGAGCTGGGAAGCACCGCAACGCCCTCGACGTCCTCATCTTCTTCCTCGGCCACAGGAGATCGCCGCCGGGATTCCAACGCCGTCAAGCCTTCCCCGAGCCCGCTTCGACGACCTCTGCAACCACCGTGAGCTCCCGCGTCGTAACCCCCTCTCCCCGAGCTCGATTACGCCTCTAGTCGTGCCAGCCGCCGTACCCGAGCGCCGCCGTCCGCCATGGTCGTTGCTCTCGCAGCCATCGTGCATCTCCGCTCAAGATTGTGCCTCCGGCGTGCTCCTGGAGCAACGATGAGTCCAACGCAGCCCCTAACTAGCTCTCCCGTGCACCGGAACACCGAACCCCCGCATGTTCCCGAACTCCGGCCGCCGCCGCGAGCTCGTCTCCGGCGAGTACAGCGCACCCCAGTCGCTGCTGCCTACCCCGTTGGATGCGGACGAGCATGGGCTCCCTCCTGGTGGTCGCACCGCACCTAACTGCAGCCCCTAGCGCCGCCCAGCTGCAGCTCCGCCGTGCGGAATAGTCGCCGCCGGCCAGAGTCCGGCGATGATGACGTGGCTTCGTCATTAGAGGCTAATCCCTTAACTAGCCACCTCACAGCCACTGACAGTGGGCCCTACCACAGGGTCAAACCCAATCAGCGCTGGTTTTGACCAGGATTAGTCCCCGTGTCACTGACGTGTGGCCCCCACACGTCAGGTTTGACCTGGACGACCCCGCTGACCAGCTGACGTCATCCTGACGTAGTGCTGACGCAGTAATCTAATTACTGGAATTATTCTTATACAGGAAATTCCAGAAAATAGTGCAAACTTCTAAAATTCATAGAAATTCAACCGTAGCTCCAAATCAAATAATTTATATATGAAAAATGATCAGAAAAATCCAATCTATCCATCTGTACCATCTCCATGCATGTTAGAACAACTTATGGCTGCTGTTTAGGCCAAGTCATATAAATGGCATTTAAACCCTCACATATGGAGTTTGAATTGAACCTAGGATTCAAGCCAACTCCATTTAACATGTTGCTAGCTGCGTTAGCTCAATTCACAGCATATTGCCATGTCACATTCATGCATCATATTGTTGCATTGCATTGATTGTGTTTCCTCTCTGTTGCCGGTGTTTGTTCCCCCTCAGTAGACGATGTTCCGACGTTGTGATCGCTGACACTAATGAAGACTCAATGCTATCTTCAGAAGTGCCAGGCAAGCAAAACCCCCTTGTTCATTTCGATACAATCCCACTCTCTCGCTCCTGCTCTCTTTTACTGCATTAGGACAACAACGCTTCAACTGTTACTTGCTGCGGTAGCTGAACCCCTTTATCCTCTGCATGACCTGTCATTTCCACAGTAAATAGATGAAACCCACTAGCATGAGTAGGAGTTGTTTGAGCCCTGATGTGCCTACTCATTCTGGCTTGTTTGTCATGCCTGCTATTGCTTAGAGTTGTGTCAGGTCTGATTCATCGGGGATGAATTGGAAAGTGGTGAACATGTCCTACTGTGTGAGAGCTAAGTGTGTGAACACGATTTGGTAAAGGTAGCGGTGAGAGGCCATGTAGGAGTACATGGTGGGTTGTCTCATTGAAACCGTCCTCAGGAACTGAGTTCTGTGTTTGTGATCCATGAACAGTTACTACCACGCATTGGAATGCTTAAGTGCCCCTCTCGACTTATTAATCAACCTGATCTCTGTCCAGGAGTTGCAACTAGTTTCTGGTGTTTGTAGGTAGTGTTAGTAGTCTACCAAGTGGCACCCGGTACAGGTGGGCTTGGGACAGACTAGGCACACGTGGCCTGGTGTACCGAGTGGCACCCGGATGGTGGGCTCGGGAACCCTGCACACATCGTTTGGGGCCGTGAGCGACACCCCGTCCGGATCTCCTTGCGGATGGAACCCAAATAGGCGATAAACCTGGACTAGAGACTTGTGTGGTTAGTCAGGTCGTGGCCGACTCCCTCGCCAGGCTTCCGCTTGAAGGTTGCCGAGGTACACGAGGTGTACATGGTGGTAAGTGGCGAGAGCGTGTGTGACGAAGTACACCCCTGCAGGGTTAATATGATCTATTCGAATAGCCGTGTCCGCGGTAAAGGACTTCTGGGTTGCCTGTACAGTTCATAGACAAGTGAAAGTGGATACTCTAAAATGCGCAAGATAAGCGTGAGTGCTGTGGATGGCGTTCTCGTAGGGAGACGGGAGCGGATCCATAGTGGTGTATTGATATGGTGAATATGTGGACTCGTGTGCGCCACCTCAAAAGAGTTGCTTGCAGTCGTAGTTCAGGATAGCCACCGAGTCAAAGCTGGCTTGCTGCAGTTAAACTCCACCACCCCCTTTGTTGATACCGATGCATATGTAGATAGTTCTGATGTAAGTCTTGCTGGGTACATTTGTACTCACGTTTGCCTATTTTATGTTTTGCAGAGAGACGTCAGTCTCGCTAGTAGTTCCGTGTGGACTTCGACGTTTAGCTTGATACCTCAGCTACGATCTTGTGCCCTCGGCAGGATCTGGGAGATAGTCAGGCTTCGCAGCCTTTTTCTTTTGTAGATGTCTGTACTCAGACATGTTAAGCTTCCGCATGTGCTTTGACTTGTATGCTCTGAATGTTGGGTCATGAGACCCATGTTTGTAATATCTCGCTCTTCGGAGCCTAATGAATAAATACTCTGAGTCGTAGAGTCTTGTTGTGATGCCATGTTGTATTTGTACATATCGAGCATATTGTGTGTATGATTGAAATGCTTGGTATGTGTGGGATCCGACAATCTAGTTGTCTATCCTTAGCAGCCTCTCTTATGGGGAAATGTAGTCTAGTGCCTCCTTGAGCCATAGTAGTCCGCTACAGCCCGGTTCACCGGAGTCCTGCTAGCCCAGCACTACTGCTCTGGACACTTGACTGGCCGGCATGTGTTTCATATCGTTCCTGTGTCTGTCCCTTCGGGGAAATGTCACGCGGTGACATCTGGAGTCCTGCCTAGCCTGCTACAGCCCGGGTTCCCGGAGTCCTGTTAGCCCAGTGCTACAGCCCGGATTCGCACGCTGCTGACCGACACGTTCGATGTTGATTCATGTATGCCTGTCCCCATACGTTAGTGCCGCTTTGGGTTCACGACTAGCCATGTCGGCCCGGGTTCTCTGTCATATGGATGCTAGCGACACTATCATATACGTGAGCCAAAAGGCGCAAACGGTCCCGGGCCATGGTAAGGCGACACCCGTGGGAATACCGTGCGTGAGGCCGCAAAGTGATATGAGGTGTTACCGGCTAGATCGATGTGATTTGGAATCGGGGTCCCGACAGATATGATCAATAGAAATAAAACCATATCGAAATAGATGAGCACCCCCAAATACCAATAAAGCTTACTGAAGAAATCAAAACCAATAACAAAAAAATTAAAAGGACATTTCATACAAGAACAACAAATATATAATAAAAACCACAAAAATATAAATAATTCCACAACTTAACAACCATGAAACATAACTTAGCATCCATCCATACATAACTTAGCATTGATCCTTACATAGCTTAATTCAAAAGTACAGAGCCACATAAGTTCATCCTTACATACATAACCATCTGACATAAGTTTGGATCATAATTAAACAACATTTCAACCCAAAGGAGCTCCTCAAACAACTACCACCGTTACCACCAGCATAACAGACACTAGCTCAACAGGTGCACCTAGCAAAGACGCTGAAACACACGACACCAATCGATCATTGTGCTCCTTGAATGTGATCAGAATGACTTTGTCCTGGACCCAACCTGTTGCTGAAATAAAAACCCTGAAGTTGTTCTTCTCAATCACCATTCTACCATCTTGCTTGCAAATAGAATAATATGAATGAGTAGTGACAGCCAGGCCATCATAAGGAGCTTCGAGGGTGACACGAGCAGTGGTGGGGACATCAACAAAACTCTTCAAGCTTGAAACAACAGTCTTGGGGATTTTCTAAAAAAATATAAGAATATTAACTCAAACACACTCAACTAAAAAAAGTAAAGAGTACAAAAACATTAAGCTGCATCTTAATTAACAAAAAATACTTCAACTAGCAAGATAGTTATCATCAGCAACATACTAGAACAATAATTTGCACCACAAAACATTGAGAACTTGCACACAAAATATGAAAGAAAATAAGTGAAATGTCTACTGAATATAATTACAAAATAATTCCTATAACATAATGTATGAGTGACATAATCACATAAGCACTGATATAAGGACAAGAAAAATATACTAAAACAAAATTTAGCTCAACATCACCTAACTAAAATAAAAAGGGAGTGTACAAACACTAAACTACACCATAAATAGTATAACAACAAATAAGATAGTAATATTCAGCAAATCACTATATACTATAAAATGGACCATAAACATTGACAACTTTCACACAAAACATGAAAAGCAACAACTTAAAACCATTAACCATGAAACAATACAAAATTCAGAGATGAAAAGAGCATAACTAACCATGACACTCTTCCGGATATTGGTACAGTCAAGACATGCACGAAAGGGCGGCAACACATAGAAATATCGCGGTAAAGCTGACCCACAAAGCAACGTGTGTTGGTGTAGTTAAGCTCGATGTTGCCAGAGTAAACACACGTCTCAGCGTGCTCAGCATCAACTTCAGAAAGATGATTAAAAGCTTCAAGCAAAACAATAAAAAGTTACAACACACAATATACTATCATAACAAAAAGAAACAATTAAAATTAAATAAAAATGGAAAAAACTTACCAACATGAGGTAAAGGAAGCAACCTCTCACCGCCACGGTAAGTCTCAAACTTCAAATTCAGGCCCAGTCATCAAGAAAAAAGACAATGCGATCTCCAGCATTAAGAGCATAGTCAAAAGTAAGCATCATCCATGAATTCCCATAGAATGGTGTAATTAGGAGTATAATTGAACAAAGCATCATAAGACCTTCCTTCATGGGTAAGAAGAGCAGGCTCTAGCTGCTTGTTCCACATCATCCTAGCATGATCCTTCTTCTCTTGAACAGAGATCAATATGAGGCGAAAACATTCACAATCTTTTGCTAGATTATTAGCAATCATAAATATGCTAAACAAAACTACAAATAAAATAACTTAAAACTTGCAATACAATATAGCAAGAATTGCACAAAACCAAAATGAGCAACCTCTAATTCAAAACATGAAACACAAACATAAATAACATCAAACTTATTTGGAGGAGCAACAAGGAAGAACAAGTAAAAATCAAGATAGAACAACAATTATGAAAAATCAAAAACTACAAGGCAACTACATTAAACTCACCATACGTCTCCAGCAACCATCATCAATGATGACATCAAACTGCTGCAGAAACCCATTGACACCAAGCAGATCACTAGTGGGGCATGGCCCATTAGGGTTGCGGCACCTAGGGCAAACCATACCTGGGATAAAAAAATTAGAACAATCAGACAAATTATAAATTAGTCAACTAACCGTTAGGCCACTATATCAACTAAACTAACAAAATAGTCAATAACAAATCAACTTATAAACTAGCACCAGAGCTAATTAAAGCATAACTCTAACTGTAAATGCACAAATGACATGCTCAAAAAGAAGGGCTTATAAGCCATTACATACAAGAACACAGATAAAGAAAACACATTAGCTATAGCTTACACTGATTAAACGACATTCCACAAAAAAGAATGGCCTTTTCCAACTAAACAATAAACACAAAGAGGGAAAAACCTCAAATGCATCAACTAAACATTGAGAATAGACCTCAAGATTCAGAAAGACCTCAAGCACAACAATGAAAAATACTATGCAAGTTCATAAGGCGCATAAACAACATAATGAACTCAAACGGCAACGGATGCAGACCACAAAATAAAACATTTGAGATAGGTACCAACCTAAAACCTAATAGGCCCTAACAGAACAATAATAGTAAATCAGTAAGGACCTAATCAGAAAAGAAGATATTGGGAAAAGGGGGGAGACTGACAAACCCTAACCAAATCATGCTAATCATCAACTAGAAAAACCTAATAAGAAAAAATAAGACTTTTTACAGTATACTAAATAATAAAGCTAATAAATAAATTTAAGACCTAAAAACTTACCTACTAAACATCAATCAAACCGAAACACCTATAAAACTACAAAAGAATCTAAACAATACCTAGCACAAGCATGCTCATCCTTGTAAAATCAACTAAAAACACAATCGCAAGTCAACAGCAAAATGAACTTCACCTACTAGAGATCTAATCCATCAATAAAACATTAGAGATGGGAACCAAACTAAGAACTAATAGGACCTAACACGAGAATATGCTCAAGAAGGGGAAGATTAGATCATACAATGGGAAACTGACCAAACCCTGACAAAGCATACTCATAGCAAACAACCTGAAATAGTAGACAAAGAGCATACACATACCTGAAATAGCAGATTTGCTCGTGGATGGAGCACAAGAACCCTAATCCGAGCACCAACGAGAGCAAAACCTCCAAAAGAACAACAAAGAAAGCCTCAAAAACTGGCAAATATATGCAGAACTCAAGCAGTCTAAAGATAAGAAGGGAGGAAATCACAATAACATAAAGGAATCGGTGAACCCTAGTTTGAGAGGGGGAGAGGAGGCGATAGAGAGCAAGGGGCAGTGACAATCAGAGAGACGAACTGACTGACCGCACACGAGCGAGCGAGTGGGTAATGTAGTGTGACGCGGGCTGGGCTCACCAGATAACGGGTCCAAGCGCTTAACGGGCACCGCATCGAGCCCAGTAGCAAATCAACTGAGCCAAAATTGGGGTCAGTCGACCAAACCCAGCCCAACAGAGCCACGTTCACACCGAGAGGAAAAAAAAAGAAACACACGAATCTCAAAGCATGATCCAACCCAATTCATGGTTCGTTTTCATGCGTCATAGCTTGACGTACGGTGAGAACATATACACCAATCAAGCTATGACGCATGAAAATGTTGTCACCTTTATGGATTCAGCTCCTTTGTGACGTGGTTCTTTGAATTGCCTCTATACTGAGGTGGTAGATACTAGGTTTCAAAGTATTGCCAGCTTTTAATACTTGGTATGTTACGCAAGATTTGTGATTTACGAACCAGTAGGCTGTTACCCTAATGAAACCCCTGAATATGAGTATAAGGTAAGGGTATCAAGTATCCATCGATAAATGGTGATAAATTATCAAATCGATCACGGCTGCATTTAACATGGCATCCATGGCATGAGGAATCGCTGGCCTCCATCATGGATCTGAGCTTATACAAAATGGAAGTGTTAAGTCTCACTGCTTGCACAACTCCTGACATAAAGCGTGTAGATTTCCCCAAATCAGTTTTTGTTCAGCCGTCATACTGCTTAAAGTAGCAGGCCGTAATATCGGTATAGTTGGGTCATAAAGCTTTTTCCTGACTTCCCATTTGTGTAATGTATTCACAGGCAATCTTCTCCGCTCGGGCGACATCAGAGGCTACCAATCCAAGGCGCGGATGTACACCAGGCTAGCTGCCATGCCAAAGAAAGAATGATTTGCAGGGTTGCAAAGGTACACCATAGCAGTGGCGCTGGCGGTGGCTGATTGATTCATGGATGTATCAATTCCCTAAGTTGTCAGGTGCAACTCGTTGCTATTCCCGTATGAACTTGTGTGGCCTGATTTTCTTACCTGACTTGTCGTCATGGGTGTAATGTTGATTCTGTTGGGTTAAAAAGGATGAAAGCGTAAGTGCCTGATTCATGATTATGTAATAAATAATTCTAACATGGATTTGGTACCATGTATGTATATGGTTCCTCCAATGCAGTATCTTCCGTTGGATTACCTGCTGTGCTCCTGTACACTTTGAGTTGCTGAAGCCTCGATGCCGCTACATATATGCATTGGTCCTTGCGGTTAAATAAACTCTTGTGCTTCCTCTCCCACTGTCCACTGATAGTCTTATCGAGAGGCCAGTCAAATACTTAGTGTGAATTTTATTTTATTTGGCATATCACATTGACTTTCCCAATATGGTTTGGATTATTTATCTGTGAAGAATGTAAAAATATCGGAGTGATATGACATACGGAACAGAGTAGCACAGTGATGTGCTAGCTAGAGGATAATCTAGAAATGCACCCTTTTAGGTGTTACCGAGCTACCAATTCATGGCAGCAAAATTAAAGTTATTGAAAAAGATAAAAGTATATAGAACCATCTCATAAAATTTCAAACTATTAATTCGAAACAAGGTTCAAGATATAGAAAAAGACCAATCCAGTTGTGTATTTCGACAAAGTGAAATTTTCTTTCTGAGAGTGAATACATTAACGAAGAACTAGACTAACCGGGTGCCACGATAATTCTGGGACGCTCGGGGTCATACAGTTCTTATATGGTGGGTCATGCATTCTCTTCCATTTTATATTCTTCTCGATCGTAAGTTTTTGTGTTTGTCCGAATGCATTTCCCTCATAGCTATTTGCTCTAGTGGTTTGTGTTTATCTGCCTGAGTGAAATGCCTAGGACCATGTTTTCTCTCTATTCTATCTCTTCCAGTCTATGCTGATCCGTTACAAATGCTCAAACTTTATTTGGAACGAAACTTTATCTGGTGTCCTTGGCCATGATTTAGATTCGGTCCAAACTTTAACCTGTTTCGACGAAAGCTGTCCAAAACTTGGGGTTTCCCGCCCCAAGTCAGGACCACAATCTTTTAGACGGTTGCCACGTGTGATACATCAACTGCTATTCCATCTTGTCCATTGAATCGCAATCGTCTCTGCTTAGAGGCCGTTCGATCAAAATCCTCTGTGTGTGGTTATTTCCATTCGCATATATAACCTGCACCGCTCTCATTCTTCTAGCTTACTTCTCTTTCTCCTCGTCTCCTCTCCGTCGAAACCCTCGCCGCAGCGCCCCTCCTTGAGCTTGACGTCGACGACCTCTTCGCCGCTTCACTGCCGGAAAGTGGTCACTGGAGTCCTTCCACGCCGCCGCGGGACACCTTCTTCCCCACGCCGCCGTCGCTGCTATACGTCAGCGAGCTAGGGTACGTGTGGTTCGAACTCGGGCCTCCGTCCTTCTTGATTCGAGTTCGCCCGCGGTTATTTTCCTCCAATTTTACCGCATATCTTAGATCTAGTTTTTACCCTTACTAGTGTGGATGCAGTTTGTAGTTGTTCCTCACATCCGAATCTCTTCAGATCTAGGGTTTGTGTTATGTTTCGCCCGAATGAAATGCCTCGCACGCTGTCTAGTATTTTCTTTGGGCCTACTAGCTCGTTCTATACGTTTCCTTCATTCGAAACATTTCTCAAAGTATGTATCTGTTTCTGCTTCAAAAATCTTGTTTGTTCGGAAAAACATTTGCTGTGAGCATTTGTAACCCTATCCCCATTTTCCCTCGTGTCTACTCTCATTCACAGGCATATGCAGTCAGTCGAGGATTGTGCCAGACCGCACAGTATGGCCGATGAAGAAAAGGTATTCATGGGAACAGTTGATGAGTCTAAAGCTCCAAATGCCAAGGGCCCAACGGTAGGCCCATCTACCAACAAAAGAAAGAGATCCGAACAAAATGACAACGAGCAAGAAGCTGATGCTCCGAAGAAAAGGAAAGGTGGCAGGCAACCCTTCACCAATTAAGCTCAGTATATATCTCATGACAAATACAACACTGTTCCAGGAGAAAATTCATCAGCTAAAAGAAGTCGTCTACAAAAGATTCGACGTCACTGGGTACGAAAGTGGTTAAACTACAAAATGGTTCATCCTCGATATGCCAAGAACTTTGCTTTCCATCCTCCTTGGGGTGACTGTCGAGAAATTGTACTCATCCGAGCAAGTGATCCCCAGGAAAGACCTCCACCACGTCCTCACGCTAATGAGTCTTCGCTCAAAATACCTGATTCTTATCCCGAAGAAAAGGCCAAGCGCCTAAAGAATGCTGAAAAGAGAGTCAAGAAGGCTGAAAAGGAGCAGGCAAGAGAAGAAGAAACTCGTCGTCTCATCAAATCAGATGTCAAAAAGAAAAAAGTCTGAAGGAAAATCAGAAGGGCGCTGAAAGCACAAACATGATCCCAGATCGGCTGCTTTGAAGAAAAAGAGCGCGCCGAAAAGAAGGCCTGCTAAACCAATTGAGCGTGAAAGTGATTCTTCCGATCAAGATGACCCTCCACTCACAAGACAATAAATTGACGCAACTCTTTCAGAACAAGTGAACATCACTAGATCCCCTGTTCTGCCTGATCTTTGAGCAAGTGATGTTCCAATAGCACCTCCGAAGAAGAACCCATTGAAGAGAAAGAGTCCTCCTACCACTGTCACAATGGTTGATAAAGTAAATACAACTCCTCATCTTGATGCAATAGATCTGCAAGATTTGGTAGTTGATGCCCCAGTAGGCACAACTAAGCCAGGAGAAAAGCTCCCGAAGCAAAAGGTGAAGAAAATCACTGTTCCCTCTATGAAGCAAAGTGCTCCGCAAGGAAATACAGTGAAGGAAAAACCAGCTCAATTTGTTTCGAAGCTGACACAACCTCTGGCTTCAATGCCTCCAACTGAACAAAATCAAGTTCAGACTGCTCCTGCTGCGTAGACCAATGCTGGCTCTGATGCACCACATTACTTCAATCAAGTATTCATCATGGAGCAGCTTGACAGATTTGTGGAGAACCTGTTTGATGGAGAAGTGGCATCTTTGCCCATTCTCTCTGAAGTTATTACTCAAGCTTCTGCTCTGGTTCAGGACATGAGAGATGACTCTGTTGAGATCAATAACCTCACTGCCCATCTCAATGATCTTGACAACCGAATGAAAGCTGCAAAATCCAAGTTTGTCATCAAACAACTTGAAGAATCATATGTGGATGTCAATTGAGTCTTGATTATCCTTTGGAACAGACGATTAGGACTTCATTCTGATCTGGATCAAATCGTTCGCAAGATATGCCTCGATCATCAAGCCCAAGCCACCGGATATGATGATCTTGTCAAGGGGCATATTGATCCGTCGAAGCAAAAGAAGAAGAAGAAAATTGCAAAGAAAAATGCTCCTCCACCCACGAAAGAAAAGTCTCCAAATGTTGTACCATAGAAGGAAAACTCACCAGAGCCTACAATTCCCTCGGAAGTTCATGTATCAACTGCAGATGCTCGGATTCTTTATGACAGCCGAAAGATTTTTTCCTCATGAGTTCCCAGATATCGCTGAGATGAAGAACCACTACTAGGGAAAACCTTATACACAGAAGCTTACCAACAGCGTTGGTCAAAACAATGCGCTACTGCAATCTACCAATAGCGCGGGGTATACATGGACACTACTTCTATATAAATAGCAGTAGCGCGGCCCGGATAAAAAGCGCTACTACTATAACTGCCACACCGTTGCCGGTAGGCTAGGTATAGTAGTAGCGCTGGTCACCAACCAGCGCTACTGCTATTGGGCTTAGCAATAGCGCTCTCCCTGGCCCAGCGCTGCTACTATGGGTGCCTTATCCCCAAATTCCTCCCCCGCGCCCGACCATCTTCTTCCTCCCCTCACTCCCCGCTGCCTCACTCTGCCTCCGCCGCCGACACATTGCCGTCACCACCGCATTGCCGTTGCCGTCCCCCCTCCTCCTTCCTCGGTATGCCCTCCTCCCTCCTCTCCCTCCTCCTGCCACCGCCCTCCTCCCTCCTCTCCTCCGCCCAAGCCCTCCTCCTCCGGTCAAGCCTTCCTCCGCCAGCGCTCCTCCCACCCCCTTCCTCATCCCCCTCCTCCTCTCTCCTCCCTCCTCCCACCCCCTGTCGGTGTACAAAAGAGGGGGCGCACCTTTGTACCCCTTTACCTGTGCACGGACAGTCAGAGTCGCGCCGACGGCCACATCAAGCAGAACAGGGGAGGAGAACCAAGGTAAAACCGAAGCCCAAGACAGCCAAGGCAACGCCAAGGCCAAGAACACAAAGAAGCAGATAGGCGAAGCAGGTTCCCCCGGCAAGATCCTTGCCGGGGGCAGCCTCGGCGGCCCCGGCAAGACCCTTGCCGGGGCGGCTCGCCCACGCCAGCGGAGTGTGCCACCCTCGAGCCCACGGGTTCCAACTCAACCAACCACGTTGGAACTAGGGCTCGGGAGGCACCTCCATGGTTGCTTGCAGATCTTTGTGAAGACGAGGAATGTTCAAGATCAGATGAGGATTAAAAGACAACGGTCCTCGGCAAGATCCTTGCCGAGGAGAGCCACGAGACCGCCGGCAAGATCCTTGCCGGGGACGACAGCGCGCCACGGCAAGATCCTTGCCGGGCCACCCGGCAAGGCTCTCACCGAGGGCGTCAGCGGGGCCACTGCCAGGCCCGCACTAGCCAAGTCTTCACCGCCATTCGCATGCAGCTGCCAGCCCAACCAACTGGGCGGGCACCTGCATGGCAACATGCAGCTCCCAGGCCAACTCATCAAGCGCCTGCGTGCCGGCATGCAGATCTTCGTGAAGACCCTACCACCGCGCCACCTCAGCTGCCTGCCTGCCTACATGGCACCGCACGCATCGCTGGCTAGGGCGGGTGTCGAAGCGAGGAGGAGCGGCGACGGACGGGACGGGCCTCGCTCCCGTCCCCAATAAAGCTAGGGGACACCTCAGCAGCGCATTAAATGCGCCTTGTCCTGTAATACGAGCGATAAGCTCGTAGCACTGTATGCCTTTCCACCTCCTGTGTGCCACTATGGCAGCCCCTTTCGACTATAAAAGGAGGGCCGTGGCGTACTGGAGGAGGATTCGGCTCTTTGGAACCACGCACCCACCATAGCTAGCTTAAGAACTCTCTGAAATACATCCACCAAAGCAGGACTAGGGTTTTACGCATCCTCGCAGCCCGAACCTAGGTAAACGATCCTTGTGCTGATTACTAATCCTGCTCTTCTCGCAACCCTACGCCCCGGCAACCGTAGTAGGGATTCTTGTGATCCCATAGGTGTCGTTCCACACCGACATCTTTGGCGCGCCAGGTAGGGGGCGCAATTGCGAGAATCTGGTCTAGTAGTTGGCCTAGCAGTTCTTCATCGCCATGGCTCCCAAGAAGGAGACGGCCAGGAGAAAAGGGCGCTGCCTGCGAACGCGAAGGATGCCAGCGCGGCAACAGAAAAGCTAAGTCATTCAGAGCCTTGAGTTATTTCCTTTTATATATAAGGTTATCGTCCTCAGAGATCTTGCCTATGTATGAAAAACCTGCACGCAAAGGGGCCCTCCCGCAATTGGCAATGCCCTTGTTCTGTTTCGAGTCCGCCCAACAGCCCAAGCGGCCGCGTCGAGAGTGGCAGGGTAGCCTTCCACACTTGGCAACGCTCTCGATTCTGACTCGAGTCAAGCTCGACAGTTCGGGCGGCCGCGCTAAGGGCGGTAAGGTGGTTCGCCCGGCAGCAAGCACACCCGGCAGGCCAATGGGGCTCCCTCCCCAAGACGCCGCCCTGGGTTTACGCACCGGCAAACCTACCCAGTTAACGTAGGGTGGACATACAAAGGAAAATTGAACAGGAAAATAGCATGCATAATATTAAAAGTGCTGCAGAGTCATATTACATCAAATTGTTGTTGCGGTTCTAACTAAAGATAGCAATTGTCTTGGTTGTGAACCTGCAGCGGCGATAAGAAATGGGGTGCCTAATCCCGGCGCTGGCCCTCCACCCTCAGAATTCCGCCGACACCGCTGATGACGGGATCGATGCGCTCCCTGAGCGACGCGAGGTCAGTATCCTCCGGCAAGCTCTCCAGCGCGGCGTCGAAGTCGAGGTCGGGGTACCAGTACACCACCTTGGTGAGAACCTTGGTCATGGCGCCCTGGCAGAGCCTCCGGGCCTCGTCGGCCAGCGAGGCCGCCCGGTTGGCGTGAAGCCGCTCCAAAGCACCGACGACCTTGTCAAAGAACAGGGTCAGACTGCAGTTGGCGCTCACGCTCCGCTCCGGGGCGTACCTTACGTCCGGCATCCCTATGGTGGCCAGCTGCGCGGCCGCCTGGTTGGCGACGGTGGCGAGGCGATCGAGCCAGCGGTTCTCGCCCTCCACGTGATCCATGAAGTTGAGGGCCTCGTTCTTCCGCAGCTGCTTCTCGGCCTCCAGGTTTTTGGTCAGGGTCCCCTCCCGGGCTCTGGCCTCCGACAGCATCTTCTCGAGACCCTCCAGCTTTAGCTTGAGGTCTTTGATGGAGTTGTTGGCCTCGGAGAGCACCCCGGCCTTGCTGACGGTCGCGCCCTGCGCCTCCGTCAGGGCGCCGTTGAGCGTGCCCTTCTCCTGGGACAGCTTCAGGGCCTGCCCCTTCAGCTCGTCCCGCTCCACCTCCAACTCCTTCACTTTGCCGGCGTGAACCTGGGCCTGGGCATCGAGCGCCTCTTTGTGCCTCTCATCCAACTCACGGGTCCGCTGCAAGACAAGCTGCTCCACCTCCCTGTCCTTGGCGCCGAGTTTGGCGTCGAGGTCTGCCTCGCGCTTAGCGAGGTCCTCCTTCTGGGAGTTCAGCGCGGCCTGGTCCTGGGTCCGGGCGGCCTCGACTGCCGCGGCCAAGCCCTCCGCCGTCTCCTGGGCCTTCTCGATGTCGGCCAGCTTCATGGTGAGCTCCACGTCGCGCTTGGCCAGCTCGCCCTGGGCGGTCTTCAGCTCCTCGTGAGCCTGGCGGAACCAGTCCTGTGTCTCGGCAACGCGCTTCTGGAGGTCCGCCTCCACCTTCTCCGCCATCGCCATCCTGGACTTAGCATTGTCCAGGCGGGCGCGGTGGAGCGCCTGGAGCTTCCGGAAGCTAGCGCCCATGGCGTGGAGGAGCCGCTCTTCCTGAGAGCCGTCGCCACCAGCGCTCGGCTCGTCAACGATCTCAAGCCCGGTGGCGGCGAGCACCTCGTCGTCAAACACCTCCCCCTCGACGGGACCCCTGGTGCTCGACGCACCTGGGAGGTGGACGAAGAGATCGTCGCTCACCTTCAGGTACCTGCCGGAGCCAGAGGCAACGGAGGAGGAAGGCTAGTCGTCAATCACCTCCTCCTCGGCGGCGGCCTTGCCAGTCTCTCCGGCAGGCCCCTTGCCGGCCTCCTCGGCGGTAGCCTTGTCGGCCTCCCCGGCAGGCCCTTTGGCGGCGTCCTCCGTGGCGCCCCTGGCCACATCCTTGATGACGGTGTCCAGGTCCTCCCGGTCCGCCAAGAGAGGATCTGGGTATCAAGAAGAGGGTGGAGTAGAGCCAAGATCAAAGATTCAAAAAGGAGAGAAAAGGCAGGGACGACAGGCCAGAGACTTACCGGTCCCGGGCTGGGAATCAGAAGTCCCCTCCCCGCCAATATCTGGCGCCGAGGCGAAGCCACCGGCGCCCAAGTTCTCCTCCTTCTCCTTGATGTGCGTGGGCTCGGTGCTTGGCGCCCTTGCCGGTGATGCCCCTCGGGGCGGTGTGGTTGATGGGAGTAGCCCTCTGTGGCTCCTCCCGCTGCTGCTCTCCTCGTGCATACACGACAAGGTCAGCGCCAAAGTATCATACCCCTGACACATGTCGACGAGGGGTGAGCGGTGAACTTACGCCGGGGGCTGCGCCGGGGGCTGCTGTCCGGGCTGCTCAACACCACCAGTGGTGCCCTCGAAGTACCAGTCGGGGGCTGGCTGCCTGCCGAGGTCTTGGCCCTCTTCACCCTCTGGGCCAGCATCTCTGCGTCCCTGCAAAAATGAAAACAAGTCAAGACGAGCAACATAGATTGAGGAGACAGAGATGACGGGAAAGAGCCAGATACTTACTCGTCGTCCACCACCTCCTCTGTTGTTTTCCTCTTCCGCCTCGGGCTGAGGGATCCGAAGTCGAAGGTGACCCCCGCGTCGGCATCCGCCGGAGGAGGGGAGGAGGGCGGAATCTGGGCGCGCTTGGGCGAAGAGGAGGTAGATGCCCTCTTCTTCGCCGCCGCGGCCCTCGTCTGACGCGCGGACTCCTCCGGAGACTTTGGCCGCCGTGCGGCCCTGACGGGCTGTACCGGCTGGCCAGAAGTGGCCCGCCGCAGAACTCGCCCTCTCCCCGTGGCCGGAGGGTCAACAGCCCCGGCCTCCTCCGACGACGACTCGTCGGCCGCATCCTCAACCAGAGGAGCCTCGGTGCGGGCTCTGCTGGCCTCCCCGGCGGCCGCCGCCCACCCGGCGAGCTCCTCCTCCTCCGCGGCCGTCGCGGCCTTGTCCTCCACACCACCAGCGCTGCCGGCCTCTTCGACAAGCTGCGCCTCCCTCGCCCTGGTGGCGATGTAGTCCAGTTCCGCCTGGGTGGTGTCCTAGACGAGCAGCCGCTAGGCGTCGGCGTTGATGTATTCCTCGTGCAGAGTGTCGAAGAACTCCTGCACCTGGATGTCCTCCAGCTCGACCCAGCTCGGGTCAGGGCCATGCGCGTTGCAGTTCGGCATCATGGCGATGATTTCGGTCCGGCGCGAATTATTGCACAGCGGGACCACTCCCGCCGGCAACTTGAACAAGGGCCCCTTGAAGACCTTGCCGGCCTTCGCGGCGGCCCTCGCGACCTTGCCGGTTCGCTCGACCTCGCCGTCACGGCCCACATCGAGCTGGAAGAGTCATTGGCAGAAATGGGCATGCCCATCACTGTGAAATTGTGGTCGAGGCCGGGGCGAAGCCGCATGATATCAGCCGGGTTCGTGAAGAGCCAGGCCGGCCTTCCCTTGTTGTGCAGTGGAGCGATCCGGCGGCGGATGAAGTCCGCCCCGATCATCTCAAGGGTGAGTCCGGCCTCGGTGAGCCAAAGGATCCTGGTGGTAGCGGCCGAGAGCTTCTCGTCGTCGGCATCGACGTCGCTCCAATCGCCTCTGCGGACCGGCGGCGCCCGGCAAACTTCGCAGAACGCCGGCGGATCCTTCTCTTCGATCCAGCACCACCGGCACCGCCATTCTTCCCACCCCTCCTTCATGGCGCCATCCGGGTACGCTCCCTTGGACCTTGGAATCCAGTTGACGCAACCACAAATGGCGCCTCCCGTTTGGATCTGAGGGAAGAAGTAATGGCGGAAGAGCGCCGTGTTGGGGTGCACCCCGGCGAAACCTTCGCAGAGGTGCGCGAAAAGGGCCATGCACGCCACGGCATTCGGGGTGAAATCCAAGAGGCGGAAGCCAAAGGTGTGTATGATGTCACTGAAGAAATCAGAGAAGGGAGGACAAAGCCCGCAGGAGAAATAGTCGACAAAGAAGGGGTACCGATTTGGGGCAACCTCGGCGTAGTTGGCGGGGATGACGCGCGTGGCTGGGTGCCCCGTCTTCTCTCCCCCTGTCTTCACCCCCCACAGGGTCTTGAAGGCTTCCCGAAGCTCGAACACATTGACCATCGAGGGGAAGTAGGCGGACTGCGTCCGCTGCACCGCCAGCGCACTCTCCGACGGCTCCGCCACTCCGGCATCCTTGGCCACTCCCTTGCCCTTCATGGATTTTGGCGCCATGGCAGCTGGGGGAAGGGGGCAAGAGGCAGAGGACGGCGGGAACGCGATGGCGGCGAACAAGATCGAAGCTTAGGGAAGAAGAGGAAGACGAATGGAGGCTTCTGAGATTGGGATTGCGCGGAGGGTAAAAGGAACAGTGCGTTCGCGGTTATCCCTTTTTATGGGGAAGGTGCGGGTCGCGCTGCCCATTTACTGCGATGTGACGCATGCGTGCGAAAACCGCCCCACGCATGCCACCCACGTCAGGCGCACCCCTCCACGTCGCGCATTCAACGCGGGTCGTGGGAAGCGCAACACGCGCGAAATTTTTTACCGCGGAAAAAACTGCCCCGCCTGCTCGCGCACCGTTTTTGGGCCTGGCCCAACAACGTGTCACGCTTATGTGTGGCCCAGGCCCGGGGCCTCCTGTCGGTGTACAAAAGAGGGGGCGCACCTTTGTACCCCTTTACCTGTGCACGGACAGTCGGAGCCGCGCCCGCGGCCACACCAAGCAGAACAGGGGAGGAGAACCAAGGTAAAACCGAAGCCCAAGACAGCCAAGGCAACGCCAAGGCCAAGAACACAAAGAAGCAGAGAGGCGAAGCAAGTTCCCCCGGCAAGATCCTTGCTGGGGGCAGCCTCAGCGGCCCCGGCAAGACCCTTGCCGGGGTGGCTCGCCCATGCCAGCGGAGTGAGCCACCCTCGAGCCCACGGGTTCCAACTCAACCAACCACGTTGGAACTAGGGCTCGGGAGGCACCTCCATGGTGGCATGCAGATCTTTGTGAAGACGGGGAATGTTCAAGATCAGATGAGGATTAAAAGACAACGGTCCTCGGCAGGATCCTTGCCGAGGAGAGCCACGAGACCCCCGGCAAGATCCTTGCCGGGGACAGCGCGCCACGGCAAGATCCTTGCTGGGCCACCCGGCAAGGCTCTCACCGAGGGCGTCAGCGGGGCCACTGCCAGGCCCGCACCAGCCAAGTCTTCACCGCCATTTGCATGCAGCTACCAAGCCCAACCAACTGGGCGGGCACCTGCGTGGCAACATGCAGCTCCCAGGCCAACTCATCAAGCGCCTGCATGGCAGCATGCAGATCTTCGTGAAGACCCTACCACCGCGCCACCTCAGCTGCCTGCCTGCCTACATGGCTCCGCACGCATTGCTGGCCAGGGCGCATGTCGAAGCGAGGAGGAGAGGCGACGGACGGGACGGGCCTCGCTCCCGTCCCCGATAAAGCTAGGGGACACCTTAGCAGCGCATTAAATGCGCCTTGTCCTGTAATACGAGCGATAAGCTCGTAGCACTGTATGCCTTTCCACCTCCTGTGTGCCACTATGGCAGCCCCTTTTGACTATAAAAGGAGGCCCGTGGCGTACTGGAGGAGGATTCGGCTCTTTGGAACCACGCACCCACCATAGCTAGTTTAAGAGCTCAAGAACTCTCTGAAATACATCCACCAAAGCAGGACTAGGGTTTTACGCATCCTCGCGGCCCGAACCTGGGTAAACGATCCTTGTGCTGATTACTAATCCTGCTCTTCTCGCAACCCTGTGCCCCGACAACCGTAGTAGGGATTCTTGTGATCCCATAGGCGTCGTTCCACACCGACACCCCCTCCTCCCTCCCTCATCTCTCCTCACTCTGTTCTTGCATTATGTAGTTTTTTTAATGTTTTTAATCAAATAGAATGTAGATTATTTGCATTGAATAGAATGTACATTATTTCAATGTAGGTCTTTTGAATAGAGTATATTTGTTTAGTAAATGTAGGTCTTTTGGATAGATAAGAAAATTAGTAAATGTAGGTCTTTTGAAATGAATATTTTCAATGTAGGTGTTTGAATAGAGTAGATTTTTTTAGTAAATATAGGTGTTTGAATAGAGTAGATTTTTTTAGTAAATGTAGGTGTTTGAATAGAGTAGATTTTTTTAGTAAATGTAGGTGTTTGAATAGAGTAGATTTTTTAGTAAGTGTGAATGAGCGCCAAGTTTGTATGCTCATGTGTTTATGCTTAGTTGATAGCCTATAGTGTTTAGAGTGAATTAGTAAAATTGAAACATAGTTAATAGATTTAGTTGATATGTAACACTTTGATTGTAGAATGTAGGTTTTTTGAATAGTATAGATAGGTAGAATTTTTTTGTAGAAGGTAGATATACATTTTTAGTAATAGAAAATTTTACTAAGAAATTAGTAATATAAATTTTTAGGTATAGAACTTTTTGAATTATATAAATGTATTGGAATGCTATATGACAAATTTTTAGGTATCAAATTTAGTAATAGGAATTTTAGCAATCAAACTCTAAGTTATATTGTGAAATTAGGGCATTTTTCTAAGGTTCAGGAAGTAGACAGTAAGTTATATTCAAATTGGATATTTACTTGATAGCTTATGGGGTTTCACTAAGTCCTAAAATGAGGATAATAATGTTTCGGTTTATATTATTTTTTGCAGAAATCAAGGAGCCTTGCAGCTCCCCGCCGTCGTCCCTGTCACCGACCCCCTCCGACCTCGAGGTGGGACAGTTTCCATGGAATAGAAAATTTTCAATGTAGATCTTTCAAATATGATGGAGATTTAGACATGTCATATGTAGTGTTGTGTACTACTAGTGCTTGCCCAAGTGGCCTATGTTTGCAGGGAACACCTCAAAGTGGCCTATGTTTTGCCAGAGTGTTGATTAATTTCCATTCCGGCAAATTTCAGGCACTCGATATATGTCCTTTTTAGCAAAGGTCATGCCGGATTTTTCCGTGAATTTTGGCATGACTTGTGCTAGAATATGTAGGAAATATCGAGTGTCCTGGATTTTCTAGAAAGATAATTAAACGACATTTTGGGTTGAATTTAAGTTTGTCGGGACTCCACCATATATGAGAGAAAAAGAATGCCGACTATTGTCGTGGGGGTCGTTCTTCCTGTTCTTTCTCGTGATAGACCTTTTGGTAATGCACGGGAAGGAAGAGAAGAATGACCATCACCGACGTCGCAAAAGTCAGAGAGGAATTAGTGAGGGAGAGTCTCCACCATATATGAGAGGACGAAGAATCCCGACTGTTGTCATGGGGGTCGCTTCTCCTTCGTTCCCGTGTGCTAGACATTTTGGTGTAATGCACTCGGGGACGAAGGGAGGAGCGACCATCACCGACGGTCGAATATATACACCACGTGAGTTGAGAGTTTTCAAGAAAAGACTCGACAGACCGATAGTCAACCCGTGATGAATAATAATGATCTAATTTAGTTTTTATATTACATATATTTAATTTTAGAAGTTTAATCTTTGAATTATGAACATAGGAAATGTTTGACGACGACGATAGGATCCCGGAGTGCGACTACTGTGGCTACGATCGGGGTCTGTGCGATAGGCCTCACCTGGTAGACGGTCGACGCTTCAGTATTAAGCTCAACGAGACCTTCGATGTTGAAACGGTATGCAACGACAAGTATTTTTTCGTAATTAAGCATAAATTGTTTGTAGGGTACGAAACCACCTCAAAGCTATTCTTTCCGTTCGATCTATTCAAGAGTTCGTACTAAAATAACACAAAGCTATTCTTTCCGTTCGATCTATCCTAGAGTTCGTACTAAAATAATACCAAAGCAACATATTCATAATACTCAATCCAACACAAAGAACTTCGAAGAGTGCCCCAAGATTTCTACCGAAGAAAGAAAGACAAGAACATGCATCAACCCCTATGCATAGATTACCCCAATGTCACCTCGGGAATCCGCGAGTTGAGTGCCAAAACATATATCAAGTGAATCAATACGATACCCCATTATCACCACGAGTATTCAATTGCAAGACATATATCAAGTGTTCTCAAATCCATAAAAGTATTCAATCCGATAACAACGAAATCTCAAAGGGAAAAACTCAATTCATCACAACAAGATAGAGAGGGGAAAACACCATATGATCCGACTATATTAACAAAGCCCTCGATACATCAAGATCGTGACATCTCAAGAACACGAGAGAGAGAGAGAGATTAAACACATAGCTACTGGTACAAACCCTCAGCCCCGAGGGTGGACTACTCCCTCCTCATCATGGTGGCCACCGGAGATGATTCCCCCCCTCCGGCAGGGTGCCGGAACGGGGTCTAGATTGGTTTTCGGTGGCTACAGAGCCTTGCGGCGGCGGAACTTCTGATCTAGGTTAACCCCGAACGGTTTCAGAATATTTGGGAATTTATAGTGCAAAGAGGGGGCGCGGGAGGCCACTGAGGTGGGCACAACCCACCTGGGCGCGCCAGGGGGGCCTGGCGCGCCCTGGTGTGTTATGCCCCCCTCGGGGCACCCCCAGGTGCAGTTCTGGCCCATTGGGTTCCTTCTGGTCCATAAAAAATCTCTGTGGAGTTTCGCGGTGTTTGGACTCCGTTTGGTATTGATTTCCTGCGATGTAAAAAACAAGCAAAAAACAGCAACTGGCACTGGGTCAATAGGTTAGTCCCAAAAAATGACATAAAGTTGCTACTAAATGATTGAAAAAAATACAAAATGATAATATAACGACATGAATACTTCATAAATTATAGATACGTTGGAGACGTATCAGCATCCCCAAGCTTAATTCCTACTCGTCCTCGAGTAGGTAAATGATAAAAGAAATAATTTATGAAGTGTGAATGCTAGCAAAGTGCACAAGTTTGATCAATGATAATTTCAATCACTTTTCCTAGCATCATAACAACAATTCTTTCTTATGAAACTTCTCATGTTATAGTGGCAACCAATTCACATGTTAAGGTTCAAACAATGAATTCTCTTGAAACTCAACAACCTATGTTCTTAGTCACCAAGCAATTGCAATTCAACTTATTCAACAGAGTTTAAGTAAGAGCTCCACATACTCAACTATCATATAGTCATCTATGATTGCTAACACTCACCGCATACACATGAGCAAACCGTTTCAACCGGACACATAGAAAGATAGGGGCTTATTGATTTGCCTCCCCACGTATTCACCTCAAGGGTGATGTCAACAATAATAACTCATGCTACCCATATTCAACTAGACATATGTGCCTAGATCTTTCCTCACCACATGCTGCTTGCCAAAAGAGAAAAATAAAAAGGAATAGAGAGAATAACTTTGACTCTTTGCATAAAAACCAATACTGAAAATTAAAAGATAGGCCCTTCACAGAGGGAAGCAGAGGTTGCCATGCGCTTATTTGTTTGTATGCTCAATCACTTAGTGCAAGAGAACGTCATGTTGTATTGCCCCTTAAGATGACAACCTTTATTATGCAGTTTTTCGCTTTTATTATTTGTCATCCAAGTTCATACAACGCTCAATTTTCTCTTACACTAAATGATCTCACACTTTTAGAAGCAATTTTATTGCCTTATTGCACCGATGACAACTTACTTGAAGGATCTGGCTCAATCCTTAGGTAGGTATGGTGGACTCTTGAAAATAAGATTTGGGTTTAAGGGTTTTTGGATGCACAAGTAGTATCTCTACTTGGTGCGGAATTTTTGGCTAGCAAATATGAGGGGCAAGCACCACATGTTGAAGGATCTATGACAATATAACTTCTATGTGAATATGAACAAACATAAAACATTACGTTGTCTTCCTTGTCCAACGTCAACAATTTTGGCATATAATATTTTGATGGGGGCTCACAATCACAAAAGATTTCCATGATAGTGTATTTATATGTGAAAGTTCTCTCCCTTATACTAATTATTCATGAATTGCTTGTATGACCAATATTGTGATTGTCAAGCCTCAAAAGATTTCACTTTCTAAACCCAATGTGAAGCTACCACTAGGCATGATATGATTTCAACTTTATGACATTCAATTCATTCAACAATTTACTCATAGGATATAAGTGAAGCACAAGAGCAAATGATAAGCTACTCCGGAAAGATATAAGGGAAGATCAGGAGCATAATATTTATTTCTCTATTAATTTAAGTGAGGCAAGAGAGAATTTCTTCAAAAATACTAAAGCACACCATGCTCAAAAAGATATAAGTGAAGCGCTAGAGCAATTCCATAGAAAAGAGCTTCGTTGACGAGATGTGAAAGCCGCTTACTTAGCCTCCCTGGAAACTACTTGAGGACTCTATTTTATTTAAAAACTTTCAGATCTAAGTATTTTATTAAAACAGCAAGAAAATTAAAATAAAATGACATTCTAAGAATAGCACAACTCATGTGAAGAAGCAAAAACTTAGGCTCAACTGATACTAACCGATAATTGTTGATGAAGAAAGGTGGGATGCCTACCGGGGCATCCCCAAGCTTAGATGCTTGAGACTTATTGAAATATTATCTTGGGGTGCCTTGGGCATCCCCAAGCTTTAGCTTTTGTGTCTCCTTAATTCCTCTCATATCACGGTTTTCCTAAATCTCAAAAGCTTCATCCACACAAAACTCAACAAGAACTCGTGAGATAAGTTAGTATAAACCAATGCAAAAACCTTATCATTCTCTACTATAGCAAATCACTAAAATTATTATTAAACATTGCATACTAAATGCCTCTGCAAATTTAATACTCCTATCCTCAAATATAATCACTAAACAAGCAAACATATGCAAACAATGCAAACATAACAGCAATCTGCCAAAACAGTACAGTTTGTAAAGAATGCAAGAATATCAATACTTATTCAACTCCAAACATTATGAAATTCTTCCACACTGTAGAAAATTTATCAGAGCTTATTGTGCAAAAAGTTTCAACATTTTATCACATTCTGACTTTTCTAGGGAATTTTTGCAACAGCGGTAAACTTTCTGTTTTCAAACAGCAACATGTAGACTTGTAAAATAAGCATAGTAAAGGATATCATTGACATTTTTATTGAAATAAAAGATGAAAAACATTATTCTAAATAACAGCAAGCAAATACTAATAAAATAAAATGATGCTCCAAGTAAAACACATATTATGTGATGAATGAAGACATAGCTCCAAGTGAGGTTACCGATAATGTTGGAGACGAAAGAGGGGATGCCTTCCGGGGCATCCCCAAGCTTAGTTTCTTGGATATTCCTTGAATATTACCTTGGGGTTCCTTGGGCATCCCCAATCTTAGGGTCTTGTCACTCTTTATTCTCCTCATATCGACATCTCACCCAAAACTTGAAAACTTCAATCACACAAAACTTAATGAAACTTTGTGAGATAGGTTAGTATGATAAAGAGCAAACGATTTCACTTTTAGTACTGTGAAAGACAAGATTCATAATTGTTTCCACATAATACCCACTGTATCATATCATTTACACAATTTATATTGAGCAATATAAGCCATAGAAACTAGAAAGCAAGTAAACTATGCATTGAAACAGAATCTGTCAAAAACAGAACAGTCTGTAATGATCTGGATAACTACCATACTTTTTCTACTCCAAAAATTATGAAAAAATTAGGAACACGTGAGAAATTTGTATATTAAACTTCCTCAAAAAGAATCAACTCAAAATCACTCTTCTTTTAAAAATGAGGCTTATTTTCGTGAGCGCCAGAGTTTCTGTTTTTCAGCAAGATCAAATCAACTATCACCCAAAATGATCCCAAAGACTTTACTTGAAACTTTATTGAAACAAATGCTATAAAACATGATTACTACAGTAGCATAATCATGTTAACATAAAAACAGTAGGTAAAAGTGTTGGGTTGTCTCCGAACAAGCGCTTTTCTTTAATGCCTTTTAGCTAGGCATGATGATTTCAATGATGCTCGCATAAAAGATAAGAATTGAAACATAACAAGAGCATCATGAATCACATGGCAAGCACATTTAAGTATAAACCATTTCCTATGCATAGGGATTTTGTGAGAAAATAACTTATGGGAACAAGAATCAACTAGCATAGGAAGGCAAAACAAGCATGACTTCAAAACTTTCAACACATAGAGAGGAAACTTGATATTATTGAGATATGTAAAAGCATATGTTCCCCTCTCATAATAATTTTTAGTAGCATCATGAATGAATTCAATAAATTAGCTATCACATAAATCATTCTTTTCATGATGCATAAGCATAGAAATTTTGTTACTCTCCACATACGCAAATTTATTCTCATGAATAGTAGTGGGAGCAAACTCAACAAAATAACTATCATGGGATTGAAAATTAAAATCATGATGACAAGTTTCATGGTTATCATTATTCATTATAGCATATATGTCATAACCATAATCATCATAGATAGGAGGCATGCTTTCATCATAATAATTTTTCTCATCAAAACTTGGGGGACTAAAAATAGCATATTCATCAAATATGGCATCCCCAAGCTTATGGCTTTGCATATCATTAACATCATGGATATTCAAAGAATTCATACCAACAACAATGCAATCATGCTCATCATTCAAATATTTTGTGCCAAACATTTTGTTGACTTCTTCTCTAACAATTGAGCCCATTTTCCGATCCATCATTTTCAAGAAAGATATTATAAAGATGATCAATAATATGATGCAACCTCAATTCCATTTTTTAGTTTTCTTTTATAAACCAAACTAGTGATAAAACAAGAAACTAAAAGATTCGATTGCAAGATCTAAAGATATACCTTCAAGCACTCAATTCCCCGGCAACGGCGCCAGAAAAGAGCTTGATGTCTACTATGCAACTTTATTCTTCTAGACTCGTGTTGGGCCTCCAAGCGCAGAGTTTTGTAGGACAGTAGCAATTTTCCCTCAAGTGGATGACCTAAGGTTTATCAATCCGTGGGAGGTGTAGGATGAAGATGGTCTCTCTCAAGCAACCCTGCAACCAAATACAAGAAATCTCTTGTGTCCCCAACACACCCAATACAATGGCAAATTGTATAGGTGCACTAGTTCGGCGAAGAGATGGTGATAAAAGTGTAATATGGATGGTAGAAATGTATTTTTATAATCTGAATAGATAAAAACAGCAAGGTATAAAATAGTAAACGGGCACAAAAACGGTATTGCAATGCTTGAACCACCCCTCAACAATGCTAATATAATTGGATCATATAACCATCCCTAAACGCGCAACGAAGAATCACTCCGAAGTTCCTATCTAGCGGAGAACATAAGAATAAATTGTTTGTAGGGTACGAAACCACCTCAAAGCTATTCTTTCCATTCGATCTATTCAAGAGTTCGTACTAAAATAACACAAAGTTATTCTTTCCGTTCGATCTATCCTAGAGTTCGTACTAAAATAACACCAAAGCAACATATTCATAATACTCAATCCAACACAAAGAACTTCAAAGAGTGCCCCAAGATTTCTACCGGAGAAACAAAGACAAGAACGTGCATCAACCCCAATGCATAGATTACCCCAATGTCACCTCGGGAATCCGCGAGTTGAGTGCCAAAATATATTCAAGTGAATCAATACGATACCCCATTGTCACCACGAGTATTCAATTGCAAGACATATATCAAGTGTTCTCAAATCCATAAAAGTATTCAATCCGATAACAACGAAATCTCAAAGGGAAAAACTCAATTCATCACAACAAGATAGAGAGGGGAAAACACCATATGATCCGACTATATTAACAAAGCCCTCGATACATCAAGATCGTGACATCTCAAGAACACGAGAGAGAGAGATTAAACACATAGCTACTGGTACAAACCCTCAGCCCCGAGGGTGGACTACTCCCTCCTCATCATGGTGGCCGCAGGGATGATGAAGATGGCCATCGGAGATGATTCCCCCTTCCGGCAGGGTGTCGGAATGGGGTCTAGATTCGTTTTTGATGGCTACAGAGCCTTGCGGCGGCGGAACTTCTGATCTAGGTTAACCCGAAGGGTTTCGGAATATTTGGGAATTTATAGTGCAAAGAGGGGGTGCGGGAGGCCACCAAGGTGGGCACAACCCACCTGGGCGCGCCAGGGGGGGGCCTGGCGTGCCCTGGTGGGTTGTGCCCCCCTCGGGGCACCCCCAGGTGTAGCTCTGGCCCATTGGGTTCCTTCTGGTCCATAAAAAATCTCTGTGGAGTTTCGTGGTGTTTGGACTCCGTTTGGTATTGATTTCCTGCGATGTAAAAAAACAAGCAAAAAACATCAACTGGCACTGGGCACTGGGTCAATAGTTAGTCCCAAAAAATGATATAAAGTTGCTATAAAATGATTGTAAAACATCCAAGAATGATAATATAATGGCATGAATACTTCATAAATTATAGATACGTTGGAGACGTATCATGTCCCATTTTGGTTGCTCGAATTGGGAAGCACTGTACAAGTCGTATGATTTTCAGGAGGGTATGCATGTCACCTTCGATCTTGGTGATCCTAAAGATGACATGGATGAAGATAATGTCGACGAAGATAATGTCGATGAAGTTAATATTGATGAAGCTAATATCGACATTTGGGTCCTTGTTGATACGCTTTCGCCTCTACCTCTATGTGAGTTTCTCAAACATATTTATTAAGTAATTTATATTGTTTATTTCAAAATAGTTGAGAGCTTATTTCCATTGACAACTTATTTTAATTCTTCAAAAAATGTATGGAAGATGGTAGACAGAGCCTACTACATTGATGGCATTGAATTAACTTATGAGCAGAAAGATCATCTTATCTCATTTATAATTGATGTTGAGAATTACAATATCAATTATGAAACTGCTGCACATTATGGTCAATACGTGCCACTAGTGCACGTGTGGAACTACAGTAACATCCGTGGAGATGGCATGGTAGGATTTTTCACTATGACGACATCCCTGCATCTTTTGCATAAATTCTTCTAAAGCTAAACTACATTGCTAACTACGACGCGTTATTATTATGTTTTTCAACAGAAAATCCCGAAGGATTGTGTGCCTGGTCTGATGTTTCCGAAAGGTCACCTTGATATTATTAGCTTACGACCAGGTCATCCTAGGCTTCACCGTTGTTCATACCGGATTTCTAAAACTGATGAAGACATGATAATCCAAGAATGGAAAAATGTATGGACAATCATAGGGAGCTACTTGGAAGCAACATTGTGCGAATCACAAGAATTGGAGACAGGATAATCTCCATTCTCCATAATGGAGCGTCAGGGCCTATCTTGTTTTATGTTATTTACCTTAGAGAGGGTAGTAGGTCCTAGCTAATACTCATGATCATGTGATAAGAACAATTAAGTAGGGTTGGTTAGATGACTATGATGATAATGAGTATGACTTGTTATGATAACGATGATGAGTTATTAGATGACTATGATGATGATGAGTATGACTTTTTATTATGATAACGAGTAGAAGTTGTTAGATGACTATGATGATGATGAGTATGACTTGTTATTATGATAATGATGATGAGTTATTATTAATGATGATGATGCTTAGTTATTATATCTTATGAGCATGATCAGTTATTATATATATCAGTGGGTGAAATAAACATGTATTAGATTCAAGTGGAGGCAACACATGGTGCAGATTGAAAGTACTACTAATTCAAACTTGATCATACTAATCCAAACTAAACTGATCAAGTTTGGATTAGTAGTACTTTGGATATGCACCATGTTTACTCCACTTGAATCTAATCCATGTATTTTTCATCCACTGAAATAATAACTCATCATGATCATAAAATCATATGATGAGACTACAATAAACCAGTACAAATACAACGGCAATATGCAGTAGGAAAAAAATAGCAAACTTTACCAGTAGCGTTGGTAGCCCACAAGGCGCTAGGGAGGTGTAGTAGTAGCGCTGGGTGGAGAAAGACGTTGCTGCTAGGAAGGTGTAGTAGTAGCGTCGGATGAGAAAACATGCTACTGCTATGCAGTATAGTAGTAGCGCGCCCCAACTCGCGCTACTGTAGACGTTGCTTCCAACTAGCGCCGTATCAGTAGCGCCCCCCCCCATCACCACTACTACGCCTCCAACACGCGCTATTGCTAGGCTTTTCCTAGTAGTGCACACATCATCGGTAGGGCAGCAAGGTTGATGTAGAGGCCCTCCATGATCAAATCCCCCTTCGACAGATCGCCGGAAAAGGCCCCAAGATGGGATCCCACGGGAACAGAGGCTTGCGGCGGCGGAAAGTATTTTGGTGGACGCTTTTGGTGGTTTGGGAATATTTGGGAATTTATAGCGCAAGAATTAGGGTTGGAGGACTCCCGAGGGGCCCACAAGCCCTCAGGGCGCCCCCCTAGCGCGCGCCTGGCAGGCTTGTGGCCTCCTCGGGCATCTTTTGACCCCCTCTCCAAGCTCCGTGGATGTCTTCTGGTCCAAGAAAAACCATCGTAAAGTTTTATTCCGTTTGGACTCTGTTTGATATTCCTTTTCTGTAAACTCAAAAACAAGGAAAAAACAGAAACTGGCACTGGCCTCTAGGTTAATAGGTTAGTCCCAAAAATAATATAAAATAGCATATAAAACATCCAAAACAGATAATATAATAGCATGGAACAATCAAAAATTATAGATACATTGGAGACGTATCAAGCATCCCCAAGCTTAACTCCTGCTCGTCCTCGAGTAGGCAAATAATAAAAACAAAAAAAATGATGTGGAATGCTACCTAACATATTTATCAATGTAATATTCTTTATTGTGGCATGAATATTCAGATCCATAAGATTCAAAACAAAAGTTTAATATTGACATAAAAACAATAATACTTCAAGCATACTAATAAAGCAATCATGTCTTGTCAAAATAACCTGGCCAAAGAAAGTTATCCCTACAAAATCATATAGTCTGGCTATGCTCCATCTTCATCACATAAATATTTCATCATGCGCAACCCCGATGACAAGCCAAGCAATTGTTTCATACTTTTGGTGTTCTCAAACTCTTTCAACTTTCACGCAATACATGAGCGTGAGCCATGGATATAGCACTATAGGTGGAATATAATATGGTGGCTGTGGAGTAGACAAAAAGAAGGAGAAAGTCTCACATCAACTAGGCAAATTAATGAGCTATGGAGATGCCCATCAATTGAAATTGATGCAAGTGAGTGGGGATTGGCATGCAACGGATGCACTAGAGCTATAAGTGTATGAAAGGTTAAAAAGAAATAAGTGGGTGTGCATCCAACTTGCTTTCTCACGAAGACCTAGGGCAATTTTGAGGAAGCCCATCATTGGAATATACAAGCCAGGTTCTATAATGAAAAATTCCCACTAGTATATGAAAGTGACAAAATAGGAGACTCTCTGTCATGATGATCATGGTGCTAGTTTGAAGCACAAGTGTGGAAAAGGATAGTAACATTGTCCCTTCTCTCTTTTCTCTCATTTTTCTCTTTTCTCTTTTTTTAATCTGGGCTTCTTTGGCCTCTTTTATTTTATATAAAGTTCGGAGACTCATCTCAACTTGTGAGGAATCATAGCTTCCATCATCATTTCCTCACATGGGAAAATGCTCTAATAATGAGGATCATCACACTTTATTTACTTACAACTCGATACTAGAACAAGATATGACTCTATATGAATGCTTTCAGCGGTATACCGGGATGTGCCATGATCAAAAGTGACACGTATAAAAAATATGAACGGTGGCCTTGCCACAAATACTATGCCAACTACATGATCATGCAAAGGAATATGAAAATCATGGTGCGTGTCATAATAAACGGAACGGTGGAAGTTGCATGGCAATATATCTCGGAATGGCTATGTAAATGCCATAATAGGTAGGCATGGTGGCTGTTTTGAGGAAAATATATGGTGGGTTTAATGCACCGACGAAAGTTGCGCGGTACTAGAGAGGCTAGCAATGGTGGAAGGGTGAGAGTGCGTATAATCCATGGACTCAACATTAGTCATAAAGAACTCACATACTTATTGCAAAAATATATTAGTCATCGAAACAAAGTACTACACGCATGCTCCTAGGGGGATAGATTGGTAGGAAAACACCATCGCTCGTCCCCGACCGCCACTCATAAAGAACACAATCAAAAATAAATCATGCTCCGACTTCATCACATAACGGTTCACCATACGTGCATGCTACGGGAATCACAAACTTTAACACAAGTATTTCTACCAATCCACAATTACTCACTAGCATGAATCTAATATCACCATCTTTATATCACAAAACAAATGCAAAGAATCAAACTTCTCATCTTATTCAATGCGCTTTATATGAAAGTTTTTATTATATCCCTCTTGGATGCCCATCATATTAGGACTAAATTCATAACCTAAGCAAATTATCATGCTGTTTAAGACTCTCAAAATAATATAAGTGAAGCATGAGAGTTCAACAATTTCTATAAAATAAAGCCACCGCCTGTCGGTGTACAAAAGGAGGGGCGCACTTTTGTACCCCTTTACCTGTGGATGGGCAGTCGGAGCCACGCCCACGGTCACACCAAGCAGAACAGGGGAGGTGAGCCAAGGTAAGACCGAAGCCCAAGATAACCAGGGCAACGCCAAGGCCAAGACCACAAAGAGCAGAGGGACGAAGCAGGTTCCCCTGGCAAGAACCTTGCCGGGGCAGCCTCAGCAGCCCCGGCAAGACCCTTGCCGGGGCAGCTCGCCCCACACCAACAGAGCGAGCCACCCTTGAGCCCACGGTCTCCAACATCACGTTGGTCCAGGGCTCGGGAGGCACTTTCATGGTGGCATGCAGATCTTTGTGAAGACAAGGAACACTCAAGATCAGATGAGGATTAGAAGACGACGACCCTCGGCAAGATCCTTGCCGAGGAAGGCCACCAGACCCCCGGCAAGGTCCTCGCCGGGTACGACAGCGTGCCACGGCAAGACCCTTGCCGGGCCACCCGGCAAGGCCCCCACCAAGGACGCCAGCAGGGCCACCGCCAGGCCCGTGCCAACCAAGTTTCCACCGCCGTTTGCATGCAGCTGCCAGCTCAACCAGCTGAGCAGGCACCTGCGTGGCAACATGTAGCTCCCGGGCCAACTCATCAAGCGCCTGCGTGGCGACATGCAGATCTTTGTGAAGGCTCCACCACCGCGCCACCTCAGCTGTCGGTCTGCCTACATGGCACCGCATGCCTCACTGGCCAGGGCGCGTGTCGAAGCGAGGGGGAGCGGCGACGGACGGGACGGGCCTCGCCCCCGTCCCCGATAAAGTTAGGAGACACCTAAGCTACGCATTAAATGTGTCTTGTCCTGTAATACGAGCAATAAGCTCAGGGCACTGTGCGCCTTTCCACCTCCTGTGTGCCACTGTGGCAGCCCCTTTCGACTATAAAAGGAGGCCCATGGCATACTGGAGAAGGATTCGGCTCTTTCGAGCCAGGCACTCACCACAGCTAGTTCGAGAGCTCAAGAACTCTCTGAAATACACCCACCAAAGCAGGACTAGGGTTTTACGCATCCTCGCGGCCCGAACCTGGGTAAACGATCCTCGTGCTGGTTACTAATCCTGCTCTTCTCGCAACCCCGTGCCCCGGCAACCGTAGTAGGGATTCTTGTGATCCCATAGATGTCGTTTCCCCGACATCTTTAGCGCGCCAGGTAGGGGGCGCAATTGTGAGAATCTGGTCTAGTAGCTAGCCTAGCAGTTCTTCGTCGCCATGGCTCCCAAGAAGAAGACGGGCACGGCGATCGGCTCGTTGGGAGCCGAACGGCCCGTGCCAGCGCGGGCGAGCAGTGGGCCGGTCGCGGACGGGACCCGGGCCGCGGTCCGCGAACACCAGCATCGCCCTGGCAGTCAGAGCCTGGCGAGCGCCGTCGTTCGCGTGCCAGATGTCAGGACCGGTTTTTCAATAAAATAATTATTGAGAGACCAATCCCTTTTACGGACTAGCGAGGAAGAATTCCTTCTCACTGGTAGACAATATCTTGGTCACAGAAGAAAAATACCAGGAGTACTAAATATAATACAAGGTTGAGCAGAGACTGCCCAACAATTTATTACATGCACGCCGCTAAAACAAGACGGCGGATAGGGTGGCAAACTACTATCTCACGATAATAACGGTGGTGGTAATATCATCGCGAAGCGAGTGATATGATTCCAGAAGACTACAACTCATCGAGCGTCAGAGTGAGGCTCGAGAAGACTTATTGCGGGTGGCGGAAGCGTATACAATACAAGTGACCAATATCCGGGATCGCGCAGGACTGACTGGGACTCCTCTAGGCATCGGACGCGCTATCAAACTCTTCATCCAAGAGATCGCCTTCGTCAACATCTGGCCAAATCAACAAGCCAGGTGAGTACTATGAAAGTACTCGCAAGATAGTTCGGACATAAGGTATAACAAATGTAAACATGAAGCACATGAACAAGTTAACCGGTGCGATCAGACATAGAGGTAACAAATACTGGGTGCCAAGCGAGGGTCTGAATGACGCCTCGAGCGGAAACTGCAGAATAGTAATACTGGTGCCAAACGAGTGTCTGACTCCTCGAGCGGAAAATGCGGAATAATAATACAGGTGCCAAACGAGTGTCTGAAAGACTCCTCGAGCGGAAAATGCGGAATAATAATACAGGTGCCAAACGAGTGTCTGAAAGACTCCTCGAGCGGAAAATGCGGAATAATAATACAGGTGCCAAACGAGTGTCTGAAAGACCCCTCGAGAGGAAAATGCAGAATAGTAATGCGGGTGCCAAACGAGTGTCTGAAAGACTCCTCGAGCGGAAAATGCGGAATAATAATACAGGTGCCAAACGAGTGTCTGAAAGACTCCTCGAGAGGAAAATGCAGAATAATAATGCCACAGTCGGGCGTCGGGGCGACACCACATAAAGGGCTTATAACAGAAAATGAAGACAGTGCATGCCGCAGTCGGACGTCTGAGCGACGTCTCATAAAGGGCTTATATTGTAGCTCAATAATACAATAGTTCGGGAACATAATTTATCACAAGCATGAGACAAATATAGCGTTAGTCCATCCACAGGAATAACAATAAATCTGAATTTACCACTGAGCTTGTTCACCGGGGACAAGTTTTTCACACGGATAGATATGGATATAATGTTTACACTACTTGATCATGGATGCGACGATTTGGAAAGAATTGACTCTGCAGAGTTTGTACTGCCAACGGATTTCAGTAGTCACGGGGACTAGTTCCGTCTACGGTGTTTTGGAAGAAACACGTCTAACCAGTACACACCCAATTCAACCATCCGAAGCCAGGGATCACCCTCGGCAACACTCAAGAAAAACCTTGAGACGGGGAGGCTACAACCTCGCGTAGCATGGGATCAAATTTCTATACGCGCGCTCTAAGGGGGTGCCCCCCCTCTCGGTCCCAACCGGAAACACCCATGCCCCCTGACCGGATGACTGGCTTTAATCCTGGGCCAAGGTACCATCATCCCGGCCTCTCTGTTTGGTGTGTACACGGAAAGAGGTTACCAACTTACTAAACCGCATCCTGGCAATGAGACATGTGGTAGCACGGGAAGGGGAAAGAACGGTAACGTGGCTCCAACCACGTTAACGTCGGAGGAAGTCGGATGATGCAAGGCTGGTATGCTACAACAGTACCACCTTGCTGCCCTTCATGTCACCACATGATTAGGCCATCTCTCATCAGAGATCATCGCAACTTTGGAACATGCGGGAAAAGAACGATAACGTAGCTCCAATCACGTTAACGTCGGAGAAAGTCGGATGACGCAAGGCTGGTATGCTACAACAGTACCACCTTGCTGCCCTTCATGTCACCACATGATTAGGCCATCTCTCATCAGAGATCATCGCGACTTTGGAACAACCGGGTCGTTGCCTTACAAGCAATGAGGTATTTACCGACACTCATATGCCACGCACAAACTCTCACGTGAACATGTAAAACACCTGTCATATCAAATGTTCAAAACATGCTTGCCTGGTTCGGAGAAGTCGGAGTCTAGCTCGGCGAAGTTCGCGGCTCCGTCACCTCTTCCGGAACCTACGGCAATCACGAAACGGGTACTAACGTGAAAACCAATGGGTGCACAGAAACTTTTCCAAATATTTTTAAAATAAATCCCATAAAAAACTAGACAAAATTTGAAGATTGTCAGAAAAAGAATCACTCAAAAATACCTTTCTATTAAAAAGTTATAAAGGCTTCTGTCCAGGGACTTATCTGTAATGAAACAGAAAAGTTCCAGGGTTTTAACTGAGAAAACAGAAAACGCTTCGGTTGGGAATGCGCAAGCGCAAAGGAGAAAGCGTATTTTGCCCGAAGGCGCCAACAGAAAACGGTTCGCGAATAACAGAACAGAGGCTGACACGCGGGGTCCACATGTCAGGTTTGAAAAGCTCGCCGGCGCCTGAAGACTGCGGTGGACGCCGGCGTCGAACCACGGCGAGTTAGGAGAAACGGAGGGTACCAAGAGCTTCAGCGTCCTCTTCCGCGTCGGTGGGTGGTGGACTCGTCCAACGGGGAGCACCACGTCGACGGCGACACTTTCTCCGGCGGACGGCGGCTCGGGTGAGGATGGGGAACTCCGGTGGAGGGCTGCAAGCTTCAAATTGAAGTGCGGGTCAGAAAGAGGGATGCATGGTGAAGCTACTGGTAGGAGCATGGAGGCGGAGGAGCACACACGGGGGTGAATCGGGCTGGATCCCGTGGCGGGTCGCGGCGGCCGGAGTCGAGGAAGGAGACCTCCTCGGGGCTCTGCCAGTGGTTAGGCTTGCTCTAGGGGGAGTGCAGGGATGGTGGGTGCTCGAGTTGAAGCTCACGGCCTCTATTTATAGGCAGATCGACGGGGTGGCCGTGAACGGAGAATCTCCAGCGAGCGATTACGGCGGAGCAGTGGATTGGCAGGTGGTTTGAGCGGCCAGGCAGCATCAGTGGAGGTTACTGGAGTCGTTTTACAGCTAAACGGAGATGGTCTTGGCATAATGGCGTCGGTCCACGGTGAGGTGACCGCACGGGCTCAACGGCGGCAGAGAGCGCGCTCCGCGCCCTGCGGTTCACGACGAGAGCGGCAGCGCATTCGGGGGAGTGGAAGGCCACGCGGCGGGCTCCGGTGGTTTGGGCGGCGCTGGGTGGCGTCGCCGGCGTCGGTCACGGGGCGGCGCACCTTCTGCTGCTCGTCGCCGACGCCCGCAAGGCGCCAGGCGTTCGTGCGGTGCAGGAACAAGAGGGCGGGGACGAGGAGCAAGGCGACGCAGAGGCACTGGCGAGATCGACGTCCTTCTCTGAAGAAAACGATAGCAGCCACTGCAGTGTTCTCTGAACTTTCTGAACTTGACATAGACAGTGCACTGCAGGTGTTCGACAGAAGGTTTTGGCTATGAGATAAATTTTTCTGGAGCTGTAACTTGGTGAGATGACCACTCAAAGCACCCAGGGGCTGCCTGATTTTACTTGGAATTTTTGGAGAAGGTTTTGAATGAATTTCACCAAATTTGTCAAATCTGGTCCAAACTTGCAGCAGGTGTAGTTTGAAAATTTTGAACTGAAGACCAGTGGATCTTCATGGTTCTAGGTTGAGGGTTCAAAGGACTAGGAGGGGAAGAAGGTTTGGGGACAAAAATCAAAACAGAAAATGGAGTTCCTTTGTAAATCTCCAAGTAGTAGGATAGAAGACAGAAATTTGTTTGAATAAGATTCAAATGGAAATGGTCACATGGGGAGGTCCAACTTGCTGGATTTGATGCAAATCATGATCCAAAGGTGAGGGAAGGGTTAGGAGAGAGGATTTGCACTAAGGCCATGGCAAGAAGGAATTGTTGAAAGTGGCAAAGGAGTTTTCCAAAAGCCATAGTGCATTTCCAAAAAGATTTTTAAAAGTTGTTTTTCCCCCAAAAGAAAAACATTTTGTCTTGAGTCCAAATGAAAAGCAAGAACTTCCAAGACCAAAGGCAGATCTTGGGTGAATCCAAACAAAACTTTTGCCATAAAGAAAAATATATGAGAGGGAGAGTCCTCTTGAAGAAAAATTTAAATCACTCCCCTCAAGTCAAATAAAATCTTTTAAAAAAAACCAAATAAAAACTTGGGTGTCACACCAAACGACCGGCCGCATGTCGCCAGATCCAAAGACGGAGCTGGACCCCCCGCAGGCAGCGCGGGGCCCTCCAGAAGTGTCGTTGTGCCACCCCCGGGTGGCGCAGCGACCTCCAAGACGCCCACGCCGGCGACCACTGCGTGTTCTTCCCATGGTGTGCGCGACGAGCAGCGTCACCACGCTGGTGACCCTGGGCAGCGCCGTGGGAAGAGCCCTATGCGTCGTCCACGGGATGAAGGAGTTCAGCATGCCCGCCGAAGTGCTGGCAAAAATGGCACGCAGCCGCTGGATCGTAACGGAGCTCCTTCTAACGTGGTTAGAAGTCGAAGCGCACCGTGATCCATGCAGCTGTCGCCGCCGCCCAACCCAGCAGAAGCTTTGGCGCGCGCGCAGCTGCTCCTCGACTTCCCTCCTGCTGCAGAGATGCTCGACGAGTGGAGGGCCACCATCCGGAGCCTCGTCGCCATCGCCAACAAAGACGATCTGCGGCCGGCGGGGACCTCTGGTCGGCGCTCCACCGAGCCACCACATGCTGGCACTGGGAGGACCGGGGGAGCTGCGGCCACGATACACTCTCCTCCTCCTCGCCAGTCGTCGTGGGAGTCGGCCCGTCATGACGACGCTTGTGATAATATCTCCATAGCGTCGTCCGACCCGCGGACCCTCCGCGACCAGCGCCAGGTTCTTCGGGAACGAGCTCACGAAGACGCTCGGACCACCGTCGAGCGCCGGCGCGAAACGCGCCGCCAGTCAGACAAGCGGGCAGGACCCGCTATGGACCACCCAACACCAGGGGGCTCCGGCGGCCTACCTTACGATGTGGGCTGCCCGGCCTTCACCCGTGAGCTGCGGTAGTTCCAGTGGCCGTCCCACCGCACGTTCAAGCCCGACGTCGGCGAGAAGTACACTGGCAAGACCCATCCGTCCGAGTTCCTCAACATCTACACCATCGCGATGCAGGCTGCTGGAGCTCGCGACAACAAGGTGCTTGCCAACTATTTCCCGCTGCTACTGAAGCCTAATGTTATGTCTTGGTTGATGCACTTGCCGGCGGATTCCATTTTTTCTTGGTCGGATCTGTGCCATGAGTTCGTTGGCGCCTTCACAGGAGGCCACCAAGCTCATGGCCAGGCCAGTGATCTGCATATCATTCCCCAGAAGGAAGGGGAAACCCTGCGCAAGTACATCCAGAGATTCAGCCGGGTGCAGTACAACATCCCCGACGTTCATCCCGCCGCTGTGATCAGCGCGTTCCATCAAAACATGCGCAACCGCAAGATGCGCGAAGAGCTGGCGATGACCAAGGTTAAGGATGTGGCCGAGTTCTACGTTATGGCCAATAGGTGCGCCCGGGCTGAAGAGGGAAGGAAGTACCCCGGCGAAGACGCCGGTGCGGAAACCAACTCTACCGACGAAGACGCCGCCACCCCGACGAAGAAGGGCCGGCGTCGCAACAGGAAACGCAAAGGCAAGGCTGTGCTTGCCATTGAAGGATCTGACGACACCGGCGCTGCCAAGAAAGTCAAGGCAGACGCCCCCGGCAAGCAGATTGCCGGGTGCGCCGCCTGCTGGGCCTTGGCGGCTACCGACAAGCTAGGAAGCTCCGTCAAGCAATACTGCAAGATCCACCGCACCAAGGGCCACGACCTCCAGAACTGCCGACAAGTCGAGCTGCTTGCCGAGAAGCAAAAAGCTGAGTACGAGAGGCGGGGCAAGGAGAAGGACCAAGATGGTGCCGAGGGATCCGGCAAGAAGCGTGGCGGCCAAGGAGGCTGCCGCAGCAAGGACGACCAGCAAGAGAGGCCCGCCCGGGGCCGTGACAAGAAACAAGAAGACGATGATCGCGACGAGGACGACGAGTCCAGTGAGCAAGAGTTCCAGAAGGCTACGGAGGCCATGTGCGTCGATGGTGGCGCCTCGCTGCATACTTCTCACCGCCAACTCAAGCAGTGGGCGCGTGAGATTACAGCAGCGGAACCGTCGTTCGACGCTCAGAAGCCGCTGAAGTGGTCCAGCACGCCCCTCATCTTTGACACCGAGGACCACCCTGACCGCACAACCGCGGTTGGGTGTTTGCCATTGTTGGTCTCACCAACGATACGCAACCTCAAGGTGAATAAGATGTTGGTTGACGGCGGGGCCGGCCTGAACTTGATTTCGCCCGTCGTGATCAAATGGCTGCAAATTCCGGATGAAAACCTCAAGGAAACGGGCACGTTTCAAGGGGTCAATCCGGGGAGGAGCCAGCCGAAGGGGAAGGTCACACTAACCGTGACGTTTGGAGGAGAGTCGAACTACAGGACGGAGAGGATCATCTTCGACGTGGCCAATATCCCCTTGCCCTACAACGGGATCCTAGGCCGCCCGGCGCTAGCCAAGTTCATGGCGGCATCACACTACGCCTACAACATGCTAAAGATGCCCGAGCCGTTGACCATCATCTCCGTCCCCTTCGACAAGAAGGACGCGCTGATTTGCATCGACCAACTCTACCGGGAAGCTATTGCAGCAGCTGCCGTCAAGGCACCTGCTCCTGCCGCTGAAGGCCCGGGAGGGAAGAAGAAGCCCGACAAGACCTCTCGCACCCACTCCGGCAAGCGCACCTCCTCGGAGTGTTGTGCTACCGTCGAGGACATGCCAGAAAGCTCTACTGGCAAGAGCAAGAAATCCAAAGCTGAGCCACCGCAGACCAAGAAGGTGTCCGTCAGGGAGGATGGCACGGGAGGGGCCTTCACCATAGGCTCCACCCTCGACAACAAATAGGAAGGCGCGCTCATCACCTTCCTGTGGGCGAATGTCGACGTGTTTGCGTGGCAAGCATCCGACATCCCCGGTGTTCCCAGGGAGGTGATTGAGCACTACCTAGCTGTCTGCCCTCATGCGCGGCCCGTCAAGCAGAAGGTCAGAAAGCAGGCTCTGGAGAGGCAGGAGTTCATCACAGAGGAGATCAAGAAGTTGGAAGCGGTAGGGTTGGTGAGAGGAGTGCTCCACCCGACGTGGTTGGCCAATCCGGTAGTGGTGCGCAAGGCAAACGGGAAGTGGAGGCTGTGTATTGACTACACAGATATCAATAAGGCTTGTCCTAAGGACCCCTTCCCGTTGCCGCGCATCGACGAGATTGTTGACTCCACGGCTGGGTGTGATCTGTTATCATTCCTCGACGCCTACTCGGGCTACCACCAAATCTTCATGACAAGAGAGGATGAAGAAAAGACGGCATTCATCACCCCATGTGGTACGTATTGCTTTTTACGGATGCCTTTCGGGTTGAAGAGTGCTGGCTCGACATTTGCAAGAGCAGTCCAAATTGGTTTTGAACCTCAGCTCCATAGAAATATGGAGGCATACATGGATGACATAGTGGTCAAAACCAAGGACGGGGCAACTCTTGTGCAAGATCTGGAAGAGACATTTGCCAACCTGCGCAAGATCAACCTCAAGCTGAACCCTGAGAAGTGTGTCTTCGGCGTTCCGTCCGGCAAGCTCCTCGGGTTCTTTGTGTCGCAGCACGGGATCGAGGCAAACCCAGACAAGATCAAGGCTATTGAGCAGATTGAGGCGCCCAAGCGAATCAAGGATGTGCGTCGACTCACTGGCTGCGTCGCCGCCATGAGCCGATTCATCTCCAAGTCCGCCGAGCGCGCCCTTCCTTTCTTCAAAATCTTGAAGAAGGCAGGCCCAGTGGAGTGGACCCCAGAAGCCGAGGCAGCATTGCAGGATCTGAAGAAATACCTTTCCTCCACGCCAATACTGGTTGCGCCTAAACCACAAGAGCCGTTGCTGCTGTATCTAGCGGCGACAAATCAAGTGGTCAGCGCTGCACTAGTTGCACAGAGGGAGGTCGACGAGGAGGCAGTGACGGCGGCAGAACCAGCGGATGGCAAGCCAAAGAGTCCCCCGGCAGGGCCTGGTGCCGACAAGGCGAGGCCCCCGGCAGAGTCTGATGCCACCGAGGCAGTGCCCGCGCGGTCAAGTGAGGTGGTGCAAAAGAAGAAGATGATGCAGCACCCGGTTTACTTTGTCAGCTCCCTCTTGCAGGGAGCTAGATCGAGGTACTCCGGTGTGCATAAATTGCTCTTTGGCCTCCTTATGGCCTCGAGGAAGCTGCGTCATTACTTCCAAGCCCACGAGATCACTGTCGTCACCCGCCTCCCGTTGCAACGGATACTCCATAACCCAGATGCAACCGGAAGGATTCTGGAATGGGCCTTGGAGTTATCAAGTTTCGGTTTGAAGTTTGAAAGTACGTCGACAATCTAGAGCAGAGTCTTGGCGGAGTTCATTGCAGAATGGACCTCAACGCCTGACGAAGAAATCCAGGAGACCACTCTCCCTGGCAAGGAAGCAGACTGCGACTGGATCATGTACTTTGATGGGGCTTTCTCGCTGCAAGGCGCCGGTGCCGGTGTGCTGATCGTCGCACCCACTGGAGAGCACCTCAAGTACATGATCCAGATGCACTTCCCCAGGGAGATGTCCACCAACAACACTGTGGAATACGAAGGGCTGCTTGTCGGTCTCAGGATCGCGGCAGACCTCGGGGTTAAGAAGCTCATCGTCACGGGTGACTCGCAGCTCGTTGTCAGGCAGGTCAACAAGGATTATCAGAGCCCATTGATGGAGGCTTACGTAGATGAGGTGAGGAAGCTAGAGGAACACTTTGACGGTATCCAAGCGGAGCACGTCCCCCGAATGGAAAACGGCATCGCCGATTACCTATCAAAGCGTGCTGCATTCAAGCTACCTGTGGAACCAGGTACCTTTTTGCTCCGGTTAACTCAACCATCCGTCGAACCATCAACGGGGCAGAATAAGCGGAGGAAGTCAGGTCCCGGCAAGTACTTTCCTACCGAGCTCCCTGGGGCCGCCGGCAAGGGTGCTGCCGCGGACGCTGAGCCTGCAAAAGGGCAACTGGCTCCGGCAGGGCGCCAAGCCCTGGCCATGGAGACATCCGCGCCCATGGCTGAGGAAATGCCTTTGGTCCTTGCCGCCGAGCCCCAGGCTCCGGCATGGGCACAGCGTACTGTCCGATTCCTCCAAACAGGGGAACTTCCTGAGGAGCAGGAGGAAGGGGAAAGAGTAGCCCACCGGTCTGCCCTGTACCAGTTCGTCGACGACGTCCTGTACACGAGAAGGCCGAACGGTGTGAAATTGAAGTGCATCCCCCGGGAGGAAGGACTGGAGCTGTTGGCAGAGATACATGGAGGCATATGTGGCTCCCACATAGGGTCGAGGGCCCTTGCCGGAAAGGCGTTCCGGCAAGGTTTCTTCTGGCCCACCGCCCTCCAGGATGCGACGGCACTAGTAACCAAGTGTGAAGCGTGTCAGTTCCATTCAAAGAAGCTTCATCAACCAGCTCAAGCCCTTCAAACAATCCCTCTCTCCTGGCCATTCTCGGTCTAGGGGCTCGATATACTGGGCCCTTTCCCCCGCGTTGTCGGGGGCTTTGAGTACTTGTACGTTGCAATCGACAAGTTCACAAAGTGGCCGGAGGTGGAAGCAGTGAGAAAGGTGACTGCTCAGTCAGCTGTCAAGTTTTTCAAGGGACTGGTCTGCCGCTTTGGTGTACCAAACAGAGTCATCACCGACAACGGCACGCATTTCACAAGCCACACCTTCATGCAATACATCCAAGACCTCGGCAGCAAGGTCTGTTTTGCTTCCGTGGCTCACCCACGAAGCAACGGCCAAGCGGAGATGGCAAATGCTAAAGTGTTGCGAGGCCCCAGGTTGCTCCACCGACGTACTTCTTCCTCCTATATATACCTACGTACCCCCAAACGATCAGATACGGAGCCAAAAACCTAATTCCACCGCCGCAACCTTCTGTACCCACGAGATCCCATCTTGGGGCCTGTTCCGGAGCTCCGCCGGAGGGGGCATCCATCACGGAGGGCTTCTACATCAACACCATTGCCTCTCCGATGAAGTGTGAGTAGTTTACCTTAGACCTTCGGGTCCATAGTTAGTAGCTAGATGGCTTCTTCTCTCTTTTTGGATCTCAATACAATGTTCTCCCCCTCTCTCGTGGAGATCTATTCGATGTAATCTTCTTTTTGCGGTGTGTTTGCTGAGACCGATGAATTGTGGGTTTATGATCAAGTTTATCTATGAACAATATTTGAATCTTCTCTGAATTCTTTTATGTATGATTAGTTATCTTTGCAAGTCTCTTCGAATTATCAGTTTGGTTTGGCCTACTATATTAATCTTTCTTGCAATGGGAGAAGTGCTTAGCTTTGGGTTCAATCTTGTGGTGTCCTTTCCTAGTGACAGTAGGGGCAGCAAGGCACGTATTGTATTGTTGCCATCGAGGATAACAAGATGGGGTTTCTATCATATTGCATGAATTTATCCCTCTACATCATGTCATCTTGCTTAAGGCGTTACTCTATTTTTATGAACTTAATACTCTAGATGCATGCTGGATAGCGGTCGATGAGTGGAGTAATAGTAGTAGATGCAGGCAGGAGTCGGTCTACTTGTCTCGGACGTGATGCCTATATACATGATCATACCTAGATATTCTCATAACTATCCTCAATTCTGTCAATTTCTCAACAGTAATTCGTTCACCACCGTAAAATACTTATGCTCTTGAGAGAAGCCACTAGTGAAACCTATGGCCCCCGGGTCTATCTTCATCATATTAATCTGCCAACACTTATAAATTTCCTTTGCTTTTTACTTTGCTTTTATTTTACTTTGCATCTTTATCACAAAAATACCAAAAATATTATCCTATCATATCTATCGGATCTCACTCTCGTAAGTGACCGTGAAGGGATTGACAACCCCTTATTGCGTTGGTTGCGAGGAGTTATTTGTTTTATGTAGGAGCGAGGGACTCACGCGTAGCCTCCTACTGGATTGATACCTTGGTTCTCAAAAAATGAGGGAAATACTTACGCTACTTTGCTGGTTCAACCTTTCCTCTTCAAGGGATAACCAACGCAGTGCTCAAGAGGTAGCAAGAAGGATTTCTGGCGCCGTTGTCGGGGAGGTCTACGCAAAAGTCAACATACCAAGTACCCATCACAATCCCTTATCTCCCGCATTACATTATTTGCCATTTGCCTCTCGTTTCCCTCTCCCCCACTTCACCCTTGCCGTTTTATTCGCTCTCTCTTTTCCGGTTGCCTCTTTTCGTTCATTTTTCCCTCGCCATGTCAGAACCGAAAAGAGTTGGGGTTTCTCTCCCAAGTTTTAGCGCTTTAGACAATCCTGCTATCTTATCTAAACTCATAAATAAAAATACTATGGAAAAACCTGCCGGAATTATCAATGAAAACCTTAGCAATTTTGATGAAGAAGATTCTGGAATATTTCGTTATTTACTTGATGAATCTTTGAAAGATGCTTGGGATAGGCTATTAAGGATCCGTGCTAGCTATGTACCTCAATACCAAATTGAGGTTTACTTAAAAAGCTTTTATGTTGGGTTGCCCGCTTCGTTCAAACAAGTCTTGGATTCTATTTTTGAAGAGGGTTTTCTTGAAGGGGACCCCATAGATACCTATGAAAAGATGAAAACTATATTTGGGCACCCTATTAACGAGAAAGTTGAAATCACATCTCTTTTGCTTTCTTACCAAAACGAATCTATCAAAGAGATAAAAGCTAGCCTAGATGCCAATTTCCGCAGCATACTTAATCTTTCTTCTACCATTAATGGCCATGTACTTTGTCAAAATAGAAAGATTAATTCCATAGATAGCAAGTTTGCTCTCTTTTTTCCTAAAACCAAAGATGACAATACCTAGATCTATCCTTGCTTTTATGCCTAGCTAGGGGCGTTAAATGATAGCGCTTGTTGGGAGGCAACCCAATTTTATTTTTAGTTTTTTTGCTTTTTGCTTCTGTTTAGGAATAAATCTTTGTTCTAGCCTCTGGTTAGATGTGTTTTTATGTTTTAATTAGTGTTTGTGCCAAGTTAAACCTATAGGATCTTCTTGGATGATAGTTATTTGATCTTGCAGAAATTTCCAGAAACTTTCTGTTCACGAAAACAATTGTTAAAAATCACCAGAACGTGATAAAATACTGATTCCAATTGCTGCTCATCAATAAACAAATTACCTAGGTCTTCCTATTTTGGCTGATTTTTTGGAGTTCCAGAAGTTTGCGTTAGTTACAGATTACTACAGACTGTTCTGTTTTTGACAGATTCTGTTTTTCGTGTGTTGTTTGCTTATTTTTATGAATCTATGGCTAGTAAAATAGTTTATAAACCATAGAGAAGTTGGAATACAGTAGGTTTAACACCAATATAAATAAAGAATGAGTTCATTACAGTACCTTGAAGTGGTCTTTTGTTTTCTTTCGCTAACGGAGCTCACGAGATTTCTGTTGAGTTTTGTGTTGTGAAGTTTTCAAGTTTTGGGTGAAAGATTTTGATGGATTATGGAACAAGGAGTGGCAAGAGCCTAAGCTTGGGGATGCCCATGGCACCCCCAAGATAATCTAAGGACACCAAAAAGCCAAAGCTTGGGGATGCCCTGGAAGGCATCCCCTCTTTCGTCTACTTCCATCGGTAACTTTACTTGGAGCTATATATTTATTCACCACATGATATGTGTTTTGCTTGGAGCGTCTTGTATGATTTGAGTCTGTGCTTTTTAGTTTACCACAATCATCCTTGCTGTACACACCTTTTGAGAGAGCCATACATGATTTGGAAATTATTAGAATACTCTATGTGCTTCACTTATATCTTTTGAGTTATATAGTTTTGCTCTAGTACTTCACTTATATCTTTTAGAGCACGGTGGTGGATTTCTTTTACAGAAACTTTTGATCTCTCATGCTTCACTTAGATTATTTTGAGAGTTTTAAATAGCATGGTAATTTGCTTAAATAATCCTAATATGCTAGGTATTCAAGAATAGTAAAAACTCTCTTATGAGTGTGTTGAATACTAAGAGAAGTTTGATGCTTGATGATTGTTTTGAGATATGGAGGTAATAATCAAAATCGTGCTAGTTGAGTAGTTGTGAATTTGAGAAATGCTTGTGTTGAAGTTTGCAAGTCCCGTAGCATGCACGTATGGTAAACATTATGTAACAAATTTGAAACATGAGGTGTTCTTTGATTGTCCTCCTTATGAGTGGCGGTCGGGGACGAGCGATGGTCTTTTCCTACCAATCTATCCCCCTAGGAGCATGCGCGTAGTGCTTGGTTTTTGATGACTTGTAGATTTTTGCAATAACTATGTGAGTTCTTTATGACTAATGTTGAGTCCTTGGATTATACGCACTCTCACCCTTCCATCATTGCTAGCCTCTTCGGTACCGTGCATTGCCCTTTCTCACATTGAGAGTTGGTGCAAACTTCGCCGGTGCATCCAAACCCCATGATATGATACGCTCTTTCACACATAAACCTCCTTATATCTTCCTCAAAACAGCCACCATACCTACCTATTATGGCATTTCCATAGCCATTCCGAGATATATTGCCATGCAACTTTCCACCATTCCGTTTATCATGACACATTCATCATTGTCATATTGCTTAGCATGATCATGTAGTTGACATAGTATTTGTGACAAAGCCACCGTTCATAATTCTTTCATACATGTCACTCTTGATTCATTGCATATCCCGGTACACCACCGGAGGCATTCATATAGAGTCATACTTTGTTCTAGTATCGAGTTGTAATCATTGAGTTGTAAATAAATAGAAGTGTGATTTTCATCATTTTCTAGAGCATTGTCCCAAGTGAGGAATAAAAAAAAGAGAAAGGCCATAAAAAAGAGAAGGCCCAAAAAATGAGAGAAAAAGAGAGAAGGCACAATGCTACTATCCTTTGCCACACTTGTGCTTCAAAGTAGCACCATAATCTTCACGACAGAGAGTCTCTTGTTTTATCACTTTCATATACTAGTGGGAATTTTTCATTATAGAACTTGGCTTGTATATTCCAACAATGGGCCTCCTCAAGTGCCCTAGGTCTTCGTGAGCAAGCAAGTTGGATGCACACCCACTTAGTTTCTTTTGTTGAGCTTTCATACATTTATAGCTCTAGTGCATCCGTTGCATGGCAATCCCTACTCCTTGCATTAACATCAATTGATGGGCATCTCCATAGGTCATTGATTAGCCTCGTTGATGTGAGACTTTCTCTTTTTTTGTCTTCTCCACATAACCCCCATCATCATATTCTATTCCACCCATAGTGCTATGTCCATGGCTCGCGCTCATATATTGCGTGAAAGTTTATAGGTTTGAGATTACTAAAGTATGAAACAATTGCTTGGCTTGACATCGGGGTTGTGCATGATGAGAGCATTCTTGTGTGACGAAAATGGAGCATGACTAAACTATATGATTTTGTAGGGATGAACTTTCTTTGGACATGTTATTTTGAGAAGACATAATTGCTTAGTTAGTATGCTTGAAGTATTATTATTTTTATGTCAATATGAACTTTTGTCTTGAATCTTTCGGATCTGAATATTCATACCACAATTAATAAGAATTACATCGAAATTATGCCAAGTAGCACTCCGCATCAAAAATTATCTTTTTTATCATTTACCTACTCGAGGACGAGCAGGAATTAAGCTTGGGGATGCTTGATACGTCTCCAACGTATCTATAATTTTTGATTGCTCCATGCTATATTATCTACTGTTTTGGACAATATTGGGCTTTATTATCCACTTTTATATTATTATTGGGACTAACCTATTAACTGGAGGCCCAGCCCAGAATTGCTGTTTTTTGCCTATTTCAGAGTTTCGCCGAAAAAGAATATCAAACGGAGTCCAAACGGAATGAAACCTTCGGGAGCGTGATTTTTGGAACGAACAAGATCCAGGAGACTTGGACCCTACGTAAGAGAAGCTTCCAGGAGGCCATGAGGTAGGGGGCGCGCCCACCCCCTAGGGCACGCCCTCCACCATCGTGGGCCACAGGTTGCTCCACCGACGTACTTCTTCCTACGTACGGAGCCCCAAACGATCAGATACGGAGCCAAAAACCTAATTCCACCGCCGCAACCTTCTGTACCCACGAGATCCCATCTTGGGGCCTGTTCCAGAGCTCCGCCGGAGGGGGCATCCATCACGGAGGGCTTCTACATCAACACCATTGCCTCTCCGATGAAGTGTGAGTAGTTTACCTCAGACCTTCGGGTCCATAGTTAGTAGCTAGATGGCTTCTTCTCTCTTTTTGGATCTCAATACAATGTTCTCCCCCTCTCTCGTGGAGATCTATTCGATGTAATCTTCTTTTTGCGGTGTGTTTGCTGAGACCGATGAATTGTGGGTTTATGATCAAGTTTATCTATGAACAATATTTGAATCTTCTCTGAATTCTTTTATGTATGATTGGTTATCTTTGCAAGTCTCTTCGAATTATCAGTTTGGTTTGGCCTACTAGATTGATCTTTCTTGCAATGGGAGAAGTGCTTAGCTTTGGGTTCAATCTTGTGGTGTCCTTTCCTAGTGACAGTAGGGGCAGCAAGGCACGTATTGTATTGTTGCCATCGAGGATAACAAGATGGGGTTTCTATCATATTGCATGAATTTATCCCTCTACATCATGTCATCTTGCTTAAGGCGTTACTCTGTTTTTATGAACTTAATACTCTAGATGCATGCTGGATAGCGGTCGATGAGTGGAGTAATAGTAGTAGATGCAGGCAGGAGTCGGTGTACTTGTCTTGGACGTGATGCCTATATACATGGTCATACCTAGATATTCTCATAACTATGCTCAATTTTGTCAATTGCTCAACAGTAATTCGTTCACCCACCGTAAAATACTTATGCTCTTGAGAGAAGCCATTAGTGAAACCTATGGCCCCCGGGTCTATCTTCATCATATTAATCTTCCAACACTTATTAATTTCCTTTGCTTTTTACTTTGCTTTTATTTTACTTTGCATCTTTATCACAAAAATACCAAAAATATTATCCTATCATATCTATCAGATCTCACTCTCGTAAGTGACCGTGAAGGGATTGACAACCCCTTATCGCGTTGGTTGCGAGGAGTTATTTGTTTTGTGTAGGTGCGAGGGACTCGCGCGTAGCCTCCTACTGGATTGATACCTTGGTTCTCAAAAACTGAGGGAAATACTTACGCTACTTTGCTGCATCACCCTTTCCTCTTCAAGGGAAAACCAACGCGGTGCTCAAGAGGTAGCACGTCCCGACCCCGGCAAACCAGAGTTGTCGGGGGCTGCAAGCACAAGGATCCAACCGCGGCAAGGCAAGGTTGCCGGGGGCTGCAGATCCAGATAAGTCTTTCATCCTCTATCATGCATTTTGGAACGGAACTGGGATATGTGAAACCTCGTTTTATTTCTAGGCCACCGTGCTCCCCTTTTCTATACCCAAGGATTATCTCCTGGGCCCGGATTTGGTTGTAGTCACGGTGGCAAGGAAGTAGAACGAGGAGCCTAAGCCTGCTTCATCCCTGCCTCCGCCAAGGGCGCGAGAATGGTCGAGCGAAGTGGGGGGACGGCAAGGCCTGTTGCCGGGTGAAATCGTTTATCTTAAATTGTAACAAGGATTCGCTCCTTGTCGTGGGGTCTACCCACGAACGAAAACCCCGGCAAACATCCCTTTTTCATTAAAAGCATCCCACACAGGTACAGTCCGTACGGAATGAAAAACATGAACAAGGGGGATTACAAGCTTTAAATTTAACAAGGCCCGAAGGCTTACAGATTAAAAAAGAGATGAGATGCCCGTAATCCCTTTCTTGTCCCTCTCCTCAGGAGGCAGGTCAAGGAGGAAAAAGGGCAAAAGGGGTGCCTAGGCGAGCTACGAGCAGCAGAAAGCACCAAGAGAACACCTCGGTGGCCACCTACGGGTGGGCCGCTGATGACTGTGCCGGGAAAGGAGCTGGAAGACGAGGCGGCAGGACCGGCAATACGCGATGAAGGCGTCGGTGCCCGCGTACTCCGAGTTGACGGCCTTGCCGCCTGCCCTCTTCCTCTTCCGCAGCCTCCCGACGCCAGCCGCCCAAGGAGACGGCCCCGAGAAGTTCAAGGAGCTGGCCCCACCCCCGGCAAAGCTCTGCCGGAGGAGCGGCCAGGTGCAGATGCTGCTGCTGCCGCACTCGCCCAGGCGCAGGGCGTCCGACGCCTAGTCGGACTCGTCCCCGTCATCTGCCCCGCTGTCCTCCTCACCACTCTCGCTCGAGGAAGAGCTTCCATCGTCGGAATCTCCGTCAGAGGAGCTCTCCACGCAGCACTTCAGGCGAGTCCCGAAGTCTCCGAGGACCTTAACGGAGAGCAGGCCGTCCTCCATTAATTTGAAGTAGAGGATGAGCCCCGCCGTCAGGCTGTGGATGCGAGCGAACGTCTTCCATCCACGACGGAGGTACATGACCCGAGGAGCCGGGAAGTCAACGTCGACCCGCGTGCCCCCATTCCCACAGCCACTCATGTGCAATCTGAGGGATTGGGGCGGGTCGCGCTCCATCTCCCAAGCAAACGGGGCGGGAAGACGAAGACGACGACGCGGAGGTCGGCGCAGCCTGATGAAGAATTCGCGGGGCTGGTCTCCAACATGACCTTCCATCGGAAAAGGCATCGTTGGAGGGGGCGAAGCCGGCGCGCCGCCCCGTCCTCTTCTTCCCCGAGCACTACGACCACTGCCCCGGCCTCGCCCACGGCCTCGCCCCCTCCCCCCTCCCCTTGCGGCCGGTTCCACCACCACGGGCTCAGGAGGAGGAGGGACGCGCTGTCGAGCGGCGACCCTCGCCGCCACCGTCGAAGGGCCAGGATTCCATTTCTCCATGGCGAGTGAAAGGAAGAAGCAGAAGCGAGAGGAGATAGATGACAGAAGAGTGCGGGACGCCATCCCCCTTCCCCCTCCTTATAAAGGGGCGGGGTCGGGGCTCGGCCGCCACGCTCGGCCAATCCAGCCACCAGAGGCGCAGGGAATCGGGACCGACCTGCTGCCCCAACCAGCGACGGCCCGGTTTCCCGCCTCCACCGCTTGCCACCCCAAGCGCATGGAGGACACGTGGCGAACGTGCAGAATCGAGGGGACAGGTGAGGCGACCTCTCCCCACCCCGTGATCATGGGGTGTGGATGCCTTGAAGACCGTGACCCGGCCCCGCGCGGTAAATGAGCCGCGCCTCCACGCCTCCCTCTTTTTATGGGGAAGGCGCGAGCCGCCTCTTTACCACGATGTGACGCCTGCGTGCAGGAACCACCCCACGCATGCCGCCCATGTCACGCACACCCCTCTGCGCCACGCCGCACTGCGCGCGGGTCGTGGGAAGCGCAACACGTGAAAAGTTTTACCGCGGTAAAAACCGCCCCGCCTGCCCGCGCATCGTTTTGGGCCTGGCCCAACAACGTGTCGCGCTTATGTGTGGCTCAGGCCCGGGGGCTCCTGTCGGTGTACAAAAGGAGGGGCGCACTTTTGTACCCCTTTACCTGTGCACGGGCAGTCGGAGCCGCGCCCACGGTCACACCATGCAGAACAGGGGAGGTGAGCCAAGGTAAGACCGAAGCCCAAGATAACCAGGGCAACGCCAAGGCCAAGACCACAAAGAGCAGAGGGACGAAGCAGGTTTCCCCGACAAGGGTCTTGCCGGGGCAGCCTCAGCAGCCCCGGCAAGACCCTTGCCGGGGCAGCTCGCCCCACGCCAACAGAGCGAGCCACCCTTGAGCCCACGGTCTCCAACATCACGTTGGGCCAGGGCTCGGGAGGCACCTTCATGGTGGCATGCAGATCTTTGTGAAGACAAGGAACACTCAAGATTAGATGAGGATTAGAAGACGACGACCCTCGGCAAGATCCTTGCCGAGGAAGGCCACCAGATCCCCCGCCAAGGTCCTTGCCGGGTACGACAGCGCGCCACGGCAAGACCCTTGCCAGGCCACACAGCAAGACCCTTGCCGGGCCACCCGGCAAGGCCCCCACCAAGGACGCCAGCAGGGCCACCGCCAGGCCCGCGCCAACCAAGTTTCCACCGCTGTTTGCATGTAGCTGCCAGCTCAACCAGCTGAGCAGGCACCTGTGTGGCAACATGCAGCTCCCGGGCCAACTCATCAAGTGTCTGCGTGGCGACATGCAGATCTTCATGAAGGCTCCACCACCGCGCCACCTCAGCTGCCTGCCTGCCTACATGGCACCGCATGTCTCACTGGCCAGGGCGCGTGTCGAAGCGAGGAGGAGCGGCGACGGACGGGACGGGCCTCGCCCCCGTCCCCGATAAAGTTAGGGGACACCTAAGCTACGCATTGTAATACGAGCGATAAGCTCAGGGCACTGTGCGCCTTTCCACCTCCTGTGTGCCACTGTGGCAGCCCCTTTCGACTATAAAAGGAGGCCCATGGCATACTGGAGAAGGATTCAGCTCTTTCGAACCACACACTCACCACAGCTAGTTCGAGAGCTCAAGAACTCTCTGAAATACACCCACCAAAGCAGGACTAGGGTTTTACGCATCCTCGCGGCCCGAACCTGGGTAAACGTTCCTCGTGCTGGTTACTAATCCTGCTCTTCTCGCAACCCCGCGCCCCGGCAACCGTAGTAGGGATTCTTGTGATCCCATAGATGTCGTTTCCCCAACACCGCCGTGCTCTAAAAAGATATAAGTGAAGCACTAGAGCAAACTACCTAGCTCAAAAGATATAAGTGAAGCACGTAGAGTATTCCAATAAATTCACGATTAATGTGTGTCCCTGTCATAAGGTGTGTACAGAAAGGATGATTTTGGCAAACTAAAATGCAAATACTCATATCATACAAGACGCTCCAAGCAAAACACATATCATGTGGTGAATAAAAATATAGCCTCAAGTAAATTTACCGATAGATTGACAAAAGAGGGGATGTCATCTGGGGCATCCCCAAGCTTAGATGATTGGTTGTCCTTGAATATTACCTTGGGGTGCCTTGAGCATCCACAAGCTTAGGCTATTTCCACTCCTTATTCCGTTGTCCATCAAATCTTTACCCAAAACTTGAAAACTTCACAACACAAAACTCAACAGAAAACTCATAAAATCCATTAGTATAATAAAATAAATCACCACTTTAGGTACTGTTGTGAACTCATTCTTTATTTATATTGGTATAATATCTATTGTATTCCAACTTCTCCATGGTTCATACCCCCCAATACTACAAATAGATTCATCAAAATAAGCAAACAACACATAGAAACAGAATCTATCAAAAACAGAACAGTCTGTAGTAATCTGGAAATTTCGTATACTTCTGTAGCTCCAAAAATTCTAAAAAATTAAGAAAATTTAGACAATTTATATATCAATCTTGTGTAAAAAATTCAGATCAAAAGCACTTTTCTGTAATTTTTTAAATTTCTGGCAATGAGAGCAAAAGTTTTTGTTTTTCAGCAAGATCAAATCAACTATCACCGTAGACCATCCCAAAGGTCTTCCTTGGCTCAAACACTAATTAAAACACCAAAACACAATTACTACAGAGGTAATAATGTGTATACTCAAAAAACCAGAAAGGAAAAATATTGGGTTGTTTCCCAACAAGTGGTTTTCTTTAAAGCATTTTAGCTAGGCGTTGATAATTCTAATGACGCTCACATAAAAGACAAAAATTTGAAGCACAAGGGGAGCATCATATAACATGTGAAAAACAAGTTTGATTCTAACATATTTCCTATGCATAGGCATTCTATAGGAAAAATATTTATCAGGACAAGCAAAAACTAGCATATGCAAGGAAGAAAGAAACAATAGCATTCTCAACATAACGAGAGGTAATTTAGTAACATGACATTTTCTACAACTATATTTTCCTATCTCATAGTAATTACATGTAGGATCATAATCAAATTCAACAATATAATTATCACATAAAATATTTTCTTCATGATCCACATGCATGCAAAGTTGACACTCTTCCAAAATAGCGGGGTTATCAAATAAAGTCATGACCTCTCCAAGCCCACTTTTATCAAAAAAATCATAGGATTAATCATTATCCAAAGTAGTGGGATTATTTTTATATAGAGTTGACACTCTTCCCAACCCACTTTCAATATTATTGCAAACATATTCATCATGAGGCTTAAATAAATTTTCAAGATCATAAGAAGCATTATCACCCCAATCATGATCATTGCAATAAGTAGTGGGCATAGCAAAATTAGCATCCCCAAGCTTAGGGTTTTGCATATTATTAGCACAATTGACATTAATAGAATTTATAAAAATACCATTGGAATCATGCTTTTCATTCAAGGAGCTATCATGAATCTCTTCATAAATTTCTTCTTTTAACACTTCATTACAATTTTCAGATTCACGAGTTTCAAGCAAAACTTCATAAAGATAATCTAGTGCACTCAACTCACTAGCAAGTGGTTCATCATAGTTGGATCTTTTAAAAATATTAGCAAGAGGATGAGGATCCATAAACTTTTTGCTTTCTGATTTTCAATAAATACACAATTATTCCAAGCGAACAAGCAAACAAACCAAGTAAGACATAAAGGCAAACGGAAAGAAGGCAAATAAAAAGGCAAATGTTTTTGTATTTTTTAAAAAACGTTTTAGAAGTGGGGGAGAGGAAAATGAGAGGCAAATGGCAAATAATGTAAGTGCAAGAGATGAGAGTTTATATGGGTACTTGGTAGGCTTGATGTAGAACCTCCCCGGCAACGACGCCAAAAATTCTTCCTGCTACTTCTTGAGCTTGCGTTTATTTTTCCTTTGAAGAGGAAAGGGTGATGCAGCAAAGTAGATATAAGTATTTCCCTCAGTTAAGAACTAAGGTATCAATCCAGTAGGAGGCACAAGCAAGTCTCCAATCTATGCACCCGCACAAACTAACAAACACTTGCACTCAACGCGAAAAAGGGATTGTCAATCCCTTCACGGTCTCGAATGAGAGTGAGATCTAACAGAGATAGGTATGAAAGATAAATAAAAAAGCAAACTAAAATAAATCTAAATAAATTGCAGCAAGGTATTTTTGGGTTTTTTTGGTTTATATATCTGAAAATATATGATGGGAAATAGACCCGGAGGCCATAGGTTTCACTAGAGGATTCTCTCTTGAAGATAGCATACGGTGGGTGAACAAATTACTGTTAAGCAATTGATAGAAAGCGCAAAGTTATGACGATATCTAAGGCAATGATCATGAATATAGGCATCACGTCTGTGACGAGTAGACTGAAACGATTCTGCATCTACTACTATTACTCCACACATCGACCGACTCCTGCCTGCATCTAGAGTATTAAGTTCATAAGAACAGAGCAACGCTTTAAGTAAGATGACATGATGTAGAGGGATAAACTCAAGCAGTATGATATGAACCCCATCTTTTTATACTCGATGGCAACAATAGAATACGTGCCTCGCTACCCCTTCTGTCACTGGGTGAGGACACCGCAAGATTAAACCCAAAACTAAGCACCTCTCCCATTGCAAGAAAAACAAATCTAGTTGGCCAAACGAAACCGATAGTTCGAAGAGAAATACAAAGATATCTTAATCATGCATAAAAGAGTTCAGAGAAGACTCAAATAATATTCATAGATAATCTGATCATAAATCCACAATTCATCGGATCTCAACAAACACACCGCAAAAAGGTATTACATCGAATAGATCTCCGAGAACATCGAGGAGAACATTGTATTGAAGATCAAAGAGAGAGAAGAAGCCATCTAGCTACTAGCTATGGACCCGTAGGTCTGTGGTAAACTACTCACACATCATCGGTAGGGCAGCAAGGTAGATGTAGAGGCCCTCCGTGATCAAATCCCCCTCCGGCAAATCGCCGAAAAAGGCCCCAAGATGGGATCTCACGGGAGCAGAGGCTTGCGGCGGCGGAAAAGTATTTTGGTGGACGCTTCTGGTGGTTTGGGAATATTTGGGAATTTATAGCGCAAGAATTAGGGTTGGAGGACTCCCGAGGGGCCCACAAGCCCTCAGCCCACCCCCCCGGGGCGCGCCTAGCAGGCTTGTGGCCTCCTCGGGCATCTTCTGACCCCCCCCCCCTCTCCAAGCTCCGTGGATGTCTTCTGGTCCAAGAAAAATCATCGTAAAGTTTTATTGCGTTTGGACTCCGTTTGATATTCTTTTTCTGTAAAATTCAAAAACAAGGAAAAAACAGAAACTGGCACTGGGCTCTAGGTTAATAGGTTAGTCCCAAAAATAATATAAAATAGCATATTCATGCATATAAAACATCCAAAACAGATAATATAATAGCATGGAACAAAAAAATTATAGATACATTGGAGACGTATCAAGCGGCAAAGACCTGTTTGAGAAAGGATTGTGCAGGACATAATTGTGCACAACGTAGTACTCTGGGAGCTCGTTGTGGTCGTCGGTGGTGTGCTTGTGGCCGAGGCCAAGGGCGAGCCAGTCATTGGTGGATCCAATGGACCTGGCGTTGTCAGGGAGGTGATGGGTGTGGCTGCTGTAGGTGGCAATGATGAAGCGGTCCAGGAGGGCGATCCATGGTAGCGAGCGTGCTTGGCGGCCATGGCGGCGCACGACCGACTGCCATGGACGGCAGACGGCACCGTCGGCACGGCATCCGGGTCAGGAAGGCTGGCCACCAGGATGTGGAGGTTCTTTAGCTCGAGGCCTCAGCAGTGCAGAATCAAAGATGCCAGGTCCATGTAGGAGAGGTGTACTTTTTTACCTCTTTTTGATTCGATCGTACGTATTGACGTGGAAGACCATGTATGTGCTTTAGCAAAACTGTATGTATATATAGCACCAGAAAATAAGTCAGGCTCCGGATTGGAGCTGTCCACGAGTTCTTGGCCCATCCGACTCGATGGTTGGTATCGCTGTTTCACTCAATATATTTTTTTGCAAAAAGTTGCAACATGAGTGTTGTATCGTTGACTCCATAGAGGGGATTTGAATGTTGATCTTTATCATACCAATCTGCAATTCCCGGACATGTCGAGCTAGTGAACCAATCTGTGGTTGGATGGTTAGAAGGACAGTGGTACCTCTAGCCCACCAGGACTCAAGTCCTAGTGCTCACATTATTCCTCGATTTATTTCAGAATTTTCGGCGATGCCCTTTCTGTGGGAGGAGACGTTCCCATCGATTTGTGTCTGTACTATGTTAAAAAAAGACATGTCGAGCTAAAAAATTAGGCACAAAGCACGCCATGACATTATTTTGTTTATGTATATGCATCACCCTTATCTTTTGGACCCCGATAACGCCTGAACATTCGGAATTTGACCATGACAAATCGATCATTTTTTATATCAATTTTAGTGACGCGAGGATGACAATTTTAGTTGGGAAGCATGGAAACTCCGTGCTCAGTGTATTTTATCAAAAAATTACCATCCGTGTCAACTAAATTTGTCATCCACGCGTACTAAAATCGCCATTGAAAACTTTTAATTCGACATGATCAAGTTCCGAATGTTCAGATTTATCATTGCCATATCATTTTTGTGTTTCATCGATAATATACTTTAGCTTTTCTTCTCAACCGACTGTTACTAGCTTCTCCACTTCGTCTTTCCTCCTCCATCGCTAGCCTCTCTCCTTGGTTTCTGTCGTCCTAAATAACTATTCCCTTCGCCTTGAAAAGAATGCGGACGCCCAGTGTAATTGTAATTTTGCAAAAGAAAAAAAACTAGGAATTTCAAACCTGCTTCTAATAGCTCCATGTCTCCATCTTCTTCCCCCGCCCATCGTTTGAGCGTTGCTAGGGCAGGCGCCTGCCAGCTGCTCGATTCTCCGCCCACCTGCGCAATTCCGCCGCCGCCCATTAGCACGAACATAAATTGTGGCACTGCCTACCTGCACCTGCGCTGCTGACCTATGTGATTCCATGCATCGCCCGCGCGTCGCCAGGGCTGCCCAATTTTTCAGCTGCACCGCCTAGGAGGTGTGCCGTCTAGGAACTGCTTCGCTGCCGCCGCCCAAGACCTACACTGCCATGATCCCCTACGCGCGTCGCTAGAACCTCCGCCATGATCCGGTAGAGCTCGTCCCCCTCGAGCTCATGCGCGCGTCTGGTCTCAATCGCCTATACCAGGATTGCCGACACCTGGCCCTTGAGCTCTGCCCGTGACGCCAGTGGACCTGGAACTCCCCTACTTCTTCCTGTGGCTGGTGGATCTCTACACGTGTTGTTGGTGCCGCTCATCCGCCCGTGTCCGTGCTCGCTCGGTGTCCGCTTTGGTCCCGTGTGTCGGCCGCCCAACCACCGCTGTCAGTCATAGCAAATGCCACGTGCGCGTTCGAGGCCGCACGTTAGCCACAGGAAGTGTCCACGCCCATCCTTTTTAAACGGCAAGTGTGCCGGGGTTGCCTTCCACTCTCATATCCCCACCAGTCCACATCTAGCCTAGCTTGCCTCCCGCCGACCGACATGAACCCTAACCACAGCCTTCGCCATGAATTTCTTCAACAAGCATGGGAAGCATGACCATGAGGTCGGCTCGTCGTGCCGCCGGTGTTGTAACTCCCTGGATTTTCCCTTCTAAAAAATTCCTTTCTTGTTTTGCCTTTTGTCTTTTTTTTTCTTTTGGTGTTCTTGGCTTTTGTTTGCACTCTTGTGTTTAATTTAGAGTAGTGACTTGCCTAGTCACATGGGATTAGGGTTTTATCTCCCAAAAACCTAATTACCCCTTCTGCTAACAGGAACCCTATGACCCAGTTGAACTACAACACCCCTGTTCCTTGCACATCAGTTCACCAAAAACTTGGGTTAGATCCTACTACACATGTCTTCACCATTTCCAACCTCACACCCCCACACTTAAGTCAAAGTTTAGCCAGAATAGTTCATCCAAGTTTCTGCCAGATCTGTCAGGTTGCAAAACAAGTGCATTATGGCTTCATCGTATGAAGCTCATATTTTGCATATATCACCATACCATCATATCATGAATGGCCACCAAAGTTGAGCCACATCCACCCACTATAGCTTCCTCCACAATTTTATCAGATCTGTCAACACCCAAGGGATCCTTGGCTCATAATGAAGGGATTGAGAGAGGATAAGACTCATCTTGAGCCCTTGGATGGTGATACGTCTCCAACGTATCTATAATTTATGAAGTATTCATGCTATTATATTATCTGTTTTGGATGTTTATGGGCTTTACTAAACACTTTTATATGATTTTTGGGACTAACCTATTAACCGGAGGCCCAGCCCAAATTGCAGTTTTCTTGCCTATTTCAGTGTTTCGAAGAAAAGGAATATCAAACGGAGTCCAAACGGAATGAAACCTTCGGGGGAGTTATTTTTGGAATGGAAGCAATCCAGGAGACTTGGAGTAGACGTCAGGGAAGCTTCGAGGAAGCCACGAGGCAGGGAGGCGCGCCCTACCCCCTGGGCACGCCCCCCACCCTCGTGGGCCCCTCGTGGCTCCCCTGACTGACTTCTTTCGCCTATATATGTTCATATACCCTAAAAACATTGGGGAACAGAATAGATCGGGAGTTCCGCTGCCGCAAGGCTCTGTAGCCACCAAAAACCAATCGGGACCCTGTTCCGGCACCCTGCCGGAGGGGGGATCCATCACCGGTAGCCATCTTCATCATCCCAGCGCTCTCCATGACGAGGAGGGAGTAGTTCACCCTCGGGGCTGAGGGTATGTACCAGTAGCTATGTGTTTGATCTCTCTCTCTCTCTCGTGTTCTTGATTTGGCATGATCTTGATGTATCGCGAGCTTTGCTATTATAGTTGGATCTTATGATGTTTCTCCCCCTCTACTCTCTTGTAATGGACTGAGTTTTCCCTTCGAAGTTATCTTACCGGATTGAGTCTTTAAGGATTTGAGAACACTTGATGTATGTCTTGCATGTGCTTATCTGTGGTGACAATGGGATATTCACGTGATCCACTTGATGTATGTTTTGGTGATCAACTTGCGAGTTCCGTGACCTCGTGAACTTATGCATAGGGGTCGGCACACGTTTTCGTCTTGACTCTCCGGTAGAAACTTAGGGGCACTCTTTGAAGTACTTTGTGTTGGTTGAATAGATGAATCTGAGATTGTGTGATGCATATCATATAATCATACCCACGGATACTTGAGGTGACATTGGAGTATCTAGGTGACATTAGGGTTTTGGTTGATTTGTGTCTTAAGGTGTTATTCTAGTACAAACTCTATGATAGATCGAATGGAAAGAGTAGCTTCGTGTTATTTTACTACGGACTCTTGAATAGATTGATCAGAAAGGATAACTTTGAGGTGATTTCGTACCCTACCATAATCTCTTCGTTTGTTCTCCGCTATTAGTGACTTTGGAGTGACTCTTTGTTGCATGTTGATGGATAGTTATATGATCCAATTATGTTATTATTGTTGAGAGAACTTGCACTAGTGAAAGTATGAACCCTAGGCCTTGTTTCAACACATTGCAATACCGTTTACGCTCACTTTTATCATTAGTTACCTTGCTGTTTTTATATTTTCAGATTGCAAAAACCTATATCTACCATCCATATTGCACTTGTATCACCATCTCTTCGCCGAACTAGTGCACCTATACAATTTACCATTGTATTGGGTGTGTTGGGGACACAAGAGACTCTTTGTTATTTGGTTGCAGGGTTGCTTGAGAGAGACCATCTTCATCCTACGCCTCCCACGGATTGATAAACCTTAGGTCATCCACTTGAGGGAAATTTGCTATTGTCCTACAAACCTCTGCACTTGGAGGCCCAACAATGTCTACAAGAAGAAGGTTGTGTAGTAGACACCAAGCTCTTTTCTAGCGCCGTTGCCGGGGAGGTGAGTGCTTGAAGGTATATCTTTAGATCTTGCAATTGAATCTTTTAGTTTCTTGTTTTATCACTAGTTTAGTTTATAAAAGAAAACTACAAAACAATGGAATTAAGGGTGCCTCATATGCTTCATCTTTTTAATGTCTTTCGTGAAAATAAGGATTCCGATAATTGTGCTCAATTGCTAGAGGAAGAATGCATTAAAATGTTTGGCACTAAATCTTTGAATGATGAGCATGATTGCAATGTTGTTAGTATGAATTCCTTAAATATCCATGATGCTAATGATATGCAAAGCCACAAGCTTGGGGATGCTATGTTCGATGAGTATGATATTTTTAGTCCCCCAAGTTTTGATGTGCAAATTTATTATGATGAAAGCATGCCTCCTATCTATGATGATTATTGTGATGACACGTATGCTATAAAGAATAATGATAACCATGAAACTTGTCATCTTGATCTTAATTTTCAATCACATGATAGTTGTTTTGTTGAGTTTTCTCCCACTACTATTCCGAATGAGAAGAAATTTGTTTATGTGGGGAGTAATAAAATTTCTATGCTTGTAGGTCATGAAAATAATGCTTTATGTGCTGGTTATATGGTTGAATTCATTCATGATGCTACTGAAAATTATTATGAGAGAGGATCGTATGCTTCTACATATTGCAATAATATCAAGTTTCCTCTCTATGTGTTAAAAGTTTTGAAGTTATGCTTGTGTTGCCTTCCTATGCTAGTTGATTATTGTTCCCATAAGTTGTTTGCTCACAAAATCCCTATGCATAGGAAGTGGGTTAGACTTAAATGTGCTATCCATAATCTTCATGATGCTCTCTTTATGTTTCAATTCTTATCTTTTATGTGAGCATCGTTGAAATCATTATGCCTAGCTAGGGGCGTTAAACGCTAGCGCTTGTTGGGAGGCAACCCAATTTTACTTTTGTTCCTTGCTTTTTTCCTGTTTATTAATAAATAAATCATCTAGCCTCTGGTTAGATGTGGTTTTATGTTTTAATTAGTGTTTGTGCCAAGTAAGATCTATAGGATCTTCTTGGATGATAATTATTTGATCTTGCTGATAAAGACAGAAACTTTCTGCTCACAAAAACAATTGTTAAAAATCACCAGAAAGCGATAAAATACTGATTCCAATTGCAGTAGATCACTAATCAAATTATCTAGGCCTTCCTATTTTGGCAGATTTTTCGGAGTTCTAGAAGTTTGCGTTTGATGCAGATTACTACAGACTGTTCTATTTTTGACAGATTCTGTTTTCATTGTGTTGTTTGCTTATTTTGATGAATCTATGAGTAGTATCGGAGGGTATGAACCATAGAGAAGTTGGAATACAGTAAATATTACACCAATATGAATTTAGAATGAGTTCACAATAGTAACAAAAGTGGTGATTTATTTTCTTATACTAACGGAGCTTACAAGTTTTCTGTTGAGTTTTGTGTTGTGAAGTTTTCAAGTTTTGGGTAAGGATTCGATGGACTATGGAATAAGGAGTGGCAAGAGCCTAAGCTTGGGGATGCCAAAGGCACCCCAAGGTAATATTCAAGGACAACCAAGAGCCTAAGCTTGGGGATGCCCCGGATGGCATCCCCTCTTTCGTCTTCGTCCATCGGTAACTTTACTTGGAGCTATATTTTTATTCACCACATGATATGTGTTTTGCTTGGAGCGTCATTTTATTTTGTTAGTATTTGCTTTTTGTTATTTAGAATAATGTTTTGCATCTCTATTTTCAATAAAAATGTCAAGGATAGCCTTTACCACGCTTATTTTGCAAGTATACATGTTGCTGTTTCAAAACAGAAAGTTTACCGCTGTTGCAAAAATTCCCTAGAAAAGTCAGAATATGATAAAATGTTGAAACCTTTTGCATAATAATCTCTGATAAATTTACTACAGTGGGAATTTTCTTTCATAATGTTTGGAGTTAGGGAAGTATTGATACTCTTGCATTCTTTACAGACTGTACTGTTTTGGCAGATTGCTGTTATGTTTGCATTGTTTGCATATGTTTGCTTGTTTAATGATTCTATTTGAGGATAGGAATATTAAATATGCAGAGGCATTTAGTATGCAATGTTGAATAATAATTTTAGTGATTTGCTACAGTAGAGTATGGTAAGGTTTTTGCATTGGTTTATACTAACTTATCTCACGAGTCCTTGTTGAGTTTTGTGTGGATGAAGCTTTTGAGATTTAGGCAGGCCGTGATATGAGAGGAATTAAGGAGACACAAAAGCTTAAGCTTGGGGATGCCCAAGGCATCCCAAGATAATATTTCAAGAAGTCTCAAGCGTCTAAGCTTGGGGATGCCCCGGTTGGCATCCCACCTTTCTTCTTCGACAACTATCGGTTAGTATCGGTTGATTATAAGTTTTTGCTTCTTCACGTGATGTTTGCTATTCTTAGAAGTCATTTTTTTTTGCTTGCTGTTTGAATAAAGTATCAAGATCTGAAGTTAATAAATGGGAGAGTCTTCACATAGCTAAATAATAATTTAACTACTCATTGATCTTCACTTATATCTTTTCGGAGTAGTTTGTCATTTACTCGTGTGCCTCACTTATATCCTATGAGTAAATAGTTGAATGATTTGAATATCATAAATCTGAAATTATATATGTTTCATATGCTTATCCCATGGGGAGTAATGACTTCACATATAAGAAGTAGAGGTGGTAAATTTATTGAAGGTTAGCAAACATTGTATTGGTCACTTGAACAATTCATGAAAGAATATTGAAGGAAGAGATATTTCACATATAAATATACTATCTTGGACATCTTCTATGATTGTGAGCCCCATTAATTACTTTCAAACCTGAGAAAATTAGTTGAAGTTGGACAAGTAAGACAACATAATGAGTTATGCCTGGGTATATTTGTATAGAAGTTATATTGTTATGGATCCTCTAACATGTGGTGCTTGCTATTTAGAATCCTTTGCTAGCCAAAATATTTGTACTAAGCGGGAATACTGCTTGTGCATCCAAATTCCTTGAACCAAGTTTCTTCCATGAGTGTCCATCATATCTACCTATATGCGGTATTTACCTGCCGTTCCAAGTAAATTTGCATGTGCCAAACTCTAAACCTTCAAATAATAATCTATTTTGTATGCCCGAATCGCTCATGTAGCGACTAGGGGTTGTCAGTATCTTCCATGCTAGGTGGGTTATTCTCACGATGAGTGGACTCCGCTCATCATTCACGAGAAAATGGCTGGTAACTGGGATGCCCAGTCCTATGATCAAAAGATCAAAAACAAAATCACAAATAATTTAAACAAAACTCCCCCAGGATTGTTGAAAGTTGGACAGCACCCGTTGTTTCGGACAAGCTGTGGAGTGTGATTGTTGGTGGAGGGGGAGTAAAATATTTACCTTTCTGTTTGGGAACCGCCTATAATGTATGTAGTATGGAAGATATTGGGAACTCTTGGTCGTTATGTTGACAATGAAAGCATACCTCTCAAAATTATTTTCATCTCTGTTTTAGCTTCGAGCTCTGGCACCTCTACAAATCCCTGCTTCCCTCTGCGAAGGGCCTATCTTTTAATTTTATGCAAGAGTCAGTAGTATTCCTTCTCATTCCAACCTACTCTTTAGTTGGCAAGCATCATGTGGTGGAGAAAGATCTAAGCATATATGGCCATTCAAATATATTTGATCATGAATTATTATTGTTGAAAATTATCTATATGATAAATAAGTTGGGAGGCGAAACATTAAGCCCATATCTTTCTCTGTGTTCGATGGATGCTATTTGTTCTAAAAATATGCTTTGAGTGGTAGCAATCATGGAAGACTATATGATAGTTGAGTATGTGGAATTTGCTAAATCAAAGCTCTTACATAGACCCTTCCTGAAAATAAGATGAATTGCAATTGTTTGATGACTGAGAACATAGTTTGTTAGTTTTCAAGAAAGTTTATGATCTATGCTTTAACATGTGAATAGCTTGTTACTTGATCATGAAAAGTTTTATGAGTTGAGCTACTGTTATGACATATAATGATGCTAGAAAAGGTGATTGAAATTATCATTGATCAAACGTGTGCACCTGCTAGCATTCACACTTCATAAATTATTTCTTTTATCATTTACCTACTCGAGGACGAGCAAGAATTAAGCTTGGGGATGCTGATACGTCTCCAACGTATCTATAATTTATGAAGTATTCATGCTATTATATTATTTGTTTTGGATGTTTAAGGGCTTTACTAAACACTTTTATATTTTTTTTGGAACTAATCTATTAACCGGAGGACCAGCCCAAATTGTTGTTTTCTTGCCTATTACAGTGTTTCGAAGAAAAGGAATATCAAACGAAGTCCAAACGGAATGAAACCTTCGGGAGAGTTATTTTTGGAACGGAAACAATCCAGGAGACTTGGAGTAGACGTCAGGGAAGCTTCGAGGAAGCCACGAGGCAGGGAGGCGCGCCCTACCCCCCTGGGCGCACCCCCACCCTCGTGGGCCCCTCGTGGCTCCCCTGACCGACTTCTTTCGCCTATATATGTCCATATACCCTAAAAACATCGGGGAACAGAATAGATTGGGAGTTCCGCCGCCACAAGGCTCTATAGCCACCAAAAACCAATCGGGACCCTGTTCCGGCACCCTGCCGGAGGGGGGATCCATCACCGGTGGCCATCTTCATCATCCCGGCGCTCTCCATGACGAGGAGGGCGTAGTTCACCCTCGGGGCTGAGGGTATGTACCAGTAGCTATGTGTTTGATCTCTCTCTCTCTCTCGTGTTCTTGATTTGGCACGATCTTGATGTATCGCGAGCTTTGCTATTATAGTTGGATCTTATGATGTTTCTCCCCCTCTACTCTCTTGTAATGGATTGAGTTTTCCCTTCGAAGTTATCTTACCGGATTGAGTCTTTAAGGATTTGAGAACACTTGATGTATGTCTTGCATGTGCTTATCTGTGGTGACAATGGGATATTCACGTGATCCACTTGATGTATGTTTTGGTGATCAACTTGCGAGTTCCGTGACCTCGTGAACTTATGCATAGGGGTTGGCACACGTTTTCGTCTTGACTCTCCGGTAGAAACTTTGGGGCACTCTTTGAAGTACTTTGTGTTGGTTGAATAGATGATCTGAGATTGTGTGATGCATATCGTATAATCATACCCACGGATACTTGAGGTGACATTGGAGTATCTAGGTGACATTAGGGTTTTGGTTGATTTGTGTCTTAAGGTGTTATTCTAGTACGAACTCTATGATAGATCGAACGGAAAGAACAGCTTCGTGTTATTTTACTACGGACTCTTGAATAGATTGATCAGAAAGGATAACTTTGAGGTGGTTTCGTACCCTACCGTAATCTCTTCGTTTGTTCTCCGCTATTAGTGACTTTGGAGTGACTCGTTGTTGCATGTTGAGGGATAGTTATATGACCCAATTATGTTATTATTGTTGACAGAACTTGCACTAGTGAAAGTATGAACCCTAGGCCTTGTTTCAACACATTGCAATACCGTTTACGCTCACTTTTATCATTAGTTACCTTGCTGTTTTTATATTTTCAGATTGCAAAAACCTATATCTACCATCCATATTGCACTTGTATCACCATCTCTTCGCCGAACTAGTGCACCTATACAATTTACCATTGTATTGGGTGTGTTGGGGACACAAGAGAATCTTTGTTATTTGGTTGCAGGGTTGCTTGAGAGAGACCACCTTCATCATACGCCTCCCACGGATTGATAAACCTTAGGTCATCCACTTGAGGGAAATTTGCTACTATCCTACAAACCTCTGCACTTGGAGGCCCAACAACGTCTACAGGAAGAAGGTTGTGTAGTAGACATCAGATGGCCACATCAACGGAGGATACACCCGGAGGCCTTCATATATGCACCTCCAACCCTAGGCGCCTCCACTCTCCTCCATCGTCATTCACGCAGCCATCATCTATCCTCATTGCTGCTCCAAGACCACCTCCATAGAGAAGAGAAGGGGCCAAGATAAGGGAAGGAAGAGGGGTCGGTGCAGTCTCCATCACTGGCACCGCCACCATCACCATCTCCATGCCAGCGACGATGCCATCTTCATCGCCTCCATGCTTCTCTCCTTCACCGACTTCGTGCCGGCTTGTAACTTGCCTTATCCCTCACCTATGCTTGAGTAGTTGTATTAGTCTTGAGGAATTGGATGAACCCTTGCATGATAAGTACTTTGTTGAATAACCGATCCAACCATTCTCTTTATATGTATTGCGTTGATTGTCTCATGGTGTTGTGAAGGGTGCCCACTCAGAATTAGTCATTTATGGACTTGAGATGATTTATGTTGGTGAGCAGGCTGGTCGTGGAGGGTAGGTGGCGACAGTCCTATTCTCCCTTCGTCCCTGGTCATTGCAATAGGGATTAGTGGAGAACCCCTGAACTTAAGGCCGTGACCACGGGAGAGTTCACTCCCCTTAATCATCATTGTGATAACCGGAGGTTGGAAGCATGGTGGTGGTACGAGTGTACGCGGTAACCGGAGTGGGGATGCGTACTTTATTGGCTCCGTCCATGCGAGATCATATACAAGTGGATTAGTGATACAATTAGAGAGCCATTTCTATCATGTGTTGTCAGCATCATACTTGTGGTGATGACTCTAATTCCCTCGAGAACGTTTACTACTCAAGCATCATTTCACACAATTTAGTCCCTTTAATTTTCTTTCTTTTACTTCTTATTTGTAGTTTAGATAAACGCTACCCTTTTATTTCTCTTCATAGCAACCTACTGTAATAGGCTATTTCCAAACTAAGGTTTGGGTACGTACGTAAGTACGCAAGTGATAGTGTAGTTGTTGGGTTTGTAATTCGTTCCTATTTGCTCCCTGTGGGTTCGACACATTACTTATCACGAAAGTGCTACAACAACCATGTGCACTTGCAGGTCATCAAGCATTTTCTAGCGCCATTGTCGGGGAGCATAGCGCTTGGTTATTACTTACCTGCTCGCATTTAGTTTATTTATGTTTGTTCTGGACACCCTACCCCGATTGATCACTCTTCTCCCTTTTATTGAGCCATTAAAGTTGAGAATATGCTCCACACTACAAAAAATTATTGGAAAGTAGATATGGTGCGATATATGATGTCCGAACATCATAACCGTACTTTATTAGATATGGTGCGATATATGATGTCTCTTACCGATCTACCACTATCTTTTTGGGGTTATGCATTAGAGACAGCTGCATTCACGTTAAATAGTGTACCATCTAAATCCGTTGAGACGACGTATTATGAACTGTGGTTTGGCAAGAAACCAAAGTTGTCGTTTCTTAAAGTTTGGGGTTGCGATGCTTATGTGAAAAAGTTTCATCCTGATAAGCTCAAATCCAAATCGGAGAAATGTGTCTTCATAGGATACCCAAAGGAGACTGTTGGGTATACCTTCTATCACAGATCCGAAGGCAAAACTTTTGTAGCTAAATTCGCAAATTTTCTAGAGAAGGAGTTTCTCTCGAAACAAGTGGTGGGAGGAAAGTAGAACTTGATGAGGTAACTATACCTGCTCCCTTATTGGAAAGTAGTTCATCACAGAAACCAGTTTCTGAGACACCTACATCAATTAGTGAGGAAGTTAATGATGATGATCATGAAACTTCATATCAAGTTATTACTGAACCTCGTAGATCAACCAGAGTAAGATCCGCACCAGAGTGGTACGGTAATCCTGTTCTGGAAGTTATGTTACTAGACCATGACGAACCTACGAACTATGAAGAAGCGATGGTGAGCCCAGATTCCGCAAAATGGCTTGAGGCCATGAAATCTGAGATGGGATCCATGTATGAGAACAAAGTATGGACTTTGGTTGACTTGCCCAATGATCGGCAAGCCATTGAAAATAAATGGATCTTCAAGAAGAAGACTGACGCTGATGGTAATGTTACTGTCTATAAAGCTCGACTTGTTGCGAAAGGTTTTCGACAAGTTCAAGGGATTGACTACGATGAGACCTTCTCACCCGTAGCGATGCTTAAGTCTGTCCGAATCATGTTAGCAATTGCCGCATTTTATGATTATGAAATTTGGCAAATGGATGTCAAAACTGCATTCCTGAATGGATTTCTGGAAGAAGAGTTGTATATGATGCAACCAGAAGGTTTTGTCGATCCAAAGGGAGCTAACAAAGTGTGAAAGCTCCAGCGATCCATTTATGGACTGGTGCAAGCCTCTCGGAGTTGGAATAAACGCTTTGATAGTGTGATCAAAGCATTTGGTTTTATACAGACTTTTGGAGAAGCCTGTATTTACAAGAAAGTGAGTGGGAGCTCTGTAGCATTTCTGATATTATATGTGGATGACATATTACTGATTGGAAATGATATAGAATTTCTGGATAGCATAAAGGGATACTTGAATAAGAGTTTTTCAATGAAAGACCTCGGTGAAGCTGCGTATATATTGGGCATCAAGATCTATAGAGATAGATCAAGACGCTTAATTGGACTTTCACAAAGCACATACCTTGACAAAGTTTTGAAGAAGTTCAAAATGGATCAAGCAAAGAAAGGATTCTTGCCTGTGTTGCAAGGTGTGAAGTTGAGTAAGACTCAATGCCCGACCACTACAGAAGATAGAGAGAAGATGAAAGATGTCCCCTATGCTTCAGCCATAGGCTCTATCATGTATGCAATGCTGTGTACCAGACCTGATGTATGCCTTTCTATAAGTCTAGCAGGAAGGTACCAAAGTAATCCAGGAGTGGATCACTGGACAGCGGTCAAGAACATCCTGAAATACCTGAAAAGGACTAAGGATATGTTTCTCGTATATGGAGGTGACAAAGAGCTCATCGTAAATGGTTACGTTGATGCAAGCTTTGACACTGATCCGGACGATTCTAAATCGCAAACCGGATACGTATTTACATTGAACGGTGGAGCTGTCAGTTGGTGCAGTTCTAAACAAAGCGTCGTGGCGGGATCTATATGTGAAGCGGAGTACATAGCTGCTTCGGAAGCAGCAAATGAAGGAGTCTGGATGAAGGAGTTCATATCCGATCTAGGTGTCATACCTAGTGCATCGGTTCCTATGAAAATCTTTTGTGACAATACTGGTGCAATTGCCTTGGCAAAGGAATCCAGATTTCACAAGAGAACCAAGCACATCAAAAGACGCTTCAATTCCATCCGGGATTTAGTCCAGGTGGGAAACATAGAAATTTGCAAGATACATACGGATCTGAATGTTGCAGACCCGTTGACTAAGCCTCTTCCACGAGCAAAACATGATCAGCACCAAGGCTCCATGGGTGTAAGAATCATTATTGTGTAATCTAGATTATTGACTCTAGTGCAAGTGGGAGACTGAAGGAAATATGCCCTAGAGGCAATAATAAAGTATTATTTATTTCCTTGTATCATGATAAATGTTTATTATTCATGCTAGAATTGTATTAACCGGAAACATAATACATGTGTGAATATATAGACAAACAGAGTGTCACTAGTATGCCTCTACTTGACTAGCTCGTTAATCAAAGATGGTTATGTTTCCTAGCCATAGACATAAGTTGTCATTTGATTAACGAGATCACCTCATTAGGAGAATGACGTGATTGACTTGACCCATTCCGTTAGCTTAGCACTCGATCGTTTAGTATGTTGCTATTGCTTTCTTCATGACTTATACATGTTCCTATGACTATGAGATTATGCAACTCCCGTTTACCGGAGGAACACTTTGTGTGCTACCAAACGTCACAACGTAAATGGGTGATTATAAAGGTGCTCTACAGGTGTCTCCAAAGGTACTTGTTGGGTTGGCGTATTTCGAGATTAGGATTTGTCACTCCCATTGTCGGAGAGGTATCTCTGAGCCCACTCGGTAATGCACATCACTATAAGCCTTGCAAGCATTGTGACTTATGAGTTAGTTGCGGGATGATGTGCTACGGAACGAGTAAAGAGACTTGCCGGTAACGAGATTGAACTAGGTATCGAGATACCGACGATCAAATCTCGGGCAAGTAACATACCGGTGACAAAGGGAACAACGTATGTTGTTATGCGGTCTGACCGATAAAGATCTTCGTAGAATATGTGGGAGCCAATATGAGCATCCAGGTCCCGCTATTGGTTATTGACCGGAGACGTGTCTCGGTCATGTCTACATAGTTCTCGAACCCGTAGGGTCCGCACGCCTAACGTTACGATGACAGTTTTATTGAGTTTTGATGTACCTAAGGAGTTCGGAGTCCCGGATGAGATCGGGGATATGACGAGGAGTCTCGAAATGGTCGAGACATAAAAATCGATATATTGGATGACTATATTCGGACTTCGGAAAGGTTCCGAGTGATTCGGGTATTTTTCGGAGTACCGGAGAGTTACGGGAATTCGTATTGGGCCTTAATGGGCCATACGGGAAAGGAGAGAAAGGCCTCAAAAGGTGGCCGCACCCCTCCCCATGGTCTGGTCCGAATTGGACTAGGGAAGGGGGGCGCACCCTTCCTTCTTTCTCCTTCCCCCTTCCCTTCTCCTACTCCCACAAGGAAAGGAGGAGTCCTACTCCCGGTGGGAGTAGGACTCCCCCCTATGGCGCGCCTCTCCCCTTGGCCGGCTGCCTCCCCCTTGCTCCTTTATATACGGGGGCAAGGGGGCACCCCAGAGACACAACAATTGATCCTTGAGATCTCTTAGCCGTGTGCGGTGCCCCCTCCACCATATTACACCTCGATAATACCGTTGCGGAGCTTAGGCGAAGCCCCGCGTCAGTGGAACATCATCATCGTCACCACGCCGTCGTGCTGACGAAACTCTCCCTCAACACTCGGCTGGATCGGAGTTCGAGGGACGTCATCGAGCTGAACGTGTGTAGAACTCGGAGGTGCCGTACGTTCGGTACTTGATCGGTCGGATCGTGAAGACGTACGACTACATCAACCGTGTTGTGATAACGCTTCCGCTGTCGGTCTACGAGGGTACGTGGACAACACTCTCCCCTCTCGTTGCTATGCATCACCATGATCTTGCGTGTGCGTAGGAATTTTTTTGAAATTACTACGTTCCCCAACAAAAAAATCATGACAGAAAATGGGCTTTTCGTCCTGGGCGGGCCGGAGACGCAGTTGCATGACATTCTTTGGGCCATCCATGACGGAGAAAACTATGGTAGAAGCGAGGGCGAGGAAAATATCGGGGGAGTTCCCGGTTACGGTGGGTGGTCGGGGGCCGAGCGATGCGCGTTTCTCTCGTATGTACGCACGTGTGTGCGAGGCTTGCGCTCTAACTGAACCCAAGCGAGGCGTTGGGCTCTAACTGAACCCGAGCGATTGCACTGCAGGCTACGCGCGCGTTACTGAACCCGAGCGATCGATCGATCCCTTGCTGTTAACTGAAGCCGAGTGATTCCTTCGCTACTGCTGCTAACTGAAGTCGTTCGATGCTGCCTCTGCATGAATAGTGAGTGTTGTTGGGGGGTTTGGATGAACAGTTCCCGGTGGGGGGTTGGATGAACAAGACCCCGTGGTAGTAGAGGCCATTGCCGCTGGATGAACAGTACCCCAATCGATCGAGCCGGTGGATGAACAAGACCCCGTGGAGGGCTGGATGAACAGGACCCCGTGGAGGGCTGGATGAACAGGACCCCATGGAGGGCTGGTTGAACAGTAGCCGGTGGAGGGCAGGATGAACAGTAGCCCGTGGAGGGGTGATTGAACAGGACCCCGTGGAGAGGGTTGGTTGAACAGTAGCCGGTGGAGGAGCGGTGGAGTCTGGATGAACAGGAGCCCGTGGATGAACAGTCGTAGGTGGAGGATGGAGGAGGTCGACGGTGGATGAATAGGAGCCCGTGGAGGCAGTCGACGGTGGATGAACAGTAGCCCGTGGAGGCAGTCGATGGTGGAGATGAACAGTATCCCGTGGAGTCCCGTTTTGCGGTACGCCACACCCCTCCCGTTGAACAGGACCCCCGTTTCGGCCGTAGCACTCCAACACAAGTCCGTTTCCTCCGTTTTGCGGTATGCCACACCCCTCCCGATCAACAGGACCCCGTTTCGACCGTAGGAGGTCCGTTTTCCTCTGTTTTGCGGTACACCAGACCCCTCCTGCTGAACAGGATCCCGTTTCCACCATGGCCGGTCGAACACAAGGGCGTTTCCTCGTTCTGCGGTATGCCAGGCCTCGTTTCCATCGGTTGTTCCGTCCAAGCCGGTTGGCTCCCGATGAACACGACGACGCATTCCATTCTGACCCAGCTGGTTGGCTCCCCATGAACACGACGACGACGCCGTTTCTCCGTTCCGACCCAGCCATGTACACGAGCCCTGGCCGTATGTATGCGCGAGTAGGCGTTCGAGACCCCGCCCGTATGTACGTACGTGGTCGTATTTACTTTCTTGCACCCTGGCTGATGTACGTACATGTACATGCTACGTGCGCGCATCTACTACGACACGTGCGTGCCTCTACTACAACACGTGCCCTTCCTTGCACGGCCACGGTTCATCGCTGCAGCCTGCAGACAGACCGATCGACCAGTATGTTCATACACATTCGCGACCAGAATGACAATGCTACGTACGCTTCGACCAGGTGGGTCCCGACTGTCAGGCACTTCCTTGTGTGCGAAGATGTAGCTGGTGGGTCCCAGCAGTCAGGGAGCGAATCATTTTTTTGCCCGTAATATGGACGCACTTCCTTGCGTGTGAGGATGTAGCTGGTGGGTCCCAGTAGTCAGGGGGAAACTTTTTTTCGTGAAATATGGTGGCCCGTCCGGTGGGTCCCTGCTATCAGGTGGAGGAATAATTATTTTCCATGTAATAAGGAGGCACTTCCTTGCTGCGGCCGTGGACCCAGCTGTCAGCCTCTCCACGTACGGTACTCTTCCGATGGAAGTCGGTCGTTGACCACATTGACCACGCCGCGCCGAGAGCACCAAGGGGGTGGACGATGGCGAGGCCTAGGAAGGGGACAACGCGGAGCCGGGGAAGACGCGGCAGTGGATGCCGACGCGGAGAGGAGTACGAGGGTTCACTGGTTCGGCTGCGGTGTGAGAATGCCGTCACCGCATGGGCCTGGCCAGCGGTGGGAGTAGTAGGGGCTGTGAGGCCTCCGCGGCAACATAGCCGGCCACAAGAGGCAGGAGCAGGCGGCATGACCGGCGCTGCTTTGGGAGGCTGGAGCAAGAACACCAGAGGTTGAAGAAGCACGACGGCCGTTGGATGGACATCGTACGGTCACTGCAGCTAGAATCGTTTATATTGACTAAGTTGACAAAGCCCTCAGTACGCGTCAACTTAGTAGGCCCATAGGGCCTCCGAAACGGTGCGCCCCAGATGTCAGGGGGAGGAATCATTTTTTGGGCGGGTGAAGCTAGAATACCCGAGATTGAAGAAGAAGCACGACATCCGTTGGATGGACATCCAACGGCCACTGTTGCTAGAACCGTGTGTTGACTATAAGTTGATAAAGTCTTACATACGCGTCAACTTATTTTTTTAGGGGACCGTCAACTTAGTAGGCCCACAAGTGTGTGGCAGAGAACTTATAGCCCATTTGAGATTTGTAATAATGTACAGCCCATTTTTGAATTCTAATGGAATTTACTACAGCCCATTTTCTAGCTAGGACAACGATTAATAATTTCAGCCAAACGTTCAGAACAGAATTCAATAAAATTTCCCACATTTTGATGGGATCCGAAATATTTTTATCCCGAAATTTCTAGTCAGATTAAATACAATTTCAATATAAATTTGTCTTACGTAAAAATCGAACGAAACATTGCGCGCGCAACAATTAATGAAATAAAAAAATTCAAAATCCAAAAATAATATTTTATAAACTAATTACGTGTTTGGTGCATTTTTTTATACTTACAGCCCAGTTTTTTTAATTACATCCCATTTATTATTTCTTAAAGCCCATTTTCTTGTTAAGCCTAATGCATCCCTCCTAGGAAAGATTTGCAGCCCAGTGATATGTCTCCGTCGTATCTATAATTTTTTATTGTTCCATGCCAATATTATTCAACTTTCATATACCTTTGGCAACTTTTTATACTATTTTTGGGACTAACATATTGATCCAGTGCCCAGTGCCAGTTACTGTTTGTTGCATGTTTTATGTTTCGCAAAAACCCCATATCAAATGGAATCCAAACGGGATAAAAACGGATGGAGAATATTTTTGGAATATTTGGAAAATTCCGGAAGAAGAATCAACGCGAGACGGTGCCCGAGGTGGCCACAAGGCAGGGGGCGCGCCTACCCCCCCCCCTGGGCGCGCCCCTGATCCTCGTGGTCCACCCGTAAGGCGGTTGATGCCCTTCTTCGGCCGCAAGAAACCTATTTTTTGGTTAAAAAAATCACGGCGAAGGTTTCAGTCCAATCGGAGTTACGGATCTCCATATATATACGAAACGGTGAAAGGGCAACAGAGGAGAACGCAGAAACAGAGAGAGACAGAGAGACAGATCCAATCTCGGAGGGGCTCTCGCCCCTCCCACGCCATGGAGGCCAAGGACCAGAGGGGAAACCCTTCTCCCATCTAGGGAGGAGGTCAAGGAAGAAGAAGACGAAGGGCCCCCCTCTCCCCTTCTCTTCCGGTGGCGCCGGAACGCTGCCGTGGCCATCATCATCACCGCAATCTTCACCAACAACTTCACCGCCATCATCACCAACTCTTCCCCCTTTATGCAGCGGTGTAGCCTCTCTCTTACCCGCTGTAATCTCTACTTAAACATGGTGCTCAACGCTATATATTATTTCCCAATGATGTATGGCTATCCTATGATGTTTGAGTAGATCCGTTTTGTCCTATGGGTTATTTGATGATCAAGATTGGTTTGAGTTGCATGTTTTATTATTGGTGCTGTCCTATGGTGCTCTCCATCTCGCGCAAGCGTGAGGGATTCCCGCTGTAGGGTTTGCAATATGTTCATGATTTGCTTATGGTGGGTGGCGTGAGTGACAGAAGCACAGACCCGAGTAAGTAGGTTATTTGCGTATGGGATAAAGAGGACTTGATGCTTTAATGCTATGGTTGGGTTTTACCTTAATGATCTTTAGTAGTTGCGGATGCTTGCTAGAGTTCCAATCCTAAGTGCATATGATCCAAGTAGAGAAAGTATGTTAGCGTATGCCTCTCCCTCAAATAAAATTGCAATAATGATTACCGGTCTAGTTATCGATTGCCTAGGGACAAATAACTTTCTCGTGACAACAAGCTCTCTACTAAAACTAATTTAGTTGTGTCTTCATCTAAACAGCCCCTACTATTTATTTACTTGCTTTTTACTTTCTTGCAAACCTATCCAAAAACACCTACAAAGTACTTCTAGTTTCATACTTGTTTTAGGTAAAGCGAACGTTAAGCGTGCGTAGAGTTGTATCGGTGGTCGATAGAACTTGAGGGAATATTTGTTCTACCTTTAGCTCCTCGTTGGGTTCGACACTCTTACTTATCTAAAGAGGCTACAATTGATCCCCTATACTTGTGGGTTATCAAGACCTTTTTCTGGCGCCCTTGCTGGGGAGTCATAGCGTGGGGTGAATATTCTCGTGTGTGCTTGTTTGCTTTGTCACTAAGTAATTTTTATTTGATGTTCTTAGTTGTTCTTTATCTTTAGTTATGGATATGGAACACTAAATACCAAAAAAAAAAGGTGTACTTGCTGCTCATGGAGATGGGGAACCTCCTAAAACCCTCGATGCTCGTTATGTGACAGATATTATGTACTACTTTGATAATCCTAAGAAAACCCAGTTCAATATGGTAATGGGAGACACATTGGATCAACGTGAATACTTTAGGGATTATCGCTTGACTCAAAAAGGGAAACTATTATGGGATCAAATTTATATGTTGCAGTGGTATGCTAGGCAACTATGCTTGAGATATGATTATACTTGTTGCTCTAGGATGAAGTCTCCACACCTTCCCTTTTCATGCAAATTTAATGATAATGAAACCTTGGCTTCTTATGCTAGAGGTATATATGATTACTATGATGTTGAACAAATAGAAGAATTTGTTGCTTTTATGGGTGCTTATGAAATTGAATCTATGTTCAAAGAGTATGAAAATCTTTATGATGCTGTTTACAGACCTGAAAATTTAGCTATCCTTAAATATTGTTATGAAAATTATGAATATAATGCCGATATTGATGCGTTTATTGAGAAAGTCTCCGCTGTCCAAGAAGAGACTAATATTTTGCAGGAATCTATGGAAGAAGAAATTGATGAAACTGTGAGCTCATTGGATGAAAAAGATGAGGAGGAGAGTGAAGAACAAAAGGAGGAAGAGCGGATTAGCTACCCGTGCCCACCTTCTAATGAGAGTAACTCTTCAACTCATACATTGTTTAATTTCCCTTTGTGCTTACCGAAGGATGATTGCTATGATGACTGTTATGATCCCGTTGATTATCTTGAAATATCCCTTTTTGATGATGCTTGCTATGCTTGTGGCCAAGATGCCAATATGAATTATGCTTATGGAGATGAACTTGCTATAGTTCCTTATGTTAAACATGAAATTTTTGCTATTGCACCCACGCATGATAGTCCTATTATCTTTTTGAATTCTCCCGACTACACTATATCGGAGAAGTTTGCACTTATTAAGGATTATATTGATGGGTTGCCTTTTACCGTTGCACATGATGATTTTGATGAATATAATATGCATGTGCTTGCTGCTCCTACTTGCAATTATTATGAGAGAGGAACTATACCTCCACCTCTCTATGTTTCCAATACGATAAAATTGTAAGAAACTGTTTATACTATGCATTGGCCTTTACTATGTGTGCATGAATTGTTCTTTTATGACATGCCGATGCATAGGAAGAGAGTTAGACTTTGTTATTGCTTGATATATGTTGCTTTGTGCTCACTACTAAATTCTAAATCATTGTTAATTAAAATTGGCTTTGATATACCTTGGGATACGGGTGGATCCATTACTTGAGCACTATATGCCTAGCTTAATGGCTTTAAAGAAAGCGCTGCCAGGGAGACAACCCGGAAGTTTTAGAGAGTCATTTATTTCTGTTGAGTGCTTTCATATAGTTTAAAAACAACAAAAATAAAGAGGGGAACCCAAAACTTTTTCAAAAAGGAAAGTGAAAGTGAGAGAGACAAGCATTCTTGAAGTGGGAGCTAGCCTTGAACTTTGTTCATGCTCACGGAAACTTTGTGAATCTTGATTACAGAAACTTTTCAACAAAAATAATTATCCCCTTGTACAATTCCATTGTATTATAAAAATAACGTGCCAAGGTTTGCCTTTAGGATGTTTACAATACTTGTTGGTTTGTGCGGTGTAGGACAGAAACTTTGGCTGTAGTGGGCGATTTTTAATTTTTTACTGGAACGACAACTGGTTATGATTCTTTTTGCACTGTCTTTGTATACAAATTTTTTATTTTTCCTAATTTTGGCAGAATTTTTCAAGAATCAGAAGTGTGGTGAATGTTCAGATTATTACAGACTGTTCTGTTTTAGACAGATTCTGTTTTTGATGCATAGTTTGCTTGTTTTGATGAAACTATCAATTTATATCAGTGGATTAAGCCATGAAAAAGTTATATTACAGTAGACACAATGCAAAAACAAAATATTAATTGGTTTGCAATAGTACTTAGAGTAGTGATTTGCTTTATTATACTAACGGATCTTACCGAGTTTCTGTTGAAGTTTTGTGTGGATGAAGTGTTCGATGATCGAGAAGGTCTCGATGTGAGAAGAAGGAAGAGAGGCAAGAGCTCAAGCTTGGGGATGCCCAAGGCACCCCAAGTAAATATTCAAGGAGACTCAAGCTTCTAAGCTTGGGGATGCCCCGGAAGGCATCCCCTCTTTCTTCAACAAGTATCGGTATGTTTTCGGATTCGTTTCGTTCATGCGATATGTGCAATCTTGGAGCGTCTTTTGCTTTCGTTTTCATTTTTCTTTTATGCACCATGCTGGTATGAGATAGTCCTTGGTTGATTTATAGAATGCTCATTCCACTTCACTTAAATCTTTTGAGTATGGCTTTATAGAATGCTTCATGTGCTTCACTTATATCATTTGAAGTTTGGATTGCCTGTTTCTCTTCACTTAGACAACTGCCATTTGTAGAATGCTCTTTTGCTTCACTTATATTTGTTAGAGCGTGGGCATATCTTTTGTAGAAAGAATTAAACTCTCTTGCTTCACTTATATCTATTTAGAGAGATGACAGGAACTAGTCATTCACATGGTTAGTCATAAAATCCTACATAAAACTTGTAGATCACTGAATATGATGTGTTTGATTCCTTGCAATAGTTTTGCGATATAAAGATGATGATATTAGAGTCATGCTAGTGGGTAGTTGTGGATTGTAGAAATACTTGTGTTGAAGTTTGTGATTCCCGTAGCATGCACGTATGGTGAACTGTTATGTGATGAAGTCGGAGCATGATTTATTTATTGATTGTCTTCCTTATGAGTGGCGGTCGGGGACGAGCGATGGTCTTTTCCTACCAATCTATCCCCCTAGGAGCATGCGTGTAGTACTTTGTTTCGATGACTAATAGATTTTTGCAATAAGTATGTGAGTTCTTTATGATTAATGTTGAGTCCATGGATTATACGCACTCTCACCCTTCCATCCTTGCTAGCCTCTTCGGTACTGTGCATTGCCCTTTCTCACCTTGAGAGTTGGTGCAAACTTCGCCGGTGCATCCAAACCCCATGATATGATATGCTCTGTCACACATAAGCCTCATTTTATCTTCCTCAAAACAGCCACCATACCTACCTATTATGGCATTTCCATAGCCATTCCGAGATATATTGCCATGCAACTTCCATCATCATCATATACATGACTTGAGAATTCATTGTCATATTGCTTTGCATGATTGTAAGATAGCTAGCATGATGTTTTCATGGCTTGTCCATTTTTTTGATGTCATTGCTATGCTAGATCATTGCACATCCCGGTACACCGCCGGAGGCATTCATATAGAGTCATATCCTTGTTCTAGTATCGAGTTGTAATATTGAGTTGTAAGTAAATAAAAGTGTGATGATCATCATTATTAGTGCATTGCCCAAGTGAGGAAAGGATGATGGAGACTATGGTTCCCCCATAAGTCGGGATGAGACTCCGGACTTTACAAAAAAATAAAATAAAAGAGGCCAAAGAAGCCCACCAAAAAAATAAATAAATAAACAAAAAAATGAGAGAAAAAGAGAGAAGGGGCAATGTTACTATCCTTTTACCACACTTATGCTTCAGAGTAGCACCATGTTCTTCATATAGAGAGTCTCTTGAGTTATCACTTTCATATACTAGTGGGAATTTTCATTATAGAACTTGGCTTGTATATTCCGATGATGGGCTTCCTCAAACGCCCGAGGTCTTCATGAGCAAGCAAGTTGGATGCACACCCACTTAGTTTCCAGTTTGAGCTTTCATACACTTATAGCTCTTAGTGCATCCGTTGCAAGGCAATCTTTACTCACTCACATTGATATCTATTAATGGGCATATCCATAGCCCGTTGATACGCCTAGTTGATGTGAGACTATCTTCTTCTATTTTTTGCCTTCTCCACACAACCTCCACCATCATATTCTATTCCACCTATAGTGCTATGTCCATGGCTCACGCTCATGTATTGCGTGAAAGTTGAAAAGGTTTGAGAACATCAAAAGTATGAAATAATTGCTTGGCTTTTCATCGGGTTGTGCATGATTTGAATATTTTGTGTGGTGAAGATGGAGCATAGCCAAACTATATGATTTTGTAGGGATAACTTTCTTTGGCCATGTTATTTTGAAAAGACATGATTGCTTTATTAGTAGGCTTGAAGTATTATTGTTTTTATGTCAAATGATAGACTATTGCTTTGAATCACTCGTGTCTTAATATTCATGCCATGATTAGATACATGATCAAGATTATGCTAGGTAGCATTCCACATCAAAAGTTATCTTTTTTATCATTTACCTACTCGAGGACGAGCAGGAATTAAGCTTGGGGATGCTGATACGTCTCCGTCGTATCTATAATTTTTGATTGTTCCATGCCAATATTATTCAACTTTCATATACCTTTGGCAACTTTTTATACTATTTTTGGGACTAACATAGTGATCCAGTGCCCAGTGCCAGTTCCTGTTTGTTGCATGTTTTATGTTTCGCAGAAACCCCATATCAAACGGAATCCAAACGGGATAAAGACGGACGGAGAATATTTTTGGAATATTTGGAAAATTCCGAAAGAAGAATCAACGCGAGACGGTGCCCGAGGTGGCCACGAGGCAGGGGGCGCGCCTGCCCCCTGGGCACGCCCCTGACCCTCGTGGTCCACCCGTAAGGTGGTTGATGCCCTTCTTCGGCCGCAAGAAAGCTAATTTTTGGTAAAAAAAAATCACGGCGAAGGTTTCAGTCCAATCGGAGTTACGGATCTCCATATATATACGAAACGGTGAAAGGGCAGCAGAGGAGAACGCAGAAATAGAGAGAGACAGAGAGACCGATCCAATCTCGGAGGGGCTCTCGCCCATCCCACGCCATGGAGGCCAAGGACCAGAGGGGAAACCCTTCTCCCATCTAGGGAGGAGGTCAAGGAAGAAGAAGACGAAGGGGCCCCCTCTCCCCTTCTCTTCCGGTGGTGCCGGAACGCTGCCGTGGCCATCATCATCACCGCAATCTTCACCAACAACTTCACCACCATCATCACCAACTCTTCCCCCCTTTATGCAGCGGTGTAGCCTCTCTCTTACCCGCTGTAATCTCTACTTAAACATGGTGCTCAACGCTATATATTATTTCCCAATGATGTATGGCTATCCTATGATGTTTGAGTAGATCCGTTTTGTCCTATGGGTTATTTGATGATCAAGATTGGTTTGAGTTGCATGTTTTATTATTGGTGCTGTCCTATGGTGCTCCCCGTGTCGCGCAAGCGTGAGGGATTCCCGCTGTAGGGTTTGCAATATGTTCATGATTTGCTTATGGTGGGTGGCGTGAGTGACAGAAGCACAGACCCGAGTAAGTAGGTTGCTTGCGTATGGGATAAAGAGGACTTGATGCTTTAATGCTATGGTTGGGTTTTACCTTAATGATCTTTAGTAGTTGCGGATGCTTGCTAGAGTTCCAATCATAAGTACATATGATCCAAGTAGAGAAAGTATGTTAGCCTATGTCTCTCCCTCAAATAAAATTGCAATAATGATTACCGGTCTAGTTATCGATTGCCTAGGGACAAATAACTTTCTCGTGACAACAAGCTCTCTACTAAAACTAATTTAGTTGTGTCTTCATCTAAACAGCCCCTACTATTTATTTACTTGCTTTTTACTTTCTTGCAAACCTATCCAAAAACACCTACAAAGTACTTCTAGTTTCATACTTGTTTTAGGTAAAGCGAACGTTAAGCGTGCGTAGAGTTGTATCGGTGGTCGATAGAACTTGAGGGGATATTTGTTCTACCTTTAGCTCCTTGTTGGGTTCGACACTCTTACTTATCGAAAGAGGCTACAATTGATCCCCTGTACTTGTGGGTTATCACCCAGCGGGGCGGAGAATAACAAGTTGACCTTGCTTGGATATTCCTCAAAAAAAGTATAGCCGGGCTAGCCATTTTCAGATTGAAAAAAATTAATATATGGCCTGGGCTAGACGGGCCACAGCCCACCCAGCTAATACCCTGCTCTCCTCTGAACAACAACGAAAACATCGCTCAAGAAAAACTCTGCAGTGCTCACACCTCAAAAACACAAATACTGCTCGAGCTGCTTGGTCCCAGCTGTCGGCCGCTCCTTGTGCAATTCTCTCTCGTTTATTGACTACATAGGTTGACAATGGTGTGGGACCGTGATGTCAGGAAACCAGGAGGAAGCAAAAAAATATAGTTGTACATAATAAGGAGGCACTTGGGTACGTACGGCTATGGCCCTAGTGGGTCCCTACTGTCATCCAGTCAAAATAAAGTCATCTCCTGAATCCTCATGTTCATTGACCATGTTGACAATGCTCGGCGCCACGGCGAGCACAACAACTTGAAGGATGACGGAGAGGGCCTCGCGGGCCCTACGGATGGTCTGATACAGCGCCCGCTGCTCATTCAGGAAACCAGGATCATCGGATACCTATGAGAACCTTCGAGAGACTGAGACGGCATGAAACGGTAAGACCGCGCTTGGGAGCTCTGGTTTATTTCACACCTGTATTAAGATACAAGTGTAATTTACTCGCCATTGGAAACAACGCGTAAAATACAGGCATAATGAAACTGAGGGCCCGAGGTCTGTAACAAAAACCGGCGAGTTACACGTGTAATTTAAGAGACCAGTGTATATTTTACTAGTCGAAATCGACCAACCAAACGCTTCGCCCAAGACCATCTGCTTTTATTTACAAGCATCAGTTTTACAAGCGGTTTTGGTTGGAAAACGACGATCCAATCATGGCCTAAGATGATGAGTTGGTTGGAAGATCATATGGTTTCACCTCTAACCTACCCGAGTTGTCGTATATGCTATGAATGAAACATAAGACAATGAACTTCTTAAGCACAGTAACAACATAAGAGGATGATCTTCTTAATATGCAAATCACGGGCATTAGCTCAACATGCAAAACAATATGAAGCATTATTCTCAGGAGGCATGGTGAACAGCTTGTGATGTCGCATGCCACAGCATTCCAAGCTCAACTTTGCAATCAAACTCACAAGGCCTGGCATTACATAGACAACATTCAAAACAAACTCTTAAAATACCTTACATAAGTCAACATTCATGTGACTATGCATCTCAGCAGAGTAAAAATTTACTTCTGAACTGAAGACAGGAATAGGAAAAAATGATCGACGTTGCTCACAGCAAAGGGCGTCCCACTCAAAAATATCAAATGCATGTCTTCTGGCTAACATCAATGAGCAAAACTTGACAAGGTTTTCCAATTCCAATATATTAAATTAATGTCTTCTTGCTAACATCAATGATTAAACTTTGACAAGCTTTTCCCATTCAAAATATGTAATGCCTATGATTGTGGAACGGGCAGGGTTTGTCATCAGTTTGTCATCTGATAGTCCGGTGGCTCAAGGTGACGACGAATGATTAGAGAACCATTCGATGTATTGTGCGTAATGAAGTATTATGGAGGACACGAACCATCTGAAAATTTTGTGCAGTTCCACTAAAATCAAGCTGAGCATCCCTGTGGATTTCGTATTTATATGCTGCAAGAAAACAAAGACACTGCAGCACACACATGAATATTGGCCCCAGTGTCAACCCACCAATCGGTGGACTAACAAACTGAAAGTACAGTAAACAGATTACCATACCCAGATGCCCCATCATTGTTGCTTAGAATGACATTGACAGACTTGGAGTCCTGTCATGGCTTCTTGTACTTGTTTGGGCACTTTTTGCCCAGTGCACTCCACGTGTTGTAGAGTTGCCTATGCTCTCTGCAGACTAGTCATGTCACCAGCGTCTACTAATACTCTGTAAAGCTTCTCGATCATTCCTTCTGGAATGTAGCGCAAATAGTGACTGCTTCTTTCTGCAAAGTGGTAAAACCAACTGGACCCACTAATGCAGTAGTTTGCCTTAGACACATTGGCTCCTTTTGTGCAGTTCAACTAAAATCAAAGTCGGAATAAAACTGAGCTTTAATTTTGATATCCCTTTAAGCAGCAATAGGTATAAGGGAAACAATTACTGAGAAATAACGGTTGATGACTTGTACTCCCAGAAGAAAAGCATCTACTGATCTACCTTATCTTAATGGGAAGCAAAGCAGGAGAGTAGCAATTCTCCATCAGTGTGATTCATTCATATTAACTGAGACATTATCTTAACAATGCCTTGTTTCAACATGTATAAAGAACGACAAAGCAGAAAAGTACCATTCCTAAAACAATGCGACTGATTCATTTTAATTGAGACATTATCTTAACAATACCTTGGTTAAACATGTAGAAAGAACTACAAACCAGGATAGTACCATTTGTACAACACTGTAACTAATATATAATAACAGAGACATTATCTGAACAATACATTTCTTAAACATGTACTCCGGCCGATCCCTAACAGAAATGGTACTCCCGCCGATCCCTAACAAGTGTTGCAGTTTTGAACTAAGATACTAGTTAATTCTGAGGAAAGTCGGTACTGACCTTTCAAGACCAAAATTTGAAACAACTCATGAGGAAGACCTAAAAGAGATCTCAACACATATATGGAAATCCGGTCTACAATAGCAACAAATTGAATAGATATCCCTGTTTTAACAGAGGCAAAAAAGGAATCAATTACTGGCCAATAAAGGAGGACGAAACATGCGGCCACAAAAATGGTAATCCCGCCAATCCCTAACAAGTGTTGTAGTTTTGAACTAAGATTCAGTAGTTAATTCTGAGAGTGGCATTGCTTAATTTTACCAGCGACATTAGATTAACAAAAAGCATAAACAGTTCCAGGGGAGAGTGGGCACAACAACACCATGTGCTTTCCATCTACTTATAAAGGGGGTGATGCAGAGTTTTGTTGAAACAAAGAAACAAGCATCATGTCTGGGTTGGAACAATTTTTTCCCACTCAATGGTAAAAGACAGCAGTTCACTAGCTTCAATTCAACATTTATCCAAAACAGTACTAATACAAGTAGCACAACATCTCAAAGCACACTGCAGCATCATGTGGATGAAAGTCGGTACTGACCTTTCTTCACCAAGATTTGAAACAACTCGCGTGGAGGACTTGAAAGAAATCCCAACACATATATGAAAATCCATGATCTCCTTTTGTGTAGTTCCACCAAAATTAAGCAAAGTCACCGGTGTGCCATTCAAGTTAAACTGCACAAAACACTCTTAAAATATAAGTGTTTCGCGTAGCGAAGCAAAATTTCACAATAGCAACAAGTTGAATAGATATCCCTGTTTTAACAGAGGCAAAAAAGGAATCAATTACTGGCAAATAAAGGAGGATGAAACATGCGGCCACAAAAATAGTAATTCCGCCGATCCCTAACAAGTGTTGCAGTTTTGAACTAAGATTCAGTAGTTAATTCTGAGAGTGGCATTGCTTAATTTTACCAGCGGCATTCGATTAAAAAAAAGCATAAACAGTTCCAGGGAGAGCGGGCGCAACAACACCATGTGCTTCCATCTACTTATAAAGGGGGTGATGCAGAGTTTGTTGTAACAAAGCAATAAGCATCATGTCTGGGTTGGTACCTTTTTTGTTCACTACTTTATGGGAAAAGAGAGCAATACAATAGCTTCAATTCAACATTTATTTAAAACAGTACCAATACAAGTAGCACAGCAATCTCAAAACACACTGCACGATCATGTGGATGAAGGCAAGTACCAACCTGTCATGACGCACACAAGATCACCTATGAATCTGCCAACACGAATAGGAAATCCAATCTCGTTTTGTGCAGTTGCACTGAAATCAAGCAAAGTCGCCGGTGTGACGTTTAAGTTTGCTATAGCAACAAGTTGAATAGATATCCCTGTTTTAAGAGAGGCAAAAAAGGAAACAATTACTGGCCAATAAAGGAGGATGAAACAAACGGCGACAAAAAGAAGCATCGAACTTATCTTGATGGAAAACAAAGTAGGACAGTAGCATTTCTAAAACGGTTGCATTGATTCATATTAACAGAGACATTCTCTTAAAACAACATTCGTTAAGAATGTAATTTACTTTTAACAGTGGCATTGCTTCAATTTTCCAGCAACATTCTTAGATTAACAACAGCAAAATAGTTGTATGGGACATGGGACATGCCAGCACCATGTGCGTCCACACGTATAAATGGGTGATGCAGAGTATGGAGCCAAGCAGCATATCTGCGTTGGTCCCATATTTGTTCTCTTTGAACCTTTTTCCTATGTGAGGGCAGCAAATCTAGTCCTGCACAAACTACCCGACCCCCCAGTTTCATTCCCTTTTCAACAAAGAGATCAGTTCCTTAGAGATGTATGTACTGGGTTACCCCCTTTTCCCTTTTCGACCAACAAAGCGGCTGCATAGCCAGTCTATACTACTTTCCCTCCCTCCTTTCCTCATTAAACCACGTCCTAGATTCATGCTCCACCCCACCGCACCCTTCTTTCCTCTTTGAACCAAGACCTAGATTCGACTACAGAATCAAAAAAGATCCGCATGCAGCTAGAGCAATGACGGTTTCAAAGAAACTTATACCTTAGGGTCATCGGGATGTGGCAAGGCGTGCGGCGGGAGTCCGGATCTGCCCACACTACGTACGGCAGCGAGGAAGAAGGGGTCGGTGGCCCTCCCGCACAGGCGCTGAGTGAAAGAGAACAGCGCAGACGGCAGTGGATTGCCTCCCTCGCCGAAGGCGATAGAGTGAACGCTGCACCTCCTCCCCTTCCCAGTGCGATGGGATCCGGACGCCTCCTTCTCCAGCTATGAGGGGGGGAGAGAGACAGAGGAAAACACAGTCTTGTTTAGATCTGGTGAAGAGGGTGACTGGGTGAGAGACTGTGAATATAGCAAACCCTAGCAAAGGAACGCTGAGCCTCCAGTGTGTATATATATATGTAGTGCGGCGAGAGTGTGGAGAGTGCAAACTCTAGCGAACAAGCGCTGAGGCTCCAGCTTATATAGTACTGCATATATACTGTAGTACGGACTGAGCTCCGGTGCCTTAACTGCGCCTGCTTTTGGCTGTATGATAGGTGGGCCAGCCACATTTTGGGCCCACCTGTCATAAACCCAAAGGCAGGTGCACTAAGTCAATGAAGTTGCGTCCATATAGTACTCGTGTATACTACTAATATATAGTGGAGTGGTTTTCTTATTCTCTCCATAACAATCGTTTTAAATTGTGTAAGTACGAAACAAAACTCTTAATTTAACGTACCAGTGAAGAAAACTACTACTTCCGATGAACTAACGATCCACGCGTCCTGGTCGCACTTCCTGTCTGGGGCGTGCGGTACACTACCCTCTCTTAAGTGAACAACCACACATGCGCCAAATTATCGGAAACGTGTGAGAGTGTGTACAAATAGAGAATTTTAATTTCAATTATCTGAAAGATTTGAGAGTATGTACAATTTGCCCTCTCTCAATAATTATGGTTTGTTGTGTTCGGCCTAAACTTGGTCAAACTTTACAAAGTTTGACTTCAGTCAAATCTAATATGCGAAGTAAAAAAATGGAGGGCTACTACGTCCATCCGGGTTTTTAGTCCACACCATTTTTTAATCAAAGTTAATAGTTGGACAAATAAAATTACAGGGGAGCTGAAGACAAAGTTGTGAGAAGGCTTAGAAATCAATACAAAACTTATGCTCGTAGTACCAACGTCGATACTTCTTCGAGGAAACATTTGGTTCATAGCCAATTGTGTGATAAAATTGCACCAACGTGAAAGACAACTGCATCTCCAACGCAACCAAGGTGAACTGACGAAGGATATCATCTTTGTCGATAACAAGCAAAGAGCACTGATGGAAGACAGCTTGTTTTTCGTGGAAAATCAATCAGCTTCACCAGCCGACGCAACCATGAGGCGCAACCATGAGCATCGATAGGTCATCATGGTGATGCATCATCCATTTGGCATCAAGTTTGGGTGAGGAACCTATGAAGTTCGACAAATCCTCACTGTGGTCTGTTTCTTCTCATTAATCAAGCTCGAGGTAGGAAGAACCACGTGGCAGAGGACAGTGAGGTGGAACAACAATGGCCATCCAATTTTGTGCAGTTCCACTAAAATTGAGGAAGACATGACCAGGTATGGAAATACGCATCGCTGTTTGCAAAAATATAAAAAAGGGATATAGTGTTGTTAGTTTGTTTTGGCAGTGGTACAAGATTAACAACGACATCTCAATTGTCAATAAGAATTAATGAAAAGTACACCAACAAGCAGAAGCATCATGATTATCTTGATGGGAACTAAACCAGGATACCCGAGAAAAAAGCATTTCTTCATTTAACCAGTGATAGTATTAGATTAGCAGCAGCAATAGGAGCATATGGACAATGACCGCACAACCACCATGTACTTTTTGTCGAAACAACATGTATACCTCCACCGAGGCATAAATCAGGACAACTTTTCGAGTGGCATTTCCTCTATAATAGTAGGTGATGTTGGACCAGCCGACGAACCCTAGCTACTATACATGGGGAGCTGGGGAGTAGTCGCATAGAAGAAAACCTGCATGCAGCGACCTGGGGAGCTGGACCAGTACAAGAAGTTATACCTAGGTGGGCGAGATGTCGGTTAGGCGGGCGGGCGGGATCTGCCCACACGACGGCAGCGAACAAGGGCGCGGAGGACCTTCGTCCGCGCCAGCGCTGGCTCCGAGAGGATGGTGCGCATCGGCTTCCTCCATCGCCGACGGCGACAACGTCAACGCTGCACCTCCTCACCTCCCGCAGTGGATGGGATTCGGCCAGATCTGTGACCACCGGTGAGGAGACAGATAGAGTGGACACTGTCATCTTGTTTTGATATGGAGAAGGTGAGAGAGCGAGACGCGAGAAACCCTATCAAAAAAATCTCTCCATAGCAGTGGTTTTAAATAGAATACGCGCGTTCCCGGAAAAAAGAAACGAAAACTGGCAGACAATTTTTTAACGTACCAAGAAAGAAAACTCGATCAAAAACACGCCCCCGCTTCCAGGTCGCGAGAGTCGTCGCGCACACACACATAGACATAGACATGCATCTGAGGATGGCTGGGTAAAACAGAATACGGATGGTTCCTTCTTGCCAGAGAACGGAACTGCTGGTACAGGCATGATACTAAGGGATCATGGGGGTGCTATAATTTTCTCTTCATGTAGAAACTTGTGTTATTGCATGAACGCACTGGAAGCAGAATTGTTGGCCATCAAAGAGGGTTTGTCGCTCGCATTGCAGTGGAGTAATCTTTTTTTTGACCCACACACCATAGAACAATCGTTCTACGTAAATTATATTAATATAATAAAGTACATGGTCAGTCTAAGCTCCAAATACCAATATCAAGACCGACTGCCTTGAAGCTACAAATATGGTGAGGATTAGGAATAAAGATCTTGATAGATCTCGGTTTGGTTTTTGGTGCGTGAGATTAGATCGCTCATGGCACTCCGAAATACTTGTATTGCTCATGTTCGACGAAACAACAACATTGTCAATCATACTTTAGCTCATTATGGTAGGACTAGTGGCCGTATCGCTGTTTGGCTAGGTTCAGACCCTGATGGCATTATCGAACTTTGTAACTCCGAGTGTAGCCTGGCTACGTGAGCAATACAAGTTTGTTCTTGCAAAAAAAACAAAAAGACATAGACATGCATATCCGTGTTTACGTAAAATTCCATCTCCATCTCCATCTCCAATCATATTTGTCCAACTGGCACATTATTTACGTTGTTAATTATATACGCAGCAATATTAGGCCCCTCCCAATGCTCCACCGTGTACAGGTGCTAAGCCTTCCACGTAGGCAAAAAAATCTGATGTGGAAAGTTATTTAAGAGGAGAGAGATGGGTGTGGTGACCCCAGGAAGAAACAATACTAAGCGCGTGAACCTAGGCAAAATACTTAAATGAAGGAAGCCCACCAATACATGGAGAGTTTTAGCTGCTAAATCATTAAATGAAGCAAGCTTAGCTACCAAAGCTAAGCATCTATGCATTGGGGAGTATAGTTGCTAAGCTATTTAATGTGCTTAGAACCTCATCTAAGCACCCATGCATTGGAAGCAGCCTTAACGTACAGCATCTCTTGTTTGCGGGCGTCCGGACCGCTGCCGCGGCCGCTCCTGACCAATCCGAACCATCTTCATCACCCGCGCGTGCTTCCCGCCCGAAACGGCCAGTGCCGCATTCATGCCCGGCCAGAGCGGACGCGACCTCTCACTGGCGTCGGCATTGAAGCGGCGCGCCGGCCGAGAGAGCGTCGCCCGCGCCGCTTCCCGGTGCACGCGACTGCTCTGCATTCAAAGGTCGCAATAGCCGGCCACAACATGCATGTAAAAAGTTCTTGGGAGTCCATGCTACAGCTAGCTGTCCTCCCCCAACTCGTCAATCTCTTCCAGTAGTGCTAGTACTCCATGGCGCGATCCATCGACAAGCAGGCGGGAAAGTTATCGTATACTCGGTTTGCGGTGAGTGGCGTCCCGAGCGACCGTGTGGGGTTGAGCCGTGGAGGAGGGTGAGACACGAACGTGACAGACGTGATTTAAACGTTGGTTTTGCTCGATGGCACGATCCAACGAAACGAAACGTTGGTTTCTCTCCGTTTCCACTTTTTCTCCAAAAAAACGGAAACTTTCCACTCCATTTTCATTCCTACTCCAAGGTTGCCCCGTTACAACATTCCATTAAATACAAAGGAAAGCTAACACGCATGCTGATGCATCTCAATGATTCACAGATCATAGCCAATATTTACTTCACAACTAAAGACAAAAGTTGTGAGAGCGTGTACAAAAGAAAAACTACTAATGGGGTCACTACGACTTAAACCCTAAACCCTAAACAGGATTTAATTTCCTGGCTAGGTAGAACCTGTTGAAGGAAAGACGGCTAGCACCCTCGGATCATACGATGGTTTTGTGCAGTTCCACTAAAATCGAACTGAGCATCCCTGATGGCAAAGATATTGAAGAAGTGTGATTAGAATAATAGTACCGGCACTAGTTCATGAGACATAAACTCATCAAAAATAGAAGTTGGTAGAAGTAGAGGAAGATCGACATGGAGATGGAGCTATGTGGGCAGCTGCGACGGTGGAGCAAGCCGGCTCCAAAAGGAAGATGTACTACCTGGGACGTCGGGCTGTAGCTAGAAGGGCGGTTGGGACGCGGCATCAGCCCATACCACGGGGACGCACCGACTGTGGATTTTCTCCCTCGCCGATGTCGACCGCGTCTACGCAGAACATTGTTCCCTTCCCCCAGCGGCGGGATCAGGCCGGATATGTGACCAGCGGTGTGGCCACCGTCGTTCTCTGCTTGTGAAGAGAGCAACCCAAGCAAGCAGGCTTGTAGCTTAGGCTCCTGCTAGTGTATATATAGTGGTTTTCTTTTTCTCTCCATATCAACCATTTTATATTGCGTACATGTCATTCAAGAGTGAAATGATGGTTGCTTCTTCCGACTAACTTACTGTGTGATCTGACTACTCCTTAGTGGCCCCTACACGTACTCCCCCTATGTGCATGACCGTTCCTGAGTCTCACTTGTACTTATCTCTATTTTCTTGCATGACACGTGAGTAGACAGGATGCGCATAGAGGAATTTTGTTACTGCACGTTGTTACATAGTACTGTACTACTAGTACCTACTCCCTCCTTCCGGTTCACTACTGGTACTCCCTCCGTCCTGGCTTATTGGTCCCCTTGGTACTCAATTCATGGGCTCGTTTTCCTCAAGAAATTGTCTTTACCAACGTATTAATATCGGGAATGCATGCATGAACAACGAATGATTAAACCTTGCATGCAATGTTTTGACAAAGCATTGACTTATGAACATGTGAATGTAAGGGACTACAACCTCGTGCATGCATGCAACAGTCACACGTACACATGGACGCAAAAACGCGGGCGATGCCCTAATGCATGCATGTCCGAGCACACGACGGAACACACACGGTCACGCTCAAGTGCTCAACCTACACGTGCATGCACATGCATACTCAGCCAGGGTGAGCTAGTGATCGTATAAACACTGGAAAATGTAAATATTGAGCGCAATGAGCGTATTATGAAGTCCACTGACCGTATTTTTACAAATATACAGTGACAGACAGTGTATTTATCTTGTTTGAAATTAAGCCATATTAATCAAAAAGGAGGCAGTATGGACTAGCATTACTTTGTTGTGTCCCGTCAACTTGCCGAACGAGGAGAAGCTTGCAGGACGGGAGAAGCTTGCGCGCGGTGGCTCACAGGGAAGGATAAACTTTTGACTAATGCAAGCTCTCCCTCGCTCAGGCGGTGGACGTGCAACAGTTAATTCGGTGTCAGATTGCCAGAAGCATACAATATACTAGTACTAGTATTATTGTTCGACTTCCCGAAGAGGCGAACAGCCAAGCGCAAAGTTTACTAGTACTAGTACTACTACTATAGAGGTATGTACTATACTATACTAGGAACCGGATGTGGAGGAGCGTCTGCACTCTTATTATATTTTTAAAATGTGATAAAGCAATCTTCAACACATTTGGTTCTCTTCGAGGGTTCTCGCATGTGATAATGAAAGTTGATTGCATGGAACACTCACCACAATTCTCGCTTAATTCTGGCTCAGATCCTTTTACAAATAGGAGCGCTCGGTAATATTTCCTCTTTTTTTGTTATTCAACATGTAAACAGGTCAGCAAACCTTGCGACGCATCTTTGTGCGAACCGTGCTTACTGCACTTTGAATGTGGCCGAGAGTTGGCTTGATGAAACTGTTGGAAATATGCCCTAGAGGCAATAATAAATGGTTATTATTATATTTCTTTGTTCATAATAATTGTCTATTGTTCATGCTATAATTGTGTTATCCGGAAATCGTAATACATGTGTGAACACATAGACCACAACGTGTCCCTAGTAAGCCTCTAGTTGACTAGCTCGTTAATCAACAGATAGTCATGGTTTCCTGACTATGGACATTGAATGTCATTGATAACGGGATCACATCATTAGGAGAATGATGTGATGGACAAGACCCAATCCTAAGCATAGCTCAAAAGATCGTGTAGTTCGTTTGCTAGAGCTTTTCCAATGTCAAGTATCTTCTCCTTAGACCATGAGATCGTGCAACTCCCGGATACCGTAAGAGTACTTTGGGTGTGCCAAACGTCACAACCTAACTGGGTGACTATAAAGGTACACTACGGGTATCTCCAAAAGTGTCTGTTGGGTTGGCACGGATCGAGACTGGGATTTGTCACTCCGTATGACGGAGAGGTATCTCTGGGCCCACTCGGTAATGCATCATCATAATGAGCTCAATGTGACTAAGGAGTTACTCACGGGATCATGCATTACGGTACGAGTAAAGAGACTTGCCGGTAACGAGATTGAACAAGGTATTGGGATACCGACGATCGAATCTCGGGCAAGTAACATAGCGATTGACAAAGGGAATTGTATACGGGATTGATTGAATCCTCGACATCGTGGTTCATCCGATGAGATCATCGTGGAACATGTGGGAGCCAACATGGGTATCCAGATCCCGCTGTTGGTTATTGACCGGAGAGGCGTCTCGGTCATGTCTGCATGTCTCCCGAACCCGTAGGGTCTACACACTTAAGGTTCGGTGACGCTAGGGTTGTAGAGATATGAGTATGCGGAAACCCGAAAGTTGTTCGGAGTCCCAGATGAGATCCCGGACGTCACGAGGAGTTCCGGAATGGTCCGGAGGTGAAGAATTATATATAGGAAGTCCAGTTTCGGCCATCGGGAAAGTTTCGGGGGTTATCGGTATTGTACCGGGACCACCGGAAGGGTCCCGGGGGTCCACCGGGTGGGGCCACCTATCACGGAGGGCCCCATGGGCTGAAGTGGGAAGGGAACCAGCCCTTAGTGGGCTGGGGCGCCCCCCATGGGCCTCCCCCCTGCGCCTAGGGTTGGAAACCCTAGGGTGGGGGGGGCGCCCCACTTGACTTGGGGGGGAAGTTTCCCCCCCTTGGCCGCCCCCCCCCATAGATGGGTTCTTGGCCGCCCCCCCCCCCTCCCAGGGGGCCTATATAAAGGGGGGAGGGAGGGCAGCAATATGGCAGCCTTTGGCGCCTCCCTCCTCCCCTACAACACCTCTCCCTCTCGTAGAAGCTTGGCGAAGCCCTGCCGAGATCCCGCTACATCCACCACCACGCCGTCGTGCTGCTGGATCTCCATCAACCTCTCCTTCCCCCTTGCTGGATCAAGAAGGAGGAGACATCGCTGCTCCGTACGTGTGTTGAACGCGGAGGTGCCGTCCGTTCGGCACTCGGTCATCGGTGATTTGGATCACGGCGAGTACGACTCCATCAACCCCGTTCATTGGAACGCTTCCGCTCGCGATCTACAAGGGTATGTAGATGCACTCCTTTCCCCTCGTTGCTAGTACACTCCATAGATGGATCTTGGTGATGCGTAGGAAATTTTAAAATTCTGCTACGATCCCCAACAGTGGCATCATGAGCCAGGCCTATGCGTAGTTACTATGCACGAGTAGAACACAAAGCAGTTGTGGGCGTAGATGTTGCCAATTCTTCTTGCCGCTACTAGTCTTATCTTGTTTCGGCGGTATTGTGGGATGAAGCGGCCCGGACCGACCTTACACGTACGCTTACGTGAGACAGGTTCCACCGACTGACATGCACTAGTTGCATAAGGTGGCTAGCGGGTGTCTGTCTCTCCCACTTTAGTCGGAACGGATTCGATGAAAAGGGTCCTTATGAAGGGTAAATAGAAATTGGCATATCACGTTGTGGTTTTACGTAGGTAATAAACGTTCTTGCTAGAAACCTATACAAGCCACGTAAAAACTTGCAACAACAATTAGAGGACGTCTAACTTGTTTTTGCAGCATGTGCTATGTGATGTGATATGGCCAGAAGATGTGATGAATCATATATGTGATGTATGAGATTGATCATATTCTTGTAATAGCAATCACGACTTGCATGTCGATGAGTATGACAACCGGCAGGAGCCATAGGAGTTGTCTTTATTTTTGTATGACCTGCGTGTCATTGAATAACGCCATGTAAATTACTTTACTTTGTTGCTAAACGCGTTAGCCATAGAAGTAGAAGTAATTGTTGGCGTGACAACTTCATGAAGACACAATGATGGAGATCATGATGATGGAGATCATGGTGTCATGCCGGTGACGAAGATGATCACGGTGCCCCGAAGATGGAGATCAAAGGAGCAAAATGATATTGGCCATATCATGTCACTATTTGATTGCATGTGATGTTTACCATGTTTTGCATCTTATTTGCTTGGAACGACGGTAGTAAGTAAGATGATCCCTTATAATAATTTCAAGAAAATGTTCCCCCTAACTGTGCACCGTTGCGAAGGTTCGTTGTTTCGAAGCACCACGTGATGATCGGGTGTGATAGATTCTAACGTTCGCATACAACGGGTGTTGACGAGCCTAGCATGTACAGACATGGCCTCGGAACACACGCAATACACTTAGGTTGACTTGACGAGCCTAGCATGTACAGACATGGCCTCGGAACACGGAGGACCGAAAGGTCGAGCATGAGTCGTATAGAAGATACGATCAACATGGAGATGTTCACCGATCTTGACTAGTCCGTCTCACGTGATGATCGGACACGGCCTAGTTAACTCGGATCATGTTTCACTTAGATGACTAGAGGGATGTCTATCTGAGTGGGAGTTCATTGAGTAATTTGATTAGATGAACTTAATTATCATGAACTTAGTCTAAAATCTTTACAATATGTCTTGTAGATCAAATGGCCCACATTGTCCTCAACTTCAACGCGTTCCTAGAGAAAACCAAACTGAAAGATGATGGCAGCAACTATACGGACTGGGTCCGGAACCTGAGGATCATCCTCATAGCTGCCAAGAAAGATTATATCCTAGAAGCACCGCTAGGTGAAGCACCAATCCCAGAGAACCAAGACGTTATGAACGCTTGGCAATCACGTGTTGATGATTACTCCCTCGTTCAGTGCGGCATGCTTTACAGCTTAGAACCGGGTCTCCAAAAGTGTTTTGAGAAACATGGAGCATATGAGATGTTCGAAGAGCTGAAAATGGTTTTCCAAGCTCATGCCCGGGTCGAGAGATATGAAGTCTCTGACAAATTCTTCAGCTGTAAAATGGAGGAAAATAGTTCTGTTAGTGAGCACATACTCAGAATGTCTGGGTTACACAACCGCTTGTCTCAGCTGGGAGTTAATCTCTCGGATGACGCGGTCATTGACAGAATCCTTCAGTCGCTTCCACCAAGCTACAAGAGCTTTGTGATGAACTTCAATATGCAGGGGATGGAAAAGACCATTCCTGAGGTATATTCGATGCTGAAATCAGTGGAGGTGGAGATCAGAAAAGAACATCAAGTGTTGATGGTGAATAAAACCACTAAGTTCAAGAAAGGCAAGGGTAAGAAGAACTTCAAGAAGGACGGCAAGGGAGTTGCCGCGCCCGGTAAGCCAGTTGCCGGGAAGAAGCCAAGGAATGGACCCAAGCCTGAGACTGAGTGTTTTTATTGCAAGGGAAGTGGTCACTGGAAGCGGAACTGCCCCAAATACTTAGTGGACAAGAAGGCCGGCAACGCCAAAGGTATATGTGATATACATGTAATTGATGTGTACCTTACCAGTACTCGTAGTAGCTCCTGGGTATTTTATACCGGTGCGGTTGCTCATATCGGTAACTCAAAACAGGAACTGCGGAATAAGCGGAGACTGGCAAAGGACGAGGTGACGATGTGCGTCGGGAATGGTTCCAAGGTCGATGTGATCGCCGTCGGCACGCTGCCTCTACATTTACCTACGGGATTAGTTTTAAACCTCAATAATTGTTATTTAGTGCCAGCTTTGAGCATGAACATTGTATCTGGATCTCGTTTAATTCGAGATGGCTACTCATTTAAATCCGAGAATAATGGTTGTTCTATTTATATGAGAGAAATGTTTTATGGTCATGCCCCGCTGGTCAATGGTTTATTCTTGATGAATCTCGAACGTGATGTTACACATATTCATAGTGTGAATACCAAAAGATGTAAAGTTGATAACGATAGTCCCACATACTTGTGGCACTGCCGCCTTGGTCACATTGGTGTCAAGCGCATGAAGAAGCTCCATGCAGATGGACTTTTGGAGTCTCTTGATTACGAATCATTTGACACGTGCGAACCATGCCTCATGGGTAAGATGACCAAGACTCCGTTCTCCGGAACAATGGAGCGAGCAACCAACTTATTGGAAATTATACATACCGATGTGTGCAGTCCAATGAGTGTTGAGGCTCGCGGAGGATATCGTTATGTTCTCACTCTCACTGATGACTTAAGTAGATATGGGTATGTCTACCTAATGAAACACAAGTCTGAAACCTTTGAAAAGTTCAAGGAATTTCAGGGTGAGGTTGAGAATCAACGTGACAGGAAAATAAAATTCTTACGATCAGATCGTGGTGGAGAATATTTAAGTCACGAATTTGGTGCGCACTTAAGGAAATGTAGAATCATTTCACAACTCACGCCGCCTGGAACACCTCAGCGAAACGGTGTGTCCGAACATCGTAATCGCACTCTATTGGATATGGTGCGATCTATGATGTCTCTTACCGATTTACCGCTCTCATTTTGGGGCTATGCTTTAGAGACTGCCGCATTCACTTTAAATAGGGCTCCGTCGAAATCCGTTGAGACGACATCGTATGAATTATGGTTTGGGAAGAAACCTAAGCTGTCGTTTCTAAAAGTTTGGGGATGCGATGCTTATGTCAAGAAACTTCAACCTGAAAAGCTCGAACCCAAGTCGGAGAAATGCGTCTTCATAGGATACCCTAAGGAAACTATTGGGTATACCTTCTACCTCAGATCCGAAGGCAAGATCTTCGTTGCCAAGAACGGGTCCTTTCTGGAGAAAGAGTTTCTCTCGAAAGAATTGAGTGGGAGGAAACTGGAACTTGATGAGGTGATAGTCACCCCTTCCAAACCGGAAAGTAGCGCAGCGCGGGAAGATGTTCCTGTGGTGCCTACACCGACTGGGGAGGAAGTTAATGATGATGATCATGAAGCTTCGGATCAAGTTACTGCTGAACTTCGTAGGTCCACAAGGACACGTTCCGCACCAGAGTGGTACGGCAACCCTGTCCTGGAAATCAGGTTGTTAGACAACGGTGAACCTTCGAACTATGAAGAAGCGATGGCGGGCCCGGATTCCGACAAATGGCTAGAAGCCATGAAATCCGAGATAGGATCCATGTATGAAAACAAAGTATGGACTTTGACTGACTTGCCCGATGATCGGCGAGCCATAGAAAATAAATGGATCTTTAAGAAGAAGACAGACGCGGATGGTAATGTGACCATCTATAAGGCTCGACCTGTCGCTAAGGGTTATCGACAAGTTCAAGGGGTTGACTACGATGAGACTTTCTCACCCGTAGCGAAGCTGAAGTCCGTCCGAATCATGTTAGCAATTGCCGCATACTATGATTATGAGATATGGCAGATGGACGTCAAAACGGCATTCCTTAACGGCTTCCTTAAGGAAGAATTGTATATGATGCAGCCGGAAGGTTTTGTCGATCCTAAGAATGCTAACAAAGTATGCAAGCTCCAGCGCTCAATCTATGGGCTGGTGCAAGCATCTCGGAGTTGGAACATTCGCTTTGATGAGATGATCAAAGCGTTTGGGTTTACACAGACTTATGGAGAAGCCTGTGTTTACAAGAAAGTGAGTGGGAGCTCTGTAGCATTTCTCTTATTGTATGTGGATGACATACTATTGATGGGAAATGATATAGAATTCTTGGAAAGTATAAAGGTCTATTTGAATAAGTGTTTTTCAATGAAGGACCTTGGAGAAGCTGCTTATATATTAGGCATCAAGATCTATAGAGATAGATCAAGACGCCTCATTGGTCTTTCACAGAGTACGTACCTTGACAAGATATTAAAGAAGTTCAATATGGACCAGTCCAAGAAGGGGTTCTTGCCTGTATTGCAAGGTGTGCAATTGAGCACGGCTCAATGCCCGACCACGGCAGAAGATAGAGAAAAGATGAGTGTCATCCCCTATGCCTCGGCCATAGGGTCTATTATGTATGCCATGCTGTGTACCCGACCTGATGTAAACCTTGCCGTAAGTTTGGTAGGAAGGTACCAAAGTAATCCCAGCATGGAACACTGGACAGCGGTCAAGAATATCCTGAAGTACCTGAAGAGGACTAAGGATATGTTTCTCGTTTATGGAGGTGACGAAGAGCTCGTCGTAAAGAGTTACGTCGACGCTAGCTTCGACACAGATCTGGATGACTCGAAGTCACAAACCGGATACGTGTATATTTTGAATGGAGGAGCAGTAAGCTGGTGCAGTTGCAAGCAAAGCGTCGTGGTGGGATCTACATGTGAAGCGGAGTACATGGCAGCCTCGGAGGCAGCACAGGAAGCAGTCTGGATGAAGGAGTTCATTACCGACCTAGGGGTGATTCCCAATGCGACGGGCCCGATGACTCTCTTCTGTGACAACACTGGAGCTATTGCCCTTGCGAAGGAGCCCAGGTTTCACAGGAAGACCAGGCATATCAAGCGTCGCTTCAACTCCATTCGTGAAAGTGTTCAAAATGGAGACATAGATATTGGTAAAGTACATACGGACCTGAATGTAGCAGATCCGTTGACTAAACCTCTCCCTAGAGCAAAACATGATCAACACCAGGACGCAATGGGTGTTCGATTCATCACAATGTAACTAGATTATTGACTCTAGTGCAAGTGGGAGACTGTTGGAAATATGCCCTAGAGGCAATAATAAATGGTTATTATTATATTTCTTTGTTCATAATAATTGTCTATTGTTCATGCTATAATTGTGTTATCCGGAAATTGTAATACATGTGTGAACACATAGACCACAACGTGTCCCTAGTAAGCCTCTAGTTGACTAGCTCATTGATCAACAGATAGTCATGGTTTCCTGACTATGGACATTGGATGTCATTGATAACGGGATCACATCATTAGGAGAATGATGTGATGGACAAGACCCAATCCTAAGCATAGCTCAAAAGATCGTGTAGTTCATTTGCTAGAGCTTTTCCAATGTCAAGTATCTTCTCCTTAGACCATGAGATCGTGCAACTCCCGGATACCGTAAGAGTACTTTGGGTGTGCCAAACGTCACAACGTAACTGGGTGACTATAAAGGTACACTACGGGTATCTCCGAAAGTGTCTGTTGGGTTGACACGGATCGAGACTGGGATTTGTCACTCCGTATGACGGAGAGGTATCTCTGGGCCCACTCGGTAATGCATCATCATAATGAGCTCAATGTGACTAAGGAGTTAGTCACGGGATCATGCATTACGGTACGAGTAAAGAGACTTGCCGGTAACGAGATTGAACAAGGTATTGGGATACCGACGATCGAATCTCGGGCAAGTAACATAGCGATTGACAAAGGGAATTGTATACGGGATTGATTGAATCCTCGACATCGTGGTTCATCCGATGAGATCATCGTGGAACATGTGGGAGCCAACATGGGTATCCAGATCCCGCTGTTGGTTATTGACCGGAGAGGCGTCTCGGTCATGTCTGCATGTCTCCCGAACCCGTAGGGTCTACACACTTAAGGTTCGGTGACGCTAGGGTTGTAGAGATATGAGTATGCGGAAACCCGAAAGTTGTTCGGAGTCCCAGATGAGATCCCGGACATCACGAGGAGTTCCGGAATGGTCCGGAGGTGAAGAATTATATATAGGAAGTCCAGTTTCGGCCACCGGGAAAGTTTCGGGGGTTATCGGTATTGTACCGGGACCACCGGAAGGGTCCCGGGGGGCCACCGGGTGGGGCCACCTATCACGGAGGGCCCCATGGGCTGAACTGGGAAGGGAACCAGCCCTTAGTGGGCTGGGGCGCCCCCCATGGGCCTCCCCCCTGCGCCTAGGGTTGGAAACCCTAGGGTGGGGGCGCCCCACTTGACTTGGGGGGAAGTTTCCCCCCTTGGCCGCCCCCCCCCCCATAGATGGGTTCTTGGCCGCCCCCCCCCTCCCAGGGGGCCTATATAAAGGGGGGAGGGAGGGCAATAATATGGCAGCCTTTGGCGCCTCCCTCCTCCCCTGCAACACCTCTCCCTCTCGCAGAAGCTTGGCGAAGCCCTGCCGAGATCCCGCTACATCCACCACCACGCCGTCGTGCTGCTGGATCTCCATCAACCTCTCCTTCCCCCTTGCTGGATCAAGAAGGAGGAGACGTCGCTGCTCCGTTCGTGTGTTGAACGCGGAGGTGCCGTCCGTTCGGCACTCGGTCATCGGTGATTTCGATCACGGTGAGTACGACTCCATCAACCCCGTTCATTGGAACGCTTCCGCTCGCGATCTACAAGGGTATGTAGATGCACTCCTTTCCCCTTGTTGCTAGTACACTCCATAGATGGATCTTGGTGATGCGTAGGAAATTTTAAAATTCTGCTACGATCCCCAACAGAAACACCTCGCTTCCTTCTTTTTTTTGCGAGGTACCTCACTTCCTAGTGACCAGTCTCTTGGCTGATCGTCCTAAGAATGCTTATATATGAATAAAGCTCTCTCATTTACCCGCAAAAAAGATTAAGCCATATTAACCGGAAAGGAGGGAGTATGGACTAGCACTACTTTTTGGTGTGTCCCGTCAACTCGCAGAACGAGGAGAAGCTTGCAGGACAAGGTGAAGCTCGCTTATGCCTTTTGACTAATGCAACCTACCCTCGCCCAGGCGGTGGACATGCAGCAGTTCATTCGGTGTCAGATTGCCACAGGCATACACTATAGTACCCAACATGCGGAGTACCATCATTGTTCGACTTCACGAAGAGGCGAAGAGCCAAGCGCAAGGTTTATAGTTGTACGAGTAGTACTACTACTAGAACCGCATGCTGGAGCGTCCGTACTCTTATTTTATTTTAATCTCTGATAAAGTACACATTTATTCGGGAGAAGGGCGGAAAACGGCAGCCCAATGGTAGTGTTAAAAAAGTCGAACATGTAATGATGATATCGATCAACCATGCTCGAATATATCTTGGCCTCCGTGCGAGCTCTTCTGTGTGTTCTCGCTCCTCGTCTCTCTCAAGGAATGGCGGGTTGGCCATTTTGCCGTCAATTGAGATCGGTTTGCTCACACTCCGGTCCCACATGTCAGTGATATGCCAAGAGGAAGTGCATTGACCGACTGGCCATACGCATACTTGGTTTTGCACCTTCAGGCCATGCTTGGAATGGTTGTATTTCAATACGGAGGCATATAACTTACACCTGTAAGTTACTGGCCGCTGTGCAAATTCCATCCGGAATTGAAACGACGGGCGCAGGTGTGTATTTTTTACAAGTGTATTCAAAAGAGAAACGGTGATCCAAACAGGGCCTCATACTACTCCTCCCTCCGTCACAGTTTACAGGGCGCGCTTCATTCTGATGCATTTCTCTCCATGCATTTCCACCACTAGAGAGACTTTAGAGCGTATTGATGGTTGCTTCTTCCGAGCAACTTACAGTGGGAAAGGTGGGGCTTATGATTTGACTGCTCATTACTACTCACTATTAGTGCGGCGCAACAACCGGGCTGAGTCTCCCATGCGGTTGTGCACTACTCCCTCCGTTCTTAAATATACTATGGAGTATTTGTCTTTCTTGAGATTTCAACGAGTGACTACATACGAAGAAAACTGAGTGAATCTACACTCTAAAATATGTCCATTTGAAATTTGTAAAAAGACAAATATTTAGAAATGGAGGAAGTATAATTTTGTGCATGGCACATGGACCCGGATGCTGAAGAGGCTTCTGGCAATGCTATCAAGATTCCAGCATTTGTTTACATGATTGACATACTATACAAATAATTTTCCAGCGACATGAAATTGTACAATGCTCTAAGCTTTCAGCTTTTGTTTCGTGTGTCTTGCCATCGATGCTCTTTTGGAAACAATAAAAAACTAACTTCCTTGCTAATGCATCTCACTGATTAGCAGATCAGAGCTAATATTTACATCACAACTGAAGACAAAGTTGTGAGAAGGTGTTAAATTAAAATTGATCCATGCTTTCATTCGCAGCAACGTCCCCCCAGCTCTGTCTAAATCAACAAGGCATGTTGGGAAAAAAAGTAGCTGTCTGGAGCATGCAACATTCCGATCATTTTGTGCAGTTCCACTAAAATAGAGCTGAGCGTCCCTGTTCCAAAGATATTAAGTGTGATTACGATAATAGAGGACTGCTGATAAAACAATAAACACACAAATAGAAGCCGGTCACCTTTGCAGTCTCTCTTAATACTAACTAGTTGGAGAAGATTAGGCTCGGAGTTGGATGAGGAGGATAGAGCAAAATCAATCTCCCTTTGTGCAGTCGCACTGAAATGTAGACGTTGCCCATGTGACATTTTAGTACAACTGCACAAAACACTCTTAAGAAAAAAGTGATTTGTGCAGTTCACCAAAAGGTCGCAATAGCAACGAGGTGAAATGGATAGCCCTGTTTGCAAAAAAGAGGTAGAAAGGAAACAATTACTGGCCAATAACAGTTGATGACACATGCGACGACAAAAAAGAAGCATATTCCATGTCCTAAGGGAAGATAACAACCCGGTTGTGTTTGTCTAAAATGGTGTGAGACGAGATTGCAATATGGAAAGTACGCCGGACGAGCTACATTTTGGGCAAAGAACTATGTCCACATGCAAGATTTTCCACATGCAGTGACGTGGGAAGACGGGCAGTGGAGCAAGGCCGGAGGGGATACCTGGGGGTCGTCAGGATGTAACTAGGTGAGCGGCGACCGACGGGATCTGCCCATACTGCGGCAGCGAGCAGGTGGCGTAGGCCCTACCGCGACGGAGCTTGGTCAGAGAGAACGGCAGGTACCGCAGATCGGGACGTGCCGCCTCGGCGCCGTCGAACGGGGAAACGATGCACATCCTCCCTTTTCGTCGGCGGACGGGATGCGGCCGGATCAGTGACCAATGGTGAGAGAGAGAGGCCGCCGCCGCCTTGTGTGAGATACACTGAAGAGAGACAAACCCAGGCAGGAAGGCTCCATTGTATATAGTGGAGCGGACTACCTTTTTCTCCATAAAAATCGTTTTATATTCTGTGTACGTGCCATTGAGCGATATAACTTTATTTAAAAATAACGTGCCAACACATCAAGTCAAACTTTGTTTCATGCACGCGTGGTACACGACCTCTGTAGGTAAACAACCGCTACACGCGTTCAAATTAGCACGTGGGCTGCCATTTCATACAGAAATGAGCTCCACCTTGTACCCGCGCGGGTGTGGCTGGGCACGAAGCGTGAGTACGTGCACCTATTCTCTTCGTGTACGTACACCACCTACGTGGGGTTGTGTGAGAGAGATACAAACGTAGAGAGATATAGTGTGTGGGTTCGTGAGTGTTTTTTTGGGGGTGTCAATCAAAAAATGTAACATACGCAATGCGTGTGAAAATAGAGTCCTGGATATATCATATATAGAGAGGGGGCGATCACGAGAAGAGAGTGGAGGTATCATCGGCTTGAGGTATCCATAGAATCGAAGAGAGGGATGATGTGTGTGTGTGTGTGCGCGCGCGCGATCGATAAAGAGTGCCATCGAATTTGTGTGTGCCCACGTCAAAGATATAGGGTGGCTGGCCTACTTGAACGTGAGAGGGGACAGGTGCAGTTTGTCTCTGTGGCATGGATACCTACCTACAGCGCTCGACTATCGGTGTGTGGTGGGGGAGGCCTTATTAACTATAGAGGTACAATGGCTGGTATATGTGTGGAGGAGGAGAGAGGCCTACCTTATGTATTAAGGGAGATCGATCGGCATCCATGCATATGTGTAGGAGAGGAATAAGGTTGGGAGAGAGACAGAGTTAGAGTGTTGGAGGGGGTGGTAGTGGAGTTGCTTCTAACAAATGGTGGGAGAGGATTGCTAGACAAACGGAGGGCACGCCTGCAATATCAATAAGAGAGGGGATGGCTGCCTGTCTGTGCGCGTGCATGTGAGAGACGGGTCAGGAGGCATGCACGAATGATGTGGGGGGCGATATGGCTGTGGTAAGCAGACATAACTACATAGGAAGATCAATCATCCTCTGTCAGAGAAAGGAGAGACATAACTTGTGAGGTACGTCAATCGATGGGTGGGGGAAAAATAGTTAAAGTCGACCTAGGTATATGTAGGGAGATCGATCGGTATACATGCATGTACGTGTTAGAAGCAAATAAGGCCAGGGGAGAAGGATAGAGAGAGAGGGATGCATCTAAGAGGTGGTGCGAGAGGCATACTATATCGAGGGGGAAGGAGTGTGCGAGTACGAGATCGATGAAAAGAGTGGTGGGAGTGAGGCATGGACGGTGAGAAGAGAAGAGGGGAAGCTTGTGTTTGTGGTAGGCACACCTGGCTAGAGAGGCATATCGATCGATGTGTGCCGTAAAGAAGGAGTTGGGGGGCCTACACACACCGTGGGTGAACGACCTAAAGTGAAAAGACGAATTTGCACGATGGAGCTAGAGAATGTTGAGGGAGGGTGAAAGGGATGTGGGCGTGTGCATGCACGAGAGAAAGTTAGCGCTAGCTACAAAGATAAGAGGTGTGGGTGTAAAAGACGAATAGAGATCATAATTCATTATAAAAAGCGAATTCGGATATTTGAAGAATTTATCATAGTGTTTTAAACCGACGCATGCGTGAATATATATAACGGTGATACACATGGGGTGGTTATGAACATGTTATACTACATATAATATATTGTATCTCTACTCTTATAAAAAAACAGTTGTTGATGATGGTATACCTGCCATCCTGCAATATAGGCCGTCCGATTTATATCTGACGGATAGGAAGGAAACTATGGCAATTTTGAAAAAATATACCCACACCCCTCTCCATATTTGCAAATAAGGCCTCCCCTTAATCATGTTGATGTTCCGTGGAACGCATGGGCATCTTGCTAGTACTACATATAATATATAGAACATTGATTATAATTTGGGCTAATGTGTGGCTTTTGCAGCTCAGGGCTAAATACTTGTCATAATGTAGGGGGCGGGGCACTATACTTTGTGTGATAAACACGGTGTACGTATGGAACATGGTTTAGATTATGGATATATAGTTAGTACATCAAATGTACTATTGTTTGGAATCAACATCAAGTGTATTCAAAAGATTGAATTCGAGTTCATATAGTACACATAGTTCATATCTATCTCTATAGTAATCATGTGGTGTGTTGTTAAGGTAATACACGAATGATGGTTGAAGTTGGCAACAATCATGATTGTAGATTCTTATTGAAATAGAGAAATGAATTCAAATTCAGTTCGAATTGCAGCGGTAGTATAAACATTTGGAATGCACTAAAATGTTGGTATGAGTAGGTTACATGCATTATACAGCCAGCGAAAAAATTTAATTGGACATAACATGGATTCATACTCTCTCTCTTTGTGTAGCTTTGAATAGCATTTGCATAGTAAAACAGGACAAGACTCTCTCTTTGTGTGGTGTGAATAGTTTTATTTTTTTCGTTTTCTTTTCGTTGAGGGAAGTGCGAATTGATTTGGTACGTACAAGTACAATATTACACGTTAGGCTTGTCCCTAAAATTCAACCCGTGCCTTGTTATATCCCGAAATTCTGATATCGTGCTCCCAAAACTGGCGCCTTCACAACCCGCGCCTTGCTATCCCGAAATTACAACGCGCGCGAAAACTCCCTCCAGCTGCCAAATTCCAACACACAAAATCCCCCTTCTAACCCTAAGTCAAAAGGGCCGCTAGTTCAAATCGATGGGGGTACTTTTGTAACACACCCTACATTTTGGACAAGCGCGTCCCTAAGTCATGGTTCCCCCTCCCATCGCCTCCTTTTCGCCATTCGAAATCCCAGGCCGCCATAACCTCTCCGCTCCAGTCGCGAAACCCCACCCTCCTCCGACCGCCACCTCACCTCTGCCCAGCCAGAGCCTCTTCCCTGACGACGTCATCCACCCATGGAGCGGCTACCTCGAAGCCGGCGCCGCGGGTGACATCTCCACGGCGGCTCTCCCCCAGTGTGAGGCCCCTTCGGCGGCAGCGTCCATACCAGCCGGATATGCTGCTGCTGCTCCGGCTCTCGCTCGCTCGGTCGTGGTGCTACTGCTGCTCTCGCTCGCTCGATCGCGCTGCTACTACTGCTCTCCCCCTCGCTCGTGCTGCTGCTCTGCTCCGATTTAGCTACACTCCAGTCGACTGAATCGACTTCTGGGTCAGTCGATTTTCAGGGGGTGGGGGGCTCGCCGCAGTTAAGGAAGAACCACCCGCAGCGAGGAGGGGGGCTCGCCGGAGAGGTACCCCACTATCTATCTTAGGGTTCTGGGTGGGAGCGGTGCTCGCCGGTGGTGGGGGCGCAGTGGTGGGGCGGTGGCGTGGGGATCGCCGGAGAAAAAGCTTGGCGCGGGGGGGCTAGAGGGCTGGCCGGGGCGGCGGCGGACCAGCGGTGTGGAGTTGTTTCGGGGCGGCGAGGCGGCGCGGGGTTCGGCCGGTGGTGGCTGGCGGCTCAGGGGGTGCAGGTTGAAGATGAACTTCAAGCCCTCCCTAAACTATCCCATGTGAAGTGCCTCTCTGCTACCATTGCGTTCAGTTTCGACGGTAACATTCAGATTCCACAGTAAATTTCAGCTTCGACTGTTAAGTTCAGAGTCAATAGTTTTTACCTCATCTGTTGTAGCCAGGTGGTTTTTGGTGATGTAAATTTTACATCTATCACTTTTTGGTAATGCATTTTACATCATCTATTGGAGATGCTATTAGAATCCCACTTGAGATTAACGATGGCAAACCCTCCCCCCTCTCCAGATTGTAATCCAGAGGAAGATATCTGTTCTGAGGTGGATTCAGACGCAGCTGACCACTCCTATTTACCCCCCAAGGTGTTTGCTCTAACTTGGCATGATGATGTTAGTCATATCATGCATATGTTGCCTTGCAGTGCCTACTTTCGACATCATATATGTCATCTTCTTAGTTTAGACATGTTCTGTAATGCCACCTGTTTAGTTTCGATATCATATATGGGAATTATGCAATCTCATGTCTTTTAGCCAGCCATAATATATGTGAAATGTGCAATGCCATCCTGTTTAACCAGGCATCATATATTTGAATGATATCTAGCCCATCCTTTTCTTCATTAAATTTCCATTTGTCGATAATGTTTGTACATTAAACTACTCTTCCTGTAATCAGCCATTTGAGTGGGTGATGGAAAAATCTGGAGTGAAAACAAGGCCTTCAGAGCAGACAGTGCTACCTGTCAAAGCGGATCTCTTGCTGGGTCCCGATAGCTCCTCAGAGATGGATTCAGAGACAGATGACCAGTCCTATTCCCCCACCGAGGTGTATGCTCTAACTTGGCACGGTTCTACTGCTCATATCATTCATATGGTGTCTTGCATTGCATAGTTTAGACATCATATACACAATATTCAACACCATGTTCTTAATTCAGACATCATATATGCGAATGCCCTCTGCTTAGCATATAAATCACATATGTGAATCAAATCATGCGACCCTGGTTACTTAGATAACATGTATGTGAATTATGTCATGCGATCTTGTTTAGTTAGTCATCATATCTTTGAATTATGTTATGCTATGCTATCCAGTTTAGATAGACATCATATATGTGAAATTATGTCATGCTATCCGTTTTAGTTAAACAATATACATGTCAACTATTTAATGCCCTCTTTTTTTGACACTATCTATTGCATCTGTCTCTCATACAATGTCTGTACATTCAACTATGTTTCCTGTTTATCAGCCATTTGAATTGGAGCGGGTGATGGCAATATCTAGCGGAGTAAAAACACGGTCTTCAAATAAAACAGTGCTACCTCTTGGTGGAGATAGCACCCCGGTTGTACATGCACGAGAACCAGCCCTACCACACATAACCCAGACTCTCGCAGATTTTACCCCTACTGCGATGGACAGGGAACCAGCTTCACCCAATCTAACCCCAACCCCAGCAGATAGTAACCCAGCTCCTGTCGACACAGCACCATCTCCACCGCAGAGCTCCCAAACAAGAGCAGTCAGTAAGGCAGCTCCAGTGCCCAAAGAGCCAGTACTACCACGGCGAACCCCAACTCCGCCAGTTAGTACACCTATTCCTGTGGAGGAAGCACAACCAGCCATTCATAGTTTAGCATCTATCGCATTTGATGTTGTTATATCCTATGTGCGTATCTTCCCATCATGGAAATATTATACTGAAGATGAAGGAAAATGCTAGTTGCAGGTGTTTGTCCAGGAGTTATGTGTAACTAATGTTATTCATGGCAATTACTTTGCTTTGTCCCATGCATTCTACCTCCATGATGGTTATAATACAGCAAATTTTCTCATTTTTCTCTATAGAGAAGGACCAATTTGGAAACTCAGGATGAGGTAACCTATGCTAATACCTCTGCTATCTTCAAGAATGCTTGGTGGCAGTATCGAAATTACCTGAAGAAAACGTACTTCAGTGGCAAAGAAACTCATCAAATTCCCTTACGTTCTCCTGAGACACATTTACTATACGATGACTGGGGATGCCTTGTTCTTTACTGGTCCCGAACCAAGAATGTGGTAAGGTCTATGAGCTCATTTTATTTGAAGTACTATATGCTTGCGTCTTACTGTACTCTGTTCATGTAGAACAAGTGCTTAAACCTGAAGAACAACTGTTCTCATTTAAGATTCCATTGCTATCGTGCATACTGCTTTGCTCTTGTATCACTGTATTTACTCATACAAACTTATTTTTAAATTGAACGATCCAATGGAAACTCCAATGGCACAACAGGTATGTTTACGCATGTTTCTTTAAAAGGTTTCCTCTTATAAATAGCTCTGTTGATTTCAATTTCAATTGTGTATACAGTTGACTTCTCATATCATGCACATTACTAGCATCATAACAGGGCCAATAGTGTTGTTGTACATGTAGACCCGTGGTACCCATCTGAAATCTTTTTGTGCCGTGTAGTTTCCCACGCTTTGTATTCTTTCAGTGCTGCTTTCTCTTGAACTGATATGATTTGAACCGTGTCACTATTTTGATTTGGCAAGACAATGCAGTGACCATAGGACATAGATATATGTTTGTTTGATGCTTTTATAATGTACTACTTGGCAATAGAAGACTTGGTAGTTTAATCTTGTCCACCTTACTAATGAACTAGTTCACCGAAATGAGTTTCATATACTAGTACATGCTAAACCTGTTATGTGTCTGCTTGTTTCTTCTTTTAGAATGCTGACAGAATATTGGGGAAGAGTGCCTTATTAAGCAATGATAAAGGAAGTAATGCAGATAAGGTTCAGGATCGTGAGAGATCCTTGTTGGTCTCCAACAAAGCTGATAAAACAGCTAAGGAGAACTATCTTGAAGATAGTGAGGCAACCCCAAAGTCCTGTCTTGGTTACTGGCCACTACCGCTTGCACAAGCTATTCAAACTCTCTGTCTGAATCAGTTCGGTTTCTTGAGTCTCAACTACAAGCTGAAAGACATCAATCAGCTGTGCTGCGACAAGAAGCGGAAGGACTGCGGAAGTCCCTGGAGCATTCAGACGCATACTTTCTGGTGCAACAGCAAGCGTTGGAGGATTTTAGCGCCCAACAGGACAAAGCTAATAAGCTTGCTAAGCTTATTGCCAGCATGGTGGATACCCAGGATAACGTTTCTTGATCTCTTCTGAAGTTGTTTCAGTTATCGACTTGTTTTGTTGCCGCGTTTATTTGCACTGGTGGCCAATTTTGACGGCCAGTGTATGTAATATGCTGCTTTGTTCCCTATATTTGCACTGGTGGCGAACTTTGATGCCAAGTGGATGTAATATGTGTAATAGATGTAATAGGCTAGCGTAAGTTGCTTGCTTATTTATTTCCTTATTGTCCTGTTTATTTGTTTGCTTATAGTCAGTGCAGTTCTTTTTCCGCGGTTTGCTAGTGGCTGCAATAACCTATTTTTTAAAACTAGGCCACAATAACCATGGGCTACATATTTACTGTAGTTACCGTGGGCCTCCTACGGGTCGTAGAAACAATGGGCCTTCTAAGGGCCATAGAAACAATGGGCCTTCTACGGGGCGTAGAAACAGTGGGCCTTCTACGGGCCGTAGACACAATGGGCCTTCTACGGGCCGTACCATCAATGGGCCTTCTACGGGCCGTATGATCGATTGGCCAAACATGGGCCAATAACAGACCGCATTATGGCCGTAAACGGGCTAGAGTTGGAATCGTCCGTTCATGGGCCGACCATAACGGGCCGTTGTTAATCGGCCGTATTTGATGACGCTATGAAAACGGCCCAATGTATTAACGGGCCACAAACGGGCCGACTGTAACCACGGGCTGAATTTGGCCCACAAGTAGAAAATGACAGTAACGGGCCGTAAGTAAACGAATGCTGGAAATGAGCCCAAGAATAAATGGGCCCTGAGAAGGCCGGAAGATAACATGGGCTGGAAACGGCCCAATGGAATAATGGGTCGTTAATGGGTATAAAGCGGTACACTGTTCATTACGGGCCAGTTTCACCATGGGCCGTTAATGGGCCAAGAGTTACAAAGGGCCTCATATGGGCCAAAAGACTTCATGGGCTATACATGGGCCGGAAGTTAAAACGGACTGGAATCATATTGGACGGCCCAGATGACGCTACTGGGCCTAATTCGGATAGGTCGTAACGGGCCCTGGGTTAGCGGGCTGTAAATAGGCTATATGCGAACAGTCTGTTAATAGGCTTTCCATGGGCCGGCCCGCCACCTTTTGACCAAGTCAAACGGGCCGGCCTTTTCACAGGAATGGGCCTCTGTTGGGCCGTGCCACGTGTTGATGTATCATAGGCGCCTTCGGTCCAATGAGTGGATGACATCTGTCCCAACGGTGAGCCGACACATATTTCCTCCAGCCAATGATGATTTTACACGTGGAAAATCCCCATTGGTCGAGGCTATTAATGGGTTATCGGATCCAAAACCGGACCCGATAGCGTAACGGCGAGCCGTTACGGTGGATGCCACATGTCGGTCACCCTTGACAAAAGCACTTCTATGATGCGCGATTTATCGTCATGGAAGTGGACACTTTCGTGATGATATTTTTGTTAATGGCATGGAACACTTCTACGACAGCACGGGTATGACTATCTTGATTCTGTCATAAAATCGTCATGGATGTACATGCATGACAAAAACCGTGACCTACTGTGACAAACACGTATCATCACGGAAGTGTTTTTTTGTAACGCCACCTGTCGGTCTATTTTCTCTTGCATACTCATGAGCATGATCATGTCCACTTCTTCGTCCGAATCTGAGGAATCGAAGAACTCGTCTTGAATTATTTGATCAAGCTCCATCGGTCCATACTCCTCGTCGGGCGAAGCATGAGAATTCATCATTTCCCTAAAAAATCACAAACCAAGTCGAACACATAGAGCGCAAGGGGGAGCCCGAGAGTTGTTGGACGTACCGCGGTGGCTTCCGGGCTGGTGACGGCGTCCCCAACGACGAGGACGGGAGAGAGGAGTGTTGTGTCGGTGCTGACGGCGTTGAGGCTGGGAATGGCTACAGAGCGCGCGGCAGCTGAGCTGCAATACAGACATAAAGGCATGGTGGGAGGGAGGCGAGTCGACGTCTGAGGCCAACTCCAATGCACGACCCCAAACAAACGTCCGTTTCATCCTTTTGGGTGGCAATGGGGCCGTGTCCGCCCGGATTTCTGGATGCGGCGGCCATGCGCCCAATGCGCGGCCGCATTTCGGCCGCATCTCGTCCATTCAACCAGCACACTAAAATGATGCGTATGAAATGGTTCAAATCAAACATAGCAAATTGTTATAGGTCCGAAAATATTCTTACAACCCAATCAAAAGAAAACAATATCAAATAGTCTTACAAGCCAATCAAAATTTGTTTGCATGAAAAGAAATTAAACTGATAGATCTACTGGTTGTCAATGTGAGTCCACATGTGCTCAACCAAGTCATCCTAGAGCTGGACATGAGTATGCCAATCACGCAATTCCCGATGAAACTCAACATACTGTTCAAAGGTTGCATGAGGTGCATGCTCAGGCTCAAAATTTTCACCCTGGAAATCAGACCCTTGGTCGTAGATGCTATCATCGCGCTCATCCTCCACGATCATCTTGTGCATGATCACACAAGCAGTCATCACCTCCCAAAGCTTCTTCGTGCTCCATGCACTACAAGAAATATGTCAACTTGTGACCTTCTCTCAGTGACCCCAGCTGAATTGGTCGTAAATCCACGGCCATTTTGCTTGGAAGGGCTCAAACCCTGAAATTGCCTTACACCAAATGGTTATAAAGCAGACAAGAGTGGTCGACGACCTTATTTCTACCTGATTACGACCAATATAAATGGTCATGAGGTTGTGAACGTGGATGCATTGGTACTTAAGGTGTCGCTCAAGGTGGGCTTGGGCCTCGGTGGAACGAGGCCACCTCCTTTTAAAAAAAATCCGTGTGCCATGTAGGCCTCGGCCCATCCAGGAAGAAATGTGGGATGCCCTCATATTACTCAAAAAAACATATATTCGGCCCAACGAAAATGGGAAAATAACAAGTTTTTCATTATTACCATTTGGTAAGGATGGTCAGTTATCTGGAAAAAAAAAAGTTTTCATTATTGTCTAATAACAGGTTTTTCATTGTATAACTCTAAAAAGGTTTTTCCTTATAGAAAAGTCTCGAAACCAATTAAACAATATAAAATTATAAGAATAGGAAAATAATGAACTCCTTCGTGAATCTTGCTATATGGTTTAGCAATTAGAAAACTAAACGTGTAATTCAAAAAAATGTTAATGTTAATACGTATTTCAAAAAATGTAATCATGTGTTTAAAAAACTAAATGTGTGTATTTGAAAAGTTTCATGCATATAAAAAATGATAATCATAAATAATATTAGATATGTATAAAAAAGTTTCATGTGTATGCAAAAATAGTCATCAGTACGTATATATGGAAATTTTACAATATATATATATATATAGAGAGAGAAAAGTAGATAACAAAACAAGATTTTCTAAAAATGTTAATCATGTATTTAAATTTTCTAACCAATATCAACAATGTTTTATATGTATACAAAAATGTACAATGTGTAAAAACAAATATAGACATCAAAACGTATGTATGAAAAGATGTTATTTTGTTGAGAATATATGAAAATATGTTAAATCATGTATTTGAAAAAAGTAAAACATATATAAACAATATGTACAATGTGTCTTAAAAAATGTAGACATGAATTCAAAATATTAGACATCAAAATATTTATTAAAAATGTTAATGATGTAACTAAAAACCGTTTAATATCTATAAAAAATTGTTTCTAGTTTATACAAATTTGTTCATAAAATGTGGTCTAATATTCTTGAAAAATGAAGAAGTTTTTTTACAACAAATATTTGTTAGGTTCTTCACAAAAAAAACTCATTTTGGGAACTCGAAAAATGGAAAATGAATATGCGGAAAATGAATATCCTAATGAGTTGAATTTTTGCCACATCTTATATATGCCCATATCATAGCTCTTCACAAAAATTTTCCTCCATCTAACAATCCATGAGAGCTCACCATCCAATCTTTGTTTCTAGTAATATTTTCAGTTTGTGAAGCAACTATATTTTATATTGCTTTCTAATTGCTGAAAAGTTACCAGGACATGACCCGGCCCAAAGAACATCCCTCCACCAAATTTTAGCTCATTTAATATAACCATTTCCCCTCAATATTTTTCCCAATTTTCTGTTCAGTGGAGATCATTGTGAAGGAAGTACCATTTTTATATATCCAAATGGCATGAAATTTATATAGTGCCTTCATATGCCCAAATTATCACCCGCCTCCAAATTGAAGCTCAATCAAATCATCTATGTGAGCCCAGCTTCAATTTTTATTTTTTGTCCAGATTGGCACATTGCAAAGAAAGTGCTATCTATACACCTCCTGTTGTCCTCAAACTTTTTGTGCCATCTTACATATCCAAATCATTGCCACATTCCAATATTCAGCTCCATTTGCCTGCTAAATCTTCCTCAGCAAATTTCCAAAGTTTCTATCCAGATAGAAGCTTTGTGAAGTAAGTACAAGCTAGGATTATCCAAATGGTATAAAAAATTATAGTGATTTCCTATGCCCAAACTAACATACTCCACAAAATTTTAGCTCAACCCATTTATTCATTTGAGCCCAGCTTCAACATCCATATTTTTGCCTGATGTGGTACTTTGCAAAGCAAGTGCCATCTAAGCTCCTCCATTTGAGCTGAAAATTTGCCAAGCCAGTCTCCCTAGTAGATGATCATCCTCAGCCAAAACTCAGGCCCATTGTCCATGTGCATTTTTCGTACCGCTAATCAAACAATTGGCTGCTAATTCATGTTTGAGCATAGTTCGGTCTCCTCGTGAGATTATTTTGTTGTCATTTTCTTCCTAGCACCTGCCTGGGGAGTGCCCAACCCACTAGACATGCCTAGGCCACCCAGAACGCATGGCAACGCCACGACCACGCGGTGACCATGCGCCGGGCATGCGAGTTCACGCGCTTTGGAGTTGGGGCCCTGGGCTACCGTCCAAACCTCAACGTGTCGCCACCATACCATGTATTCTGCTTAAATAGATACTTATGTAACTAGAAATTATTTTTGGAAAAAATAAAGAGCAAACTGTAAGGCAACTGCAGTTCAGATTTGACCCGTTTCCTCATAAATCGGCGGAAATTTGTCTTTTTCACGAGAGGTGGATAAAAGCTTTAGACACCCAAACCATTTTGTCAATTGTGCATTAAATATGGCCTAGTATTTTATAAAAATGATTTGGTATAATTTTGCAACAAATATATGGTAGGTCCTTCACAAAAAAACTCATTTTGGGCACTCGAAAAATGGAAAATGATTTTTTGTCAAAATAAAATGAAAACTTACTTAGCCAGCATTGTTTACCATTCCAAGATGCACCCTTGTGCATAAATTGAGGTCATTTGAACAAACTATGCCATGAATGCTACTATAATATTGATCATTTGGCTCGAAAAGTCATTGATCTTCACACATGATAGCTCGTTTCTGAGAAAACTTTTTTAAAATAATTATCGTATTACAAGTTTATTATTTTTAATGGTAAATTGGCCACATATAATGACACTGTGCGAAGGTTTTCCAGTTTTTTTTAATTTTTTATGCCCGTTTCAAAATGCGGTCAAAACGGCGGGCATGACCGTTCCTGGCTAGTGGTTGAATCTTGGAAAACTTTCAGTATTTATATGATTAAATAGATACTTATGTACCTAGAAATGATTTTTAGAAAAAATAAAGAGCAAACTATGAGGCAGCTGCTGTTCAAACTTGACCCGCTTCCAACTAGATCGATAGAAATTTGTCTTTTTCACCAGACCTAGATCAAAACTTTTGACACCCAACCATTTGGTTAATTATACATTAAATATGGCCTAATATTTTACAAAAATGATTTGTTCCAATTTTGCAACAAATATATGGTAGGTCCTTCACAAAAAAACTCATTTTGGGCACTTAAAATATGGAAATTTAATTTTTCATGAAAAGAAAATTAAAACTTCCTTAGACAACATTGTTTGCCATTCCAGATGCACCCTTGTGCACGATATGAGATCATTGGAACAAACTATGTCATGAATGTGGCCATAACATTGATCATTTGGCTTGAAAGCCATTGATCTTCACACATGATAACTCGTTTCTGAGAACACTTTTTTTTAAATAATTGTCGTATTACAAGTTTATTATTTTTCCTGGCAACTTGGTCACATATAGTGACACAATGCGAAGGTTTTCCAATTTTTTGATTTTTTGAATTTTTCATGGCCATTTCAAAATGCGGTCAAAACGGCGGGCATGACCGTTCCTAGCTAGTGGTTGAATCTTCCAAAACTTTTGGTGTTTCTATGATTAAATAGATACTTATGTACCTAGAAATGATTTTTGGAAAAAAAATAAAGAGCAAACTATAAGGCAGCTGCAGTTCAAATTTGACCCGCTTCCTCCTGGATCGGCGGAAATTTGTCTTTTTCACGAGAGGTGGATCAAAACTTTTGACACCCAACCATTTGGTCAATTGTGCATTAAATATGACCTAATATTTTAGAAAAATGGTTTGGTCCAATTTTGCAACAAATATATGGTAGGTCCTCCACAAAAAAACTCATTTTGGGCACTCAAAAATTGGAAAATGGTTTTTTTGTGCAAAGAAAATGAAAGCTTTATTTGGCAAAATTGTTTGTCATTCCAAGATGCACCCTTTTGCACGATATGAGATCATTTGAACAAAATATGTCATGAATGTGGCCATAACATTGATCATTTGGCTTGAAAGCCATTGACCTTCACACATGATAGCTCGTTTTTTAGAACACTTTTTTAAAATAATTATTGTATTACAAGTTTATTATTTTTCCTGGCAACTTGGTCACATATAATGACATAATGCGAAGGTTTTCCAATTGTTTGATTTTTTTTATTTTTCATGGCCATTTCAAAATGCGGTGAAAACGGCGGGATGACTGTTCCTAGCTAGTGGTTGAATCTTCCAAAACATTTGGTGTTTCTATGATTAAATATATACTTATGTACCTATAAATGATTTTTGGGAAAAATAAAGAGCAAACTATAAGGCAGCTGCAGTTCAAATTTGACCCGCTTCCTACTGGATCAGCGGAAATTTGTCTTTTTCATGAGAGGTGGATCAAAACTTTTGACACCCAACCATTTGGTCAATTATGCATTAAATATGACCTAATATTTTAGAAAAATGGTTTGGTCCAATTTTGCAACAAATATATGGTAGGTCCTTCACACAAAAAAAAACTCATTTTGGGCACTCGAAATTGGAAAATGAATATTTTGTGCAAAGAAAATGAAAGCTTTATGTGACAACATTGTTTGTCATTCCAAGATGCACACTTATGAAAAATACGAGATCATTTTGACAAACTATGCCATTGTTATGTTTAAAAAGACAGAGTGGATTGGATTTTTTCTTGAGGGAACAGAGTGGATTGGATAGACCAATGAGATGCGAGGAACCACCTTCAAGCGGATCACCAAATTGGGCTCAATCTGAGCCATCCATCGCGCACCCATCCAATGGTGGAGCTTCCCCCGAGAAACAAAACCCTAACTCACCCACCCACCCTCCCCTCGATCCCCCAGATCCCAGCTCCTCCTCGCCCTCTCTCGATCCCCTCCATCCTCCAGCCGCCGCCGCTCGCCTCCATCCTCTCCCCAACCCCGGCCGGCCTCCACTCCACTCCACCGCCGACGGAAACCCAACCACCGCCACCCTCTCCCCCTCCTCTCCCCTCACCCAAGAATGAGAGTGGGAGAGAGAGCCAGCGGCCAGATCCACTCACCCAAGTCCCTCTCTGTCGCCTCTGTCTCCCTTATCTCGTCTCCCACCCGTAGTGCCTCCGTCTCCCTCGTCTCGTCTCCCACCCATGATTCTCACCGCCGCCGCCCCCACCCATCGCCCTCCCCTCGCATTCACCCCCAGCTTTCGCGGCATGGCTCCTGGTCCTTGACAATGACGCAGATCGAGAAGCACCGCCGCGGCAGTCGCGGACGTCGACTGCCCGGCTCGATCTGGCCGCCAGCGGCTGAGGTGAGGTTAGGAAGAGACGGCTGCGTCGTCGGCCGACCACGAGCACGCGGAGGCAAGGCCATCATCGTCACGGCGGCTATCCACGAGCACGCCGCCCGACACCGCCCGTCCCCGGACGCCCCCTCCTGGCCGTTGTCACCGCCTCCATCGCCCCCTCCTCTTCCTCGAGCTCCGCCTCCGCCGTCTCCGCTCACGCCCACGACCCCGATCCCCTGCCCTGCCCCAAGCTTCGGTCCTTCTTCTTAGGTAGGTGAGCGCGTACCCTCCCCTCCAGTTCAAGTTCGACGGTTAATGGCAGACTATGGTTGGTGCGGGCGCCCTTGTGCTTTGGCCATTCCAGTGTCCTCTAGGTGGTCTGTGTGGTTCCTGTGATGGTTGTTTGTTCCGCGTGATCATCTTGGTCTTAGCGTCATCGGAGAAAAGCAATTCCAGTTAGTGATGTAGCTCTATGCGGCCCAGTTCATGTTCATGTGCTAAATGTGTTTTAATATTTGGTGACCAAGGCATATTCCAGTCCAGCGTCTATTAAACTTTGTATGCTGAATTTAAATTGGCTGTCACTATATACTTAGGAGGCAGTGACATAACAGTATATGCATGTGCAGATTTATACATTGTTAAAGTAGAGGCTTGGCAAGAACTATTTTCTTAGTAGTAATAAGTCAGGAGTTGATTGTTGCTTCAGTACCGTATCATACATTATAATCATCAGCTCATGTCGTCTGGGATCAAACATAGCTTTGAATTTACAAGAGTAAAGATTATGTGAGAAGTACAAACCACGTTCAGTTTTAACTAGTGCAAAAATTATGCCCCTGCATTACAGCACTCATTCATAACATAAATTGCTACTGTTGTGGGAATGCTACTGTTCGATTTCTCATAGTGGTGTTTTGTCTATTGTCTCAAGTTTGAGATAAAGCGGATCGAGGACGCGACCAGCAGGCAGGTGTGCTACTCCAAGCGGTAGTCGGGGATCATGAAGAAGGCGTGCGAGCTCTTCGTGCTCTCCTCCACCGGCAAGCACCACCACTTCTGCAGCGACGACACCGAGTACATAGGCAACCAACTCACTCCATCCATCCGATTCTTGATCCTTGATTATCTCTTGCTGCTTGGCTAACATCACCACCTAGCTGCTAGCTGCTTGCTTGATTACCTGTATAAGGCAGCTTCATTTTGTTCTTCTTCTTCATGTGCTATTTGCAGCATCAAGGGGATCTTCGACCGCTATCAGCAGGCCACCGGGACCAGCCTGTGGACCGAGCAGTATGAGGTTGGATGCTGCTTCTCTATCTTGCCTCCATCCATCTTTTCCTTTAACGGTATCACTTTCTCCTTTCTTTGATGTGGCTGATTTGCTTCGGTTTGATATCATGGCAGAAAATAATTAGGCACTAGGGAAATCATCTAGATCTGACTACTTTGTACTTCGTCACTAGTGATGCACTCCTCTTTTTCCTTGTGATGCTGAGTACTGAAGAAACTGTTTTGGGTAATATGCACTGATCTTTTGCTTATGCTCTTCTGAGTTTGGCAAGTGATTGTTTGGGGAGTAGATGTAGTGTGTGCTTATGCTCTTTTGAGATTTGCAGGAGTAGTTCATTTTTGGGACATGTGTTAAATCAATAATGTTCCTCGGTGTGTTAAATCAAGCCTTGCAGAGTACAATATACACACTAGACTGTTTCTAAACGTGTTAAATCAACAATGTGTATGTGTTACTGTATCCTAGTAATTGTGTTGTGTCACTATATCCCAGTAAAGCAAGATGCTTGTTATACTCATGTTCCTGATGATATTGGTGTACACTTAATTTGGTTATTTCTTCTAGTTCTGCTACTAGTTGTTGTGTACTCCTAGTGTTGTAGTTGCTGTGTAGTAATACAGAAATATTAATGCTCAAATATGATGATGTGGCCTGCAGCGCACCTGCTTCGACGCCAACCCGTCCGTCGTCATCGCCTTCGATGACGACGAGGACACCGCAGGTGTCATCGGCCTCGGCGGCTGCTTCCACCACTACCACATCGTCGTCACCTACCAGGCCGTCAAGGGGTGAATTGATTTGATCGTTAATATGTGGCTGGATGTGATATTTTGTAGGTTGAAGGCGCTAAGGTGTTGGAGACGTGCTTGTACTTGTTGAGCGTTTTATCTTTAGAGTGTTATATTGTGATTGGTGTAATATTGTATGGTTATATTGTGATTGATGGAATGTAATAAACTTGATTGGTACATCGGTGATTTGGTTGTTATTTGAATATATTTTAAATGTGTTCTCTAATTGGTATATCATTGAGTTACAAGTTGTGAAGAATTAAAACCTGATGTTTGGGACCTAGTGCCTAGAAGAATCTGACAATGTGCACCGAGTTGACTACCATAATCTGAAAATTGAATGTAACAAAAAAACAAAGAAAACCCAAAAATCAAAATTATATAGAATGTGAAAAGGCTGCATCTCGAAAAGCAAAAAAGGTCGAATTAATGACCCAAGCCCATGTAGCTAGCGAAAATTAACAGGAAAAATAAATATTAAAAAGGCTGAATTAATGGGCTCGGCCCATGTAAAACACCGAATTGGACTGGGCTGATTCTTATCCACGTCATCTTGCCACGTTGGATCCTACGTGGCCTGGGGAGGCTGCCAGTGACCAAAAATTTGGTCGTAGAACCAATGACCTTTTACATATCACAAAGAAGGTCGTTAATTTCCACTAAAGACGGTCAGCTTTTGAACATCTGTTTTTGGTCGCAAAATGGCCGCAAATGAAAAACAATGACCATTCAGCGACCAATAGTGATGGTTGCAAGTTGACATATTTCTTGTAGTGATGTTAATGCAGGGTTACGAACGATACCCCACCGAGACTGAAGCACACCGAAAGCACGCTCCACATCCTTCCTAGCACTCTCCTGCATTTGGACAAACCTCTGTCTCTTCTCTCCTTGCAGATGGGGTATGGTCTTCACAAGAGTGGACCATTGAAGATAGATGCCATCAGCTAGGTAATATCCCTTGTTGTAATGGTGGCCATTGACCTCAAATTTGACCTCCGGGGAGTGCACTTTCGCAAGCCTTGCAAACACCGGGGACCGCTGAAGAACACTAATATCATTCTGAGAACCAGCCATGCCGAAGAAAGAATGCCATCCAGAGATCTTGTGAAGCCACATCTTCAAGTATAACAGTGGAACCTTTCACATGCCCCTTGTACCGCCCCTGCCAAGCAAATGAACAGTTCTTCCACTTCCAGTGCATACAATCTATACTACCAAGCATGCCCGAAAAGCCCCTCTTGGCATTGATTGCCAACAACCTCTCTGTATTAGCGACAGTTGGCTCTCTGAGGTACTCAGGGCCGAACACTTCCACCATGGCCGTGCAAAAACTATACATCGAGAGGAGACATGTGGACTCACTCATACGAACATACTCATCCACAGGATCACCATGAATTCCATATGCAAGCATGCGGATAGCCGGAGTGTATTTCTGGTATGAAGAGAAACCAAGCTTGCCTAGGGCATCCTCTTTGCACTCAAAGTATGGGTCATGCACGACCACTCCCTCGCGAATACGATTGAACACATGCCTTCTCATTCAAAATCGGCGACGAAATTGATGTGGCCTGAAGAGTGCACCATCCTTAAAGTAATCAGAATAGAGAAGGGTGTGGCCTTTCTCCCTATTGCGGTTCAAGGCCGGAGCATGGCCGGGGATTGATCCCCGTACCGAGGCAGCTTCCTACTAATGTGTTCATGTAAGACCAATGCAACCACCAACTCTTCATCATCCGATGAGCAAATGAAGTTATGAAAGAAAAATTCATCACCACTATTCATTGTACCTTGTGAGCAATCCCTCGAACGCCTTGCGATCTGTTGGGTTCTACGGTAGGGTGCGTCGACTGCAAATTAAAATTTTCCTACGCGCAGAACAACCAAGAACATGCTACGGGAGATGGATCACAGTTCGTTACCACTAGACGCGCAGTGCCGTGCAGCGGAAGTAGAGTTGAGGTAGTGCGTTCCCGGAGTGGCCTTGCGTTCCCGAAGTTGTCTCCTCCTTTCCGGTCTCCCACGTAGCCGATCGGATCCCGCGAACAGGTTCGCCGGAGCGGCGCAAGTGCACTGACGGTATCCGCGCGTGTAGGAGGAACGTCGTGCGGTGGACTGCTAGGTCCGATCACACAACCGGCGGCGAGTGGAGGTGGCTATTCGCAACACATGCAAAACCTAGTGACAGCGCCGAAGCGATCCATCGCATGAGTGTGCGGCACCTCCACTTTATATAGGCGTCCGTCGTGGGCTCAACACTTGGGCCTCGCACGGACCCTAAAGCCCATAAGTCTACTTGGCCACAATTCGAATACAACTCGGATCACATCCAACCAGTGTCCTCGGATCCGACCTCGTAGGTTCCTACCCTTAAGCACGCGACCCCTTAGGTTCAAGCCGGCTAGGTCGTAGTTCGTATCACCTCCAAACTGCATGGCTGGTAGCGGCCTCTAGCAAGGCGCGTCGACCACCAAGCAGACTATGAAGCTGGTTAGGCGAACCTGTACATCACATTTCCATTCCTTTTGCCACATGATATATGTTGTCGGGCTCAAGGCGAGTCTGTCATCCTTGTGCTAGCCCGACCTCTTTCTCGTTCCAGTGATGCCGACCACAAACCGGATTATCTCATAATCCTTGTCGCATGGCCATGCTTATCCTGGTCGGATCACACGAGGGGCCCAGAGTATATCTCTCCTAATCAGAGGGGCAAATCCCATCTTGCTCTACCATGTCTTGCAACATGGGTCCGGACAAGCCTGAAACCTACCTTTGTAACTACCCAGTCACGGAGTAGCATTTGGTCGGCCCAAAGCAAGTCTATCACCATCCCGAGTACATGCGCCAGCTCAGGTCTTAGGACATAGAATGTATGTTGTACTAGAGACTCAGAGATGGCATGTCGCTGCGTCTCATAGTTGGGTCTGTCCGATTCGGACCTTATCTCGTCTCGGATCCGACTATGTCGAATCTGATCAGACCTTTCCAAGTCCATATTATCCGGTTAGCATCCAATGCTCCATGGCTAGTGAGACCGAGCCATCTACCGTGTCATATGCTAGTCTAGACTGACATGCGCCCACACATCACTTATGACTAGGGACCATTTAGGATGCATCATACAAACAAGATCTCATAGACAAGTCACGTACTTGCCAACAAGTATCATTGATTACATCCAAGGACTATCTTTATTCATAAACACATGGACATATCATCATACATGATTGCCTCTAGGGCATATCTCCAACAGTCTCCCACTAGCACTAGAGTCAATCAAATAGACATTGAATGCCCATAGCTCTAACGTGCCCCTCATGCTTGGGTTGTGGAAGCGGCTTAGTCAATGGATCTGCAACATTTGCATCCGTGTGAATTTTGCATAACTCTACATCACCATTCTTTACGATCTTTCGTATCAGGTGATATTTCCGATCTATGTGTCTGACCTTGTGGTGATTCCTCGGCTCCTTGGCTTGTGCGATGGCACCAGAATTATCACAATAAAGGTCCAACGGTTTCACCGAGGCTGGGAAAATACCAAGATCATCCAGAAAATGCCGGATCCAAACACCTTCCTTTGCAGCTTCACAAGCCGCAATGTATTCGGCTTCTGTGGTAGAATCGGCCATCGTATCTTGCTTGGAACTCATCCAGCTCACTGCTCCTCCGTTCATGACGTACGCTAATCCGGACCGTGATCGACAATCATCTCTGTCGGTTTGGAAACTAGCATCGGCGTAACCCCTTACGACGAGCTCTTCCTCACCTCCATAAACTAGGAATATCTCTTTAATCCTTTTCAGGTACTTCAAAATAGTCTTTACCGCTGCCTACTGACTCTCACCTGGGTTGGCCTGGTATCTGCTTGTTAGGCTTATTGCAAAAGCAACATCAGGCCTTGTACATATCATGGCATACATGATTGATCCGATTGCCGAGGCATACAGAATCCTACTCATCCTGCTTCGCTCATCAGATGTCGAAGGACTCTGAGTCTCGCTTAGCCTTATACCATGTGAGAGTGGAAAGAACCCTTTCTTCGCCTCACTCATGTTGAACCGCTTCAACACTTTATCTATGTACGTGCTCTGGCTTAAGCCGAGCAGCCTCCTCGATCTATCTCTATAGATCTTAATGCCTAAAATATACACTGCCTCACCAAGGTCCTTCATAAAAAACTTGCCATTCAATGACTCCTTAACCGAGTTCAGCATCGAAACATCGTTTCCGATCAACAATATGTCATCCACATACAAGATCAAAAACACTATTGAGCTCTCGCTTAACTTGTTGTATAAACAAGCGTCCTCTTCGCTTTTGATGAAACCGAGACCAGTGACGACCTCATCAAAACGAATGTTCCAACTCCGAGATGCTTGCCTCAACCCATAAATGGATCTCTTGAGCTTGCATACCTTACTAGCGCTAGTCGGATCAACAAAACCCTCGGGTTGTATCATATACACATCCTCGGTTAAATTTCCATGAAGGAAAGCCGTTTTGACATCCATCTGCCATATCTCGTAATCGAAATATGCAGCTATAGCTAGTACGATCCTCGCCGACTTCAGCATCGCTACCGGCGAGTAAGTCTCATCGTAGTCGATTCCTTGAACTTGTCCATAACCTTTAGCGACAAGCCGAGCTTTGTGGATCTGAACATTTCCATCCACATCGGTTTTCTTCTTAAAGACCCATTTGCAACCAATGGCTATTATGCCAGGCGGCGGATCAACCAAGTCCCAGACTTGATTCTCATCCATGGACTTTAACTCGGATCTCATGGCCTCTAGCCATGCCTCGGAATCTGGGCTCACCATCGCTTCCGCATACGTGGCCGGCTCGTCGCTTTCTAGCAACAATACATCACGCACTCTGCGCAATCTTTCTGACCTCCGTGGTTCCGGTGCCGCTTCCACTACGGATTCCCTGACTGACTTCGGTATGATCTCATCACTAGCCGAGTCGTCCCCGAGTGGTCCTCGAATTTCTTCGAGTCGGACCGTCCTCCCACTGGCCTCCCGACTCAGAAACTCTTTCTCAAGGAAAACCCCGTTCCGAGCAACAAACACTTTGTTCTCTTCCCGGTTGTAGAAGCTATATCCCAAGGTTTCCCCTTCGGATATCCCACGAATATGCACTTATCTGACTTGGGTGTAAGCTTGTCTGACATAAGTCGTTTGAATGCTTCACAACCCCAAATCTTTAGAAAAGACAAACTGGACTCTTCCTGGTCCACATCTCATGTGGTGTCTTGTCTACGGATTTTGATGGTACCCTGTTAAGTGTGAAAGCTGCAGTTTCTATAGCGTATCCCCAGAATGACAAGGGTAAATCCGATTTGCTCACCATTGACCGGACTATGTCCAACAAGGTCCTATTCCTCCGTTCCGACACGTCGTTTCTCTGTGGCGTACCCGGAGGTGTGAGCTAAGGTACTATACCTCGGCTTTTCAGATGATCATCAAACTCCTGGCTCATGTACTCACCTCCACGATCAGATCGTAGAAGCTTTATAGTATTGCCGAGCTAATTCTCAACCTTGTTCTGAAACTCTTTGAACTTTTCAAAAATTTCCGACTTGTGCCTCATAAAATAGATATATCCATATCTACTCAAGTCGTCGGTAAAAGTCACGAAGTACTGATAGCCACCTCTGGCAGTTGTGCTCATTGGACCACACACATCACTATGTATAAGTTCCAACAGCTTGGACGCCCTCTCGCAACTGTTTGCGAAAGGACACTTAGTCATCTTGCCTAGCAAGCATGATTCACATGTCTCGAACGACTCAAAGTCGGACGAAGTTAGGAGCCCATCATCATGGAGCTTCTTCACGTGTTTCAGACTAATGTGTCCAAGCCGGCAATGCCAGAAGTATGTCGGATTTATCTCATTAGGCTTATGCCTCTTGACATTCACGTTATAGACCGGTTCCTATTCCAGATTCAATATAAATAACCCATCAACAATGGGTGCATAGCCGTGGAACATACCATTCAAATAAAACGAACAACCATTGTCCTTTAAATTGAATTCATAACCCTGACTCATCAAGCATGAGGCAGAAATAATGTTCCGACTAAGTGCAGGAATGTAATAACAATTATTCAATTCCAAAATAAATCCAGAAGGAAGCTGGAGCTGCATCGTGCCGACCTCCAACGCAGCAACTCTTGCTTTGTTGCCGACCCTGATGTCAATCTCCCCTTGAGCCACACGCCTAGTTCTTACCAGCCCCTGCATCGAGTTGCAAATATGAACAACCGATCCGGTATCAAATACCCAAGAGCTACTAGGTATGTCAGCAAGGTAAATGTCTATAACATATGCAACAAGTGTACCTTTGCCTGAAGCAGCATTCCCGGTCTTCTTTCCATGCTCTGCAAGCCACTTGCTACAGTTCCTCTTCCAGTGACCAGTTTCCTTGCAGTGATAGCAAATGGTCTTCGAGTCCGGTCCAGACTTTGGCGCAACGGCGGAGGTTACCGTCTCCGTGCCCTTTGCCTTTTTCTTGGACCAACTCTTCTTGAACTTAGCCGATTTCTGCACCATCAACACTTGATGCGTGCCTTTCTTAATATCTTTCTCTGCCACCTTGAGCATCCCATGCAATTCAGTGAGCTTCTTATCCATGCCGTGCATATGATAGTTTGAGATGAACGTCCCATAGCTAGGCGGAAGAGAACCCAGAACTGCATCAGTAGCCAGCTCATCCAAGAGCGGGAAGCCCAACCAATCCAAAGCTTGCACATATCCAATCATCATGATCACATGCGGGCTCAGTGGATCACCTTCCTTCAGCTTACAATCCATCAAGGATCGCCAGAGTTGAACCTTTCGGTCCTAGCCTACACCTGAAACATGCTCTTGAGACTCTCGATCATATCGAAAGCCCTAACGTCTTCGAAATGCTGCTGCAAATCAGGCTCCATACAAGCCAGCATGAGGCAGCTGATCTCGTTTGATTCATCAACGAGTTTCTGGTAGGCATTCTTGGTTGTGGTACTAGCATTATCGGTAGGTTCCTCTGGAAGCGGATCCTCTAGAACATGTTCCTTTTTATCATGCTTGAGAACAATTTTCAGATTTCTATACCAGGTGGTAAAGTTTGTTCCATTCAGTTTATCCTTTTCCAGAATTGATTTCAATGCAAAGTTGGGTTGAGCAGGTGGTGCCATTGATCTACAACAGAAAAATATGCAATCACTAAGCAATGTGTTTATGTAGAGTAATTCAAGCCTAAACAGAAATACTCCCACTGAAGTTAGCATCCCTCCACAAACTCCCAATGATTCAGCATCCGACTAGCGCATGCAACCAGTGAGCTTTAGCATCACTGCTAACCAACATACCTATCCGGTAAGCAACTCCTTGCTAATCGTATCTCTATACGACTCCTGTCGATCGGGTAGGTATCTCATACCCCGGCCCCCAACCTTCTTTGCCACAAGGCCCAAAACCGTTTTGATAGCCTTGTCAAGTAACCTGATGCAGTGCATGTCCGTGTCCGACACGAACCCTTCAGTTCAAGGACACCCAGCAGCACCTCAATTTTATGAGCCCACTACTAGACGTACTTGACGTGCGAAGGTGCAACATCGGGGATGGCAATTCGCTTGATATTCCCGAGGGATCTTTCTACCATTTTAACATGCATAGAAACAAAGAAGCTTAACAATCACAAATAAACACATATTGTGAAATAGTATGGCTCCTTCATGGACGTTCTTCCAGGTCGGCTCCGACTCCGATGACCATCTAGGAACTCCATCTTGTTTGTCACGCCCGGACGCCAAGCCACCAACCTGATCTCTATTATCCAACTACTACAACTAGTAATGAATATTACATAGAGTCACAAGTCAACACGCAGGTCGTTATATATTATAATGACAACACTTTGGCTCCTGCCGGCTGACAAACATGACGCGCAGGCCATGTATAAATTACACACATGCATCACATACACATGAGCCATACTATTCACATCAAACCTGCAAAACAAAGTTACTCGCATTCTACCAGTTTGAGTGATCGTGTACGAAATACAAGGCGCTACGCACACGGCGGTCCCGCTGTTAACCCCGATGGCGGATACCGACCGGTAGTGGTAGGTTGTGTCACGACCTCATCAACTCTGATCATCAGAATACATAGCCACATCGATCCCCATGTGCAGTTGATCTCATCAACCGTGCACACAACCGATCTCATCAACGACAACAGATCTTATCTGCCGCCTCCACATATCTAATATGCATATGATCTGAATCCAAATCCTATAGCAGAGGCTCTGATACCACTGTTGGATTCTACGGTAGGGTGCGTCGACTGCAAATTAAAATTTTCTTACGCGCAAAACAACCAAGAACATGCTACGGGAGATGGATCACAGTTCGTTACCACTAGACGCGCAGTGCAGTGCAGCGGAAGTAGAGTTGAGGCAGCGCGTTCTCGGAGTCGCCTCGCGTTCCCGAAGTCGTCTCCTCCTTGCCGGTCTCCCACGTAGCCGATTGGATCCCGCGAACAGGTTCGCCGGAGCAGGGCAAATGCACCGCCTCTAACGGTATCCGCGCATGCAGGAGGAACGTCGTGCGGCGGACTGCTAGGTCCGATCACACAACCGGCGGCGAGTGGAGGTGGCTATTCGCAACACATGCAAACTCTAGTGACAGCGCCGAAGCGATCCATCGCATGAGTGTGCGGCACCTCCACTTTATATAGGCGTCCGTCGTGGGCTCAACACTTGGGCCTCGCACGGACCCTAAAGCCCATAAGTCTACTCGGCCACAATCCGAATACAGCTCGGATCACATCCGACCAGTGTCCTTGGATCCGACCTCGTAGGTTCCTTCCCTTAAGCGTGTGACCCCTTAGGTTCAAGCCGGCTTGGTGGTAGTTCGGATCACCTCCGAACTACATGGCTGGTAGCGGCCTCTAGCAAGGCGTGCTGACCACCAAGCAGACTATGAAGCTGGTTAGGCGAACCTGTACATCACATTTCCATTCCTTTTGCCACACGATATATTGTTGTCGGGCTCAAGGCGAGTCTGTCATCCTTGTGCTAGCCCGACCTCTTTCTCGTTCCAGTGATGCTGACCACAAACCGGACTATCTCATAATCCTTGTCGCATGGCCATGCTTATCCTGGTCGGATCACACGAGGGCCCCAGAGTATATATCTCCTGATCGGAGGGGCAAATCCCATCTTGCTCGACCATGTCTCGCAACATGGGTCTGGACAAGTCTGAAACCTACCTTTGTAACTACCCAGTCGCGGAGTAGCGTTTGGTCGGCGCAAAGCAAGTCTATCACCATCCCGAGTACATGCGCCAGCTCAGGTCTTAGGACATAGAACGTATGTTGTACTAGAGACTCACAGATGACATGTTGCTGCGTCTCATAGTTGGGTCTATCCGACTCGGACCTTATCTCGACTCGGATCCGACTATGTCGAATCTGATCAGACCTTTCCAAGTCCATATTATCCGGTTAGTATCCAATGCTCCATGGCTAGTGAGACCGAGCCATCTACCGTGTCATATGCTAGTCTAGTCTGACATGCGCCCACACATCACTTATGACTAGGGACCATTTAGGATGCATCATACGAACAAGATCTCACAGACAAGTCACGTACTTGCCAACAAGTATCATTGATTACATCCAAGGACTATCTTTATTCATAAACACATAGGAAATATCATCATACATGATTGCCTCTAGGGCATATCTCCAACACGATCGTGCTGGGGGCGCGGCCGGATAGTGCACGTCCTGCTCCCCTTGCAGGCAGCAAAGCAAGGTTTTGGGGGTCGGTGGTGCTGGAGGGCGCCCTGTGGCAACGAACGGCAGCCCGGAAGAGGTTGGGGACGACGAGCGACGCCGGCGGCCGTAGATTCTCTCCCACCGACAACAAGGAGAACGTCGGCCAAATGCTTTCCGGAAAGCCGGTGCGGAGACAACTATGGCATGGCGCGGTGCTGGTTGGGACGGCCCTTGTGGAAGACGACGCGGTCGGGAAGGGTGGTGGTGGCGGCAATGTCGGGGCGCGGAGGGAGGTAGAAGAAGAGAAAGGGGGGAGGGGTCTGTCTCCCCGATGGGCGAGTCAGGGTAGGACAAGGGCACGCGTCACTCGCTTCTGCGTGTGTCTGTTTGGCTGCAAACTCGGCCTAAAATTGAATCGAGAATGGATCGAAAGCGGACAGAAAACAAATAACGGTTCATTTGTGGCCGCGCGTTGAAAGACCTGTTTTATTCGTTTGAACGCGGATGGATAGGACGGGGTCGTGCAATTGGAGTTGGCCTGACTCGCGGGCGATGGAGCCAACCAAAACCGTAGTGGAACACAGCCAATGCGCATGCCCCCACTCCGCTGCAGACCTGCAGCGCGACGCACGACTCGCACGTGGCCCTCCCTGCTGCGCCCTGTCCGCTCTGCTTCCCGCACCAGCACCACCACAGTCCACAGGGAGTCCACACTGCCACTGCACGCCCACCACCCCCACCCCTCCCACGACCACGCCCCTCTGCCGGCCCGGCCGTGCTCACCGCTCCCCTCCCCTCTCCTCTCCTCGACGCACCCTCGGTCGGTCCACTGCCGCGGCGCCCACCCATCCTCGGGGCCGGGGCCATGGACGGCGACGCGTGGCCCGCGCGGTGGCCGCCTCCGCGCCCGCCGGCCGCGCCGGCGCCGGCGCTGCCGAGCCAGGTAATTCGGGCGGGGCGGGGGTTTCTCGGGGCATGAGAACGCGCGCGACACTGCTTTACGCTCCTCATTTGGGGTTGCTCTTCCTTTGGGGACGATCTGCTCTGCTTCTCCCTCCCTGTGTTCCAAGGTAGAAGAAGGACAAGAGATCCTCACATCGCCTTGCCTCTCTTCTGCTGCAGCGCGTCCCGCAGGCGGGCAGCACGGACCCGCGCCACCGCCTCCGCCCCTTCGCCGCCCCGCAGCCGCCGGAAACCCTCACCGACGGCCGGCCCGCGGGAACGCCGGCCGGATTGGGGCCGAGCCCCGCGCCAGCGCCCGACCGGTTTGCGCTCAACACCGCCGCGGCAACGCCGGGCCAATCGCTGCCGGGCCCCGCGGCGGTTCCGGACCGGTCGCCGCCGAACCCGACCCCGTGGAGCCAGCCCGCGAGATCCGGGCCGAGCAGCAACCCCCTGCTCGCCCAACCTCCTCCCGGGAGTTACTACAGCTACCCCCATTTGAGCCGTGCGCCGGACCTCAACTCCCTGCTCCACACCCCCAGCGCCAGCAATGCCAGCAATTCTGCTGCTGGTGCCGTCGATCTTTCTCGCGCTTATACTCCGCTTGGCGGCGCGCCGGCGGTGCTGCCAAAGTACCCGCGGTATGGGTTGTCCGCCGGCAGCGGCGCCGAGCAGTCCTCCTTGGGGGCATTGTTCCTCAACAAGACCTCCTCTAATGTGCAGGTTAATTTGCCGGGGGAAACTTCGACTTCAACCATCGACGGTATGCTTCTCAACTCTCAGTTAGCAGTGACCTGATGTGCACAATTAATGGTTTGGGTGTATGTAATGAGCCTCACCGTTTGTCATGCAGGAATGTCCCACGGCGCCGCGCAGTTTCAGGATTCAAGTGCAGCGCAAATGATGCAGAAGCTAGCATCCAAACCGACCCCTCGCCATCAGCCCGCGCCTCTCACGGATCGTATCCACGTCTCCTGTCTGAATGTCGGTGGGTTCACCTTGCAACATGATCTGCAACCTAGTTTCACTACCGGTTTGTCGTGGGGGCGGTAGCCATTGAATGGCTAGACCATTGTTAAGTAAGCATTTTTTTAACCCCCGGCCACTGAACTACGTACGATGAGCAGTGCTTGATCATAGCATCTCTGCTTGTTGCTTGTGCACCAAATGATCATGACATTACTGCATTGTGTCAAAAAGTTTTAAAGGTATCTCTTGATGACTGAATAAAGGTTTCCAAATCATCTAGGATTAAATATGACTATCAATTAGCAAATCTTTATTTGCATACCATGTCCCCACATCGGCATTTGGTTAGTATTAATATAGTGCAAATGAGAAAACTGGGATCGATTATTAGTTGGATTGTAAACTTTTTTTCAATCTCTTGATCCTGCTGCCTAAAACTATTCTCATCACTAAATGTATATCCTTCTTTCAGTAAAGTTCTTCTATTGGCATTTGAACAGGTGGAGAGCTCTTCGTGGGTGATGCTGGGCTTTTTGGAGTTCTTTGCTCATGTCATCAGTTGAGGATGTCTGTAGCTAAGTTTTGTGAGGTACCATAGGACTGTTGCCTAACTTGTTGTGTTTTATTATGCACATACTCGACTTCACAGAAATATTCCTGTCGATAAAAGTTTTAACTTGCATACATTTGTTGATGTAGCATGCAGGAGGGCCTGCAGAAAAAGCTGGTGAAATTGTCCTCATGGAGAATGGCATGAGTATTGCACATTGGTTCAAATACTGCGTAGGGGTAAGTATTAGATGATTACATCTGATTGTGACTCAATCTATTATATTTTACTTGGTAACTAATTCCATTTTGGACACCATGAATTAGTTGTATAACTTCTGACTTACGATGTATCACATGTGGTGTGATTCTATGTCTGACTGCGAGAGGAGTTAAATCTAACATGCAATTGGCATGATGATACTTTGACGTGTTGCAAAATGATTAATCAGAGATGATGCATTCTAGCAGAAAGAAATAAGTGTTATTTTTATATATTCCTCACATGTGCAGTCCAACATGTCCTGATAGTGATGCGAAGCCTTTACTTCAAATGTGCGTTAACTGTTTTCCCCTTCTATTCATCTAGGTTGGATCATATGTTACTGACACTAAGTGTGATCGGCCAGAATGGGCGTGTATAGATCCTTCTCCAGAAGGATACAGGCTGAAAAATCTCCTTGCGAGAAACACTAGTATGGAAAAAGTTGGGTTATTCAATGCATATGGAAAAAGCACAGGACCTATAAACGGAACAGTTTATTCGAATGATCTGCGAAAAAGCACAGGACCTATAAGCGGAACAGTTTATTCCAGTGATCTGCACAATGAAGGTAGAGGGCACACTACCGTTGAAAAGCTAGGGAATAAGAGAGATGGAACATATTACAGGAGTGCTGATGTACACACATCTTTTGCTAGGAACTTTGCTTTACTGCAGAATTCTGAAACAAATCTAGGGCTTGCTAAAAACCATACTGTTAATGCAGTGAACCTAAACCAAATTAGCAGGCCAAGTGGAAGCCCATATATTACAGCAAGCACGAATGCACATCACAATGGGAATCATTCGTCACATAGTTATGCAGATCTTGTGGAGAATAACTTTGGTGCCTCGTTTCGTAATCCAGCTCCAAGATCTCCAGTAGTTTTTAGCAATGATACTAGGGCAGGCAGATATAATTTTCCCAACAAAATACTCCAAGATAGTTTGAGCAGTGCTTCGAATACCGAATTGAAGCTTGGGCAGTCCTCTTATCATCAATCTCTGACTGCCCTATTTCCGTCGGCGCAGTCAACATTAATTGATTTTCAGAGACCTCAGTCACATCTGCCATCAGTAACTCAAAGTGAGTTTGTTATTATGCTCTTCTTTCATTATTTTTTGCTGTCAATTGTCATTCAAGTTACAAAGTACCTGCAATAACTACTGATCAGGCATCTGCAATTTTGTGTATTCTTAGCCATGCCAAGACTTCGTTTTAGTTGATGAACAACAAAAGTAATTTGCTATGATTTAGAACACCACAGCAGAAACATCAAGTTTGATCCTTGTATGTGCACTGCCTGTGAGAGCATCCCCCTTCCCCCACCTGGATATCTAAATAATATCATTACTCTTTGGTGCAGATCATTGTCCAAGGCAAACAGTCAAGGTCAGTAAAAATATAGGGGAACATTATGAACCACCAATTGGTAGAGGAACTAGCGAACAATCTAATGGAGTTGCTAGTGCTATCAATCGTTCTGAAGGTGGCAAGGTTACAGATGCAGCAGCCAAGAATTCATTTATCTCAATATTTCTTTCGCATCTTGAGAGGAATAGTGAAGCCATCGATGATATTCTCAAGAGTAGCGAGCATAGCCTTCCTAAGGGTTTGGATGGTGCATATAGTTCCTATCATTCAAAGTTTGCAAGTAGACAAGTTGAGCCAAGGGCTAATGATAATCGTTCTAAGTTGGCCTCTACCAGCATTCATACTGAAAGGATATCAGATGACAGGGCTCTTTCAGTGGCACTCAGTGGATCTTCAAAAGTTGTACCACTTGCAAATAGTCAGAACTCTTTAATCCATAGTGACTGCCGGTCGCATTTGCTGCCTAGGCAACCTAATGCTGGAAGCTCCAAAGTTTGTGATGGTGCATATAGTTCCTATCATTCAAAAAGTGCAAATAGACAAGTTGAGCCAAGGGCCAATGATAATCATTCTAATTTGGTCTCTACCAGTATTCATACGAAAAGGATATCAGATGGCATTGCTCTTTCAGTGGCACCCAGCAGATGTGCTTCAAAAGTTGGACCTCTTGCAAATAGTCATGAGCCCTTAATCCATAGTGACTGCCAGTCGCATTTGCTGCATAGCCAACCTAATGCTGGAAGCTCCAAAATTTGTGCAGGAGTTCCATGTCCTGCAAATTGCAGGACCGGCAATCATGCGGGCGATATATCCCATCAGGCTCCCTGTATGTATGATAAAGTGGTGAGTTGATCTTGCACTTGCACACATTGACATATCATAAGTAAATGATAACTGCCAACACCACAATGAAGCACCAACATGATTGTTTTATGTTTCAATTTTTTTGATGCTCCAACCATTTTATGCAGGCCAATGGACATAATACTTTTGAGTGTGTAGACGACTCATGCACACACAGAAGTTCGAGAGTTGCCAAAATCATCTGCCATTGTCGAAATTCCTGCTCTTCATCTAGGGAGTTTCTACCTAGTTTTGGCCAACATGATCAATCAACGTTAGAAAAATCAATACATCGATGCTGTTACAGAGTTCAGGAAGATGTTTCTAGACTTGGTTTTGGAGCTGGTCACTTGTGCCGAACTCAATTCTCGAATGACGGTGCTCCAATCCATAAACTAGGTGGGTTCTGTGTTAGACAACTATTCTATTGATTTTTTCTTCTCTTGAATGTCTTGTCTTACTCCAGTGGCATATTTTTTATTTTTTCAGGGTTGCATGAGCTTTGCACCTGCTCCACTTTCATACCAAGGCCATCGCTATGTTCTGGAGATTATATCTTGCAGCCTTCTTGCCATGTGTGCTCTCCTGATGGGTTTCATTACAGAAGGCAAGTTAATATTTCTATGCTTTTGACGAGTTCTGGTTGTCGGCATTGCATTATGAACAATTTCTTTCTTCACTACATGTTATTGGAAATATTTCAGCTCCATCGTTGTTGTAACACTCTATTTCCTGTTCATGGTACCGAATATTTTTCTCTGAGCAAACTTGAAATTTGGATTAGGTATTAGCCTGATTAATCGCTTCATTGGTGGCATGCCCTTTCTCTGTCATGTGCCATATACTTATTTCGTAACTATAAAAAATGTGCTCTTGCAGCTACTTCCATGCTTACTTTGACATTCTTTTATTTATTGCAGTTCCATGGGACATGCAACCAACAGCTTGACCAAATGCCCTCTGCTTGATCCACCTAATAAGAAAGAATCAGGTTCATGTCGGGATGGCAGATGCTGCTGCTCTGTAGTCTCAAAATGTTTGACAGGTTGTGGCTTTGCAAAGCACTGCGATGACAGAATTGACCAAAGTGGTAGTAGTTTACATAAGTGCAAGCATGATGTACAACTGCCTACCAGATGCGTGGGGGAGAGTGAAAAGTTAAGATGCCCTTGCTCAAGCAGTGCTCAAACACCTTTGTTGAAAGCTGTCTCTAATAAAATGACAAACCAGCTTTTCGCTCCTATATCAGAGAGACTGAAGAATGTATCAGAAGAATCAGTGGCCAAGGCCAGTTCGCCTTATATAGCTGTAACGGAGAAAAATGGCTCCTGTAGAGGTTCTGGTGTATGTAAAGAACGACTGAAGCCTGGTTTTTCTTCTGGATCCTCCAGTGCTGTGGTGACAAAGTTTCCAGCATCACCTGAATTTAACAATACATCCTCGTGTGTGGATAAATATGGTGTTGAACACAAAAAACTCATGTTTGACGAAGGATCAAGAACTGAGAAAAGTTCGTCGTCGTCAAGCTATGTGCCTATCAGTACAGGATGTGAAAAGTCGCTAAATGGTTCCTCTACATTTCACTTAGACACATCTAAAGTGAAGAGAAAATATTGTCAGATTTCTGACGGAAGTACACTCAAAGATAATGGCAAGCGACAACGTTCTGAAACACAAAGGAAATCAAGAAGATTGAAGTGCTCTGAGGAACATTCAGAATCTGATGATTGTACTAGGAAAATTACTTTGCAGTCATCCGAAAATGGAGACCCTCAACCACAGAATAAGGCTAGTTCGTATTCTTGCAGTGTGTCAAAAATTAAACAGAAACATACTACCATGCAACGAAATAAGCCAGTGAAACGGCCTCGCATCCATCAAGAGATTTTGAAAGGTGGTGAGCAGTCAGATGGTGAGGGCATTATGGTTGGAGAATTAAATTCCTCTGATGAGAAGAAGCAAGTAGAGGATATGAGCACCCTGGTTAGAAAAAAACATCAACAGGAAGGGAGCCGAATGTCTGCTCGAAAACCACCTAAATATGTTTCTCTCAACTGCATTTTAAATGAACCTAAGAGTGAAAATGTTTGTAGTGAGGTTCCCCTTCTCGATTCTAGCTTAATTGCTACAGGGATAACAGATGATAATCGAAAATTTCCTAAAATTGCTCCACTTAGTCTGGTTCTTAAAAAGGCGAAGAGATGCAATGCTGTCAAAACCCCCTGCAACACAGAAAACATCCACTCTTGTGAGGAAAAGAGTGCAGTTCGTCCTGTAGGTAAATATTCTTTTGGTAATCAAAATTACAGTTCAAAAGCTGAAGATGGAATTCAGAGTTCCAAAAAGAGTAGATATCCACCTAATGCCTTGAGGTTGAGACCGAACATTGAGCGTGACTGCAAAAGGCCCTGCATCGGTATTTTTCTGGAAATATCTCAATTAGTAGTAAGGTAGTGATTTCTTCATAAAATCGGAAATATGAAAACACCCTTCATTTCAGATCTTTGGGAAGGTAAGCCTATTGGCCCAACAGATGCGGAGACAAGCCAACTTTCAGTGCAAACATCAAGAAAAGGTAAAACTTCGTTATAATATTGATGGTATTTGCTTTTTTTAGTACATACTGGGAAACGTGATGATATAATGCAGGATATTAATTACTATAAACATGAGCAACTTCTCAGTTTCTTAAGTTCCACATGGGATGCTAAATGAATCTTTTTTTACTAACATATTGGACCAACTATATGCAGGATTTAGGAATCGAAGATCAAGTGTATCTGTTGATAGGATTAAGAAGTGTGAAGAATCTGCAAATAGATCAGCACGTGGTCCTTGTGGCGATAAACAAAATGTGGTTCAAGCCTGTGAAGTGAATGCTGGAAGGTTGTAGTTCCACTAGATGTGGTTTTTAGATTTTCACAAAAAATGGCTGATACCATTTGTTATTAATGTGTCATGGTACGCTTGTTTACTGGCTGATCTAACAAAGTTCTGCTTAATACCTTGTACAATGCACAGGTACAAAGAAAGGCTTAGCTCAGCTGATTCATGTTGTGTTTGTCGAATTCCATACCTGGAGCCTTGCAATCAGTTGATGGAGTGCAGCAAGTGCTTTGTCAAAGTCAGTCATTCTATTTCTTACCTGTACCTAGTACTACTGCATATTTACATAGGTGCTATGCATCTCATGTAGGCGCACCAAGCTTGCTATGGTGTTCTAAAAGTTCCAAGAGGCCAATGGTTCTGTAGACCCTGCAAGACCAATGCCAATGCCCAGGACACTGTAAGCAAATTCGTTCTTAAATTTTTTTAGCTGTCTATTTAGTATATCCATGCTTTATGTTATCTGTACAAGCATCGTTGTGGTAGTTTACATTCCTAAGTGTTGTGAATTCTCGTATATGCAAATTACAGGTGGGGCTTTGCTAGTTCATCTTCTCATCACTAATTAAGCACTTTAGGTTATTTATTGATTACTACCTAATGATGTTAAATCATCGCTTGTTAGAAGTGGTCTTATCTAATCTGATCGTCCTTATGCAATGTGTTATGGCCGGTTTAGCTAGGCCCACCGGGCAATCTTAGCCCACAAGTTATCTTAGGTTAATTCTTATGCAAGTTATCTTAGGTTAATTCTTATGCAAGTTATCTAGGTTATAAATATAGGCTGTAAGACTCTTTTTGGAATTAAGCAATAAGAATATTATTATCCCTATTGCCCGGCTCCCAGAGGAGCCGGAACCCTAGCCGCCTCTAACCCTAGCCGCCGCCGCCATCTGCCTGCGCCGTCGTCGCGCCCGATCATCGCCCCGTCCCGTTCCATCCTTCCCCTACAACCTCCGGAGCAGGTCCGGTAGGACCCCTGGTTCTACCACAATGTAACCATGAACGGCTGATTTAGATTGTCAAGGATGATGCACATATTTTGGGAGGGTAGGGTGACCTTTCTTGCACTAAAAGGATCATACAATATGGAGCATCTAGACAGTAGGAATCTGAGGTCTATTAGTACGCCCCATTTTGTTTGCACATGCCTTCTGAATTCGGTTGCATCAGAAAGAGGAACTCTATTATGCATGGATGCCATACCTAAGGATATTTGTCATTCCGCCACTAAAGGCATCTACATTACATCAGTTATCCACTTGTGGTTCTGCTAAGGGGTAAGCAAGCCTTACTGGTCTAATATCTGGAACTGACTACATTAACATAAACCATCAGATGATAATCCTTGCAATTATGTGCTAGTAGTATGTTACTGGAAACGACATCTAGCTGCTTTTTTTTTTGCGAGAAAACGACATCTAGCTGCTGTACCTCCTATAGAACTATCTGTTCATGGTGGTGTTTAATGACCTTAATTTCCTCCATGTTAAATCTGTTGAGTATTGTTGTGATTATTTCTGTGGCATAAGAAGTGCTGCTTACTGGTCTCCATTGCGTTTTTTTCTTTCAGGTTTGCGTTTTATGTGGCTATGGAGGTGGAGCCATGACAAGGGCATTGAACGCTCAAAAAATCCTGACAAGTTTGCGAAAAGGTCTGAGAGTTACATCACGAGCAGATAAACATGTCAAACACGATCCATCTTATGCGTCAAGATCAACGAGTTTGGAAAACGTATCTAGAGTAGATAAACAGAGGCCAGTAGACAATGCACATGAGGAGAACACCGTCAGCAGCTCATGGACTGCGAACCACAATTCAAGTCTACTCGTTCCACACACGTCGTGGTGGGTCCATGTTGTCTGTGGTCTGTGGACACCCGGTACAAAATGCCCAAATCCCACCACAATGAGCGCCTTCGATCTATCGGGTGCTTTGCCTGCCAAAAGTGATTATGTGAGTTCTCTGTTTTAAGTTATCAGACACACGGTAGTACCTCTCATGACAGATTTTGTAGCCTCCGATGTACTTTTTTCTTGCCCTGATCGTTTGCATTTTCCTTTGTCATCAGGCATGCTCGATGTGTGACAGAGCTGGGGGTTCATTCATGATGTGCCGAGATGTGAATTGCTCGGTGACCTTCCATGCTTGGTGTGCCCACCAGAGGGTAGGCTTTTTTTTGTTAAGGGCAGCCACACCACATGTTCTCGACAGATCGACTTGCTGCATCCATGCTCATCTAATCTTCATGCATATTCTTATGATGTTTCTTTTTCTTTATCGAAAGATCGAATCTTTTATTGAGGGAAAAAACTAACTTTTTAAATATGGATTAAAAAGAAAACTAATTTCTTGGGCGTCAAAATCCAGAGAAACAGTCGTATAATATAGACTGAGGAGTACCGCTTCATTTTTGCATGGTTGCGTATGTTATTGTTGCTACCTGGAATAGGTATCCAGATCATGACTGTCATACTTGATTATAGCTTGAGGGTTGAATGTTTGGCAGGTCATCTAGAAAAGATTTTGAGATATCCTTTCAGCTGTATTTTAATCGAAGCCACAAAGTTTCAGTTTTTATTTATTTTATTTGCTATGTTTTCGACCGTGGGTGCAATGTCCCTGGGAGTAGAAATACCACTCTCTGGAAAAGTAGTGGCTACACCCAAGTTCATTGCACCCATGATGAACAGTAAAATCAAAACAAATAGCAAAAAAAAAAATCTGAAACTTCGTGGCATTGATTATGAACAAATGTTTTAGGTGCTTGCAAACTTTGGTGGCCAAATAACATCAAATGATCTCCATACAAACGAAATATAAATCCTGCTCAAACAGTGCACATACGTTTGAGCACATTTTTTTACAGAGCTCCTCGGATGTCATTTGACCACCAAATTTTGCAAGCACCTAAAACATTTGGTCATAATTGAAGCCACAAAGTTTCGGAATTTTTTTATTTGCTATGTTTTTGATCGTGGATGCAATGTCCCTGGGAGTCCACTCTCTCAAAGGAAAAGGCTAACTATAATCCCATAGTTTTTTGTGGCTTAAGGAACGCTTGAGAAGCAATGAATGTTGATTGCACTCTGGCTTCATAGTTTTTTGTGGCACTAGACTGAGGAAATGTTAATGTTAAATGATGCTTCGGTGGATGTGTTATTTTCTTTGTTATTCCTAGCAATGGCCTGATGGATTGGTTATGTCAAATTATGCACCAGTGAAGATGTTCTGGGTATAGGCTTCTCTGAATTCTTCTTCGCTTAGTAAATTGGAATGCACAATACCCACTTCTCATCATGTTATGCATACGCTGAATGCCTATAATATGTTTTTTTAGGGAACTATAATATGTGAACTTGTCAAGCTTATTTGTAAACTTACTGTACTAGTGATAGTTTTCCAGTCTAAGAAGGGATGTTTTGCACTAGATAATTGATTAATTTTCCATGCAGCGTTTCTTAAATAAAATGATATGAGTCAGGTTCTGTGTCATTTTCTTTTCTTTCTCATGTACCTCTGTTTCATTTTTATGTTCGCGAAAATTGCAGTTGGCTCCTTTTTTTGTGCGGGCACATGTGATGTTGATTGCACAAAAGATAAACCTAATGCATGGAGATGTTGTGATTTGATAGACAAGTCAATAGACAGATAACATTATGGTGATCACATTTTTACCATTGCCTTGGTGGATTGTACTTTTTAAAGTTGATTGTTGCTTGTGGTATCTCAACAGGGTCTGTTGCAAAGTGATCCAGAAGGCGAGCATAATGAATATATTGGTTTTTATGGGAGATGCCTGAATCATGCTACTAACCGTGTTAATCCTGAGAAATGCTTGAGAAGCAATGAATGGACATGTGCACGCACAGAGGTAATTTGGTTGAACTCTATTGCCTGAAAATCAGAATCCATATAACTAATTTTACTCCTGTGGAACAGGGTTTTAAAGGACGAAAGGGTGAAGGCTGTTCTGGTTCTAATTACAAGAAACCTCAAGTGAAGAGTAGTGAGTGCAGTGTTTCCCAAGAACAGATAAATGCTTGGCTACGGATAAACGGATCAAAGCCTTGCATAAGAAGACAGGTAGCTCCTTCTAGTAATCTTGTACTGCATTGCAGCTGGTTATCTTCAATACTGCATATTGTCGCGTATGCTATGGAGACGTCAAAGTTTGCTGCATATTACAGTGTCAGCTGGTGTGACAAATCCGTTTACTGATTTACGTATGTCTTTATTTCCATTTATAATTTATAATATGCAGTCCAAAGGATGGAAGCATTTGGTAGTGTATAAATCTGGCATACATGGACTTGGCCTCTACACATCAGAGTTTATACCGCGTGGCTCCATGGTAATTCTGTCACTATTATCTTTCATTTTCCCTTCTGATGTAAAATATTCGGATTTAATAGTCTAGCAAATAAAATCATTTCATAGATCTGCATCGAAATATCTCAGGTTATAGAGTATGTTGGTGAAATTGTTGGGCAGCGCGTTGCCGACAAAAGAGAGATCGAGTACCACTCTGGGAAACGGCAACAGTACAAGAGCGTCTGTTATTTCTTCAAGATTGACAAGGAGCATATTATCGACGCCACCCGCAAGGGTGGGATTGCAAGATTCATCAACCACTCATGCATGGTAGTAAGCTTTGCCTGTCCATGTACCCTGATCCAGTTACAGCGAGTATTCCTGACACATGCTTCTTTCCATGTTTTGTCGGACCAGCCAAACTGCGTCGCGAAAATAATCTCTGTCAAGAACGAGAAGAAGGTACACACCTTTGTCACATGTACTCCCTCTGTCCCAAAATGTTAGATCCTTTTATACTATCATAGTATAAAAAATGATCTTATATTTCGGGACGGGGGGTATTTAATTTCCTTGCAATTAGACCAAAGCTCCTGCTCATTATAGGATGGATTATCACACATTTCTTGTGAGCACCAACTATTATATTATGAGCTAAAATGAGCATTGACCATACATACAGGTAGTGTTCTTCTCGGAGCGCCACATAGATCCAGGGGAGGAAATCACGTACGATTATCACTTCAACCAAGAGGATGAAGGCGAAAGAATCCCTTGCTTCTGTAGATCATTTAGCTGCAGGCAGTATCTCAACTAGTTAGTTGGCTGATGTGCCGTCTATTTAGTTTAGTGTATGTATATAAAGGACTCGGGCTTGTAATTTGAACATGCGATTCATCATTTAGGGAGCTTTTATTCCACGAGAACATGTAATTCTGTGCCTGTCTATTTCAGTGTATGTAAAAGACTTGGGACTTGTATTCTGAACATGTGATTCATGATTTAGGGAACTTGTGTTCCACGAGAATTGTACTAGAACTATTGCCCCCTCTGTTTCTAAATATAAGAAGTTTTTGGCAGTTCAATTGAAACTGCCAAAACGTCTTTACAATTAGAAACGGAGGTAGTATTAGTTGAACTGTTTCCATGGTTTTGGGCACAATTGACGCGTTCTAATGATGTTATCAGCGCCAAATGATTGGCCATCAATAATGTTTCTAATCAAATACTACAATTTGTTACATACACCCTGCATTAGTTGTAGCTTTGGCTCTAGAATGGGTTGCTGTCATCTGTCAAAACTCTCTTGAACTTTTTACCCCTTGCGTCTGACTGAGGCTGGGAGAAGGCGCTAATATGTTCAGTCTGAAATACGCAAGTCTTGTTTGGTTAGCTTCTATACTTTGGGAAGGAATGTCTTGAGGTTAGACCTATCCGCTATAAGCTTTGCTGAGTATATATATATATATATATATATATATATATATATATATATATATATATATATATATATATATATATATATATATTTTTGTCAGCAGAACACTCTTTTCTTAACACTTGATCCTGAAACAAAGGGGTAAAGTCACCTTCCAAGAACAGTTTTTTTTTTTTTTTGAAATTTCCAAGAACAGTTTTTGAGACTAATGAGAAGCCGAGCTCCTTCTCTGCCTTCTCTACCAAAACCTTCACACCCTGTGTCCCGCTTGGATGAATGGATTAGGAATGTTTGAGGAATTCACATTGGCTTGGTGGAATACACTGCCTACGTTTGGACGTCCAAGCAACATTTCGAAGGTTTACGCTCACGCCCTTGATTTTCACCAAAACCGCTGTTTCTTTTGAGAGAAATTCATTTAGCTAACATTGGACGACCCGCTGCTGCATCTAGCCGCCGCCACGGAAAAAGCGCTCGTACCCAGCCGCGCTAGTGTTCTTCTTGTCTCCTGCCGGCGCCGGTGCCGGTTTACCTCGTCTCTTGTGATCTTAGGGCCATGGAGGCGTGGCTGCCGACGGGAGAGCTTCGTTTTGTGATGCTTTTTTGAGCTTTCTTAGGGTTTGTGTCTTGCTCAGAGAGATGAGGCGGCGGCGGCTCTCTGAAGAATAAGGTTTTCCCCGCCCAGCCCCCGTCCCGGTGGTGCTTCTAGCGTCATCGGAGGTCGTGTGGAGGTTTGTCCCCGACGGACTCGCGGGATTCAGTCGGCGTTTGTCTTCGGTGGATCCACATGGATCCGGTCATTGTTCGTGTGTGTTTGTGTGTCTACAGGTTGGATCCTTCCGATCTAAGCTTCTCTTCAACGGCGACAGTTGCTGTTCCGGTGGCTGGTCCTGTAGGGCTTAGCACGACGACTTCCCGGCTGTCTACTACAACAAGTTTTGCCCAGCTCAAGCGAGGGAGGGGCGAAGTGCCTACGGCTCGCTTCGGTGCTTGTAGTTATCGATAGGTGGTCTACGGATCTGGATGTAATTTTTATTATTTTTGTTTTCATTGTACTATCATGATTGATGATGAATAGACTGGAAGTTTTCTTGCAAATAAAAAATAAAAAATGGACGAATAAAAAAAGCATTGGACGACTCATGGACAGGGAAAAAAACATACTGCATGGGCTAGGCAAAAGTGCTGGGGAGGGCTAGCTTGGGCCTGAAACCCAAACATACCATCGCCCCTTGGGCCTTGCCTCTCTTCCCCCGGCTAGTACATCTTTTTCTCCAAGTCAAGTCAGGAGGAGGTCCGTGCGGTGCGGGAGAGCGGCACGGCGGCGGAGAAACCTCGGCGACCAGACGACGGCGCAGGTGACCTTCGCCCCGCTCGCATCTTCCCCCACTAGCCTGCGCTCCTTCCCGCTTCCCCTCATTCTCTCCCCCCTCCCTCTCCTCCGTGGCGCCTCCCTCGCCTCTCAACCCCTGAACCCCCTAGAACAGCAAGGCCTACAATCCTAATCCTTTCCTCCCATTTTCGCAGGTTGGCTCCAGTTCGGCGTGGTGAATCTGCAGCGGCAGTCAGATCAAGGCAAGGTAACAGAAATAACACCCATCTGTTGCGATTTTCTTTTGACTACTACAGTAGATCCGCCCCTGCCCCGGGCGCCCACAACCTGTTCGACCCATTGCTCGTCTCAGCATAAAAGTCGTTTCACCAAACGGTAGCGCAGGGATAGATGAGCACGATGCCGTGCCCGCTGTCCTACTGCCGTGATGCCCGACAAATTCAGTGCATCTTTGAGTAGCATATATAATACCTACTCTGTTTCTTTGAAAGGGAGATTTCGTTGTTCGCGGTTATTGAAGGAACCCGGGTTTCTCCTAGATTAGCAGCGCCACACTGTTTCTTGGAAAGAAAATTAAGCAGTTCACGATTGTTGGAGGAACTCTGTTGCTCCTACGCTACACTGGCTAGTAAAACATCACCATATGCTCTGCTCTTTTCCCCAGATGTTCGGTTCAGATGATTCATTCATTTCTCTCGCATTGCTCCTGTAGGCATTTGTTGTATACTTATACTAGTACTGACTGTGAGTAGTCAGCCTTTGCTATTGCATAGAAGTTCACACTTGTAAGTGATATGGCAGGATGGGTCGGAAAGCTGGGCTGTACATAAACCCAAAGAAGTTTGGCGGCGTCGTTAAGCCTTGCATGCTGGAGATGACGGCCTTCCTCAACTGCCTTGCCTTGAACAAGCAGATCGATGAAAAGTGCACGAGGCAGAAGGAGCTCTTGATCACCTGTACCCAGGCTCAGGTCACGATTCACTCTTCTTAGTTCTCTGAATGTTTTGTTTTTATTTCAAAGCATTAAGCCATCCATTCTTCCGTTCTTCTAACGCTACTCGTGGCTCGATTGCAGAAGGGCAGGCCAAAGAACGCTGCCAAGACCATCAATTACCATCTTCAGAGGCTTGGGCGAGACAAGTTCCACTAGTTGGAGTGAAAACTCTTTCCCCATTTTCATTGCCCTGATGTCTGGGTAGCAATAATTTCTTCCAAGTAGCTTTTGCTAAACGAGCAGTGATCTTTAGACATTGGTGAAGTTTGAATCGATTTTGGATGTGAGACTTGTAAGGCATCAGCACAATATCAGTATGGTTTACTTCTCATGATATAATATGCACTGCACTACTACTTTTCTTGTTTTTGAGATGAGAGTGTATGTACTAAACTGATTGATTGATTACATACCTTGACTGGAGTATCAGGATCAGAGAGTGCGCTACACAGGTGCTCAAGTGTCATAGCTGAATATGATGCTTGATCCTCTCTCTACGAGCGAGGAAGACTTGTCGCTGAATTCAATTCAATTGCATACTGCCAGTTCACAAATCTATCGAGCTTGCTGATTTGCTCAGCTGCAATGATGCTCTGCAAGTTAGAAGAGCCGCTGATTTACAGTACCTAATCGCTCACCAAATTGGTATATTTCACTGAAAACTCCCTTTGGCCTGTATTAAAGCCCTGTTCGGAGGCGCTTCACTCCACGACTCAACTCCCGGAGCGGCCGCAGCCGTAGTTAAAAATCATGGAGTGGGCAAACAGGTACTCCGCAGATTCTTGTATTCTACGGAGCTGGTGAAGTGCCGAACAGGGCCTAAAAGTGTGCGTCAATTAATATGGGTTGGAGGGAGTAGTTCGTGCTCAACACTGACAAGTGCATTCTAATGATCCAAGGTGCTCATCAATACAATCTTTAACCAAATACATCATCTTAAAACAAAAACACAGAACAGCCCAGGTCCAATATAACAATTGAACCATCATAAGTACAGCGCATATTAGCAAGAAGATACAAGACAGTGCTTTCTCACACAAAATAGAGGCCCCAGCTACATGCACTCTGCATCAGTTGTAGCTCTGGCTCCAGAATGGGTTGCTGTTCTTCTTGTCATCATAGAAAGGGTTGGTGAAATGCTCACTGTCAAGGCTCTCCTGGACTTTCTTCCCCTTAGCATCTGAGAAGGCCCTGGGGTTGAAGTTGTCCTCATCGAAAGCAGCCGCCCAGCCCTCGCCGCTGCCGGCGATGTCCTCCTCCCCCCTCTGCTTCTCCATCTCCTCGACGTGCCCCTTGAACTCCTTCTGCGCGGCGTCGATCACCCCGTCCCCGTTCTGGTCACACCATGCCCTGCAAAAACCAGTACCGCGGATAAGAACCGCAAAAAAATGTTTGATCTGGAAGGGGGAATGGTTGCTTGGTTGCTGAGGAATGAGGAATGCTTGTCTGAGTGTTTTTATGTACTTTGGGAAGAATGTGTTGAGGTCAGACTTGTCCAGTGGGAGCTTTGTTGAGATAGCCTCGATCTGCTGATCACTGCAAAGCCAAGAACACTATTCTTAGCACTTGAAACAAGAGCGACAGTTCCCTACCAAGAACATGAAGAGATTTTGAGATTTACGAGAAGTTGAGGTTCCGATTCGTCGACAATAGCTCGGCCTGAATCCTCGAGAGCTCCTTCTTTGTCTCCTCCACCAAAACCTTCAGTAGAAAGTTCAAATACAGAGGTTCAAACTTCAATTCAAATGTCTTGAGTTCTAATCCACTGCTGCTGATTTGCTCAATGGCAATGCTGTTCTCTGCATATTGCTAGACATTAATTCAGAATAGCCAATGATTTTCAGTACCTTATCATTCGCCAAATCAGAAGCAGAGACATCGCCGGCGGCAGCAGCTGCAGCAGCATGAAGCTTCTTCTTGGCCCTCTTGGCATCCGGGGCGGGGCTCGCCTCAAGCCGGCACTCACTGTATGAAGATCGCGGCGGGGCGGAGTCGCCGCCCGCAGGGGCATCCTCATTGCCACCGGCGCCTGACTTCTTCCACTTCTTGAGCCCATTGAACCCCCAAGAACTCTTCTTCCTGCCTTTCTCATCGGCGGATTCCTCCACCGCCGCCGCAGGCTCCTTGTTCTCGCCGCCGCCACTGCCGTGGAACATCGCCGTCAGGTGCCTCCTCTTCCCCTTGTCGGCCTTCCCGGCGGGCGTCGCCTCCGACGGCGAGATCTCGGCCATGAGGACTGAAGCGTGGTTGTTCTGGTCCACCTGGGCCAGCGGCGGCCGCGGCGGGACGTCCTGCTCCTTCTTGCCTCGGCTCTTCCACGGCGAGATGAACGCCTTGTGCTTGGGCTTGTCGCCGGTGGAGGGAGGCGGCGGCGGGTCCTGGAGGTCGATCTCCGACCACTCTTCCGCGGACGACCTGGTCGCCGGCACGCCGCCGGCATCGTCCGCGTCGGGGCAGTCGACGACGACGCCGAGCGCGGCGAGGCGCTGCACGAGGGGCCGCTTGGCGGCGTTGTACTCGGCCGGCGAGACGCACTTGGCGCGGAGCAGCTCCTGCGCTCCCAAGAACGAACGGAGCAAAGATCAGTACAAATTTCTTAGCCAAGAATCGTGGCTCCGTCGTGGAGCGGAGGAGGGGAAAGATGACGATGGGCACCTGGAGGAAGAGGAGCTTGTCGCGGAGGATGGGCGGGTGGTCGGCGGGGCCCTGCGGCGGCGCGGAGAGGGCGGCGAGGAGGGAGGCGCGGAAGGCGTGGACGTCGGCGGCCGGGACGATGCCCTCGCGGTGGAGCGCGGAGAGGTGGAGGATGCGGTGGAAGGAGTCCTGCTGCCACTTGAGCGCGTTGGCGTGGCGGCGCGCGGCGGCCTGGTCGGCGGTGAGGCGCTTGCCGGGGCGGCTGAAGATGGACTTGCAGACGGACGCGATGGTCTCCTGCAGGCCCGAGTAGTACGTCGGCGTGTACGTGTACCCCATCGCCGCAGAGCTTGCTTGCTTGCCGCGCCGGCGAGCTGTGGCGTCGGAGGCGTGAGCGTGAGCGTGCGCGAGAGAGAGATCGGAGGTGAAGGGAGGCGGAGGATGTGGTGAGAATTAGCAGGGAGGGAGGGGGGACGGGGGATTTTGTTTGGGCGTTGGCCGCATGTTCCCCCCAACGGTTGGGGGCACGGAGGAACTAGCCGTTGAGACGGATCGGCTGAATCTGGCTGCAAGCGGTGGTGCCCACACACACCAAGAAAAATGCTTTGAAGTGCCCATTCACACTGATGCCATACTCTACTTGTGAAGTTTCTGGTGTTTACTAATTGGGATATTAAGTGTTTTTTTGTCAATTTGATGATATATGCCACTACTAGTTTTGTGTATGTAAAAAGCGGATTTGCTATTTCTCAGGTGCCTGAAATTCTTTTTCGCGTCAGTCATTTTTCTCCTTCTTCCTTCCTGCTGGCCGGACCTTGCCGGAGAAGGAACAAGCTCGCCGGAGAAGAGACAGCCCCACCCCCACCATCTATCTTAGGGTGAAGTAATAGCACCATTATCTGTCTTAGGGGTGGGGGTGCAGCGGATCGCCAGAGTTGTCCATTGGTGCGGCGGGGTTTAGAGGGATGGCCGGGCGGCGGCAATCAATGACGGTGAGGGAAGGTCGAGGGGAGGGCGGGGCGGCGCGCGGTAGCGCCAGCCGGCCCGGGGGTGGGGGGTGGGGCGGGGTATTCTGGGGGATCTGGAGGAGGAAGAAGGAAGGAAGGTTGAAGATGAGCAGTTCCAGATCTATTTTAAACGGTTGGATGAAGATCGGACGGCTCACATAAGAAGTGGCCGATGAATCAATTTTTCAGTTACCTAATAAATAGACGGTCCCTCTAAAAGGAGGTCACTGCAAAAAAGCTTACGGAAAATGCCACTACAAACACTTGATACTTTGATTAATCCCAGTATGGTGGTGGCATATATCATTTCAGTAGTTTTTACAGTATAATGTTCCGAATACACGAAGTTGACAGTGACACATCAAAATTAAACCATTTTTCTTTGTGGGCAGTTGTTTGTTGGGAATCGTAGCATAATTTAAAATTTTCCTACGCTCACCAAGATGCATCTATGGAGTCTACTAGCAACGAGGGGAAGGGAGTGCATCTACATACCCTTGTAGATCGCGAGCGGAAGCGTTCCAATGAACGTGGATGACGGAGTCGTACTCGCCGTGATCCAAATCACCGATGATCGAGTGCCGAACGTACGGCACCTCCGCGTTCAACACACGTACGGTGCAGCGACGTCTCCTCCTTCTTGATCCAGCAAGGGGGAAGGAGAGGTTGATGGAGATCCAACAGCACGACGGCGTGGTGATGGATGTAGCGGGTCTCCGGCAGGGCTTCGCCGAGCTTCTGCGAGAGAGAGAGAGGTGTTGCAGGGGAGGAGGGAGGCGCCCAAGGCTTAGATCTTGCTGCCCTCCCTTCCCCCCCACTATATATAGGGCCAAGGGAGAGGGGGGGGGGGGGCGCAGCCTTGCCCCTTCCTCCAAGGAAGGGTGCGGCCAGGGGAGAGTCCTTCCCCCCCAAGGCACCTCGGAGGTGCCTTCCCCCTTTAGGACTCTTCCTTTTTTTTTTCTTATCTCTTGCGCATGGGCCTCTTGGGGCTGGTGCCCTTGGCCCATATAGGCCAAGGCGCACCCCTTACAGCCCATGTGGCCCCCCGGGGCTGGTGGACCCCCTTGGTGGACCCCCGGACCCCTTTCGGCACTCCCGGTACAATACCGATAAAGTGCGAAACTTTTCCGGCGACCAAAATAAGACTTCCCATATATAAATCTTTACCTCCGGACCATTCCGGAACTCCTCGTGACGTCCGGGATCTCATCCGGGACTCCGAACAACTTTCGGGTTTCCGCATACATATATCTCTACAACCCTAGCGTCACCGGACCTTAAGTGTGTAGACCCTACGGGTTCGGGAGACATGCAGACATGACCGAGACGCCTCTCCGGTCAATAACCAACAGCGGGATCTGGATACCCATGTTGGCTCCCACATTCTCCACGATGATCTCATCGGATGAACCACGGTGTCGAGGATTCAATCAATCCGTATGCAATTCCCTTTGTCAAACGGTATGTTACTTGCCCGAGATTCGATCGTCGGTATCCCAATACCTTGTTCAATCTCGTTACCGGCAAGTCTCTTTACTCGTACCGCAATGCATGATCCCGTGACTAACGCCTTAGTCACATTGAGCTCATTATGATGATGCATTACCGAGTGGGCCCAGAGATACCTCTCCGTCACACGGAGTGACAAATCCCAGTCTCGATCCGTGCCAACCCAACAGACACTTTCGGAGATACCCGTAATGCACCTTTATAGTCACCCAGTTACGTTGTGACGTTTGGCACACCCAAAGCACTCCTACGGTATCCGGGAGTTGCACGATCTCATGGTCTAAGGAAAAGATACTTGACATTGGAAAAGCTCTAGCAAACGAAACTACACGATCTTTTATGCTATGCTTAGGATTGGGTCTTGTCCATCACATCATTCTCCTAATGATGTGATCCCGTTATCAATGACATCCAATGTCCATAGTCAGGAAACCATGACTATCTGTTGATCAACGAGCTAGTCAACTAGAGGCTTACTAGGGACAGGTTGTGGTCTATGTATTCACACATGTATTACGATTTCCGGACAATACAATTATAGCATGAATAATAGACAATTACCATGAACAAAGAAATATAATAATAACCATTTATTATTGCCTCTAGGGCATATTTCCAACAGTCTCCCACTTGCACTAGAGTCAATAATCTAGTTCACATCACCATGTGATTTAACACTCACTGGTCACATCACCATGTGACCAACATCTAAAGAGTTTACTAGAGTCAACAATCTAGTTCACATCACTATGTGATTATCACTCAATGTGTTCTGGTTTGGTCATGTTATGCTTGTGAGAGAGGTTATTAGTCAACGGGTCTGAACCTTTCAGAACCGTGTGCTTTACGAATATCTATGTCATCTTGTGGATGCTACCACGCGCTATTTGGAGCCATTTCAAATAATTGCTCTACTATACGAATCCGGTTTACTACTCAGAGTCATCCGGATTAGTGTCAAAGTTCGCATCGACGTAACCCTTTACGACGAACTCCTTTCCACCTCCATAATCGAGAAAATTCCTTAATCCACTAGGTACTAAGGATAAATTCGACCGCTGTCATGAGATCCTTTCCCGGATCACCATTGTACCCTCTTGACCAACTCATGGCAAGGCACACTACATGTGCGGTACACAGCATAGCATACTATAGAGCCTATGTCTAAAGCATAGGGGACGACCTTCGTCCTTTCTCTATCTTCCGCTGTGGTCAGGTCTTGAGTCTCACTCAATACTCACACCTTGTAACACAGCCAAGAACTCCTTTGCTGATCTATTTTGAACTCTTTCAAAATCATGTCAAGGTGTGCTGTCTTTTGAAAGTATCATCCGGCGTCTTGATCTATCTCTATGGATCTTGATGCCCAATATGTAAGCAGCTTTATCCAGGTCTTCCTTTGAAAAACTCCTTTCAAACAACCCTTTATGCTTTCCAGAAATTTTACATCATTTCGGATCAACAATATGTCATTCACATATACTTATCAGAAATGTTGTAGCGCTCCCACTCACTTTATTGTAAATACAAGTTTCTAACAAACTTTGTATAAACCCAAAAACTTTGATCACCCCATCAAAGCGTATATTCTGACTCCGAGATGCTTGCTCTAATCCATGGAAGGATCGCTGGAGCTAGCATACCTTTTAGCATCCTTAGGATCGACAAAACCTTTCTGATTGTATCACATACAACCTTTCCTTATGAAAACTGGTAAGGAAACTTGTTTTGACATCCATCTGCCAGATTTCATAAATGTAGCTAATGCTAACATGATTCCGACGGACCTAAGCATCGCTACGGATGAGAAAAACTCATCGTAGTCAACTCCTTGAACTTGTGAAAATACTCTTTGCCACAAGTCGAGCTTCATAGACGGTAACATTACCGTCCATGTTCGTCTTCTTCTTAAAGATCCATTTATCTCAATGGCTTGCCGATCATCGGGCAAGTTCACCAAAGTCCATGCTTTGTTCTGATACATGGATTCTATCTCGGATTTCATGGCCTCGAGCCATTCGTCGGAATATGGGCCCACCATCGCTTCTCCATAGCTCGTAGGTTCAGTATTGTCCAACAACATGATATCTCAGACAGGATCACGTACCACTCTGAAGTAGTGCGCATCCTCGTCGTCCTACGAGGTTTGGTAGTGACTTGATCCGAAGTTTCATGATCACCATCATAAGCTTCCACTTCAATTGGTGTAGGTGCCACAGGAACAACTTCCTGTGCCCTGCTACACACTAGTTGAAGCGACGGTTCAATAACCTTATCAAGTCTCCACCATCCTCCCACTCAATTCTTTCGAGAGAAACCTTTCCTCGAGAAAGGACTCGTTTCTAGAAGCAATTACTTTTGCTTCCAGATCTGAAATAGGAGGTATACCCAATTGTTTTTGGGTATTCTATGAAGATGCATTTATCCGCTTTGGGTTCGAGCTTATCACCTGAAACTTTTTCACATAAGCATCGCAGCCCCAAACTTTTAAGAAACGACAACTTAGGTTTCTATAAACGGTGTCGTCTCAACGGAATTGCGTGGTGCCCCTTTTAAAGTGAATGCGGTTGTCTCTAATGCCTAACCCATAAACGATAGTGGTAATTTGATAAGAAACATCATGGTATACACCATATCCAATAGGGTGCAGTTATGATGTTCGGGCACACCATCACACTATGGTGTTCCAGGCGGTATTAATTGTGAAACACTTTCCACAATGTCTCAATTGTGTGCCAAACTCGTAACTCAGATACTCATCTCTATGACCATATCACAGACATTTTATCCTCTTGTCACGATGATCTTCAACTTCACTCTGAAATTACTTGAACATTTCAATAATTCAGACTTGTGTTTCATCAAGTAAATACACTCAGCATCTACTCAAATCATCTGTGAAGTAAGAACATAACGATATCCACTGCATGCCTCAGCACTCATTGGACTGCGTACATCAAAATGTATTACTTCCAATAAGTTGCTCTCTTGTTCCATCTTACTGAAAACGAGGACTTTCAGTCATCTTGCCCATGTGGTATGATTTGCATGTCTCAAGTGATTCAAAATCAAGTGAGTCCAAACGATCCATCTGCATGGAGTTTCTTCATGCATATATACCAATAGACATGGTTCACATGTCTCAATCTTTTCAAAAATGAGTGAGTCCAAAGATCCATCTACATGGAGCTTCTTCATGCGTTCTACACCAATATGACTCAAGTGGCAGTGCCACAAGTATGTGGTACTATCATTACTATCTTATATCTTTTGGTACGAACATGTGTATCACTACGATCGAGATTCATTTTAGGTGCAAGACCATTGAAGGTATTATTCAAATAAACAGAGTAACCATTATTCTCCTTAAATGAATAACCGTTTTGCGGTAAACATAATCCAATCATGTTCAATGCAAACACCAAGTCTCGATGGTAGAGGGAGCATGCGATGCTTGATCACATCAACCTTGGAAACACTCCCAACACATATCGTCATCTCACCTTTAGCTAGTCTCCATTTATTCCGCAGCTTTTATTTCGAGTTACTAACACTTAGCAACCGAACCGGTATCTAATACCCTGGTGCTGCTAGGAGTACTAGTAAAGTACACATTCATATAACGTATATCCAATATACTTCTGTCGACCTTTCCTGCCTTCTCATCTACCAAGTATCTAGGGTAGTACTGCTTCAGTGACCGTTCCTCTCATTACAGAAGCACTTAGTCTCGGGTTTGGGTTCAATCTTGGGATTCTTCACTAGAGCAGCAAACGACTTGCTGTTTCATGAAGTATCCCTTTTGCCCTTGCCCTTCTTAAACTAGTGGTTTTACTAACCATCAACAATTGATGCTCCTTCTTGATTTCTACTCTCGCAGTGTCAAACATCGCGAATAGCTCAAGGATCATCATAACTATCCTTGATATGTTATAGTTCATCACAAAGCTCTACTAGCTTGGTGGCAGTGGCTATGGAGAACTATCACTATCTCATCTGGGAGATTATCCCCACTCGATTCAAGCGATTGTGGCACTCAGACAATCTGAGCACATGCTCAACGATTGAGCTTTTCTCCCTTAGTTTGCAGGCTTAAGAAACTTGTCAGAGGTCTCATACCTCTTGACGTGGGCACTAGTCTGAAATCCCAATTTCAGTCTTCGGAACATCTCACATGTTCTGCGACGTTTCAGAAACGTCTTTGGTGCCACAATTCTTAAACCGCACCGAACTATCACGTAGTTATCAAAACGTGTATGTCAGATGTTTTGTAACATCTACAGACGACGCTGAGGTTCAGCACACCGAGCGGTGCATTAAGGACATAAGCCTTCTGTGCAGCAATGAGGACAATCCTCAGTTTACGGACCCAGTCCGCATAATTGCTACTACCAACTTTCAACTAAATTTTCTCTAGGAACATATCTTAACCAGTAGAACTAAAGCGCAAGCCATGACATAATTTGCAAATACTTTTTGACTATGTTCATGATAATGAAGTTCATCTGATTATGAACTCCCACTCAGATAGACATCCCTCTAGTCATCTAAGTGAAACATGATCCGAGTTCAACTAGGCCGTGTCCGATCATCACGTGAGACGGACTAGTCAAGATCGGTGAACATCTCCATGTCGATCGTATCTTCTATACGACTCATGCTCGACCTTTCGGTCCTCCGTGTTCCGAGGCCATGTCTGTACATGCTAGGCTCGTCAAGTCAACCTAAGTGTATTGCGTGTGTTCCGAGGCCATGTCTGTACATGCTAGGCTCGTCAACACCCGTTGTATTCGAACGTAAGAATCTATCACACCCGATCATCACGTGGTGCTTCGAAACGACGAACCTTCGCAACGGTGCACAGTTAGGGTGAACACTTTCTTGAAATTATTATAAGGGATCATCCTACTTGCTACCGTCGTTCTAAGCAAATAAGATGCAAAAAGATGATAAACATCACATGCAATCAAATAGTGACATGATATGGCCAATATCATTATGCTCCTTTGATCTCCATCTTCGGGGCACCATGATCATCTTCGTCACCGGCATGACACCATGATATCCATCATCATGATCTCCATCATTGTGTCTTCATGAAGTCGTCACGCCAACGATTACTTCTACTTCTATGGCTAACTCGTTTAGCAACAAAGTAAAGTAATTTACATGGCGTTATTCAATGACACGCAGGTCATGCAAAATAATAAAGACAACTCCTATGGCTCCTGCCGGTTGTCATACTCATCGACATGCAAGTCGTGATTCCTATTACAAGAATATGATCAATCTCATACATCACATATATCATTCATCACATCTTCTGGCCATATCACATCACATAGCACTTGCTGCAAAAACAAGTTAGACGTCCTCTAATTGTTGTTGCAAGTTTTTACGTGGTTTGTAGGTTTCTAGCAAGAACGTTTCTTACCTACGTATGACCACAACGTGATTTGCCAATTTCTATTTACCCTTCATAAGGACCCTTTTCATCGAATCCGTTCCGACTAAAGTAGGAGAGACAGACACCCGCTAGCCACCTTATGCAACTTGTGCATGTCAGTCGGTGGAACCTGTCTCACGTAAGTGTACGTGTAAGGTCGGTCCGGGCCGCTTCATCCTACAATGCCGCCGAAACAAGAAAAGACTAGTAGCGGCAAGAAGAATTGGCAAACTCAACGCCCACAACTGCTTTGTGTTTTACTCGTGCATAGTAACTACGCATAGACCTGGCTCTGATACCACTGTTGGGAATCGTAGCATAATTTAAAATTTTCCTACGCTCACCAAGATGCATCTATGGAGTCTACTAGCAACGAGGGGAAGGGAGTGCATCTACATACCCTTGTAGATCGCGAGCGGAAGCGTTTCAATGAACGTGGATGACGGAGTCGTACTCGCCGTGATCCAAATCACCGATGATCGAGTGCCGAACGTACGGCACCTCCGCGTTCAACACACGTACGGTGCAGCGACGTCTCCTCCTTCTTGATCCAGCAAGGGGGAAGGAGAGGTTGATGGAGATCCAACAGCACGACGGCGTGGTGATGGATGTAGCGGGTCTCCGGCAGGGCTTCGCCGAGCTTCTGCGAGAGAGAGAGAGGTGTTGCAGGGGAGGAGGGAGGCGCCCAAGGCTTAGATCTTGCTGCCCTCCCTTCCCCCCCACTATATATAGGGCCAAGGGAGAGGGGGGGGGGGGCGCAGCCTTGCCCCTTCCTCCAAGGAAGGGTGCGGCCAGGGGGAGTCCTTCCCCCCCAAGGCACCTCGGAGGTGCCTTCCCCCTTTAGGACTCTTCCTTTTTTTTTTTTTTCTTATCTCTTGCGCATGGGCCTCTTGGGGCTGGTGCCCTTGGCCCATATAGGCCAAGGCGCACCCCTTACAGCCCATGTGGCCCCCCGGGGCTGGTGGACCCCCTTGGTGGACCCCCGGACCCCTTTCGGCACTCCCGGTACAATACCGATAAAGTGCGAAACTTTTCCGGCGACCAAAATAAGACTTCCCATATATAAATCTTTACCTCCGGACCATTCCGGAACTCCTCGTGACGTCCGGGATCTCATCCGGGACTCCGAACAACTTTCGGGTTTCCGCATACATATATCTCTACAACCCTAGCGTCACCGGACCTTAAGTGTGTAGACCCTACGGGTTCGGGAGACATGCAGACATGACCGAGACGCCTCTCCGGTCAATAACCAACAGCGGGATCTGGATACCCATGTTGGCTCCCACATGCTCCACGATGATCTCATCGGATGAACCACGGTGTCGAGGATTCAATCAATCCGTATGCAATTCCCTTTGTCAAACGGTATGTTACTTGCCCGAGATTCGATCGTCGGTATCCCAATACCTTGTTCAATCTCGTTACCGGCAAGTCTCTTTACTCGTACCGCAATGCATGATCCCGTGACTAACGCCTTAGTCACATTGAGCTCATTATGATGATGCATTACCGAGTGGGCCCAGAGATACCTCTCCGTCACACGGAGTGACAAATCCCAGTCTCGATCCGTGCCAACCCAACAGACACTTTCGGAGATACCCGTAATGCACCTTTATAGTCACACAGTTACGTTGTGACGTTTGGCACACCCAAAGCACTCCTACGGTATCCGGGAGTTGCACGATCTCATGGTCTAAGGAAAAGATACTTGACATTGGAAAAGCTCTAGCAAACGAAACTACACGATCTTTTATGCTATGCTTAGGATTGGGTCTTGTCCATCACATCATTCTCCTAATGATGTGATCCCGTTATCAATGACATCCAATGTCCATAGTCAGGAAACCATGACTATCTGTTGATCAACGAGCTAGTCAACTAGAGGCTTACTAGGGACAGGTTGTGGTCTATGTATTCACACATGTATTACGATTTCCGGACAATACAATTATAGCATGAATAATAGACAATTACCATGAACAAAGAAATATAATAATAACCATTTATTATTGCCTCTAGGGCATATTTCCAACATTGTTTGACTTCTTCAACGCAGGAACATTAGTGATGGACCATCAGGTGAAGACGAAGGTATTTTCTAGACCCATCAATTGTAACTGTCAAAAGACAATGACTTATGGGGAGTGTTTATAGCGTCCATACCACACTCATGAGAGAGAGGAATTCCAATGATAACAAGCTTTTGGTACAAATGCTCCATGAAACGAATACCAAGTGGCTTGTGAAGTTTCTAGTAAACTTTTATGTCATGTTGCTATTTGAGATGTCCATTTACATTGATAAAATCCTGTACTCTACTTATGTGGTTTCTAATAACCTTTTATGTCATGTTTGTTATTTGATAACCAATAAGTGCTATTACCTTTGGCTTGGTGGTGGTTCATTTGGCTGTTGAAATATATTGTCCGCCCTTAGCTACCAATTTCAGACTTTTGGGTGAATGATGGTCTTATTGATAAGGTCATCGTGTGATTGGCAAAATTACACTCCGATGTATTTCTAATAGGTTTGGCTGCCTCGTTGGATCTTGCCTTAATCCTATGTTAAGAGGTTTTTGAGGGTGGCTCGATGGATGACTCAAGTCGTACATGACTCCTCGAGGCCAGCTCCAAACTTTTCTTCCGCGATGCTGATTTCAATCACATGACCCTAGACTTCTTGAACGCGTCTTGAAGTTCTAGTGTCGCCTCCTTGCTTTGATTTCAGTGAGGCTGAATGAGAGTAATTCTTAAGGGCACCCTCGAGGTGGTAGGTGGAAAGGGTGAGGTTATCTTGATCCAATAGTCCATGATGGACTAGGGAAGAAGAGGGTGGTGCATGGTCCATGGTGGACTAGGCCATATATCCCTCCTAATGAGCTTCTTTGTCTCGGACCTTTATAATTTTCCTTCTCCTTTTAGTTTCCTCTTTTTTTGACTTTTTGACCATGACTTGTTTCTTTGAATTTTGTTAACTGACTTTGAAAATTTGCCATGTAGAACTAGGTGGGACTTACTAGGTAGGACTAGTTGATCTTAAAACAGGAAACCCCTTGAGTTGTAGTCACAGAAGTCATCATTGTGGTCGCCGGTCAAATTTTTTGAGTCTTGATGATCTTCACCTGCGTGCTCTTTATACTTATATTATAGATATTTTTCCTGCTTCTCATGGAGAATCCTTGACTTTCCATGATAATGATGTCTTGTTGAAGATTCGACATCAGTTTTTCCTCAGGCTTGTCCAAATAAATGAATGTTCTCGAATATATTCGGATCGATGCATGATGTCTTGATACGTGGTGGACTTTAGTTTTTACTTTGCTTTTTTGGGTTGTATCCAGCAGATGTTGGGAGAAAACTGTTGGTACCATCTTAATCCAACAAAATAAAACCCACCATCATGAATAAGAATCATCTAAAGAACACATAGTAATTTTTTTTCATGCATGAGTCAATGCAGAGGTCAAGAGGAAAATATATCTTTACCTAATAATAAAAAGAATTGGGTTTCTGTCCGTACGTCATAAAAATACCCTCAAAGTTGGCAAATATTACCCACCAATGCCACCCGTAAGTGGCAAAAAACGGTTGACACATCGCACTGTTGATTCTGGTTTATATATGCCGAGATCCCCTAACTTAACACAAAGATATGCCGAGCGCAGTGGCTAGCGCCGCACGTCTCCACTACAGAGATCAGGGTTCAATCCCCAGCTTGCCCCACTTTTTATCTCTCCTTTTTCCTCTCGCAAGCGCGCCTACTCCTCCCGCACACGGTTGCAACGCCCCTGTTTTCTATTTCATTTTTTGCCTTTCACGTTCTCATTTCTGTTTTAGTTTTTTCTTCTTTAAATTTATTCGTGATTTCCAGAAGAACAATATTTCAAAAAAAGTCTTGAAAAATATAAACTGTTTCGGAAAATCATAAAATGATCATGATTTAAAAAAATTGTTCACGTATCATAAAAAACTATCACGATTTCAAATAAATTTTCAGGAAATAAAAATGTTCATGATTTTTTTAAAATATCCAGTATTCAGAACATATTAGGGAATTTAAAAAATGTCCATTAAAGTTTGGAATATGTTCAAAAAAATTAAAACAGATCCATAAATAATGAACATAACGAACCGTCGTAGGAGATCTGTAGGGGTCGCTTCATGATTGTATTCAGTCCCTCGATTTGGATAAAAAAAGTTTTCCATGTCTTGTACAACGCTGAGCCCTCAAAAGTTGACACGACTTTCTATGAGTTAATTTTTATAAGCTATATAAAAATGACTAAATTTCTATTTTGCCTTCATACACAGCTATATTTTTTTGGTACCACATTACTGATTATTATAAACACCACTACGCTAGGTCAAGGCGAGGCACTCACCCATCAGTCTAGCTCAGGCAGTGTCCATCAATGCAGTTTGCTCACCGACATTTTTTCGTTATGACGCGTTAGAAAATCAAGTCGTGATGAGACCATCACATTTTTTATTTTTAAATGACTTTTTAAAAGTCCCTTATCTCATCATGACATCACTCAGACATACTTTATGAAATTACATTCTAAAAGTCCTTATCTCATCCTGGCATTTGGTTCAGAATTTTTTTTATATCTATCGCACGTGCATAATCTAATAGCTTTTCTTCCGTTGCAACGCACGTGCATATTTGCTAGTAAAGGAACAAGGTTATAGATAGCAACTATCCAGGACCGACTATAGGTCAGGCGCCTGAAATAAGATCTAGTGCCAGTCACTTTCTTTATGCACCATCCTTTTCCCACCCGACGATTGTAAACGAATCAAGACACTATTTATCTTCTTCCTCCTCGCGACGCCCCCGACCTGCCCCGCTCTAACCACCGATCTCCACCACCCTAAGATAGATGGTGGGGCAATGGCTTCTCCGACGAGGTTATTTCTACTTTGGTGAGGTTGGAAGGAAGGACATATGGAAGGAAGAGGTGATTGACGGCTGAAACAATTTTTAGGTACCTGATAAATAGCAAAAACTATAACTATCCTGCAGACATGCACTTTGCAACAACATAGGTTGTTGTTAATGAATGTTTTGCTTGAAACAATTCAAACTGGCGTATCTTTTCATAACCTTATTTTCAATAAGAGTAGATGCATAGTAAACTAATGTTTTTTATGTAGGAAAAAGTGCGACGACCCTCATTTTCTCGATCCTACAAGCTCGTCCACATCATTGTTTAGATCTAATCTCAACACCCAACACAACAAGGCCACTCTTGTATCCTCCGGTTGTCTGCATTAGGCCGACAGACACCTCGCCATCGCCGCCTTCCTCGTTGTAGAACTCACCCAGCTCGACCTCCATCCAGCAGTCAGCCCTTCTCCAAGGGAGCACAATCTTGTCCTTGAGATGAATTGCGCCAGTAACGCGACTGCGCTTGCAAGGCCGCCAATTTTCCTCCCAGCTAGACCTCCAAATATGTTTGCGAGTCACCCCGTCATCCCCAACCTCCATGTAGCCTTGCAGGCAAACTTTCCGTGTTGAACGATACCATCCAATGCCGACTGACGCCACCTGAAACGGATAATCCAGCTTGTTGAACCCACTATCTGCCAGCTTGAACACCATGTAAGTGGCGTATGCCGAGTTCTGCGAGAGCATCCTACATTGCATCTTGGCACAGATTTCCAACCACGAAACCTTGCGGAGCCTGACTGCTTCCGAGAACCTGCCGAAGAAGTTTGTGGTAATGAGGACGAGGCGTTGAGCCCGGGAATGAACAGTAAATTCACCAAAAAAAAGTAAATAAATTAAAAAACCTTCAAATTTTTTGTAGTGAAAGATGCTTGAGTTCGTAATGTACGTGCAAAAATTCAGCGCATTTGAACATCTGTTCACAGGGTGTAGATGAGGTCGGGAACTGATATTCGGTGGTAATGATTAGTAATATATTCATGTCATCTCATAGCAATGCTATACTAGTATATCAAATTTATCGTGAAAATAAAAATCCAACGGAAAACTAATTGGCCCCCAAAACACCACACAATTGAAAAGGAGGCTCGATCGAACCTCTCGTTTCCTTGCATCTCGTCGCTGCGGAGGTGGATCCATTGCCAGGAGGCGGGCGTCTCGCCCCGCGAAATATGCAGCGCCCTCGCCGAAATCAGGAAGCACTTGGCGCCCGTGGCCGCATGCTCTGCGCAAAGCAACGAGCGAGCCAACCGTACGGGGGATTAGTTCATCGCCCACCCGATTCCGATCAATCGGAAGCGAGCAGAGAAATCAAGAGGGCACGGGGAGTCTGTCATCGATGCGTACCACGAGCTTGCATGGCAGGAGGGCCGGGGTGACGGAGAGGCGCCGGAACAGCGCCTTCTTGGACGGCGGCGCGTGGGGGAGCTCGCCCTCGGCGACGAGCAGCGGGAGGTCGCGGTGTTAGAATTAATGGGCTAGGTGCATAGTAATTTCTGAAATCTCAAAGCCCATGTGTAAAATGGCAAGTGGTGGTGCTAAGTTTAGTCCCACCTTAGAAGTTGAAGAAGAGTTGGACCTCTTTATATAGTGGGTTCTCTCCATCACTCTAAGTGGTGTGTGAGAAGAGAAAGGGAAAACCACACGCGCGCGCTCGCTCGCCTGGCCGGGGCCGGGGCCGTAATGGTTCGCCAAAATCCGGTCCGTCTCCTTGCAGGAGCGCAGCTTCCTTTTGCCGTTTTATTTTCATGTCTTGGCAGACAAGTTTTTGATTTCTTGTCCGGTAAGTATACGAATTAGAAACCGAGTCGGTTTGGGATTGTGGTCGCGACACAATACCGCCTCTGGTCCTAATGTATATACAGCTACCGGCTGCGGCCAGAGAGACACCGAAAAACACCTAGGGTTTTGCCTCATCTCACAACTTGCGCTGCCATCGTAGTCTACTCCATCCCAAACGCCGGCGTGCATCGGCGCGTGGGAGAGCAGGTCAACCGTTCGTCTTTGCGATCCTGCACCGGGAGAGGACGAATTAGGTTTTTGGGAAGCGCTGTGCGCGACTGCTCAAATTCGTCATCACGGGTCGTCTTCTGTCCAAGTCGGGCGGTGCTACTCATCGTCGTATTCATCGCCGTCAGCAGCAGATCGTCGCCAACATCGTCATCAACACTGTCGCACCCATAATAGCTAACAATCAGTACGTCCAACATCCTCTGTTCATGTCTGTTTCTACAGCTATTGTTACGTGTTTGCTGCTGTTATGCATGTCTTGCTGTTCTTCTAGTTTGCTAGATTATTGCATGCTAGTATCTCTTCTAGTCATGAATTATTTACTGGAATTAATCATGAACTTGCCTAATATTCCAACAATCCAAAAACCTAATTATAGGCAATTTCCTGAGGTAACTATGGCTGGATTCGCTGATGCACTGAGGCCGGATAAGTTTACCGGTGTGCACTTTAAGAGGTGGCAGGTGAAGACCACGCTCTGGCTTACTGCTCTGAAAGTTTTCCACGCTAGTGTTGGTGCTCCAGAGGGAATGACCGACGAAGATCGGAGAAAATTCCAGGAAGCCAATACTATGTTTGTGGGATGCATTCTGAGTGTTCTTACTGACCGTCTGTGTGATGTGTACATGCACATAAACGACGGAAAAATTCTGTGGGATGCACTGAATGCAAAATTCGGTGCAACAGATGCAGGCAGTGAACTGTACATCATGGAGAGTTTTCATGACTACAAGATGGTGAATAACCGTTCTGTGGTTGAACAAGCTCATGAGATACAGTGCATTGTGAAGGAACTTGAACTCCTTAAATGTGTTCTACCCGACAAATTCGTGGCTGGGTGCATGATTGAAGTTGCCTCCTTCATGGAGGAATTTCGCCACAACTCTGAAGCATAAGAGACAGGAGATATCAGTTGAAAATCTGATTGCATCTCTTGATGTTGAAGAAAAAGCTCGGGCTAAAGATACCACTGAAAAAGGAGGTGAGGTTCAGCCTACTGCTAACATGGTGCAGAGGTACCCACAGAACAAGAACAAAGGGAAGAACAAACCTGTTTTCAACAAGCCTACCAAGACTACTACCTTCAAGAAGAAGAAGTTCAACAAGGCTGAGCTAGAGTGCTACGCCTGTGGGAAGCCTGGACACTTTTCCAAGGAATGCCCTGAACGTGCAGACCGCAGAGGGAAAACAAGCTCCAAGACTGTCAACATGGTGACCGCTAGCAATACTGATGGGTATGGTAATTTACCTATTGTGCTTTCAGTATTTCAATCATCTTCGTGGTGGATTGATTCGGGTGCTAACGTTCATGTGTGTGCTGACATCTCCCTGTTTACTTCTTATCAGGTCGCAAGGGATTCTTCCGTCCTAATGGGGAATGGGTCACATGCTTCTGTTCGTGGCATTGGCACGGTGGATCTGAAGTTTACTTCGGGAAAGATCGTGCAACTAAGGAACGTGCAGCATGTCCCTACTATGAACAAGAATCTAGTTAGCGGCTCCCTTCTATGTCGAGATGGATTTAAGGTAGTTTTAGAGTCCAATAAAGTAATCGTGTCAAGATTTGGACAATTTATAGGAAAAGGCTATGAGTGCGGAGGCTTGTTCCGCTTTTCTCTTTCAGATTTTTGCAATAAGTCAATAAACCAAATTTGTGCTAGTGTTAATGATGATGCAAGTATTTGGCACTCTCGTTTATGTCATATTAATTTTGGTTTAATGTCTCGGCTATCCAGCATGAGTTTAATTCCGAACTTCACAGTTGCCAAAGGTTCTAAGTGCCATAGTTGTGTGCAATCTAAGCAACCTCGAAAGCCTCATAAGGCTGCTGAGGAGAGAAACTTGGCACCTCTAGAACTCATACATTCTGATCTTTGTGAGATGAATGGTGTGTTGACAAAAGGTGGAAAGAGATATTTCATGACTTTGATTGATGATGCGACTAGATTTTGCTATGTTTATTTGTTGCAAACTAAAGATGAAGCATTAGACTACTTTAAAATCTATAAAGCTGAAGTTGAAAATCAACTAGAGAGAAAGATCAAGCGTCTTAGGTCCGATCGTGGTGGAGAGTATTTTCCAAAAGTTTTTGATGAATTTTGTGAGGAACATGGTATTATTCATGAGAGGACGCCTCCCTATTCACCTCAATCAAATGGAGTGGCCGAGAGGAAAAACCGCACATTGACTGACTTGGTGAATGCCATGTTAGACACTGCTGGTTTATCTAAGGCATGGTGGGGGAAGGCTCTATTGACTTCATGTCATGTCCTGAATAGAGTTCCCAACAATAATAAAGAGAAAACCCCTTATGAGGAGTGGGTTGGGAGAAAACCATCACTTTCTTATTTGCGCACTTGGGGATGTTTGGCAAAGGTCAATATTCCTATTCCTAAGAAACGCAAACTTGGACCAAAGACAGTGGATTGTGTCTTTCTAGGGTATGCTCAACGGAGCATTGCTTATAGGTTTTTAGTGGTAAAATCTGAAGTACCTGATATGCATGTTGATACTATAATGGAATCTCGTGATGCAACATTTTTTGAGAACATATTTCCTATGAAAGATATGCATAGCATTGCTAGATTTTCTTCTGAGATAATTCCCGAATCTAGTACAACTGATGAATATTTTGAAGAATCACATGAGGAAGTCCTTGAGAAGGATAACAATGAAGTTCCTAGAAGGAACAAGAGACAAAGGATTGCAAAATCCTTTGGTGATGATTTCATTGTATACCTTGTGGACGACACACCCAAGACGATTGCAGAAGCATATGCATCTCCGGATGTAGATGATTGGAAAGAAGCTGTTCATAATGAGATGGACTCAATTCTTTCTAATGGAACTTGGGAACTAACTGATAGACCATATGGTTGTAAACCTGTGGACTGTAAGTGGGTGTTCAAAAAGAAGCTAAAGCCTGATGGTACTATTGATAAGTACAAGGCGCGGCTAGTGGCCAAGGGCTACACTCAGAAAGAAGGCAAAGATTACTTTGACACCTATTCACCCGTTGCTAGAATGACCACCATTCGAGTGTTACTTTCCTTGGCTGCCTCTTATGGTCTTATCATTCATCAAATGGATGTAAAGACAGCTTTTCTCAATGGAGAGTTGGAAGAGGAGATCTATATGGATCAGCCTGACGGGTTTGTGGTAAAGGGTGAAGAGAGAAAGGTGTGCAAGTTGTTAAAATCTTTGTATGGTCTGAAACAGGCACCTAAGCAATGGCATGAGAAGTTTGAAAGAACTCTGACTTCTGCAGGATTTGTCATTAATGAGGCTGATAGGTGTGTTTACTATCGCCATGGTGGGGGCAATAGTGTCATATTATGTTTGTATGTCGACGACATACTGATCTTTGGTACAAACATTAATGCAATTAATGAGGTCAAGTCTTTTCTATCAAAAAGTTTTGACATGAAAGATCTGGGAGAAGCCGATGTAATTCTAAACATCAAACTTATTAAGGATGAGAGTGGGATTACATTAAAGCAATCTCACTATGTTGAGAAGGTCTTGAACCGATTCGGTTTTATGGATAGCAAGCCTTCTCCAACACCTTATGATCCCAGCGTGACACTCAGAAAGAACAAGAAAGAAACGAGAGATCAATTAAGATACTCTCAAATTGTCGGTTCACTCATGTACTTAGCTAGCGCTACAAGACCAGATATCTCTTTTGCTGTGAGCAAACTGAGTAGGTTCATGTCCAACCCGGGTGATGATCATTGGCATGCACTAGAAAGGGTCTTGCGCTATCTGAGAGGTACTATGAGTTACGGAATTACTTATTCAGGGCATCCTGCTGTGCTAGAAGGATATAGTGATTCAAATTGGATCTCCGATGTTGATGTACTTTACGCAACAAGTGGGTATGTATTTACTCATGGTGGTGGCGCAGTGTCATGGAGGTCTTGCAAGCAAACCATATTGACGAGGTCAACTATGGAAGCAGAATTAACTGCTTTGGACACAGCTACTGTTGAGGCAGAATGGCTGCGTGAGCTCTTGATGGACTTGCCGGTTGTTGAAAAACCTGTACCGGCTATTCTTATGAATTGTGATAACCAAACGGTTATCGCTAAAGTGAACAATTCTAAAGATAATGCAAAGTCATCAAGACACGTGAAAAGACGTTTCAAGTCTGTCAGGAAGTTGAGAAACTCCGGAGTAATAACTGTTACGTATATACAAACAGACAAAAACCTGGCAGATCCCTTTACAAAGGGACTATCACGAAATGTGATAGATATTGCATCGAGGGAGATGGGTATGAGACCCATAGATGTTACACCATAGTGGTAACCCAACCTTTGTGATCGGAGATCCCGTGAATTAGGATCTGGGAAGAACAAGCTATTGGTTAACTGAGGAGAGTAATAACTTATGATCGTCTCCAAGTGAAGATGCAAAACTCTCAGAGCTGTAAGGCTCAGATCTGTAAGGCAGGTTGGCAACATGCCTTAATGTGGTTCTATTGGATATAATTAGCAAAGATGCTGTCCTACAGAGCAGTCTTGAAAGAACACACCTATATGAGTTCTGACTGTAAACGTCGCAGTCTATGAGATTTGGGTGATCTCTAGTAAGCTCACGAAGAGACCAGGGAGTATGACGTATAAGCTCCAAACCGCGGGGTAGCCTACCGTCGTTCAGGTACTGGTTAAGACTTTGAGTGAAACCTGTTCACACAAAACTAGCAATTCAAGGCATAGTCCATTGTCCAGTTGTGAATGGATGTAGCTTAAAGTTCTAGGCAGAAGTTCAACTTAACAGTCTCTGCTGAAACACTGGTATATTAAACAAGTGGTGAGAGAAGGCAAATCTCTAAATGGGTATTTGAGATCTGGTGGGGGATTGTTAGAATTAATGGGCTAGGCCCATAGCAATTTCTGAAATCTCAAAACCCATGTGTAAAATGGCAAGTGGTGGTGCTAAGTTTAGTCCCACCTTGGAAGTTGAAGAAGAGTTGGACCTCTTTATATAGTGGGTTCTCTCCACCACTCTAAGTGGTGTGTGAGAAGAGAAAGGGAAAACCACACGCGCGCGCTCGCTCGCCTCGCCTCGCCTGGCCTGGCCTGGCCTGGCCTGGCCGGGCCGTGGCGAGGCGAGGCGGCGCGTACATGCGACATGCGCGTGAATGGTCCGCCGAAATCCGGTCCGTCTCCTTGCAGGAGCGCAGCTTCCTTTTGCCGTTTTATTTTTATGTCTTGGCAGACAAGTTTTTGATTTCTTGTCCGGTAAGTATACGAATTAGAAACCGAGTCGGTTTGGGATTGTGGTCGCGACACTGCGGCCAGAGACACACCGAAAAACACCTAGGGTTTTGCCTCATCTCACAACTTGCGCTGCCATCGTAGTCTACTCCATCCCAAACGCCGGCGTGCATCGGCGCGTGGGAGAGCAGGTCTCCGGAACCGTTCGTCTTTGCGATCCTGCACCGGGAGAGGACGAATTAGGTTTTTGGGAAGCGCTGTGCGCGACTGCTCAAATTCGTCATCACGGGTCGTCTTCCGTCCAAGTCGGGCGGTGCTACTCATCGTCGTATTCATCGCCGTCAGCAGCAGATCGTCGCCAACATCGTCATCAACACTGTCGCACCCATAATAGCTAACGATCAGTACGTCCAACATCCTCTGTTCATGTCTGTTTCTACAGCTATTGTTACGTGTTTGCTGCTGTTATGCATGTCTTGCTGTTCTTCTAGTTTGCTAGATTATTGCATGCTAGTATCTCTTCTAGTCATGAATTATTTACTGGAATTAATCATGAACTTGCCTAATATTCCAACACGCGGGGCAGGAAGCCGGACCAGACCGCGTCGGAGTCTGCGGCGCTGAGGAAGGCACGGGAGACGGCGGCCGTGCGGCGGGCGTCCTACGGCGACGTGAGGGAGATGATCGTCGCGAGGAGCTCCTCCGGCAGGCGCGGGGTCTCGCGGGCTGCGGTAGCTGCCTCCATGGATCCCTGTCTCTTCTTCACGTTGGAACCAATCTGGCGGTTGCGCGATTGGCCACGGGAACACTACCGGAATCACATATTTTACCGACTGTCACGTGTTTACTAAGTTTTTTTAATTGACGTCAGATTAACGACAACTATAAGCACCGGAGCTAGCTGAAGGCACGCCGTCGTTATCGCCTCTCCCTCACCGAAACCAGGCAGACCTTGTTGTCGTAGACAGTTAGAAAATCATCGTGCTAAGGCCTAAAAAAACCAGCGCACCAGAGCAGCAAGCATCGTCGATGAAGAGAGTTGTACATCGGAAAGATCAAACATATAACCACACAAATAAAGACGAACGAAAACTAGATCCAAATAGATCCACCGAAGACCAGCACCGACCGAATCTCGCGAGATTCGACGGAGACACACCTTCGTATGCCCTCCGGCAATGTTATGCGCATCATAGGGACGCGAAATTGAAGGTGAAAGACATTATTCCTACTGAGGGACATCACCACAGCCACACAACCCCAACGAAGACGTTGAACTTAACAAAAACTAGACCGGGTCCCTCCCGTCGGCGGGGGGCCGTGATCCTCCACACCTCGATGGCCCAAAGCCCATCGGAGGCGGGGCGGACCGGCGGCGACACCGACGGGAGGAGGAGGAAAGACACATAGAGTCGTCTGGTTGTTATGATGTCGGATTTTAAACATGACAAATCGAGTCTTTTATGGCAATTTATGGTTGTGTGGGGATGACAAATTTAGTTTACAAACACTGTAATTTTCTAAAAGAAAAATGAACTGAAACGGATTTGTCATGCTTGCCAACTAAATATAAATTGCCACATAAAAAGGCTCTATTAGAGTCTTACTTAATACTGTAACATTTATGTGCAAATACATACACTCGGTCATACACATAGTATGTTTTTTAACACAATACATATACAGATGCTTACATACACGCATATACACTCATCCTTTTGAATACCGGCAGAACATGTTAAGATTGACGAAATCACCATAGGTGCCTCGTTGTCAATGAAACATCTCCTCCCATTAAACAAGCATTGCAGGAAAGGCTAATTAATCCAGAAAAATGGAGTATTTAACCAAAAACTACCACAATTGACGGAAACGTGACGAAAAACTACCACTCTACGATTTTGTGCGAAAACTACCAAATTTGTCCTAAACCGTGGCAAAAAGCTACCAAGTCGCGAAAGCGCTCGCTTCGCCGCGCTAACCCCGAATCTGACTGGTTGGGCCCGCGAATCAGTTGCCACGCTGGCGAACGGACGGCCGCCGCGCGTTGACGGCCCTTAACGGCCCGTCCGCTGTCGGAACGGCGGCTGTCGGTGGGCCAATAAGTGAGAGCGAGCTCAGCCACTTGCTCATTCTCTTCCTCCTCGCTCGCTCTCACTCGTCCTCATCCTCTTCCTCTCCCTGGTAGTCTGAGCTAGGTCAGCCTATCGCCGTCGCCGCCGCGGCCATTGTTGCCGGTAGAAGTTGAGGATGCCATCCTGGAATGACGAGGAGAGCTCGGACGAGGACATCAACATGGTTTCAATGGATCCTCAGCTCGTTGTAAGTGCATAATGGTGGAACAGAGTTAGGGTTAGGGTTAGTTCATCCAAATTGGAGATTCCAAGTTGCTTTTGGTTTGATTCGAAGTTTCTTTTGCAGGAAACCCCTGACAGTGTGGTGGAACCATCTTTCTGTGGTTCTTACACTGAATCTGAGCCAACGTGCATGATGCATCATCAGAGGCCGAAGAAGATGGTGGATTTTGAAGGTGCTTTGACTGGGAGGCGACTCCTGGGTTGTCCTGTGTAGCAGGTATTAAATCTTGAACGCTAACTTGTTTTGCTGGTGGAGATGTGTGATGTGTTTTGCTGCTGGAGATGTGTGGTGCAGCATGTGGTGCAGAGATGTGTGATGTGCAGAGATGTGTGCTGTAGTTTAGAACTGAAACTTGAAAGTGCCATACATATGGAAGCTATATGTGAAAGTAGATCTTTAGTTAACTGAATTCAATACATGACTGAACCTGAGAACACCTACATGCAGAGATCTTTAGTGTACTGTGAACTGAATGTATTAGTTAGGTGTTTACTGAATATAGCTGTTAACTGAAAAAGAACCGAGTTAAATGAATTTATATCTACTGCTAAATATAGCTGTTAACTGAATTTATCTCTGATGCTAAGTCAGGTGCTATGTGCTTACTATGAAAGAATTATGTTTGCATAATTCAGAGAGCATATTGATGTAAACAAAGGGTTTCAGTTAAATGAAATGACTTTATGACTTTAGTTATCTGTACTAAGTTTGTTACTGAGTGCTTTGTGCTTAATTATAAATAATTGCTTCTGTAGGATGTACTCCCTCCGTAAACTAATATAAGAGCGTTTAGAATACTAAAGTAGTGATCTAAACGCTCTTATATTAGCTTACAGAGGGAGTAGGTGTGAACTGTGGGGTTGTGGAGTGGGTGGATGGTCCTTGGCCAGAGATTCTACAAAGGTGCCTAACCAGGATTTGGGACATGTACCATGAGCAGAACTTGGGGACGGTGAATGACAAACAAGCCCATGAGAAAGAGGTGGCCAAGCTACAGAAGGAAATTGATTTCCTGTCAAACAACTACATCCAGTTGGTGGAAGATGTATCCAAGCTATTTGACTATCAAGATGGCAAGATGTCTCATGACATGGACTATACCAGTCAGGCAATCAATGAACTAAATGAGAAGAAGAAACAACTTGAGGATCAGGCAAAGATTGAGTTAAGTATGGAAAAGCTGAAGCTTGCCAAGGAGCAAAGGTGCATTCTTCAAAGCCAAGAAGATATCATTCAGAACATGAGGAAGGCCATGAAGGAAGTGGAGGGGGACAGGGACCTACTTAAGCAAGAGAAGAAGAACCTGGAGTATCTGATTGCTGATCTGCTCAATGCTGGGCATGCCAGCAAAGATAAGCTGGAGAGGATCAAGGCAATTATGAATGAGTGAAGTGGTTGGTGTGTGGGTTAAGTAATTAGTAGGCCTATATATATAGCTCGCCTTGGAATGTCATGCATGTTAGGTGTATATTTTGGGAAAGTTTCATGTGCTTTCAGAATGGTATGAGGGAGGGAGGTACTGTTATGGTTTAAGAACTAGTTGGTTTTATCTATGATGTAATGACTATTATGTTAAGACCTACTATGCTAAGTGAGTACTCATGCTAAGTTAAGTAAGTAAGAATGTTTTATCTATGATGAGGCTGTTTTACTCTGCATATATCATGTGTGGATAACTGACAGTAGTGACATAGTTGGAAGTAGCAAGTAACATATATAGCAATTAGCTTAGATAGTCTGACAAATAACTGAACATATGTAGCAAGTAGCAAGTAACATATATAGATAGTTTGACATAGATAGATAGTACTGCCATTCATAGTCTGACATAGATAGCAACTAGTAGTAGATAGTGCCTGACATAAATAGCAACTAGTAGTAGATAGTGCCTGACGAAACTGAACCTAGGAACTTACTGAACTTACAAAAGTTCAGGACTGACGAAACTGAATATTAGTGCACTGAAGTAACTGAAGGCAGCACTTCACTCCTCCTTCTTCAGCATCTTCAGGTGCTGGGAGCGGCGCACCGCAGTCACGGCCGCCCTCTTCTTCTTTCCCAGCGCCGGCTCCAGCACATCTTCCTCGCCGCCATCTTGTTCTTGCTTCACGACGACGCCGTCTGGGAGATCGGTGACCTCCGGCAGCGCATCCACATGGATTGGGAGGTTCCTGTCCCCCTCCACGGCGTCGAGGACGGGAGCCAGCAGCTGCACTTCAGGCTCGTCGTCGGAGAGGACGACGACCTCATCCACCTCGTGGTCAGATTCGTTAGAGGGCTCGTCCTCATCATCATCACTGGACTCGTCGTCAGAGGACTCGCCGTCAGAGTCGTCAGAGGGCCCAAGGACCCATGGATTGCGCCTCTCCCAGTAGGCATTGTTGATTGGGGCTGGGAGAGCGAGGACGGCGTTGGTGACGTGGTCCGCGACGGCCGGCGGCGTGGTGGATGAGCGGTACATCCACCATCGGGCGCGCTGCCTGGGGTCGGGGGAGCGCTGCACCTCGCGTATCGCCCACAACTGAATGGTCGGCGGCGGGATGGTGCGGCCGGCAGGGAAGGCGCGCTGCTTTTCAGCAGCGGTCATCACCTTCACGAGGCCGCGGGCGTGGTTCCTCAGCATCGCCAGACTGGGGAACCAGCGCGCGATCTCCCTGTACTGCGCGCGCATCTCCTCGTTGTTGCCGGCGAGAGCTTCGATGGCCAGCTGCTAGTCCATGGCGACGGCGGTGGCGGTGGTTGTCGGCAGCGATTTCGACAGGAGAGAGGGGGAAGTGGAGTGGGCGGTGTGAGCGGCGAGTGGGCGAGTGAGCAGAGGGCGTGGTGGGTGGACACGTAATAAAGTTGTAGAATCCGAAACAGCTGGTTTTACTCAACGCACACTCACCACGCTGCCGGTTGCAACGCACGCTGAACGGACGACGTGGCTAACAACATATAATAAGTTTGGCCGATGCTAGTTAAACAAATCACCAACACTAGCCCATTGGTATTGAACGCTTAGTTACAACCAATTGGTCCTGGGTTCGAGCCCCAGGCCAGACTTTTTTTTGTGCAGATTTTTTTTCTAAAATGAATTTGGCAGTAACTTCTGAACTGTAGAAATGGCAATGTAAAACAAATAAAACAAATTAAAACAATTAAAACATGCACCTAAACTGTACAAATGGCAAAGTAAAACAAAAAAAAAATCAGTAGCACTTAGCCCATTGGTATTGGGCACAAATAAGTATCATACATTCAACATTGTCCACAAGTTCACATGTCTGAATTTAAGCAGGCTAGTAGCACAACACACATTTAGTAGCAGAACACAAACTTAGTACCATACACTCAAACTAAGTAGCAGAACACAAACTTAGATACAGAGTTTCAATAGTTTCCACTAGCATTGAAATAGGATGCAAACTTGCTAGGAGGTTTCCTCTTCCTCTTGCCTGCCAATATCCCTGGTTCTCCAGTGGATGTTCTTGGTGCATTGAATGTTCTTGTTGATGCTGATCCTATTGGAGCTCTTGTTGATGCTGATCCTGTTGCAGGTGCTGGTGAAGACCTAGCTGCTCCTGCTGAAACTGTTGATGTTGAACCTCTCTTATTTGCTGCTGTTTTTCTGTTCCTCATTGCTTTAGGAGGTGGAGCAGATGATGCTGGCATCTGTGAAGTTTGGTGTTGAGGTGGTGGTTGTGGAGGTGGATGTGTAGCACTAGAGGAACCCCTAAAAATTTCTCTATTCTCCTGCATGAAAAAATTAAATCAGTTAGTAAATAGACCAGAACTAAAATAATTAAACAAAGAATGCATCATTTTTGAATGACCTGGTGTAAGTTCTTTCTCATCTCAAGACTAGGTTTTAGAGCTTTCCCACAGTTTGTATATCTGTGGCCTTGTAGACCACAATTGCTGCATGTAATTGTTCCCATCCTGCTTGTGTCCTTTGGTGCAGGCACCTCAAACTGGACCTTTCTCCTAGCTGTCTGTTTCTTGCCTGCTTTTTCTTTGAACACTGGGGGCTCAATATCCTGAGTATGGGTGTCAGGCCAGAATTCAGGACCAGGGACAGGGTACACTATGTCTTTGTATGCTTCAATATATAGTGCTTTTTTGAAAAATTCATGCACATAGTCCTCTGGGTGCATGTGAATCTTGCTCATTGCTGCTATTGCATGACTGCATGTCACACCTGTCATGTCCCACCTCCTGCAGTCACATGATTTACTAGCTAGGTTCACACAGTACTGATTTTCCTTACTAGACACTTGCCAAATGTCAGGACCTGCCTTATATGCATCACAAAATTTGGCATACTTCTTATTCTCCTCTAGTTTCTCTGAATAGTTGGGTGTGATCATCCACCTGCTATTCTCTGTTTTTTCCCTAGTCTTCTGCCTTTTGATCATCTGCTTAGTCCTAATTCCTTCAAACATAGTCCTAATTGGTTTGGCCCTAACATCAAGGATCATTTTGTTGAAAACCTCAGTAAGGTTGTTCACAACAAGATCAGTTTTGCAATTGTAATCCATTGCAGACCTACACCAAGTCTCCTTTGGAATTTTTAAGCCACTACCAGGCATCCTCACACTCTGCTTTAAGCTCTGCCATTGCTAATTCATGGCCATGTTTGGTGAATGAGTAGCTAGCCTGATCTACTAGCTTCTTTAGTTCTGCTCCTCTGAAACCAGCTGACTGAAAATTTGCATATATCACTACAGGAATCAGCTACTTTGCCGTCTGCCATGGCAGACGGCAAAGGCAAGGATGGCGGACGGCAAAAGGCTCCGGCAAAGTAGGCATCGGTAAAGAGCTTCTTTGCCATCTGCTTTTTGAAGCGGACGGCAAAGGGGCCTTTGCTATCAGCGGCTGACGGCAAAGAAAGCCGACGGCAATAAATGCGCTGTTAGTCCGTTAGGCGGCTAACGGTAGCCTTTGCCGTCCGCCCCTGACGGCAAAGAGCATCCGACCTTTGCCGTCCGCCGAATGACGTCAGCTGGACGTCACTGCGGGACAAGGCTTTGCCGTGTGCTGCTGTAGGCAAATGTGGGCATTCTTTGCCGTCTGCCACTGTAGGCAAAGCCTTTTTTTTCTGTTTTTTTAAATCCAGCAATTTTCACAGTAAATATGACATATATATATATATATTTCACATGGCTATTTAACAGCAAACATATGACATATCCAGCACATAAGTTTCATCGTGCATACATATATAGTTCCATCCATTCATACATAGCAAGTTGCACATACACATTGTTCCATCCATACAAAGTTTCATCAAGATAGCAAGTTCCATCATAGCAAGCTAGAAGAATACTAGAGGAGAATGAAAGAAAAAACAAGCACTCCATCATAGCAAGCTAGCTTCCGTGAAGTGAATGAAATCTGCAAAATGGCAAATAAGAAAGTTAGAAAAAGGTGACTAGAAGAAGAAGTATATGCCATTTATGAGCTAACTTAGGTGAAATGGATCATTTATGAGCTAACTTAGTTGAAATGGATCGTTTATGAGCAAACCTAGGTGAAATAGATCGTTTATGAGCTAACTTAGGTATAGTGCATCATTTTAAAGCTAACCTAGGTAAGATGGGTCATTTTGGAGCTAACCTAGGTGAAATGGATCATTTTTGAGCTAAGTTAGGTGAAATGGATCGTTTATGAGCTAACCTAGGTGAAATAGATCGTTTATGAGCTAACTTAGGTAAAATGCATCATTTTAGAGCTAACCTGGGTGTGATGGGTCATTTTGAAGCTAAACTAGGTAAAATGGATCGTTTGTGAGCTAACCTAGGTAAGATGGATCATTTTAGAGCTAACTTGGGTAAAATGCATCATTTTGGAGCTAACCTAGGTAAAATGGGTCATTTTAGAGCTAACTTGGTAAAATGGATCATTTATGAGCTAACTAAGGTAGAATGGGTCATTTTAGAGCTAACTTAGGTAAAATGGATTGTTTATGAGCTAACTAAGCTAATTATGCCATTTTTGACATAAGTAAGCTAAGTACATGTCATTATTGAGCAAACCTAGTTAACTAAGCATATTAGAGCTAACTTAGGTCATTTTGGAGGAAACAAAGCTAAGTATAGATCGTTTTAGAGCTAACTTAGGTAAAATGGATGGTTTTGGAGGTCAGTAAGCTTATTAAGTCATTTTGGAGGAAAAGAAGCTAACTCTAGGTCATTGTGGTAAGCATATTGGAGGAAATAAGGCTAAGTCTAGGTCTTTATGCATTTGTTAAGCAAAACACTAGAGAAACTTACCATGATCATGGAGGTGTAGGAGCGGGCTGGCTCGTGCCGGTAGCTGGAGAAGGATCGTGCGATGCTTGTCTGGAGTTACGCTGCACCAAAGATCATTTCCAATGTCTCGTTAGCATGATGACACTCAAATGTTAAGACTAGCAAGTGATGTCCATTCAAATTAAACTCACCGTGGTCCCAGGAGCAATCACTGGCATCGGCGGAGCGGTCTGACCGGTCTTCTCGCACACAGACTGCACATTTGGTTTTGACGACTCAGTCATACTAGTTAGTAATGAGACAAACACTACATGAATGTTTTGGCTAATCTGCAGAAGAAACTTACCACAAGGAGCTCGTACATGGCCCTTGCCTGCATGTCATTTGTTCCATTTGTTCTGACTAGTGTGACCGGTGTACATCCACGCACGATCACTCATCTTGACTTTCAGAGCTACTGGACACACAACAAATATATACATATATATATATATATATAATTCACCATGTATATATTCATCAGTTGATCTACTTTGTCAATTTTATTACGTCCATGCAACCTACACTCTAATAGGTAATGATAGGTCCTAATCCCACCCGAGTATGTGTAGATTGGGTTCATTTTCCCATGCTATGCTCCGGATCCGACGTAAAATTTCGGCAGCACCTCCCCGCTGTTCTCCTGATACACGTCTCTGCAATAAACAGAGAGGATGTGTACCCGAAGAACAACAGGGGAGGCACTGACAAAATTTATGCGTCGGATCCGGAGCAAAGCATATGGGAAAACGAACCCAATCTACACATACTCGGGCTGTCCATGGATAGCGTTGGACAATTCGAAAGAATCACGGTTATAAATATGCAAATGCATGCATATTTATAACTATAACGCTTTCGAACGGGAGACACATATTGGTTACGCATACTGATTATTCAAGACAGATATATAGCTAGCTATCAAGTTTCATCGGCACGAACACCGGAACATAGCAAATAATTAAGGGGGAGGAGGACATGTCATTTGTGCTCACCCACGAACGAAGGGGCAGAGCTCGTCAAACGCACGGGGAGGTCGTCGAACACCAAAACTCGCAGCGATGAAACAACTGCACCTTTAAATCTACCCGATCAACACAATTATATATGATGTTTTTCATAACAAAATCGAAAAATATATGACCTAACTCATAATTCACAAATATATGACCCCGTCGGCCTCTGGAAGGCCAAAGAGCACCTTTTCGGGAGGTGTCGGGGGTCGGGGTGTCGTGTCGGTGTCGGGGTGCCATGTCGGGGTCGGGGTGCTGTTTCGGGGTCGGGGTGTCGTGTCGGGGTCGGGGTGTCGGGGTGTGGTGTCGGGGTCGGGGTTTCGGGGTCAGGGGGTCAGGGGGTCGGGGTGTCAGGGTGTGGTGTCGAGGTCAGGGTGTCGGGGTCAGGGGGTCGGGGTGCTGTTTCGGGGTCGGGGTGTCGTGTCGGGGTCGGGGTGTCGGGGTGTGGTGTCGGGGTCGGGGTGTCGGGGTCAGGGGGTCAGGGGGTCGGGGTGTCGGGGTCAAGGGGTCAGGGGGTCGGGGTGTCGGGGTGTCGTGTCGGGGTCGGGGTGTCGGGGTTAGGGGGTCGGGGTGTTTCCTTCTATCCTTCTTCTTCTTTCCTTTCTTCTTCTTCTTCTTTCCTTCTCTTCTTCTTCCCCTTCTACATATTCTTCATTTCTTCTTCTTCTTTTTTCATCTTTTTTCTACTTCTTTTAATATAACTAATTATCTAAAACCCATGCACTAAATCTAACACTAACACATATCTAGCACTAAATCTAACACTAACACTAACACATATCTAGACCTAAATCTAACACAAACAATTAAACAATAAAAAAAGAAAAACAGAAAAAAATAACTCACCGGAGCTCGGGGGGTGGCGGTGGCGACGGGGGCGGCGGGCGGCAGGGTGGCGGTGGCGACGGGGGTGGCAGGGCTCCGGGGCGGTGGAGCTCAGGGGGAGCCGGCAGGGAGGTGGGGCCAATGGGGCCGCGGTGGCGCCGGGGGCGACGGTGGCGCCGGGGTGGTGGGCAGGTGGTGGGGGCGGCGGGGCGCCGGGGCAGTGGGACAGTCGGGCGGCGACGTGGTGGGGCGCCGGGGCAGCGGCGCGGCGGGATGGTGGGGCGACGGGGCGTCGGCGGGTGGGGGCGGCGGGGTGGTGGGGCGACGGGGCAGGCTGCGGCGGGTGGCGGGTGCGGCAGCGGGTGGGGGGGCGGCGCTGGGCGGCGGGGGGTCGATCTGGTCGTGGAGAGAAACAGAGAGGAAGGGGGTGGGGGGCTCGGCCGTTAGTTAGGTTAGTGAAGTTAGGTCTTTGCCTTCCGCCGTGCTTTGCCGGCCGCTATTTTTCTCTCTTTGCCGTCCGCTAGCGGACGACAAAGAGGGGAGCCGTTAAGTTTTATCTAATCAGCTCGTAAGTGGGGCCACCTGTCTCTTTGCCGTCAGCTAGAGGACGGCAAAGAACTGGCTGATGGCAAAATCCTTCTTTGCCATCAGCCAGTTCTTTGCCGTCCGTTTTTCGTAAGCGGACATCAAAGACCTTCTTTGCCGTCAGCTAGCAGACGGCAAAGAACTGGCAGACGACAAATAAGCTAATTCCAGTAGTGTATGTGCCTGAGGCAGTATCTCTGAGGGGAATCAGGGAACACCTCATTTATAGCCTTAAGAAGACCATGATTGTAAATTAATAACCATGGTCATGAACAAAAAGAAATAAAGCTACTAATAACAATATATATCTGAACTACTGGCTAAGATAGGGTGCATACCTTTTGCCTGTCAGAAATAATAGTGTAGGTTCCAAATTTGGTACCACTTCCAATGCAACATCTTAGACGGGTTAGGAACCATGTCCAACTCTCTGAATCTTCCTTATCAACCACACCAAAGGCTATGGGGTAGATGTTGTTGTTGCCATCTCTTCCTGTGGCTGCAAGAATTTGCTGTCCAGTGGTTAGCTTGATGAAGCAACATCAAGCCCTGCATCCATACCCAAATTAGCTACCATAAATTTACAACAAGATATTTTGAACAAAATGCAGTTATAGATTTACCTATAAAGGGCCTGCAACCATTAAGAAATCCTTGCTTTGATGCATGCAAGCAGTAGAACATGTACTTCAATCTAGGAGTTGGGGCAGGGTTTTCTGGTTCCTCAAATGTTGTAACTACACACCTGCTACCAGGGTTTGTGTCAAGAACTGCTTGTAGGTAGTCCCTCAGTCTATAGTACTGCTCCTTCTGCTCCTTCTGCTATGGGTCTTGTGGCTTTCCTCGGCAAGGATTCCGCCGAGGGTCGCCGTCTTCTGGTCCTCATCTGATCTCATGTACCCGTGATCTTGACAAAGATCTGCATGCCACCACAGAGGTGCCTCCCGAAAATCACGTTCCTGAAGGTTTCATTCCGTTTGGACTCTGTTTGATATCCTTTTCCTTCGAAACACTAAAATAGGCAAAAAAACAGCAATTTGGCCTGGGCCTCCGGTTAATAGGTTAGTCCCAGAAATAATATAAAAGTGCATAAATAAACCCATTAAACATCCAAAACAGAATATATAATAGCATGGAACAATCAAAAATTATAGATACGTTGGAGACGTATCAGTACACCTTCTTTCACAGATCCGAAGGCAAGATATTCGTTGCTAAGAATGGATCCTTTCTAGAGAAGGAGTTTCTCTCGAAAGAAGTGAGTGGGAGGAAAGTAGAACTTGATGAGGTAATTGAAGGAAATATGCCCTAGAGGCAATAATAAAGTTATTATTTCCTCATATCATGATAAATGTTTATTATTCATGCTAGAATTGTATTAACCGGGAAACATAATACATGTGTGAATACATAGACAAACATAGTGTCACTAGTATGCCTCTACTTGACTAGCTCGTTAATAAAAGATGGTTGAGTTTCCTAAACCATAGACATGAGTTGTCATTTGATTAACGGGATCACATCATTAGGAGAATGATGTGATTGACTTGACCCATTCTGTTAGCTTAGCACATGATCGTTTAGTTTACTGCTATTGCTTTCTTCATGACTTATACATGTTCCTATGACTATGAGATTATGCAACTCCCGATTACCGGAGGAACACTTTGTGTGCTACCAAACGTCACAACGTAACTGGGTGATTATAAAGGTGCTCTACAGGTGTCTCCGATGGTACTTGTTGAGTTGGCATAGATCAAGATTAGGATTTGTCACTCCGATTGTCGGAGAGGTATCTCTGGGCCCTCTCGGTAATGCACATTACAATAAGCCTTGCAAGCAATGTGACTAATGAGTTAGTTGCGGGATGATGCATTACTTAACGAGTAAAGAGACTTGCCGGTAACAAGATTGAGCTAGGTATTGAGATACCGACGATCGAATCTCGGGCAAGTAACATACCGATGACAAAGGGAACAACATATGTTGTTATGCGGTTTGACCGATAAAGATCTTCGTAGAATATGTGGGAGCCAATATGAGCATCCAGGTTCTGCTATTGGTTATTGGCCGGAGACATGTCTCGGTCATTTCTACATAGTTCTCGAACCCGTAGGGTCCGCACGCTTAAAGTTCGATGACGGTTATATTATGAGTTTATGTGTTTTGATGTACCGAAGGTTGTTCAGAGTCCCGGATATGATCATGGACATGACGAGGAGTCTCAAAATGGCCGAGACGTAAAGATCGTTATATTGGACGACTATATTCGGACACCAGAAGTGTTCCGGGTGGTTTCGGAGAAAACCAGAGTGCTGAAGGGTTACCGAAACCCCCCCGGGAGAAATAGTGGGCCTTATGGGCCTTAGTGGAGAGAGAGAGGGCTGGCCTAGGGCAGGCCGCGCGCCCCTCCCCCTCTAGTCCGAATTGGACTAGGAGAGCGGGGGCGGCGCCCCCCTTTCCTTCTCCCTCTCCCCTTTCCTTTCCCCCTCCTAGTAGGAGTAGGAAAGAGGGGAGTCCTACTCCTACTAGGAGGAGGACTCTTCCTCCTGGAGCGCCCTACAGGGGACGGCCAGCCTCCCCCTTGCTCCTTTATATATGGGGGCAGGGGGGCACATCTAGACACACAAGTTGATCTGTTGATCTCTCCCAGCCGTGTGCGGTGCCCCCCTCCACCATAATCCACCTCAATCATATCGTAGCAGTGCTTGCAAAGCCCTGCGTCGGTAGCATCATCATCACCGTCATCATGCCGTTGTGCTGACAAAACTCTCCGGCGAAGCTTTGCTGGACCGGAGCTCGCGGGACGTCTTCGAGCTGAAAACGTGTGCTGAACTGGGAGGGGCCGTGCGTTTGGTACTTGGATCGGCCGGATCGTGAAGACGTACGACTACATCAACCGCGTTGTGCTAACGCTTCCGCTTTCGGTCTACGAGGGTACATGGACACACTCTCCCCTCTCGTTGCTATGCATCACCATGATCCTGTGTGTCGTAGGATTTTTTTTGAAATTACTATGTTCCCCAACACTGGTATCAGAGCCTGGTTTATGCGTAGATGTTATATGCATGAGTAGAACACAAGTGAGTTGTGGGCGATACAAGTCATACTGCTTACCAGCATGTCATACTTTGGTTCGGCGGTATTGTTGGATGAAGCGGCCTGGACCGACATTACGCGTACGCTTACGCGAGACTGGTTCTACCGACGTGATTGGCACATAGGTGGCTGGCGGGTGTGAGTTTCTCCAACTGTAGTTGAACCGAGTGTGGCTACGCCCGGCCCTTGAGAAGGTTAAAACATCACTAACTTGACGAACTATCGTTGTGGTTTTGATGCGTAGGTAAGAACGGTTCTTGCTCAGCCCGTAGCAGCCACGTAAAACTTGCAACAACAAAGTAGAGGACGTCTAACTTGTTTTTGCAGGGCATGTTGCGATGTGATATGGTCAAGACATGATGCTATATTTACTGTATGAGATGATCATGTTTTGTAACGGAGTTATCGGCAACTCGCAGGAGCCATATGGTTGTCGCTTTATTGTATGCAATGCAATCGCCCTGTAATTGCTTTACTTTATCACTAAGCGGTAGTGATAGTCGTAGAAGCAATAGTTGGCGAGGCGACAACGATGCTACGATGGTGATCAAGGTGTCGCGCCGGTGATGATGGTCATCATGACGGTGCTTTGGAGATGGAGATCAAAGGCACAAGATGATGATGGCCATATCATATCACTTATATTGATTGCATGTGATGTTTATCCTTTATGCATCTTATTCTGCTTCGTTTGACGGTAGCATTATAAGATGATCTCTCACTAAATTTCAAGGTAAAAGTGTTCTCCCTGAGTATGCACCGTTGCCAAAGTTCGTCGTGCCGAGACACCACGTGATGATCGGGTTTGATAAGCTCAACGTTCATCTACAACGGGTGTAAGACAGTTTTACACACGCAGAATACTCGGGTTAAACTTGACGAGCCTAACATATGCAGATATGGCCTCGGAACACTGAGACCGAAAGGTCGAGCGTGAATCATATAGTAGATATGACAACATAGTGATGTTCACCATTGAAAACTACTCCATTTCAAATGATGATCGGTTATGGTTTAGTTGATATGGATCACGTGATCACTTAAATGATCAGAGGGATGTCTATCTAAGTGGGAGTTCTTAAGTAATATGATTAATTGAACTTAAATTTGTCATGAACTTAGTACCTGATAGTATTTTTCTTGTCTATGTTGTTGTAGATAGATGGCCCGTGCTGTTGTTCCGTTGAATTTTAATGCGTTCCTTGAGAAAGCAAAGTTGAAACATGATGGTAGCAATTACACAGACTGGGTCCATAACTTGAGGATTATCCTCATTGCTGCACAGAAGAATTACGTCCTGGAAGCACCGCTAGGTGCCAGGCCTGCTGCAGATGCAACTGACGATGTTAAGAACGTCTGGCAGAGCAAAGCTGATGACTACTCGATAGTTCAGTGTGCCATGCTTTACGGCTTAGAACCGGGGCTTCAACGACGCTTTGAAGGTCATGGAGCATATGAGATGTTCCAGGAGTTGAAGCTAATATTTCAAGCAAATGCCCGGATTGAGAGATATGAAGTCTCCAATAAGTTCTACAGCTGCAAAATGGAGGAGAATAGTTCTGTCAGTGAACATATACTCAAAATGTCTGGGTATTACAATCACTTGATTCAACTGGGAGTTAATCTTCCGGATAATAGTGTCATTGACGGAATTCTTCAATCACTGCCACCAAGCTACAAGAGCTTCGTAATGAACTATAATATGCAAGGGATGGATAAGACAATTCCCGAGCTCTTTGCAATGCTAAAAGCTGCGGAGGTAGAAATCAAGAAGGAGCATCAAGTGTTGATGGTCAACAAGACCACCAGTTTCAAGAAAAAGGGTAAAGGGAAGAAGAAGGGGAACTTCAAGAAGAACCGCAAGCAAGTTGCTGCTCAAGAGAAGAAACCCAAGTCTGGACCTAAGCCTGAGACTGAGTGCTTCTACTGCAAACAGACTGGTCACTGGAAGCGGAACTGCCCCAAGTATTTGGCGGATAAGAAGGATGGCAAGGTGAACAAAGGTATATGTGATATACATGTTATTGATGTGTACCTTACTAGAGCTCGCAGTAGCACCTGGGTATTTGATACTGGTTCTCTTGCTAATATTTGCAACTCGAAACAGGGACTACGGATTAAGCGAAGACTGGCTAAGGAAGAGGTGACGATGCGCGTGGGAAATGGTTCCAAAGTCGATGTGATCGCCGTCGGCACGCTACCTCTACATCTACCTTCGGGATTTGTTTTAGACCTAAATAATTGTTATTTGGTGCCAGCGTTAAGCATGAACATTATATCTGGATCTTGTTTGATGCGAGACGGTTATTCATTTAAATCTGAGAATAATGGTTGTTCTATTTATATGAGTAATATCTTTTATGGTCATGCACCCTTGAAGAGTGGTCTATTTGTGATGAATCTCGATAGTAGTGATACACATATTCATAATGTTGAAGCCAAAAGATGCAGAGTTGATAATGATAGTGCAACTTATTTGTGGCACCACCGTTTGGGCCATATTGGGTGTAAAGCTCATGAAGAAACTCCATACTAATGGACTTTTGGAATCACTTGATTATGAATCACTTGGTACTTGCGAACCATGCCTCATGGGCAAGATGACTAAAACGCCGTTCTCTGGAACAATGGAGCGAGCAACAGATTTGTTGGAAATCATACATACTGATGTATGTGGTCCAATGAATATTGAGGCTCGCGGCGGGTATCGTTATTTTCTCACCTTCACAGATGATTTAAGCAGATATGGTTATATCTACTTAATGAACCATAATCTGAAACTGTCGGTGGGAAACGACACTTATGGGATCACGAGAATCCCTACTATGGTTGCCGGGGCACAGGGTTGTGAGAGGAGCAGGGATAATAGTCAGCACGAGGATCGTTTACCCAGTTTCGGGCCGCGAGGATGCGTAAAACCCTACTCCTGCTATGGTGGATGTATTGAGTGTTCTTGAGCTTTCCAACTAGCTATGGTGGCTGCGTGGTTCAAAAGAGCCGAATCCCTCTCCAGTACGCCATGGGCCTCCTTTTATAGTCGAAAGGGGCTGCCACAGTGGCACACAGGAGGTGGAAAGGCATACAGTACTGCGAGCTTATCGCCCGTATTACAGGACAAGACGCATTTAATGCGCCGCTGAGGTGTCGCCCAGCTTTATCGAGGACAGGAGCGAGGCCCGTCCTGTCCATCGCCGCTCCTCCTCGCTTCGACACGCGCCCTGGCCAGCGATGCGTCTGGCGCCATGTAGGCAGGCAGGCAGCTGAGGTGGCGCGGTGGTAGGGTCTTCACGAAGATCTGCATGCCGCCACGCAGGCGCTTGCCGATCTGGCCTGGAAGCTTTATGTTGCCACGCAGGTGCCAGCCCAACTGGTTGGGCTGGCAGCTGCATGCGAACGACAGTGGAAAACCTTGGCTGGCGCGGGTCTTGCTGTGGCGCGCAGTCGTCCCCGACAAGGATCTTGCTGGGGGTCTTGTGGCTTTCCTCGGCAAGGATTCCGCCGAGGGTCGCCGTCTTCTGGTCCTCATCTGATCTCATGTACCCGTGATCTTGACAAAGATCTGCATGCCACCACAGAGGTGCCTACCGAGTCCTGGTCCAACCGTAGTTAGTTGGGTTGGAACCCGTGGGCTCAAGGGTGGCTCGCTCTGTTGGTGTTTGGATAATTTGCCCCGGCAAGGTTCTTGCTGGGGCCACGGAGGCCTGCCCCGGCAAGGGCCTTGCCGGGGGACTCTACCTCGCCCCTTTGCTGTCTTGTGTTTCTGGTCTTGGCGTTGCCTTGATCGTCTTGTGTTGGGCTTCGGCTTCTCTCCGGTTTCCCTCCTTTGCCCTGCTACGTGTGGCCGCGGCGCATGGCTCTGACTGCCCGTGCACAAGTAAAGGGGTCAAAAGGAGAGCCCCTACTTTTGTACACCGACAGGAGCCCCCGGGCCTGGGCCACACATAAGCACGACACGTTGTTGGACCAGGCCCAAAACGGTGCATGGGCAGGCGGGGCGGATTTTCACCGCAGTAATTTTTCGTCTGCTGTGCTTCCCCACACCCTGCGCGCGACATGGAGGGTCGTGCGTGACGTGGGGGTCGTGCGTGGGGCGGTTTCTGCATGCATGCATCACATCGTGGTAAAGAGGCGGCTCGCGCCTTCCCCATAAAAGAGGGAGGCGTGGAGGCGCGGCTCATTTACTGGATGGACTTGGGTCGCGGTCTTCAAGGCGCCCACTCCCCCCCGATCACAGGGCGGGGAACGGTCGCCTCACCCGTCCTTTCAACCCTGCACGTTCGTCATGCGTCCTTCATGCAAGTGGCGGGCGGTGGAGGCTGGAAACCGGGCCGTCGCTGATTGGGGCGGCGGGTCGGTCCCGATTCCCTGCGCCCCCGACGACTGGATTGGCTGGGTGGGGCGACCGAGCCTCGACCTCGCCCCTTTATAAGGAGGCGGAGGGAAGGCATCGTCCCGCATTCTTCCAGCACCCATCCTCCTTCATCTTTGCTTCTTTATTCCACCTGCCATGGCGAGAGGAGGTGCTGGGCCTTCGTCGGTGGCGGCGAGGGTCGCTGCTCGTCAGCGCGTACCTCCTCCCCACGAGCCTGCGGCGGCGGAGCCAGCCGCAAGAGGAAGGGGGAGGGGGTGTGGCCGAGGTCGCCGCGGCGGTCGGGGGAGAGGGGGGCGAGGTGGCGCGGCGGCCGTGCCTCTGCCAGCGGTGCCCCCCCGCGGTGGAGGGCCACCTCGGGGACCGGCCCCGCGAGTTCTTCATCAGGCTGCGCCGGCCACCGCGTCGTCGTCTCCGTCTTCCCACCCCTTTTGCTGAGGAGATGGAGCTCGACCCGCCCCAGACCCTCAGGTTGCACATGAGGGGCTGCGGGACCAGCGGCAGGCGGGTCGATGTCGACTTCCCTGCTCCTCACGTCATGTATCTCCGTCGCGGATGGAAGACATTCGCCCGCATCCATAGCCTGACGGTGGGGCTCGTCCTCTACTTCAAGTTAATGGAGGGCGGCCCACTCTCCGTCAAGGTCTTCGGAGATCTTGGCACTCGCCTGAAGTGCTACATGGAGAGCTCCTCCGACGATGAAGATTCCTCCTCGAGCGAGAGTGACGAGGAGGACAGCGACAACGACGACGAGGGTAGTAGGTGGGAGGATGACGGGTCCGACTAGGTGCCGGGCCCGCCATCCCGGGGCGGTGTCGGCAGCAGCAGCATCTGCACCGGGCCCTTTGAACTTCTCGGGGTCGCCTCCTTGGGCGGTTGGCGTAGGAGGCCCGGAGAAGGCGAAGAAGGCGGGTGGCGGGCCGTCAAGTCAGAGTACGCGGGCACCGACGCCTTCGTCGCGTATTGCCGGTCCTGCCGCCTCGTCTTCCAGCTGTTCTCCCGTCATCATCATCACCAGCCTCTCCCCGGGACGGCCACCGGGATGTTCTCCTGGTGCCTTCTTCTGCTCGTGCCTCGCCTAGGCGCTCTTTTTGCCCTTCCGTCATCTTGTTCCATTTCCTGAGGGGAGGGACAAGAAAGGGATTACGGGCACCTTATCTTTTTTTAGTTTGTAAGCCCGCGGGCACTTGTTAGATTTGAAACTTGTAATCCCCTTGCTCATGTTTTTCTTTCCGTACGAACTTGTACCTGTATGGGACATTTTTAATGAAAAAGGGTGCTTGCCGGGTTTTTTGTGCATGAGCGAGGCCCATGGCAAGGACGAATCCTTGTTATTTTTAAGATAAACATTATCGCCCGGCAGCAGGCCTTGCCGTTCCCCCACTTCAGCCGACCATTCTTACGCTCTCGGCGGAGGCAGGGGCGATGTGGAGTTAGGCCCCTCGTCCGTTTCTCTTGCCACCATGACTACGACCAAGTTCCGACCCAGGGGATAGCTCTTGGGCACGGGAAAAGGGGAGCATGGTGGTTTTAAGAAAATAAACGAGGTTTCACACGTCCCAGTCCCGTACAGAAATGCATAACAGGGGAATGAAAGACTTATCTGAATCCGCAGCCCCCGGTAACCTTGGCTTGCCATGGTTGGATCCTTGCGTCTTCAGCCCCCGGCAATCCTGGCTTGCCGGGGTCGGAGCACCGATCCTTCCTCTGTCTCCCAAGCGACTCAGGAGAAGTGTCCACGTGTCCTGCAAACCAAAGGAGACAGAAAGACGCATACTCGACCTCTAGGCTAGGGGTTAGTCGCCGCTAAGCACTATCAACCCTAACCAAGGGAGAGACTCAACCTAGCATGCATGCTATAACTTAGGGCGCCAGCGATTCGTTTATTTGTGCTCAGGGTCTGCGCCCGGCTTTGTACAGAGGGTTACATGCCTTGCCGGCAAAGCTTGTACAAAAGGTGGTTCGCTGGGAGGCCCGACAAGCCGCGCCTTATGGGTAAAACTTGCGAAGATGCTCGATGTTCCAGGAGTTGTTCACTGGGACAGCGTCTTCGGTCTCCAGGCGGACTACGCCGGGCCTGGTGACTCGTATTACCAGATAAGGGCCTTCCCACTTCGGCGTCAACTTGTTGGAATTCTTGGCCGACTAAACGCGCCGAAGAACAAGGTCGCCTTCCTCAAAGCTTCGGGCATGGACCTTGGGGCTATGGTAGCGGCGCAAGGCCTGCTGGTAGCGTGCTGCTCTCACAGCCGCCCGAAGACGATCTTCCTCAAGGAGCGTTGCGTCATCTTGCCGCAGCTGCTCTTGCTCAAGCTCATCATAAGCGGGCACTCGAGGTGACCCGTATATGAGTTCCGTGGGGAGAACTGCCTCTGCCCCATATACTAGGGCAAAGGGTGTCTGGCTGGTGGCTCGATTTGGCATCGTCCTGATCGACCAAAGAACCGCCGGCAACTCATCAATCCAGCGCCTTCCACTTTTGTGCAGCTTGTCAAAAGTCTTCGTTCTGAGGCCTCGCAACACTTCAACATTTGCCCTCTCCGCTTGGCCGTTGCTCCGTGGATGTGCCACGGAAGCAAAACAGACCTTGCTGCCGAGGTCTTGAATGTACTTCATGAAGGTATGGCTTGTGAACTGCGTGCCGTTGTCGGTGATGACCCTGTTCGGCACACCAAAACGGCAGACTAGTCCTTTGAAGAACTTGATGGCTGACTGTGCTGTCACCTTCCTCACCGGTTCCACCTCCGGCCACTTTGTGAACTTGTCGATTGCAACGTACAAGTACTCAAAGCCCCCGACAGCATGGGGGAAGGGGCCCAGGATGTCGAGCCCCCAGACCGAAAATGACCAGGAGAGAGGGATTGTTTGAAGGGCTTGAGCTAGTTGATGAAGCTTCTTTGAATGGAACTGACACGCTTCACACTTGGTTACTAGTGCCATTGCATCCTGGAGGGTGGTGGGCCAGAAGAAGCCTTGTCGGAATGCCTTGCCAGCAAGGGCCCTTGACCCTATGTGGGAGCCACATATGCCTCCATGTATCTCCGCCAACAGCTCCAGTCCTTCCTCCCAGGGGATGCACTTCAATTTTACACCGTTCGGCCTTCTTCTGTACAGGACGTCATCGATGAACTGGTACAGGGCAGACCGACGGGCTACTCTTTCTGCTTCTTCCTGCTCCTCAGGAAGTTCCCCTGTCTGGAGGAAATGGACGGTATGCTGTGCCCATGCTGGAGCCTGGGGCTCGACGGCAAGGACCGAAGGCATCTCTTCCGCCATGGGGGCAGCCGTCTCTACGGCCAGGGCTTGGTGCCTTGCCGGAGTCAGCCGTCCCTCGGCGGGCTCAGGATCCGCGGCAACACCGTTGCCGGCAGCCCCCGGGGGTTCGGCAGGAAAGTACTTGCCGGGGCCTGACTTCCTCCGCTTGTTCTGCTCTGTTGATGGCTCGACGGATGGTTGAGTCAACCGAAGCAAAAAGGTACCTGGTTCCACAGGTAGCTTGAATGCAGCGCGCTTTGACAGGTAGTCAGCGATGTCGTTCTCTGCTCGGGGAATGTGCTCTGCTTGTATACCGTCGAAGCGCTCCTCCAGTTTCCTCACCTCATCTACGTAGGCCTCCATCAACGGACTCTGATAATCCTTGTTAACTTGTTTGACGACAAGCTGTGAATCACCCCTGACGATGAGCTTTTTCACCCAGAGGTCCGCCGCGATCCTGAGACCGGCAAGCAGCCCCTCGTATTCAGCAGTGTTGTTTGTGACATCTCCCTGGGAAAGTGCATCTAGATCACATACTTGAGGTGCTCTCCGGTGGGTGCGACAAGCAGCACACCGGCACCGGCGCCTTGCAGCGAGAAAGCCCCATCAAAATACATGATCCAGTTGCGGTTTGCTTCCTTGCCGGGGAGAGCGGTCTCCTGAATTTCTTCGTCGGGCATTGAGGTCCATTCTGCAATGAACTCCGCCAAGACTCTGCTCTGGATCGTCGAGGTACTTTCAAACTTCAACCCAAAGCTCGACAACTCCAAGGCCCATTCCACAATCCTTCTGGTCGCATCTGGGTTGTGCAGTATCCGTTGCAACGGGAGGCGGGTGACGACGGTGATCTCGTGGGCTTGGAAGTAATGATGCAGCTTCCTCGATGCCATAAGGAGGCCGAAGAGCAATTTCTGCACACCGGAGTACCTCGAACTAGCCCCCTGCAAGAGGGAGCTGACAAAGTAAACTGGGTGCTGCATCATCTTCTTCTTCTGCACCACTTCACTTGACTGTGCGGGCACCGCCCCGATAAGATTCTGCCGGGGACCTTGCCTCGCCGGCACCAGGCCCTACCGGGGGAATCTCTGGCTTGCCATCCGCCGGTCCTGCCGTCGCCATTGCCTCCTCGTCGACCTTCCTCTGTGCCACCAGTGCGGCGCTGACCAGTTGATTCGTTGCCGCTAGATACAGCAGCAACGACTCTTGTGGTTTAGGCGCAACCAGTGTTGGCGTGGAGGAAAGGTATTTCTTCAGATCTTGCAACGCCACCTCGGCTTCTGGGGTCCACTCCATTGGGCCTGCCTTCTTCAAGATTTTGAAAAAGGGGAGGGCGCGCTCGGCGGACTTGGAGATGAATCGGCTCATGGCGGCAATGCAGCCAGTGAGCCGACACGCATCCTTGATCCGCTTGGGCGCCTCAATCTGTTCGATGGCCTTGATCTTGTCTGGGTTTGCCTCGATCCCGCGCTGCGACACAAAGAACCCGAGAAGCTTGCCGGACGGAACGCCGAAGGCACACTTCTCAGGGTTCAGCTTGAGGTTGATCTTGCGCAGGTTGGCAAACGTCTCTTCCAGGTCTTGTACAAGAGTGGCCCTGTCCTTGGTTTTGACCACTATGTCATCCATGTACGCTTCCATATTTCTATGGAGCTGGGGTTCAAAACCAATTTCGACTGCTCTTGCAAACGTCGAGCCAGCACTCTTCAACCTGAAAGGCATCCGTAAAAAGCAATACGTACCACATGGGGTGATGAATGCTGTCCTCCCTTCGTCTTCTCTTGTCATGAAGATCTGGTGGTAGCCTGAGTAGGCGTCGAGGAATGACAACAGATCACACCCGGCCGTGGAGTCAACAATTTGGTCGATGCGCGGCAACAGGAAGGGGTCTTTGGGACAAGCCTTATTGATATCTGTGTAGTCAATACACAGCCCCCACTTCCCATTCGCCTTGCGCACCACCACCGGATTGGCCAACCACGTCGGATGGAGCACTCCTCTCACCAAACCTGCCGCTTCCAACTTCCTGATCTCCTCTGTGATGAACTCTTGCCTTTCCAGAGCCTGCTTCCTGACCTTCTGCTTGACGGGCCGCGCATGAGGACAGACAGCTAGGTGGTGCTCAATCACCTCCCTGGGAACGCCGGGGATGTCGGATGCTTGCCATGCAAACACGTCGACATTCGCCCGCAGGAAGGTGATGAGCGCGCCTTCCTATTTTCCGTCGAGGGTGGAGCTTATGGTGAAAGCTCCTCCCATGCCATCCTCCCTAACGGACACCTTCTTGGTCTGCGGTGGCTCAGCTCTGGATTTCTTGCTCTTGCCAGTGGAGCTCTCTAGCACGTCCTCGACGGTAGCACAACACTCCGAAGAGGTGCGCTTGCCGGAGTGGGTGTGAGAGGTCTCGCCAGGCTTCTTCTTCCTTCCCGGGGCTTCAGCGGAAGGAGCAACTGCCTTGGCGCCAGCTTCTGCGACTGCTTCCCGGAAGAGTTGGTCGGCGCAAATCAGCGCGTCCTTCTTGTCGGAGGGGACGAAAATGATGGTCAACGGCCCAGGCATCTTCAGCATGTTGTAGGTGTAGTGCGACGCCGCCATGAACTTAGCTAGTGCCGGGCGGCCGAGGATCCCGTTGTATGGCAAGGGGATCTCGGCCACATCGAACACGATCCTCTCCGTCCTGTGGTTCAACTCTCCTCCAAACGTCACGGGCAATGTGACCTTTCCCTTCGGCTGGCTCCTCCCCGGATTGACCCCTTGAAACGTGCCCGTTTCCTCGAGGTCTCCATCGGGAATTTGCAACCTTTTGATCACGACGGGCGAGATCAAGTTCAGGCCGGCCCCGCCGTCGACCAACATCTTGTTCACCTCGAGGTTGCATATCGTTGGCGAAACCAACAACGGCAAACACCCGACCGTGGTTGTGCGGTCAGGGTGATCCTCGGCGTCAAAGATGAGGGGCGTGCTGGACCACTTCAGCGGCTTCTGAGCGTCGAACGATGGCTCCGCTGCTGTAATCTCACATGCCCACAGCTTGAGTTGGCGGTTAGAAGTATGCAGCGAGGCGCCGCCATCGACGCACATGGCCTCCGTAGCCTTCTGGAACTCTTGCTCGCCGGACTCGTCATCCTTGTCATGATCATCGTCTTCTTGCTTCTTGTCACGGCCCCGGGCGGGCCTCTCTTGCTGGTTGTCCTTGCCATGGCGGCCTCCTTGGCCGCCACGCTTCTTGCTGGATCCCTCGGCACCATCCTGGCCCATCTCCTTGTCCCGCCTCTCGTACTCAGCTTTTTGCTTCTCAGCAAGCAGCTCGACTTGTCGGCAGTTCTGGAGGTCGTGGCCCTTGGTGCGATGGATCCTGCAGTATTGCTTGTCGGAGCTTCCTGGCTTGTCAGCAGCTGCCAGGGCCCGGCAGGCGGCACACCCGGCAATCTCCTTGCCGAGGTCGTCTGCCTTGGCCTTCTTGGCAGCGCCGGTGCTCTCGGATCCCTCGACGGCAAGCACGGTCTTGCCCTTGCGTTTCCTGTTGCGACGCCGGCCCTTCTTCGTCGGGGCGGTGGTGTCCTCATCAGTAGAGTCGGTTTCCGCGCCGGCGTCCTCGCCGGGGTACTTCCTTCCCTCTTCAGCCCGGGCGCACCTATCGGCCAGAACATAAAGTTTGGCCACATCCTAACCTTGGTCATCGCCAGCTCTTCGCGCATCTTGCGGTTGCGCATGTTCTGACGGAACGCGCTGATCACGGCGACAGGATGAACGTCGGAGATGTTCTACTGCACCCGGCTGAATCTCTGGATGTAGTTGCGCAGGGTTTCCCCTTCCTTCTGGGGAATGCTATGCAAATCACTAGCCTGGCCATGAGCTTGGTGGCCTCCAGTGAAGGCGCCAACGAACTCATGGCACAGATCCGACCAAGAAGAAATGGAATCCGCCGGCAAGTGCATCAACCAAGACATGACGTTGGCCTTTAGTGCCAACGGGAAGTAGTTGGCAAGCACCTTGTCGTCGCGAGCTCCAGCAGCCTGCATCGCGATGGTGTAGATGCTAAGGAACTCTGACGGATGGGTCTTGCCAGTGTACTTCTCGCCGACGTCGGGCTTGAACATGCGGTGGGACGGCCACTGGAACAGCCGTAGCTCACGGGCAAAGGCTGGGCAGCCCACCTCGTAAGGTAGGCCGCCGGAGCCCACCGGTGCTGGGTGGTCCATAGCGGGTCCCGCCCGCTTGTCCGACTGGTGGCGTGTATCACGCCGGCGCTCGATAGTGGTTCGAGCATCTTCGTGAGCTCGTTCTCAAAGAACTTGGCGTTGGTCGCGGTGGGTCCGTGGTGTGACAGCCTGGTTTTTGCCCTTTTCTATTTGCCTGATTTTCATTTGGATTTATTTTGAAATTTGGAGTTTTTGAATCTTTTCATACGGACTTAAACACTTGGGTACCCTTGGCTTTCACCCAAGTGCCTCATTTCCCTCTCTAATCATCATTCCCTCTCTGGTTCACCCCAAAAAAATATTTGGAATATTTTTCTTTAATGAAAAATATTCATTTTTCCTCTCTAAAACCCTAGCTAGCTCAATGTGCTCCAAAGCAACCCCAATTTTTCTTGCCCATAAAAATCTGAGAAAATTCACAAATATTCTTTTAACCCTAGGGCACCTTCCTGAGAAAAAATATTTCATCACTTTTTGGAATATTTTTGCTATAGAAAATATTTTCTGTTCTGGACAGAAATGGTGGTTTCTACAGCAACTACCATTTTACTTGCTCCATTGTGGCTGATTTTTCTTGTGCATCATCACCTTAGTAGATGATTGCTAGCCTCCAAAGCACAACCCCCAAGTCCCAGCCATTTGACCTTAGTAACCTCTCAAAGTTACTGGTCAGAAACTTACTAAACATGTGAAATCTTTTCTACTGCGTCTGGGTCCAAACCAAAGCGTGGTAATCTTCAAAACTACCACGAACAACAAGCCAGACATGAACTTTGGACGTAGGTCAGCCTGGGGGCAAAGTTCACGCAGTGACCACGCATGTACACGATGCTAGCCTGCGTGTCGACGCGCTCTGAGTGCCGTCGAGCGCTCTGTTTCGCGCGTGCTCGCTTCCCCGACTGCCAGAGCGTGCCAAACCTCGCCACCATCTTCGTCCCAACCCCCTTAACTTCCCCCTGGCACTCGCCGACGCCGGAGCTCGCCGAAGCGAGCACGGGCGCGGTCCGGCCAACGTAACAGTGCGGTGCGCACTGTGCTCGTCGCCACCCCAGTGCCCCCTGTGCTCGTCCCCGTTCGCCCACAGTCCCCGCGTGAGCTGCGTCGCCTTCTCCCTCTCTCACTGACGCCGCTCGTCGCCGGGCGCCGTGTCCAGGTGTCCACCGGCGGAGCCCGAACCCCCCCTCGGTGCTCGCCTATAAATGGAGCCCTCCCCAGCCTCCTCGAGCACCATCCTAAACTCCCACACACTCCACAACCTTGTAGATAGCCGTAGCCCAGCCGGGCAGGCCGCGGGCCACCGTCCCCGAGCTCGAGCTCGCCGGCGATCCCCTCGGGTCGTCGCGGTAGCTCCAGCCCCTCCCAGGCCTGGGCGACCCTTCCAGAGCCTCCGCCACACTGCGGTGGTGCCGTTCCGCCCAGTTGAAGCCCCTGGAGTCGCCTCTGCTTCCTGTCTTCGCTAGAGAGGACGATTCCGACGCCGTCCGACCACCCCTAGCTACTCTACGGGTACGGGCAGGTGCGCCTCCGTCTCCTCTCTCAATCCCTCCCTCTCGTTTTGGCCAAGGAGCCCTCGCCGCCGGCGTGAGCTACGGCGAAGCCGCGCCACTCTCTGTTCCCCTCTCCCCCTCCACCTCACCTAACTAGCGGGGCCCGCTAGTCAGCCACTCAGTACGCGCGCGAAGTGGTACGAGTGGTGGTGCCCCGAGGCTTTACGCCTTCGACGTCACCCCCTAGTTTGTTTTATTTAAATTCAAATTCATATATATTCCAGAGAGCTTCAAAGAGCTATAACTCTTCAACCATAATTCCAAATGAATCGATTCTTTTTGCATTGTGTTCTTTGCAAAGAAATCTAGCAGCTCACCAAAAATGAGATTTTTCTGTGCTGTCTAGATTTTCTGGTGATTTTCAGAAGGGTTCTTGATATTCTCTTCTTGTGTTTAAAATTATTTTTAGAGGGTGAGGCTTGTCTTGAGGATCACCAGAAGGCTTGTGAACCTCATCTGCACTAAGGCAAGCCACATCAACATTTTCATGGTGCCAATTCAATATTTATGATTTTCTTACTTGAATGAAAGATTTAATCCATGCATTTAAATAACTATTATGTTATTTATATTCTGTTAAGTGCTTGTTTTAGTTAATATGCTTGATTTACAGAATGTTTAAAACTAACTTAGTTGGTAAAGAAACTAGGATTCATTTGTGGTGATGAAAGAATAATATTGTTATGCATATGAGTAATTACTTGAAGTTATTTTCTTGCATGAGTAAAATAATAAAATTTGCTAGAAAATATTCTGATTGAAGTGAGGTTTATCCTAACCAGAAAAGTGGCATGAGTTGTTGATGTTTATGCTTAGTGTGAATATAGTTGACTCAATCATTTCCGTTAATATGTCCTGCATATGTAGTGTTGCATTTCATGGCATGCGATGACACCGGTCATTTTTACTTTAAGTTGAACCTGCATATAACTCAACTTGAATATATCGTTGGCCGGGTCATGGTGCCACTAAATCGAGTTTTTCCCAGTGCAACCACATTTGCCTTTATGGGAAGGCCTTGATTCGGTCCGTTGTCATGCCTCTGGTCAGTGCCTCCAACTAGGGAAGGTTATGGGCATGCACTACAAAAAAAAGACACATCCGTGACATTTTGGGCCGAACGAATTTTTTTTGTCATACATATGACACTTCTATGACGATAATTGTGACAAAACCCGGTATCATCATAGATGTGGTGGGCTCCTACTTCTATGACAAAAAATCATGGCAGAAAATGGGCTTTTCGTCCTGGGTGGGCCGGAGACGCAGCTGCATGACATTCTTTGGGCCGTCCATGATGGAAAAAACCGTGGTAGAAGCGAGGGGGAGGAAAATTTCGGGGAGTTCCCGGTTACGGTGGGAGGTCGGGGGCCGAGCGATGCGCGTTTCTCTAGTACACGTACGCGCGTGTGTGCGAGGCGTTGGCTCTAACTGAACCCGAGCGAGGCGTTGGGCTCTAACTGAACCCGAACGATTGCACTGCAGGCTATGCGTTTCTGAACCCGAGCGATCGATCGATGGCTGTTAACTGAACCCGATCGAGCGATTCCTTCGCTACTGCTGCTAACTGAAGCCGATCAATTGGATGAACAGTGAGCGTGCGGGGGGGGGGGGGTTGGATGAACAGTGAGCAGTGCCGTTGCCTCTGGATGAACAGGACCCCGTGGTGTGGTGGAGGGCTGGATGAACAGTAGACGGTGGAGGGGTGCCCGTGGAGGGGTGGTTGAACAGGACCCCGTGGTGTGGAGGGCTGGATGAACAGTAGACGGCGGAGGGGTGCCCGTGGAGGGGTGGTTGAACTGTAGCCGGTGGAGTAGCGCGCGGTGGAGGCTGGATGAACAGGAGCCCGTGGAGGCTGGAGGAGGTCGACGGTGGAGATGAACAGTATCCTGTGGAGTCCCATTTTGCGGTACGCCACACCCCTCCCGATGAACAGGACCCCCGTTTCGACCGTAGGAGGTCCGTTTCGTCTGTTTTGCGGTACGCCACACCCCTCCCGATGAACAGGACCCCCGTTTCGACCGTAGGAGGTCCGTTTCGTCCGTTTTGCGGTACGCCACACCCCTCCCGATCAACAGGACCCCCGTTTCGACCGTAGGAGGTCCGTTTCGTCCGTTTTGCGGTACGCCACACCCCTCCCGGTCAATAGGACCCCCGTTTTGACCGTAGGAGGTCCGTTTCCTCCATTTTGCGGTACGCCACACCCCTCCCGATCAACAGGAGCCCCGTTTCGACCGTAGGAGGTCAGTTTCCTCCGTTTTGCGATACGCCACACTCCTCCCGATCAACAGGACCCCCGTTTTGACCGTAGGAGGTCCGTTTCCTCCGTTTTGCGGTACGCCACACCCCTCCCCATGAACACGACGCATTCCGTTGCCTCCCCATGAACACGACGACGACGCTGTTTCTCCGTTCCGACCCAGCCATGTACACGAGCCCTCGCCGTACGTATGAGCGAGTAGGCGTTCGAGACCCTGCCCGTATGTACGTACGTGGCCGTATTTTCTTTCTTGCACCCTGGCCGCTGTACGTACGTGTACATGCTATGTGCGCGCCTCTACTATGACACGCACGCGCCTCTACTACGACACGTGCGCGCCTCTACATCGACCAGTATATATGTACGTACACGTTTGCAACCAGAATGACAACGCTACGTACGGTTCGACCAGGTGGGTCCCGACTGTCAGGCACTTCCTTGCCTGCGAAGATGTAGCTGGTGGGTCCCAGCAGTCAGGGGGGCGAATCGTTTTGTTTTTTTGGCCCGGACGCACTTCCTTGCGTGCGAAGATGTAGCTGGTGGGTCCCAGCAGTCAGGGGGGCGAATCGTTTTTTTTGCCCGGACGCACTTCCTTGCGTGCGAAGGTGTAGCTGGTGGGTCCCAGCAGTCAGGGGGGAAACGTTTTTTGCACGAAATATGGTGGCCCGTCCGGTGGGTCCCTGCTATCAGGTGGAGGAATCATTAATTTCCGCGTAATAAGGAGGCACTTCCTTGCTGCCGCCGTGGACCCAACTGTCAGCCTCTCCACGTACAGTCCACGTCCGATGGAAGTCGTTCCCTGACCACGTTGACCATGCTGCGCCGAGAGCACCAGGGTGGTGGACGACGGCGAGGCCTAAGAAGGGGATGACGCGGAGCCGGTGAAGACGCGGCAGTGGATGCCCACGCGGAGAGGAGTTTGAGGGTTCACTCGTTCGGCTGCGGTGTGAGGCTGCCGTCGCCGCAGGGCCTGGCCAGCGGTGGGAATAGTAGGGGCGGTGAGGCCTCCGTGGCAGCACAGCCGGCCACGGGAGGCAGGAGCAGGCGGCACGACCGGCGCTGCTTTGGGCGGCTGGAGCAAGAAGACCAGAGGTTGAAGAAGCACTACGGCCGTTGGATGGACATCGTACGGTCACTGGAGCTAGAATCGTTCATATTGACTAAGTTGACAAAGCCCTCCGTCCCCGTCAACTTAGTAGGCCCATAAGTCAGCCTCCCACCAAGGTGGGTCCCAGCTAGCAGGGGGAGTATTCATTTTTTTGTGCGTAATAAGGAGGCACTTCCGGTGGGTCCGAGCTGACAGCGGGGGGAACGTTTTTTTTGCGAAATACGGTGGCCCATCCGGCGGGTCCCAGCAGTCAGGGGGGAAACGTTTCTTTGCGAAATAAGGTGGCCCGTACGGTGGGTCCCCGCTGTCAGGTGGAGGAATAATTATTTTGCGCGTAATAAGGAGGAACTTCCTTGCGGCCGCCGTGGACCCAGCTGTCAGCCTCTCCACGTACAGTACTCTTCCGATGGAAGTCGGTCGTTGACCACGTTGACCACGCCGTGCCGAGAGCACCAGGGCGGTGGACGACGGCGAGGCCTAGGAAGGGGATGACGCGGAGCCGGGGAAGACGCAGCAGTGGAAGCCCGCGCGGAGAGGAATACGAGGGTTCACTAGTTCGGCTGCGGTGTGAGGCTGCCGTCGCCGCAGAATAACAGGGGGTGTGGGTGAGTGGAGGGATGGCCTGGCTAGCGGTGGGAGTAGTATGGGGGCGGTGAGGCCTCCGCGGCAGCACAGCCGGCCACGGGAGACAGGAGCAGGCGGCACGACCGGCGCTGCTTTGGGCGGCTGGACCAAGAAGACCAGAGGTTGAAGAAGCACTACGGCCGTTGGATGGACATCGTATGGTCACTGAAGCTAGAATCATTTATATTGACTAAGTTGACAAAGCTCGTGGTACGCTCCAACTTAGTAACCCCACAGGTCAGCCTCCGAAACGGTGCGCCCCAGATGTCAGGGGGAGGAATCATTTTTTGGGCGGCCGAAGCTAAGAATATCCGAGATTGAAGAAGAAGCACGACATCCGTTGGATAGACATCCAATGGCCACTGCTGCTAGAACCGTGTGTTGACTATAATAAGTTGACAAAGCCTTGCATACGCGTCAACTTATTTTTTTAGGGGACGCGTCACTTAGTAGGCCCACAAGTGTGTGGCAGAGAACTTATAGCCCTTTTGCGTTTTGTAAGAATGTACATCCCATTTTTGAATTCTAATGGAATTTACAACAGCCCATTTACAGTTTGTTAAAAGTACAACCCATTTTCTAGCTAGGACAACGATTAATAATTTCAACCAACCGTTGAAGACAGAATTCAATAAAATTTCCCACATTTTGATGGGATCCGAAATATTTTTATCCCGAAATTTCTAGTCAGATTAAATATAAATTTGTATTACGTAAAAATCCAACGAAACATTGCGCGTGCAACAATGAAAATTTAAGATTTTCAAAATCCATAAATAATATTTTATAAACTAATTTCGTGTTTGGTGCATTTTTTTATAGTTACTGCCCAGTTTTTATAATTACATCCCATTTATTATTTTTAAAGCCCATTTTCCTGTTAAGCCTAATGCATCGCTCCTAGGAAAGATTTGCAGCCTAGCGGGGCGGAGAATAACAAGTTGACCTTGCCTGGGTATTCCTCAAAAAGACGTATATCTGGGCTAGCCATTTTCATCTTGAAAAATTAGTATCTGGGCTGGATATCTGGCCTGGGCTAGACGGGCCACAGCCCGCCCAGTTAATACCCTGCTCTCCTCTGAACAACAACGAAATCATCGCCAAGAAAAACTCTGCAGTGCTCACACCTCAAAAACACAAATACTGCTCGAGCTGCTTGGTCCTAGCTATCGGTCGCACCTTGTGCAATTCTCTCGTTTATATTGACTACATAGGTTGACAATGGTGTGGGTCCGTGATGTCAGGAAACCAGGAGAAAGCAAAAAGAAATATAGTTGTACATAATAAGGAGGCACTTGCGTACGTACGGCTATGGCCCTAGTGGGTCCCTAGTGTCATCCAGTCAAAATAAAGTCATCTCCTGAATCCTCATGTTCGTTGACGATGTTAACAATGCTCGGCGCCACGACGAGCGCAACAACTCGAAGGACAACGGAGAGGGCCTCGCGGGCCCTACGGATGGTCTGATACAGCGCCCGCTGCTCATTCAGGAAGCCAGGATCATCAGACACCTATGAGCACCTTCGAGAAACTGAGACGGCATGAAATGGTAAGGCCGCGCTTGGGAGCTCTGGTTTATTTCAAACCTGTATTAACATACAAGTGTAATTTACTCATCATCGGAAACAACGCGTAAAATACAGGCATAATGAAACCGAGGGCCCGAGGTATGTAAGTAAAACCGGCGGGTTATGCGTGTAATTTGAGAGACCAGTGTATATTTTACGAGCACTGCTATATGGACGACATTACCAGACGATACATGCGTGACGTGCATATCATGCCATCCATGGGCAAGGCTGAAACAACAGCTAACGGCTGGATTAGCAATCATCCGAGTGTCATTCAGCGTTTTTATCGTGTGTGAAGTACTTCCGATATTTTACTAGTCGAAATCGACCAACCAAGCGCCTTTGCCCGAGACCATCTGCTTTAATTTACAAGCGTAAGTTTTACAAGCGGTTTTGGTTGGAAAACGACGATCCAATCACGGCCTAATATCGTGAGTTGGTCGGAAGATCATATGGTTTCACGTCTAACCTACCCGACTTGTCGTATAGTCTATGAATGAAACATCAGACGATGAACCTTAAGCACGGAAACAACAGAAGAGGATGATCTTCTTAACAAGCAAATCACTGGCATTAGATCGACATGCAAAACAATACGAAGCATTATTCTCAGGAGGCACGGTGAATAGCTCGTGATGCCGCATGCCACAACATTCCAAGCTCAACTTTGCAATCAAACACAAGGCCTGGCATTACATAGACAATATTCAGAACAAACTCTTAACACAGGAATATCTCAGCAGAGTAACTATTTACTGTTAGGGAACGTAGCAGAAATTCAAAATTTTCTACGCATCACCAAGATCAATCTATGGAGTAATCTAGCAACGAGGGGAAGGGGAGTGCATCTACATACCATTGTAGATCGCGATGCGGAAGCATTGCAAGAACGCGGATGAGGGAGTCGTACTCGTAGCGATTCAGATCGCGGTTGATTCCGATCAAAACACCGAAGAACGGTGCCTCCTCGTTCAACACACGTGCAGCCCGGTGACGTCTCCCACGCCTTGATCCAGCAAGGAGAGAGGGAGAGGTTGGGGAAGACTCCATATAGCAGCAGCACAACGGCGTGATGGTGGTGGAGGAGCATGGCAATCCTGCAGGGCTTCGCCAAGCACTGCGGGAGAGGAGGAGGACATGGAAGAGGGGAAGGGCTGCGCCAAGAGAAGAACTTCATGCGTTGGGCTGCCCCTTTGCCTCCACTATATATAGGGGGAGAGGGAGGGCTGCGACCCCACCTAGGGTTCCCTCCCTAGGGGTGGCGGCAGCCCCAATCCCCATCTAGGGTGGCGGCCAAGTGGGGGGAGAGGGAGGCGCACCAGGCATGGGCCTTTAGGGCCCATCTGCCCTAGGGTTTGCCCCCTCTTCTCTCTAGGCGCATGGGCCTTGGTGGGGAGGCGCCCCAGCCAACCTAGGGGCTGGTCCCTTCTCACACTTGGCCCATGTATGCCTCCGGGGCCCGTGGCCCCTCCCGGTGGACCCCCGGACCCCTCCGGTGGTCCCGGTACACTACCGGTGATGCCCGGAACACTTCCGGTGGCCAAAACCATACTTCCTATATATAAATCTTTACCTCCGGACCATACCGGAACTCCTCGTGACGTCCGGGATCTCATCCGGGACTCTGAACAACATTCGGTAACCACGTATATCTATTCCCTATAACCCTAGCGTCATCGAACCTTAAGCGTGTAGACCCTACGGGTTCGGGAACCATGCAGACATGACCGAGACGTTCTCCGGCCAATAACCAACAGCGGGATCTGGATACCCATGTTGGCTCCCACATGTTCCACGATGATCTCATCGGATGAACCACGATGTTGGGGATTCAATCAATCCCGTATACAATTCCCTTTGTCTATCGGTATGTTACTTGCCCGAGATTCGATCGTCGGTATCCCGATACCTTGTTCAATCTCGTTACCGGCAAGTTCTTTACTTGTTCCGTAACTCACATCATCCCGTGATCAACTCCTTGGTCACATTGTGCACATTATGATGACGTCCTACCGAGTGGGCCCAGAGATACCTCTCCGTTTACACGGAGTGACAAATCCCAGTCTCGATTCGTGCCAACCCAACAGACACTTTCGGAGATACCTGTAGTGCACCTTTATAGCCACCCAGTTACCTTGTGACGTTTGGTACACGCAAAGCATTCCTACGGTATCCGGGAGTTGCACAATCTCATGGTCTAAGGAAATGATACTTGACATTAGAAAAGCTCTGAGCAAACGAACTACACGATCTTGTGCTAGGCTTAGGATTGGGTCTTGTCCATCACATCATTCTCCTAATGATGTGATCCCGTTATCAACGACATCCAATGTCCATGGTCAGGAAACTGTAACCATCTATTGATCAACGAGCTAGTCAACTAGAGGCTTACTAGGGACATGGTGTTGTCTATGTGTCCACACATGTATCTGAGTTTCCTATCAATACAATTCTAGCATGGATAATAAACGATTATCATGAACAAGGAAATATAATAATAACCAATTTATTATTGCCTCTAGGGCATATTTCCAACAGTCTCCCACTTGCACTAGAGTCAATAATCTAGTTCACATCACCATGTGATTAACACTCACAGGTCACATCACCATGTGACCAACATCTAAAGAGTTTACTAGAGTCAACAATCTAGTTCACATCACTATGTGATTAACACTCAATGAGTTCTGGTTTGATCATGTTATGCATGTGAGAGAGGTTATTAGTCAACGGGTCTGAACCTTTCAGATTCGTGTGTGCTTTACGAATATCTATGTCATCTTGTAAATTCTACCACGCGCTATTTGGAGCCATCTCAAATAACTGCTCTACTATACGAATCTGGTTTGCTACTCAGAGTCATCCGGATTAGTGTCAAAGTTCACATCGACGTAACCCTTTACGACGAACTCCTTTTCACCTCCATAATCGAGAAAATTCCTTAGTCCACTAGATATTAAGGATAAGTTCGACCGCTGTCATGTGATCCATTCCCGGATCACTATGGTACCCCTTGACCAACTCATGGCAAGGCCCACTTCATGTGCGGTACACAACATAGCATACTGTAGAGCCTACGTCTAAACCATAGGGGACGACCTTCGTCCTTTCCCTCTCTTCTGCTGTGGTCAGGTCTTGAGTCTTACTCAATACTCACACCTTGTAACACAGCCAAGAACTCCTTCTTTGCTGATCTATTTTGAACTCTTTCAAAAACATGTCAAGATGTCCGTTCTTTGAAGGTATCATCAGGCGTCTTGATCTATCTCTATAGATCTTGATGCCCAATATGTAAGCAGCTTTATCCAGGTCTTCCTTTGAAAAACTCCTTCCGAACAACCCTTTATGCTTTCCAGAAATTCTACATCATTTCGGATCAACAATATGTCATTCACATATACTTATCAGAAATGTTGTAGCGCTCCCACTCACTTTATTGGAAATACAAGTTTCTCATAAACTTTGTATAAACCCAAAGACTTTGATCATCTCATCAAAGTGTACATTCCAACTCCGAGATGCTTACTCCAGTTCTTAGAAGGATTGCTGGAGCTTTGCACACTTGTTAGCATCTTTCAGGATTGACAAAAACCTTCTGGTTGTATCACATACAACCTTTCCTCGAGAAAATCTTCGAGGAAACAATGTTTTGACATCCTATCTGCAAGACTGCTAATACAATTCCAACAGACTCTTAGCATCGCTACGAGTGAGAAAGTCTCATCGTAGTCAACTCCTTGAACTTGTCGGAAAACATCTTAACGACAAGCCGAGCTTTCTTAATGGTGACACTTACCATTATTGTCTGTCTTCCTTTTAAAATCCAGCTGCACCCAACAGCCTTACGACCATCAAGTACATGGATCCTCTCTCGGATTTTATGGCCTCAAGCCATTCGTCGGAATATGGGCCCACAATCGCTTCTCCATAGCTCGTAGGTTCATTGTTTTCTAGCAACATGACTTCCAAGACAGGATCACGTACCACTCTAAAGCAGTACGCATCCTCGTCGTCCTACGAGGTTTGGTAGTGGCTTGATCCGAAGTTTCATGATCACTATCATGAGCTTCCACTTCAATTGGTGTAGGTTCCATAAGAACAACTTCCTGTGCCCTGCTACACACTTGAAGTTATGGTTCAATAACCTCATCAAGTCTCCACCATCCTCCCACTCAATTCTTTCGAGAGAACTTTTCCTCGAGAAAGGACTCGTTTCTAGAAGCAATTACTTTTGCTTCCAGATCTGAAATAGGAGGTATACCCAACTGTTTTGGGTATTCTATGAAGATGCATTTATCCGCTTTGGGTTCGAGCTTATCAGCCTGAAACTTTTTCACATAAGCATCGCCTCCCAAACTTTTAAGAAACGACAACTTAGGTTTCTCTAAACGGTGTCGTCTCAACGGAATTGCGTGATGCCCTATTTAAAGTGAATGCGGTTGTCTCTAATGCCTAACCCATAAACGATAGTGGTAATTTGATAAGAGACATCATGGTATGCACCATGTCCAATAGGGTGCAGTTATGATGTTCGGACACACCATCACACTGTGGTGTTCCAGGCGGTATTAATTGTAAAACACTTTCCACAATGTCTTAATTGTGTGCCAAACTCGTAACTCAGATATCTCTATGATCATATCATAGACATTTTATCCTCTTGTCACGACGATCTTCAACTTCACTCTGAAATTACTTGAACCTTTCAATAATTCAGACTTGTGTTTCATCAAGTAAATATTCTCAACATCTACTCAAATCATCTGTGAAGTAAGAACATATCGATATCCACTGCATGTCTCAGCACTCATTGGACTGCACACATCAAATGTATTACTTCCAACAAGTTGCTCTCTTGTTCCATCTTACTGAAAACGAGGCCTTTCAGTCATCTTGCCCATGTGGTATGATTTGCATGTCTCAAGTGATTCAAAATCAAGTGAGTCCAAATGATCCATCTGCATGGAGTTTCTTCATGCATATATACCAATAGACATGGTTCGCATGTCTCAATCCTTTCAAAAACGATTGAGTCCAAAGATCCATCTACATGGAGCTTCTTCATGCGTTTTATACCAATATGACTCAAATAGCAGTGCCACAAGTATGTGGTACTATCATTACTATTTTATTTCTTTTGGCACGAACATGTGTATCACTGCGATCGAGATTCATTTTAGGTGCAAGACCATTGAAGGTATTATTCAAATAAACAGAGTAACCATTATTCTCCTTAAATGAATAACCGTATTGCGATAAATATAATCCAATCATGTTTATGCTCAATGCAAACACCAAATAACAGTTATTTAGGTTTAACACCAATCTCGATGGCAGAGGGAGCATGCAATGCTTGATCACATCAACCTTGGAAACACTTCCAACACATATCGTCATCTCACCTTTAGCTAGTCTCCGTTTATTCCGCAGCTTTTATTTCGAGTTACTAACACTTAGCAACCGAACCGGTATCTAATACCCTGGTGCTGCTAGGAGTACTAGTAAAGTACACATTCATACAATGTATATCCAATATACTTCTGTCGACCTTGCCTGCCTTCTCATCTACCAAGTATCTAGGGTAGTTTTGCTTTAGTGACTGTTTCCCTTATTACAGAAGCACTTAGTCTCGGGTTTGGGTTCAACCTTGGGATTCTTCACTAGAGCAGCAAATGATTTGCCGTTTCATGAAGTATCCCTTTTGCCCTTGCCCTTAGTGGTTTTACTAACCATCAACGATTGATGCTCCTTCTTGATTTCTACTTTCGCGGTGTCAAACATCGCGAGTTGGTCAAGGATCATCATGTCTATCCCTGATATGTTATAGTTCATCACGAAGCTATAATAGCTTGGTGGCAGTGACTATGGAGAACCATCACTATCTCATCTGGAAGATTAACTCCCACTCTATTCAAGCGATTGTGGCACTCAGACAATCTGAGCACACGCTCAACGATTGAGCTCTTCTCCCTTAGTCTGCAAGCTTAAGAAACTTGTCAGAGGTCTCATACCTCCTGACGTGGGCACTAGTCTGAAAACCCAATTTCAGTCTTCGGAACATCTCATATGTTCTGCGACGTTTCAAAACGTCTTTGGTGCCACAATTCTAAACCGTTAGCATTATGCACTGAACTATCCAGTAGTCATCAAAAACGTGTATGTCAGATGTTCCGCAACATCTACAGACGACGCTGAGGTTCAGCACACCGAGCGGTGCATTAAGGACATAAGCCTTCTGTGCAGTAATGAGGACAATCCTCAGTTTACGGACCCAGTCCGCATAATTGCTACTACCAACTTTCAACTAAGTTTTCTCTAGGAACATATCTTAAACAGTAGAACTAAAGCGCAAGCTATGACATAATTTGCAAAGTCCTTTTTACTATGTTCATGATAATGAAGTTCATCTGATCATTTAATGAACTCCCACTCAGATAGACATCCCTCTAGTCATCTAAGTGATACATGATCCGAGTCAAACTAGGCCGCGTCCGATCATCACGTGAGACGGACAAGTCATTATCGGTGAACATCTCCATGTTGATCGTATCTACTATACGACTCATGTTCGACCTTTCGGTCTCTTGTGTTCCGAGGCCATGTCTGTACATGCTAGGCTCGTCAAGTCAACCTAAGTGTTTCGCATGTGTTCCGAGGCCATGTCTGTACATGCTGGGCTCGTCAACACCCGTTGTATTCGAACGTTAGAATCTATCACACCCGATCATCACGTGGTGCTTCGAAACAACGAACCTTCGCAACGGTGCATAGTTAGGGGGAACACTTCTCTTGAAATTTTAGTGAGGGATCATCTTATTTGTGCTACCATCGTTCTAAGCAAATAAGATGTAAACATGACAAACATCACATGCAAATCATAAAGTGACATGATATGGCCAATATCATCTTGCGCCTTTTGATCTCCATCTTCGAGGCGCGGCATGATCTCCATGCTGCAAAAACAAGTTAGACGTCCTCTAATTGTTGTTGCAAGTTTTTACGTGGCTTGTATAGGTTTCTAGCAAGAACGTTTCTTACCTACGTAAGACCACAACGTGATATGCCAATTTCTATTTACCCTTCATAAGGACCCTTTTCATCGAATCCGTTCCGACTAAAGTGGGAGAGACAGACACCCGCTAGCCACCTTATGCAACTAGTGCATGTCAGTCGGTGGAACCTGTCTCACGTAAGCGTACGTGTAAGGTCGGTCCGGGCCGCTTCATCCCACAATACCGCCGAAACAAGATAAGACTAGTAGCGGCAAGAAGAATTGTCAACATCTATGCCCACAACTGCTTTGTGTTCTACTCGTGCATAGAAACTACGCATAGACCTAGATCATGATGCCACTATTAGGGAACGTAGCAGAAATTCAAAATTTTCTACGCATCACCAAGATCAATCTATGGAGTAATCTAGCAACGAGGGGAAGGGGAGTGCATCTACATACCATTGTAGATCGCGATGCGGAAGCGTTGCAAGAACGCGGATGAGGGAGTCGTACTCGTAGCGATTCAGATCGCGGTTGATTCCGATCTAAACACCGAAGAAGGGTGCCTCCGCGTTCAACACACGTGCAGCCCGGCGACGTCTCCCACGCCTTGATCCAGCAAGGAGAGAGGGAGAGGTTGGGGAAGACTCCATCAAGCAGCAGCACGACGGCATGGTGGTGGTGGAGGAGCGTGGCATTCTTGCAGGGCTTCGCCAAGCACTGCGGGAGAGGAGGAGGACATGGAAGAGGGGAAGGGCTGCGCCAAGAGAAGAAGAACTTCGTGCGTTGGGCTGCCCCTTTGCCTCCACTATATATAGGGGGAGAGGGAGGGCTGCGCCCCCACCTAGGGTTCCCTCCCTAGGGGTGGCGGCAGCCCCAATCCCCATCTGGGGTGGCGGCCAAGTGGGGGGAGAGGGAGGCGCACCAGGCATGGGCCTTTAGGGCCCATCTGCCCTAGGGTTTGCCCCCTCTTCTCTCTAGGCGCATGGGCCTTGGTGGGGAGGCGCCCCAGCCAACCTAGGGGCTGGTCCCTTCTCACACTTGGCCCATGTATGCCTCCGGGGCCCGTGGCCCCTCCCGGTGGACCCCCGGACCCCTCCGGTGGTCCCGGTACACTACCGGTGATGCCCGGAACACTTCCGGTGGCCGAAACCATACTTCCTATATATAAATCTTTACCTCCGGACCATACCAGAACTCCTCGTGACGTCCGGCATCTCATCCAGGACTCTGAACAACATTCGGTAACCACGTATATCTATTCCCTATAACCGTAGCGTCATCGAACCTTAAGCGTGTAGACCCCACGGGTTCGGGAACCATGCAGACATGACCGAGACGTTCTCCGGCCAATAACCAACAGCGGGATCTGGATACCCATGTTGGCTCCCACATGTTCCACGATGATCTCATCGGATGAACCACGATGTCGGGGATTCAATCAATCCCGTATACAATTCCCTTTGTCTATCGGTATGTTACTTGCCCGAGATTCGATCGTCGATATCCCGATACCTTGTTCAATCTCGTTACCGGCAAGTCTCTTTACTCGTTCCGTAACTCACATCATCCCGTGATCAACTCCTTGGTCACATTGTGCACATTATGATGACGTCCTACCGAGTGGGCCCAGAGATACCTCTCCGTTTACACGGAGTGACAAATCCCAGTCTCGATTCGTGCCAACCCAACATACACTCTCGGAGATATCTGTAGTGCACCTTTATAGCCACCCAGTTACACCCAAAGCATTCCTACAGTATCCGGGAGTTGCACAATCTCATGGTCTAAGGAAATGATACTTGACATTAGAAAAGCTCTGAGCAAATGAACTACACGATCTTGTGCTAGGCTTAGGATTGGGTCTTGTCCATCACATCATTCTCCTACTGATGTGATCCCGTTATCAACGACATCCAATGTCCATGTTTAGGAAACTGTAACCATCTATTGATCAACGAGCTAGTCACCTACTTACTAGGGACATGGTGTTGTCTATGTGTCCACACATGTATCTGAGTTTCCTACCAATACAATTCTAGCATGGATAATAAACAATTACCATGAACAAGGAAATATAATAATAACCAATTTATTATTGCCTCTAGGGCATATTTCCAACATTTACTTCTAAACTGAACACAGGAATAGGAAAAAACACTCGACGCTGCTCACAGCAAGGGCGTCCCACTAAAAAATATCAAATGCATGTCTTCTGGCTAACATCAATGAGCAAATTTTGACAAGGTTTTCCAATTCCAATATATTAAACTAACGTCTTCTTGCTAACATCAATGATTAAACTTTGACAAGCTTTTCCCATTCAAAATATGTAATGCCTATGATCGTGGAGTCCTGTCGTAGCTTCTTGTACTTGTTTGGGAACTTTTTGCCCAGGGCACTCCACGTGTTGTTAAATTTCCAATGGTCTCTGCAGACTAGTCATGTCACCGGTGTCTAATAATACTCTGTAAAGCTTCTCGGTCATTCCTTCTGTAATGTAGCGCAAACAGTGACTGCTTCTTTCTGCAAAGTGGAACGGCCAACTGGACCCAGTAATGCAGCAGTTTGCCTTGGACACATTGGCTCCTTTTGTGCAGTTGAACTAAAATCGAAGTCGGAATAAAACCGAGCTTTAATTTTGATATCCCTGTAAGCAACAATAGGTATAAGGGAAACAATTACTAAGAAATAACGGTTGATGACTTGTACTCCTAGAAGAAAATCATCTACTAATCTACTTTATCTTAATGGGAAACAAAGCAGGAGAGTAGCAATTCTCCATCAGTGTGATTCATTCATATTGACTGAGACATTATCTTAACAATGCCTTGTTTCAACATGTATAAAGAACGACAAAGCAGAAAAGTACCATTCCTAAAACAATGCAACTGATTCATTTTAACAGAGACATTATCTTAACAATATCCTAGTTAAACATGTAGCAAGAACTACAAAGCAGGATAGTACCATTCCTAACAAGTGTTGCAGTTTTGAACTAAGATTAAGTAGTTAATTTATTCTGAGAGTGGCATTGCTTAATTTTACCAGCGGCATTAGATTAACGAAAAGCATAAACAGTTCCAGGGGAGAGTGGGTGCAACAACAGTATGTGCTTCCATCCACTTATAAAGGGGTGATGCCGAGTTTGTTGTAACAAAGCAACAAGCATCATGTCTGGGTTGGTCCCATTTTTGTTCACTACTTAATGGGAAAAGACAGCAATACAATAGCTTCAATTCAACATTTATTTAAAACAGTACCAATACAAGTAGCACAACATCTCAAAGCACACTGCACAATCATGTGGATGAAGGCCTGTACTGACCTTTCATGAGACGGACAAGATAAAATACGAATCTGCCAACACGAATAGGAAATCCAATCTCGTTTTGTGCAGTTGCACTGAAATCAAGCAAAGTGTTTCACGTAGCGAAGCAAAATGTCGCAATAGCGACAAGTTGAATAGATATACCTGTTTAAACAGAGGCAAAAAAGGAATCAATTACTGGCTAATAAAGGAGGATGAAACATGCGGCCACAAAAATGGTAATCCCGCCAATCCCTAACAAGTGTTGCAGTTTTGAAATAAGATTCAGTAGTTAATTCTGAGAGTGGCATCAATTACTAGCTTATAATGGGGGTGATGCTGAATTTGTTGTAACAAAGCAACAAGCATCATGACTGGGTTGGTCCCATTTTTTTTCACTACTTAATGGGAAAAGACAGCAATACAATAGCTTCAATTCAACATTTATTTAAAACAGTACCAAAACAAGTAGCACAACATCTCAAAGCACACTGCACATCATGTGGTTGAGACCAAGATTTGAAACAACTCGCCATGAAGACTGGAAACAAATCTCGATCTCCTTTTGTGCAGTTCCACCAAAATTAAGCAAAGTCACCGGTGTGATATTCAAGTTGAACTGCACAAAACACTCTTAAAACATAAGTGTTTCGAGTAGCGAAGCAAAATGTCGCAATAGCAACAAGTTGACTCGATAGCCCTATTTTAACAGAGGCAAAAAATGAAACAATTACTTGCCGATAAAGGAGGATGAAACAAACGGTGACAGAAAGAAGCATCTAACTTATCTTGGATGGAAAACAAAGTAGGACAGTAGCATTTCTAAAACGGTTGCATCGATTCATATTAACAGAGACATTCTCTTGAAACAACATTCATTAAAAAATGTAATTTACTTTTAACAGTGGCATTGCTTCAATTTTCCGGCGGCATTCTTAGATTAACAACAGCAAAATAGATGTATGGGACATGCCAGCACCATGTGCGTCCACACGTATAAATGGGTGATGCAGAGCATGTAGCCAAGCAGCATATATGCGCTGGTCCCATATTTGTTCTCTTTGAACCTTCTTCCTATGTGAGGGCAGCAAATCTAGTCCTGCACAAACTACCCGACCCCCAGTTTCTTTCCCTTTTCAACAAAGAGATCGGTTCCTTACAGATGTGTGTACTGGGTTACCCCCTTTTTCCCTTTTGACCTACAAAGCGGCTGGATAGCCAGTCTATACTACTTTCCGCCCCTCCTTTCCTCATTGAACCATGTCCTAGATTCTTGCTCCAGCCCACCGCACCCTTCTTTCCTCTTTGAAGCAAGACCTAGATTCGACTACAGATCGAAAAAGATCCACATGCAGCTAGAGCAACGACGGTTTCAAAGAAACTTATACCTTAGGGTCGTCGGGATGTGGCAAGGCGTGCGGCGGGAGGCCGGATCTGCCCACACTACGTACGGCAGCGAGGAAGAAGGGGTCGGTGGCCCTCCCGCACAGGCGCTGGGTGAAAGAGAACAGCGCAGCCGGCAGTGGATTGCCTCCCTCGCCGAAGGCGATAGAGTGAACGTTGCACCTCCTCCCCTTCCCGGTGCGACGGGATACGGACGCCTCCTTCACCAGCTGTGAGGGGGCAGAGAGAGACAAGAGGCCAACGCAGTCTTGTTTAGATCTGGTGAAGAGAGGGTGAGAGACTGTGAATATAGCAAACCCTAGCAAATGAACGCTGAGTCTCCAACGTGTAACATATATGGAGAGGGTGAGAGAGCGAGACGCGAGAAACTCTATCAAACAAGAGGCTATAATGGAGTAAAAAAATATCTCATAGTAGTGGTTTTAAATAGAATACGCGCGTTCCCGGAAAAAAGAAACGAAAACTGGCGGACAATTTTTTAAGGGTCTGTCTAGGACACATCTAGATGTGACATAGTTATGTCACATCTAAGTTGATGTCCACTCTGTTTGTGGTCTATGTTTTGTCCTAGTTTTTTTGTTTCTTGTTGCTACATTATATACTTGTGGGAGCTTAGATGTGATATCCTTAAATAACATCTAGATGTGAATTAGACAAACTGATTTTCTAACGTACCAAGAAAGAAAACTCGATCAAAAACACACCCCCGCTTCCAGGTCGCGAGAGTCGTCGTGCACACACACATAGACATAGACATGCATATCCGTGTTTATGTAAAATTCCATTTCCATCTCCATCTCCAATCATATTTGTCCAACTGGCACATTATTTACATTGTTAATTATATACGCAGCAATATTAACGTACAACATCTCTTGTTTGCGCATGTCCGGACCGCTGCCACGGCCGGTCCTGACCAACCCGAACCCTCTTCATCACCCGCGCGTGCTTCCCGCCCGAAACGGTCAGTGACGCATTCATGCCCGGCCAGAGCGGACGCGACCTCTCACTGGCGCCGGCATTGAAGCGGCGCGCCGGCTGAGAGAACGTCGCCCGCGCCGCTTCCGGGTGCACGCGGCTGCTCCGCGTTCAAAGGTCGCAATAGCCGGCTACAACATGCATGTAAAAAGTTCTTGGGAGTCCGTGCTACAGCTAGCTGCCCTCCCCCAACTCGTCAATCTCTTCCAGTAGTGCTAGTACTCCATGGCATGATCCATCGACAAGCAGGCGGGAAAGTTATCGTATACTCGGTTTGCGGTGAGTGGCATGCCAAGCGACCGTGTGGGGTCGAGCCGTGGAGGGTGAGACACGAACACGACAGACGTGATTTAAACGTTGGTTTTGCTTGATGGCGCGATCCAACGAAACGAAATGTTGGTTTCTCTCCGTTTCCATTTTTTCTCTGGGAAAACGGAAACTTTCCACTCCATTTTCATTCCTATTCCAAGGTTGCCCCGTTACAACATTCCATCAAATACAAAGGAAAACTAACACGCATGCTGATGCATCTCAATGATTCACAGATCTTAGCCAATATTTACTTCACAACTAAAGAAAAAGTTGTGAGAGCGTGTACGAAAGAAAAACTATTGATGGGGTCACTACGACTTAAACCCTAAACCCTAAACATGATTTAATTTCCTGGCCAGGTAGAACCTGTCGAAGGAAAGACGGCTGGCACCCTCGGATCATACGATGCTTTTGTGCAGTTCCACTAAAATCGACCTGAGCATCCCTGATGGCAAAGATATTGAAGAAGTGTGATTAGAATAATAGTACTGGCACTAGTTCATGAGACATAAACTCATCACAAGTAGAAGCCGGTAGAAGTAGAGAAAGATCGACATGGAGATGGAGCTACGGCAGTGGAGCAAGCCGACTCCAAAAGGAAGATGGACTACCCGGGACGTCGGGCTGTAGCTAGAAGGGTGGTTGGGACGCGACATCGGCCCATACCGCGGTGACCCCCGATTGGGGCGCACCGACTGTGGGTTTTCTCCCTCGCCAATGTCGACCGCGTCTACGCAAAACATTGTTCCCTTCCCCCAGCAGCGGGATCAGGCCCGTCGTTCTATGCTTGTGAAGAGAGCAACCTAAGCAAGCAGGCTTGTAGCTTAGGCTCCTGCTAGTGTATATATAGTGGTTTTCTTTTTCTCTCCGTATCAACCATTTTATATTGCGTACGTGTCATTCAAGAGTGAAATGATGGTTGCTTCTTCCGACTAACTTACTGTGTGATTTGACTGCTCCTTAGTGGCCCCTACACGTACTCCCCCTACGTGTATGCAATAGTCACACGTACACATGGACGCAAAAACGCGTGCGACGCCCTAATGCATGCATGTCCGAGCACACGATGGGACACACACAGTCACGCTCAAGTGCTCAACCTACACGTGCATGCACACACATACTCAGTCAGGGTGAGCTAGTGACCGTATAAACACCGGAAAATATATATATTGAGCGCAGTGAGCGTATTATGAAGTCCACTGACCGTATTTTTACAAATATACAGTGACAGACAGTGTATTTATCTTGTTTGAAATTAAGCCATATTAACCGGAGAGGAGGCAGTATGGACTAGCATTACTTTGCTGTGTCCCGTCAACTTGCCGAACAAAGAGAAGGTTGTAGGACGGGAGAAGCTTGCGCGCGGTGGCTCGCAGGACAAGGAGAAACTTTTGACTAATGCAAACTCTCCCTCGCTCAGGCGGTGGACGTGCAATAGTTAATTCGGTGTCAGATTGCCAGAAGCATACACTATACTACTAGTGCTATTATTGTTCGACTTCCCGAATAGGCGAACAGCCAAGCGCAAAGTTTACTAGTACTACTACTATAGTCTATAAAGGTATGTACTATACTAGTACTAGGAACCGGATGGAGGAGCGTCTGCACTCTTATTATGATTTTAAAATGTGATAAAGCAATCTTCAACACATTTGGTTCTCTTCGAGGGTTCTCGCATGTGATAATGGAAGTTGATTGCATGGAAAACTCGCCACAATTCTCGCTTAATTCTGGCTCATATCCTGTTACAAATAGTAGCGCTCGGTAATATTTCCTCTTTTTTTGTTATTCAGCATGTAAACAGGTCAGCAAACCTTGCGGCGCATCTTCGTGCGAACCGTGCTTGCTGCACTTTGAATGTGGCCGAGAGCTGGCTTGATGAAACACCTCGCTTCCTACTTCTTTTTTTGCGGGGTACCTCGCTTCCTAGTGACCAGTGTCTTCGCTGATCGTCCTAAGAATACTTATATATGAATAAAGCTCTCTCATTCACCCGCAAAAAAGATTAAGCCATATTAACCGGAAAGGAGGGAGTATGGACTAGCACTACTTTTTGGTGTGTCCCGTCAACTCGCAGAACGAGGAGAAGCTTGCAGGACAAGGTGAAGCTCGCTTACGCCTTTTGACTAATGCAACCTACCCTCGGTGGACATGCATCAGTCCATTCGGAGTCAGATTGTCAGAGGCATACACTGTAGTACCCAACATGCGGAGTACCATCATTGTTCGACTTCACGAAGAGGCGAAGAGCCAAGCGCAGTAGTACGAGTACTACTACTACTAGAACCACATGGTGGAGCATCTGTACTCTTATTTTTTTATCTCTGATAAAGTACACGTTTATTCCGGAGAAGGGCGGAAAACGGCAGCCCAACATGTAATGAATGATATTGATAAACCAACCATGCTTGAATATATCTTGGCCTCCGTGCGAGCCCGTCTGTGTGTTCTCGCTCCTCATCTCTCTCAAGGAATGGCGGGTTGGCTCTTTGCCATCAATTGAGATCGGTTTGCTCACACTTCTGTCCCACATGTCAGTGATATGCCAAGAGGAGGTGCGTCGACCGACTGGCCATACGCATACTTGGTTTTTGCACCTTCATACTACGCCTCCCTCCGTCACAGTTTACAGGGCGCGCTTCATTATGATGCATTTCTCTCAATGCATTTCCACCACCAGAGAGACTTTAGACGCGTTTGGTTTAATGCTCAATTAATTAGGGCGTGGTAACCGCAATCAAGTCCACAATTTTCTCTCCATGTACTGTACTACTACGGAGTGGAGTAAGTGCATACATGTGTGTACCCGGGGTGGAAGCACTGCATTTATGTGTGTACGCATTATTCCCTCTAGTAATAGACGCCGTGCTATAACTACCAATGCTATTTTTCAGGCCGATCGCTAGTCGCCTTGGTCCCACAGATTTTTTTTCTTTTTTCTGAAACGCGTTGTATAAACAGTGACGGATGGAGTAGTATGAGCGGATTCAAAGAAGAGTGTATTGATGGTTGCTTCTTCAGAGCAACTTACAGTGGGAAAGGTGGGGCTTATGATTTGACTGCTCATTACTCACTATTAATGTGGCGCAACGACCGGGCTGAGTCTCCCATGCGGTTGTGCACTACCCCCTTGGTTCTTAAATATACTCCGGAGTATTTGTCTTTCTAAAGATTTCAACGAGTGACTACTCAAATATTTGTCTTTTAAGAGATTTCAAATGGACTGGCACATACGGATGTATATAGACATATTTTAGAGTGTAGATTCACTCATTTTGCTCCGTATTTAGTCACTTGTTGAAATCTCTAGAAAGACAAATATAATATTTAGGAACGGAGGGAGTACACATACGAAGCAAAATGAGTGAATCTACACTCTAAAATATGCCCGTTTGAAATTTGTAAAAAGACAAATATTTAGGAACGAAGGAGTATAATTTTGTGCATGGCACATGGACCCGGATGATGAAGAGGCTTCTAGCAATGCTACCAAGCTTCCATCATTTGTTTACATAATTGACGTACTATACAAATAATTTTCCAGCGACATGAAATTGTACAATGGTGTGAGCTTTCAGCTTTTGTTTCGCGTGTCTTGCCATCGATGCTCTTTCGGAAACAATAAAAAACTAACTTCCTTGCTAATGCATGTCAATTATTAGCATATGAGAGCTAATAATTACATCACAACTGAAGACAAGGTTGTGAGAAGTTTTTAAATTAAAATTGATCCATGCTTTCATTGGCAGCAACGTCCCCCCAGCTCTGTCTAAATCAACAAGGCATGTTGGGAAAAAAGTAGCTGTCTGGAGCATGCATACTTTCCGATCATTTTGTGCAGTTCCACTAAAATAGAGTTGAGCGTCCCTGTTCCAAAGATATTAAGTGTGATTACGATAATGGAGGACTGCTGATGAAACAATAAACACACAAATAGAAGCCGGTCACCTTTGCAGTCTCTCTTAAGACTAACTAGTTGGAGAAGATTAGGCTCGGAGTTGGATGAGGAGGATAGAGCAAAACCAATCTCCCTTTGTGCAGTCGCACTGAAATGTAGAGACGTTGCCCGTGTGACATTTTAGTACAACTACACAAAACACTCTTAAGAAAAAAGTGATTTGTGCAGTTCACCAAAAGGTCGCAATAGCAACGAGTAGAAAGGAAACAATTACTGGCCAATAACAGTTGATGACACATGCGACGAAAAAAAAGAAGCATATTCCTTGTCCTAAGGGAAGATAACAACACGGTTGTGTTTGTCTAAAACAGTGTGAGGACGAGAATGCAATATGGAAAGTACGCCGGACGAGCTACATTTTGGGCAAAGAACTATGGAAGATCCACATGCAGCGACGTGGGAAGACGGGCAGTGGAGCAAGGCCGGAGGGGATACCTGGAGGTCGTCGGGATGTAACTAGGTGAGCGGCGGCGGGCGGAATCTGCGAGCAGGTGGCGTAGGCCCTGCCGCGCCGGAGCTTGGTCAGAGAGAACGGCGTGTACCGCAGATCGGGACGTGCTGCCTCGGCGCCGTCAAATGGAGAAACGATGCACTTCCTCCCTTTCCCCCGACGGACGGGATGCGGCCGGATCAGTGACCAACGGTGAGAGAGAGAGGCCACTGCACTCCCTTTCCCCCGGCGGACGGGATGCTGCCGGATCAGTGACCAACGGTGAGAGAGAGAGAGAGGCCACCGCAGCCTTGTGTGAGATAATCTGAAGAGCGACAAACCAGGCAGGCAGGCTCCATTGTATATAGTGAGCGGACTACCTTTTTCTCCATAAAAATCGTTTTATATTCTGTGTACGTGCCATTGAGCGCTATAACTTTATTTAAAAATAACGCGGCAATGCGTCAAGTCGAACTTTATTTTGTGCATGCGTGGTACACGACCTCCCTAGGTAAACAACCGCTACAGGCGTTCAAATTAGCACGTGGGCTGCCATTTCGTAAAGAAATGAGCTCCACCGTGTACCCGCGCGGGTGTGGCTGGGCATGAAGCGTGAGTACGTGCACGGTGCACCTATTCTCTTCTTGTATACGTACACCACCTACGTGGGGTTGTGTGAGAGAGATACAAACCTAGAGAGATATAGTGTGTGGGTTCTTGAGAGTTTGGGGGGGGGGTCAATCAAAAAAATGTAACATATGCAATGTGTGTGAAATAGAGTCCTGGATATAACATATATATAGAGGGGGCGATCCACGAGAAGAGAGTGGAGGTATCATCGGCTTGAGGTGTCCATAGAATCGAAGAGAGGGATGATGTGTGTGTGTGTGCGCGCGCGATCGATAAAGAGTGCCATCGGATTTGTGTGTGCCCACGTCAAAGATATAGAGTGGCTGGCCTACTGGAACGTGAGATGGGACATGTGCAGTTTGTCTTTGTGGCATGGATACCTACCTGCAGCGCTCGACTATCGGTGTGTGGTGGGGGAAGAGGGTGGCCCAATTAACTATAGAGGTACAATGGCTGGTATATGTGTGGAGGTGGAGAGAGGCCTACCTCATGTATTAAGGAGATCGATCTGCCTCATGTATTAAGGGAGATCGATCGGCATCCATGCATATGTGCAGGAGAGGAATAAGGTTGGGAGAGAGACAGAGCTAGAATGTTGGAGGGGGTGGTAGTGGAGTTGCTTCTAACAAATGGTGGGATAGGCTTGCTAGACAAATGGAGGGCACGCCCGCAATATCAATAAGAGAGGAGATGGCTGCTTGTTGTCTGTGCACGTGCGTGTGAGAGACGGGTCAGGAGGCATGCACGAATGATGGGGGGGACGATGTGGCTGTGGTAAGCAGACGTAACCACATAGGAAGATCAATCGCCCTTTGTTAGAGAAAGGAGAGACATAACTTGTGAGATACGTCGATCGATGGGGGGGTAGTTAAAGTCGATCTAGGTATATGTTGGGAGATCGATCGGTATACATGCATGTGTGTGTTAGAAGCAACTGAGGCACGAGGAGAAGGATAGAGATAGAGGGATGCATGTAGGAGGTGGTACGAGAGGCATACTATATCGAGGGGGGAGGAGTGTGCGAGTACGAGAACGATGAAAAGAGTGGTGGGAGTGAGGCATGGACGGTGACAAGAGAAGAGGGGAAGCTTGTGTTTGTGCTAGGCACACCTAGCTAGAGAGGCATATCGATCGATGTGTGCCGTAAAGAAGGAGCTGGGGGGCCTACACACACGTGGGTGAACGACCTAAAGTGAAAAGACGAATTTGCGCGATGGAGCTAGAGAATGCTGAGGGAGGGTGAGAGGGATGCGGGCGTGTGCATGCACAAGAGAAAGTTAGCGCTAGCTACAAAGATAAGAGGGTTGTGTGGGTATAAAAGACGAATAGAGATCATATATACTTCATTATAAAAAGCGAATTCGGATATTTGAAGAATTTATCATAGTGTTTCAAACTGACGCATGTGTGAATATATATAACGGTGATACACATGGTGTGGTTATGAACATGTTATACTACATTTAATATATTTTATCTCTACTCATAAAAAAACGGAGTTGTTGATGATGGTGTGCCTGCCATCCTGCATTATAGGCCGTCCGGTTTATATCTGGCGGATAGCAAGGAGACTATGATGGTTGAAGTTGGCAACAATCATGATTGTAGATTCTTATTGAAATAGAGAAACAAATTCAAATTTAGTTCGAATTGCAGCGGTAGTATAGACATTTGGAATGCACTAAAATGTTGGTATGAGTAGGTTACATGCATTATACAGCAAGCGAAAAAATTTAATCGGACATAACATGGATTCATACTCCCTCCTTCCATCTATATAGGGCATAATGAGATTTTTAAGACCGCCTTTGACTATTGACAAGATTAATAGTACATGACATGCACAATGTGAAAATTATATTATTGAAAGAACCTTTCACAGACGAATTTAACTGTGTGCTTTGTGTAAGTTGCATGTCATATATCATTGCTCTAATATTTGGTGAACGTTAGCATCGAAAAACGCATTAGGACCTATATAGACGGAAGGAGGGAGTAGCTTTGAATAGCATTTGTATAGTAAAACGGGGCAAGACTCTCTCTTTGTGTGGTGTGAATAGTTTTATTTTTTTCGTTTTCTTTTTGGTTGAGGGAAGTGTGAATTGATTTGGTACGTACAAGTACAATATTACTACACGTTAGGCTTGTCCCTAAATTCAACCCGCGTCTTATTATATCCCGAAAATTCAGATATTGTGCTCCCAAAACTGGCGCCTTCACAACCCGCGCCTTGCTATCCCGACATTACAACGCGCGCGAAAACTCCCTCCAGCTGCCAAATCCCGACACGCGAAATCCCCCTTCTAACCCTGAGCCGAAAGGGCCGCTAGTTCAAATCGGTGGGGGGTACTTTTGTAACACACCCTACATTTTGGACAAGCGCGTCCCTAAGTCATGCTTCACCCCCTCCCATCGCCCCCTTTTCGCCATTCGAAATCCCAGGCCGCCATAACCTCTTCACTCCAGCCGTGAAACCCCACCCTCCTCCGTCCGCCACGTCACCGCTGCCCAGCCGGAGCCTCTTCCCCAACGACGTCGTCCACCGCAACAGCTCAACATCCCTCGTCCACCTCCCCAGATGAGGATCCGTCGTCCATCTCACCGTCCCGCCGGTTTAGCTGCTCCGTCCTCCACCTCCAAGGAGCTGCTCCGACGATCGCCTCGTCTATCGCGGCTGCTCCATCCCCACAGCGCCGCCTTAACCTGCTCCACCGGAACTGCAGCATCCTCACCGACTCCTCGGACGAAGCCGAGGCCTACTCGGCGCCACCAAAGAGGTTGTACACTCATCGCATCGCACCTTCTCCTTAACTCGACCTCCCGGCGCCGACGGTGCTCCATCCTGCACCCCCATGGAGCGGCTACCTTGAAGCCGGCACCGCGGGCGACATCTCCATGGCGGCTCTCCCCCAGTGCGAGGCCCCTTCGGCGGCGGCGTCCATACCAGCCGGATCTGCTGTTGCTGCTCCGGCTCTCGCTCGATCGCTCGCTCGCCCAGCTGCTGCTGCTGCTCTCCCCCTCGCTCGTGCTGCTGCTCTGCTCCGATTAAGCCACACTTCAGTCGACTGAATCGACTTTTGGGTCAGTCGATTTTCAGGGGTTGGGAGGCTCGCCGGAGTTAAGGAAGAACCACCCGCAACGGGGACAGGGGCTCGCCGGAGAGGTACCCCACTATCTATCTTAGGGTTCAGGGTGGGGGCGGGGGCCTAGAGGGCTGGCCGGGGCGGCGGTGGCGAGTTGTTTCTTGGCGGCGAGGCGGCGCTGGGGCCGGCGGTTCGGCCGGTGGTGGCTGGCGGCTCAGGGGGGTGCAGGTTGAAGATGAACTGCAGGCCCTCCCTAAACTACATGTCAAGTGCCTCTCTGCTACCATTGCGTTCAGTTTCGATAGTAGCATTCAGATTCCACAGTAAATTTCAGTTTCGAAGTTAAGTTCAGAGTCAACAGTTTTTACCTCATCTGTTGTAGTCAGGTGGTTTTTGGCGATGTTAATTTTACATCCATTTTACATCATCTATTGGATATGCTATTAGAATCCCACTTGAGATTGACGATGTCTGTCTTGTGCTGCTTCAGCCTTGACGTCTTATGGCTCACCGGAGCTGCTCCAACGACAGAACGATCCATCACAACAGAGCAGTGCCCTGGATGCCATCTACAGATTCCTCAGATCTTCCTCCACACCTTCGACAGCCACCTCTGCCTCAACTGCTTCAGCGACCAACCCAATGATGCTGAGGTCGACACGGCTACGGCCAAGAGGTTGTACACTTGTTGCATCACTTATTACTATACATTCACGTCGATCCATTAGGGCTATTTTGGTTCAACGGAAAAACATCGATCCACTGGTTGTTACCATCACTCTAAGTTTCTGCATGCTCTCCTTACATAATCTCACCATATTTTTTTCGTATGCATGTCAGATATTGTACACAGTCATGCTGAACATGTAGAGAAAAAGAGAAGAGTTTTGCGCGGCAATACAATGTCATGCAGACATCGCTCCATGGTGGGTTCAATGGCAAACCCTCCCCACCCCTCTCCAGATTGTAATCCAGAGGAAGATATCTGTTCTGAGGCGGATTCAGACGCCGCTGACCACTCCTATTTACCCCCCAAGGTGTTTGCTCTACCTTGGCATGATGATGTTAGTCATATCATGCATATGTTGCCTTGCAGTGCCTACTTTTAACATCATATATGTCATCTGCTTAGTTTAGACATGTTCTGTAATGCCACCTGTTTAGTTTCTATATCATATATGGGAATTATGCAGTCTCATGTCTTTTAGCCAGCCATAATATATGTGAAATGTGCAATGCCATCCTGTTTAACCAGACATCATATATTTGAATGATATCTTGCCCATCCTTTTCTTCATTACATTTCCATTTGTCGACAATGTTTGTACATTAAACTACTCTTCCTGTGAATCAGCCATTTGGGTGGGAGATGGAAAAATATGGAGTGAAAACAAGGCCTTCGGAGCAGACAGTGCTACCTGTCGAAGCAGATCTCTTGTTGGGTCCCGATAGCTCCTCAGAGATGGATTCAGAGACAGATGACCGGTCCTATTCCCCCACTGAGGTGTATGCTCTAACTTGGCACGGTTATACTGCTCATATCATGCATACGGTGTCTTGCATTGCATAGTTTAGACATCATATATACAATATTCAACACCATGTTCTTAGTTCAGACATCATATCGAATGCCCTCTGTTTAGCATATAAATCACATATGTGAATTAAATGATGCAATCCGGATTACTTAGATAACATGTAGGTGAATTATGTCATGCGATCCTGTTTAGTTATTCATCATATCTTTGAATTATGTTATGCTATGCTATCCAGTTTAGATAGACATCATATATGCGAAATTATGTCATGCTATCCGTTTTAGTTAAACAATATACATGTCAACTATTTCATGCCCTCTTTTTTCCACACTATCTATTGCATCTGTCTCTCATACAATGTCTGTACATTCAACTATGTTTCCTGTTTATCAGCCATTTGAATTGGAGCGGGTGATGCCAGTATCTAGCGGACTAAAAACACGGTCTTCAAATAAAACAGTGCTACCTCTTGGTGGAGATAGCACCCCGGTTGTACATGCACAAGAACCAGCCATACCACACATAACCCAAACTCTCGCAGATTGTACCCCTACTGCGATGGACAGAGAACCAGCTTCACCCAATCTAACCCCAACCCCAGCCGATAGTAACCCAGTTCCTGTTGACACAGCACCATCTCCACCACAGAGCTCCCAAACAAGAGCAGTTAGTAAGGCAGCTCTAGTGCCCAAAGGGCCAGTACTATCACGGCGAACCCCAACTCCACCAGTTAGTACGCCTATTCCTGTGGAGGAAGCACAACCAGCTAGTCGTAGTTTAGCATCTATCGCATTTGATGTTGTTAAATCGTATGTGCATATCTTCCCATCTTGGAAATATTATACTGAAGATGAAGGAAAATGCCAGTTGTAGGTGTTTGTCCAGGAGTTATGTGTAAGTAATGTTATTCATGGAAATTACTTTGCTTCGTCCCATACATCCTACCTCCATGATGGTTATAATACAGCAAATTTTCCCATTTTTCTCTATAGAGAAGGACCGATTTGGAAACTCAAGATGAGGTAACCTGTGCTAATACCTCTGCTATCTTCAAGAATGCTTGGTGGCAGTATCGGAATTACCTGAAGAAAACGTACTTCACCGGCAAAGAAACTCATCAAATTCCCTTATGTTCTGCTGAGACACATTTACTGGACGATGACTGGGAACACCTTGTTCTGTACTGGTCCCGAACCAAGAATGTGGTAAGGTCTATGAGCTCATTTTCTATTTTTAAGTATTATATTCTTGCGTCTTACTGTACTCTGTTCATGTAGAACAAGTGCCTAAACCTGAAGAACAACTGTTCTAATTTAAGTTTCCATTGCTATCATAGTTCAAAAAAGCACTAGGCGTTAATTGTGTGTTTTGCCACCGCCTTGCGCTTTACTAACCAAAGCGCATGCTTATGCGCAGTTATGCACAGATTATGCGTAGTTATGCGCAATGTGTTTTGCCAACGCCTAGAGCCTAGGCGCGCTTAAGCGCTCGCTTAGGCGCGCCTTTTTTTAACTATGATTGCTTTGCTCTTGTATCACTGTATTTACTCATACAAACTTATTTTTAAATTGAAGGATCCAATCGAAACTCCAATGGCACAACAGGTATGTTCACGCATGTTTCTTTAACAGGTTTGCTCTTATCAATAGCTCTGTTGATTTCAATTTCAATTGTGTATATAGTTGACTTTCATATCATGCACATTACTAGCATCACAACAGAGCCAATAGTGTTGTTGTACATGTAGACCCGTGGTACCCATCTGAAATCTTGTTGTGCCGTGTAGTTTCCCACGCTTTGTATTCCTTCACTTCTGCTTTGTCTTGAACTGATATGATTTGAACCGTGTCTCTATTTTGATTTGGCAAGACAATGCAGTGACCATAGGACATAGATATATGTTTGTTTGATGCTTTTATTATGTACTAGTACTTGGCAATAGAAGACTTGGTAGTTTAATCCTGTCCACCTTACTAATGAACTGGTTCACCGAAATGATTTTCATATACTAGTACATGCTAAACTTGTTATGTGTCTGCTTGTTTCTTCTTTTAGAATGCTGACAGAATATTGGGGAAGAGTGCCTTATTAAGCAATGGTAAAGGAAGTAATGCAGATAAGGTTCAGGATAGTGACACATCCTTGTTGCTCTCCAACAAAGCTGATAAAACAGCTAAGGAAGACTATCTTGAAGACAGCGAGACAACCCCAAGGTCCTGTCTTGGTTTAGTGTTCGAGTTACTGGCCACTACCGCTTGCACAAGCTATTCAAACTCACTGTCTGAATCAGTTCGGTTTCTTGAGTCTCAACTATAAGCTGAAAGACATCAATCAGCTGTGCTGCGACAACAAGCGGAAGGACTGCGGAAGTCCCTGGAGCATTCAGATGCATACTTTCTGGTGCAACAGCAAGCGTTGGAGGATTTTAGCGCCAAACAGGACAAAGCTAATCAGCTTGCTAAGCTTATTGCCAGCATGGTGGATACCCAGGATAACGTTTCTTGAGCTCTTCTGAAGTTGTTTCAGTTATGCTCTTGTTTTACTGCCGCGTTTATTTGCACTGGTGGCCAATTTTGACGGCCAGTGTATGTAATGTGCTGCTTTGTTCCCTATATTCTCACTGGTGGCGAACTTTGATGCCCAGTGGATGTAATATGTGTAATAGCGGTAATAGGCTAGCGTTAATTGCTTGCTTATTTATTTCCTTATTGTCTTGTTTAGTTGTTTGCTTGTAGTCACTGCAGTTCTTTTTCTGTTTTTTTCTAGTGGCCACAATAGCCTATTTTTGGTAACTAGGCCAAAATAATCATGGCAACACACGGACTGTTGTAACCATGGGCCTCCTGCAGGCCGTATGATCCATGGGCCTTCGTCCGGCCGTAGGATCCATCGGCCTTCTATACGGGCCTTAGGGTCCATGGGCCTTCTACGGGCCATAGGGTCCATGGGCCTTCTACGGGCCGTACGATCCATGGGCCTTCTACAGGCCGTACTATCCATGGGCCTCATATGGGCCGTAGGATCCATGGGCCTTCTACGGGGCGTATCATCATTTCACCAATCATGGGCCATACTATTCGTGGACCATAACGGGTCGTTAATAGGTCGTATTTGATAACTCTATGAAAACAGCCCAACGGGTTTTTTTTGACATGAAAACGGCCCAACGTATTAACGGTCCGCAAACAGGCTGACTGTAACGACGGGTTGAATTTGGCCCACAAGCAGAAAATGACAGTAACGGGCCGTATGTAACCGAATGATGCAAATGAGCCCAAGAATCAATGGGCCCTGAGAAGGCCGAAAGATAACTTCGGCTGGAACGGCCAATGGAATAACGGGCCGTTAATGGGTATAAAGTGATACACTGTTCATTACGGGCCAGTTTCACCACGGGCCGTTAATGGGCCAAGAGTTACAAAGGTCCTCATATGGGCCGAAAGAAGTGATGGGCCACACATGGGCCGGAAGTTAAAATGGGCTAAATCATATTGGATGGCCCAGATGACGCTACTGGGCCTAATTCGGATAGGGCGTAACGGGCCCTGGGTTAGCGGGCTGTAAATGGGATATATGCGAACAGGCCGTTAACAGGCTTTCCATGGGCCGGCCCGCCACCTTTTGACCAAGTCAAACGGGCCAGCCTTTTCACAGGAATGGGCCTCTGTTGGGCCGTGCCACTTGTCGCCGTATCATAGGCGCCTTCGCTCCAATGAGCGGATGATATCTGTCCCAACGGTGAGCTGGCACGTGTTTCCTCCAGCCAATGATGATTTTACACATGGAAAATCCCCATTGGTCGGGGCTGTTACCGGGTTATCGGATCCAAAACCTGACCCGATAGCTTAACGGCGTTCCGTTACGGTGGATGCCACGTGTCGGTCACCCTTGACGGAAGCACTTCTGTGACGCGCGATTTATCGTCATGGAAGTGGACACTTCCGTGATGATAATTTTGGTAATGTCATGGAACACTTCTACGACAGCACAGGTATGACTACCTTGATTCTGTCATAAAATCGTCATGGATGTACATGCATGACAAAAAACGCGACCTACTGTGACAAACACGTATCATCACGGAAGTGTATTTTTTTTGTAGTGATGCTTACCCTGGCCCGGTAAGCAGACATAACCTGGTGTGCCCGTCATTGAGATTATGGTACCGGGTCCCATTGTGGGATCGTTTTGGCCACGACGGTGGTCGTTGTGTCTTTGGTAGACACGGGGCCAACTAGGACTAGCCCGGTGGGGATTGGGTCGGAGTGGCCGGGAGAGTGTCATGGCAATGGAGGGGTTTCGTCGGAATGCCATTGGTCCGCCCGAATGGGAGTGCGAGGCCATGGGTTCCGTGGTGTGGGTACAGTGTGCTACCTCTGCAGAGTGTAATAATCTATCGATAGCCGAGTCCACGGTTACGGACACGCTCGTAGTAGGTCACACCATGGGTCAACGTTTAATAAATTTTGCACACTGAGTTATGAACTTTGCACTATTGATGATGGTGGGAAGGTCATCGAGATGTTCGAGACCAAGTATTGGTCGTGGTTGTGATCGCCGTAAGGATCACGAGATACCCCTAGTCAAGACCACGATGGTGGTACGTTTGTGATCCAAGAACGATCACGGTTGGTAAGCCAGTCCCGAGGGACTTTTATCACAAGAGCATGATCACAGCATGTTGAAACATTATTGCATTATTAATTGGTTAATTATCATGATATGTTTGTCATTATGATTATGCCTGTTGTGAGCTTGCAAGTACATTCCATGTACTGACTTGGCGTGTCATGCCAGATTTCAGGAAAGTCTCGTTGGAAAGGAGTGCTGCTCGAGTCTAGATCATGTCCACCTCGGTGTCCCTGTGCTATGGAGTCTCCGCTACGACGTTGTTCCGCTGCCGCGTAGTTGTTATGATCGAGGCCCCTTTATGTTCACTAAATAATGTACATATTGTTCAGCCGCACCGTGTGTGCCGCTTGGCCTCGACACCTGTTGTAATATAAACTATGATCCGCTAGCATCAATAAAGCGGTTGTTTTCTGTACCAAGATGTTGTGTGTTGCCAGAAGACATGGTCTCTGGGCTGGCAATGCATGGTAAACCGATCGCTCTGAGCCGGGGTGCCACACGTGGGTCGGACGGTGCTATGGAAATATTATCACAAGAGTCATCGCGACGGACCGACACCCGTGGTGGCTGGCATGGAGGAGGAGAGTGCACCGTGGGCGCAGCACCCCTGGCCCCTCCACCGCTGGCATGCGGTGGTTCGATGGAGCGCCGGCCCGAGGGTCCCGCCGGTCGCGGATCATCTTTATTGGCGACGGCGACGAGGCTCTGGATGGTGGCTCTCCACTCGTCGAGCTTCTCCGCAGCAGGAGGGAAGTCGAGGAGCAACCGCGCGCGCGCCAAAGCTTCTGCTGGTGTGGGTGGTGGTGACAGCTGCGTGGACCGTGGCGCGCTTCGACTTCTAACTACGTTAGAAGGAGCTCTACCATGGCCCAGCGGCTGCGTGCCGTTTTCGCCAGCACTTTGGCGAGCATGCTGGACTTCTTCGTCCCGCGGACGATGCACAGGGCTCTTCCCACGACGACGCCCGGGGTCTCCAGCATGGTGGCGCTGCTCGTCGCGCGCACCCTGGGAAGAGCGCGCTGTGGGCGCCGGTGTGGGCGTCTTGGAGGTTGCTGCGCCGCCCGTGGGTGGCACAACGACACTCCTGGAGGGCCCCGCGCCGCCTGCGGGGGGCCCAGCTCCGTCTTTGGATTTGACGACGTGCGGCCCGTCGCCTGGCGCACGAACGACGCTGCTTGCCAAGCTCTGACTGCCAGAGCGATGCTGGTGCTCGCGGACTGCGGCCCGGGTCCTGTCCGCGACCGGCCCGCTGCCCGCCCGCACTGGCACGGGCCGTTCGGCTCCCGACGAGCCGATCGCCGTGGCCGTCTTCTTCTTGGGAGCCATGGCGATGAAAAAATGCTAGGCTAACTATGAGACCAGATTCTCACAATAGCGCCCCCTACCTGGCGCGCCAAAGATGTCGGTGGGAAACGACACCTATGGGATCACGAGAATCCCTACTACGGTTGCTAGGGCGCAAGGTTGTGAGAAGAGCAGGGATAATAGTCAGCACGAGGATCGTTTACCCAGGTTCGGGCCACGAGGATGCGTATAACCCTAGTCCTGCTTGGGTGGATGTATTGAGTGTTCTTGAGCTCTCCAACTAGCTATGGTGGCTGCGTGGTTCAAAAGAGCCGAATCCCTGTCAAGTACGCCATGGGCCTCCTTTTATAGTCGAAAGGGGCTGCCACAATGGCACACAGGAGGTGGAAAGGCATACAGTACTGCAAGCTTATCGCCCGTATTACAGGACAAGATGCATTTAATGCACCGCTGAGGTGTCCCCCAGCTTTATCGGGGACGGAAGCGAGGCCCGTCCCATCCGTCGTCGCTCCTCCTTCCTTCGACACGCGCCCTGGCCAGCGATGCGTGCGGCGCCATGTAGGCAGGCAGGCAGCTGAGGTGGCGCGGTGGTAGGGTCTTCACGAAGATCTGCATACCGCCATGCAGGCACTAGCCGATCTGGCCTGGAAGCTGTATGTTGCCACGCAGGTGCCAGCCCAGCTAGTTGGGCTGGCAGCTGCATGCGAATGGCGGTGGAAAACCTTGGCTGGCGCGGGCCTGGCAGTGGCCCCGCTGATGTCCTCGGCAAAGGCCTTGCCGGGGGCCCGGCAAGGGTCTTGCTGTGGCGCGCAGTCGTCCCTGGCAAGGATCTTGCCAGGGGTCTTATGGCTTTCCTCGGCAAGGATTCCGCCGAGGGTCGCCATCTTCTGGTCCTCATCTGATCTCATGTACCCGTGATCTTGACAAAGATCTGCATGCCACAACAGAGGTGCCTCTCGAGCCCTGGTCCAACCGTAGTTAGTTGGGTTGGAACCCGTGGGCTCAAGGGTGGCTCGCTGATGACCCACAAGTATAGGGGATCTATCATAGTCCTTTCGATAAGTAAGAGTGTCGAACCCAACGAGGAGCAGAAGGAAATGATAAGCGGTTTTCAGCAAGGTATTCTCTGCAAGCACTAAAATTATAGGTAACAGATAGTTTTGTGATAAGAAAATTTGTAACGAGCAACAAGTAACAAAAGTAAATAAAGTGCGGCAAGGTGGCCCAATACTTTTTGTAGCAAAGGACAAGCCTGGACAAGCTCTTATATAAAGGAAAGCGCTCCCGAGGACACATGGGAATTATCGTCAAGCTAGTTTTCATCATGTTCATATGATTCGCGTTCGGTACTTTGATAATTTGATATGTGGGTGGACCGGTGCTTGGGTGCTGTCCTTACTTGGACAAGCATCCCACTTATGATTAACTCCTATTGCAAGCATCCGCAACTACAAAAGAAGTATTAAGGTAAACCTAACCATAGCATGAAACATATGGATCCAAATCAGCCCCTTACGAAGCAACGCATAAACTAGGGTTTAAGCTTCTGTCACTCTAGCAACCCATCATCTACTTATTACTTCCCAATGCCTTCCTCTATTCCCAAACAATGGTGAAGTGTCATGTAGTTGACGTTCACATAACACCACTAGAGGAGAGACAACATACATCTCATCAAAATATCAAACGGATACCAAATTCACTTGACTACTAATAGCAAGACTTCTCCCATGTCCTCAGGAACAAACATAACTACTCACAAAGAATATTCATGTTCATAATCAGAGGGGTATTAATATGCATATAGGATCTGAACATATGATCTTCCACCAAATAAACCAACTAGCATCAACTACAAGGAGTAATAAACACTACTAGCAACCTATAGGTACCAATCCCAGACTTAGAGACAAGAATTGGATACAAGAGATGAACTAGGGTTTGAGAGGAGATGGTGCTGGTGAAGATGTTGATGGAGATTGGCCCCCTCCTGATGATAGGAGCATTGGTGATGACGATGGCGATGATTTCCCCCTCCCGGAGGGAAGTGTCCCCGGCAGAACAGCTCCGCCGGAGCCCTAGATTGGTTCCGCCAAGGTTCCGCCTCGTGGCGGCGGAGTCTCGTCCCGAAAGCTTGCTTATGATTTTTCTTCGGACGAAAGACTTCATATAGCAGAAGATGGGCACCGGAGGGCCAATATGGGGCCCACGAGGCAGGGGGGCACGCCCAGGGGGTAGGGCACGCCCCCACCCTCGTGGCCAGGGTGTGGGCCCCCTCTGGTATTTCTTCCGCTCAGTATTTTTCATTATTTCCAAAAACAGCTTCTGTGGAGTTTCAGGACTTTTGGAGTTGTGCAGAATAGGTCTCTAATATTTGCTCCTTTTCCAGCCCAGAATTCCAGCTGCCGGCATTCTCCCTCCTTATGTAAACCTTGTAAAATAAGAGAGAATAGGCATAAGTATTGTGACATAATGTGTAATAACAGCCCATAATGCAATAAATATCGATATAAAAGCATGATGCAAAATGGACGTATCAAGTCCCCCAAGCTTAGACCTCGCTTGTCCTCAAGCGAAGCTGATAACGATAAATATGTCCACATGTTTAGAGGTAGAGGTGTCGATAAAATAAAATACGGACATGAGGGCATCATGATCATTCTTATAACAACAACATATATGGATAATGTCATATTATTTCTTATGCTCAAGTAATAATCTATTCACAATGCAAAGTATGAATCAGAAACTTTATTGAGAACTAACAAACTATAATCTTAGTCATTGAAGCAATTGCAATTTATCATAACATCAGAAAGAGTATATGTCAGAGCTTTTCAGCAAGTCCACATACTCAACTATCATTTAGTCTTTCACAATTGCTAACACTCACGCAATACTTGTGGTTACGGAGTTTTAATCAGACACAGAGAAAGATAGGGGCTTATAGTTTCGCCTCCCAACCTTTTACCTTAAGGGTAATGTTAACAATAATAGTTCATGCTAACTTACATCCAATTAGATATACATGTCTGGATCTTTCCAACACACTGTGCTTGCCAAAGGATAAAATGTAAAAAGGAAAGGTGAAGATCACCATGACTCTTACATAAGGTAGAAGATAAAAGTAAAAGATAGGCCCTTCGCAGAGGGAAGCAGAGGTTGCCATGCGCTTTCAGAGTTGGATGCAAAAAATCTTAATGCGAAAGAACGTCACTTTATATTGCCACTTGTGATATGGACCTTTATTATGCAGTCAGTCGCTTTTATTTCTTCCACATCACAAGATCGTATAAAGCTTATTTCCTCCACACCAATCAATCATACATATTTAGAGAGCAATTTTTATTGCTTGCACCGATGACAACTTACTTGAAGGATCTTACTCAATCCATAGGTAGATATGGTAGACTCTTATGGCGAAACTGGGTTTAAGGGTATTTGGAAGCACAAGTAGTATCTCTACTTGGTGCAAAGAATTTGGCTAGCATGAGGGGGAAAGGGAAGCTCAACATGTTGGATGATCCATGACAATATACTTTATTTCAGATATAAGAAAACATAACCCATTACGTTGTCTTCCTTGTCCAACATCAACTCTTTAGCATGTCATATTTTAATGAGTGCTCACAATCATAAAAGATGTCCAAGATAGTATATTAATATGTGAAACCTCTCTTTCTTCATTACTTCCTATTAATTGCAACGACGACCAAAACTAAATTTGTCAACTCTCAACAACTTTTAATCATCATACTATTTCTATGTGAAGTCATTACTCTCCATAAGATCAATATGATCTCTTTGTTTCTTTTTATTCTTTCTTTTTCTTTTATTCCCTCAAGATCATAGCAAAATAATCAAGCCCTTGACTCAACACTAATATTTATTATATAGCTCACGGACTCGATTACATAGAGGGATCATAAAGCAAAACTCAAAACTAGATCATACCAAAACTTCATTCTACTAGATCAAGATAATACTAAAAAGGATCGAACTAAGAAAAAGGTAAAGATAGGAGATGTCGTGGTGATACGATACCGGGGCACCTCCCCCAAGCTTGGCAATTGCCAAGGGGAGTGCCCATACCCATATGATTATGTCTCCTTTTTTGGTGGTGGTGATGATGACAGTTGTGCCTTTAGCTTCTTCATACTGTCATTGAGAAGGGCAATTTCCTCCTTTAAATCATCGACCTCCGATTCCAGCTTCAAGATCTTGTCACATAAATCTCCTTTGCTTTTCTGCCGAAAACGAGAAGGAATAGATCGGCTGTTAGATAGTTTAGCCCTCTTAGGGAGAATAGATTTCTTGAAATTCACGTGCATATCCCCAGGTTGAGGTAGAGGGACATCCTCCTCCTCCGAACTTGAATCATTGATCCTCATCAAATGAGCATCCTCCTCCTCATCCGTAGTTCGACCACAAGGGGATAGATCCCCATAGGTCTTTGGGTCAGCAATGAGGTGCGAGACATAGCTCTCTCCGTCGGAATCCTGAGATGACATCTTGCTCCAAATCTGCTACAGAAACAGCTCGAAACGAAAACAGAAGATAATTGCGTGATACGGTGTTCAAAACCTTCGGGAGCTTATATAATGAATTTTTACCGACCAAAATACGTATCGTGCAAGAAAGCGGAGTCCGGAGAGTGCATGAGGTGCCCACGAGGCAGGGGGGCGCGCCCTCCACCCTCGTGGAGCCCTCGTGTCCTTTCCGGACTGCTTCTTATTTTTCTATTTTTCTAAATATTCCAAAACGGAGAAAAATTGCAATTTGAACTGTTTTGGAGTCAGTTTACTTACCGTACCACGTACCTATTCCTTTTCGGAGTCTGAAACGTTCTGGAAAGTGTCTCTTATGTATTCCTCCGGTGTTACGGTTTCAATAACATTAGTTTCAACATTTATAGGATTACCTGAGATATAGTGTCTGATTCTTTGACCGCTCACCACCTTCGGATTTGTGCCTTCGAAGTTGTTGATTTTTATGGCACCGGAACCGTAGACCTCCTCAATAACGTAAGGACCTTCCCATTTAGAGAGAAGTTTTCCTGCAAAAAATCTTAAACGAGAGTTGTATAGCAATACATAATCATCTACATTAAACTCACGCTTTTGTATCCTTTTGTCATGCCATCTTTAAATTTTTCTTTAAACAACTTGGCATTCTCATAGGCTTGGGTTCTCCATTCATCAAGTGAGCTAATGTCAAATAACCTCTTTTCACCGGCAATTTTGAAATCATAGTTGAGTTCTTTAATAGCCCAATATGCCTTATGTTCTAGTTCGAGAGGTAAGTGACATGCTTTTCCATAAACCATTTTATACGGATACATACCCATATGATTTTTATATGCAGTTCTATAGGCCCATAATGCATCATCAAGTTTCTTGGACCAATTCTTTCTAGATCTATTAACAGTCTTTTGCAAAATTAATTTGAGCTCTTTATTACTCAATTCTACTTGACCACTAGACTGTGGGTGATAAGGAGATGCAATTCTATGATTAACATCATACTTAGCAAGCATTTTACGGAAAGCACCATGAATAAAATGTGAACCACCATCAGTCATTAAATATCTAGGGACTCCAAACCTCGGAAAAATAACCTCTTTAAGCATCTTAATAGAAGTGTTATGATTAGCACTACTAGTTGGAATAGCTTCTACCCACTTAGTAACGTAATCAACAGCAACTAAAATATGTGTATATCCATTAGAGGCAGGAAACGGTCCCATATAATCAAAGCCCCAAACATCAAATGGTTCAATAACAAGTGAATAATTCATAGGCATTTCTTGACGTCTACTGATATTACCAATTCTTTGACATTCATCACAAGATAAGACAAACTTACGGGCATCCTTGAAGAGAGTAGGCCAATAAAAACCAGATTGCAATACCTTCTGTGCAGTTCTATCTCTAGCGTGGTGTCCTCCATAAGCCTTGGAGTGACACTTGCGTAGGATCTGTTCCTGTTCATGCTCAGGTACACAACGTCTAATAACACCATCTACTCCTTCTTTATAAAGATGTGGGTCATCCCAGAAGTAATGTCTCAAATCATAGAAAAACTTTTTCTTTTGCTGGTATGTGAAACTAGGTGGTATAAATTTAGCAACAATGTAATTAGCATAATCAGCATACCATGGAGCACTTCGAGAAGCATTTATGACATTTAATTGTTCATCAGGAAAGCTATCATCAATAGGTAGTGGGTCATCAAGAACATTTTCTAACCTAGACAAGTTGTCTACAATGGGGTTCTCAGCTCCCTTTCTATCAATAATATGCAAATCAAATTATTGTAGCAAGAGGACCCATCTAATAAGTCTAGGTTTAGCATCTTTCTTTTCCATAAGATATTTAATAGCAGCGTGATCAGTGTGAATAGTTACTTTAGAATTAACAATATAAGGTCTGAACTTATCACAAGCAAATACAACTGCTAAGAATTCTTTTTCAATAGTAGCATAATTTCTCTGGGCATTGTCTAGAGTTTTACTAGCATATTGAATAACATATAATTTCTTATCAACTCTTTGCCCTAGAACAGCACCTACAGCATAATCACTAGCATCACACATAATTTCAAAGGGTAAATTCCAATCAGGTGGCTGAACAATAGGTGCAGAGATCAATGCTTTCTTAAGTATTTCAAATTCTTCTACATAGTCATCATCGAAGACAAATGGTATATCTTTTTGCAATAGATTAGTCAGAGGCCGAGAAATTTTTGAGAAGTTCCTGATGAACCTCCTATAGAACCCGGCATGACCAAGGAAACTTCTTATACCTTTGATGTCCTTGGGACATGGCATCTTTTCAATAGCATCAACCTTGGCTTTATCAACTTCAATACCTCTTTCAAAAAATTTATGCCCCAAGACAATGCCTTCATTAACCATAAAGTGGCACTTTTCCCAGTTCAAGACAAGATTAGTTTCTTCACATCTCTGCAAAACTCGATCAAGGTTGCTCAAGCAATCATCAAAAGAGGATCCATAAACGGAGAAATCGTCCATGAAAACCTCACAAATCTTTTCACAAAAGTCAGAGAATATAGCCATCATGCATCTTTCAAAGGTAGCAGGTGCATTACATAAACCAAAAGGCATACGTCTATAAGCAAAAGTACGGAAAGGGCAAGTAAAAGTGGTCTTAGCTTGATCATCAGCTGACACAGGTATTTGAGAGAAACCGGAATAACCATCTAGAAAGCAAAAATGTGTATGTTTGGATAATCTTTCTAGCATTTGATCAATAAAAGGTAAGGGGTAATGATCTTTTTTAGTAGCTTTATTTAATTTGCGGAAATCAATTACCATCCTATAACCTGTAATAATTCTTTGCGGAATCAATTCATCTTTATCATTAGGAACGACAGTAATACCTCCCTTCTTAGGAACACAATGGACAGGACTTACCCACTGACTATCAGCAACGGGATAAATTATACCTGCCTCAAGGAGCTTTAGTATTTCTTTTCTTACCACTTCTTTCATGTTAGGATTCAACCATTGTTGGTGATCAATAACTGGTTTGGCATCTTTCTCCAAATTTATTTTGTGTTGGCATAGAGTGGGAGTAATGCCCTTAAGATCATCAAGAGTATATCCAATAGCAGCACGGTGCTTCTTCAGAGTTTTCAATAATTTTTCTTCCTCCTTCTCTGAAAGGTTAGCACTAATAATAACAGGGTATATCTTCTTTTCATCAAGATAAGCATATTTAAGAGTATCAGGCAATGGTTTAAGCTCAAACACGGGATCACCCTTAGGTGGAGGAGGTGAAGGAAATATGCCCTAGAGGCAATAATAAAGTATTATATATTTCATTATATCATGATAAATGTTTATTATTCATGCTAGAATTGTATTAACCAGAAACATAATACATGTGTGAATACATAGACAAACAGAGTGTCACTAGTATGCCTCTACTTGACTAGCTCGTTAATCAAAGATGGTTATGTTTCCTAGCCATAGACATGAGTTGTCATTTGATTAACGAGATCACCTCATTAGGAGAATGACGTGAATGACTTGACCCATTCCATTAGCTTAGCACCCGATCGTTTAGTATGTTGCTATTGCTTTCTTCATGACTTATACATGTTCCTATGACTATGAGATTATGCAACTCCCGTTTACCGGAGGAACACTTTGTGTGCTACCAAACGTCACAACGTAAATGGGTGATTATAAAGGTGCTCTATAGGTGTCTCCAAAGGTACTTGTTGGGTTGGCGTATTTCGAGATTAGGATTTGTCACTCCGATTGTCGGAGAGGTATCTCTGGGCCCACTCGGTAATGCACATCACTATAAGCCTTGCAAGCATTGTGACTAATGAGTTAGTTGCGGGATGATGTATTACGGAACGAGTAAACAGACTTGCCAGTAACGAGATTGAACTAGGTATCGAGATACCGATGATCGAATCTCGGGCAAGTAGCATACCGATGACAAAGGGAACAACGTATGTTGTTATGCGGTCTGACCGATAAAGATCTTCGTAGAATATGTGGGAGCCAATATGGGCATCCAGGTCCCGCTATTGGTTATTGACCGGAGAGGTGTCTCGGTCATGTCTACATAGTTCTCGAACCCGTAGGGTCCGCACGCTTAACGTTACGATGACAGTTTTATTGAGTTTTGATGTACCGAAGGAGTTCGGAGTCCCGGATGAAATCAGGGACATGACGAGGAGTCTCGAAATGGCCGAGACGTAAAAGTCGATATATTGGACGACTATATTCGGACTTCGGAAAGGTTCCGAGTGATTCGAGTTGGAGTACCGGAGAGTTACGGGAATTCGTATTGGGCCTTAATGGGCCATACGGGAAAGGAGAGAAAGGCCTCAAAAGGTGGCCGCACCCCTCCCCATGATCTGGTCCGAATTGGACTAGGGAAGGGGGGCGCCCCCTTCCTTCTTTCTCCTTTCCCCTTCCCTTCTCTTACTCCCACAAGGAAAGGAGGAGTCCTACTCCCGGTGGGATTAGGACTCCCCCCTTGGGCGCGCCACCTCCCCTTGGCCGGCCCTCTCCTCCTTGCTCCTTTATATACAGGGGCAGGGGAGCACCCCAAGAACACGCAATTGATATACAATATTTTAGCCGTGTGCGGTGCCCCCTCCACTAGATTACACCTCGATAATACCGTTGCGGAGCTTAGGCGAAGCCCTGCGTCGGTGGAACATCATCATCGTCACCACGCCGTCGTGCTGACGAAGCTCTCCCTCAACACTCGGCTGGATCGGAGTTCGAGGGACGTCATCGAGCTGAACGTGTGCTGAACTCGGAGGTGCCGTGTGTTCGGTACTTGATCGGTCGGATCGTGAAGACGTACGACTACATCAACCGCGTTGTGATAACGCTTCCGCTGTCGGTCTACGAGGGTACGTAGACAACACTCTTCCCTCTCGTTACTATGCATCACCATGATCTTGCGTGTGCGTAGGAAATTTTTTGAAATTACTACGTTCCCCAACAGTGGCATCCGAGCCTGGTTTTATGCGTTGATGCTATGCACGAGTAGAACACAAGTGAGTTGTGGGCGATATAAGTCATACTGCTTACCAGCATGTCATACTTTGGTTCAGCGGTATTGTGAGATGAAGCGGCCCGGACCGACATTATGCGTACGCTTATGCGAGACTGGTTTCACCGTTGCGAGCACTCGTTGCTTAAAGGTGACCGGCAGGTGTCTGTCTCTCTCACTTTAGTTGAACGGAGTGTGGCTACGCCCGGTCCTTGCGAAGGTTAAAACAGCACCAACTTGACAAACTATCGTTGTGGTTTTGATGCGTAGGTAAGAACGGTTCTTGCTAAGCCCGTAGCAGCCACGTAAAACTTGCAACAACAAAGTAGAGGACGTCTAACTTGTTTTTGCAGGGCATGTTGTGATGTGATATGGTCAAGACATGATGTGATATAATTTGTTGTATGAGATGATCATGTTTTGTAACCGAGTTATCGGCAACTGGCAGGAGCCATAATGGTTGTCGCTTTATTGTATGAAATGCAATCGCCATGTAATAGTTTTTACTTTATCACTAAGCGGTAGCGATAGTCGTAAAAGCAATAAGTTGGCGAGACGACAACGATACTACGATGGAGATCAAGGTGTCGCGCCGGTGACGATGGTGATCATGACGGTGCTTCGGAGATGGAGATCACGAGCACGGTGCTTCGAAGATGGAGATCACAAGCACAAGATGATGATGGCCATATCATATCACTTATATTGATTGCATGTGATGTTAATCCTTTATGCATCTTATCTTGCTTTGATTGACGGTAGCATTATAAGATGATCTCTCACTAAAATTTCAAGATAAAAGTGTTCTCCCTGAGTATGCACCGTTGCGAAAGTTCTTCGTGCTGAGACACCACGTGATGATCGGGTGTGATAGGCTCTACGTTCAAATACAACGGGTGCAAAACAGTTGCACACGCGGAATACTCAGGTTAAACTTGACGAGCCTAGCATATGCAGATATGGCCTCGGAACACAGAGACCGAAAGGTCGAGCGTGAATCATATAGTAGATATGATCAACATAGTGATGTTCACCATTGAAACTACTCCATCTCACGTGATGATCGGACATGGTTTAGTTGATTTGGATCACGTAATCACTTAGATGATTAGAGGGATGTCTATCTAAGTGGGAGTTCTTAAGTAATATGATTAATTGAACTTAAATTTATCATGAACTTAGTCCTGATAGTATTTTGCAAATTATGTTGTAGATGAATAGCTCGCGTTGTTGCTTCCCTGTGTTTATTTTTGATATGTTCCTAGAGAAAAAATTATGTTGAAAGATGTTAGTAGCAAAGATGCAGATTGGATCCATGATCTGAGGATTATCCTCATTGCTGCACAGAAAAATTATGTCCTTGATTCACCGCTAGGTGACAGACCTATTGCAGGAGCAGATGCAGACGTTATGAACGTTTGGCTAGCTCAATATGATGACTACTTGATAGTTTAGTGCACCATGCTTAACGGCTTAGAATCGGGACTTCAAAGACGTTTTGAACATCATGGACCATATGAGATGTTCCAGGAGTTGAAGTTAATATTTCAAGCAAATACCCGAGTTGAGAGATATAGTCTCCAACAAGTTCTATAGCTAAAAGATGGAGGAGAATCGCTCAACTAGTGAGCATGTGCTCAGATTGTCTGGGTACTACAATCGCTTGAATCAAGTGGGAGTTAATCTTCCAGATAAAATAGTGATTGACAGAATTCTCTAGTCACCATCACCAAGTTAGTAGAACTTAGTGATGAACTATAGTATGCAAGGGATGACGAAAGTAATTCCCGAGCTCTTCGTGATGCTGAAATCGACGAAGGTAGAAATCAAGAAAAACATCAAGTGTTGATGGTTGACGAGACCACTAGTTTCAAGAAAAGGGCAAAGGGAAGAAGGGGAACTTCAAAAAGAACGGCAAGCAAGTTGCTACTCAAGTGAAGAAGCCAAAGTCTGTACCTAAGCCTGAGACTAAGTGCTTCTACTGTAAAGGGACTGGTCACTGGAAGCGGAACTACCCCAACTATTTGGTGGATAAGAAGGATGGCAAAGTGAACAAAGGTATATTGCATATACATGTTATTGATGTGTACTTACTAGTGTTTATAGCAACCCCTCAGTATTTGATACTGGTTCAGTTGCTAAAGAGTAGTAACTCGAAACGGGAGTTGCAGAATAAACAGAGACTAGTAACAGGCAAGGTGACGATGTGTGTTGGAAGTAATTCCAAGATTGATATGATCATCATCGCACACTCCCTATACTTTCGGGATTAGTGTTGAAACTAAATAAGTGTTATTTGGTGTTTGCGTTGAGCATGAATATGATTTGATCATGCTTGTTGCAATACGGTTATTCATTTAAATTAGAGAATAATTGTTGTTCTGTTTACATGAATAAAACCTTCTATGGTCATACACCCAATAAAATGGTTTGTTGGATCTTGATCGTAGTGATACACATATTCATAATAATGAAGCCAAAAGATGCAAAGTTAATAATGATAGTGCAACTTATTTGTGGCACCGCCGTTTATGTCATATTGGTGTAAAGCGCATGAAGAAACTCCATACTGATGGGATTTTGGAATCACTTGATTATGAATCACTTGATGCTTGCGAACCGTGCCTCATGGGCAAGATGACTAAAACGCCGTTCTCCGGAACTATGGAGAGAGCAACAGATTTGTTGGAAATCATACATACAGATGTATGTGGTCCGATGAATATTGAGGCTCGTAGCAGGTATCATTATTTTCTGACCTTCACAGATGATTTGAGCAGATATGGGTATATCTACTTAATGAAACAGAAGTCTGAAACATTTGAAAAGTTCATATAATTTCAGAGTGAAGCGAAAAATCATCGTAACAAGAAAATAAAGTTTCTACGATCTGATCGTGGAGAAGAGTATTTGAGTTACGAGTTTGGCCTTCAGTTAAAACAATGTGAAATAGTTTCACTACTCACGCCACCTGGAACACCACAGTGTAATGGTGTGTCCGAACATCGTAACCGTACTTTATTAGATATGGTGCAATATATGATGTTTCTTACCGATCTACCACTATCGTTTTGGGTTATGCATTAGAGACAGCTGCATTCACGTTAAATAGGGCACCATCTAAATCCGTTGAGACGACACCGTATGAACTATGGTTTGGCAAGAAACCAAAGTTGTCATTTCTTAAAGTTTGGGGTTGCGATGCTTATGTGAAAAAGTTTCATCCTAATAAGCTCAAACCCAAATCGGAAAAATGTGTCTTCATAGGATACCCAAAGGAGACAGTTGGGTACACCTTCTATCACAGATCCGAAGGCAAGACATTCGTTGCTAAGAATGGATCCTTTCTAGAGAAGGAGTTTCTCTCGAAAGAAGTGAGTGGGAGGAAAGTAGAACTTGATGAGGTAACTGTACCTGCTCCCTTATTGGAAAGTAGTTCATCACAGAAATCTGTTCCTGTGACTCCTACACCAATTAGTGAGGAAGTTAATGATGATGATCATGGAACTTCAGATCAAGTTATTACTAAACCTCGTAGGTCAACCAGAGTAAGATCCGCACCAGAGTGGTACGGTAATCCTGTTCTGGAGGTTATGTTACTAGACCATGACGAACCTACGAACTATGAAGAAGCGATGGTGAGCCCAGATTCCGCGAAATGGCTTGAGGCCATGAAATCTGAGATAAGATCCATATATGAGAACAAAGTATGGACTTTTATTGACTTGCCCAATGATCGGCGAGCCATTGAGATTAAATGGATCTTCAAGAGGAAGACGGACGCTGATAGTAGTGTCACTATCTACAAAGCTAGAATTGTGGCAAAAAGGTTTTCGACAAGTTCAAGATGTTGACTACGATGAGAGTTTCTCACTCGTATCTATGCTCAAGTCTATCCGAATCATGTTAGCAATTGCCGCATTTTATGAAATCTGGCAAATGGATAAACAAAACTGCATTCCTTAATGGATTTATTAAAGAAGAGTTGTATATGATGCAACCAGAAGGTTTTGTCAATCCTAAAGGTGCTAACAAAATATGCAAGCTCCAGCGATCCATCTATGGACTGGTGCAAGCATCTCGGAGTTGGAATATACACTTTGATAAGTTGATCAAAGGATATAGTGTTATACAGACTTGCGGTGAAGCCTGTATTTACAAGAAAGTGAGTGGGAGCACTACAGCATTTCTGATAAGTATATGTGAATGACATATTGTTGATCAAAAATAATGTAGAATTATTCTGCAAAGCATAAAGGAGTGTTTAAAAGGAGTTTTTCAAAGAAAGACCTCGGTGAAGCTGCTTACATATTGAGCATCAAGATCTATAGAGATAGATGAGGACGCTTGATAAGTTTTTCAATGAGTACATACCTTAACAAGATTTTGAAGTAGTTCAAAATAAAACAGTCAAAGAAAGAGTTCTTGCCTGTGTTACAAGGTGTGAAATTGAGTAAAGACTCAAAGCCCGACCACGGCAAAAGATAGAAAGAGAATGAAAGTCATTCACTATGCCTTGGCCATAGGTTCTATAAAGTATGCCATGCTGTGTGCCAGATCTATTGTATACCCTACACTGATTTTGGCAAGGGAGTACAATAGTGATCTAGGAGTAGATCACTGGACAGCGGTCAAAATTATCCTTAGTGGAATAAGGATATGTTTCTCGATTATGGAAGTGACAAAAGGTTCGTCGTAAAGGGTTACGTCGATGCAAGTTTTGACACTAAATCTAGATGACTCTAAGTCTCGGTCTAGATACATATTGAAAGTGGGAGCAATTAGCTAGAGTAGCTCCGTGCAGAGCATTGTAGACATAGAAATTTGCAAAAATACTTACGGATCTGAATGTGACAGACCCGTTGACTAAAATTATCTCACAATCAAAACATGATCACACCTTAGTACTCTTTGGGTGTTAATCACATAGCGATGTGAACTAGATTATTGACTCTAGTAAACCCTTTGAGTGTTGGTCACATAGAGATGTGAACTATGGGTGTTAATCACATGGTGATGTGAATTATTGATGTTAAATCACATGGCGATGTGAACTAGATTATTGACTCTAGTGCAAGTGGGAGACTGAAGGGAATATGCCCTAAAGGCAATAATAAAGTTATTATTTATTTCCTTATACCATGATAAATGTTTATTATTCATGCTAGAATTGTATTAACCGGAAACATAATACATGTGTGAATACATAGACAAACAGAGTGTCACTAGTATGCCTCTACTTGACTAGCTCGTTAATCAAAGATGGTTATGTTTCCTAGCCATAGACATGAGTTTTCATTTGATTAACGAGATCACCTCATTAGGAGAATGACGTGATTGACTTGACCCATTCCGTTAGCTTAGCACCCGATCGTTTAGTATGTTGCTATTGCTTTCTTCATGACTTATACATGTTCCTATGACTATGAGATTATGCAACTCCCGTTTACCGGAGGAACACTTTGTGTGCTACCAAACGTCACAACGTAAATGGGTGATTATAAAGGTGCTCTATAGGTGTCTCCAAAGGTACTTGTTGGGTTGGCGTATTTCGAGATTAGGATTTGTCACTCCGATTGTCGGAGAGGTATCTCTGGGCCCACTCGGTAATGCACATCACTATAAGCCTTGCAAGCATTGTGACTAATGAGTTAGTTGCGGGATGATGTATTACGGAACGAGTAAAGAGACTTGCCAGTAACGAGATTGAACTAGGTATCGAGATACCGACGATCGAATCTCGGGCAAGTAACATACCGATGACAAAGGGAACAACGTATGTTGTTATGCGGTCTGACCGATAAAGATCTTCATAGAATATGTGGGAGCCAATATGGGCATCCAGGTCCCGCTATTGGTTATTGACCGGAGAGGTGTCTCGGTCATGTCTACATAGTTCTCGAACCCGTAGGGTCCGCACGCTTAACGTTACGATGATAGTTTTATTGAGTTTTGATGTACCGAAGGAGTTCAGACTCCCGGATGAAATCGGGGACATGACGAGGAGTCTCGAAATGGCCGAGACATAAAAATCGATATATTGGACGACTATATTCGGACTTCGGAAAGGTTCCGAGTGATTCGAGTTGGAGTACCGGAGAGTTACGGCAATTCGTATTGGGCCTTAATGGGCCATACGGGAAAGGAGAGAAAGGCCTCAAAAGGTGGCCGCACCCCTCCCCATCATCTGGTCCGAATTGGACTAGGGAAGGGGGGCGCCCCCTTCCTTCTTTCTCCTTTCCCCTTCCCTTCTCCTACTCCCACAAGGAAAGGAGGAGTCCTACTCCCGGTGGGAGTAGGACTCCCCCCTTGGGCGCGCCACCTCCCCTTGGCCGGCCCTCTCCTCCTTGCTCCTTTATATACGGGGGCAGGGGAGCACCCCAAGAACACACAATTGATATACGATATTTTAGCCGTGTGCGGTGCCCCCCTCCACTAGATTACACCTCGATAATACCGTTGCGGAGCTTAGGCGAAGCCCTGCGTCGGTGGAACATCATCATCGTCACCACGCCGTCGTGCTGACGAAACTCTCCCTCAACACTCGGCTGGATCGGAGTTCGAGGGACGTCATCGAGCTGAACATGTGCTGAACTCGGAGGTGCCGTGCGTTCGGTACTTGATCGGTCGGATCTTAAAGACGTACGACTACATCAACCGCGTTGTGATAATGCTTCAGCTGTCGGTCTACGAGGGTACGTAGACAATACTCTTCCCTCTCGTTGCTATGCATCACCATGATCTTGCGTGTGCGTAGGAATTTTTTTGAAATTACTACATTCCCCAACTGGAGGATCCCCTAGGATTTCAACAGGCAAGTTGTGTTTCAGAATAGGTCCTTGTTTAAAGAACACTTCATCTATTTCCCTTCTTTCATTCATGAACATATCATTTTCATGGTCTAGCAAATATTGTTCTAAAGGATCACTAGGAGGTACGGCAATAGAAGCAAGACCAATAATTTCATCTTTACTAGGCAGTTCCTCTTCACGGTGTTGTCTACGAAATTTAGAGAAGTTGAACTCATGAGACATATCACCTAAACCAATAGTAACAACATCCTTTTCGAAGTCTATCTTAGCATTAACAGTGTTTAAGAGGGGTCTACCAAATATAATGGGACAAAAGCTATCTTGTGGGGAACCAAGAACAAGAAAATCAGCAGGATATTTAGTTTTCCCACACAAGATTTCAACATCTCTAACAATTCCAATTGGTGATATAGTATCTCTATTGGCAAGTTTAATTGTGACATCAATTTCTTCTAACTCAGTAGGTGCAATATCATGCATAATTTCTTTGTATAAGTCAATAGGTATTGCACTAGCACTAGCACCCATATCACACAAGCCATGATAATAATGATCTCCTATTTTAACAGAAATAACAGGCATGCCTACCACAGGTCTATGTTTATCTTTAGCACAAGGTTTAGCAATTCTAGCAGTCTCATCATAGAAATAAATAACATGCCCATCAATATTATCAGCCAAGAGATCTTTAACAATAGCAATATTAGGTTCAACTTTAACTTGCTCAGGAGGTGTATGAGTTCTAATATTGCTTTTACGAACCACAGTTGAAGCTTTAGCATGATCCTTTATTCTAACAGGGAAAGGTGGTTTCTCAACATAAGCAGTAGGAACAATAGGATCATTATAAGTGATAGTCTTTTCTTCAACTTTAATAGGTGCAGCTACTTTTACTTCTATGGGAGGATGATATTTAAACCACTTCTCCTTAGGGAGATCAACATGAGTAGCAAAAGATTCACAGAAAGAAGCTACTATCTCAGAGTCAAGTCCATATTTAGTGCTAAATTTACGGAAAACATCGGTATCCATAAAAGATTTAACACAATCAAACTTAGGTGTCATACCTGACTCCTTACCTTCGTCGAGATCCCAATCTTCAGAGTTGTGTTTAATTCTTTCCAATAAATCCCATTTGAATTCAATAGTCTTCATCATAAAAGAGCCAGCACAAGAAGTATCGAGCATGGTGCGATTGTTATCAGAAAGCCGAGCATAAATTTTTTGAATAATCATTTCTCTTGTGAGCTCATGATTGGGGCATGAATATAACATTGACTTAAGCCTCCCCCAAGCTTGAGGATGCTTTCTCCTTCGCGAGGCCAAAAATTATATATATATAATTGCGATCACGATGAATAAGATGCATAGGATAAAAATTCTGGTGAAATTCCAATTTCAATCGTTTGTAGTTCCATGATCCCATATCATCACATAGCCTATACCATGTCAATGCATCTCCCTTCAAGGATAAAGGGAAACCTTCTTCTTGATAACATCATCGAGCATACCTGCAAGCTTAAATAATCCACAAACTTCATCCACATATATTAGGTGCTCATCAGGATGTAATGTTCCATCTCCTGCAAAAGGATTAGCTAGCAGTTTTTCTATCATACCCGAAGGAATTTCAAAGTAGACATTTTCTTTTTCAGTAGGTTCAATAGGTTCAGTAGGTTGAGGAGCAACTCTTTGGTCTACTGTTCGGGGTGAAGATACCCCAAACATGCCCCTCAAAGGATTACTTTCCATAGTAACAAGTGACAATAAATTTCAGCGCACTATATAAATTTTTCCTTACCAAATTCCACCTACCAAAGGCGCTTCACTCCCCGGCAACGGTGCCAGAAAAGAGTCTTGATGACCCACAAGTATAGGGTATCTATCATAGTCCTTTCGATAAGTAAGAGTGTCGAACCCAACGAGGAGCAGAAGGAAATGATAAGCGGTTTTCAGCAAGGTGTTCACTGAAATTATAGGTAACAGATAGTTTTGTGATAAGAAAATTTGTAACGAGCAACAAGTAACAAAAGTAAATAAAGTGCAGCAAGGTGGCCCAATCCTTTTTGTAGCAAAGGACAAGCCTGGACAAACTCTTATATGAAGGAAAGCGCTCCCGAGGACACATGGGAATTATCGTCAAGCTAGTTTTCATCACGTTCATATGATTCGCGTTCGGTACTTTGATAATTTGATATGTGGGTGGACCGGTGCTTGGGTGCTGTCCTTACTTGGACAAGCATCCCACTTATGATTAACTCCTATTGCAAGCATCCGCAACTACAAAAGAAGTATTAAGGTAAACCTAACCATAGCATGAAACATATGGATCCAAATCAGCCCCTTACGAAGCAACGCATAAACTAGGGTTTAAGCTTCTGTCACTCTAGCAACCCATCATCTACTTATTACTTCCCAATGCCTTCCTCTAGGCCCAAACAATGGTGAAGTGTCATGTATTCGACGTTCACATAACACCACTAGAGGAGAGACAACATACATCTCATCAAAATATCGAACGAATACCAAATTCACATGACTACTAATAGCAGGACTTCTCCCATGTCCTCAGGAACAAACGTAACTACTCACAAAGCATATTCATGTTCATAATCAGAGGGGTATTAATATGCATATAGGATCTGAACATATGATCTTCCACCAAATAAACCAACTAGCATCAACTACAAGGAGTAATCAACACTACTAGCAACCTACAGGTACCAATCCCAGACTTAGAGACAAGAATTGGATACAAGAGATGAACTAGGGTTTGAGAGGAGATGGTGCTGGTGAAAATGTTGATGGAGATTGGCCCCCTCCCGATTAGAGGAGCGTTGGTGATGATGATGGCGATGATTTCCCCTCCCGGAGGGAAGTGTCCCCGGCAGAACAGCTCTGCCGGAGCCCTAGATTGGTTCCGCCAAGGTTCCGCCTCGTGGCGGCAGAGTCTCGTCCCGAAAGCTTTCTTATGATTTTTCTTCGGACGAAAGACTTCATATAGCAGAAGATGGGCACCGGAGGGCCAACTGGGGGCCCACGAGGCAGGGGGCGCGCCCCCCACCCTCATGGCCAGGGTGTGGGCCCCCTTTGGTATTTCTTCCGCTCAGTATTTTTCATTATTTCCAAAAACAACTTCCGTGGATTTTTAGGACTTTTGGAGTTGTGCAGAATAGGTCTCTAATATTTGCTCCTTTTCTAGCGCAGAATTCCAGCTGCCGGCATTCTCCTTCCTTATGTAAACCTTGTAAAATAAGAGAGAATATGCATAAGCATTGTGACATAATGTGTAATAACAGCCCATAATGCAATAAATATCGATATAAAAGCATGATGCAAAATGGACGTATCACTCGCTCTGTTGGTGTTTGGGCAAGTTGCCCCGGCAATGTTCTTGCCGGGGCTGCGGAGGCCTCCCCTGGCAAGGGCCTTGCCGGGGGACTCCACCCCGCCCCTTTGTTGTCTTGTGTTTCTGGTCCTGGCGTTGCCTTGATCGTCTTGTGTTGGGCTTCGGCTTCTCTCCGGCTTCCCTCCTTTGCCTTGCTACGTGTGGCCGTGGCGTGTGGCTCTGACTGCCCGTGCACAAGTAAAGGGGTCAAAAGGAGAGCCCCTACTTTTGTACACCGACAGAAACATTTGAAAAGTTCAATGAATTTCCGCGTGAAGTGGAAAATCATCGTAACAAGAAAATAAAATTTCTACGATCTGGTCGTGGAGGAGAATATTTAAGTTACGAGTTTGGTCTACATTTGAAACAATGCGGAATAGTTTCGCAACTCACTCCACCCAAAACACCACAATGTAATGGTGTGTCCGAACATCGTAATCGTACTTTACTAGATATGGTGCGATCTATGATGTCTCTTACTGATTTACCGCTATCGTTTTCGGGTTATGCTTTAGAGACGGTTGCATTCACGTTAAATAGGGCACCATCGAAATCCGTTGAGACGACGCCTTATGAACTGTGGTTTGGCAAGAAACCAAAGTTCTCGTTTCTTAAAGTTTGGGGCTGCGATGCTTATGTGAAAAAGCTTCAACCTGATAAGCTCGAACCCAAATCGGAGAAATGTGTCTTCATAGGATACCCAAAGGAAACTGTTGGGTACACCTTCTATCACAGATCCGAAGGCAAGCCATTCGTTGCTAAGAATGGATCCTTTCTAGAGAAGGAGTTTCTCTCGAAAGAAGTGAGTGGTTGGAAAGTAGAACTTGATGAGGTAACTGTACCTGCTCCCTTATTGGAAAGTAGTTCATCACAGAAATCTGTTCCTGTGACTCCTACACCAATTAGTGAGGAAGCTAATGATGGTGATCATGTAACTTCAGATCAAGTTACTACCGAACCTATAGGTCAACCAGAGTAAGATCCGCACCGGAGTGGTACGGTAATCCTATTCTGGAGGTCATGTTACTTGACCAAGGCGAACCTACGAACTATGAAGAAGCGATGGTGAGCCCAGATTCCGCAAAATGGCTTGAGGCCATGAAATTTGAGATGGGATCCATGTATGAGAACGAAGTGTTGACTTTGGTTGACTTGCCCGATGATCGGCAAGCCATAGAGAATAAATGGATCTTCAAGAAGAAGACTGACGCTGACGGTAATGTTACTGTCTACAAAGCTCGACTTGTTGCGAAAGGTTTTCGACAAGTTCAAGGGGTTGACTACGATGATACTTTCTCACCCGTAGCGATGCTTAAGTCTGTCCGAATCATGTTAGAAATTGCCGCATTTTATGATTATGAAATTTGGCAAATGGATGTCAAAACTGCATTCCTGAATGGATTTCTAGAAGAAGAGTTGTATATGATGCAACCGGAAGGTTTTGTAGATCCAAAGGGAGCTAACAAAGTGTGCAAGCTCCAGCGATCCATTTATGGACTGGTGCAAGCCTCTCGGAGTTGGAATAAACGATTTGATAGTGTGATCAAAGCATTTGGTTTTATACAGACTTTTGGAGAAGCCTGTATTTACAAGAAAGTGAGTGGGAGCTCTATAGCATTTCTGATATTATATGTGGATGACATATTAGTGATTGGAAATGATATAGAATTTCTGGATAGCATAAAAGGATACTTGAATAAGAGTTTTTCAATGAAGGACCTCGGTGAAGCTGCTTATATATTGGGCATCAAGATCTATAGAGATAGATCAAGACGCTTGATAGGACTTTCACAAAGCACATACCTTGACAAAGTTTTGAAAAAGTTCAAAATGGATCAAGCAAAGAAAGGGTTCTTGCCTGTGTTACAAGGTGTGAAATTGAGTCAGACTACATGCCCGACCACTGCAGAAGATAGAGAGAAAATGAAAGATGTTCCCTATGCTTGAGCCATAGGCTCTATCATGTATGCAATGTTGTGTACCAAACCTGATGTGTGCCTTGCTATTAGCTTAGCAAGGAGGTACCAAAGTAATCCAGGAGTGGATCACTGGACAGCGGTCAAGAACATCCTGAAATACCTGAAAAGGACTAAGAGCTAGTCGTAAATGGTTATGTCGATGCAAGCTTTGACACTGATCCGGACGATTCTAAATCGCAAACCAGATACGTGTTTACATTGAACGGTGGAGCTGTCAGTTGGTGCAGTTCTAAACAAAGCGTCGTGGCGGGATCTACGTGTGAAGCGGAGTACATAGATGCTTCGGAAGCAGCAAATGAAGGAGTCTGGATGAAGGATTTCATATCCGATCTAGGTGTCATACCTAGTGCATCGGGACCGATGGAAATCTTTTGTGACAATAATGGTGCAATTGCCTTGGCAAAGGAATCCAGATTTCACAAGAGAACCAAGCACATCAAGAGACGCTTCAATTCCATCCAGGATCAAGTCCAGGTGGGAGACATAGAGATTTGCAAGATACATACGGATCTGAATGTTGCAGACCCGTTGACTAAGCCTCTTCCACGAGCAAAACATGATCAGCACCAAAACTCCATGGGTGTTAGAATCATTACTGTGTAATCTAGATTATTGACTCTAGTGCAAGTGGGAGACTGAAGGAAATATGCCCTAGAGGCAATAATAAAGTTATTATTTATTTCCTCATATCATGATAAATGTCTATTATTCATGCTAGAATTGTATTAACCGGGAAACATAATAGAGGTGTGAATACATAGACAAACATAGTGTAACTAGTATGCCTCTACTTGACTAGCTCGTTAATCAAAGATGGTTGAGTTTCCTAAACCATAGACATGAGTTGTCATTTGATTAACGGGATCACATCATTAGGAGAATGATGTGATTGACTTGACCCATTCTGTTAGCTTAGCACATGATCGTTTAGTTTACTGCTATTGCTTTCTTCATGACTTATACATGTTCCTATGACTATGAGATTATGCAACTCCCGATTACCGGAGGAACACTTTGTGTGCTATGAAACGTCACAACGTAATTGGGTGATTATAAAGGTGCTCTACAGGTGTCTCCGATGGTACTTGTTGAGTTGGCATAGATCAAGATTAGGATTTGTCACTCCGATTGTCGGAGAGGTATCTCTAGGCCCTCTCGGTAATGCACATCACGATAAGCCTTGCAAGCAATGTGACTATTGAGTTAGTTGCGGGATGATGCATTACGTAACGAGTAAAGAGACTTGCCGGTAATGAGATTGAGCTAGGTATTGAGATACCGACGATCGAATCTCGGGCAAGTAACATACCGATGACAAAGGGAACAACGTATGTTGTTATGCCGTTTGACCGATAAAGATCTTCGTAGAATATGTGGGAGCCTATATGAGCATCCAGGTTCCGCTATTGGTTATTCGTCGGAGACGTGTCTCGGCCATGACTACATAGTTCTCGAACCCGTAGGGTCCGCACGCTTAAAGTTCGGTGACGATCGGTATTATGAGTTTTTGTGTTTTGATGTACCGAAGGTAGTTCGGAGTCCCAGATATGACCACGGACATGACGAGGAGTCTTTAAATGATTGAGACGTAAAGATCGGTATATTGGACGACTATATTCAGACACCGGAAGTGTTCTGGGTGGTTTCGGAGAAAACCAGAGTGCCGGAGGGTTACCGGAACCCCCCCGGGAGAAATAGTGGGCCTTATGGGCCTTAGTGGAGAGAGAGAGAGGGCTGGCCTAGGGCAGGCTGTGCGCCCCTCCCCCTCTGTTCCGAATTGGACTAGGAGAGGGGGAGCGCCCCCTTTTCCTTCTCCCTCTCCCCCTTCCTTTCCCCTCCTAGTATGAGTAGGAGGGGAGTCCTACTCCTACTAGGAGCAGGACTCCTCCTCCTGGCGCATCCTACAGGGGCCGGCCGTCCTCCCCCCTTGCTCCTTTATATACGGGGGCAAGGGGGTACCTCTAGACACACAAGTTGATCTGTTGATCTCTCCCAGCCGTGTGCGGTGCCCCCTTCCACCATAATCCACCTCGATCATATCGTAGCAGTGCTTAGGCGAAGCCCTGCGTCGGTAGCATCATCATCACCGTCATCACGCCGTCGTGCTGACGAAACTCTCCAGCGAAGCATTGCTGGATCGGAGCTCGCGGGACGTCATCGAACTGAACGTGTGCTGAACTCGGAGGTGCCGTGCGTTCGGTACTTGGATCGGTCGGATCGTGAAGACGTACGACTACATCAACCGCGTTGTGCTAACGCTTCCGCTTTCGGTCCACGAGGGTACGTGGACACACTCTCCCCTCTCGTTGCTATGCATCACCATGATCCTATGTGTGCGTAGGAAATTTTTTGAAATTACTACATTCCCCAACAGTAATTGTACCTGCTCCCCTATTGGAAAGTAGTTCATCACAGAAATCAGTTCCAGTGATTCCTACACCAATTAGTGAGGAAGCTAATGATGATGATCATGAAACTTTAGATCAAGTTACTAACGAACCTCGTAGGTCAACCAGAGTGATATCCGCACCAGAGTGGTACGGTAACCCTGTTCTGGAAGTCATGTTACTTGACCATGACGAACCTACGAACTATGAGGAAGCGATGATGAGCCCAGATTCGACAAAATGGCTTGAGGCCGTGAAATCTGAGATGGGATCCATGTATGAGAAGAAAATGTGGACTTTGGTTGACTTGCCCGATGATCGGCAAGCCATAGAGAATAAATGGATCTTGAAGAAGAAGACTGACGCTGACGGTAATGTTACTGTCTACAAAGCTCGACTTGTTTCGAAAGGTTTTCGACAAGTTCAAGGAGTTGACTACGATGAGACCTTCTCACCCGTAGCGATGCTTAAGTCTGTCCGAATCATGTTAGCAATTGACGCATTTTATGATTATGAAATTTGGCAAATGGATGTCAAAACTGCATTCCTTAATGGATATCTTAAAGAAGAGTTGTATATGATGCAACCAGAAGGTTTTGTCGATCCAAAAGGTGCTAACAAAGTGTGCAAGCTCCAGCGATCCATTTATGGACTGGTGCAAGCCTCTCGGAGTTGGAATATACGCTTTGATAGTGTGATCAAAGCATATGGTTTTATACAGACTTTTCGAGAAGCCTGTATTTACAAGAAAGTGAGTGGGAGCTCTGTAGCATTTCTGATATTATATTTGGATGACATATTGTTGATCGGAAATGATACTGAATTTCTGAATAGCATAAAAGGATACTTGAATAAGAATTTTTCAATGAAAGACCTCGGAGAAGCTGCTTATATATTGGGCATTAAGATCTATAGAGATAGATCAAGCCGCTGAATTGGACTTTCACAAAGCACATACCTTGATAAAGTTTTGAAGAAGTTCAAAATGGATCAAGCAAAGAAGGGGTTCTTGCCTGTGTTACAAGGTGTGAAATTGAGTCAGACTCAATGCCCGACCACTGTAGAAGATAGAGAGAAAATGAAGGTCATTCCCAATGCTTCAGCCATAGGTTCTATCATGTATGCAATGCTGTGTACTAGACCTGATGTGTGCCTTGCTATTAGTTTAGCAGGGAGGTACTGAGGGAGTCCTGGATTAAGGGGTCCTCAGGCGTCTGGCCTATGTGACGTGGGCCGGACTGATGGGCCATGAAGATACAAGATAAGAAGACTTCCTCCCGTGTCTAGATGGGACTCTCTTTTGCGTGGATGGCAAGCTTGGCGTTCGGATATGAAGATTCCTTCCTCTACAAACCGACTCTGTACAACCCTAGGCCCCTCCGGTGTCTATATAAACCGGAGGGTTTAGTCCGTAGAGGCAATCATAATCATACAGGCTAGACTTCTAGGGTTTAGCCATTACGATCTCGTGGTAGATCAACTCTTGTAATATTCATATTCATCAAGATCAATCAAGCAGGAAGTAGGGTATTACCTCCATCGAGAGGTCCCGAACCTGGGTAAACATCGTGTCCCAGTCTCCTGTTACCATCGATCCTCAGACGCATAGTCCGGGCCCCCTACCCGTGATCCGTCGGTTTTGACACCGACATTGGTGCTTTCATTGAGAGTTCCCCTATGTCGTCGATCGAAGGACCGATGGATCGTTTCGCCGACAACGACGGCATCACCGCCGAGGAGATCTTCCCTCCCAGCCAGCTTTTTGTGTTTGGTGGCTTCATGCTTCGTGCCAACACAGAAGGCCACCTCGAGCAGGTTGAGAGCTACGCCCCTGGCCATCAGTTTAGGTTTGGAAGCTTGAACTACATTGCTGATATCCGTGGAGACTTGATCTTTGACGGATTCGAGCCCATGGCGACCGCTCCCCGCCACCATGATGAACATGACCTAAATCTGTCATCAGAACACATCCAGCAGATAGTGCCTGTAACTGCTCTGGCCCTGGATACGGAGAATATCATGTCGTCAGAGGACGGGAAGCTCAACCCCACCACGGAAGCCGCAGACTCAGTGGCGCTGGAGCCGCACACATACCCAACCTTGAGCGGGATCTGTGTTACCGGAACTTCGGGTTCGTCCCCGGCTACAGGTTCCGAACCATACGCATCTGCGTCCTTCGAGCTGGATCAGGCGCCTATCGTCGAATTCAGCTCCGCAGATATCTTCCGGCACTCGCCTTTAGGCGATGTTCTGAACTCATTAAAAACCCTCTCCTTAGTAGGGGACTCACAGCCGAATTATATCCGGTTTCAATTGGAGGCTAATGATGGAGAATTTCACTTCCCACCCACCACCCACTTCATAGCCACTGTCGAGGACTTAACTGACATGCTCGATTATGGCTCCAAAGACATCGACGGTATGGACGACGATGCCGGAGAGGAGCAGGCCCAAAACCCGCCGTTCACCGGATGCTGGATGGCCACCTCTTCGTATGACGTGTATATGGTGGACACACCCAAGGAGGGTAACGACGATAACGAGGAAAATCTAGTCAAAGATAAACCTCCTGAGATACCATCAAAGCGGCGGCATCAGCGGCGCCGTTGCAAGTCACGCCGCAACAAAGACAACAATACCGGCAAGGGAGATGATAACACTCCGGAGAATGCCGAAGACCCACACGCACCCGTCGAACAAACATCCTAACAGGATGATAGGGAGGAGGGGCAGGGTAATCCCGGCGAGCCAATCGGGAACGAGAACTCCGAGGATAGCAATTATACGCCGCCCTCCGAAGACGAAATAAGCCTCGGCGATGAAGACTTCATCGTGCCAGAAGAACCCCTCGAGCAAGAACGCTTTAAGCAACAGCTCATCACAACCGCGAGGAGCCTGAAAAGGAAGCAGCAACGGCTTCAAGCCAAACAGGATACACTCAACGATAGATGGACTAACGTCCTGGCAGCCGAGGAATACAGCCTTGCACGACCAACCAAAAGCTACCCAAAGCGCAAGTTGTTACCCCAATTCGACGTTGAGGCGCAAGAGCCCATAATCTCAGCGTGTAACACAGCTGACAAACAAGACCGGCCACCGCGTGGCCAAGACAGAACGGCCACCCAAGCCGAACACCAGCCCAAATTACCCCGCCGTAAAGATGGGGAGACAGTGGCCCGGGATCACACCTACGACCTACAGCAGGACCTGGACTCTAGAGCAGGCCTAGCCAGATCAATCTACGGGTCAAGGGTACGTGCCCCAACATGAGAGGACGGCTATCAGGCCCGGCGTGACCAACACAACCTCACTCGGGGCAAAAACCTCATAATGACGTCCGTCGAACTCCGTCGCGACGTCGCCTGTTACAGAGGCGCCGCACACCCCCTATGCTTCACCGAGGAGGTAATGGAGCACGAATTCCCAGAAGGGTTTAAACCTATGAATATAGAATCATATGATGGAACAACCGACCCCGCGGTATGGATTGAGGATTTTCTTCTCCATGTCCACATGGCCCGCGGTGATGATCTCCATGCCATCAAATACCTCCCACTAAAATTAAAGGGACCAGCCCGGCACTGGTTAAACAGCCTCCCAGAGAATTCCATTGGCAACTGGGAAGACTTGGAGGACGCCTTTCACGACAACTTCCAAGGTACATATGTCCGGCCTCCAGACACTGATGACCTCAGTCACATCATCCAGCAGCCCGAAGAGTCAGCCATGAAACTCTGTACTAGGTTCTTAATTAAAAAGAACGAAATTGTCGACTGTCCGGACGCCGAAGCCCTAGCGGCCTTTAAACATAGCGTTCGAGATGAGTGGCTCGCCCGTCACCTCGGCCAAGAGAAACCAACGTCCATGGCAGCCCTTACAACATTGATGACCCGCTTTTGCGCGGGAGAAGATAGCTGGCTTGCTCGTAAAAGCAACAGCTCCAGCGATCCGGGCACTTCCGAAGCCAGGGACGACAATGGCAAGCCACAACGCAATAAAGACAAGCGTCGAAACAATACTGCAAGAACCCAAGACACGGCAATCAATGCCGGATTTAGTGGCTCCAAATCCGTTCAATGGAAGAAGCCATTCAAGGCAAATAGAGATGGTCCATCCAGTCTAGACAAGATACTGGATCGGCCCTGTCAGATTCACGGCAGCCCTGACAAACCCACCAACCATACCAACAAAAATTGTTGGGTTTTTAAACAAGCCGGCAGGCTCAGTGCCGAACACAAAGGCAAGGGGCCGCCCAGTGATAGCGAAGACGAAGAGACTCGCCAACCGAACACCGGGGGATAGAAGCAATTTCCCCCCAAAGTAAAAACAGTAAACATGATACAGGCGACACATATCCCTAAAAGGGAGTGCACACACACACTACGAGACGACTACGCCATAAAGCTGGTCGCCCCAAAATGTAACCCAGGGGCAGCCCGCTCGATCACTTTTGATCGCAAGGACCACCCAACCAGTATTCGTCACGGAGGTTCAGCAGCCATGGTCCTTGATCCAATTATCGGCGGATTCCATCTCACGCGTGTCCTTATGGACAGGGGTTGTGATCTCAATCTCCTCTACCAAGACACTGCCCGCAAGATTGGCATTGACCCTTCAAGGATCAAGCCCACCACAACTGCCTTCAAGGGAGAAATACCAGGCGTCGCAGCTCGCTACACAGGCTCAACCACACTGGAAGTCGTCTTTGGTTCGCCGGACAACTTCCGAAGCGAGAACTTGATCTTCTATATTGTCCCGTTCCGCAGTGGCTACCATGCACTGCTCGGGCGGACCGCTTTTGCTCGTTTCAATGCGGTCCCACACTATGCCTATCTAAGGCTTAAGATGCCCGGTCCATGCGGCATCATAACGATCAACGGAAACACGGAACACTCCCTCCGCACTAAGGGGCACACTGCGGCAATCACAGCCGAAGTACATAGCGCCCCCCTCAAGCTGCATACCTCATCGGTCATTAAACCGCCGATCTCTACCACACAGGACCGGTCAATTCTAGAGTTGGATTAGCAGTTCACCTCCGTCGTTCGCCTCTCATACCCACGAAATTCGTATCGCGCATGCATAATTATACACTTAAAATACCTTGGTCATCGGCGGAGGCACAATACGGACATGCCTATAATACGGTTCGCCCGGACTACAGCCTTTTTCTCTTTTCTAACTATTTTCTTATCTTTTGCCACAGGTGAATCAAAACCTGTTCCTCCTATGGTACTACAAGGACTCTTTCTAAGTCCAGTTTCGTACAAATAACCGAAGATCACTCCTTCTCGAGGAATCCTTCTCGCTGAGGTAAAGGCATCGCAGACGTGCGACAGGAGGTCCAAAATATTTTTTGTAGAGCAAACACTCTATTTGACACCTGTACTAAGACTTTTTTCCTCAACCTTCGACCCTTGGCATGTAAAATGTCCTGGGCAATGGTGTTATAGTCTGAAAAGATCGCGTTCAACGTATCAATCAGATTCTTGTGAACACAATCCATACTCAGTATTTGCTTTTCCGCATAAAACTGTTCTCTGCCTCTTCGGTTGTTTCACGCACACACCTCGGCACAAATTGCCAGGGGCTCGATATGGCAACATATGGGTTGCCACAAAAAGTCCGAACAGCTCTATAGCATACTTCGGCGTCATGAGTTTGGCATTATATGCATCAGCTCCGAATCATGTCTTTGGTCAATAGTTGGGTTGCCCGGCTCCTGTGCTTACTACCTTATGTTCCGTCTAATCGGCTAGGGTACTAAAGGGAGAACTACTGCGATTGTGTTTCCGGTTGACCTGGTTAAGCACCTAAGTAGAGAAAGCCGAAAACTGACTGTCATGATGCGGCGAGAGCTGGTCAACCACTCCGCGGCTTATTAGAATCTTTTGTGATTCCTTCCGTCTTACACGAAGGACCGTTTTTCTGGTCAACTATGTAACGCAACCGTATTCGGATAACTGCGTACATACGAGGGGCTACATCGTAGACCCACCATAAAACTCCTATGGCTAAGTGAAGGTGTTAAAGCCCTATAGTCCGATTGCCTAGTTCGCCGCACCGACACCTCCGTTCCGGACCAAGACGATGGGTCAAGAGTGATCAGGTGCTATTCCGAACACCCCCGTATTATATGCGAGGGGGCTGAAGCCGACGACTGGCAAACTTTCAGATTATAAGAAAACAGCTGCACAGGAGGAAGTAAATTTTAGGCAAAGGTATAAATTTAACACAGCCTTAATGCATTATAATATTATTCTTACAATTTCGGTACTTCTATTCGAACATAATATCCTTCGAGCATTGACCCTCTATCAAGCGGGCGCCCTCTAGGACGTCCTCCAAATAATGCTCCGGCGTGCGACGGTCCTTGCCTCTGGGCGGACCCTGGGTTGCAACATCGGTGTCCTTCATCTTTTCCAAGTACATCTTGCCGCGGGCGAAGGCCATCCGGGCACCTTCTATGCACACCGACCGCTTGACGGCGTCATATGCGGCTCTGCATCGACAAGCCGCTACACCAAACCGAAATAACTGTTCGAAACGGGTTCGGATGGCCATAGCCGGACCACGACGTCCTTCATGGCAGTTCCGGACATCTTGTGGAGGTCGGCCCACTGGTCCATATGTTCGTTCAGCAACGCCGGACGCCGTGACACTTTGAATTGCGACCAGAAAAGCCTCTCTGTGGTGCGTCCTTCCTGTGCTTGGAAGAATTGCGCCGCGTCGTTGACACTCTTCGGCAGATCCAAGAACGCATCTGGAGAACTCCACATTTGATTAAGCTGAGCATACTTCGGGTCGCCAAACTTCATCTGTAAAAGAAATCGCTTACCAGCCGCTATCTCTCCAGCTTGACGGATCTCCTCTCGAGCCGCTCTAGACTTTGACCGTGCTTCCCTCGCCTCTTGTAAGGCCTTTGTCGAGTTCGGCTACCTTGACTTTGTTGTCCTCCTCGAGTAATTTGCACTTGCCAGTGACATCCTTTAGCTCTTGCTCTATGGCAGACATTCTCTACTCACACTGGCGCCGAGTGGCCTGTTCGGCCTTTAAATCAGCAGCTGCTTTCTTAGCAGCCGCATTGCTCACTCTGGCCTGCTCCTTGGACCGGACATGCTCAGCCCGAAGGGTCTCAACCGCGGCAGCACCATCTGCAGTTATGCATGTCACGGTGTATAAATCTCAGCTTCGCTCTCATATTATTATACATGCATAAGCGGGCTATCCCAACACATACCTTGCGCCTCGTCAAGCCGCCGGTTAATAAGAGTAATATCCTCATTAGCTGACTCAAGTTTATGCTTCGGATTTGCAACTTATGCATCTTGGGCGGTCGATATTGGCATAACAGTCTGTTTTCAAGATAACTATGTTACTACCTGAGCATATCTTTTGATCCTCTGATCGCCTCCCTATGGAAGCCGACCAGAGTCTCAGGGGCTACTATCTATACACATGCGCATTTTGCATTCAAAGAATGGTGCAGGTATTACATACCTCAAAACCTCTCAGCAGACTCATGAAGGCTTCATTCAATCCGCTTCTCGCGGACAGAATCCTCTCAATTACCGTACCCATTAAGGTATGATGTTCCTCTGAGATAGACGCACTTTGTAATGTGTCCATCAGAGTGTCCGGCACCTCCGGATTCCTGGAGGCTGCTGCGGGAGTACGAACCCCCTTCAAAGGGATACACCTACTCGACCCTAGAGTCGTCTTCGGCTGTACGCTGGATTGTTCAGGACCCTTATTTTCAGTCCCCTCGGGGGCTGTGCCCCCTGGGCCCTTGATGGTCAAAGTATTATCGTCGGATACTGTCTTCATTGTCCCCCGCACCGTTTGATGGTTAGGGGAGACTCTCCGGGACGACACCTCGAAGTCGTCCACCCTAAGGGGCGAGGAAGCTGGTGGAGGCGTCTCGCTTTCCATCATCCCCGGAGACAAGTCCCCCGATGAGGAGGATTGTGGAGGAAGGCAGCGGGCCGGACTGCAAACATATAGTTTAAATGTTACCCTTGCAACTCGAAAGAACGGAATATGTCTAGAACATCCTTGTTCACTTACGGTCCCTCAAGGGGCTTGTGAAGGCGCTTTGCGGCGACATCGGCTTCCGAACCCGAACCATCTGACAGGGATATTTTCCCTCTCTTGGGTGCCTCCACCTCCAAGTCTTCGGAGGCAGTCCTTTTCTTCCCGTGGGGAGAAGGGTTATCACCTTCTTCTTCCCCTTCGTCTTCATCTTCAGAGGAGGGAGCTTCAGTCTCCCCGGACATGGCGTCCAGTATGCCTTTGGGGTGGAGGTCACCTCCGGCCTCTTTGCTCTTCTTCTTGTCCTCCTGTGCCAGCACTTGATACGGCGCCGGGGCTAGCATCCTCATCAACACAAGATCAGCTGACTTTTCAGGAAGGGGAGCCGAACACCTAATTCGCTCCGTCTTCTTTATCCAGCCCTGGTCAAAGATAAAACCCTCAGTACATAACTATGGGGGAATCTGCCGAGTTGCGTTCGGAAGTTGGGTGCTTACCGAGGTATCTGGATGGTTGCAGTCGAGACCGACATCTTCGGATGTGTCCGGCCACTGCTTTTGCGACTTGAAGAATAGTTTCCACATCCCTTCATGCGTTGTGCCGAAAAATTGCTGAAGAGTCCGCGGTCCTTCCGGATTGAACTCCCACATACGGAGAGGCCGTCGCTGGCACGGGAGGATCCGGCAGACTAGCATCACCTGAATCACGTTGATGAGGCCGGTGTCCTTGTCGGTGTCAAAACCGGCGGATCTCGGGTAGGGGGTCCCGAACTGTGCGTCTAGGATCGATGGTAACAGGAGACGGGGGACATGATGTTTACCCAGGTTCGGGCCCTCTCTATGGAGGTAATACCCTACTTCCTGCTTGATTTATCTTGATGAATATGAGTATTACAAGAGTTGATCTACCACGAGATCGTAATGACTAAACCCTAAAAGTCTAGCCTATATGACTATGGTAATGAATATATCCTTTCTGGACTACCCCCTCCGGTTTATATAGGCACCGGGGGGGTCTAGGGTTTACATAGGGTCGGTTACATAAGAAGGAATCTTCATAATCTGTCGCCAAGCTTGCCTTCCACGCCAAGGAGAGTCCAATCTGGACACGGGTACAGTCTTCGGCCTTCATGTCTTCACAGCCCATCAGTCCGGCCCATGGATAACAGGCCGGACGCCCGAGGACCCCTTAGTCCAGGACTCCCTCAGTAGCCCCTGAACCTGGCTTCAATGACGAGGAGTCCGGCGTGCAGATTGTCTTCGGCATTGCAAGGCGGGTTCCCCCTTCTGAACTCCAAGATGGTCTTCAGATGCGATGATAGAATCCAGACCTGTCACACACACCATATACAACCGCAGAGAGAATATATTTTTACACAAGTTCTATCCACTGACAACTTTTGTAGCACGACATTACATCTAACTGGCCACAATTCCAAACCGCTTTCATGTTCGACACCCCACGTCCCGAGACGCGGTTGCCATTGGCACGTCTTGTCAAAGCAGAGATCGTGTCCCCTTATCGCGGGATTCTCATCAATGCGGGCATGGGTGACCCAACCGTGCCGTTTATACAGCCCTTGGGAATAGGCGAATCTTAAGGCGAGCGAGGAGGCATTTAATATTCGCTGCCTTTATAAGGGGATAAGGATTCCCTCTTCCTCTCTCACGCCCTCTCTCTGTCTCCGCCTTTCCAATCTCGAGCTCCAGCGCCCAAGTTCTCATCTCCTTTCCACTCAAGTGACCATGTCCGGATCCGGAGGTCAGGGCAAGTGGATGGTCTCCTCCGTCAAGGAGGAGGACATTACTGAGCTTTGGGCGGCCGGCTATTTGGCGACGGAGATCACTCACCGCCTGCCGACCGAGGGACAAGTCGTCCCCACGCCGAAGCCAACCGAGAGGGTAGTGTTCATCCCCCATTTCTTCCGCGGGCTAGGGTTTCCACTCCACCCTTTCGTCCACGGGCTGATGTATTATTACGGGATAGATTTCCATGATCTGTCCCCGAATTCCTTCCTCAACGTCTCGGCATTTATCGTCGTGTGTGAGGCCTTCCTCCGAATCCACCACTTCGGGCTGTGGCTTAAAGTCTTCAACGTGAAGCCGAAGGTGGTGGATGGCCAGCACGCGGAGTGCGGAGGAGCCATGGTGAGCAAGCTGTCCAACGTCTCCTGTCCCAAAGGTACTTTTGTGGACACGGTAAAGGAGTGGCAGAAGCAGTGGTTCTACATCACGGAACCTCGCGGCACCACCTGGGCCGCAGCTGCCGAATTCCGCTCCGGCGCTCCTATGCGACTCACCTCCTGGGTCGAGAAGAGTCCGGACTGGTGTTCACCTGACGAGCTGATAGCGCTGCAGACGCGCGTTCAAAGCATGGTAACCAAGAACGTCAAGCTCGTTGATGTGATCCAGGTGATGCTAGTTCGCCGGATCCTTCCGTGCCAGCGCCGAAGCCGCCCTCTGTGGGAGTTCAATCCGAAGAAGCACCAGACCCTGGTGAGGCTCTTCGAGACTACACACGAAGGCGCATGGAGGTTGATCTTTAAGGGCAATGAGAAACCGCCGGCCGCAGATTCAGAACGCGGGCACGGCGCTAAACACCTCGCTAGCGAGGCATGTCATTTTTAATGCATTCTCCACTTGTTTGTTTCAAGGATGACGCCTGAGCTTTTATTGTTGCTTTTTCAGGACTGGATGGAGAGGGCGAAGCGGATCCAGTGTCCGGCTCCGCTGCCCGAAGAACCGGTCATCATGTGTCTGGCGAAGATGCTGGTGCCAGCGCCCTATAAGGCGCCGGAAAAGAAGGCCAAGGGGGCCAAGAGTGGCCCCCGTCGCAAGGGCACTTCGGACGTTACGTCCGAAGACGACGAAGCTCATTCCTCTGTTCCTGAGGACAATGACGAGGAAGAGGAGGAGGAGGAGGAAAACAACCCTCCCCCTGAGGAGAGGAAGAAGAAGAGGGCGGCCTCGGCGCATCTGGAGGCGGAAACGCCCAAGAAGGGGAAAGGCGTCCCAGTGGTCAACACCGCGTGGGACGTTGACAGCAATCCGGAATGACGCCCCCGCACTAAGCCCCAGGCCGCATCGTAAGTGACATGGCTCGCTCATGCGCACATCCGGCCCTTTCTCTTCATTATCTTGACATAGTAACTGTACTATTGCAGTCCGGCCCGCGACCTGATCCAGCGATCCTCATCTAGAGGTTCGTTGGCTCCGTCGGAGATGGCGAGCATGTCGCCACCGCCTGCTTATTCCCCCGGGGCCAGGGACGACACCAAAGTGTTGTCCCGGAGGACCGCTCCGAACCGGGGAGGAGCCCAGGACGCTGTCCTGGAGGCGCCACAAGGCGAGACCTCCGCTGTTGGACACATGTGGGAGCCGATCCCCATGGAGACTGGCGAAGAGGGCCGCATCCAGTTCGGCCCTCAGCCGAATACGATTCCGGAGACTCATACGGCTCCGGAGTCAGGCGAGCAGCCCCCTTTGAAGGAGGGGGGTGCACCGCTTCCACCAGTGGCCCCTGTCCATCCAGGGGCGCCGGATAACCTGATGGAGGCGCTACGAGGCGCCTCCATTATGGACGAGCACCGTGTCCTTATGGGTGCGGTGATCGAGAAGGTTCAGTCCGCCAAGAGTGGACTGGATGAAGCCTGCAGCAACCTGTTGACAGGTTTCGAGGTAAGAAAGAGAAAAGCCTGTGTAGACAGTAGCCCCTGAGACACTGTCCGGTGTTCGGTGAGAAGAACCAGACAGAGGATCAATCCTTTGTTATAGGAGACTAACTTAATATGTATCAATGAGCAGGCGTCACTGTTGGCCGCAACCTCGCATGCTGCCGAAGTCTCTGAACTGAAGCAGAGGCTGCAGCGGACCGAGAACGAGCTCGGCGAGGTTAAAATTCGGCTCTAGGAGAAGCAAGGTGAATGACGACTTGCTATGTGTTCGGAAAGAATAAGCGCTGTATATTGACCGCGGTGTCGTAATATGTGCAGGAGCCACGACCGAGGTCGAGGCCTTGAGGAAGGCCCTGGGCGAGGCCGAGGAGAAAGTTGTCCAGCAGCAAGCCGCCCGTAAGAAGCTCAAGGCCCGGGTCAAAGAAGTCCAGCAGGAGCTCCAGGATGCGGTGAAAAAATGCGAGGCCTTAGAGCATGATGCGTCGGCTCAAGGGGCCGAACTCGCCAAGGCTCGTCAAAGCGCGGAGACCGCACGGAATGAGGCTCAAGCCGCCCTCCAGGAGATCCAGGAGGCCAAGAAGGTCACGGCGGGTAAGGCATTTAAGATGCAAAGCAAGTATGCGGAGAAGCAGTACCTTTTACTAACCCGGGTTCAGAGTTCCCCAGGGGCTTTTGCGGATTTGCCATGCAGTGTATCAAATGCCGCGGAGTTCTATCGAGCCGAAGGAGGGGGTTCTACGGAGAAGCTATTCTGGTCGCAGTATGCGGCGCCAGAGCATCCCGTGTCCTTCACCGATCAGCTGAAACAGCTGGTGGAGCTGCATATGGTGGCTGAACTAGCCATTAAGGATTTGATAATCCGGCTATGGCCAGCCGAAGCTATGCCAGGCAGCTACTTCGGACTCGTGAGGCGGATGGTGAACGCCTGTCCTCGGCTGGACGTCGTCAAGCGCTCGGCCTGCATTGAAGGTGCGCGCATGGCCTTCGCCCGTTGCAAGATGCGGTGGACGAAGATGGACGCCATCGAGGTATTTTGCGGATGTCCTGGAGGGTTCTCGCCTTGCGGCAGCACAATGTTCGCAGGACATTGTATTTGAATAAATGTATTCATGTTGCCTTTGCCTTGTATTATGCAAACAAAGCCTGTTTTGTAATGTAATTTTGTTATGCTTTTAATTGTTTCCTCCTGTACGGCCGTGTTGTATGTAATCTGAGGGTTGGCCAGTCGTCGGCTTCTGCCCTCACGTAGGTAGTATGGAGGTGTTCAGGATGGAATCTAAACCATCTTGATCCAATTATATGGTCTTTGAAGGAGTTGTTTAGCGCAACGAACAAGGCAATAAGACTATGCGGCTTAAACGCCCTCACTTAGCCATAGGAGTTTTATAATAAAGCATGGGCGCAGCCCTTGGTTCAAACTAGAGTGCTGTCAGCATTTGATCGGGAAGTGCCGATCTTTCGCATAATGCGGGAAAAATCTCCAACGATTTGTAACCCTCGAACAGCTGACCGGCTCTCGCCGTATCATGACAGTCAGTTTTTGGCTTTCTCTACTGAGGCGCTCATCTGGTCAAGGCCAGGGCGCAATCGCAGTAGTTCTCCCTTTACTACCCTAGCCGATTTAGCGGAACGTAGGGTAGCAAGCACAGGAGCCGGGCAACCCAACTATTGACCAAAGACATGATTCGGAGCCAATGCATATAATGCTAAATTCGGGGTGCCGAACTTCTCTATAAGAAGTGTTCGGACTTTGTTGCCATGTTATGGGGCGATGAGGAGCCCCTGGCAAATATGAAGCGTACCAGAGTGTACGGTTGCTAGGAAATAAGTAATTGAAAGGAAAACAGAAGGAGAACAGAGATGGTATCTAGGGCCCTTGAACTTGGACCATGAACTGTTTCCATTATAGTTGGAATAATGCGTCAAAGTGCATCGGTACAATGTAATGCCATAAGCAACCGGCTATTTGACATGCCACAACTAAAGGCGAGCTGCGTGAGGGTCCTGAAAACAGATAGAGTAATCGTTGGATTGGCCTCTAGGGCTGCCCCTGTACGCATGTGCTCCATTTCGATCCGGTGTATTTTTCCTTTGACAGGACCATAAATCGTGCCGTCAAAAGAGGCCCGCATAAGAGAAACCTGCGAAAAATGGAAATAGTAAAGTTATATGTGTGTCCGGGATCAGTCGAGCCGAACTGTAAATCCCGGGTTGGCTTGTGCCTCCGTCGATGTCCATGGAATTTTGAGTGCGTAATTATGTACAGGTGGTACGAATGCCACTACTTCATCGGGACTGGGACGGAGGCCGAATTGCTAATCGAGCTCTTGACGAGCCGCGCTGTCCTGTTGCAGTGTAGTCCGGAACCTCTTAATGATGTCCAGGGGCTCAGCATCCGTACTATGGTGCTGCTCGAGAAGGCCGCTTTGTACCTCTGCTGCTAGGGCGGCGGTGTGCTCCTCTATTCGGAGGGAGCGTTCAGTATTGGCATTGACTGTTATGACGCCGCGTGGACCGGGCATCTTGAGCTTGAGATAAGCATAGTGTGGCACTGCGTTGAATCTAGCAAACGCGGTTCGTCCGAGCAGTGCGTGGTAGCCGCTGCGGAAGGGGATGATATCGAAGATTAACTCTTCGCTTCGGAAGTTGTCTGGAGAACCGAAGACCACCTCCAGCGTGATTGAGCCCGTACAGCGGGCCTCTACGCCTGGTATGACCCCTTTAAAGGTAGTCTTTGTTGGTTTGATTCGTGAGGGGTTAATGCCCATCTTCCGCACTATGTCCTGACAAAGCAGGTTGAGGCTGCTACCACCATCCATCAGGACTCGTGTTAGGTGAAACCCATCGATAATTGGGTCGAGGACTAGTGCGGCTGATACTAGTTGGGTGATCTCAATGATCGAAGGTGATCGGGAATGACGACCATGGATTGAATTTTGGGGCGACTGGCTCTACCATGTAGACGTCCCTAAGTGCTCGCTTGCGCTCCCTTTTGGGGATGTGTGTAGTGTATATCATGTTCACCGTTTTGACTTGAGGGGGGAATTTCTTCTGCTCCCCAGTGTTCGGTTGCCGTGGCTCTTCGTCCTCGTCCTCACTTTGTGATCCCTTTTCTTTGTTTTCGGCATTTAACTTGCCAGCCTGTTTGAAAACCCAACAGTCTCTGTTGGTGTGATTGGCTTGTTTGTCTGGGATACCGTGTATCTGGCACAGACGGTTGAGTATGCAGTCCAGGCTGGAAGGTCCTTCATTGTTTCTTTTGTAGGGCTTCTTCCGTTGGCCGGACTTGGAGCCACTGAATCCGGCGTTAACTGTGGTGTCATCGGTGTTTTCGCCATTGCTTCGGTGTTTGTGTCTATTGCGCCGGAGCTTGCCGGTGCTGTTCTTGGCCTCGATGGGGCCTACCTCGCTGGCTGTATTTTTGCTTCGAGCCAGCCAGCTGTCCTCACCCGCGCAAAAATGGGTCATGAGTGCCGTAAGGGCTGCCATAGACTTCGGCTTTTCTTGGCCGAGGTGGCGCGCTAGCCATTCGTCACGGATGCTATGTTTGAAGGCCGCTAGGGCTTCGGCATCCGGACAGTCAACGATCTGGTTCTTTTTGGTTAGGAACCTAGTCCAGAATTTTCTGGCGGACTCTCCAGGTTGTTGGACTATGTGACTTAAGTCGTCAGCGTCAGGTGGCCGGACATAAGTACCTTGGAAGTTGTCAAGAAAAGCTTCTTCCAAGTCCTCCCAACTGCCGATGGAATTTTCAGGCAGGCTATTTAGCCAGTGTCGAGCTGGTCCTTTGAGCTTTAATGGGAGGTACTTGATAGCGTGGAGGTCATCCCCTCGGGCCATGTGGATGTGGAGAATAAAATTTTCGATCCGTACTGCGGGATCGGTTGTTCCGTCGTATGATTCCAGATTGACGGGCTTGAACCCCTCGGGGAATTCGTGATCCAGCACCTCATCTGTGAAGCAGAGAGGGTGTGCGGCGCCTCTATAGTGGGTCGCGTCACAGCGCACCTCCGATGAAGTCCGTCTGCGGTTATCGGCCCGGGTATGATTAAGTTTGTCGCGTCCGATTAGGTAGCTGTCATCCCGAGTAGGGAAGCGTCCTCGCGATCTGTAAATTGATCCGGTGTGTTCTGCTCTGCTGTCCAGGTCCTGCCGGAGGTCGTATGTATGGTCCTGAGCTGGTCTGTCCCTGTGTTTACGAGGTGGTGGGGCGGGCTGTTGTTCGGCCTGAGTTGTCGCTTTATCCCGACCGCGGGGTGGTCGGTCCGCCGCACTGTCCCGACCTCGTGGTGGTCGTTCCGCATTACGCGAGGGATCTGGTGCCTCCTCGTCGAACTGAGGTAGCAATCTACGCTTTGGGTAACTCTTCGTTGGGCGCTTGAGGCCGTATTCTTCGGCTGCCAGGACATCGGTCCATCTATCGATGAGTAGGTCTTGATCGGCTTGGAGCTGCTGCTGCTTTTTCTTTAGGCTCCTTGCAGTAGCTATGAGCTGGTGCTTAAAGCGCTCCTGCTCGAGGGGTGCCTCAGGCACGATGAAGTCCTCATTGCTGAGGCTCTCATCATCCTCGGAGGGTGGACGGTAACTATCGTCCTCCAGGTCACTTGGCCTGGCTTGTTTATCAGGGTTAACTTGCTCGTTGTCTTGTTCCTCTTGTTCGGATGTTGCTCCAACAGGGTCTTCATTGTTTTGGCGTCGTCAGGAGTACTATTTTCTCCGGCGCCAGTGTTGCTGTCTTTTGAGCGACGTGACTTAGAGCGGTGTTTAGGGTGCCGGCGCCTGGACTGCGTCTCAGAGGGTTTATTCGCATCTGGCTCTTCTTTGTCATCGCCGTTAGATCCTTTAGGTGTGTCAACCATGTACACGTCGTACGAAGAGGTGGCCGTCCAACGCCCAGTGAATGGCGAGTCTTGGCCTTGCTCCTTGTCGGCATCGTCGTCCATACCGTCGATGTCTTCGGAGCCATAATCGAGCTCGTCGGTTAAGTCCTCGACGGTAGCTATGAAGTGGGTGGTGGGTGGGAAGCAAAATTCTCCGTCATCAGCCCCTAGATCGAACCGGAAATAGTTCGGCTGTGAGTCCTTCTCCAAGGACAAATTCTTTAAAGAGTTCAGCACATCGCCCAAAGGTGAGTGCTGGAAGATGTCTGCGGCGCTAAATTCGGAAATCGATAACCGATCCAGCTCGGTGTCCGCAGGCGTACCGGGTCCGGAACTTATAGCTGGAGACGAGTCCGGAGTTCCATGGACGCAAGTATTGCGGGGTATCGAGTCCGTGTGCGGCTCCAATGCCACGGACTCTGTGGCCTCGGATGGCATAATCTGCTTCTATTCTAAGGCCATTGCAGCAATAGGAACCATCTCCTGGACGTGATCCGATGACAGATTTAACTCATATTCATCGGGGCAAAGGGGAGCGATCGCCGCGGTCTCAAATCCGTTGAAGACCAAGTCTCCACGGATGTCCGCGACATAGTTCAAGCTTCCAAATCTGACCTGATGGCCAGGGGCGTAGCTAACGATCTGCTCCAGATGGCCAAGCGAGTTGGCCCGCAGTACAAAGCCGCCGAATATGAAAATCTGTCCCGGGAGGAAGGTTTCTCCTTGGACAGCGCCACTATGGACGATTGAAGGGGCCATCGAACCTTTTGTCGACGGCACAGTGGAACTCTCAATGAAAGCACCAATGTCGGTGTCAAAACCGGTGGATCTCGGGTAGGGGGTCCCGAACTGTGCGTCTAGGATCGATGGTAAGAGGAGACGGGGGACACGATGTTTACCCAGGTTCGGGCCCTCTCTATGGAGGAAATACCCTACTTCCTGCTTGATTGCTTGATGAATATGAGTATTACAAGAGTTGATCTACCACGAGATCGTAATGGCTAAACCCTAAAAGTCTAGCCTATATGACTATGGTAATGAATATATCCTTTCCGAACTACCCCCTCCGGTTTATATAGGCACCGGGGGGATCTAGGGTTTACATAGGGTCGGTTACATAAGAAGGAATCTTCATAATCGGTCGCCAAGCTTGCCTTCCACGCCAAGGAGAGTCCAATCCGGACACGGGTACAGTCTTCGGCCTTCATGTCTTCACAGCCCATCAGTCTGGCCCATGGATAACAGGCCGGACGCCCGAGGACCCCTTAGTCCAGGACTCCCTCAGTCCTTTTCAAGGATGCTCGGGATACGGCTTTGCAGTGTCTGCACTTCGTCTGTTGATCCCCATTCTAGCCACTTATTGATCCACGATGCGAGCCGCAGTGGAGGGCCAGATCGGAACGCTGGCGCGGCTACCCATTTGGTACCGCGGGGTTCGGTAACATAGAACCACTCCTGTTGCCATAAGTTGGAGGTTTCCGTGAAGGTGCCTTTTGGCCAGATAGTATTGGCAAGTTTGCTCACCCTGGCGCCACCACACTCCGCCTGCTCCCCGTTGATTATCTTCGGCGTCACATTGAAAGTCTTGAGCCATAGGCCGAAGTGTGGGGGGGATTCGGAGAAAGGCTTCACACACGATGATGAACGCTGAGATGTGAAGAAAGGAGTCCGGAGCTAGATCGTGAAAATCTAGCCCGTAATAGAACATAAGGCCGCGAACGAAGGGATGGAGAGCGAACCATAGCCCGCGGAGGAAGTGAGGGATGAACACAACCCTCTCGCCGGATTTTGGTGTAGGGATAACCTGCCCCTTAGCAGGGAGCCGGTGGGGGATCTCCGTAGTCAGGTACCTCGCCTCCCGAAGCTTCACGATATCCTCCTCGGTAACTGAGGAAGCCACCCACCTGCCTTGGGAGCTGGATCCGGACATGGCTTGGAGGCCTGGTGGCAATGAGAGAAATCGAGTCCTGGGCGCTGGGGCTTGAGGAAGAGGAAAGCGTGGGGGAGGAAGACGGGTATGTACCCCTTTATAAAGGCGATGAATATCGAAGGCCTCTTCATGAGCCTTAAAGCTCGCCTATTCCCAAGGGATCGCCAGCAACACGGTTGGGTTACCCGCGCCCATATTGATGAGAATCCCGCAATGAGGGGGCACGATCTCTGCCTTGACAAGACGTACCAATAGAAACCGCGTCTCGAAACGTGGGCCGAGAGGCTAAAAAACGGTTCGAAATAATGACCGTGCAGAGACGCGGCGTCTCACTACAAAAGATGTCAGTAGATGGGACTTGTTAATATTATACTCTTTGCGGCTATATATGGAGCTTGTTTTGCAGAGCCGGACACGTTTTCTGTGTTCGAGGACTACTTTGAAATATTCAGAGGAGGAACCCGCCTTGAAATGCCGAAGACAATCAACGCGCCGGACACATCGTCATTGAAGCCTGGTTCAGGGGCTACTGAGGGAGTCCTGGATTAAGGGGTCCTCGGGCGTCCGGCCTATGTGACGTGGGCCGGACTGATGGGCCATGAAGATACAAGATAAGAAGACTTCCTCCCGTGTCCAGATGGGACTCTCCTTTGCCTGGATGGCAAGCTTGACGTTCGGATATGAAGATTCCTTCCTCTGCAAACCGACTCTGTACAACCCTAGGCCCCTCCGGTGTCTATATAAACCGGAGGGTTTAGTCCGTAGAGTCAATCATAATCATACAGGCTAGACTTCTAGGGTTTAGCCATTACGATCTCGTGGTAGATCAACCCTTGCAATATTCATATTCATGAAGATCAATCAAGCAGGAAGTAGGGTATTACCTCCATCGAGAGGGCCCGAACCTGGGTAAACATCGTGTCCCCAGTCTCCTGTTAGCATCGATCCTCAGACGCATAGTCCGGGACCCCCTACCCGAGATCCGCCGGTTTTGACACCAACAGGTACCAAAGTAATCCAGGAGTGGATCACTGGACATCGGTCAAGAACATCCTGAAATACCTGAAAAGGATATGTTTCTCGTTTATGGAGGTGACAAAGAGCTCGTCGTAAACGGTTACGTTGATGCAAGCTTTGACACTGATCCGGATGACTCTAAGTCACAAACCGGATACGTATTTTTATTAAATGGTGGAGCTGTCAGTTGGTGCAGTTCCAAGCAGAGCGTCGTGGCGGAATCTACATGTGAAGCGGAGTACATAGCTGCTTCGGGGGCAGCAAATGAAGGAGTCTGGATGAAGGATTTCATATCCGATCTAGGTGTCATACCTAGTGCATCGGGTCCAATGAAAATCTTTTGTGACAATACTGGTGCAATTGCCTTAGCAAAGGAATCCAGATTTCACAAGAGAACCAAGCACATCAAGAGACGCTTCAATTCCATCCGCGACCAAGTCAAGGAGGGAGACATAGAGATTTGCAAGATACATACTGATCTGAATGTCTCTCACAAGCAAAACATGATCATCACCAAGACTCCATGGGTGTTAGAATCATTACAATGTAATCTAGATTATTGACTCTAGTGCAAGTGGGAGACTGAAGGAAATATGCCCTAGAGGCAATAATAAAGTTGTTATTTATATTTCCTTATATCATGATAAATGTTTATTATTCATGCTAGAATTGTATTAACCGGAAACTTAGTACATGTGTGAATACATAGACAAACAGAGTGTCACTAGTATGCCTTTACTTGACTAGCTCGTTAATCAAAGATGGTTAAGTTTCCTAGCCATAGACATGAGTTGTCATTTGATGGACGGGATCACATCATTAGAGAATGATGTGATTGACTTGACCCATCCGTTAGCTTAGCACTTTGATCGTTTAGTTTATTCCTATTGCTTTCTCCATAACTTATACATGTTCCTATGACTATGAGATTATGCAACTCCCGAATACTGGAGGAACACTTAGTGTGCTATCAAACGTCACAACGTAACTGGGTGACTATAAAGATGCTCTACAGGTATCTTCGATGGTGTTTGTTGAGTTGGCATAGATCGAGATTAGGATTTGTCACTCCGATTGTCGGAGAGGTATCTCTGGGCCATCTCGGTAATGCACATCACTATAAGCCTTGCAAGCAATGTGACTAATGAGTTAGTTACGGGATGATGCATTATGGAACGAGTAAAGAGACTTGCCGGTAACGAGATTGAACTAGGTATTGAGATACCGACGATCGAGTATCGGGCAAGTAACATACCGATGACAAAGGGAACAACGTATGTTGTTATGCGGTTTGACCGATAAAGATCTTCGTAGAATATGTAGGAACCAATATGAGCATCCATGTTCCGCTATTCGTTATTGACCGGAGATATGTCTCGGTCATGTCTACATAGTTCTTGAACCTGTAGGGTCCGCACGCTTAACGTTCGGTGATGATCGGTATTATGAGTTTATGTGTTTTGATGTACCGAAGATAGTTCAGAGTCCTGGATATGATCACGGACATAAAGAGGAGTCTCGAAATGGTCGAGACATAAAGATCGATATATTGGATGACTATGTTTGGACATCGGAATGGTTTCGGGTGAGTTCGGGCATTTACCGGAGTACCGGGGGGTTACCAGGAACCCCCCGGGGAGTGTATGGTCCTTATTGGGCCTTAGTGGGAGAGAGGAGGAGGCGACCAGGTGGAGGGCGCGCCCCCCAAGCCCAATACGAATTGGGTGGGGGGGAGGCCCCCCTTTCCTTCTCCCTCTCTCCTCCTTCCTTCCTCTCCTACTGCAACTAGGGAAGGGGGGAATCCTACTCCCAGTGGGAGTAGGACTCCCCTTGGGGCGTGCCATGAGAGGGCCGGCCCTCCCCCTCCTCCACTCGTTTATATACGGGGGAGGGGGCACCCCATAGACACAAGTTGATTGTTTAGCCGTGTGCGGTGCCCCCCTCCACCATATTCCACCTCGGTCATATCGTCGTAGTGCTTAGGCAAAGCCCTGCGCCGGTAACTTCATCCTCACCGTCATCACGCCGTCGTGCTGACGAAACTCTCCCTCGACCTCAGCTGGATCTAGAGTTCGCGGGACGTCACCGAGCTAAACGTGTGCAGATCGCGGAGGTGTCGTACCTTCGGTGCTAGGATCGGTCGGATCATGAAGACGTACGACTACATCAACCGCGTTGTCATAACGCTTCCGCTTACGGTCTACGAGGGTACGTGGACAACACTCTCCCCTCTCGTTGCTATGCATCACCTAGATAGATCTTGTGTATGCGTAGAATTTTTTTTGAAATTACTGCGTTCCCCAACAAATTTCCCAAAACCCTAAACTTATCAAAGATTGGTATGGCATTGGTTTACAAAATTACATCACTGTAGCTATATGTAAGTCGCTTGAAAATTGATTTTGGGTCGGTCAGTTTTTCAGCCGTTGATTTTTGCTGCGAGATTCGCGCATTTTCCCCTGGGCTGTTTCATGAGTTGTTTTGGGTTGTTTTCTTTACTAACCACATATTTGGCTCAGTCAATTTGCTATTGGGTTGAAGCCCATTACCTATGCCGCCCAGGCGTCAGTCTCTCCCTTTGTGTTTTTACTTATGTTTTTATACGTTCTCCTTCTGTTTTGGTTTTTATTTATTAGTTGGTTTTTATTTTTCATGTTTAGCTATATTTGGGATGTTGGGTGAGTGTAAATATATACGCACAATACTATGTAATGTGTGTGAAAATTACACTATTTATAATTGTTGTTTGCATACTATAAAAGTGAAATTTTAGTGCAAAATTGTGTGCAAGTGTTTTTAAATCATTATCTTTTTTCTTAAAAAGTAATATGAGTGACACTAATCCATCGGTTCCTTATAACACTTTATTATTTTGATTTTGATTTAGTTATTATTTATTTTGCGTAAATTCCACTATCATATGCTTATTCTTACATATTTTTAAAAAGCGCAATTTGTGCACAATGTCTGCAAATTTTGTCACTGTTTGTTTTACATTTTTTTACTTTCTTTCTTCTAAAAGGCCAATACTAATGGCAACAACTCATTCTTTCTTTGAAATACTCATTATTTTGATTTTAGTTTAGTTTTTATTTCATTTTATTTCTTCAGAAAGGGTAATACCAAAGCCACTAATTCATTTTATCTTATAATATTTCATTATTTTGATTTGTTTAGTTTTTATTTCATTTTCTTTCTTCTTAAAGGGTAATACCAAAACAATTATTCTTTCTTTCTTATAATACTTCATTATTTTGTTTTTAGTTGTTATTTCATTTTATTTCTTCTTTATTGGTAAAACCAATGCCACTATTTCATTCCTTCTTACGAAAATAATATTATTTTGTGATAATTTCACTATTATATGCTTATTCTTGCATATAATAAAAAGCATATTTTTTGTGAAAATTGTGAGCAAATTTTGTCATGGTTTATTTTATTATTTTCGTTTTCTTTCTTCTCAAAGGGTAATACCAATGCTACTAATGCATTATTTCTTAGAAACTTTATTATTTTGATTAAATTTTAGTTTTTTATTTCATTTTGTCTCTGCTTTAAGGGTAGTACCTATGCCACTAAATCACTCTTTCTTAGGAAACTTCTCTTTATTGAAATTTCACTATCGTATGCTTATTCTTGCATATTACTCCCTCGGCGCGCTTGACTTTGCACGGTCTTTGATGCACAACTTTGACCGTTAATACATATAAAATGCATTGACTGAATATCTATAACTGGTAACAACGTATTTGTCTTGCAAAACATTTTATTTCGTGTATATTTATACTAATTTGGTGCACATATAATAAGTAAAAAATCATAGTCAAAGTTGTCTGATGAAGACCAGAAAAGTCAAAGCGTGCCTTATATTTTGGGAAGGAGGAAGTATAAAATAGCGCAATTTTTGTGAAAATTTATTCATTGTTTGTTTAGAGTTTTTTTAACTTTCCTTTCTTATTAAAGTGTAATACCAGTGCCAGCAATTCATTCTTGCTTGGAAAATCTCCTTACTCTGATTTTGTTTTAGTTTTTATTTCAATTTCTTTCTTCTTAAAGGGTAATACCAAAGCCATTAATTCATTCAACTTTATAAAACTTCATTTTTTATTTCAGTTTGTCTTCTTTGATGGTAATACCAATGCCACTAATTTATTCTTCCATATAAAACTCCATTACTTTGATTTTGATTTAGTTTTTATTTCATTTTGTTTTAAGGGTAATGCCAATGCCTCAAATTCATTCCTTCTTAGAAATTTTCTTTTTATTGAAGATTCACTATTATATGTTCTTTTGCATATTTAGAAAAGCACAATTCCTGTGTAAATTGTGTGCAAATTTTTGCAATATTTGATTTAAATTTTATATATTATTTGTTTTTAATGATAATACAGATTCCACTAAATCATTCCTTCTTAGAAAACTTTATTGTTGTGAATCATTCACCATTATATGCTTATTCTTGCATATTATAAGAATGCAGTTTTATATAAATTGTGTGCAAATATTGTCATTATTTGATTTTTATTATACTTTCTTTGCTTTTAAGTGTAAGACCAATGGCACTAATTCATTGCACATGATGATTTTAATGGATATAAATACGCATGTGCTTGCTGCTCCTACTTGCAATTATTGTGAGAGAGAGAAAACATCTTATCCCCTAATTTTTCTCTATAGAAAGCACCTCGTAGGTGTAGCATTACTCTTTTTGTCTTGAGCACAATGTTGATGTATTGTCTGGCGACTGTTGGCCATGCACATATTTACCACTATCCTACACTTGTTTCGGAAGCCGTGGAGCGATGGAGCGTGTCCGATGTGAGATTTTTGCGGCACCATCTTCTCTCGTTCCACAATCTGCACCACTCATATATCAATGAATGTTTTTGGCTCCACATACAACTCTTGGCGACTGGCTGCTTATCTGGTGTGTGCACGGTTTCAGTCGTGTGGCCATGTTCGGATCATGCACGCTTGCATCATCTTCGTTGAGTCAGTAGCAGTTCGGCGAGGATCAATGGTACTCCTTTTCCTGTTCCTTTTGTTTTTTCATTTGCTTTGGCATAGTTTTGATCTTATAAGGCTTTGCTATTTCCCAGTGTGATTCTTTGTGTATGCGTTAATTTTTGTGTGCATCCTAGTCCCGCAAAGGCCGAGTGTATGTTCATTGTATTTGTATTCTCTTGATGCTTCATTTTGAGTTTAAGAAACACCATTTATCGAGAAAAGGGTACGTTGTTTTTATTATGAAACACTAGCTGAATAAAGGACAACAGTAGCAATATAGGAAGAGCTTTAAGACTCTCGCAAAAGAAAAAAGATTTTTAAAATGAATAAAGGACAACAATAGCGATTGCAGCAGCGATATTGTTGTCTTGTTTTTTTTTTCCTTCAAAAATGGCACGTAACGAAAATAAACTTTGTGCTAATTCGAAAGAAGGAAACTAGTCTAGATCGGATACAAACGGTGTGTAATTTCAACAGCAATACCGCCGGCAGGGTACTAGCGTCCGACTCGGACTAGCTAGCTAGGTGTCAGCTGGTTCTTATATATATAGGACATCACATGGAGCTACGTACCACGTACACAAGCACCGATATCGATCCACGCGAGGCGAGACGCAAAGCAGCAGTCTTGTCCATCTTCGTCGTTGGGAGCAGTCTTGTCTTGTCCATCTCCATGGGAGCAGTCCTGTCCATCTCCGTCGTTGACGCGCTAACCAGGGCGACGACCAGCTGGAACTACGCGCGGGCGCGGCGGAGATCAATTGCTCCCCATGGCGCTGCCGATTGGCCTGGCCTGCCAGAGGACCTCTTGCTGACCGTCATGGCGGCGCTGGACGTCCCCAGCATCATCCGGTCCGGCGCCGTGTGCACGTCCTGGCACTCCGCCTACAAGGCCTTCCGAGGCCTCCACCGCCTCCCGCCGAAGCAGGCCCCTTGCCTGCTCTACGCCTGCGACGAGTACGGGCCCGACGCCGCCGCCCTGTACTGCCCCTCCACCAACGCAACGTTCCGCATCCCCTTCCCACAGCCCCCAGACAAGAGCCGGAGATTCGCCTTCTCCTGTCAGGGTTGGGTGTTCGCCGCCGACGAGGCCGGTGACCCGTACCTCGTCAACCCTACCACGGGCTCCCGGGCCGCGCTCCCGCCGTTCGAGACGATCTACCACGGGGAGAGCCACTATGATCGCGACCGCAAGAACGCTCTGAAAGCTCGACTGGAGAACCGAGTCTTCCGGCCGACAGTTAGCTGGGCATGGCACTCGGGGTATCACCGGGTCGCCATTTCCGCCGCCGCCGAGGTGGCCGCATGCACCGTCTTAATCGTGCACACGCCAGACCAGTGGAGGCTCTCGTTCGCTAGGCCGGGTGACAAGCGCTGGACATTCTTGTGTGAAGAAGAGTTTCAGGACGTTCTCTACAATGACAAGGACGGCTTGTTCTACGCCCTAGGCCTTGATAGTTCTGTTTCTACTATAGATCTCGCCGGGCCTTCGCCGACGGTGACCATGATCATGCGTGGCGTGTCAGGTTGGTGCGACCCTACCAAGTATCTCGCATTCACGCCATCTGGTGAGCTCCAGCAAGTATGGAGAATCTGGAGCCACCCACATTTTTCAGTAAAATTCATGGTCGACGCAGATGCCGTAGATTTTGCCAACGAATATGGGGACGCCCACAATCTCAATGAGCCAGATGCAAATGATGATGATGAGCAAAAGACCAGTGAGGTCACAACAATCAAGCTCCTGATTTTCAAGGTGGACATTGGCAGACAGAAACTGGTGGAGCTACGGGACATTGGAGACCACGCGCTATTCCTTGGGTACAACACTGCTATGTATTTTTCGACCAAGGACTTTCCGGTGTTCAAACCAAACTGTGCTTACCTTACACACGACTGTTTTGACTTCAAGCCAACATTACCAACAGACACGGGTATTTGGGACGTCAACAAGGGGAGTATGCAGAAACTTCAGGATGCATGGCCATACATGTATTCTTGGCTAGATTTACCCGCCCCGATTTGGATCACACCAAGGTTTTAGCAAGCATTTCATTGAACATAATAGCAGAGGGGCAATGAAATCCGGTTACCTTGGTGACATCCATGTCTCTCTGAAAAGGTGCTCAGTTTACTTGACGTATGTAAAAGGTGACAAGTTCATTTCAAATTGTTAAAAGATCATCATACAATTCTCGTTAACCCGGCCGTCCCAATATTCCAAATGTTAATCTTTTTTTCCTTGGAGGAAAGTCTATTTTTCTTCTCTCAACTAAGATTTTGTATCTTAAACTTACAAAACCGGATACATCTCCTATATCACTAAGCTCCCCGGGGCAAAATCGCCCAGAAGCGATCAACGCGATCAATTTCGCTCTCGCCTCGATTTTGATCGGGTCAGGCATGGTGTGTGGATTCGGCTACAGGTGGGCCTTTATGGTCAGGGCTTAGGGTTGGCCGGGGCTGTCATCATCGAAGGCGCGTGGTGGCTAGCTGGAGTGGCTCGCAGAATATGCGTCCGCCAGCCGCATTTGCCTCGGTGACATCCATGTCCTTTTCAACCCCATGCTTCGCCCCCCCTCCCCCCCCCCCCCCCACTTGCTTAGGCATATCAAGTATGTTGTCAATTGGCATGCTTCTTCTATACCCTAAAACTTTCCAATTTGGTTCATATAATAGCAAAACTCTTCACTTTTAATCAGTTTGGACAGTTTCATACACATGGTGATTTTAGTTCTGTATGTAAGTTAGGTCTATATTATCTCTATCCATTGAGTAATGGAGCGGACGAAAACAATGATACCTGATTGCCTAAGCTGCATTGAATTATGAATACTTACAGAAAAATCATTTCGTGCATTGGATTGAAGTATGACTGTATGAGTATTTAGTAAAAAAAAAGAAGTATGGGTATGCAGTATGAAGTATTCAGGAGAAACCAACACCTTAAGGGCTAGTTTGATAGCCCGTGATCCATGGATTGAGAGGGGGGGGGGGGGCGTCAAAAACCAGGGCGAATTGGCCAGCAGAAAACCAGCGCGACATTTGGTCGCTCGCTCAACATGCATACAAACTTTTCTAGTTAACAAGTTTGTTAACATACTCACAAAATAAGAAACACTAATAGGTTGAAACACTCTAAATACGAACTACCAGCACGCGGGGAAGAGGCAAACGTCGCTAATTTTCTTACTATCAATGTTTGGAAAGCTGGGGCTGCTAACATAGAAATTGTTGTAAATCCCTAAAATCATGAAAAGATTCCCAAGATAAACAATAATGAAATGAGTACGTATGTAACCAACAATGTTCTACAACATTCATGCAAACTATTTTAGTTGAAGGAAAAATAATAGTACCACAATCTATGTTACTGTTGACCTCGGCCTTAGAAACTTGTGAATGCGTCCATTGGATTATGTATATATAAAATCATACAACTATGCATCTAATATTTTTTTATAATAATACCAGCGTGTGCTGTACCAGCAAACGTCGATTCTAACTCAGTCAGTGAACTGCATGCATTTGCCACCATTGCAAACAGCTCAGATCTTGCAGGAAATGTCTAGCCATGCAGCAGAAAGAAACCACATGTGCAGCAAATGAACCATGCAGTAACCCTCTTTTACAGGTTACTTGTGCCTTGTGAGGTCCCGAATGAAAAATATACAGCTAAAAAAACATCTACTTGGATCTCAGAAGAGTTTGATTCATGGACTTGCTAGGAATATGGACGGACTGTCATCGACAGTTTTTCAGCGAGTTCCTTGGCTCTGCCTGACTGTTGTAGTTAATTCTCTTTGAGCGCCGTTGACACTCCAATGCTAATTAATGCCTCTTCTCATCTCTCATGGGAAACACCAAATAATCACTAGTGACAACTTCCATCAACAGTGGGTGAAGAATAAAGATCCTGCTATGCAACATTTTGCTTCATCTCGTTTGTGATTTCCTGGAAGGCCCGCCGGCGGTACGGTGGCCTCCACGGTCCTGTGCTCGACGGGTTCTCAGGCCAACGGCTGTGACTGGCACCCTGAGAGCGTCCATCAACACCAAATGGTACCTGCCCATGGAAAAGCGAACGCTGAGCTGCACTGCTTCTCACTGAGCTTGGTGTCTGATCGGCGCCTCGAGCTTTCTCACTGAGATGGGTCGTGTTAAGCCTTTGGCAGACTCGGTCGCCGCGATCTTGAACCTTCCGCTGCTTCCATGCTGGAGCTGTCCTGACGAAACTCCGGTTCGCATTCTCGTCTGTTGAGATTCCGGCCGAGTCATTGCGTCTCCATGAACCCACTGATGAGCTCTGTGGCCGAATACCCGCGGCTGGGGTTTTGAGGCTGCTGCTTCCTTGAGATGATGAGGATGGTGTTTTGTCCCTCTGCTCACTCGCATGCTTGCTGCTTTTACCTTGCGGGGCGGTGGTGTTCTTGCCATCGGCCAGCTGCTTCTGTTCATCCTCCTCCACCATGTCGGCCCACGTTTTTCTACCACCACCAACCAAGCCCTTCCCCTCTTGCATAGGATTCTCACTAGCATCTATTATGGCGCCAACAGAGTTTTGCAAGCATTCAGCCGGGCTAGGAGTCTGAGCTTGATTCTGCCCGCTGATATTGGGTCTGTCCTTTTTGACCAGCCGCTTTCGTAGTTTCTCAAGTAGAGACTGTGGTGTGGCAGCATCATTGAACAGTCTAGAAAGATCATGGTACTCCTCCAGACTTTGTCCATTCTTCTCTCCATCAGTAGCAACCATAAGCTGTGGTTCTTTACGCTTCATCTGAGTTATCGGAGATGGAAGCGCGTGTGAGTTGCAATCTTGATGATTCTCTGTATCCGCCGAAACTGAAGCTTGCGGTTCTTCATAATTCAATTGAGTTGAAGCAGAGAATATTAGTGGATGTAGATATTCAAGGTTCCCCACATCAGTAGCAAGCAAAATCCGTGAATCTTTAGACTTCATCTGAGTTATGGGAGAAGGGAGTGCCTGTGACTCGAGTTCCCTAAGCACTTCAGTAGCCCGGGCAAAAGATCTCACGTGGTTTTCATCATTGCAGTTGTAAGGTATAGCTTGGAGAAGGTATTTAGCTTCAGCTACCTTTCCCATCTTCATCATGCAGATGGCTAGATTGCACTCTTTGTTATAATCAGTTTCTATAGCAAGAGCTTGCCTGGGTCAAGTGAAAAATGTCAAGTCAGTAGCAGCTGAATATAGTTGAATGAGCTTTACTGGAAATGATGCATAGGGTTATTACATATCATCTTAATAAGTACATCCCAACATAGATATACCTGTATAGCATTTCAGCTTCCTCATAGTTTTCAGACTGCATATAGGCCCAGGCGAGGTTACCCAGCAACCTTCATGACAAAGCGGAGCCTTAGAATGGTGTTTGCAGGACAAATGAAGATGTATGAATGATTTTCAATACCTTGCCTTTTCATCCCTGAGAGAGAGATAGAATACTCTTCCATGAGTTTTAGAAAGCTTAGTTTTCCACCGGCCAGAAGCTAGATCCTCATCAATCATTCTCAGCTTCACTGTCAGCATTTCAATCTGCTCTTTTGTCCTACCGCATTTCTGGTTGAACATAAAAATGATTTGTATCAATACTTGGCTAGATATTTATCTACAATGCGGTGTAGGTATATTATTATCTGATGACTTTTTTTGCATGGCTTCTTGCAATATATTCCCTCCGTCCAGAATTACTTGACGCTCAAACTGATGTACCTAGCACTAAAATACGTCTAGATACATCCGTTTGAGCGTCAAGTAATTCCGGACGGATGAAGTATTAAACGTTTCAGGATTTACTAGTATAATCAAACCTCAAAAATGGGCTTCGGAAGAAATTTTTAGCTTACATACGTAAATTTACAGGACTGAGGTACCTTGTACAAGTCAAGAAGAATATTGTCAAGAGACTCCTGGGCTTCATTGGGACAACGGTCACGGAAGGATCTTATCGCTTCAATGGCTTCTTCAGCCCTATTTGCTTGTTTCAGTACAGTAGCCATATCCTTCAGTGCACTCTCAGTTCGTTCACCACTATTAATAGCTGCCCAGAACAATGAAACTGCCTTGTTTGGATCTTTTTCAATTAACTGTAATAAATGGATAATAGAAGCAAGGTGAGGAAACAAAAAGAAACACAAGCTTATCTTACGAAAGCTTCTATTATCAAGATTGTAAATGCATCTTGATTCAAAAGCCTGCAGGTGCTACAAAAAAACTAACACTGTGGAAACACTGGTAATTTACAGAAGTTTGAACTAAAACCACGACACTTATTTGGGAACCGAGGGGGTATGTCAGCATATAACATATTCAGAAAAGCAAAACTTCAGGGAGAATGAGCGTCTGTGGCAGCTACTAATGAGACAAACATACGGACGCTGTACAGCATCAAATCTTGCCAAAACTGTTTTCATATAAGCTTTTGATAGGACATAATTCTGGTAATAGGACACCTAGTCACCTACTCATATCTGCTAAAAAAACTTAAAATCGGCTTAAAAAGGTAGGAGGGCACCACTTCCGTGTCACTTTAAGCTAATGTCATCTTTACCAAAATTATTAGTTATGCCAGTGAGTGACATTCATCCTTCTCTATTCTTGTGCAGTTAACTATTACTCCCTCCGTCCCATAATATAAGAACATTTTTTAAACTAGTGTAGTGTCAAAAATGCTCTTATATTATGGGACGGGGGGAGTAACAAATATCCTGATACAATGGAAGATGCTGTTAAACAACCAATGCAGTGATTTTTCTTTGGAAAAGATACTAAGCTTCAAGGCCAACTGCATCCACTGTCCCGGTAATACTACTCTTGGATCAGGCCAATTTAGCAAGCATGTTCCGAGATTCAGCAAGTTGCAGAAAACCATTACAATTCAACTAACAGAACAATGCTATGTTCACTGAAGATAAAATTCAATGCACCGACTCACAGAGACCAGTTCCACGATGCACATTTAATTATTCATTGATATGCTCCCGGGAAAATGGACGCCAATGGATTTTCACAAGAGAACGTTGTAGTCTTAACAACGGAGGCAGCCTGGTGGCATTTGAGCTCTACTGCAACTGCGCAAGTCAAGGAAGCTAGCACTGATTTTCACCCTGACGGAACAATGTTAGGAGCAAATCAAGTTCCCCTCAGAAACTTGAATATCTCCTAAATTTCAGCTCCACAATCATCCCGAGAAGAAGTGTAGCCCACGAGTTTCTACGAACAATCAGGAACGCGAAGTGCAGCACAGCAAGTTGATCTACCATATCTATCAGTTGCATCTAATTAGCCACCCCGAATCCCTCCCACCCCGACGTAGAATGGCCCGAACGACGAGATAGCATCATGGCGCTGGATTTCGGAACCTGAACAGGAAGGGATTGCGCCTGACGGCGGCGGCGGTGGTCGATCGTGTTACCTGCGCCTGCTTCGCCCTCACGTACGGGGAATCCAGCGCCGGCGGCGCCCTCGGCGGCCGGGAGCACCCGCCGCCGCTCGCCGGCGGGGTGACGCGGTAGGAGCAGCAGCCGGCGCTCAGGGGCGGGGTGATGTGGCTCCTGGGGCCGGCGAAGCCGGCGGGGGTGCCGGGGCTCCACCTCTCCGCCGCGCCCCTCGGCGACGTCCACGGCGGCAGCCGCCTCCCCGCGCTCGGCATTGCTGTGCCTCGAGCGGTGGCGTTCGGTGGTTGCCTAGTAGGCCCGTCGTGCGTTGGTCCCGCTGGTCGGTATCGTGCCGTTGCTCTGTTTGTTGGTGGGCTGGGGGGTTTGGTGTTTCCAGCCTGCTCTCTCGGCCCGATGGTGGTGTCAGGCTGGTCCGGCCCTGAGATTTCGAGGGTTGGGCACTCCCTCCATTTACCCCTAAAAAGTGTCTCAAAAAAAAAACCCTAAAAAAAAAAGGGTACTCCCTTCATCTAAAATATGGACATTGTGTCAAAATATATGTTAAAATATGGACAAGTATGTTTTTTTAGAATGTATTTGACCATTGCTATGATTAATAATACATGCTATTACGGTGTAGGATTATATCATTAGAAACACCTTTCCTAAGCGTCATACTTTTTGTAACCTATAAATAATGTATTATTGCTCTAATCCATGGTCAAAAGGCAACCTCAAAATAGGTTCTATATGTTTGGATGAAAGGGAGCAGCACTTGCGGGGTATAATATGAGTGAATGGATATCGATTGTGTGAGATATCTACATTTCTTTTTAGTGTTTTTTGATAAAAACGATAACTGGGTTCTGGTTTTTCATTAGTGGCGGGGCAAACCATCATGTATTTATTGATTACATCATTTCCAAATAATGTCCTTTTTGCAATAAATACATTAGATATATTCATCAATTGTCATAGCAGTACAAGAAACACTAGTAAATAACAAGAAATTCATTCAGGTCCGTAGATCACCAAGTGACGACTATAAGCACTCGAGCAAGGCGAAGGCGCGCCGCCATCATCGTCCTCCTTCACCGGAGTCGAGCAAAACTTGTTTCAATAGATAGACGGAAACTTGTAGTGCTAAGGCCCTACCAGGACTACCACATCAGAACAGTAACCACCATTGATGAAGAGAAGCATACATCGTAAGAATCCAATCTGTAGACACACAAAATGAAAGACTGGATCTATGGAGATCCATTGAAGACCAACAACGCATGAGATCTGCCGGAGACACACGTCCACACGCTCTTCAGGCCTTATTTCATTTGCAGGGAGCCACCGCCACCTCTAAAAAAGAAGCAAAACTGTCCCCCCCCCCCCCCCCAACCCCCAACCCCACCCCACCCCTAAAATATCCTCTAAAAACTCGATTTTCAAAATATCTGTCTAATTCCCGTCATCCAAACAACCACTAAGCATGTCCTTACCTAGGACTTGTCGAACATCAGCTATAGTTTATGGTGTCCAGATGCTCCTTTAACTTCAGCAGTTAGCTGCCTTCAGTCTAACGTCAACCTTGTCAATGATCTGTGGTGCATGTGTTACCTGGCTATTATCTTAAAAATTGATGTGGCTTAGTGTAGTTACAGGATAAAAAAGAGTAAAAAAATATGGCAATGATGAACAATTGAACAGTTAGATAGTCCAGGACCTTCAACTTCATTCAACTAAGATCGCTCAAAACTAAAGCAATGAATTGAGAAAAGCATATCCATCTTTAGTTTGCACTCTTTGCTCTGATTGCAAGAAACGCATCCTCCAAATTCAATGCTTCTTTACTCTTTTGCTACTTTAGCGTTGTGCAAGAAAGGAATAAAAAGTGCGAGAGCAAGAGACCTGATGGTCTACCAAGCTCTATATATTAGAGCTCAATTATGTATTGATAAGGTATGCCTCAGTAATAAGATAGAGAAATCTTTCGACGTATAGTTGTGTATAGTTGTTCTCAGTCCATCCATTATAAGGTATGAACACGTTACACGTGCATACTTTTGTTTACTAGTTTATCTATATTTGGTGACTGTTTCTAGTTATGAACAACACTTGTCTCGGATGAGGTGCTTATATATGTGCAATAGCATGAACTCTTGCATTCTTCTTCTCGTGGTGCTTCTGGTTATAGGATTATTATTAGAGTATCAAACGTAGTATATTTCCTTCCACCCTGCTTGTATGATTCTAGATTTTTTTTAGGGGTATATGATTGTAGATAAGATAATCATATATATGATGATTGTAGATAAGATAATCATATATTATCTCCTGGCGATTCCAATCAGCCTTTCATCTAGAATTTCAGTTAAATATTTTAATTTAAGTGTTAGAGACCCATATGAATTGATATGTCTATTATTATTTATTTGATGTGGGATGCATGTGAATTCTTAATTAAGTATAAAAGTTGGTATAATTAACTAAGGTTTAGTTGATGTTTGTTTACCAAGTTGAAATTTGTTACTGTTATTATTATAGAACAACCATGTTCGGTCGATCGGCCTCAACCTTCGCCAGTAGCGCGCCCGTCATGCAATCCACATTGATCCGTTGCTCCTTATTGCACCATGTCGCCCGCTCACGTGTGAGAGCCACACCCCCCCCCCCCCCCCCCTATCCAGGCCCCGCCCACCAACAATGTTGAACGTTATCCACTCGGGCGCGAGCAATTCTTCCCAACACCATTTTGTTGTTACCACATCTGGTTCTGCTGCGGCAACCCCACAGGGCTACGATGGGGGACCCATTAACGCCCATGGTGTGGCTAAAGGGGATGCCCTATGGCCAAGCTCCAGGAGTCCAGGCCGAGCAGGCACCGTGCTGGAACCGGCAAGCCATCATGCTACAATCGGCAATCGTCGCAGCTGGAGACGAATGACCCCGATGTTGGAGACGCGGTGACCCTGTCCTGGAACCGGCCGACATCTTTGCTACAACTGCAGTGAAAAATTGTTGGAATCGGCCGACGACAAAGCTGGAACAGGAGGACGACAAAGCTGGAACTGCACTCACTAGATGCTGCAACGTCGATTGCGGCAAGCTAGAACCGGCGACCACTCGTGCTGGAATCGTCACCTTGGGATGTTGCAACGGTGCTATGACTGGTCGGGCGAGAAGCGGGAAATTGCAGTTGACGGTACTGGAACTAGGCTGCAGAAAAGCCGCACCCAAGTCGGCGGTGCTCGGGGTTGCTAGACCGATGGCGAGGGACATTAATGTGGCCTATGATGCGTTCTCCTGTGACCGTCGAGGCATTTTGCTGGGACTGGTGAGGCATTCTCGTGCGACCACTCGACTATAGCGTTGGTGTTCCAAGGCGGGTGAGCCAGGAGGTTCTCCGGCGACCAGCCGACATGTTGCAACCAGCGACAATGAGAAGCTGCTAACGGGCGGTGCGTCGTGCTTCGACGATGACGGCGAGGCTGCGAGTGGGAGCAACAATCGGGTGTGCAGGCGTGCGCGGACATTTCTTTGATTTTGAAAAAAATTGTTCTGAAAATCAAAAAATTGTTCATGATTTTGAAAAAAAGTTGCGTATTATTTTTTCATGAATTTTAAGAAAATTTCGCAAATTAGAAAAATGTTCACAAAAAATCAAATAACGTTCATGATTTTGAAAAACATTGCATGTTAAAAAATGTTCATGAATTTGAACAATATTTCGTGAATTAGAAAAATATTCACAGAAAATCAAAAAATGTTCATGAATTTCAAAAACTGTAACCAAATTCAAAAAACTCCATCAGTTCCAAAAATGTCAGCAGATTGGAAAAGATCATGCATTTCATAAAAATGTTTGTGAATTTGTGAAAAATTATTCACAGATTTTAAAAATGTTCACGAGTTTGAAAACAAAGTTTGCAATTTTTTTTAAAATTTCATAAATTGAAGGAATGTGCACGAATTTGTGAAAAATGTTAATGAATTTTCTTAATTTTGAAAAAAATGTCCAAAATTTTAAAGATGTTCGAATAAATTTGAAATAAAAAGATAAAATAAATAACTAAAAAAGGGAAAAACAGGAAACAATTTTTTTTAAATAAGTAAATGTAAAAAAGAAAAGTCATATAAGAAAAACAATAAAAAACGGTATGGGCACACGTCGAGTGGGGAAGAAACCCAAAATGGGCCGGTCAAATAGAGAATCGGGCGCTCGAGTGGGTACGGGCTAGGTCGCTAACACGTTATCTGAAAAAAAAAGGTCGCTAGCGCGCGCGCCAAATAGGAGAGCCGCTCAAAAAAAAGACCGCTCAAATAGGAGAAGCCAGCTGTATACCTGCTCTTGCCTCAAAAAAAAAAAAGAAAAAAGAAAAAAAAAAGCTATATAGCTGCTCGTTCCGACACACTGTCTGCTGCTGCCATGACTAGCAACAAGTCTTGGTCTTTCTTTCAAGAAAAACCAAGTCTTCGTCTTCCTCCCCACCCACCCCGGCTGGCCACTACAGCTCGCTGCCTTGAGGAAGGACCTGCCGGATCCGCACCTCGCCGCCGCCAATCCACCCGCCGGCCGCCGTTGCCCCGACCTCGAGGTGAGGGCCCAACTTACCAGCCCCCCCTCCATTCTTCTCTTCCTACGCTACTACTAGCTCTCTTCCATTGTGGCCCTGTGGCCCAGTGACCCACCGGAGATCTATCTTCCACTACTAGCTTACTACTACTACGAGTTTATCTACGAAGCTCTCTCCTAATGTAGTACAGTACGTAGCTTACTGTCGCTGTAAATTTCTACTTCTAGAGTAAGTTCTAAGGAGTTGCCATGTTTTATGATTCTTCTTTTGTTAAACTGTCTGTCTCTAGTAGCTTTGCAAAATTGACTCTTACATTTTGAAACAAAAACAACATATTCCGACGCTTCAAGACAAATCGTAATCCTCTTTACTATAGAAAGTTTTGATTTCTTGAACAAAAACAGAAATCATTTTGTCACATTCATGTTGGTTTGTCGACATTTGCTGCAACTTTTCAAACCACGGGGTTCTTTTCTCCGTATGGCATGCATTTGCATTATTTACACATTTCCAGTGGCCCAGAGTTTGTAAGAAGCAGTTTAGCCATTTTTGCAGTTATACAAGGAGGTTCAGTACACACTCAATATTTAACTTGCATTTGATTTACATGTGTATCCAACAGTTTCAGTGGGAGCGGAGCAATGGGTGGAGGGCTAGCATCCTTTTGGGAAGAAAGGAACATCCAGACTCTGGTGATCCTCAGCTTCGCCCTGCAAGCCATCCTCCTCTGCTGTGCAGGGATCCGGCGCAGCCGCGAAGCCTCGGGTGTGCTCAGAATCCTCCTCTGGCTGGCGTACCTGATGGCCGACTACACCGCAATCTACGCCCTTGGCCACATGTCCATCACCATGAGCAGGAGCAGGACCCCTCCAGGTCCAGGCGACCACCACCAGATGCGGATGGTGCCATTCTGGGCTCCCTTCCTGCTGCTCCACCTCGGCGGGCCGGACACCATCACCGCCTACGCCTACCAGGACAACCAGCTCTGGCTGCGCCACCTGCTCACGCTCGCGGGCCAGGTGCTCGGCGCCATCTATGTCATGTACCTCTTCGTCGCGCCCGGCAGGAACCCGGCCGGGACGCTGCTCGCCGCCGCCGCGTTGATGTTCGCCACCGGCTGCCTCAAGTACGGGGAGAGGACGTGGGCGCTCAAGCGCGGCGGCATCGACAGCATCAAAAGCTCCCTCGATGACAATGGCAAGTCATCGGCCACCGGTGGTCCTTACCATGGGAGGGAGGGGGCAAAGAGGCTGGACACGGAGGAGGTCCTGCTGGGTGCACACCACATGCTCAATTTCTGCAAGGGCCTCCTGGCTGATGGTCCAGTGATGCAGAAGTCCGAGTACGAAGTCATGCGGCAAGGCATCCAGCTCAACGGCGGCAACTACGTGTTCCAGCTGGCCGCCATGGAGCTCTCCCTCCTGTACGACATACTCTACACCAAGGCGGCGGTGCTCCACACCTGGCACGGCTTGTGCATCCGGATCGTCGCGCCGCTCTCCGTGGTCGCCGCGTTCGTGCTGTTTCAGCTCAGCAGCAAGGAGGCCTACAGCAGGGCTGACGTCGCCGTCACCTACGTCCTGCTCGCCGGTGCCATGGCATTGGAGCTCGCGTCTTCTCTCAGGGCGGCGGGGTCTTCCTGGGCGTGCGCGTCCTACCATGCCCGGGGATGGCACTGGCTCTGCGGCACGGTGATGCGCCTCCGCCGGATGCTCAAGGTTGGAGCAAGGAGGAGTGCCTCCCTGGACTCGCTTGGGCAGTACAACCTGCTGGACCTCTGCACCGATGCCAACAAGGACGGCCACCTGAGAGGCAAGATCGCCAAGATGATTGGACTTAAGGACCGATGGCAGAAGATGCACTACTCGAGCACCGCCCCCGTCTCCGACGCCATCAAGACTCTGGTGCTGACAGAGATCAGGAAGAGGAAAATAGATGATCTGAGGAATGCACGGGGCAGGTGGATCCTCAAGGAGAAAGAGATGTACGAGGATCTCACGCGGATCGCCGACGACACCGAGCTGGACCGTAGCATCATGGTGTGGCACATCGCCACCGATCTCTACCTCTCCATGTGCCCTGGCCCTGACCCTGACCCCGACAAGGAGGTCCGGGACAGCATAAGGGTGCTCTCCAACCACATGCTATTCCTCATGGTGGTGCATCCCTACCTGTTGCCCGGAGTTGTTCGCACTGGCCGGTACAAGGAGAACTTGAAGTACTATGATATGGTGTGGTGGGTCAATTTGAAGGCCACCAAGGAAAGCACCATGAAGCTGTCCAGACCGGGGATCATCAGCAAGATAGCCGACAGGCAGCTCCCGGCTGATTCGAGGCGCGAGTACATTTACGGCATCGGCGAGGAAGCTGCTGACGACGTCGGCGACAGGCCGGTCTATGCCGACGGATCCTGGCTCGCCGGGATGCTACACGGGAACAGGTGGCACCTGTCCGCTGCTGACATGCTGGAGGTCATCGCCGGCGTGTGGGTGGAGATGCTGTGCTACGCGAGCCACCACTGCGGCGAGGAGTCTCACGCCAAGAAGCTAAGCACCGGAGCAGAGTTCATGAATGCCGTCTGGCTTATCATAGGGCATGCCACGGTGTACGACAGGTACGCACCGTCTGCCGAGGGCTTGACGGGGGGTTTAGGGCTCAGCAACCCTCCGCGCAAGCGGAAGATCCCTGCCAGATGGATGCAGCAGCCGGAGGCGGACGTCGGACCCCGACCGCCTGGTGTACCACCCGGTGTTCACCCTGCATACGCGCCCTTTTTTGACGTTGAAGCACACCAAACATCAAGTGCACAAAGACACCACCAATAGAACCAATATGTGAGTTGTGCTACTCCTATTAGTAATTTTATTAAGAGATGCAAGTGCTACAAGTTCATAGATCCCCCCACGCTCCTATCCAAGTGATTCAACAGCTGGGCTCTACTGCATGTGGTATTCCTCCTGAGGAGCTCTCGGCGCCAAAGCTTCTCCAGGCTTCAAGCGGATGTTATGGTACTTCTTCTCAGTAAATCGTCACGCAAGATCTTCTTCAGTGCCCTTTTAGTTTATTATTGTGTTAAATGTGTATTCGAATTCTATTTAAATTCTGAACTTCTGTCGTGGAGTCAATCTTATGGAGTATTTTCTGTTGGAATGTGAGATAACTCTGAAAATAACTAACTTGCGCTTCGTAACAAAATGGATGAATCGGGATGCTCGATTGTTTGAGCAGCTTGATTGGTTTTTCTTTTCGACAAAATGGATCTCAGTTTTCCCCCATACTGTGGTCAAACCCCTGTCTTATGTCTCACCTGCTCTGTGTCCTAACCACTGAAACTTCTATTCCCATGAGTAAACTGTTGAGGTTTGAGAGTATTTGGCCATCGCACCCGGGTTTTTTTAGAATTGGTGCAAAATTCTTGGAATGCTCCAACTCGTTCTTCTTCTAGTGCCACTACGATCGGTGTAAAGCTCAAATGTTTACGTTATGCATTGAAGAAATGGAGTAAATCATTCTCCAAAATTAGTCTGCTTTTGGAGAATTCCAACCGGGCACTTTTGCCACTGGATGGGTTAGAGGAGTTGCGGCCACTTGCTATACCTGAATTTAATTTCAGAGTCCTACTAAAAGCACACATCATTCAGTTGTTGGGGTACCAAAATGCGTACTGGAAAAAACGTCGCACATATCGTTATGTCGGGCTGGGAGAAGAAACTACAAAGCACTTCCATGCGAGGGCGACAGAGATACAGACGCAACACGATCCCCTCACTTACTCTTGATGATGGAGGAATAGTGGAAGATTATGCAGATAAAGCTGTGGCGTTTTACTCTTGTTTCAAAAACAGAAGGGGGGTTTTGACAGAGTTGATTTGTGATTTCGATATGGCTGAGATAATTCAAAGGGTGCCTGGTTTGGAAATCCACTCAACCCCTATTTCACAAGCTGAAATTGACAGGGTCGTTAAGATTATTCCAGCTGATCAGAGCACTTGGGCCCGATGAGTTTAATGGACAATTTTCGAAGGTTTGCTGGAATATCATAGCACCAGACTTTTATCAGTTTGTTCTAAAAAAACCAATTTTTTATCAGTTATGCTCTGACTTTTGGGAGGGAAAGATTTCCTTGGATTGTCGGACGCTCAATGATTTTCGCCGGAGAAGGTCAATGATTTTCGCCCTATTTCGTTGCTGAACCATGTGCTCAAAGTTTTGACCAAGACTCTTGCGGGGGAGACTGCAGTCTTGGATTCTCAAACTAGTTCATCGCAACCAGCACGGCTTAATCAAGAATCTCACGATCCAGGATTGTTTGCGTTGGGCCTTTCAGTACTTACATCAGTGCAAAGCTTCTGGACATGAGATTGTTATATTCTGCACTCGACTTTGAGAAAGTGTTCGATACGATGGAGCACTCCTCTATCTGAAACACGCTAAAGCACAAAGAATTCAATGACAAATGGATCATGTGGATAAATATGTTGTTGAGCTCAGGCTCGTTTTCGTTTGTGTTGAATGGTGTGCCTGGCAATGAATTCAAATGCCGCAGGGGTGTGCACCGAGGTGATCCATTGTCTCCGTTATTATTTGTCTTGGCAGCAAACTTGCTTCAATCTCTAGTCAACAAAGCTTGGCATGAGGGGTACTTGCGCCTCCCAATCAGCCAACCTGCCTCTGAAGATTATCCGGTCATCCAATAAGCCCGACGACACAATCCAAATCTTGCCTGCGGACCGGGCCAATCTTCAGGCTGTCAAAGCCCTGCTTGATACACACGCCTCTGCTACAGGTCTGAAAATAAACTGCAGTAACTCGCTGATTCCTATCAATGTTGCGGCTGATGCGGCCTCTGATCTGGCTAATGTGTTGGGCTGTCAAGTTGGAAGTTGGAACCATGCCGTTCACCTATCTTTGCCTCCCCTTGGCCACAACGCGACCAACTGTGAGAACACTGGTTGATAGCACTGAGCGTCGTCCCATGGGCACGACCATTTGGCTCTCTTATGGAGGAAAAGTTCAGCTTATCGACTCTGCTCTGTCGTCTCTCCTTTCATTTGCCATGTGTGTTGTCAAAGCTTCCCATCAAGGTGATTGAGTTGTTTGATCGTGCTAGAAGGCATTGTTTGTGGAGAAAGGTGGTTGATCGTGATGCTCGCTCTCATTCGTTAGCTGCCTGGGAGCTAGTATGTCTACCGAAGCAGAAAGGGGAGCTGGGGATTTAAACATCAAAGTGCAAAATCAAGCCCTTCTTCTCGAGTTTATTCGTAAATTCATACTTAAGGCTGATGTCCCTTGGGTCATGTTGTTGTGGTTTAAATATCATGGGATCGAGATGCAAATTTTGCTCTCCCTCTCTCTATTGAAGCCAGAGCAGAACTAGATTCCTTGCAGATAAAGATTAACCAAGTGGGACTAAACCCTATGTCTTTTGATGATTGGGTTCTGTGGTTGGGAGATGTCAACTATAAAGCTCATAAAGTCTATAAGTACTACGTGTTTGTTCACTTATTTCAGTCTGTATGTAGCCCATATTGAAATACCCAAAACATCTTACAATAGTGAACGGAGGGAGTATTTCAGAGAGATTAATCCACCCAGGTAATATCACCATGATTTGGAAGTCAAAAATGTATCATGAAACACAAGGTTTTTGCTTGGCTAATGCTCATGGACAGAGTTAATACAAGAGATATGCTCTGTCAAAGACATTTCAATATTGGCGATGATCACTTGTTTACTCTGCCCTTCTGGTGAGCTTGAAACTAGCAAACATTTGTTCTTTACCTGTCAGTTCAGTACTGTTTGCTGGAATGTGTTCCATATCCAGTGATACCTCATTGTCACTTCAAGACATGTTTGATTCTTCGGCTAGAGCCTGGCCACACCCACTGTTCAAATAAGTTAATCCCTCCGTTCCGAATTAGTTGTCTTAGATTTATCTAGATACAAATGTATCTAGAAGTGTTAGACACATCTGTATCTAGACAAATCTAAGACAACTAATTTGGGATGGAGGTAATATTATCCTTGCTGCTTGGAACATTTGGAAACTAAGGAACAATTATCATTTTGATGATAGTGTGGAGCCCTCTGTCCAGGCCTGGATTGCTATGCTTAAGATTGGCATCCTCAGACCTTCATCTCCACTATCTTCTTGTAATTTCTTTTTCTTTGTTGTTTGTTTTCTGCACTAACCCCCTTCCCCTCCAGTCTATGTAGCCTTTCTGCTAACTCACTGTACAGTGTACATTATTTTTATTAAATTAAGTAAGCAATAGAAGCCTCTCCTGCTGTATTGTAGCTAAAAAAAACAAGTTCATAGATAAGATTTTAAATCCTGCAGGTAATCAAAATTGCGTATGTTTGCTCTCTCTCTCTCGTTCATGTAAACACATACCGACTGGAACTGTAGTAGTGTTTTTTAAGTTATATCAGCTTCCCCCATTTAACTCCCTTTTAGGGTCCTCCGTGAAATGGGAAAAAGGGGCAAAATGTTCAGTGTGTAAAATATTAGCATTTGACAAAGATAAATAAAGCTCATGCACTGAGAACACTCCTTTCACACTTCAGAAAGTGGAAACTGGCAAACATGAACTTCATCGATCTCTATATTTAGACGATTTGCAGACCTTGTCACAGGTAGCCACAAGACCAAATCATTTTTGAAAATAACCAACTACAAGATGGATTGTTGCTTCTTTTACCTCACGAAACGTTTATGGCTCATTCCTTACTACTACTCTCACATATAATTCTACCTGCGAGCTTGCTTCCATACTACAAGAAAGTGCATTAAATACTAGCTTATCTTATGAGTTCTATCTGAAGCTCAATTTGTTCTCGAACTCGCAACATTGTGTCGCCCCATTCATCTCCATAACTCTGAACATATGTATGAGGATGAAAAAAATCACCTGCTAACAAGCCTTCAGCTCCTTAGCTTACTTCTCGACGAATGATTCGACTGTCTTCAGCCACCGGAGCATCTCCATCTTCTCCTTATTCGCAACGTAGTCGTGCAAGAACTCGGCGAGCTCGGCATCCACCTCCCTCTCCTGCAGGAACTTCTTCACCGCCTCCCTCTCTGCAGGCTCCAGCTTCCTGCGCCTCGAGGTCAGCCACAGAGAACAATATTCAGAAAGCACAGAAAACCATAGCACACAGCCAAAATGGACTGAACAAAACTAGACCGTACGTGAAGTCGCGGGCACCGCGGTCGTCAGTGGCGGCGCCGGCGCCCCTGAGGGTGAGCACGTGGCGGACGGTAAGGTTGTCGGGCCAGGCGGAGCAGATGAACCCCAGGACGCGGTCGGCGCGGGCCACCTCGACGATGAGGCTGAGGTGGAGGCGCGGCCCTTGCTCGAGCGCCTCGACCCGGTTGAAGAGGGAAGCGTCGGGGGGCAGCTCCGCGACGCCGTCGAACAAGGTGGCGTCGATCTTGATGGCCTCCTCCCCGGCCCCGGGGCCTCGGCGGGCGGCGCGGAGGCGCACCCACTGCTCCCCCGGGCGGTCCTCCACGGCGAACGACCTGAAGCTCGTCGGCGGCTGCGAGGGGACGGCGGGCGAATCGGACGGGGAGATCACGTGCGGTATAAGGGGGCGAGGAGTGGGGGGGAGAGGGGCGGTACCTGGTGGGGAGGGCGGCGGTCGGCGACGTAGGAGATCTCGGAGCGCAGGAGGCGGAGCAGGCGTTCGTCGAGCGGGGAGCGCAGCTGCGCGAGGGCGGCGGCGGAGGAGAGTGACGGGACGAGCCTGGGCGCCGTGGGGGCGGCCGCGGAGAGGAGAGAGGAGAGCGCGCCGCGGCGGCGGAGGAGGGCGCGCGCCATGTGCTCGACGCTTTGCCTGGACGGCAGGAGCGCACCGGGGGGAATGGAAGCGATCGGCGCAAGGAAATGGGCCAGACCCTGACGCATTTGGCACGTCAGCAGGCCCCCAGATTGTTATTCCAGCCCAGCTGTGGTTTTACCCCCCACACGGCTCTAGAAAAAAAAATATTCATTCTAATCATATGAGGACTACGCAATACTCCCTCTGTTTTTATTTACTCCACATATTAGCTTTGACTGAAGTCAAACTTTATAAAGTTTCACCAAGTTTGTAGAAAATAATATAAACATTTACAGTAACAAATTTATATGATGTGAAAATATATGCAACGATGAATCCAATGGTATTGATTTGATGGTGTATATGTTAATACATTTTTCTACAAACTTGTTAAAAGTATATAAAGTTTGACTTTAGGCTAACCTAATATGCCGAGTAAATAAAAACGAACGAAGTATATGATTTGCTGAATTAATCTTATTGAGGTGGGTCTTTGACTATGCATGTTGGCGTGCTCGTTGTGTTTTCTCATGCATGCTTGCATGTCGAGGTGGCATGCATGCATATTGAGATAAATAGATTTGTGAGGTTCACTATTTAGTTATATGTAGGATATATGATATCCTACAACTAAAATAAAATGAAAAGTCAACAATTTAAATAAATTACAGTTTCAAATTCTCATGTTTTTAATCGAAATACTAATGTTCATTTAACTAAGTCTGGCCGAAATAATTGCAGGCAATTCTGTAGCAACACGTGGAATATATCATTTCTAGTGCATATCTTTTTTCGTTAAACTAGTAAATGTGCACGTGCAACACACGTATTATCGTGTAAAAAATCATCATTCGTTCTAGAGAACAATGAATAAGAATATATAGTGTGCTAAAATAAGAGAGGCAATATTTAGTGAACATATTTGGCAATCATGAGTAAACTGACAATATTTGAGGGAATTTTTTTTAAAACGATTTTATGGACCAAATCCTTTTCGAATCCTTGCCCACGAAAAGTCATGTGAATATAAATTTTACATTGATATTATGAATTTTTTGAAAAAATATATGAAGGCATGACCATGAAGAAATCGATGCACAACAATATGTATTTTTAAAAGGACACCATATGTTCACACACATAAATGATATACATGGTTGAAAAACATAAGCAAAAACGAACATGAGTATAGTGAGTAATCATGCTCGCATGCATGGCATAGATGTGGTGCCAATGTTCCCTTCATCTCTAAAGAAAAGGGGGAATGTCCCAATCAATTCTGGAAACATAGTCATGGGGTACAAATGTCGAACCTACTCGCACAACCAGTTTGCTGAGCGCATCATTCATTATACTCATCATTTACCAGGTTGCAGTAAACTGAAGTCTTGCAATTACGGGTTTGGTCGTCAGCCATGTAGTAGTTGGTTGCTAGTGACCTGGTTCTTAACAACATTGGCCATCTTGCGGAACTCCTTGTGCATGCGACTGGAGAACGCAAAGGCTTGGTCTGCCGCGTCTCGTCTTCGTTGTCAAGAGGACTATAGTCATCTCCTTTTCAGCAGCTAGCTGCACCATGTCTTCTTGTTTGACAGGTCAGAGACCAGTAGGAGTGGACATTGTAGAGCTAGTTGGTCCCCATGCTGAACTAAACCGTGGCACTGCTGTTACGAATTACTACATCAGGTCAGAGTGCAATGCATGTTAGATAGTTACGGTTTATGATAACCTTTGCAGGTAAGCTTAACCAGATATATTAAGGAACTGAAGATCGAAGGTACCATGTGCATAAAAGTTTCAGGCGATATTTCCATTTCTAGTGAGCTGAACAAATAAAGTAGAAAAGGACAAGCTAATGCCATGTGTGCACAACCAGCATATGAAAGACCAATGTAGTACATGAGGGCATCATTTCAGTTCATAGATAATCGGTGAACAAGAGGGCATCATTTTTTCAGTTTAGAAACAATACAAATCTATACCCCTATATAGTGTGCGAATAATTTTGAAAGATGGTCGTTAGATAAAGCCAATCCGACGGTGCAGAGATGGCAAATCCGAGCACTACTGGCCGTTGGATATCATCTACATTCCACCAGATTCTGACACATGTACAATGTAGAAGACTCCATGGTTGAACTTAAGCATAATGCACAAACCTCAAAACACAAGCACTTCTCCTTTGTTTTAGAATCTTCCGTACCATAATTGCCCAATTTTTTTCCTAAATGAATTGCCATTATTTGTGTTTACTTTATGCTTTACAATGCACAATTCTATGAATCTTAAAATAGATTAACTTTTTTTTATAAAACTAATTGATTTTGAATGAGATGAACTATAAGAATTAAACGACCAAGGCTGCGGTGGAATTTCCCAGGGATGAATGTGACTTTTGACGCACAATAGACCGTTTGAAGGACCTGAATATGTACAAAAGCAATAATACCTTATTATTGATAGTTATATGACATGCCTCCAAAGTATCAAAATGTGCTTATTAACAGAAATATATTAAGATAGGATGCAGATCAGGAAAACGTACCAATCACTTTGACCCAACTCGGTGTAGCTGAGTTCACTGGATCTTCTCCCCGACAACTTCATTGTAGTTTCTGCACAATAACACATTTTTTGAAGAAATATATTTTGCACACAACCAACGGTTTCTCTGAAGAAATGTATTATGCAAAATAGATTAAAGTTTCTGCATGATAGCTAAAAGATGGACATTAACAAACAAGCAAGTGGGCTGAAAGGAGAAACCTTGTAATCCAAGTCTGCTCCCCAACCACAGATCTATCAACATATTACACAACAAATTACAAAAGTGTGTTCTTGAGTTTTCTTACAAATAAGCTGTTGTGTACCCAAATTAGATAGATTGAACCAACCCGCGCGACGTAAACACTTGCAACAGAGCATGTATCAACATTTTACTTTCCTCTTCCTTTCGCTTGATTCTCGGGGAAATATGATGGCCCAAAACTGGAGCACAGAAAAGTGTTAGATGATTCTGAACTGTGGGCCAAAGCCAATAACTATGACAAATTCTTGATGTTACTAAGTGTTGGGAACGTTGCATGGAAAATAAAAAAATTCTACGCACACGCAATGATCTATCCAATATCTTTCTTCGGATCAGTTTCTTTTCCCGTCCCCTCGCCCCGGCATAGCGCTTCGCTTCCGGTTCTTCGGAGGAATCAACTGACTTCTCCCTTCTTCATTGATCCGGGGGAAAGGGAACCGTCTACCAGTTGGGAAGCTAGACATCAAGGTTGTGGCTTGATGAGGATAACTAAGCTGACACGCCGGAGTTGGCTGCTGGCACAACAGGGTGGTGCCTTACCGCACCGCAGGTGCACGCGCGGTAGCGTTCGTGGTGGTGCTTCAGGATTCCAATGTACTGCGTCTAGGATCAGAACGAGCTTGCCGGCGGACCACTGCCGTCCCATTCTTTATCGGAGGTGTGTCTATCACCGTACATCCATTGCCGGTTCATGTGCGTGCATTATATATAATTATGTGTGTCAAAAGTAAGAAAATTAGACAAGTATCTATGTAAAGTATGAATTTTTTCTTTCAGAAAGAAGATAAGAACAAGAGGCTCACCACCGTGGTGCCGGCGACGAGATCGGCGCGGGCCATCGACAGCGGTGAAGACGGGGATGGGGCGTGACGGACCGCTAATATAAACCTAGACAAATCTCGGAAAAAATGGAGCTCGGAGGTCGAGCTTCGAGAGGAGAAAGCTTAACTAGTGTGGCTCGGGCATTTCATCGAACACCTTATGTGCATAGGAGGTGAGCTAGAGCACCCAATGCCCTCCCCCTCGCCGGCCGGCAAAAAACAGAGCACTATGGAGTGCTCTGCTGCGGCGATGGGGTATATATAGGCAACTCATTTGTCCCGGTTCGTGGCTAGAACCGGGACTAAAGCTCCCCCTTCTGCCCCGGTTCGAGCCATGAACCGGGACCAATGGCTGTGGGCCAGGAGCGAGGCTCATTGGTCCCGGTTCGTGCCTAGAACCAGGACAAATGGGTCGAAACGAACCGGGACCAATGCCAACGAGGCCCCGGCCGACCCCCTGAGCTCACGAACCGGGACTAATGCACCCCATGGGTCCCAATTCGTGCAGAACCGGGACTAATGGGCTGGCCAGGCCCAAACGAAAGCCCTATTTTCTACTAGTGAACCCAGTTTGGATCAATGGCTAATTTCTCACATTATATTACTTCTGCCACAGTTTGCTCTCTAGACGCATTTATTTACACGAAGACATGAAAACGTAGAACGGTCACGTGTCCTCAAAGACGCTGGACATCAGTGTCTCATCATGTTGTATCTCAAACACCTGTGGGGGCATGTTGTACCTGGAGCATCTACAAGGGCATGTTGTACATGGGACGGGCTGCCACGCTACTGAGAGGGCTGTTCCGGGCACGGCACAATCAAACTTGTACCCGGAACATCTACGGGTGCATTCTACTCATGGTGTACCTGGAACACCTGCGGGCGCTAGTTGTACCTGGAACACCTGTGGGGGCATGCTGTACCTAGGACGAGTGTCCACGCTACTGTGAGGGCTGTTCCGGGCACGACACAACCAAATTTGTACCCGGAACATCTACTGGTGTATTCTCATGTAACACATGCAGGGGTATGTTGTACCTGGGACGGGGCGCCATGCTACTGTGAGGGTTTCTTCTGCGCATGGCACAACTAAATTTGTATCCGAAATATCTACTGGTCATTCTTATCAGATTGTACCAGAAACACCTACGGGGGCATGTTGTACAAAACATCTGCGGAGGCATATTGTACCTGGAACACCTACGGGGGCATATTGTGAATCTATGGTGACTGTTTTTCGTATTTAATATCGGAGATACGACAATCAATATAAAAAAATGAAGATCAAATCACCACAACATGACACAAGATTTTATATCGGGAGATATTATAAACTTTGGGATTTACAACATTGATTGAATCCCGTGCGGTGACTTAAAAGAGGTATACTCACTCCCTTTCGATAAAAAAGTAGACCAACCAAATAAATGTTATATGTGATAAAAGTTATACCGTTGAATTCATATTCGAAAGAACTTTTCAAAGATATAATTTGTAAGTCACAAAAAAATATATTATTGATATAATTTATGGTCAAAATAGAATTTAGAAAAGTGTGTGCGCCTTGTTTATTGGAATGGAGGGAGTGTATAGCATTTCCCGGAGAAAAATGTGGAACTATATAGTTGTGGTGAGGTAGGTCGAAACTGATCTGTACCTCTCCACTAGTCTCAAGCCTCGTGACTATATAGTAGATGTTGTATCTGGAACACCTGTGGCGGCACGTTGTACCTATAACACCTGCAGGGGCATGTTGTACCTGGGACGGGGTGCACGCTACTGTGAGGGTTGTTCTGGGCACGACACAAACACACTTGTACCCGGAACATCTACGGGTGCATTCTCATCATGGTGTACCTGGAACACCTGCGGGCGTTTGTTGTACCTAGAACACCTGCAAGGGCATGTTGTACCTGGGATGATTGTCCACACTACTGTGAGGGCTGTTCCGGGCACGACACAACCAAATTTGTTCCCGGAACATCTACTAGTGCATTCCCATCATGTTGTACCTGGAACACCTGCGGGCGCATGTTATACCTGGAATACCTGCAGGGGCATGCTGCACCTTGGACGGGGCACCACGCTACTGTGAGGGTTGTTCCGCGCATGGCACAACCAAATTTGTATACGAAATATCTACTGGTGCATTCTCATCATATTGTACCAGGAACACCTGCGGGGGCATGTTGTACCTGGAAACATCCGCGGATGCATGTCATACCTGGAACACCTGCGGGGGCATATCGTCAATCTGCGGTGACCGTTTTTTTTATTTAATATCAGAGATACGACAAGCAATGAGAAAACAAAAGAAGATCAAATCACCATAACATGACACAAGATTTTATATCGACAGATATTATAAACTTTGGGATTTACAACAGTGATCTAATCTCGTGCGGTTAAAAGAGGTATACTTGCTCCCTTTTGACAAAAAAATAGAACGACCAAATACATGTTATATGTGATAAAAGTTATACCCTTGAATTTATATTCGAAAGAAATTTTCAATGATATAATTTTTAAGTCATAAAATATATATTATTGATATAATTATTGTCAAAATAGAATTTAGAAAAGTGTACTCGTCTTGTTTATTGGAATGTAGAGAGTGTATAGCATTTCCCGGAAAAAATGTGAGACTAGGTCTCAAGCCTCGTGGCGACGGCTCTCTGCTTTGCCTTGTCAGAAGTTAGATTTTATATGAATTTAGATTGCAAGTCAACATTTAAACAAACAATAATTGATTTTTTTTTCTGGTGCTACGTTTGCAAAATGCCAGCCTAATTTTATTCATATAGTACCAATAGATAGTTGTAAATTACTTCCTCCATTCTATAATATAAATTAGTTTTTAAGCTAACATAGCTTGAAAAATATTCTTACTATTGTAAGATGGAGGGAGTACAACAAAAAAAATTCCTAACCTTGTTTATTTGCCACGTCACATCTTTTGAAACTGTTGAGCAGTGAGAGAGGACAAGCGCATGAATATGAAGGGGTGGCTCGATCGCTAGACTGCGTGTGTATCTGAAGCAATAGGAGCGATAGTCAAAAGGCCTTTTCACTTTTTACTACACAATGAGATCTTCTGTGAGCGTACTATGTTTCACAAAAGTGCTGTTCAAAGGAGAGGTATAGGGAGTCCACATAGCTCCTTACATAAACAATCGGAGGCCTTAAAAAGTTTCTGCATATGGTTGGGAGCCTTGTCCCCTACTGCTCGTCGCTCACCGCTCACAGTAGCCTATGTGTGCCACTAGAACTTTTTAGCTGAGAGAGACACGCTTCTCCTAGGCGGCGCCAGACGCTGCATGACAAAAACGTGGGAGGCTGTGCAGCTGAGCCTGACAACAACAGTGCATGCAACGTACTAGCACCTATCAACCTACTGCCTGAATTCCTGAAACCTATAGCATAGCTAGTCTGCCACACCAGTGCTAATTACTGATCTATGCTAATCGCCTGGCTTCACTGCAACTTTAGCCATCTAATCTCCATCCAAAACACATCCAACGGTCTACATGAGACAAAGGCAAAAACTCCAGGACTTAGCAGTTTTGCAGCCTAGCAACAAACAACAGAACAGTCTAGCAGCAAAAAACCATACAGTGCGCTTGGATCCCCTTACCAATTTCTGTCATCCCACAACACTGAAAATTGTGAGGCACAACAGAATTCTCAATTTTCAGAGTAGAGCACTCATGCTGATTTCAGTTACTCACACCTGAAAAAACTTCAGTTAGTGACAATATTAGTATGCTAGAGTTCAGTTAGCATGCTGGAGATGTAGTTTTACTTACATATCACTAAAATAAATCAGTTTCAGTTTAGTAAAGTTAGTTAAAATATGACTAACAGTAATCAGTTTTACTTACATATGACTACATGTACTGAATTTGTACATGAGTCTGATCGGTAATCTGTTTGCTTATGCACTGAACCTGATCGGTACTAGTATATGGACCTGTACATGTACTGAACCTGTACGCCCGGCCAATCAGCCATATCAAACCTCATGAGCTACATACATGTATTGAACTGGCCAGCAGGGACATGTAAAATTACCTCGTGGGCGTGACGCTGAGGCGATTTCTCTCCTTCAATGGAGGCAGCGATGAACTTCTCCTTGGCGGAACGATCTCGTAGTGGCAGCGTGTCCCTACTCCTCTCCTCCGGCGGCGGCCGCCCCTGCTCTTCTCCTGTACGACACGCCGGCGCGGCGCGGGAGAGCGATGCAGATTCCCACGAAGTGTTTTCTTTAGCCCGCCCTCGTCCAAAACTGCTAACTGTTGAAGGCTTTTGTCTTTGTGTGATATGGACCGTTGAATCTGTTTTGGATTGAGACGAAGAGTCTAAAGTTGCAACGTGACTTGTGAAGTCACTGGATTTCAGTCCCCTAGGATCCGACCAAAATAGACTGGTCCACGACACGAATCTCATAGCAACTCAACAGTGTGAATAAGGGGGTGCAGCCTGGGTGCACCCACCATGGGTACAACCACTACTTTCCCAAATGAAGAGGAGGGCATGAAAAAACAAAACATGATATGGCCACTCTCGCTCCACACACTGAATCTGAATGCCACACATTTCAAATGTACATTTGAAATGAGAGACACACGAGGACTTTACAGGAGGTCAATTCGTCAGTCTTAAAAAAAAAACTCAATTCGTCAATCTTGGCTAAGTAGGAGTCTCTCCTGTGTAATTATCGAGTGAGTTCCCTTGTCTTGCGACAAGGAGACACCCCATCACCACAGCGACAGTTGCTCCGGCAACGACGATCCACACCAGAGCAGCGTGGAGACGGGTCCCTCGGTTATGCATATAATACATTCGGATCTGCACGACGCTCGTGCCAACAGAGAAGGTGACGGTGAGCAGGGCGACGACCTCCACCGCGGCGAAGACAACGACGATGCCATCGACCGGCGAATGCTCAGCCAGGGGCCTTACAATGGCTTCGATCCACAGGGAGTGGCCGAACAGGAGGTTGGCAACAGTGATCACGAAGCGAACGTGAATGTCCATGGGGGCCAATTATGCTTGCGCTTGGTTGCTAACTCCAGCGAAGAACTAATTAACGCTGTGGTATTCAGATGACGGGGGCCGATATATAAAAGCTCAGTTAGTCGTCGGATCAGGAAAGAACAAACGCAAACCGCCGAACCCGCATACGCATCGATCATTACACTTCCGCCGTCGTTGCCTCCGCTTTTTGTCCGCTTGTGCGTACACATTCACGTTCGTGGACGATCGCTTGTTTATTTTTCCTGGACGATCGTGGTTGACCTGTTGTTTGTATGTTTCTACAGCTTTTGACTTTCTACTTCCGGTGTTGCATCTGTGGTGGCAGGTCTGCCAGAGGCTTAAACGCGGACCGATAGGTGACCCGCGTGAGTTGTCTGGTGCTATGGGTGCATTGGAGGGAAGAAGTAACACACCAAGCTGGAGAACCGGCAGGACAAACGCAGAGCCAAACACGACCAAATTGTCATCGGATACATCTTGTCAAAACTTTTTTTTTTGGCATCGAATACAATGTCATCATGTAGGCCTTCGGAATAACTTGCAAGCCTCCGGCCTAGTTGACAACAACAACTGCTCTTCCTAGCTCCTCAGGCAAGGCAACACGCAAGAATGAAAGGCCCAAACTGGATGATGGTAGGAATACTAGATTCTGGGAAAATTGGTGGGTGGGAAGCAAACCATTGAAAGATGCTTACCTTGACCTATATTGTATTAACTTTGATCATGACATTTCTGTAGCTGAGGTCATTGAAAAAGGATGGAGTAATTTTTCTTTCAGAAGAACTCTTGATGGGAATTCCTTAGATTTGTGGAATAGCTTAGAAGAAAGATGTTAGGAGGTAAGAATGTTTGGAGGAAAAGATAGACCTAGGTTGATGCTTACTAATGATGGCATCTTTTCTGTTAAATCTTTTACATGTTTGTCGGTGTACAAAAGTAGGGGCTCTCCTTTTGACCCCTTTACTTGTGCACGTGCAGTCAGAGCCGCACCCGCGGCCACACTTAACAAGGCAGAGGAGAGAAGCCGGAGGGAAACCGAAGCACAAGACGAACAAGGCAACGCTGCTACCTTTTGAGCACTGCGTTGGTTTTCCCTTGAAGAGGAAAAGGTGATGCAGTAAAGCAGCGTAAGTATTTCCCTCAGTTCTTGAGAACCAAGGTATCAATCCAGTAGGAGGCCACGCACGAGTCCCTCGCACCTACACAAACAAATAAATCCTCGCAACCAACGCAATAAAGGGGTTGTCAATCCCTTCACGGTCACTTACGAGAGTGAGATCTGATAGATATGATAAGATAATATTTTTGGTATTTTTATGATAAAGATGCAAAGTAAAATAAAAAAGGCAATAAAAATGGCTAAGTGTTGGAAGATTAATATGATGGAAGATAGACCCGGGGGCCATAGGTTTCACTAGTGGCTTCTCTCGAGAGCATAAGTATTACGGTGGGTGAACAAATTACTATTGAGCAATTGACAGAATTGAGCATAGTTATGAGAATATCTAGGTATGATCATGTATATAGGCATCACGTCCGTGACAAGTAGACCGACTCCTGCCTGCATCTACTACTATTACTCCACACATCGACCGCTATCCAGCATGCATCTAGAGTATTAAGTTCAAAAGAACAGAGTAACGCTTTAAGTAAGATGACATGATGTAGAGGGATAAACTCATGCAATATGATATAGACCCCATCTTGTTATCCTCGATGGCAACAATACAATACGTGCCTTGCTGCCCCTACTGTCACTGGGAAAGGACACCGCAAGATTGAACCCAAAGCTAAGCACTTCTCCCATTGCAAGAAAGATCAATCTAGTAGGCCAAACCAAACTGATAATTCGAAGAGACTTGCAAAGATAACCAATCATACATAAAAGAATTCAGAGAAGATTCAAATATTGTTCATAGATAAACTTGATCATAAACCCACAATTCATCGGTCTCAACAAACACACCGCAAACGAAGATTACATCGAATAGATCTCCACGAGAATCGTGGAGAACTCTGTATTGAGATCCAAAGAGAGAGAAGAAGCCATCTAACTAATAACTATGGACCCGAAGGTCTGAGGTAAACTACTCACACATCATCGGAGAGGCTATGGTGTTGATGTAGAAGCCCTCTGTGATCGATGCCCCCTCCGGCGGAGCTCCGGAAAAGGCCCCAAGATGGGATCTCACGGGTACAGAAGGTTGCGGCGGTGGAATTAGGTTTTTGGCTCCGTATCTGGTAGTTTGGGGGTACGTAGGTATATATAGGAGGAAGAAGTACGTCGGTGGAGCAACATGGGGCCCACGAGGGTGGAGGGCGCGCCTGGGGGGGTAGGCACGCCCCCCTACCTCGAGCCTTCCTGGTTGATGTCTTGACGTAGGGTCCAAGTCCTCTGGATCACGTTCGTTCCGAAAATCACGTCCCCGAAGGTTTCATTCCGTTTGGACTCCGTTTGATATTCTTTTTTTGCGAAACTCTGAAATAGGCAAAAAAGCAATTCTGGGCTGGGCCTCCGGCTAATAGGTTAGTCCCAAAAATAATATAAAAGTGTATAATAAAGCCCATTAATGTCCAAAACAGAATATAATATAGCATGGAACAATAAAAAATTATAGATACGTTGGAGACGTATCAAACGCCAAGACCAGAAGCACTAAAGAGCAGAGAGGCGAGGTGGACTCCCCCCGGCAAGACCCTTGCCGGGGCAACTTGCCCAACGCCAGCAGAGCGAGCCACCCTTGAGCCCAAGGGTTCCAAACGCCGTCAACAACTACATTGGAACCAGGGCTCGGGCGGCACCTCCGTGGTGGCATGCAGATCTTTGTCAAGATCATAGATACACAAGATTAGATGAGGGTTAGAAGACGACGACCCTCGGCAAGGCCCTTGCCGAGGAAAGCAACAAGGCCCCCGGCGAGATCCTTGCCGGGGACGACTACGACACCGCGGCGAGACCCTTGGCGGGGCCCCGGCAAGACCCTTGCCGAGGACATTGGTGGTGCCGCAGCCGGACCCGCGCCTACCAAGACTCCACCGCTGTTCCCATGCAGCTGCCAGCCCAACCAGTTGGGCAAGCACCTGCGTGGCGACATGCGGCTTCCAAGCCAACTCAGCAAGCACCTGCATGGTGGCATGCAGATCTTCGTGAAGACCCTACCACCGCGCCACCTCAGCTGCCTGCGTGCCTACATGGCACCGCACGCATCGCTGGCCCGGGCACGTGTCGAAGCAAGGCGGGGCTGCGACGGACGGGACGGGCCCCATTCCCGTCCCCAATAAAGCAAGGTGACACCTAAGCGATGCATTAAATGCGTCTTGTCCTGTAATACGGGTGATAAGCTCACGATACTGTAGACCTTTCCACCTCCTGTATGCCACTGTGGCGGCCCCTTTCGATTATAAAAGGAGGCCCGAGGCATACTGAGGGGGGATTCGGCTCTTTGGAACTACGCAGCCACCGTGGCTAGTTCGAGGGCTCAAGAACACTCTGAAATACACACCAAAGCAGGACTAGGGTATTACGCATCCTCGCGGCCCGAACCTGGGTAAACAATCTTTGTGCTAGCTCCTAATGTTGGGGAACGTAGTAATTTCAAAAATATTCCTACGCACACGCAAGATCATGGTGATGCATAGCAACGAGAGGGGAGAGTGTTGTCCACGTACCCTCATAGACCGAAAGCGGAAGCGTTAACACAACGCGGTTGATGTAGTCGTACGTCTTCACGATCCGACCGATCAAGTACCGAACGCACGGCACCTCCGAGTTCAGCACACGTTCAGCTCGATGACGTCCCCCGAACTCCGATCCAGCCGAGTGTTGAGGGAGAGTTTCGTCAGCGCGACGGTGTGGTGACGATGATGATGTTCCACCGACGCAGGGCTTCGCCTAAGCTCCGCAACGGTATTCTCGAGGTGTAATATGGTGGAGGGGGGAACCGCACACGGCTAAGAGATCTCAAGGATCAATTGTTGTGTCTATGGGGTGCCCCCTGCCCCCGTATATAAAGGAGCAAGGGAGGAGGAGGCCGGCCCTAGGAGGGGGCGCACCAAGTGTGGAGTCCTACTAGGACTCCCTAGTCCTAGTAGGATTCCACCTCCCATATGGAATAGGAAAAGAGGAAGGGAAAAAGAGAAGGAAGGAAGGGGGCGCCCCCCTTCCCTAGTCCAATTCGGACCAGACCAAGGGGAGGGGTGCGGCCACCCTTGAGGCCCTTTTCCTTCTTTCCCGTATGGCCCAATAAGGCCCAATACGTATTCCCGTAACTCTCCGGTACTCCAAAAAATACCCGAATCACTCAGAACCTTTCCGAAGTCCGAATATAGTCGTCCAATATATCGATCTTTACGTCTCGACCATTTCAAGACTCCTCGTTGTTGGGAATCGTAGCATAATTTTAAAATTTTCCTACACTCACCAAGATGCATCTATGGAGTATACTAGCAACGAGGGGAAAGGAGTGCATCTACATACCCTTGTAGATCGCGAGCGGAAGCGTTCCAATGAACGTGGATGACGGAGTCGTACTCGCCGTGATTCAAATCACCGATGACCGAGTGCCGAACGGACGGCACCTCCGCATTCAACACACGTACGGTGCAGCGACGTCTCCTCCTTCTTGATCCAGCAAGGGGAAGGAGAGGTTGATGGAGATCCAGCAGCACGACGGCGTGGTGGTGGATGTAGCGGGTCTCGGCAGGGCTTCGCCGAGCTTCTGCGAGAAGGAGAGGTGCAGCAGGGGAAGAGGGAGGCGCCAGGGGCTGGTGTGTTGCTGCCCTCCCTCCCCCCACTATTTATAGGACGCCTGGGGGGGGGGGGCGCCAGCCCTTGGGAGATCAGATCTCCAAGGGGGCGGCGGCCAAGGGGGGGGGGGAAGGGGGTGGCTTCCCCCACAAGCCAAAGGGGGGCGCCCCCCACCCCTAGGGTTTCCAACCCTAGGCGCAGGGGGAGGCCCAAGGGGGGCGCCCCAGCCCACTAAGGGCTGGTTCCCTTCCCTCTTCAGACCATGGGGCCCTTCGGGACAGGTGGCCCCACCCGGTGGACCCCCGGGACCCTTCCGGTGGTCCCGGTACAATACCGATAACCCCCAAAACTTTCCCGGTGGCCGGAACTGGACTTCCTATATATAATTCTTCACCTCCGGACCATTCCGGAACTCCTCGTGACGTCCAGGATCTCATCCGGGACTCCGAACAACTTTCGGGTTTCCGCATACACATATCTCTACAACCCTAGCGTCACCGAACCTTAAGTGTGTAGACCCTACGGGTTCGGGAGACATGCAGACATGACCGAGACGCCTCTCCGGTCAATAACCAACAGCGGGATCTGGATACCCATGTTGGCTCCCACATGTTCCACGATGATCTCATCGGATGAACCACGATGTCGAGGATTCAATCAATCCCGTATACAATTCCCTTTGTCAATCGGTATGTTACTTGCCCGAGATTCGATCGTCGGTATCCCAATACCTTGTTCAATCTCGTTACTGGCAAGTCTCTTTACTCGTACCGCAATGCATGATCCCGTGACTAACGCCTTAGTCACATTGAGCTCATTATGATGATGCATTACCGAGTGGGCCCAGAGATACCTGTCCGTCACACGGAGTGACAAATCCCAGTCTCGATCCGTGCCAACCCAACAGACACTTTCGGAGATACCCGTAGTGCACCTTTATGGTCACCCAGTTACGTTGTGACGTTTGGCACACCCAAAGCACTCCTACGGTATCCGGGAGTTGCACGATCTCATGGTCTAAGGAAAAGATACTTGACATTGGAAAAGCTCTAGCAAACGAAACTACACGATCTTTATGCTATGCTTAGGATTGGGTCTTGTCCATCACATCATTCTCCTAATGATGTGATCCCGTTATCAACGACATCCAATGTCCATAGTCAGGAAACCATGACTATCTGTTGATCAACGAGCTAGTCAACTAGAGGCTTACTAGGGACACGTTGTGGTCTATGTATTCACACATGTATTACGATTTCCGGACAATACAATTATAGCATGAACAATAGACAATTACCAAGAACAAAGAAATATAATAATAACCATTTATTATTGCCTCTAGGGCATATTTCCAACACTCGTCATGTCCCCGATCTCATCCGGGACTCCGAACTCCTTCGGTACATCAACATACATAAACTCATAATAAAACTGTCATCGTAACTTTAAGCGTGCGGACCCTACGGGTTCGAGAACTATGTAGACATGACCGAGACACGTCTCCGGTCAATAACCAATAGCGGGACCTGGATGCCCATATTGGCTCCCACATATTCTACGAAGATCTTTATCGGTCAGACCGCATAACAACATACGTTGTTCCCTTTGTCACCGGTATGTTACTTGCCCGAGATTTGATCGTCAGTATCTCGATACCTAGTTCAATCTCGTTACCGGCAAGTCTCTTTACTCGTTCCGTAAGACATCATCCCGCAACTAACTTATTAGTCACAATGCTTGCAAGGCTTATAGTGATGTGCATTACCGAGTGGGCCCAGAGATACCTCTCTGACAATTGGAGTGACAAATCCTAATCTCGAAATACGCCAACCCAACAAGTACCTTTGGAGACACCTGTAGAGCACCTTTATAATCACCCATTTACATTGTGACGTTTGGTAGCACACAAAGTGTTCCTCCGGTAAACGGGAGTTGCATAATCTCATAGTCATAGGAACATGTATAAGTCATGAAGAAAGCAATAGCAACATACTAAACGATCGAGTGCTAAGCTAACGGAATGGGTCAAGTCAATCACGTCATTCTCCTAATGAGGTGATCTCGTTAATCAAATGACAACTTATGTCTATGGCTAGGAAACATAACCATCTTTGATTAACGAGCTAGTCAAGTAGAGGCATACTAGTGACACTCTGTTTGTCTATATATTCACACATGTATTATGTTTCCGGTTAATACAATTCTAGCATGAATAATAAACATTTATCATGATATAAGGAAATAAATAATAACTTTATTATTGCCTCTAGGGCATATTTCCTTCAGTCTCCCACTTGCACTAGAGTCAATAATCTAGTTCACATCGCCATGTGATTTAACATGAATAGTTCACATCACCATGTGATTAACACCCATAGTTCACATCGTCATGTGACCATCACCCAAAGGGTTCACTAGAGTCAGTAATCTAGTTCACATCGCTATGTGATTAACACCCAAAGAGTACTAAGGTGTGATCATGTTTTGCTTGTGAGATAATTTTAGTCAACGGGTCTGTCATATTCAGATCCGTAAGTATTTTGCAAATTTCTATGTCTACAATGCTCTGCATGGAGCTACTCTAGCTAATTGCTCCCACTTTCAATATGTATCTAGACCGAGACTTAGAGTTATCTAGATTAGTGTCAAAACTTGCATTGACGTAACCTTTTACGACTAGCCTTTTGTCACTTCCATAATCGAGAAACATATCCTTATTCCAGTAAGGATAATTTTGACCGCTGTCCAGTGATCTACTCCTAGATCACTATTGTACTCCCTTGCCAAAATCAGTGTAGGGTATACAATAGATCTGGTACACAGCATGGCATACTTTATAGAACCTATGGCCGAGGCATAGGGAATGACTTTCATTCTTTTTCTATCTTCTGCCGTGGTCGGGTTTTGAGTCTTACTCAATTTCACACCTTGTAACACAGGCAAGAACTCTTTCTTTGACTGTTCCATTTTGAACTATTTCAAAATCTTGTTAAGGTATGTACTCATTGAAAAAACTTATCAAGCGTCTTGATATATCTCTATAGATCTTGATGCTCAATATGTAAGCAGCTTCACCGAGGTCTTTCTTTGAAAAACTCTTTTCAAACACTCCTTTATGCTTTGCAGAATAATTCTACATTATTTCCGATCAACAATATGTCATTCACATATACTTATCAGAAATGCTGTAGTGCTCAGACTCACTTTCTTGTAAATACAGGCTTCACCGCAAGTCTGTATAAAACTATATTCTTTGATCAACTCATCAAAGCGTATATTCCAACTCCGAGATGCTTGCACCAGTCCATAGATGGATCGCTGGAGCTTGCATATTTTGTTAGCACCTTTAGGATTGACAAAACCTTCTGGTTGCATCATATACAACTCTTCTTTAATAAATCCGTTAAGGAATGTAGTTTTGTTTATCCATTTGCCAGATTTCATAAAATGCGGCAATTGCTAACATGATTCAGACAGACTTTAAGCATAGATACGAGTGAGAAACTCTCTCATCGTAGTCAACACCTTGAACTTGTCGAAAACCTTTTGCGACAATTCTAGCTTTGTAGATAGTAACACTACTATCAGCGTCCGTCTTCCTCTTGAAGATCCATTTAATCTCAATGGCTCGCCGATCATTGGGCAAGTCAATCAAAGTCCATACTTTGTTCTCATACATGGATCTCATCTCAGATTTCATGGCCTCAAGCCATTTTGCGGAATCTGGGCTCACCATCGCTTCCTCATAGTTCGTAGGTTCGTCATGGTCAAATAACATGACCTCCAGAACAGGATTACCATACCACTCTGGTGTGGATCTCACTCTGGTTTACCTACGAGGTTTGGTAGTAACTTGATCTGAAGTTTACATGATCATCATCATTAACTTCCTCACTAATTGGTGTAGGAGTCACAGGAACAGATTTCTGTGATGAACTACTTTCCAATAAGGGAGCAGGTACAGTTACCTCATCAAGTTCTACTTTCCTCCCACTCACTTCTTTCGAGAGAAACTCCTTCTCTAGAAAGGATCCATACTAAGCAACGAATGTCTTGCCTTCGGATCTGTGATAGAAGGTGTACCCAACTGTCTCCTTTGGGTATCCTATGAAGACACATTTCTCCGATTTGGGTTTGAGCTTATCAGGATGAAACTTTTTCACATAAGCATCGCAACCCCAAACTTTAAGAAACGACAACTTTGGTTTCTTGCCAAACCACAGTTCATAAGACGTCGTCTCAACGGATTTAGATGGTACCCTATTTAACGTGAATGTAGCTGTCTCTAATGCATAACCCCAAAACGATAGTGGTAGATCGGTAAGAGACATCATATATCGCACCATATCTAATAAAGTACGGTTACGATGTTTGGACACACCATTACACTGTGGTGTTCCAGGTGGCGTGAGTAGTGAAACTATTTCACATTGTTTTAACTGAAGGCCAAACTCGTAACTCAAATACTCTTCTCCACGATAAGATCGTAGAAACTTTATTTTCTTGTTACGATGATTTTCCGCTTCACTCTGAAAATTATATGAACTTTTCAAATGTTTCAGACTTCTGTTTCATTAAGTAGATATACCCATATCTGCTCAAATCATCTGTGAAGGTCAGAAAATAATGATACCTGCTATGAGCCTCAATATTCATCGGACCACATACATCTGTATGTATGATTTCCAACAAATCTGTTGCTCTCTCCATAGTACCGGAGAACAGCGTTTTAGTCATCTTGCCCATGAGGCACGGTTCGCAAGCATCAAGTGATTCCAAAATCCATCAGTATGGAGTTTCTTCATGCGCTTTACACCAATATGACCTAAACGGCAGTGCCACAAATAAGTTGCACTATCATTATTAACTTTGCATCTTTTGGCTTCAATATTATGAATATGTGTATCACTACGATCGAGATCCAACAAACCATTTTCGTTGGTGTGTATGACCATAGAAGGTTTTTATTCATGTAAACAGAACAACAATTGTTCTCTAACTTAAATGAATAACCGTATTGCAATAAACATGATCAAATCATATTCATGCTCAACGCAAACACCAAATAACACTTATTTAGTTTCAACACTAATCCCGAAAGTATAGGGAGTGTGCGATGATGATCATATCAATCTTGGAACTACTTCCAACACATATCGTCACCTCGCCTTTTACTAGTCTCTGTTTATTCTGCAACTCCCGTTTTCGAGTTACTACTCTTTAGCAACTGAACCAGTATCAAATACTGAGGGGTTGCTATAAACACTAGTAAGTACACATCAATAATATGTATATCCAATATACCTTTGTTCACTTTGCCATCCTTCTTATCCACCAAATACTTGGGGCAGTTTCGCCTCCAGTGACCAGTCCCTTTGCAGTAGAAGCACTTAGTCTCAGGCTTAGGTACAGACTTGGGCTTCTTCACTTGAGTAGCAACTTGCTTGCCGTTCTTTTTGAAGTTCCCCTTCTTCCCTTTGCCCTTTTCTTGAAACTAGTGGTCTCGTCAACCATCAACACTTGATGTTTTTCTTGATTTCTACCTTCGTCGATTTCAGCATCACGAAGAGCTCGGGAATTACTTTCGTCATCCCTTGCATACTATAGTTCATCACGAAGTTCTACTAACTTGGTGATGGTGACTAGAGAATTCTGTCAATCACTATTTTATCTGGAAGATTAACTCCCACTTGATTCAAGCGATTGTAGTACCCAGACAATCTGAGCACATGCTCACTAGTTGAGCGATTCTCCTCCATCTTTTAGCTATAGAACTTGTTGGAGACTTCATATCTCTCAACTCGGGTATTTGCTTGAAATATTAACTTCAACTCCTGGAACATCTTATATGGTCCATGACGTTCAAAACATCTTTGAAGTCCCGATTCTCAGCCGTTAAGCATGGTGCACTAAACTATCAAGTAGTCATCATATTGAGCTAGCCAAACGTTCATAACGACTGCATCTGCTCCTGCAATAGGTCTGTCACCTAGCGGTGCATCAAGGACATAATTTTTCTGTGCAGCAATGAGGATAATCCTCAGATCCCGGATCCAATCCGCATCTTTGCTACTAACATCTTTCAACATAATTTTTCTCTAGGAACATATCAAAATAAACATAGGGAAGTAACAACGCGAGCTATTGATCTACAACATAATTTGCAAAATACTATCAGGACTAAGTTCATGATAAATTTAAGTTCAATTAATCAAATTACTTAAGAACTCCCACTTAGATAGACATCCCTCTAATCCTCTAAGTGATCACGTGATCCATATCAACTAAACCATGTCCGATCATCACGTGAGATGGAGTAGTTTCAATGGTGAACATCACTATGTTGATCATATCTACTATATGATTCACGCTCGACCTTTCGGTCTCCGTGTTCCGAGGCCATATCTGTTATATGCCAGGCTCGTCAAGTTTAACCTGAGTATTCCGCGTGTGCAACTGTTTTGCACCCGTTGTATTTGAACGTAGAGCCTATCACACCCGATCATCACGTGGTGTCTCAGCACGAAGAACTTTCGCAACGGTGCATACTCAGGGAGAACACTTATACTTTGATAATTTAGTGAAGGATCATCTTATCATGCTACCGTCAAACAAAGCAAGATAAGATGCATAAAGGATTAACATCACATGCAATCAATATAAGTGATATGATATGGCCATCATCATCTTGTGCTTGTGATCTCCATCTCCGAAGCACCGTGCTTGTGATCTCCATCTCCGAAGCATCGTCATGATCACCATCGTCACCGGCGCGACACCTTGATCTCCATCGTAGCATCGTTGTCGTCTCGTCAATCTTATGCTTCTACGACTATCGCTACCGCTTAGTGATAAAGTAAAGCATTACATGGCGATTGCATTGCTTACAATAAAACGACAACCATATGGCTCCTGCCAGTTGCCGATAACTCGGTTACAAAACATGATCATCTCATACAACAAATTATATCACATCATGTCTTGACCATATCACATCACAACATGCCCTGCAAAAACAAGTTAGACGTCCTCTACTTTGTTGTTGCAAGTTTTACGTGGCTGCTACGGGCTTAGCAAGAACCGTTCTTACCTACGCATCAAAACCACAACGATAGTTTGTCAAGTTGATGCTGTTTTAACCTTCGCAAGGACCGGGCGTAGCCACACTCGGTTCAACTAAAGTGAGAGAGACAGACACCCGCCAGTCACCTTTAAGCAACGAGTGCTCGCAACGGTGAAACCAATCTCGCGTAAGCGTACGCGTAATGTCGGTCCGGGCCGCTTCATCTCACAATACCGTTGAACCAAAGTATGACATGCTGGTAAGCAGTATGACTTATATCGCCCACAACTCACTTGTGTTCTATTCGTGCATAGCATCAACGCATAAAATCAGGCTCGGATGCCACTGTTGGGGAACGTAGTAATTTCAAAACTATTCCTACGCACACGCAAGATCATGGTGATGCATAGCAACGAGAGGGGAGAGTGTTGTCCACGTACCCTCGTAGACCGAAAGCGGAAGCGTTAACACAACGCGGTTGATGTAGTCGTACGTCTTCACGATCCGACCGATCAAGTACCGAACGCACGGCACCTCCGAGTTCAGCACACGTTCAGCTCGATGACGTCCCTCGACCAGCCGACTGTTGAGGGAGAGTTTCGTCAGCGCGACGGCGTGGTGACGATGATGATGTTCCATCGACGCAGGGCTTCGCCTAAGCTCCGCAACGGTATTCTCGAGGTGTAATATGGTGGAGGGGGGCACCGCACACGGCTAAGAGATCTCAAGGATCAATTGTTGTGTCTATGGGGTGCCCCCTGCCCCCGTATATAAAGGAGCAAGGGAGGAGGAGGCCGGCCCTAGGAGGGGGCGCACCAAGTGTGGAGTCCTACTAGGACTCCCTAGTCCTAGTAGGATTCCACCTCCCATATGGAATAGGAAAAGAGGAAGGGAAAAAGAGAAGGAAGGAAGGGGGCGCCCCCCTTCCCTAGTCCAATTCGGACCAGACCAAGGGGAGGGGTGCGGCCACCCTTGAGGCCCTTTTCCTTCTTTCCCGTATGGCCCAATAAGGCCCAATACGTATTCCCGTAACTCTCCGGTACTCCAAAAAATACCCGAATCACTCAGAACCTTTCCGAAGTCCGAATATAGTCGTCCAATATATCGATCTTTACGTCTTGACCATTTCGAGACTCCTCATCATGTCCCCGATCTCATCCGGGACTCCGAACTCCTTCGGTACATCAACATACATAAACTCATAATAAAACTGTCATCATAACTTTAAGCGTGCGGACCCTACGGGTTCGAGAACTATGTAGACATGACCGAGACACGTCTCCGGTCAATAACCAATAGCGGGACCTGGATGCCCATATTGGCTCCCACATATTCTATGAAGATCTTTATCGGTCAGACCGCATAAAAACATACGTTGTTCCCTTTGTCACCGGTATGTTACTTGCCCGAGATTTGATCGTCGGTATCTCGATACCTAGTTCAATCTCGTTACCGGCAAGTCTCTTTACTCGTTCCGTAACACATCATCCCGCAACTAACTTATTAGTCACAATGCTTGCAAGGCTTATAGTGATGTGCATTACCGAGTGGGCCCAGAGATACCTCTCCGACAATTGGAGTGACAAATCCTAATCTCGAAATACGCCAACCCAACAAGTACCTTTGGAGACACCTGTAGAGCACCTTTATAATCACCCATTTACGTTGTGACGTTTGGTAGCACACAAAGTGTTCCTCCGGTAAACGGGAGTTGCATAATCTCATAGTCATAGGAACATGTATAAGTCATGAAGAAAGCAATAGCAACATACTAAACGATCGAGTGCTAAGCTAACGGAATGGGTCAAGTCAATCACATCATTCTCCTAATGAGGTGATCTCATTAATCAAATGACAACTTATGTCTATGGCTAGGAAACATAACCATCTTTGATTAACGAGCTAGTCAAGTAGAGGCATACTAGTGACACTCTGTTTGTCTATATATTCACACATGTATTATGTTTCCGGTTAATACAATTCTAGCATGAATAATAAACATTTATCATGATATAAGGAAATAAATAATAACTTTATTATTGCCTCTAGGGCATATTTCCTTCACCTAAACCTGCTCTTCTCACAACCCCGCGCCCGCCAACCGTAAAAGGGATTCCAGTGATCCCATAGGTGTCGTTTCCGCGACATCTTTGTTGCGCCAAGTAGGGGCGCAGTTGTGATAATCTGGTTTAGCAGCCAGCTTAGCAGTTCCTCGTGGCCATGGCTTCTAAAGAAGAAGATGGCCAAGAGAACGGCGCCGCCTGCAAGCGCGAAGGGCGCCAGTGCGGCTCCAGGAAAGCTAAGTCATGCCGAACTTTAAATATTTCCTTTTTATATAATGTTATTCCCCTCGGAGATCTCGTTCTTTGTATGGAAAACATGCACGCAATGGGGCCATTCCGCTATTGGCAACGCCCTTACTCTGTTTCGAGTCTGCTCAATAGCTTAAGCGGCCGCGTCGAGAACGGCAGGGTAGCCTTCCGCAATTGGCAACGCTCTCGATTCTGACTCGAGTCAAGCTCGACAGTTCGAGCGGCCGCGTTGAGAGCGGTAAGGTGGTTTGCCTGGCAGCAAGCACACCCGGCAGGCTATCGAGGATCTGTCCTCGAGGCACCGCGGCTTGGGTTTACGCGCCGGCCAGCCTACCCAAAGAAACGTAGGGTGGAGATACAGGGAGAGATTGAACAGGAAAATAATATGCGTCAATTTAAAAGTACTGCAGAGTTATATTACATCACTTGGTGCCGCAGTTCTAACTAAAGATAAAGATTGTCTTGGTTGTGAACCTGCAGCAACGAAAAGGAATGGGGTGCCTAGTCCTGGCGCTGGCCCTCTACCCTTTGGACTCCATCGATGCGGCTGATGACGGGCTCGATATGCTCCTTGAGCGGCGTGAGGTCCACATCCTCCGGCAAGCTCTCCAGCGCGGCGTCGAAGTCGAGGGAGGGGTTCCAGTACGCCACCTTGGTGAGAACCTTGGTCATGGCGCCCCGGCAAAGCCTCCGGGCCTCATTGGCCAGGAAAGTCGTCCTGGTGGAGCGGAACTGCTCCAGGGCCCCAAGAACACCCTCGAAGAACAGGGTTAGCTTGGTGTTGGGGCTTGCGTTGCGCCCCGGGGTGTACTTCACATTTGGCATCCCCATGGTGGCAAGCTGCGTGGTGATCCTGCCGGCGACATCTTCGAGGCGGCCGATCCAGCGGTTCTCGCCCTCCACAAAATCCTTGTGGTTGGCGGCTTCGTTCTTCCGCAGCTGCTTCGCGGCCTCCAGATCCTTGGCCAGGGTCCCCTCCCGGGCCTTGCCCTCCGAGAGCGTCCTCTCAAGACCCTCCAGCTTCAGCTTCAGATCTTTGATGGAGTCGTTGGCCTTGGAGAGCTGCTCAGCCTTGCCGAGGACTGCGCCTTGCGCCTCCACCAGGGCACCGTTGAGCGTGCCCTTCTCTCTGGCCAGCTTCAGGGCCTGACCCTTCAGCCCGTCCCGCTCCACCTCTAGCTCTTTTACCTTGCCGACGGGAGCCAAAGCCTGGGCATTGAGTGCCTCCTTGTGCCTCTGCTCCAGCTCCTGGGTCCGCTGCATGACAAGCTTCTCCACCTCCTCGTCCTTGCCACGGAGTGTTGCGGCGAGCCTCTCCTCGCGCGCGGCAAGGTCCTCCTCCTAGGAGTTTAGCGCAGCCTGCTGCTGGTGCGGAGCGGCCTCAGCCTGAGCGGCCTCCTGCTTCGCCAGTTCCTGGGCCTTCTTGATGTCGGCCTGCTTCATGACGAGCGCCAGGTCGCGCTCAGCCAGCGTGTCCTGGGCGGCCTTCAGGTCCTTGTGGGCCTGGCGGAACCAAGCCTGCGCCTCGGCGACACGCCCCTCGAGGTCCGCTTCCGCCTTGTCCACCACCGCCATCCTGGACTTGGCCTTGTCCAGGCGGGCACGGTGAAGCGCCTGGAGCTTCTGGAAGTTGGTGCTCATGGCTCGGAGGAGCCGCTCTTCCTGGGAACCATCGCCACCGGCGCTCAGCTCGTCAACAACCTGAAGCCCGGCGGCGGCGAGCACTTCGTCGTCAAACACCTCCCCCTCGACGGGCGCCCCGGTGCTCGCCGTCCCTGGGAGGTGGAAGAACAGGTCATCGCTCACCTTCAGATACCTGCCGGAGCCAGAGGCAGCGGAGGAGGAGGGTTGGTCGTCAACCACCTCCTCCTCGGCAGCGGCCTTGCCGGCCTCCTCGGCGGCAGCCTTGCTGGGTTCCCCGGTGATACGTCTCCGTCGTATCTACTTTTCCAAACACTTTTGCCCTTGTTTTGGACTCTAACTTGCATGATTTGAATGGAAATAACCCGGACTGATGCTATTTTCAGCAGAATTGCCATGGTGTTATCTTTGTGCAGAAACAAAAGTTCTCGGAATGACCTGAAACTTCACGGAGATTATTTTTGGAAATAATAAAAAATATTGGCAAAAGAATCAAGGCCAGGGGGCCCACACCCTGTCCACAAGGGTGGGAGGCGCGCCCCCTGCCTCGTGGGCCCCCTGGAGCTCCACCGACCTCAACTCCAACTCTATATATTCGTGTTCGGGGAGAAAAAAATCAGAGAGAAGGATTCATCGCGTTTTACGATATGGAGCCACCACCAAGCCCTAAACTCTCTCGGGAGGGCCGATCTGGAGTCTGTTCGGGGCTCCGGAGAGGGGAATCCGTCGACATCGTCATCATCAACCATCCTCCATCACCAATTTCATGATGCTCACCTCCGTGCGTGAGTAATTCCATTGTAGGCTTGCTGGACGGTGATGGGTTGGATGAGATTTATCATGTAATCGAGTTAGTTTTGTTAGGGTTTGATCCCTAGTATCCACTATGTTCTGAGATTGATGTTGCTATGACTTTGCTATGCTTAATGCTTGTCACTAGGGCCCGAGTGCCATGATTTCAGATCTGAACCTATTATGTTTTCATGAATATATGTGAGTTCTTGATCCTATCTTGCAAGTCTATAGTCACCTACTATGTGTTATGATCCGGCATCCCCGAAGTGACAATAATCGGGATCACTCCCGGTGATGACCATAGTTTGAGGAGTTCATGTATTCACTATGTGTTAATGCTTTGGTCCGGTACTCTATTAAAAGGAGGCCTTAATATCCCTTAGTTTCCGCTAGGACCCCGCTGCCACGGGAGGGTAGGACAAAAGATGGCATGCAAGTTCTTTTCCGTAAGCACGTATGACTATATTCTGAATACATGCCTACATTACATTGATGAATTGGAGCTAGTTCTGTGTCACCCTATGTTATGACTGTTACATGATGAACCGCATCCGGCATAATTCTCCATCACCGATCCAATGCCTACGAGCTTTTCACATATTGTTCTCCGCTTATTTACTTTTCCGTTGCTACTGTTACAATCACTACAAAACCCAAAAATATTACTTTTGCTACCGTTACTGTTACTTCCATACTACTTTGCTACTAAATACTTTGCTGCAGATACTAAGTTATCCAGGTGTGGTTGAATTGAAAACTCAACTTCTAATACTTGAGAATATTCTTTGGCTCCCCTTGTGTCGAATCAATAAATTTGGGTTGAATACTCTACCCTCGAAAACTGTTGCGATCCCCTATACTTGTGGGTTATCAAGACTATTTTCTGGCGCCGTTGCCGGGGAGCATAGCTCTATTCTTTGAGATACTTGGGATTTATATCTGCTGGTCACTATGAAGAATTGAAAGACGAGAAAACAAAAATTATCCCTCAACTACGAGGGGAGGTAAGGAACTGCCATCTAGCTCTGTGCTTGATTCACCTTCTGTTTTGAGTAAACTTGCGACACCTAAACCTGCTTCTGCTATTAATTCTGATATGTCGCATGTTATTGATGATGCCACTTCTGCTATGCATGATACTTATGATGAAACTACTTCTATGCTTGATACTACTGTGCCACTTGGTGAATTTCTTGATGAACAACTTGCTAGGGCTAGAGAGAATGAAATTATTGAAACTGATAATATTGATGAAAGTGATGATGAAAACTCTCCCCCTAGATATGAATTACCTGTTGTGCCTGAGGGTTATGTTATGGATGAAGAAACTGCTAGAGACTTTCTTGCTTGCAATGATAGAAGTGATCTTAAGAAATTATTAGCTAAGCTGAAACAAAAAACTTTGAATGCTAGAATGAAATATGATCCTGCTTATGCTACTTCACCTATCTTTGTTACTGATAAGGATTATGAATTCTCTATTGATCCTGATATAATTACTTTGGTTGAATCTGATCCTTTTATGGCTATGAAATCTGAAACTGTTGTGGCACATCTTACTAAATTAAATGATATAGCCACCCTGTTCACTAATGATGAGAAAACTCGCTATTATTATATCCTTAAGATATTTCCGTTCTCATTAAAGGGTGATGCTAAGATATGGTTTAATTCTCTTGATCCTGGTTGTGTGCGTAGTCCCCAGGATATGATTTATTACTTCTCTGCTAAATATTTCCCTTCTCATAAGGAACAAGCTGCTTTAAGGGAAATATATAATTTTGTGCAAATTGAAGAAGAGAGTCTCCCACAAGCTTGGGGGAGGCTTCTCCAATTACTTAATGCTTTGCCTGATCATCCTCTTAAGAAAACTGAAATACTTGATATCTTTTATAATGGACTAACCGATGCTTCCACAGACCACCTGGATAGTTGTGCTGGTTGTATTTTCAGGGAAAGAACAGCTGATGAAGCTGAAATTCTATTGAATAATATGTTGACAAATGAAAATAATTGGACACTTCCTGAACCAATTCCTAAACCAACTCCAAAGAAAAGGGGTGTTCTATTTCTCAGTCCCGAAGATATGCAATAGGTAAAGAAATCTATGAAAGAAAAAGGTATAAGAGCTGAAGATGTTAAGAATTTACCTCATGTTGAAGAAATACATGGTCTTAATTTACCGCCTGTTGAAGAAACACATGGTCTTGATAACCCGACACAGGTAGTAAAGGTAAATTCTCTCTGTAGATATGATAAAGCTGAAATCCCGCCTACTAAGTTTGCTAGCCAATGCTTAGATGAGTTTGATAATTTTATGGTTAAGAAAGAAGACTTCAATGCTTATTTTGGAAGAGAATTAAAACGTAATTCTTATATGATTGAACACTTGAGTGATTATATGTCTAGAGTTAAAGGTGAACTTAAACTCATTAGTAAACATGCTTCTATGGTTACCACTCAAGTAGAACAAGTACTTAAAGCTCAGAATGATTTGCTCAATGAATTGAATAGTAAGAATAATGACTTTGCTGTTAGAGTTGCAACTAGAGGGGGTAAAGTGACTCAGGAACCTTTGTATCCTGAAGGTCACCCTAAGAGAATTGAGTAGGATTCTCAGTGAAATAATATTGATGCACCTAGTCCTTCTAAGAAGAAGAAAAAGAAAAATGATAGGACTATGCATGCTTCTAGTGAACCTGTTGTAGACACACCCGAGAATCCTAATGATATTTCTATTTCTGATGCTGAAACACAATCTGGTGATGAACATGAACCTAGTCATAATGTTAATGATAATGTTCATGTTGATGCTCAACCTAGCAATGACAATGATGTGGAAACTGAACTTGCTGTTGATCTTCATAACCCACAATCAAAGAATAGACGTTATGATAAGAGAGACTTTGTTGCTAGGAAGCACGGTAAGGAAAGAGAGCCATGGGTTCGGAAACCCATGCCTTTTCCTCCCAAACCATCCAAGAAAAAGGATGATGAGGATTTTGAGCGCTTTGCTTAAATGATTAGACCTATCTTCTTGCGTATGCGTTTGACTGATATGCTCAAAATGAATCCTTATGCTAAGTATATGAAGAAATTGTTACTAATAAAAAAAAGATACCGGAAGCTGAAATTTCCACCATGCTTGCTAATTATACTTTTAAGGGTGGAATACCAAAGAAGTTAGGAGATCCAGGAGTACCCACTATACCATGCTCCATTAAAAGAAATTATGTTAGAACTGCTTTATGTGATCTTGGAGCCGGTGTTAGTGTTATGCCTCTCTCTTTATATCGTAGACTTGATTTGAATAAGTTCACACCTACTGAAATATCTTAGCAAATGGCCGATAAATCAACTGCTATACCTGTCGGTATTTGTGAGGATGTGCCTATTGTGGTTGCAAATGTTACTATTTTAACGGACTTTGTTATTCTTGATATTCCCGAGGACGATAGTATGTCTATTATTCTTGGAAGAACCTTTTTGAATACTACAGGGGCTGTTATTGATTGCAACAAAGGCAATGTCATTTTTCATGTTAATGGTAATGAGCATACAGTACACTTTCCGAGGAAACAACCTCAAGTCCACAGTATCAATTCTATTGGAAAAATTCCATCGATTATTTTTGGAGGTTTTGAATTTTCTCTTCCTACTGTCAAGAAGAAATATGATATTCTTATTATTGGGGACATCCATATCCCCGTTGAGGTAACATAGTGTTATTCGAAATTTCTCTGGTTTCATGTTACTCGAAATGAGTTTGTTAACAAAACCTGATCAACCTTGTTAGTGGATTCCTTTTGATGAGCATGAGATGGATGAAGTTCGAAAGCACAACCTTCTGTACCCTCCTTTTACTTTTTGTTATTTAGTTGAAATAAAGTAAAATTAGTATTTTCTGTCAGTTTTCTGAATTATCCGTGCAATAAAAAATACCCCGAAAATAAAAGTTCTCCAAATGCCCCGAAATTGAAATATGATTTTTTCTGGAATATTTGAGAATATCTGGCACTGAGAACACAGCAGGGGGAGCTGGCACCTGGCCACGAGGGTCCAGGGCGCGCCCACCCCTACAGGGCGCGCCCCTGCCTCGTGGCCCCATGGTGGCTCCCCTCCACTTATTCCAGCCACCACACATTCCTTCTTCCTCGCAAAAAATCACCAACCAGCTCAAGCACGAGTTCTAGCTCATTTTGCTGTGATTTTCGATCTCCTTGCTCAAAGCCCCACTCACAAAACTGCTTTGGGGGATTGTTCCTTGGTATGTGACTCCTCCAATGGTCCAATTATTTTTTGTTCTAGTGCTTTATCCATTGCAAATTTGTGCTGCCTAGGTGACCATGTTCTTGAGCTTGCATGTCAAATTTATATGGTTCCAAGTAGTTCTAATGCATGATATAGTCTCTAGGCACTTGTGGGAGTAGTTGCTATCAATTTTGTTGAGTTTGGTTCACTTTTATTTGAATTTACTAAAAATTTCAGAAATTTTTAGAAAATAATGAAGAGATTTTTGAGGGGCTCTTCGAGCCGAAGCTCGAAGCATAAGCAAAGTGAAGAAGAAGAGAGGCCCAAGTATAATCTCCCTCGCACCGCGGAAGTTCGGCCGTGTGAATGGCCTTGTGATGATTTCTTGAGGGCAGCCGAGATTTATGATGATTTTTATGAATTGGCTGAGAATGCAGGCCTTACCGACTTCCTCCGCGACCAACGCGAACAGTATCTCTTACTCACTAATATCTTTGTGCAAAATTTTCATTTCCATTCTAGGAGGTCTCCACCTTCGGTGGATTTCTATTTATATGATGAGTATAAGGAGATGCCGCTCTCTGAATTTTGTGAGGTTTGCAAGTTGCCTTTTCCGGGCAGCGTAGAGGAACCACATCGTGACTATGTGGAGGGGTTTATTGATACAATTGCTGTAGGGGAAACTAGGAAAGTTTCCGATGCAAGAATCACTAGCATACATTTTCCTGTTTTACGTTACTTTGCATTATTCGCTAGCAGATGCTTAATTGGTCGCGGAAGCTGTGGCAACCTAAGTGCCCCTGACATTGTTATTTTGTGCCATGCTTTGTTTCATGATGAGTCGTTCAGTATGGGCGCTATTGTTGCAAAGCGGTTAAATCTTAACCGTACTAAGGGCCCCATCTTGGGAGGCATCTTCGCCTCGTGCCTCGATGCATACTTTAATATACCTATTAGGCATTATGAGAAGTAAGAAAAATTGTTGCCTACTGTTCTTCTAGATTACAAGAGTATGGTTGCACATGATTTCATTGTTAAGAACAGGAAAAGGAGCTTAACTATAGGCTGTTATTTGCTAAAAATCACCCTAAGACTATTACCTTGCCTGCTCCTTCCTTGTTTGATTTGTCTGCAGGCGAGTACCTTGTTCCGTTGGAGGCCATTCACGCCTACCGGAACCCCACATCAGCTACAGAGCTAGATCCGGAACCACAATTTGTTCCCCCACGCCAGTCTGTTGACTGGTGGGATCCGGAGGAGGTTGCCAACCAGTGGAAACCTGAGGCTTCATCTCAGTACGACCCCAGTTACAACTTCGGATATCCGCCAGACCAACCGTGGCCATAGACCAACTTAGGCCAAAAGCCTAATCTTGGGGGGTACGTATTTCTCACCGACATTACATTTATGTTCACACACTCATTGCTAGTTGTCGGTGCTCATGCTCTTTCACTGTAATATCCATGCTAGTTTATTTTCCTTTTTATGCTTTCTTCTTTTGTGTTTGAAAAACCTTAAGAAAAACTAAAAAAAATTAGTAGTAGCTTTTAGCTAGTTTACTTTCTTGCAATAGTAGTAATAATTAAAAGAAAACCCAAAAAGAATTCTTGTTCTTCTTTTGCTTGTTGGGAGCTTTCCCATGTAAATAGTTTTATTTCTTTTCTTTTCTTTGGGGGTCGAGAGGAGAAGACCATAATGAAAATGTTGAAGTGGCTCTTATATGCATTATTGTTGATTTAACCAAGAGCCCATATTGCCTTATCTTCTCCTTTGTATTGAATGCCTGCAGATTCCAGCTTAGTCCAATGCACGTGCACTATTATTATTATTCACATTGTTCGGTCGTGCAAGTGAAAGGCAATTATGACGATATATGATGGATTGATTGAGATGAGAGAAGCTGGTATGAACTCGACCTCTCTTGTTTTTGTAAATATGATTAGTTCATCGTTCCTGATTCAGCCTATTATGAATAAACATGTTTGCAATGACAGTTAGAGATTATAGTTGCTTATATCATGCTTAATTAGTAAGGAGTTTATAATGGTTTACCTTGCGTGCCAACATGCTATTAAAATGGTTGTGATGTGGTATGATAGGGTGGTATCCTCCTTTGAATGATTCAAGTGACTTGACTTGGCACATGTTCATACATGTAGTTGAAACAAATCAACATAGCCTTCACGATATTTATGTTCATGGTGGATTATATCCTACTCATGCTTGCACTCAATGTTCATTAATTTTAGTGCATGTTCATGACTGTTGTCGCTCTCTAGTTGGTCGCTTCCCAGTCTTTTTCTAGCCTTCACTTGTACTAAGCAGGAATACTGCTTGTGCATCCAACCCCTTAAACCCCAAAGTTATTCCATATGAGTCCACTATACCTTCCTATATGCGGTATCTACCTGCCGTTCCAAGTAAATTTGTATGTGCCAAACTCTAAACCTTCAAATGAAATTCTGTTTTGTATGCTCGAATAGCTCATGTATCAACTAGGGTTGTCTGTATCTTCCGTGCTAGGCGGGTTATTCTCAAGAGGAGTGGACTCCGCTCCTCACTCACGAGAAAATGGCTGGTCACCGGGATGCCCAGTCCCATATGCTTTATGCAAATCAATTCAAAATAATTGTAAACAAAACTCCCCCAGGATTGTTGTTAGTTGGAGGCACCCGTTGTTTCGGACAAGCCATGGACTGATGTTTGTTGGTGAAGGGGGAGTATAAACTTTACCATTCTGTTTAGGAACCGCCTATAATGTGTGTAGCATGGAAGATATCGCCATCTCTCGGTTGTTATGTTGACAATGAAAGTATGCCGCTCAAAATATTATTTATCTCTATTTCAAAATCGAGCTCTGGCACCTGTACAAATCCCTGCTTCCCTGTGCGAAGGGCCTATCTATTTACTTTTATGTTGAGGCATCACCCTCTTATTAAAAAGCACCAGTTGGAGAGCACCGCTGTCATTTGCATCCATTACTATTAGTTTATATTGTGTATGACTATGACTGGATCTCTTTTACCATGAATTACAATGTTTAGTCAGTCCTTGATCTTTAAAGGTGCTCTGCATTTATGTTTTGCGGTCTCAGAAAGGGCTAGCGAGATACCATCTTGTTATATCATATTATGATTGTTTTGAGAAAGTGTTGTCATCCGAGATTTATTATTATTGCTCGCTAGTTGATTATGCCATTGACATGAGTAAACATGAGACCTAAGTGTTATTGTGAATATGGTTAGTTCATAATCTTTGCTGAAAACTTGAATGCTGGCTTTACATATTTACAACAACAAGAGCAAACATAGTTTGTAAAAGTTTTCTTTATCACTTTCAGTTTATCAACTGAATTGCTTGAGGACAAGCAAAGGTTTAAGCTTGGGGGAGTTGATACGCCTTCGTTGTATCTACTTTTCCAAACACTTTTGCCCTTGTTTTGGACTCTAACTTGCATGATTTGAATGGAACTAACCCGGACTGACGCTGTTTTCAGCAGAATTGCCATGGTGTTATCTTTGTGCAGAAACAAAAGTTCTCGGAATGACCTGAAACTTCACGGAGATTATTTTTGGAAATAATTAAAATACTGGCAAAAGAATCAAGGCCAGGGGGCCCACACCCTGTCCACGAGGGTGGGAGGCGCGCCTGCCCCCCTAGGGCGCGCCCCCCTGCCTCGTGGCCCCCTGGAGCTCCACCGACCTCAACTCCAACTCTATATATTCGTGTTCGGGGAGAAAAAAATCAGAGAGAAGGATTCATCGCGTTTTATGATACGGAGCTGCCGCCAAGCCCTAAACTCGCTCGGGAGGGCTGATCTGGAGTCCGTTCGGGGCTCCGGAGAGGGGAATCCGTCGCCATCGTCATCATCAACCATCCTCCATCACCAATTTCATGATGCTCACCTCCGTGCGTGAGTAATTCCATCGTAGGCTTGCTGGACGGTGATGGGTTGGATGAGATTTATCATGTAATCGAGTTAGTTTTGTTAGGGTTTGATCCCCAGTATCCACTATGTTCTGAGATTGATGTTGCTATGACTTTGCTATGCTTAATGCTTGTCACTAGGGCCCGAGTGCCATGATTTCAGATCTGAACCTATTATGTTTTCATGAATTTATGTGAGTTCTTGATCCTATCTTGCAAGTCTATAGTCACCTACTATGTGTTATGATCCGGCAACCCCGAAGTGACAATAATCGGGACCACTCCTGGTGATGACCGTAGTTTGAGGAGTTCATGTATTCACTATGTGTTAATGCTTTGGTCCGGTACTCTATTAAAAGGAGGCCTTAATATCCCTTAGTTTCCGCTAGGACCCCGCTGCCACGGGAGGGTAGGACAAAAGATGCCATGCAAGTTCTTTTCCATAAGGACGTATGACTATATTCTGAATACATGCCTACATTACATTGATGAATTGGAGCTAGTTCTGTGTCACCCTATGTTATGACTGTTACATGATGAACCACATCCGGCATAATTCTCCATCACCGATCCAATGCGTACGAACTTTTCAGATATTGTTCTCCGCTTATTTACTTTTCCGTTGCTACTGTTACAATCACTACAAAACCCAAAAATATTACTTTTGCTACCATTACCGTTACTTCCATACTACTTTGCTACTAAATACTTTGCTGCAGATACTAAGTTATCCAGGTGTGGTTGAATTGACAACTCAACTCCTAATATTTGAGAATATTCTTTGGCTCCCCTTGTGTCGAATCAATAAATTTGGGTTGAATACTCTACCCTCGAAAACTGTTGCGATCCCCTATACTTGTGGGTTATCACCCGGTGGACCCCTTGGCGGCGCCCTCAGCAACATCCTTGGTGGCCTCCTCGGTGGCGATCTTCTCGGCCTCCGCCGCGGCATCTTTGGCGACGTCCTCGATGACGGTGTCTATGTCCTCCCGGATTGCCGAGGGAGGATCTGGATATCGAGAAGGGGATGAGGCGAAGCCGAGACCAAGATTCAGAAAGAACAAGGGCGGAAAGCGAGTGACTTACCCGTGCCGGGCTGGGAAGAAGAGGCCCCCTCCCCGCCAACATCTGGCGCTGAGGCGAAGCCACCAGCGCCTGAGTTTGCCTCCTCCTCCTCCGTGTGCATGGGCTCGGTGCCTGGCGCCCTTGCCGGGGACGCCCCTCGGGGCGGCGTGGTCGATGTGGGCGGCGTGTTGGGGGTAGCCCTTGGTGGCTCCTCCTCCTGCTGCCCTCCTCCTGCAACCACGACAAGGTCAGCGCCAAAGGATCGTACCCCCGACACACGTCGACGAGGGGTGAGTGATGAGCTTACGCTGGGGTTTGTGCCGGGGGCTGCTGTCCGGGCTGTTCAACACCACCAGTGGTGTACCAGAAGTACCTGCCGGGGGCTGGCCGCTCGCCGAAGCCCTGTCCCTCTTCACCCTCTGGGCCAGTGTCTCCGCGTCCCTGCAATGAAAGAAACAAATCAAGATAAGCGGCACGGTTTGAGGAGGCAGAGATGGCAAGAAAAAGGGAACAAGATACTTACTCGTCCTCCACCTCCTCCTCTGTTGCCTTCCTCTTCCTCCTTGGGCCGAGGGACCCAAAATCGAAGACAACTTCCACGTCGTCATCTGCGGGAGGAGGGGAAGCAGATGGGGTCCATGGACGCTTGGACGAAGCAGAGGCAGTTGCCTTCTTCTTCGCCACCAAGGCTTTCACCACTTTCCTCGCCGCTGCGGCCCTCGTCTGGCGCACGGACGCCCCTGGGTTTGCTGCGGCTGCACGGCCCTGCCAGGCCGGACCGGCTCGCCAGAGCTGGCCCGCCGCAGGACTCGCCCTCTCCCCGTTGCCGGGGGGTCGACAGTCTCGACCTCCTCGTCCGACGGCTCGTCGACCACATCTTCGATGAGAGGGGCCCCAGTGCCGATACTGCCGACCTCCCTAGCGGCCTCCGCCCACTGGGTGAGCTCCTTTTCCTCCGCCTCCGCCATGGCCTTGTCCTCCACGCCGCCGGTGCTGCCGGCCTCTCTGGCGTGCTCCGCCTCCGCCGCCCTGGCGGCGATGTAGTCCAGCTCCGCCTGGGTGGTGTCCTGGACGAGCCGCGGTTCGGCGCTGACGTACTTCTCCTCCAAGGTGTCAAAAAACTCCTGCACTTGATCCTCTGGCGGCTCGGCCCAAGTTGAGACGAGGCCGTGCGCGTTGAACTCCGGCATCATGGCGATGATGTCATTTCGGTGCGAGTTATTGCTCAGCGGGACCACCCCCGCCGGCAACCCGAACAAGGGCCCCTTGGCGACCTTGCTGGTTTTGGTAGCCTTGCCGGACCGTTCGACCTTGCCGTCGCGGTTCACGTCGAGCTGGAAGAGCTGCTGGCAGAAGTGGGCATGCCCCATCACCGTGAAGTTGTGGTCGAGGCCGGGGCGAAGCCTCATGATGTCGGCCGCGTTCGTTAAGAGCCACGCCGGCCTCCCCTTGTTATGCAGCGGAGCGATTTGGCGGTGGATAAAATCCGCCCCGATCATCTCAAGGGTGAGCCCGGCCTCGGTGAGGCGGAGACTCCTGGTGGTGGCAACCGTGAGCTTCGCGTCGTCGGCGTCGACATTGCTCCAGTCATTTCGACGAATCGGCGGCGCCTGGCAAACCCGACAGAAATCTTATGGACCATCTTCCTCAATCCAGCACCACCGGCCCCGCCACTCCTCCCACCTCTCCTTCTGAGCACCCTCCGGGTATGTCCCCTTGGACCTTGGGATCCAGGCGACGCAACCGGAAATGGCGCCCCCCTTTTGGATCCGAGGGAAGAAGTAGTGGCGGAAGAGCGCCGTGTTGGGATGCACCCCGGCGAAACCCTCGCAGAGGTGCGCAAAAAGAGCCATGCACGCCACGAAATTTGGAGTAAAATCCAGAAGGTGGAAGCCGTAGGTGTGCATGCCTGCTACCTCTTGAGCACTGCATTGGTTTTCCCTTGAAGAGGAAAGGGTGATGTAGTAAAGCAGCGTAAGTATTTCCCTCAGTTTTTGAGAACCAAGGTATCAATCCAGTAGGAGGCCACGCACGAGTCCCTCGCACCTACACAAACAAATAAATCCTCGCAACCAACGCAATAAAGGGGTTGTCAATCCCTTCACGGTCACTTAGGAGAGTGAGATCTGATAGATATGATAAGATAATATTTTTGGTATTTTTATGATAAAGATGCAAAGTAAAATAAAAGGCAATAAAAATAGCGAAGTGTTGGAAGATTAATATGATGGAAGATAGACCCGGGGGCCATAGGTTTCACTAGTGGCTTCTCTCGAGAGCATAAGTATTACGGTGGGTGAACAAATTACTGTTGAGCAATTGACAGAATTGAGCATAGTTATGAGAATATCTAGGTATGATCATGTATATAGGCATCACGTCCGCGACAAGTAGACCGACTCCTGCCTGCATCTACTACTATTACTCCACACATCGACCGCTATCCAGCATGCATCTAGAGTATTAAGTTCAAAAGAACAAAGTAACGCTTTAAGTAAGATGACATGATGTAGAGGGATAAACTCATGCAATGTGATATAAACCCAATCTTGTTATCCTCGATGGCAACAATACAATACGTGCCTTGCTGCCCCTACTGTCACTGAGAAAGGACACCGCAAGATTGAACCCAAAGCTAAGCACTTCTCCCATTGCAAGAAAGATCAATCTAGTAGGCCAAACCAAACTGATAATTCGAAGAGACTTGCAAAGATAACTAATCATACATAAAAGAATTCAGAGAAGATTCAAATATTCTTCATAGATAAACTTGATCATAAACCCACAATTCATCGGTCTCAACAAACACACCGCAAAAGAAGATTACATCGAATAGATCTCCACGAGGATTGTGGAGAACTTTGTATTGAGTTCCAAAAAGAGAGAAGAAGCCATCTAGCTAATAACTATGGACCCGAAGGTTTGAGGTAAACTACTCACACATCATCGGAGAGTCTATGGCGTTGATGTAGAAGCCCTCCGTGATCGATGGCCCCTCCGGCAGAGCTCCGGAAAAGGCCCCAAGATGGGATCTCACGGCTACAGAAGGTTGCGGCGGTGGAATTAGGTTTTTGGCTCCGTATCTGGTAGTTTGGGGGTACGTATGTATATATAGGAGGAAGAAGTACGTCGGTGCAGCAACGTGGGGCCCACGAGTGTGGAGGGCGCGCCTGGGGGGGTAGGCGCGCCCCCTACCTCGTGCCTTCCTGGTTGATGTACACTTGACGTAGGGTCCAAGTCCTCTGGATCACGTTCGTTCCGAAAATCACTTCCCGAAGGTTTCATTCCGTTTGGACTCTGTTTGATATTCTTTTTCTGCGAAACTCTGAAATAGGCAAAAAAGAACAATTCTGGGCTGGGCCTCCGGTTAATAGGTTAGTCCCAAAAATAATATAAAAGTGTATAATAAAGCCCATTAATGTCCAAAACAGAATATAATATAGCATGGAACAATAAAAAATTATAGATACGTTGGAGACATATCAAGCATCCCCAAGCTTAATTCCTGCTCGTCCTCGAGTAGGTAAATGATAAAAATAGAATTTTTGATGTGGAATGCTACTTGGCATAATTTCAATGTAATTCTCTTAATTGTGGTATGAATATTCAAATCCGAAAGATTCAAGATAAAAGTTTAATATTGACATAAAAGTAATAATACTTCAAGCATACTAACTAAGCAATTATGTCCTCTCAAAATAACACGGCCAAAGAAAGTTCATCCCTACAAAATCATATAGTTTAGTCATGCTCCATTCTCGTCACACAAGAATGCTCTCATCATGCACAACCCGGATGATAAGCCAAGCAATTGTTTCATACTTTAGTAATCTCAAACTTTTCCAACCTTCACGCAATACATGAGCGTGAGCCATGGATATAGCACTATGGGTGGAATAGAATATAATGATGGGGGTTATGTGGAGAAGACAAAAAAGGAGAAAGTCTCGTATCAACATGGCTAATCAATGAGCTATGGAGATGCCCATCGATTGATGTTAATGCAAGGAGTAGGGATTGCCATGCAACGGATGCACTAGAGCTATAAATGCATGAAAGCTCAACAAAAGAAACTAAGTGGGTGTGCATCCAACTTCCTTGCTCACGAAGACCTAGGGCATTTGAGGAAGCCCATTGTTGGAATATACAAGCCAAGTTCTATAATGAAAAATTCCCACTAGTATGAAAGTGACAAAACAAGAGACTCTCTATCATGAAGATCATGGTGCTACTTTGAAGCACAAGTGGGGAAAAAGGATAGTAGCATTGCCCCTTTTTATTCTCTTTTTTGGGCCTTTTTTTATTTGGCCTTTCTCTTTTTTCATTGGGACAATGCTCTATGAATGATGATCATCACACTTCTATTTTATTTACAACTCAATGATTACAACTCGATATTAGAACAAAGTATGACTCTATATGAATGCCTCCGGCGGTATACCGGGTTAGCAATGAATCTAGAGTGACATGTATGAAAAATTTATGAACGGTGGCTTTGCCACAAATACGATGTCAACTACATGATCATGCAAAGCAATATGACAATGATGAACGTGTCACGATAAACGGAACGGTGGAAAGTTGCATGGCAATATATCTCGGAATGGCTATGGAAATGCCATAATAGGTAGGTATGGTGGCTGTTTTGAGGAGGATATAAGGAGGTTTATGTGTGAAAGAGCATATCATATCACGGGGTTTGGATGCACCGGAGAAGTTTGCACCAACTCCCAATGTGAGAAAGGGCAATGCACGGTACCGAAGAGGCTAGCAATGATGGAAGGGTAAGAGTGCGTATAATCCATGGACTCAACATTAGTCATAAAGAACTCAAATACTTATTGCAAAAATCTATAAGTCATCAAAAACCAAGCACTACGTGCATGCTCCTAGGGGGATATATTGGTAGGAAAAGACCATCGCTCGTCCCCGACCGCCACTCATAAGGAGGGCAATCAAAGAACACCTCATGTTTCAAATTTGTTACATAACGTTTACCATACGTGCATGCTACGGGACATGCAAACTTCAACACAAGTATTTCTCAAATTCACAACTACTCAACTAGCACAACTTTATTATCACTACCTCCATATCTCAAAACAATCATCAAGCATCAAACTTCTCTTAGCATTCAACACACTCATAAGAAAGTTTTTTTACTAGTCTTGAATACCTAACATATTAGGATTAATTTCCCAATTTAAGCAAATTACCATGCTGTTTAAGACTCTCAAAATAATATAAGTGAAGCATGAGATAATAATAGTTTCTATAAAACAAAACCACCGCCGTGCTCTAAAAGATATAAGTGAAGCACTAGAGCAAAAACTATATAGCTCAAAAGATATAAGTGAAGCGCATAGAGTATTCTAATAAATTCCGAATCATGTGTGTCTCTCTCAAAAGGTGTGTACAGCAAAGATGATTGTGGTAAACTAAAAAGTAAAGACTCAAATTATACAAGACGCTCCAAGCAAAACACATATCATGTGATGAATAAAAATATAGCTTCAAGTGAAATTACCGATGGAAGTAGATGAAAGAGGGGATGCCTTCCGGGGCATCCCCAAGCTTTGGATTTTTGGTGTCCTTAGATTATCTTGGGGTGCCATGGGCATCCCCAAGCTTAGGCTCTTGCCACTCCTTGTTCCTTAATCCACCAAATCTTTTACCCACAACTTGAAAACTTCACAACACAAAACTTAGCAGAAAATCTCGTGAGCTCCGTTAGCGAAAGAAAACAAAACACCACTTCAAGGTACTGTAATGAACTCATTATTCATTTTGGAGTTAAACCTACTGTATTCCAACTTCTCTATGGTTTATAAACTATTTTAATAGCCATAGATTCATCAAAATAAGCAAACAACAAACGAAAAACAGAATCTATCATAAACAGAACTGTGTGTAGTAATCTGTAACTAACGCAAACTTCTGGAACTCCAAAAATTCAGCCAAAATAGGAAGACCTAGATAATTTGTTTATTGATCAGCATCAATTGGAATCAATATTTTATCACGTTCTGGTGATTTTTAGCAATTATTTTCGTGAACAGAAAGTTTCTGGAATTTTCAGCAAGATCAAATAACTATCATCCAAGAAGATCCTATAGGTTAAACTTGGCACAAACACTAATTAAAACATAAAAACACATCTAACCAGAGGCTAGGTCAAATATTTATTCCTAAACAGAGGGAAAAAGCAAAAAAACTAAAAATAAAATTGGGTTGCCTCCCAACAAGCGCTATCGTTTAACGCCCCTAGCTAGGCATAAAAGCAAGGATAGATCTAGGTATTGCCATATTTGGTAGGCAATCCATAAGTGGCTCTAATAATAGATTCATAAGGTAATTTTATTTTCTTTCTAGGGAAGTGTTCCATGCCTTTCCTTAACGGAAATTGGAATCTAATATTCCCTTCCTTCATATCAATAATTGCACCAATCGTTCTAAGGAAAGGTCTACCAAGAATAATAGGACATGAAAGATTGCAATCTATATCAAGAACAATAAAATCTACTGGCACATAATTCCTATTTTCAATAATAAGAACATCATTAATTCTTCCCATAGGTTTCTTAATGGTGGAATCCGCAAGGTGCAAGTTTAGAGAGCAATCATCAAAATCACGGAAACCTAGCAAATCACACAAAGTTTTTGGAATCGTGGAAACACTAGCACCCAAATCACACAAAGCATAGCATTCATGATCTTTAATTTTAATTTTAATAGTAGGTTCCCACTCATCATAAAGTTTTCTAGGGATAGAAACTTCCAACTCAAGTTTTTCTTCATAAGATTGCATCAAAGCATCAACAATATGTTTAGTAAAAGCTTTATGTTGACTATAAGCATGTGGAGAATTTAGCACGGATTGCAACAAGGAAATACAATCTATCAAAGAGCAATTATCATAATTAAATTCCTTGAAATCCAAAATAGTGGGTTCATTAATATCTAGAGTTTTGATCTCTTCAATCCCACTTTTACCAATTTTTGCATCAAGATCTAAAAACTCCGAATTTTTGGAACGCCTTCTAGGTAAAGGTGGATCATATTCAGTCCCATCATTATCAAGATTCATATTGCAAAACAAAGATTTAACAGGGGACACATCAATAACTTTTAGATCTTCATCTTTATTTTCATAGAAATTAGAAGAACACGCTTTCACAAAGCAATCTTTCTTAGCACGCATCCTAGCGGTTCTTTCTTTGCACTCATCAATGGAAATTCTCATGGCTTTGAGAGACTCATTGATATCATGCTTAGGTGGAATAGATCTAAGTTTCAAGGAATCAACATCAAGAGAAATTCTATCAACGTTCCTAGACAATTCATCAATCTTAGGCAATTTTTCTTCAAGCAAAGCATTGAAATTCTTTTGCGAATTCATAAATTCTTTAACACTAGTCTCAAATTCAGAAGGCATCTTATTCAAATTTCCATAAGAATTGTTGTAGAAATTATCATAATTATTAGAGGAATTACTAGGGTACGACCTAGGATTAAAGTTTCCTCTATACGCGTTGTTACCAAAATTATTCCTACCAACAAAATTCACATCCATAGATTCATTATTATTCTCAATCAAAGTAGACAAAGGCATATCATTAGGATCAGAAGAAACACTTTTAGTAGCAAATAATTTCATAAGTTCATCCATCTTTCCATTCAAAACATTAATTTCTTCTATCGCATGCACCTTTTTATTAGTAGATCTTTCAGTGTGCCATTGAGAATAATTAACCATAATATTATCTAGGAGTTTAGTAGCTTCTCCTAAAGTGATTTCCATAAAAGTGCCTCCCGCGGCCGAATCTAAAAGATTTCTGGAAGCAAAATTCAATCCGGCATAATTTTTTTGTATAATCATCCACAAATTCAAACCATGTGTAGGGCAATTACGTATCATTAATTTCATCCTCTCCCAAGCTTGTGCAACATGTTCATGATCAAGTTGCTTAAAATTCATAATATCGTTTCTAAGAGAGATGATCTTAGCGGGAGGAAAATACTTAGATAAAAGCATCTTTGCACTTATTCCAAGAATCAATACTATTTTTAGGCAAAGATGAAAACCAAGCTTTAGCACGATCTCTAAACGAAAAAGGAAATAGCTTCGATTCAACAATATCATTATCCACATCTTTCTTCTTTTGCATATCACACAAATCAACGAAGCTATTTAGATGGGTAGCGGCATCTTCACTAGGAAGGCCGGCGAATTGATCTTTGATGACAAGATTCAGTAAAGCAGTATTGATCTCACAAGATTCAGTATCGGTAAGAGGAGCAACCGGAGTGCTAAGAAAATCATTATTGTTGGTATTGGTAAAGTCACACAATTTAGTATTATCTTGAGCCATCGTGACAAGCAAGCAATCCAACACACGAGCAAACAAGAAGCAGGCGAAAAAGAGGCGAACGGAAAAGAGAGGGCGAATCAAACGACAAGGGTGAAGTGGGGGAGAGGGAAACGAGAGGCAAATGGCAAATAATGTAATGCGGGAGATAAGGGTTTGTGATGGGTACTTGGTATGTTGCCTTTTGCGTAGACTCCCCGGCAACGGCGCCAGAAATCCTTCTTGCTACCTCTTGAGCACTGCGTTGGTTTTCCCTTGAAGAGGAAAGGGTGATGTAGTAAAGCAGCGTAAGTATTTCCCTCAGTTTTTGAGAAACCAAGGTATCAATCCAGTAGGAGGCCACGCACGAGTCCCTCGCACCTACACAAACAAATAAATCCTTGCAACCAACACAATAAAGGGGTTGTCAATCCCTTCACTGTCACTTACGAGAGTGAGATCTGATAGATATGATAAGATAATATTTTTGGTATTTTTATGATAAAGATGCAAAGTAAAATAAAAGGCAATAAAAATAGCTAAGTGTTGGAAGATTAATATGATGGAAGATAGACCCGGGGGCCATAGGTTTCACTAGTGGCTTCTCTCGAGAGCATAAGTATTACGGTGGGTGAACAAATTACTGCTGAGCAATTGACAGAATTGAGCATAGTTATGAGAATATCTAGGTATGATCATGTATATAGGCATCACGTCCGCGACAAGTAGACCGACTCCTGCCTACATCTACGACTATTACTCCACACATCGACCGCTATCCAGCATGCATCTAGAGTATTAAGTTCAAAAGAACAGAGTAACGCTTTAAGTAAGATGACATGATGTAGAGGGATAAACTCATGCAATATGATATAAACCCCATCTTGTTATCCTCGATGGCAACAATACAATACGTGCCTTGCTGCCCCTACTGTCACTGGGAAAGGACACCGCAAGATTGAACCCAAAGCTAAGCACTTCTCCCATTGCAAGAAAGATCAATCTAGTATGCCAAACCAAACTGATAATTCGAAGAGACTTGCAAAGATAACCAATCATACATAAAAGAATTCAGAGAAGATTCAAATATTGTTCATAGATAAACTTGATCATAAACCCACAATTCATCGGTCTCAACAAACACACCGCAAAAGAAGATTACATCGAATAGATCTCCACGAGAATCGTGGAGAACTTTGTATTGAGATCCAAAAAGAGAGAAGAAGCCATCTAGCTAATAACTATGGACCCGAAGGTCTGAGGTAAACTACTCACACATCATCGGAGAGGCTATGTCGTTGATGTAGAAGCCCTCCGTGATCGATGCCCCCTCCGGCGGAGCTCCGGAAAAGGCCCCAAGATGGGATCTCACGGGTACAGAAGGTTGCGGTGGTGGAATTACGTTTTTTTGGCTCCGTATCTGGTAGTTTGGGGGTACGTAGGTATATATAGGAGGAAGAAGTACGTCGGTGGAGCAACGTGGGGCCCACGAGGGTGGAGGGCGCGCCTGGGGGGGTAGGCGCGCCCCCCTACCTCGTGCCTTTCTGGTTGATGTCTTGATGTAGGGTCCAAGTCCTCTGGATCACGTTCGTTCTGAAAATCACGTTCCCGAAGGTTTCATTCCGTTTGGACTCCGTTTGATATTCTTTTTCTGCGAAACTCTGAAATAGGCAAAAAACAGCAATTCTGGGCTGGGCCTCCGGTTAATAGGGTAGTCCCAAAAATAATATAAAAGTGTATAATAAAGCCCATTAATGTCCAAGAATATAATATAGCATGGAACAATCAAAAATTATAGATACGTTGGAGACGTATCAATGACGTCATTGAAGAAATCAGAGAAGGGGGGCAGAGGCCGCAAGAGAAGTAGTCGATGAAGAATGGGTACCAATTTGCGCCGGCTTCGGCGAAAGCGGCGGGGATGACGCGCGTGGCCGGATGCCCTGTCGTCTCGCCCCCCCGTCTTGCACCCCCACAGGTGTTTGAAGTAGTCCCAGAGTTCGACCGCGTCGACCGTCGACGGAAAGTAGGCGTGCTGCGTCCGCCGCACCGCCAACTCGCTCTCCGGCGGCTCCTTCTCCCCGGCATCCTTGGCCGCCCCCTTGCCTCTGCTGGTTTTGGGTGCCATGGCGGTTGAGGAGGACAAAGGCGCGGCATCGGCGAGAGGGGGAAAAAGCTCGAGAGGGAGGAAGAAGGGGACGGCGGTTCCAAGATTGGACAAGGCGCAGGGGGTAAATGAGCAGCGCACCCGCGGTTATTCCTTTCTACGGGGAAGGCGCGGGCCGCCTCTTTTACCATTAACTATGATGTGACGCATGCATGCGGAGACCGCCCCACGCATGACCCCCACGTCACGCACGACGCTCCACGTCGCGCACGACCCTCCACGTCGCGCGTTCAACGCGGGTCGTGGAGAAGCGCAGCGGACGAAAAGTTATTGCGGTAAAATTCGCCCCACCTGCCCGCGCACCGTTCTGGGCCTAGCCCAATAACATGTCGCGCTTATGTGTGGCCCAGGACCGGGGGCTCCTGTCGGTGTACAAAAGTAGGGGGCTCTCCTTTTGACCCCTTTACTCGTGCATGGGCAGTCAGAGCCGCACCCGCAGCCACACTTAACAAGGCAGAGGAGGGAAGCCGGAGGGAAACCGAAGCACAAGACGAACAAGGCAACGCCAAGACCAGAAGCACTAAAGAGCAGAGAGCCGAGGTGGACTCCCCATGGCAAGACGCTTGCCGGGGCGGCCTCCGCGGCCCCGGCAAGAGCTTTGCTGGGGCAACTTGCCCAACGCCAGCAGAGCGAGCCACACTAGAGCCCAAGGGTTCCAAACGCCGTCAACAACTACACTGGAACCAGGGGTGGGGAGGCACCTCCGCGGTGGCATGCAGATCGTTGTCAAGATCATAGATACACAAGATTAGATGAGGGTTAGAAGACGACGACCCTCGGCAAGGCCCTTGCCGAGGAAAGCAACAAGGCCCCGGGCGAGATCCTTTCCGGGGACGACTATGACGCCGCGGCGAGACCCTTGCGGGGGCCCCGGCAAGACCCTTGCCGAGGACATTGGTGGGGCCGCAGCCGGACCCGCGCCTACCAAGACTCCACCGCCGTTCCCATGCAGCTGCCAGCCCAACCAGTTGGGCAAGCACCTGCGTGGCGACATGCGGCTTCCAAGTCAACTCAGCAAGCACCTGCGTGGTGGCATGCAGATCTTCGTGAAGACCCTACCACCGCACCACCTCAGCTGCCTGCCTGCCTACATGGCACCGCACGCATCGCTGGCCCGGGCGCTGGTCGAAGCAAGGCAGGGCGGGCGACGGATGGGACGGGCCCCATTCCCGTCCCCAATAAAGCAAGGGGACACCTAAGCGATGCATTAAATGCGTCTTGTCCTGTAATACGGGCAATAAGCTCACGATACTGTAGACCTTTCCACCTCCTGTATGCCACTATGGCGGCCCCTTTCGATTATAAAAGGAGGCCCGAGGCATACTGAGGGGGGATTCGGCTCTTTGGAACAACGCAGCCACCGTAGCTAGTTTGAGAGCTCAAGAACACTCTGAAATACACACCAAAGCAGGACTAGGGTATTACGCATCCTCGCGGCCCGAACCTGGGTAAACGATCTTTGTGCTAGCTCCTAAACCTGCTCTTCTCACAATCCCGGGCCCGCCAACCGTAGAAGGGATTCCAGTGATCCCATAGGTGTCGTTTCCCCGACAATGTTCTTAGTAAAAACTGATATGGGATTTTCACAGAAATTTCTGTGGAAAGTGGAAGCCCCTACTAAGATCAAAATGTTTCTCTGGTTGGTGAATAGGAAAACTATTTTAACAAAAGATAATCTATTGAAAAAAAGGATGGAAGAGGGAAAAAAGGTGTGCTTTTTATGGACAATATCAAAGTATTAATCATTTATTTTTTTGAGTGCTCTTCAGCTAGGCTCATTTGGAGCCTGCTGAAGTGTGCATTTTTTCTAAGAACCACTGCTTTGAATTTGAAGACTGCTTTTGAATTTGGCTGAAAACCTTCCAGAAACCTGACAAGCAGTTGTTCCTAGTTGGGATTTTTGCAATGTTTTGGTCCATTTGGATGTGTAGGAATGATATTATTTTAGGAAACAAACATATACATGATCCCATGATTCTAGTGTGACTAATGTCTAACTGGATCATGGATTGGTCCATTTTGTAGAGAAAAACCCCAGAGGAAAATCTACTGATGTCGGGATGAAGAATGGTGATGAAGAATGGTAGAACAAGTAGCTAGTGAAATCTATTGTGTGGCGCAAAGGTGGAGACCAGGGGTACAAATACTTGGTGGCTGCAGGCGATAGAAGACAAGGCTGGGGGAAGCCTCTGTTCCGAAGAGATCCCATCTGGAGCCCTGCCGGAGGGGGAAGCCATTGTCGAAGGCCTCTTCATCAACCTTGGTGCCTCCATGACCATGTGTGAGTAGTTCCCTTAGGACCTACGGGTCCATAGTAGTAGCTAGATGGGTCTCTCTCTCTTTTTGGATCTTCAATACCATGTTCCCCTTCCTCCTTGTGTGATTGGGATCAATCCGATGTAATTCTTTGGTGTGTTTGTTGGGACATGATGAATTGTGAGTTTATGATCAGACTATTCATTGAATATTTTGTAGTTTCTTTGTTGTATACTTAAATAGCTATGTATAGAAAATGGGCCTTTAGTCCCGGTTCGCAAAGGCCTTTAGTCCCGGCTGTGCAACCGGGACTAAATGCGCGACTAAAGACCCCCCCCCCCTTAGTCGCGCCTCTTACGAACCGCGACTAAAGGCTTTAGTCCCGGTTCTCATGGCTAACCGGGACTAAAGGCCCGTCCACGTGGGCGCCAGGGGTCCGTCGGGGCGGAGGACCTTTAGTCCCGGTTCTCGTGGCTAACCGGGACTAAAGGCCTCCTCCGCAGGTTTAGGGTTTTAGCCCCCCTAAACCTGGTTTCTTTTTAATTTTTAGTGTTTTATTTATTTTATATTTTATTTTGTGTTTTGTTTTAATTTTGATGAAGTTTCAGTACACATATTCTACGCTACTATATACATGCATATGAAATTTCAAACAAGAAGAATTCAAGAGGAATATATAATATATATTCAATCTCGGGTGACTACAACTTCGAACAAGTTTCCATACACAATTAGGATGGAGGACCATATACAACTTCGAACAAGTTTCAATCTCGGGTATGCATATAAATGTCTTCGTCCTCGATATAGTGTTCTCCTTTAGGATTGATGACTTCCCTCATGAAAAATCCTGCTAATTCATCTTGAATTGTTCGGAAGCGAGCTTCTGGACTAAGCCTCCTCCGCAAGTTATCCGTCGCCTTCCGCACGCTATCCGATGCCTTCCGCTCAGAGGTTTGTCTCCGGATGTTCTCACAAACATAGTATCCACATAGATTGGTCCCCGGTGGCTGCTTATCCACATTAACTAACCTTCTAAAATCTAGCTCATGTTTGAATTCACCGACAATTTCTTCTGAGAACCGTCTCCAAACCCTACAGGGCAAAGAAAATTAAATGAACAAGGGAGTTATTAGTTACTTGATATTAGGAAATGAACGAAAGAGACCGATCGATATAGAGCTCAAATGATTGAAAATAATTACTTTTGCAGCATTTTTCTCATGTCGGCCCAATGCTTTGGATCCGAATCCATAGAGTCCATGATTAGAACTCTCGAGGTGTGAAGTTCAATATTTAGCAGAATCCAGTGGAACCTGCGGACACGTTACATGCACAGTCATGCATAACTCATCGATTAGACATACCATGCATGGAGTAAACAAAAGAGAATGGGCACAAGAGAGAAACACTCACCCAAAATGGTAAGGAAATAGAATATGACTTTTGAGTTGATGCTTTCTAAGAAACTTGTACAAGTCTTTCTCCACGTCTTCGGGGTGATATTGTAACACATGTCCATTAACGATATGTGGGTCAATGAACCCAACATCATGGATGTTTCTTATTTTGCATTCCCAAATCTTCAATCTGCATAATAGCATACGCAACAATATAGTTAGGACAATATATATATATATAGTGCAGGCAATGAAGAACGAGATGAGGTAGAAATAAATCACTTACAGAACGTAGCAACTCAGCATAGATTTGTCGAGGTTGCGCAGATTGAACAGCTGGAACAATTCACTCATATGAACTTGTACAGAGTACCGTTTGGTGTGATGCTCCTCTGTAACATCCGCATAAATATATTCTTTGTCGGCCCATGTTATGAATTGCTTGTACCAACGTAGCAGATTTCGCATTTGTGGTGGTAGACTCTTTTCCTGCGCAGGCTCGACGAGAGGCCCATTCCGCACATATTGTAATGCTATCTCACATACTGGCGCATCCTCAAGGCCTAAGAAGGCACGAAGAGTCAAACCCATCTCGGACGCTTGTTTCATGGCACTCGCTACAGTCAATCCAAGTGCTGCCGCAGCTGCTATGATCTCGGGGTCCTCTTCCGGACCGGCTTTCACTATGAGCGGGGGGATCGATTGTTTATTCTGCATCCCGAGCTGGTCAACTTGTTTCCCGCTTTTTTTACTTTCTTCTTTCTCCTCCTTCAATATTTTTGCTTGCCTACGAAGTTCATGTCCATAGTCGTCAGGCATATTCAGCTCGGCTTGGGACGGTGTCGTCAAAAAATCCTTAGCCCACTTCTTTTGCTTCTCAGTGAATACTTGCTTGGGCTCAGGCTCTTTTATCGCCTTCATATCCGCCTTCCATTTCTCATAATGAGCAGACGCGGCCAATTTGTTTTCAGCTTCACTAAGTTCCCAAGGCCTTGGGAGGAGAGGCTTCAGTGATGGCTCCGGTACCCTTGTGGTCTTAGGTACATAAGGGTCCGGGTTAATAGTCCAGGAGCGGGTTTCCTTGCTGTCCGTCTGCTTCTGCTTCTTCGCCGGAGGTGTATTGGGGGCGTCGTACCCGCCGGAGGAGGATTGGGGGGCGTCGTACCCGCCGGAGGAGGATTGGGGGGCATCGTACCCGCCGGAGGTTGTGGATCGGGGGACGGCGTCGAATGGCGTGAAGGAGGTGTAGGTGAACCACCACGACCACCACCACCGCCACCACCACCACCACCACCACCATCGGAGGGGGTGGACTTGTTAGCCTTGGCGCCTCGCCTGGAAACACTATGTACTTCTTTTTCCATAGAATGATCTGGCTTTTGACATCTCCAAGTCTTGTCTCCCCTTCGGGTGTAGCTTTGTCAATCTCCAGGTCCTCAAACCCTTGGACTATGTCTTCTACCGTGACACGAGCATAGCCATATGCAATGGGGTTGTTGTGGTGGAGTGCTCCAGGTGTACAGGGTAAAGCACTGCCGCTAGCTACCTTCGTGGAAACGTTCCCCACGGGATAATGCAGATCACATTCTTTCATCTCCTTTACATCCTCCACGGGGTAGTGAGGCTCCGGTGCACGAATCTCGATCATCGGTGCACTAGCACCAGGCGGGGCATCCGTGGAAGCCACGCTGCTTCTCCGCTGCTGGCTTCCGCGATCCGCTTCATGATCTTCATGCGGCCCTGCAGCCAATTTTTCTTTTACTAGTTCATGCACGGTCTGCTTCAACTCATGGAGTTCCGATGCAAACTTCGCCATAAGATCTGCATCCCGGTCCGTCTTTCTCTTACGGCTTCTGTAACAGTACGGGTCATTGTCCTGGGAAAACCCTACTTTCCACGGAACTTTGCCTTTGCCTCGTACACGTCCTCCGTGTTCATCATTCCCGAGGGCTGTTGTCAGTGCGTCTTTCTCTCTGTTGAACTTGATCAAGCCCTCTTAAGCTTGGGTCATTGCGTCAATAAGGGCTTGGGTGGGAGCAAACTTTTTCTTCCGGTGAACACACACCCCCGTCTCCGGGTCTAGCGATCCCCCATGCCCGTACCACCAGCTTTTGGCCCTTGGGTCCCATCCCTCTGTACCTAGAGGGATTCCTCGCACCCTCAGGTCTTCCTCCATCTTCTGCCACTTAGGCTCCGAAAGGCGGTATCCTCCTGGCCCCATAATATGATGGAACTTTTTCTTACTCGCATTATCCTTATTTTTTTCGACATTTCCTTGAAATGCTCCGATTGCTTTTGCCTCACAAATTCTGGCCAATCATCTTTCAGTTTCTCATGTTGTCCATTGAAATCCGGAGTCTTGCCCTTGTTGACATAGTCACGGGTTAAATTTTTCTTGAAGTTCCGGAATGCTTCGCCCATCTTCTGAAGAGCGAACTCTTTAACTAGCCTCCTCCTCTCACGTCCACCCGGAACCTCGTTACCGAATTCATCGACTTTGTTGTATTCCGGAGGTAGAATGAAATGTTCCATAAGCTTTCTCCAGCAATCCTTTTTCGTTCTCTTGTCGAAAAAACTGAAACCAAGACGTGCCTTCTTTGGCTCCTTCCATTCCTGGACGGTGATCGGGACGTTGTCTCTAACAACGACTCCGCATTGGTTGATAAACTTTGAGGTGTGCTGTAGGGGCTTGTCGGTTTCACTGACAAACTCAATGGCATATGTTTCTCCTGTTTTCATCGCCTTGGATTTGCCACGCTTTGTCGTACTCGATCCGGCCGAGGGCTAAAAAAGAAAGAGAGTCGCGCGCGTTAATACATATGTATTCACATTTCAGTAAGTTTGTATCACGAGAGGCTCAATGTATATATATACCTCGCCGGAGGTGGTTGCTACTTGCAATTCGAGATCGTCGTTTGTTGACGGTTGACCTCCGTCGACAATGTCCGTTCCTTCACCTTCTTGATCATCGACAATGTCTGTTCCACCGTCAAGGTTCAGAAAAGAAGAGACTACATCCTCTTCTTGCTCATATTCTGAGCCCGGCACATAAGGAATCTCGTTGTTGATGATGCCCATTAAATAACGTTCAGCCTCCGGATCCCTAAGCGGCTCGGCTCTATCGTCCGCCATATGTCACTCCTGCATGTAGGAAAAATTCTTTAAGTATAAAGGAATTAAAAAATAAGATTAAGGGGACATAGAGGAGGAGGAATTAAAAAATAAGATTATTAAGCACTCCTTTTCTTCTTCCTTTTCTTTTTCCTTTTCTTATTTTGTTTTTTCCTTTTCTTCTTCCTTTTCTTTTTCCTTTTCTTCTTCCTTTTCTTCTTCCTTTTCTTCTTCCTTTTCTTTTCCTTTTCTTCTTCCTTTTCTTCTTCCTTTTCTTTTTCCTTTTCTTCTTCCTTTTCTTTTTCCATTTCTTCTTCCTTTTCTTCTTCCATTTCTTCTTCCTTTTCTTCTTCCTTTTCTTCTTCCTTTTATTCTTCCTTTTCTTTTTCCTTTTCTTCTTCCTTTTCTTCTTCCTTTTCTTTTTCCTTTTCTTTTTCCTTTTCTTCTTCCTTTTCTTCTTCCTTTTCTTTTTCCTTTTCTTATTTTGTTTTTCCTTTTCTTCTGTTTTGGTTTCTTTTGCATTGGTTTCTTTTGTTTTGTTTTCTTTGTTTTTCTTTTTGGTTTTCATTTGGTTTCTTTCTTCTTCCTTTTTTCTTCTTTTTTTCTTCATTTAACATTTAACATTTAACATTTTCTTATTTTGTTTTTCCTTTTCTTCTGTTTTGGTTTCTTTTGCATTGGTTTCTTTTGTTTTGTTTTCTTTGTTTTTCTTTTTGGTTTTCATTTGGTTTCTTTCTTCTTCCTTTTTTCTTCTTTTTTTCTTCATTTAACATTTAACATTTAACATTTTCTTCCTTTTTTCTTTCTTCTTCCTTTTTTGTTTCTTCTTCCTTTTTTCTTCATTTAACATTTAACATTTTCATTTGGTTTCTTTCTTCTTCTTCCTTTTTCTTTCTTCTTCTTCCTTTTTCTTTTTGGTTTCTTTCTTCATTTAACATTTAACATTAACATTTTCCTTCTTCTTCCTTTTTCTTTTTTCTTCTTCCTTTTTCTTTCTTCTTCTTCCTTTTTCTTTTTGGTTTCTTTCTTCATTTAACATTTAACATTAACATTAACATTTTCCTTCTTCCTTTTTCTTTCTTCTTCTTCTTCCTTTTTCTTTCTTCTTCTTCCTTTTCCGGCGGCGGGAGGCGGAGGATGGCAGGCAGGGGCAGCGGGCGGCGGGCAGGGGCAGGGCCAGGGGCGGCGGGCGGCAAGCAGGGGCAGGGCCTGGGGCGGCGGGCGGCGGGCGGCGGGCAGGGGCAGGGCAGGGCAGGGCAGGGGCGGCGGCGGCGCGCTAGGGCAGGGCAGGGCGGCGGCGGCGCTCACTGGGGGCGGGGGCGGCGGCGCGCAGGGCAGGGGAAGTGGGGGGCGGCGGAGCTCACTGGGGGCAGGGCGTCGGCGTCGGGGCAGGGCGTCGGCGTCGGCGTCGATCGGCGTCGGGGCAGGGCTTCGGCGTCGATCGGCGTCGGGGCAGGGCTTCGGCGTCGAGAGGAGAATGGGAGGTGGCGGAAACTGCTAAGTGCTGTATATATAGACAGAGCTTTAGTCCCGGTTGGGGAGGCGGACCGCGGCTAAAGGTACCCTTTAGTCGCGGTTGGCACCAACCGCGAGTAAAGGGTACCTTTAGTCGCGGTCCGCCTCCCCAACCGGGACTAAAGGTTTTTGGCGCCGCTTTCGTTCCCGCGCAGAAAGAGCCTTTAGTCGCGGTTGGGGACACCAACCGCGACTAAAGGTCTTTAGTCGCGGTCCGCCTCCCCAACCGCGACTAAAGGTCCTTTTTCATATAAAATAAAACTAATTCATTTTAAAATCTTAAAAATACAATTATATATCAAAAAAATCAGAAAAATAAAACTAATTCATTTTAAAATCTTGAAAATACAAATAATATATCAAAAAATCAGAAAAATAAAACTAATTCATTTTAAAATCTTAAAAAATACAATTATATATCAAAAAAATCAGAAAAATAAAACTAATTCATTTTAAAATCTTAAAAATACAATTATATATCAAAAAAATCAGAAAAATAAAACTAATTCATTTTAAAATCTTGAAAATACAAATAATATATCAAAAAAATCAGAAAAATAAAACTAATTCATTTTAAAATCTTAAAAATACAATTATATATCAAAAAAATCAGAAAAATAAAACTAATTCATTTTAAAATCTTAAAAATACAATTATATATCAAAAAAATCAGAAAAATAAAACTAATTCATTTTAAAATCTTGAAAATACAAATAATATATCAAAAAATCAGAAAAATAAAACTAATTCATTTTAAAATCTTAAAAATACAAATAATATATCAAAAAAATTCACATGATCCATTCAACAAAGTTTGGTACAATAAATTATTACACATCAATTCTTCCCTTGTGTCCCTGCTTGCTTACGATTGTGCCGTATCCATGGAGCATCCTCATCATTTAACTTAATGCTTGGGTCAGTGTTCACTTTGAAGGGCGGAATTTCACCAAACATATTATAATCTTCTGACATGTCTGTCTTGTCGTCCACTCCCACGATGTTTCTTTTCCGTGAAAGAACAATGTGGCGCTTTGGATCATCGCATGATGTACTGATCGTTTTCTTATCTTTCCGTTTCCTCGGTTTGCTACTCATGTCCTTCAAATAAAAAACCTGAGCGACATCTTTGGCAAGGACGAATGGTTCGTCAAGGTAACCAAGAGTGTTGAAATCCACCATTGTCATTCCGTATTGCTCGTCCACCTTTACCCCACCTCCTGTTAGCTTGAACCATTTGCACCGGAACAAAGGGACCTTAAAGGAGGGTCCATAGTCAAGTTCCCATATCTCCTCTATGTAACCATAATATGTGACCTTTTGCCCATTCTCGGTTGCTGCATCAAAGCGGACACCACTGTTTTGGTTGGTGCTCTTTTTATCTTGGGCGATGGTGTAAAATGTATTCCCATTTATCTCGTACCCTTGGAAAATCGTTATAGTCGAAGATGGTTTCTTGGCCAACATGTACAGCTGATCTCCAACATCATTGTCATTCATTAAATGTTTTCGCAACCAACTGCCGAAAGTCTCCATGTGGGCCTTTCTAATCCAGGATTCAGGCTTCCCCGGGTTGTCCGAGCGTAAAATATTCTTGTGTTGCTCGAAGAACGGAGCCACCAAGCTGGAATTTTGCAGAACTGTGTGGTGTGCTTCAGTCATAGAATGACCGTCCATACATATCGTTGATTTCCTTCCGATCGTGCCTTTTCCACTTAGTCTCCCCTCGTGCTGCGATTGAGGAATACCAATCGGCTTAAGGTCAGGAACATAGTCAATACAGAACTCAATTACCTCCTCATTTCCATAGCCCTTGACGATGCTTCCTTCTGGCCTAGCACGGTTACGAACATATTTCTTTAATACTCCCATGAACCTCTCAAAGGGGAACATATTGTGTAGAAATATAGGACCGAGAATGGAAATCTCTTCAACTAGGTGGAGCAGGAGGTGCGTCATAATATCGAAGAAGGATGGTGGGAACACCAACTCGAAACTGACAAGGCATTGGACCACAACGTTCTGTAACCGTGGTAGATCTTCTGGATTGATTACCTTCTGAGAGATTGCATTGAGGAATGCACATAGCTTCACAATGGCTACTCGAACATTTTCCGGTAGGAGCCCCCTCAAAGCAATCGGAAGCAATTGCGTCATAATCACGTGGCAGTCGTGAGACTTCAGGTTTTGGAACTTTTTCTCTGCCATGTTTATTATTCCCTTTATATTCGACGAGAAGCCAGACGGGACCTTCATACTGCTCAGGCATTCAAAAAAAATGACCTTCTCTTCTTTGGTAAGAGCGTAGCTGGCACGACCTTGAAACCATTCCGGATGCCGGTCATCTGGGTCTTTCAAAAGTTGCTGGTCCTGCCGTGCTTCCTTTGTATGATTTGTCTTCCCATACACGCCCAAGAAGCTTAGCAGGTTCACGCAAATATTCTTCGTAACATGCATCACGTCGATTGCAGAGCGGACATCTAGGACTTTCCAATATTCTAGCTCCCAAAATATAGATTTCTTCTTCCACATGGGTGCGTGCCCGTCAACTCCCCGCGGAACCGATTGTCCGCCAGGACCCTTTCCACAGATGACTTTCAAATCCTTGACCATATCAAATATCTCAGCACCAGTACGTTCCGCAGGCTTCGGCCGGTGATCTGCCTTGTCGTTGAAATGCTTGCCTTTCTTTCTTACGTTATGATTTCGGGGAAGAAATCGACGATGACCCAGGTACACGTTCTTCTTACAATTAACAAAACGTACACTTTCAGTCTCATGTAAGCAGTGCGTGCATGCATTGTATCCCTTATTTGTCTGTCCCGAAAGGTTACTGAGAGCAGGCCAATCGTTGATGGTTACAAAAAGCAACGCTCGTAGGTCAAATTCCTCTCCTTTGTGCTCATCCCAGACACGTACACTAGGTCTGGCCCACAACTGTAAAAGTTCATCAACTAATGGCCTTAGGTACACATCGATGTTGTTCCCGGGTTGCTTTGGACCTTGGATGAGCACTGGCATCATAATGAACTTCCGCTTCATGCACAACCAAGGAGGAAGGTTGTAGATGCATAGAGTCACGGGCCAGGTGCTATGGCTGGAGCTCTGCTCGCCAAAAGGATTCATGCCATCAGTACTTAGACCAAATCTTATGTTCCTTGCGTCAGCTGCAAAATCTTTGAACACTCTGTCGATCTTTCTCCATTGCGTTCCATCAGCAGTGTGCCTCAACTCCCCGTCAGACTTACGGTCCTCTTTGTGCCATCGCAACGACTTGGCATGCTTTTCGTTCCTGAACAGACGTTTCAACCGTGGTATTATAGGAGCATACCACATCACCTTGGCGGGAACCCTCTTCCTGGGTTTCTCGCCCTCAACATCGTCACCAGGGTCATCGCCTCTGATCTTATAATGCAATGCAGTGCATACAGGGCATTCATTCAAATTCTCGTATTCACCGCGGTAGAGGATGCAATCGTTAATGCATGCATGTATCTTCAGAACCTCTAAACCTAGAGGGCAGACAACCTTCTTTGCTTCGTACGTACTGGCGGGCAACTCGTTATTCTTCGGAAACATATTCTTCAACATTTTCAGCAAATTTTCAAATGATGAGTCACACCTTCCTGTGCCTTCCATTTTAGCAAATCCAGTGTGCAGCCCAGCTTTTTCAGACTATTATCGCATCCTGGATACAATGACTTTTTGTGATCCTCTAACATGCGATCCAAATTCTCCCTATCCTTGTCAGTTTCGCAGCGTCTCCGTGCATCAGCAATGGTCCGACCAAGATCATCAGCGGGCTCATCATGTGCCTCTTCTTCACCTTCACCTAACCCTTCCCCACCTTCAGCATCATCCTCCATGAAAGTATCACCGAAATGATCATGATAGTTGTCATCGATATCATCCCCTTCTTCATCTTCTTCCATTCTAACCCCTCTTTCTCCATGCTTGGTCCAACAATTATAGCTTCGCATGAAACCGCGCCGAAGCAGGTGCATGTGAACCTCTCTTGAGGAGGAGTAACCCTTCTGATTCTTACAGACAGCACATGGACAGATAATAAAACCTCGCTGCTTGTTCGCATTTGCCACTACGAGGAAATCTTTCAAACCCGTAGTGAACTCGCCGGAGAGTCGGGGACCGTACATCCATTGCCGATTCATCTGCATTATTATTATATAAAGTATATAATTAACCATCATGCATTTGTTAAACTAACTAGCTAGAAATAATACAAATTAAACAATGAACTACACACATGCATATTTTATCAATGACACATGAAAGGTTCAAGTTGCTAACCGCGATCGCGGAACATCAAATAAATGAGAAAGCTCAAGTGTGGCTCGGACACTTCATATCATGTTTGTTTCATGCTCTCGGGCATTTCATCGAACACCTTGTGTGCATAGGAGGAACCAAAAGCAAACCCACCACCCCCTTCTGAATATTGTGAAGTGAGCTGAGTGAAGTGAAGTGAGCTGAGTCCTATATATAGGGATGGGCCTTTAGTCCCGGTTGGCTTGGCCAACCGCGACTAAAGGCCTTCGGGGACCTTTAGTCCCGGTTGGCCAGGCCAACCGGGACTAAGGATGGGCCTTTAGTCCCGGTTGCCCTGGCCAACCGCGACTAAAGGCCTTCGGGGACCTTTAGTCCCGGTTGGCCAGGCCAACCGGGACTAAAGCCCCTCCCGTCCGCCAGCTGTCGACCGAGCGCGCTGGGCCCAGATAGTTGGTCGCGGGTCTCCTCCCGAACCGCGACTAAAGACCCCTTTTGTCGCGGTTCGATTATTTTGGGGACTAATGGGGGCGTATGGAAGCCTCTTTTTCTACTAGTGGCTTTCCGATCTATTTGTCTTCTCTGGTCAAGATTGATGGATAGTTCTTCAGAGGGAGTGGTGCATAGTAGTGGGTTCAAATTTGCGGTGCTCTAACCCAGTGACAATAAGGGCTAAGACACGTATTGTATTATTGACACTAAGGATAAAACAACGGGATTTAATCTTATTGCAAGATTTATTTCTGTCTACATTATGTCATCTTGCTTATTGCAATACTTTGTTTCTTGTACACTTGATATCGTGTGATGCATGCTGGATAGCGGTCTTAGGATGGAGTATTAGTAGTAGGCGTCAGTAAATTTAGCGGTCCACTTATCATAGGCATAATGCCTATATGAGATTATCCATAAATGATCATTAGTCATAAAGATTACTCTTCTTGTCAATTTGCCAACTGTAATTCGTTACCATGCCAAGTGCCTGCTATGTGGGGAGATTGGACAAAGGAATGACCGAAATGAGGGAACACTACTTTTTTAGAAATAAGGAGAGAAAAGTGTGTTCTATACAATGATGTTTAAATACCCCAATCGTGGCAACCTTTTCATCTCGGAGATAGTGTAAAAAAAAACTGATGGTGTGTACATCCATGCAAATCCTATTATATGCTCCCTTTACCTTGAGCATGATCTGGGAAATGTAGACTATGAACGAAATAATTGAAATAGTATCATATAAGAATGATGTCTTCTCTACCTTTTTTTTTTCTAATCCAGGACCTCTCCAGTATTCGGGTAAAATATTTTTTAACACGAGTGTTCAATTTATTTGTCTTTATATTTACGATTTCGTACATGCATGTATGTCAGTTCAGATTATTCAACTATATATTTACCAATTCACACATGCATGTCAATTTTGAGCGTGTCACGAAGCTAAATTGAAGATCTCTTATTCCTCTTCCTACACCGCGTTCTGCATTCAGCTCATTCTCTTTCTTTTCTAATGGTGAAGTATACGTGCACAATAATGGCGATGTATATGGAAAAATGTACTAACATTAGATGGCTCCTCTCCTCCACACGCTCAATAAGTCAATATACATCAACACCACCTGGCGCATTTCAATTATACATTTTTAAGATCAGCATGAGTTCCAGAGACTATGAGAGCTCCATCCTTTAAAATATTGGTTACGTCGGTGTTAAGTTGTCGCGTGAGTTCCCTTGTCTTGCAGCCAAGAGAGACCCCATGGCGGCAGCCACAATTGCTCCGGCGACGACGACCAACACCCAGACCAGAGCAACGTGAACGCGCATCACTTGGTTGCGCACGGCAGCTCTGATTTGTACGATGTTTGTGCTGAGACGGTGAACACGTGGATTCCACGCTCTGGCCGGGAAGATGACGATGATGTAGCCGTTCGCTGGGTGGGGCTTTGGCTACGGCCTCGATCCAGAGGGGACCGGTCGACGGCGAGGTTGGCCACTGTAATGGTAAAGCTCTAGGGGCTAGGGATGCTGTGATATTGCAATTTTCGGCGCCAAAGGCATGTGCATTTATAGGTGCGGATGTGCCTTTGCTTTTGCAGTTACGTTCTTCGTGAGAAAGTTGAAAATATATTAACAAACTGCTCGCTGTTCTAGCAAGAGCTTGGAAACTCCGGCCATCATCGAGGACACAGTAACAGGATAATCTGTTTATTATTAAGGCTGTCCGGTCTCTCCAAAGCGTACAAGGCGAGATGTTTTTGTCACCAACGAAACATCCATGAAATGAGAAAATACATAGGCAATCACATTTACCTGTACACCGGTTTGGTCGCCTGAAATAATCACTTGATCACAAGGGATGTGCTGCTCATGAAACATAGATGTCGAAAGTATGTCGATCGCCAAAAGAATAATCAGATCGTTGCAAAAATTAGCAAGCATGCTCTCCCGACTCAGCCTCACGCCGCCTCCCTGGGCGGCGGCCGGGGCGGCTCCTCCGCATCCTTTCCTCGCCCCCACCCCTCCATTCTCCCTCCCCCGCCGCCGTCGGACGGCGCCCCCGGATCTGGCCGGGTGGCTCGACGGCGGCGGGCCTTCTTTTCCCCCGCGCGCAGCGCCCTTCCCGGGGCAGGGCTTGGCGGCGGGTGCAGCTCGGCTGGCGGTGGTCCGGCGTCCTGGTGGCAGGGGCCGGAGGCTGGCGCGGTGGTGGCGCTGCCTCTTGGCGGCGGGGTTGCCTGGTGGCGCTGGTGGCTGGTGGCGCGCCCCCGGCCCAGATCTGGGTCCTAGCGGGCCGGCGCCGACGTGGCCTCGCTGTCTGCGGCTCGGTGTGGAGGAGGAGCGGCTCGGATGTGGGCAGCGGCGCCGACGGCATGCCGGTAGCAGCGCGAGGGCGGGAGCTTTACGGGCCCACGAGGGCTTGGCCGGGCCTTGTGCTCCTGCTATTGCGTCCGGACGGCTACTGTCGCTGACGGTGGAGGTGGGGCCCTCCCGCATGCCGACGGTGCTGATGCCCTAGCCCCGGCTCTGATTCTTCGCCGTGTTGTCCTCACTTCGCGGTGTCGTGGTGAGACGGCGTGAGGGCCTCTTGACCGTGTTGGCGCTGGGTGGTGGTTGGTTTGGTGGCTGGCTCCGGAGCGCCCGAGGTGCGGGTTGGGATCGGGGGAAACCCCTGTCGGCTTGGCCGACACCGGCGCGGTGGCGCCTGTGGGTGCCACCTGACCTTCCGGGAGGGCGTCATGGGCTACCCTTCCTCTCGCCTCGTCGTGTACCGGGGAAAACCCTTGGCAGCAGCGTCGCGATCCTTCTTGGAGGTGTTGATAGGTGCCGGCGCTTCGGAATCTTGGAGCCTAGTGGAAGATCCCGGTGGGCGCAGCGATCGTGAGGCTTCTTCGTTTTCGTTGATCCGCAGTTGTCGGCATTTGTTTTTTTTCCTCTTCTCTGTCGTTTCTTTTGCGCGTGTCTGTGCTGCTTCCGTCCCAGCACCTATCTTTGTATGGCTTGGTTGGTTGCTTTGTATACAAAGCGGGGAAAACCCTTTTTGGCAAAGTATGTTGATCAAATCTCGACGTGTTAATATATATTTTTCAGCGCGGGGCGGTGGCTTTTACTCGCGGTGGAGACAGCTGAGTGGCGCTTTTAGAGGGGCGATAGTCGACTAAGCCGTGAGGACGGTGGGCTGCATTCGGTCACAGATGGCTTATCCACTGTAGGGCCCAAGCGAGTCATGGTGTGTACCTGTGGGCGGCCGGTGTATGGTGGCGTGTAGAAACGCAAAGCATAGTTAACTGGATTGTAGTGGGGTTACCACATGAGACATGTAGTAAGCAATCCAAATTATTAAAAACAAGAATGGTAGTGGGACTAGTTTAATTTGAATTGGCTTATCATTTTCGCTGGCCTTCACAGGACGCTGCGTTGCATCCCTAGTGATGAGGCTACTAATTGTAGTTCGAAGAGAGCATAGTGCGGAAGCGGCGGGAAGCAAAGAGATGGCGTCTCCATTTCCGACAAAATTATATTTCGACCAGCTTGTTCTGTGCGAGCATCTAAGAAGAGTGGTGGATGGCAATATTACTGGTTGACATCGAAGTTTTCTGCTCTCCATGTGGAGACCCATGCATGATTTAGAATACTGGATAGATTAGAAAATGTTGTCATCTACATGTTGTTTCCTTATTGAAGGTGTTGTCACAAAGTTCTACTCAATTTGAGAGTGATATACCTACAGTTAGCTTGTGATTGGATCAAGCAGCATCGTTATGTGAGCGTCAATTTCTTTTTGACGACATTATCTAAGAGTTTGGCACCCTTTGTTAGGTCACATATAGCTCGGGTGGTGGATTACAACACACTGCCATAGATTTTGTTGTAGGATTGTAGAGATGGTTCCAAAATTAATGCGGGTCCTATATAGATGGTCATCTATTTTAAGATTTACTTGGTATTAATGTGTGTCATTATTATTTTAGTATAGTACTCCCTCGATTTTTATTTACTCTGCATATTAGATTTGACCGAAGTCAAACTTCATAAACTTTGACCAAGTTTATAGGACAATATGAACATTTACAATAACAAATCTACATGATGTGAAAATATATTCAACAATGAATCTAATGGTATTGATTGGTTATTGTATATGTTAATATTTTTGTGCAGAGTAAATAAAAACAGAGGGCGCATATGGGTGGTGAGCATCAATAGAAGCCATAGGTTGTCCTTTTTTTAGAAAAGAATTCAGAACGACCTATTTTGTTGTTGCAAAAGCAGTTTCAAACAGAGCAATGAATCAGCTTAGTCTGTGTATCATAGATCAATTGCTTTGTACTAGTTGGTTAGGGTAGCTTGGCGACTTCCCAAAGTGAACAACGATTTCAACGAGCATAGAACCCTTTTCAATGAGCATAGCCCACTCGCTAAGCTGAACGCCTGAACCCAATTCTTCATAAATAGCTAGATAGACGTAAAAGGCATTTAGGAGAGCAGCTCTTGGCACCTCTTGCTAGAACCGGTTCATTCTCATCTTGGTTCTGGGCATAACACGTCATAAAACCGAACATGCTTATATGACGGGGTGGCCCTGAAAATGCAAAGAGAGGTTTATAAATTTCCTGGCATCGTTAAACGGATGAATGGGACTGATTACTTGTACATAATAACTGATTAAGAATGGGAAGAAGAAAACCAGACACATATAAGTACCCACTTTCTCATTCCGATGATTAAATGTTCAACAAAGAAACACTAATACTGAAATATGTGTGTTCATGATGTGATTATAACCTGCACTGTTGCCTCCAATGCAAATTTTCCATGGTCATGTTGGAACTACAATAATAAATGACGATCCCATAAGTCGAGTGGATAATACTTGAATGCACGATTGCACACACCCGAGGTGCTTCCAAAACAACAGATAAACCAGACTTTGGAGTCAAGAAGTAACTGGAAGCTCCATGGAATGGGAAAACAGAATGTTCTAGGCTGACTGTTCAATAACATTTCAGAATAATGAATAGAGCTCATGCATTAGAACACTCATTTCACACCAAGGAAATGGTGATGGACAAGCATTGATTAACTTCATATATTTCTGTACTGGACTCACAACTTAGGGACTTATCAAATATAGTCACGAGACTAAACCATATTAGAAAAATAACCATCTAGAAGAATGGATTGTTAACACATTTTCTCTTACCACGAAATATTAACAATTTACTCCCTCCGTTCCTAAATACTTGTCTTTCTAGGCATTTCAACAAGTGACTACATACGGAGTAAAATGAGTGGATCTACACTTTAAAATATGTCTACATACATCCGTATGTGATAGTCATTTGAAATGCCTAGAAAGACAAGTATTTAGGAACGGATGGAGTATTTATTACCACTAGTCACATAATTTATTTCATGCATAATCATGCCTTCCAACTACGAGGAATTGGTTCTGTGCTAGCTGCACTTGTGAGTTTCATCTCTGGAAACAATAACATTGCAAACATCAGAGTAAGTAACGAGTAATTTCATCTCAAAAAATAAAATAACGAGTAAATCAGTGACCAATTCAGTCAAATTCCAGCTAATATTGCCACACGGTTTAAGAGAAAATAAACTGATAGTTGGCAAGCACCCTCTAAGATGCATATACAATCGAGTGCATAGAAATTAAAATTATTTACCTGGACCTTGAAAAAGTAAATATGGAATCATTAGCATAACCCCAAACACAAAAGTTGGTTGGAGCAAGATGACAATAGGTAAGTTTGATGGGATTCGAGAAAAAGCTAAGCTGCTGGAAGGGTAAGCTTATGTCTTACGGAGGTCGGCTTGTGCTGATTACTTCGGTGCTAACTAGTATATGCCGATGTTCCTGCTATCTTTCTTTGAAGTACCTAAAGGGGTACGGAAAAGGTTAGATTTTTATCGATCTCATTTTTTCTGGCAATGTGATGAAGTAAAGACGAAATACACACTACTAGAAAAAGGGCTATAGATGAGATTGACACTAATGGCGCACCAGACAAGTGGTGCGCCATTAGTATATACTAATGGCGCACCACCTTCTGATACGCCATTAGAGTTGAAACTACTAATGGCGCACCTGGCCCAGGGTGCGCCATTAGTATCCTAAATTTTTTTTTAACTAGTGCGCCTGTCCAAACATACTAATGGCGCATCTAGACGCAGTGCGCCATTAGTAGTTGAAACTACTAATGGCGCACCTGGCCCAGGGTGCGCCATTAGTATCAATTTTTTTTTAAATAGTGCGCCTGTCCAAACATACTAATGGCGCATCCAGACAGAGTGCGCCATTAGTAGTTGAAACTACTAATGGCGCACCTTGCCCAGGGTGCGCCATTAGTATCAAAAAAATTATTACTGTCTTATAGAAAATTATTACTGTCTTATAAAAAATTATTACTGTCTTATAAAAAAATTGTGGAGCCTGGGAATCGAACCCAGGACCTCCTGGTGTGAGAACTGGGGGATATTATTTGTAGACCCAAAGACAAAGGGGGACTTGGGATGGAGAACTTGGAGCTTAAAAACAAATGCCTGCCGAGTAAATGGGTTTATAGGTTATCGGTGGAGACTGACGGTATGTGGGTACAGATTTTGCGTAACAAATACTTACAGTCCAAATCTTTAGCCTAGGTTACCGTAAGACCTAATGACTCGCCATTCTGAAAAGGGCTAATGAGAACGAAGGATACTTTCTTCCACAAGCGAAAATTGTTGGTGGAGATGGTACAACAACAAGATTTTGGGAAGATACGTGGTTACGGCAGATGCCCCTAGCCTTGCAGTATGCCACTTTTTATAATATTGTACACCATAAGGAGGATTACATTGTTACAGTATTATAATCGGTTACATTAAACATCCAGTTCAGGAGGTCTTTAGTAGGGGAGCGTTGGAGCTCCTGGCTGCACCTTCTGCGAAGGTTGATGGATGTTCAGATTTCTAATTAGCCAGACTCTTTTCACTGGAAGTTAACTGGAAGCGGGGTTTTATAGTCAAATCTATGTACCTGGATCTAATTAATTCAGGCCCAATCCCGAGATCGATCTATATTTGGAAAATTAAAGTTCCATAGGGAATTAAAATCTTCATGTGGTTCATTCACAAGGAAGTGATCCTTACCAAAGATAATCTGCTAAAGCGACGATGGGTAGGCAGTGCACACTGCTGTTTTTGTGATCAGGATGAAACAATACAACACCTTTTTATTGATTTCCCTCTCGCTAAGCTTCTTTAGCGTACAATTCATATAGCCTTTAACATTAACCCTCCAGCTAGCATGGACATGTTATTCGGGACGTGGCTTACTAGAGTGGAACCAGTCATTGCGGGAAGTATTTGGATAGGAATATGCGCATTACTTTGGGCTATATGGAACTCCAGAAATGATATGTCTTTAACAGACAAAATCTTTTAAATTCTTGCAGGTTATTGACGGAGCTACAACATGGTTCCGTACGTGGTCGTTACTCACTCATACGGACTCCAAGGAGCTTTTGGTTACTGGATGCAACCGATGGAAGACGGTAGCATAGGATATTTACAACCGATTTGGCTGGCGGTCCAATAATAAGATAGGTGTTTAGTCATCATGTCCTGTTTATTCGTTGGTTGTGGCTTTGTTATCTTTCTTTATTGTTGTGCTCCGTTTGCGAGCTGTACTGAACTGCAGACCATGTCTTGATTGACACTTTTTAATAAGATGTCCGCATGCATTGTTCTGATGCAGAGGCCGGGGGTAATCCTCCTTTTCAAAATAAAAGTTTGATGGAATTGCAATTTCACAAGTCCAAGAGACAAGCACATGCAAAGAAACAAAAATGATAACTCGTGAACAAATTACCTAAGCTATGTCAGAGGAAAAGAAAACAATCTATCGAGCTAACACAAATGAATCATTAAAACGAGATGGATCCTTCACCTATACGCTGAATATATCCAAGACATGGTGCGCATAGCAAATGTACAAGGACTTGTATGCATCTCTCACTACCAAAACCAGAAACCAGGAGAGCTCCTTCATTATCAAAAAGGAAAAAAAAAAACTTAGCCTACCTACGTAGGTGTGTAGTTTTCGTGTGAGCTCCCTTGTCTTGGAGCGGCGAGAGAACCCACAATCACAATGGCGACTGCTCCGATAATGACCAACACCCACACCAAAGCAGAGTGAGAGCGCGCCGTTTGGGTGAGCAAAGCAGCTTTGATCTGTATGAAGTTCGTGCTGACAGAGAAGGAGATGGTGAACAATCCAACAACTTCCACAGCAGCCGAGATGACAATGATGTCATCATCTGGTGATTGTTGGGCTAGTGGCTTGACTATAGCTTCGATCCAAAGGGACCAGCCAAACACGAGATTGGGAAGAGTGATCACAAAATAAGCACGCACATTGGCCATGTGTCTTTGTGTGTGTGTGTGTGTGTGTGTGTGTGTGTGGGGGGGGGGGGGGGGGGGGCTGGTTGTGTAGTTCGTACAATGGTGTCTTGGCTGGCCCAAATTAAAATGTTGCGTGTAGAGAGGCATATATAGTGCAATGGATGGTAGCTTGATAGACGCAAAGTAAAATATTTCATAGAGGATCGCCGTATATGTAAGAAAAAAATCAATTAACAAACTACTTGGTTATGAAGCGTTTTTAGAAGTCTTGGGAACTCCGGGCATTGTGGGACATAATCGAGGACGACGAAGCAGTCTGCGACAAAATGAATCTTCATTATTTTTTTGAAAGGCATGAATCTTCATTGTTAAGCTAGTTAATTCGATCTCTCCCTAGCATGATTTCAATTGCTTTTGTCATCACCAAGTACAAGTACACCCATGAAACAACAACAACAACGACGGCAACAACAAGAACAAGAGAACATAACCCTTCACGACACAACATTTTATAAAAAAACTAACATCCATCTCAGCTACCTGGAGCTCCTGGCAATGTGTTCACCACCGGTTTTATCGCCAACTAAATCAGTTAAGTAAACAGTCCAGGTTCTTTTTTTAGATGCCTGCAACAGCCACGGTTTATGGGGTAAGTGGTCTAGCCATATGCGAAGGAGACGTCTTTGTGTTGATGAATGTAGGTGCGCATGGTTCTGATATATGTACTACATGTTTTCCTTTTTTGCGACGGAACAATGAGGTTTATGCGTCAAGTGTCATGGTTATATTCAGCTAATACTAACCGATCAATACAACAGGGGAACCTGGCATAACCAACAAGGGCACTTGTCCCTATCCTACCCTGATTAGCTAGACGATCAACAACCCTATTATGGTCATGGTCAACTATACAGAGGGAAAACTCCGGAGCACCAAGAGACGTCTAATCTCATATACTAAGTGACCATTCAACGCAGACATGAGAGGAGCAAAATTTGTTTGAACTATGATGACCAAATTTGACCATTCTAAGGAAAGCGATAAAGCTCCCATCATTGCATGTATCATCCACACTACATGCTTAGATGACTATATAACACCCCAAGATGTCAGTTTTTAGTAGAATTACTGGGGATGATTTAGAGTTGCTCTTAAACCTATTGTACTGTGGCATGCATGGCAGAACCTCGTTGTCCTTGTGGTGTCATAAGATGGTTGGGGCGGTTATCACCATTGTTGTTGTTTGTTGATCGTGGATTTGATTGGTTCGGGCTTTTTTCTTTTTCCACACTTAGGCATAACTTCGGTCTTACATAACTTTGCTATCTGCTGGCTTTTTTTTGTATGCGTGTGTGCGCGTTGGTGTTGGCTATGTGCATCTTAGTTATACAGGGCTAAGTGTGCTCTAATTGTGTTTGTATCCAATTGATGCTTCATTTTGAGTCAATAAAATCCACCCATTATAAAAAAATTAACAAAAATCCACAAGGACCAGTTCCTTTTCTAAGCATGTACTCTCTCCAACTTAGATACAGTGGAATAGGTTTAAGAGCCCAATGAAGATGACTTTACAGCTTATATACAGTGAACTTTCTCAGTTCTAATCCTGTACTGTCAGAGAGTGAATACCATAAAACTACCACAATTCACGTTAGGGTTCCAAAAAACTACCAGAAATTTGTTTGTGACTGATAACTACCAGAATCGGTATCCGCTGTTTCAAAAAACCCAAAACACCGAGTGCTTTACGATTAATCGTGATTATGACAGTTGAGGCCAAAGAGTTGAAACGAACGAACCTGGAGGGGTAGAATTACACTGGATCCATGGACACAACATCTCCGAAACAATCCACCAACCATATCGCCGGCTTTAGATCGCCATGAAAGAAGCGGGACAGGTCTCTGCGGTAGCACGGCGGCGCGGGTCGCCGGCGAGAGCGCGGCAGCACCACATGAAGAGCGAGAAGGCGGCCGCGACCGAGTAAGCCCGTCGCATGAGTGTTAATTGCAATGCAGCATACAAGAAGCAAGGAGCTGACGGCAGAGCGTTGGGTGCTATAGTGCGTGCTTTGCTTACTCCGTCGGAGCCGATCGAGGGCGCATCGAAAGGTCCGACGCGTACCTTCTTGGGCACATCGATATCAAGTTGTCGCACGTCGATCGCGTCTGCTCTGCTAGTGTTTGATCAATATACTTGGCTCCAAACCAGTACGTCATGCATGATAGTACATCTGCAGTATGTTGACCAGTTCATTACCGTATATACCTACAGTTGAAAAGTATGTTCTGTCCGTCTGCAATATATCACTGTTAATAGATCATGAGGGAATCGGCTTTGACTCGTGAATCCACGATGGCCTCTGTAGCACAACGTTTTCCCTTTTTTCTTCCTTGCAGGAGTATAATTAATTAGTAATTATTAGGTAAATCGATCGATCTGCAGCAACGTTTGTGTTTTGGAGTATTTCAGACCATTTTACAAGAGAGTTTATTATGTATCCTCTGCAGTGGCAATAGCATGCACAGGACACGACACGACACGACACAACACGACACGACACAACACAAGAGTTTATTACTACCTAAATCGCACAACGCGAGAACTACGCCTCCAATTGTCGGCTCCCGGCCGGTGTCATCATACCACGAAGGTGCCACGTCAAGACCACCTCAGCTGATTTTGAAGCTTCTCTGACTATAGGATCAGAGTCAAACAAATGGATGCAACTAATTAAAAGCAAACATGGTCGACCTTTGGGTTGGGAAACAGTGGCTATGGTGGACACGGTAGTACCGACATATATACACGTGTATATATTCACACTTTATTTGCAAACGTACGTACGTTATGCAGCTGCCGGCTGCCGCATCACTACATGAAGAGCGAGACGGCGGCGGCAATGGCCACAGCAATGACGGCGAGTTGCTCGAGAGGGTTGACGCCACGGAGGGGAGGTGGGTCAATCGCCGCGACCCTCCTGTGCACCGCGTTGACGGCCACGAAGAACGTGATGAGCATGGGCATGAGAGATGAGGAAGAGGCGGCCGCGAGGCAGCTGTCTGTTGTCGGCGGCGGAGATGATCCGGCTCGGGTGCTGATAAGCGCGGCGGAGGCCAACGATAGGAGGGCTGCCGCGAGCTCATCCTCCTCGTCCATGTTGTGCTAAACTTAATTGGCTGGTGTGTGATCAGGTCTTAGGTGCATGTCGGGTGAGGTACATATATACTCGACATGGCGCCCTGCCCGTGACGCTGCTAGCGCCCGGGACGACGGAGCCTTGAGATATCCAGGAATGGGACCAATCAATAAGCACCACAGACATGACATACGAATATGACCAATAAACTACTTGAAAGAAGTTATACTATATTAATTGTCGCTGATTAATATAAAGTTATCCTAAATCAGTGATAATTAATATGAATCAGAGGGAGTAACTAATTTTATTTTTATGTAAGAGCAGACGGTACGTTGATCCTAACTAATATTTTAGGTTCAGCCGTGGGTCACAAAATGCACTTCTGCGAAAACACTTGTCAATCTTTAACCGACCCAACATGAAACACTTGTACGTAGCTGATAGAACATCAATTCAAACCACATTATATTAATTTGATGTAACACAGGTAGCTGATAGCACATCAATTCAAAACGCATTATAAATCTATTCAAGATGAAAAGTTGAAAATCATACGAATACAATATATGATGACAACTAAATCAACTCCTTAGCCCCCACACCGATGTCAACTAACGAGGTATCATGTATAAATAACTCAAGCATAGCTTCTAATGATAAGCACACTCATATCGTACATGATTCCATACTACAAAAAAAAATATCATACATGATGACAACCAGTCTAACTCCAACTAAAATTGTCCTATGCATTCTTCTCTTCTTACATCCTTTGTCATTAGATTTCTTTCTCGCTTCATGCCACTGACTACACCCTACATGCCCTTTAGTTTCTTTTGCAAGGTTTGATTTTCTTTCTCAAGCTTTTGGATGACACCTCAGGCCCAACCTTTCCACCGCAAAAAACCCCATTCAAATACCTAAAAGACTGAAATTCATACCAACGTGTAAATGGGATCAGAACATTTACAAGGTGACACATTTGGGTAACTAAAATAAAAATCAAAGTTTATTCACCTCAAATGGAAGACGATTTGTGGCACGCATGGGCGGGGCACGTATGCATGCAACCGTATGACTGCGCCAAGATTCGGAAAGTTGTTTTGTGAATAGAGCTTAATTATTGCATGCTTGGTACAACTTCTGGCGGAGAGTGCATGCCCCACCCACCCCACCTCTCATGTTTTGCATTTTTACTTGTAAATTTAAATCTATTATATCTTCTAAAGCAAAAGTCTATTTTTTTTGCATATTCATGTTCCTTGTGACGAGGGCTTTGAAATAAGACCAATTTCGAATACATTTTCACACATTTTCAAAATTATGCTAAGTTTCATCTGCTGAAAATAAATAGAAATGAACGATAGATTCACTAAGTTTCAGAACTAGAACTTAAAACCATGTGGGGGCTCTGACGTTTTGACAAGTTTTAAAAACTTAAGCAAGTCAAGTACTAAAACTAGATGGAACAAATGATAAGTTTGTAAAACTTGGTAAAACTTAATATTACACGACTATCAAGTTTTAATATTTGAAACTTTGTAACAAAAATTAAAAAATATGTCTAAATGTATTCAAAGTGGTCTTATGTGAAAGTACTTGTTGTGTAAGGAACACGAATATCCAATCAAAACTTAATTTGGACTTTTGGTTCAAAAGATAGATTCAAATTTTAAGATCAAAGGAAAAGGCATGGGGGATGGGTGAGTGAGGCATGCAACTTTGCCAAAAACCAACATGCATGGATCTATTCTAGTCCAGCTATTAAGGTTAATGCCATAAACTAGTGCACCAACCTTTTTTTTTAAATGAACTAGTGCACCAACCTTGAAGCAAATGAGTGGTCGCATGCATGTGTGCCCACATATGTGCGTGCCTCTGCGAGTTTCCATACCTCATGTAGGCAATCAAGAGATTTTTTTTCCTGTCAATGCTCTGTTCTCCTAAAAATCTGGCAACTCAACATTTGCCTCATTGAGGCATCATACAAAACTCAATCCAAATCCACCCCAAATCGATAAAATTCAAGAAAAACAAGTTTTTTTTTACCTTGACATTTCCGTGGAAATGGTCCAGGGAGGCCACCTTTTCCCATGAGCCATCATCAATCTATCCCATTGTCTTTTTGGGCCAAGAATAAGATGGGTTCACAAGGTCATCGCAGGCACGTGAGATCGGGAAGGTGGCTACAAAGACCCTAATAATTAACAATCTATATTTGAGATTTAATAAAAATATTCCTATTATTTTATTAAAATAAATAAAAAATCCCATATAGTAGGCTTGGTATGTGGTAGCTGGCCTCATGAAGGGAGGTCACCGACATGAGAGGGGTGGGAGAGGGCTCGGAGAAGGAAGGTCATCGGCACGGTGGCACGACCTTGACATGGGATCGAGTGGCATGGGGGAGAGGCCGGTTTGGGGGTCAGACAGGTGAAGAGAGGCCGATGTTGGTGGATTGGTCTATGCGGGCGGAAGGCATGACGACATGGAGTAGTACCACATTCAGGCCCCGATGTTTGGGCGATAACCGATGTTAGGGTCAGGATCTAGCAGCAGGGCGGCAACAGCAGGGACGTGTTCGTCTCGGCCAACCGATGCTAGGGTTGCGAATGCGGGGCAGCGGGGACGTGAGGATCTAGCTTCAGAAGAAAATTTTGCCTAGTCCACGCTTTGTGTGATATATATGGGGATATTACCTATGATGGACGATCTGGTAGTTCTCATCACTAGTAACACATTTGTATTTTTATATTCTGAAATACCAAGTTATTGTATATGTGTAAAACACTCCAATTTTTTTTTATTTAAAGCATCCTACATTAAATTGTTCATGTAAAATTTCAGCATTTTTCTGATATCACATTTGCTATTTTTATGCATTAAATGCAATTCAAGCCATTTACTTGATATTTTTGGAAATTTGAACTACATGTACCTTTAAAAGACCTCTAAATGAAAAATAAATATATGTTATGCACATCAATAGCTTCTGTCCAAAAAAGGTGTGAAAAAAATCAAACATTTCCTTGGTAAAATACAAACCTTTATTTGCAATTTCATGTCATGCCGTGTTTAAATTTTTAAGCAGTTTCACGAATGTTGAAACATACTTCGGTTTTGTAACTAAAGCATCTTCCATGAAGAATCTTAGAATCATAGGAAGGCTTTTTACATGAGTATCTTAGTTGATGCTTGAACTTATGATATACATTTTGCATGAGTATCATTGATGTCTCTGTTGAGGATTTGCTTCGGTTTCATCTCCCGTTCCTTTTCACGGACAAGTCATGTTTTCTTGTCGATGCTACGAACGTACCTATCACCTCGATGGGCGAGGCGTTTTCTTGTTGATCGATGGACCCGTCGGCCCAAGAAATCAATTCCACAGTTTCATGGTCCTCTTGTCTTTGTCTCCGATGCTAGCTTGGCGTACTCCATCTAATTGATTTTCTCAGCTGAGGTGCCTATGCATAGGTAGAGATGATGTGACCTAGCATAAGACAAGATGTTCTTATTCTTGTAGGGTTAACGGCGCACGTGGCATATGATATCGCCTAAGACGTTTAGTTACCAGCTGGAAGTTAATGTGCTACCTGATTACATTGAATTAAAAAAACATAAATAATGGGATTGGTTAGATAGAGCCGCCAAAAACGTCCTGCATGCATGCGGCCTAGGTCGACCGATGAACTCGCTGGAGCTACAGCTTGCAGCCCGCGCGCATGCAGGCTCGGAGTAGGCAGCTGCCGCCCGGCCGGATCGACGAGGACGACGCGGATCAACGGTGTACATGCAAGCCCCAATGAGATCATTACGCAGCTGCACGTAAGGACTTTTTCATTAAAGAGAAAAAGAGGGATATATAGAGAGCCCCACCACATAGGTGACTTGCAACAAGAACACGCCCAAGTCCACCATTACAACAACAATCTAGATTACTCCTCATGCCTAACCCACACCGAAAGCTCATCAAAGAAGCGCTCGAGGTCACATTTGAGCAGCCCAGCCCGCTTTCCACAGCCTTCCTTCTGATAGTGCGACCAACAAAGTGCTCGCGAATGCTTAGCTTTGGCAGCCGCTAGCTTCCATTCCTAGCTAGCACGTACGGTATCGGTACAATACTTTGGAAGTTTGAGTTCGGCGCGCGTGGGCTTTCCTACGTACGTAAACATGCACAGCTAAGACACGTGTACCTAGACCTACACACGTACGAGTGTAGGTACGTTTTGCTATACGTAGGACAAACTTTTATCCTACACTCAGTTTGTGGGTCATAGTATGCAGCATCTATTCACTGTCTGGGCGTACAGGAGTTGTACCAAAACCATCGTAAGCAAAGCAGTTTCGCAGCTGAAACGTAGACGACATATATGCACCATCGTACGTGCACACGTACCTACACCTGGGTACGTACATCTGGCTTCAATACATGCATGCAAGCGGGACGCAAGCTAGCATCTCCAAGCCATCAAAATGCACCCTGGCGCATATATATCTAGCTTAGTGGTCGCTCACTACACATGTCTGCACTAGCTAGCTCGTAGGCAGGAGTGTATCACTGAGTCGCGCGCAGGCTTTCCATGTCGAGGAGCTGGTATTTAAGGGGCGAATGAAACTGGACAAGTGCGTGATTAGTGACGGTTGATCGATGGGAGGTAGTTAACTAACGAGACATGTCAGCCTCACCAAGTCCAAACTGGGTGCTAGCTAGCTATACGATCGAGACGTTTAAATTGCCAATTCTCCTTCTTGTTATGTTCTCCGGCTAGCATGGTCGGCTGTAATACGTACCTACCTGTCCAGACCGATCGAGAGCGAGAGACGTTCGAGAAATTGCTGACGAAAGGTGTCACGTCAAGTATAGTGTGGGTATTGGCGGATGGACTCTTGTTAGCTTCTCCAGGTACGTAAGCATATGCTCCTGCACGGCCAATACCTTGTTCTCTTCGTCATCGAGCAAATCAGCCGGTTAGACGTGACGGCGCCGATCCAGTAATTACTACTACACATGACTAGCTAATAAAAGTCGGCTTTCAGATGATGTCTCTTTCACGTTATCGCCTAGGCTCTCTTTCGAACCTACCTAGCTAGCTCCAGATCGATCGATGTCGATTACTTTCACTATGTTACAAATAAGTTTTTTTTTCAAACCAGAGTCCTTAAGGCTTGATCCACTAATTAAGGAAGAGAGAGATATAAAAAGTCGGGCTAAAAGCCTAAAACCGTCGCAACATGCTGATCAAGCACACCCAAGATACCCCAGACATACTACTCCAAAGAAAACCTCATCGAGGTTGCGCATTGGCATCATCGTCATCACTTCTCACTCAAGCAAACAACTATGAATTTGCCCCAAATGACATCGGGTTCGCCGCAAACAACCATCAACCCAGCCCACACCATGGAGACTGTGAATCCACATGAGTATACATGCCAAGCAATCAGGTAGCCCCCCGTGTCGGCGATACCTCAAGTCTGATTCTGACAGAGAGCTATGAAGGATAACTATGTAAAGTTGGCGCGGCAGATGATAATCGAAGATACGACTTGTAGCCGTCATTGTCGCCACCCAAACCCCAATACCATAGATCCGACTTCACCGCAACAAATAAACCGAGGTGAACTTGCGGACACGCTGAAGAGTCGACCACCGCAACCACTATCGCCAATCTGACATCACTCATCCTTCTCATTGTCGCTATAGAAGCCCAGATACGAACAACACCATCTTCTATAGTTCTCCCTTGTCAATGCACAGTTCTTAGGATGGTGCCCTCGAGGAGGGAGACGACGCAAGAACACCAGCATTGTCCGATCACACGTATCTAGGGGTTTACCCCAGAGCTGTGACGGTGACCAGATCTACACGGGAGGGCTGATGTAGCAAGGCAGCGACACCTCAAACAAGGTCAATGACACCCACACACGCCGCCGCTGGTCTTATCCCTAGGACGAAACAGGGTCTTCACCCAAGCTCCCAAGACACCCTCAGCTGCACATCGCCCGTGTGGAGATACATAAGAGAAAGATACTATTGAATGGTTTGCATGTTTGACATAGTTTGCAAAGGGGCATTTTGTAAAATCCTTGTGTCTCCCATTGATTATGTGTTCCTCTTGTCTTATTTTTAAAGAATGGTGGAGGACGGTTTTTTGTAGGTAGACTAAAAAATCACTGTCAATGATGCTTTCATTGTTCTAAAAAAACTGATAAATCTGCATCACAGATTCACTGTGTATATTTGCGCACAAATAAAGAAATTTAAAAAATATTAACTTTCTTCTTTGCCTTTGCTTCCCCTTCCTATCCATACTCTACCTTCCACCTCTTCCCCCCTCCTATCCGCCCGCCTTCATCAGCGGCATACCCTACCCTACGCTATGCATGCACTTAGTGGCATGTGTGATCATGGGCTGCGGCCATGACCCTGGAGAAGTGTCACGCATGGCACACCCGTGTTGGTGCCTCATGCAACATCATACGGTGTCGCTACCTCTGTTAGGTTTTTGCCATCGATGCTGCTTGTTATGGTCAATTGATTCACCCTACTACTCCTCTATTCCAGGCTAGTTCACGAGCTCATGAAGCTAGGACTAGGACCCTAGTTCTCGATCCAGCCTGTTACTCTTTTGTTGCGAAGTGTCGTAGAAAACAAAAAAAATCGACACTGATCAAGATACCAGGATCACTATGAAGATGCGTACAAGATTAGATCGGATCGTTACCAACATCGAGTTGCAGCGGAAGAAGAGTTGGCGTATGTCTTCTTTGAAACCCTCGAACCGTCCCACGAACGATCCCTTAGATAAAATGTTGAAAGCACGATCTCTCTACGGATTGCATGCGTACGGGCCTGACAATCCAGCAGTGCTTCACGGTCCAGAGCTTTGTGTCGCTGGAGAACTAGAGGAGGGAGAAGAGAACCTCACGGGGCTTCTCTATTATTTGATATAGAGGAAACTAGAGAACTAGAGAGGAGGCACGCATGATCAAAGGGACTTGTGTGTCTCAAGGGCGAGCCCCCTCAGGTATATATAAGTGGACCGGGGGGGGGCTCCTCTCCTTCGCGTGTGATGAACCACAAGTATAGGGGATCATAACAGTCTTCGTGGGTAGTATTTCACCCAAACTTATTAATTCGACACAAGGAAAGCCAAAAAATATTTATAAGCCTTAGCAGTTGGGTTGTCAATTCAACCACACCTGAGAAGCAAATTCTTTGCTGCAAAGTATTAGCACTACCGTAATATGATAGTAGCGGTAGCAGTAGCAATAGTAGCTGTAACAGTGACACTAGCAGTTTCATAGATGTAATAGTAGTAACTTAGCAAAGACAATATGAGCAAAGCATAGACATGGAGTAGCGATGGATATTATGGATGACATCGATCATGTAACAGTCACAACCTAGAGCCATACACAATGGTTCCAATTCATCAACTAAATGTAGGCATGCATTCCATATGTAGTCATATGTGCTTATAATAAGAACTTGCTTGACATTTTTTGTCCTACCCTCCTGCGGCAGCGGGGTCCTAATGAAAATCTAAGGGTAATTAAGCAGCTCCTTTTAATAGAGAACCGGAATAAAGCATTAACACTTAGTGAATACATTAACTCCTCAAATTACAGTCATTTCCAGAGACTATCCCAATTATTGTCACATCCGGGTCTGCGGTTTAGAACAATAATAAGTGCATATAACTTGTAGATAGGAGCAAGAACTCAAACATATTCATAAAAACATAAAGGGTTCAGATCTGAAATCATGGCACTCGGACCCTAGTGACAAGCCTTAAACATGGCAAAGTCATAGCAACATCAATCTCAGAATATAGTGGACGATAGTAGGGATCAAAGCATCAAGCCCTAACAAATTGACTCGATTAAATGATCCATCTCATCCATCTCCACCTACCTCCAGTATGCCTATGATGGAATTACTCACTCCCGGTGGTGAGCATCATGAGGTTGTCGACGAAGAAGGGTTGATGTTGGCGATGACGATGAATTACCCCCTCCGGAGCCTCGAACAGACTCTAGATCAGGCCTCCCAAGGAAGACAGAAGGTGGCGGCGGCTCCGTAATGTAAAGTACGATGAAAGTTCTTCTCTTTTTTTTTTCTCGGGAAGACGGTACTTATGGAGATGGAATTAGGCCAGACGGAGGTCGGTGGGCCCTACAAGGCACCAGGGCGCGCCATAGGGGGTAGGCGCACCCCTGCCTTGTGGGCAGCTGGTGGTCCCCCTCTGGCAGATGTTTTCTCTAGTATTTTTATATATTCAATAAAAAAATCTCCGCCCATGCTCGTCCAATCCAGGAACTTTTTTTCTCTACAAAAAACAACACCAAGATAGTTATACTAAAAACAACGTCAGTCTGGGTTAGTTTCATTCAAATCATGCAAATTAGAGTCGTATCAACTCCCCCCAAGCTTAACTCATTGCTTGTCCTCAAGTAGTTCAGTTGATAAACTAAAAGTGACAAAGAAAAACTTTTACAAATTCTTTTGTTTCTGTTGCCATATATAAGCTTAACTAGCGACCAAGTTGTCGAATGAGAGCTGTCATCTGGGCGCGGTCCTGGAGCCAGTCGGCCAAGTCTTGTGAGGCGCAAGCCATGGGGTCGATGATGCCGAAATGACACGGAGCATATAGTACCTTGAAAGGAGGCATGCCCAGAGCTGAGTGTGGAGAATGTCGTACCAGAACTCAGTGAAGGGGAGCCAGGCGTACCATTTTGTAGGGAAAGCATGGACGAAGCAGTGCAGTAAGGTCTCCCAACACTAGTTCACGCACTCTGTTTGCCTGCTTTTGCGGGTGGTGAGCGGTACTCATCCAGAGCTTGGTGTGAGTCAGGCGCAACAACTCCTTCCATAGGACACTTCTGAAGACGAGGTCGTGATCGGAGACGACGGACTCCGGCAGGCCATGGAGTTTGTAGACCTGGGACATGAAAGCCTACACCACTTGAAAAGTTGTGAAGGGGTGATGAAGAGAAATGAAATGCACATATCGGAGAACTTGTCCACCACCACGAGAATCGAATTATGGCCCGAGGTGCTCGATAATCCTTCCACAAAGTCAATGGTAATCATTTGCCAGGCCTACGTGGGCACGAGCAATGGCTCGGCTTGCTTGCAGGTCTGGCACGCCTCCACGAACAGCTTGACATGGTGTTTAAGGTCAGGCCAGGTGAATAGGCGTGGCACCGGGTGATATGTAGCACTGAACCCAAAGTGCCCCCCAATCGCACCGGTGTGAAGCGCTTCCAAGACCTACTTTTGGAGCTGAACATTGTCCCCCAGCCAGACCCGGCCCCTGTGCCCGATGATGCCGTCTTGAAGCAGAAACCCATCAAATCCTTCCGGTGCGGCAGCGAGCCTGGTGAGAATGCACTGTGCTCCGGGGTCATCCTGGTATTCTGTTTGCAGCTCCTCAAGCCAGGCGGGTACAACAGATGTAATCGCCGCTAGATCCCCTTGTGGTGGTCTGGGACAGCACAAGAGAGCATGTGCCGCCAGATTGTCAGCCCTTACTTGTAGATGATGCGATAGCAGAGGTCGAGGAGTTTTACCATGATCTTCTGTTGCCAGGGGGTAGCCAGGCGCTGATCCTCAAGATGAACTCATCACTTTCGAGATAAGTACGCAAGTATTCCACTGCCAGCAAGATTGCGAGACCTTCGTTTTCATAAGTGGACATCGCACTATTGCATGGTCGGGGGGCCTTGCTCAAGAATACCATGGGGTGTTTGTCCTGAGAGAGTACCGCACCAATCACATGGGCAACGCGTCGGTCTCCAATTCGAAAGGCTTCTTGAAATTGGGCAGCGCCAAGATGGGATCGCTGATTAAAGCTTGCTGCAGGGCACGAAAAGACCCCTCATCCTCCTCAGTCGAACGAAAAACAACCCCCTTCTTGAGCAGATCCGTCAATGGGCGGCAAATGACAGCAAAACCACGGACAATCTTTCGGTAATACCCCACGAGGCCAAGGAAACCCCTTGCTTCCTTGACAGTGGTGTGCTTCGGCCAATTCTGCATAGCCGAGATGTTCTTCACATCCATGCAGAAGACATCCTCACTGCTCTCATGCCCCAGGTACAACAGGCTTGGGCCAGCAAAGGAGCACTTGCCACGGTTAATCTTCAGGTTGTGCTCCTGCAGGAGGCGGAACACTTGTCACAGCAATCACAGGTGAGTGTCCTTGTTGAAGCTATAAAACAAAATATCTTCGATCTGAACTAGCACACCCCTGCGAAGCAATAGAGCCAGGACAATGTTCATGTCTCCCTGGAAAGTAACAGCCCCCTACCCCGGTGACCCCATACGACATAACCTTGAACTCAAAATGCCCGTGGTGCATCTTGAAGGCCATTGCCGCTCAGAGATCCGAGCTGGTAAAGAAACAGGCTCCTGCCAATACATCTAATAGCTCTTCAATAATGGGCAAGGGTAACGGTGGCATTGAGGTGGCAGTAATCGACGCAAAACCTCCATGACAAGTCTTTCTTCTGCACCAAGAGAACCGGTGATGCAAACGGGCTAACACTGTGCTGAATAATTCCTTGAGCAAGCATATCAGCAACTTGTTTCTCAACCTCATCCTTCAGAGCTGGGCTTTGGTGGTACGGTCTCAAGTTCACTGGCTTGGCTCTAGGCACAAGAGGAATGGTGTGGTTGAATTGCACGACTAGGTTGTAGCACCCTTGGTTCCTCGAACAACACGGCATACTTACTTCTGCTGGCAGAGGTGGTTCTGGGCAGCCCTCCTTGAGCGCACATAGTTGCACCACTCTAGCCACAACTGAATTCTGCAACATGAAGTTAAGCTCGTCACCGGATATCATCTGGCAGGTTGTGGTGTCTGCCTGGGCCCTCTAAGCTGCACTTGCTTGCCTTGGTAATCAAACATCATCATCTTCTCGAGCCAGTGTACATTCATCGGGCTCCGGGCGGCCAACCAATCGATGCCCATAAATCGCATCATAGCACCCCAACAGCAAGACTTTGAAACTGGTATTAAACTCCACTCAGTGGGATTGCCACTGACAATCTAGAATTTCCTGCTCACTGCGCATTTGGCCCCCGTTGGCTACTCTGACAAAAAGAGGGTGGCGAGCCGCTTGAACACCATGTTGTTGCTTGGCGAGGGCCGACCTGACGAAGCTGTGCGACGATCCAGAATCAATGAGCATGAGGACCTCCCTGCGTTGTACCCAGCCATGGAGACGCATGGTTGTGGGCCATTCAACCCCCTCCAAGGCTTCTCTGGAGAGCACACAGCAGTCCACTGCCCACTCCTCTTGTTGTTAGTCCCCGGAGTCCGGTGTCGGAGAGTGCATCATCTCAAGCATATCTTTGACGACATGCAACTAGACAGTAGGGCCACAGTGGCAATCACAGCTCCACCAGCGCCAAGGGAAAGGGAGGACGGAGAAACAGGAGGCGACATCTTACTTTGGCCGCTGGCAGCTGTTGGGAAGGGAGAATAGAAACAACTAACCTAAATGCAATTATGCAACATCAAAACAGATGACTCCTCTACTCCACACGCTGAATCTCAAGACCGTGTATTTTCCAAGGGATATTTGCATTCGTGCCCCTAGTTGGGTCACGCTCGACTGATTTGCCCCTATTTTTTCAATAATTACGGTTTTGCCCAGCTCACTTCACTCGCCTTGTGTTTTTGCCCTTCCGGGACGGTTCCATCTAATCACGGTTCGCCACGTGGTGACTGCTCACTGGTCGGAACCGTGCCGGAAGGGCAAAAACACAAGGCGAGTGAAGTGAGCTGGGCAAAACCGTAATTATTGAAAAAATAGGGGCAAATCAGTCGAGCGTGACCCAACTAGGGACAAAAATACAATTGTTCCATTTTCCAAAGGCCGCCTGTCATGGAATCTCTAGCTAAAAGTGTCCTCGCCAGCTAGTTTTCATGTGTGTTCTCTCGTTTTACAGCGACACGAGATCCGATGGCCGCCACCACAGCTGCTCCAGTGACGAAGCCGGCGACGACCAACACCAACACCAAAGCACCGTGTGGCTCATCTAGAGGATGCGTCTCTTCGGCAAGCACATCAACTCTGATCTGTACGAGGATGGTTCCGATGGAGAAGGTGACATCCATCAGCATGACGGCCTCCGCGGCCGGGACGATGATGCCGTCTAGCAAATTCTCTGCCAAGGGCTTGATGACAACTTTGATCGAGAGAGACCGACCAAACGCAAGGTTGGCCAGAGTGACGGCAAAATAGACTACGTGCACATCCATGGGCGCAGCTGAGTAAAAGGAAGAACTCTATAGGGGTGGGGTGCAATGGTAAGCGGGTTACAGAGCAAAGTGGCATAGAGCGGGCGCATACGTTTTTGTTATTGCCATATATCATGAGCCTTAAGAGAGCTTAGTCAGCAAGCTGCCACGCTTTGACACCTTGTTGCAGTGAATCCGAAATCTTTTTAAAAATACTAACGCCCACAGAGACCACTTCGCCCGAACGCCCTCTTTGTCGTTAGATGCGCTGCATCAATCTTAAAGCAGGGCGCACAACCACGTCAGCAGTAGCGGTCGTGCGGGCTGTTTGGGCCCTCGCCTGAACGTTGTCCTCTCCTCGCTCGCTCACTCCCTCCCTTCTCATTGACCTCCCCTCCCCTCCCCACACAGAGCGAGTGAGCAGAAGGAGAGAGAGGATCCCGATGATTGAGAGAGAGGATTCCGGCTCCGTGAGGTGGCCGGCGTCCTCGCCGGCGACCGCGATGGCATTATTCCTCTTCACCCCCACCCCAGTGGCCCCCTCCCCCAATACTCCTCATTGTCTTCCCCCCCTTTTCTTCGCCGGATTTGAAGACGGGCTGCCGGCGTCAACCTGCCGTCATCGCCGAGGTTGGCGGGTGAGGAACGGTCTCGTTGTCCCCGCATCGAGCGAGCGTAGCTCTGCCTCGATTCGGCACCACGTCGCGGACGAGGAGCCGATGGAGCAGGGGATGCTTCTGGCAGAGCAGGCCATGGGCGCCGGAGGCCCGAACCCTTGCGACCAAGCGACGGCGAGGGCGCCAATCCCCTCCAACCAACCCCCGCTTCCAGCACAGGGTCGGCGGCGGCGGGGGTGGTGCAGCGCGCATCGACGACGATATGGAGACGCGCACGGTGGATTTCTCGAGGGCGTGGAAGCGCATGGCGTGCTCGACATCTTAACCCCCCCCCCCGCGCAGCTATTCCCATGGTTGGTGGCAGCGGAGCCGAGGCGGGCCACTTCAGAGAGGAGTTCCACCGACGAAAGCATGGCGTCGCGCGTGTGAGGCGGGCCGGCGTAGTGGAGGCGGGCTCGCCACTGATGCTCACCTCTGCTAGTTCCTGCCGTCGTCCTGCTTCCCTGGACTCCTCTGTGCTCACCAGCACGTCCCCATGGTGAGCTGCGTCTTACCCCTGCTTCCTTCCCTCAATATCGATATACAGAGGCGTTGTGCCATTTGAATTTGTGGCCGGCGACCGTGGTCGGAGTTGCCAGATTTCGACTGTTAGAGTACTTGTGCTGTTTTTCAGCATCATGCAGTTTGTGTTGTGAGCCACATCGTAATTCACTTAGCTAAACCTTCATTATACCTTACCCTGTTTTAGCATTCAGAAGATTTGTTTGTTGACACTTCATAAATGAACAACCTGTGCCAAGGTGCCCAATATTTTAGTGCGATGATCATTGTCAATTGATGATCAGTTTTTTGTTTTCATTTTTTCAATATAATGTTTTGTGATAGTTTTTGATATTAATCCTCCCATGTTCAATCCATAGTTGCGATGGTAATTTTCAATCCGTATTTTTTCATGTTTTTAGTATTGGATGGGACATAGTAGTTGCCATGGCAATTCAAATCTTCATGGAGAGGATCATACAGTCGTCCGTGCCATTTGTCATATAAGTGTTGTTTTGTTGCCATGTGTTTATGTGTTTTTCTTGTGCATTGTGATCTCATGAAGTCCATCACATTCATGTTTTTCGAACATGGCAAATTTCAGCTTTCCTTTGTAATGCTCTCATGGCAGGTTCTTCAAATTTGCCGTTTTTACATTTGTAATGGCAATTCTATCTTTGTTGACATGGCAAATATAACTACACATCCATGGCAGATTCTACTCTTTTCATTGCCATGGCAACATATAGTTTTCACTTGCCATGGCAAATTTAGTACCTACATTGCCATGTCAAATTTACTTGTTAAATTCTGGAAAATTCAAAAACACGGCAAACTTCTTCAGATCCCACGCGGGAAGGGGGCTGCGGCGGCTAGGTCATGGAGGCACCGATGCAAGGGGAGGCGATAGCCATGGCGCGGACGGTGGAGCAGGCGACAACGTCTCCATCATGGAGGTGGGCCGGCGGGCGGAGGTCATCACCGCTATCTCCGGGCTGGCTCTCTCCCAGCACGGCGGCCTCGAGACGGCGGGGCGCTTCCAGATGCGGTGGGTGCTAATGGGCCCGGCTGTGGGTGCGCAGGTGTACGCCGCGAGTTTTGCATCCTTCTCGCCGGCGGCCGCTTCCAGATGCGGCGGGTGCTGATGCGCTCGGCCAGTGGCAGCTCGTGGTCGAGCTGCACGCTTGAGGCGAGCTCCCGCGGCTCGTGGCGCTGTTGTGCGCCGCCGTCTAGCGTAGCACGCGCCCAAGCTGGAGCGATTCTTATGCGTCGCTTTTCTACGGCGAGCTCCACCATTGCGTGTATGGGCCAGCACATATAGAACGTTTGCCATCTCTCCTATGGCTTTTCTAGTAAGCTTGTACCATTTTTGCCATCTTAATTTTTGAAGAGGCAAGTTAGTTCAGGTGGCACATTTACCCTCATCCCGATGGTATAGTTGCCATGGCAAATTTACCTTTGAGCTAACTAGAGTGTTTCTCATGTGAAAAAAAATTACATATTTACCATGGCTAACTAGAGTGTTGGTCATGGAAAAAAATAACAGATTTGCCATGACATAAATTTAGAACAATTTGCCATGACATAAATTTATAACAATTTGCCATGGAAAAAATGTTTAACAAATTTGCCACGGATAAAAATAGCACAAAGAAATGATGGAAAATATTTCCATGGCAAATACACATTCAAATTTGCCATGTTATTTTTATCAAAATGCCAAACTTTTTTCATTTTTAGTTGCCATGGCAACTCAACTTTTAAGATTTTCTATGATGTGTTTCCCCGGAACTAACAAAATGGTTGTGTTCCATGTAAATATATGATGTGTTGCCATGTTTTTCTCTGCAACATGGCAATTTGAGTTTAATATGTTGCCATGTTCATGGCAATTTTTTGTGTTGTTTCACATACACGGCAACTTAATACCGAAGAAGATGTCAAGTCTTGGTTAAACACCACAGCAAGTTTGAACATGTTTTTTGCCATCGCAATTTTTAATCATTTTTGTATAATTTCACATTCATGGCAACTGTTCTACATAAGCATGGCAAATTTGATAAAAAAACCCACAAAAAAATTGAATATGCATTTTTCCATGGCATTCAAATATACTTTTTTTTCATGGAAAAATTTGACAATTTTTTGTGTTGTTTACATTACACGGCAAATTAATGACACCAAATATGGCAAAAATTTGGTAAAATGCCATGGCAAATTTGAACATTCCCTTGCCATGGCAACTATTCATCATTTTTGTAATATTTCACAATATTGCAAAATTATTTATATTAGCATTCCAAATTCGGTAAAAAAAATCCATGGCATATTAGAATACGCATTGCCATGGAAATTTGATCTTCTTTTCGTGTTGTTTCACATACGCATTGCCAGGGTTATTTTTGAACATGCTTTTGCCATGGCAATTTTTGTTTTTTATTATTTCACAATCATGTTAATTTTGATAAAATACCATGGCAATTTTGAGCATGCTTTTGCCATGGCAACTATTGATCATTTAAGAATTTTTTTTCACATTCATGGTAAATTTTTTATATTAGCATGGAAGATTTGATTAAATATTCCATGGAAAATTACAATACGCTTTTGCCATTGCAATTTTCGTGTTGTTTTCTATACACGGCAATTTAATTACACAAAGATGGCAAGTTTTGATAAAATACCATGGAACATGTTTTTTCCATGGCAATTTTTGATATCCTTTTTTTTATCATTTCACAATAATGTCAAAGAAATCATATATAAGCATGGCAATTTTGACAAAAAATCCCAAGGCAAATTTGTATATGCATTTGCCATGGCAATTTTAATCTTTTTTTGTGTTGTTTGATTGGCACGGAAGAACATACACAAATTTTTTAATCCATTGTTTTCTGCCCCCATGATACAGATGCAAATTGCCATGAACTTTTTCTTTTTAGTTCATTTTTAATATAAAAAATGCCTTTTTTGACCATGGCAAATTTTGCTTGTAGGTACGACTGGCATTTTTTCGGTTTGAACCATTGGGATTTTTTAGTACTAGTTTGTTTGTCACTCTTATGTATTACGGCAAATTCATCTTCATGTTATAGGATGGTAAATCTGGGCTTTATTATCAAAGCAAAACTGTGTTTTTATTTGTTTACCATGCCAAGAAAGTCTATGCATTTTTTAGTCTATGTATCATGATATGTAGAACATTTTTCAAGAAAGTTGCCTGTCCCATGGCAAATATAGACTATGCATCATGGAACTTATACTGTAAGGATGATGATCTATAGAACATTTTAGTTCATGTCATTTTCCGAAACATATTTTCTTTCTGCCATGACAATTTAATATGTTTTGGTAAACCCTGCCATTTTTGAAAAAAATAACATGATGGCAAGTCGTAAATGCAGTGGCAGCTTTTCTGGAAATTCACATAGTTTTTCCTACTTTTAAAGTTGTTGTATGGCATCGTAGGCTTTTTTTGTCACAGGAAAAAAATCTGGGCTTCTTTTTCTTTACTAAGCTTGTAGGGCCCAATGTAGAAAAGGCCTGTAGGGCCGATATGATGAACATTCGGGTGGTGGCAGCGATCGCATTGCACGAAATCATGCGGGCTGGGAGAGCGATCATCCCGAACGATTCGCTCGGTCCAGCTGCCTTCCTGCCACACGTGTGGCAGTCTAATGTTCGCCCGCACAACGTCGTGTGGGCTGCCTGTGGGTATGCCACACAGGGTCGTGTGGTCGTGTGGCCATTATGCCACACGAGTTGCAGTTATCGGCATCCAATCTTTTTTTTTTAATTTTGAAGGAGTAAGGAGACGTCTCTACAATTATTTTATCAATGAACAACGCACAAGCACCGGTTTTATCACTACCAAATTCAGTAAGTAAAAAGTTGGTATTCACAAAATAAAATTAAAAATTTGAAGTAAGGAACAATAACAAACGCGAACAAAAAATTCCTTGGTACTAACACCTAACGGGATTAACTAAGTAAATATAATATGAAGCAACTAAGGATGCTAGTTAACGGTGAAGAACAAGAACTGCAAAGTCATCATCTTTATCGCTCAGTATAATTAATTAAGTAAATAGAATGTTGAGGAAGTGATACCTCCGTGAAACGGTAACAAACATGAAAGTCCACTTTAGTTGTCTTTGTTTTAGTTCCAGCATCTAAGGATAAAATTTGAAAAACATTTTTTTGGACCTCACCGAATTAACAAAAATACTTTCAGAATTTGGTCAATCATAATTCACTAATTTATCATGAATTTGGACCAAATTTTATTTGGCTAGATTATTTCATATTTGGCCTAAAATTCCAAGGTTACAAAATAGGCGCGTGCATACATATGTGCTGGGTACAAATAAGGGTCCACATGACCAGCGTGCAATGGTAAATGTTTCACGGAGAAATGAAGAAAATATATGGAGTGGGTAAATAAGTTAGTTTTTGGGAAATTAACAAATGATTTATTCATGGGTGTTTTATCGCCCAATGGAGTTGATTAATTAAATAGAACATGTGCAAGGAATGTGCTAGGGTAGGTCTCTACAACTGATTTTATTTTAGCAAGGCGCAGGCTATTTGTTCAATGGTTTTATCTCCTAAGAAGTTAGAATAAGGAACAATATTGACATGAAAACAAAGCCATCAGTTTTATCGCCCAATGGAATTGATTAATTAAATAGAACACGTTCAATAAGGATGTTAGTTAGCGGTGATGAACAAGAAGAAGAAAGTCGTCGACTTTCTCACCTAATAGATTTAATTACCTAAAATAGAATGTGGAGCAAGTAAGGGAGTCGTTAAATGGAAACAAAGACAAACAACAAAATTCTCGAGAAATCACATCGGTCCTCTTGAGTTTTCTTTGTTCTAGCTGCAGTAACAAAAGGTTAAAATTTTCATAAACAGTTTTTTTTTGGATTTCACTAAATTATCCAAACAATTTTAGACTTTGATTTATCATAATTCACTTTTTAAAATGAATTTTGACCTAATTGAAATTTAGTTTGAAGGTTTCTGAAGTTGGCCTGTAATTTTAGGGTTAGAAAATAGGTGTGCACATCATGGGTTCTTACAAAGAAGAATTGCATAGCGAACCAACTTATGGTTGGATGGTTAGGAGGATAGTGATACCCCTAGCGCACCAGAGTTTAAGTCCTAGACTTGACACTGGTACCCACATTTACCTAGATTTATTTCAGGCCTTTCAGAGATGTGTGTTCACTGGGTGGAGACGTTCCCGTCGACAAGGAAGGCGTCTGTGGCGACTTCGTCCATCTCAAGATGATATGTCGGCTCAATCTCTCAGAGGTGCTCATATGGATATATTGTGCGTGTGTGCGTTCACTATGTTATAAAAGGAAGAAGAATTCTATAGGGTCGGAGTGCAATGGTTAATCGGTCACGGAGAAAAGTACACTAGTAGAAAAAGGGTCAAATGTCAAGCACATTAGTGCCGGTTTGCTTTTGAGCCGGCACTAATGTGTGCATTAGTGCCGGTTTCAACGGCTAGCCAGCCGCTTTCATTAGTACCGGTTCGTGGCCGATCTTTAGCACCGGTTCGTGCCATGGACCGGTACTAAAGTGAGTGGTGGCAGGATGTTGTCAGGCCGGGGCCCCTCCAGCACCTTTAGTACCGGTTCATGGCACGAACCGGTGCTAAAGGTCGTCCTACATAAGCTCTTCGTCCACCCGAGCTCGCTCTGTTCTTCCCCTTTCCCCTCTCCTCTCTGTTCTTCCCCTCTTCCTCTCGAGCTCATCACACATTTTGCCCAAAATTTGTCAAGATTTGAAGGCCCCCATCCATTCAAATGATCACAAAGGTTAGCAACTTTGTCCTTTCATCTCTCATTGCTAGATTAGCTCTTGCGATGCTTTGTATAGTGATTAATTTATGAGTTTAGTAATTTGGTAGAAAATATATGTGCTAGTATTTGATTTATATGCAATTTGTGGTCAAAACTAACACTTAGTTTGCATATGTAGGTGTGGTTTACTTAGTGCCTTCTAAATCTCCGTCGTAACCACAGTCGATCACCCGCACCGTTCCGTCGCCGGCACCACCTTGTGGTGAGCCTCTTGTTCGTTAATGTTTTACATTACCAAATTGATGTTTGTGTGATTTGGATATATAGTTACTCGTATAATTATCTTACCCGTACGTTGTTTGTTATACATAGTGCCATGGTTTTGATATCCGTCCCCGACGGCCCTCGTCCTTGTTATGATTCGGATGTGGTATATTCTCTTTTAAAACTAGTTGTTGCATTTCGTGTTTATGACAAATTATGCCCATCAAGTTGACATAGATATTTTTGTCTAGGAGGTTTGTGAACCGGAAATTCCAACCGACCCTATTGTCGAGAGGTTAAATTTAGTTGAAAGAGAAAACGAGTATTTGAAAGAAAAATTGAAAAGAATTGAGGGGGAGAAGATGGAATTGGAGTTGCATGTTGCCGATGTCGTCGATGATCACAAGATCAAGATGGAGAAATTGCGCTTGAAGATAGAAAGATTAGAAAATATGCCATTGATAGTGAGGCTTGGTATCATGATGCTGTTGGATCAATTGTTACCTTAGTTGCGATCTTGATCGCATTTGTTGTTGCATTTAAATTCTTTAGTTAGAGAGTTATTTGTTTGTTGCATTTAAGTCTTGTATGAACTTGTATTAATTTGGTCTATTCGGTGTTGTGTAATGAAGATAAGCCGACAATGGATGTACGATGACCGATGCTCTCCCGAGTTCATTAATGGCGTGCAAACTTTTCTGCTTGCGGCTGAGGCAAACAAGCGGGCGGATGGTTTTATGCCTTGTCCACATGTTTAGTCTGTAAGAATGATCACAATTACTCTACGTCAAGAACCATTCACGTCCACCTGTTTAAGTCCAGTTTCATGCCCCACTATAATGTTTGGACCAAGCACGGAGAAAGAGGGGTTATGATGGAAGACAATGAAGAAGAAGAGGACGACGACAACTATCCTGGCCATGGGTTCCCTGAATACGATGATACAACAATGGGGGAAGAAGCTGAGCCGGCAATGCGGGAAGAAGCTGAAGAAGAGGCATCAGATGAGCCCGCTAATGATCTAGGTCGGGCCATTGCCGATGCAAAGAGAAACTGCGCAAGTGATTTGGAGAAGAAGAAGTTGCAGCGCATGTTAGAGGATCACAAGAAATTGTTGTACCCGAATTGCGAAGCTGACAAGAAAAAGTTGGGCACCACACTGGAATTGCTGCAATGGAAGGCAGAGAATGGTGTATCTGACAAGGGATTTGGAAAGTTGTTGGTAATGATAAAGAATATGCTTCCAAAGGACAACGAATTGCCCGAGAGTATGTACGAAGCAAAGAAGGCTGTCTGCCCTCTAGGGTTAGAGGTGCAGAAGATACATGCATGCCCTAATGACTGCATCCTCTACCGCGGTGAGTACGAGGATTTGAACGCTTGCCCGGTATGCGGTGCATTGCGCTATAAGATCAGGCGCGATGACCCTGGTGATATCGAGGGCGAGCGCCCCAGGAAGAAGATTCCTGCCAAGGTGATGTGGTATGCTCCTATAATACCACGGTTGAAACGTTTGTTCCAAAACAAAGAGCATGCCAAGGCGATGCGATGGCACAGAGAAGACCGTAAGAAAGACGGAAAGTTGAGAGTACCCGCTGACGGGTCGCAGTGGAGAAAAATTGAGAGAAAGTACGGGAAGGAGTTTGCAGATGACGCAAGGAACGTATGGTTTTGTCTAAGCGCAGATGGCATTAATCCTTTTGGGGAGCAGAGCAGCAACCATAGCACCTGGCCTGTGAATCTATGTTTGTATAACCTTCCTCCTTGGTTGTGCATGAAGCGGAAGTTCATTATGATGCCAGTGCTCATCCAAGGCCCTAAGCAACCCGGCAACGACATTGATGTGTACCTAAGGCCATTAGTTGAAGAACTCTTACAGCTGTGGAAAGGAACAGGTGTACGTGCGTGGGATGAGCACATGGGGGAAGAATTTGACCTAAAGGCCTTGCTGTTCGTGACCATCAATGATTGGCCTGCTCTCAGTAACCTTTCAGGACAGACAAACAAGGGATACCGCGCATGCACGCACTGTTTGGATGATACCGACAGTATATATTTGGACAATTGTAGGAAGAATGTGTACCTAGGACATCGTCGATTTCTTCCGAGAAGGCATCCCATAAGAAAGAAAGGCAAGCATTTCAAAGGTGAGGCGGATCACCGGACGAAGCCTCGCCACCGTACTGGTGCTGATGTACATGATATGGTCAAGGATTTGAAGGTAGTCTTTGGAAAGGGTCCTGGCGGACAACCTGTTCCGAATGACGCTGACGGACGCGCACCCATGTGAAAGAAGAAATCTATATTTTGGGACCTGCCCTATTGGAAAGATCTAGAGGTCCGCTCTGCAATCGACGTGATGCACGTGACGAAGAATCTTTGCGTGACCCTACTTGGCTTCTTGGGAGTGTATGGGAGGACAAAAGATACACCTGAGGCACGGGAGGACCAGCAACGTATGCATGGAAAAGACGGCATACATCAGGGTCATGCCAGCTACGCTCTTACCAAAGAAGAGAAGGAAATCTTCTTTGAATGCCTGCTCAGTATTAAGGTACCGTCTGGCTTCTCGTCGAATATAAAGGGAATAATAAACATGGTAGAGAAAAAGTTCCAGAACCTAAAGTCTCATGACTGCCACGTGATTATGACGCAACTGCTTCCGGTTGCATTGAGGGGGCTTCTACCAGATAACGTTCGATTAACCATTGTGAAGCTATGTGCATTCCTCAATGCAATCTCTCAGAAGGTAATCGATCCAGAAATCATACCAAGGTTAGAGAATGATTTGGTGCAATGTCTTGTCAGTTTCGAGTTGGTGTTCCCACCATCCTTCTTCAACATCATGACGCACGTCCTAGTTCACCTATGCAAAGAGACTAGCGTTTTGGGTCCTGTATTTCTACACAATATGTTCCCCTTTGAGAGGTTCATGGGAGTCTTAAAGAAATATGTTCATAACTGTGCTAGGCCAGAAGGAAGCATCTCCAAGGGCCATGAAAATGAGGAGGTCATTGAGTTTTGTATTGACTTTATTCCTGACCTTAAGCCGATTGGTGTTCCTGAATCGCGGCATGAGGGCAGACTGGATGGAAAAGGCACGCTAGGAGGGAATCAAAAAATATGTATGGACGGACATTCTCTCACTGAAGCACACTACACAGTTATACATAATTCCGCCTTGGTGGCGCCGTATATGGACGAACACAAGAATTTTCTACGCTCCAAACACCCAGAGCGGTCTGATGACTGGATTATACGTGAACAAACCAGGAGTTTCACCGGCTGGTTGCAGACACGTACCATGCATGACACCTCTATTGAAGATGACCTGTACTCGCTGTCCCAGTTACCATCTACGAATATAATGACTTTCAAAGGGTACGAGATAAATGGTAATACATTTTACACGATCGCCCAAGATAAGAAGAGCACCAACCAAAATAGTGGTGTTCGCTTTGATGGAACAACCAAGACGGGAAAGGAAACATATTATGGTTACATAGAGGAGATATGGGAACTTGACTATGGACGTGATTTGAAGGTCCCTTTGTTTCAGTGCAAATGGGTCAATATGACACGATATGGGGTAACGGAAGACCCGCAGTATGGAATGACAACAGTGGATCTCAACAATCTTGCGTATGCAGACGAACCATTCTCCTAGCTAATGATGTGGCACAGGTTTTCTATGTGAAGGATATGTCTACCAAGCCGAGAAAAAGAAAAGATAAGGAAGCGAATGCATCATACGATGAGCCAAAGCGCCACATAGTTCTTTCTGGGAAGAGAAACATCGTGGGAGTGGATGACAAGACAGACATGTCAGAAGATTATGAAAATTTTGATGATATTGCTCCATTCACAGTGAATATTGACCCGAGCATCCAGTTAAATGATGAAGATTTTACATGGCTACGGCGCAAAGGGACATACGCGAAGAAAAAGTTTCACACCCAAAGATCTGGGATGTGATCGGCTTCACTATGATCAATTTCTTCTGTGTTTCACACCCAGGAGGGAATCTCTGTAATAGTTAGGGTAGTTATGTGTTGTGGCATTTGAAACGTGAAGAAATTTTATTTGCAAACAAATTCTTTCATGCATTTACTGATTTTTTCAGCTAAATGACCCTGAAATTGAAAAACATTTCAAATGAACTCAGAAAAGGTTGAAAGTTGGCATGGTATCATAATTTCACCCACATAGCATGTGCAAAAATGTAGAGAGGGTTACCGCAAAAACTGGATGCACTTCGTGTATAAAATGGACAATCTCTTTCGAAGTATCAGGGTTTCGGACGAAAACTCATCCGTTACAAAGGGATTTCATTTTTTAAATAACCTAAGCATTACCAAATTGAATATAATGATAAAATACACTAATATTAAAAATAAGAAAAAAGAATCACTGATAATCTATTTTCAAAGTTAAGTTATTCACAAACTAGTGATTCACACAAATTTCAAATAATTCAAAATGTAAACTATTCAAATTTGTAAACTACCGGCACTAACAGAAAGTTTGTAATATTTTGTACCTAAAGCAAAAATATTCCCAAAGAAACTCTAAATACAGCAAAAAACAACTCAAAAATAAATAAACCAAAAATAAATAAAGCAAAAAATAAGAAAATAAAAAAGCACACCTACTGGGCCAGAGCTGCCTGCATACGACTAGAAACCCAACCTGTAGTTGGTCCAGGATGCAGCCCCGCTAGCCCAGTAGGCCCACAGGCAGAGTAGGAGAGGTAGGCCCAGAAGGCCTGCTATTGAGAGGAGCTCAATGCAGTGCCCGCGTCGGGGCTTATAAACTGGTCCTGGCGCTCCTCAACTAGCGAGGTGGGACTAAACTTCTGCGCCCCTCGCTTGGCAGCGCACACCCTTTAGTACGGGGTGGTGGCTCCAACCGGTACTAAAGGGGGGTCTTTAGTACCGGTTGGTGCCATCACCCGGTACTAAAGGGGTGCGCTTCCCGCCGCTTGGGCTGGCCAAATTTGACCTTTAGTATCGGTTGGTGGCTCCAACCGGTACTAAAGGCCCATCCTATATAAGCAGCACTTAGAAATTTCGTCAGTTTTCATCTGCTTCTTCTCCTCTGCCCCGTCGCCCGCCGCCCCCCGTCGCCGCCCCCGTCGCTGCCCCCGTCGACGCCCCCGTCGCCACCCCTCGTCGACGCCCCCGTCGCCGCCCCGTCCCCATCGTCGCCGCCCCGGCCCTCCCTGTCCCCATCGTCGCCATCTGCGTCATCGCCGCCCGTCGCCGTCCCCGTCGCCGCCCCCCGTCGCCTCGCCTCGCCAGTGAGCGCCTGCCCCGGCCGCCATGTCCACACACACACACATTGTTAATTAGTTGTAAAATTGTTAGAAATTTTTATGTTTTTAGTTATAGAAATATTTATAGAAATGTTAGATTTTTTTTAGTTTTTTAGTTATAGAAATATTATTAGAAATGTTAGAAATTTTCCTGTTTTTTAGTTATAGAAATATTTAGAGAAATGTTAGAAATTTTTCTATTTTTTAGTTATAGAAATATTAGAAATGTTATAGAAATGTTGGTTATATAGAAATGTTATAAATTTTTCTGTTTTTAAGTTATAGAAATATTATAGAAATGTTAGCAATTTTTCTGTTTTTTAGTTATAGAAATATTAGAAATGTTATAGAAATATTAGTTATATATATAGAAATGTTAGAAATTTTAGAATTAGTTTTAGTTAGATGAATTAGATTAATGTCAAATTGTTAGAATTTGCATATAAAATTTTAGTTATCACAATCCAATCATTTAAAAAATGTTACTTTTTGCGGGCATATAGTATTTGTTCTCGACGATGCCCGGCCCGCATCCTTGCCGTCGACCCGTTCGCGACGACGTCCGGCTGACCCATGTCCGGGATTGGGCTCCGCCGGGCTGGCACTGGGAGGTGCTACCTGGAGGGGCGCGCCGCTTGGTGAGGAACCCGGCTTCGGGTCCCGTCGTCCATCCTGATCTCCTTTGGTGGCGTTCGCGTGGGCCACATTCGGTGCAGAGGGAGTCGGCCCTGCCGGAGGTGGTGCGTCGTCGTGTCAGGGAGGAGGACGGGCACGTCCATCGCTACATGGCTGCTATGGATGTCAGGTTCTCCAATACCTGGCAGGTTCTTTCGGCAGATGACCGGAGATATGATCCTGTGATGGTTCCTTGTCTTTGGGTGTCCACCGCCCGCGCCCCAGGAACCGCGAGTGGCCTAGATTCTTCTATAGAATTCGATCTTTATTAGCTACCTAGCCAGTGATGTATTCGAGATTATATATTATTCAAGACGATGTATTCGAGATTATATATTATTCGAGAGGATGTATTCGAGATTATATATTATTCGAGACGATGTATTCGAGATTATATATTATTCGAGACGATGCATATTATGTACTATATGATTCAGTTTTTCCTTATTGATTGCATCTAATTTGAATACTTAATTGTTTTATATTTCTTCTATATTAGTTAAATAAAAGCTATGGCGGACAATACCGGCGGAGAGGGAGAAGAGGCCCTGTTCGAGATCATACGCAGCCCTAGCAGGCCAGATGATCTGAATGAAGCAAATGACGGCTCCCAATATCTGAACAATACCGGGGAGGGTGATGATAAGATATTCGATCTCAACGACCGAGCTGATGAAGTCATGAACTATGATTATGATTATGATGACGCAGACAATGATTATGATGACGAATACAATGTTGATCTTGAAATAACAAAGACTACCGGAGAGGTATATTTATGTTGGGGATCGTTGTAGAATTTTTAAATTTTCTACGCATCACCAAGATCCATCTATGGAGTGTACTAGCAACGAGAGGGAAGGAGTGCATCTACATACCCTTGTAGATCGCGAGCGGGAGCGTTCAAGTGAACGGGGTTGATGGAGTCGTACTCGTCGTGATCCAAATCACCGATGAACGAGCGCCGAACGGACGGCACCTCCGCGTTCAACACACGTACGGAGCAGCGACGTCTCCTCCTTCTTGATCCAGCAAGGGGGAAGGAGAGGTTGATGGAGATCCAGCAGCACGACGGCGTGGTGGTGGAAGTAGCGGGGATCTCGGCAGGGCTTCGCCAAGCTTCTGCGAGAGGGAGAGGTGTTGCAGGGGGAGAGGGAGGCGCCAGGGGCTGTGGTGCTGCTTCCCTCCCTCCCCCCCACTATATATAGGCCCGCTGGGAGGGGCGCCGGCCCTGGATCCCATCTACAAGGGGGGGGGCAGGGGGAAGCTTGCCCCCCAAGGCAAGTGGGGAGCCCCCACCCCTAGGGTTTCCAACCCTAGGCGCAGGGGGATGCCCAAGGGGGGGCGCCCCAGCCCACTAAGGGCTGGTTCCCTTCCCACTTCAGCCCATGAGGCCCTCCGGGATAGGTGGCCCCACCCAGTGGACCCCCGGGACCCTTCCGGTGGTCCCGGTACAATACCGATAACCCCCGAAACTTTCCCGGTGGCCGAAACTGGACTTCCTATATATAATTCTTCACCTCCGGACCATTCCGGAACTCCTCGTGACGTCCGGGATCTCATCCGGGACTCCGAACAACTTTCTGGTTTCCGCATACTCATATCTCTACAACCCTAGCGTCACCGAACCTTAAGTGTGTAGACCCTACGGGTTCGGGAGACATGCAGACATGACCGAGACGCTTCTCCGGTCAATAACCAACAGCGGGATCTGGATACCCATGTTGGCTCCCACATGTTCCACGATGATCTCATTGGATGAACCACGATGTCGAGGATTCAATCAATCCCGTATACAATTCCCTTTGTCAATCGGTATGTTACTTGCCCGAGATTTGATCGTCGGTATCCCAATACCTTGTTCAATCTCGTTACAGGCAAGTCTCTTTACTCGTACCGTAATGCATGATCCCGTGGCTAACTCCTTAGTCACATTGAGCTCATTATGATGATGCATTACCGAGTGGGCCCAGAGATACCTCTCCGTCATACGGAGTGACAAATCCCAGTCTCGATCCGTGCCAACCCAACAGACACTTTCGGAGATACCCGTAGTGCACCTTTATAGTCACCCAGTTACGTTGTGACGTTTGGCACACCCAAAGCACTCCTACGGCATCCGGGAGTTGCACGATCTCATGGTCTAAGGAAAAGATACTTGACATTGGAAAAGCTCTAGCAAACGAACTACACGATCTTTTGTGCTATGCTTAGGATTGGGTCTTGTCCATCACATCATTCTCCTAATGATGTGATCACGTTATCAACGACATCCAATGTCCATAGTCAGGAAACCATGACTATCTGTTGATCAACAAGCTAGTCAACTAGAGGCTCACTAGGGACATGTTGTGGCCTATATATTCACACATGTATTACGATTTTCGGATAACACAATTATAGCATGAACCACAGACAATCATCATGAACAAAGAAATATAATAATAACCATTTATTATTGCCTCTAGGGCATATTTCCAACAGTCTCCCACTTGCACTAGAATCAATAATCTCGTTACATTGTGATGAATCGAACACCCATAGCGTTCTGGTGTTGATCATGTTTTGCTCTAGGGAGAGGTTTAGTCAACGGATCTGCTACATTCAGGTCCGTATGTACTTTACAAATATCTATGTCTCCATTCTGAACACTTTCACGAATGGAGTTGAAGCGACGCTTGATATGCCTGGTCTTCCTGTGAAACCTGGGCTCCTTGGCAAGGGCAATAGCTCCAGTGTTGTCACAGAAGAGAGTCATCGGGCCCGACGCATTGGGAATCACCCCTAGGTCGGTAATGAACTCCTTTATCCAGACTGCTTCCTGTGCTGCCTCTGAGGCCGCCATGTACCCCGCTTCATATGTAGATCCCGCCACGACGCTTTGCTTGCAACTGCACCAGCTTACTGCCCCTCCATTCAAAATATACACGTATCCGGTTTGTGACTTCAAGTCATCCAGATCTGTGTCGAAGCTAGCGTCGACGTAACCCTTTACGACGAGCTCTTCGTCACCTCCATAAACGAGAAACATATCCTTAGTCCTCTTCAGGTACTTCAGGATATTCTTGACCGCTGTCCAGTGTTCCATGCCGGGATTACTTTGGTACCTTCCTACCAAACTTACGGCAAGGTTTACATCAGGTCTGGTACACAGCATGGCATACATAATAGACCCTATGGCCGAGGCATAGGGGATGACACTCATCTTTTCTCTATCTTCTGTCGTGGTCGGGCATTGAGCCGTGCTCAATTGCACACCTTGCAATACAGGCAAGAACCCCTTCTTGGACTGATCCATATTGAACTTCTTCAATATCTTGTCAAGGTACGTACTCTGTGAAAGACCAATGAGGCGTCTTGATCTATCTCTATAGATCTTGATGCCTAATATATAAGCAGCTTCTCCAAGGTCCTTCATTGAAAAACACTTATTCAAATAGGCCTTTATACTTTCCAAGAATTCTATATCATTTCCCATCAATAGTATGTCATCCACATATAATATGAGAAATGCTACAGAGCTCCCACTCACTTTCTTGTAAACACAGGCTTCTCCATAAGTCTGTGTAAACCCAAACGCTTTGATCATCTCATCAAAGCGAATGTTCCAACTCCGAGATGCTTGCACCAGCCCATAGATTGAGCGCTGGAGCTTGCATACTTTGTTAGCATTCTTAGGATCGACAAAACCTTCCGGCTGCATCATATACAATTCTTCCTTAAGGAAGCCGTTAAGGAATGCCGTTTTGACGTCCATTTGCCATATCTCATAATCATAGAATGCGGCAATTGCTAACATGATTCGGACGGACTTCAGCTTCGCTACGGGTGAGAAAGTCTCATCGTAGTCGACCCCTTGAACTTGTCGATAACCCTTAGCGACAAGTCGAGCCTTATAGATGGTCACATTACCATCCGCGTCTGTCTTCTTCTTAAAGATCCATTTATTTTCTATGGCTCGCCGATCATCGGGCAAGTCAGTCAAAGTCCATACTTCGTTTTCATACATGGATCCTATCTCGGATTTCATGGCTTCTAGCCATTTGTCGGAATCCGGGCCCGCCATCGCTTCTTCATAGTTCGAAGGTTCACCGTTGTCTAACAACATGATTTCTAGGACAGGGTTGCCGTACCACTCTGGTGCGGAACGTGTCCTTGTGGACCTTCAAAGTTCAGTAGTAACTTGATCCGAAGCTTCATGATCATCATCATTAACTTCCTCCCCAGTCGGTGTAGGCACCACAGGAACATCTTCCCGCGCTGCGCTACTTTCCGGTTCGGAAGGGGTGACTATCACCTCATCAAGTTCCACTTTCCTCCCACTCAATTCTTTCGAGAGAAACTCTTTCTCCAGAAAGGACCCATTTTCAGCAACAAAGATTTTGCCTTCGGATTTGAGGTAGAAGGTATACCCAATGGTTTCCTTAGGGTATCCTATGAAGACGCATTTTTCTGACTTGGGTTCGAGCTTTTCAGGTTGAAGTTTCTTGACATAAGCATCGCATCCCCAAACTTTTAGAAACGACAGCTTAGGTTTCTTCCCAAACCATAATTCATACGGTGTCGTCTCAACGGATTTCGATGGAGCCCTATTTAAAGTGAATGCGGCAGTCTCTAAAGCATAGCCCCAAAATGAGAGCGGTAGATCGGTAAGAGACATCATAGATCGCACCATATCCAATAGAGTGCGATTACGACGTTCGGACACACCATTTCGCTGAGGTGTTCCAGGTGGCGTGAGTTGTGAAACGATTCCACATTTCTTTAAGTGCGTACCAAATTCGTGACTTAAATATTCTCCACCACGATCTGATCGTAAGAACTTTATTTTCCTGTCACGTTGATTCTCAACCTCACTCTGAAATTCCTTTAACTTTTCAAAGGTTTCAGACTTGTGTTTCATTAGGTAGACATACCCATATCTACTTAAGTCATCAGTGAGAGTGAGAACATAACGATATCCTCCGCGAGCCTCAACACTCATTGGACCGCACACATCGGTATGTATGATTTCCAATAAATTGGTTGCTCGCTCCATTGTTCCGGAGAACGGAGTCTTGGTCATCTTACCCATGAGGCATGGTTCGCACGTGTCAAATGATTCTTAATCAAGAGACTCCAAAAGTCCATCCGCATGGAGCTTCTTCATGCGCTTGACATCAATGTGACCAAGGCGGCAGTGCCACAAGTATGTGGGACTATCGTTATCAAATTTACATCTTTTGATATTCACACTATGAATATGTGTAACATCACGTTCGAGATTCATCAAGAATAAACCATTGACCAGCGGGGCATGACCATAAAACATATCTCTCATATAAATAGAACAACCATTATTCTCGGATTTAAATGAGTAGCCATCTCGAATTAAACGAGATCCAGATACAATGTTCATGCTCAAAGCTGGCACTAAATAACAATTATTGAGGTTTGAAACTAATCCCGTAGGTAACTGCAGAGGCAGCGTGCCGACGGCGATCACATCGACCTTGGAACCATTCACGACGCGCATCGTCACCTCGTCCTTCGCCAGTCTCCGCTTATTCCGCAGCTCCTGTTTTGAGTTACAAATATGAGCAACCGCACCGGTATCAAATACCCAGGAGCTACTACGAGTACTGGTAAGGTACACATCAATTACATGTATATCACATATACCTTTCGTGTTGCCGGCCTTCTTGTCCGCTAAGTATTTGGGGCAGTTCCGCTTCTAGTGACCACTTCCCTTGCAATAAAAGCACTCAGTCTCAGGCTTGGGTCCATTCTTTGACTTCTTCCCGGCAACTGGCTTACCGGGCGCGGCAACTCCCTTGCCGTCCTTCTTGAAGTTCTTCTTACCCTTGCCCTTCTTGAACTTAGTGGTTTTATTCACCATCAACACTTGATGTTCCTTTCTGATCTCCACCTCCGCTGATTTTAGCATTGAATATACCTCAGGAATGGTCTTTTCCATCCCTGGCATATTGAAGTTCATCACAAAGCTCTTGTAGCTCGGTGGAAGCGACTGAAGGATTCTGTCAATAACCGCGACATCTGGGAGATTAACTCCCAGCTGAGACAAGCGGTTGTGTAACCCAGACATTCTGAGTATGTGCTCACTAACAGAACTATTTTCCTCCATTTTACAGATGAAGAACTTGTCAGAGACTTCATATCTCTCGACCCGGGCATGAGCTTGGAAAACCATTTTCAGCTCTTCGAACATCTCATATGCTCCATGTTTCTCAAAACGCTTTTGGAGCCCCGGTTCTAAGCTGTAAAGCATGCCGCACTGAACGAGGGAGTAATCATCAGCACGTGATTGCCAAGCGTTCATAACGTCTTGGTTCTCTGGGATGGGTGCTTCACCTAGCGGTGCTTCTAGGACATAATCTTTCTTGGCAGCTATGAGGATGATCCTCAGGTTCCGGACCCAGTCCGTATAGTTGTTGCCATCATCTTTCAGCTTGGTTTTCTCTAGGAACGCGTTGAAGTTGAGGACAACGTGGCCCATTTGATCTACAAGACATATTGTAAAGAGTTTAGACTAAGTTCATGATAATTAAGTTCATCTAATCAAATTATTCAATGAACTCCCACTCAGATAGACATCCCTCTAGTCATCTAAGTGAAACATGATCCGAGTTAACTAGGCCATGTCCGATCATCACGTGAGACGGACTAGTCAAGATCGGTGAACATCTCCATGTTGATCGTATCTTCTATACGACTCATGCTCGACCTTTCGGTCTTCCGTGTTCCGAGGCCATGTCTGTACATGCTAGGCTCGTCAAGTCAACCTAAGTGTATTGCGTGTGTTCCGAGGCCATGTCTGTACATGCTAGGCTCGTCAACACCCGTTGTATGCGAACGTTAGAATCTATCACACCCGATCATCACGTGGTGCTTCGAAACAACGAACCTTCGCAACGGTGCACAGTTAGGGGGAACACTTTCTTGAAATTATTATAAGGGATCATCTTACTTACTACCATCGTTCTAAGCAAATAAGATGCAAAACATGATAAACATCACATGTAATCAAATAGTGACATGATATGGCCAATATCATTTTGCTCCTTTGATCTCCATCTTCGGGGCGCCATGATCATCTTCGTCACCGGCATGACACCATGATCTCCATCATTGTGTCTTCATGAAGTTGTCACGCCAACGATTACTTCTACTTCTATGGCTAACGCGTTTAGCAATAAAGTAAAGTAATTTACATGGCGTTATTCAATGACACGCAGGTCATACAAAACAATATAGATAACTCCTATGGCTCCTGCTAGTTGTCATACTCATCGACATGCAAGTCGTGATTCCTATTACAAGAATATGATCAATCTCATACATCACATATATCATTCATCACATCTTCTGGCCATATCACATCACAAGGCACATGCTGCAAAAACAAGTTAGACGTCCTGTAATTGTTGTTGCAAGTTTTTACGTGGCTTCTATAGGTTTCTAGCAAGAACGTTTCTTACCTACGTAAAACCACAACGTGATATGCCAATTTCTATTTACCCTTCATAAGGACCCTTTTCATCGAATCCGTTCCGACTAAAGTGGGAGAGACAGACACCCGCTAGCCACCTTATGCAACTAGTGCATGCCAGTCGGTGGAACCTGTCTCACGTAAGCGTACGTGTAAGGTCGGTCCGGGCCGCTTCATCCCACAATACCGCCGAAACAAGATAAGACTAGTAGTGGCAAGAAAAATTGACAACATCTACGCCCACAACTGCTTTGTGTTTTACTCGTGCATAGTAACTACGCATAGGCCTGGCTCATGATGCCACTGTTGGGGATCGTTGCAGAATTTTAAAATTTTCTACACATCACCAAGATCCATCTATGGAGTGTACTAGCAACGAGAGGGAAGGAGTGCATCTACATACCCTTGTAGATCGCGAGCGGAAGCGTTCAAGTGAACGGGGTTGATGGAGTCGTACTCGTCCCGATCCAAATCACCGATGACTGAGCGCCGAACGGACGGCACCTCCGCGTTCAACACACGTACGGAGCAGCGACATCTCCTCCTTCTTGATCCAGCAAGGGGGAAGGAGAGGTTGATGGAGATCCAGCAGCACGACGGCGTGGTGGTGGAAGTAGCGGGGATCTCGGCAGGGCTTCGCCAAGCTTCTGCGAGAGGGAGAGGTGTTGCAGGGGGAGAGGGAGGCGCCAGGGGCTGTGGTGCTGCTGCCCTCCCTCCCCCCACTATATATAGGCCCCCTGGGAGGGGGAGCGCCGGCCCTGGATCCCATCTACAAGGGGGGGGCGGCCAGGGGGAAGCTTGCCCCCCAAGGCAAGTGGGGCGCCCCCCACCCCTAGAGTTTCCAACCCTAGGCGCAGGGGGAGGCCCAAGGGGGGCCGCCCCAGCCCACTAAGGGCTGGTTCCCTTCCCACTTCAGCCCATTAGGCCCTCCGGGATAGGTGGCCCCACCCGGTGACCCCCGGGACCCTTCCGGTGGTCCCGGTACAATACCGATAGCCCCCGAAACTTTCCCGGTGGCCGAAACTGGACTTCCTATATATAATTCTTCACCTTCGGACCATTCCGGAACTCCTCGTGACGTCCGGGATCTCATCCGGGACTCCGAACAACTTTCGGATTTCCGCATACTCATATCTCTACAACCCTAGCGTCACCGAACCTTAAGTGTGTAGACCCTACGGGTTCGGGAGACATGCAGACATGACCGAGACGCCTCTCCGGTCAATAACCAACAACGGGATCTGGATACCCATGTTGGCTCCCACATGTTCCACGATGATCTCATCGGATGAACCACGATGTCGAGGATTCAATCAATCCCGTATACAATTCCCTTTGTCAATCGGTATGTTACTTGCCCGAGATTCGATCGTCGGTATCCCAATACCTTGTTCAATCTCGTTACCGGCAAGTCTCTTTACTCGTACCGTAATGCATGATCCCATGGCTAACTCCTTAGTCACATTGAGCTCATTATGATGATGCATTACCGAGTGGGCCAGAGATACCTCTCCGTCATACGGAGTGACAAATCCCAGTCTCGATCTGTGCCAACCCAACAGACACTTTCGGAGATACCCGTAGTGCACCTTTATAGTCACCCAGTTACGTTGTGACGTTTGGCACACCCAAAGCACTCCTACGGCATCCGGGAGTTGCACGATCTCATGGTCTAAGGAAAAGATACTTGACATCGGAAAAGCTCTAGAAAACGAACTACATGATCTTTTGTGCTATGCTTAGGATTGGGTCTTGTCCATCACATCATTCTCCTAATGATGTGATCCCGTTATCAACGACATCCAATGTCCATAGTCAGGAAACCATGACTATCTGTTGATCAACAAGCTAGTCAACTAGAGGCTCACTAGGGACATGTTGTGGCCTATATATTCACACATGTATTACGATTTTCGGATAACACAATTATAGCATGAACAATAGACAATCATCATGAACGAAGAAATATAATAATAACCATTTATTACTGCCTCTAGGGCATATTTCCAACAATTTATATAAGTAGGCATCTAGTGATCATCACATGTTTTTTTATTTGAAGATATATTAACGAATCAATCTTTCTTCTTTCAGCCCTCCGGATCGAGCAAATCTGCTTCTACAGACAACAGGACAAAGCGCGGCCCGAGCAAAAAGTGAGGGTGTAAAGTACAACATCGATTCCATCAAAGCTAGTGGCGAACCCCTCATGCCTAAGAACATTGCGAGCAAGTTCGTTCGTCAGTGCGGAGTTCTTGTGAAGGACCAACTCCCGATCTCCATTCAAGAATGGAAAGAGCCAAAAACTAAACGCCCAGATGTTACTTGGGTCGACGACAGAGCAAAACAAAAGCTTTGGGAATCTCTGATGGAACATTTCACCCTACCAGATTATTTCACTGATGCAGATGTGCAGAAAGTCAAGGACGCTGCTCTTAAGAAGATGGCAATTGTATTCAACACCCACAAGAAAACTGTATGGGCCAACTACCTCGCTGCAGAAAGGAAGACTCCAGAATTCAAGGGAACACTGGAGAAGCGAAGAGAACACTGGCCCGCTTTCGTGAAATTCAAGGAATCAGAATTATCTAAGGAACGGTCGAGAAAAAACAAGGCCAATGCCGCAAAAAAGATGCAGTTCCATAGGCTGGGTCCAGGTGGCTACGCGGTGGCAATGCATAAGTGGGATAAGCCTGAGCAAGAGATGGAGGATGCAGGGGTCACTCCGGTTACTAGGAGCTGCCCCCCCAGGTGCAGAACATGGTTCTATGCGCATGGAGGGGCGTTGGAGCCGAAGACAGGCCTGGTTTCGAAGAAGGCAAGTCTAAACGGAGCAGAACAAAAGTTACTTGACGCAATAGAAGATGCTCGAAAGGGGGTGTTCACGCCCAACAGAGAGAACGACGAGCTTACGCGTGCCCTGGGAAATCCTGAACACCCGGGAAGAACACGAGGCAAGGGCGTTATTCCCTGGTATGAGGGCTTTTCGGAATGGAACGACGACTACAGGACCCGTGCAAGAAAGAAGATGGAGGAGGAGGAGAAGAGGAAGCTGGAGGAGGAGCAGAGGAAGCAGGACGCGGAACGCCTTCAAGGCCTAGAAGCAAGGCACGCGGACTTGGCACTCAAATTCCAGCAGCAGCAGCAGCAGATTGACTGACTTAGCCAGGAAAGGGGGTCTCAGCAGCGGCAGCAGCAAGCGGATGATCATCCAGCATTGGATAGCACCGTCCCATCCATGCCAAGAAGCAGCGTTGGTTCCGCCCCGGGCGACGCACTGCTGGATACATACCCTATGGATGACATCATAGAGAACACTAACTGTGAGCTACACTACAAAATGAAGAACATATCCATGAAGGTGGAGAACGCCGTTTCTTTTACAATTACCCCCGGAGCAACCTTCCATTGCGCCCCGATTCCAGAGGGCTATGCTCATGTCTTGGTTGATGAGGTGGTGCCCATATTCGGGGCTAGAGCTTGACATTCCTGGAGGTGACGACGAGCAAGCACTGGGAGAGGCCATACATCGTTTCATCCTATGGAAAAAGGATTGCATCATCTTTCGAAGTCCACCGACACCGCGTCTGCCGACTCCTCCTCGAAGTCCGCCACCGTGTCAGCAGACTCCCGCTCCTCCAAGTCCGCCACCGTGTCAGGCCACACCTCCTGCTTCAAGTCCGGCACAGCGTCAGGCCACACCTCCTGCTTCAAGTCCGACACCGTGTCAGGCCACACCTCCTGCTTCAAGTCTGGCACAGCGTCAGGCCACTCCTCCTACTCCAACTAAGCCACGTCAGCCGTCTCCGCCGCCTAAGCAATCGCAGAAGAGACACGCCGCAGCTATGGTGCATAGCGGTACGAGTCGAGGTAGTACAGAAAGTACAGGCGGAGACAAGCGATATAAATATGGTCCAAGCAGCCTCACTCCTCTTCCTCAGAGGCCTTACGACATGACCGAGGAGCAAAATGATGCAATAGTGCGGGCCGAAGTGGACGCTCATTTTCGACCGAAACCGGCAACGCTGCCGAGGGAGAAAGTGCCTGAGGAAAAGATTGACCACTTCATTCGTATGGCTAGACCACCAGCTCTCAAGCTTGTTGACTCAGACTATGAGCGCCAAATCAAGAAGGCACATCGAGCACGACTACAGAAAGAAGCAAGCTCGAGCTCGAGCCAACAAGCAGCTGTCAAAAAATGCGGGAAAACCGTTCCCCAGCTGGGAGAACAGGCGGCGCAATCGACCCCCCCGCTTGTTGTGCCAACAACACATGAGAGTACGCGCGCCCAATATTATTGTGGGCAAACCGTTTACGTTCCCGAGCTGGGCGATGTGGTAATAACCGAGGAGCATATAATGCAGGCTGAAATGCTCAAGATCACTGTTGGACAACTCCTCGAGATCGAGCCCATGCCTCCGCTTAGAGAGGAGGAAATAAAACGGAAATATGTCCGGGGCCAACCTTTGGTCGAGCCCGAGGAGGTCAAGAACCTCCCAACGAGAATGTATGAATTGCATGATTGGTACATGAAAATTACCAAGATTTCCAATCGAGAGTCCCTCATGGTGCAAGTCGAGGAAGATCATTACTTCCATAAGAAAGCTCTGGCCATTGAGTATTCAGAACTATTTCAGTTATTCAATCAAGATGCACTCGACAAATCTATCGTCAGTTGCTATTGTCTGTAAGTGATTTCTTTCTGTAATTTAGGTCTCAAGCTAGCTCTAGTGCTCATTGATTGATCATTAATTACCTGTAATTATATATCCTCACTATATATTCTTTTTTGTGGTATTATGCAGGATGAAGATGTATGAAATGAAAAAAGCTGGACGCTATGGCATTGGGTTCATTGACCCAAATACCGTTAATGAATACACATGGAAATTGGAATGGTGTAGACAAGATGTAGAGAAATGCATGCTAGAGTTCTTGAAGCACCTCAATAGCAATGAAGATATACTACTTCCTTACAACTTCGAGTGAGTCACACTGTCTTGTACTACAAATTCTGTTTTTGCTTACTAGCTAGATGTTAATAAGTGTATAGGGTTTAGGGTTATAGTTGATTAGTGTTATGCACATGTCTGCTTAATTTATACATGCAAACGTATGCGCATGCAGCTTCCACTGGATCTTGTTAGACATTAAAGTTGACGAAGGAAAAGTTGAAGTACTGGACTCACTACTTAAAAAAATAGTGACTACAGCATCGTGAAGGGGATAGTCGACAGGTTATTTCAATCATTATTAACTATATCTTGGCCTATTTAGTTCGTCATTTCCTGATATGAACTATTTTTAATAACCCCTTTATTAATTTTCTTTGCCGGCGGGCAGGGCTTGGGCAAAGTACATCAAGGTGACTCCAGGAAAATGGCGACAAAAGCTATGTTGGTATCGACCCAAGGTAAGTAATTAAGTAGTACTAGCTAGCTAGCTACCATCTCTTTAATTCTTGATTCAATACCATTAATTAATTAACATGCTTGATTAATTATTATCTGATTAAATTCTATTGTCGTAAAGGCCCTGAAGCAGGCGCCGGGGACTGAAGTGTGTGCATACTACGTTTGCGAGAACATTCGCATGATGGCGTCCGAAAGGAGCAGATTTGATAGACAGGACTGGGTACGTTTGCCAGAACACTATTCACAAATCTTACATGATTGTCGATATCTAGTCACACAAGTAATGCACATGCATATTGATCTCCTTCTTAACAGTTCAAAGAGGTGCGGGACAAGCTCCTATCAGAGGAGCGCATACGAGCACTTCAAGAGAAAATAGCGGGATTTTTGCTCGACCAGGTCATAGATCCCAAAGGAGAATACTATTACCCGCTACCGCCCCATGAACCACTTGTCATCGTGCTCCGAAGGCACCAAGGCAACATGTAGGAGAAATTGTATACATATATATACATGTGTATGTGTGAATAATTAATGGTGGTTGTGAGACATTCGATTATATATATATATATATGATCAGTTCTACGAGAAAATCTATTTATATATATGCATAACGTGTACAATATGTAGTATCGTAAAATACCAGGAAACAAAAAAGAATTAAATGGAAAACACAAAATTAATGGAAAATAAAAATTAAAACCAAAACCCCCCAAACATTTAGTACCGGTTGGTGCTACCAACCGGTACTAATGGTCTACCAGCACCCGGGCCTGGCTCGTGCCACGTGGTGGCACTTTAGCGCCGGTTCATGCCGAACCGGTACTAAAGCGGCGGGGGGGGGGGGGGGGGGGGGCTTTAGTCTCCACTCCATAGTGCCGGCTGCAGAACCGGCACTAAAGGCCCTTACGAACCGGTGATAAAGGCCTGTTCTGCACTAGTGGTAGCACATATATAGGGAGCAAGTGCATATGATGATTTTTTGTTTGCAAAAGTAACAAAATGATTTCTCTCTCTTGCGTTTCTAGAGACCTTACGCAGCTGCCACTTCATTTGCCACCCTGGTTCATTGTCTGCCAAGGTGCGGGTACGGGGTTTCACATGTATCGGTTGTGCACCTACATTTCCAAGCATAAGTTAAGTTGTTTTGTAGTCTTTCTAAGGAATATGTTGGGGTATGTTTGTACAAAAAAATAATTATTTTTAACAAGTTGCAAGCTATTTGTCCACTGATTTTATCACCTAACAGATTAATTAAGTAAAAATTCTTTGGAGAAAGGAACAATAACGAGCACAGAAACACCATGCAAAAAAGAAAAAAAAAGAACACAAACAGCAAACTCCTCAGTGTTATAGGAGAATGTGGATCAAGAACGACGCCACGGCACGAACACGAACAATAAAATTGTGCACAAGCAGTACTAACCTAACATATTGTGCACAAGCAGTACTAACCTAACATATTTTCAAGAGGGTCGCCTATTCTTAGAGATGAGAATCTAAAAAATTTATGAACAACTCATAGTAGGCAACACATGCTTTGAACTTGTCGCTTCGTACATTTGTATCGATTGCACTCCTACATTCCCAAGCATAAATTGGGTTATTTGTTTTTGTCTTTTTAAGATAATTGTGGTAGGCAGACTTCTACAACGTTTTCTTAACAAGGTGCATACAATTTGTCCATGGTTTTAAGTAAAAAATGGAGCAAAGGACAATAATGAACACAGAAAACAAAGTCTTTGGTTTTATCGCCTAATAAGGGAATTAGTTAGTTCCTCCTGATGGAAATATCAGTCGGGCATGTGAATTTTAGGCCATTGATTTAACTAATGAAATATGCATAATATGCCACAAAAACTATATATCTAAAAAGTTCATTCGACCAATATAGAGATATACTCCCTCCGTTTTTATTTACTCCGCATATTAGCTTTGGTTATAAGTAAAAGAAAATCTGGAGCAAGGAATAATAAATGAAAATGAACATGAACACAAAGTCGTCAGCTTTATAGAAGAATGCGGAGAAAGGAAAGACGGGGTTAAACTGTATAATGAACACCAACGACAAAGTGTTAAGATTTAAATCAAGGCCTCTTATTTGTCTTTGTTCTAGCTCGACCCAACATCCCCATGTCGATTTTCAAGTTCGAAAGAGGCATCATCAGGGTTAAAAAAAAACTAGTTCAAGAAGACTAAGATTTTGAAGTTGAAGAGAATATGATTATCAAGAAGAGACGAAGAAACAACTCCCTCGAGTCAAAGACATGATGAAGCTGTTTGGGGCTATGATTCAAAAGAAGCGGCATGTTCCCCTAGAAACATGGTGACGGCAGACGTACCTGAGCATCGGCAAGTCCATCGGTGAGCAGGATGCGGCTGGGGTCGCGGTCGATCAGTCGGCTGCGCGCAGGCATGCACCTACGCCCCCAACGGCCGAAATATATGCCCGCTTGGCAACGAGGAGAACGGAGCCAGGGGAGTACTTACATGGGTGTTTTTTTTTTTTTTTGAACCTTGGGTGCTTCGTTACACGGTCGTTGGACGGATATGCATGGATGGATGGACACACCAAGGCTCCCGGGACATCGAAAGGTCCGAGTAACACCTTGTCTACGTTGCATTAGTGGGAATGAGATAGAAGAAGTGGCACTGGCACTGTGGCGTGCACGACAAGAAGCATGAAAAAAAGTCCTGTCACACAGAACACCACGCATTCATTTGTGAAACGCTTGTTAGGGCTTCTGCCGTCAGGTTAGCTAGCTTGTTACGGCGCAACAGGGGCTTGATGAGATCAGAGCGCAGCATGCAATCAGAATCAGTACGTACGTACCAGAGACAAGTCCCCCAGCCATGCATGCGCGCGTGACTCAAATGTTCCATCCATGCATCAAGCAAGAAAGCTTGCGTTTTGGAGTGTTTACAACATACCCTATTCTTCTCTCGACAATATCCAGAGCGCGCGCGCACACACACACAATATGGCTCGACCATATTATTACAGCGTTTGATGAATAAAATAAAATTTCCCACGGCTACACAACCAGATGGCTAGTCCAAACGAAATAATTGAAACGCAATCAAGGAGAAACGTAGGCAAATACGCCAAGTCGCCAACGACTGGTAGCAAACATTTCTAAGTGTTTACTCCCCACATATAATCATATACTATATCGTCCTTTTTTTTGCATGGTAATACGTGTCTCATTTATATAGAATAAAGATCAAGTTACAAGGCACGTAAGTACCGACCATACAAGACTGAAAAGATAGGAAAATCCTATGCAAAATACCAACGTCTGTCCCTCTCCTTCGACACCACCGAAGCGGTCACCAAAGGGTAAAAAGACAGATCACCTCTTCATCCAAGCTCGACGCGGCTCCATCGCTGATCAGCAGCTTTGCGGACCTCCAAAGTAGTTTGCCAGAAGCAAAACCATAGCCGTTGAAAGAATCAGACCGGGGCAACATGTCCCCGGACACGCCATCAAACTTCAGAACTGACACCCCCGCATGACGACGACGTCGGAGGAGGAAACCAGAACTGTCAGCCTTCAACCACAGACCCAACACAAGATTCTCCATCTTCCAGCTGTCACTTGCGTAGACAACCGCCTGCGCGTACTCCTGAACGACAAAACCTCCCTGCTCCACCATGACGTCGGAGACAACGCCATAGCAAAGGGGACAGAGCAGAAGGAGAGACACACCTGATGGAGTCGTCGCCGCCGCCTCGCCAACACCATCCATGAACCCTAACGCTGCCGATCTGTAGGATCGGTAGAGACACGATGCCATCCACTCCGAGACGCCGCCGTGAAGGGCACCGCCTGTATGGGAGTGAAGCTGAGGCAGATTTATTCATCCGTGCGCCGCTCCCACCACCCCAACGACGCACCACGACCTACAAATCCAAAACCTAACTACTGAGCGGAGGAACGGGGTCCCCCATCCCTCCTGCCGCCCGAGCAGCGGACGGAGGGAGAGGGGGCCAGCGCACCGGCCGGTGGAGATCGGTGGAAGGAGATCGCCTCCCTAGTCGCCTGGCTGTTGGCGGCGGCTAGGGTAGGGAAAGCAGGAGTAGATATGGCTACTGCTACTATATCGTCCTTCAATTCCAGTTCCTGCATGGGTGTGCCCAACTAAGACCGCAACAAGCTGTCGCTCCCGTAGACCACCTCCACCTGATTTCGATGACAAAGTTTATTTGGTCAATCGTCTGATATTAATTTGGAACCTTCCTAGCTAGTACTGTACTAGCTAGATAGGGTCACCATATGCAAAAAGAAAAGCTAGATAGGGTCATCTCTATTATCGGTGCAACTAATTAAAGGTGAAACAGAAGACAAATTAGTGACTACACTTTTAGCTAACAAACTTATTCTTCTTTGTGAGAAGCCAACATATACATTAATCAAAGTCAACCGTTACAAAGCAGCCCTGAATAAACAAGATATTACATCTAGGTCCTTAGAGAATTGACTGTCTCTTCTCCCTCGAGAATGAGCCGATGGTGCAATACCGTTGTGTGCCATTGCCGGAGCTGGCCTGACTTTATTTGCCTGCGGCCAGAAAGTGACCGAGAAAACTGGACTAGCGCCCCAAAGGTGCACAAAATCGCAGCCCTAAAGGAGAGCGAGAAGACAAGCCCCACAATCCCCTCGACCTTAGCACTCAGGGGGCTACCGAGATGGAGCTGGCATTGGGGAGATTTTATTCCAACCACCACCGCCACAATTCAGTTTCCATGCATAGGAGATACAAACATAACCCTAAACTACTGAACAAATGAAGGAAGAGGTCCTGAGGTTACCCACAGCTTGTTGGAAATATGCCCTAGAGGCAATAATAAATGGTTATTATTATATTTCTTTGTTCATGATATTTGTCTATTGTTCATGCTATAATTGTGTTATCCGGAAATCGTAATACATGTGTGAATACATAGACTACAACGTGTCCCTAGTAAGACTCTAGTTGACTAGCTCGTTGATCAACAGATAGTCATGGTTTCCTGACTATGGACATTGGATGTCATTGATAACGGGATCACATCATTAGGAGAATGATGTGATGGACAAGACCCAATCCTAAGCGTAGCATAAAAGATCGTGTAGTTCGTTTGCTAGAGCTTTTCCAATGTCAAGTATCTTTTCCTTAGACCATGAGATCGTGTAACTCCCGGATGCCGTAGGAGTGCTTTGGGTGTACCCAACGTCACGACGTAACTGGGTGACTATAAAGGTACACTACGGGTATCTCCGAAAGTGTCTGTTGAGTTGGCACGGATCGAGACTGGGATTTGTCACTCCGTATGACGGAGAGGTATCTCTGGGCCCACTCGGTAATGCATCATCATAATGAGCTCAATGTGACTAAGGAGTTAGCCACGGGATCATGCATTACGGTACGAGTAAAGTGACTTGCCGGTAACGAGATTGAACAAGGTATTGGGATACCGACGATCGAATCTCGGGCAAGTAACATACCGAATGACAAAGGGAATTGTATACGGGATTGATTGAATCCTCGACATCGTGGTTCATCCGATGAGATCATCGTGGAACATGTGGGACCAACATGGGTATCCAGATCCCGCTGTTGGTTATTGACCAGAGAGGCGTCTCGGTCATGTCTGCATGTCTCCCGAACCCGTAGGGTCTACACACTTAAGGTTCGTGACGCTAGGGTTATAGAGATATTAGTATGCGGAAACCCGAAAGTTGTTCGGAGTCCCGGATGAGATCCCGGACGTCACGAGGAGTTCCGGAATGGTCCGGAGGTGAAGAAGTATATATAGGAAGTCCAGTTTCGGACACCGGGAAAGTTTCGGGGGTTATCGGTATTGTACCGGGACCACCGGAAGGGTCCCGGGGGTCCACCGGGTGGGGCCACCTATCCCGGAGGGCCCCATGGGCTGAAGTGGGAAGGGAACCAGCCCTTAGTGGGCTGGGGCGCCCCCCCTTGGGCCTCCCACTGCGCCTAGGGTTGGAAACCCTGGGGGTGGGGGGCGCCCCACTTGGCTTGGGGGGGAAGCCACCCCCCTTCCCCCTTGGCCGCCCCCCCATGTAGATGGGTTCCAAGGCCGGCGCCCCCCCTCCAGGGGGCCTATAAATAGTGGGGGGGAGGGAGGGCAGCAGCACCACAGCCCCTGGCGCCTCCCTCCCCCCCTGCAACACCTCTCCCTCTCGTAGAAGCTTGGCGAAGCCCTGCCGAGATCCCGCTACTTCCACCACCACGCCGTCGTGCTGCTGGATCTCCATCAACCTCTCCTTCCCCCTTGCTGGATCAAGAAGGAGGAGACGTCGCTGCTCTGTACGTGTGTTGAACGCGGAGGTGCCGTCCGTTCGGCATTCGGTCATCGGTGATTTGGATCACGGCGAGTACGACTCCATCAACCCCGATCATTGGAACGCTTCCGCTCGCGATCTACAAGGGTATGTAGATGCACTCCTTTCCCCTCGTTGCTAGTATACTCCATAGATGGATCTTGGTGATGTGTAGGAAATTTTAAAATTCTGCTACGATCCCCAACAGTGGCATCATGAGCCAGGCCTATGCGTAGTTACTATGCACGAGTAGAACACAAAGCAGTTGTGGGCGTAGATGTTGCCAATTCTTCTTGCCGCTACTAGTCTTATCCTGTTTCGGCGGTATTGTGGGATGAAGCGGCCCGGACCGACCTTACACGTACGCTTACGTGAGACACGTTCCACTGACTGACATGCACTAGTTGCATAAGGTGGCTAGCGGGTGTCTGTCTCTCCCGCTTTAGTTGGAACGGATTCGATGAAAAGGGTCCTTATGAAGGGTAAATAAAAATTGGCATATCAGGTTGTGGTTTTACGTAGGTAAGAAACGTTTTTGCTAGAAACCTATACAAGCCACGTAAAAACTTGCAACAACAATTAGAGGACGTCTAACTTGTTTTTGCAGCATGTGCTATGTGATGTGATATGGCCAGAAGTTGTGATGAATGATATATGTGATGTATGAGATTGATCATATTCTTGTAATAGGAATCACGACTTGCATGTCGATGAGTATGACAACCGGCAGGAGCCATAGGAGTTGTCTTTATTTTTGTATAACCTGCGTGTCATTGAATAACGCCATGTAAATTATTTTACTTTGTTGCTAAACGCGTTAGCCATAGAAGTAGAAGTAATCGTTGGCGTGACAACTTCATGCAGACACAATGATGGAGATCATGGTGTCATGCCGGTGACGAAGATGATCATGGTGCCCCGAAGATGGAGATCAAAGGAGCAAAATGATATTGGCCATATCATGTCACTATTTGATTGCATGTGATGTTTATCATGTTTTGCATCTTATTTGCTTAGAACGACGGTAGTAAGTAAGATGGTCCCTTATAATAATTTCAAGAAAGTGTTCCCCTAACTGTGCACCGTTGCGAAGGTTCGTTGTTTCGAAGCACCACGTGATGATCGGGTGTGATAGATTCTAACTTACGCATACAACGGGTGTTGACGAGCCTAGCATGTACAGACATGGCCTCGGAACACACGCAATACACTTAGGTTGACTTGACGAGCCTAGCATGTACAGACATGGCCTCGGAACACGGAGGACCGAAAGGTCGAGCATGAGTCGTATAGAAGATACGACCAACATGGAGATGTTCACCGATCTTGACTAGTCCGTCTCACGTGATGATCGGACACGGCCTAGTTAACTCGGATCATGTTTCACTTAGATGACTAGAGGGATGTCTATCTGAGTGGGAGTTCATTGAGTAATTTGATTAGATGAACTTAATTATCATGAACTTAGTCTAAAATCTTTACAATATGTCTTGTAGATCAAATGGCCCACGTTGTCCTCAACTTCAACGCGTTCCTAGAGAAAACCAAGCTGAAAGATGATGGCAGCAACTATACGGACTAGGTCCGGAACCTGAGGATCATCCTCATAGCTGCCAAGAAAGATTATGTCCTAGAAGCACCGCTAGGTGAAGCACCAATCCCAGAGAACCAAGACGTTATGAACGGTTGGCAATCACGTGCTGATGATTACTCCCTCGTTCAGTGCGGCATGCTTTACAGCTTAGAACCGGGTCTCCAAAAGCGTTTTGAGAAACATGGAGCATATGAGATGTTCGAGGAGCTGAAAATGGTTTTCCAAGCTCATTCCCGGGTCGAGAGATATGAAGTCTCCGACAAGTTCTTCAGCTGTAAAATGGGTTACACAACCGCTTGTCTCAGCTGGGAGTTAATCTCCCGGATGACGCGGTCATTGACAGAATCCTTCAGTCGCTTCCACCGAGCTACAAGAGCTTTGTGATGAACTTCAATATGCAGGGGATGGAAAAGACCATTCCTGAGGTATATTCGATGCTGAAATCAGTGGAGGTGGAGATCAGAAAGGAACATCAAGTGTTGATGGTGAATAAAACCACTAAGTTCAGGAAGGGCAAGGGTAAGAAGAACTTCAAGAAGGACGGCAAGGGAGTTGCCGCGTCCGGTAAGCCAGTTGCCGGGAAGAAGTCGAAGAATGGACCCAAGCCTGAGACTGAGTGCTTTTATTGCAAGGGAAGTGGTCACTGGAAGCGGAACTGCCCCAAATACTTAGCGGACAAGAAGGCCGGCAACACCAAAGGTATATGTGATATACATGTAATTGATGTGTACCTTACCAGTACTCGTAGTAGCTCCTGGGTATTTGATACCGGTGCGGTTGCTCATATTTGTAACTCAAAACAGGAACTGCGGAATAAGCGGAGACTGGCAAAGGACGAGGTGACGATGCGCGTCGGGAATGGTTCCAAGGTCGATGTGATCGCCGTCGGCACGCTGCTTCTGCATTTACCTACGAGATTAGTTTTAAACCTCAATAATTGTTATTTAGTGCCAGCTTTGAGCATGAACATTGTATCTGGATCTCGTTTAATTCGAGATGGCTACTCATTTAAATCCGAGAATAATGGTTGTTCTATTTATATGAGAGATATGTTTTATGGTCATGCCCCGCTGGTTAATGGTTTATTCTTGATGAATCTCGAACGTGATGTTACACATATTCATAGTGTGAATACCAAAAGATGTAAAGTTGATAACGATAGTCCCACGTACTTGTGGCACTGCCGCCTTGGTCACATTGGTCTCAAGCGCATGAAGAAACTCCATGCAGATGGACTTTTGGAGTCTCTTGATTACGAATCATTTGACACGTGCGAACCATGCCTCATGGGTAAGATGACCAAGACTCCGTTCTCCGGAACAATGGAGCGAGCAACCAACTTATTGGAAATCATACATACCGATGTGTGCGGTCCAATGAGTGTTGAGGCTCGCGGAGGATATCGTTATGTTCTCACTCTCACTGATGACTTAAGTAGATATGGGTATGTCTACCTAATGAAACACAAGTCTGAAACCTTTGAAAAGTTAAAGGAATTTCAGAGTGAGGTTGAGAATCAACGTGACAGGAAAATAAAGTTCTTACAATCAGATCGTGGTGGAGAATATTTATGTCACGAATTTGGTACGCACTTAAGGAAATGTGGAATCGTTTCACAACTCACGCCGCCTGGAACACCTCAGCGAAACGGTGTGTCCGAACGTCGTAATCGCACTCTATTGGATATGGTGCGATCTATGATGTCTCTTACCGATCTACCGCTCTTATTTTGGGGCTATGCTTTAGAGACTGCCGCATTCACTTTAAATAGGGCTCCGTCGAAATCCGTTGAGACGACACCGTATGAATTATGGTTTGGGAAGAAACCTAAGCTGTTGTTTCTAAAAGTTGGGGGTTGCGATGCTTCTGTCAAGAAACTTCAACCTGAAAAGCTCAAACCCAAGTCGGAAAAATGCGTCTTCATAGGATACCCTAAGGAAACTATTGGGTATACCTTCTACCTCAGATCCGAAGGCAAGATCTTTGTTGCCAAGAATGGGTCCTTTCTGGAGAAAGAGTTTCTCTCGAAAGAATTAAGTGGGAGGAAAGTGGAACTTGATGAGGTGATAGTCACCCCTTCCGAACCGAAAAGTAGCGCAGCGCGGGAAGATGGTCCTGTGGTGCCTACACCGGCTGGGGAGGAAGTTAATGATGATGATCATGAAGCTTCGGATCAAGTTACTGCTGAACTTTGTAGGTCCACAAGGACACGTTCCGCACCATAGTGGTACGGCAACCCTGTCCTGGAAATCATGTTGTTAGACAACGGTGAACCTTCGAACTATGAAGAAGTGATGGCGGCCCCGGATTCCGACAAATGGCTAGAAGACATGAAATCCGAGATAGGATCCATGTATGAAAACGAAGTATGGACTTTGACTGACTTGCCCGATGATCGGCGAGCCATAGAAAACAAATGGATCTTTAAGAAGAAGACAGACGCGGATGGTAATGTGACCATCTATAAGGCTCGACTTGTCGCTAAGGGTTATCGACAAGTTCAAGGGGTTGACTACGATGAGACTTTCTCACCCGTAGCGAAGCTGAAGTCCGTCCGAATCATGTTAGCAATTGCCGCATACTATGATTATGAGATATGGCAGATGGACGTCAAAACGGCATTCGTTAATGGCTTCCTTAAGGAAGAATTGTATATGATGTAGCAGGAAGGTTTTGTCGATCCTAAGAATGCTGACAAAGTATGCAAGCTCCAGCGCTCAATCTATGGGCTGGTGCAAGCATCTCGGAGTTGGAACATTCGCTTTGATGAGATGATCAAAGCGTTTGGGTTTACACAGACTTATGGAGAAGCCTTTGTTTACAAGAAAGTGAGTGGGAGCTCTGTAGCATTTCTCTTATTATATGTGGATGACATACTATTGATGGGAAATGATATAGAATTCTTGGAAAGTATAAATGCCTATTTGAATAAGTGTTTTTCAATGAAGGACCTTGGAGAAGCTGCTTATATATTAGGCATCAAGGTCTATAGAGATAGATCAAGACGCCTCATTGGTCTTTCACAGAGTACGTACCTTGACAAGATATTGAAGAAGTTCAATATGGATCAGTCCAAGAAGGGGTTCTTGCCTGTATTGCAAGGTGTGCAATTGAGCACGGCTCAATGCCCGACCACGGCATAAGATAGAGAAAAGATGAGTGTCATCCCCTATGCCTCGGCCATAGGATCTATTATGTATGCCATGCTGTGTACCAGACCTGATGTAAACCTTGCCGTAAGTTTGGTAGGAAGGTACCAAAGTAATCCCGGCATGGAACACTGGACAACGGTCAAGAATATCCTGAAGTACCTAAAGAGGACTAAGGATATGTTTCTCGTTTATGGAGGTGACGAAGAGCTCGTCGTAAAGGGTTACGTCGACGCTAGCTTCGACACAGATCTGGATGACTTGAAGTCACAAACCGGATACGTGTATATTTTGAATGGAGGGGCAGTAAGCTGGTGCAGTTGCAAGCAAAGCGTCGTGGCGGGATCTACATATGAAGCGGGGTACATGGCGGCCTCAGAGGCAGCACAGGAAGCAGTCTGGATAAAGGAGTTCATTACCGACCTAGGGGTGATTCCCAATGCGTCGGGCCCGATGACTCTCTTCTGTGACAACACTGGAGCTATTGCCCTTGCCAAGGAGCCCAGGTTTCACAGGAAGACCAGGCATATCAAGCGTCGCTTCAACTCCATTCGTGAAAGTGTTCAGAATGGAGACATAGATATTTGTAAAGTACATACGGACCTGAATGTAGCAGATCCGTTGACTAAACCTCTCCCTAGAGCAAAACATGATCAACACCAGAACGCTATGGGTGTTCGATTCATCACAATGTAACGAGATTATTGATTCTAGTGCAAAAGATCGTGTAGTTCGTTTGCTAGAGCTTTTCCAATGTCAAGTATCTTTTCCTTAGACCATGAGATCGTGTAACTCCCGGATGCCGTAGGAGTGCTTTGGTGTACCCAACGTCACAACGTAACTGGGTGACTATAAAGGTACACTACGGGTATCTCCGAAAGTGTCTGTTGAGTTGGCACGGATCGAGACTGGGATTTGTCACTCCGTATGACGGAGAGGTATCTCTGGGCCCACTCGGTAATGCATCATCATAATGAGCTCAATGTGACTAAGGAGTTAGCCACGGGATCATGCATTACGGTACGAGTAAAGTGACTTGCCGGTAACGAGATTGAACAAGGTATTGGGATACCGACGATCGAATCTCGGGCAAGTAACATACCGAGTGACAAAGGGAATTGTATACGGGATTGATTGAATCCTCGACATCGTGGTTCATCCGATGAGATCATCGTGGAACATGTGGGACCAACATGGGTATCCAGATCTCGCTGTTGGTTATTGACCGGAGAGGCGTCTCGGTCATGTCTGCATGTCTCCCGAACCCGTAGGGTCTACACACTTAAGGTTCGGTGACGCTAGGGTTATAGAGATATTAGTATGCAGAAACCCGAAAGTTGTTCGGAGTCCCGGATGAGATCCCGGACGTCACGAGGAGTTCCGGAATGGTCCGGAGGTGAAGAATTATATATAGGAAGTCCAGTTTCGGCCACCGGGAAAGTTTCGGGGGTTATCGGTATTGTACCGGGACCACCGGAAGGGTCCCGGGGGTCCACCGGGTGGGGCCACCTATCCCGGAGGGCCCCATGGGCTGAAGTGGGAAGGGAACCAGCCCTTAGTGGGCTGGGGCGCCCCCCCTTGGGCCTCCCCCTGCGCCTAGGGTTGGAAACCCTGGGGGTGGGGGGCGCCCCACTTGGCTTGGGGGGGAAGCCACCCCCCTTCCCCCTTGGCCCCCCCCCCCATGTAGATGGGTTCCAGGGCCGGCGCCCCCCCCCCCTCCAGGGGGCCTATAAATAGTGGGGGGGAGGGAGGGCAGCAGCACCACAGCCCTGGCGCCTCCCTCCCCCCTGCAACACCTCTCCCTCTCGCAGAAGCTTGGCGAAGCCCTGCCGAGATCCCGCTACTTCCACCACCACGCCGTCGTGCTGCTGGATCTCCATCAACCTCTCCTTCCCTCTTGCTGGATCAAGAAGGAGGAGACGTCGCTGCTCCGTACGTGTGTTGAACGCGGAGGTGCCGTCCGTTCGGCATTCGGTCATCGGTGATTTGGATCACGGCGAGTACGACTCCATCAACCTCGTTCATTGGAACGCTTCCGCTCGCGATCTACAAGGGTATGTAGATGCACTCCTTTCCCTTCGTTGCTAGTATACTCCATAGATGGATCTTGGTGATGCGTAGGAAATTTTAAAATTCTGCTACGATCCCCAACACAGCTTCCAAGCTGCTGGAGGCGAGGGGAACCCTTGCCAATGGCCGGAAAAGGGAAGTTGGCTGGGAGGAGGGGGGCTTAGATCTTTACGACATATAGGTACCAAACTTCGGCAACGTACCTAGAGAATTTGAACTCTGATCATTGCCTTCTAAAGTTTCAATGCACCTAACAAATTTTGAACGGTATTCTCAACGTTTGTCTAGGTTTTGAAGAACCCATTGTTAATCTTTCCATCTGGATGGAAGGAGCCAAAGCTCTCCATATAGGGAAATATACATTAATTTTGTTGTAGCATTTCCAGAATATATAATCTATGGGACCATGTCATGTAGTATAACAATACCATGATATTTCTAAATAATTCACATTTTATGCTAACAATACTTATGTAATGAAATGTATAAGCTATATTGCAAATTTTAGATTGTGAATCAAACAATAAGAACTAATTAATAACACATTTAACCAAAATTTATTTAATCCATTTCTAAAGTAAAGTGGAAGAGTAGTGCAATATTTCCCCAAGTGTTTAGAAACAATAAGTATATAAAATAATACAATCTTAATCAGTATCATATACTACTCATCACTTTGAGAACCAGCCTATAGTTGGATGTCTTGGCAGCCTGCTAATACTATTTAATATGTCATATAATATCATCGATTTTGTTTCACACATATCAACTGCTATAGGCTGATACATTTGATGATATTGCCAATTTTTTTTACTGAGAATAGACTAACCTCTTGATAACATATATTGGTTTATAGGAAAGCAATAAAATGAAAGTATACATCTAAATCATTAAAATATATTAACGCAGTGTGGATTGCTGGGTTATGACACATGCATAATGTACTTCCTTAGGTTCCAGTAACATTATAGTACATGTCTATTTATGTTTTCTTTACCTGAAGACTAAAAACTTCAAATTATACACTTAATATGCTTAAGTGTTATACTGTTGTAATTTTTTGTTTGTTTTAAAATACTATTTTATGATATATTACGTGATGTCCAATCTGACATAGCCAAAACGATATGAACCTTTTATCCAATAGTTTAGACCTTGCCCCTAGCTCACCAAGGATCAAAGCTAAGGTTTGACGCCCTGTGTCTTGTTAAGGCAGCAGTTTTTTACAGTGGGGGGCAATGATCCCGTCAATAGCATGGCCTGTGAGACAATTCAATCTTGAAGATGTGCGACTATGGTCTTCGGTAGTCACATTCTCAGTGTGTGCGTTTGGTGGTGGTGTGCGTACATGCATGTGCGTGTACATTGTAATATGCGTTTCTAAACAAGTATAAAACTATCATTGTATACTCATTTCCTTTTTGGGGTGGAAACATATGTTTGAATAGCTAGTTGGTTTTCTTTTGTGTGCGGGGAAATATTTAGTTTATATTGAACTATCTTTCCAAATTTCAAAATTGAGGCTAAAGAGATCCAGGAAGGGAAATTCCGTCCACGTGGCTCGATGGATGCCACATCGGTGTACCTTGCACCGCTTGTGATAAAGTTAATGTTTTATAGCGTTTTTTTTTGCGAGACAGGCACCTTATCCGATCCTTACGTCGATCAATTTCCTCCCTACATTCTCCGTTAACAAGTTTGTTTAGAGCCTACAGATTTGAGTCGGTTGCCATGATCTTAAGCTGCAACTCATCTTGCCAGGAGAGAGGCAACATGTGCACTCTGTGACATCTTATCCATCTGTCCATCCCATCATAACATCCATGGCAATTCTAACCAAAATCTAGATGACAAGATAAAAGTTTCGAAGTAGCACAATATTAGAATAAGTAGATGGTGTTTCTAAAAAAAGACTAAATAGATGGTGAATAATCATAATATCATAATCATAAACCAGGCTTCCCCCAAGTTTCTCCATGTTCTTATTTTTTTAACTAAAATCAAGGATTTCCATATCATGAAAGACATGAATCTTTGGCAAAGGCTCACGAAGTTCCATTTTTACATTAATACCAAGAACAAAAGCAGCTGACACAAAAAAAACTAAACCATAAGAGGACGAGACACTAACAAGTAAAATAATGCAACATCAACAAATCCTTGTTGATGTATGTTTTGTTGGGGCCCAAATGCAAGGGTTATTTGCACTAAGCAACAAGTTTTCCTCACAAGGTGACCTAAGATTATAAATGTAGGGACAACAATATGTGGAATGGTTTTCCTTGCCCAAGCAATCATGTAACTGGATAAGAAGTTCCTCATGCTCCCAATAAACCTACTGTAGTTGCCAATCAGTGTAGGAGCTTAGTTGCACAATATACCATACAAGAAAAGTGAAAGATGATTCCTAAGGTTAAAATGAAACTAGTGATTGTATGTTGAATAGTAGCAGAGCTCAAGAAGTTGATGTCATCTAACCATAAGCATTGGTACAAATAAAAGCTCAGAAGTACATAGCATAATGGACCACCAATCTATGTAGGCATTACATCCATAATTTTTTTTGACATTATTACATCCATAAATTAAAACACCCAATAATCATTGCTAAATTTGGCTATTGCTCCATCTTAGGTGACCAATATCTATAGCTATATTTCAGCTATTGCTCCATCTGTTAAGTATCCAATTACCCATGGATACATACACCCAGATATTAACTAAGTAGCAAGCTATAGAGCAATACATAGAGCACTTTGGGATAGAGCAGCCTCGCTTTAAATGAAGACGAAGATCGTCCGCCTTCATCCCTAGTGAAGTACTCCACATAATGTGGTAATAGACACTAGTGCTTTTCACCCTTTTTGTTACAGGGTTAATTACACCACTTAGTGCATTCCGTGTAATGCACACCGCTACTTATATTGTTCTCTCTTCACAAGCTGGCTAGGGTTGGCCATCACAAAAAAAAAGTAACAAAGAAAAAGAAAAATCTAGCTTGGTTTGGAATACAGGGATATAAATACAATATACATCTTGAAGCAATACAATATACAATATCAAACACCATTAGACAGGGATATAAATACAATATACAATATCAAACCATTAAGACAACAAATACATATCATATATTGAACAAAACTAACTATCGTAACTCATAATCATGTTGGGCAACTCACGTGATCATACACCTTGAAGCCCAAAGAGAAATGGAGAGATTGCTATGTACTCCCTCCGTTCCAAAATAGATGACTCAACTTTGTATTAACTTTAGTACAAAGTTAGTATAAAATTGGGTCATCTATTTTGAAACGGAGCGAGTATTACTGTAAACCTGTAGTCTCATAGTGGACTACTCACACAAGAGGGTATACATTAGGTGAGTTGTCGTATCATTAACCGAGCAGAGCATTGAAGATGGATAAACCTTGTATCATAGTGGTAACAGCATTCAACATTCGTACTGAGAATATGTTACCATAGCTCTAGGTCGGCGTGTAGCCATCGTCTGAGCTCCCTTCTTGTCTTGCGACGACGAGACACGCCACGGCCGCAGCGGCTGCTCCGGCGACGGCGAACCCCCATATGAAAGCAGCGTGAGGACGCATCACTTGGGTGAGCACAGCAACTCGGATCTGCACCACGGTCCTGCCGAAGGAGAAGGTGACGGTGAGCAGCGCGACGACCTCCATGGCGGCCCAGATGACGATGATGACGTCGGTTGGCGAATGCTGAGCCGCGGGCTTGATGATAGCTTCGATCCAGAGGGACCGACCGAACAGGAAGTTTGCCAGAGTGATTGCGAAGCAGACGCGAACGTCCATGGGGGGCAATTTGACGCTTGTGAGCTAACTCTAGCGAAGAATTAATTGACAGTGTAGTAGTAGTAGCTATGGTGATGGCGACGCCGAGGAAGCTCCGTGGTAGTATATATGGTGCAGTTTAGCTTTGACGGGGAAGCTTTCGGTTTCGTCGCATCCTAAAAGGCAAAAGTGCAGAATCAGCAGCCTAATACTTGTCGCAGACTCGCAGTACAGGCGCTTGTTGTCCCCCGCGCAGCGGAGAACACGATTACACGACAGCGCGCACGGATCAGCAGCCTCACACTTGGAGTAGTATCTAACAGGATCGCCCGCGTATTTAATTAGCTCTCATAGTAGTTATCTATCCACGTCAGGTCTCAGGTCTATACGATTGTCACACTCATAGTAATTCACACTTCAGAGCTGCTCTTCTCCACTCCCACTCCGAGAGCATTCCGCGAGAACTGTTGGACGTGGATTCCGATACTCTCCAATAGTGGAGGCTCCAGCTGTAAAAAAACAAACAAAGGAGTAGTCGATGTTGTAACACTACGGCCAGCTCACCACCCCTTCAGTATCTCCAACAGGTGCGCGGTGTGCTAATTTTTTTTTGCACCGCCGAAATAGCCTTTTAGCGCGCGCGCGACCAGCCGGTGCCTGAAAAATTGAAACAAAACATACGAAAAAATATGAAACAACACATAGTTCAAATTCATAGCATAGTTCAAGCCCAAACCACAAGCTAGTTCATGCGATGCAAATAAAACTAGATAAAACGATGCTAAACTAGATAAAACAATGCTAAAAAACAAGATAAAACTACTCCTTCCTCCTCCTCTGTGGTGTAGTCTGACGATGTAAACGCGTCAGCCACCGAGGATCTTCATCGTCCCAGCTCGAAGCAGGTCCCAGCTCGATCTAGACTTCCGACAGTTCCTTTCGCGCACGCTTGTCTGCCCGACAAACTACTCGCTCCGCCCTCCTCTGCGCCTAAAACTCGTTCTGGACGGCGACATCCTGCTGGAAGAGCTCGCACTACACCGCCATGGCATGCTCATCCACCTCGGAGATGAGGAGGCGGCGGCGACATCCTGCTGGAAGAGCTCGCACTACACCGCCATGGCATGCTCATCCACCTCGGAGATGAGGAGGCGGCGATCCTCGTCGGTGATTAGTCGCGGGGGAGGCACGAGTTCCTGGGCCTGCTCGCGCGTCTGCACGTCGGAGAAGTTCATTTGCGCCCATGGCCGCCCGAGGCGCCACGCCGCTGCGTCGTACGTGCGGGCGGTCTTGAATGTTTCGAGCCCAGGGGGTGCATCGCCGGAGCGTATCTCTGCGTAATACACACCGGAGGGGCGGAGGCAGACGCCGCAGAAGCCCGAGCTGCTCCGGGGGCGCGGCGGCATGGCGGGGCGCTGGAAGAGGCGGGGGGAGAAGGCGCAGTGGCGGCGGTGCGCTGGAAGAGGCGGGTGGAGAAGGCGCAGTGGTGACGGGGCGCTGGAAGAGGCGGGAGAGAAGGCGTGGCGGTTTGGCTGACCGCCTATGATGGGTTGAGACTTCTCTGTCCATCGCCTCGGAGGATGGTAAGACCATCATGAATGGTGTTTTCAAACGACATGGATGAACTGTTTTGCACTAATGTAATGTGTTGTATTATGCAAAAATACAACACAAAGATTGACCAAGATTGCAATCAGTAAGCTACCTAGAACGCCAGATCACAAGTACCCAAACACGAGAACATATATTACTCCGATAAGATTCATGTATAGTATGTAAACAAAGGCGATACACACATTCTAAATACACACTAGAACTTTAAGGCGCGTGTTGCCGCGCCCACCCATTTTGAAGGCTGGATTACAGAGTCATGAAGTGTGGTAGTCGAAGAGAATGAATTTAGGGTAGAAAACGCATATTGCGGAGCATGCATCTGACAGTTTGAAAGATAGTGCCACCAATACGTTTAGAGTGCATATACATAGTTTTGAACTGAGGCCATGAAATGCATGTAATGACAAGTTCTTACATACACGCAAGTTTATGTAATTAAACTGATTAACTCAAACTAACAACTCAAGGTGGTGAGAATAGAGCAATAACATATATGCTTAGTTTGTTTTTTGCACCCTTATTCATGATAGAAGGAAAGATACTTCCCCACTATTACTGAAGCAAAAGATGAGGTGGAGACGTCGAGAAACAGCTGAGTTGGGAATACAGAATCAATAGCTATTAGCAGACGTGTTTAGGTTTATGAGTTGATGTACGTTAATATAGGTGTTAATATAGGTAGGTGACACAGAACCAAACTTGTTTGAATAATTTCTTGCCAAAAGATTCAGTTTTAGAGACAGCTATCCAGAAGAAAAAAATAGAGAAAACTGCAAGCATTAATACCTAACTTTCTTTCATCTTTTTTTCTGCACCTAAAAAAGAACTTTCTTTATCTCGTGTCTCGTCATCACTTGTACTTGTACAGGCTGATGGTATTTTTACACTTGGAGGAACCTAGGCGGCCTAGGCCCAAATAAATAGAAAGACCACAAACGAGGTGATCCGGTGGGCCTATATAGGGACCGTGGCTGGGCCTATAGGGACCCTTTTTGCGGCTGATCGGCCCCATGAACGAGGTGATCGCTAGCTCACCTTCCGGAGCAGCGGCCCTGACTGCGTCTAGTGAACGGATTGTGGCTAGGTGAAAACGGCAAGCGACGCTCGGTGAGACATGGTTGATCCGTTCCTATGGTTGATCCGACGGCTGAAGATGTTAAAACGCTGTGGTGGCTTGTAGGTGGTTCCGTTTACTGTTTTGTAATTTGAGGACGTGACTGTAGAGAATGGTTTGGTGCATCGATATCTCATTGATCGTGCACTAGGCACATATATATATAGGTACAAGGGGTGCGACCGGTATCGTGTCTCCTAAGACACACGTACATACAGAAGGAGACAGACACAACCGATACTGCATGCAAGACCCAGACCTACGTATACACATGTTCAACACCCCCCGCAGTCGAAGCATCGCCGGTGACGCAGAGACTGGACCGAAAACCCTCGAATTCGAGGTGGGTAGTCCCTTCGTCATAACATCGGCGAACTGCTGGTCGGTGGGCACATGTAGAACGCGAACACGACCAAGTGCGACATACTCCCTGACGAAATGAATGTCGAGCTCAATATGCTTCGTCCGTCGGTGATGGACAGGGTTGGTGGCGAAGTACACCGCGGAGACGTTGTCACAGTAGACAAGCGTCGCCTTGGTAACCTCACATAGCAACTCCTGAAGTAGCTGTCATAGCCAAGAGCACTCCGCGACGGCGTTAGCCACAACCCTGTACTCAGCCTCGGCGCTCGATCGTGAGACCGTGGGTTGTCGTTTAGACGACCACGAAATCAGAGAGGGCCTGAGGTAGACACAGTAGTCGGAAGTGGAGCGTCGAGTGTCGGGACACCCAGCCCAGTCGGCGTCGGAGTAGGTGACAAGGCTGGTGTCAGGTGATGCCGTCAGGGTGAGACCCATAGCAGTGGTGCCACGTATGTACCGGAGAATACATTTCACCAGAGCCCAATGAGTATCACGAGGAGCATGCATGTGAAGGCACACCTACTGGACATCGTACTTAATGTCCGGACGCGTCAGCGTGAGGTACTAAAAAGCACCGACGATGGAGCGGTAGAAGGAAGCATCAGACGCCGGAGAACCCTCGACGGCGGACACCTTAGCCTTCGTGTCGACAGGCGTAGGAGCAGGCTTGCAATTAAGCATGCCAGCTCGCTCCAGAAGCTCGTAGGCATACTTCTGCTGATGCAGGAAGAAGCCAGTGGCCCGGTGAACAACCTCGATGCCGAGGAAGTAGTGGAGAGCCTCCAAGTCCTTGAGGGCGAACTCGGTGCCGAGGCGAGCTGTAATCTGCTGAAGTAGCACTGGCGAGGACGCAGTCAGGATGATGTCGTCGACGTATAGGAGAAGGTACGCGGTGGCGGTGCCCTGGTGATAAACAAACAGGGAGGCATCGGACTGTGTGGACCGGAACCCCTGCTGCTGAAGGAAGGCCGCGATCCACCGGTACCAGGGCCGAGGTGCCTGCTTCAACCTGTAGAGAGAACGGGAGAGCAAGCACACGTGGTCCGGATGGTCGGTGTTGACGAAACCAGTAGGCTGCTGACAGAGCACCTGCTCGTCGAGGTGGCCATGCAGAAAAGTATTGGACACGTCGAGCTGGTGAACAAGCCAGACGCGAGAGACAGCAGGCTGGAGAACAGCGCGAATCGTGCCCGGTTTGACAACCGGGGTGAAGGTGTCGGTGAAGTCCACGCCGGCGCGCTGGCGAAGGGGGCCGCAGCGATGGGGGCCGCCGAGGGGGCCGCGGCGACGTGGGCTGCCGGCGCCGGCAGGGCCAAGCCCGGTGCACGGCGGGGCGGTTCGCCGGAGGTGGAGGCAGGGGCGAGCCGTGTCGCGGGGGACACCGAAGGTGACGGTATCTGCTGAAACGGGAACACCAGCTCATCAAAGTACATGTGCCGTGAGGCGAAAACGCGGTGGGATACTGGATCATAGCACCGGTAACCTTTGGTGTTGGGAGGATAACTAAGGAAAAATGCAAGGAAGCGACCGGGGAGCAAGTTTGTGAGGTGCAGTGGACGCGGTGCTATGATAACAGAGACACCCGAAAATGCGAAGACCATCATAAGATGGAACCGCACCGAAGAGGAGCTGGTGAGGAGTGTAGTTCCAGCGTGGACGACACGGGCGAATGTTTATGAGGAGGCTGGCAGTCGCGAGCGCGTCCGGCCAGAACCGAGGAGGCACGTAGGAGTGGAAGAGCAATGTGTGGACACAGTCATTAAGAGTGTGGAGGACGCGCTCGGCGCGACCATTCTGCTGTGACGTGTAGGGGAAAGTGAGGCGAAAGATGGTGCCGTGCGACGCAAGAAGATTGCAGACGGCAACATTGTCAAACTCCTTTCCGTTGTCGGTTTGCAAGGCAAGAATAGGACGACGAACTGTCTGGTGACATATGAATAAAAAGCTGTGAGTGTGGCAAGAGCGTCGGACTTGCGACGGAGAGGAAATGTCCACATATAATAAGAGAAATCATCCAATATCACCAAATAGTATAAGTAACCCGTGTCGCTCGCAACCAGGGACGTTCAAACATCACAATGCAATAGTTAAAACGGAAAAGTGGAAATGTTTGTAGACTCGCTAAAGGGAAGACGAACGTGCTTGCCAAGACGGCAAGCCTCACAAGAGTGGTCGTCAACCTTATTACATGAGAAAGAAAAACTCTAAAGAATCTGACGCATAACGGTGGAGTTGGGATGGCCGAGGCGGGCGTGCCAAAGATCGACACTAGCAGCGAAGGCGGCGGGACGACAGGTGGTGGTGGCGCCGGAGGGATGCACCAGGTAAAGCTCGTCCGGGTTGTCACATCGGTGGAGTACCATCCGTGTACGGGCGTCCTTCACAGAAAAGCCGATATCGTTAAATTCAACAGTGATAGGGTTCTCACGAGCAAGGCGACGAACAGAAACAAGATTGGTAACTAAGTTAGGAGACACAAGAACATTAGACATGTTAACGGGAGTAGAAGTAGAAGGAATAGACATATGACCGACATCTGTAATGGGAATGAAGGAACCGTTATCAAGGGTGATGCGAGTGAGAGTATGAACAGGAGTGGCGGATGTGAGGTTACCGGGATGAGCAGTCATGTGAGCGGTGGCGCCCGAGTCCATGTACCACTCACCGCCGCCACCGTAGGAGCTCGGTGACGGGGCGGAGAGCAGAGCAGTGAGAAGGGCCGGGTTCCACGGCGGCGACACTGGGGAGGGAGAAACCCTCCGTAGGCGGGTGCGGGAGCGGCGCCGTAGGCGGGCGCGGCGCCGTAGCCGCTGTAGGGGGCGGCGTTCTGCGCGGTGAAGAGCGCCTGGTGGCTCGCCGGCCGAAGCCCAAGGATGCCCGGAGTGGGAGCCCGAGGAACCGGCATCGAGTACGCGTGTACGACGCCCGTCCACGGGTTGGTGCCATAAGTCCAGGGCGGGGTGGCCTGCTGCTGCTGCTGACGAGCCCCCCCCCCCTTGCGCCTGTTTTCGACCGTCCCCGCGGCGGTTGCCGCGGCGCCCGCCACTCTGCTGCGACTGCTGGGGGCAGCAGGTGGGAGGGCGTAAAACCTCGGAGGCGCGGGGGCGCCGACTGGTGACGGGGCGCAGGCGCGGGCGGGGTGGCTGTAACGCCCCGATAATCTTGCTACAGTAATCTCCCCCTGATGGTGGCCATGTCATCGTGATTACTATGCAAGTTGCCACTTGTTTGAAAATCAAATTCAAATTCAAATTTAATTTGCAAGTGTAATTTAAAGTTTCACCGATATGGTTGCAAAATAGTTCACCATTTAGCATTTAATCCATAACAAATAATTGTTAAGGAAAACTACATCACCACAATGCTAAATGGGCTATAGCGATTAAAACAATACCAATTCAGCCCATTTAATCACTTTTCCTATTATGAAAAATTCAAATGAACTCCTGAAATCACTAATTAAGGAGTACTCGTTGCAAAGAACACTCCACTTTCCCAGGTCGCGACAAGTGGCGCACATGCAGCGCGCCACTTGTCGCAACCTGGGAGTTTTCCCTTTTTTCGTAGATCTGTTTATTCAAAACGTTTTATCTCTTAAACCGGGCGTCCAAATCTCGAACCGTATTCACCATTGGATTCCTCGCGTCGAGATCTTCAAAACTAGATCCCATGTTGATAGGTTTTGACGAACTTTTTTTTCGCGAAAAAAAACGGACGAGAAAAACCGGGCGAAAAAACCGAACCGAGAGCACGGTTTTTTCCCTTTTCCGAAAGAGGCACGCCCGTGCCTCTCGTGAAATCACAACCGTGCCTCTCGTGGAAGCAAAATCGTGACTCTCGTGGAAGGAAAAAAAACAGAAAACGCGATTTTTTTCCGTTTCCGAAAGGCACGGCCGTGACTCTCGCGAAAGCACAACCTTGCCTCTCGCGAAAGCAAAACCGTGACTCTCGCGAAAGAAAGAAAAAACAAAAAACACGTGTTTTTTCCCTTTCCTAGAGGCACGGCCATGACTTTTGCGAAAGCACAACTGTGCCTCTCGCGGAAGCAAAACCGTGCTTCTCACGAAAGAAAAAGAAAAGAAAGCGCGTTTTGTTTTTCCCTTTTGAGAGGCACGGTGGTGACTCTCGCGAAAGCACAACCGTGCCTCTCGCGGAAGCAAAACCGTGACTCTCGCGAAAGTAAAAAAATAGAAAACACGTTTTTTTTCGTTTCCGAAAGGCACGGCCGTGACTCTCATTAAAGCACAATCGTGCCTCTCGCGGAAGAAAAACCGTGACTTTCGCGAAAGGAAATAAACACGTTTTTTTCGCAGAAAAAAAATATTCGGATTTTTTTTATCGAAAAGCGAAGAAAGACCGGGGGAAAACCATAACGTCGAAAAAACCCGGAAAAAAACCGTTTAAAAAGCCGAAAACGCATGCGAAAAAAAAACAAAATCCGAAGGGACCGTCCAGAGCGCGACACATGGCGAATAGCTGAGAGCGCGCCAAGTGGTGTTGATCGTTCCGAGGCTCTCGAAGGAGCGCTCGTTAACTAGTTGCTCCCATGAACTCCTATGTCTCCCAAACTTTTTGTGTCAGTACAAAAGATTGCAATATAATTAAATGCCCAAGCTCCATAATTTTGCAAAGTCATTTGATGGCTTATTTAATTGCAAATAGTGGTTGTTTTAAATGTCAGTAAAAGAAAAAGGAAAAAGGGGAAGCTAGCTACTGTGCTAATGGGCTCTTTCTACTACAGTGAACGGCCTAGCCCACTACCATGGCTTTTTCCTTCAACCTCTGTACAGGGAACAGAGACCATGGTGTGGTGGACGCGTGCCCGCCGTCCACGCCGACGATTGACGCCGTGTCGAGCATCCGACGAACCTCCCCGATGGATAAGAACACCCCGCACCCTCTGGACAAACCCTAGCGCCCACTTTCCCCTCCCCCTCACTCGCTCTCTTCTCCCCAACGCGAACCCGACGCCATCATCGCCACGGCCGACCTTGCCGGCGTGCTCCTCGTCGTCCTAGACGGCAAGGAGCTTGTCCAAAAGCTTCGTCTGCTTCTGATGCTTCCACTACGAGGATCGGTTCGAGCCGGGCGCCTCTACATCGCGGGGATCGAGCCCATCTTCAACCTCTGTTAGCCACCGTTCGACGCGTCGATCCGCGCATCTCCGACAGCCCCCGGCCTCGCCGAGCCCTCCCCAAGATCCGCTGTGAGCATCCGCACCCTTCTCCTTTCTGTAGAAGCTCATATTCAAGTTGGAGCTAACGCTAGCCGCCTCCGAGCTCCGCCGTCGCTCTGTAGCCGCCGTCTAGTTCGTCACCGTCGTTTTAGCCCATCTCCACGGCCATCCCCGCTTGTTTTGCGTGCATCGGACGATGTGACTCGTCCTGCTCGTCCGATAGGAGGTCGCGGCCGTCCTTTTGGTCGCCGGAGCCGCCGGTTCCGTGCGTCGCCGCCGCCGCCTGTCTCGCTCGCCGGCTGTGCTGCTCCTGGGCGGCAACCCCGTGCGCTGCCGCTGCTCTCCCCTGCGCGTGCGGCCTGCTCGGCCCTCCGTGCGCGCGCCCACGCAGGCCCACGCCGCGGCGTGCCCTTGCTCCCGCGCTCGCCTTGCTGCTCGCATACTGCTGCGGCTCTGCTAGTGTCGTTACTAGCTGCTTGCTTCTGCGGCTGTTGATTTGCTACTGCTGCTATGCCGCTGCTACTGCTCTGCCTTACTGCTGCTCCAGCCGCTACTGCCTAGTGCACCGCTGCCTAGTGCCACTGCTAGCTGCTACCGCCAAGTGCTGCTGCTGGTGGCCATGGCCGTGGTGTGTGTGAGTGCACGCGTGTGTGCGTGTGTGCACAACCAGCCTCACGGCTGTAACACCATGCTGGCCCTTGTTTAGTTATGTCTAGGCTTAGTTATTTTAGTAGTAATACTTTAGTGCTCAATTAGTCTAATAACAAATGACAAGTGGTCCCCTCTGTTTATTAGCTTTAATTAGTTGCTCTAAAAAGACTGAGTCGGTGACAAATAGGCCCCGCTGTTATTTAAGCAAATTTACCTAAACTACTAAGGTTAGAGTCAATGACATGCGGGCCCACTTCTACTATTCACTGGTTGACTAGTCTCTGCTGACTTGGTCAACTAGGCCCTCTGGCCCCATCTGCCAGCCACATGTACAGAATGCTGGGTAGACTTCGGTGTACCCATAGCATTTGCAGTTTATTTTTGAAATAATAATAATTTTCAGAAAATGCTTTAAACTTTGAAAATTCATATAAAATAAACTGTAACTCGGATGAAAATGTTTTCTATATGAAAGTTGCTCAGAAAAATCCAATGAATCCGAATATGCGGTCTGTTCATCTGTCACATGCTCCTAGCATGCTCAACATGGAACCGTCCCCTCTCTTTCATCTGTCCGAAAAAAGGCCAGACGCCGGGAAAACCCCTTCGGGCGTTTTCCCTCTCTGCTTGCAACGTGTAGTACCGCGTTAGAACACCCTAGTTCTGCATATCGTCATGTCATGCTTAGTGATGCATCTGTTTGCTTATATTTACTGTTTCTTCCCCCTCTACTCTCCAGTAGACCCCGAGGCCGATGATGCCCTGGTGATCGACTACGTCGACGACGACACTTCTTCCTTTTCAGCAGAGCTTCCAGGCAAGCCCCCCCTTTTATCATCCCGATATCGCCCATTCCATTCTCTCATGCTTGCATTAGATTTTGCTACTGTTATTGTTTGCTCCTATTCTCATGCATAGCCTGCTTTTGTAACCTGCTTATTGTACCTTACCTGCTTATGCTAAACTACTTAGTATAGGTTGGTTAGTGATCCATCAGTGACCCCCACCTTGTCCTTGTTGCCCCTGCTTCATCATCGAAGACCCGATCAACGGGATCGAAGACCAGGCCCCAGCACCGCACATCACTTTCCCCTTAGTTGCTCGACACTACTGGGTTTCTATCGAGTGCCGAGGGTGAGACCTCATCAGCACTTCTGATGTTAACCCTGTAGTGTAGCTATTCGATCGTGGTCATCGAGGGTGATTCCGCCCTGACCACTTTCGATACGGCTCTGTCGTGCAACCCCTCAAGTGTGAACCTCGAGGGTGGATCCTCTTACGTTCACCTTGATGATTACATCGAGTGGAATTCACCGGGGGTGATTCCTCGGGTTTTCCCCTTGATGTTTGGACACACGGATACTTGGACTTTACAACTGTTACTTGGAAAGGTGGGTCGACCCTGAGGGGTACCCGCGAGTGATGTGGAGATGGGTTGACCTGGAAGGTGCCCGCGAGATAATTACGAGGCGTGGCCGGGCATTCTTAGCCCTTGCCGCAAGTCCTCGAGACCACGCGAGATACCGACGGCGAGTGAGTGGTGCTGCACGCGCTTCTTGACCCCCTTCATCTGGCGCTCCTCCAACCGCAAGTATGCCACGAACTTGGGGAAGGAGGGCTCCGGTATGAGGGAGAGGTTGGAGGCGGCGTTACCGAAGTCCTCGTTGAGGGCGGCGGTGAGCGTGCTGAGGAGGAGGTCGTCATCAACGTTGGCGCCAATGTCACGAAGCTCATCCGCCAACGTCTTCAGGCGGCGGCAGTAGTCATTGATAGACTGATCATCCTGATGACAGTCAAAAAATTTCTGCTGCAAAAAACGCGGCGCTGAAGCTTGTTGTCGGTGAAGAGGCCGTTGAGCTTGACCCACACGGCGCGAGCATCATCACCATCGCTCACGACCGTGTGAAACAGGTCCTTCAAGATGGTGGTGAAGAATCACCGGATGAGCGTGGTGTCGATCGCGGTCCACTCGGAGTCGCCCACCATGGCGCGGGAGTCAACGAAGCCGTCAACGTGATCCACGAGGTTGTTCTCGCGGAAGTGCAGCGAGAAGTACGTCTTCCATGCGAAGTACGTGGCGTCGGTGGCATCGAGGACGACGGGGACGCGGTCGTGGATGTTGATGTTGCGGATGTCAGCGGGGTCCGGCCCGGCGAAGGGGTTGGAGTAGGAGGAGGCGAAGGAAGACATGGCGGCTCGGCGCGGCGATGCAAGCGAGCAGCGGCGCAGGTAATGCGATCGGGCAGGTGTGGCAGCGAGCGAGCAGCGTGGGCGTGGCTAGTACGGACGTGGCAGGGAGCGAGCGGGCGCACGGCAGGTAGCGAGCAGCGGGGCTGGTAGCGAGCGGCGCGGGGTAGCGAGCGATGCGGGCGTGGTTAGCGAGGCGAGCGCGGGCGGCTAGCGAGGCGGGTGCGGCTAGCGAAGCGGCAGATCGCGGCGGCTGGCGAGAGCGGGATCGAGCGCGGTGCAGGAGGGGAGGCGCGGTGCGGGGATGCAGCGGCGGCGTGGGGCGGCGGCAGCGGCCCGAGGCGGCGGCTAGGGTTAGGCGGAAGCGGGAGAGGACCGACTTGCGATAGATACCATGTAGAGAATGGTTTGATACATCTATATCTCATTGATCCATATCTCATTAAGTACTAACTTATGATATTGTGCACTACAAAAAATAGTATTCATCCATATCAGTTTAGACAAGTCATAGTGGGAGTAACATACTCCCTCCATCCTCAAATAAGTGGATGTTTTTTTCGGGTCCAAATAAGTGAATATTTAACATTTAAAATTTGTCCATAAAAGAGTGTCATTCATTTGACACTAATCTATGTAGCTACTATACCCTACTCACTACGGTAGCTCTTATGACTGGATCAGTTGGGATTTCCTAGGATAGACAATTCCAAAGTTAGGAATTCCTCAAAGAAGACAACTACGAACTCCTAGGACAAGTCTGAAGTTGTGACTTCCAAGGAGAGGGCAATTTCGAAGCTGGGATTTCCTAGGAGAGGACAAGTCTAGATGTACATTTCATGGAGAGTATGTAGCAAAAAATTACCACATTACAGGCTATGTCTATAAAAAATTACTATTTTTTTTAATTTTTCAAAAATCTATCAAAAAATTGGTTGGCTATTCCAAAAAACCCAAATGAGCGAACTATTGGGTGTTAACCAGGTTTATGCTAGGGTGGGGCCCACTCGTAAGTGTTGACCGTCAAGATCAATAACGTTGACCGTTAAGGCCCACATGTCATCCGCCCAGACCATTAGAAAAGCGAGTTAAACCCACCCAAACAGGTCAACTCCTCTGCACCCGACCTCTCCCCTCCCTCTCCCGAGTCTGTTCGTGAAGGGCACCGGACTGGGGCGCCGCCACCATGGCCGATGGCCGGGGCGCACGAGCCACGTCGTCCCATCTTCTGCAGCCAGCACCACCGCCGGACCATCCCCGGTGCTCCCTCCCCCCACTCCCCCCACTACTACAAAACAGCTATAGCCAAGTTACTAATGGCGCACTGTACATTTGGTGCGCCATTACTAAATACTAATGGCGCATCATGTGTTGATGCGCCATTAGTGTGCAAATACTAATGCCGCACCACATCCACGGTGCGCCATTAGTAATTTTTTTTAATTTTTTCAAAACTACTAATGGCGCACCGTGGGATGGTGCGCCATTACTAGCTCAGCTAGTAATGGCGCACCATCCCACGGTGCGCCATTAGTAATTATGTTTCAAAAAAAATTCAATTTTTTTATTTTTATTTTTAAACTACTAATGGCGCACCGTGGGAGTGGTGCGCCATTACTAGTTGAACTAGTAACTAGTTGAACTAGTAATGGCGCACCATCCCACGGTGCGCCATTAGTAACTTGGCCACCACTTCCACCGAATGCACACCCCCCACCCCCCCCACCCCCCCCCACCCCCCAGTTGGACCGCCTTTTCAGTTTTTAAAAAAATAAAAAAATGATGGAAATGTCAGAAAAATAAAAGAAAATAAGTTTCCCATGTGATATGTGGTCTAGTTGTTGTGAAAATTTACAAATATGAATTTCGACTTTATTTGCAAAATCTCTCGAAAATTTGTAAAATGGGCATAACTTTTGCATACGAACTCGGATGAAAAAGTTTTTTATATGAAAAATCATCTACTCGAAAAGTTACATCCGAATTTAACTGGGAGAACCCCGTTAAACATTTTCAAAATCCTCAAAAACCTAACAGAAAAAAGATACGGGGCTTTTAAGATCTGGAGAGGCAAAAAAATTCAAAAAAATTCAAACTTACTAATGGCGCACTTGCCCATGGTGCGCCATTACTATCTTCCCGCCTTCAAAATTCAAAATAAGTCAAAAAAATAAAAATAAAAAGTTACTAATGGCGCACCTGCCCATGGTGGGCCATTAGTATCTTCCCGCCTTCAAAATTCAAAATAAATCAAAAAAAATAGTAATGGCGCACCTGCCCACGGTGCGCCATTACTATGCCGTACATATGGCTGGGCGTGGTCCTCTCCTCCTTACCTCTTCATTCTTCTCCTCCACTCCATCTCCTCCTCTCCTCCACTCCATCTTCCCTTCTCTCCTCCACCATACTACCCTCCTCCTCTCCGGCGACCTCCTCCTCCTCCTCTCCGGCGACCTCCTCCTCTCCGGCGACCTCCTCCTCCCTCCTCCTCCCCTCCCCTCCCCTCACGGTTTCTCCTCCCTCCTCTCCGGTGAGCTCCTCCTCCCTCCTCTCCGGTGAGCTCCTCCCTCCTCTCCTCCCATCCCCTCATGGTTTCTCCTTCCTCCTCTCCGATGCTCCGGTAAACTCCTCTCCGGTGACCTCCTCCTCCTTTCCGGCGATGTAGGCGAGCGCCTCTCCGGCGACCTCCTCTCCGGCAAAAGAACACGGCAAAAGAACGTACAAGATCCAAAAACAGGAACAAAATTTGAAATAATATCGTGCAAAAAAACGAGCAAAAAATGGGCAAAAAATCGCGATCCAGATCCAAATTCAAAATTCAAAAATAGCGGCGCACGGTGGGGGTTAGACGGTGCGCCACTACTATTGTCCCGCCTTCAAAATTCAAAAATACTAATGGCGCACCGTGGCCTATACTAATGGCACACCAGTGGCCTATACTAATGGCGCACCGTGTCCTATACTAATGGCGCACCAGTGGTGCGCCATTAGTATACCAGATACTAATGGCGCACCACTGGTGCGCCATTAGTAAAAAATACTAGTGGCGTGGTGCTAGTGGCGCACCAGTAGTGCGCCATTAGTAGGCAAAACTGGTGCGCCACTAGTAGGCCTTTTCCTAGTAGTGCCCCCCGCAAGCTGCCGCCGGCCATGCCCACCAGAGCTCAGGCCGCCAACGCCTAGGAGCTCGAGCAGCTGTGCGCCGGCCATGCCCAGGAGCTCAGGCCGCCGCTGCTCCTCGGCCATGGTCCAGGAGCTTGGAGCGCCGTGCCCAGCGGCTGGAGCAGCCGCCGCCATTCCCATCCCAGCAGCTCGTGTCGCCGTGCCCAGGGACGATGGGAGCCGCAGCTTTCAGGAGGGGCAACAGCTCCATCGCGTTCAGCAGCTGCTGCGCCGCGTGCAACAGCCAGCACGCCATCGAGCTCCGCCGCCAGAGCAAGGCCGGCCGACGCGCACGGGTCCCTTCGTCAGCTCCGGCGGCGAGCTCGCCGGCAGGGACGGGATTGCCTTTTTAAAAATATTACAGGGACCCGATTGCTTTTTTACAAAAATTAAAGGGACCTGATTGCTTACATGTTTTATGTAGGGACCTGATTGCCTTTTATAAATAAATGGGACCCATTTGTCATAATTTGTCAATGGTCAAACTAACGGTCAACCTGACGAGTGGACCCAAGTTGTCATAATCCGAATCAATTTTAAACAACATGGTCATTTGGGTTTTTTGAAACAGCCAACCAATTTTGTGGTAGATTTTTCAAAAATTAAAAAAAGTGATAGTTTTTTTTATAGACATAGCCTGTAATGTGGTAGTTTTTTGCTATATACTTTTTCATGGAGCACCTAGCTGTATAGCTTTTGTTGCAAGTCATCTCTCTAGGTGATTAAATTTCCTTAGCTAGCTAGACCAGACGGAGCTCCCGCCGGTTGACAAAACTATAAAACTAAAAAAACGACATATCTCCACTATGAATCTCAAGACAGCTCATCCCAACATACTCCCTCCGTAAACTATTATAAGAAATGCTCTTATATTAGTTTACAGAGGGGGTATATTTCAAATGCAGAGAATACAATATTCAGAAGGTCAGCCATCCTAGCAACCAACGATGGAGCTGGATCTTTGAAAAAAAAAACCGGATGAACCTACAGGGTGGACAGTGTGGGCTGCGGCCCACCCTGAGATTATGGACAGGCCTATATACCATATGCAATTATAGATAGGCCAGAAAAAAAACATCCCCGTCCCCGCCTGCCTCGCTGCTCCCGGCCGTCCTCGCCGGACGTCCCGCCACCCGTAGCAACGGTAGGATTCAAGGAGCATGTTGCTAGCCTTTGCCACAGTCTCCGAGCTAGGTAGGTGTCTTTCTTGTGTGGTTGTGGGTGTAAGTTGAAGTTCCCTCGTCTCACGGTGAGAAGAGACCCTATGGCTGCAGAGGACCAAAACCCACTACAAAGCAACTTGTGCCTGCTTAGGTAAGCACGGCAACGGCACCTCTGATATGCACGACACTGGAGCGTTGACAATGGTGTCGTTAGAAAAATGTTCGACCAGCGGCTTGACGACAGCTTTAATCCAGAGACACCGACGGAGGCGAGGATGGCCACAGTAATGGCCAAAATGTACTCAATGTAATATCACAGCAATATCTAAGAGTATACATGCTCAGCAATGGCAGGGCTAACCCAAATGCTGCATCAGGTAGCTCATTTCAACTGTGCATTTTAAAAAACAGCGTACATCTCTCAGACGAGAGACTATGAGAGCTCCTTCATTTAAAATCCTGGTTAGGTCGGTGTGAAGTTGTCACGTGAGTTGCCTTGTCTTGCAGCCATGAGAGACCCCATGGCGGCAGCCACAATTGCTCCGGCGGCGACGACCAACACCCACACAAAAGCACCGTGAACACGCATCACTTGGTGAGCACGGGACCTCTGGTCTGTACGATGTTTGTGCCGACGTTGAACAGCGCGACGGATTCCTTGTTGGCCGGGAAGATGACGAGGTAGTCGTTCGCCGAGTGTTGGGCCAGGGGCTTTGGCTACGGCCTCGATCCAGAGCACAGAGGGAGGATCATGACGAAGGCGAGGTTGGCCACGGCAATGGCGAAGTAGACGTGCACGTACGGTAATGGCGAACTAGGGGCGACGGCTGCAGTGATCTTGTATTTCTGGGGGCAAAAGGCATGGCATTTATAGTGCTTTTGCAGTTCCGTTCGGTGTCTGAAAAGTGAAACAAAGAATTACTTAGCAGTAGCAAATTGCTTACTGTCGTGGCTAAAGCTTGGAAACTCCGACCATCGATGACACAGCACCAGGATAACCTCTTTATTATTAAGGTGGTCCGGTTTCTCCCAAGCTGTATAGTGAGATGTTTTTGTCATCAAGGAAGCATCCATGAACAAGAAAAATACATCAGCAATCCTAGCTACTTCTTCATCGGTTTGGTCGCCTGACACCATAATCACTTGATTCACAAGCCGTCAAAAGCCGGATGTGTAGTTCACGAAAAATGAATTGTCTAAAATTTGTCGATCAAATGTCGAGGAGTTATTTATTTGTTAGGGCACTAAGCATGACCAAAGTCTATCTGAAGCTATAAACAGGATCAATTCTGAGGGGGTGACGAAAATTTGTTGGTATAAACCCAGGCACTAAACCAACAGCTGTGCAATATTGCAGTTAATGCTGGATTCACGAAGAGAAGCCTTCCAAATTGAAATAGTTGGACTCTTATTCGCATTATACAATGACACAAGAAAGACTAATGGCCTCTTTGATTCAAAATATTCTTTAAGAATTATATTTGTTACAATTTTTTTGAGTTGTGCTTGCTTGAAAAACGTAAAGAAAAAAATCCTCATGAGCTAATTTGCATGCATTCTGAAAAAAGTGTCGAGTCTTCTTTTCTTGCGGGGTAGAAAACAAAGTGTCTAGTCTATGAAAAATTTCTTTTCTTCTGAGGTTATCATGGTCTATATAGCATTGCACATTTTGAAGTTGTGTTTGTACATGGTATTGCACTTGTATATGGCATGGATAAGCATAACTAAGTATGTGGTATGGAAAGGTGGTTATTAGTTAGGGTTTTATGATGGCAAGTATAGTGATATACTAGCTATTGTTGGAAAGGGGGGTGTTGCTGCACCAAATGCGACAACGATGACGTCTATACTATTTCTGCTAATGAAGGTTTTGACGGGAGAGCACACATAGGGTTCCAAAAAACCAGGCTCTACAACCAGGGTGAAGGCTTGCCTTCATACATGCAGTATTGTTCTTCTCACTGGTTGCCATTTACATCCATTGAATCGCTTCTCATCTACACCACTACTATAGAACAACCGATCACTAACGGGTCACTAAAACCTTTGGCTGAAGGCTTTGGCTGCGGACCGTCAGGAGTTATCCCTCTGTGCTGAGTCTGTCGCCACTAACAAACTAGAGGAGGCGATAAAGCAGTGACAGTCCGACACATAAGTGAAATTATTCTAGTGTGCGATGGAAAGCAAGCTGTAGAAGTCGTTGCTCACAGGTTCATGTGTTCAGCCCATCAGTAATGTTTTTTCCACTAACAAGTTTGCAATTCTTGGATTCTAAGTGATAAAAGTAATAGGGGACATGAAAATTGGTAGCACTAGCACTGGCTGCACTGCCAATGGTGGGTTTTTGCACTAGCAGCAGATACCAGTAGGTAACAGGTCACCACTGACGGCCTCTGAGCATCCCGTTAGTGGTGATATGTTTCCTAATGCTAGCAGCTAGGGCTGCCCCAGTCGCACTGCTTCTCAGCAACCCCAGATGTCGAGGGAACACACTTCATACATAAGATCAATAGACACATAGCATTGCACACACACACATATATACACACGCAAATATTGGAAAATTAAAATTCACAATATGGGCACATAATCAAACATTCATCACATACATTCACATAGAGATGTATTGATCCACGCCATAACCCAAATTATCTTTGTGCTTTGTCGCTCTTGAACTACGACTTCTAGAAGAATTCACGAGAAGACATGTCATGTCTTTGTTCTTTAGGAATTCCTCTTGATATAGGCCCCTCCTTCTCATGTTTCTAAAGAAGAAGAAACCTTCGTTGATGAAATTTTTGATATTCATAAAGTCCCATAGTTTTCCTAATTTGGTGTGTACAAATGAGTCAAGGTAAGAACCATTTTCCAAGTGGTGATGATTATTAGAAAAAGCAATAATCACTGCATTCATCTAAGAAGAAGGTGATGTAAGGAGAAAAGCCTAGGACCATATAAGAGATAAAATTGAGTTAAGTTAAAGCACTAAACATGGGTTGAAGGGCATGGTATGAAGTCATTATATTTTTGTCACTTCCATGCATGCACAATGTAATCGCCAAGAGCCTTATTTTCATTTTGTCCTCTTAATTTGACTTGGAAGAGTGTTCATAGTCTGAAGATTGACATGTCTAATCTTTCCAATGGTACATTTCCCACAAGTTGATGAAACTGCATGGAATATTTTCATGCCATGCACACCAGAGAATGGTAATTGTAAGGCAGTTTGAATGGTATGCAATCCACATATTTTATGTGAAAAAGAAGATGCCGTCCTCTAATTTTATTAGTGAAACCAATGTCTTCCATCCTTACAAGTGCCTACTCTAAATAAAAGGAGAGGGAAATAGCAGTATATAATCCACATATATCTCTAGCTCACCTCAATGTAGCATGTACAACTTATGAAGAGTTTGTACCTCCATTCGAGCCTTTTTCTTTATAATCCATCCTCGTCGAGAAACAACATGCCTTTGATGTATTTGGCAAGTGACCTCTGCATCTTTTTCAATATACCAGGAATGATAAGACCTTTATGCCACTTAAAGATGTTGATTTCTATGATGTGAAAGCCCATTATGTTTTTCTTTTTTCTTCACGGTCTTGAGGTCCTGACCACTTAGGAGGTATGGCCTCTGTCGTGGCATGCATCACTATAGTAGGGTGGAAGGAGACATACCCTTTTTGGTTTGGTTGTTTACTGCTAGTGGCGGAGCCAGGATCTAGAGTTTGAGCCAAATGAATGAAACTCTTTATAGGATCAAGGGCCAAACCATGTACTGTTGAATTTCTCCTCATATTCAAAGATATTGAGAGGATAAGTAAGTACTTAGTAGGTCATGGCGGGAGCCGTGGTCCTTGCCAACCCCTTGTCTCTGCCACTATTTAGTGCCTACTTGATCAGCATGCGAGAGTGCATACATAGATCTTTGTCCCCGCAAAATGATACACGCTCTTGCCTCTTTTCTAGAAGGAATGGTATCGTCTCTCTTCTTCAATAATGACAATGAGTTTTTTGCCTTTTTCTTACAACGAAGCATCAAGGGGATTCAAATACAATCAACACACCCAACCTATGCATGATTAGGATGCAGACAACCAACAACGCCGCACACACAACGAATCACGCTATATGAAGATCTAAGACCCTACGAACCTTCGCGACAACTGCCTAGCAGCGCAAGATCAGAACGGCACGCACACGCCTGAGTGGAGGGCCGCCTCATTGGGACTCAGAGCCTAACATTGCTGCCCATGTACCTGCGAGCAGATCGCGGCTACCGACACCTCACCACCAAAGCCCGCCAATCTAGTAAAAAATGTCACCACAGTCACTGCATAACCATAGTCTCTGCCTCAAGCTTCGTCAATAGATCGCATCGTCGTCGTCGAAGGCAACTGTAGCAAAGACCTCCCTCCGTGATTTCATCAACCAATGTTGAGGCTTAGCTTAGCCACTACTCTCCAGCAGCGGCAAGGGACAGGGAGGACAGAGAAGTTGGAGTCGGCGGCTCACTTTGGGTGGCGGAGGCTGTTGGGAAGGGAGGACAGTAAAAACTAACCCTAAATGTAATTATGCAACATCAAAACAAGATGTCCTATACTCCACACGCTGAATCTCAATACCACATGTTTCCAAATTTACATTTCAAGCAGCTCGCCTTCGCTAAATCTCTAGCTAAAAGTGTCCTCGCCAGCTAGTTGTCATGTGTGTTCTCTCGTCTTGCAGTGACAAGAGATCCGATGGCCGCCGCAGCAGCTGCTCCGGTGATGAAGCCGGCGACAATCAACACCAACACCATAGCACCGTGCTGCCCATCTGGTGGACGCGTTACTTCGGCAAGCACAACAACTCCAATCTGTACAACAGTCCTGCCGACGGAGAAGGTGACATCCATCAGCGTGAGGGCTTCCGCGGCCTGGATGATGACGCCATCATCGGGCGAATGCTCTACCATGGGCTTGATGACAACTTTGATTGAGAGAGATCGGCCGAACACGAGGTTGGCCAGAGTGACGGCAAAATAGACGTGCACATCCATGGGGGTTGGTTACAAAGAAGAAACCTATAGGCCCGAGGTGCAATGGTAAAGTGGGTTACGGTGAAAAGTGCCATATATATGGACCAGCTGCGTAATTTTTCTCTCTCCATTGTTTTGATTATTTATGGTGTATTTATAGAGAGCTCAGCAGCCAGCTATCACGCTTTGCCACCTTGGTTCGGTGGCTCCAAGGGTGGGTGTGGTGTTTCATTTGTATTGATTGCGCGCGTACATTCCCAAGCATAGGTAGGGTTCTTTTATGTTATGAATAAGGTTAATTAACGGACACAAACAACAAAGTCCTTGGCTTTATCACCTAACATGAGTAACTATGTAAATAGAATATGGAGCAACTAAGGACGTCGGTAAACAATGATGAACACTAAAAAAACTATGACGAACAACAACAAACAAGTCAGAAACGAACACATACATAATGTGGAGCAAGTAAGGGTGACAACAAACATGAACAAGAAAGCCCTTGGAAAAACTACAAAATTACAACACAATCCTTTTTAGTTGTCTTTGTTCTAGCTCAGTATCCAAGATAGTTTTGGACCTCACTGTAATTCGAAAGTGCTTTCAGAATCTGGTCTACTGAGAATTCCCTAAATTGTCAATAAATTTTGACCTAATTTACATTTTTTGTATTTGGCCTGAAATTTTGATGTACAATATAAGCGTGCGCATCCATGGCCTGGGTACAAAGAGTGCCGGGATGAAATGGCAAATGGGTCAGAAAGAAAATTAGGATATATATGAAGGTGGTGCATAATGTTTTTGTGTGTGAAATTATGAAGATCATTTATGTCTGTCTTTTCTGAGAGCTTACCCAACTCTCACTTAATGTGCCACATTGTTCGGTGTATCCCAAGGTGTGTGTGTGGCCGTGTGGAGTTTCATTTGTATCGATTGCATCCATACAGTCCCAAGCATTAGTTGAGTTGTTTGTTGTCTTTTTTAAGGAATGTGGTAGTGTAGGTCGTCTATACAACATGTTTTCATTTTTAACAAGGTGGATGACGTATATATGTTCATTGGTTTTATGGCCTAACAAATTAATAGAGGATTATTATTAGAGGATTTAAATAAAGCTCTTGAGTTTTATTATTAGAGGATTTAAATAAATAGAATAGAATATGAAGCGTCTAAGGACATTCTGTCAGCAGTGAAAAACACAAACAACAAACTCCTCCACTTTATCCCAAACATAATTAATTAAGTGAACAAAATGTGGAGCAAGCAAGGGTGTTGTTCTTTAAATGGCAACGTAGATGAACAACAAATTCCCCAGGAAAACTAAAAAATCACATCAAAGTCCACTTTTGTTTATCTTTGTTCTAGCTCCAACATCGAAGGTTAAAAATGTCAAAAACAGAAGAAAAAAATTAGACCTCACCAAAATATCAAACATGTTTTCATTTGATCTAGCAGAATTAACCATGTTTTAATTACTTATGACCTCCACCACAAAAACAATAATTAGTTATGACCTAATTAAAATTTGGCTTGAATTTCTGTTTCCGAATCCGGCCTTAAATTTTAAGGTTACCAAATAGGCATGGACATCTTGTTGGCTGGGAACAAAGAAGAACTTTAGAGGGTCGGGGTGCAATGGTGAATGGGTCATGGAGAAAACTAGGAGTTGCATGTATGGAGCTGGTGCATAAATTTTTTCTTCACTTTCCACCTTGGTTCGGTTTTTCCCAAGGTGTGCGTGTGGGGTTTCATCAGTATCAATAGCGCGCATACATTACGAAACATAAATTGAGGTAGTTTTTTTCCCTTTTAAGGAATGTGGTCCGGTCGGTGTCTAGAATGATTTTTATTTTTAACAAGGTGCAAGGTATTTTTTTCACTAGTTTAATCACCTAACAAATTATTTAATCAAGCATGTGGAGTACAGAATGGTAACGAACAAGCAAAACAAAGTCCTTGGTTTTATCGCCTAATGAAATTAATTAAGTAAATAGAATGAGGAGCGGGACGTCTTTAAGCATTGACAAACGTGAACAACGAAGTCCCCGGCTTTTTGCCTAGATTAGATAAGTAAATACAATGTGAAGAAATTACATTGGTAAATGGTAAAAATGAAGTCTACATGAACATCATGCAATGGTAAGTGGGCATATACTATTTTGCGATGTTAACAAAATGATTTATCACACTGTGTTTAGAGCTTAGCCAGCTGCAACTTAATTTACCACCTTGGCTCAGTGTCTCCAAGGTGTGTGCGCGGATTTTCATTTTTGTCGATCACATATGTACATTAGAAGCACAATTTTATTTTGTCATCACGAAGCAAACACAAAATGGGAAATACAGGAACTCCAACATCCCTTGGTAAACTCCTTTACTGTTCTTTTAAATAACAGTTATCTGTCCACAGGTTTTATCACCTAATAAATTAATTAAGTCAAAAAAATGTGGAGCAAGGAAAAATAACAAACATGAATATATAACGAAGTCCTCAGTTTTAATAACAATAACAAACACGAATATATAAGCATGTGGAGTAAGGAACGACCTTGTTAATTGGTATACTGGACACAAATAAAAAAGTCATCAAAGGAACCTCAAATTTATATGAAGGCCCTGTAGCTGTATTTGTTGTACCTTGATCCAACAATCATGGAGAACAACTAATCTCTGTAAACAATGTTAACCTAAAATATTTTCAAGAGGGTCATCTATCATAAGAGATGAGAATGTAAAGCAATTATGCATTACTCACAAGCAACACATGCTTTCAACCAGTTGCTTCCTCGTTAGACCGTCTCAGAAGAAGGCTGGTAATTAATGACCATGGAAGAACAAAATAAGATAACGATAAAAAAAACCACCGCTACTATTACGTCCTCTACCGCACCATCATTTGCTGATCAAGAACAAACATAATATTCTTGAGTTTGAAGGACACATGAAGGTAAAGATCAAGTTCAAAGAGAAACGTGTGATTCCTCACGTGTGTCCCTACACCCTCTATGAATAGTAAATTCAAAAAAAAATCTGAAACTTTGCGACATCAAATATGGTCAAACATTGTAGGCACTTGCAAGTTTTCATAACGAAATATCATGTATAGAATTGGAAGCATGCATTTCAAATTTCAGTGCTAAAAGTGCCCAAAACTTTGAGCACCGGAATCTCTTTCTTGTGTAGTGCTATTCGAATGTTTTTTTTGCATGAAAACTTGCAACCACCTACAAAGTGTGAGCATATTTGATGTCGCAAAGTTTCAGATTTTTTTATTTTGTTTTCTATTTTTTTGAATTTACTGTTCATAGAGGGTGTAGGGACACCCGGGAGTTGAAAAATCACTCTCCAAGTTCAAAAGAGTAAGATTTTAATGTTCGAAAGAGCATGACTATCTAGAAGTAGAAACTATGAAGAAAAATACTCCCTCGAGTCAAAGAGATGATGAAATTGTTTGGGGAAGTGCATGTATGATATGAGGGTACAAGATTGAACTAGAAAACACACACAATGTACTCATGGTTGGATGCATGCATGAATCAAGACCGAGGATAAATTACTCACTCCCTTTTGGGAAAAAAACTTCAAAATTTTGACACTTTTTTTAGGATATAGAGTCAACAGTGACGGAGCTGCATCTGCATGGTTGCAAAACAAACCCCTGGGCCACCTAGCCCAATTCAGAGCAAACAGAGAGTGTGGGTTGTTGTGAGGGCAAAAATACGGCTTTCCGTTAGGCTGGCCTGCCCAACTATTTCACCGTGGCGGGTGTGAGTCGTTTAATTGTTGCGTCATCGAGAGTTTTCTATGGGGACCCTCAATTTTGGACAGTCAAACTCTGGATTCAACGACGCGGTATGTTCCCTAAAAAACGAAGAGCGGAAATAGCTCATGGCTCACAAGACTACTGCTGCCACATTTCTGGTTTAAAAGGTCCATGCATACTCCTGGATTGACGATTTAACCATCGTAATTAACACAAGTTGTATATCACAAAAAATACAATTACAAACTTCAAGTGTTATATATTTTCTAATGGTATAACTTTTGTGATATACGATTTATATTGCATCCTTTTTTAGAACCTTTATTTTGCATCAATTGAATTGTCGATCTAGGGGTACACATGGGAGTGGGACTTTTTGGCTCTTGGTCCCCATGGAGCCCGAAATTTCAAAAAATAAAAATCAACTTTTTTAGTTGAAAATTATCTGAAAATAAATATGCAAGTACTTATAGATGTATAGTAGATGTGTGCAAAATTTCACTATGAAATACGGTTTGACATGAGCTGTATGGAAAATAACAAAATCATGTACTTCTAAAGTGAATAGTACATGTGCTAGAAATATATGATTTTGTTATTTTTATGTAGCTCGCATAAAAATGTATTTTGCCATACAGACAAATAGCTAATACGTATACATCCATAGGTATATGTGTTTTCATCAGAATTTTTTAAAACCTAAAAATCTGCTTTTCAAATTTGAAATTTAAGGTCCATGAAGCTCAAGTTCCATTAGTACTTTTCGTACACATGGACCTTTTACACCCAAAGGAGGGAGTAAAATACTGCCGACGGCACACGTACCTGGGCAGCAGCGAGCAGTCCATGGGTCAGAGTGGGTATCTTGCAGAAGGAGAGGCGCGTATCACAGCAGGATTTGCCGGCCGGTCGATCAGCTAACTGCGGGCACCTACCTACACGGCGAGGCACGGCTGCCCCAACGGCTTCCGCTGGTCTGCGCGCCAAGTCCGATGACACAGCAATATATGCGTGCTAGGCAAGAGGAGGAAGAGCGTGCAATAATATGAGTTGTGCACATACTTTTATTTTTTCTGAGAAGGAGTTGTGCACATACTTAGTTTACTCCGTCCGTCCTTGATTGTTGGACGCAACAAGGCTCGGGAGGCATCGAAAGGTCCGAGTACTAGAACATGCCGCCTTCTAATTATTTATTTTTAAGTGCGCGCCACAATACCATTGCCCACACCGCCTTCTATCTCATTCTCACCAATCGGGAACCAACGCTGGAGTGGTAAGCTCCTCTGAAGATGGACCGGTGAAAGATGGTGGCGGCGGCCTCTGAGGCGCCGGACCGATGTGTGTCCCAGACCCGGTAAGAGACTTAGTTGGGGCCTCCGGCTTTAGATGCTAGGCTTTGACGCGAGGTCTGTTTGGTATTCGTTTCGGACATTCGGCACCCATCAAGTGGATAGGAGTAGCGTTAGATGTTGCCAAGATCGTGGCTGCAGACTTACTGATGTATTATTTTGTATGGTCTTTGTGAATAATTAATAAAATGGATGCATGCATCGTCCAGATGCAGAGGCCGGGGTCATCTTTCTTTTCAAAAAGAAAAAAAATCAAGCAAAATACTCGGGCTTAAAATTCAATAAAATACTTTTGCCTTTTTGCAGTGTTTTGACAGAGTTTATTGGTCTCTTTACAATATATACACAGCGCATATGGCTCCACTATATCATTACAGTTTCTGATGAATATAATAAAATTGCCCACAACCAAACAACCAGATAGCTTGTCCAAAAGAAATAGACAAGACGTAATCAAGTAGAACCAGTAAGACAAGTCGCCAACTGGCAGCAAAGAATTCTCCAAGCTAGAGTTTACTCCCCAATATAGTATATATAATGATATATATCATACTTCCTTCAATTCCCGTTCTTTTCTGCTTGTAGACCACCTGATTTTTTGACAAAGGGCAATATATTAATATCATAATGATACTAAATCAAATACCACCTGGTTTACTAGATGAAAATTTTCATTTGGTCAATCGCCTGATTTTAATTTAGAACTTCCTTCAAACAAATCGGTGCAACTTATTAGTTAAAGACTTGAACTGAAGGGCAGCTGCATCTATCATTAATTTCATAACTCAAAACAAGATAACCATTGTACTAGATAGCTACTAAAACAACCTGCTCAACTAACGACGACAAAATAAATAAAAAGCAAGTCATGCCAAGAAGAGACTGGGTGCCAAGTGCCAACAACATACTAGTATAATCTACAGAAATGACCCTCTGGCTTGCTAGCAAGCTCATAGCTATTTAGACACAAAGAGAAGACACGAACACACGATGAGACTGACACTACTCGGTGTACGTGGTATACAGAGAAGGCAATATATACATTTATCACACGTACGTTGCAGTCAGGCTACATGTTGGAATAGCGAGATGAGAGCGGCTAGCGCGGCGGCGATGACCAGGAGCTCCTCAGGCGTGGCAGCGCCGCGGGCATGAGGCGGCGCCGCGGCCCTCATGTGCACGGCGTGGACGGCCACAAAGAACGTGATGAGGATGGGCATGAGCGAGGAAGCTGCCACGAGGCCGTCTGCCGGCGGCAACAACGACGATGATCTGGCGGCGAGTGACCTGATGAGCACGGAGGATGCGAGGGAGGCAAGGGCTAGAGCACGCTCTAGTTCTTCGTCCATTCTCTCTCTCTCTCTCTCTCTCTCTCTCTCTCTCTCTCTCTCTCTCTCTCTCTCTCTCTTTCTCTCTCCCTCTCTCTTGAGTGTTGTGCAAAGCATACGGCCGGGATCCGTGCACGTGTCAATATATAGATCAATCGAGTGCACGAGGACGACGACGGTATATGCCGGCCGTGCGCCTGGTGCTGAGAGGGAAGCGTCCCATCTGCCCTGGCGCACAGTCACACAGGGGTCTTCCCCATGCGAACCAATCGCCTTCCTCCATTTTTCTTTTTTAACTAGCAACCTGATTGCACGACCACGACGAGGGTACCGCTCTGCATAGCGATAGGCCAATGTTTCATGTCCCATCTGAAGTCTCCAAAATGAAGTCTCCTGCCTTGTTTTTCATGTCCCGTCTGAAACAGAAACTGAACGTCCGTCCAAAAACGAAACAGACAAACTAATAACTAAGCTTTTGGCAGCAAACTTATTTCTTCTGCGAAGAGGCCAAAAGATACATCAACCAAAGTCCTACATTATAAAGCACCCCTGAGAAACCAAGATATTACATCCAGGTCCTTTGAAAGCTGGTCATCTTCCACTTCTAGAGCAAGGCGATGGCGTGCTGCCATTGTCACTCCGTTACCCGGGCCGGTCTAACTTTATTTGCATTTAGCGATGAAGTTATCAAGACCATGATGCAGCTGGACCAACAAACTGAGGGAGAAGTCGACACCGGAGCGGTTTAGGATCCGACCACTAACCATCGTTGTGGTCGCACCATCAAAATAACCACCGCCGAATTGACTCCTATACATCCTCTCCATCGTTTGTCGATGGCATCATAGTTACGTTAAAGTTAGGCCCGCGCCGAAGAATAAAATGCCTCCCCAAACATGGCTATATCGATTTACACATACTCATTCAGTGCATGGCCAGATCAAACGAGTGGTGGTCCCTCGCATGGGGCCACCGTACGCGCCACATACATATCGTAATAAAAAAATATAGATTATGAATCAGATACTATGAACTTATTCACATGACATTTAACCAAACTTGACTTTTTTTCAATGTAAAATTTAAAGTAAAGCGGAAGAGTAATACTCTTTTCTATCTTTGACTAGCACAAGGCCCGTGCGTTGCAACGGGGCATATAAAATTTAGTGGTTTGACATTATGTTATAGCACAAAAGACCATGCGTTACAGCGAATACAAAATAAATAAGCATGTGGTTACAAACCTGAAAATTATTTTACCAATCAAACAACTTCTATTATTTGGTGGTTCAAATGAATGGTGTCAAATACACATCAACATTGTCAACTAATAGAATTTGCAAATAATGCCAGCTCAGTAGTCATGTGGCATGTTCAGAGAAGATTCTATTTTAGCTTGTTACACGAAATTTACATTTTTTTCTAGAAGAAATATTGCCTATAAATAAATTAAATAATAATGATAAACTTTAGCACAATGCAATGGTTCATATTTTTTAATTTAAGATGAAGGACATGAAAGAGAAAACGATGACCATACTAAGGCTACAGGAAAGGCATACAAAGCATATCATACAGTTATTATATAACACCACGCCTTTAGACATTTCCAAATATACAAAATATAAGGTACTGAATTCTTTTACATAGACTGATATGACTCAAAAATACAATGGTCAATGAGAGGACAAAAAAGGCACAGGATTTTCTTTTGTACATCAATGCCAACTAAAAATAATAAGAATTGTAATTAAAGAAAAGCGACCAAAAAAACTGTTAAGAGCATTTGTCTTGCACTCTGACTCAATGTTTTGCTGGCACATTTCCTCATGAACAAATTTGCTTTACTAACCCTCCTATAAAACTTTCAGCTGGATGTCGGTGCCACCGAACTACCCGCTCAATTGTAGGCTCAACTCCAACCAGCTCCATTCTAGGAATAGATGGATTTGTAGTTTTCGACTCCTACTTCAAAAAAGTTTGTTGGGCCTCTACTTTGAGTGAGAACCATACATTCATACTGCAAACACATAAAAAGTAACGGTTGAAGTAATGCAGAATAATATTCTCAAGTTTAATATACACAGGAAAATGAAAATATCATTATAACAAACAAGGAAAAAGGTTTATAAGTTCTATATTGATGCTCACAATGTCTCTATCCAGCTCAGAAAGTCATTTTACTTTTGAGAGCATCATCGATTTAATCTTTATTTTCTCAAGTGGATAACAATTCATCTTTGTCACCAACTACACAATAGGAAATGTGAATAAAAAGACTGCAGTAAGAATTAAGGGAGAAGTCCAGGGAAGTTTAACCCCCACTCTCAAATGAGGGTTCCATGTGCTTACTTTGCTTTCCATGTAGCTTCAAAATAATGTATTACCTGTTGCAGATTTTTACTCGTTCTCACTGCCATTCTACTGGAAATTCCACAAGGAAAATATATGCCTTCTTCTTTCATAGTAGTGAACGCTGAACCTGGACCATCAAAGAGAAGATAATTTCTCATCAAATTGCCCAGCACTGTAATGAGAAGAGATGCATCCATAAAGTAATAAACAAACCGAATCTGAATGTACCTCATCAAATGAAGGTGGCAGAAGTGTGGCGACCTAGCATAGATGTTTCACAGCCTCAAGGCTTGCAGAATCAGAGAAGTCAGAAGCCTGCTATGTATAATATGTAGGCATGTATCTTACTTCATGAGTCTCTTATCTACTTTCCAGTAGGCAAATTTTTGTAAGCAGACTTATCTTACTTGAGAATCCTCGCTTCTTTCCAGATTTCTTAAGACAAAGTTTATGGTCATTGGTCATCATAACATCTACATTTTAGCGCTGGGTAATGAAAACAGAACATGGTAAATTTACCTGAATATGTCCCACAAATATTTGTACGATGGATGTTAGTTTAACTCGAACCAATTGCACTAATAAAATAGAACACTTAGAAAGAAGGTAAAATCAGCCGCAGCAACAACGACTTTCACTAAGTAGAAGGACATTCCCTTCCCCAGCAGCCCCACACCAAGACCTCGAAGCGAGCTTCTGCTAAAAATCATAAAATGAAATGTGGCTTTACAGAAGATAATGATTTTCCATCAATGTTAGAATATCAGAACTTATCCAGTTCAAAGAACGGAAAGGTAAAGAAGGTGGACCTGTGGGAAAGATCAAGCCTTCCTCGGCAGTGCAGAAATAGTCGCAGTACACGCTCCCGCAGTGCACTGCCTAACACAAAGTTCTTTATTGCTTTCTCGGATATAGAGAATAACTAAATATTTCATATTTTTATATTAGGTTTTTTAAACATTTTTTCCACTCTCTAAGTCTCCACTAATTAGACTGAAATAGAGTCTAGTAAATTAATAGCCGATTGATATTTTTTGAGGTTTGGCGGCCATCTCTTTTTCTGTTCAGCTAGTACTATAACAAAATTCTGTAAATACCTTGGCAACAGTAGCGGAATCCTTAACACAAACCAGTAACCCAAGTACATGGTAGCTAAGAATATATAGGCGCTAACTTGGAGCAAGAGAACTCCTTTAGGTATTACCATTATTATTGTCAAGCACATCTACCAGAATCTTTTTTTAAGGGAGAAACATGACAGTAGCCAATTTATTTAGTTCTCATCAGTAAATAAAAACAGGTACTAAAATAGTTATCCAGGAAGGGTAGCTTCCTACTTGTAATCATACCTAATTGTAGAACTTCGGGTATGATTTAGTGTGAAGGACACACCTTCTGACCTCCTGACCTCCAGCCAGAACAATCAAATTGATCAACATATTGGATTGGCCTGCTTGGGACGTAGCTAGTAAGTCTAGCTATCTTGATTGGGACGTAGCTAGTAAGCCTCATGAAATCAATCCAGTGGCCTGCTTGGACGTAGCTAGTAAATCAATCTAGCCGAAAACGTCCCAAGCACCAGGAGGAATCTGCTACTTAGTAATAAAATCGATCAGCAAAGATGGTATATGTTCAGATCTTGGAGAAGTATGGACAAATAGTTTACAGATAATCAATTTGTAGATTTCCTAGCTTATGCAGAAATACAATACATCATCTATCCAGGACCGGGAAGCAACACTAAATTATGGCATGATATCATTCACTTCTTTTTGTTGCCAATGAATACTAAATTGACCACTTGCTACTAACAAAACTGAGATTACCAGAAGCAGGTCCACCTGATCTCACGGCGCTCGTTCTGCCGCCACCACGAAGGCAAGATTGATCCACCGCCTACAGGAATCCAAGGGAGAGGAGAGAAAGAGAGAATCGGTCGATGGATTCCGATCCGCCGTCCCGAACTCTACTTCCGCGCTCGCCCAACCTCGAGCGAGGTGGGTGCGCCGAGCGGGGCGGCTGCGAGCGCGACCGGCGGCACGCTGCGGCGGCGGCGGGCGGGCAACGCGCGACGGCGGCGGGCGGCGCGCGGTGAGGCGGCGCGGGGCGGGGCGGGGCAGGAGGTGGAGGCTGCGGGGGTGGGCGGCGAGCGGCAGCGGAGGACAAGGCGGGGTGGGGCTGGAGGTCGAGATGGGATCGAGGAGGCAGGCCGTGCGGTGGTTGGGCTATTTTTTTCCTTTCTCTCTCCAAACCGATTCGGGCTGACTTATGTTGAGGATTGCGGGTTGATTACTTAAAACTTTAGGGGCTTTTATGCAAAATTGCTGACGACGTACGACCAGAGGAGGTTGGACGAAACGTAAGAGGGGAGAGGGAACCTTACGTTTCTTTTAGGTAGTAGAGAAATCTGTACGCCCAGCCATCCTCGTCATTGCTTTCAGATCCGTGCCACCTTGCCTTTTTATTTGCAAAGTTTATCTTGTTTCAGTTTATATGGCTTTTGTATGTTTTAGAAAGGAACGACTTCTAACTACAAATATAGTGGGATCAACTACAAGCTACAGTTTTGGAGAATCGGTGCGCATGCCATATTGTGCATGTACCCACCGTCCCTCATTACTATGAGACCCATGCGACATTGTTTCAGTTTCGGCAAAATTTATCTTGTGTTTGGTTTTTTGTGCGGTATTCCTATCTTTTAGAAAAGAGCGCCATTGCAGCCCAACTTTCCGAAAACTAGAAATCTATCGGGATCAATTACCGGCTATAAAGTTTTGAGAGTAAAATTTCTACTTTGCACATGATATACGTCCACCATCCTTCATTGCTTTTAGATTTGCGCAACATTTCAGTTTTTTTCGCAAAATTGATCTTGCTTTGGTTTGATGTGGGATTTCCAATAATTTAGAATGGAGCAAATTTCTGGCCTTGAAAAACTAAGAATCTGCGGCTATCAAACAGGCTACTCCGAAACAAGGAACTTTTCTAGCACTAGTAGAAAAAGGGTCATCTGTCCCGGTTGGTAAGGGTCATCTGTCCCGGTTGTTGAACCGGGACTAAAGGGTCGTTACTAATGCCCTAGCCAACCGGGACAGATGGGCCTCCACGTGGCCGTTGCGGCCAGCCCACGCAGGAGGGCCTTTGGTCCCGGTTGGTGACACCAACCGGGACCAAAAGGCATCCACGCGTCAGCATTTCAGTGGCTGGGGTTTTGGTTTTTTCTGAAAGGGGGGAGGGTTTAGGGGGTAATTTAGGGTGTGTAAGCTAGCTAACAGAGAGAACTGTCCTCTCTTATTTCCGTGCTTGATTTACCAACGCTACTGCTATGCCTAAACATGGCTTAGATTAAAGTGAAGGCAACATGTGGTGCATGTCGAAAGTAATATTAATCCTAACTTGATCAAGTTTGGATTAGTACTACTTTCGGTATGCACCACATGCTTGTTGCCTTCACTTCATTCCAATCCATGTTCATTTTACCCACTGATATATAATAACTCTTCATGCCCGCATCATGCATCATCATAATAACAAGTCCTACTAATCATCATCATACAACTTCTACTCGTTATTAATAACAAGTCATACGATCATCATCCTCATAGTCATCGAACCAACCCTACTTAATTGTTCTTAGCACATGACCATCAGTATTAGGTAGGACCTAAATACCCTCTTTAAGGTAAAATAGCATAAAATAATATAGACCCCGACTCTCCATTATGGAGAATGGAGATCATCCTGTCTCCAATTTTTGCGCTTCGCTTCCTTTTGCTTCCAAAAACCTCCTTGCGACTGTCCATACATTTTTTCCATTCTTTGATTTTCATGTCTCCACTTCTTTTAGAAATCCGGTATGGACAGTTGAGATTCATAGGATGACCTGGTTGTATGTTCAAAACATCAAGCCTACCATTCTGATACATCAAATGATACACACAATCCTCTGGGATTATCTGTTGAAAAACATAGTAATAACTTCATAGTTAGCAATGATGTACTAGTCTTAGAAGTATGCAAAATATGCACGGATGTCGTAATAGTAAGAAATCTTACCAGGGTATCTCCATAGTAGTTACCGTAGTTCAACACGTGCACTAGTGGCACGTATTGACCATAGTGTGGAGGAGTTTTACAATAGATATTGTAATTCTCAAGATCAGTACAAAATCCGACCAGATGAGTTTTCCCCTTATAAGTTAACTCAGAGCCATCGGTGTAGTAGGTTCTGTCTACCATGTTCCGCACATTGTTTGAATAATCAAAATAAGCTGTCAATGAAAATAAGCTGTCAACTATTTTGAAATGAACAATATAAATTAGCTAATAACTATGTTTGAGAAACTCACATAGCGGTAGAATTGGAGGCGTATCAACAAGGACCCAAATGTCCATATTGTCTTGCTCGATGTCAGGATCACCAAGATCCATGGTGACAAGCATACCCTCATCAAAACCATACATCTTCCAAAATGCTTCCCAATTTTTGCAACCAAAATGGGTTACGCTCTCAGAATTATACAGATTTACTTCAAAATCTGTATCATGATGGGTCCTTAGGTGAATTTTCTTTGTTTACATACTTTCATGGTCTTCAAAACCCATCCTCTCCAAGACATAGCGTCTTGCATGGCATGAGATAAGCTAGTCGAAATGTAAAAGATGAAAAGTACACGTTGAAATAGTTGAAGTCGTGCTTAATTACGAAAAAATAACACTTGTCGTCGTCGCGTACCGTTTCAACATCGAAGGTCTCCTCCAGCTTAATACTGAAGCGCCGATCTTCGTCCAGGTGAGGCCTTTCGCACTGACCTCGGTCGTCGTGGCACCAGTCGCACTCCCCCGGGAGACTTTCGTCGTCCGAGTACGACATTTCCTATTTTCATAATTCAAATATTAAACGTCTACAATTAAATATATGTACTAAAAAACCTAAGTTAGATCATTATTATTCATCACGGGTTGACTATCGGTTTGTTGAGTCTTTTCTTGAAAACTCTCAGCTCACGTGGTGTATACATTCGACCGTTGGTGATTGTCGCTCCTCCATTTGTCCCCGAGTGCATTACACCAAAATGTCTAGCACACGGGAACAAAGGAGAAGCGACCCCCACGACAACAGTCGGGATTCTTCGTCCTCTCATATATATATGGTGGAACTCTCCCTCGCTGATTCCTCTCTGACATTTGCGATCGTCGGTGATGGTAGCTCCTCCTTTCGTTCTCGAGTGTATTACACCAAATTGTCTAGCACACGGGAACGAAGGAGAAGCTACCCCCACGACAACAGTCGGGATTCTTCGTCCTCTCATATATGGTGGAAACTCGACAAACTTAAAGTCAACTCGAAATATCGTTTAATTATCTTTCTAAAAGAGGATTTGGCTGGTCTCACCTCGATGTCGGAGGGGGCGGTGACGGGGACGACGGCGGGGATGATGGAGGGGCCGGGGGCTCCTAGATTTCTGCGAAAACAAAAACCCTATAAGCTATCAACTAATCATATGCATATGCCTTGCATAGTGCTCTCCAATTTTAGCATTCAAAGTAGGAGTAGTTTTCCACTTTGAGCATTCAATAAGCAAAATCAAATCGCAAAATAAAGTAGTATTCAAATTAGGATGCATTCAATTATAAGCAAAACTACAGCATCTCCATGTGTCCGTACATTGTCGAATATTATCACTAATACACCTCGAATACTATCATACATATAGCATCGCTAGTACAGCTAGAACCGTAGCGCCCGACGGGTATCGGCGCGGGCGGTGGACACCCAAAGGGACGGAACCATCACAGGATCATAGCTCCAGTGAGATCCCTGAAGAACCTACCAGGTATTGTAGAACCTGCCCTCCAACGCAACCATGTAGCGACGGACGTGCTGGTCCTCCTCGATAACACGGTGACGTACCACCTCCGCGGTGTCCGGAAGCCTCGGCACCGTCACTGGCCCACGCGACCGCCACCAAATAAGGATCGGGTCAACGACGGGCTGGCTCCTCACCAACCTACGCCCACCGGAAGGTAGCACCTCCCAAAACCAGCCCGGCGGAGCCCAGTCCCGGACATGGCCCCTCTGATCAAACCGGCCTCCTCCGCCGAGTCGACGACAAGGATGCGGGATAGGCATCGTCGACGTCGATGCGGGAATAATTGCTTTAACTAAAAAAACAAACTAGTTCTATTAATTTCCTTGCTAAAAATAAACTACTTCTATAGTAAAATAAACTAGTTTTGTTAAATCAACTAGTTCAACTACTAATTAAGCACTTACTATAAATAAAATAAAGTAGTACTTACTAAAAATAAACTACTTCTATATATAGTAAAATAAAGTAGTTTTATTAATTAATCAACTAGTTCAACTAAAAATAAACTAACTTTAAATGCACTAACAGTAGAACTAATAACCTAAAATGCACTAAATCAACTAACCTTAAATGTAACTTTTGCAACACAATTTTTTCCTCTCCTCTTCTAACCATAAACATTGAACAAAAATAAAACTATACAGCCGAAAAATGATATGAACAAAAAACTATGAACACATACACATACATCCATCCATATAAATGCATATCCATCCATCCATACATACATACATCCATATACATACATACATACAATAACAGGGGCGGCGGCGTGGCGCAGGGGGGCGGCGGCAACCGTGGCAGCGCACGGATCGGGATGGGAAGGGGCTCAGGGGGCTCGAGGCAGGACGGCGACGAGGCCGGTGACGAGGACGACGACGAGGCTGGCGACGATGACGGCGACGAGGACGGCGGGCTCGTGGGGGAGGGGTTACGCGCGCGGCGAGGGCTCGGGGAGGAGCGGCTCGGGGGCGGCGACGGCGGCGGCGAGGACGACGTCGACGGCGGGTCAGGGGCGGGGCGACGGCGTCGGGGCAGGGGCGCAGGGCGGCGACGACGACGATGACGAGGAACGGCCTGGCGGCGTCGGGGGGAATGGGAGCAGTTGGCGAAATTTTCACAAGTGCTACCTTATATATCAAAACCAATGGTACCGGTTCGTGGCACCAACCGGTACCAATGCCCACCTATGGTCTCGGTTAGTGCCACGAACCGGGACCAAAGGTCTCTTTTCGGCAGCCGAAAGGGCGGGAAACTAAGGCCTATGGTCCCGGTTGTTGGCACGAACCGGGACCATAGGTGGGCATTGGTACCGGTTGGTGCCACGAACCGGGACGAATGCCCACCTATGGTCCCGGTTGGTGGCATGAACCGGGACCATAGGCCTTGTGCTGGCACGGTGCGGTGGAAAGTTTAGTCCCACCTCGCTAGTTGAGAGGGGCTCGGAGTGGTTTATAAGCTTTGCAGCCGCCACCCTCTCGAGCTCCTCTCTATTGCAGGCTTACGGGCCTAATCTCTACTTTGCCATGCCTGTTGGGCCTATTGGGCCTTCTGCGGGCCTGAATCCTGGCCCATTATAGGGTTTCTAGTCGTATTCAGGCCGTGGAGGTCCAGTAGGTGGCATTTTTCCTTTTTTTTCTTTTTTTCTACTTAAAACTGAATACTTATAGTTTTTTAGTGATTTCTTTTTTGCTTTTAGGTCACAAAAATTATAAACTTTCTGTTAGTGCCATTAGTTTTAAAATTTATTTTTTTAAATGTATGTGAATCACTAGTTTTATGAATAAATTTACTATAAAAATAGATTTTTGAGTGATTCCATTTCCTGCTATTTAATATTAATATGTTTTATCATTATACTCAATTTGGTAATTTTAGGTTATTTTAAATATCTATTTTAATCAAAACCAGATTTTGATAATTTTTTTGTAATTAAATTCTTTTTGCTATTAATGTTTTGAACAAAAAATACTTTGTTAATATAAGTTGCATAAAATTTATATAATTTTAGTTTCAAAAATACTAGAGGTTTATATAAGCTTTTTAGTTGATTCCTTTTGCTATTATAGTTTTATAAAAGCTTTTTAATTGATTCTTTTTGCTATTGAAGAATATTATAGTTTTATTTTAGTTCATCATAACAGAATATTTTAATTGATTTTAGTTTTTTAGTTGATTTTAGTTGATCATAACAAATATTATAGTTTTATGCATTTTATTGTTTTTCATGCATTTACTGCTTTTTTGAGCTATAAGACCCGGAAATTGAAAAGCATTTCAAATGAACTCCGAAAAGGTTGAAAATTGGCATGGTATCATCATTTCATCCACATAGCATGTGCAAGAAAGTTGAGAGGGTTACGGCAAAAACTAGATGCACTTCGTGTATAAAACGAACAATCTCTTTCGAAGTATGAGGATTTCATACGGTAACTCGTCTGTTACAAAGGGATTTGATTTTTTTAACTTATTTGAACTTCTGACTTTTTGTGTGTACAAAATGCACCATTCAAAGCCACATCATCAATTCTCAATCCTTTCTGACTTCATTTGTTATTTTTCATGCATTTACTAATTATTTTGAGCTATAAGACCCTAAAATTGAAAAGCATTTCAAAATGAACTCTGAAAAGGTTGAAAGTTTGCATGGTATCATCATTTCATCCACATAGCATGTGCAAGAAAGTTGAGAGGGTCCCGGCAAAAGGTGGATGCACTTCGTGTACAAAACGGACAATCTCTTTCAAAGTATCAGGATTTCATACGGAAACTCGTCTGTTACAAAGGGATTTCATTTTTTAAAACTTATTTGAACTCCTGACTTTTTGTGTTTTCAAAATGCACCATTCAAAGCCACATCATCATTTTTCAATCCTTTCTGACTTCATTTGTTATTTTTCATGCATTTACTAATTATTTTGAGCTATAAGACCCTAAAGTTGAAAAGCATTTCAAATGAACTCTGAAAAGGTTGAAAGTTGGCATGGTATCATCATTTCATCCACATAGCATGTGCAAGAAAGTTGAGAGGGTCCCGGCAAAAGGTGGATGAACTTCGTGTACAAAACGGACAATCTCTTTCGAAGTATCAGGATTTCATACGGAAACTCGTCTGTTACAAAGTGATTTCATTTTTTAAAACTTATTTGAACTCCTGACATTTTGTGTGTTCAAAATGCACCATTCAAAGCCACATCATCAATTTTCAATCCTTTCTGACTTCATTTGTTATTTTTCATGCATTTACTAATTATTTTGAGCTATAAGACCCTAAAATTGAAAAGCATTTCAAATGAACTCTGAAAAGGTTGAAAGTTGGCATGGTATCATCATTTCATCCACATAGCATGTGCAAGAAATTTGAGAGGGTCCCGGCAAAAGGTGGATGCACTTCGTGTACGAAACGGACAATCTCTTTCAAAGTATCAGGATTTCATACGGAAACTCGTCTGTTACAAAGGGATTTCATTTTTTAAAACTTATTTGAACTCCTGACTTTTTGTGTGTTCAAAATGCACCATTCAAAGCCACATCATCATTTTTCAATCCTTTCTGACTTCATTTGTTATTTTTCATGCATTTACTAATTATTTTGAGCTATAAGACCCTAAAATTGAAAAGCATTTCAAATGAACTCTGAAAAGGTTGAAAGTTGGCATGGTATCATCATTTCACCCACATAGCATGTGCTAAAAAGTTGAGAGGGTCCCGGCAAAAGGTGGATGCACTTCGTGAACAAAATGGACAATCTCTTTCGAAGTATCAGGGTTTTGGACGAAAACTCATCTGTTACAAAGGGATTTCATTTTCTTGAACTTATTTGAACTCCAGACTTTTTGTGTGTTCAAAATGAACCATTCAAAGCATAGACTGATTTTGAATGGTGCATATTCAACACACAAAAACTCTGTAAAGATCGCCAAACCCAACATAAAAAAATGAGCATAGATGCACTTATAGAGAGAATTCAACCTAAATTCATAATAAATTTCTATGAATTTCAGAGAAATTCACTCTGAATTTAGGTCAAATTCCCTATATAAGGGCATCTATTTTCATTTTGAGAGGAGCTCAACAAGGCAGAGAGGGACGGGCTTATAAACCGGTGTGAGCGCCCTTCGGTTGGCGAGGTGGGACTAAACTCTAACCGCAATGAGGACCAACCCTTTAGTCCCGGTTTGTGGCACAAACCGGGACTAATGGTCATGGGCCAGGGGCAAGTCGCATTGGTCCCGGTTTGTGCGTGGAACCGGGACCACAAGGTCCAGACGAACCGGGACCAGTGGCCCACGTGGCCCGGCCGCCCCCCTGGGCTCACGAACCAGGACTAATGCACCCCATGGGTCCCGGTTCGTGCAGAACCGGGACTAATGGGCTGGCCAAGCCCGAACGAAAGCCCTGTTTTCTACTAGTGTAGTTTTCTAGTTTGGAGTACGAAATTTCGAGAGTAACTAGTTATTTTTTTCAAAAATCTATCTTGTATCGATTTTATGTGGCTTTCCTATCTTTTAGAAAGGAGGGACACTAGAAATCTGTTGGGGTCATAGTATAAGCTACAAATTTTGCAGAGTGATTTTTCTACCTTGTATATGATATATCATGCATGAATACATCATCCTTCATTGTTTTGAGATCTGTGCCACATATTCTGGTTGTTTGAAAAAATTATCTTATTTAAGTTTTATGTGGCTTTCTTATATTTTAAAAATAAGCAAAATTTTGGCAAACTAGGAATCCGCTGGTATCAATTTCAGTGTATAAAATTGTGAGAGTAATTTTCCTACCGTGCGATATAGTGCGTGAATCCACCACCTGTCCTTGCTTTGAGATCCTTGCACAATTTTCTCATTCTTTGCAAAATTAATGTTGTTTAGGTTTTACATGGCTTTCCTACTTTTAGAAACTAGCATCTTTTCGGTTCAACTTTATGGAAAACTAGAAATCCGCTGGGATCAATTACAAGCTACAAAATCTGGAGAGTGGTTTCCTGTGGAACATATATATATATATATATATATATATATATATATATATATATATATATATATATATATATATATATATATATAATGCATGCATCCACTGTACATCATCACTTTGAGATCCATGCCACATTTTTTAGTTTTTGGCAAAATTTATCTTGTTTTTTCCGTATCTTTCATTTCTTTTAGAAAGGAGAGAATTTTCGGCCCAACCATGTGAAAAACTAGAAATATGCTCAAATCAAGCAACACAATTTGGAGTGATTTTTTCTACCTTGCACATGATATGTCGTGCATGGATCCACTGCCCTACATATCATTGCTTTGAGATCCATGACACACTTTCTAGTTTTTCTGTGTGCAAATTTTACCTTCCTTCGGTTCTGTGTGGCTTTCCTATCTTATGGAAAGGAGGGACTCTCTTTTGCGGAATGGCCTAACGCCATATAATAAGTATCAGAGGATAAAAAACAAAGCAAGGACTTTCTTGCCATACATTACAATAAAATTAGGATTCTGCTGGTATTAGTTACAAGCTATAGAATTTGGAGAGTGTTTTCTCCACCACACGACATATTATGTATGCATCCACCCATTTGTCATTGGTTTGCAATCCATGCCACCCTTTACTTTTTGCAACATTTGGAGAGTGAACTTCTACCTTGCATGTGATATATTGTGCATGGGTGTAACGTCTTTAATTCACTAGTGGAGAAATGACTAGCCATAACTTTTGTTGGTGGTTCACCATTTCCCACCAATGCCAGCACTATATTTTTTTCAAATAGTGCTGACGTAGGCGTATTTGATACGACATTGATATGACCATAGTGCTGGGGTAATTTATTTTGTCAAGCCATAGGTATTTTCTAAGTTTTTTTTGTTTACTACAATTTGTTAAGGCATAGCCCATTAGGCCCACGCTAACACTAGTCCATCTTCTAACTACCCTACATCTAGTAAAAAAAAATCTAAGGCCGATTCACACCCCTTTGTTTCACTTTCCCCCTCTCTTGACTAGCGCCGCCGCCGCCACCTCCCGACCTTGCGGCTCGTTGCCACTGGACCAGCACCACCGCCGCCACCTCCGTGTCAACATGCAAGATCCCCTACACCTGCGCATCTTCTTCCCCTCCCCGAGCATCTCCCCCATCCCCGATGACATGGAATCCATGGAAACCGTGGATTTGGTTTATTAGTGTATAAAATTAGTAGTGTAGAATTAGATTTTGTAGCGTAGTATCCTATTATACTTAACTGAAATTGATTTATTAGTGTAGTGTAGAAACCATTTTTCTACTTTGGGTAGATTTTTTTAGCAGAAATCATCCTCCACCTTCTATCCCGTTGCTCGCGGATGGCGAGGTAGAAATTCTGTCCAGATATATGCTGCATCAAGATTATCCGATTGTATGGCTTGACGACTAGTCAACTAGGGTTGGTAGTCTGTCAACATGATCACTCATCCAAGCCGTTTAAGAACATAGATGTCCATATGTACTTGTTTATTAGTTTGCCAGTTCGCTGAGTGTGTTGTCTTGATACAACAAGGAAATATTTGTTTGCAACTTGTTCATTCATATAAATTCGAGTTCAAGTTTGGCAATGTAGTCTGGAATATTTGGAATAAATAAGATGAACTCCTATAAACTACTCAATGGTTTTCTAAAACATGACGAACAATTGTTAATAGAAACTAAAGTTAGTAATTTGGCATAGCTGCTCAGTTTAGCATTGCACTAGTTGGCCTAGTTTCTTTTGTTTGCCAAAGCTATGCATATTGTTGTCATATATAGTTCAATTGACGAATGCATGGTATAATGACATGAATTGGTACTAAACTTCATATAGTTCAATTGTTGTATATATTTTGTACTTGGCGTTGAGACTTGTCATTATTTTGTAATTGGCGCTGACTTGTCATGGCCAATGTTGGAGGCAATCAGGAGGAGGTATATGATGTGGAGATGCTCAACCGCGAGCTCTTAGAGTCTCATCAATATACCATCAAGGCCCTGCAGGAGGTGAATGCCTTGCTGAAGGCGGAGACAGGTCAGCTGCTGAACGAGAAGGTTGATCTCTCCAAGAAAACTGTTAGGATGAGGGACGAGAGATATCGGCTGATCGAGGAGAGGGATAAGCTGAAGAATGAGAAAAAACTCCTTAGGGCCGAGAGGAATGCGCTTAAGATGAAGGTAGCTCATTTCAAAAAAGATGGAGAGAACGGTAGACACAAGATTCGTCAGTCGAAATTAATCTTAGATCAAGAAATATGTTTGACCAACTACCAGGCTCGCTTAGGAAGATGATGTAGTTTTGTGAAGTTGAACTAGTTAAGTTGATGAGTACCCTATGTAGTTTTGAGTTGAACAAATTAAGTTGATGAGTACCTATGTAGTTTTGTGGAGTTGAACTAGTTGATGCAACATTACATCTTAAACTAGTTGATGGTTTAAATGCATATAAATTTTTTAATTAGCGAAAAATCAATTTGCTAACGTTGGACACGCGTCACACCATTAGTATGTGAAATACTACTAACGTGGGCTGCAACACCACCATTATTTTTTAACAATGGAGCCATATTGATGGCGTCGGGTGTCCACGTTAGCAAGACTGTTTTTGCCACGCCATTGCTAGGTTTTATGCAGTATTGATTGCTTTGAGATCCATGCCACATTTTCTGTTTTTTGGCAAAATATTTCTTGTTTTGGTTTTCTATGGATTGCTATTTTATAACGGAACGGCATTTTGGCCCAACTTCATTAAAAAACTAGGAACCTGCTGGTATCAAATGCACACTGTAAATTTGGAATGAATAAAGTAGGGCATGTTTAAAAAAATCTATGAACGTGGAGAGTAGTTTTTTCTACCATGTGATGTACCTGGCATGCATCCGCCCGTCATTGCCTTGAAATCCATGCCACCTTTTTTTTAGACTGGGCTTTCAGCTCCCGGATGCAGGGGCACCCTCATGAATAGTAAATGCAAAACAATATGAAAAAATAAAAAAAATATGAAACTTTTGGCAATCAAATATGACCAAGCATTCAACGTTCATGCAAAGTTTTAGCATAAAAAATATTCGTGGAGCCCTCACAAAAAAAAAACAAAATCAGTGTCCAAAGTTATGTGTAGTTTTGAGCAGTAATTTTGTTTTTTTGTGAGGGCTCCTCGAGTGTTATTTCTGGCTGGGAATTTCCAAGAACATCAAAAGTTTGATCATATTTGATCCCCCAAAATTACAGTTTTTTTCGAATTTTTTACATATTTGTTGAAGTTACTGTTCATGAGGGTGCCCCTGCACCAAGGAGCTGTCACACCTTTCCCTTTTTGTTTTGCAAAATTTGTCCATTTTCGGTTTTGTGTTGCTTTCCTATTGTTTCGAAAGGAGCGACTTTTCAATTCAACTATATGGTAAACTAGAATTCTGATGGGATCAATTACAAGCTACAAAATTTGGAGGTCCACACCACATTTCTACAATGCACATGATATACCGTGCATACAACCACCACCCCTCATTGCTTTGAGGTCCACACCACATTTTCTAGTTTTGGCAAAAATTATGTTATTCATTTTTTGGGATTTCCTATCTTCTAAAAAGGAGAACTTTGTGGACCAAATTTATGAAAAACTTAATCAACTGGGATTAATTACAAGCTACGCAATTTGGAGCATCCATCATTTCTGTCAGATGCATGCCATTCTTTTTTGTTTTCGCAAAATTGATTTTATTTTGGGTTTCCGTGTCTTTCTGGTCCATTTTTATGAAAAACTAGACATCTGAATGTGATCAATAACAAGCTACAAAATTTGGAGAGTGATTTTTCTGCAATGGATATGATATATTGTCCGTGCATCCAGCTTCGGCCATTGCTCTAAGATTTAGCTGATGTTTACAAAATTTATCTTCTTTCAAAGTATTACATAATGTTTAGGTTGAGTTTTTAAACGTATCATAATGTTTCATAGTGTAGCAGCAATAAGAGCGCATTTGTCTCACAACGGATCTACTAGTACACAACGAGACATTATGGGACACTTTGAAATAAGAAAACCCTAATGTAATACTTTGGAAGAAGACAAAACTTTGGCAAAATCAGAAAACATAACAAGGATCTCAAAGGAACTATGGACGTACGATGGACCCATACACCATATATCAGGTGCTTGTTAGAATATCATTTCTCATAAAAACAAGCGTTCCTATCCATGCACAGAGCATAGAGATGCCCGGATGTGGACGTTCGGAACAAAGCTGAGATGGCGTCCCCCTCAGTCGTACGTGTACAACAATATAGAAATGCTAGCTCCTCGCCGAGGTGTTTTGCTTGTTGCTGTCTTGCTGATCCGCCCAAGAAGTTTCCTCCTTCTCTTTCTCTCCGTATTTCTGCCTGTCCTATCTCAGTTCCTGGAAGAAGCCGAAAGAAGTTCCAAGGATGAATACAGTGACGGCATCAACCCTTAATTCCTTGTCGCTATATGATTACAGCATTCGACGCAAACAAATAAAAAAATCGCAGATCCCTTAAAAAAGTATTAGAATTACACCTTCTTCCAGGGTATTCAGGATTACAGTTGTATGGATCATAACTAGCCGTGGAAGCCCGGTCGGTTAGCGATGCTGAAGTAAGAAACTCAAAACCCACTGAAGTACTCCCTTTATTTTTCTTTAGTCCGCATGTCAGGTCTGTGTAAAGTCAAACTTTATATCCTTTTTCTATCAATGCAATGATACGCAAGCTTTGCATATTCACGAAAAAAAGAAACTTTATATCCTTTCAAATTTTTTGTAGAAACCCACCAAATATATATATTATTACATATATTTTCACATCATATAAATTTGTTGTTGTAAATGTTCGTATTGTTTTCTACAAACTTCGTCAAACTTTATAAAATTTGACTTTAGTCAATACTAATAGGCAAAGTAAATAAAAATGGAGGGAGTAACTTCGATTGGAGACTCAAAACCCCGTCCCAGGCCGGGTAACCACTCGTCTTCTTCCTTCCACAGGAGTAAGAGGAGTCAAAGCTCTCCATATATGGACGACTTCTCCCCTGGTTAAGTAAAAGCAGACCTACTAGATAATAACTGTATTTAAGAGAAATGAAGATTATGCTGGAGCTTAACGAAGCATACGCATCAGCTAGGATCTGTCGCGGGTAAGTGTGGAAGCGATGCACCGGTCATTTTAGTCGATCAGTAGCTCTTAGCTAATTAAAACTGTTTGTAAAATTAAGTTAGACGGTGTATTCCAGCAACACATTGCACGGCGTGATGTCGCCGTGGATGATGGCGTGGGCTCTCCAGCATGCCGGCACATGCACGGACGCCTTCCTGCCCGTCAGCTGATGAACAGCACAATTGTAGACGTAGAGAAATTTGACGTAGAAGTAGTCGACGATATATGCATGCATCACCATCTGACTGATACTGATGATCGCACGTATAAGCAGTGGCAGTGGTAGTACAAGCAGTGGCAGCAGACCGAATGGTACCGGTCAGGAAAACACGACGACCGCTACGTACGTACATCGAAAGGTTGGGTTTTCAGCGCTACGCTGGCATGCATGAGCTTGAAGTTAAACCTTGGACGGACTTAGGGTCGGCATGCATGGCGACCGCGGCTGTGAAACGCAGAGCAGCTGCTGATGGCCGCCGCAGTATAGCGCGCGGGAATTATTTGGGTGTGCTTTCAGCTAGGCACAAATGGATTCGAGCTCAGCTCAGCTTTGGGTGTCGAAATTCCGGTTATAAATAGATTCGAAGCTTGGGACGCGGCGACCTGTAGCTGTTTTTGCACTGGCTTCATGCTGGACGGTGAAGGCCTGGCGGGCGGGGATAGCGACGCCAACATATACCTGCGTTTGTGGAAATCCAATCAAAGTTCCTATTTGATCTTGTCATGGGGCTGTGTATATAACATAAACTAATGACTGTCCACAATTGAATTAGTAGATATTATAAGGTGGGGAGCATTGGTATCTGCTCCGTACTGCTCGTGAAAGAGACGAATCCAGTCAGTTTGTTCCCCCGGTATATGCCCATGCGCAGTAAATTGCGTTTGCATGCGTGGGTTTGTTCGTCATGACATCGTCGTGCAGGTCAGCATCGTCAGGCTCGATCGAAACTACACCGTACGGTTCAATTGAGAATCTTAGGAAGTCTCTTCATTTCACGTTATCACCAAGAATTAATGTGCTGCATTCACGCTAGCTCGTGTCATTTGGCCTTTGGCCTTGTCTGTAATGTGACACCCAGGAGTTTCACACGCATATTCACAAGGTTGGTTTCGAGGACAAGTGTTTGCGGCTGCCAGCACACGAGGAACGCATGAAGGATGGTCTATTCAACCCTATTCAAGAGAAATCCAGAAACCATCTCACATGCTAGACAGATAAGTATTTTTTGCAAAAAAAGAAAAGCTTCCTCTTTGATTTTAGTGAAGCCCCGCTGCTCCTCAAAATTGCACTGCATGATCTTTTTCTCCGTGAAGTGGGCTTCTCGGAGGAGGAGCGTTCGGCCGGCTTCACGCAGCGATTTTAGGAAGCTCGCTCGTGGAGAGCTTCAGAACGGACCCTTCATCTAACTAAAATCATATTGTCATCCAGTTCGAATGAGCGGGGCGACTCCACGGGCGACCGGGGAGGTGACCGCCGGGGCGCGGCCTTCCGCTGCGGCGGCTCGCCCGTGCGTAGGCGGCCGTTTTTGGGTGCTGGTTGGATCGGATGAAGATGATGCGGACGGGGACGGAGAGGATCCGGGGGCCTCATCACCGTCGCCGACTACGTCGGATCTGATCTGTGAGTTCTTCCACTCTGGTTATGACGAAGACGAGGTGGCCACAACTGTCGACAAGGTCTTGCCGGTGGATGATCCGGCGAGGGTTGGGCTTCACGCGGACGAGAGGAAGGAGATGGTCAGACGCGTTGTTCACCGGAGAACGGCGGCGACGGCGATCAGACCTTGGAAAGCCCCCTACCTAAGGTACGTCTTCCGAACCTTACGCTTTTCGATCTAATTCGTCCGGATTCGTGGATAGTGGTTAAGAGGAAGAGGCAGGAGCGCCGGATGGTGGCCGGCTCACTGCCGGTGGCGCGTGCGGCGACCGTGCCGGCGATCTCTTCGATCGGGATCCGGGCGGCTAGATACGGCCGTTTGAATTTGCTTCTCGGCCGAGTTGGGCCGGCTTTCTCGGTCTCTAAGTCGCAACTGGTTGGGCCGGAGATAGCTGGGTATGAGGCCCAGGCTATACCGAATCCCACCAGTTTTGTGTCTGTCGATACATGTAGGGAAGAGATCGATTCTTGCCTTACGTACGAAATCGCGCCTGGAGCTAGGGTTCGTCGGAACGGGACGCCGGGGTTCCCTTCTTGCGGTCCTGGTCGTGCGCGTCGGATTCTCCCCCTTGGTGCCATGGCGGGCCGAGGGTCGGGTTTGCCTCCTGCGAAGAAACCCCAGGCGGCCATTGCAACGGACCGGTCTGGGGCTGAGCCACCGCCGCCTGCGGGCGCAGGCCGTGGTGCAGCCGGCGCAGGGCATGGCACGGCTGGCGTTGGGCATGGTGCTGCCGGCGCTGGCCGGGGTGCCGCCGCTCCTATTGCTGCTACGGGGCGGGGTGGCGGCATCGTTGGGGCTCGGCCCCCTGTGCCCGCGGCGGCTAGGCCGCCCGTGGTTCCGGCGGACAGAGGTGGGTTTGCTGGACCCCGGCCGACGGGGCCGACGCCCTCCGTAACTGCTACTGCGGGTCGGGGCGGAGCCAACGGTCTGAGGCCGGCTGTGGTCAACCCGACCCCTGCCGGCGGTCAGCCTCGTGCCGCGCCACCGCCTCACTACGTCGCGAGGCCGGCTCAAAATCGTTCGAGCCCATCGCTGATGAGGCAGAACTCCACCGCTAGAGAATCCTTTGATCCGCCCCGAGGTCAGTGGGGGGACGATGGTTATGATGTGTATGGAGATGGGCAACACCGTGGCTCCTCATCCACGGGAGGCGGTCGTGGTTATGCCTGGCAGAGTGATGGGTCTGCTGAGAGACCGTTTCTTGGCCCTCCGGGTGGATTTGTCGAGGGAGCCTCCGGCCCAGATCACCGGCAAAGAGGTGGCTACCGTGGTCACCGTGGCGGTCGGGGTGGTGGTCGTGGGAGGTACCGCAGACAGCCTCCGCCACCGGCAGTGTTGACCATGCGGCGTCAGCCGTGGTGACCGATCCCGTTCAGTCGACTGACCTTCCTAGCCAGGCGATGGATGTTGTGACGGCACTGGCCAACATGGAGGTTCCTGCGACTGGGGCTACTGCTGAGACAGGCGACATGACTGATTCAGAGAGAGTGTCCAAGTGGGCGCGTAAGAAGGAAAAGATGTTATGCTATCGGTGTGCTGAGAAGGGTCACTTCATTGCTGAGTGCATGGCGGAGCTGTGCGATTCGTGTGGTAAACCAGCACATGCCACGGGGGATTGCCCGTTTCTGCATGATCAGGTTCCGGCCCTTACAATGTATGGAGTATATTGTGCTGAGTTGATGTTCTTTGAGTCCCCGGCTGCGAGAGAGATTCCGGAGGAGACGCAGAGTTTGACCACTGGGATTGTGAAAGCTACCCAGGGTGAGGTGACTGAGGCTCAGATTGTGCAGAGGCTTCAGGAACTGGCTCCAGGTGACTTCCAGTGGGAGCTGGTCAGTCATGAGGCCAATGTTTTTAAGGTTGACTTCCCAACTGTGGATGATTTGCAGAGATTGCTGAGCTTTGGCTTGTGCAGAGTTCCTGGCACTAAATGCATTCTGGAATTTCACGAGTGGAAGAAGGTGGAGCCTTAGGGCTAGCGCCTTACTCAGGTTTGGTTGCGGTTTTCTGGGGCTCCCTCTAAGCCTTTACAGGATGTTCGAGTTGTGGCTAGTATGGGCATCATGGTCGGGAAAACTGAGAAAGTGGATATGGCTTTTACCCGTGCTCATGGGGTGGCCCGACTTCTAGTGAGCGTTCTGGACATTGAGTTCGTCCCTGGTGTGGTAAACTGGACTTACAAGGGAGAGGTCTTTCCTCTCGAGATCGAGTTTGAGGATGCAGATCTGTTCGCTGAGGCGATAAATGGGACTGATGTGGATATGCACGAGGGTGACGACAGCGCGGGTGCTAAGGGGGCACCGACTGATGAGGCTAGATGAGAGGGGTCTAACGAATTAGGCCTTGTTGCTCAGTTGCTCGGGGATGGGGCCGGGGTTGAGCCGGCACCATCTCCCTCAGTGCCTATGACTTCTCTGCGATTTGGGTCTTTTGAGCCAGCCTCTGCTTCTCCCAGACTTTGGAGTGACCGGGTAGATTCTGATGATGTGTTTGAGCGCACGCTTCCTATGTTGGAGTTTGATGCTGCTGATAGGCCCATGATCGGAGGCTTGGTGAGGACGCCCTCGGCGATGACCTTGGTTGGGGGTGGGGAGGTGGAGCCTGTGGTGGCTTCTCTTGCCCCCGCTCTCCCAGCGGTCGAGTTCACGGAGATGACGATTGATTCAGAGGTTGTGTTTGGAGGAGGGAGTCCGGGGCAGGTGGCCTCGACCTCTTCCCCTCCTATCCTGGCGACGGCGATGCCGGCGACGATGACGTCGGCTGGCTGTGGGGGAGGCGGTCCGAGGTAGGTGGCCTCGGCCCCCTCTTCTCCGGCGGCGGCTACGGCGGCCACTGCTCCAGTGGCGCTGGGGGGGGGGGGGGTCTAGGGCAGGTGGCCCCGGTCCCCCCTTCTTCTTCGGCGGTCAGGATGGCCGCGTCTCCTACGGTGCCGGTGCTACCCTCTGGTTTGAGGGTTGGGGCGGGAGGAGGGCTCGGGCAGGCGGCCCCCGCACTTCTCTCTCCTGACTTACCTGTGGCCCAGGGCTTCGGTTTGGGACACTCGTCCATGGGGCATGGGAGCCTACTGCCACCTCCTCCGGTAACTTTGGTTGACCCTTTACGGGATTCGGTGCGAGGTTTTACTCGGGAGGAGGTCATTGCTTTTGGTGGGATCCCTGACCCGGTCTCTGCGGGGAGACGGATGAGTGCTCGCATCCAGGAGCACCCGGAGGTTGATGACATGCAGCAGAGGTGCGCTATGAGGGCGACCAAGCTTCGTGACGCTGGGGTCACTACTGGTATGTCCGTCAACATATCTAATTCTATTTCGCATTTTTCTAATGAGGAGATTATAAATAATGCAAACCAATTAGGAGTTTCGCTAGGGACTAATGATAGTGAAATTTCCAACTCGGTGAATGACCTCTTAGATTTGAAAGCGGAGCGTGCTTTAGAAACTATTCGAGATCTAGCAGCGGTAAAACCCATGAATGATGATGAGATTGATGTGTTGGAGGTCAGAGTGCTCGATAATCTGTGTGCGGATCTTGCACCATCCAATCCTGAGTCTGAGGAAGAGGATGTAACCCTAGAGAATGCAATAGTTAGACCCGCTGAGCCCGGTTATGAGGACCGGGTGGAAGATCATAGTAAACCCAAACGCAAGTGGAAGCGGAAGATTTATCCCGTTTCTGCGGTTCGTAGGAGTGCTAGGATTCGGACTACCAAAAAATTTCATGATGAATTATGAAAGGAATCTTTTGGAATAGTATAGGTCTGAAAGACTTGGCTAAAAGAAGGTTTCTTGCTGAGGCGTCTTTGGAGCATAGATTAGATTTTATTGCTCTCTCGGAAACTGGTAGAGAAAATTTTGCGCCCCAGTTTCTTAGCACTCTTTCGGGCGGTGTTGATTTTGATTGGCATTGCCTTCCTCCGCGAGGAAGATCGGGTGGGATCTTTCTTGGAGTGAGATGCGATTCGCTGGAAGTCCGAAGTGTAGTGATAGGTGATTTCGCGGTTAAGTTTCGAGTCAGGTCTAAAGCTGATGGTTTTAACTGGGCTCTGGTGGCGGTATATGGTGCCGCACAGCCCGAGCTTAAACCGGAGTTTTTGGCGGACCTTGTCCGAATTTGTGGATCCGAGCAGCTCCCAATTTTAGTTGGGGGTGATTTCAATATCATTAGGAGGAGAGAGGAAAAGAATAATGATAGTTTTGACGGCAGATGGTCGTTTATGTTCAATACCATTATTGAAAGCTTGGATCTGAGAGAGACAGAGCTTTCCGATAGAAAGTTTACTTGGGCTAATGCTATGCCAAACCCGACATATGAGAAGCTTGATCGAGTTCTCGCGAGCGTTGAGTGGGAACAGAAGTTGCCTCTCGTAACGGTTCAGGCTCACTCGCGCGGAATCTCAGATCACACACCTTTATTCGTGGACTCAGGTGAGCCAAACCACGTGGGAAACAAAAACACCTTTTCTTTCGAGCTGGCATGGTTTGAACGAGAAGGATTCTTGGATCTGATTGCCAGGGAATGGGCTAAGGATGCAGGAGGTAGGACTTCTGTTGAGCGTTGGCAGAATAAGATGAGGCATTTGAGAAGTTTCTTACGGGGTTGTGCTAAGCACCTTAGTGGAATTTATAAGGTTGAAAAGGAAAGGCTCCTTTCTCTTATTCAGACCCTAGACTTAAAGGCTGAATCCACGATTTTGCAAGCCGCAGAGTTTCAGGTTAAACTAGATGCGGAGATGAGGTTGAAAGAACTTCTCCGCGAAGAAGAATTGAAGTGGGCATTGCGGGCTAAGGTCCGCAAAGTTGTCCAGGGGGACGCGAACACTCAATTCTTTCACTTGATTGCTAATGGTAAGCACAGAAAGAAGAGAATCTTTCAGCTTGAACAAGATGAAGTAACTATTTTAGGACAGGACAACCTAAAACTTTACATAACCGAGTATTATAAGCAGTTATTTGGACCTCCGGAGGATAGTTGTGTGTCCCTCGATGAGTCCAGGACTGAGGATGTGCCTCAACTAACTGCCACTGATAATGATATTTTGGTTGCCCCATTCTAGGAGAAGGAGGTGTTTGATGCTATAGCACAGATGAAAAACAATAAGGATCCCGGGCCTGATGGATTCCCGGCAGAGTTTTACAAAAAGTGTTGGCATATTATTAAGGGGGATTTGCTACCAATGTTTCATGATCTTTTCTCTGGACAGCTTCAATTATTTCACTTCAATTTTGGAACAATAACACTGCTTCCTAAGAAAACGGATGCTGTGAGAATAGAGCAGTTCAGGCCGATCTGCCTTCTCAATGTGAGTTTCAAAATCTTCACCAAGGTTGGGACTAACAGGCTCGCACAGATTACGCATTCTGTGGTGCAGCATCCCCAAACTGCTTTCATGCCGGACAGAATCATCCTAGAAGGGGTGGTCGTCCTTCATGAAACGCTCCATGAAATTGACTCAAAAAAAATAGATGGAGTTGTTTTTAAGGTGGATTTCGAGAAAGCGTACGATAAAGTCAAATGGCCATTCCTCCAACATGCATTGCGTATGAAAGGTTTTGATGAAGCCTGGCGCCGCCAGGTTGAATCGTTTACGCAAAAAGGGAGTGTTGGAATTAAAGTGAATGACGATATAGGTCATTACTTTCAGACACATAAAGGCCTGAGACAAGGGGATCCGATGTCTTCTATCTTGTTTAACATTGTGGTTGATGTGTTAGCAATTATGATAGGAAGGGCTAAGGAGGCTGGTCAAGTAGGTGGCTTGGTACCTCATCTTGTTGATGGAGGTGTGTCCATACTTCAGTACGCTGATGATACAATCATCTTCGAAGTCCCAGTTGGAGTCAGGAAAAGACTGGACTTTTATCGATCGCGATTCTTTTGGCAGGGTGATGAACTAAAAAGAAATACCATCTAGCTAAATGGGATATCATCTGTAGACCGAAAGACCAAGGGGGTCTTGGTATTGAGAATCTTGAAGTTAAGAACAGATGCCTTCTCAGTAAGTGGCTGTGGAAGTTATCGAGTGAGACTGATGCCACTTGGGCGCAAATCCTCCGTAGCAAGTATCTTCAGACCAAAACTTTGTCTCAGGTGACAGTAAGGCCGACTGACTCGCCTTTCTGGAAGGGCTTATGAAAGTCAAACAATCCCTGTTTAATAGGATAAAGTTTATTATTGGTAACGGTGCTAGTACGCGATTTTGGGAGGATACTTGGCTCGGAGAGACACCCTTAGCCATTCAATACCCGTCCTTGTATCGTATTGTTCAACGACGCGAGGTGTTCGTTGCAACGGTATTTCAATCTATCCCCCTTAATATGCAGTTCAGAAGGGCGCTAGTAGGCAATCGTTGGGAAGAATGGCTCCGTCTAGTAAGTAGACTGATGGAGGTTCAGCTTTCTCAACAACCCGATGAATTACGCTGGAAGCTTACTAGGTCTGGAGTATTTACAGTTAAATCAATGTATATTGATGTTATCAATTCGAGCTTCATTCCTAGATCCAAACATGTCTGGGCTGTCAAAGTTCCTTTGAAAATAAAAGTGTTTATGTGGTTTGTCCATAAACAAGTTATTTTAACCAAGGACAACTTGACAAAGCGTAATTGGACATGTTCTACTAGGTGTAGTTTCTGTGATCGGGATGAGACGATCAAACACCTTTTTCTTGATTGCCCGCTAGCCAAAGTTTTATAACGGACGGTCCATATTGCTTTTAATATTACTCCACCGAGTTCTGTCAACACGTTATTTGGGACGTGGCTTAACGGGATAGAGCCTGACTTAGCGAGACATATTCGTGTAGGAGTCTGCGCCTTGCTGTGGGCTATCTGGAATTGCAGAAATGATTTGGTTTTTAACAGGACAACACGCATTCATTTTTTGCAGGTTATTTTTCGAGCCACGACGTTGATCCGTTCGTGGTCGCTACTCACTCCGACGGAGGCCAGGGAGCATTTGGTTACTGGATCTATCCGCTGGGAGATGGTAGTTCGGGATATTTTCAACCGGTTTGGATGGCGGTCATGTAATAGGATAGGCAATTAGTTTACCTATCTCTCTTTTTTGTCAGCCGGTTGTGGCGTCCTTTATTTGGCTAGTTTGTATTCTAGCACTTCTGGCTCTGCGTGAGCTCCTTTTATTGTCTTTTGGAGACTTTTAGACTTGTAGACCTATTTGGAACCTATTTATTTGTTTAATAAGAGGGCCGTATGCATCGTTCTGATGCAGAGGCCGGAGAATCCCCCTTTTCGAAAAAAAATACTACAACTAGAACAAAAGAAGCTTCAAATCAAAACAATGTATAAACCAGAGGAACTTTGCTTCCACATGTTAGACCTCAGGAGCGGTCGTTCACAGAATTTTAAACTAGCCAGTTCGCTTAACTCTAGCAACTCAAGCCAGATATTACACATAAAGGGGAAGTTCACATCGATCACTAGGTGCCAAAAGGAGTAAATAGCATAAAACTACTACAATTCAGGTTATGGTTTCAAAAAACTATCAAATTTTTATTTTTCGCTGATATCTATCAAAGTTGTGGTTGGCTGTTTCAAAAAACTCAAATCATCTGTAACTTTATAGTTGATCGTGATTATGACAGTTAGCGCCCGCACATAATGATACCTACCAAAGCCTTGGTTGGCTGTTTCAAAAAACCCAAATCATCTGTAACTTTATAGTTGATCGCGATTATGACAGTTTGGGCCCGCACGTAAGACAACTGATTGTTTGACCGTTAACTGACATGTGCGTCCCACATGCTAGTGCCTCTTCCTCATATTTCAATAACAAAAATTCTCATATAACCTTAGAGATATATGTGGTCATTTTTTTACAGAATAACCATTATAAGTTTTTAAAAAAGCAATCGGGTCCCTATATATTTTTGAAAAAAAGTAAGCGGGTTCCTGAGAAGCCCCGCCTGCCCGCCCTGAGCAACAGCACCGGTGGCTCGCCGGCGGCCAGGTCGCGGGCCAGGCCGAAGAAGCCGCGTGGCTAACAATACTGCAGCTCCTTGCCGGCCCCATGGTGGCAGAGGCGTCCGGCAAACGGGCCAACCTACGCATGAGCCATGCCCAGGATCTTGGACACCGGCGTGGCGGCTCCTGTGCCCGGTGAGGTAGTCGCTGTTGCTGCTCTTTTACTTAGACGACGGCCACGCGAAAGCTCCTGTGCCTGGCGAGGTTGTAGCCCAGCTCGGGCAAGCAGATGGCCTTGCCCAGCCCGGCTGCGCTCCTTGCCGGCCGCCACTGTTGTTGCTCCTTCTCTTGTCGCCCTACTGCTACTTGCTGCCGGCTGCGCGTCGCTGCTATCCTTGCCCGGCCCTGCTGCTTCTCGTTTCCGGCCGCCGTCGCTGCTTCTCCTTGCCTTGCCGACCCTGCTGCTGCTCCGGTAGCGACGCCCGTGGCTGGAGCAGAGGGAGAGAAGAAAAGATAGATGGAAGAAGAAATAGCTTACACGTGGGTCCCACATAATAAGATAACAGTCAAACAAAGCAGTCAACAAACGGATTGTTTAGGAGTGGGCCCGGCCTGTCATAAACCGGTTTAAAAAGTTAGCAACGGAAGATTTGAGTTTTTTGAAACAGCCGACCTCGACTTTGGTAGGTATCAGCAAAAATTTAAAATCTAATAGTTTTTTGCAACCCTAACACGAATTGTGGTAGTTTTATGCTATTTACTCCGCCAAAAGACCACAATGAATTACGAAAGCAGTAAGCAACTAGCATAGTAGGGAAAAACCAGCAACAGCTTCAGCTCGCCTTCATTCTGCTCACCCTCATTCACCAGCCATGCACTTATTTTTTAGCTTCTTCTGCAAAATCATTCAATCATAAACCACCCAGTAATCATGTTAACAGGCACACTAGGGTCATTCAGCTTTATCTCATCAAAAAGCAGCACTGTTTCTCAACCTCCAAATGGTTCAGAAAACAGCTGAAATCGCAACCATCATTATGTGTTTCACATTTTTAATCAAGTTTCCTAATCCACATCAAACAAATCATGCAAATTATATGGCACAGAACTCAAAAATTGAAAGCACATGTTAATATATTCCATAAAAAACAAAGCATGCAAATTATATTGCACAACAGTCAAAAATGGAAAGCACATGTTAATATATTCCATATCATTCTAGAAACAGAACATTGCAAAAACAAGTGATTGATAGATTCATCCATGCCACACAATGGGCAGGCTTTATCTACGTCCAACCACTTTTTGTCAAGTTATCTTTAGTGAAAATACTCTTTTTCAGAGCTCGCAGCATGAAAACTGACAGTGTATGGCACTGGGGTGGCTCGTAAAACTTGTCGATTGTTTTCAAAATTAGTTCTCATTGTGCTTTGTTGTGCTTATCACTTTATAATTATAATCAGTTGTGTTGTAAAGTTTGTCAGTCATTGTACAAACTAGTTGTCACATTATTTTGCTGCGCCTACCATTTTCTTTTATAAAGATCGTCAGTCATTGTACAAACCAGTTGTCGGTGTTTTGTCCTGGCTTGTCTACTTGGTTGCCGGTTTAATTTTACCAAATTACCATGTTATTTTCATAAAACAATCCGGAGTGTAGGTTCTGCCTCTATGCACTGTCACATAGGAAAAACAACACTGCATGTCCCTTTATAGATTTTTTGGAAGGTATACATAAATAGCATCTTCGTCTTCGTCACGTGTGTTACTAATACAACTTGTACATGAAATTTTCTAGAGATTATATGAATTAAAAGATAAAAAATGAATCACGTACTGCCCAAAAACTTTTGTAGTATAGGATAGCTGATTTATGTACCGTAGGAGAATGAAAGTGATCAAACGAAAATGACTACCGGAGACGCACGATAGCAGTTGGCCTCACGCAAAGAAAAACACGGAAGGAGCTATCACATCTGCTCCCTCCCTGGCACAAACGGGTCATGGTGTTTGGGTGACTTATATCGTGGCATGGTCGGTAGGCGCTGTTGTAGTACACACGAGCGTCTTTTCTTTCGCATAATTCTTCTTTGGCCAGCTTGTTCTATATGAGCGTGCTGGTAGAGAGGTGAATGACGATAATTAGCTAGCAGTTAATGTTGAGTTTTATGCTCTCCAGGCGAAAGCATGATTTAGAATTCTGACTAGATCAGACAACATTGTCGTCTGCACACTGTTTTTCTTTCTCTTTTTAAAGGTGTTGCTCGAGTTTCTGCTTCGAGAATTTTAGCACTTAATTTGTTTTGTTGCTCGATCAGCCAACATCGTTGTATGAGCGCTAATTTCTTTTTGAAGGCGTTGTATTGGACTATTGCACCATTGTTAGCCAACATTGTTGTGTGAGTAATGAATCACATTAGTCTATAGTCTATACCCCACAAAGCTCGTCCGCTTTACTTTTTTTTATCTTCTGTTTTTTCTGGCTTGTTTAGCTGTGCCCTCAGCAGAACCCCTTTGTACTATCTGTCGTGCTGCTACTCTGTGTGTATGTGTGGGTGTGAACCTTGTTGTACCCTGTGGCTGTGGTGGTTTGCTTTATTTATAAAGCGGGGCGAAAGCCTTTTTGGGTATTACCCCACAAAGAAATTGCAGTATACTTCGATAGGGTAGCTTGGTGTAGTCTTCTCAAATTGAACAACACGATTTCAAAGATAATATAAGCCTAAGCTGAACCCAGTGTGTTACAAATAAGTAGGTGGTCGTAACATGGATCCAGGAGAGCAGCTCTCGACACCTCTTGCTTGAATGGGTCTCAGTTCTGGGGTTAACACGGTCTAAACCCAAAACATGCTTATACTGGCGGGATAACCTACAAGTGCAAAGAGAGTTTCATAACTTTACAGGCCCAATAAAGAAAATAATGGAACTGATTGCTAATAATGCACATAATAACTGATTTAAGGATGGAACAAAGAAAACTAGACACATACGTGTACCCACTTTCTCATTCCAATGACGAAAATGTTCAACAAAGAAATGATAAAACTGAAATATATGTGTGCATGATGTGGTTATAACCTGCTCTATTGCCTTCACTGCAAATTAGGCATGGTCACGTATATTATACTTCATGCGTGATCATGCTTTCTAACTACGAGGAATTGGTTCAGTCCTAGCTAGTCTTATGAGTTTGATTTTTGATGACAATAATAACTTCTAAACAATTGAGTAAATAAGCAATAATTCAGTGACCAATCCGGTTAGATTCTAGCTAACTGGCCCAGCAAAAACCCGGCTAATTGATTGTTTTTGCAGGGAAAATTCTAGCTAATGTTGATACATCGTTCAAGAGAAAACGATATTTTAGTTTCAGCTTTTTCTTATATATCAGGAAAACACCCTCTAAGATGCATATGCAATAGGGTGCGTAGAAAAACCATTTACCTGGACCTTAAAAAGGTAAATGTGCACTCATTAGCAAAACCCCGAAACCAATCTTGGTTGGGACAAGATTACAATAGGTTCCTAGGTTTGCAATTTCACAAGTCCACGACACAAACACATGCCTAAAACAGAAATTATAACTCATGAAGTAATTACCTATGATCTATGAAAGAGGAAAGGAAAACAATTTATCAAGCTAAGGCAAATGCATCATTAAAGCAAGATGTATATATGTAAGACATGGTTGGCACTCCAAATGTACATTTTAAGAACTCGTGTGAATCAAAGCGATCGAAGCATCTTTCTTGTTCCAGATCACCATGCTCGTCTTGCTAGTCATCTTACGCCTAGCAAGGAATTAGGCTCCGCTCCTAGGGTTCCCCCCGCTCCGCCGCCGGCCCCCTCCACCCACCCTCCCGCGCCTCCGGCCGCGCGCGCCGCGCCCCGCCTCGCACCTCCCTCCCGGCCCGCCCCCCGCGTCGCCTCCCCGAGCTAGGCGACCGGGGGTCCATCTCCCCGCCCTCCAGCACCTCCCCCTCCCGTTCCCCTCCTCCCGCCGCCGCCGGCCTGCGCCACCGGGCCCTGCCCGCGTGGTGTTGGCGGCGGCGGCGGCCGTCCCTTCCCCGCGCGCGGGGCCACGGCTCGGGTGGTGGCGTCCCGCGGCGGTGCTCCTCGGTCAACGGTGATTCCGGCAGCGGCGGCTGCTCCTGGCGGCGCAGCTCCGGGTGGCCTAGAGGCGGCGGCGCGCTGGCGCGGTGGATGGTGGCGGCGCCCTCCCGGCCCAGATCTGGGCCCTTTTGGGCCCCATCTGGGTCTGGGCGGGCCTGACTCGGTCTCGCCTGCGGCGGCTCCGGCGGGGGCGGTGGTGGTGCGGCTCGTGCGGGGGGTGGTGGAGACGGCGGCACGTCTACTGCAGCTCGGCGATGGGTGCTTCACGAGCCCCTTTTGGGCTCGGCCGGGCCTCGAGGGCCTGGTACGCTCCCCTTGCCGCGTCCGGTCGATGACCGCCGATGGCGGTGGAGGTTGTCTCCTCCGGCGTGGCTGCCCTCGCTGCCATTCCTCGTTCCCGGCTGCTCCCTCTCGTCCTCGTCGGTCTCGCTTCGATGACCACGGTGAGGCGGCGGTGATGATGGCAAGTCCGTGGTGGCGCACGTTCGTGGGTGGCTTGTCTGGTGGTGCGCGTCGGACCGTTCTGGGTTGTGGGTGTTTGGCGGATGGAAGAAATCCGGGCCGGCTTGCCGGCACCGACGCGGTGACGCCCGTGGGCTCCATCGTTCCTTCCTGAAGGGCGTCGGGTCTTCCCCTTCCCCACGCACCTCCGCGTACCGGGGGAAACCCTAGGACCTGTGCGGGCAGCATCTCGTCATCGTCGTGTTCCTTCCTGAAGGTGCTGCTTGGTATGCGGAGGTTTGAGGTGCCTGGAGCGAGGTGGTACATCTCCGGTGGGCGCAACGGTTTTGGGTTATCATCGTTTTCGTCGATCCGACGCTGTGGACATTATTTTCTCTCTTCTTTCTCTTTTGTTTCTTTTGGGCTTGCTTGTGCTGTTTGCCCCGGCATTGGACTCTTTGTTGTATCGGGCGGTTGCTAAAAGCCTTTTTCGTTAAGAACTTGTGTGCATCTCTCCCCTCCGAAACCAGATACTAGGAGAGCTCCCTCATTTTCGAAAAGAAAAAAAAATCTTAGCTCACCTACGTAGGCGTGTAATTTTCATGTGAGTTCCCTTGTCTTGTGGCGGTCAGAGAACCCATGGCCACAATGACAACTGCTCCGGTAAAGATCAATGCCCACACCAAAGCAGCATGAGAGCGTGTTGTTTGGGTGAGTAAGGCAGCTCTGATTTTTATGACGCTCGCGCCGACAGAGAAGGTGATGGCGAGCAACACGACAACCTCCATGACGGGTGAGATGACAATGATGTCATCTTCTGGTGATTGTTGAGCCAGTGGTTTAACTATAGCTTCGAACCAAAGGGATCGGCCAAATACGAGGTTGGTCAGAGTGATCACAAAATAAACACGCATATTAGCCATGTGCGGGCAGGGGTTAGCAAGGGGGTGGTGTTGGTTCTGCAGTTGAGTGCAATGGTGGCTTGATTGGCCCGAAGTAAAAAAATTGCACAGAGAAGTGGTATATATAGTGCAACGGTAGCTTGATGGGCTCAAAGTAAAATGTTGCGCAGAAAATTGACACATATGTAAAGAAAAGGTCAATTAAGAAACTGCTTGGTTATGATGCGTTTTTAGAGGTCTTGGAAACTCCGGGCATTGTGGAGACATGATCGAAGACGAGGGATCGGCCTGCCACAAGATGCCTCCTCATTGTTAAGACAGTTAATTAAGCCGGTATCGGCCAAGAATGATTTGAATTGTTTTTGTCATCACCACATACGCGTACGTCCATGAAACAACAACAAGAACAAGAAAACGTCAGCGTCAAAAATATAGTAAACATTTACAAAGCTTCACCATTGCTGTACATGTGCTGCAGCGACGGGAAAGAACTTCTCTGACGGGAATAGCGGGGACGGGAGTTCCAATGCTCCCCAAACTCCTACATTGTGCCATGGATACCCACCATGGGCGGGGCATAGGTACATCGTCGTTGTCGGGAATAGCATGAACGCATCACAATGGCATCCCCTCAGGAGCGGTGAGCGAGGTGCGGCCAACGGCTAGCTGCCGGAGACGAGCTACCTCATAAGTTGACAACTGTTTGATGAAATGCCCAGCCAGAAGTAAGAAGAATGCGATGTGGATGCCAGCTTCGGCCGCCACGTCAAAAAACCACGACACCTCAGTCAGAAACCGTCTTCTATTGTTGTTCTGTTCTGGAATAGGATGAAGTGTGTCCGGTTTAGGAAAAATTTCTTCACGAACCAGATTTTTTTTCGTGAATACGCAAAGCTACCTTGTGTATCTTTTCATTGATAGAAGAGAATAGAGAAAGTACAAGAAAATGTACAACACACTACACGAACGTAAAAACGCGCAAGTATGATCCCCGGAGCAGAGGGAAGAGGGATGCTCAGCCTGAACAAGGGACACACATGGCTAAACCCACCTAGCCCGGCCTCCGGCCACAGGAGGCAAGGAGGCGTGAGCCTCAGGAGACCCATATCGCGTCACGACTAACACAAGGCACCACCTCCGAATGGCCGCGGCTCCAGACTCGACAGGATCAACGTACTCCCACCGAGAACGCCAATAGATCGGCGAGTGGGCAATAGGACCTGGCCGGGCTGAAGACGAAAACCATGGGAGAAGCACCTGCGAGGACATACATAGAGCCTAGGATGCCCACACCATGAGATGCAGGCCGAACAGACGCGATTGTTCCCATGACTCAAGATCCAACACCGGAGACGCCGAGCAAACAAGACAACGCCTTCGAGAAGGGAAACGATGTTATGGCGCCGTCGTTATCCAATCCGGGGAATGGACATGGGGTTTCCCCCGGCGCTTGAAGGTGAATGGATAGGGGCCATGACAGCGGCTCTAAGAAGAGGACGGCATCTGCGAATGTCGCCGCTGCCAGCATCGGTAAGCCGAGAAGGGATTGCGTTGTGGCCGAGTCTGAGCAATCCCACACCTGCCGGGTTGAGATCAGGAGACGAGCAAGTCAACATGTAGGTTGAAACTGCCACCACATGGAGGGGAGCTGCGGCGCCCGTCGCCAAGGGCGACACCAGGCGCCGCCGGACATGCATAATGTGGATCTGGTGAGGGGCCAAGGCAAGGAGGTCGACACGCATGCTTCGGGAACAAGAAATGAACTATAAGATCTGTTTGTCGGTGTGTAGCAAAAAGCACGGGCACTTTGCCTTTCAACCTTGTACAGTAAGAAATATAAGTAATGATCTAAACGATCTTATATTTCTTTACAGAGGGGAACCAAATAAAAGAAAAAGAGTTTAACGAACGAACCTGCAGGGCCTGTGGAATTAATTAAGCCGGGACCATGAACATGGAGGCCGACTGTGTCGTCTAAACAATGAACGGACTATATATAAGTTGCCTGATGAAAAGCAAATTCATGCAAGTGGATGTGGCCGAACCGTAGGATTAACATCCAAGATCCAACCAACGGCTGCTCTAGTTTCTTCCTCCTCCATCCGCCCACCTCGACAGGCCTCCAGCGAGGTCGCTATCTAACCCGAGCGGCAACCTAATATGCATGATAGCTCACAGCTAAGAACCCCCGTCCTCGCCTACGCCAGCGACGCCACGGAGCTCGGCCGGTGCCTCTTCCCCTAATCTCTTCTTCTCTGAGAAATCAGATTATACGGAAAAACAGAAATCAGTTGCCTTACCAACAGCAAATGCGCTAAGCAATCAGGTACTATCTGCTGCATATGCATGCAGATGGCTGCACACCCGCGCCGACGGCCGGCACACCTCCGTGAACCCGGCCACTGCTCCCTAGCTACGTACGTATGCCGCTGCTTGCTCTGCCTAGTGAACTGGGCTGAGACGCATGTCGCAAGGCGCGCAGCAAACAAGAAGCTAGCAACGAGGAGCAGAGCATTAAGGGGAAGGGGGAGGAGAAGAAATGCATTTTGCGGCACGTACGGTGACGTGTGCTTGGAATACTCCGTTAAAAAAAGAGCGAGGCGAGGAGGGCATCGAGAGGTCCGACGCGGACGTACATGCATCGTGCAGATCGTCGTTACCGATGAGATCCAAGAGGTGGCAAAAGAGGGCGTATGTGTCTGGCGGTCATACGTTTTCTATTGTTGCTGTGATTAACTGAGAGCATCTCCAGCCGTTGGCCCCCCAGGAGGCGCTAAAAATCGCCCCGGGGACGCACCGGCGCAAAACGCGCACTGGGGGCGTAATGTCACCCAGTCGCGGCGCCCACGGATTTTTGTAAAAATTAAAGTGCGGCACAAACATGGCGTAAATTCAACCATTTTCGGCGAGTTCATACATATTTCGGCAAGTTCAAATCAAATTCAACCAAACACGGCGAGCGTTCATACATATTTAAAATATTTTACAAAAAAGAAAAAAAACACACTACTAGGCCCGCCGTCTCCCTCACCTCGCCGCTCGTCGCTGTTCTACATGCCGAGGAGGCTGTAGAACCGCGTGTAGTCGCCGCCGCCACCGTCGTCGTCGTCGCCTCTGCCGCGGCCGCCGTCCCTGCTGCAACCCTCCCCCGGTTGGCGCGGCGGGTTGGACGGTCCGGCGGCGTCCTCGTCATCGTCGTTGTCGAGGATCACGACGCCGTGCTCGTCCTCGCGCCCACGCTTGCGGACGGCGATCTCCTCCAGGGCCCGGCGCTGCCGGACCATCTCGTCGCGGAGGTAGTCGTCGCGCGCCCACCGTAGGGCGTCCTCGTCGGAGAAGCCGCGCCGGGCTAGCTCCTCGTACTCCGGGGGGAGGCTGGGCTCCGGTTTGGGCGCGACGAGGACGAGGCGGCCAGAGGCGGGGGTGGAGTCGGCGATGCGGACACCGGAGCTGCGGGTGTGCCGGCTGACAGGCGTGTCCTGGGGCTCCGGCTTGACGGGGCGGAGGCAGGGAGAGCCGGTCGACCGACCGGACGAGGAGGAGGACGCCCCGGGGTCCATGCTCCTCGGCGTCCACGAGCTCCCACGGCGGCGAGAGAAGGACGGGGGCTCGGGGTACTCCAGCCTCGGCGTGTTGCCTCCCTCGATGTACTTGAGGACGGCCTCCAGCGTGCGGCCGGGCACGCCCCACCATCGGCGCCGCCCCTCGGAGTTGAGCCTGCCGGAGGTCACGACGCCGTTGGTGGTATCGAGCTGCTCGGCGTGACGGCGGCGGAAGTACGGCTCCCAGAGCGGGCTGTCGGGGACGTAGCGCGGCCCCTTCCTCGCCGCTCGCGGCAGGGAGGCACGGATACGCGCGATCTCCGCACGCCGCGCCACCCCGGTGGGTGGTGGTGGCACCGGGACCCCGCCGGCGCTGATTCTCCACGCCCCGGGCACCCGCATGTCCGGCGGGACCGGGTACTCGGCCTCGAAGATGAGCCGAGCTTCGTCCTTGTGAAGGTGGCGGCGGCCGAAGCCGTTCGCCGCCGCGCCGTCGCCTGGGAATCGTTCGGCCATTTCTTTGAATTGGGACGGCGAGGGGAGAGGGAGGAAGGGGAGAGAGGGCGCGTCGGCGGTGGAGACTCTGTGCGTGCCACCGGCGCGCGGGGGTCGGCTTATATAGGCGGAGGCGCCGCGAGCACGCGTGGCCGCCGCGTCTACGCGTGGCATGCGCGGGGACGCGCGTCGTCACGCCTTCACTGTGCCGCCCGTGAGGCATCAATGGCGGAGGCTGACCGGCGCGGCAGCGCGCGGCAGCTTTGGCATTGATTCGCCGCGGGAAACGAGGCGATGAGGATGACGAAGCGGCGAGAAGCGAGACGAGTCGCTGGCAAGGAGGGGCCGCGGCTCTTTCGCGCGAAAAAGATTCGCCCGGCGCCCCAGATCGCCCCCCGGCCCGCCGGGTTTGGGTTGGGTCCGCCGGCGCCAATTTCGGCCCGAGCCGGTGAAAATAGGGCCCTTGGGGGCGCGACTGGGCCGATTTTATGACATCGGCGGCCGAAAAGTCGCCTAGGGGGCCTTATTGAGGGCGCGGCTGGAGATGCTCTGAGAACTGCAACAGCAGCAGCGCAATGTGTAATGGTCACGCATGGCATGTAGAGTACGTACATGCCAGTCAAGTATGGAGCACTATACTTGTTTTCTTCAGTTGCGTAATTGACTAAGATGTTCCATATCCGTCTGTTGGTGTAATTGACTAAGATGTTCCATATCCGTCTGTTGGTTACACATACTCATGATTACCGAAAAAGGTTTCCCCCGCTATGTATACAAAGCAACCAATCGAGCCATATAAGGACAGGTGCTGGGGCGGAAGCTGCACAGTCGCGTCCAAAAGAAAACGACAGAGAAAGAGCAAAAGAAACAAATGCCGACAACGACGGATCAACAAAAACGAAGAAGCCTCGCGATCGCTGCGCCCACCGGGATCTCCCACTAGGCTCCAAGACTCCGAAGCGCCGGCACCTATCAACACCTCCAAGAAGGATCGCGACGATGACAACGCTGCTGCGAAGGGTTTCCCCCGGTACACGACGAGGCGAGAGGAAGGGTAGCCCCCGACGCCCTCCCAGAAGGTCAGGTGGCACCCACAAGCCGCGCCGGTGTCGGCCAAGCCGACAGGGGTTTCCCCGATCCCAACCCGCACCTCGGACGCTCTGGAGCCAGCCACCAAAGCAACCACCACCCAGCGCCAACACGGTCAAGAGACCCCCACGCCGTCTCACCATGGCAACGCGGAGTGAGGACAACACGGCGAAGAATCAGAGCCGGGACTAGGGCATCAGCACCGTTGGCACGCGGGAGGGCCCCACCTCCACCGTCCGCAACGGTAGCCGTCCGGACGCAATAGGAGGAGCACACCAGGCCCGTGGGCCCACAGGCCCGGCCGAGCCCTCGTGGGCTCGTAAAGCTCCCGCCTTCGCGCTGCTGCCGGCACGCCGTCGGCGCCGCCGCCCCGTATCCGAGCCGCTCCTCCTCACCGCGCCGACAACGAGGCCACGCCGGGGAGCTGGCCCGCTAGGACCCAGATGGGGCCCGCCCGGCCCAGATCTGGGACGGGGCGCGACGACGGCCACCCAACACCACCACGCCGCCCCGCCGCCAAGGAGCGGCGCCGACAGCGCGCCTGCCGCCGGCCGCCACCGCAGGCCGCCGGACCGCAGCAAGGCCGAGCAGTACCGCCGCCGCCTCCCAGCCCCGAGAAGGGAGGACGCGCGCGCGGGGACGAGAAGGCCCGCCGCCGCCGGCACCACCCGGGCCAGCGCCGGGGGCGCCCGCCGGCGGCGGCGGGGCGAGAGACGGGGGAGGAGGGGCCCGAGGAAGAGGAGCTCGAGCTCCGTCCCGGCCACCTCCCGAGGAGGCGGCGCGAGGCGGACAGGATGGGGGAGGGGGAGGGGCGGAAGGGGACGGAGGGGGCGCGAGGCCAACGGCCGGAGGCGGCGGGAGGAGAGGACGGGGGGAACCCTAGTCGCGGGAGCCCTCGCTCCAAGGAGACAGCCCTCGCTCCACACACACTCATGATTCACGAGTCAATCCCACACACTGGGATCGTGTTGAGTAAAATAAAAATTGATTCACGAGTCAAAGGCAGAACTGGTACTCATTAATTCGAACCCCTTCAAAATGTAAAGCGTATTTTGACTCCGTAGGACAAAGATTAATTTACGTCATTAATAAGTAGGAGTATGTCATAAACCAAATATTAACATGGTACTTATTTTAGTCACATATATATTGTTGTCTTAACTAACGACAATATAGACTGTATAGCTAATTTAGATCGGGAATCGATCTTGATCGAGCAGTCGTCGGCTTATGGAGAATTTCCGACCTTTTCGTTTAGACAAGAGTTTTTCTAAAAAAGAGTTTAAAAGTCGATGTCAACGGATCGAGGTCACGACATCAAGTACGGCCGGCAACAATTTACAGCAAAGATGTCACCACCATGCGTCCAAATAGGAGAATTCCCTCCCGGGCGGTGATCATACTACCATTGGATATTCCAGCTTCTGCGTGGGCCGGCCGGGTGTGCCGCGTCAAGAAAACCTCTCCTGATTTGGATGCATGCATGGTAAGTCACCTTTAATTTTTTGTATTTCTCCTGATTAATTCGGAGCTTTTCATACCAATCATGAGGTCGATCCAACATACTACCGATGCAACAAAAGACTAGGACCGAATAAGCTGGTAGTAGAACAATAGTGGACACCGTGGTATTACTGGACCGTACAAAGAGCTAGCTAGAACAGGCAATAGCCCAGTAGTATGCACAGACGTACGCGCATGCAGCTGCCGTAGTACATGAAGAGCTAGACGGCCATGGGCTCATGGCGATGGCGATGGCGATGAGGACGCCGGGCCGAGGAGGCGGCCCAGCCCTCCTGTGGACCGCATGCATGAGCAGAGCATGGGCATGAGTGAAGAAGGATGCAAGCAGCTGGCACGAGGCTTCGTGCTGGCGGCGAGGACACGCCGACGGCCCCGCGCGGGCGCGTGCCCAAGTTCCTCGTCGGGCACACTAGATGTGTGTGCAAATAAAATTGGCTGAGTTGGAAACAGGTATGCGAACGTGCATGTCAGCGAGTATATATAGCAGGACAACATGCGGGAGGAGGGAGTACATTAGGTGCCAGCAGGTGGCCACAGTAAAAGGCACATCGATTGTTCCGACGCATCCAAAACACCCTCTCTTAAGTTTTTTATTTTTAACAAAAAGGTCCCCGGATCTATTCACTTTCAACCAGGCCACTAGTACAAACATATTAAATTACAAGGGCCCTGGGGCGGCCGTCTACTTCCTTTGGAACGGGCTCATGGCGCGCTGCCCCTACGATCCATCGCACGAGACAACTTGTCGTTGTGATCATAGTCGAGAAGTCATCAAGGCCACGGACCTCTTATATGGTTTCGCACAAACTTCTTCGGCATTAGAGGCCACATAGACACGACGGAGACGCGTTAGAGAACACAATTTCAAAGGAAAGCCCCATAACTACCGCCTCGTCCACAATGCTGCAAACCCTAGCCTCACGCACACGCAGTGGCGGAGCTTGAGCCGATACAATGTGTGTGTGTGTGTGTGTGAAGGAAGGGGGGGGGGGGGGGGGGGGGGAGGAGGCAAACACAACTGCTTTCTACTGATTTTAAGTGAAAAATGACCTGATACAAAGGGATATATATGTAATTTCTTGTGAGATGGGGGTGCCATGGCCCAGGTTGGCCTCCATGAAGCTCCACCACTGTCCTCACATACTAGAAAGGCCGACAACAATCTACACCATTGAGTCATTGACACCACGACCAACAACACCTTCGAGGAAAAGGTGCCACCGCCGCCATAAACGATGTGTTGTCATGAAACGCTAACCTATCTAGAAGACGACACCGATGCACAGGAGTTCCCCACCCCTCATATGGCCAGAGAGGTAGGCGTAGGAGGGAGGAACCCGTAGGCTCAATGCAGGCAGTACCCCTATCTTCATTTTGAAGGCTATGCAAACTTTCATCCAAGAAAGTAAAAAAGATATTTATTTCAAAAAAATTCTTTAGACCGTAGTATAGCATGCGAGCTATTTTGTGTTTACTAAAGTTGCATATGGCAAAGGTTAAGACTTTAAGCCTCGTGTGTAATTTTAGATGATTTATATTATTTAAGAAAAGTCATACAGCTGATAATTAACAAAGACATTAAACTTTATTAATTTTTAATTATTTACTATTTTCATATTTTCTAAATAATAAATTTTGTTTTATGTCTTTTTTTTAGTATGGATAGGTCCACCATACATATGCAAAAGGCCATGTGTGGATTTGTTATGATGGTATTGCCTTGACGTTAAAAGTATCAACAAAAAGATATCCTTATAGAAAACATGACCACTTTACAATTTAAACTCTTGTCTTTCATGTAGGCGCTGCGTAGTTTAAAAAACATTTTCAATATTTCTTTAACAGAGTGGGTGTTCACAAACTCTTTGGTTCCAGTAATAAGAATGTTTAACCCGAAATTTCATATGGAACCACAACTATGCCTATGTCGAAGAAGAATGTGGACCGATCCAGAGATTATGTTGCCATCCATGTTCGGTAAAAATCTTCCTGACCACCCGCTCCAACCGCATACACATCGCCTTGCGTGACAATTGGCACTCAATATGTTGAAGCATAGTCCATATATGAAGCCAATTTGAGCAAGGTAAACAACCTGCATAGGAGAAGATGTTTTGCCATTAAATACAAAATCATTTTGGCATAGCCACACAACAACAGTAAGGCAAATGCTTTCACCCTTAGCAGCATGCTAAACTTATTTGCTATTCCGTGATGCCGGTGACCGTATCTATTGGCTACATTTATGTACGGATTGGATGCTATTCAGATGACTGATCACGTAGAACGCATAATGAAATTTGAATTGAAAGAAGAGGGGTTCGATTGTCTTATTGTGAGTACAAATGGTAGTTAGGACAACTCCTTTCCGAAGATACCCATGCAAAATGTTAACTTGTTTGATGGTGTCTTCGCTTTGCATATTTATGTATTGTATTATTATCCACTTAAATCTCTACCTGTGAGAATGCATGATACACAGACTTGACATTGAAGTATCCATTTTTACATGGGCGATGATTAATTTACATTTCTTGTATTTTTTTTAGACAATTCATTTCTTGTATCAGCCGTTAGCATAGTGGAGTCCCGGCGAGGCCCATTAGAAAACAACCCTTCGGGCCTCGGCGAGGACCGCTTGTTGGCCTTGTTAGCGTTTCGTTCAGGACTGGCACGAGAATACCCTACAAAAATGTTTCTCTCTATCCCTAAAAAAAAAATGTTTCTCTCTTTCCCTCCGCACACCTTTGTCTTGTCTTAACTGCTGCACCCATTTTCTCAGCCGAACTGTTAATTAACTATAAGCGCCAGTGTGTAGATAGTAAGATACTCCCTCCTATTTATCTCAAACGAATATAACTAGATGTGGATCGAAAGGAGTATCATATTGTCATTTCCGTTGGGATGATGAAGGATGCAAGTTGCACCCAAACATACAATTTTGTTCCGCCTCCTTCCCTGGATTTATGTGCTAATACTTGCGTCTTCCGTTCTTCCATTTGCAAAGTTATACTACTACTCCATCCCCATACGTTCTCACGGCATGAGTGGCTCCGGCGCCGTACACAAGGAAATCAGATCTCCCTAAAGGCATCCCGACAAGTCATATCATTCGTCCAAGTGTCGGAGAAGCAGGCAGGGGTGAAGCGATCGATGCACCGCCCGTCCGTCGTGCCCTATGTACCAGCCCTGCATGTTTCATGTTTTTGTACATATTATCTGAGGAAAACAGCTTAGTCGGATGTTGCACAAATAAATCCGCGGTACCATGATACCTTGGGTATTAGTTTTCCGAGAACTTAATTACGCTGAAGGCTCTGCTCCGATCTTAGGTGTTTTGCATGTGTTTGTTTAGAATCTGTGTTCTAAAAAAGATAGGTGATGGCGGCTTTCTGAAGAAAAAATAAGGTTCTCCCCGCCTATCCCTTATTTCCGTGGTGCGTCTTGCGTCATTGGAGGCGTGTCTCCAATGGATCTTGCGGGATTCGCTCCGTGTTGTCTTCGGTAGATCCACTTGGCTCCCGTCTTCGTTTATGTGTATACATATTGGATCTTTTTTATGTATACTTTTCTTCGTTGATGGTAGTTGTTATTCTGATGCGCTTGTCCGGCCTTACCATGATTTTTTTTTGATTGTGTACTACAACAAGGCTTGTCCGGTTTCAGTGAGGGAGGGGTGATGACAATGACGCATCTTTGACCTACTCCAGTGCTTGTAGTCGTTGTTATGTGGTTTACGAACCTGAATGTAATATTTACTTCTAGTGTTTTTTGTACTGTCTTGCCAGTTGATGAATAAAAAATCTCATATCCATCAAGTAAACCCATGTAGGCCTCCTACCTGAGATAAAAGATTAAGGCAAGTTAAAAATGGACCGTAGACTCTTAAATAAAAATGAATAGGCACTGTTCCTTCAGTTGCGCGAAGGAAAAAAGAGAGGGAAGAAATAGGCTGGACCGGCCGGGCCAGGGCTACTCAACCTGGTTTATTTGCAGATTGCAGCCGCCCGAAGATCGAGACCAGGCAGGCCTTCCGGGGTTGCCCACCTCATCATATTAATCCCACCCCCGGTTTCAACAACGGGGAGGGAGAAGGAGAGGGAAAAGGGAATGATGGAGAAGGAGAGGGGTGCAATATATAGCACGACCGAGATGCGGCTAACGTGCTGAGTATAGTACGGCGTCGGACCCTATCCTACTAGAGATTAGTTCTAAGTATTACTTAACGACGAGTTTATACTCCCCTTCCACACTAAACTTACCCCGTCGCCCACGAGTTTTCTCTAAGAGGCGTCGATTACTAGATGCAGGTTACGGAGCTTAATTTGTTCACCCTGTAAAATAGCTAGCGCACGTACAGCTTGCGACGGAGACAATTAAGCAGCACGTTACCAACTACAAGTCGTTGTCGAGCAGACAGCTTAATTAGGGCTCGTACGACAAAAAAAGCATGCAGCAGCACGATAATTTCAAGTCGATCGTCGTCGACGGGGCGGTTAAAGTCTCGTGCACTATCTTGGATCTCTCGCTCGAGGCCGTCAAGAACAAGCTAGTCGTTTGCATGCATCTCTCGGTATCCCCGATCGATCGAGCACGGTTTGTAACGATCGACGTCGATCGTCCTCGATTCATTGAGAGTGAGGCTCGGCCGGCCGGCCGGCATATAGCTAGAACGAGCATATGCCGATCATATTCATGAAGCTGGATGCATAGCACGGCGTCCATACATCCTGCTGCTTCCACGACGTTGTCTGTGGAACCTTTAGAGCATCTACAGGTCGACTTTGGCAAATCGGGCTACTCAAATATCCGTGAACGTATCTGGACACGTCTGCATACCGGCCAGTCACATCTTAAATTTTCTTCTCATAACCGGACATCTTAATAAGCATATATTAAATCCATACAAAGTCACGCAACTACATAAATGATGCATTACACACATCGTCCAGTTACTGCATCAGAGCATCATCGAACTACCAAAATTTGACATGTTCTACCTACATCTATTAGCTATGCAGAAGATCATCAACGGTTGGCCTTGCCCTTCCGGCGCCTTGTCGTCCTTCTCGCGAAAGTAGCAGTCAAAATCAGAGTATGGATCAAGCCCGATCAGCTCGTCGCCAGAGCCGCCCGATCCGTCGTTGACCTCCTTCTCCTCCTTGGGGGGCACTCCGCCCATGGTACGAATAGCCCGATTCTGCTCTCGGACAAGTGCGCGTGTTTCTCCACTACCATTTCTTTACAATGCAGACGCAAATGACTTCCTCCACCGCCTCCACCGCAAATGACTTCCACTAGGGAGACTTCCACCAGGGACGCAATATAGGAAGTCAACCGCCTCCACCGCCGCCATGTGGGCAGCAAGGCGGGCCTTGCCCATCCTCATCCACTCCTTCCCATAGTGGGCACACCGGTCCCGGTAACACTCACACTTTGGCGGACCCGTCATGGGGAAAGGGAGATTGGAAGGCTCCCGGGAGCACCGCGACGATCTAGCCCCGGAGGACCCAAGCGCCCCATGTGCCGAAGCAATGGACTCGCTCCGGACAGATTTCATCGTCTGTCAAGAGTAGTCCTCCCGAAAGAGGCAGAGTGCAATGCATACAAGCATTGCCTCCTCCAACCTGCACGAACAACACCCCAGTCCACGGATCCAGACTGGTCATAGTCAGATCCGTTGCCCATCTTGCGAGAGAATGCCGGAGATCGTTGGATCGGGAGCTTGGGTGGCGGCAGTGGCAAATCCACCAGGGAGGCTTCGATAGGCTTGAGCCTACCCCTCCAAATCAGCTAAATTTATTTTACTACTAGGCTTCAGCATATTTGTTAGACCTAGCTCCTCGGGCCGGCGCGCGGGGGCGGAGCGGGCCGATATGCGGGCGGCCAAGCCGGCTGGAGTGGGGGCACCGAGGCGAGCCGGCCCGAGGCCGGCGTGCAGAGGCGGGGTGGCGAGCCGGCCACCCGGAGCCGGCCCGGGGAGAGCTCGGCGGCGGTGCGGGAGAGCTCGGCGAGGAGAAAGCGGACGAGGAGAAGGTGGGGGCGCTGCGAGGATCGAGAGGGGAGCAGGGAGGCGTGGGGTTGGTGGAAAGAGAGGAGAGAGAGGGAAAAGGTGGCTGACTGTGCGCCAGATGCATGCCAAAAAGTAACGCCGGTGTTCCCAGCTCGCCCCCAGCGCGTTAGGTTTTGGCTGAGAACGCCGGCTGAAACTTTCGTCAAATCCGGCTAAAAAGGGGTCTTGGGTGCATGGCTGGGGCTTTTTTTACAACCGGCGCAGAAAAAGTGGTTCTGGGGGGCTGTTGGGGGGCCTAATGGAGATGGTCTGAGCCCTGTGTCAGCCAGGGAAGGTTTCCGCGGCTCCGCTGCCGTCCAACAGTCCAATCCAGTACAGGAGGCCCGGTCGACGGGCGAAGGTTGTTTTATTATGTAGCTCTGTCTAATTTCTGCGGTTCTGTCTAAGTTCTTAGTTCAGTAGCCATCCCCCTTACAGCTCAGTTGCCATTTATAGTTAACGGATTCAAAGTTTCAGCTTATTTGGACGAATGGATTTGGAGATAATGGCTATTACAATCGGCAGATCAAAATTTGGTTCAAAATTTGATATTTTTCAAAAATTCCAAAAAAAATCTAGCAAATAGTACATATTTTCAAAATAATTTTGGAAAGTTTGAGCTTATTTGGACGAGTGGATTTGCAGATAACGGCTATCTCGCTAAACATATCCAATAACTTTTTGTCAAAAAATGTTATTTTTCAAAAAATCTGAAAATATTATAGTAAATACTACTCACTCCGTGCATAAATATATGTCGTTGGGGGAGTGTAAACTGAACTCCCTCAATGACTTATATTTCAGAACAGAGGTAATATATGTTTCCGGTAGTGACATGGCAATTTCAGTTTATTGCAAAAAAGTGATTAGGATATAACCAAATTTTTTTCTTCAAAAGAGTGTTTGGTTTTCTAAGCGTAAATTTTGAGCCCACCCTCAGTTTTTTTATAGATTCGCCAATGGGTGACGGAGTGGAGTGAAGTGGCCAGAATTTGGTCCGGGAAGCAGATGGAGACGAATATATATGAGGTTGGATGCGCTAGCTTGGGCCGGGTCCGATGTGCCGGACACACACGATCGCGCTCGAGCCTCCCCATATTCGCCTAATATTTGTGCTGCATATGATGGGTGCCGGTTAGTCCGGATGTTTGAGGTCTGTTTGGGCGCATAGGAGAGTTTGAGATGCCCGGCTGTAGACGCTCTTAGAACTAAAACCTGGGGCTACCTCAGTGTAATGGATCCATTGTACGCTGCCACGTAATTTTTTATATTATTATTGCGACCTTGTGCACCTACAAAACTATGGCGGCACCTGACATTTGTTTATCGTCCTATCAATTTTTCGGCCGTATGGTTGACATAGCAATTCGTACGTTACCAATAAATCCACTGACTAACTTTTTTCCTTTTATTCCAAGAGATCTTCGGTGGACATTTTTGTTGGCCATAACTTTCCCTTTCTAGGCATTAGCAATTTCTTAAACCCCGGTATAATTTGCCCACACATTACATATTATTCCATGAAAGAAATTGCACTATTATATACTAATTTTTGCAACTGTGAAAAATGCATTTTTTTTGTTCAATTGTATGTAAATTTCTGTCATCACTTTTTGTTTTCTTTCTTTATTTAGGATAATACCAATGCCTTTATTTTTTTTGAAAACTTCATTTTAATTTTGTTTTATTATTAGTTTTTTTTACCGAGTACCATGTTTCATTTTCTTTCTTCATTAAGGGTAATACCAAACCACCAAGTCATTCTTTTTAGATTTTTTAGATTTTTGTTTTAGCTTTTGTTTTTATTAGATGGTGGTTAGCAATTTGACTGAACAAAAAAAATATCATGACATCTGTTTATTAGTCGGCCCTTATCGTTAGCTTTTGTGTTTTCTCACTTGTGCTATTCCTTTTTTTCCTGTTGCTTGCTTAATATTTTGGCCATAGCATGTTTTTTTATATTTGTGCAGGGAGCGGCAATTTGATAGTGGAAGCGTGTGGCGCTCCTTAATTGTGTTATTTGAAAGTTATAATACTATATGTTTGTTTTTACATACTTTGGAATCTTGCAGGTTCTATAAATATGCTTCATCCACGTCGGTTGCCTCCTCAGAGGCGCTGGCTAGAACGTCGGTTAAATCCTCGACATTAGAGACTAGGTGCGTGGTGGGTGGGTCAAATTTTTTGATCTTGCCCGATGATCCCCAAATCCGCTCGTGAACGGATGCCTGGTCATGTGAGATGGCGAGCTTCTGGATGCGATCTAACATTTCATACATGAAAATTTTCTCGCCTTCCTCCATGGCCCGATCGAAGGTCGGGTCCAATGGAATTTGTCCGAGACTCGATCTGACATGGTCTTAGGCCCTTCATTGGTCACCCTAGATGCATGATCCATAACAGTGGTGCTCGTTCCAGACTGAAAGTCGTACCCGAGGTCGATATCAAGCCATCGTCCCGACCTGGGATTAATTCCGAGGTCTTTATGTGTGCGTCAATGCGGTCTTCGATCTGGTCTAACACCTGATGACTTACAAGTATAGGGATCAATGGTAGTCCTTTCAATAAATAAGAGTACGGAACCCAATGAGGAGCAAAAGGAATTGATAAGAGGGTTCAGCAGCGCAATCTCTGTAAGTGTTGTAAAGTAGTAGCAACAAATAGTTTCATAGCAATATAATTGATAGCAAGTAACTAGTAACCAAAGTAACAAGGTGCAGCAAAGTGACCAAATCTTTTTATTGCAAATGACAAGCCATGTACTCATTATATTAAGCAAAACGTTCTCGAGGACACATGGGGATTTCGGGTAGTCACATTCAGCATATTTAGTTGATTCATGTTCACTACTTTGATAAATTGTCATGTGGATGGACCGGTGTTAGGGTGCTATTTTTATTTGAACAAACAACCCACTTATGGTTACACTCTCTGATACATCTCCAACGTATCTATAATTTTTTGATTGTTCCATTCTATTATAATATTAATCTTGGATGTTTTATATGCATTTACTAAATATCATTTTTTGGGACTAATATATTAACTTAGTGCCCAGTGCCAGTTCCTATCTTTAGCCCGTTTTTGGTCTTTCCGAATATTAGTACCAAACGAAGTCCAAATGCCGTGAAACTTTTTTTAAATTTTTTTCTAGACACAAAAATCCTGGAAGCTTCGGGGGAGGGCCAGAAGATGGAGCAGTGGCCACGAGGCACCACGGCGCGCCCAGGCAGGTGGGCGTGCCCTGGTGGCTCGTCGGGCCCTTGTGGCTCCGTTTGAACTAACTCCGGTTCTACAAATTCTATAAAATCGGGAAACCAACAGAGAGCCACCCGAAATACTTTTTTCGCTGTCGTAATTTCCTATACCACGAGATTCCATCCGAGGCCTTTTCCGGCACTCTGCCGGAGGGGGAATCAATCACGGAGGGGCTCTACATCAACCTTGCTATCCTTTCAATGATGTGTGAGTAGTTTACCACAAACCTACGGGTAGTAGCTAGATGACTATCTGTCTCTCTATATTCAATACAATGTTCTCCTCGATGTTTTTGGAGTTCTATTTGATGTAATCACTTTTTGCGGTGTGTTTGTTGGGATCCGATGAATTGTGAGTTTATGATCAGATTATCCATGAATATTATTTGAATTTTCTCTAAACTCTGTTATGCATTATTGTTAGAGCTTTGTATTTCTCTCCAATCTGTTGATTTGGTTTGGCCAACTAGATTGGTTTTTCTTGCAATGAGAGAGGTGCTTTGTGATGGGTTCGATTTTGCGGTACTCAATCCCAGTGGCCGAAACGGATAAGACACGTATTTGTATCGTTGCCATTAAGAATAAAATGATGGGGTTTATTCATGCGTGATTTTTCTTTGTCTACATCATGTCATCTTCCTTGAGGCGTCACTCCGTTCTTTATGAACTTAATACTCTACATGCATGTTGGGTAGCGGTCGATGTGTGGAATAATAGTAGTTGTGATGCCCGGATAATTAAGCTACAGTAATTTCACGCTAATGATCCCATGTCACCTCAGTTACTGTTGCTAATCTCGCGTTAATTCAAAACCGATTCAAACTCCAAATTCAAAAACAAGTCAAATAATTAAAGTTTTCAAAAGTGAAAACTAAAATGTTCTTATTGTGACAAATAATTCATAAGATATATAGGTGGAGAAACCAAGTCTTTATAAAATGTTTAAATGCACTAAACTAATTATATCAGTAGCTAAAGCCATTAATTAAATACCTTTTATATATTGCAAAATATTAAACTATATTATTTTGAGATGAAACTTTTTGTGGTTGTGACATAATTTGTAACATCAATTTAGGTGCCACTTTGGTATTTTATTAAAACTAAAATAATTAGGAACTAAAATAAAATAGAAAAGAAAAATTAGAAAAAGTAAAAGAAAACAAAACAAACAAAAAATAAGAAAAGGAGAAAACCCTCCCCTCCCCGATGGGCCTTGGCCCAGTTGGCCACTCCCTGTCAGGCCAGTCCACCTAGCCCAGGCTGCCCTCCCTTATCCCCCACCCCGATCAAACCCTAGGGCAACCACCCCCCACTTCCCCCATCGACCCAGATCTGGATCATCCCCGTCGGCCCGCACGACCCCCCCACTCCTCCTAAACGAAACCCCCACCCGCTCTCGTTCTCTAGCGTCCCCAAGCACCTCGCGCCCGACCCATTGCCGCGTCGGAGCCCCACCTCACCGGCATGTCCGCGCCCGAGGAACCACCGCCTACCGCCATCGCCCCCCCAACGCCCTGCGGCCGCCCGTCGCCGTCCCCCGCCGCGTGGACCTCGCGCGGAGCCACCACGCCGGCCTGCCTCCCCGTCATCGCTCGCCATCGTCCCCATCCACCTCCCCGAGCTCGCTGCCATTTTCCCTGCAACGTTGGTGAGGCCCGGCCTCCCCCTCTGCCCTCCGCCCTCGCGCGCCGTTAGCCGCGGCCACGACGCCCGACCCGACCTCCGCCTTCCCTCGCGACACTGCACCCCGACCCTGCACGCCGCGTCCATTCGCCCACTGTCTCCCGCTCACTGCTGCCGTCCGAGCTCTGCGCCGTCCGTCGCGCGCCTTGCCGCAGAACGCACGTGCGCCGCCCTGCTCCCCTCGCTACCACGACCGTGCAGGCCTCGCCGCGGCTCCGCTGCCCGTCCCCTGCTGCCGGCCCAAGCCCGTGGCCTCACCCTGCCGCTGCCCCTCCCCTGCGGCTGCGACCGCTCGTGGACGTGGCCGCCGGTGCCCCGCTGCCGCCCTGTTTGCCTCGCTCCGTCGTGCGCCCAGGTCCAGTCATCCAGCGCCCGTCCCAGCCCGCTTCCGGCCGACTGCGGCCACCCCGCCGTGGCCATCTGCGCGCGAAGCGCCCAACCGGGTGCGCCACCGTCGCCAGCGCCCGTTCGGGCTTCACCCGCTAACACCCCGCCCCACTATGGCCTCTGTGCCGGTGGACAACGGGGCCCACGCCCCTTAGAAAAAAGGAATTAAAAATATAAATAAAAATATCAATTAATTAATTCAAGAATTAATTAACTTAATTAATAATATTTAGATTAACCTAATCTTTAGGTAAACTAGTTAACTCTGTTTAATTAACCTGCTAATTAAACAGCCTATGACATGCGGGCCCCACACGTCAGTTTGACCCACTCAACACCCCTGTTGACTGCTGATGCAATAATGCTATTTTTCAAATCAATTTAAAATAAATAATTTAAAAACTGTTTAAACCTTTTAAAATTAATATTAAATACACCGTAACTCGGATGAAAATACTTTGTACATGAAAGTTGCTCAGAAAAATAAGACGAATCTGAATACGCAGTTCGTTTGTCAGCCACACGTCCCTAGCATAGCAAACATGCAACTTTTCTCATCGGTTCATCTGTCCGGAAACGCGAAACACCGGGAATACTTTGTCGGATGTTTCCCCCCCTTCGCCGGTATCACCTACTACCGCGTCAGGGCACACCTAACACCGCTCGTTGTCTTGTCATGCATGGTCATGCATATGTTTGCATTATATTTATTATTTCTTCCCCTCTTCTCTCGTTAGACACCGAGACCGACGCCGCTGCTACCTAGTACGACTACGGTGTTGACGACCCCTCCTTCCCAGAGCAACCAGGCAAGCCCCTCCCCCCTTGATCACCAGATATCGCCTATTCCATCTCTCTACTGCTTGCATTAGAGTAGTGTAGCATGTTACTGCTTTTGCTCAATCCTATTCTGCTGCATAGCCTGTCATTGTTGCTACAGTTGTTACCCTTACCTACAATCCTAAATGCTTAGTATAGGATGCTAGTATTCCATAAGTGGCCCTACATTCTTGTCCGTATGCCATGCTATACTACCGGGCCGTGATCACTCGGGAGGTGATCACGGGCATATACTTATATACATAATATATGATACATGTGGTGACTAAAGTCAGGTCGACTCGTAGAGTACCCGCGAGTGATTCACGGATTGGGGCTGAAAGGACCTTTGTCTCGATGGCCCTCTGGGTGGATCTTTGTGGTGGAGCGACAGGGCAGGTTGAGACCACCTAGGAGAGAGGTGGGCCTGGCCCTGGTTGGCGTCCGCGGTTACTTCAAAATAACAAACTTAACGAGATCTTGGTATTTGATCTGAGTCTGGCCACTGGTCTATACGCACTAACCAACTACACGGGAACAGTTATGGGCACTCGACGTCGTGGTATCAGCCAAAGCCTTCTTGACGTCAGCGATTGAGCGGCGTGCGCCGGATTTGACTCGAACGCTGCTACCTCTTGAGCATGCGTTGGTTTTCCCTTGAAGAGGAAAGGGTGATGCAGCAAAGTAGCGTAAGTATTTCCCTCAGTTTTTGAGAATCGAGGTCTCAATCCAGTAGGAGACTACACCCAAGTCCCTAGTACCTGCACAAACAATCAAGCACCTTGCAACCAACGCGATAAAGGAGTTGTCAAACCCTTCACAGCCACTTGCAAAAGTGAGATCTGATAAAGATAATAAGATAAATATTTTGGTATTTTTGTTGTATAGATTGGAAAGTAAAGATTGCAAAATAAACGGCGGCAGAAATAGCAAATTGATAGGAAAATAATATGATGGAAGATAGACCCGGGGACCATAGGTTTCACTAGTGGCTTCTCTCAAGATAGCATAATCTACGGTGGGTGAACAAATTACTGTCGAGCAATTGATAGAAAAGCGCATAGTTATGAGAATATCTAGGCATGATCATGTATATAGGCATCACGTCTGTGACAAGTAGACCGGAACGATTCTGCATCTACTACTATTACTCCACACATCGACCGCTATCCAGCATGCATCTAGAGTATTAAGTTCATAAGAATAGAGTAACGCATGAGGCAAGATGACATGATGTAGAGGGATAAACTCAAGCAATATGATATAAACCCCATCTTTTTATCCTCGATGGCAACAATACAATATGTGCCTTGCTGCTCTGCTGTCTCTGGGAAAGGACACCGCAAGATTGAACCCAAAGCTGAGCACTTCTCCCATTGCAAGAAAGATCAATCTAGTAGGCCAAACTAAACCGATAATTCGAAGAGACTTGCAAAGATATTTAAATCATGCATAAAAGAATTCAGAGAAGAATCAAATATTGTTCATAGATAATCTTGATCATAAACCCACAATTCATCGGATCTCGACAAACACACCGCAAAAAGAATTACATCGAATAGATCTCCAAGAAGATCGAGGAGAACTTTGTATTGAGATCCAAAGAGAGAGAAGAAGCCATCTAGCTAATAACTATGGACCCGAAGGTCTGTGGTAAACTACTAACACATCATCGGAGAGGCTATGGTGTTGATGTAGAAACCCTCCGTGATCGATTCCCCCTCCGGCGGAGCGCCGGAAAAGGCCCCAAGATGGGATCTCACGGGTACAGAATGTTGCGGCGGTGGAAATAGGGTTTCGTGGTGCTCCTGGATGTTTTCAGGGTATATGAGTATATATAGGCGAAAAAAGTAGGTCGGTGGAGCCACGAGGGTGGGGGCCGCGCCCTCCTACCTCGTGGCCGCCTCGTTGCTTCCTTGACGTCCACTCCAAGTCTTCTGGATTGCGTTTTTTCCAAAAACAATCCTCGCGAAGGTTTCATTCCGTTTGGATTCCGTTTGATATTCCTTTTCTACGAAACAGTGAAATAGGCAAAAAAACAGCAATTTGCACTGGGCCTTCGGTTTATAGGTTAGTCCCAAAAATAATATAAAAGTGTATAATAAAGCCCATTAAACATCCAGAACAGATAATATAATAGCATGGAACAATCAAAAATTATAGATACGTTGGAGACTTATCAAACGCCTGCTCTTGTATTAGGGAGGCCAGGTCTGCTTTCGGCCGCCCTCGCAACATGCAGGTGTGCAATGGGCGATGGGCCCAGACCCCTGCGCGCTTAGAATTTAGACCGGCGTGCTGACCTCTCTGTTGTGCCTACGTGGGGCTGCGGCGTGTTGATCTTCCGAGGCCGGGCATGACCTAGGAAAGTGTGTCCGGCCAGAGGAATCGAGTGTGTTGCGTAATGTGGTGCACCCCTGTAGGGAAGTTTACCTATTCGAATAGCCGTGATCCTCGATAACAGGACGACCCGGAGTTGTACCTTGACCTTATGACAACTAGAACCAGATACTTAATAAAGCACACCCTTCCAAGTGCCAGATATAACCCGGCGATCGCTCTCACACAGGGTGACGAGGGGAGGATCGCCGGGTAGGATTATGCTATGCGATGATACTTGGTGAACTTACCATCTACTCTCTTCTACATGCTGCAAGATGGAGGCTGCCAGAAGCGTAGTCTTCGACAGGACTAGATATCCCCCTCTTATTCTGGCATTCTGCAGTTCAGTCCACCGATATTGCCCCTTTACATAGATACCCATGCATATGTAGTGTAGATCCTTGCTTGTGAGTACTTTGGATGAGTACTCACGGTTGCTTTTCTCCCTCTTTTCCCCCTTTCCATTCTTATCGGTTGTCGCAACCAGATGCTGGAGCCCAGGAGCCAGACACCACCTTCGACGACTCCTACTACACCGAGGGTGCCTACTACTACGTTCAGGCCGCCGACGACCAGGAGTAGTTAGGAGGATCCCAGGAAGGAGGCCTGCGCCTCTTTCGATCTGTATGCCAGTTTGTGCTAGCCATCTTATGGCAACTTGTCTAACTTATGTCTGTACTCAGATATTGTTGCTTCCGCTGACTCGTCTATGATCGATCACTTGTATTCGAGCCCTTGAGGCCCCTGGCTTGTATTATGATGCTTGTATGACTTATTTTATTTTAGAGTTGTGTTGTGATATCTTCCCGTGAGTCCCTGATCTTGATTGTACACGTTTGCGTGTATGATTAGTGTACGATTGAATCATAGTCGTTACAGTAGTAGATGCAAAATCATTTCGGTCTACTTGTCTCGGACGTGATGCCTATATACATGATCATGGCCTTGGATATTGTCATGATTATTTGCTTTTCTATCAATTGTCCAACAGTAATTCGTTTACCTACCGTATGCCATTTTCAAAAGAGAAGCATCTAGTGAAAATTATGGCCCCCAATTAATCACGTCCAAGATTAGTAGACCGAAATGATTCTACATCACGTCAATCTAGTTGAGATTGAGCACCGCAAGATCGAATTTCTGGCGCCGTTGCAGGGGAGGATCAAGTCAAGATAGTCTCCCGTCAACATGCGAATTTCTGGCGCCATTGCCGGGGAGACATCATCAACATCTATCAGGTTCCTAATCACAAATATCATCTTCTTGCAATTTATATTATTTGCCATTTGCCTCTCGTTTTCATCTCCCCCACTTCAAAAAAATTTGCCGTTTTATTCGCCCTCTTTTTCGTTCGCCGTTTTCTCGTCAGATCTGTTTTCGTGTGCAATTTTCTTTGCCACTTTTTATCGTTATGGATAGTTCTTCCTCTATTGCGTGCATCCCCGAGAACGAGGTTCTTTACTTTAAACAAAGGGGAGGGGAAAATTTAAAAGATGCTTGGTATAGGATTTGCAATGCTCATAATAGATCTATTCGTAAGCAATCTATCATTGTTCGTCTTCGCTGTTTTTATGTGGGCATCACTACTTGGTATAGATTCGTCGTTGATATGATTACCGGTGGGAATTTCTTGATGTGTCCTTCTCTAGATGCTTTTAATGCTATGGGAAATTTAGTGGGTTCACCACCTCTTATGATTAATGAAACAACTTTAACTCTCAAGCATGTTATGGAAAGGCTAGATGCTATTGAAAAGAAAATGCTCACCGAGGAAAACTTTGAAAAATTGGGTAAAATGATGCATAATCTCGCTAATAGAATTGGGTCAAAAGCGTGAGATGCTCTTAAATTACTAAAGGAAAAAGAACCCGCACTCAACGGGGAATAGAGGAGAGCCCCGCTAGAATTGATAAGTTGGAAGAAACTTTTAGTAATCTAAGCATGGCTTTTTCTTCCGCTAAAACTATTGAAGAAACTCCGGTCAAAATTGGCAAGACTACTCAAGTCACTAAAAACAAGGGTACAACATCTAATAGTAACAAAGAAGATCTTAAAATGATTAGTATTCACCCAAATTTTGTTGAATTGATAAAAGACCCTATTTGCAAGAATGAATTCTTCAAGTTAGTTCCTAGGAACATTCTTATTGAAAATTTGTATGCTGAATCTTTGAAGAATTCTAAGTGTTTGATTAAGGAGTTGGAAACTAAAGATGACAACACTTAAATCTTTGCATTATGCCTAGCTAGGGGCATAAAGCGATAGCGCTTGTTGAGAGGCAACCCAATGAATAAAATTTATTTTTGCCTTTTTCTTTCTGTTCTTGGGTGTTTACACAATTATGCTAGTGTTATGATTGTGTTTTTTATGTTTTAATTAGTGTTTGTGCCAAGCAAAGCCTTTGGATCATATTGGGTAATTTTTGCATCCAGTAAAACAATTTCCAATATTCACAGAAGCGTGATAAAATCATGATTTTGTAGACAAGATTGATATACAAATTTCCTACGTTGTCCTAATTTTTCAGAATTTTTGGAGTTACGGAAGTATTCGAAGTTTTTCAGATTTCTACAGACTATTCTGTTTTTGACAGATTCTGTTTTCTTTGTGTTGTATGCTTATTTTGATGAATCTATGGTTTGTATTGGAGGGTATAAGCCATGGTAAAATTGGAATACAATAGATATAATGCAAAAAATAAAATATGAATGAGTTTGCAACAGTAATTAGAGTAGTAATTTGCTTTGTTATACTAACGGATCTTACGAAGATTTTGTTGAGTTTTGTGTGATTGAATTTTTCAAGTTTTGTGTGAGATCATGATGGATGAATGAATAAGGAGTAAGAAGAGCCTGAGCTTGGGGATGCCCATGGCACACCAAGTTATTATATATCCAAAGAGGCACAAGCAACTAAGCTTGGGGATGCCCCGAGTCCCCTCTTTCTTCTCGACCATCGGTATTTTACTTGGAACTATATAGTTTTATTCGTCACATAGTTTTGCTTGGAGCGTCTTGTATTATATAAGTCTTTACTTGTTTTGCTTTTTAGTTTAAGTTAAGTATCCTTGCTGAACACACCTATTTGAGAGAGCCAAAATTATGTTATGATTTGCTAGAGTTGCTTTATGTGCTTCACTTAAAAAAATTAGCTATGGGATTGCTCTAGTGCTTCACTTATATATATTTTTAGCATGGTGTGATTTATTATTTTTGAAGAAATGCTCTCATGCTTCACATATATTTATTTGAGAGTTAGTAAATTTTTGAAAAAAAATCTCTCATCTTCACTTATATTATTTTGAGAGAAGAATAATTTGCTCATGTTCTTCACTTAGATTTGTTTGAGCTATCAAAAGCAACATATAAAATTAGTTCAAAGTGATAGATCTTCAGGGCCGGGCCCATAGTGGTGCCAAATGTGCAGCCCACACAGGGCCCATAATATTGGGGGGGGGGGGGGGGGGGGGGCAGATTTTTTATATAGGCCTAGTATTTCTGAAAATAAAATCGTAGGCTATGCCTCAATGGGCCGCTGGGCACTGGAGCTGGGCCTGAGTCTAGGCCATCGAGCGCTGTTCTGAGGCCTAGTGTCTTCATTACCAGCGGTGTTCACCTGGCATGCTTCTAGTGTCCTATCAGTAGCGGCGTCGTACTAGCAGTGTGCCAGTTGAACGCTGCTAGTTGTCAGTCCCGCAGGGTCCTGTACTAGTGTCATCTAATACATACTGCTGATTATGTTGCCATCTTTAGAACCTGGCAACGGTTGGTCATCGCAAAAAAAGAAAGGAGTATGGTTGGATTCAATAAAACAAGGATGCCATCTATACGTACATAGATCATATATTGAACAAACTTAACCATCATAAATATATATTAACCACAATTATACTGGGCAACTTACATGGTCATACGAACTTGAAGCACAAAGAGGAAGAGAGAGGTTGCTACTTAGGTATTACACATCGGCTAAAATATTCTACCTTAGCTATGTCGGTGGGTAGTCGTCTTCTGAGTTTGTGGAAACGAGACAACCCACGCCCACAGCGGCTGCGCCTGCGACGGCGGTGACGACGAACAGCCAGAAAAGAAGAGCGTAACGATGCGCCACTTGGTTGTTAAGCACAACAACTCGGATCTGCACCACGCTGGCGCCGACGGAGAAAGTGACGGTGAGCAGCGCGACCACCTCCACGGCGGCGAAGACGACGATGACGTTGTCGCCGGGCGAGTACTCGGCCAGGGGCTTGACGACGGCTTCGATCCAGAGGGACCGGCCGAACGCGAGGTTGGCCACAGTAAATGCGAAGCGAACGTGAACGTCCATGGGGCAAGTAGACGCTTGGCAGCGAAGAAACTAAGCAACAGTGTAGTGCAGCTAGCTACGGTGAGGGTGATCGCCGAGGAAAGTTCAGTGGCATATATAGCGGCCAGTGAGGTCGTTCTTCATTTCGTCGGATTACAAATGGACAAACGCAGTACGTAGACGTCCTAGGCAGCCTAGGATCTCAGGCAATAGAAATTAAGCTCGGTGATTCTTAGTACAGTATAGCGCCTGGGTTCTCCCGGCGTCGGAGAACACGATCACACCACCGGTTGACTCGGCAGCTAGTCTCTGCCTCCCCCTCATAGCAGAAAACGGATTGTCGTCCGTTCCGACGCATCCAAATGTCCCCCTCTTGGTAGCACACACGGCGCGTCCAGAAATGGTCAATTTTCTTACCACACGGGGGATACGGCCGAGCTAATTGCACCATTGCTTCACAGCCAAGGCAGACGCAACTCAGTGTGTCAAACAGTCTATGAACATTTTTATTTTCTTAATAAAATCAGCGAAAGTAGTTGCCATACAACGTTGAAAAATTGCGCGTGCATTACACAATCCAAATGGCATTCGTCAATAGGCATATATAAGGTACATGCATTTCAATTGTCGTCTTTTTATAAGCTTTGAGACAGACACTTAATTTTAGAAAATTACGAGTATCCGTGAATATAACAAAAGTGAGAGTGCGTAGCAAGCTTCTTCAACATTTGATCAATAAAAAGTGAATAATAATAATAATTTTAGGTTTCTTTATTTAGTTTCCTGCAAACAGCATATTCAATATCCAACGAATAGTTCTAGTAGGGATTAGTTCATTATTTTAATTGGGCACAACTATAAATCCTTCATTTTTAGGAATACAATAAATTTGACAAACCCACTTACTATCAGAGATAGGAAAAATAGTAGGAGTGTCATCTAATCGTATTATCTCTTTTTCTTAGCACATCTTCAATTATTTCAGTTTATCTTCGTTGGTTCAATTACTGGCATGACTCATCTGCCCATAAATATTTAATGTGTATATATGGAAGGGCCTACACGAAATGAAAGATTTCCACATCTTTCTTTATCCCCTTGCAAGGCGACTAAGGAAAGCCTTCCCCCTCTCAATCTCCACCGGCAAGCCCATTGATTTACTTCCCTCTGACAACCGCTTCGGTTGCCAGTGTCAGGGAGGGGTATTGTCTTGCCTCGGCTCCGTCTAGTAGCTAGATAGGTTAGGGTTTTAGTTCTCGTGGGGATGGAGCTCGTGCGAATGTCAGCATTTCTTCATCAAGTTAGAATTTCGGGCCTCGATCCTCCTCAAGTCCGTCTGTCGAACGGATTAGACGGAGCTCTGGTGTAGATTCTAGCTAGCTCCTAGGGGCAGCTTGGTTAGGGTTTTTATCGTCGAGTGTATGCGACATCGAGATTTAACTTCACCTTCTTCGATTTATTCAAGAGTTCAACACAATGACTGCGGCTCTGGGGCGCTGGTCCTTAGGGACGCGTGCACGAAAACTTTCCGATTGTCGTCGACAACGTCAGGATGGCTACGATATAGGAGCGGCGACAATGGCACGTCGGCGGCTTGTTCTTGTGGCTGCAGTGATTGTTCGGTGGTCCTGTGACCTCGATGTAATTCTTATTATGTTTGGAGTGTTTTGCACTTCTGCTAAACTTTAATAATATATCTGACTCATTTTCGCAAAAAAAAGTTTAGAAAAAATAATGTAAGCCGCCCTCTTAAGATTGTGCGGAGAGAATCTGTTGATGACCTGCTTCGTTTTCATCCGGCGTTCCTTTCCACGGAGAAGTCCTATTTTATCCTCGATGCTACGGCCTAGATATCTCCTCGGCGGAGGCGTGCTCTTGTTGATCGATCGACGTCGGCCCATCGGCGGCAAGAAATCACTTTCATCGACCTCTTTTCTCCCCTAATACACTTGTCTTGTCTCCGATGGTAGCAAGGCGTACATTTAGTTGATTTTCTCAGCTGAGGTGCCTATGTGTAGCATAAGACAAGATGTTCTCATTTATGTAGCTAGGGATCAACGCCCCAAGTCGCATATGATATTGCGTTAGTATAAAGGATGAATATAATCGAACTTATGCGTGATAAGTCCTTATTACCAGACCTGATTACAATAAATTAAGAATACCGTGCGTGCGTGCATGCATGCATGCATGCATAGCACGAGGATAACACGGTGCTAATTAATATCTCTGGCCGAGATGTACGTACGTCCTGCATGCATGCAGCCTACCTCGAAGGTTGAACTTCTTTTAACACAGTACAATCAAAGTCGCTTAAGAGGGCATACATTCATCCCTGTGAGCATACATTCATCCCTGTGAATGCACACATGCACTAGTAGAAAAAGAGGCTTCCATACGCCCCCATTAGTCCCCAAAATAATCGAACCGCGACCAAAGGGGTCTTTAGTCGCGGTTCGGGAGGAGACCCGCGACCAACTATCTAGACCCAGCGCGCTCGGTCGACAGCTGGCGGACGGGAGGGGCTTTAGTCCCGGTTGACCTGGCCAACCGGGACTAAAGGTCCTCAGGCTGGCCCGAAGGCCTTTAGTCGCGGTTGGCCAGACCAACCGGGACTAAAGGTCTAGTCGCGGTTGGCCAGACCAACCGGGATTAAAGGTTAGACCTTTAGTCCCGGTTGGTCTGGCCAACCGCGACTAATGGCCCGAACCTTTAGTCGCGGTTGGCCAGACCAACCGGGACTAAAGGTTAGACATTTAGTCCCGGTTGGTCTGGCCAACCGCGACTAAAGGGATTTGAGGCCTCATTTCAAACTCTACCCCCCCCCCCCCCCCCCCGGCCCCCCCGTGGATCGCCTTTTCAGTTTTAGAAAAAACAAAAGAAAATGATGGAAATGTCAAAAAATAAAATAAAATAAGTTTCTCATGTGATATGTGGTCTAGTTGTTGGGAAAATTAACAAATATGAATTTCGACTTTATTTGCAAAATCTCTCTGGAAATTCTTAAAATGGGCATAACTTTTGCATACGAACTCGGATGAAAAAGTTTTTTATATGAAAAATCATCTACTCGAAAAGTTACATCCGAATTTAATGGGGGGAACCCCGTTAAGCATTTTCAAAATCCTCAAAAACCTAACAGAAAAAAAGATACGGGGCTTTTAAGATCTGGAGAGGCAAAAAAATTCAAATTGTGGTCAAACTTTGGTCAAACAATGGTCAAACTAATTATTCTAGAATATTAGTGTTACTAAATAATTATTTCAGTTTTTTTTAAATTTTGGTCAAATCTGGTCAAACTGTGGTCAAACAGTGGTCAAACAATGGTCAAACTAATTATTCCAGAAATATTAGTGTTACTAAATAATTATTGTTTTTTAAAACAATAGTTTCAAACTCAAACAGTGAAATGTGTCACTTCATGCTCAAGCTAAATTGCTGAGGGTTAATAGAATTGACATCCTACTATTGTCAGGAAAACAACAAGTGCAGACTTGGAAACAAGGGAGAATAGAACCCGGAAGTTAAGCGTGCTCAGGCTGGAGTAGTGAGAGGATGTGTGACCGTCCGAGAAGTTAGATGATTTGGAATGATGAGGGGTGATTAGAGATTAGAGGATAAATTGAGCAGTGATGAGGGGTGGTGATTAGAGATTAGAGGTTAAAATAATTCAGAAATTTGAAAATAAAAAAATTAAAAAAATTCGCAAAAAAACCAGGTTTAAACCTGCGGAGGAGGCCTTTAGTCCCGGTTAGCCACGAGAACCGGGACTAAAGGACGGGCTTTTAGTCCCGGTTAGCCACGAGAACCGGGACTAAAGCCTTTAGTCGCGGTTCGTAAGAGCCGCGACTAAAGGGGGGGGTCTTTAGTCGCGCATATTTAGTCCCGGTTGCACAGCCGGGACTAAAGGCCTTTGCGAACCGGGACTAAAGGCCTTTTTTCTACCAGTGATGTATACCCAACCGCTTTGAGTACCTTCGGAAGATTGAGTCAGCATGTCATCTTGAGATTGATGAAGTCGCCACAGACGCCTTCGTAGTCGACAGAAACGTCTCCTCACATTGAATGCACATTGCCGGAAAAATCTAAAACTTAAACTCAGGTGGATTGAGGATATCATTGTCCTCTTAACTATTCAGCCACATGTTAATTCACCATTGAACTCCTTGATGCTAAATTCAGATGGGCAGTTTCTTCCCCACTAGACCCTTAAAACAAAGAACTCTTCCTGCTCCGGCTCCAGGTCGCCAGCCCAGAGTAGCTAGCTGCCGCCGATGGACGATGCCGAACGAAGGAGATCGACGGTGCGTGGCCCAAGCGTGGAGCAGATTGAAGAACGGGCCGAAAGCCTGCGCAGTGGGCCATCTGTTATTTTGGGCCAAATGCAGAGACAAGGAGTTCCGGCCCCATGCTGTACGATAAACCTATCCACTACCTACGTGCGGCCTAGAGAGATTTTATGTATAATTTTCCAAATAATTATCACCTCCCTAAAATTGCAACGGGTTGGCCCCTCTAAATCCAATCATGTGCTGACACCTCACCCTACAATACGCTCATCCGCAGAAAAAAAAATGCGCCCCGTACCCACCCACCGACCCCCCCCCCCCCCCCCCCCCCAAAGAAAAAGAAAGACATACATCGATGAACTGAACTGACGGTGTACATACGTGCGACCAAGTTCCAAGTGCCCACGCACGTCGCACCCGCGTGCATGCATGTGCAAGCATCAGCTTGAACTCGCTGCTGCTAGCTAAGAGCAAGTACAATAACAGTATTATAGCCTGCTTACATGGTAATCCTGCCGATGTAAAGAAGAGAGTCATGGGAAACACAAAGATTAAGCGAGCCATCATGTAATAGTCTGCCTCTACATGTGATCCTACAAAAATACAATAAAGATGAAAAAAGAGAAAGTATAATAATAATAATGGAAAACTCAGCCTTACTACATGGATGATTATAAATTATAGTTATAAATGAGAGATATGACAATAATATGCAGTTGGCTGTATTATTAGCAACACTCTAAGTAAGCTATTAATTAGGTAGCTCCTTTTAGGGCTAGTAAACTACTACTCCATTCCTAAATATTTGTCTTTCTCGAGATTTCAACAAGTGACTTCATATGAATCAAAAGAAGTAAATCTACATTCTAAATATGTCTACATATATCCATATGTTGTAGTCCATTTGAATGTCTAGAAAGTCAAATATTTGAGAACGGAGGGAGTAGTAGCTAGCACGCGCATGCACCGTAGGACACCTGGAATTCCTTTACCAAGTGTGCAAACACACACAGCTAAAACGCAAGCATGTCTAAGCTCCACCAAGATGCACCGTGGTGTACAAGCATGATGATGGATTAGCTAGCTATCCCTGAGCGAGGCGCGAGCTATGTTTGTCATGTCGACCAGCGGGTATTTAAGGGCGCGCGATTGGCTTGGCGACGGCCGATTAACACCCGTCAGCTTCACCAAAGTCCAACTGCGTGCGCGCTAGCTACTCCCAGATGGAGACGTTTAAATTATCCTTGCCGTGTTCTTCGTTCTTGTTACCTTCTCTGCCATGGTCGGCTGCACGTACCTGTCCAGTTCAATTGACAGAGACGTTTGATATTTGCTGACAAAAGGTAGCTTGTCACATGGTGTGGAGCTTAGTGCGCGCCGTAGCATAGTTCTTCTCCTCTCGTACGTACGTACGTGCGTGTGCGCATATGCCCCCTCCACGCCGGGTATGCGTGGTTTACTTCGTCATCGAGCAAATCGGACGGTCAGACGCGCCGGCGCCGGCGCCGATCCAGTAATTACTACCCCAGTACTAGTATCCCAGACTACTAGCTAAACCTGTTTTCAGATGATGTCTCTCTCACGTTGTCACCTAGGCTCTCTTTCGGATCTACCTAGCTTGTTCCACATACACCGATGGCGCCCTGCAAGGAGCTTACTTAATTACTTTCACTGAGCTACAAATAAATAAATTATTTTTTTTCAAAACCTGAGCCACTAAGGCTTAATGCACTAACTAAATAAAAGCCCAAATGATAACTGACATACATGTGGCGTGAAGGACTCCGGCCCTGACATTGTTTACAACTAAGTTGTCTTTCAAAAAGAAAAAAAAAAACAAATAAACTGAAACTTGCCATCCGAAAAGAAAGTTGCCATGCTTGACAACTAAAGTTACCATCCTCGCATCACTAAACTTGCCATCAAAAATGTTCAGAGTTGCCATGTGCTCGTGCGACACGTATGACACTTATCAGGGTCCAATAAAAAAGAGTCGCCCGGCTAATTAATAAAAAAAGGCTAAAACCGTCACAACATGCTTATCAGGCACCCCACGCATATTACTAAGCAGAAAATCACCGTGGTCATCACTTCTCGGTGAGCAAGTGATTCTGGATTCACCGCAAACGACCATCGACCCAGCCCAAATCGCTTGTCAGCGACATCGCAACTTTGATAGTCACAGAGAGCAATGAAGGGGAATCATGTAAGCCCGACGCGCCCCACAGATGATCACTGAACATACCACCTGCTATCGCAAATCCGACTTCACCATTACAAACAAACTGAGGTGAACCTACAGACACCCTAAAGAGTTGACTACTACAACCACCATCGCCAGTCTGACATCGCTCACCCTGTCATTATTGCCATAGAAGCCCCGACACCAACACTTCCATCTTCTATAGTTCTCCCTTGTTGATGCCCAGTTCACAAAAGGATGACCCTTGTTAGGCTGATATAGGGGTTTTCTTAGAGGTGGCCGGATCTACGCTGAAGGGGTGTTCTAGCAAAGCAGCGACACCTCAAACAAGGTCATTGACACCCAGACACTACGCCGCCGCATGTCTCAGCCCAAGGGCGAGACATGGTCTTCACCCAATCTCTCAACACACCCTCAACCACACATTGAACACCCAGACCGGCGCCGGGAAGTCTGTCAACCGCCACCACCCATGAATTAGCCATATATGCGTCGGGCAGAGAAGCCATCATAGCCAACCACTCGGACCGGTGGTGGGATGTCTGCCAACCACCATCACCCACAAATCAGTCATATATGGGTCGGACAGAGAAGCCATCATAGTCGGCCACCATGGACGAAGACCACATGTGGCAAGCCCACAACCCCAGTCGTCCAGGTAGACCCGACCAAATCCATCAATATCGAAAACCTCCAGCCACCGCCCCCACCAAGCACCATTCCATTACGGGACCGGAGGAGCGCCGGTCAAAGCAAAGAACTATCATGATTGATCCCGCATGCCCACGCACCTCTGAGCCACCATAGGGCCATTGTGATTAATGAACCGTCAATAGTACAATCTATTTGTAGTCACCGATTAAAGTAGAGAGATTTGTGGTGCAAGAAGGGATCTCGATGATGAAGGTGACGTGGTGGTTTTACATAAGTTCATGCCCTTGTATGGGTAATAGCTTGAGTGTTGGTAATCGTCGACCGTGGCATCCTGGAGCTTCACTAACAACCTCCCGTCAGCGACCACCACTAGCGTGTCCGCCCTTGGGAGAGCCTTTGAGGGTAAGGGCTTGAACGACCATGGCCAAGATTTGTAGGCCTATCGAGAAAGTTGGCAAGATCCAGCGCGGGTGCTTTAGCCGCAACGCCTAGCATGTCATCGACACTGGTGACAAGTAGGTATACGCGGCCGCGGATTGATGTCGATTTCTTAGTGTGAGTGGTAGTGCAATCATGCATGCATCTTAAAGTATGCCGGTTCATCTCGACGCCCTAGCTATGTTAACTCCCTTCCCTGCTTCTTTGTCAACATTCTCAATCATTTCGCCAAACAAGACAATTGCCGGGTAGATTGATGTGACTGTCATATTCGTTCAGCTTTCTAAGCCTATTTACTTGCCTCAAGCAGGTTTGCTGGCAGTCAATGATCATGAAAAACTTATGCATATGGAGTGTAAATCAATGGATTTTAATGTTCTATAGTATTGAGCACACACCCATCCGAAGAAGGAAAATAACACTCATGGGTAGGTAGGTGCATGCAAGGACAAAGTTGCATGGAAGCCTCAAGTTAAATCCAGTAACTGTTCATCTACGTTCGTGTGTCTTCGGTCTGGATCCTTTCAATGTACGTTATTCTTTAACGGTGGCGGTTGCTGTTCTGGGGTGCTGGTCCTATGGGGCCTTAGCACAACAACTTCCGACTGTCTAATACAACAAGTTGTGCCCAACTCCGGCGATGGAGGGTGATGACGGCGGCGCGCCTTCGGCTCGCTTCAGTGCTTGTAGTCGTCTCTAGGTGGTCTACGGATCTGGATGTAATTTTTCTTTCTGGTGTTCGTTGTACTGCCATGATTGAAGATGAATAGATCGAAAGTTTTTCTGCAAAAAAAAGTCCGGTAATTGTTTATAAATTTCTTATCTTTATTTGTTGTTTTCGCGAGTGTGCCAGCGAAATGCATTTAGCTTATTAACATTTATTTATCCCCATTAATATCATGGCCTATCACCCTCGCCAGTCACTAGTTTAGAGATGCAACAACGAATACAATTTCCAGGATCTAATGCCAGAAATATCATAAATATATAAGCAGCTGAGACCTGAAGTCATGCCAACTGGAGCCTTGATAGAAAGCATGGAGCGTATCAAATTTATACCAGCAATACACCAAGAACAATAATAAACCCCGGATAAAATTCTGAGCAATGGGACGTCGTCATGTGCATGCATGCAATCAATCTTCAAATTCCCATCTATCACGCATATGCTTAGAGCATACTACTCACACATGGATGAAGAAATAACTGTGAATTGAACGCACTGAGGATGGTGTGGAGATGATGATTATTTGATGAAGATGGGATCATCTGGCAATGGAGAGATCCGTCTAAAGAAGATCGAAACCTTTCAACGAGCACATAACCAACTAGCAAACTGAACCCAGTTTGTTTATAGAATAAGTAAGCGGTCATAGAAGGCATTTAGGATAGTATCTCTTGAAACCTCCTGCGAGAACATGTATTTTCTCATCTCAGTTCTTGGCATAACATATTCTAAAACCAAACATACTTGTGACAACAGGGTGGCCCTGGAAATGTAAACAGAGGGTTAATAAATTTACGACATTCTATGAATTAGTGAATAAGATAGATTGCTATTACATATAACGAGATAAGGTTGTAACTGAATTTTGCCTGTAAATTCATATCTTCATTTAAACCATGTTATAGTTCCAACAATATTGGAACACCTCCAGTAAATCAATCATAATGTATTGACCAAAAAGGTAATTCAGATAAAACTTGTATGTGATTAGAGAGAAACTTGTTGTTTTAGTTTGAAGTACAAAATTTGGTATCAAAGTTCAAACTGCATAGGAAACTTTGTAAACAAGCCAGTAAATAAGAATTATTTCAGTGACTAATCTGATTAAATTTCAGCTAATATTGATAGACAATTCAATAGAAACTGGTGTTTTAGTTTTTTCTTAGCCGGTCAACACCCTAAGATACATATGTAATGGAATACGTAGAAAAACAGTTTACTCAAATCCTTACGAAAGTAAACGTGACTTATTAGTTCTACCTTAAACAAAAGTTAGTTGGAGCAAAACTCCAGTATGCTTTCTAGGTTTGCAATATCACAAATCAACGACACAAACGCATGCATGCAACAAAACGATAACTCGTGAACTAGTTACCTATGTTTTGTGGTATTGAAAAGCAAAACAATCCTTTGAGAGCTAACACAAATGCAACAAAGAAACAAGATGGCGCATGCCGTCCACACACTTAATATGCATCAATATCGTGCGCGCTTTCCAAAAGTACATTCTGAGGGGTTGCATATATTTCTCGATGTGAATACGAGAGAACAGGAGAGATCCCTCGTTTTCAAAAGAACGAAAGAAGTTCTAGCTTACCTAGGTAGGTGTGTAGTTTTCATGTGAGTTCTCTCGTCCCGCAGCAAAGAGCAAACCCACAACCACGATGGCAGCTGCTCCTACAACGACCAAGATCCACGCAAAAGCAGCGTGAGGATGCGTCGGTTGGGTGAGCAAGGCAGCTCTTATCTGTATGACACATGTTCTGATAGAGAAGGTGATGGTGAACAGCGCGCTGACTTCCATGATGGGCAACATGACAATTATATCATTGTCCGGCGATTGTTGGGTTAGGGGCTTGATGACACCTTCGATCCAGATGGACCGACCGAACACAAGGTGGGCCAAAGTGATCGTAAAATAAACTCGCAGATCAGCCATGAGGGGTGGGTTTGTTAGTTGTGCAATTCAGTGCAATGGTGGCTTGATTGTCCCAAAGTAAAATGTTACCTAGAGAACTGGCATATATAGTGCAATGGTGGCTTGATGTGTGAAAGTAAAATGTTGTGTAGAGAATTATTATATAAGTAAGCAAAAAATGAATTAACAAACTGCTTGATTATGATATGCTTTTCTAAAGGTCTCGAGAACTCCGGGCATCAAGGAGACATGGTCGAGGATGAGGTCTCGTCACGCGACAAGAAGCCTATTCATTCTTAAGCCGGTTAATTAATTTTGATGTGCCCCATGCATGGTTAGAATATTTTTGTCACCACCACGTATGATTCCATGAAACAACACGAAGACCACGCAAGCAACAGCATCTCCACAATAAAATATTTACAGAAAACCTACAAAAAATAACCATCCATCTCTCCTGTCTTGGCCACCAACGTCGTGTATGTTTTTTTGGGGATATAAACGCATGTTACAACCTCGACTGCGTCCTAGGTAAGGCCCCTCCCAATGCTCCACCTTGTACAGGTGCTAAGCCTTCCACGTAGGCAAAAAATCTGATGTGGCAAGTTATTTAAGAGGAGAGAGATGGGTGTGGTGACCTCAGAAAGAAACAGTGTTAAGCGCGTGAACCTAGGCAAAACACTTAAATGAAGGAAACCCACCGATACATGAAAAACTTTAGTTGCTAAATCATTAAATGAAACAAGCTTAGCTACCATAAGCTAAGCACCTATGCATTGGGGAGTATAGTTGCTAAGCTATTTAATGTGCTTAGCACCTCATCTAAGCACCCATGCATTGGTAGTAGCCTAACCCCCCCTCCGGCGTGGTGGTCACCGATGTTACCGTCAACTGGCAATGACGCTTCGGTCTTCGCGGCCTTGTTTATTACCAATCCGGCCACCTCGATGTCCAGGTCCTCCTTTATCTATTGTGTTTGTTCGTACATAATAGCGGTGTACAAGGTAGGGCGGGAGGCGGCCGTGCTAACAGCTCGGAGCCGCCAGTGTTAGCTCTAATCTTAATCCATGTGTCCGCATAATATATATATTTTTTGCTCGTAGCTTAAATGGTCTAGGCTTTAATTACTATCCGGTGAAGCTGCACACGAGCGTGGATGAGGCGAGATGCCACGCCACGGTGAAATGCAATGTGCTTGACGTGATGCCGACGTGCCATAATGCTGTTCAAGATAGCAACGCCGTGAGGCGGCAAGGAGCGTGACCGGCTAGACATTTTTTTAGTTGCTAGAGGATCAGTTGGACAGCTGGAGTTGAAAGAGTTGTAAGAATGTTTGTTTTGTACAATAGAGAAAGAAAAGGTCGGCTTGTGTGAGCACAACATTAAAAAACTCTGCCTTTTCTTGTGTTTCATTTGTGTGCTGTCAGAGCGGCAGCCCGAGAGAGAGAGAGAAGAAAGAAGCTGAGAGTCAGCTCCAGAGGACGCCATATCACTTTTGTTGTAGGTCCGACCTTGTAGATATCCTATATGACTAGCGGAGGTGTGACGAATCCTAAAACATCTCGGGCGTGCAAAGCATAACAACACTAAAAATTCGGGCTCAATGTCCCAAAAAAAATCGGGCTTACGGCGGTGTCATGAGGATGTAATGCCTGCCAAGTGCGAACTCCTGCTTCTTCAAAAACAGAAAGGTCCAAAAGTCTAGCTTCTTCTAACTCTTCTAATATACACTGTGCTGCTAAGGCAAAGCGATTGAATGCTGCACCCTAGATTGCTAAAGTCTGGTAGACAAAAGCATCACTACCTTGCGCTCTGGCCGAGTAGTATGGGGCGCATGGAAATCGTACGTCAATCAGGAAAGACCACCTTGCAAGACTAAATATGCTGTGTTGTCCGTTTCTTTTATGCAACTATGGAAATTACCCGTTTGGCCCAGCTCCAAACCGGGGGTCAAAGAAGTTGCAAGCCAGAGCGTTGCTGAACGGGCCCTAAGGAGCAACAAGAAATTGTGTCTAACTGTGGAACTGTGATACAACGAACTATTGATTTCGCATAAGGAAACGACGGAAGAGAAGTGTGACAAACCGAACATGGTGTTCGGACCGCTGATGGAGCAGGCTCCTGAGCTCTAGCGTCGGTAGGCGCATAAACATGAGCGAAATCGCACGAGCCGCCGGAGAGGCCGGGAACGCGCGTCGAGACGGAAGGGGGAGTCAAACGGACACCTACTTCGAGGCACAGCAGCCGCGGCGTGCTTCCGCGCACGGCCCTGCCCAGTCCTGACGCAGCAACGCATGTTGGGTGGAAAATTTTGGCATAGAAAGTGTACCAAGGCAGCTCAAGGCGTACATGTATAGGTCGGGGTGGTGCTTGGTTTACTCCGTTGCTCATTTCCCTTGCTTGGAGCTATGGATGCGTACAACAAGGCATGGCATCGAAACGTCCGACACACGTTGTGCAGACTAGCTTTGTCTCACTTATAAACACAAATTAGAGCTTCTTTCGTCACCTCAAATTAACGAGCCAGATTGACAAAGTACTACCAATGCAACTACCAATCCGTGCATATCCATGTACAGTAGTCGCATAGTGGAAACATACAACTCCAGCACATATATATGGAGAAAGGCAGGAAAAAAGGTTGGGTTGCCGCCTCGTGCTAGCTAGCTAAATCCAGGAGCCCAAAAAGTTAGTTGACTCAAATGTTATGTTTCCATCCACCTGGAAATTAATATATCGTCATTATGCTCAATATTACCTAGTTAGGCTCGTGAACATTGCTAAAGCTATAGCCCTGCTTAGTTTGGGAGTAATTTAAATCTGCTTTTCGGTATTTAGCTCAAGTTTGAACAAAATGCCAGGAAATACACAAATATTACACTCAGTCCAAACAGAAATAAGGACTGGTATTTCACACACACAAAAAAGTCTAGGGCTAAGGATTGATCAACAGGCGCAGAGCCGGGTCAGCCACATCGAGCCGCCATTTCAGGCTCTACAGAGAGGAGGAACGGATCCTCCAGATCGAGTGGTTCGGTTGTGCTGCGCTGTGGAGAGTGCGCGACTGAGTGATAAGAAATACTACCTCTGTACCTGAATATAAGACATTGCAATTCACCTCTGTACCTTGAATTGCAAAAAACTTATTATATTAAGGTACAGAGGTAGTATAATGATAGAAGATAGACAATATGATAATATAATGTATTATTACAACGTTGAGGCCCGAAATAAAAAACACTGATCCCCACACAAGGAAATAAGGTATAGAATATGGACCAGATTTCCGAGCAGATAATATACTACCTCCGTCCCAAATTATAAGACGTTTTGTTAGGATATTTTATTCTACTAAAACATCTTATAATTTGGAACACCGACGATGATGGCGTTTGAGTGAGGCGATGTAGCGTCGGACTGGGCCGATGGGCCGCTTACTTCTGTTTCCACCCGAGCGAGAAAGCTGGCGTAGGTTGTAGTTTCTGCTCATACCGTTCGATGGCTGATGGACGGTGCAGCGCGAAGGACATCCCTCGGCAGTAGAACTTACTAAGTCAGAGGATCTCGTTCCGACTAAATCAGGAGTGAGAGGATGGTAGCGATGGCTGTGGCGACGATGAGGAGCTCCGCCAGCTTGGCGACTCCGTGCAGAAGAGGTGGCGCGTTCCTGTCGATCGCCGCGACCCTCCTGTGCACGGCGTGCACGGCCACGAAAAACGTGATGAGCACGGGCACGACAGAAGTAGCACCGGCCGGATCGCTCACTGCCGATGGCGGGGACGACGACGATGATCCGGCGAGGTAGTTGACGAGATCGGATGAGGCGAGGGCGAACAGGGCTATCGCCCGCTCAAGTTCATCGTCGTCCATACTCGCTCTGCAGAACTTGGCTGCGATGCGTGCACGTGTCAGTGACACTCAGGCAGTATATGTAGCAAAAAGTACGCGTACCACTACCACCTCGACGAGGAAAAAGCGAGTCAGCATAATTAACAACTTACAAGCCGGCCCATGTCGTCCGTTATGAGGCATCGGAAGTCCCCATCTCCAGTTTGGATGCTACACAAACGTACACCCACAAAGAAACAATAACGTCCTCTTCGATTTGCCGGTCTCAAAACACAGAGACAGCTAGGAAAAAACACAATATTGGAATGATATGTACCATCTTTAATTTGTATCAAAATAGTGACCGGCGACCGCCACCAAGCCTGCTTGAACGCCGCCAAACACGTGGTCCTCCACACCAATCCGTCTGCTGGCACGGTAGTGCCAAGAGAGCCAAACTCGGACCGACGCCACGAACAGGAAGCAAGCAAGACCATAACATGAAGGCTTGTGCCAGCGCGGACCAAGTCAGCCCCCAAAACTTGCCCACTGTCGGACATCGCCCACCATTAGTTAAAAAAGAATTTCATAAAAAAATTCATATGATTTGGATCCTTGGAAAAAAAAATTACGTTGGTCGCCCGATCCATATGGTTATTTTTCTTAAAAAAGAAGAAATAATAGTAAGAGCTCCTTTGGTTCAAAAGAATTTCATAAGATTTGGATCCTTAGAAAAATTTATACGTTGCTCGCTCGATTCATATGTTTTTTTTTCAGAATCACATTAGACCCTGGAAACAGCCTCCCTACTCAATTAATTTAATGGAACAGGATACAAAGTTCCATTCAAAAGTTTTAAATAATGCGAAAATAAATTGTCAAGACAGGCAACCAGGTAACAATCCCAACAAAAAATACAGAGCATACATCGAGGAAAAGAAATCCGAAGGGGCACACAACGGCCCGCGCACGCACTTGCCTATTGGGAAAGTTGCTCCCCTGCTACATGTGTGTTAGTCTTTGATTACTATGAGATGGTCTCATGCATGCCTGATTGGTCACCCATTTTGCATGGTCCATCCATCCCACCTTTCATGCTTTTTGGTTTGACTTTCATTTTTAAATATACTATTACTTTTGAATCAAAATTTCAATCTATGTTTTATTTGCGTATTTGTGTTCCTTGCGAGAGGGCTTTGACACAAGACCACTATTGAATATGTTTTGATAAGTTCCAATTTTTTCAAAGTTTCACCAAGTTTTAGCTTCCATTTGCTCTTAGGGTTTACGGTTGAGGGCTTAGGGTTTTAGTTTTACTCCTTACTTTCAGGTTTACTGGGGTCATGTTGCAAATCACAATAACCAAGGAGTACCTACTTAAGTGCTAGGCAATATATCAATGCCACATGCATCGTCCTTTCACTCCTTCATGTATTGGTTGATTCTACAATGAGAAAAAAATGATAGAAGTTAATGTTAATATCGCTATATTTGCATGTTCCCTGGACAATGGGCCTTACAAATTGGCAAATTTTGATTTTATTATTTGCCATCTAAACCGGAAAGGAGGGAATATAAAACTTGGTGAATTTATCCTTCATTATTATCAAATTTTAATAGCTGACTTTTTTTGTTCAAAAGTTATAACAGGATAAAAATTGGAAGCCAAAAGAAAATGCATGAGGGAGTGGAAGCAAAGTGTGTTTCATGGACTAGCAAAGCATGCATGTAATGTCATAATCAAGGTTTTAGGCCATGATCGAAGGGACCACACAACCTCTGACCAAAGCATGAATGCTTGCACTAGCTAAGCTCTCCTTTGAAAAAACATATAAAAGGTTTAATATCATCATGCATTCCCATAGGAGTGAGTTCACTTTTATTATGATCTTAATTCCAGAAACTTGTTCAAAACAAGTGCGGATCCACCTAATATTTCTTGCTAATTGAATATTATTGTCAACAAAAAAAGGATGGTACCATCTGCATAGTGCAAGAAAATGGTACCCCTCTTGTTCACTTTAGGGCCAAGCCCTCCGATAAGATTATAATTTGCTGATTTTACAAGCATCCTAGTAAGGGTGTCAACTGCCAAATTGAAAAGAAGAGGAGAGAGAGAGAGAGAGAGAGAGAGAGAGAGAGAGAGAGGAGATCTTCCAGTTTTAGTCCTTCTTAAATAATGAAAAAGTTCCTTTCTTCATTATTGATTTTCACTACAAGCGACCCCCCATGGTTGGTTGGCATGATACAGTGAAGCACAATGTTGTTAACCTTACAATAAGGATATGACCTACGTACTACAATTTCCAAATATTATTCACTTTATAATAAGGATGCCAATATTGTTCATCAATGACCTACACACTACAATTTCCAAATATCCAAATCCTCTAAAGTCCCTATTAAATTTATTTGAGTCTAATGGGACATTAAATGATTAGATTTATAACTTGCAAGCATATATATTCCCCATAATTTTAACCGTGTTTATGATATGAATTATCATTTGAAGACAATAATTCAAACTATTGAATGATAAACTATTTATTAAATTTAACTCGTTCTTCCAAAATTGTCTTTAGACAATATAAGAGAGTTCCGGGAAATAACTATTTTTAAGCTAACAGAGGAAATTTCTTTGTCTGAAAGTTTATTTTGGAAACAACAGGAGCTTAGCTATTTTATCAAATAAGTCAAGTACCTAGAGATATGCATAGCATGAAAGGAATCAAAACTACAATAAAATGAGAATTGAGGAGGTCCAATGGGAGGCAAGAGTAGCTTGAAGTCAGACACTCCGCAGTTGATAAAATGCGTAGCCTAGAGGACCGATACTTCGTAGTTAAGGTGCTAGGTTTTCCAATTTTGTAGTTGAGGGGTAAAAAATGATCCACCGGAAAGATAATCGGAAAAAACGAATACATTTCCCTTCTATTAAATAAGACAAGAATTCATGTAGCAAGAAAATGCTTCAAAAGTATAACTAAGGGAAATACAAAATATACAACAAGAGGGCATGCCAGTTGAAGGCAAAAACTCATTCCAAAGGTTACAAAATGATAATTGAGGTGACACCATTGAACTCACAACTGTGACTACTCTTGATTGTGGTAGCAACAGAGAACCTCCAATCCATGATATCAACAAAGCTGGACGAGGTAACATTGAGAGTCATTTTGAAGTGGACGCACGTGAGATCTAGCACAACTGGCGTGTGTGATTCAAATCTGATTGTGGAAGTGCATAACTATTAATATATTGAATGAGGTGGACAACCAAAATGTTCTATACAATGTGAATCGTCTTTGTTTTGTATGAGGAGCATAGGAGATAATTTCACTTTATTTCGTGCATTTGCTCAATAAAATAATTGTACTCGATAGGATAAGTTGGAAGTGGTGGAACCAATGAATTGGGAGATGTAAATTTTTTTTTGCCTTGTGATAGCTATATATTTGGTATCAAGAAGAAAATATTACCAAGTACAAAATAGTATTTCAAATTTGCATCTTAAAACCGTATTATGAAAAGATGTCTCTTTATTTTACCATCCCCTCCCTCTCTAAGAGAGATGATTCATCTATAACCCCCCTCTTGTTAATGTAGATCCGAACAACGCATTTGCCTCTCCCCTCCCTGTCCTCCTTTTGGTCGCCGATGGGAGGGGATTCACTCAATTCGTCGTGCGGGTTCTTTAGATGTACTCCTAGGTTAGGGTTAACTATGTTATGGTGTCGATCATCCATGCCTTCATCTCCGTGCTGGTGATGACGGCGCTAAATTTATAAGGTCATCTAGATTTTCATATGATGTCGTTACTCTCTCTTCTATTGGTGTTGGATCAAGGAGGCATTGTCTGCATAGTCTAGGTTTCTTTATCTAGGTATGCATGTTGTGTGCCATGGTGAGGTCGGGGTTGTGGCAACGACGCACTTCATCCTTGTTGACGACCGTATCTGTCATTTTCTTTATTTTGGCCATTCTCTTTGTCCTCTTCTCCGGAGCGATGATCTGTTATTTCGATGGTGGCCGTCGACGTCTCCCGACAAATTCCTAGCCACGAATTCAAAGTCTTTCTGGCTTCGATGTGATGCGTACTTCCAGTCGTGGCACTAAGGATAGTTCACAGCATTCCATCATCATGTGCATGATGAAGATGACGTTGGGTTCTCCAAGGACTCATTTCCAAAACAAATTAATTTTAAGGGTTTTCTTGATTTTTTTTGATAAAATACATTTTTATTAATTCATAATATAGTATCAAGTGGATACAAAGAATGAGAGTGCCAGCCAGCTCCTGCATAGCTAAGATGCACGCAGCTAAAACCAACAGTCTGACAAAGTAAAAAATGAAGCAACATTAAAATCATATGTGACTGAAGTTATGCCTCTGTCGATCGAGGTGGTGGACCAGTCCGGAGATTGTACTGCTATCCATCTTGGGTAAAACCTCCCCGGCAACTCGCTCCGACCGCAAATACATCATCTTAAATAGTGGTTTAGTTTGGTGTAGCGTAGATCACGTATGAACCCAATGTGTACAGCGGTATAAACCTGCATAGAAGAAGAGATTTAGGGATACCGTGTAAGGATTGGACACTTCTAGTTCATGGCCTTTGAAAAAAAATTCGGTCATTGGTTTTATCTAGCGTTCGTTTTCACGGAGCATAGAGAAGCCCTAAGATACCCTTTTTTTTTGCGGGTAACGGAAGCCCTAAGATACTACCTATGTGTGAATAGAAAAGATAGTATTATTACCTCAGGAGCTGCTAAGTTAAAAACGAGAGCAGCCCCCATGTCTCTCTTAGTCGTAGTCGTACTGTTAAACCAATGCTAGCTAGCTTCTCGGCAAGGTATTTTGTTGTCCATCGACCCAAGAAAATTCCTTTGTTCTTTGGCGATCTTTCCAATACCAGGTAGGTAACATGTACAATGCTAGGTAGTTACATATATAGCGACAATTAAGCATAAAATAAATCTTTTCCTACTTAAAGGAATGTAAGTTTTTGTCGTCGGAGTCAAACCATATGAATGTAAGTTTTGATTATTAGTTTCCTCTCGTATTTGATTTATTCAATGGTTTTCCCTAAAAAACCAACTTAACTGTGCCACCTATTATTTATTTATAAAATAAATTTTTATTTTCTTAGGTAAGCCAATAAATACTTACCAAAAAAGTGTTTACCAAATAAAATTGTATTTTACAGATGCAAATTAAAAATAGGCAGGTCAATCACGGGCAAACCTATTAGCATATTCATGACCCAGCAGCAATGTCATTACAAACCAGGACGATCCAAGGATCGGTGGCGTGATCAAGTTTTAATTTTTTTTTTGTGGTGGTTATGATACTAAACCTATGACATTTTGAAATTCTGGGCAAAACTTCTATGAAATGTAACTATATTATCAAAGGAAAATATAAAATAAACATCATGAAACTCTTGGTTGCGCACACCGAATGTATCATTGCTAATATCATGCATACTCAACTAGGCATATTAATGACATAGTATTAATTCAAAAAGATCATGTCATAAGACCATATGATAATAAATGATGTACTACTATGTGCCATAGTATCAAACAATAAGAGGGTGTTTGTTTCCAGGGACTTATTGGTTTAGGGACTTAAAAAAGTCCCTATAAGTCCCATCTAAACCAAACAGGAGGGACTTATAGGGACTTAAAGTGGGCATTTGAGACTTATGAAATAAGACTCTCAAGGAGAGTCTTATAGGGACTTATAATTGTAATATGGTCTTTTAGTCCATGTTAAGTCCCAGGAACCAAACAGGTAGGAACTTTTTAGGGATTTGGGACTTATAAGTTGGGACTAAAAAAAGTCCTAGGACCTACGAACCAAACAGGGCCTAAATATAATCATCTAAACCTTAAGCGTCCGTGCACGACATGACGGTGTATGGAAGACCATACATCGATATGCACGGGACACTACTACACTACTAAGTAGATGGGCAGTATGTACTCAATCGGATCGACGACGTAAGTATGTATGTATACACTGCTGGAGTACTGCTGGGCATGGTGTACGCTAGGCAATGGAGGAAGCAAGCGTAGGAGGAATATTGCCACTGCTCTCCGGCAGCTGTGTCTGTCTATATATACCTCGAACGTGTCTCAATCATCTGGGAAGTTAACGGAATAATTCTGCGAGGACCGATGTGTTTTTTTTTTGCGAGGACCGATGAGTTGTACGAGTACTTCACAGCTAGCGAACGGGAAAGCTAGGAATGTGGCGCCAAAATGGATTACTATGTTAATTTACACGTGAGCACGTACGGCCGATCGAGCGAGAAATGCACCCAAGCCCTACGCTAGCAATTGATTGAGACGCTGTTTCTTAACCGCGGATTCATACTTCTTGCCTACGTTCATTACGAGGTCTCGATCGACCAGTACGTTCTTTAACAAAACGCTAAGAAAGATTATCTGAGCCGCCGCCCGCCGGTCTGCCCCAAGCTAGGTGAGAAAGTGAAAGAGGATCATGCAAATTGAGCGACGAGTAGTACAATTTCCTCATCGATCGACGCTTGGTGTAGGGGCAAAGATCAATCAACCAACGCGCCGGCCGTGTATATGTGAATGTGATGCGTAATTTCTGGCTGGTACAAAACGTACGCATCGATATCTCCCCAATAACAGATTGAGACGCACCGGGCGCACCTCTTTTTCTTTTGCCAGGAAAAATAGATTTAAATTAGCTCACGATATAAGTACAATCACGGTTTCTACAAAATCTAGATGTAATTTTTATTATTTCTGGTATTCGTTGTACTACTATATGATTGAAAATGAATAGATCGGAAATTTTCTCGCAAAAAAAGAAGAAGAAGTACAATCACAGTCCAAGGACTCCGCAAGTTTCTGAGGGAAATTACCAAGCCGCACTGCCGTACGACCATGAAATCTACCTACCTGAACTAAGCCATGACTCACTAAATAGGTCCTGATTGTAAGAGGGTGCTCGTTGTTTCAGCCACTAGGATCCGGCCGTTGGATGTGTGTGACGTGCGTGTGATTTTCTCTGGGTCAAGTGTCACATAGACGCCCGCTCGTAGCTCACAAGTGTGCTGACTGGCTGCCCACCATTCCTGCACTCACAGGTAAATCCGGCGTCCAATCAAGAGACAAGGGAGAAACCAGCCACGCCAACGTCCCACAGAAACAAACAGTGCAACAGAAGACATATCGTCCAAAGTACATCCGCAACTAAACGATTAATAAAGCACACAACGTACGCAGCAATAATAATTGGCGCCGCAGCGAAGCGCACATCCGCTTCTAGTATATATCCATACAAGGATCAGATCAATACGAACACAATACACAAGAAATAGAAAAAAAAAGGCCCCGCGTCGTCTCCCACGTGGGCGACACGGGCGCACGCCTTAACCACCGCCACCAGAGACTGACCTGCGCCCCACCTCCCCCACCACCGCCGCCAGCAAGCGCCACCGGGCAAAGCCCGCAAGGCGTTAGCGGCGGTGGGCTCTCCCCTGCATGCCCATTCGCATGGTGTGCTGCACGGGGCAGCCTCGCCAAGCGGTTTTGCGGGACGCCGCGGCATGGCCAGCATCTCGCCAAGGCTGGCTGTCGTCGACCTGGGATCTGGCGGTGCTAGCACATTGAGGGCCGGCTCTCGTGTCCTCGCTACCAACGACCATTGCTGCGGTGATGGGGCCCTCAGGGCGCCTCCTGCACGGCCAGTGGAGTTTGGGAACCTGGGTGGCGGCACATGAGATTCTAGGTGGCGGCGACTGTCTGCGGTCATATGGATGACGCGGTGGTCGGATCTATTGTCGGGTGGCTGCAATTTCAGTGTCGTCCATGACCGAACCGGCATGGTTGCCTGATTCAGATCTGGACGGCTTGGTGGTGGTGATCCAGGTTCGGTAGGTCGAGTGGGGGACTGCAAATTATGTTGCAGCGACCTCATGCGGCTCCACGACGGCGGTGGTCACCGAGGGATCTTCGGGAGGGTTCATCTCTCTATGTCCAATGGTTGACTTCGACGGTGAGATGCAAACTCTGGATGACGGCTTGACGCAGAGAAATGGTTGTGCAGTGGTGGCGGTTTCGCATGTAGCTCCTGGGATCGCGGAGAAGTGTTGGCGACAACACTTGAGTGACTTCGTGGGTTCTGCTGCTTGAGCACCCGGTCACGAGTTCCGGGGTGAAAGCCTAGGTCTAACTCGAGTTGGTTATACCTGGCAATGACGATGTTCTTTTACGTCGTTACATTGTTGAAGGCATTGCTCGGATATGCTTGGACTAATTCTTCAGGGTGAAAACCTAGATTCGGGCCTTGGTGGTTGAATCCGGTGACGGCAACACTTGAGTGTCGCTCCCTTCTTGAAGGTGTTGCTGTTGAAGAACTTTGTCATCTGTGTGGTGTCATGAAATGGTTGGTGCGGATATGGTCACTGATGTAGTTTGCCGATTGTGGATCTGATCGCTTCGGGTTTTTCTTTTACTTGCCTACACCTAGTTTTGGTCTTATATGACTTTGCTATTTGCTGGCGTGTTTTTTGTATGCGTGTGTTGATGTTGGTTGTGTGCATTCTAACTATGCAGAGGCCAGGTGTGTGTTCTTTGGGTTTGTAACCTCTTGATGCTGCTCTTTGAGCCAATAAAATTCACCCTTTGTCGGATAAAAAACACAAGAAATATTTAGCTTATTTCTACAATTTTCACAGAGCCATTACAAATCTGAGCAATGGGGCATTGTGACATGCATGCCTAGACAATCCTCCAACTTTCCATCTGTCACATTTACCTAAAATGGGCTACTCCCACATGAATGGAGAAATATCATTAAATTGAAGGCACGGATGATGGAGCGGAGAACATGGTATTTGGAGAAGAGGGACTCATCCGGGCGACGAAGAACAGTGATCAGATCTGTCCATGTAACATAGAACGCTTTTTAATGAGCACATAGCCCATGGGTTAAACCGAACCCAGTTTGTTCAGTAATTTAAGCTGGCATAAAAGTTACTACCTCCATCTTATATTTTGAGACGGAGGTAGTATTTAGGAGATCATCTCTTCACAGTTCTTGCTAGAACATGTTCATTCTCATCTCAGTTCTGGACATAACACGTCTGAAAACCAAATATGCTTACAAGTGGGGTGGCCCTGCAAATGCAAAGAGAGGGTTCATAAATTTACAGACATCAATAATAGATGAATAAGACAGACTGCTAGTACATAATAACTGATTAAGAATGAGAAAAAAAATCAGTCATGTAAGTACCCAGTTTCTCATTCTGATGCTGAAAATTTTGGATAAAGAAGTACTAGCACACACACACACACACACACACACACACACACACACATGTGTGTGTGTGTGTGTGTTCCTGATGTGGGTTTTTTTGCGAGGAATGTTCATGATGTGGTTATAACCTGTCATGTTGCCTTTACTGCAAATTAACCATCGTCATGTTGGAACTATAACATTAGATGCTACTAATAAGTTAGCCAAAAGCCCCATAAGCGAAGAGTGCACAATGTTTGAACGCGGGAGCAGGACCACACATACACGTAAAGGCATGCCTGAATTAGGAGTCAAGAAATAGCGAATACATAAGTTGTGTAATTAAAATTTAGAGTGTGTCTAGGGCACATCTAGATGTGCCATAGTTATTGCACATCTAAGTAACTTAATCAAGCATAAAAATAAAAAGAAAAAGAGGAAAGAAAATACCCACACGAATCTTCGTGTAAGATCAATGATATAGGACTTAGATGTGCAATACTTATGGCACATCTAGATGTGCTTTAGCAAAACTGTAAAATTTATCAGCATTCCGCTTTTAACATTTCACAAAGATGAATAAAGCTCGTGCCTCCAGAACATTTTACACTAAGGAAAGGGCAATTGCTAAACATGGATTAACTACACTCATTACCGTACTTATACAACTTAGCGACTTTATCAAAGAGAACGACAATACTAAATCATTTTTAATTCATTAGCTAGAAAATGGAGTATGGTATATTTTTCTGGCCATGAAATCTGTTGCCGCTGAGGCCACAAACCAAGAGAGTCCCTATTTTGAAAAACGAATAAAAGTCCTAGCTTACCTACGTAGGTATGTAGTTTTCGTGTGAGTTCTCTCGTCTTGCAGCGGTGAGAAAACCCAGGGCCACAATGGCAACTGCTCCGACAGCGACCAACACCCACATCAAAGCAACGTGAGAGCGCGTCACTTGGGTGAGCACAGCGGCTCTAACCTGTATGACGCTCCTGCCGATAGAAAACGTGATGGAGAACATTGCAATGGCTTGAACTAGGGACGAGATGAAGATTGTGTTGTCATCCGGCAATTCTTGGGCTAATGGCTTGATGGTAGCTTCGATCCATATCGACCGACCAAACATGAGGTTGGGTAGAGTGAAAGTAAAAGAAACACGTAACCCGGCCATGGGGGTGTGTTGTGCGGCGCAGTGCAATGGTGGCTTGATTGATGCAAAGTAAACTGTTCTGTAGAGATAGAGAAGCAGCATATATGGTGGGGGCTGTATATATACAAGGGAAAATGAAAATTAACAAACTGCATGCTCAATTATGATGTGTGTCTTTGGAGGTCTTGGGAACTCCGGGCATTGAGGAGACACAATCGAGGACGAGGACTCAACATGCGACAAGCAGTCACTTTATTGTTAGCAAGGAGGTTAATTAATTTCGGCGTCTCCCAGGCATGAATTCAATTGTTTTTATTGTCGTCGCGTAAATTACCATAAAACAGCAACAAGAAGAAACATCAGCATCAACAAAAAAACATTTGAAAAAATAACCATCCATCTCAGTTACGGTCTGGAGCTGCTGGCAACACCGGTTTTATCGCCAACTAACAGGGTTAATTGAGTGAATGTTATCAAGTATATGGTTGATAGATTGTTTTCTTTTCAAACATACACAACATCACACGTATATCTACATGTATTGTACGTGAAGGACAACAAAGATTCACAAAACAACCCAAAAACAAATGAAAAGAAAACATTGAAGAACAACAGGGTTCTAAATTGATCAAAGAACTAAAGTAAAGTCTTTGTTAAACATTGATCATATATTGTGACTTTATATACACATTATTTGAGTGTGCCCATGTGTTGCCGTGTTGTGAGCATCTGCATCGGGATTCTTATAGTTAAAACGCAACCTTCTAATGGCTAATGTCTGAATTAGGTATCCTTTACCCTGGGCCTCGAATCAATCTCAGCTTCTCGTAAAAAAAATTGGGACCCGTTTTGATAATATTGGTGAATGATCTAGCCAAAGGAATCCGTTCTTGCTAATTTATCTGCACATGTTGGTCTTTGCGGTCAGTTTGTTCTCGTCAACATATAAACTTCATAACCCGCAGAAGAAAAAACACCTAAACTTCATGTGAGAAAGATGTACGTACAAACAATAAGTGAGAGTAATCTAGAGCTTGGTCACTTGTTAGCTAGTCGCACTGCCACATCGGCCACCACACCCGCCCGAGCGCGTCCCTCCCGGGGAACCCGTTCTTTTGCCCGGCGCGCGGCTCTTGCAGAGCTCGGAGACACTTGCATTGGGCTCCACACACTCGTATCAGAGTGGGGGGACGAACCTGCAGGCCCCGCAGAAATAAGTTGGACCCATACATGGCCATGGCCGGCGACACAGTATTTCAATCGTACGTACGTAGTCCTTACCATGCAGTTTCTGTGCAGCAAGCAGTTGAGCATGCCGGCCGGATACCTACCTCCGAATATCAATCCAGCTTTAGCTAGATCGCCATAGAGCGTAGGCCAAGGGCAGCTTGCCCGCGGCGGACGTAGACCAAGCGAAGCGCACGGCCGGGCGTAGACCTGGCGAAGCGGACGGCATCCAGATACCCGGTAGAAACCGGGACCGCTCAGCTGCGGCATGTGTATGGTGCTGCTCTGCCGAGCAAGTCCGACGCATGTTGCAAGGCGCGCAAGAAATTAAACAAGAAGCAAGGAGCTGGGCAGAGCAGAGCATAAATAAGGGAAGAAGAAGACGATGAAATGCAGGTGCTTAGTTTACTCCGTCGACGGGGCATCGAGACGTCCGGCGCATACGTTGTGCATGTCGATACAAAGTTTATCGCGTCTGCTAGCTCTGCTAGTGTTTGTTCGATGACTGATCGTTCGTCGAGACCAAGAGGTGTCGAAAGGAAAAAACAAAGGAGTTCCTACGTGTCTGCATGTCACTAATTTATTTTTCTCTCCTCACCGTTGATTGAACTGCAACAGCGCAGATAGCTAGCTTGGATCAGAACGCAGATATGCAGTGGTCATTCATGTCAGACAATTGATTATCGATCGACCGCCATGCATGCATGTTCAGTCGCACGTACCACGTCCCAACCGTCTGCATCGCTGTTAATAATCACACTCATGATTCACGAGTCAAAGTCGGAACAGTTTCTATTCCATCGATGCATGACATGTAAATAGTAACAGAGTGAGTTTTGGTCGATCAAAATACATCTCATCTTCTGAACAAGAGGAAACATTACATGGTCCGCCATGGACTCTTGAGGCTCCGACCCTCTGTAGCACATCCATTTTTATTTATTTTCTCGCATTTTACAGCTAATTTCTATGTGAATCTTGAACAATCGTCCCGTGTTGGAGAGCATTTCAGTCTTTCCCTTGGAAAAGTTTATTCTTATTAACTCTGTAGAACATGCACTGATGCACACAACCTTCATTACTTACTATATGTGGCTAGATTATTACAGTCTTTCGTGAATGAAATTAACAAGAAGGCCGGCCGTAGCCAACTACCAAATCGCCCAAAACGAGTGCTAAGAGGCAAGAATTAAGAATTGCACCACGACGCTTCAAGTGTTCACACCCGGTCATCATATTCATCACCTGATTAATTTGGAGCTATTACCATCACGTCGATCGAAAACAATGACACACACACACACACGCACACACACACACACAAAGAGAGAGAGAGAGAGAGAGAGAGAGAGAGAGAGAGAGAGAGAGAGAGAGAGAGAGAGAGAGAGAGAGAGAGATACAAGAAAAGACTTGGACCAAAGAAGGTGAAAAAATAGCGAGTGGACAGGGTAATACGCACGTACTACATACTTACGTATGTGTATACTATTAAGGGGTATATAGGTAGAACAGAGACAAAGTAGTATTCATTTATTAGCAAACGTACATAAGTACACTCGCATGCATGCAGCTTCCGCACTAGACGGACAGCAAAACAGCGGCAATGGCCACCACGACGCAGGCGAGCAGCTCCAGGGCAGCGACGGCATGGAGGGCAGGTGGCTCGATGGCCGCAGCCCTCCTGTGGATGGCGTGCATGGCCACGAAGAACGTGATAAGCATGGGCATGAGGGACAAAGAGGCGGCCGCGAGGCTGTCCGGCAGCGCGGGCCACGATGATCCAGCAAGTGAATCAAGGAGAGCCGAGCAGGCGAGCGAGAGGAGTTCTATCGCACGCTGAAGCTCCTGATCGTCCATACCTTGTGTGCAAATTGTATTGCTGAGTTTGAAGTGAGTATATATATAGCAAGGGGATGGGAGCATGAGACGTCGGTACAGTAAAAAGCTAACGCCGTCTATTCCGACGTATTTACCTCACATATTTCCTTAGACATCAGTCATATTTTAAATCTTTGCATCAACTCCATGCAAGCCAAACAAACATCTTGCCAATGTTGCACAATGTCAAAGGTTACAAACTTTAGATTCTTCTATAATTTTAGGTGCTTTAGATTATTATTTTAGAAAAGTTAGAAAGCAAATTCACATTTCGAATTTATATTTGTGTTTATTTTTTATCTATATTTCAGAATTTGAAACTCATTATCTATATTATTTTATTGTGTTTGGGCTATGTGCGCATTAGATATGTAGATGCTGGGTATGAACTCGTCATGATGTGATGTTATGCTCTCTTTAAAACGTATATACTCTACAATTTAAGCATTTGATCATGTTTATTTAATTATTTATTACTTTTTGATACTACTAAATTTGAATTTGAGTTTGAATTTATTTTGCTTGGACAATGCGCACATAACATATGCAGATGTCGAGCGTGAACTCAGTTCTAATTGTATCACTATGATGATGTTGAGTTAACAAAATCTCGCTTCCAAAATATTTACTCTACAATTTAAACTTTATTTGCAAGCTGAGTGTAGCTCAGATAGTTAGATTCCTTGTGGTGGAAAGCCCATCATGGTTCAAGTCCTAAACTTTGCACTTGCCATTAGTGCTCGCATTTTTTCAAATTTATTTCATGATTTTCGATTATATTCATTCAGTGGGAGGAGATGTTCCTGTCGAGTAAAGGCGTCGTTGCTGACTTTGTCAATCATAAGATGTCGTATGTTGTGTCGGTTCAGTATCTCGGAGGTGCTCATAGGGGTAGTGTGTGTGCGCATACGTTTGTAGAGGTGAGTGTATGTACTTGTATGTGAACATTTTATGATTGTACTGTATTTTTTTGCGGGGTATACGATTGTACTGTATTAAAAAAATACTTAATCTTATCTTTGGGCTGGGCTAACGTTCCTAGAATACACGTAAGTCTTTGAGTTCTCTTCCGTCATTTGTTCATTTTCGACGAATGTAATTTTTTTCAAAGAGAAATCTTTAAGCTTTTTGCATGATTAATCTACATCTTGTCTTATGTTTTTTTAGGCAAACATCTTGTCCTATCTGGCTTCTGGCGTTGGCTTAATTTTCACCGAGGTGTCCTCGGCGAGGCCCATTAAAGAAAAGCTCCTCGCCGAGACGGCGAAGCTTCCTTGTTGACAGGTACAAGAATGGTTCGCTCGTTTCGTCCGCATATGTCATTTTCTTGTCTCGGCTGCTAGACTGTATTTTTCTCAGCTGAACTGATAATAAGATTTTTGCTGGGGAAAATTTGACAATTAATTAAGCACCAGTGTGTACAGAAAATATAATATTCTCATTTTCATCGGGATGATCAATGTACATTTACTGTTGCTCCAATGATGTGCAGAAGGGGGATGGAATAGTACAAATACTACCAGAAGCTAACTACACTAGGAAATGAGACCTCCGTCCATTGTCTTGTCGGCACTCGGCACCCGGAGAAGCCAAAGTCGTCGATATGCCCGGAACATAAGATTGTTCGTCGTGGATACGTCGTAGAAACGAGGTGAAGCGATCGACGCGCCGTCCATCTGTCGTGCCCTAGCAGCCTGCATAATTTTCATACGAAGTACTATTACAAAAACTGCTTAATTACCGCCAAGTCACACCTTCAGTCTTGGGATCAAAGTTAAGTAGCCGGTTAATTAATTTCGGCCTCTCCCAGGCACAGAAGCAGAGTGTTGTACTAGTACGCTCTATCCTACACCTACGAAGACTTACGTCAAAATTTAGGTAACCTTCCCTCAATAATTCTCTCCCGCGGGATACTTGCCCCACGCCCCCTGCCCCATTCCGTGTTGGCGCAAACCCGGAAACCATACGCACAAGATAACCTAACTCGAGCACGAAACTCAGAGCAATGGCGACGAACGCCGCGGCCGCGAACCAGCCTGCATCTTGGCAACCTTTATTCACTGGGTTTGGCACTCTACAGCTCGCACACACAAACTGCACACACACACTAGCACCTCTGTCTACACACGCCAGGTGCCATGGAGCCTACACACGGAAGCCTACATCTTGCCTCTCGTCTAGACTGCTCTACACACAACGCAAGCTCTTGAAATAGCCTCACGCACGCACAGCACACCGCCGGGGCAACAAACCTGGCCTGGTTTTATGCTACTAACCCACGCACCCACTAACCAACTATTCATGCATACGCACATGCACACAACTAGCCAACTAACTCAGCCGGCCACACATGACCCGGCCGTGCATGTAGTTGAACGAACCCAAGATCAGAATTATACTAACATTCCGCAGTTCTTGTGAAACTCCTCCAGCGGAAGACAGCGCCTGGGATGCCACCTCGCCGACGCCACCAGGAATTCAAGCACTCGTGTGTTAGATGCTACCAAGATGATCTAAAACAAGGGCCAGACACCGGCGGCAATGACGATAAGCTGCTCCTGGGCGAATCACACGAAGCTGCGGGAGCTAGGGAAGCCTTTATAGATAAGCTATAGGCAAGCCTGCCTCGCGCCGTATAGGCATGCAGCCAATAAGAACCCTTTGGCCTCCGGCGAGGGAGTGCCGGCTCGCCAGGGCAGATGGCCGCGCCCATGATCGTTGCCTAGGTAGGTCTGCTTGTGCCCCACATTGCCCAGAAAGCACCGGTCCAATTGGATCAGGAGACAATAAAACAGAGTGAATTGCAAAAAACATCGGCATTGAAGGCTAGGATTGCAGAAACCACACTTCTACGGTTTTGTGCCAAAAACCACTAATTCTGAGCCTAATTTTTTGTAAAAAACACTAGTCGGTGATTTAGACCGTTTTGAGCATGATTATGACAGATGGGTCCCGCTGGACAGGGTGGCATGGCAAATAAAAAAGTTGATTACATCCTTATATTATTTTGTTTCGTAAAAAGACCCCCGAAGAAAAAGCAATCGGTCCTCCGTACGTCTCCTCCCACCAGTCCGGTGGTGGATGCCGGCGGCCATTCCCTCCCTGTGCGCGACCGGCGCGGCTGCTGCTTGCTTTGGCGGCGGGGCATAGGGGAGGTCCGGCGTTGTCGGGGACGCGTGCCACCGCAGCGCCATTCCCAGGCTGGCGCCGGCGAGGAGACACGGGAGGTTGCTGACATCCTCCCTGCCTCCCAGGCCGTTGCTCGTCACAGCAAGGAGACGCGGGAGGTGGGGCGAGATGCACGAGCGCGGCGGCGAGACTCCCCGAGCGAGCAGCGGAGGCGACGCGGGACTCCGGCAGCAACGACGGGGGCAACACGGCGGCGGGAGCTCCTCCTCCAGTCCCGATGAGCACGGCTAGAGCCCGGCGGTAGAGCCAGGGAGAGCGGCGACGGCGGTGGCTGACTGTGCGGCGACCGAAGGCGCCGTTTCCGGCTGCCCTGGCGGCCTTGGCCCGCACGCCGGCGAGTTCGAGCACGCCGCCTGCGTAGGTCGCTGCTGCTGCTGGCCCTCTGTCGTGGATGACCTTTTTTTTAAATGACCTTATCCTCTTAGGACTTTTTACACTTTAGTCTATGCTATTCTATCTATTTGTGATCTGTTATGTCGTGCCACATCACCCTATCTAGTGGGACCCATATGTTATAATCGTGCTCAAAACGGCCTAAACCGCCGACTAGTGTTTTTTGCAAAAAATTAGGCTCAGAATTAGTGATTTTTGGCACAAAACCATAAAAGTGTGGTTTCTGCAACCCTAACCTTCAATGTCGATGTTTTCTGCAATTCACTTCAATAAAACATGTACCTCACCTAGCCAAATCTCGGGTAGGAGACTTTATGGACGTAGTTATTACGGATGGGATTTCACGTCCCCGCTGACCACTTCCCCCTTCCCCAAGATTTCACTGTGGAACTCCATGCCATCACGTAAGTTCCATCCGAAGGAAATTTTACGCAGATGTAGCGTTACTCTAACAATATATTTGAGAAACATTCTACACTTGTTCGTTCTTACCCGAATAAGTTTTTGCACGAAGGAAGAAAAAAAATAGGCTGGACCATGCTACTCAACCTGGATTATTTGCATCTTGAAACGAAGAGATCGAGCTGGAAGGGTCTGCTCACCTCATTCCATCCCAGATTTAGAGCCTGTTCGGCAGCCCTCTGCTCCTAGAGCGGCACCAAACGCGTTAGCTCCGTGCTTTCCTCGTCCCGGAGCGGAGCTGCCCGCATGCAGGCTATTTTCTCAGAGTCGCTCTGCGCCCTCCGCATATACCCACTTCCAAGTCCCAACAGCGCCTCGACGGATGACTCTCATGGTCTACCCCTCGTTCCTCAGTCCTCACGGGATGTAAATGGCAAATAAATGATGTCCGCAAGTCTCGTTTAATTAGCTTTACCTAGCTCCGTAGTTCATTTTCCCGGAAAGAAAAGCAAAATTTTAAACTGTTAGATTACATAGTGGGTTTAAACGGGACCCGGTTGACATCCCTACCTCACAGTGGCCGACGACCGAACCCTAGTTGCCGCCGGCAGACCGGTGAACATCTCTGCCACCCGCTGCCAGTAAAACGGTAAACGGCGGCCATATGTGCCTCCCGGCAAGCCAAAAAAAAAATACAGGTGAGGAGTTGGCATTGACTACCGAACGTTTTGCCGTATTCCAAAATATGCTAGTGGAGTTGGGAGTTGAGTATTTAGGGGAGTGTGGGGCGGCCTAACGGGCTCTTCATATGCAGCAACCGAGAGTGTAGGATTTGAACCCATTAAGTCTGGGCACATGCACTCAACAAGGAGGAGGGAGAGGGAAAAGGGCAGGGTTTATAGTTAGGCGGAGGGGTTATATACAGCCGCGCGGCGGCTGGAGATGCGGCGAACTGTAATGTCAGTCGTCGTACGTGCTGAACGGTATCAATCCCTATCCGGGCTAGATTATACCAAAAAAAGTTTTCACCCCACTGTATGTATAGATAAAGCAACAACCATCATACAATGTTTATACTTCTCTTCCACAATCAACGTATACTGCAGATCGATCGATACGTACGTATAATGTCGTACACGAGTTTTCTTCAAGTGGCGTCGATTACAAGAGCATTAGATGCCCATTAACGAAAGTTTGTTCTTTCTATGCTGCAGCGTACAGCTTGCGAAGAAGACAAAGTGTCAAACTATGCAGAACGTTAATTACTAACCTTGTCGATCCGACAGCTTAGGGCTCGTATGACAAGGTAAGCATGAGTCATGTTAATTACATGTCGCTGTCGACGGCACAACTTAGGGCTTGTACACGTACATTATCTTGGATCTCTCGCTCCAGGCCGTCAAGAACAAGAACAAGTGGTATTTGCATGCATCTCTCGGTATCCCCATCGATCGAACACGGTTGGTAACGATCTACGTCCTACTCGATTGATTGTGACACCCGGCCGGTACGGTGGTCAACCATGTACGCCGGCCGGCCGGCCGGCATAGAGACGCACAATTAAAACCTTTGTGGAACGCGCATATGTACGTAGATAGCTAGGTCGATCGCATGTACATACCTCCTGCTGCTTCGACGACGTTGTCACCAAGACGTGAATATATAATTAAAGTTTAAGCGACAATCCATCCTTCCAACCTGTATGTACCTTTCTTATGTTTCTGGTATACAACGTACTCAAGCTTGCTTGCATATCTTAACTACTCCACCGTCCCATAATGTAGGACGTATTTTTGACACCACTTTACTATAAATAATGTCTTACATTATGAGGCAAGGGAGAGTACTTGCAACCAATTTTCTTTACCGAACAGAAAACAATTACCGGGGGGGGGGGGGGGGGGGGGGGGGGCGTATCTGGTGCACCGAGGCAATTGGTGCTACCGGTGCAACGGACCCGTTCCACACTAAAAAATGTTGAAAAAATCTGACACCAATGTAAGTTGTCACAAAAATTCATAGCAAAATTCGAAACATTACTCGAGACACAAAAATGTTAAATCTGACACCAATGTGCTAATGGGCCAAAACTGAAACTCAGCTTGTGTTATGTACTATTTGGTGTCAAATTTGTAACTTTTGTATCTCGAGCAATGTTTCGAATTTTGATTTGAATTTTGGTGACAACATACATTGATGTTGTGTCAATGCACTAAACTTTTTACGGATTTTTTCGTACATTTTATGTGCATCGGAGGACTGGTGCACCGGTAGCATGAATTGCCCCGATGCACCAGATACATTCCCGGGGGGAGGGGATTTGTGTTACCGTGGTTATCGGAAAACGTATTCTGCATTTTCCAGTCAAATTTTATAAATGGATTTTGAATTAACAAATTCAGCTGGGTATAAATATATGGCACGGTCGATGGATCCACTCGATGTTGGCCACAAAAATTACATTATTGCGACCTTATGCACCTACAAAAGTGACAAAAACTAGGGGCTTTAAGATGAGTAATCTTAAAGTTTTTCCACTAAACCATCACTTATCATAATTTAAAATATCTGATTTCACACGTGTTTAACAATACAGTGAGCATTTAAATTTCAAAAGTATTTTTTTTTGCTCGGCAAGCATCTTCATTATGTTTGTGTGCGCCCGCATGGGGATACTGCCGGTAACCAAATTAATCGCCCGGTAACTAATTAACCCTGCTTGCAACACCCCCACGGTATAAATTTAAATATTTTCACAACAGAAGTTCCGATACTGGCAAGCTTTGGAAACGGCTCCTGTGACTATGAATTAAATTTTTAGTAATCATGGTTAATGTGTCACTAATTTACCAAATTGCCATGTATTTGATGAACATAATAAATTTTGAGAAGATTTATCTAATGACACATAAGCAATGTAATCGGTAAGAATTAATTTTCATTTTCCAATTGGAATTTTTATGTGTTTCCCGTAATACAAATATATATGAGAACTTTGTGCTATATGTTATAATTTTTAATGTTCTCTGCTTACACGCCTACCATTAATACATCCATGGATATGAGTTGTCTGGAAATAGGGTTAACAAATTGAAATGTTTATATCAAACTTTTTCCTATCATCATAAATGATCTTTCCATTAAAGTTGTATTTTTTAAACTTCTGTAACATTTGTTGTATTTTAATGATTTTTTAGATATGAATAGTAAATTTTAAAATGTAAACACACTATTATTTTAAAGGACATATTTTCTATATCATTCTACTTTTTTCTCGCTACAATACATATTTAGTGCTAAACTAAAATGTACTTATTGCATAATTTATGTTTTTAGTGTAGAATTTTATAAAATCACTCAATACAATGGATTTCATAGAGGTATGCAGAGAGCACGACTATCAAGTTAGATGCAACTAAAATAATAATTCTAGATAGTATGAGGTGTCAACCAATAGTTTGTCCTTGAATTCCCTCTTTGGCTTTCGCCTGGTTGGCTGCTCGCACTTTGTCAAGCATGTGAATGCTTACATTCCAAACTTGAATAAAAAAATCGCTCGATTTTCGTTGATTATGAAACTAATGTAACTTTCCAAAACCATGTATTCATTCTATACCAGACGTGGTTAAAATGGCGTTTGAATTACACCCATATTTACATTTTACTAAGGTATAGAAGTAGGGTTCAAAATATGTATTATCACATGTGAATTTTGTTTCTAAAATATTTCCAAAAATCATGCAAATATGTTGGACCATTTCCAACAATATTTCGAGACTGTTGGTATGGTGATAGAATCAAGGGATACCGTTTGAGGTGTAAAGATTCAAAACCCCCATAAGTGATCGTCTGTAGAGGCGTGACCTTCAATGCATTAGTAGGAAACAGGGCATCGGTCCCGGTCAGAGGGCCTTTAGTCCCGGTTCTGCAACCGGGATTAAGCAATCAGGACTAAAGGCCCCCACTTTTAATCTCGGTTGTGTCACGAACCGGGACTAAAGGAGCTCTACGTGGCCGCTGCGGGGCGCCCAGGCAGGAAGATCTTTAGTCCTGGTTGGTAACACCGAGTGGGACTAAATTAAAGGCAGCCACACGTCAGCACCTGCAAAGCGCTGGGGTTTTTGTTTTTTTAAAGGAGGGGTTTAGGGTTTTGGAGGGTTTAGGGGTTTCATGTTGTGTTTCCTCCTTTTCTTTTTATGTTTACCATTCAATTCTTTTGCATGTAGGGTTTTCATTTTTTTAATGTTTTCCATTCAACTCGACGCTAGCTAGCTACTACATATAGAAATGAAGGAACCATTACACCAACATCATCATGAATATAGAGAGAAGTGACATCTCTTTCTCCGTGCTTGGTCGAGCAACAAGTTTTTGTATATCTATTTCGGCGCTACTACATATAGTACACGTTCATGCATATATACAATATAACATCTCTTACGATCCCTAGCTAGCTAATATCTAATTACCAAAATTGAATTTCGTATCCCGATGGTATTCTCCGTGTGTATGTATGACCTCTTCAACAAAGAATCCCGCCAATTCCTCTTGAATTGCTCGTATGCGATCATGTGGTAGGAGTTCGTCATGCGGAGACGGTAATCGTTAATTCAGTTTATCGGCAATTAAGGAGAGACTCCCATTTCACGTAGAGCTTCTACATGTGGTTCTTCAGGGGTAGAGAAAGTAAGACAAAGGGTAAATTTTGAGGTCGAGCAAATATATATTAGAAATACAACAATATAACTAGGATAAAGAAATCTAAGCAACGGGACATCATCACATGCATGCTTACAATCATCTAGTTCCCATTGATTACACGTGCCTAAAAGCGGAGCAGTCACACATGTATGGAGAACTAATACTCAATTGAACGCATGGAGTCGAGGATGGCATGGAGATGATGACACTTGATGAAGAGGGCCTCATTCCGACAATGAGGAATAGCGATCATATCTGTCCATGGAACACAGTTACTTTTCAACAAGCACAAAACCCACTCCCTAACTCAAACCAGTTTCTTCAGAGATAACTAGGCGGTCATAAAAAGCATATAGGATAGCATCTCTTAACACCTCTTGCTAGAACATGTTCATTCTCATCGTAGTTCTGGGCACATCACGTTCTGAAGCTAACACCTGCATGCTTATATTTGCAGAGTGGACCTACAAATGCGAAAGGAGGTTCAAAAATCTTATGGACATCAATATAGAGATTAATGAGACTGATTTCTAATACATTATGAGTAATTAAGAATGGGAAAAGAAAACCCGGCCCGCAAGTGTAGCCAGTTTCCCGTTCAGACAATGAAAATGTTCAACAAAGAGTGCAAACACCGAAATAGTTTCATGAGGTTATAACTGCCACAATGCCTTCAGCGTAGACTAACCGCGGTCATGGGTGAACTATGACATTATATGCCGATAAACTAAGCATAAGCACGTAACTAAAGAGTGGACACCTCTTAGATGCACAACTGCACATACACGTGAGTCGCTTCCAAGACAAAAGTTAAACCTAAATTTGGAGTCAGGAAATCACTCAGCAGTAGCTATGTCATTAAATTTATGAGGGTTTTTAACATGCTTCCTCTTACTTCCCCTTTTCACATGAGAGGTAAGAGTATAAAATAAATCTGAGCCGTTGATTGCATTAAGTAGTGGGTTTAATTAACTCTTACCTTCTTACCTCCCACCTGAAAAAGGGGTAAGAGGGAGCATGCTAAAATTTCTCTAAAATTGCATCATCTTTTCCCTTTTGACTTTCTCTTAGGGTCTTCCATGGAATGCGAAAGCAAGGCGAAATGTTCAAGGTGTCCAATAATAATATTTTCACAACCATGAATAAAGCTCATGCACTGAGAGCACTCCTTTCACACTAAGGAAATGGTTGAAGGAAATATGCCCTAGAGGCAATAATAAAGTTGTTATTTATATTTTCTTATATCATGATAAATGTTTATTATTCATGCTAGAATTTTATTAACCGGAAACTTAGTACATGTGTGAATACATAGACAAACAGAGTGTCACTAGTATGCCTCTACTTGACTAGCTCGTTGAATCAAAGATGGTTAAGTTTCCTAGACATAGACATGAGTTGTCATTTGATTAACGGGATCACATCATTAGAGAATGATGTGATTGACTTGACCCATTCCGTTAGCTTAGCACTTGATCGTTTAGTATGTTGCTATTGCTTTCTTCATGACTTATATATGTTCCTATGACTATGAGATTATGCAACTCACCGGAGGAACACTTTGTGTGCTACCAAACGTCACAACGTAAATGGGTGATTATAAAGGTGCTCTAAAGGTGTCTCCGAAGGTATTTGTTGAGTTGGCGTATATCGAGATTAGGATTTGTCACTCTGATTGTCGGAGAGGTATCTCTGGGCCCACTCGGTAATACACATCACTATAAGCCTTGCAAGCATTGCAACTAATGAGTTAGTTGTGAAATGATGTATTACCGAACGAGTAAAGAGACTTGCCGGTAACGAGATTGAACTAGGTATTGAGATACCGACGATCGGATCTCGGGCAAGTAACATACCGTTGACAAAGGGAACAACGTATGTTGTTATGCGGTTTGGCCAATAAAGATCTTCGTAGAATATGTGGGAGCCAATATGAGCATCCTGGTTTCGCTATTGGTTATTGAACGGAGACGTGTCTCGGTCATGTCTACATAGTTCTCGAACTCGTAGGGTCCGCACGCTTAAAGTTCGCGGTGACGATCGGTATTATGAGTTTTTGTGTTTTGATGTACCGAAGGTAGTTCGGATTCCTGGATATGATCACGGACATGACGAGGAGTCTCGAAATGGTCGAGACGTAAAGATCGATATATTGGACGACTATATTCGGACACCGGAAGTGTTCCAGGTGGTTTCGGAGAAAACCGGAGTGCCGGAGGGTTACCGGAACCCCCCCCCCCCCGGGAGAAATAATGGGCCTTATGGGCCTTAGTGAAGAGAGAGAGGGCTGGCCTAGGGCAGGCCGCGCGCCCCTCCCCCTATGGTCCGAATTGGACTAGGAGAGGGGGGGCGGCGCCCTCCTTTCCTTCTCCCTCTGCCCCTTCCTTTCCCCCTCCTAGTAGGAGTAGGAAAGAGGGGAGTCCTACTCCTACTAGGAGGAGGACTCCTCCTCCTGGCGCGCCATAGAGGGGCGGCCGGCCTCCCCCCTTGCTCCTTTATATACGAGGGCAAGGGGGCACCTCTAGACACATAAGTTGATCAGTTGATCTCTCCAACCGTGTGCGGTGCCCCCCTCCACCATAATCCACCTCAATCATATCATAGCGGTGCTTAGGCAAAGCCCTGCGTCGGTAGCAACATCATCATCGTCATCACGCCGTCGTGCTGACGAAACTCTCCGGCGAAGCTCTGCTGGATCGGAGCTCGCGGGTCGTCATCGAGTTGAACGTGTGTTGAACTTGGAGGTGCCGTGCGTTCAATACTTTGATCGGTCGGATCGTGAAGACGTACGACTACATCAACCGCGTTGTTCTAACACTTCCTCTTACGGTCTACGAGGGTACGTAGACGACACTCTCCCCTCTCGTTGCTATGCATCACCATGATCTTGTGTGTGCGTAGGAATTTTTTTGAAATTACTATGTTCCCCCACAATGGCATCCGAGCAAGGTTTATGCGTAGATGTTATATGCACGAGTAGAACACAAGTGAGTTATGGGCGATACAAGTCATACTGCTTACCAGCATGTCATACTTTGGTTCGGCGGTATTGTTGGATGAAGCGGCCCGGACCGACATTGCGCATACGCTTACGCGAGACTGGTTCTACCGACGTGCTTTGCACACAGGTGGCTGGCGTGTGTCAGTTTCTCCAACTTTAGTTGAACCGAGTGTGGCTACGCCCGGTCCTTGTGAAGGTTAAAACAGCACTAAACTATCGTTGTGGTTTTGATGCGTAGGTAAGAACGGTTCTTGCTCAGCCCGTAACAGCCACGTAAAACTTGCAACAATAAAGTAGAGGACGTCTAACTTGTTTTTGTAGGGCATGTTGTGATGTGATATGGTCAAGACATGATGCTATATTTTATTGTATGAGATGATTATGTTTTGTAGCGGAGTTATCGGCAACTGGCAGGAGCCATATGGTTGTCGCTTTATTGTATGCAATGCAATCGCCCTGTAATTGCTTTACTTTATCACTAAGCAGTAGCGATAGTCGTAGAAGCAATAGTTGGCGAGACGACAACGATGCTACAATGGAGATCAAGGTGTCGCGCCGGTGATGATGGTGATCATGACGGTGCTTCGGAGATGGAGATCACAAGCACAAGATGATGATGGCCATATCGTATCACTTATATTGATTGCATGTGATGTTTATCCTTTATGCATCTTATTTTGCTTTGATCGACGGTAGCATTATAAGATGATCTCTCACTAAATTTCAAGGTAAAAGTGTTCTCCCTGAGTATGCACCGTTGCCAAAATTCGTCGTGCCGAGACACCACGTGATGATCGGGTGTGATAAGCTCAACGTTCATCTACAACGGGTGCAAGCCAATTTTGCACACGCAGAATACTCGGGTTAAACTTGACGAGCCTAGCATATGCAGATATGGCCTCGGAACACTGAGACCGAAAGGTCGAGCGTGAACCATATAGTAGATATGATCAACATAGTGATGTTCACCATTGAAAACTACTCCATTTCACGTGATGATCGGTTATGGTTTAGTTGATTTGGATCACGTGATCACTTAGATGATTAGAGCGATGTCTATCTAAGTCGGAGTTCTTAAGTAATATGATTAATTGAATTTAAATTTATCATGAACTTAGTACCTGATAGTATTTTGCTTGTCTATGTTGTTGTAGATAGATGGCCCGTGCTGTTGTTCCGTTGAATTTTAATGCGTTCCTTGAGAAAGCTAAGTTGAAAGATGATGGTAGCAATTACACGGACTGGGTCCGTAACTTGAGGATTATCCTCATTGCTGCACAGAAGAATTACGTCCTTGAACACCGCTAGGTGCCAAACCTGCTGCAGGAGCAACACCAGATGTTATGAATGTCTGGCAGAGCAAAGCTGATGACTACTCGATAGTTCAGTGTGCCATGCTTTACGGCTTAGAACTGGGACTTCAATGACGTTTTGAACGTCATGGAGCATATGAGATGTTCCAGGAGGTGAAGTTAATATTTCAAGCAAATGCCCGGATTGAGAGATATGAAGTCTCCAATAAGTTCTACAGCTGCAAGATGGAGGAGAATAGTTCTGTCAGTGAGCATATACTCAGAATGTCTGGGTATAACAATCACTTGATTCAACTGGGAGTTAATCTTCCAGATGATATTGTCATTGGCAGAATTCTTCAATCACTGCCACCAAGCTACAAGAGCTTCGTGATGAACCATAATATGCAAGGGATGGATAAGACAATTCTCGAGTTCTTCGCAATGCCAAAGGCTGCGGAGGTAGAAATCAAGAAGGAGCATCAAGTGTTGATGGTCAACAAGACCACCAGCTTCAAGAAAAAGGGCAAAGGGAAGAAGAAGGGGAACTTCAAGAAGAACAGCAAACAAGTTGTTGCTCAAGAGAAGAAACCCAAGTCTGGACCTAAGCCTGAGACTGAGTGCTTCTACTGCAAGCAGACTGGTCACTGGAAGCGGAACTGCCCCAAAAATATTTGGTGGATAAGAAGGATGGCAAAGTCAACAAAGCTATATTTGATATACATGTTATTGATGTGTACTTTACTAGTGTTTATAGAAACCCCTTGGTATTTGAAACTGGTTCAGTTGCTAAGAGTAGTAACTCGAAACGGGAGTTGCAGAATGAACAGAAACTAGTTAAAGGCGAGGTGACGATGTGTGTTGGAAATAGTTCCAAGATTGATATGATCATCATCGCACACTCCCTATAATTTCGGGATTAGTATTGAACCTAAATAAGTGTTATTTAGTGTTTGCGTTGAGCATGAATATGATTTGATCATGTTTATTGCAATACGGTTATTCATTTAAGTTAGAGAATAATTGTTGTTCTGTTTACATGAATAAAATCTTCTATGGTCATACACCCAATGAAAATGGTTTGTTGGATCTCGATAGTAGTGATACACATATTTATAATATTGAAGCCAAAAGATGCAGAGTTGATAATGATAGTGCAACATATTTGTGGCATTGCCGTTTAGGTCATATTGGTGTAAAGCGCATGAAGAAACTCCATGCTGATGGGATTTTGGAATCACTTGATTATGAATCACTTGATGCTTGCGAACCATACCTTATGGGCAAGATGACTAAGACTCCGTTCTCCGGAACAATGGAGCGAGCAAAGGACTTATTGTAAATAATACATACTGATGTGTGCAACCCGATGAGTGTTGAGGCTCGCGGCGGGTATCGTTATTTTCTGACCTTCACAGATGATTTGAGCAGATATGGGTATATCTACTTGATGAAACATAAGTCTGAAATGTTTGAAAAGTTCAAAAAAATTCAGAGTGAAGTGGAAAATCATCGTAACAAAAAAAAGAAAGTTTCTATGATCTGATCGCAGATATGAATATTTGAGTTATGAGTTTGGTCTTCAATTTAAACAATGTGAAATAGTTTCACAAACTCATGCCACCTGGAACACCACAGCATAATGGTGTGTCCGAACGTCATAACCGTACTTTATTAGATATGGTGCAATCTATGATGTCTCTTACCGATTTACCACTATCGTTTTGGGGTTATGCATTAGAGACAGCTGCATTCACGTTAAATAGGGCACCATCTAAATCCGTTGAGACGACACCATATGAACTGTGGTTTGGCAAGAAACCAAAGTTGTCGCTTCTTAAAGTTTGGGGTTGCGATGCTTATGTGAAAAAGTTTCATCCTGATAAGCTCAAACCCAAATCGGAGAAATGTGTCTTCATAGGATATCCAAAGGAGACAGTTGGGTACATCTTCTATCACAGATCCGAAGGCAAGACATTCATTGCTAAGAATGGATTCTTTCTAGAGAAGGAGTTTCTCTCGAAAGAAGTGAGTGGGTGGAAAATAGAACTTGATGAGGTAATTGTACCTGCTCCCTTATTGGAAAGTAGTTCATCACAGAAATCTCTTCCTGTGACTCCTACACCAATTAGTGAGGATGCTAATGATGATGATCATGTAACTTCAGATCAAGTTACTACCGAACCTTGTAGGTCAACCAGAGTAAGATCCGCACCAGAGTGGTACAGTAATCCTGTTCTGGAGGTCATGTTACTTGACCGTGACGAACCTACGAACTATGAGGAAGCGATGATGAGCCCAGATTCCGCGAAATGGTTTGAGGCCATGAAATCTGAGATGGGATCCATGTATGAGAACAAAGTATGGATTTTGGTTGACTTGCCCAATGATCGACAAGCCATTGAGAATAAATGGATCTTCAAGAGGAAGATGGACGCTGATAGTAGCGTTACTACCTACAAAGCTAGACTTATCGAAAAGGTTTTGACAAAGTTCAAGATGTTGACTACGATTAAATTTTCTCACTCGTAGCGATGCTTAAGTCTGTCCGAATCATGTTAGCAAATTGCTGCATTTTATGAAATCTGGCAAATGGATGTCAAAACTACATTCCTTAATGGATTTCGTAAAGAAGAGTTGTATATGATGCAACCAGAAGGTTTTGTCGATCCTAAAGGTGCTAACAAATATGTGCAAGCACCAGCGATCCATCTATGGACTGGTGCAAGCATCTCGGAATTAGAATATACGCTTTGATGAGTTGATGAAAGCATATAGTTTTATACAGACTTGCGGTGAAGCCTGTATTTACAAGAAAGTGAGTGGGAGCACTACAATATTTCTGATAAGTATATGTGAATGACATATTGTTGATCGGAAATAATGTAGAATTTTCTGAAAAACATAAAGGAGTATTTGAAAGGAGTTTTTCAAAGAAAGACAACAGTGAAGCTGCTTACATATTGAGCATCAAGATCTATAGAGATAGATCAAGACGCTTGATAAGTTTTTTCAATGAGTACATACCTTGACAAGATTTTGAAGTAGTTCAAAATGGAACAAACAAGGAAAGAGTTCTTGCCTGTGTTATAAGGTGTGAAATTGAGTAAGACTCAAAACACGAACATGGCAGAAGATAGAAAGAGAATGAAAGTCATTCCCTATGCCTCAGCCATAGGTTCTATAAAGTATGCCATGCTGTGTACCAAATATATTGTATACCCTACACTGAGTTTAGCAAGAAAGTACAATAGTGATCTAGGAGTAGATCACTGGACAACGGTCAAAATTATCCTTAGTGGAATAAGGATAAGTTTCTCGATTATGGAGGTGGCAAAAGGTTCGTCGTAAAGGGTTACGCCGATGCAAGTTTTGACACTGATCCAGATGACTCTAAGTCTCAAGCTGGATACATTTTGAAAGTGGGAGCAATTAGCAGAGTAGCTCCCTGTAGAGCATTGTTGACATAGAAATTTGCAAAATACATACGGATCTGAATGTGGCAGACCCGTTGACTAAACTTCTCTCACAAGCAAAACATGATCACACCTTAGTACTCTTTGGGTGTTAATCACATAGCAATGTGAACTAGATTATTGACTCTAGTAAACCCTTTGGGTGTTGGTCACATGACGATGTGAACTATGGGTGTTAATCACATGGTGATGTGAACTATTGGTGTTAAATCACCTGGCGATGTGAACTAGATTATTGACTCTAGTGCAAGTGGGAGACTGAAGGAAATATGCCCTAGAGGTAATAATAAAGTTGTTGTTTATAATTCCTTATATCATGATAAATGTTTATTATTCATGCTAGACTTGTATTAACCGGAAACTTAGTACATGTGTGAATACATAGACAAACAGAGTGTCACTAGTATGCCTCTACTTGACTAGCTCGTTGAATCAAAGATGGTTAAGTTTCCTAGACATAGACATGAGTTGTCATTTGATTAACGGGATCACATCATTAGAGAATGATGTGATTGACTTGACCCATTCCGTTAGCTTAGCACTTGATCGTTTAGTATGTTGCTATTGCTTTCTTCATGACTTATATATGTTCCTATGACTATGAGATTATGCAACTCACCGGAGGAACACTTTGTGTGCTACCAAACGTCACAACGTAAATGGGTGATTATAAAGGTGCTCTAAAGGTGTCTCCGAAGGTATTTGTTGAGTTGGCGTATATCGAGATTAGGATTTGTCACTCCGATTGTCGGAGAGGTATCTCTAGGCCCACTCGATAATACACATCACTATAAGCCTTGCAAGCATTGCAACTAATGAGTTAGTTGAGAAATGATGTATTATAAAACGAGTAAAGAGACTTGCCGGTAACGAGATTGAACTAGGTATTGAGATACCGACGATCGAATCTCGGGCAAGTAACATACCGATGACAAAGGGAACAACGTATGTTGTTATGTGGTTTGACCGATAAAGATCTTCGTAGAATATGTGGGAGCCAATATGAGCATCCAGGTTCCGCTATTGGTTATTGACCAGAGACGTGTCTCAATCATGTCTACATAGTTCTCGAACCCGTAGGGTCCGCACGCTTACAGTTCGGTGACGATTGGTATTATGAGTTTTTGTGTTTTGATGTACTGAAGGTAGTTCGGAGTCCCGGATATGATCACGGACATGACGAGGAGTCTCGAAATGGTCGAGACGTAAAGATCGATATATGGGATGACTATATTCGGACACCGGAAGTGTTCCGGGTGGTTTCGGAGAAAATCGGAGTGCCGGAGGGTTACGGGAACCCCCCCGGGAGAAATAATGTGCCTTATGGGCCTTAGTGAAGAGAGAGAGAGGGCTGGCCTAGGGCAGGCCGCGCGCCCCTTCCCCTCTGGTCCGAATTGGACTAGGAGAGGGGGGGTTTCCTTCTCCCTCTCTCCCTTCCTTTCCCCCTCCTAGTAGGAGTAGGAAAGAGGGGAGTCCCACTCCTACTTGGAGGAGGACTCCTCCTCCTGGCGCGCCATAGAGGGCCAGCCGGCCTCCCCCTTGCTCCTTTATATACGGGGGCAGGGGTGCACCTCTAGACACATAAGTTGATCAGTTGATCTCTCCCAACCGTGTGCGGTGCCCCCCTCCACCATAATCCACCTCGATCATATCGTAGCGGTGCTTAGGCGAAGCGCTGCGTCGGTAGCAACATCATCATCGTCATCACGCCGTCGTGCTGACGAAACTCTCCGGCGAAGCTCTGCTGGATCGGAGCTCGCGGGACGTCATTGAGTTGAACGTGTGCTGAACTTGGAGGTGCCGTGCGTTCGGTACTTGGATCGGTCGGATAGTGAAGACGTACGACTACATCAACCGCGTTGTTCTAACGCTTTCGCTTACGGTCTACGAGGGTACGTAGACGACACTCTCCCCTCTCGTTGCTATGCATCACCATGATCTTGCGTGTGCGTAGGAAATTTTTTGAAATTACTATGTTCCCCAACAATGATGACTACCAAACATGGATTAACTGCATTGATGTGAATACTTACACAACAATGAGACTAATTTTCTTTAAATAACTAGCTAGAAAATGGATTGTTTTTTTCCTCACTAAAAATGTTTACCATTTATTACTTACCACTAATGACATAGGTTGTACTTCATGATCATGCTTTAGAGCTATGAAGAATTGGTTTAGTCCTAGTTGGTCTTAAAATTTTCATTTCTCACGACAATAACTTGTCACATGAGTGTGGCCATTTCACTTACTAACATTCCTGGCCCTCCATGTCTGACTTCTTAACAAATGGTTTGTCTATCATAAACCGCCGAGCAGGTCCATCTTCACCTTATTTGCCACGTAGTCATGCAAGAACTATGCAGCGTGAGCTTTCAACCTCCACTAGAAGGGTTGGCACGCTTTGCTACGCCATTGACGTTGTTGGGTTTCTTCCAGAAATTACTCATTCTGTTTTAAAATATAAGGTGTATTACTTTTTTGAAAAGTCAAATCTCTTTAAGTTTGTTCAATTTCACAGATAAATATATCAATATCCATAATATCATATCGATACCATCAGATTCATCATGAAATGAATTTCCATTTATTTTGTTTAATATTATGGACGTTGATATTTTTGGCTCTGAACTTGGTCAAAGTTAATGAAATTTGACTTCCCAAAAAACTATTACCCCTAATATTTTGGAATTGATGGAATTTCGTTTGGAGGGTGAGGGCAATGATGGAGTGTCTTTCATTATTATTTATAATGTAGTGATTTGATTGTCCTTTCGCAGTGTGATTATGTGTTATCCGCTAATCAACTGATATTTAAGTGGGGAAATTTTGCCTCAAGAGAAATATGTGGGGAAATTTCTGCGTTGGTGGTTGCATGTAGTATATTGGTGCTACAGTATCGTGGAGCTTCTTTTTTCTAGGTGGTGGGAAGGTGTGCGGTATTGATATGTTTTTACAGGCCGATTGTTGTTGATTGATTTAAAAAATTATTGGCCTGATCAAAACTGTAAAGTAAACAAGAAATTGAATACCTCAATCAAATGAAAGAGTACTAAAATTAGGCAACATAGTGAACTAAAAGAATTGAATGGAAGAGCTCTTTAAGAAATTGTTGACCCGGTCAAAATCGGGTGACCCAATTCTAAATTGAAGAGCTCAATTAACTGTGAGGCATTAAAAATTGGAAAGTATAGTGTACAGTATAAAAGAATAAAATAAGAGAGCTAGGAGAAATTGACCCGGTCAAAATCGAGTGATCTAATTTTAATTGGAGACCTGATCAATTGATTGTGAGAGCTCTAAAATTAGGGAGCATAGTTTTAAAGAGGATGTGCTCCAGCCTCTTGCGCCTCGAGGACCACAACTAAATTCACACAAATAGAATGTCACATCACTTTTCCTTGGTTCACTACACAACCCTAAACTTTGACAAGGTTCAGTTTAAACACCTTGAACACTGAAAATTATTCACTACACAAATCCTACTTATTTAAGTTATTTTGACATGTTTAACTTCGGTTTTATCCTGGTCAGCAGTGGCAACACACATTTTTTCTCTCTCTCTCTCTTCTCTACCATGACATCTTTGTTCTCTCTTCTTGGAACTAAAAACTAGCAAGTTGCCCCTTAAATCATACGGCTTTCAGGAAAACATTTACTAGCATGTCCATTGAATTATGAATCATTTACTGATTTCTTCCTTAAAAATGTATTATTTTTACTTTGAAGCCAAAATTTGGTCTTGGAACTGAAACATGGTCAAAGACAATCAATAGAGACAATTTCGAAAATAATAACAATATGAGGTTTCTTAACATGGTCCCTCCTACGTCCTCTTTTCACAATAGAGGTAAGGGCGTATAATAGATCTGAGCCGTTGATTTTATTAAGTAGTGGGTCAGATTAACTCTTACCTTCTTACGTCTCATTTGAAAAGAGGGGGTAATTAAGAGGGACCATCTTAAAATTGCTCAAATAACATAGTAAGCTAGTTAGAACTCATCGACCAATATTGTAAAAATTCATATAAAATTGACATGCCATTTTAGACAAGTTTATTGTTTCAGTCTCGAATTCAAAATTTGAGTTGAGAATGTGAACTGTATAGATAACTTTACACATGATCGAATAATTAATTAATTGAGTAACACATTTGGTGAAATTTCAGCTAATATTGACAAGTATTTAAGAGAAACTGATGTGTTAGTTCTTTTTAGTTGGTAAACAGCTTTGAAGATGCATGTACAATGGAGTACCTAAAAAAATCATTTATCTCACTTAAAAAAGGTAATTACGAATTCATTAACAAAACCCCAAAACAAAAGTTGTTTAGTTCAAGACTAGAACCGGTAAACTTGCTGGGATTATAATATAAAAAGTCCATGATACAAGCCCATAACTGATGAACTAATTACTCAAGCTCTAAGGAGAATAAAATAAAAAATTAATGGAATAGAAAAGCAATTTATTGAGGTAATGTAAATGAAACTGTTAAAGGAGTATGTTCTAGATCTTAAAAAAACGAGTTTGTTCTGAAAGTACATTTTAAGTAGTTATATGCGTCTGTCGACACAGACCATAGACCAGCACGGGTCTCTCATTTTCAAAAAAGAAAATAAATGTGTACTATACTAGCTACTTCCTGAAAATATAAGACGCTTTTTGAGACTATTAGTGTCAAAAAAGTCTTATATTTTGATACAAAAGGACTCACTTATTACCTAGGTAGGCGTGAAGCTTTCGTGTGAGTTCCCTCGTCTTGCTGCAACAATGGAACACACGGTCACAATGACAGCTGCTCCGACAACGGCCAGCACCCACACGAAAGCTGCATAAGAGCGCCTCGGTTGGGTGAACACGGTAGCTCTGATCTGTATGACGCTCGTGCCCACAGAGAACACGGCGGTGAATAGCGCGATGGCTTCCACCGCGGCCAAGACGATGACGATATCGTCATCCGACGATTGCTGGGCCAAGGGTTTGACTATTGCTTCGATGCGGAGGGACTGGCCGAACACGAAGCTAGCTAGAGTGATGGTGAAATAAACGCAAACATCAGCCATGAGAGGATGGTGGTGAGGGTGAGGGTGCCCGTGCAGTTCAGTAAAAAAGTGACATATATAGTGGGGACTGGAGGTATTTATAAGGGAAATTTTGGAATTAATATACTTTTTCAGGCGGAAATGGCATAGTACTTGATTATGATAATATGTATTTTCACAGGTCTTGGGAAATCCGAGCATTGAGGAAGACGACCGTGGACGCGGACTCAGCTGCCTGCCGCCTCTCAACAACACGTCACTTCATTGTTTTTGTCATCACCTCAACAAGAACATGAAGGAAACAAGATCAGTGTCCACACAATATTCTTACAGGAAACTAGCCAGACATCTCGATCTGTTACCTGTCTGCTGCTGGCTACATGCTCACCATTGGTTTTATCGGCTACTAACAGGATCTATCCAGTTAAAGGGTTTAGGGTTTTTCTGTTTTCTTCTGAAAACATACACAAGAGCATATATATAGATATGTATGTACTACACCTACACGTCAAGGACTATAAGGGTTCCTGCCCCCCCCCCCAAAAAAAAAGGACAATTACAACTTTTAAGTTTGGAAAATTACAAAAAAGTACTCATGTAGGGAATGGATATAGGTATGTGTGTGTAAATTTTTAAACTTTAACATAATCGGTTTTACTATTCCCCAATCAACTGAATTTTCTTTGCGATCAGTCGATTCCAACTAGAGAGGAGACAAGGCTTGACGATGCACCGGCACTGCCCCTCAGATTAGGTAGTCACCGATTTTGAGACGGGAACGCAGCGACATCAATGGCAAGGGCTCAAATCCAATCGACTGAAACTGATTAGGCTTTTCCAGTTAACTGATGCATAGATACACTAGTAGAAAAGAGGGCTTTGGTTCAGCCCGGGTCAGCCCATTAGTCCCGGTTCAGTCCAGAACCGGGACCAATGGGGGCACTGATCCCGGGTCGTGAGGCCAGGGGCCTGCCGGGCTTCGTGGGGGCATTGGTCCCGGTTCGTCTGGCCCCTTTGGTCCCGGTTGGCGGGACGAACCGGGACCAATGGGCCTCGCTCCTGGCCCACAACCATTGGTCCCGGTTGGTGCACAGGCTGCCCTTTAGTCCCGGTTCATGCCACAAACCGGGACCAATGAGGTGCCTATATATACCCCTCGCCCGCGTGCAGAGCACTCCAGTGCTCTGTTTTTCTCTGGCCGGCGAGGGGAGGGCTTTGTGGTGTTCTAGCTCACCTCCTATGCACATGAGGTGTTCGATGAAATGCCCGAGCCACACTAGTTAAGCTTTCTCCTCTCAAAGCTCGACCTCAAAACTCCATTTTCCTCGAGATTTGTCTAGGTTTAGCGGCCCGTCACGTCCCATTCCCTTCTTCACCGCCGTCGATCGCCCGCGCCGATCTCGTCGTCGGCACCACCGTGGTGAGCCTCTTGTTCTTATCTTCTTTCTGAAAGAAAAAAATTCTTACTTTAGATAGATACTTGTCTAATTTTCTTACTATTTTATTGCTTGTTATTATATAGTGCGATGGTTTTGGTATCCGCCCCCGTCGGCCCTCGTCCTGTGTATGATTTGGATGTGGTATATATTATCTTTATAACTATTGGTTCATTTATTGTTTGTGAAAATTACGCCGACCAACGTGACATAGATTTTATTTATCTAGGAGGTATGTGAACCGGAAATTCCAACCGACCCTATTGTCGAGAGGTTAAATTTAGTTGAAGAAGAAAACAATTTCTTGAAGGAAAAAATAAAAAATTTGAGGAGGAGAAGATGATATTGGAGTTGCATGTTGCGGATGTCGTCGATGATCACAAGATCAAGATGGATGCAATGCGCTTGAAGATTAGAAAGATTAGAAAATATGCCATTCATACCGAGGCTTGGTATTATTATGCCGTTGGATCAATTGTTACCTTGGTTGCGATTATGATCGCATTTGTTTTCGCATTGAAATGTTTTACATAGTTTCAATGTATGGTTTAATTAATTAGATGCTCTGGAGTGCTATATGTTGTTAGATGAGTACTATGTATGTACTTTGATTTTAATGTGATGATGAACTTCTATTAATTTGGTCACTTAATTATCTATTCATGATGTTCTGTAATGGTTTTTGACACACTTAATTATATATAATGCACGCAGATGAACCGGCAATGGATGTACGGTGACAGACACACCTCCGAGTACATTAAGGGCGTGCATGATTTTCTCGAAGTGGCTGAGGCAAACAAGCAGAATGGTTTTATGTGTTGTCCATACCCTAAATGTGGGAATACGAAGTCTTACTCTGACCGGAAAATCCTTCACACCCACCTGCTTTACAAGGGTTTCATGCCACACTATAATGTTTGGACGAGGCACGGAGAAATAGGGGTTATGATGGAAGACGGCGAAGAAGAAGAGGACGATGACAACTATGTGCCCCCTAAATACGGTGATGCTGCAACGGGGGAAGCTGCTGAAGATCAAGAGGAACCAGACGATGTGCCAAATGATGCTGCAACGGGCAAAGCTGCTGAAGATCAAGAGGAACCAGTGCCCGATGATGATGATCTCCGCCGGGTCATTGTCGATGCAAGGACGCAATGCGAAAGTCAAAAGGAGAAGCTGAAGTTCGATCGCATGTTAGAGGATCACAAAAAAGGGTTGTACCCCAATTGCGAAGATGGCAACACAAAGCTCGGTACCGTACTGGAATTGCTGCAGTGGAAGGCAGAGAATGCTGTGCCCGACAAAGGATTTGAGAAGCTATTGAAAATATTGAAGAAGAAGCTTCCAAAGGATAACGAATTGCCCGACAGTACATACGCAGCAAAGAAGGTCGTATGCCCTCTAGGATTGGAGGTGCAGAAGATACATGCATGCCCTAATGACTGCATCCTCTACCGCGGTGCGCACAAGGATTTGAACGCATGCCCGGTATGCGGTGCATTGCGGTATAAGATCAGACGAGATGACCCTGGTGATGTTGACGGCGAGCCCCCCAGGAAGAGGGTTCCTGCGAAGGTGATGTGGTATGCTCCTATAATACCACGGTTGAAACGTCTGTTCAGAAATGAAGAGCATGCCAAGTTGATGCGATGGCACAGTGAGGACCGTAAGAAAGACGGGAAGTTGAGAGCACCCGCTGACGGGTCGCAGTGGAGAAAAATCGAGAGAAAGTACTGGGCTGAGTTTGCAGCTGACCCAAGGAACGTATGGTTTGGTTTAAGCGCGGATGGCATTAATCCTTTCGGGGAGCAGAGCAGTAATCACAGCACCTGGCCCGTGACTCTATGTATGTATAACCTTCCGCCTTGGATGTGCATGAAGCGGAAGTTCATTATGATGCCAGTTCTCATCCAAGGCCCTAAGCAACCCGGCAACGACATTGATGTGTACCTAAAGCCATTAGTTGAAGAACTTTTACAGCTGTGGAATGGAAACGGTGTACGTACGTGGGATGAGCACAAACAGGAGGAATTTAACCTGCACGCGTTGCTGTTTGTAACCATCAACGATTGGCCCGTTCTCAGTAACCTTTCAGGACACACAAACAAGGGATACCACGCATGCACGCACTGTTTAGATGACACTGAAAGTATATACCTGGACAAATGCAGGAAGAATGTGTACCTGGGCCATCGTCGATTTCTTCCGACCAACCATCAATGTCGAAAGAAAGGCAAGCATTTCAAAGGCGAGGCAGATCACCGAAAGAAGCCCTCCATGCGTACCGGTGATCACGTACTTGCTATGGTCAATGATTTACACGTAATCTTTGGAAAGGGTCCCGGCGGACTAGCTGTTCCGAATGACGCTGAGGGACACGCACCCATGTGGAAGAAGAAATCTATATTTTGGGACCTACCCTACTGGAAAGACCTAGAGGTCCGCTCTTCAATCAACGTGATGCACGTGACGAAGAACCTTTGCGTGAACCTGCTAGGCTTCTTGGGCATGTATGGGAAGACCTGCAATGTTTGCACGAAAAAGACGGCATGCCTCCGAAGCAGTATGAAGGTCCTGCCAGCTACCCTCTTACGAAAGAAGAGAAAGAAATCTTCTTTGAATGCCTGCTCAGTATGAATGTCCCGACTGGCTTCTCGTCGAATATAAAGGGAATAATAAATATGCCAGAGAAAAAGTTCCAGAACCTAAAGTCTCATGACTGCCACGTGATTATGACGCAACTGCTTCCGGTTGCATTGAGGGGGCTTCTACCGGAAAACGTCCGATTAGCCATTGTGAAGCTATGTGCATTCCTCAATGCAATCTCTCAGAAGGTGATCGATCCAGAAATCATACAAAGGCTAAGGAGTGATGTGGCGCAATGTCTTGTCAGTTTCGAGCTTGTGTTCCCACCATCCTTCTTGAATATCATGACGCACGTCCTAGTTCATCTAGTCGACGAGATTGTCATTCTGGGGCCGTATTTCTACACAATATGTTCCCCTTTGAGAGGTTTATGGGAGTCCTAAAGAAATATGTCCGTAACCGCGCTAGGCCAGAAGGAAGCATCTCCATGGGCCATCAAACATAGGATGTCATTGGGTTTTGTGTTGACTTCATTCCTGGCCTTAAGAAGACAGGTCTCCCTAAATCGCGGTATGAGGGAAGACTGGCTGGAAAAGGCACGCTAGGAGCGGACTCAATAATATGCAGGGACGGGCATTCTTGGTCTCAAGCACACTACACAGTTCTACAGAACTCTACCTTGGTGACCCCGTATGTCGATGAACACAAGAACAGTCTGCGCTCCAAACACCCGGAGCAGTGCGACGACTGGATTACATGTGAACACATCAGGACTTTCAGCAGTTGGTTGGAAACACGTCTCAGAGGTGACAACACTGTTTGTGATGAGCTGTACTCGTTGTCCAGGGGACCATCTTTGACTGTATTGACTTACAAAGGATACAAGACTCTTTCCTTACAACTTCAAGTGAGTGTTACTATTTTGTGCATATTCGGTTTCCCTTATTAGTCCAGGTTATAGTAATGTAATTGATGACTTATGCATGCGTGCGCAGCTTCCACTATATTCTCCTAGAGATTAAGCTTGAGTAGGGAGTAGTAACCATCTTAGACTCGAGACGAAAAGATCCCCAGGACTATGCGGACATGACTCAAATGCTCGAGAAGTAAGTTAAATCGATCATTATCTACCATATCAGCAACTTTGTTCATTTCCTGATATCAAGTAATTGTTTTCTTTGTCTGGCAGGGTTTGGAGAAAATTCACCAAAAAAGCTCCGGGACTGCCGAAGAAGCTGCAATTTAGACACCCGAAAGTAAGTACTATAGTAGCATGTTCTGCGCATCTCCTAGTGATTCAAGCGCTAGTTTCATCAATACCATTTAGCATGCATGCCTATCAGTTTGATTGACCTCAATTTCTTGTAAAGTGGTTGTGGCAGGAACAAGGGAATGATTTATGTGGATACTATGTTTGCGAGTCCATCCGCCACACGACCTGTGAGCGGGGCTACTCTGACGAACAATATGAAGTGCGTAAGCAATAATATTCACAATTTTATTTTATTACCATCATTTGTGTTGAGTTTCATTTATTCATATATATATGTATTGACCCCCTTCTTCAAATTAGATCTTTCGGATGCGGGATGAACTCCTAGCACCAGATCGTATGCGAGCAATTCAAGAGGAATTGGCGGCATTCTTCCTTGACCACGTGATCGCTGAAGACGGAGAATACCACGTGGACCTTGACTTCGTATATAATTAGGAGATTATATTGTAAGAGATAATTATTGTATATATGTAGCCAGTAGTGCCGGGTAGATATACGAGAGCTTGTTGTTCGACCAATCTCTCGGAGAAGGAGAGGTGGTCGATATCACTTCTCTCTGTATGCATATGTTCATGACGATCTTCTGTTTCCTTCATTTTCTTACTAGCTAGCGTGTCTAGTCCTCTCTATACGTATATAGTACGTAGCGTCGACCAAGCACGGAGATAAGAGAGGATACTTCTCTCTATTAATTAGCTAGCTAACACAATATATGAAACACCTAAATTAACCCCCCAAAACCCCCAACCCCCCCCCTTTCAAAAATAAAATAAAAACCCCAGCCCCTGAAATGCTGACGCGTGGATGCCTATGTTGGAAATATGCCCTAGAGGCAATAATAAATGGTTATTATTATATTTCTTTGTTCATGATAATCGTCTATTATTCATGCTATAATTGTATTGTCCGGAAATCGTAATACATGTGTGAATACATAGACCACAACGTGTCCCTAGTAAGCCTCTAGTAGACTAGCTCGTTGATCAACAGATAGTCATGGTTTCCTGACTATGGACATTGGATGTCATTGATAACGGGACCACATCATTGGGAGAATGATGTGATGGACAAGACCCAATCCTAAGCATAGCATAAAAGATCGTGTAGTTTCGTTTGCTAGAGCTTTTCCAATGTCAAGTATCTTTTCCTTAGACCATGAGATTGTGCAACTCCCGGATACCGTAGGAGTGCTTTGGGTGTGCTAAACGTCACAACGTAACTGGGTGACTATAAAGGTGCACTACGGGTATCTCCGAAAGTGTCTGTTGGGTTGGCACGGATCGAGACTGGGACTTGTCACTCCGTGTGACAGAGAGGTATCTCTGGGCCCACTCGGTAATGCATCATCATAATGAGCTCTATGTGACTAAGGCGTTAGTCACGGGATCATGCATTGCGGTACGAGTAAAGAGACTTGACGGTAACGAGATTGAACAAGGTATTGGGATACCGACGATCGAATCTCGGGCAAGTAACATACCGATTGACAAAGGGAATTGCATACGGGATTGATTGAATCCTCGACACCGTGGTTCATCCGATGAGATCATCGTGGAACATGTGGGAGCCAACATGGGTATCCAGATCCCGCTGTTGGTTATTGCCCGGAGAGGCGTCTCGGTCATGTCTGCATGTCTCCCGAACCCGTAGGGTCTACACACTTAAGGTTCAGTGACGCTAGGGTTGTAGAGATATGTGTATGCGGAAACCTGAAAGTTGTTCGGAGTCCCGGATGAGATCCCGGACGTCACGAGAGGTTCCAGAATGGTCCGGAGGTGAAGAATTATATATAGGAAGTCAAGTTTCGGCCACCGGGAAAGTTTCGGGGGTTACCGGTATTGTACCGGGACCAGCGGAAGGGTCCCGGGGGTCCACCGGGTGGGGCCACCTATCCCGGAGGGCCCCGTGGGCAGAAAGTGGAAGGGAACCAGCCCTTAGTGGGCTGGGGCGCCCCCCTTGGGCCTCCCCCCATGCGCCTAGGGTTGGGAACCCTAGGGTGGGGGGCTTCCCCCTTGCCTTGGGGGGCAAGGCAACCCCTTCCCCCCCTTTGGCCGCCGCCCCCCCATGAGATCCCATCTCTAGGGCCGGCGCCCCCCCAGGGGGCCTATATAAAGGGGGGGGAGGGAGGGCAGCAACCTACAGCCTTGGGCGCCTCCCTCTCCCCTGCTACACCTCTCTCTCTCGCAGAAGCTCGGCGAAGCCCTGCCAGAGACCCGCTACATCCACCACCACGCCGTCGTGCTGTTGGATCTCCATCAACCTCTCCTTCCCCCTTGCTGGATCAAGGAGGAGGAGACGTCGCTGCACCATACGTGTGTTGAACGCGGAGGTGCCGTCCGTTCGGCACTCGGTCATCGGTGATTTGGATCACGGCGAGTACGACTCCGTCATCCACGTTCATTGGAACGCTTCCGCTCGCGATCTACAAGGGTATGTAGATGCACTCCTTTCCCTCGTTGCTAGTAGACTCCATAGATGCATCTTGGTGAGCGTAGGAAAATTTTAAATTATGCTACGATTCCCATCAGCCTATTGGTCCCGGTTAGTGCCACCAACCGGGACCAAAGGCCCTCCTGCCTGGGCTCGCCGCACCGGCCACATGGAGGCCCATCTGTCCCGGCCCTTTAGTCCCGGTTCAAAAACCAGGACAAAAGGCCCTTACCAACCGGGACAGATGACCCTTTTTCTACTAGTGATATGCTCTTGAACACAAATGTATGCAACATGTGCAAAAATCACAAACTGACGTGACTGAGCGTAGTTTAGATGGTTATGTTTTTAGTGGTTGAACCAATCCACCAGGGTTCAAGTCTTAATTAAGACTTGACACCTATGGTCACCTTTTCCTGGATTTATTTGGGCTTTTCAGTGATGTTCGTTCAATGCGAGACGACATACCTATCAACTACAAGGTGTTTGTGGTAACTTCGGCAATTTCAAGATGCTGGCTCAGATTTTTCAAAATTGTTTATGGGGCTAGAGTGTGTGTGTATGCATTCACAAGGTGGAGGGCATGCGGCCATGGATGGCTGAAACCCCAGTGGTCTGACACCGCTTTCTTGGGAAGAGGCGGCAGCTCGACGAAACAGATGAAACACATGAGCACCGCCAAAGTCGGCTTCTGCCCGACAGGGAGTAGCCGGCATAGTGTGTTAGCAATAAGCCACAACGGGTGTCGACAGTGGGTGTGTATGCGCGCACTAGGCGGGTGCCGGTCCGTGGCCGCGTCGAGCCCGTGGCGGGCATGCGTGTGTGCATGTGTGTGTGGTGCGCGGGTGCACGTGTGCTTGTGCACCTGACGCGCAGAGGCGGGGCAGGTTGTTTGCGAACTGCGCGGGGCGATCATGGCCGATCTGTTGAGGCTCGCCGTGTGACGCGCGCGTTGGAGCACGTCGTGGGCGCGGCCAGAGTGGGAGGATCAGGCGCACGAGAGAGTAGAGGCGTGGGTGCGTGCCCTGGCGCTGGCTCTGGGCATAAAACCCGTGCGGTGACCATTGTAAGCTATGGGAGGGGTCCTGCGAGCGGCCATGGAGATCGTCCCGCCCTGGAGGGGGCGTGGTGTTGTTCTTGCTGCTGATGCACACACAAGACTACTACACGGTGTGGGCGATCAATGCAGAGGTGATCCTCAATGCCCAGAGCGTTTGGGAGGCTGTGTTGCCGGCGAGCGACGCGGTGGTCGATGGGAAGAAGGACAAGGCGTAGAAGGTAGTGCTCTTCGGCGCGCTCTCTGAAGACTTGTTGATGCAGGTATCAATGAAGAAGACGACGACGGAGCACTAGTAGGGAAAAGCCTATACACAGAATCTTACCAGCAGCGTGTTTTAAAATAAGGCGCTGCTGCTATATAGCAGCAGCGCGCTCCAGCAGAACTCGCTGCTGAAATAAAATTAGCAGTAGCGCGCCTCCTCAAAGCCACGCTACTGCTATAATTCCCCCGACCCCGCCGCGAAGCTAGTTTTAGCAGCAGTGCGTTGGAGCGAAGAGTGCTACTGCTACAGATCATAGCACTAGCGCATTCCAATAATAACCGCTACTGCTAAGTTTACTAAAAATATTAGTCCCACCTCGCTCCGTGAAGAGGGTTTCTACCACCTTAAATATGTTACTTCTCAAACTACCAGAAGCACTTGGTCTTCACTGAAATCTATGTGTAAAATTTGTGGCCGCAATATGAGTCTTCCCCGGTTACTAAACACTTGGTCTCAAATCAGATTGTACACAAAAAGATCATTGCTGATCAATGTATTTTTTATGTCTATTTTTACATGCTGACACATAGCAGTAGCACGTTCTTTGTGAAAGGCACTACTGCTAGGTCATTTAGCTGTAGCGCCTTTCTCTATAGCCCCGCTACTGCAAAGCCATTCCATCTCCCACCCCCACTCTCCTCTATCCGATCCACTCACACTCACACTCACTCGATCTCCCCCTCAACCCCCCTCCCCCGGCGCCGGTCCTCCCCCGTCGCCCCTCCTCCCTCTGGGCCGCCGTCACCTCCTCCTCCTCGCTGGACTCGGTACCGCCCTCCTCCTCCGTCCTTCCTCCACTCGCCGCTGCCCGGCCCCTCCTCGCTCCGCCTTCCTCCTCCGTCCTCCCTCCACTTGCCGCCGGCCGGCCCCTCCTCGCTCCGCCTTCCTCCTTCGTCCTACTCTCTTCTCCCTCCTCGAGTCGCCCCTCCTTCTCCCTCCTCCCTCCTCCATCCACAACCCCTCCTCCCTGCTACATTTTGATTTAGTAGGCTAGTTCATATGTAACATTTTGATTTAGTTGATTTAGTAGGCTAGTTGATTTAGTTGATTTAGAACATTTTGATTTAGTTGATGTAGTATGCTAGTTGATTTAGTATGCTAGTTGATTTAGTTGATTTAGTAGGCTAGTTGATTTAGTTGATTTAGTATGCACCATTTTATTGTTATTTTTTCTGTACATGGATAGCTAGATGCTTTTATTTTTCTGTAATAAGTTATTTTTTGGCAAAATGTAGGTGCCAATTTAGTTAAATTTGCCACTTTTTTTTAATCAATTATCTTAGGCAATAGGGGCCAAATTAGATGAAATGTCTTGGTAGGTGGTACCCTGATTTGGTAGATATTTGTGAAAAGTTTTTTCGGCAATAGGTGCCACCGAAATGCTTTGGTAGGTGGTACCTTGTCATCTAATATGTTACTAGACCTTAGGATTATAATTGTCCATCAAATTGCTTCTCGCGGAAGAACCAAAAATATCACATGCTACTATTTTTCTTTCCTATGAAGTGGATCGTTAATCCTTTGCTCATATTGCTTTAGGAAAATGGCGCCACCACCACCACCATGTCGACTGTGCAAGTCAAGGTGCGCCAGCAGCCTTGCAACTGGCAAGCTGTTCGTCATCTACTTCCAGCCGAGTTTCCGTCATGCGGCGGTAAGAAAATAGATGAAATGTAACAACTATTTTATTTTTAGTGTTGGCATTACTGCATTGTGTCATTCTGCTTTTTTTACACAGATCGTCTCATGCAATGTGAGGTTGAAATTCAACAAGCTGACAGGAGACACTATGACATTTGAGGCTCCTGGGGGGCCGTACACTATGGAGGTCGAGAAAGGACGCAATATGTCGCAGATTGGAGGAGATGGATGGGGTCGTTTCCTCGCCCGCATGCGTCTTACTGGTGGTGAGTTGATCAGCTTCTCCTTCAGAGCAGAAAGACCCAAACTGGCTGTCATTTATATCAACCTGGTGGAAGATGATGAAGATGACGATGATGATGAAGATGACGAAGATGATGAAGATAATGAGGACCCTCTCGATGAAGATGATGAGAACCCACTTCATGAAGCCATCGTAGCTCAAAGAATGAGGCTGAGCGAGGAGGAGGTGTGCAACCTATGGGATATAATCCCGCCACGTGATGACTTTGCCGGGGTGCCATTCGTGACCCGCCTGACAAGTACCATGGTCGATCGGCATGGAATGGTATGTTATACTGACTGTAGTAATTTGATGATATATATATGCTTTATTGTTATACTTACAAATGCAAATTATCCGATGATATGCTTAGTGAATCCGATGATATGCTTAGTGTAGAGTCCAATGATATGCTGTGTGGAATCTAGTCGATGATATGCTTTAGTGTAGAGTCTGATGACATGCTTATTAGTATAGAATCCAAGGAACTATTAATAGTGTAGATAATCCATATATACTTATTAGTAGAATTCATGCTTAATTAGTACAAATGTGTAGTACTGTGTCTTTTGATAGTGTAGAAATCTATACTTAATATAAATATATTTGTAAGAGTATGTGCGAGGCTATTTATTAATTGATATGTTTTTCTTATTCAGAAATTGCCAAAGAACCTATTTGTGAGTTGTGGTATCGAGCCTGATGAAGAAGGCTCAGCTGGACTACGCCTTACCGCAAGGGGTTCCGTCACCACCTGTACTTACCGCATGGACACAGACGGTCGCACACACTTACACTCGGTTGGGTGGAAGAGATTCCTCGTTGGCAAGAATCTTCGTGTTGGACAGGCCATCCTAGTTACTATCAGGAACACCCACCGCCCAGGCTTCAGGATGATGATCGTCGTCGATATCATCTAGAACTACATATGTGTGTGTGGCTATATCATCTAGAACTACATATGATGATCGTCGTTGATATCATCTAGAACTACATATGATGATCGTCGTCGATATCACCTAGCACTATTTGAGGATGCATGTTGGCTATATATGAAATTGTTATCTAGTACTCCCTCCGTTCCTCGTGGTTTTAGTTCAAATTTGAACTAAAACCACGACGAGTAATTTGGAACGGAGGGAGTACTACCCAATACCTATAATGCTTTATGAAATTGATATATGGAAATTGCAGATATCTAGTAGTACCTAGTATCTGGAAATTGCAGATTATTGAAACTGAAACGGGATAGGAAGGGGGGGGGGAGTGATGAAAGTTATAGCAGTAGCGCGGGGCTAGGAAAGCGCTACAGCTAACTAATAGTACCGCGTTCCGGAAAAACACAGCTGTTATAGTCTATAGTAGTAGCGCGGGGTACAGACCGCGCTACTACTAACAGTTAGCTGTAGCGCCATATTAGGAGCGCGGCTGCCCGCGCTGCTGATAGCCTCAAAACCCACGCTACTACTAGGGTTTTCCCTAGTAGTGGAGGTGTGAGCCAGACCGAAGATGCGTTTCGCCGGAGCTGATCACAGGTATCAGGACCAGCCTGAAGACATGTTGATGCAGGTATCAGGACGGCGCGGCTGTCCACTCCCCGCGGCGACTTTGACCAGCTGCGCATGGCAGATGGCGGGTCCCTGGACGTGTATGCCAGAAAGATCGTAGGCATGGCGGTGCGCTACACGGGGCTTGGGACGACGCTGGACGATGCAGCGACGGTGAAGAAACTTCTGGACATCGTCCTCGATCGTACTCCATCGTCGCCGGTATTGAGCAATTTTGTGATGTCGAGAAGTTGTCGTTCTAGGAGGCTTTGAGCGGCTGAAGGCCTTCGACGAACGGCCGCGTCGGCGCGCGTAGGCCGGTGGTGAGTGGCCGGAGGAGCAGATCTCACGGTGGCGCAGTGGGAAGCATGACGACATCAGCATGGTGGCAGCTTCGACCACGACGGCAACGGCGGCAGCAACATGGCATCGGGCGGAGGGAAGTGGCGCGGTCGCTGCTAAAACTATGACGCGCACGGCCATTTCCGCAGGGAGTGCCGGAAGCAGAAGCGGGCAGAGGAGGTGGGGAAAGCTCTCTCGTGGCTTAGGGGTGATTGTTAACAATAAGCCACAGCGGCCATGAGGAGTGGGTGTGCGTGCTTGCACTGAGCGTGTCGGCGCCGGTCCATGGCCGCGTCGAGCCCATGGCACGTGTGTGTGTGTGTGTGCACCTGATGCGCAGAGGTAGGGCCAGGTCTTTGGCGAGCCGTGCGGGGTGATCGTGGCCGATCTGTCGAGGCTCACCGTGTGCCGTGCGTGTTTGAGCGCGTCGTAGGCGCCGCCAGAGCGGGCGGATCGGGTGCACGAGAGAGTGAAGGCATGTCTGTGTGCCCTGACGCTGGCTCTAGGCATAAAACCTGTGTGGTGACTGTTGTAACAGCTGGGTAAACATATTGTAGAGCATAGGCTTCAGGACACCCCCTATCTAGCAAAAAAAATAAGAGTTGAATGAACGAACCTGAGACGATCTCATATGACCAATGAGATAGCTGATCTCATATGAGCAATCAATCAGGTAGTTGGTAGCTGCATGCATGCACGCAGATGAGACGGTCGGCACGATTTCTCCGAATCAATCCAGCGGCACATGTTCCAGGGCCGGCTTTAGCTAGATCATCATGAACGAAGAAGGTCGCCGGCGATGGACGGTGACCTGAACGTACGTGCGCACGTACATACGGCGAGCGCGGCGGCCCGCCTGTCACCGCGTCCTACGCACGCACATATGCCGCTGCTCTGCGGAGCAAGTCCGACGCATGTTGCAAGGGCCGCAGCAAACAAGAAAGCAAGTAGCTGAGGAGAGTCTTAAGCGGAGAACAACAAGAAATGGATGTTTAGTTTACTCCGTCGTCGGAGCAAGTCGAGGAAGGATGGACGCATCGAAAGATCCGACGCTCTACGTTGTGCAGATCGATCAGCTTTGTCGCCTCTGCGCTGCTGGTCTTCGGTTGATGACAGATCGTTCGTTCGGATCCAAGAGGTGGCACAAAGATAGAGCGAGGGGGAAAAGGCGCGCGTATCAATCCAATGGCATGCATGTTCACCCGCCTACATGCTAAAATGCCTGTTCCATCTGCAGTTGCATACTGAGCGTAGTTTCAAGTAATTTTAACATGCTCCCTCTTACCCCTTTTTTTTCATATGAGAGGTAAAACGGTAAGAGTTAATCAGACCATTTCTTAATCAAATCAGTGGCTCAGATCATTTATGCACTTTTACCACTCATCTGAAAAAGAGAGGTAAGAGGGACCATGCTAAAATTTGCCTGCATTGGTTATGTTTTTAATGGTGAAACCAACCCATTACGAGTTGAAGTCCTAGACTTAGACATTACTGGTCGCGTTTTTTTGAATTTATTTCAGACCTTTTGGCGATGTGTTTTAAGTGAGAGGAGAAACGTTCCGTCGACTACGGAGACGTCTGTGACGACTTCGTCAATCGTAAGATGATGTGCCGGCTCAATATCTCAAATGTACACCAAGTTTCTCGAAATATTAACAAATATATCTTTTTGATCAACTGTTCTTCTTAGGCCTATGTTTCTTTTCATGTTTAGACGAATTTCGAACATGTTTTAATTCATTGTTTGGTCCACGGTGGACGCCTCCGAAGCATATAGATGAAACGAAAAAAACTAGAACTAAAGAGCTTGGGTGGGGAACCATCTATCATTTCACATCCCAAACCAAAAATAAAAAGTGTAGGGACAAGGCCGCTGGGTCTTATTTTCTTTAACATAGGGCATTATTATTTATTTTGCGATGGAATAGAAAGCATCACTGCATCAGTGTAGCTGCGAAAGCCATCTAAACATTTTCATAACGAACATCTGAAAGCCAAAACGTAGCAGCCGCGCAAAACAACATAATTACCGAGATAACAGAGGGCACCGGAAATAACAAGGTATGGGGTATATCGATTGTGATTCTATAAACCTTGCCCTGGTGAATTTAATGAAAATAAAAGGTGACGCCTCAAAAAAAAACAATACTACGGTGCCAAGCTTATATCATAGTGCGTGTGATTGAGCTCCCTAGAAAATTAACCAGGAGAGCTGCATGTAATTTCAATGAAATTACAGTTCAGCATACTCTTTTGTTTGGGGAAAACAGTGGCTATAGGATGGACACCGTAGTACTTACATGTAGGTGTATATTAAGGAGTACGTATATAGAAACAGCCAGTAGTGTGGGCTTATTAGCAGGCGTACGTATGCATGCAGCCGCCGTACTACATGAAGAGAGACATGGCGGCGGCAATAGCCACTGCAGTGACGACGAGCTGTTCCAGGGCGGCCACACCGCGGAGGGGAGGCGGGTCGATCACCGCCACCCTTCCGTGGACGGCGTTCACGGCCAGGAAGAAGGTGATGAGCATGGGCACGACGGACGAAGAGGCGGCCGTGAGGTAGGTGTCCAGCGCCGGCGGAGGGGGTGATCTGGCCCGAGTGCTGATGAGCACGGCGGAGGCCAACGATAGGAGTGCAATCGCGCGCTCCTGCTCCGCATCCATGCTCTGCTGCAAAAGTTGGCTCGTGTGTGATCAGGTTTTAGATGCATGTATGTGCCTACGTATATATAGGCATGTAGTAGCTTTTTTTTTTTGCATCATAGGCCTGTAGTAGCTACCTAGATCACCAGGTACGTACACACCCTGTTTATTCCCATATACCTCCGTCCGACAAAACGTATCTGGCACCAAGTTAGTTCTAGATACAACCATTTAAAGGATAATCTTGGGACAAGTTTTTTCGGATGGAGGGAGTACGTACTTATCACGGGCATAAAAATGTAGGTATGTTAGCCCTGAAAAAAAATACATGCGCTTCCTTAATTTTTTTTTATTTTTTTGCGGGGATATGCTTCCTTAAATTTGCATGCTAAGAAAAAATGAAATGGATATATATCTATGTTGATTTAGATTTCAAAACCGAAACAATTTGACAAACAAAATAATCAAAATCTCTGCTGTTTGTAAACCTCACTCATATATATTTTTAGTTGTCAGCCTTTTTTTAAGAATCTGAAATGATTTAAGCCTTAAATAATTCCATGAGAACGTGAACGCTGTGACATCTCTAAGACTTAATAAACGTAATCACTGAGGTACACTCAATGTTGGATAAATTAACACCAAATTAGCATCTTCCTGATATTTTTTAAATTATCATCACCTCCTTGAAGACGCTCTACATCTACATATCTTCTTCTATACTCTTAACTTTCTTTCTTCCTCCGACCTCACTTTTTTTTTAGAAAAGGATAGTCACCCAGTCTCTGCATCATTACATTGTACATAACCAACTGTTTATTAAAGTTTAAGTGTGTCAATCTCTAAAACCAAAGTAGTATCCAAACCGGTACAAATAGGAAAATATGCCACACACGTAGTTTATTATTGGACTATCACACAAACCAGTTGCACGTATTCCGTACTACCATCTTTCATTGGTTGCACTCAGAGACTATAAGCTTCTGCACTTCTACATGTTCTAGTAACAACCACATACAGATCCATCATGTAGCGCGGAAAAAAATCTGCAAAAAAATGTGAACTTTCACTCCACGTACCCCCTCTGTTTTCAGTTTTATCTTTTTCATGATTTTTAAAGAAACGATTGACATAGTTGCGCCACATTTCTTGGCTGACCAACTAAAATCATATTTTCTTTAAGTCGATAAATATTTATTCAATTGATAACTTTTTTTAATATGCAATCACGTTAACAATAAAATTCTAGGCAAGTCACTCTAACTACGTACAAAATATTTATGCCCCATTGCAGTGCACATGCAATTATCCAATGCACTAACATATCAGTAAGACTAAGATCGCACCAGCCTTTTGCTAAATTACACATCGCACAACTACTTTAGGCGTCTTTGAGCGTGTAATTTTGTGTGAGATATATCCTTTTTTAATATATGACCATCTAGTTTTAGCTCTCTTTCCCATTCCCACAAACAATCTGCTTTTTCCTGCCAACAAGAACGAAATCCCTATTGAGGTCGTGTTTGAATTACATGATCCATCCACCATGCTAATATCGTGGTGGATGATTTTCATATGTTTTTATCTTCTGTGTCATTTTCAGGGCGCATAGAGATCGAAGGACTGACATGTACATACGTCCAAGGTAAATACCAAATAGCTGTTGGCCGGCCGTGTCGACCTCGATCCTATACAACTATATCGATGCTAATTGCTACCTCTTGTTGTATTTTTAGGTTTTTTTGTGTGTGTGTTGGCGTTACGTTGTCGATCGATTGGCCCAAGAGTTTTCTTCCATCTCTTTTTCTCCGATACATGCCTTTTGTTGCCTCCGGTGTAACCTAGACCTAATTAATTGATCATCTGCAACGTTAGTTACCAATGCGCAGTAAAATATTCTCATGTCCGGATGAACCAATAATAGTGATTGTGTCTTCACGGTTCTGTGGACGACGACGTTCCCAACCTGCCAGGCAGCACGATGCATGTTCCATCACAAAAATGTTTAATTTCTTGTGATGGAACCCCAGATTCCGTTCATACTCCGGCTCACCAAACTCGCTGCAAACGTACAATGTTCGGCATATACCCAGGCCACGGCTGCCGAGGTTCGTGCTTAAAAAATTACTTTTTATATTTTAATAAATTACTCGGTTGGTTGTGCCATTTTGTCGGCGGACCCGCTGGAGAAGCTGTTGAAAATAACTTTTGTGTCTACCCCTATTTTCTCTGCGCTTATCTGTGGTGCCGCTCACAATTCGCATATCTAAGGCTAGGGGGTAGGGACCTTCTTATACTGTCTTTCCAAAGAGTCCACCTATATACAGATATAAGATTCCTAGTCTTTTCCATTAGTTTCTGGGATAGAGTCCAGATCAAATTACCAACCACGATCATATTTGTCTGTTAACGGATTCTACCGGTTATGTCCCCGGAGCACGCGCTTGTGAGCAACGCGTCATAATAAAGTGTAAATTCCTCTAATTATGTAGATCAACATTAGGGTTGTAATCTAACTAAATGATCTAGCTCCTTCCAATCATCAGTGTACCCAGATAGTCTTTGCAATATAAATAGTATATTGTATTCCACTGATAATCGATCAGCTTCCTTAAGCATATATTACTTAAGTACATTCCAGCAAGTAACAATTCCATGCTAAACATGTAAATTAATTCCATGTATAAATACATGTACAATGCCATAATGAGGTATTCCAAATATTAACAATTCCAAGCAATTTGAATATAGTTGCAGGACACATAATTCCAACAGAAGTCATGTCGTTGGACTGGTAAGGAGCAGGTCTACAATAGTCACAGACTCGGCCCAGCCCAATGCATAAGGTGGATAATGTCTGCTTAATTTATTTTGGGCCCAAAATGCTGAATCCTCAGGAGGTAGCTACGGGTGCATCATTAGCGAGGTTTTTCAATTGTAGCTTTGTATTTAAAGGTCGAGCATCGAATACTGATGCAGATAGGTTAGCTAAATTCTCTAATACAGTTGATCAGGGGGCGACATTTATGATTGAACCATCCCCATGATCCTATTTGTGTACTCCTTTATGTGGTTTATGATCAATAAAATTTAGCTTCACCCCTCAAAAGAAAAAAGATCCTAAAAAAAAAGGAGGCAAGCAACCTTTACCGCACTTCAGTCCTCTGCGTGTAAACAAGATTAGACAGAGATTCTTGTATATATACTAGTAGATCTAACATCATAGTACACGTCCACACTTGAAGTTGTACATATCACATTTCTCTTGCTGCTCTAACTAGCTTCACAGTTGCTTCAACATTTCCATTCCCCCCTTAGGACCACCTGTAGAAGTTAATTAAGGCATTGCTGAACAACACACGTATGCTTAAATTAGTTGATGAGCGCAGGGGCACCCAGTCATAGGTTGCTTAGCACTGATGTTGGTACACGAAGTACGCATGAGAATGTCTGCGAGGGAAAGAGCCACCTGAAGTACACGGTGAGGCAAAGCAAAACAGAAGGGCACGCGCATGCATTGGTGCTTAACTTAATTTGCACCCAAAAAAATAGGATAGGTTTATATTAGCACTTGAGAAAAAGACTGGAGTAGCCTCCATCAATATGATTTCATAATGTCATAATTAATTTCAAATGGAAAGCCGGGCCCTGACCGTTGACCTAGTGGTTAGCTAGAACAAAAATGATTAAACGGACGACCTGCTGGCCCGACCCATACGTTTAATAATGCTTAAACGCATGCATGTCTTAATTAGTTCTAACATTGGGTTGAGTTATCGACACGCGGAGTGGACGCAATTCCCCCTAGAATCCATCCGGTACGTGAACTATGGTGGTAGAAGGTTCTTATCTCGTAGAATATCTATCGACAACGAAGATATTGCAACACGTTTCCTACTAATGCCCCAACTCGCTTACCTCTTTCTTTTTCCCTTTCTGTATTGTTGTGACTGTGGTATAAAAGACTCGGTTATATTTCTGTGGAGCAATAATTAATGAAAAGGGCTGAAAGCCCTGTTGAATATGGGTTATGCACCATCGACAATAGTTCTTGGATATTGGATGCTAACTTCACTAATCCATCCCTGAAAGAAAGAAAAACTTCACTAATCCATCGCACGCGAGGAGTTCACCTACAGAGATGCGCATGAAATAGAATGAGTGAGAGAGAGACGTGTGTGATACTGTGATAAAACGGTAGTGAACCGTGTAGTCAATAGAAAACACAATGAGCTGGCTGAAGCGAAGAAGTCGCCCGGTTCTTCAGCTAGCTTTGGTACATGGACTTGCTCTGGGTTCCATTGGAAGGGAGAGATCAAGTAGTGCTTTGAAAGAGAACTCTCACGGCGCAATGGAGAGCATATTTATAGAAGATCATTATGCGGCCACCGGCCTGTAACTGGCAGTAGGGAATGGCAACCGATGGAAAGCGACATCTTAGCTTTCTCTCAGGGAAATTGATAGGGAACGGCCAACAATCCGTAGAATTGTACTAGTCTAGTACTGTAAGTAACTAGCTAGGAGGAGCGACATAAGGTTCTGTCTCTCAACGGTCATTCCGGTTTGTACCAGCGCATTTTTTGAGAAAATCTTTGTTAACTTCAGATGGACTGTCCTCTCGACCTGCTTGCTAAAACAAAATAGTACTACACTACCTCCGTTTAGCCTACCAAAACGTCTTATATTTCAGAACAGAGGTAATAGTGTTTTTGCAGGAAAAAAAATAGTATTGGGAGCGACCATTTCTTAGTCTACCTTTGCTACTTTCGGCAATTGTGGTGAATTCTCGCAATTCCGTTTGTAATGCTACCCGTTTGTCCTCACTTTAGTGTTTGCTTGATCCTTTTTGTGTACTTTGTGGAAAATTTTCATAACAGAATATGAAATAAGCATAACACAACACAAACTAGGACTAAGCCTTAGAAAAGTAATTTCGTGACTTCTTCCCTCACGCGATTGAGGGGCCTAGGGCACTCGTCTCCTTCAAGTTGCACCGGAGAGCCCGTAGATCTGCATCCCCTCTTCTGCTCATGCAGGCGGGTGGCGGGGTGAGGTATTCCGATGCCTCGGCTACAGTTAGGGCTTTTTTTTTCTCGCAGGAGCTTGGCGGATGGTTGTGCTTCATCATCAAGCTGCTATTACGGGCTTCGATTCTCGTTAAATCATCCGTCGAGATGGAGTCGATGGACCTCCGACATATTCTTGCCATATCCTTGTGGTGGCGAGGTTAGGGTTTCTCGCCGTGTCTGTATGCCATATATAATGTGAGCCGCTTACGATCAATTCAAAAATTCAATGATCAGGACTATGACTTTGTGGTGCAGGTACTCACTGACACGTGCATGGAGACTTCCTGACTGCCATGGACAAAAGTTAGGATGGCTCCGGCTAGGGAGTAGTGAAGTCAGTGTGTCAACGCTCGTTTTGGCGGCAGTTGTAGTCGTTCGATGGTCCAGGGTCTGGGTTTTTTTTTACTTGAGGGAGTAGATTAGATATACTAGATAGTGGTATCCTCATTTTGTTGAAATCATGTTGCAATCAGAATAGTTTCACGTATCTCGAATGGGGACTCTGGTAATTGGTTTCTAGTTTCTATTACATCCTGCAAAGTAAATAGAGATTTTTAGCGTTTTCTGCTTTATTTTTTGATTTTTTTCCTGCGAACATAGGTCGGTTTTACGCATTTGATATTTGATATGCTTTGTACTTCGGATGAACCTTTAAGTTTACTTCTACAAAGAAGGTATTTTCGGTGGATGTCTATAGACTTTTGGTGTAAGTTTTTTGATGTGTTGTACAAATTCTTAGCATCCGCTTCCAGAAAATAGTTTCTCAGTCATGTGAGAAACAGAAAAGGCAGGTGCTGGATGATTATAGCAATCTCCACGATCGCAATCTCCACGTCCCTAGCATATGGAGCAACTCGGTGCAACAGACAAATCAGGCGGCATCACCTTACTTGTCTTCGTCGATGGACAGCTTAGTCTAGCAATGGCGGCTCATAGTTATTTAAAAAGAAGAATAAACAGCAGCGGCACCAGCACTGATGTCTGCCTGGCTGGCAGGTAGATCATGGCTGACGAACATCTTAATTGGATCCGACACTCACAGAGCAGTCCAAGATGTCCGAGGTGTCCAGCTTGTCTAGCTAGCTCGGTATCCACGATCGATCGACTTGTTAGCATCACCCTCGAAAATGACTCGTTACCATGGTCAACCTCGCCGGCATTTCCCCCCCTTTTCCCTCTAAGAAACTCGCATAAGCTTATAGTACTAGCCAATAGTGGTACTAGCACGCATGCAGCTGGGGAATTACGTTGCCACCAAGGCGTGTGGAGCCTAGCTGCTGTAATCCGACCACTCTTAACTAAGATGAGCTGCGCGCGGCCTAATTAGCACCGCCGGCCCCGGGCTATATATGGAGCTAGAGCTCGCTCATACATACTCCTCCCTTCTCCTTCTGGGTTTACAGAGGGTCCCTCAACAAAACCTCTGTTACTAATGGATTCATGTTCGGCTGCCGAAATTTAATTTGTAAGCCAGGGTCGGATGAACTCACGCGATCACCTTGACGCTTTGCAAGGAGAGCGAGATGCTGAGCACGATGCTTCGTAATGTCGCACAACTTTTAAGTTGCTTCCTTTCCTTTGATTCAGCTTTGGTCAGCTGAAAACAGAACTTGGCCGTTTCATGACCAACCTAAACGCACACATTACAATTCACTAATAACCTTTGGTACTAATAATGTTTGACGGTTATCGTCCACCGTACCTCTCGAGTATCGACGTTGTCAATTTTCCGACAGGGAAATACCAACCCTTAGCTATTGCTACCTTCAGCTGTATATATGGATGGGGATTAGAGCATCTCCAGCCATTGAGCCTCTTTGGAGGCATTTTTTTCGTCGCTTTGAGGGCTGCCGGCGGAAATTTTGACCTTGAAGTGAAAATGTTTCCAGCCGTGTCCACCCCAAGCTGTGCCCAGGCCGCGCCAGCCCCATGCCACGGCCGGCCCGGCCTCGTCGCCGAGCACGCTCCTCCGCACGAGGGTTTGCAGGCCACCTCCGTCCCTGTGCGTACAAGTACTCGTGTCCAGCTAGCTAGCTAGCTAGCAGAGCAGAGCCAATCGATTCGGCTGTGTGCGCGCTTGCTAGCTAGCTAGCTTGGCTCGTTTGAGCACAGGCGGCGGCCATGCGAACGCTGCCGTCCGGCAGCCGGACGTCGGCCGTCCGCGCCGGCCGGTCACCTCGAGCATGCTCCGACTGCTCGCTTCGCTCCTCCATCGCGCGCCCTGCATCTTCGCCCCGGCGTCGGCGCGCCTGCTTCGCTGCGGTCGCTTCCTCCTGTGCCTGCATCGACCCTGACTCCGCGCCGGTCTGTGCCGCCCCGCTCGGCCTCCGCTCCTGCGCCGGCCGGCTCCGCCCGCGCCTCGGCCGTCTTCGCACTGGTCCGGCCACCGCCCGAGCCCGCGGCGCCCAGCCACGCCGTCTCGCTCCACTTGTGCCTGCGTCCGGCCCTGCTCCCGAGCCGGCTGCTGCTCCGTGGTCGGCAGGAGGCTCCGCCGACGCGCCCTCCTCATCCCGGGCCGGCTGCGCCCCGATCCTTCGTCGCCGGGTCCCCGCACCTCCCGCTACCCGACCCCGTGCCACGTTGCCTCGCACGCGGCCCCGCTCGTCCTCGCCCGAGCTCGCCCTGCCGCTAGCTTGCCGGCCGCCTCCCCGGACGGCTACGAGGCGCTGGAGAGGGATTCAGGGCTGGCCTTCGCGTCGAGCACGCCGGACGCCGACCACGCGCGCCCGAGCTGGATGCCGGTCTCCTCTAGCGCTGCTCCGCCCCGCGCCGACGCGCTCCGCGCTCGAGAGAGAGGGGCAGGGGAGAGAAGAGAGGGTGTGGGAGGCCGACGGTGGGCCAACCGCAACAAAAAGGCATCGCCGGCACGCCCAGCTGCTCCCCAGGGGGCTGGGTTTGGGGTGGGACTGCCGGCGTCAATTTTCTCTAAATCCGGCGAAAAGTGAGGCTTTGGGGGCGCGAGTGGGAGGATATTTTACTGCCGGCGCCCAAAAAGTGGCTGTGGGGGCGTCTTGGGGGGCCGGCTGGAGATGCTCTTAGCTTGAGTAGTCGAAGATGTTAGTTAATAAACGAAGGTCCAAACTTAACTCTCGGCTATGAGCGAAAATAGCCGACGATTCATACATGGCAAGGAATAACAATAAACGATGGTTAACAATGACACTAGGTCATAAACGATGGTTAAAATTGACACAATCCGCTGGACTGCTGCCACCTCCGGACACTACTCCGCCCACTCCGCCTACGCGGCACAGTTCCAGGCGCCAATGGCGCCCTTCCCCTCCAAGAACGTCTGGCGTATCTGGGCACCTGGGAAGCTCAAGATGTTTCTCTGGATGCTCCACCTAGACAGGCTGTGGTGCAAGGATCGCCTGCAGCGGCGTGGCTGGGAGAATAGCTACTTCTGTCAACTCTCCTTGCGAAATTTGGAGTCCTCCTCCCACCTGTTCTGGGAATGCCCGATTGCCATCCAGGCCTGGACAATGGCGGCGTCTTGGCGGGGCTGCCACTCTCTGGCACATGCTACCTGGAGCTCCGGAACGACGACGACGGAAAGAGTGAGACTGATCACGGATGCGGCAAGGCCAACTGACAGGAAGGGCACCAGATCAATTCTTGCACTCATTGCCTGGCACATATGGCTTGAGCGTAATGCATGCACCTTCCGCGGTAAGACGCCGTGCTCTCGCTCCATCATCGAAGCGTGCCGGCGCGACATGGAGCAATGGAGGATCGCAGGAGCAGCCTGCATAGAGCACCCCTTCGGGGATGTGCCGTGAGAGATATCCCCATTCCATCAGTGCCAGCATAGCCACTAGGCTGGCCAGCTGTACCTTTTCTATCTCACCCCACCGATCACTTGATCAAACTTGTTTCCCGCCCTCTCTCTGCTAATGTAATCAATGCCAGCTATGGCTGGATCTTTCAAAAAAAAATACTTTTGAACTGCCGATGGGTGATTTGTATCTCAAATAATCACCTACTGGCCACCCCACAGAAATCATGGACTGGTTGACTGTTATAATTAATTAGCCGATAATTAGGTTTGGCACGAGGTGGCTATTGGTTATAATCTCAACGGGGTTAAAGGGGTTAAAGCCGGTCATAGTCATCCACTAATACAAGTATGGCTAGCAGTGGCGGGCCCAAATGGGCATCAATGACGGGCTTTTGGCCCAGGTAGGCCCGCCGTTGGTCTCTTGTAGACCACAAATGACGAGCCCAAACCCCGCCACTACTATGCAGTCACCAGTGTCTGGCCTAGATCTAGGCCCGCCACTGAATGCAGACGCGCCATTGGTGTTTTAGAATAGCAGTGGCAGGCCCATATTCAAGTCCGCCACTGATGATTTCCAGGCCTAGCAAAAAACACTGTCATGGTAGCCTAATATGCTGCCATGGCAGCTTTTGCAGCTTATATAAGACATATTCGTACTCACATACATATCATGATCAAATATATACATCACATTTTGTAGTTCACACACACAGTTCATGTATACTCCATAAAATATATATATCCGGTCCAGCATACATTGTCCCCTAACAACACATACCAGGATAGAACAGAATGACAAACTACAATATTCCAGCACCTCATATACACAATTTAGTTCATAATTAACAATATTAAATATTCACGAAACCCTAGATTATCTCCGTTGTTGGATGTGATGCCCTTGATCTTGGTGCATTCACTACTAGGAAAAGGCTAATTAGTGGCACACCTGTTTTGGCCATTAATGGCGCACTACATGTGCGCCACTATTACCACGCCACTAGTAACAAATACTAATGGCGCACCTATTGCAGGTAACAGTGGCGCACCCTGTAGTGCGCCATTACTATTGCTACAGGTGCGCCACTGGTAACTTTTTTTTGAATTTTTTTGATTTTTTTCTGAATTTTGAAGGCGGGAAAATAGTAGTGGCGCGCCGTCTAACCCCCACCGTGCGCCATTGCTATTTTTGAATTTTGAATTTGGATCTGGATCGCGATTTTTTTGCCCTTTTTTTGCTCTTTTTTTGCTCTTTTTTTGCACGATATTTTTTCAAATTTTGTTCTCGTTTTTGGATCTTGTACGTTCTTTTGCCGGAGAGGAGGGAGGAGGAGATCACCGGAGAGGAGGGAGGAGGAGATCACCGGAGAGGAGGGATGAGGAGATCACCGGAGAGGAGGGAGGAGGAGCTCACCGGAGAGGAGGGAGAAGAAACCGTGAGGGGAGGGGAGGAGAGAAGAGGAGGGAGGAGGAGGTCGCCGGAGAGGAGGAGAAGGAGGAGGTCGCCGGAGAGGAGGAGGGGAGTATGGTGGAGGAGAGGAGGGGAGATGGAGTGGAGGAGAGGAGGAGATGGAGTGGAGGAGAACAATGAAGAGGTAAGGAGGAGAGGACCCCGCCTAGCCATATATACGGCATAGTAATGGCGCACCTTGGGCAGGTGCGCCATTACTAATTTTTTTTTGATATAGTTTCAATTTTGAAGGCGGGAAGATAATAATGGCGCACCATGGGCAGGTGCGCCATTACTGAGTTTGATTTTGATTTTTATTTTTTTTTGCCTCTCCAGATCTTAAAAGCCCCGTAACTTTTTTTCTGTTAGGTTTTTGGGGATTCTGAAAATCTTGAATACGGTTCCCCCGGTTCAATTCGGATGTAACTTTTCGAGTAGATGATTTTCATATAAAAAACTTTTTCATCGGAGTTCGTATGCAAAAGTTATGCCCATTTTACAAATTCTTGAGAGATTTTGCAAAAAAGTCAAAAATTCATGTTTGTAAATTCATGTTGGTGAATTTTTTGTAAGGCTCAGATAGTAATGGCGCACTATGGACAGTGCGTTATTACTAGTTTGAACTAGTAATGGCGCACTGTACCCTGGTGCGTCATTACTAGTTTTGAAAAAAAAAAAGTAAAAAAATGTTAGTAGTGGCGCACAGAGTGTGTGGTGCGCCATCACTGTGTCTTGGTGCGCCATTAATAGTTTTGGAAAAATAAAAAAAATTGTTAGTAATGGCGCACCATGTGTGTGGTGCACCATTAGTAATGAGGACACTAATGGCGCACCTGTATCTGGTGCGCCACTGCTATACCACATACATGGTGCGCCATTAATGTCCATATTAGCTATAGCCCTTTTCCTAGTAGTGATTGCCCAACCTAATTAAAGACAACAAACAAGCATGTAAGTGCAGATAAAGACTTTCAAATAAGGTAACATAGGTGTATCTAACTAGTATGATTTGGAAACAATTATGATAGCTTGGTATCATCAAGAATATGGGTACAACCTCACTGATCTTAATCAACAACACCTAGTCATCAGAATAAGTGAACCTACGAAGCATGATACACTTACACATATGTACCGTCCATAAGCATGACACCATATACCAATAAGAAAATGATATGACCTAAAAAAGGCAAGCTAAAAGCATGAAATCAAACAACGACATTCTCTTGCAATCTCATCGCCCCCTCTTACGAAGGTTTTCTGAAAATGATGCAATCATCGGCAAACAACACATGGGAAACCACAGAGCATGGACTCCCACCATGATCCCTTTAGACCGCGACACTGCTCCATAACTCTTCAACATACAACTTAAGCCTACCGCACACAACAAAAAGTGGTAAGGTGATATTGGGTCCCCTTGTCGTATTCCCCTCGTTGGTTTGAAAAAATTCCAAAATTTCCCATTCACGCTCACCGAGAAGGAAATTGATTGAACACAAGCCATTATATGATTGATCCATCCTTCTGCAAAGTCAAGATTTTCCATGATCACTTTTAAATAGCCCCACTCGATTTTGTCATAAGCTTTGGCCATGTATATTTTAACTGCAAGCCCATGATTTACCTTTCTTCTTTAGATAGTGTATGCATTCATAAGCAGTAAGAACGTTGTCAGTGATCAAACGTTCGGGTATGAATGTTGAATGCTCCGATATGATCTCCACCAAAAGCGTTCTGAGCCTCAAAGCGAGCACTTTTTTTCCGTGTCACAACTGATTACTCCTTTCTTTCCTTTTTTGATGTTATCTTATAGAGAACATTACACAAAGAAACTGGTCTGAACTGATCGAGGTGTTGTACTTGCTTCACCTTGGAGATCAACACTGGAATAGTGTTGTTCACATCAGCCGGCATACTTCCTCCCTCCAGAAAACCTCGCACCGCCGCTTTACAAATGGTGTCTCTCAATATATTCTAGTGCTTGGTATAAAAACACTACTACGAAAAGGCCTGTTAGTAGCGCAGCTGTTTTGGCCATTAATGGCGCACTACAGGTGCGCCACTATCATCACGCCATTAGTAACTAATACAAATGGCGCACCCCTGATGCGCCATTAGTATACAAGACAGTAGTGGCGCACCAGGCAGTGCGCCATTAGTATGTCCCCTGGTGCGCCATTACTATGCCTCCCAGGGGGCCATATTTACCTTGTGCTCTTGGTTACTAATGGCGCACTACTAGATAGTGCACCACTAGTGTGTTTATTGCAGTGCGCCACTAAAGTGTTGTGTGGTGCGCCATTAGTATGAATATTAGGAATTTTTTTCTTTTCTGATATTTGCACAGGTTACAAAATATATTACTGCACAGAATATAGACAACACAACATATAAACAGCAGATTTATCGAATACAATAGAAGATTAGTCTCCGAATACAATTCATCATATTAGTCTCCGAATTCAAAAGACCGAACAAAGTTAGAACATTACAAGTCTGGAGACCGCGAGTAGCGAGTTTGTCTTCACATTACAAGTCGATATCGATCATCTAAAATACCATCACATAGAAGAGAGCTGCGGTCATCATGATTAGCATCATCACGATGAAACTGGTCTTCATACGGTTCCTCCTCCGCTCCCTCCTCTCTCCCGCTAGATAGCGCACGTATCTAGCTTCCGCCTCCGCCCTAGTGGTCTACCCTTTGTATCTGTTACCGCTGAAATGGTGAACCTGTCTCCGACACTCCTCCCAGTCATCGTAGACTCTGGGAACCTTACCCTTGTACACGACATACGACGGCATCTCTATGCACTAGCCAAACAAAACGTTAGTAGCAATTCACAGACAATACATAAGCAATATATAAGTATGCAACAAAAGGATCGGAAGAGAAAAGCAAGACATTAATAGCATGATTCATGGTCCTACTAATAAATAGCATCGATTACATATAAGTTGAGCGACTGTCCAAACCAAAGAGACATACAAGTTCATTAAAGTTTAATTACAACATGAGCTAATCGATATTTCAGAACTACATAACATCACTACTTTCGACTTGACTCAGGGACCGGAGCGTGGATGAAACCGCCGTCTGTCGTGATGGTCATGAAATCGCGGGCGTTGTCAGCCTGCATTTGTAGCGTTGTTTCTATCTCACTCTTGGACGGTTGATATCTGAGGTCGAACTGCCCCGAGGTACGAAGGACATCTTGATGGATGATTTCCGCAAACTCCGACTGGATGCGAAAGAATTCTTGTCTGATGTCCGCGTCCTGGATTGCTGACAAGCGTGCGGCCCAATCTTTGAGATTATTTGGTAGCAGAAGGTGATTATGGTCCCGTACGATCGCCCGCATGTGATGGAGGGCATAGTAGGCATCCTTCTGACCGCCAGGCGGCTGCTTGACGCAGGGGAACGTCGTATTGTGGGTGAACACGTGCTTGCCGTACCTACGAACTGGCCTGCTGAAGGTGCCTCCAGATCTGGCGTAGCCGAGGAGGGCATCATCAAGAACTTTCTGTTGGGAAATGTAGTAATTTCAAAAAAATTCCTACGCACACGCAAGATCATGGTGATGCATAGCAACGAGAGGGGAGAGTGTTGTCCACGTACCCTCGTAGACCGAAAGCGAAAGCATTAGCACAACGCGGTTGATGTAGTCGTACATCTTCACGGTCCGACCGATCAAGTACCGAACACACGGCGCCTCCGAGTTCAGCACACGTTCAGCCCGATGACGTCCCTCGAACTCCGATCCAGCCGAGTGTTGAGGGAGAGTTTCGTCAGCACGACGGCGTGGTGCCGATGATGATGTTCTACCGACGCAAGGCTTCGCCTAAGCACCGGTACAATATTATCGAGGTGGACTATGGTGGAGGGGGCACCGCACACGGCTAAAAGATCAAACGATCAATTGTTGTTTCTCTAGGGTGCCCCCTGCCCCCGTATATAAAGTAGCAAGGGGGAGAGGTGCGGCCGGCTAGGAGGGGCGCGCCAGGAGGAGTCCTACTCCCACCGGGAGTAGGACTCCCTCCCTTTTCCTTGTTGGACTAGGAGTGGAGGGGGAAAGAGGAGGGAGAGAGGAAGGAAATGGGGGGCGCCGCCCCCCTCTCATTGTCCTATTTGGACTAGGGGAGGGGCGCGCGGCCCTGCCCTGGCCGCCTCTCCTCTCTTCCACTAAGGCCCACGATGGCCCATTAAGCCCCCGGGGGGTTCCGGTAACCTCCCGGTACTCCGGTAAAATTTCGATTTCACCCGGAACACTTCCGATATCCAAACATAGGCTTCCAATATATCAATCTTCATGTCTCGACCATTTCGAGACTCCTCGTCGTGTCCGTGATCACATCCGGGAATCCGAACAACCTTCGGTACATCAAAACATATAAACTCATAATATAATTATCATCGAAACTTTAAGCGTGAGGACCCTACGGGTTCGAGAATTATGTAGACATGACCGAGACATGTCTCCGGTCAATAACCAATAGCGGAACCTGGATGCTCATATTGGCTCCCACATATTCTACGAAGATCTTTATCGGTCAGACCGCATAACAACATACGTTGTTCCCTTTGTCATCGGTATGTTACTTGCCCGAGATTCGATCGTCGGTATCTCAATACCTAGTTCAATCTCATTACCGGCAAGTCTCTTTACTTGTTCCGTAATACATCATCCCGCAACAAACTCACTAGTTGCAATGCTTGCAAGGCTTAAGTGATGTGCATTACCGAGAGGACCCAGAGATACCTCTCCGACAATCGGAGTGACAAATCCTAATCTCGAAATACGCCAACCCAACAAGTACCTTCGGAGACACCTGTAGAGCACCTTTATAATCACCCAGTTACGTTGTGACGTTTGGTAGCACACAAAGTGTTCCTCCGGTAAACGGGAGTTGCATAATCTCATAGTCATAGGAACATGTATAAGTCATGAAGAAAGCAATAGCAGCATATTAAATGATCGAGTGCTAAGCTAACGGAATGGGTCAAGTCAATCACATCATTCTCCTAATGATGTGATCCCGTTAATCAAATGACAACTCATGTCTATGGCTAGGAAACATAACCATCTTTGATCAACGAGCTAGTCAAGTAGAGGCATACTAGTGACACTCTGTTTGTCTATGTATTCACACATGTATTATGTTTCCGGTTAATACAATTCTAGCATGAATAATAAACATTTATCATGATATAAGGAAATAAATAATAACTTTATTATTGCCTCTAGGACATGTTTCCTTCAGTCTCCCACTTGCACTAGAGTCAATAATCTAGATTACATAGTAATGATTCTAACACCCATGGAGCCTTGGTGCTGATCATGTTTTTCTCGTGGAAGAGGCTTAGTCGACGGGTCTGCAACATTCAGATCCGTATGTATCTTGCAAATTTCTATGTCTCCCACCTGGACTGAATCCCGGATGGAATTGAAGCGTCTCTTGATGTGCTTGGTTCTCTTGTGAAATCTGGATTCCTTCGCCAAGGCAATTGCACCAGTATTGTCACAAAAGATTTTCATTAGACCCGATGCACTAGGTATGACACCTAGATCGGATATGAACTCCTTCATCCAGACTCCTTCATTTGCTGCTTCCGAAGCAGCTATGTATTCCGCTTCACACGTAGATCCCGCCACGCCGCTTTGTTTAGAACTGCACCAACTGACAGCTCCACCGTTCAATGTAAACACGTATCCGGTTTGCGATTTAGAATCGTCCAGATCAGTGTCAAAGCTTGCATCAACGTAACCATTTACGGTGAGCTCTTTGTCACCTCCATAAACGATAAACATATCCTTAGTCCTTTTCAGGTATTTCAGGATGTTCTTGACCGCTGTCCAGTGATCCACTCCTGGATTACTTTGGTACCTCCCTGCTAGACTTATAGCAAGGCACATATCAGGTCTGGTACACAGCATTGCATACATGATAGAGCCTATGGCTGAAGCATAAGGAACATCTTTCATCTTCTCTCTATCTTCTGCAGTGGTCGGGCATTGAGTCTTACTCAACTTCACACCTTGTAACACAGGCAAGAACCCTTTCTTTGCTTGATCCATTTTGAACTTCTTCAAAACTTTGTCAAGGTATGTGCTTTGTGAAAGTCCAATTAAGCGTCTTGATCTATCTCTATAGATCTTGATGCCCAATATATACGCAGCTTCACCGAGGTCTTTCATTGAAAAACTCTTATTCAAGTATCCCTTTATGCTATCCAGAAATTCTATATCATTTCCAATCAGCAATATGTCATCCACATATAATATCAGAAATGCTACAGAGCTCCCACTCACTTTCTTGTAAATACAGGCTTCTCCAAAAGTCTGTACAAAACCAAATGCTTTGATCACACTATCAAAGCGTTTATTCCAACTCTGAGAGGCTTGCACCAGTCCATAAATGGATCGCTGCAGCTTGCACACTTTGTTAGCTCCCTTTGGATCGACAAAACCTTCCGGTTGCATCATATACAACTCTTCTTCCAGAAATCCATTCAGGAATGCAGTTTTGACATCCATTTGCCAAATTTCATAATCATAAAATGCGGCAATTTCTAACATGATTCGGACAGACTTAAGCATCGCTACGGGTGAGAAGGTCTCATCATAGTCAATCCCTTGAACTTGTCAAAAACCTTTTGCAACAAGTCGAGCTTTATAGACAGTAACATTATCGTCAGCGTCAGTCTTCTTCTTGAAGATCCATTTATTCTCAATTGCTTGCCGATCATCGGGCAAGTCAACCAAAGTCCACACTTTGTTCTCATACAAGGATCCCATCTCAGATTTCATGGCTTCAAGCCATTTTGCGGAATCTGGGCTCACCATCGATTCTTCATAGTTCGTAGGTTCTTCATGGTCTAGTAACATAACCTCCAGGACAGGATTACCGTACCACTCTAGTGCGGATCTTACTCTGGTTGACCTACGAGGTTGAGTAATAACTTGATCTGAAGTTCCATGATCATCATCATTAACATCCTCACTAATTGGTATAGGCGTCACACAAACTGGTTTCTGCAATGAACTACTTTCCAATAAGGGAGCAGGTACAGTTACCTCATCAAGTTCCACTTTCCTCCCACTCACTTCTTTCGAGAGAAACTCCTTCTCCAGAAAAATTCCGAATTTAGCAACAAAAGTCTTGCCTTCGGATCTGTGATAGAAGGTGTACCCAACAGTCTCCTTTGGGTATCCTATGAAGACACATTTCTCCGATTTGGGTTCGAGCTTATCAGGTTGAAGCTTTTTCACATAAGCATCGCAGCCCCAAACTTTAAGAAACGACAACTTTGGTTTCTTGCCAAACCACAGTTCATAAGGCGTCGTCTCAACGGATTTTGATGGTGCCCTATTTAACGTGAATGCGGCCATCTCTAAAGCATAACCCCAAAACGATAGCGGTAAATCAGTAAGAGACATCATAGATCGCACCATATCCAGTAAAGTATGATTACGACGTTCAGACACACCATTACGCTGTGGTGTTCCGGGTGGCGTGAGTTGCGAAACTATTCCGCATTGTTTCAAGTGAAGACCAAACTCATAACTCAAATATTCTCCTCCACGATCAGATCGTAGAAACTTTATTTTCTTGTTACGATGTTTTTCAACTTCACTCTGAAATTCTTTGAACTTTTCAAATGTTTCAGACTTATGTTTCATTAAGTACATATACCCATATCTGCTTAAATCATCTGTGAAGGTGAGAAAATAACGATATCCGCCACGAGCCTCAACATTCATCGGACCACATACATCTGTATGTATGATTTGCAACAAATCTGTTGCTCTCTCCATAGTTCCAGAGAACGGCGTTTTAGTCATCTTGCCCATGAGGCACGGTTCGCAAGTACCAAGTGATTCATAATCAAGTGGTTCCAAAAGTCCATCAGTATGGAGTTTCTTCATGCGCTTTACACCGATATGACCTAAACGGCAGTGCCACAAATAAGTTGCACTATCATTATCAACTCTGCATCTTTTGGCTTCAATACTATGAATATGTGTATCACCACTATCGAGATTCAACAAAAATAGACCACTCTTCAAGGGTGCATCACCATAAAAGATATTACTCATATAAATAGAACAACAATTATTCTCTGATTTAAATGAATAACCGTCTCGCATCAAACAAGATCCAGATATAATGTTCATGCTTAACGCTGGCGCCAAATAACAATTATTTAGGTCTAAAACTAATCCCGAAGGTAGATGTAGAGGTAGCGTGCCGACCGCGATCACATCGACTTTGGAACCATTTCCCACGCGCATCGTCACCTCGTCCTTAGCCAATCTTCGCTTAATCCGTTGCCCTTGTTTCGAGTTGCAAATATTAGCAACAGAACCAGTATCAAATACCCAGGTGCTACTGCGAGCATTAGTAAGGTACACATCAATAACATGTATATCACATATACCTTTGTTCACCTTGCCATCCTTCTTATCCGCCAAATACTTGGGGCAGTTCCGCTTCCAGTGACTAGTCTGCTTGCAGTAGAAGCACTCAGTCTCAGGCTTAGGTCCAGACTTGGGTTTCTTCTCCTGAACAACAACTTGCTTGCTGTTCTTCTTGAAGTTCCCCTTCTTCTTCCCTTTGCCCTTTTTCTTGAAACTGGTGGTCTTATTGACCATCAACACTTGATGCTCCTTCTTGATTTCTACCTCTGCAGCCTTTAGCATTGCGAAGAGCTTGGGAATCGTCTTATCCATCCCTTGCATGTTATAGTTCATCACGAAGCTCTTGTAGCTTGGTGGCAGTGATTGGAGAATTCTGTCAATGACGCTATCATCCGGAAGATTAACTCCCAGTTGAATCAAGTGATTGCAGTACCCAGACATCTTGAGTATATGCTCACTGACAGAACTATTCTCCTCCATCTTGCAGCTGTAGAACTTATTTGAGACATCATATCTCTCAATCGGGGCATTTGCTTGAAATATTAACTTCAACTCCTGGAACATCTCATATGCTCCATGATGTTCAAAACGTCGTTGGAGTCCCGGTTCTAAGCCGTAAAGCATGGCACACTGAACTATTGAGTAGTCATCAACACGTGATTGCCAGGCATTCACAATGTCTGCAGTTGCTGGCGCAGGTGGTACACCTAGCGGTGCTTCCAGGACGTAATTCTTCTGTGCAGCAATGAGGATAATCCTCAAGTTACGGACCCAGTCCGTGTAATTGCTACCATCATCTTTCAACTTTGCTTTCTCAAGGAACGCATTAAAATTCAACGGAACAACAGCGCGGGCCATCTATCTACAATCAACATACTATCAGGTACTAAGTTCATGATAAATTTAAGTTCAATTAATCATATTACTTAAGAACTCCCACTTAGATAGACATCCCTCTAATCCTCTAAGTGATCACGTGATCCATATCAACTAAACCATGTCCGATCATCATGTGAGATGGAGTAGTTTCAACGGTGAACATCACTATGTTGATCATATCTACTATATGATTCACGCTCGACCTTTCGGTCTCCGTGTTCCGAGGCCATATCTGTTATATGCTAGGCTCGTCAAGCTTAACCTGAGTATTCCGCGTGTGTAACTATTTTGCACCCGTTGTATTTAAACGTAGAACCTATCACACCCGATCATCACGTGGTCTCTCAACACGAAGAACTTTCACAACGGTGCATACTCAGGGAGAACACTCATACTTTGATAATTTAGTGAGGGATCATCTTATAATGCTACCGTCAATCAAAGAAAGATAAGATGCATAAAAGATAAACATCACATGCAATCAATATAAGTGATATGATATGGCCATCATCATCTTGTGCATGTGATCTCCATCTCCGAAGCACCGTCATGATCACCATCGTCACCGGCGTGACACGTTGATCTCCATCGTAGCATCATTGTTGTCTCGCCAATCTTATGCTTCTACGACTATCGCTACCGCTTAGTGAAAAAGTAAAGCATTATAGGGCGATTGCATTGCATACAATAAAGCGACAACCATATGGCTCCTGCCAGTTGCCGATAACTCGGTTACAAAACATGATCATCTCATACAATAAAATTTAGCATCATGTCTTGACCATATCACATCACAACATGCCCTGCAAAAACAAGTTAGACGTCCTCTACTTTGTTGTTGCAAGTTTTACGTGGCTGCTACGGGCTTAGCAAGAACCGTTCTCACCTACGCATCAAAACCACAACGATAGTTTGTCAAGTTGGTGCTGTTTTAACCTTCGCAAGGACCGGGCGTAGCCACACTCGGTTCAACTAAAGTTGGAGAAACTGACACCCGCCAGCCACCTCTGTGAAAGCACGTCGGAAGAACCAGTCTCGCGTAAGCGTAGGCGTAATGCCGGTCCGGGCCGCTTCATCCAACAATACCGCCGAACCAAAGTATGACATGCTGGTAAGCAGTATGACTTATATCGCCCACAACTCACTTGTGTTCTACTCGTGCATATAACATCAACGCATAAAACCTGGCTCGGATGCCACTATTGGGAAATGCAGTAATTTCAAAAAAATTCCTACGCACACGCAAGATCATGGTGATGCATAGCAACGAGAGGGGAGAGTGTTGCCCACGTACCCTCGTAGACCGAAAGCGGAAGCGTTAGCACAACGCGGTTGATGTAGTCATAAGTCTTCACGATCCGATCGATCAAGTACCGAACGCACGGCACCTCCGAGTTCAGCACACGTTCAGCCCGATGACGTCCCTCGAACTCCAATCCAGCCGAGTGGTGAGGGAGAGTTTCGTCAGCACGACGGCATGGTGACGATGTTGATGTTCTACCGACGCAGGGCTTCGCCTAAGCACTGCTATAGTATTATCGAGGTGGACTACGGTGGAGGGGGGCACCGCACACGGCTAAAAGATCAAACGATCAATTGTTGTTTCTCCAGGGTGCCCCCTGCCCCCGTATATAAAGGAGCAAGGGGGAGAGGTGTGTCCGGCCAGGAGGGGCGCGCCAGGAGGAGTCCTACTCCCACCGGGAGTAGGACTCCCTCCCTTTTCCTTGTTGGACTAGGAGTGGAGGGGGAAAGAGGAGGGACAGAGGAAGGAAAGGGGGGCGCCGCCCCCCTCTCATTATCCTATTCGGACTAGGGGGGAGGGGCGCGCGGACCTGCCCTGGCCGCCTCTCCTCTCTTCTACTAAGGCCCACTATGGCCCATTAAGCCCCCGAGGGGTTCCGGTAACCTCCCGGTACTCCGGTAAAATTCCGATTTCACCCGGAACACTTCCGATATCCAAACATAGGCTTCCAATATGTCAATCTTGATGTCTCGACAATTTCGAGACTCCTTGTCATGTCCGTGATCACATCCGGGACTCCGAACAACCTTCGGTACATCAAAACATATAAACTCATAATATAACTGTCATCAAAACTTTAAGCGTGCGGACCCTACGGGTTCGAGAACTATGTAGACATGACCGAGACACGTCTCCGGTCAATAACCAATAGCGGAACCTGGATGCTCATATTGGCTCCCACATATTCTACGAAGATCTTTATTCGGCCAGACCGCATAACAACATACGTTGTTCCCTTTGTCATCGGTATGTTACTTGCCCGAGATTCGATCGTCGGTATCTCAATACCTAGTTCAATCTTGTTACCGGCAAGTCTGTTTACTCGTTCCGTAATACATCATCCCGCAACAAACTCATTAGTTGCAATGCTTGCAAGGCTTAAGTGATGTGCATTACCGAGAGGGCCCAGAGATACCTCTCCGACAATCGGAGTGACAAATCCTAATCTCGAAATACGCCAACCCAACAAGTACCTTCGGAGACACCTGTAGAGCACCTTTATAATCACCCAGTTACATTGTGACGTTTGGTAGCACGCAAAGTGTTCCTCCGGTAAACGGGAGTTGCATAATCTCATAGTCATAGGAACATGTATAAGTCATGAAGAAAGCAATAGCAACATACTAAACGATCGAGTGCTAAGCTAACGGAATGGGTCAAGTCAATCACATCATTCTCCTAATGATGTGATCCCGTTAATCAAATGACAACTCATGTCTGTGGCTAGGAAACATAACCATCTTTGATCAACGAGCTAGTCAAGTAGAGGCATACTAGTGACACTCTGTTTGTCTATGTATTCACACATGTATTATGTTTCCGGTTAATACAATTCTAGCATGAATAATAAACATTTATCATGATATGAGGAAATAAATAATAACTTTATTATTTCCTCTAGGGCATATTTCCTTCACTTTCTTGATATTTGTGTAGTCTTTCTTCGACTGACGGTCCAAGTCGAAATACGTGGCCATGGAATATTTCGGGCTTAAGAGGATGAGTGTGCAATGTGTGTCACTGCACAAAACACGATGTCTTACGAGGGGGATGACTTACTCGGGAAAGTAAGGCATGAGGAAGTTATCTAAGAAATCATATGTTACGGGGCGGTGAGGGGATGACTTGCTCGGGAAAGTAAGGCACGAGGAAGTTATCCTTATCTGGGTTTGCCAGAATGACGCCTTCGAGGTATGAACTCGCGACTTGCCGGTCCCCAGCGCTGCCCAAGATCTTGGCACGCATGTAGAAGGGGTCGACTATCACGATGTCCGGGGTCTTGTCTCTAATGATCCGCATCTCCATACTCAGCGAAAATAGCCGAACGAAGGTGTAGTGCAGCGGATGAAGGTTAAACATAGCGAAGATGTCATCAAACCGCAGGACGATCATACCCCCGATGGCGCTATCCACAAAGCCCTTGCCCTCTGGCACCTTGGCCACGAAAACCGGGTATGCCACATCATTCTCGGAGAGGCGCCGCTTCTCCAAAGAAAGAATACTGTCATGCAGACTCCGCATAGCACCGGTTGCAGCATTGAGCAGATTAGTCGGTTGCATCGGCCTACCCGCCACATGCACCCTCCTCGAGATATCCTTAGGTGAAGGTGGACCGTCCTGAGCACAGATCGTACTTGGTGCCGGCTGGCTCGCACCCTTGTTAGTCTTTCTTTTCCGTCCCTTCTTCTTCTGCTATAATGGGATCGAGTTCTGCTCAGAGACCGCCTTCTTGAGTGTGTTGGGGCTGATAATATTTCGCACCACGGCTATCTAAGGCTCGGTGACGGCGGCAGCTGGAGGCGTCTCTTGAGAACTGAACGCCAGACGACGCCTGCTGCAATTGGATTTCTCCGTGGTACCAGCTAGATCGTCGTTTGCAGGGTTGGGTTCTTGAGAAGTAGGCCCCAAGAATTCGTCATCGTACCCATGTTCGTTGAAGTACTTATCGACGTTGGTAAATGTACCGTCGTCATCGTCATCCGGATCCTGTGCCATATGCATGTCCGGATCCTGTGCCATATGCATGTCCGGCATGTCCGGTAGCGTTGCGGGGGTCTTGCCATTGCTTGGTGCCGGTACGACTGGCGGTGTTGTCTGTGGGGTGGTGTCCCCCGCCCCCAAATGAATCTGGCTCTTCGGCCAAAGCATGGGCCAGCTTATGCAGGCGCTGAGGGTCATCACATCATCTTCGTCGGCCCCATGGGGTCAATACGGAGGTAATATGTCGTCGAAGCCCGGCAACACCCGAACCAGTTGAATGCTATAAACGGTGGGTGGCATCTGATTACTGTGGAACACGCGGCTGCCTGGTTGAACGATTCTGCCCTTGGCGACATCAACCAACTCATCGTTCACAAAGTGCAGGAGAGTGCACGGAACTGTTGGGAATCGTAGCATAATTTTAAAATTTTCCTACGCTCACCAAGATGCATCTATGGAGTGTACTAGCAACGAGGGGAAGGGAGTGCATCTACATACCCTTGTAGATCGCGAGCGGAAGCGTTCCAATGAACGTGGATGACGGAGTCGTACTCGCCGTGATCCAAATCACCGATGACCGAGTGCCGAACGGATGGCACCTCCGCGTTCAACACACGACGGTGCAGCGACGTCTCCTCCTTCTTGATCCAGCAAGGGGAAAGGAGAGGTTGATGGAGATCCAGCAGCACGACGGCGTGGTGGTGGATGTAGCGGGTCTCCGGCAGGGCTTCGCCGAGCTTCTGCGAGAGAGAGAGAGAGAGGTGTTGCAGGGGAGGAGGGAGGCGCCCAAGGCTGTAGGTTGCTGCCCTCCCTCCCCCCTTTATATAGGCCCCCTTGGGAGGGGGGGCGGCCAAAACCCATCTAGGGTTGGGGGGCGGCGGGCAAGGGGTGGAAAGGGGTGCCTTGCCCCCCAAGGCAAGGGGGAAGCTCCCCCCCAGGGTTCCCAACCCTAGGCGCATGGGGGGAGGCCCAAGGGGGGCGCCCCAGCCCACTAAGGGCTGGTTCCCTTCCACTTTCAGCCCACGGGGCCCTCCGGGACAGGTGGCCCCACCCGGTGGACCCCCGGGACCCTTCCGGTGGTCCCGGTACAATACCGGTAACCCCCGAAACTTTCCCGGTGGCCGAAACTTGACTTCCGATATATAATTCTTCACCTCCGGACCATTCCGGAACCTCTCGCGACGTCCGGAATCTCATCCGGGACTCCGAACAACTTTCGGGTTTCCGCATACATATATCTCTACAACCCTAGCGTCACCGGACCTTAAGTGTGTAGACCCTACGGGTTCGGGAGACATGCAGACATGACCGAGACGCCTCTCCGGTCAATAACCAACAGCGGGATCTGGATACCCATGTTGGCTCCCACATGTTCCACGATGATCTCATCGGATGAACCACGGTGTCGAGGATTCAATCAATCCGTATGCAATTCCCTTTGTCAATCGGTATGTTACTTGCCCGAGATTCGATCGTCGGTATCCCAATACCTTGTTCAATCTCGTTACCGGCATGTCTCTTTACTCGTACCGCAATGCATGATCCCGTGACTAACGCCTTTGTCACATTGAGCTCATTATGATGATGCATTACCGAGTGGGCCTAGAGATACCTCTCCGTCACACGGAGTGACAAATCCCAGTCTCGATCCGTGCCAACCCAACAGACACTTTCGGAGATACCCGTAGTGCACCTTTATAGTCACCCAGTTACGTTGTGATGTTTGGCACACCCAAAGCACTCCTACGGTATCCGGGAGTTGCACGATCTCATGGTCTAAGGAAAAGATACTTGACATTGGAAAAGCTCTAGCAAACGAAACTACACGATCTTTTATGCTATGCTTAGGATTGGGTCCTGTCCATCACATAATTCTCCTAATGATGTGATCCCGTTATCAATGACATCCAATGTCCATAGTCAGGAAACCATGACTATCTGTTGATCAACGAGCTAGTCAACTAGAGGCTTACTAGGGACACGTTGTGGTCTATGTATTCACACATGTATTACGATTTCCGGACAATACAATTATAGCATGAATAATAGACAATTACCATGAACAAAGAAATATAATAATAACCATTTATTATTGCCTCTAGGGCATATTTCCAACAGTCTCCCACTTGCACTAGAGTCAATAATCTAGTTACATTGTGATGAATCGAACACCCATTGCGTCCTGGTGTTGATCATGTTTTGCCCTAGGGAGAGGTTTAGTCAACAGATCTGCTACATTCAGGTCCATGTGTACTTTACAAATATCTATGTCTCCATTTTGAACACTTTCACGAATGGAGTTGAAGCGACGCTTGATATGCCTGGTCTTCCTGTGAAACCTGGGCTCCTTCGCAAGGGCAATAGCTCCAGTGTTGTCACAGAAGAGAGTCATTGGGCCCGACGCATTGGGAATCACCCCTAGGTCGGTAATGAACTCCTTCATCCAGACTGCTTCCTGTGCTGCCTCCGAGGCTGCCATGTACTCCGCTTCACATGTAGATCCCGCCACGACGCTTTGCTTGCAACTGCACCAGCTTACTGCTCCTCCATTCAAAATATACACGTATCCGGTCTGTGACTTCGAGTCATCCAGATCTGTGTCGAAGCTAGCGTCGACGTAACCCTTTACGATGAGCTCTTCGTCACGTCCATAAACGAGAAACATATCCTTAGTCCTGTTCAGGTACTTCAGGATATTCTTGACCGCTGTCCAGTGTTCCTTGCCGGGATTACTTTGGTACCTTCCTACCAAACTTACGGCGAGGTTTACATCAGGTCTGGTACACAGCATGGCATACATAATAGACCCTATGGCCGAGGCATAGGGGATGACACTCATCTCTTCTATATCTTCTGCCGTGGTCGGGCATTGAGCCGTGCTCAATTGCACACCTTGCAATACAGGCAAGAACCCCTTCTTGGACTGATCCATCCTGAACTTCTTCAATATCTTGTCAAGGTATGTACTCTGTGAAAGACCAATGAGGCGTCTTGATCTATCTCTATAGATCTTGATGCCTAATATATAAGCAGCTTCTCCAAGGTCCTTCATTGAAAAACACTTATTCAAATAGGCCTTTATACTTTCCAAGAATTCTATATCATTTCCCATCAATAGTATGTCATCCACATATAATATGAGAAATACTACAGAGCTCCCACTCACTTTCTTGTAAACACAGGCTTCTCCATAAGTCTGTGTAAACCCAAACGCTTTGATCATCTCATCAAAGCGAATGTTCCAACTCCGAGATGCTTGCACCAGCCCATAGATTGAGCGCTGGAGCTTGCATACTTTGTTAGCATTCTTAGGATCGACAAAACCTTCCGGATGCATCATATACAACTCTTCCTTAAGGAAGCCATTAAGGAATGCCGTTTTGACGTCCATCTGCCATATCTCATAATCATAGTATGCGGCAATTGCTAACATGATTCGGACGGACTTCAGCTTCGCTACGGGTGAGAAAGTCTCATCGTAGTCAACCCCTTGAACTTGTCGATAACCCTTAGCGACAAGTCGAGCTTTGTAGATGGTCACATTACCATCTGCGTCCGTCTTCTTCTTAAAGATCCATTTGTTTTCTATGGCTCGCCGCTCATCGGGCAAGTCAGTCAAAGTCCATACTTTGTTTTCATACATGGATTCTATCTCGGATTTCATGGCTTCTAGCCATTTGTCGGAATCCGGGCCCGCCATCGCTACTTCATAGTTCGAAGGTTCACCGTTGTCTAACAACATGATTTCCAGGACAGGGTTGCCGTACCACTCTGGTGCGGAACGTGTCCTTGTGGACCTACGAAGTTCAGTAACTTGATCCGAAGCTTCATGATCATCATCATTAACTTCCTCCCCAGTCGGTGTAGGCACCACAGGAACATTTTCCCGCGCTGCGCTACTTTCCGGTTCGGAAGGGGTGACTATCACCTCATCAAGTTCCACTTTCCTCCCACTCAATTCTTTCGAGAGAAACTCCTTCTCCAGAAAGGACCCGTTCTTTGCAACGAAGATCTTGCCTTCGGATCAGAGGTAGAAGGTATACCCAATAGTTTCCTTAGGGTATCCTATGAAGACGCATTTTTCCGACTTGGGTTCAAGCTTTTCAGGTTGAAGTTTCTTGACATAAGCATCGCATCCCCAAACTTTTAGAAACGACAGCTTAGGTTTCTTCCCAAACCATAATTCATACGGTGTCGTCTCAACGGATTGCGACGGAGCCCTATTTAAAGTGAATGCGGCAGTCTCTAAAGCATAACCCCAAAATGAGAGCGGTAAATCGGTAAGAGACATCATAGATCGCACCATATCCAATAGAGTGCGATTACGACGTTCGGACACACCATTTCTCTGAGGTGTTCCAGGCGGCGTGAGTTGTGAAACTATTCCACATTTTCTTAAGTGTGCACCAAACTCGTGACTTAAATATTCTCCACCACGATCTGATCGTAAGAATTTTATTTTCCTATCACGTTGATTCTCAACTTCACTATGAAATTCCTTGAACTTTTCAAAGGTTTCAGACTTGTGTTTCATTAGGTAGACATACCCATATCTACTCAAATCATCAGTGAGAGTAAGAACATAACGATATCCTCCGCGAGCCTCAACACTCATTGGACCACACACATCGGTATGTATGATTTCCAATAAGTTGGTTGCTCGCTCCATTGTTCCGGACAACGGAGTCTTGGTCATCTTACCCATGAGGCATGGTTCGCATGTGTCAAATGATTCATAATCAAGAGACTCCAAAAGTCCATCTGCATGGAGCTTCTTCATGCGCTTGACACCAATGTGACCAAGGCGGCAGTGCCACAAGTATGTGGGACTATCGTTATCAACTTTACATCTTTTGGTATTCACACTATGAACATGTGTAACATCACGTTCGAGATTCATCAAAAATAAACCATTGACCAGCGGGGCATGACCATAAAACATATCTCTCAAATAAATAGAACAACCATTATTCTCGGATTTAAATGAGTAGCCATCTCGAATTAAACGAGATCCAGATACAATGTTCATGCTCAAAGCTGGCACTAAATAACAATTATTGAGGCTTAAAACTAATCCCGTGGGTAGATGCAGAGGTAGCGTGCCGACGGCGATCACATCGACCTTGGAACCATTCCCGACGCGCATCGTCACCTCGTCCTTCGCCAGTCTCCGTTTGTTCCGTAGTTCCTGTTTTGAGTTACAAATATGAGCAACCGCACCGGTATCAAATACCCAGGAGCTACTACGAGTACTGGTAAGGTACACATCAATTACATGTATATCACATATACCTTTGGTGTTGCCGGCCTTCTTCTTGTCCGCTAAGTATTTGGGGCAGTTCCGCTTCCAGTGACCACTTCCCTTGCAATAAAAGCACTCAGTTTCAGGCTTGGGTCCATTCTTCGACTTCTTCCCAGTAACTGGTTTACCGGGCGCGGCAACTCCCTTGCCGTCCTTCTTGAAGTTCTTCTTACCCTTGCCCTTCTTGAACTTAGTGGTTTTATTCACCATCAACACTTGATGTTCTTTTCTGATCTCTACCTCAGCTGATTTCAGCATTGAATATACCTCAGGAATGGTCTTTTCCATCCCCTGCATATTGAAGTTCATCACAAAGCTCTTGTAGCTTGGTGGAAGCGACTGGAGGATTCTGTCAATGACCGCGTCATCCGGGAGATTGACTCCCAGCTGAGACAAGCGGTTGTGCAACCCAGACATTCTGAGTATGTGCTCACTAACAGAACTGTTCTCCTCCATTTTACAGCTGAAGAACTTGTCGGAGACATCATATCTCTCGACCCGGGCATGAGCTTGAAAAACCAGTTTCAGCTCCTCGAACATCTCATATGCTCCATGTTTCTCAAAACGCTTTTGGAGACCCGGTTCTAAGTTGTAAAGCATGCCGCACTGAACGAGGGAGTAATCATCAGCACGTGATTGCCAAGCGTTCATAACGTCTTGGTTATGTGGGATTGGTGCATCACCCAGCGGTGCTTCTAAGACATAATCTTTCTTGGCTACTATGAGGATGAGCCTCAGGTTCCGGACCCAGTCCGTATAGTTGCTGCCATCATCTTTCAGCTTGGTTTTCTCTAGGAACGCGTTGAAATTGAGGACAACGTTGGCCATTTGATCTACAAGACATAGTGTAAAGATTTTAGACTAAGTTCATGATAATTGAGTTCATCTAATCAAATTATTTAATGAACTCCCACTCAGATAGACATCCCTCTAGTCATCTAAGTGATGCATGATCCGAATTTAACTAGGCCGTGTCCGATCATCACGTGAGACGGACTAGTCAAGATCGGTGAACATCTCCATGTTGATCGTATCTTCTATACGACTCATGCTCGACCTTTCGGTCCTCCGTGTTCTGAGGCCATGTCTGTACATGCTAGGCTCGTCAAGTCAACCTAAGTGTATTGCGTGTGTTCCGAGGCCATGTCTGTACATGCTAGGCTCGTTAACACCCGTTGTATTCGAACGTTAGAATCTATCACACCCGATCATCACGTGGTGCTTCGAAACAACGAACCTTCGCAACGGTGCACAGTTAGGGTGAACACTTTCTTGAAATTATTATAAGGGATCATCCTACTTGCTACCGTCGTTCTAAGAAAATAAGATGCAAAAACATGATAAACATCACATGCAATCAAATAGTGACATGATATGGCCAATATCATCATGGTCCTTTGATCTCCATCTTCGGGGCACCATGATCATCTTTGTCACCGGCATGACACCATGATCTCCATCATCATGATCTCCATCATTGTGTCTTGATGAAGTCGTCACGCCAACGATTACTTCTACTTCTATGGCTAACGCGTTTAGCAACAAAGTAAAGTAATTTACATGGCGTTATTCAATGACACGCAGGTCATGCAGAATAATAAAGACAACTCCTATGGCTCCTGCCGGTTGTCATACTCATCGACATGCAAGTCGTGATTCCTATTACAAGAATATGATCAATCTCATACATCACATATATCATTCATCACATCTTCTGGCCATATCACATCACATAGCACTTGCTGCAAAAACAAGTTAGACGTCCTCTAATTGTTGTTACAAGTTTTTTTACGTGGTTTGTATGTTTCTAGCAAGAACGTTTCTTACCTACGTATGACCACAACGTGATTTGCCAATTTCTATTTACCCTTCATAAGGACCCTTTTCATCGAATCCGTTCCGACTAAAGTAGGAGAGACAGACACCCGCTAGCCACCTTATGCATCTAGTGTATGTCAGTCGGTGGAACCTGTCTCACGTAAGTGTACGTGTAAGGTCGGTCCGGGCCGCTTCATCCTACAATACCGCCGAAATAAGAAAAGACTAGTAGCGGCAAGAAGAATTGGCAAACTCAACGCCCACAACTGCTTTGTGTTCTACTCGTGCATAGTAACTACGCATAGGCCTGGCTCATGATGCCACTGTTGGGAATCGTAGCATAATTTTAAAATTTTCCTACGCTCACCAAGATGCATCTATGGAGTGTACTAGCAACGAGGGGAAGGGAGTGCATCTACATACCCTTGTAGATCGCGAGCGGAAGCGTTCCAATGAACGTGGATGACGGAGTCGTACTCGCCGTGATCCAAATCACCGATGACCGAGTGCCGAACGGACGGCACCTCCGCGTTCAACACACGTACGGTGCAGCGACGTCTCCTCCTTCTTGATCCAGCAAGGGGAAAGGAGAGGTTGATGGAGATCCACCAGCACGACGGCATGGTGGTGGATGTAGCGGGTCTCCGGCAGGGCTTCGCCGAGCTTCTGCGAGAGAGACAGAGGTGTTGCAGGGGAGGAGGGAGGCGCCCAAGGCTGTAGGTTGCTGCCCTCCCTCCCCCCCTTTATATAGGCCCCCTTGGGAGGGGGGGCCGGCCAAAACCCATCTAGGGTTGGGGGGGCGGCGGCCAAGGGGTGGAAAGGGGTGCCTTGCCCCCCAAGGCAAGGGGGAAGCTCCCCCCCCCCTAGGGTTCCCAACCCTAGGCGCATGGGGGGAGGCCCAAGGGGGGCGCCCCAGCCCACTAAGGGCTGGTTCCCTTCCACTTTCAGCCCACGGGGCCCTCCGGGACAGGTGGCCCCCCCCGGTGGACCCCCGGGACCCTTCCGGTGGTCCCGGTACAATACCGGTAACCCTCGAAACTTTCCCGGTGGCCGAAACTTGACTTCCTATATATAATTCTTCACCTCCGGACCATTCCGGAACCTCTCGTGACGTCCGGGATCTCATCCGGGATTCCGAACAACTTTCGGATTTCTGCATACATATATCTCTACAACCCTAGTGTCACCGGACCTTAAGTGTGTAGACCCTACGGGTTCGGGAGACATGCAGACGTGACCGAGACGCCTCTCCGGTCAATAACCAACAGCGGCATCTGGATACCCATGTTGGCTCCCACATGTTCCACGATGATCTCATCGGATGAACCACGGTGTCGAGGATTCAATCAATCCGTATGCAATTCCCTTTGTCAATCGGTATGTTACTTGCCCGAGATTCGATCGTCGGTATCCCAATACCTTGTTCAATCTCGTTACCGGCAAGTCTCTTTACTCGTACCGCAATGCATGATCCCATGACTAACGCCTTTGTCACATTGAGCTCATTATGATGATGCATTACCGAGTGGGCCCAGAGATACCTCTCCGTCACACGGAGTGACAAATCCCAGTCTCGATCCGTGCCTACCCAACAGACACTTTCGGAGATACCCGTAGTGCATCTTTATAGTCACCCAGTTACGTTGTGGCGTTTGGCACACCCAAAGCACTCCTACGGTATCCGGGAGTTGCACGATCTCATGGTCTATGGAAAAGATACTTGACATTGGAAAAGCTCTAGCAAACGAAACTACACGATCTTTTATGCTATGCTTAGGATTGGGTCCTGTCCATCACATCATTCTCCTAATGATGTGATCTCGTTATCAATGACATCCAATGTCCATAGTCAGGAAACCATGACTATCTGTTGATCAACGAGCTAGTCAACTAGAGGCTTACTAGGGACACGTTGTGGTCTATGTATTCACACATGTATTACGATTTCCGGACAATACAATTATAGCATGAATAATAGACAATTACCATGAACAAAGAAATATAATAATAACCATTTATTATTGCCTCTAGGGCATATTTCTAACAGGAACATCAGCGGCGCTCTGCGAAAACATGTAGGGCGTCAGGGATGCCCAGTCAAAGGCAAGTAGATGAAGTCATCGGCCGAGAGGCTTAATTAGTTACCGTGATGGCGTCGAGCTCGACTAATGTCGAGGCACCGCCAATGGCGGGCGTGCAATTGACGGAGGGGTCGCTTGCTGCCGAGGTACCGGCCGGCGTATTCTTCCCACACCCGGGTGCATTAAGCTGCAATGTCGGCGCTGCCGCGGGAGACACCAATGCCGCCTCCGCCGGAGACACCAATGGCGCCGCCGGCGCGTTGCGCGAGTTGCTGCCCGTGAAGCTGGGAATCGGGGGTGGCCCCTGTTGGCCGCCCGCCATCCACGCCTGCAGCCCAGAAACGAAGGTAGGTATAATGGCGGTGATCGTCGCTCCCAGTTGGTCTCGCACTTGCTCTTCGACCATCTCCGGAATCCGTGCCACTTGTGACTTGAGTTGTTGAGCCTCGTGCTCCTGGATTTCTGAGCTAGTCTTTCTCTCCTTTCGCCCAGCGGTATAGTACTCCGACCATTTCGTGGACAAGCCTTTGCCGGCCACACGACCAGCTGACGACGGCTTACTGAGCTTATCCTTGTTTTTCATTACGTTCAACGCCCTATTTAAAGGGGTGTCGAAAGGGGAGCTCTGAGACGACCCCGCGCTACTGCTTTCAGTGTCCTGCGGAAGGACCGTGAACCATTTAGAAATTTGGCTTCATTAATTAGAATGCAACCATATGGAGCTAATTACGCGGGGGTGTATTCCTTACCAGAACACGCTCAAGCGCCTTGGTCTTCGGATCCGTGGTAAGCTCCTTGGTTACCGGGTCAATCTTGTACCGGGCCCTGACATAGTTCCTGGTCTGCTTGCCACGGTATTTCTCGAAGAGGGGCGGTAGGCCTTGCTCGGCACGCTCCGCGTCCTCCTTGTCCCATATAGGTTCCGCCACTCTGTAACCGTCGGGACCAAGTTTGTGGACCCCTAAGTTCAAGTCGGATGTAACTTTTCGAGTAGATGGTTTTTCATATAAAAAACTTTTCATCGGAGTTCGTATGCAAAAGTTGTGCCCATTTTACAAATTCTCGAGAGATTTTGCAAAAAAGTCGAAAATTCATGTTTGTAAATTTTGCGAACAACTAGACCACATATCACATGGGAATCTTATTTTCTTTTATTTTTTTGACATTTCTATCATTTTCTTTTATTTATTTTTTGAAACTGAAAAGGCGGTCCAGGTGGGTGCATTTGGTGAATTTTTTGTAAGGCTCAGATAGTAATGGCGCACCATGGACAGTGCGTCATTACTAGTTTGAACTAGTAATGGCGCACTGTACCCTGGTGCGCCATTACTAGTTTTGAAGAAAAAAGTAAAAAAAAATTGTTAGTAGTGGCGCACAGAGTGTGTGGTGCGCCATTACTAGTTAAAACTAGTAATGGCGCACTGTGCCTTGGTGCGCCATTAATAGTTTTGGAAAAATAAAAAAAGTTAGTAATGGCGCACCGTGTGTGTGGTGCGCCATTAGTAATGAGGACACTAATGGCGCACCTGTATCTGGTGCGCCACTGCTATATAGCAGTGGCGCACCACATACATGGTGCGCCATTAATGTCCATATTAGCTATAGCCCTTTTCCTAGTAGTGATTGCCCAATCTAATTAAAGACAACAAACAAGCATGTAAGTGCAGATAAAGACTTTCAAATAAGGTAACATAGGTGTCTCTAACTAGTATGATTTGGAAACAATTATGATAGCTTGGTATCATCAAGAATATGGGTACAACCCCACTGATCTTAATCAACAACACCTAGTCATCAGAATAAGTGAACCTACGAAGCATGATACACTTACACATATCTACCGTCCATAAGCATGACACCATATACCAATAAGAAAATGATATGACCTAAAAAAGGCAAGCTAAAAGCATGAAATCAAACAACGACATTCTCTTGCAATCTCATCGCCCCCTCTTACGAAGGTTTTCTGAAAATGATGCAATCATCGGCAAAATACACATGGGAAAGCACAGAGCATGGACTCCCACCATGATCCCTTTAGACCGCGACACTGCTCCATAACTCTTCAACATACAACTTAAGCCTACCGCACACAACAAAAAGTGGTAAGGTGATATTGGGTCCCCTTGTCGTATTCCCCTCGTTGGTTTGAAAAAATTACAAAATTTCCCATGCACGCTCACCGAGAAGGAAATTGATTGAACACAAGCCATTATATGATTGATCCATCCTTCCGCAAAGTCAAGATTTTCCATGATCACTTTTAAATAGCCCCACTCAATTCTGTCATAAGCTTTGGCCATGTATATTTTAACTGCAAGCCCATGATTTACCTTTCTTCTTTAGATAGTGTGTGCATTCATAAGCAGTAAGAACGTTGTCAGTGATCAAACGTTCGGGTATGAATGTTGAATGCTCCGATATGATCTCCACCAAAAGCGTTCTGAGCCACAAAGCGAGCACTTTTTTTCGTGTCACAACTGATTACTCCTTTCTTTCCTTTTTTGATGTTATCTTATAGAGAACATTACACAAAGAAACTGGTCTGAACTGATCGAGGTGTTGTACTTGCTTCACCTTGGAGATCAACACTGGAATAGTGTTGTTCACATCAGCCGGCATACTTCCTCCCTCCAGAAAACTCGCACCGCCGCTTTACAAATGGTGTCTCTCAATATATTCTAGTGCTTGGTATAAAAACACTACTAGGAAAAGGCCTGTTAGTGGCGCACCTGTTTTGGCCATTAATGGCGCACTACAGGTGCGCCACTATTATCACGCCATTAGTAACTAATACAAATGGTGCACCCCTGGTGCGCCACTAGTATACCAGACAGTAGTGGCGCACTAGGCAGTGCGCCATTCGTATGTCCCCTGGTGCGCCATTACTATGCCTCCCAGGGGGCCATATTTACCTTGTGCTCTGGGTTACTAATGGCGCACTACTAGATAGTGCGCCACTAGTGTGTTTATTGCAGTGCGCCACTAAAGTGCTGTGTGGTGCGCCACTAGTATGAATATTAGGAATTATTTTTTTTCTGATATTTGCAGAGGTTACAAAATATATTACTGCACAGAATCTAGACAACACAACATATAAACAGCAGATTTATCGAATACAATACAAGATTAGTCTTCGAATACAATTCATCATATTAGTCTCTGAATTCAAAAGACCGAAAAATTTAGAACATTACAAGTCTCGAGACCGCGATTAGCGAGTTTGTCTTCACATTACAAGTCGATATCGATCATCTAAAGTACCATCACATAGAAGAGAGCTGCGGTAATCACGATTAGGATCATCGCGATGAAATTGGTCTTCATCCGGTTCTTCCTCTGCTCCCTCCTCTCTCCCGCTAGATAGCGCGCGTATCTAGCTTCCGCCTCCGCCCTAGTGGTGTACCCTTTGTAACTGTTACCGCTGAAACGGTGAACCTGTCTCCGACACTCCCCCCCAGTCGTCGTAGACTTTGGGAACCTTACCCTTGTACACGACATACGACGGCATCTCTATGCACTAGCCAAACAAAACGTTAGTAGCAATTCACAGACAACATATAAGCAATATATAAGTATGCAGCAAAAGGATCGGAAGAGAAAAGCAAGATATTAATAGCACGATTCATGGTCCTACTAATAAATAGCATCGATTACATATAAGTTGAGCGACTGTCCAAACCAAAGAGACATACAAGTTCATTAAAGTTTAATTACAACATGAGCTAATCGATATTTCAGAACTACATAGCATCACTACTTTCGACTCGACTCAAGGACCGGAGCGTGGATGAAGCCGCCATCTGTCGTGATGGTCATGAAATCGCGGGCGTTGTCAGCCTGCATTTGTAGCGTTGTTTCTATATCACTGTTGGACGGTTGATATCTGAGGTAGAACTGCCCCGAGGTACAAAGGACATCTTGATGGATGATTTCCGCAAACTCCGACTGGACGCGAATGAATTCTTGCCTGATGTCCGCGTCCTGGATTGCCGACAAGCGTGCGGCCCAATCTTTGAGATTATTTGGTAGCAGAAGGTGATTATGGTCCCATACGATCGCCCGCATGTGATGGAGGGCGTAGTAGGCATCCTTCTGACCGCCAGGCGGCTGCTTGACGCAGGGGAACGTCGTATTGTGGGTGAACACGTGCTTGCCGTACCTATGAACTGGCCTGCTAAAGGTGCCTCTAGATCTGGCGTAGCCGGGGAGAACATCATCAAGAACTTTGTTGATATTTGTGTAGTCTTTCTTCGACTGACGATCCGAGTCGAAATACGTGGCCATGGAATATTTCGGGCTTAAGAGGATGAGTGTGCAATGTGTGTCACTGCACAAAACACGATGTCTTACGGGGGGGATGACTTACTCGGGAAAGTAAGGCATGAGGAAGTTATCTAAGAAATCATATGTTACGGGGCGGTGAGGGGATGACTTACTCGGGAAAGTAAGGCACGAGGAACTTATCCTTATCTGGGTTTGCCAGAATGACGCCTTCGAGGTATGAACTCGCGACTTGCCGGTCCCCAGCGCTGCCCAAGATCGTGGCACGCATGTAGAAGGGGTCGACTATCACGATGTACGGGGTCTTGTCTCTAATGATCCGCATCTCCATACTCAGCGAAAATAGCCAAACGAAGGTGTAGTGCAGCGGATGAAGGTTAAACATAGCGAAGATGTCATCAAACCGCAGGACGATCATACCCCCGATGGCGCTATCCACACAGCCCTTGCCCTCTGGCACCTTGGCCACGAAAACCCGGTATGCCACATCATTCTCGGAGAGACGCCGCTTCTCCAAAGAAAGAACACTGTCATGCAGACTCCGCATAGCACTGGTTGCAGCATTGAGCACATTAGTCGGTAGCATCGGCCTACCTGCCACATGCACCCTCCTCGAGATATCCTTAGGTGAAGGTGGACCGTCCTGAGCACGGATCGTACTCGGTGCCGGCTGGCTCGCACCCTTGTTAGTCTTTCTTTTTCGTCCCTTCTTCTTCTGCTGTAATTTGATCGAGTTCTGCTCAGAGACTGCCTTCTTGAGTGTGTTGGGGCTGATAATATTTCGCACCTCAGCTATCTGAGGCTCGGTGAAGGCGGCAGCTGGAGGCGTCTCCTGAAAACTGAACACCAGACGACGCCTGTTTTAATTGGGTTTCTCCGCGGTACCAGCTAGATCATCTTTTGCAGGGTTGGGTTCTTGAGAAGGAGGCCCCAAGAATTCATCATCGTACCCATGTTCGTTGAAGTACTTATCGACGTTGGTAAATGTACCGTGGTTGTCGTGGTTTTGTCACAGCAGATGTCCTAGAGAAAGGACTTAGTCGTGGAGCCATCGCTACGGGTTAGCTTAAAGGGGTTAAAGCGGACAAGGGACGCAAGAGAGTTTTATACTAGTTCGGCCCCTTACGATGAAGGTAAAAGCCTACGTCTAGTTGTGATGGAATTGATGGGGTTTCGATGACCAGGGAGCGAATACACTTTGCCTGAGTCTCGAGTTGTTGTCTTTTGTCCTTGAACCGCCGACGGGTCGTCCCCTTATATACATGGGTTGACGCCCGTCAGTTTACAGACTCCGAGCCCGGCTCATAATCGTGTCCGGCCCGGTCCCTGCTACTTCTATCTTACAACACAAGTTTACATCTCAATGCCAGTTTGTGTCTACATGCCTTAAACCGGCTTTGGGCCCTGGGCCTTCATGAAGCGTCACCGTCTGTCTTCATTGGCTTCAGATACAGATGAACTACTTATGAAGTTAACCCGGCCTCTCCTGGCCGGTTTACGCCCAGTGGTAATATCCCCAACATTAGGCCCCAGATTGATTTGAACTGGTTCATGTCAATCCTCAATACTTAAGAAAATTTCTTCTTCAACATCTTCACACAATCTTGTAAACCGCCATGACATCATTTTCTAGGATGATGGTAAACCGCCATGACGTCACCTGTCATTAACGAGCCTCTGACAATCGAGGCGACAGCATCACCTCATATCAAAAAATCGGGCTCCTTGATTTTCGCATCTGTCGTTTTATCTCCCTTATAAATAGGGCCAGGGGGTCTTTCCATTTTCCCCCTCGTGCCTCTTCGCTTCATCTTCATCCTCGTGACGCCCGACCCTTCGACCTCGGCCACCGCCGTCAACCTTCGACTGCTGCACCAACCTTGGCCACTGCATCGACCTGAACGTACCAGAGCTCCTCCGCGCGCCGCCGCTGTTCAACAGCATCCGTAAGTCTCCCTTTTTTCTTACCATAGATCTGCACTATAGGGTTTCTGTCATTCATCAGTGTTCATCACCGCCCTTCTTTTTCCTTATTTATATCCATGGATTAGATCCAAAAACCACGTAGATCTCGTGCGGTAGTAGTTTAAGCCACATAGATCTCGCGCGGTAGTAGTTTTAGCACCTGTTTGACATCCAACTCATCTGAACTTGGTGAACTTTTAGTACGCTGGAATTTAGGTCAGAATATATTTTGTTTTCCTACACGCGGTAGATCTGAAATTACCATAGCAAGATGTGAAACTTGTTTCTTCCTTCACTTACACACTTTGAATATCAGATTGGCCGGTTTAACTTCACAGAAAAAATGATGACCCGGTAGATACCATTAGTCCCATGTTGAACCGTCAATGCATTATACCGTTCCATTGTCAGACTCCGGTTTACCAATAACCAAATCCGGTTTACCAATATGCTTGTATCCTCATACCGCTGTATAGTTCTCCAATGTAAATCTTAAACCGGTAATAATCCTTTTTCAGATTTTCCTTGTCATGGCTAAACAAGTCTATGAGTAAAATTGGGCTCCCTCTCGAGTAACCGAGGAGCAGTTAAACAACCTTGTTAAAACGGGCGCTTTAGCCAAGAAAGATGTCATCCACTAGAGGGTCCCTGGCCCGGAAAATCCTCCTACACCCAAGGAGGGAGAGGTAGTCGTGTTTGCTGATCATCTCGGACGAGGTTTTAGCCCTCCCGGTTCAAAAAATGTCCGAGATGTGCTAGTCAATTTTCAGCTGCGCCCTCAAGACATCGGTCCCAACTCTGTTACCATCATCTGCCACTTCCAAGTATTCTGTGAAGTTTATCTGTAAGAGGAACCTACAATCGAACTGTTTAGGGATTTCTTTCACTTAAACCGTCGCAACGAGTTCTCAGATGGACCCGATACGGAATTGGGCGGAATGGCGGTTCAGAAGAGGAAAGAAGTCACCTCCCCCCATCCTAAACTCCACAGTCACCCCAGAGAGTGGAACCAAACTTGGTTTTACTGCATGGATACCTCTCCATCTGACAAAAAACCCCTGCCGGGTTACCGCCCTGAATGCCTGAGCAACACACACCCGTTTCCTTAGAGGTTGACAGCAAGAGAACGGGCCAACTATGCTCCCCAACTATCAAAGCTTAGAGGCTTCATGGCGAACGGTTTGACAGGAGTTGATCTTGCTCGTTGCTAGATAAGCTGGAGCATTCTGCCCTTAAGCCGGCGCCCCGGTTTGATGTGTGAGTACACAGGGAGTTTGAAGGATGCTCAACGGCACATTGACATTCAGCTTACAGACGAAGAAGTCACTGAGGCTGTAAAGAAAATACTGAATGAACCGGAGGCCGTCTGTGCCCAAACCGGACTACTCCCTTTCTGCACCTTCAACAAACGAGTAAGAATCATATAATCCTTTGTATCTGAATTTGCTTCTGTCCAAATATTCTCTGAAAGTGTGATTATTTTCTGACAGGGTGATGATCCGTTCTGGAACAAGAAACCATCACAAGACAAACCGGCGAAGCCGCAAGACAAACCGGTCAAGCCAGTTCGTCCAAAGACCAAGGTTGTTAAGAAACCTGCCAAAAAAAGGACCACCGCATCCTCCGATCTACCCGCTGATGACGATGTGCGTAATCCGGAACCAGAGGTAGAACTTGACTCTCTTGGTTCATTTTTCGTACATCTCATTGACAATGATTATTATCAGGACGATGCTAAAGGTAGTCACGCTGAGGACGTAGAGGTAACCATTCGTTCCTCCGATTCAGATCCTCTGCCAACACCAAAAATCCGTCAAGCAAACCGGAAAGTAAAATTTTCTCACCCTCTTGCTTACTTGGACCCAAACTTTCTTTTGAAGACGCAGCAGCACGAAGCTCGCCGTACAACCCGGCACATCAGCCAGGTAGTTACCTCCGCCGGTTTACCGAACAGTCCGGTTCGGAAACGCCGATCAGAGGTCTCTTATCCCATTGATACTTCATGCCCAAAAGCAGGTTGTTTTCGCCAACCTCTTAACCCGTCTGATTCAAGTTATTAGGGTACTTCTCACTCATCCTCTGGCGAGTCATCGGCCATGCAGCTTCCACCCCTCAAAACAGTTCCTGGGTGAGCTATGCACATGTCTTTACTCTTGATGTGTTTTACATACTGTACTGATCCTTATGTCTATCTTTTCTCAGCGCCAATCCAAGACCCAGCAAGAAAGCTCGGTTAAACAAACCGGCTGATGATAATGTAGCTGTTGAACCGGAAACAACTCCAGAGGCGGAAGAAACCGATGTTGACGCCATGCTTCACGATCCGCCACCTCAGGACCATGACTTCCTTGCTGAACAAGTGCAAGTTGATACTACCAGCCATGCAAACCGGCCAGCCAGCCCTGTCCAAACTGATGACAAACCAGCCAGTCCAGTTAAGGACACTGATAAACCGCCAACTCCGGTGAGGGCTGCTGATGAAGAAGATGATGATATTATGATTACTGGAACTGGCCACACCACTCCTGGCAATCCTGTAGCTTTGTCAAAGCATGCTGCCAAGAATGATCTCTCTGCTATCGTCAAAGGCAAATGGAATGCCGATTTATCAAGCTACGCCCATCTCAATGCTCAAGACATTCACTCTGGCTTCTTGAACCGTCGGTATACCAGCCGTGATTATGAAGCTAGTTTGGTAAACTTGATGAAGGAGCGATATGAAGTAACTACCATTTTTCTCTTTTGTCCAATTGTAGTTTATCAATTCCTAGTAGCCCCCAAGTGACGGTTTATGATAGTGATCTAAACCGGGACTTTGTCATAACTTATCTTTGCATATTTAGCCTCCAGGGACCGGATTACCTCGTTAAGATGAACGGGTTTCTTTAAAATTTTCCATACTGCTCTTTCACCGGTATAGCCCCCAAGGGCCGGTTTAACTTTATAAAGATGAACCGGGACTGTAGAAGAACTCCCATACCAACAGCTTTTTGAGAAAATACACATTAGCCCCCAAGTGCCAAGATTAATACTTGTATTGTGCTTGGGACTTGTAGAAATTTCTGATCAAGAGCAAACATGCATTAGCCCCCAAGTATCAAGGGCATAACTTGTTATGGGCTTGGTACTTCAAATATGTAATGTCAACTCATGATACATCTGTCCCTTTACAGGCGGAGCTGAGCAAGAAGGAACGCCAAACCGCTGATCTGCAAGAGAACATCAAAACCCAGCAAGCTGAAGCCTCCAAAGCGAAGGAAGAGCTGACCCGCGCTCTAGGCGCTATGGAGAAACTGAAAGAGGGCTTCAACAAAGAGCGGGCGGATTGGGAGACTGAAAAAGCCGCTTTGATAAAAAGGGCTGAAAACGCAGAAGCCGCTCTTAAATCGGTGGTTGACGAGCTGACTGGTGTAAAGCGGCAAGTGCATGCTATGACCACTGCTGTCTTTGGTAAGCATCCTTCCTTTATGCTTTCAACATATCCTCCCATGCGTTGCCGGTTTACTAATGTTTGTAATGATACAGGAACTCGCATTAGCCATCTGGGCTCTGATGTGCAGAAGAAGTTGAAAGCTGCCTACACACTGATAGAGCAACTGTATACCGGCGCACAACGGATTATCTGCAGCGCTTCTCACAATAAGCCACCCCCGAAGTCTATCAAGGATACCTTAGCCAGGCTATCTATGCTGCCTGCCCGGATAGAAGAGCTGAAGCGGCCTGCTGCAAGGGCTGGCGCTCTGACCACACTAACCCGGGCAAAAGCATGGGTGCCTCATCTTGATCCGATGGACGTGGCTAAAGGCTACCCAAGCTTAAAAGAAGACGGATCAGAGTTTGGCACTGAAGATCTCCGCGCCATAAACCGGGAAGTACGTCCACTGGCTTGTCAACTTGCTGAAGAGGCTGATCATTCATTTTACCAGGCGAGCCATGATACCAATAACAAGCGGGTTGCTGCACCAACTCCTGAGGCTCAAAACCTGATCCCTCCAATCCGTAAGCACACTTATGCATCTGACATTGAACCGTCCACACTTTTAAGCGACGAAGCTGTTTTCCAACCTTTAACCGGGATCGTCTGGACAACTGTTGACTTCCAGCCACTGGGTAGAGACGAAGAAGATGAACCGGTGCAAGATGATCCGCAGCCGTCAGGTCAAGCTACTCAGCGATCATAACCCGGGGGCCGGTTTAATCTTCCATACTGCAATGTTTATTGAGAAACAATTATTCCTTTAGGCACTGAAACACCTTGTAATAGGCTAGTTAAACACTAGGTCTGTTATGCCTTCGTGCATATTTATCTGCAACTGATGCGTGTTAATTAATCCGCCATGCTTGAGATATGATGTTCATAATCCATAGTTATTTATTCCAGTTGTTCCTGTAGATAAAAAGCTTAAAGCACCCTGGCGGTTTACCACCGGGCGGGTCATGATACCCAACTATATATATGACCAGGGTTTATAACCAAGGTTGTAAAAGATAACCAAACATGGAAATATATGATACCTACGACCTTTAGGCATAGTGTTGGCTGACCAACCTTGTAATGAGGGTAATAACCTTAATCCGGAGTAAAAGTATCTCCTGTTATATAATGCCGGTTTACAACAAAAACCGTTCCGGGTTGTGATAAACACCGGTTTATTCCATACTGGTGACTATGAGTCAAAACCAGACCGGGCTGATAGTCTCCGGATTATAACTTGGTCATGTACTGACAACTTGTAGTTGACAGCCTAACCGGGTTGATAAACACTGATTTGAAAACATCACAAATCTTAGCAAAAGAAAAAGAAACTTAGCAAAAGGCAACAAAAAACGTTGTAGTCGAGGCTTTTCACAGGCTGCCAGGCCCCAAATTTGATCAAGAGGTGTTGCTATGGTTCAGGTTCGACCAAGCCCCCAAGTGATGCTTTGGCATTACGCCGATCAAGAGGTGTTGCTATGGTTCGGGTTCGACCAAGCCCCCAAGTGATGTTGTGGCATTACGCCGATCAAGAGGCGTGGCTATGGTTCGGGTTCGACCAAGCCCCCAAGTGATGCTGTGGCATTGCACCGATCAAGAGGCGTGGCTATGGTTCGGATACGACCAAGCCCCAAAGTGATGATGTGGCATTGCGCCGATCAAGAGGCGTGGCTATGGTTCGGATACGACCAAGCTCCCAAGTGATGCTCTGGCATTACACTGATCAAGAGGCGTAGCTATGGTTCGGATACGACCAAGCCCCCCAAGTGATGTTGTGGCATTGCGCTGATCAAGAGGCGTAGCTATGGTTCAGATACGACCAAGCCCCCAAGTGATCAAATATCAAGCTTTAAGAAGCTAAATCAAGGGGTAAACCGGACACCGCTTTGTAAGCTCCATGTAACCACACGTGATGTAAGAAAACAACAGATACCCCGCTTTAGGTGAGGTTCCGGTTTATTATATTGATCATAATATATACAATGTCATAATATGTACATAAGCAGAGCCTGTAGCTCAAGTATAGTAAGGCCGAAGATGAGCAATATTCCACGGCCGGTTGGTCTCCTCCTCCGATTTACGTGAGTCTTTGCGCTCTCTAACATCGATTAGGTAGTACGACCCATTGTGCAGATCCTTGCTGACCACAAAAGGTCCTTCCCAAGGTGGGGATAGCTTGTGCATATCCGTCTGATCCTGGATGAGTCGAAGCACCAAATCTCCTTCTTGAAAGGTTCTGGTTCTAACCCGGCGGCTATGATAACGACGCAGATCTTGCTGATAAATCGCCGAACGGGCTGCTGCCATGTCACGCTCCTCATCTAACAGGTCAAGAGCTTCCTGCCGTGCCTTCTCCTTATCCGCTTCAACATATGCCGCTACACGAGGCGAGTCATGACGGATGTCACTAGGAAGAACCGCTTCCTCTCCATAAACCATGAAGAACGGCGTGTAGCCTGTCGATCTGTTGGGTGTGGTATTGATGCTCCATAACACTGAAGGTAACTCCTCAACCCAACAACCCGGCGTCCGTTGCAAAGGAACCATAAGCCGGGGTTTGATGCCTCTCAAGATCTCTTATTGGCCCTCTCCGCTTGACCATTGGACTGGGGGTGAGCCACAGATGACACGTCAAGCCGGATGTGCTCACGTTGACAGAACTCCTTCATGGCACCCTTTGATAGATTGGTACCATTATCTGTTATAATGTTGTGTGGAAAGCCAAACCGGAAGATCACCTTTTTGATGAATTGAACTGCCGTGGCTGCGTCACACTTACTAACTGGCTCTGCCTCCACCCACTTTGTGAACTTATCAACTGCCACCAAAAGGTGGGTCTTCTTGTCCTTGGACCTCTTGAAAGGCCCAACCATATCCAGCCCCCAAGTTGCAAACGGCCAGGTGATTGGAATCATCCTCAATTCTTGAGCTGGTACATGAGCTCGCCGTGAGAGTTTATGACAGCCATCACATCTTTTAACCAAGTCCTCGGCATCAGCATGAGTTGTTAACCAATAGAAACCGTGACGAAACGCCTTTGCCACCAAAGATTTTGAACCGGCGTGGTGTCCACAATCTCCTTCGTGGATCTCACGCAAAATTTCACGGCCTTCCTCAGGAGATACACAGCGTTGAAACGCCCCTGTCACACTGCAATGATGTAACTCTCCATTGATAATAGTCATGGACTTGGACCGCAGGGTTATCTGTCTGGCCAAAGTTTCATCCTATGGTAACTCGCCCCGGTTTATATACGCCAGATACGGAACCGTCCAATCCGGGATAACATGTAGAGCTGCCACCAACTGAGCCTCCGGGTCAGGAACAGCCAAACCCTCTTCACCAGGGAGCTTGACGGACGGATTATGCAAAACATCCAGAAAGACATTAGGTGGAACCGATTTACGTTGGGAACCCAGGCGGCTTAAAGCGTCTGCCGCTTCATTCTTCCGCCAGTCCACATGATCCACCTGATAACCTTTGAAGTGACCTGCAACAATATCCACTTCACGACGATATGCTGCCATTAGTGGGTCCTTGGAATCCCAAGTGCCGGACACTTGTTGAGCCACCAGATCCGAGTCACCGAAACACTTAACTCGGCTGAGATTCATCTCCTTAGCCATCCGAAGACCATGGAGTAAGGCCTCATATTCAGCTGCATTATTAGTGCAAGGGAACATTAAACGGAGAACATAACAAAACTTATCACCTCGTGAGGAAGTTAACACGACTCCAGCCCCCGAGCCCTCCAATTGCGTGGACCCATCAAAATGAATAGTCCAATAAATGTGATCCGGCTTCTCTTCTGGCGCTTGTAATTCTGTCCAATCATTGATGAAATCCACAAGTGCCTGAGATTTGATCGCCGTTCGGGGTATGTATTTCAACCCATGAGGCCCGAGCTCGATAGCCCACTTAGCAATTCGACCAGTTGCCTCCCTATTCTGGATTATATCCCCCAAAGGAGCAGAGCTGACCACCGTGATGGGATGACCTTGGAAATACTACTTAAGCTTCCGGCTTGTCATGAAAACCCCATACACCAATTTTTGCCAATGCGGGTACCTCTGCTTGGATTCAATGAGTACCTCAGTAATATAGTAAACCGGCCGCTGAACCGGATATTCCTTTCCTGCCTCCTTGCGCTCCACCACAATAGCCACACTAACAGCCCGAGCGTTAGCTGCCACATATACCAACAATGGCTCTTTGTCAACCGGAGCAGCGAGAACCGGCGGATTAGCTAGCTCCCGCTTTAAGTCCTCAAATGCTTCATTAGTGGCATCACTCCGGACGAAGTTATCCGTTTTCTTCAGCATCTGATACAAAGGGATGGCCTTCTCGCCGAGGCGACTGACAAAACGGCTCAACGCGGCAATCCGGCCTGCTAGGCGTTGAACATCATTGATACACTTTGGTTTAGCCAAGGAGGTGATGGCTTTGATCTTTTCCGGATTAGCTTCAATGCCCCTGTTAGACACCAAAAAGCCCAGAAGCTTCCCTGCAGGTACACCAAAGACACATTTGGCCGGATTAAGCATCATTTTATAAACCCGCAGGTTATCAAAGGTTTCCTTCAAGTCATCAATCAATGTATCCTTCTTTCTTGATTTTACCACAATATCATCCACATAGGCATGAACATTGCGGCCGATCTGTTTATGAAGACAATTCTGCACACACCATTGATAAGTTGCCTGTGCACTCTTGAGCCCAAAGGGCATGGACACATAGCAGAAGGCTCCAAAGGGAGTTATGAAGGCTGTCTTCTCCTGGTCCTTAACTTCCATTTTGATCTGATGATAACCAGAATAGGCATCCAAAAAACTTAAACGCTCACAACCCGCCGTAGCATCAATAATTTGATCAATACGGGGGAGGGCAAAAGGATCTGCTGGACAAGCTTTGTTGAGATCTGTGTAGTCCACACACATACGCCAAGTGCCATTCTTCTTGAGGACCAGCACCGGATTAGCCAACCACTCAGGATGGAATACTTCAACGATAAATCCAGCCGCCAAGAGCCTAGCTACTTCTTCTCCAATAGCTTTGCGTCTTTCTTCATTGAACCGGCGGAGAAACTGCTTGACCGGTTTATACTTAGGATCAACATTGAGAGTGTGCTCAGCAAGTTCTCTCGGTACACCAGGCATGTCAGAAGGCTTCCATGCAAAGATGTCCCGATTCTCATGGATGAATTTGATGAGCGCGCTTTCCTATTTCGGATCCAAATTAGCGCTGATGCTAAACTGCTTGGACGAATCGCCAGGCACGAAGTCAACAAGTTTAGTATCATCAGCCGATTTAAACTTCAGAGCCGGATCATGCTCCGTAGTTGGTTTCTTCAACGAAGTCATATCTGCCGGATCAACATTGTCCTTGTAAAACTTCAACTCCTCTGTTGCACAAACCGACTCAGCATAAGCCGCATCACCTTCCTCACACTCCAGAGCAATCTTGCGGCTTCCATGCACGGTTATAGTTCCCTTATGACCCGGCATCTTGAGCTGGAGATAGATATAACAAGGCCGTGCCATAAACCTAGCATAAGCTGGCCGTCCAAATAGGGCATGATACGGGCTTCTGATTTTCACCACTTCAAAGGTCAAGGTTTCTGATCTCGAGTCATGCTCATCTCCAAAAGCCACCTCCAAAGCTATCTTACCAATAGGATATCCTGACTTACCAGGCACCACACCATGGAACACCGTATTGGACGGTTTAAGATTTTTATCTGTTAGCCCCATGCGACGGAAAGTTTCATAATAAAGGATATTGATACTACTCCTCCATCCATGAGTACCTTAGTGAACTTATAACCTCCCACCTGAGGTGCCACCACCAGAGCCAGATGACCCGGATTGTCAACCCGGGGTGGATGATTGTCTCTACTTCACACAATGGGCTGCTCGGACCAGCGCAAATAACAGGGCACCGCCGGTTCAACGGCATTCACCACCCTTTTATGAAGCTTCTGATCGCGCTTGTCCAAGCTAGTGGTGAAGACATGATACTGTCCGCTATTCAACTGCTTCGGGTTGCTCTGGTAACCCGACTGCTGCTGTTGTTGCTGATTGCCCTGATGATTATAGCCACCTTGGTTACCTTGATTACTTTGATTGTTATGTCCACCCTGATTGCCATGGAATCCCGAACCGGAATTTCCTCCGCCATAACCTGGCCCATGAGAGCCAGAGCCCGAACTGCCTCCTGATCCATGATCATACCGGAAAGAATCAGAATTTTTGAACTCTTGCATGATATAACAATCTTTCTAGAGGGTGTAGATGGTTCCTCCTTCGTCCCATGCTTTGGACAGGGCTGGTTCAACAGATACGACAAACGGTCCGGTGCGGTTTACCCTTACGCCGCTGGCCCTTGCCGTGTGTATTAGTGTTTGCCACAAAGTCTAAACCGTGATCCGCTTTACGCTTGCCGCCGTTTCCATGACCCGCCGGGTAGTGGTGCTGCCCCTTGGCGTTGCCGCTCTTCTTTCCCTTCCCTGTCTTATCATCATCAGACTCGGGATCCTTGGTACTATCAGAGTCGGCATACTTCACTAGTGCAGCCATGAGGGTTCCCATGTCATTACAATGACGTTTGAGCCGTCCCAACTTCAACTTCAAGGGTTGAAACCGGCAATTGCCTTCCAATGTTAAAACTGCGGTGTCAGCATTGATGCGGTCTGATGAATGCAAAATCTCCGAAACCCGGCGCACCCAATGGGTTGTTGACTCTCCTTCCTCCTGGACACAGGCAGCTAAGTCCACAATTGACATGGGCTGCTTGCATGTATCCTTGAAATTCTGAACAAACCGGGCTCTCAACTCGGCCCATGACCTGATAGAATTAGCCGGTAAGCTCTTTATCCAAGTGCGGGCCATTCCTTCTAGCATCATGGTGAAGTACTTCGCACATGCTGCCTCATCCACGTCCAGCATCTCCATGGCCATCTCGTAGCTTTCAACCCATGTTTTAGGGGATAAATCGGCGGTGTAATTCGGCACCTTGCGCGGGCCCTTGAAATCCTTGGGCAGGCGCACATTGCGCAACGCTGGGACAAGACATGGCACTCCCAAGGAACTAGAGGTAACTCCTGGTTCCACCGATGTGGTTGGACAAACCGGAGTAAGCTGACGGGCCTCGTGCTGCGCCGCTAACTCGGCCTCTCTGCGTGCCCGAGCACGGTCCACCACCTCCTGAGCATCACCAGCACCACCCGCCGGGTTATGGCCACGGGGCGGATCATGGTTCCGCGCATTGCTTGATACTGCCGGTTCATCCATACACCTGCTGTAACTCCGGCTTGGACGGGGAGTGATATGAATCTGATCGCGACTATATGAATAAGCCTCCCGTTGAACCAAGGCTGTCTGAAGAAGCTCCTTAACCCGACGCGTCTCGACCGCTGCTGGAGAATTGCCTTCGATCGGGATGGCCGCCAGCCGTGAAGCGGCAACGACAATGTTGTCCATTGGGTTAGAATAATGACACGGTGGCGTGGGGACATGAGGTACCACAATGTTGTTCTGACGAGGCGGATCCACCAAACGTGGCTGCACCGGCGCCCCTGCTCCGGGTGCCTCTGCCTGGTTTACCACCGGCGGATTACTGGTCCCTGCCCTGGGGTGTTAAAGAGATTTCTAGCATCATAAACCGGCGGCAGGCGAGATCGGTGCCTCCTCTTCAGGACTTCGTTCGACGCACTCTCATCCAGCATAATCCGGTAAGCTTGTGCATCCAAAGCGGCTCGCTCCGCGGCTATCCTGGTATCCTCAGCTGCTAAGTCGGTATTTGCTTGGGTGATCTGATCTTTCACTTTCGCGATTTCCGCATTGTGTGCATCCTGATCCGCTGGGTTAACCTCCGCCATCAGCGTTGCCAACACATCAAACAAATCGGATAGAACCTGAGCTGGCGGTCGCACAGGGCCTCCTGCCCCAGCCATTGCCGCCGCTGCTGATCCGGAAATCATCGCCGCTGTGGTCGAATAGTGGAGCGCTAGTTGCGTGCCGGCCATGAAGATCGCCACCCGGTTTGGCAAATCAAAAGGGGTCCAGAATACTGTCGCCATCGGAACAGCCCCCAATCCGGCCATCTTGTAACTGATATAACGACTCGGTCTCTCCAGTCGATGACTCGTCGCCGGAATAAACGACGGTCTCACCACCAGATTCCGATCTATCCTCAGATTCACCTCCATGGATAACTCCCACGAAGGCACGCTTCATGACAGGCTTGACCCGGCCAGATCTCGCACGCTGAGCCGTTTCGACGAGGTCGGTGCAGATGTCCGGCTCAGGGCCCGGTTCGCCGATCTTGCCAATGAAAACATGTATGCTACCAAAGGGGACCCGGTACCTGTACTCGATTGAGCCGGCCTCGGGGCCCCAGCCTGCATCGTGGATGTAGAGCTTGCCGCGACGACTCTTGGTCATCCGGCCCACAGCGTAACCCTTGAGGCCTTCGAAGATGCCCTCCAAGAACTTGAAACCATCGTGCGATAGCCCCCTGGTGGGCGCCAACTGTCGTGGTTTTGTCATGGCAGATGTCCTAGAGAAAGGACTTAGTCGTGGAGCCATCGCTACGGGTTAGCTTAAAGGGGTTAAAGCGGACAAGGGACGCAAGAGCGTTTTATACTAGTTCGGCCCCTTACGATGAAGGTAAAAGCCTATGTCTAGTTGTGATGGAATTGATGGGGTTTCGATGACCAGGGAGCGAATACGCTTTGCCTGAGTCTCGAGTTGTTGTTTGTTGTCCTTGAACCGCCGCCGGGTCGTCCCCTTATATACATGGGTTGACGCCCGTCGGTTTACAGACTCCGAGGCCGGCTCATAATTGTGTCCGGCCCGGTCCCTGCTACTTCTATCTTACAACACAAGTTTACATCTCAATGCCGGTTTGTGTCTACAGGCCTTAAACCGGCTTTGGGCCCTGGGCCTTCATGAAGCGTCACCGTCTGTCTTCATGGGCTTCAGATACAGATGAACTACTTATGAAGTTAACCCGGCCTCTCCTGGCCAGTTTAGGCCCAGTGGTAATATCCCCAACAGTCGTCGTCGTCGTTCGGATCCTGTGCCATATGCATGTCTGGATCCTGTGCCATATGCATGTCCGGCATGTCCGGTAGCGTTGCGGGGGTCTTGCCATGGCTTGGCACCGGCACGACTGGCGGTGTTGTCTGTGGGGTGGTGTCCCCCGCCCCAAAACAAATCTGGCTCTTCGGCCAAAGCATGGGCTAGCTTATGCAGGCGTTGAGGGTCATCACATCATCTTCATCGGCACCATGGGGTCGATACGGAGGTAATATGTCGTCGAAGCCCGGCAGCACCCGAACCAGTTGAACCCTATAAACAATGGGTGGCATCTGATTACCGTGGAACACGCGGCTGCCCGGTTCAACAATTCTGCCCTTGGCGACATTGACCAACTCGTCGTTCACGAAGTGCAGTAGAGTGCACGGAACGTCAACGGCACCCTGCGAAAACATGTAGGGCGTCAGGGATGCCCAGTCAAAGGCAAGGAGATGAAGTCATCGGCCGAGAGGCTTAATTAGTTACCGTGATGGCGTCGAGCTCGGCTAATATCGAGGCACCGCCAACGGGGGGCGTGCAATTGACGGAGGGGCCGCTTGCTGCCGAGGTGCCGGCCGGCGTATTCTTCCCACACCCGGGTGCATTAAGCTGCAATGTCGGCGCCGCCGCGGGAGACACCAATGCCGCCTCCGCCGGAGACACCAATGCCGCCGCCGGCGCATTGCGCGAGTTGCTTCCCGTGAAGCTGGGAATCGGGGGCGGCCCCTGTTGGTCGCCCGCCATCCACGCCTGCAGCCTAGAAACCAAGGTAGGTATAATGGCTGTGATCGCCGCTCCCAGTTGGTCTCGCACTTGCTCTTCGACCATCTTCCGAATCCGCGCCACTTGTGCCTTGAGTTGTTGAACCTCGCGCTCCTAGATTTCCGAGCTGGTCTTTCTCTCCTTTCGCCCAATGGTATAGTACTCCGACCATTTCGTGGACAAGCCTTTGACGGCCACACGACCAGCTGACGACGGCTTACTGAGCTTATCCTTGTTTTTCATTACATTCAACGCCCTATTTAAAGGGGTGTCGAAAGGGGAGCTCTGAGACGACCCCGCGCTACTGCTTTCAATGTCCTGTGGAAGGAACGTGAACCATTTAGAAATTTGGCTTCATTAATTAGAATGCAACCATATGGAGCTAATTACGCGGGGGTGTATTCCTTACCAGAACACGCTCAAGCGCCTTGGTCTTCGGATCCGTGGTAAGCTCCTTGGTTAGCGGGTCAATCTTGTACCGGGCCCTGACATAGTTCCTGGTCTGCTTGTCACGGTATTTCTCGAAGAGGGGCGGTAGGCCTTGCTCGGCACGCTCCGCGTCCTCCTTGTCCCATATAGGTTCCGCCACTCTGTAACCGCCGGGACCGAGTTTGTGGACCCCTAAGTTCAAGTCACATGTAACTTTTCGAGTAGATGATTTTTCATATGAAAAACTTTTTCATCGGAGTTCATACGCAAAAGTTATGCCCATTTTACAAATTCTCGAGATATTTTGCAAAAAAGTCGAAATTTCATGTTTGTAAATTTTGCTAACAACTAGACCACATATCACATGGGAATCTTATTTTCTTTTATTTTTTTTGACACTTCTATCATTTTCTTTTATTTATTTTTAAACTGAAAAGGCGGTCCAGGGGGGTGCATTTGGTGTATTTTTTGTAAGGCTCAGATAGTAATGGCCCACATGGACAGTGCGCCATTACTAGTTTGAACTAGTAATGGCGCACTGTACCCTGGTGCGCCATTACTAGTTTTGAAAAAAAAGTTTAAAAAAATTGTTAGTAGTGGCGCACAGAGTGTGTGGTGCGCCATTAGTAATGAGGACACTAATGGCGCACCTGTATCTTGTGCGCCACTGCTATATGGCAGTGGCGCACCACATACATGGTGCGCCATTAATGTCCATATTAGCTATAGCCCTTTTCCTAGTAGTGATTGCCCAACCTAATTAAAGACAACAAACAAGCATGTAAGTGCAGATAAAGACTTTCAAATAAGGTAACATAGGTGTATCTAACTAGTATGATTTGGAAAGAATTATGATAGCTTGGTATGATCAACAATATGGGTACAACCCCACTGATCTTAATCAACAACACCTAGTCATCAGAATAAGTGAACCTACAAAGCATGATACACTTATACATATCTACCGTCCATAAGCATGACACCATATACCAATAAGAAAATGATATGACCTCAAAAAGGCAAGCTAAAAGCATCAAATCAAACAACGACATTCTCTTGCAATCTCATCGCCCCCTCTTACGAAGATTTTCTGAAAATGATGCAATCATCGGCAAACAACACATTGATAACCCACAAGTATAGGGGATCGCAATAGTTTTCGAGGGTAGAGTATTCAACCCAAATTTATTGATTCGACACAAGGGGAGCCAAAGAATATTCTCAAGTATTAGCAGTTGAGTTGTCAATTCAACCACACCTGGATAACTTAGTATCTGCAGCAAAGTATTTAGTAGCAAAGTAATATGATAGTAGTGGTAACGGTAACAAAAGTAAGAGTAGCAAAAGTAATATTTTTGGTGTTTTGTAGTGATTGTAACAGTAGCAACGGAAAAGTAAATAAGCGAAGAACAATATATGAAAAGCTCGTAGGCATTGGATCGGTGATGGAGAATTATGCCGGATGCGGTTCATCATGTAACAGTCATAACATAGGGTGACCCAGAACTAGCTCCAATTCATCAATGTAATGTAGGCATGTATTCCGAATATAGTCATATGTGCTTATGGAAAAGAACTTGCATGACATCTTTTGTCCTACCCTCCCGTGGCAGTGGGGTCCTAGCGGAAACAAAGGGATATTAAGGCCTCCTTTTAATAGAGTACTGGAATAAAGCATTAGCACATAGTGAATACATGAACTCCTCAAACTATGGTCATCACCGGGAGTGGTCCCGATTATTGTCACTTCGGGGTTGCCGGATCATAACACATAGTAGGTGACTATAGACTTGCAAGATAGGATCAAGATCTCACATATATTCATGAAAACATAATAGGTTCAGATCTGAAATCATGGCACTCAGGCCCTAGTGACAAGCATTAATCATAGCAAAGTCATAGCAACATCAATCTCAGAACATAGTGGATACTAGGGATCAAACCCTAACAAAACTAACTCGATTACATGATAGATCTCATCCAACCCATCACCGTCCAGCAAGCCTACGATGGAATTACTCACACACGGCGGTGAGCATCATGAAATTGGTGATGGAGGATGGTTGATGATGACGATGGAGACGGATTCCCCTCTCCGGAGCCCCGAACGGACTCCAGATAAGCCCTCCCGGGAGGTTTTAGGGCTTGGCGGCGGCTTCGTATCATAAAACGTGATGAATCCTTCTCTCTAATTTTTTTCTCCCCGAAAGTGAATATATGGAGTTGGAATTGAGGTCGGTGGAGCGTCAGGGAGCCCACGAGATAGGGGGCGCGCCCTAGGGGGGCAGGCGCGCCCCCCACCCTCATGGACAGGGTGTGGCCCCCCTGACGTGGATATTTCTTCCAGTATTTTTCTTATTTTACAAATAGATGTTCCGTGGAGTTTCAGGTCATTCCGAGAACTTTTTTTCTGCACATAAATAACACCATGGAAAGTGTGCTGAAAACAGCGTCAGTCCGGGTTAGTTCCATTCAAATCATGCAAGTTAGAGTCCAAAACAAGGGCAAAAGTGTTTGGAAAAGTAGATATGACGGAGACGTATCACACATCGGAAACCACAGAGCATGGACTCCCACCATGATCTCTTTAGACCGCGACACTACTCCATAACTCTTCAACATACAACTTAAGCTACCGCACACAACAAAAAGTGGTAAGGTGATATTGGGTCCCCTTGTCGTATTCCCCTCGTTGGTTTGAAAAAATTCCAAAATTTCCCATTCACGCTCACCGAGAAGGAAATTGATTGAGCCCAAGCCATTATATGATTGATCCATCCTTCTGCAAAGTCAAGATTTTCCATGATTACTTTTAAATAGCCCCACTCGATTCTGTCATAAGCTTTGGCCATGTATATTTTAACAGCAAGCCCATGATTTACCTTTCTTCTTTAGATAGTGTATGCATTCATAAGAAGTAAGAACGTTGTCAGTGATCAAACGTTCGGGTATGAATGTTGAATGCTCCGATATGATCTCCACCAAAAGCGTTCTGAGCCTCAAAGCGAGGACTTTTTTCGTGTCACAACTGATTACTCCTTTCTTTCCTTTTTTGATGTTATCTTATAGAGAACATTACACAAAGAAACTGGTCTGAACTGATCGAGGTGTTGTAGTTGCTTCACCTTAGAGATCAACACTGGAATAGTGTTGTTCACATCAGTCGGCATACTTCCTCCCTCCAGAAAACCTCGCACCGCCGCTTTACAAATGGTGTCTCTCAATATATTCTAGTGCTTGGTATAAAAACACTACAAGGAAAAGGCCTATTAGTGGCGCACATGTTTTGGCCATTAATGGCGCACTACAGGTGCGCCACTATCATCACGCCATTAGTAACTAATACTAATGGCGTACCCCTGGTGCGCCATTAGCATAACAGACAGTAGTGGCGCACCAGGCAGTGCGCCATTAGTATGTCCCTTGGTGCGCCATTACTATGCCTCCTAGGGGGCCATATTTACCTTGTTCTCTGGGTTACTAATGGCGCACTACTAGATAGTGCGCCACTAGTGTGTTTATTGCAGTGCGCCACTAAAGTGTTGTGTGGTGCGCCACTAGTATGAATATTAGGAATTATTTTTTTTCTAATATTTGCATAGGTTACAAAATATATTACTGCACAGAATATAGACAGCACAACATATAAACAGCAGATCTATCGAATACAATAGAAGATTAGTCTCTGAATACAATTCATCATATTAGTCTCCGAATTCAAAAGACCGAACAAAGTTAGAACATTACAAGTCTCGAGACCGCGAGTAGCGAGTTTGTCTTCACATTACAAGTCGATATCGATCATCTAAACTACCATCACATAGAAGAGAGTTGCAGTCATCACAATTAGCATCATCGCGATGAAACTGGTCTTCATCCGGTTCCTCCTCCGCTCCCTCCTCTCTCCCGCTAGATAGCGCGCGTATCTAGCTTCCGCCTCCGCCCTAGTGGTGTACCCTTTGTAACTGTTACCGCTGAAACGGTGAACCTCTCTACGACACTCCTCCCAGTCGTCGTAGACTCTGGGAACCTTACCTTTGTACACGACATATGACGGCATCTCTATGCACTAGCCAAACAAAACGTTAGTAGCAATTCACAGACAATACATAAGCAATATATAAGTATGCAACAAAAGGATCGGAAGAGAAAAGCAAGACATTAATAGCACGATTCATGGTCCTACTAATAAATAGCATCGATTACATATAAGTTGAGCGACTGTCCAAACCAAAGAGACATACAAGTTCATTAAAGTTTAATTACAACATGAGCTAACCGATATTTCAGAACTACATAGCATCACTACTTTCGACTCGACTCAGGGACCGGAGCGTGGATGAAGCCGCCGTCTATCGTGATGGTCATGAAATCGCGGGCGTTGTCAGCCTACATTTGTAGCGTTGTTTCTATCTCACTGTTGGACGGTTGATATCTGAGGTAGAACTGCCCCGAGGTACGAAGGACATCTTGATGGATGATTTCCGCAAACTCCGACTGGATGCGAAAGAATTCTTGTCTGATGTCCGCGTCCTGGATTGCCGACAAGCGTGCGGCCCAATCTTTGAGATTATTTGGTAGCAGAAGGTGATTATGGTCCCGTACAATCGCCCACATGTGATGGAGGGCGTAGTAGGCATCCTTCTGACCGCCAGGTGGCTGCTTGACGCAGGGGAACGTCGTATTGAGGGTGAACACGTGCTTGCCGTACCTACAAACTGGCGTGCTGAAGGTGCCTCTAGATCTGGCGTAGCCGGGGAGAACATCATCAAGAACTTTCTTGATATTTGTGTAGTCTTTCTTTGACTGATGGTCCGAGTCGAAATACGTGGCCATGGAATATTTCGGGCTTAAGAGGATGAGTGTGCAATGTGTGTCACTGCACAAAACACGATGTCTTATGGGGGGGATGACTTACTCGGGAAAGTAAGGCACGAGGAAGTTATCTGAGAAATCATATGTTACGGGGCGCTGAGGGGATGACTTACTCGGGAAAGTAAGGCACAAGGAAGTTATCCTTATCTGGGTTTGCCAGAATGACGCCTTCGAGGTATGAACTCGCGACTTGCCGGTCTTCAGCGCTGCCCAAGATCTTGGCACGCATGTAGAAGGGGTCGACTATCACAATGTCCGGGGTCTTGTCTCTAATGGTCCGCATCTCCATACTCGGCGAAAATAGCCGAACGAAGGTGTAGTGTAGCTGATGAAGGTTAAACATAGCGAAGATGTCATCAAACCGCAGGACGATCATACCCCCGATGGCACTATCCAGAAAGCCCTTGCCCTCTGGCACCTTGGCCACGAAAACCGGGTATGCCACATCATTCTCGGAGAGACGCCGCTTCTCCAAAGAAAGAACACTGTCATGCAGACTCCGCATAGCACCGGTTGCAGCATTGAGCAGATTAGTTGGTAGCATCGGCCTACCCGCCACATGCACCCTCCTCGAGATATCCTTAGGTGAAGGTGGACCGTCCTGAGCACGGATCATACTCGGTGCCGGCTGGCTCGCACCCTTGTTAGTCTTTCTTTTCCGTCCCTTCTTCTTTTGCTGTAATGGGATCGAGTTCTGCTCAGAGACCGCCTTCTTGAGTGTGTTGGAGCTGATAATATTTCGCACCTCGGCTATCTGAGGCTCGGTGAAGGCGGCAGCTGGAGGCGTCTCCTGAGAACTGAACGACAGACGATGCCTGTTGCAATTGGGTTTCTCTGCGGTACTAGCTAGATCGTCTTTTGCAGGGTTGGGTTCTTGAGAAGGAGGCCCAAAGAATTCGTCATCGTACCCATGTTCGTTGAAGTACTTATCGATGTTGGTAAATGTACCGTCGTCGTCGTCGTCCGGATCCTGTGCCATATGCATGTCCGGATCCTGTGCCATATGCATGTCTGGCATGTCCGGTAGCGTTGCGGAGGTCTTGCCATGGCTTGGCACCCGCACGACTGGCGGTGTTGTCTGTGGGGTGGTGTCCCCCGCCCCCAAACGAATCTGGCTCTTCGGCCAAAGCATGGGCCAGCTTATGCAGGCTCTGAGGGTCATCACATCATCTTCGTCGGCCCCATGGGGTCGATACGGAGCTAATATGTCGTCGAAGCCCGACAGCACCCGAACCAGTTGAACCCTATAAACGGGGGGTGGCATCTGATTACCGTGGAACACGCGGCTGCCCGGTTGAACGATTCTGCCCTTGGTGACATCGACCAACTCGTCGTTCACGAAGTGCAGGAGAGTGCACGGAATGTCGGCGGCGCCCTGCGACAACATGTAGGGCGTCAGGGATGCCCAGTCAAAGGCAAGGAGATGAAGTCATCGGCCGAGAGGCTTAATTAGTTACCGTGATGGCGTTAAGCTCGGCTAATATCGAGGCACCGCCAACGGCGGATGTGCAATTGACGGAGGGGCCGCTTGCTGCCGAGGTGCCGGCCGGCGTATTCTTCCCACACCCGGGTGCATTAAGCTGCAATGCCGGCGCCGCCGCGGGAGACACCAATGCCGCCTCCGCCGGAGACACCAATGGCGCCGCCGCGGGAGACACCAATGCCGCCTCCGTCGGAGACACCAATGGCGCCACCGGCGTGTTGCGCGAGTTGCTGCCCGTGAAGCTAGGAATCGGGGGCGGCCCCTGTTGGCCGCCCGCCATCCACGCCTGCAGCCCAGAAACCAAGGTAGGTATAATGGCGGTGATCGTCGCTCCCAGTTGGTCTCGCACTTGCTCTTCGACCATCTGCGGAATCCGCGCCACTTGTGCCTTGAGTTGTTGAACCTCGCGCTCCTGGATTTCTGAGCTGGTCTTTCTCTCCTTTCGCCCAGCGGTATAGTACTCCGACCATTTCATGGACAAGCCTTTGCCGGCCACACGACCAGCTGACGACGGCTTACTGAGCTTATCCTTGTTTTTCATTACGTTCAACGCCCTATTTAAAGGGGTGTCGAAAGGGCAGCTCTGAGACGACCCCGCGCTACTGCTTTCAGTGTCCTGCGGAAGGAACGTGAACCATTTAGAAATTTGGCTTCATTAATTAGAATGCAACCATATGGAGCTAATTACGCGGGGGTGTATTCCTTATCAGAACACGCCCAAGCGCCTTGGTCTTCGGATCCGTGGTAAGCTCCTTGGTTACCGGGTCAATCTTGTACCGGGCCCTGACATAGTTCCTGGTCTGCTTGTCACGATATTTCTCGAAGAGGGGCGGTAGGCCTTGCTCGGCACGCTCCACGTCCTCCTTGTCCCATATAGGTTCCGCCACTCTGTAACCGCCGGGACCTAGTTTGTGGACCCCTAAGTTCAAGTCCCGCATATCTTTCCCCCACTGACTTGATTATGCAGATGCGTTGCTCTCGCACTTGATCTTGAACTCCCGGTAGTCATCTTCGTTGATCGAAGGATTTTTCTCCTTGATCTTCTCATAACTATCACCTTTTTCAATCATGCTCTTCACCGAGGCTCTCCAAGTAGCCAGGGTCGTGCTCATCTTCGTGAGGGCGGCACTGTTCACTTTATTCCCTGAGAGGCGTGTGTTTGCGAAGTCACCGGGGAACTTGTATCGTTCGTGCAGCTTCGTGAAGAGGAGGTTGCGCAAATTCCCTCGGTCACGATGCCTTAGGTTCTCGGTGTTGATCGAGACGATGCTCCGGAGAATGTACCCGAGCTGTCCCGCGTACCCCTTGACTATTTCTTTGGGCGCCGTTGGATGCCCCTCGGAGGACACTTCAGTAAATTCCTCCTTGACGGTGCCGAGCACGTTCGGGCGCCGGTCCTTCCGTTGCCTCTTCGGTTGGCTACCATCTGTGCGTGCGCCGCCATCACCAATGGTGGCATCCTCAGCGGCACCATCAATGGTGTCATCCCCGACGCCACTAGGGGTTGTGTAGCCAGGATCGGTGTCTTCCGCGGCATCCTCATAGCGGTGAGGTTCTTCCTCCATCTCCTGGGACAGCTCCCAGAATGCCTTGCCCGAACCGCCGGCCTCATCGTTGTGGGCCATGTTTCGCTCTAATAGGAAAAAAGTTTGGTCAAAAAGTTGGTTATTGTTAAGGAACAAGATCATGGTCTCATCATTTAGGGTTTGTCGACACCGAGGCATCCTAAAAGCTAAGCTTTTATCATTTAGGATTTGTCGACGCCGAGGCACCCTAAAAGCCTAAGCTTTCATCATTTAGGTTTTTATCGACACCGAGGCACCCTAAAAGCCAAGGTTTTATCATTTAGGGTTTGTTGACGCTGAGGCACCCTAAATGCTAAGTTAAGTTTTCATCATTTAGGGTTTATCGATGCAGAGGCACCCTAGGTTGACTGATATATATGGGTATCTTCTAATAATATACCCTATCAAGAAAAGGGAAGGAGAATTCTAAGTTGGGCCTAATCACTTGGCTCCATTGCCACCTATGGTTTAATGCAGCAAGAATAAAGGGGCAGTTGATCCTACTTAATTAAGTACTAAGATACCCCGGCCCATGCATTAGTCGCAAGTACCCCATATGTCCTATTTTTAGCAAAGTCATGCTAAAATTCACGGAAAATTTCAGCATGACCTTTGCTGAAAATAGGACATATGGAGTACCCGAATTTGCCAGAACGGAAGTTAATCGACATTCCGGCAAACTCAAGGGCCTCTCGGGGTACAGCAGAAGCATCACAAGTTGACAAAATTCCCAAGTAGTGCAGCAGTAGCATCACAAGTAGTACCAATGAACATATAGTCCAGCACATTCTAAATTTCGATAAATGACAGCAAGTTAACTCATGGTGACAGCAACAAACTTATAACAACACAAATGAAATTGCAGTTGTATGAAACAGAAAGACCATAGTGCTAGTCAAGAAAAATGATACAGCATCCCATGATCAAGATATAAATTCCTTGTATTACAGTTGCCTTTACCAACATAGAACCTCTACTGGTAAACAGAAGAAAAATGTTGTTCCATGATAAATTGGCAAGGATGCTTATAACTGAAACAGTGTCATACTACTCTGCATCTCCTCAGACAGTTATGGTAGATGAGATCATGTACCACAATAGCCAAGTGATAGTGATAACACAAGTGAAAAAGGTTCAGTGACTTCAGTCATTTAGAAACAATGGAGCACCCAATTCTAAAACAAGCGCAATATCTGATAACTAGGATATGAAAGCACAAGTTACTAGCATTTGCCTAAAAACCAGAGCATTTTATGCCCTCTGATTACAATGCACTTCCTAGTTATTTTACACTGGTCAGACATCAGGAAGTAGTGCAGTTCATATGCTTCCAGTGGCTCTACAGATATCTAATAGACAACTAACACATGATGTACTAATTCTGTAATTTTGTCTGTAAATTAAATAGCCATATATCCATCTTCTGAGCTATGAGCCATGGACCATCCACCCCATGAACTAGGAGTGTCATGCAGCATAAAAACTGCCAGTGGCCAGAAGAAAAAACAAGCATATCAGAACTAGGAGCATCCAAAGCAGCAGGATCATAGTGGCCAATTGCTCAGTTTGGAGTTTGGCACAGGCACCAACTCTAGTTTGAGCTACACACATCACATCAAGAACTGCACCAAAGCAACTGGAGTTTTGCACCACCCAATACCTTCACTGACACCAAGGGACCCACCACCACACCCAGTTCTCTCACACCACACCAGCTACATCAAGGACATCTAACAATCATCATCTAAAAATGACTGTAAAAAACAGTTGTTTCTACTGCCAAATTACCCAGTTTTCTCAAGCAGTCAATTACACCATGATGATACCAAATTCTTGTAGCAGTACAATGAGTTCACAGGATAAAAAATCATCCACATTCACCAATCACCTTGTTACAGCAAGCAAAAAATTTCATTTTTCATGGGCAACTAAGGACCAGGTGAACTGTGGACTAACTTCAGTCACAGATGTTGGTGGCTACATAATCTCCTCAATCAAGAGCTGCTAGCTATAGGGTGCACCGAGTGACCCTGTTTCTTATAAATCTAAAATAAATAGGCCCAAATCTGCACCTAGTGATAAAACCCAGCAAACTAGCAAAGTTACTGACGTGTTTACGGAAATTGTTTTCTGTAAAAGATGATCATCATCTTTACAAGTCTTTCTCAATGTGATCATCAGTGCATCACCTTCAGGCTAGCTCACATTATCTTAGTGCACAAATTGTTGACAGTAAGGTGCACGGACAAGTTAATTTAGTGTTCAGCAGCATCCTCAAGCCACATTAACTCTATGAAACAATACAAATCAATGGTGATGTTGAATCACGTACGGTGTATGTCCAAATCAGATTATGAAATATCTGTGACACTAGACATGAATGATCACCGCATGGTCATATCAAATCCACTGCATCCTAGCTATAACAATTAACATGGCACACCAAGCAAAATCTGCACAGAAACTATCAACAAAGATGCAGCAGCCGAATCCAGCATCCAATCAATTCACAACACAATCATATACGCCCTGGTTGTACAGAATACTACTGACTGACCCCAAAATAGAGCATCTCGCAGCAAAACACTTCACCAGGAGCCATGATGAATCACACACAGGTCCTACCATCCCGAGATCTCAATTCTGACGAAGGTAAGTAAGCAAGAAGAACAGATCCGGAGGAGGGAGGGAGGATGGGGGTGCGTTACCCTGAGGCGCTCGGAGAGGACGGAGGGCGTGATCTGCTTGTACTTGGGCACCTCGATGAGCAGCTTGTCGTAGGTGGCCTGGTCGAAGAGCACCGCGTTGTTCACCTTCTCCTTTTGCTTGCCCTTGCTCCACTTCTTCTTCTTCTGCTTCCCGCCGCCCGACTTGGCCGGCTTCGATGACGCTGCCGGGGCCTTCTCCTTCTTCGGTGCCTGCAAGCGACGATAAACGAGGGGGCGTCAGTACTCAGTAGACAGGGCAAAGGGGGGAGGCGAAGGGGGCAGCTCCGGCGGCGCGGCTGGGTCACCTGCGGCGGTCGGAGGAGGCCCTCGCTCGGCCGATTCCGTTCGGTGGAACCGAGCGAGGAGACAGGGGAGGGTGCGGGGGGTCGTCGGCGGCGGTGGAGCGGGGGAGGGTGTGGGGGGTTGGCGGCGGCGGTGGAGCGGGGGAGGGTGCGGGGGGTCATCGGCGGCGAGGGGGATCTGGCGAGGGGGGAGATGGCGATCGAGAGATGTGGAGGGGATCTGGCGCGGGGGGCAAGGGGGAAAGGGACAGAGGGGGGTGCATCTAATAGCAATGGCGCACCACCGAGGGGTGCGCCATAAGTACATCCATAGCAATGGCGCACCACCGAGGGGTGCGCCATAAGTAACTTTTTTTTTAAGTTTCATCTAATATTTTTTTTAGAAAATGACAATCAAATTTGAAAACATTTATGAATGTGAAAAAATATCATCAAATTTATTATTGGAAAATATTTATGAATATGAAAGAATATCATCAAATTTGTTATTTGTAAATATCATCAAATTTGTTATTTGAAAATATTTGAAAAAATATCATAAAAATTTGAAAACATTACCAATGGCGCACCTCCTAGGGGTGCGCCATAAGTACATTGACAGCAATGGCGCACCTCCTCCTGGTGCGCTATTAGTAACTTTTTTTATTATTATTTTTAGTTGCATCTAATAATTTTTTAGAAAATGACAATCAAATTTGAAAACATTTATGAATGTGAAAAAATATCATCAAATTTGTTATTTCAAAATATTTATGAATATGAAAAAATATCATCAAATTTGTTATTTAAAAATATCATCAATATTTTTTTTGGATTTTTAGTTGCATTCATTTGTGAATTGGTAAACATTTATGAATATGAAAAAATATCATCAAATTTGTCAAAATATTCATGAATTCAAAAAGTGCCCATGAAATTTAAAATTATTCATGAGTTCAAAAAATATTAACAAATTCAATACTTTTTGTGAGTTAGAAATTCAATACCATAATAAACATAAATAAATATTCATGAGGACTAGAACAGAAGAAATATCATTTCCAAATGTCGAAATGCAATCGAGAAATGAAGACTACGATTTAAATACAATCGATCTTAGCTAGCTATCTTTTCACAATCTTCTTGCCCTTCTTTTCTGCAAATGGAGTTTTTCTGTGGAACAGACGTCCTTTACGTAGGGTGGTCCTGCTTCTTCTTGTGGTGTATGGCACTTCATCGTCGTCGTCCTGTTCCATCTTCGGGTCGTCGTACTTGTCGAAGTCTTGCTCATTGGCGACTCCATCCATTCCGATGATCTTCCTTTTGCCACTCCTCACGACAACACGACTGGGCTTTGACGGGTCGGTAATGAAGAAGCATTGGTCCACTTGGGAAGCCAGTACCCATGGCTCATTTTTCCCGGTGACGTTTGCGCCCGCGGTCTTGGATTTGGCTTCGGGTATAACCATGGTGGTGAAATACCGGTCTTCTTTTAGGACGCTCTTGGCCCATCTGACACGGAACATCGGGACCTTCTCTCCAGCGTAGCTCAGCTCCCAGATCTCCTCGATCCTTCCGTAGTATCTGTCCTTGTCGTTACCGGTGTAGGATACCATCGTTACCCCGGAGTTCTGATAACTATCGCACTTCATGTCCTTGTCCTCGGTGTAGAATGTGTAGCCGTTGATATCGTATGCCTCATAGGTCATCAGGTTGTGCTCGGCGCCCTGTGACAAGGCGAATATGAGTTTTTCTTCCGCGGAAGAATCCTCATGTAAAGGGTACGACAGAAGCTTCTCCTTGAACCAACGCGTGAAACATGAGTTGTGCTCTTTGATTATATCTCCGAACGTCCTCTGTTGGCCTCGGTCATTGTACGTCTTCTCAATAAAGGTTTTGTGCTCTACCACCCAAGGATCGACCACGTCTATGTATTGTAGCGCGACTAGGTTTGCTCTTTCAAAGTCGGCGAGTCGACCCTCGAAGTCGACATGCATTTCGCGGCGACCATCGCGGTGACCCCATCCAGCGAGCCTGCCGAGGTGCCTATTGACGGGTAGACCAATGGGGTTCTTGATGCCTAGATAATTCATGCAGTAGGAGATGCACTCTTCGGTCAGAAAGCCCCTGGCTATGCTTCCCTCTGGACGTGACATGTTGCGAACGTATCCTTTGATGACACCATTCATCCATTCGAACGGCATCATGCTGTGCAGGAACGTCGGCCCGAGTTGGATGATATCCTCCACGATATGGACCAGCAGATGCACCATAACATCGAAGAATGCGGGCGGGAAGGACATCTCAAGCTCGCATAGTATCACCACGATCTCTTCCTGTAGCCTTCTGAGTTGCCTCACGCCAATCGACTTCTGAGCGATGACGTCAAAAAAGTTGCATAGGCCAAATAGCGTTTCACGGACATGCGCGTCCATGATCCCACGGATTGCAACTGGAAGTATCTGCGTCATCAGCACGTGACAGTCGTGAGACTTCATCCCGCTGAACTTCTGCTTCGCTGGGTCTAGGTATCTGCTTATCTTCCCCGCGTAATCGTAAGGAAGTTTTACTCCTACGAGGCAGGTAAAAAACTGCTCGATCTCCTCCTGACTTAGAGTGAAGCACGCGGGAGGGTAGTCATTTCCGGTCTTCTTGGCCTTTTTGCCTTTGCGACGACTTTCCGTGTCCTGCTTCGCCTCATCATCATCATCATCATCATTAGCGTGAAGCTCCTCCCTGATGCCCATTGATTTCAAGTCTGCCCTTGCTTTCGGCCCATCTTTGGTCCTCTCTGGCATGTTGAGCAGGGTCCCAGAAAACAGACCTCGTTTTCCATACCTTCAGCAGCGGCTCTGGCGCCTTTCGCTTCTTTCCTGGCTCTGGCGCCTTTTGCTTCTTTCCCGGCAGTGGGCAATCTTTCCAATTTTTCAACAGCTCGTCTATTTCCTCGCCGCTCCTCGTACGCGGGCGTCTTCGGGGTTCGGTTTCACCATCGAACAGATCCTTGCGTTTTCTCCATGGGTCATCGTCGTGAAGCCACCTTCGATGTCCCATGAACACGGTTTTCGAAGACCCGGGATCTCTATCTAACTGGCGATACGTTATGTCATCCATGCACCTGACGCATCCAGAAAATCCGTGGACCACCTGCCCCGCGAGATATCCGTAACCGAGATAGTCGTGCACCGTCCTGAGCAGTGCAGCTCTCATAGGAAAATATTCTTTCTCTGCGGCGTCCCACGTATTGGCTGGCGTTTTCCACAGCGTGTCTAGCTCCTCTTTCAGCAGCCCCAGATACAGATTGATGTCGTTCCCTGGTTGTTTCGGCCCTTCAATTAGCATACTCATGTGAATGTACATTCTCTTCATGCACAACCAGGGGGGAGGTTGTACATCCACACAAACACAGGGCAGGTGCTATGTGTGCTTCTCTGGCTGCCAAATGGATTGACTCCATCGGTGGTCGCGCCCAGCACGATGTTCCTTGGATCGTCCCCAAATTCTATGTGTTCGAAGTTCAACGCTTGCCACTGGCTCGCATCCTTAGGGTGACTCAGCATCTTGTCTTTTTTATTTATCTCCGGATCATTTCCGTCATCTTCTCGCTTCTTCTCCTCCCTGTCCGCGTGCCAACGCAGGAGCTTTGCTAGCTTAGGGTCCGCGAAATACCGCTGCAGACGAGGAGTGATCGGAAAGTACCACACCACTTTTCGAGGAGCTTTCTTCCTCTTCTTGTATCGAGTGATGCCGCACACCGGACATATGGTAGACTCCGTGTGCTCGTCCCGATAAATGATGCAATTGTTCATGCACACATGGTATTTCACGTGCGGTAAATCCAGAGGACACACGATTTTCTTCGCCTCCTCGAATTTGGTCGGGCACTTGTTCCCCTTGGGAAGACGTTCGTGCCAGAATGACATGTTCTCGTCGAAGCATGCGTCGGTCATTTTGTGTTTTACCTTCATCTCTAGAGCCATGAGCGTTACTTTCAGGCGGGTATCCTCGGGCCTGCATCCTTCATACAATGGAATAACCGCGTCTATCTCCAGTTGATCCAGCTTGGCTTTCTCTCGGGCGGCAGCTCTTGCGTTATCCGTCTGCTTGAGAAGCAGCTCTTGAATATGAGGGTCCTGCACCCAGCCCATCGATGCTCCATCGTCGTCTGCTCCGGCATCTTCATCTTCATGATCATGCCCTTCGTCTTGATCTTCCTCATCATCATGTCCGGCATCTTCTACATGATGACTGTGTACTGCATCACCATCGTGATCGTGTCCTGGAGATTCTTCGTCTTCTCACCCGCCCTCGCTGCGGTGGTTGTCTTGCTGCCCTTCCTCATTTCTTGCCAGGCCCCCATGGACGACTTCATAGTTATCTTCATCACCTTGCCACTGATAGCCATCCATGAAACCACGCAAGAGCAGGTGGTCCCGCACCTGCCCGGAATCCGGGTCCGCAATAAGGCTCTTCAGCTTGCATCTTCCACACAGACATCTTATCTCCGCCTCGTTCTTTTGAAGCATCTCGGCCTTCACGGAGCTCAAAAACCTATTCACGATGCCTTCGGTCATCGTGCGGACCATGGTCGCCTGCGGGGTAGAGCAAAACGATATTTTAGAACCAAGAAAAAAATTGGCATGACTTTGCCTAAGAATAGGACCAAAAAGAATGCATAGTGCCAAATTCTCGCCGAAACGGAAATGAATCAACATTCCGGCAAAATATTGGCAACTATCGCATTTCAAATACCGGTACCTGCAAACACAAACATATATGCAACACCACAAACATATGCAACACCACAAACATACGTAGATCTAGCTAGGCCATAAAAAGTGCATGTGCACGTTGTTGGAGGGAGAAAAAAGTAGATCTACAACATAAAGAAAGCTTTCCCCTTACTTACCTATCAAAAAAAGGTAATTTAACCACTTAATTTGAATGAATCTATGGTGCAAATGAGGTGAGGAGGAGGAGGCAGCCGAGACAAGCTTGGAGGAGGAGGTGGAGAGAATGAAGTGGGGAAAGTGAGTGTGTAGGTGGCTGTTCAAAATATCTAGCTGGTCCCAGGTTACAAATGGCGCACCACCAACAAACGCGCCATTAGTAACCCTGGTTACTAATGGCGCACCAGCTGGCGGTGCGCCATTAGTAGTTTTGCAAAAAAAATGATAGTAGTGGCGCACCGTGGTTGTGGTGCGCCATTACTAGTTTGAACTAGTAATGGCGCACTTCACACTGGTGCGCCATTACTAGTTTTGAAAAAAAAGTAAAAAAATTGTTAGTAGTGGCGCACAGAGCGTGTGGTGCGCCATTACAACTAGTAATGGCGCACTGTGCCCTGGTGCACCATTAATAGTTTTGGAAAAATAAAAAAATAAAATTTGCTAATAATGGCGCACCGTGTGTCTGGTGCGCCATTAGTAATGAGGACACTAATGGCGCACCCATATCTGGTGCGCCACTGCTATATAGCAGTGGCGCACCACATACATGGTGCGCCATTAATGTCCATATTAGCTATAGCCCTTTTCCTAGTAGTGAAACCAGTAGTAAATCCGCCCGGACCTGACGACTTACCTTGGTGCATCATAAATAAAGCTTGCTCAATTTCCATATCAGTGTAAGGCCTCATAAGGTCCTCATTCAACATGTCCGAGACCTTAACCAGTGATGGGGAACGTAGCATGCAATTTCAAAAAAATTCCTACGATCACGCAAGATTTATCTAGGAGATGCACAGCAACGAGAGGGGGAGTTTGTCATGTACCCTCGTAAACCGAAAACAGAAGCGTTAGGTTAACTTGGTTGATGTAGTCGAACGTCTTCACGATCCAACCAATCTAGTACCGAACGTACGGCACCTCCGAGTTCAGCACACGTTCAGCTCGATGACGTCCCTCGAACTCTTGATCCAACAGAGGGTCGAGGGAGAGTTCCATCAGCACGACGGCGTGCTGACGGTGATGGTGATGTGCTCCACGCAGGGCTTCACCTAAGCACTACGACGCTATGACCGGAGGAGTAAACTGTGGAGGGGGGCACCACACACGGCTAAGAGAATAATTGTTGTCTTTGGGGTGCCCCCCTGCCCCTGTATATAAAGGAGGAGAGGGAGGAGGCCGGCCAAGGGGCGCGCCATAGGGGGGAAACCGACTAGGACTCCAAGTCCTATTCGCACCCCCCTTCCTTCCAACGGAGGGGGAAAGGGGGAAGGAGAGGAGAGGGAGAGGGAAAGGGGGCCGCGCCCCCTCCCCTTGTCCTATTCAGACTCCCCTTGGGGAGGGCGCGCACCACCCCCTTGTGGGCTCTCCCCTCTCTCTCTCCCATGGCCCATGTGGCCCATGACTTCCCCCGGGGGGTTCCGATAACCCCTCGGTACTCCCAAAAAATAGCCGAACCACTCAAAACCATTCCGGTGTACGAATACCACCTTCCGATATATCAATCTTTACCTCTCGACTATTTCGAGAATCCTCGTCATGTTCGTGATCTCATCCGGGACTCAGAACAATCTTCGATCACCAAAACATATAACTCATAATACAAATCGTCATCGAACGTTAAGCGTCCGGACCCTACGGGTTCGAGAACTATGTAGACATGACCGAGACATATCTCCGATCAATAACCAACAGCGAAACTTGGATGCTCATATTAGTTCCTACATATTCTACGAAGATCTTTATTGGTCAAACCGCAATGACAATATATGTTATTCCCTTTGTCATCGGTATGTTACTTACCCGAGATTCGATCGTCGGTATCATCATACCTAGTTCAATATCGTTATCGACAAGTCTCTTTACTCGTTCTGTAATGCATCATCCCGTAACTAACTCATTAGTCACATTGCTTGCAAGGCTTATAGTGATGTGCATTACCGAGAGGGCCCAGAGATACCTCTCCGATACCGGAGTGACAAATCCTAATCCCGATCTATGCCAACCCAACAAACACCTTCGGAGACACCTGTAGAGCATCTTTATAATCACCCAATTACGTTGTGACGTTTGATAGCACACAAGGTGTTCCTCCGGTATTTGGCAGTTGCATAATCTCATAGTCAGAGGAGTATGTATAAGTCATGAAGAAAGCAATAGCAATAAAACTAAACAATCATTATGCTAAGCTAGCGGATGGGTCTTGTCCATCACATCATTCGCTAATGATGTGATCATGTTCATCAAATGACAACATATATCCATGGTCAGGAAACTTAACCATCTTTGATTAACGAGCTAGTCAAGTAGAGGCATATTAGGGACAATCTGTTTTGTCTATTTATTCACACATGTACTAAGTTTATGGTTAATACAATTCTAGCATGAATAATAAAACATTTATCATGATATAAGGAAATATAAATAACAACTTTATTATTGCCTCTAGCGCATATTTCCTTCAGTCTCCCACTTGCACTAGTCAACAATATAGATTACATAGTAATCATTCTAACACCCATGGAGTCTTGGTGTTGATCATGTTTTGCTCGTGGAAGAGGCTTAGTCAACGGGTCTACAACATTCAGATCCGTATGTATTTTGCAAATCTCTATGTCTCCCTCCTTGACTTGATCGCGGATGGAATTGAAGCGTCTCTTGATGTGTTTGGTTCTCTTGTGAAATCTGGATTCCTTCGCCAAGGCAATTGCTCCAGTATTGTCACAAAAAGATTTTCATTGGACCCGATGCACTAGGTATTACACCTAGATCGGATATTAACTCCTTCATCCAGACTCCTTCATTTGCTGCTTCCGAAGCAGCTATGTACTCCGCTTCACAAGTAGATCTCGCCATGACGCTCTGCTTGGAACTGCACGAACTTACAGCTCCACCATTCAATATAAATACGTATCCGGTTTGTCACTTAGAGTCATCCGGATCAGTGTCAAAGCTTGCATCGACGTAACCATTTACGACAAGATCTTTGTCACCTCCATAAACGAGAAACATATCCTTAGTCCTTTTCAGGTATTTCAGGATGTTCTTGACCGATGTCCAGTGATCCACTCCTGGATTACTTTCGTACCTCCCTGCTAAACTTATAGCAAGGCTCACATCAGGTCTGGTACACAGCATTGCATACATGATAGAACCTATGGTTGAGGCATAGGGAATGACTTTCAGTTTCTCTCTATCTTCTGCAGTGGTCGGGCATTGAGTCTGGCTCAACTTCACACCTTGTAACACAGGCAAGAACCCTTTCTTTGACTGATCCATTTTGAACTTCTTCAAAACTTTATCAAGGTATGTGCTTCGTGAAAGTCCAATTAAGCGTCTTGATCTATCTCTATAGATCTTGATGCCCAATATATAAGTAGCTTCACCGAGGTCTTTCATTGAAAAATTCTTATTCAAGTATCCTTTTATGCTCCAGAAATTATGTATTATTTCCAATCAACAATATGTCATCCACATATAATATTAGAAATGCTACAGAGTTCCCACTCACTTTCTTGTAAATACAGGCTTCTCCAAAAGTCTGTATAAAACCATATGCTTTGATCACACTATCAAACCGTATATTCCAACTCCGAGAGGCTTGCACCAGTCCATAAATGGATCGCTGGAGCTTGCACACTTTGTTAGCACCTTTAGGATCGACAAAACCTTCTGGTTGCATCATATACAACTCTTCTTTAAGAAATCCATTAAGGAATGTGGTTTTTACATCCATTTGCCAAATTTCATAATCATAAATGTGGCAATTGCTAACATGATTCGGACAGACTTAAGCATCGCTACGAGTGAGAATGTCTCATCGTAGTCAACTCCTTGAACTTGTCGAAAACCTTTCGCAACAAGTCGAGCTTTGTAGACAGTAACATTACCGTCAGCGTCAGTCTTCTTCTTGAAAATCCATTTATTCTCTATTGCTTGCCGATCATCGGGCAAGTCAACGAAAGTCCACACTTTGTTCTCATACATGGATCCCATCTCAGATTTCATGGCCTCAAGCCATTTCACGGAATCTGGGCTCATCATCGCTTCCTCATAGTTCGTAGGTTCGTCATGGTCTAGTAACATGACTTCCAGAATAGGATTACCGTACCACTCTGGTGTGGACCGTACTCTGGTTAACCTACGAGGTTCGGTAGTGACTTGATCTGAAGTTTGATGATCATCATCATTAACTTCCTCACTAATTGGTGTAGGTATCACTGGAACTGATTTTTGTGATGAACTACTTTCCAATTGGGGAGAAGGTACAATTACCTCATCAAGTTCTACTTTCCTCCCACTCACTTCTTTCGAGAGAAACTCCTTCTCTATAAAGGATCCATTTTTAGCAACAAATGTCTTGCCTTTGGATCTATGATAGAAGGTGTACCCAACAGTTTCTTTTGGGTATCCTATGAAGACGCACTTCTCCGATTTGGGTTCAAGCTTATCAAGTTGAAGCTTTTTCACATAAGTATCGCAGCCCCAAACTTTAAGAAACGACAGCTTAGGTTTCTTGCTAAACCACAGTTCATATGGTGTCGTCTCAAAGGATTTAGATGGTGCCCTATTTAACGTGAATGCAACTGTCTGTAAAGCATAACCCCAAAACGATAATGGTAAATTGGTAAGAGACATCATAGATCGCACCATATATATCTAATAAGTACGATTGCGACGTTCGACACACCATTACGCAGTGGTGTTTCAGGTAGCGTGAGTTGCGAAACTATTCCACATTGTTTCAAGTGAAGACCAAACTCATAACTCAAATATTCACCTCCACAATCAAATCGTAGAAACTTTATGTTCTTGTTACGATGATTTTCCACTTCATTCTGAAATTCTTTGATTTTTTCAAATGTTTCAGACTTATGTTTCATTAAGTAGATATACCTATATCTGCTCAAATCATCTGTGAAGGTCAGAAAATAACGATACCCGCCGCGAGCCTCAACACCCATCGGACCGCATACATCAGTATGTATTATTTTCAATAAGTCAGTTGCTCGCTCCATTGTTCCGGAGAATGGAGTCTTAGTCATCTTGCACATGAGGCATGGTTCACAAGCATCAAGTGATTCCAAAAGCCCATCAGCATGGAGTTTCTTCATGCGCTTTACACCAATATGACCTAAACGACAGTGCTACAAATAAGTTGCACTATCATTATTAACTTTGCATCTTTTGGCTTCAATATTATGAATATGTGTATCAGTACGATCGAGATTACACAAAAATAGACCACTCATCAAGGGTGCATGACCATAAAAGATATTACTCATATAAATAGAACAACCATTATTCTCTGATTTAAATGAATAACCGTCTCGCATCAAACAAGATCCAGATATAATGTTCATACTCAACGCTGGCACCAAATAACAATTATTCAGGTCAAAAACTAATCCTGAAGGTAGAAGTAGAGGTAGCGTGCCGACGGCAATCACATCGACCTTGGAACCATTTCCGACGCGCGTCGTCACCTCGTCCTTAGCCAATCTTCGTTTAGTCCGTAGCCCCTGTTTCAAGTTGCAAATATGAGCAACAGAACCAATATCAAATACCCAGGCGCTACTACGAGCATTAGTAAGGTACACATCAATAACATGTATATCAAATATACCTCTCACTTTGCCATCCTTCTTATCCGCCAAATACTTGGGGCAGTTCCGCTTCCAGTGACTAGTCCCTTTGCAGTAGAAGCACTCAGTTTCAGGCTTAGGTCCAGACTTGGGCTTCCTCCCGGGAGTAGCAACTTGCTTGCTATTCTTCTTGAAGTTCCCCTTCTTCCCTTTGCCCTTTTTCTTGAAACTAGTGGTCTTGTTAACCATCAACACTTGATGCTCCTTCTTGATTTCTACCTCCGCAGCCTTTAGCATTGCGAAGAGCTCGGGAATTGTCTTTTCCATACCTTGCATATTATAGTTCATCACGAAGCCTTTGTAGCTTGGTGGCAGTGATTGAAGAACTCTGTCAATGACACTATCATCAGAAAGATTAACTCCCAGCTGAGTCAAGTGGTTATGGTACCCAGACATTCTGAGTATGTGTTCACTGACAGAACTGTTCTCCTCCATCTTGCAGCTATAGAACTTGTTGGGGACTTCATATCTCTCAACTTGGGCATTTGCTTGCAATATTAACTTCAACTGCCGGAACATCTCATATGCTCTATGACGTTCAAAACGTCTTTCCTGTCCCGATTCTAAGTCGTAAAGCATGGCGCACTGAACTATCGAGTAGTCATCAGATTTAGCTTGCCAGACATTCATAACATCCGGAGTTACTCGTGTAGCAGGCCTTGCACCTAGCGGTTCTTCCAGGACATAATTCTTCTGTGTAGCAATGAGGATAATCCTTAAGTTACAGACCCAGTCCGTGTCGTTGCTACCATCATCTTTCAACTTAGCTTACTCTAGGAACACATTAAAATTCAAGGGAACGGTAGCACGGGCCATTGATCTACAACAACATAGATATGCAAAAACTATCAGGACTAAGTTCATGATAAATTAAAGTTCAATTAATCATATTACTTAAGAACTCCCACTTAGATGGACATCCCTCTAGTCATCTAAATGATCATGTGATCCATATCAACTAAACCATGTCCGATCATCACATGAGACGGAGCAGTTTTCACTGGTGAACATCTCTATGTTGATCATATCTACTATATGATTCACGTTCGACGTTTTGGTCTCAGTGTTCCGAGCTATATCTGCATATGCTAGGCTCGTCAAGTTTAACCCGAGTATTCTGCACGTGCAAAACTGTCTTGCACCCATTGTATGTGAACGTAGAGCTTATCACACCGATCATCACGTGGTGTCTCGGCACGACGAACTGTAGCAAGGGTGCATACTCAGGTAGAACACTTATACCTTGAAATTTAGTGAGGGATCATCTTATAATGCTACCGCCGTACTAAGCAAAATAAGATGCATAAGAGATAAACACCACATGCAATCAAAATATGTGACATGATATGGCCATCATCATCTTGTGCCTTTGATCTCCATCTCCAAAGCACCGTCATGATCTCCATCATCACCGGCTTAACACCTTGATCTCCATCGTAGCGTCGTTGTCGTCACGCCAACTATTGCTTCTACGACTATCGCTACCGCATAGTGATAAAGTAAAGCAATTACATGGCGATTGCATTTCATACAATAAAGCAATGACCATAAGGCTCCTTCCAGTTGCCGATAACTTTTACAAAACATGATTATCTCATACAACAAATTATATCACACCATGTCTTGACCATATCACATCACAACATGCCCTGCAAAAACAAGTTAGACGTCCTCTACTTTGTTGTTGCAAGTTTTACGTGGCTGCTACGGGCTTCTAGAAAGAACCGTTCTTACCTACGCATAAAAATCACAACGATTTTTCGTCAAGTGTGCTGTTTTAACCTTCAACAAGGACCGGCCGGAGTCAAATTCGATTCAACTAAAGTTGGAGAAACAGACACCCACCAGCCACCTGTGTGCAAAGCACGTGGTAGAACCGGTGTCATGAACGTGGTCATGTAAGGATGGTCCGGGCCGCTTCATCCAACAAATACCGCCGAATCAAAATAAGACGTTGGTGGTAAGCAGTATGACTATTATCGTCCACAACTCATTGTGTTCTACTCGTGCACATCATCTATGCATAGACCTGGCTCGGATGCCACTGATGGGGAACGTAGCATGCAATTTCAAAAAAATTCTACGATCACGCAAGATCTATCTAGGAGATGCATAGCAACGAGAGGGGAGAGCGTGTCCACGTACAATCGTAGACAGAAAGCGGAAGCGTTAGGTTAACGCGGTTGATGTAGTCGAGCGTCTTCACGATCCAACCAATCTAGTACCGAACGTACGGCACCTCCGAGGTCAGCACACATTCAGCTCGATGACGTCCCTTGAACTCTTGATCCAGCAGAGGGTCGAGGGAGAGTTCCGTCAGCACGACGGCGTGGTGAGGTGATGGTGATTTGATACACGCAGGGCTTCGTCTAAGGACACTACGACTCTATGACCGGATGAGTAAACTGTGGAGGGGGGCACCGCACACGGCTAAGAGAATAACTGTTGTCTTTTGGGTGCACCCCTGCCCCTGTATATAAAGGAGGAGAGGGAGGAGGCCGGCCAAGGGGCGCGCCATAGGGGGGGAACCGACTAGGACTCCAAGTCCTATTTGCCCCCCCCCCCACCTCTTCCTACCAACGGAGGGGGAAAGGGGGAAGGAGAGGAGAGGGAGAGGGAAAGGGGGGCCGCGCCCCCTCCCCTTGTCCTATTCGGACTCTCCTTGGGGGAGGGGCGCCACCCCCTTGTGGGCTGTCCCCTCTCTCTCCCATGGCCCATGAGGCCCATGACTTCCCCCGGGGAGTTCCGATAACCCCTCGGTACTCCGGAAAAATACCCGAACCACTCGAAACCATTCTGGTGTCCGAATACCACCTTCCAATATATCAATCTTTACATCTCGACTATTTTGAGACTCCTCGTCATGTCCATGATTTCATCCGGGACTCCGAACAATCTTCGGTCACCAAAACACATAACTCATAATACAAATCATCATCGAACGTTAAGCGTGCGGACCCTACGAGTTCGAGAACTATGTAGACATGACCGAGACATATCTCCGATCAATAAGCAACAGCGGAACCTGGATGCTCATATTGGTTCCTACATATTCTACGAAGATCTTTATCGGTCAAACGCAATGACAATATACGTTATTCCCTTTGTCATCGGTAGGTTACTTACCCGAGTTTCGATCGTCGGTATCATCATACATAGTTCAATCTCGTTACCGGCAAGTCTCTTTACTCATTTCGTAATGCATCATCCCGTAACTAACTCCTTAGTCACATTGCTTGCAAGGCTTATAGTGATGTGCATTACCGAGAGGGCCCAGAGATACCTCTCCGATACTCGGAGCGACAAATCATAATCTCGATCTATGCCAACCCAACAAACACCTTCGGAGACACCTGTAGAGCATCTTTATAATCACCCAGTTGCGTTGTGACATTTGATAGCACACAAGGTGCTCCTCCGGTATTCGGGAGTTGCATAATCTCATAGTCAGAAGAATATGTATAAGTCATGAAGAAAGCAATAGCAATAAAACTAAATGATCATTATGCTAAGCTAACGGATGGGTCTTGTCCATCACATCATTCTCTAATGATGTGATCCCGTTCATCAAATGACAACACATGTCCATGGTCGGGAAACTTAACCATCTTTGATTAAAGAGCTAGTCAAGTAGAGGCATACTAGGGACAACCTGTTTGGTCTATGTATTCACACATGTACTAAGTTTCCGGTTAATACAATCTAGCATGAATAACAAACATTTATCATGATATAAGGAAATATAAATAAAAAATTTATTATTGCCTCTAGGGCATATTTCCTTCAACCAGTACCCAGTTCATCACCACTTCTGGTGCCGAATTTTTCTGTGCGGTAAACAAATGTGAATAGAACTCAATGCATGAGCTTCCAGTTCCTCTTGCTGATTGAACACCACCCCATCTCCTCTAGTTAAACATTTAATTTTATTAGGAATTGAATTCTAGATCATTGTCGTGCTTGGACCTCTTCTCTTTTTAGCAGTTCAAAAAATTTCTTCATAATATTTCCTTCTTCCCGTGAAGGTCCAGTATGCGGTGATGAAGCTCTCACTCTCTCAAGTCGTTGTCGAAGTGATTTACGTTTCGTTTTAACTGAGCCAAACCATGAACGACTCCGCTACTGGAGGCTACGACGTACATTCCCTAAAGCTTCATGCACCTCGGCTAGGTTCGAAACCCCTAGAGTCCATGCCTCCACAATGACCTGATCTTATATTTCATGCCTCTCCCACGCATTCTCAAACCTGAATGATTTACTTGACCTACCATCTCCTCAGCCATTATGACCGGCCTATCGCTATGGTAAGTGCTAAATGATCATAATTCATAGTTTGAATATGATGGACAGTTGTATTATCAAATAATTCAACAATTCTTTCATCGGCAAGGCCTCTATCGAGCCGTGCTTTAACATTGTTAAAACCTTGTTGCCTATTGTTCCACGTAAGCGTACACCAATATATATTACCCTAAAGCAGAGAGCTTGCAATAGTCCACTGCCTCCCTAAACACCTCTATCATTCATTCCTCGCTGCCATTAGTTCCATAGTGTTCCGAAGCCTCAAGCACGTCGTTAAAATCTCCAACATATAACCACGGGGTATTGTAGTGTCTCCTCATATACTCCAACAGCTCCCAACTCCTCTTCATTAAAATCTCCAACATATAACCATGGGGTATTATAGTGTCCCCCGTTGCACATTCAAAAATGTTCAAAAAAATCAGAAAAAATTGAGTGCATTGACACAACTTCAATGTATGTTGTCGCAAAAACTCAAATTGAAATTTGAAACATTGCTCGAGATACAAAAATGAATTTTGTTTACACTGAATAGTACTTAACACAAGTTGGGCTTCAGTTTTGGCCCATTAACACGTTGATGTCAAATTTGTCATTTTTATCCCAGGCAATGTTTCGATTTTTTATTGAATTTTTGTGATAACATACATTGAAGTTATTGAAGCCTAGGGCTTGAAATTTGGGCTTGCAAAAGGGGCATGCTTATGGGGAGACCCTTTCCGGCACCTGATGTGGCTGGTATCCGAGCAGTGCCATGTGTGCCTTGCATGGTAGTAGTAGCCATTTATTTTTCTAAACACATGTAATTCTATGTTACATATAGAAGAACTACAATGTAATTTCTATAACTATAAATTATAATGAATTCTCTTACAGACATCATCCCTGCGGAATCTTTACATCCTTGCAAGAGGGAAAACAACTAAGGCTTCAGTAAAGATATTGCAGCTGGAAGGGAACAACAATATTGTCACTCTTTATGCGCACAAACTTGATTACGAGTAAATAAGATCCCCCAGCTGCCCATCCAAAAAGATAGGAAGCCGCTAGCACAAATGATCATGGGTCAGGAATCCTTACCCTTAGAAGTCCAGGTTGTCCAAGGGAGGGAATTTGTGGCACACACGGACGGGGGCATCCAACCCCATTTTTTTCGTTTTTGATTTTCAATCATTCATCTCTTTTAAATCAAAAGTTCAAATCCAGCTTCATTTGCATATTCGTATTTCTTGTGACGAGGGTTTCCAAATGAGATCTATTTTGACGAGTTTTTAAAACTTCATTAAGTTTCAACTTCTAGAACTTGGTGCAAGTGAACAACAAAATCGTAAGTTTCAACTAAAACTTAAAACTTGTTATGCCAACGACTTTGCGGATCTTGAGGAATTGGCGGCCGACATGGCTGGGCAGGTGCGTGCCCCTGCACCTGCATGCTCCTGTGAGTTTCTCTATTGTCGAACCACAAGTAGCCAAAACAATAGGGAAGGAGCACAACACAAAATACCACAAAATCATTAGACTGGAATGTTGGAACCGCAGCCCTCTAGCTACCTCTCTCTCACTCGAACGGAGGTGGAAGAAGAAGAACAATGGACACAAGATTTTCCGGCCGGCGCACGAACGCCGCCACGGGCGCACAAACACCCCAATCCTTTTCTTCCTTACAGTGCCTACATGGCTACACTCGGCTCAAACCAAACAAGACGCAGTACATCGGCTTATATAGCCCAGCACACTAGCACCCACTACCCTACAGGCACGTCCATATCCTGATACATGTACGCACGCACTAACCAACTAACCTGCTAACTACATGCATGCGCGTTACACATGAGACCCGGCCACCACACGGCCATTAACTGCACGCACTCATCCACTCCTAGAAGGGCTCCACTAGCTAACTAACTTAGCCATGCATTGCCATGCACTAACAGCCCACAACTCTAGCTATCAGCCGCTGCCTTACGAGTTGGACCCGGAGTGCACGCACGCACCGGACACCACTGCCACATGCATGGCTTATTGCCATCAATCACCCCTAAGCCATGACATAGTCGTCGTCGGAGTTGTTGCAGCTCCCGGCGTCGATGTCGCCACGACCGTAACCCAGACCGCGGACCCGACCTGGCGCAACGACGCCGGTCGCACCGTGCTCCGTCACGACTCCGGCGACACACGCCTGGTGTCCCTCGGCGCCCCGCACGTCCCACGCGCACCCGACGCGCCCAACCGCAACAGTGCGTCCCGCATGTCCCGCGCGCACCCGACATGCCCGACGAGCCCGACCGCACCATTGCGTCCCGCACGTCCCGCACGCACCCGATGAGCCCGCCGCACCAGTCGCTCACCGCGCGCTGCCTCCGCGTCCACCATGGCAACCGCTAGCAACAAATGCCGGAAGGATGTAGCCGAACTCGAGCACGGACTCGAGCACAACGGCGACATACGCCTCCTCCCAACGTCAACCGCACGCTCGTACGCCCCGGTGGTCACGACACGCCCGACGCATCCAGTGCGCACCCATAACACGCACCGGTTGCGCCCGGCTCGCCGCCACGGCTTATTGCCCTGCATCGCTGCGGCCTCAACCGCAGCGCAGCACCTCCATGCCGCCATGCCGTTATGTGTCGTTGAAGCCGCCACCATGCAGGTCCTCCGCGGCCTCCTCACCGTGTCGCCGCAGCCACCGCGGCCTCCTCGCTGCGCCGCGCACCTCCATAGACCGACACACGGCCCGGAGCTTCACCGCGCAGCCGCCGGCGAACGCCGCCACCGCCGGCACGCCTCCGGCAAGGGGACGACACCCATGATGAACCAGCTCATGATACCAATTGTTGGAACCGCAGCCCTCTAGCTACCTCTCCTCTCACTCGAACGGAGGTGGAAGAAGAAGAACAGTGGACACAAGATTTTCCAGCCGGCGCACGAACACCCCAATCCTTTTCTTCCTTACAGTGGCTACATGGCTACACTCGGCTCAAACCAAACAAGACGCAGTACATCGGCTTATATAGCCCAGCACACAAGGCCGACCGCCACACTCTCAGTGGTTGTTTGGATACAGGAAATTAGATGTGAGATTTTAGAAAACGAGTTTTGGGAGGATTTTTAGGAAAACCAGTTTTGGTTAGTTATTCTGTTAAGGTAAGTATACACAATACCTTGTTTGGATGGAAAAATTAGAAAAACTAGATTTTGAGTTCCTCTGAAAACAATTCATGGAGGCACGGTGCTTCGGCTTGCTCTTGGCACCTACACGCACAGCGGTGGACAACCACACCGGCCAGAGGGTGCGCGGCCATCGCCAGGGCCGCCGGGTGGTCGCGCTGCTCGCCTTATCATGCTCTGCTTCGTTCGCCGGTGTCACCCATGTTGCCTCAGGTTCCCATCGAAGAGGCACGTACATGCAGCTCACATACGGCTACACGGCCTAAACCACCATGATTGATTCTCAGGCCGGGCACGCATGTAGCAGTAGCACCTAGCTAGCTGCTGGATTGATTCGCCGGTAACACCAGAGCACAACACACATGCTAGGGACGCGCGACGACGACGTACAAGCTGGAGCATATGGACGACGACGGTGGTTGTGAAGCGGCCGATGGACACGACGGCCGCCGGCCGGCCGGCCGAAGTCCGCGTCCGCCATGGAGGCCTCTGGGCTAGATGGAGCATCGCAACCTGCTCCGGCTGCCTGGCCGAGATCGGCAGCGATGTCTTTTGGCTTTGTCAAGCTGCCGTCACGGCCGGCGGAGTTTACCATGACCAGCACGTCGGACTTGGTCGATCTCGTGATGCATGTAGAAAACGCGTTTGTATAAAAACGTCAATTAGTGGTTTTTGTATAAACTGGGTTTTTGAGCTTTTGGAAAACTCAGTTTAGTATATCCACGAGTTAGTTAGACGATCCAAACAATGTTTTAGGTTGTTACACCAGAAATCAGGTTTAAGGAAACCTAGTTCTCTATAATCTAGGTATCCAAACAACCCAGCGCACGTAGCACCCACTATCCTATAGGCATGTCCATATCCTGATGCATGCACACACGCACTAACCAACTAACCTGCTAACTACGTGCATGCGCGTTACACACGAGACCCGGCCACCACACGGCCACTAACTGCACGCACTCATCCACTCCTAGAAGGGCTCCACTAGCTAACTAACTTAGACATGCATTGCCATGCACTAACAGCCCACAACTCTAGCTAACAGCCGCTGCCTTACGAGTTGGACCCGGAGTGCGCGCACGCACCGGACACCACTGCCACATGCATGGCTTATTGCCATCATGGAATACCACAAGTAGCCAAAACATTAGGGAAGGAGCACGGCACAAAATTTCGCAAAGAATCAAACCAACAAAAGCAGCATGACACAAAATACCATAAAATCATCAGATCAGAATAATTGGTTTTGCAAAGACACAATCCTCTATGGCTCCATGGCAGCGCCACAGTAGAGAAAGAACGAACAAAATACGTGTATTTATAAAAACACTACGTTCCCCACTAAAGATGCTGACAAATATCAAATAACTCCGAGGATCTAAGTCCTCTCCACCTCTCACTGCCAAGACTAGCAGTCGGAAGGCTAGGGGACATAATGAATTTCCTGCGGCAACTGCTGTTCTTCGTATGTATAGTACTAACCACTTTGACATCTTGTGCATCATATGAACGATGATCGATCTTATTGGTGCATGCTGATTTAGAGGAGAATAATTCTTCCACATCTCATTCTCAAGAAAATCACGTGGAGCTCGCGCAGTTTCGGTGGTAAACAAAGGACGAAGGAAGTGCAACTGAGTTGCCACGGCCGCAGCCGCGACAGTGGAACACAATGGCTCCTCACATCCGCACTCTGAATATATCTCAAACCATCGGTGCAGATGATAAAAGTACTAGTACCCCTGTCCTGGTTTATTATTCCCCTTGCATTTTGGGTCAAAATCTGATCTTTAATTTAACTACCAAAAAATAAGTTATATACCACAAAAACAGTATCATTGAAAACCTCTTTCAAATATGAATACCATAAGTATAAGTTTTCTGGCATACAACGGGAGGGAGGGGACCAAACAACCTGGACGGAGACATTACACTTTAAGGAAGTGCATGCATCTCTAGGCACGCACAGATACCACACCAGAGGCCATGCAAGCTTTCTCGTTCGAAAAAGAGGTCCTAGCAGCTTACTAGGTGTGTAGGTTTCATGTGAGCTTCCTCGTCTTGAGGCGACGGCTAAACCAACGGCCACCGTGGCTACTGTTCCGGCAATGAACAAAACCCACATCAAAGCAACGTGAGGGCGTGTTGCTTGGGTGAGCACGGCATCTCTGATCTTTATGAGGCTTGCGCCAATAGAGAAGATGACGGTGAGCACAGCGACCACTTCCACGTTGGCCGAGATGATGATGATCTCGTCGTACGGCGATTGTTGGGCCAAAGGCTTGAGGACAACTTCGATCCAGAGGGACCGGCCGAACATGAGGTTGCCCATTGTGATCCTAAAATAAATACACACATCTGCCATTGGAACTGGGGGCAAGCGTGACAGCGTGGGGTTGTTGGTTGTGTAGTTGAGTGCAATGGTGGTATGATGGGCGCAAGGTAAAATGTTGAGTAGAGATGTGGCATATATAATGCAATGGTGGCTTTGCTGGGCGTAAAGAAAAATGTTGCATATAGAAGTGACGTATATATGTAAACAAAAAAAAAGTTAACAAACTGGCTGATAATATGATATTATGTGTTTTCTAGAGGTCTTGGGACCTCCGAACTCTGGGCATTGATGAACACGATCGAGGAGGACTCAGCCTGCCGCTCCATGACAATTCTCTTCCTTGTTAAGCTGGTCCATTCGGTCTCTCCCAAGCATGGTTTTAATTGTTTATGTCATCACCTGTGTGCATTCTAATTATGCAGAGGCCGAGTGATACTTTTAATATTTTATATCTGCTTGATGCTACATTTTGAGAGGATGAAAGCATCATTTATCGGAAAAAGCGTACGTCCAAGAAAAAGAAGAAGAGAATATCAACATCCACGGAAAGAAACATTTACAGGAAACTAACCATCCAAAGACGGCGATGACCCAGGGGATGCGTGATGGTATGCGAATCAACTCAGCGTTGGCACCCAACTAGCGAGAAGCTGATTTTGAAGACCGTGGCGGCCGCTGGGACGATGCTGTTCTCCGGCGGACAATATTGCACCTCACCCTGCAGCAGCTTGAACTACTCCAGCGTCCCACTCCAAGCTCCATTCAGTACTCCTGGTAGGATACGGTGCAATCCAACGACAAGCAGGGGCGAACTGCGTCTGCGAGGCGTCGAGGCCCTAACGAGGAACTCATCCACCGTGGCCACCCCGGCCATGGAGGTGTGAGGCCACGAAGGACTTACGTAGCAGCGCCTCGTGGATCACCCTTTGCCCGTGGACTGCGTGGCCACGAAGAACGTGATGAGCATGTGCAGGATGATGAGAACGTTAGCTGCCACCTGCCCGGAGAGGTAGATGTTGGTGAGTGCATGCGGATGAGATGCCATGGACGGGGTGCGGAGAGTGTTCCTCCTCTTCCATGGATGAGTTGCGAGGCAACAAGAAACTAGCTAAGAACTAGAGGGGAGAAAAGAACTAAGAATGAGATGCACTTCCTCAGTGTACTCCGTCCATCCTTGGCTGCTTTATGCAGTGGACGTGTACAACAAGGCCAGGAGGCATCGAAATGTCCGACACGTTGTGCGGTCTAACTTAATTTGTCAGTCTCGCATCCACTCGATAACATCAAAATGTCCTACACGTTGTGCACACTAACTTAATTTGTCACTTTCGCATCAACTCGATAACATCGAAGACAGACGTTTGTCAGGCGCTCATGCTCATTCTAGCTTTATTATTACATTACAGGGGCGAAATTGTTGATTACAGCTTCTTTCGCCATGTTAATTAATTGGGTAAGAATGCAGCACGTACCGTGTCATCACGTACGTACGCCGTGACAGACCAGTAGCACTGTAGTAGTACATCACTGTTATACGTATGGTCAGAATGCATGCATTAACAGTCACACATACACGCAATTACATCACCATTATAGGTAGTACACTTTCATATTATTGTGAAATAACGGGAACAAATAATACAGCATGTGATGAACAACGTAGTACAGCCAACAGCTAGCTGGTAGCAAAGAAGTTTCGTCATCACAACGGTGTCCAAAGTGTTCTTGGATTCATTCCAGCTTGTACGCAGACGCCCATGATTGCAACAAGCTGCCGCACCAGGAGGCCAGTTGATCTAACATGATAAAGCAGTTTTTTGTCAATCACATAATTTTGTCGCAATAATCAGGATTAGCGTTGACTATGGTCTGCTGGAACTAGTATATGTGAAAGACGCAGTGTCTTTTCGCAATCCTAACCAGGGCAATTAATAAGATGATGGTGTCTATTGATATCCATTATTGAATCAACCTTGAGCAATTAGCAGTTAGAAAATGAGAAAGAGAAACTAGTCACCCATTTGGGGGAGTACCATCGTTGACTCAGTAAATATTGCTATCCTTCCGAATATTTTTATACTTTTACAAAACAGTGTTTAATTTCATTGTATTAGATCAGATCATTTTTACAGACTTCAAAAAAAAGGTGCAAGTTGCACTTTTCACTAACATAAAGATCAACTTTTTCAGACATCGATCCAAAATTAGAAAAATCTCAATCAAATAAGAATTAGCAAAACCTTTATAAATAATCACTATTTCTTATAGAGGCTAAGCTTAACAATATTCAGATTACCCAATCAACGAAAGTAGACGTGCATAAACTAACATAAGCTATTTTTTTCATAAATGACACTTTTATTAACTCATAATATAGGTAGTATCAAGAGGATACAGGGTAAATACCTTGATGCACTCGGGTGCTGGTGTAGACAAAAAAAATACAGAAAAGGTCAAAAATATCCTGAAACTTTTTTGGAAACAAAGTTTACCTACTCTTGTACCTGCATATAAAATGTTCAGCCCAGGAATGAACTTCCGTTGACCTTGGGCCAAAAAAACAAATTTCCTAGTACAAAGCTTATGAACAGTAACTTGTATATTTATAGCTTGATTTTGTTTTTGGTCGCCCACAATACATTGGAATGTATTCCTTCGCGAAACTTGTTATACCTGTACAACTTTTGGCCATGCCCGTCCCCAAAAAAATTCAGGATTTTTTACCTCTTTTTCTAATTACTAAATTATTTTTGCATATCGCGTGTGCACCAACACACGGGTGTGCCAAGTTTCCCTCCGAGGATACAAAGCATACGATATGGATGATTAGGATGCACACAGAAACCACGGGAAAACGCAAAGTGATAACAGACTAAAATCATTAAGTAAAGTAAGAACATATACCCACCTAATTATTGGCAACGTATGTTGGTGCATGTAGTGATGCTACGTAAAGAGCCAGATGATTGTAGCGATGGTGGCAGCGATGATGAGGAGCGCTCCTCCAGTGTGGCGGCATCGCCGGGGCGAGGAAGTGGGGCGGGCGCCTCCACCATCATGTGGATCACGTGCACGGCCACGAAGAGCATCAGTAGCATGAGCATGAGAGCCCTGGCAGGTGGTGGCGTGCCGGCCGGTCGCTCCGTGATGGAGTTCATGTGCACGGAAGATGCCATGGATATGAGCTGAAGAGCAATCATACGATCGAGTTCCTCTGCCATGGCCGCTGGCGCTGGGATGTGCCCTCCTGCCGGGGAGACCGGCCGTGAGTATATGTAGCGACAGCTCACAGCTGCATGATAGGGTATCCTCAAGACGCCAAGTCAACGTCGTCTGACTCCGGCCGCTGGCCGGCACATCCACAAGTGTGCATTCTACTGGACAGAGACTGATGTGACAGGCCCGTCTCACTACGGGACGCTATTGGACGGGAGGCCTCCTCGACTGCATCAACGTGGCTTGATAGGCTGCTACGATGCCGCGGCATGCTAAGCCCTAGGTCGTCCGCGACCTAAGCATACTCCGTTATTGCATGTCACTGTCCAAGGTAATCAAACTGTCTCGTGGATTGTACTACGATAGCACCAATGCAGAGGTCTTTGGTACCATTTTTTTTGTTGGCAAAGCGAGCAAGGAAAGTAACAGACTCGTTGGATGTCTTGTGAGAAGAAGACAATGTTTAACCTAAAGACGGCTTGGTTTCCAGAGACATGGAGCTTTCGGTTATTTCTTTCTTTTTCGAGAAAATGAGCACTTGCTTTCCGACTTCCGTTGCTGAAATTAATAAACATGATACATAGGGCATGGAACTTTTCGATCCGGCTTTTGGCGAACTTTTCGGTTATATCTATTCTATTTATATAATCTATCTATTATATATACTTAAAACACAATACAAGTTTTATTCGAGGCACCATATTAATCCACGTCACTATCTATATTACAGTATATACTAAAGAAAAATCAATGTTATATTCAAGGCACACACATTAATCCACGTAACTATCTATTCTATCTTCTATCCATCTATTCTATTCTTCTTTCTGTCTATCTATCTATCTATCTATCTATCTATCTATCTATCTATTCTATTATATACTAAAAGCAAAATACAAGGTTCTACTGAACACACCACATTGATCCACATCATCAAAATTACTCAGGCCGTTGGATTTGTAGTTCAACATATCACATATGTTGGATCTACACAACCGTACCTATTAGATACCATTAGATCTATACAACCATACCTAAATTGATTGTATCCATTATACATTAAATATAAGTATTTTTAGAGATTTCAACAAGTGACTACATACGGAGCAAAATGAGTAAATCTACACTCTAAAACATGTCTACATACATCCGTATGTTGTAGTCCATTTGAAATGTTTAAAAGGACTTATATTTCGGAACAGAGGGAGTAATAGCACCATAACCATTAGATCTACATAATCGTACCAAAATAGATTGTACCTGTTAGATATACATAATCGTACCTAAATAGATCGCACCCAATAGATCTATATAACCGTACCTAAATACATCACACACATTAAATTTTTACTATCAACTGACTACATCATATCTTTTGGGTTTCATCTTCATAAGAGTGGCTGAGTTTTTACGTTGGCTCGCCAAGCCTATCACAACCCTCCTCCTTTACCCGGGCTTGGGACAACATAGGCGGAGTTAAAGCATGCAGAGAATGTCAAGAGAGGTCGAGGTAGACCGAATTTGACATGGGAGGAGTCCGTTAAGAGAGACCTGAAGGATTGGGGTATCATCAAAGAACTAGCTAAGGACAGGGGTGCGTGGAAGCTTGCTATCCATGTGCCAGAGCCATGAGTTTGGCGCGAGATCTTACGGACTACACCTCTAGCCTACCCCAGCTTGTTTGGGACTAAAGGCTTTGTTGTTGTTATTGAACTGACTACATCGTATCCATTAATTTACATAAATGTACCCAAATATATCACAGCTGATAGAACTACATAAATGGATATAAATATATTGTATATATTAGATCTTATATCTATTACTATATACAAAAGAACATTATGTTTTTCGATGCCAAGATCATTGATAAGCATAGTAAATGCTTAGTCAAATGGTAGAAGGTATCTCTTCCAAAGTATGTTGGTGGCCTTGGTGTATTGGATTTCGAGGAAAATAAACCAAACATTACTTATCAAGCATCTCTATAAATTCTTCTATCATCATGATATACCTTGGGTGCACATGATTTGGGAACATTATTATAGTAATGGGAATATCCATGTCACTAATTCCAATATTGACTCATTCTGGTGGAGAGACACAATGCATTCACGACTAAGTTTTGGGATGATGAATGGTTGGATACAAAATTATCATTCAATTCCTCCATCTATATTTTTCTTGTGAAGATAAAGGCATTTCGGTCTATCATGGTAAGGAGTAATATAAATCTGATTACCATGGCATGTTTCGTTTTCTATGTATACAATATTGATGTACTACAAAGTCAGGAATTCATGAATATATTGCAACAACGTGATCAATGGAATTTTATTTGGAATGGCACAAAATACTCCACTAAGAACATCTATGATGAATTAATAGGCAATCCACCTCCTGCAAGTGCCACATTTAAATGGATATGAAAACTTGCATGTTATCTTAAAAAAATGTTCTAGCTTCTCATTCAGAACATACTTAATAAAGAGAACTTCTTACCAGAAAGAATTTCTATGTGGAGGATGAAACTTGTGTATTATGCAGTGAAAATGACACTGGGGATTTCAAGCATCTATTTTTCGCATGTGATTTTAGCCAAAAAAAATTCACTGAGCCTAGGATTACATGGAACACTGATATGGACATATAAGAGATGCTCATTGATGGCAAGCAGTGGATGCCCATGATCTGTAGTAAAGAATCGATCATGACGGGTTGCTGAGCATATGGAAACACATGAAAAGTATCATTTTTCACCATAAATCTAAAGACCTCAATTATCATCAAATGTTTCAAGAGGATTACTGTTGTATGATTATGGAGAGAGCTAAACCCCGTATGAAGGATGGTATGCAAGCATGGTTGGACACATTATAATTAGTTTTTTCTTTTTTATTATAACTATATGATACCTAACATCCCCTTCCCATTGTAAATATCGCATTTATATTAATGAAAAATATGAGTTACAGTAGTGGCCTTCCCTAGCTACGGTCTTTTGCTAAAAAAGATATAGATCTAACCATCAAAATATTTCATATGATGTGGATTAACATGGTGATCGATTAGATAAATAACCATGTATTATGGTTTTATCGTAAAATAGATTTGAATGATGAACTTGTTCTTTGGATTATTATTTTCACAATGTAGGATGGACATGCATCCATGCTCTGTTGCATGTTTATCTGGCTGTTCAACTTTCGACATTTTTGTTTCAAGCCGTTAGTCTTCCTACCTGTGAAAAAGTTATAGCATATATTTTTTTAATATATAGAATGTAGTTTCAAATTTGCAGCTCGTCCTGGAAATGATCTAATTAAGATGGTAATAATGCATTTTCCTAATTGACTACCTTTTGCCTTGGTTTTATATCTAGCTGAAAACAAGTACATACGTGTGTGCCGACCAATAACGATGCAGGTCCTCACCGAGGTATTTTGTTGTCTTGTCTATCGATCGCCCCAAGAAAAATCCTGGATCGATTTCTCTCTCCCTGACTCCACCTCTCTCTGGCTCTCTCCGCTGCCTGCTAGACCTTAATTTCTCAGCTAAGTTGTTGTACATATATATATACCTGTATGGATGCCATAACCATATTTTCATTAATTTTATTCCTCGATCAGTATTGCTTCAAAATGTACTAGTAGATGATTACAAGCTGGAAGTTAATTCCAAGGACAATGAAGTGTCCAACCCCAAATTAGTATGATAGTTCTTTTTAAGAATCACATCAACATCGTACAAGCAGACGAGTTTATTTAACACATGCTCTCCGTACAACAAAATCCACGTCATACGCTTGTTTTTTTAGGTGCACACAGAAGTTTGGATAAATAGAAAAACAGTTATAAATGTCAGGGAGAGCCAGGCCAACACTTGAACTGCACGCCATCCAAGCGCGAGACCTATATATGTTCATTCGAGTGCTTCATGCATGCACTCTCCACAAACAGTGCATCGAACCAACCATTTCACCCGGTACCCAGACATTAGGGCACACCGATGTTCGTCTCCATGCCCTACGCTCGACGTACGGCGGCCATTGACGAAGGCTCTCCCCCTTTGGCCGTACGTTGGGACAGATGTGCGGAACTGAACGTCGCGCGGCACGTCCCAACCGGCGTAACGTACGTTGAGATCGCCGAAGAGATTGGCGAGACGCGCACGACCTGGACAGTGGCCGTCTGACTAATGCTGATGAGATGACGGTGCTGTGGCTAGCTAGCTTGCGTTTGCAAGCGTGCTTGATCCATGCAATGCATGCATGGTATTAGCTACTACCGACGGAGCTGCAGCTGAATGCCAATGCTATGCGCATGAATTGTGCATGGTAGACGAAGCAGCGCATGCATTGTGCGAGGTAGAAGAAGCAGAATTAAGTTGGACGACCGAGCACGACGTGCTACACACAAGCTGCCCAGAAAATTAAGGTGAAGTATACTACTGCTTGAAGTGCCAGAATGATATATATAGGAAACGTTCTGAAGCATCAGACCGTGACGTGGAACGACGCCCTCCGAATCAAGTTCACAGTGAAGGGGAAAGCTAGGGACGTCGCGCCAAAACGCATTCCAATCGGCCGAGTCAGACGAGATTAGGACGTCTTTTCCTCGGCTTAACAAAACGCAGATGCATTGTTTGCATCGGTGCTTTGGGCAGACATTATTGTTTACATCGGCTCCTGAAAAGCAAGTGTGTAAAAGAAACACAACAGCTCAAATCCTTCGAGTAGCACGTACAAGGGGTGGATTCTCCAAGACTAAGCAAGATCTAGAGGTTTGCTCTCACATGGTGATATAAAGTTTTATTGGTCGTTGGATCAATGTACACTTTTCAACTGCTGAGCCAAGTTTTGGATTATTATTATTTTTTAGCAGTGAGCCAAGTTTTGGATATTGGATGTTCCTAGGGAACTCCCAAAAACAAGTCCGACAGAAGAATTTAAGGTCCACGTTGCTGCACAGTACGAGCTTACACGGACAGGTGGGGTCAGCGGCAAATAAGTAAATTTATCGGTGTATGTACCGGTGGGAAATCCAGCATCCATCAATTCCCTCAAGATGTGTGCTGTCTGACTCCGTATAAACTTGTAAATTGATTCCCTCTACAATACTCAGTTAATACAACTGACGAGACTGACACTGCATGTCTTTTTAGAAACAATTTCAGTCATTTCAAAACACGTATGTTTCTCATTTCAAAACACTTATGTTTCTCATTTCAAAAACTAATTTTACTTGTTTCAAAAAGTTAATATTTCCAAACCATTTCACCCATTTCAAAAAATATAATTTGAGTCGTTCCAAATAAGTATTTCACAAATCTGAAAAGGCACATTTCACCGATTTGAAAAACTAATTTCACTAACTATATCTGAAAAACTAATTTCACTACTTATTTACGAAAAAATTGAAACTTATTTCACTCAGCAGAAATATCAGTTTCAAACACTGCAAAATGTCGTTTCTCACCAAAAAGATATATTTCACTTTTTTCAAATAATTTATTTCACTCATTTCAGAAAACACATTACACTCGCTCAATTGAAATAATATATTTGTTTCAGCCTTTTTTTTCAGCCTTTTTACAGAGGAGAGAGGGTTAGAATGGAGAAGAACGACGCATGCAAGCAGTCTCTCTTCCCATACATCTCACATGTATTAATTTTCATCCTCATATTTTTGGCTACTTGATATGTTTTGAACCAAATATTCATTTTTGAAACTTTTTAATATATTCAAATATTTGGTGACAACACCTTCAAAACAAGATCAATCTTGGATATATTTGAACTACTTTTTATTTTACATATTTCAATTCTCTTTTAAATAACTTCCATAAAACATAAGAATGTTTCCGTATTTCATGAAAAAATCAATTCTTTCACTAATTTCAAAAAACTAATTTAAGTAATTTGAAAAAGTTGTTTCACTTATTTTAAACCATATATTTCACTCATTTTAAAAAATAATGTCACTAATTGCAAAAAATGATTTCACCAATTTTTAAAAACTAATTTAACTCATTTTTAAACATTGTTTCGCTTATTTTAAAACATATATTTGACTCATTTTCAGAAACAATTTCAGTCATTTCAAAACACGTATGTTTCTCATTTCAAAAACTAATTTTACTTGTTTCAAAAAATAAATATTTCCAAACTGTTTCACCCATTTCCAAAAATATAATTCCAGTCGTTCCAAAATAAGTATTTCACAAATCTGAAAAGGCACATTTCACCGATTTGAAAAACTAATTTCACTCATTACAAACTATATCTGAAAAACTAATTTCACTACTTATTTATGAAACAATTGAAACTTATTTCACTCAGCAGAAATATCAGTTTCAAACATTGCAAAATGCCGACTCTCACCAAAAAGATATATTTCACTTTTTTTGAATAACTTATTTCACTCATTTCAGAAAACACATTACACTCACTCAATTGAAATAATATATTTGTTTCAAAAAAACTGATTACACTCATTACAAAATATAGATTTCACTAGTTACAGAAAAAACACATTACAGTCACTCAATTGAAACAACAGTGTCACGAATATGAAACTCACAAAGACACTTATATATTTCATATATTAAAAATAATACAAGTTTCATATACTTTTTATAATCAGTTCTGTACAATGAAACAACCAAATTCACATATTTCTAATAACATTTTTCACATATGTTCACGCAGTGGAATAAGTAACTCGACAACACACACGGAAAAATCGAGTGAAATGGACAGCAATGCTACAATTAAAACGTGTTTGAAATAATAAATTTCACATATTTTCACACACTGGAATAAGAAAATTGCGACACACACACACACGCACACACACACACACACGCGCGCGCGCGCACGCACGCACGCACACGCACACGCCCACACACGCACACACATGATATATTTGAAAAATACCGGTTTTATATATTTGAAATAATCATTTTTCACACAGTGTAACATGCAATTTCACATGTTTGAGATCACTCATTTCATAGTTTTTGTGTGCACTGTATTTGAATTAATCAATTTCACACAGACTGATTTCAACAACTTAAGAAAACTATATTCAGAAAAGTGGTTTCAATAATTTCAGTAACTGATTTCAATTGATTCGAAAAATGTAATTTTAAATGAATGAAATTAATATTTTGATATGATTTATAAATAGTAAAAAGTTAGATTATATTCAAGATTGGTCTTGTTCTCAAGACCTTATTATTCAGGAATTTGAATATATGAAAATTTTAAATAATAGAACATTAATGTCAAATATATGGGCCATCTAGAAATGTGAACAAAAATAAAATGCATGGATTTGTTTGAGAGAGAGAGAGATGTTGCATGCAGTACATCCCACTGCAAAAAGTATTGCCTTGCCCAACATGCGCCCTAATAATCTGACATTGCTTTGACCATATACAAAAGATTAACTGCCAGTAAACACTCCTATACATTGAATGTGTGCCACCACATCACGAATCACGAAGCAAATTGGTCGGTGGATGTATCACCACTAAGTACCGGAACCGGTAGAAAGTGTTTTGCGGGGTCAGCCGCGTGAAGCCAGAGCCTCTCGCTGGCTCGAGGCAGCAGTTGCCAGTATAGTCATGGGTCCAGTCATCAATCCTCTTTGGAAACTAAGGGCCTCTATGATTCACAGGAATTTTAAAATGTGATAATAAAAAAATACATAATTGAAGCGGCACGTCCACCTGAATTCTATAGGATTAGGAGACCACCGGAATTTTGGCCTGATGAGGGTACAATGCCACAGGAAAAACAAAAAAGTAAATAAACAAAGATCAGAGATACATATACGACATATCAATGGAGTCCGAAACGATGAGGACCACCAGCAGGCCGGCCTTCTCTAATCTGCTACGATCAAGGTGGCTCGTCCTTCACTTCCACCACCATCTCCATGCAATAGGACTGGCAGGGTGGCTGACGAGCACGGTGATTGTAGACCGCACCACACCGCCGGTCTCTCGAAACCAGGAACACTTCTAGGAAGCTAAGAAGCACACCCCCCCTAAGCTCTCTCTCTCTCTCTCTCTCTCTCTCTCTCTCTCTCTCTCTCCATCTACGTGTGTGTGTGTGTGTGAAGATTTTGGGAGCTTACTTGTAGCAACATCATGGCTAAGGCGTATGGTGGCGATGGCGTAGGCGGCAGCAGTGGTGCAGAAGGCGGCAACGGTGGTGCATGAGCCTATTTGAACTATGATGGCATTTGATCCACCATGTGTTGGTGGTTTTTTAAATGAACTTGCTCATTCCATGGTTTTTGGGAAAATATATGGTTATGTCCGATGAATTTTATGAACTATAATTCTGCTCGTAGTTCAGTTGTGATGTGATCCGTTCAAATGCTCTATGTTTATGTTGAAATGTGATCAATTTATTAGAATAGTTTCAGCAATAGACTTCAAAATTTGTGAAACCAAAACTTATAGTATAAGGGAAGTTATAGCCACCAACAGTAACTTTACTAAAAGAATTAGTAAATTGATATACGGAGTACTTTTGTCTATTTTAATATAGAGTCACGCCTGAGGCAGGCATGTGAGGTTCCGCCTCCTTTTCTTGGAAAAAATTCGATCTCTTTATTTTCAATCATGACAGTACAACGAACACTAGAAATAATAAAATTACTTCCAGGTTCGTAAACCACCTAGTGACGATTACAAGCACTGAAGCGAGCCAAAGGCGTGTCACCGTCATCGTCCCTCCCTTATCGGAGTCGAGGAAAACCTGTTGTAATAAACAGTTGGGAAGTTATCGTGCTAAGGCCCCATAGGACAATTGCACCAGAACAGCAGGCACCGTCGAAGAAGAATAGCGTTGATCGGAACGATCCAACCTAAATACACACCGACGTAGATGAACGACACCTCCACACACCCATCAAGCAAATGCATCAATGGTAGATTCGCCGGGCACGTCCACACGTCCACTGACGATACTAGACACATCATTGGAACAGGGGCTTTGCGGGGAGAACCTTATTCCATCTTTAGAGAGCCGCCACAGTCTCGCTTTCCTGAGCAGGACAAAACCCTAACAAAATTTGAAAAAACATCTAAAAACGAAGTTCTCCCGCCAGTAACAGCCGGGATCCACCGCGCTCACATGGCCCTAACACCACTGGCGGCATCAGCGAGAGGCAGAGAAACCCTAATTTTCATTTGGAGATGAGGAATTCCTGCGTGTGATCGATTGTTCTCTGGCCAACGTTTTTGGCCTGAAACAACCTGCATGTGTTCTGAAAGTTGAACGATCCTTGGTTATGCATCATTATGCAGAGTCACATGAGCAATATGTATTATACATAAGGAAATAAGAGCATCTATAACCCGGCTTCACCAATTCGGCACCCGGCCCCTCAAACGTCTGCCGGCGCGTCCGGTCAATATCCGATTATGTCCATTTTGAGCTCTTTGTGTTTGTGTATGTAGCCATGTTTCTCATTTTCTTCTTAGGGCATTTCTAATGTGGACTCTCAAATCGCAGGTAAATGTCTGCAGGATCGAGCTGTTCGGACACATTTTGCCATCCAACATAGATCCGTAAATATCCGTGGACGCGTCCGTTTATCCAAAGTCCAGTAAACCGGAAGCAAACTTGTGGGGCGTTTGCGGACGTCTGGACATCCGGTGTAACGCCCACGATGCCGCTATATCTCCCACGTGTCGAGGCACGACTTGGAGGCATAACCGCATGGTGGTTTTGTCGCAAGAAGGGTCATCTTCACACAATCCCATGTAATGAACAAGAATGGGATAAAGAGTTGGCTTACAATCGCCACTTCACACAATACATAAATTAGACATACATCATCCAGAGTATAATCAAGGTCCGACTACGGAACCAAAATAAAGGAAGACAACCCCAAATGCTAGATCCCCGATCGTCCCAACTTGGCACCACTACTGATCATCAGAAACGAAACATAGTAACGACCAAGGTCCTCGTGGAACTCCCACTTGAGCTCGGTTGCGTCACCTGCACTGGTATCGTCGGCACCTGCAACTGTTTTGGCAGTATCTGTGAGTCATGAGGACTCAGCAATCTCAAAACCCGCGAGATCAAGACTATTTAAGCTTATAGGAAGGATGGGGTAATGAGGTGGAGCTGCAGCAAGCACTAAGCAAATATGGTGGCTAACATGCGCAAAGAAGAGCGAGAAGAGAAGCAACGCAACGGTCGTGAAACTAGAAGTGATCAAGAAGTGATCCTGAAACTACTTACGTTCAAACATAACCCAAACCGTGTTCACTTCCCAGACTCCACCGAGAAGAGACCATCATGGCTACGCACACGGTTGATGCATTTTAATTAAGTCAAGTGTCAAGTTCTCTACAACCGGACATTAAAAAATTCCCATCTGCCACATAACCGCGGGCACGGCTTTCGAAAGATAATACCCTGCAGGGGTGTCCCAACTTAGCCAATCACAAGCTCTCACGGTCAACGAAGGATATTCCTTCTCCCGGGAAGACCTGATCAGGCTCGGAATCCCGGTTACAAGACGTTTCGACAATGGTAAAACAAGACCAGCAAAGCCGCCCGATGTGCCGACAAATCCCGATAGGAGTCGCACGTATCTCATTCTCAGGGCACACCGGATGGGCCAGACGTCAGCATAGACCCTGGTTGCCCAGGGGGCGCCGGACATCGCCCAGGTTGGACCAACACTCGAAGGAGCACTGGCCCGGGGGTTAAAATAAAGATGACCCTCGGGCTCGCGAAAACCCAAGGGAAAAGGCTTAGGTAGGCAAATGTAAAACCAAGGTTGGGCCTTGCTGGAGAAGTTTTATTCAAAGCGAACCGTCAAGGGGGTCCCATAAATCCCCAACCGCGTAAGGAACGCAAAATCAAGGAACATAACACCGGTATGACGGGAACGAGGGCGGCAAGAGTGGAACAAAACACCAGGCATAAGGCCGATCCTTCCACCATTTACCAAGTATATAGATGCATTAATTAAATAAGAGATATTGTGATATCCCAAAATATCCATGTTCCGCTGGAAAGATATGAGGTGCAATGAATATGGGTACTCCAGAAGGGAAAAAGGAAGAACAAGGCATCAACTTGGCAAACCAAGTATGCCGCTGGAAAGATGAGATAGCAGGATCGCCGGAAACGGATGCACGGTTTGCAAATGACAAGCAACACAACAATGATGCAAAACTGCACTTAACAGCAACATAGCACTTCGAATGCATCATGAAACTATGCTACAGTACTCCAACATAGCAACAATGCACATGGCAGCGAAGTACACATGAAGCTCTACAAATCATGAACATTGAGCTCCTGCTAGAACTCACTAGAACAAGCCTGAAACAGCATGGCAAAGGTGCAAATGATAACAGATTCACAGACTTAGAGAAAATACCAAGCATGGCAAAACAGCAGCAGGTTGCAATGTTTAGAGCTAGCAAACAACATGCTACAGGAACATATCATGGCAAACAAAGACATGGCATGATAGTAATAAAGACATAAAACAAAACTCCCTTACTGAGCTTTAACCAAATATGCATGGAAAATGATGTGGCACCCATGCAAACATGGCAAGTTATATGAACAGTTTCAGACTTGGAAGAAAAACAGAGCATGGCAGGAACAGATTCATGATAGCAACTTTGCAAGCTCAAACCACTCACCACAAAGCATTACATGGTATCCCAAGGTAACCAACAGTAATAAGACACATTTGTACAGCTATGCATCGCAAGAACATGGTCATAGGATGCATAGAGCACTAGCAACACACATGGAAAAATTGAACTTAATGTTAACAGCATGGCAACAACATTATTTAGCAAAAGTAGAGCATGATAAACACAAGCTACACTACTCCATAATTGCAACCATAGGCATGGATGGATAGAGCATAACAACATCTACAAAAGATCCTTAAGAAGCATCTCCAGATTATCCATGTATGTGATGATGGTATCAATCAAACATAGCAACATGATATAGCAGTTTCAGCCTAGCAAAACAGTAACAACAAATACCCTACTTCACGAGCTTGATGCACTCACTACAAGACTCACAAAATACATGGATTGCACCTCTGTAAATATGGCATGATGGATCTAATAAAACATGTAGACATCATTCCCATAGGATTCACACACAAAATGCAACAAAAATGACAAATCATCAAGTTCTGTTAAGAACCAGCAGCTAACATCATATAGCACTTTTGCAACGACGATAAGGGCATCAATATGGACAGTAACAAGCATGTAAATGGCACTAACATGAATAGCATCCCGAGGCAAACATTTTGATATATCATATGCACAAATCGGTGTAACGAGCATGGAGATATGGCATAATGAACATAAGCACATAATGTTGCAGATCCGGAGACTTGGACAAAAACAAAGATCAACCTCAGATCCGGATCTAGGGTTCGGGCATGGTTCCCGAGGTGAGGCCGGAGATGCTCGCCGGAGTTTGGCCGGAGAGGAGGGAGACGGCGGTCGGCGTGGTCGGGGTCGCCGGAGAGGGGCCGAAGGAGCCGGATCTGGCCGGAGCTTGGTCGGCGGCGGCGGATGGCGCGGCGAGGCGATTGGCGACAGTGGCCGGCGAGGCGGTTGGCGACAGCGGCCGGCGCTAGGGGCGGCGACGGGTGGCGCAGCACCGGCGAGAAGGCGGCGCGGTGGTGCGGAGGCGCAGGCGGCGGGGTCGGGCGGCGCTAGGCGCGGGAAGAGCCGGGCGGCGGAGTGGGCCGTGGGGGTGCCCGCGCGGGCCTGGCGAGCCGGCAGCGCGCAGCCGGGGCCATGTGGCGCCCTCTGGTTGGCTCCGGGCGGCGGCGCGATTTGTCCGGCGCCTCCGGACGTGTCCGGCGCGCGGAGGGATATGGTGGCTAGGGTTTGTACCGCGAAAAATGAAGAGGGGGAGGCAAATATATAGGTAGAGGGAGCTAGGAGTGTCCAAATGAGATGCGGTTTTCGCCCACACGATCATGATCCAATGACGGAGAGCATGGAGGGGGTTTAGAATGGTTAGTGGGCTGTTTGGAGGGGTGTTGGGCTGCAACACCAAAGAGGCTTTTGTGGTTACCCGATTAACTGTTGGGGCACCAAACAACCTCGAAATGGAACGAAATTTGGCAGGCGGTCTACCGGTGATGTACCAAGGCCACTTGACAAATCTTGGTCCATCCGAGAACGTTTTCTCCCGCTCACGAAAAGAGACAAGAGGGGTGCGCCGGGTACATGTGGGAGTGTTGGATTGCGAAACGGACAACGGGGAAAATGCTCGGATGCACGAAACGAACATGTATGAAAATGAGATGCACATGCTGACATGGTATGAAATGCATGACATGAACAAAAATGCAAAACGAAAGACAAAAACCCAACCACAGAGGGAATATTATGACACATAGCCGAAAATGGCAAGAGTTGGAGTTACAAATATGGAAAGTTACATCCGGGGTGTTACAACACTCCACCACTACAAGAGGATCTCGTCCCGAGATCTAGGACTGAAAGAACTCCGGGCATTCGAAACGGAGGTGATCCTCGCGCTCCCAGGTGGCTTCTCGGTCGGAATGGTGTGACCACTTAACTTTCAGGAATTTGATTGACTTGTTGCGAGTCTTACGCTCGGTTTCTTCAAGAATTGCAACGGGCTGCTCATGATAAGATAGATCTTCTTGGAGATCGATCTCTTCGAAGTTGATAGTGCGCTCAGGCGTCTTGAAGCACTTGCGAAGCTGTGACACGTGGAACACATCGTGCACGTTTGCGAAGTTGGAGGGAAGCTCAAGTTGATAGGCGAGGTCGCCTCTTTTGCCAATGATCTTGAAAGGACCCCACGTATCTCGAGGCAAGCTTCCCTTTGATACCGAAGCGACGAGTGACTTTCATTGGAGAGACGCGGAGGTAGACATGGTCTCTGATTTCGAAAGCCAAGTCACGGTGCTTGTCATCATAATAACTCTTCTGGCGCGATTGCGCGGCTTTGAGATTTTCAGGGATGACTTTATACATTTCTTCGGCTTCTGTGATCTAGTCGTTGCCAAGAAGTTGGCGTTCACCTGTCTCAGACTAATTGAGAGGAGTACGGCACTTCCTGCCATAGAGAATTTCGAATGGGGCCTTGCCTGCACTTGCTTGGAAGCTGTTGTTGTAGGAGAACTCGGCATATGGGAGACAATCTTCCCACTTCATGCCAAAGGAAATGACACAAGCCCTGAGCATATCTTCAAGGATTTGATTGACTCGCTCGACTTGGCCACTAGTTTGAGGATGGAAAGCTGTGCTGAAGCGAATGTTGGTGACCATGGCCTTCTGGAAGGAGTCCCAGAACTTAGAAGTGAAAATGCTTCCGCGGTCTGAAGATATCAATTGTGGAATGCCGTGCAAGGAGACAATTATGGGGGTGTATAGCTCTGCCAACTGAGCTGTTGTGATGGATTCTTTGATTGGAAGGAAATGAGCCACTTTGGTAAGCTTGTCGATGACAACGAAGATAGCATCATTTCCATGCCTGGACTTAGGCAATCCAGTAACGAAGTCCATTTCGATATGATCCAACTTCCATTCTGGAATAGCAAGAGGTTGGAGGAGACCAGCTGGTCGTTGGTGTTCTCCTTTCACCCTTCGACAGACATCACATTCGTTCACGAATTGAGCGATCTCTCGCTTCATTCGAGTCCACAAATACGACTGCTTGAGGTCATGGTACATCTTCGTACTTCCAGGATTAATGGAAAGAAGAGAATTGTGCGCTTCGTTCATTATGACCTTCCTTAGATCACCTTTAGGAACCACAATCCGGTCCTCGAAGAATAAAGTGTCTTTGTCATCAATGCGATAGCACTTGTATTTGGAGAGGCCCTTGGCAATACCATGTTTCACCTTCTTCACCATAGTATCAAGGAGTTGTGCCTCACGAATTTGGTCTTCCAAAGTTGGAGTGACTTGAAGGTTGGCAAGAAAACCTTGAGGAACAACTTGGAGATTGAGTTTGCGGAAAGCTTCACAAAGATCCGGTTGAAATGGCTTGAGAATTAAGCTGTTGCAATAAGCCTTCCTGCTCAAAGCATCTGCAATCACATTGGCCTTGCCTGGAGTATATTCAATACTTGGATTGTACTCTTGAATCATTTCGACCCATCAAGTTTGCCTTAGGTTGAGGTTGGGTTGAGTGAAGATATACTTGAGGCTCTTGTGATCAGTGAAAATGTCCACTTTCCTTCCCAACAAGAGATGTCTCCAAGTTATTAATGCATGGACAACTGTCGCTAGCTCAAGATCGTGAGTGGGGTAGTTCTTTTCGTTGGGCTTCAACTGACGAGAGGTATAGGCCACAACTTTCTTCTCTTTCATTAACACAGCGTCGAGACCTTGCAAAGAGGCATCGCAGAACACTTTGAATGGTTTGGATTCATCAGGAGGAGTTAAGACAGGAGCTGAGACGTGTTGAAAGCAACGTCACACTCAGGAGTCCAGACATACTTGACATGCTTCTGGAGGAGGTTGGAAAGAGGCTTTGCAATCTTAGAGAAATTCTCAGTGGATCTTCGGCAATAGCTTGCAAGTCCAAAGAAACTGCGGAGCTGCTTGACATTCTGAGGAGGTTCCCAGTTCACAATTGCAGAAACCTTCTCGGGATTAACAGCAATGCCTTTGGCGGAGATGATATGACCAAGGTAAAGAACTTCATCAAGCCAGAACTCACATTTGCAAAACTTTGCATATAATTGATACTCTCTGAGCTTGTCGAGCACCAATCGCAAATGTTTGGCATGATCCTTCTTATTCTTGGAGAAGACCAAGATATCATCGAGATACACCAGGACGAACTCATTTGTGTAAGGGCTAAAGATGAAGTTCATCATTCGAGAGAATGTTGGAGGAGCATTGACAAGGCCGAAAGACATGACAGTATATTCATAAGAACCAAAACTTGTTCTGAATGCTGTCTTGGGAATATCTTGTTCACGAATGGGAATCTGATGATAACCCATGCGGAGGTCAAGTTTGGAAAACACCTTTGCACCTTTAGGTTGTTCGAATAGCTCATTGATGTTGGGAAGTGGATACTTGTTCTTGATAGTCTTCTTGTTCAATGGACGGTAATCGATGCAAAGTCGGTCCGTGCCATCCTTCTTCTGGACAAAAAGAACTCCACAACCCCATGGAGATGAACTCGGTCTGACCAAACCCAGACGCTCTTGTTCATCGACCTGTTTCTTCAATTCCTTCAACTCCTTGGGTCCAAGCTTGTATGGACGCTTGCAAACTGGTTCAGTGCCAGGCTCAAGATCGGTAAAGAATTCAACTTGCCGGTGAGGAGGCATTCCCGGAAGCTCTTCCGGAAAGACATCTTGTTACTCACAAATGACTGGAATCTGAGAGATTGCATCTAGCTCGGCCTTGACATTGAGAGAAAACAACCGAATGGTTTCATCACGAGCGGCATAGATGATAACATCCTCAGAAGAGTGTGTCAATTGAATCTCTCTGGCAGCACAATCAAGTTGAGCCTTGTGCTTAGAAAGCCAGTCCATGCCGAGAATTAGATCAATATTAGAGTCGCCAAGAACAATTGGAGAAGACAAAAATTTATAGTTGCCCATCTTGATAGAGACATCCCGAACCATAGAGCTTGCGTTCATGACTTTACCCGGAGAGACAACTGATAACGGTCTAGGCAAATCTTGAAAAACCAACTCATGCTTAGATGCAAAAGGTCTTGAGATGAAACTATGCGATGCACCAGTATCAAATAAAACTTTTGCAGGAATATCATTAACTGAGAGATTACCCATTATCACATCAGCAGATTCCTCCGCTTGAGCTGCATTCATCATGTTCACCTTTGCAGACTTGGGATTATGCTTGACCACTACATTGCTTGAAGATCTCACAGGAGGAGGAGGCGGAAGGTGCCTTTGATTGAAGCACTTGTTCGCATAGTGACCTTTGTGCTGACATTTGTTGCAAGTCACCTCTGAGAGCGGATGATGATAAGGAGCACTTGACCTTGGAGCTTGAGACTGAGAGTTGTTCTAATAGCCAGGGTTGGGTGGGTGGGAAGATCCATGGCCACCTTTGTTCTTCTGTTGGTAAGACTGATGAAACGGAGGAGGTGGAGGAAGCCAAAACTTCTGTTGCTTACCAGTCACTTGTGAGGAAGAAGACTGAACTGCATCCCTGATTCTCTTCTTAGAAGCCTCACACTTGAGCTGGGCAGCTTCTTGCTTGAGCGCCATGTTATAGAATTTATCAAACTGAGTAGGCTCAACAATAACAAGAGCTAACTGCAGATCTTCTAAGAGGCCACCTCTGAAGTGATAGATCATGCTCTTTTCATCAGGAACGTCTTGTTTAGCGAAGCGAGCAAGTTTCTGAAACTGGATGTTGTATTGATACACGGACATGCTGCCTTGCTTGAGATTGCGGAACTCCTCACGCTTGCTCTCAACAACACTTGTAGGAATGTGGTGAGCTTTAAAGTCCCGACAAAAGTCAGTCCAAGCAATCACTCGACCTCCTCTGGAATCTTTGTATTGTTGATACCAATCAGCAGCTTGGTCCTTGAGTTGAAAAGAAGCAAACTTGACAAAGTCCTCAGGCCTGACATTGCTACATTCAAAATGCTTGTTGATGTCCACGAGCCAACCATCGGCGTCTGTGGCCTCGACACAGTAGCTGATTTGCAAGGAACTGGTTGAGGGTAGCAAACTGAGGTTGATGGTTGAACTACCCTTGACCTTGATTCCCTTGGTTGCCTTGGCCTTGGTTGCGTTCTTCCAAGATTTGCAAAAGCATCTGGGTGTTGGCGTTGGTGGCTGCCATGACAGCTTGCCATGCCTCCGGAGGCGGAGGTGGAGGTGGAGGGTTCGCCTGACTCCCATCATTGCGTTTCGGATTCTGACGCGTTGGAGGAGCCATCCTGAAGGGTGACATCCGTTAGCATCTTGATAGACAGATATCCAAGTTGAATCAACGGATAGAAATTGCAACATATAGTCTTCACAAAAAACACTCGAACAAGGATGAACGAATGAATTCCAAAGCTAACATCACACGTCCATTAAGGTGAGAAGCCACTTGATAAGAGATTGATGAATGAAATACCAAGGAACGACTGGAACAAATAAGTGGTAAGGATTACCCAATCACAAATCAAATATCTGCGGGAAGAAAAGCTAAGAGCTACTTGAATCCCACCTATAAACTCTCGAAACTTTCTGGTTTGCAATCTGGTGTTGGGGATACAGGGGAAGCAATATATCTCACCCAATTCTAACAATCCCTACATCCAGCTGTATCCATCCATCAACACATAACCAAGAAAACTCCGGAAATCGTGTACCTCAACCTTCGAAAAGCATCCGCTATATGAGTTATGGCAATACTCCCGAACGACCGCCCCAGTACTGGGTGGCGTCGAGGTTATCTCACCAACAACTGCATAAAAGAGATTTTCGATGTCGGCGAAACTCAGGTATTCCAGAACTGCAACGATAAAATTGTGACGACAACACCTCGGAGCTCAACTCCCCGGGACACTGCCACAACCCCTAAATGTCAGGAGGCACCAAGAACAATGTTCTCGTCACAAGAATATCGAAACGATCCCAAGATACCCACGTGATCCAAAAAAAATTAGTATTTGAGGAGAGGAAAGACAAAACATCTATGTCAGGAGGCCTCACCAGAGCGACGAAGGGACTGAGGAGTAAAAAGAATCCTACTCTCCGATATATATAATCCTAAGACTCAAAACATTTTTGTTCTAGACTCAACAACGTCAGCGATTCGATCAAGCAGGGGGCTCCTAAGTCGGGGATGGCTCTGATTACCAATTTGCAACGCCCACGATGCGGCTATATCTCCCACATGTCGAGGCATGACTCGGAAGCATAACCGCATGGTGGTTTTGTCACAAGAAGGGCCATCTTCACACAATCCCATGTAATGAACAAGAATGGGATAAAGAGTTGGCTTACAATCGCCACTTCACACAATACATAAATTAAACATACATCATCCAGAGTACAATCAAGGTCCGACTACGGAACCAAAATAAAAGAAGACAACCCCAAATGCTAGATCCCCGATCGTTCCAACTGGGCACCACTACTGATCATCAGAAAACGAAACATAGTAACGACCAAGGTCCTCGTCAAACTCCCACTTGAGCTCGGTTGCATCACCTGCACTGGTATCGTCGGCACCTGCAACTGTTTTGGTAGTATCTGTGAGTCACGAGGACTCAGCAATCTCAAAACCCGCGAGATCAAGACTATTTAAGCTTATAGGAAGGATGGGGTAATGAGGTGGAGCTGCAGCAAGCACTAAGCAAATATGGTGGCTAACATGCGCAAAGAAGAGCGAGAAGAGAAGCAACGCAACAGTCGTGAAACTAGAAGTGATCAAGAAGTAATCCTGAAACTACTTACGTTCAAACATAACCCAAACCGTGTTCACTTCCCGGACTCCGCCGAGAAGAGACCATCACGGCTACACACACGGTTGATGCATTTTAATTAAGTCAAGTATCAAGTTCTCTATACCCGGACATTAACAAATTCTCATCTCCCACATAACCGCGGGCACGGCTTTCGAAAGATAATACCCTGCAGGGGTGTCCCAACTTAGCCCATCACAAGCTCTCACGGTCAACGAAGGATATTCCTTCTCCCAGGAAGACCCGATCAGGCTCGGAATCCCGGTTACAAGACGTTTCGGCAATGGTAAAACAAGACCAGCAAAGCCGCCCGATGTGCCGACAAATCCTGATAGGAGTCGCACATATCTTGTTCTCAGGGCACACCGGATGGGCCAGAGGTCGGGTTGGCATAGACCCTGGTTGCCCAGGGGGCGCCGGACATCGCCCAGGTTGGACCAACACTCGAAGGAGCACTGGCCTGGGGGTAAAATAAAGATGACCCTCAGGCTCGCGAAAACCCAAGGGAAAAGGCTTAGGTAGGCAAATGTAAAACCAAGGTTGGGCCTTGCTGGAGGAGTTTTATTCAAAGCGAATTGTCAAGGGGGTCCCATAAATCCCCAACCGCGTAAGGAACGCAAAATCAAGGAACATAACACCGATATGACGGAAACTAGGGCGGCAAGAGTGGAACAAAACACCAGGCATAAGGCCGAGCCTTCCACCCTTTACCAAGTATATAGATGCATTAATTAAATAAGAGATATTGTGATATCCCAAAATATCCATGTTCCAACATGGAACCAACTTCATCTTCACCTGCAACTAGCAACGCTATAAGAAGGGCTGAGCAAAAGCGGTAACTTAGCCAAACAACGGTTTGCTAGGAAAAGATGGTTAGAGGCTTGACATGGCAGTATGGGAGGCATGATAAACAAGTGGTAGGTAGCGCAACATAGCGATAGAGTGAACAACTAGCAAAGCAAAGATAGAAGTGATATCGAGGGTAATGGTCATCTTGTCTGCAAAGTTCTCAGAGTTGTCGAGAGCTTGATCCTCGTTAGCGTAATCAACAGGTTCCTCGTTCACGAACTCGTCTCCCGGCTCTACCCAAAGCTAGAACACAAGCAACGGAACAACAATCAATCACGGTGCAATGCACAAGCAACATGATGCAAGATATCGCATGGAATGCAAGATATGATGTGTAATGCATATGGGTACTCCGGAAGGGAAAAAGGATGAACACCAAGTATGCCACTGAAAAGATGAGATAGAAGGATCACCGGAAACGGATGCACGGTTTGCAAATGACAAGCAACACAAGAATGATGCAAAAATGCGCTTAACAGCAACATAGCACTTCGAATGCATCATGAAACTATGCTACAGCACTCCAACATAGCAACAATGCACACGGCAGCGAAGTACACATGAAGCTCTACAAATCATGAACACTGAGCTCCTGCTAGAACTCACTAGAACAAGCCTAAAACAGCATGGCAAATGTGCAAATGATAACAGATTCATAGACTTAAGAGAAAATACTAAGCATGGCAAAACACCAGCAGGTAGCAATGTTTAGAGCTAGCAAACAACATGCTACAGGAACATATCATGGCAAACAAAGATATGGCATGCTATTAATAAAGACATAGAACAAAACTCCCTTAATGAGATTTAACCAAATATGCATAGAAAATGATGTGGCACCCATGCAAACATGGCAAGTTATATGAACAGTTTCAGACTTGGAAGAAAAACAGAGCATGGCAGGAACAGATTCATGATAGCAACTTTGCAAGCTCAAACCACTCGCCACAAAGCATTACATGGTATACCCAGGTAACCAACAGTAAGAACCCACATTTGTACAGCTACTCATGGCAAGAAAATGGTCATAGGATGCATAGAGCACTAGAAAAAAACATGGCAAAACTGAACTTAATGTTAACAGCATGGCAACAACATTATTTGGCAAAAGTAGAGCATGCTAAACACAAGCTACACTACTCCATAATTGAAACCAGAGGCATGGATAGATTGAGCATAACAACACAAACAAAACATTCTGAAGAAGCATCTCCAGATTATCCGTATGTGTGATGATAGCATCAATCAAACATAGCAACATGATATAGCAGTTTCAGCCTAGCAAAATAGTAACAACCATTACCCTACTTCACGAGCTTGATGCACTCACTACAAGACCCAAAAAATACATGGATTGCACCTCTGTAACGATGGCATGATGGATCTCAATAAACATGTAGACATCATTCCCATAGGATGCACACACAAAATGCAACAAAAATGACAAATCATCAAGTTCTGTTAAGAACCAGCAGCTAACATCATATAGCACTTTTGCAACAATGATAATGGCATCAATATGGAGAGTAACAAGCATGCAAATGACAGTAACATTAAGAGAATCCCAAGACGAACATTTTGATATATCATATGCACAAATCGGTATAACGAGCATGGAGATATGGCATAATGAACATGAGCACATAATGCTGCAGATCCGGGGACTTGGACAAAACCAGAGGTCAACCTCAGATCCGGATCTAGGGTTCGGGCACGGTTCCCGAGGCGAGGCCTGAGATGCTCGCCGGAGTTTGCCCGGAGAGGAGGGGGACGGCGGTCGGCGTGGTCGGGGTCGCCGGAAAGGGGCCGGAGGAGCCGGATCCGGTCGCTCCTCGACCGGATCTGGCCGGAGCTTGGTCGGCGGCGGCGGATGGCGCGGCGAGGCGGTTGGCGACGGCGGCCGGCGCTAGGGGCGGCGACGGTTGGCGCGGCGCCAGCGAGAAGGCGGCGCGGTAGCGCGGAGGCGCAGGCGGCGGGGTCGGGCGGCGCTAGGCGCGGGAGGAGCCGGGCGGCGGAGTGGGCCGGGGGGGCCCACGCGGGCCTGACGGGCCGGCGGCGGCGCGCGATGGCCGGGGCCACGTGGCGCCCTCTGGTTGGCTCGGGGCGGCGGCGCGATTTGTCCGGCGCCTCCGGACGTGTCCGGCGCGCGGAGGGATATGGTGGCTATGGTTTGTACCGTGAAAAATAAGGAGGGGAAGGCAAATATATAGGTAGAGGGAGCTAGGAGTGTCCAAATGAGGTGCGGTTTTCACCCACACGATCATGATCCAACGACGGAGAGCATGGAGGGGGTTTAGAAGGGTTAGTGGGCTGTTTGGAGGGGTGTTGGGCTGCAACACCAAAGAGGCTTTTGCGATTACCCGGTTAACCGTTGGGGCACCAAACAACCTCCAAATGGAACGAAATTTGGCAGGCGGTCTACCGGTGATGTACCAAGGCCACTTGACAAATCTTGGTCCATTCCAAGAACGTTTTTCTCCCGCTCACGAAAAGAGACAAGAGGGGTGCGCCGGGTACATGTGGGAGTGTTGGATTGCGAAACGGACAACGGGGAAAATGCTCGGATGCACGAGACGAACACGTATGCAAATGAGATGCACATGATGACATGGTATGAAATGCATGATATGAACAAAAATGCAAAATGAAAGACAAAAACCCAACCAAGGAGGGAATATCATAACACATAGCCAAAAATGGCAAAAGTTGAAGTTACAAATATGAAAAAGTTACATCCGGCTAGCAAATCAAAAGGCACCACATACCTCTCATCTTCGTCCGGACGGCGGAAACACTTCTATTTAATACGGCGGAAAGCTCAAATTCTGGTCTATCTCTTTTCTTCTTCCTACCAATAAACATCCCTTGACACAACAATTACTACTAAATGCGTTGCTTCCGCAAAAAATTTGGAACACCTTCCGCCAACGTACAAATGCATTGCTTTAACGAAAGGTGTGCATGTTGCTTTGTTTGGCTTGACGGATGGTGCATGCAATGCATTGCTTTGTTTTTTTTCTTCGGCGTAAGGTTGATTGTTTGGCAGAAGGCGTTGTTTTATTTTTATTTTCTTCAATTGACCGCTTCTAGCATGTTTGACGGAAAGTTCTTGCATGCGAACATTTGAGGTATAAATTTAGCCTGTTTCCGCATTAGTGCCCGTGGATTTGTTTGGACCGGTCCGCGGACGGATACAGGGTTCATTTTAAAGATTGGCATTAGAGATGCCTTTACGTGTCCGGTTACGTGCATGTGATTGGTGCAGATGAAGAGAGAAAGAAAAAAAAAGTAAAGAAAGAAAGAGAAAATGTGGTCACGTGGTGGGGCGTATACGGGTGAGACCGCGAGCCCTCATTTCCTCTATATTTAATATAAATATAGGAGTTTGCGGACAGGCCAAACATATAGGACTAATAGAGGGGTCCGATTAGGTCTTTTTTTTCTTCTCTCTTGTCCGGGTGCTTACTGGGCATGTTTGTGGAGGATTTGAGGGTACTGGCCATAGATAATGGGAAATACTAATGCCCACATGTGTGGGCATTCACAACACCGTCCAAACGCGTCCAGAGCCATCAGATGAAAAAAAAGCACGGATCTTGAAGCGTGTCCCAGCCACGTCATCAACTGAGCGTGTGGCGGGAAGGACGAACGTGCCGCAAGACTGAACGCAGCTCAGTTGCCTCCCATCGCCCGCACAGAGCCTCCCCCCCCCCCCCCCCCCCCCCCCCCCCCCCCATCTCAAATCCCTCATGGTGAGCTCTTGGACGGCGACCAAAGCGAGGGTGACGGCGAGGGGATGCTGGGTCGGCGTGGCTGCCCATGGCCGCCGAGGGGACGAGCAGGCGGAGGTCCTCGACTACCTCAATGACGACCAGGAGGTCGGGGTCGAGGGGACGTCCTCGACCGCGCCCGTAGAGGAGAGCCTCGTCGTCGGCATGATGGGAGGCCCATGGTGGCTGATGTGGAGTGGGCGGATCTGAACTCGGCTGATGCAGCACGCCGCCATCGGGGGAGACGACGAGCCCAGCATCGGCGAGCTCGATGGAGGAGCCGCGTCGAGGAAGGCAAGGTGGGAAAGGAGCTCGGAGGAGCCGCTCCGAGATGCGGCGGCTGCTTGGCGGTGCCCGGAGGACGCGAACAGGCGCGTCGCGCGCTGATGCGGACGAGGCCGTCACGGCCTAGCTCGAGCGGCGCCCGGTCACAGGGCCGAGATGCGGTGGCTGTTGGCGGCGCCGAGCGTGACGTGGACAGGCACATCCCACACTAATGCGAGCGCGCCGCCATGGACCACGACCCTCCCATCCATCTTCAGGGTAACACTCGCTCCCTCCCTGTGTGCATCGACCGATGGATCTTTGTTGTTGCTACTGAAATCCTCATGTGGGTTTACTAATTCCCGTAGGATGTTGCTAGATTATTGCACTATGTGATTCGTATGGTGCCTTTGATTAATTTCGTATAGCACCGAAACTAGTTGAATCTGCTTGTAGGGTAATGAACGAGAGAGCACCAGGTTTCAGATCTGTGAACTTTTTTGTGGTTTCAGACTTGTGATCTTTTCATGGCAAAATTTGACAAAAAAATTCCATGGCAATTTTGTATATGCATTAGCCATTGCAAGTTTTATCTCTGTCCTTGTTCGTAAACAATGGCATTTTGCCACATATGACTTTTTCATGTGATTTGCCATGGCACATTCTTTATCTAAAAACATGGCAAACTTGCCATGGCAACTTATCCATGTTCGAAAACATCGCAAATTTATAGATATTCCAAAAACATGGCAACTTAGTAACAACACGGCAAACTTCCCATGGCAACTTTTGCCATGTTCGAAAATGTGTCAAAGTTGTAGATGTTGAAAAAACATTTCAACTTAATATGTTCAAAAAACATGGCAAAGTTGTAGATGTTCAAAAACATGGCAACTTATTATGTTCAAAAACATTCAAATCTTGCCATGTCAAACTTAACGGGCACGGCAATTGTTGTTCACGGGCACGGCAAAAATATTTAATTTCACAAACCAAAAGTGGGATTTTTCTACATTTTCTTTGGAATGGGAACTTTTTACTTTTTTTGACATGTCATTTTTTTCTTTTTTTTGACATGGCAAATTTATTATATAGGGCATGGCAATTTTAATTTTAATACGATGGAAAATTTTACATTTTTCTAGAACATGAATTTTTTTAAATATATAGCATGGCAAATATACTTATGTAGCCATGGAAATTTTTACTTTACTCCCATGGCAAAATTACACTATTTTTGCCATGGCAAATTTTAATCCATTTTTGCCATGGCAAAATTTACTACAGTTTTTTCCATGGCAAATTTTACTCTATTTTTGCCATGAAAAATACCATGGCATTTTTAACTTATGAATTTTCCATGGCAATATAATCTTTGTTTGTATGATTGGAGTTTCCATGTCTTGTTTTCTTCTGGGTCATAAAAAAATCTTTTTCACCAATGGCATTTTTCTGCTTTTTATAGGGGCTGGTATTTTATTTTTCATATCATAGCGAAAACTGGGCTTTGTTTTTTTGGTTACTGGGCTCTTTTTTGGTTTGACAGGGAAACGGAGCCACAGACACGCGATGGATCGTCGGAGGCACATAACGATTACACGTGCCTCTTCTTTGCCTTATTTGTCGGAAAATCACACAGTGGGTCACCTAGCTAGTAAGTAGGATTGGGAGACCTAGACAACTCGATCGGACACAATCCGTGCTCAATCGCAGTGATAATACCGCGCACAGGTACATGTTACTGCTGTCCGACTCGGACTAGCTTTCTGCTGGTTCCTCTCTACAGTATATAGGAGTACAATGGAGCACGCCACACAACCACCGATCAACGCGGGACGCAACCAGCAGCCGCTATGGGAGCAGCCTTGTCCATCTCCGCCGTCGACGCACTAGCCAGAGCGATCAAGAACCACGCGCCTCAGAGGTGGTTAACTGCACCCCATCATGGCACCACCGATTGGTCTGGCCTGCCGGAGGACCTCCTCCTGACCGTCATGGCAGAGCTGGATGTCCCCAGCATTATCCGATCCGGCGCCGTCTGCACGTCCTGGCACCACGCCTATGAGACCTTCCGCCGCCTCCGCCTTCCCTCGCCAAAGCAGGCCCCTTGTATGTTCTACTCCTGCGACGAGTACGGGCCCAACTACGGCGCCCTGTATTGCCCCTCCACCAACGCCACGTTCCGTGTCCCCTTTCAAAGGCCCCTCGAACAGAGCCGGGGATTCATCTCCTCTTGTCACGGCTGGGTTTTCGCCACCGACGTGTCAGGGGACCCTTACCTCCTCAACCCTATTACTGGCTCCCGGGCCGCACTACCACCCCTTCAATATAATACCAGGTCTATTCTTGATTAGGCGCAGGATGTTACGACACCAGCCAAATAGACTATGTCTAGTACAGCATAGCTGCTACACACCTGACAAGATTGATACGACATGTCTACCATGTCTGCCTGGCATAGTATTCTGAGGGACTAGACGTGTCGGCCATTCTTTCAATCCACCCATTCTCAACTCCCCCTGCCCCTGCCCTTCTGGTTCACCTTGCATCTTGCGCTTGCATCTTCCCCATCCTGCGCCGCATAGTAGTGATCCCCATTCTCAACTCCCCCTGCGCTTCTGGTTCACCTTCCATCTTCCCCGGCAGATTACATTTCAACCTTGCATCCGACGAAGAAACTTGCTTAGACTCGCTATCATGGAAAACCAGGATGCGCGAGCAAGCCTCTGACCGTTCATCAGCGTCTCCACGAGTCGCCAGCTTGAATTCACTCCCCTCCCGGCGAACTGCTAGGCCGACGACGGCGTTGAACTGTTCTGACGCCGCGCGGTCATCCACCATACCAGTCCACGCTCCGGCCGCGGCTAATGAGTCCTGACCTGCCGCCGGATCCACGTCTTGGTTCACTGCTACTTGCCGCGCATCCTCGGTGCATGGCGTCCTTGATATAGCAGCAGGACTAGCAGCCGGACTAGCTGCGGGACTCACCGGCGGATGGTGCAGCTGGGCATGCTCACTTGCCTGCCCGAGATGCCGTCCGCCATCTGCTCCGGCCAATCCATCCGCCATCAGGTGTGTTACTTCCCCAACCGCGTTCACCTCCGGCGCGCTGTTTCTTCGAGATGATATCTGTGCGGCAGCATACCTCGCCGTAATAGCACGCGCGCAAAAGATGCACCCCGTACCGGTGCACTGTGCAGACCACACGTGTGTTAGATGCAGAGGGAGATGCAGAGTAACTGGACGTCGGATATATCATCTGAGAACAAGAAATCTTACCACCACTGGCCGCTTACGAAGAACATGAGATCTCTCCGTCGACGCTGATGAAGAAGCAGACGACGATGCCTCCCCTTGTAGGTGGATTGCAATGCGAGGCTGCACGTTGCCCATTCTCGCAGTAGAGAGCTCCCTCGCTGTCGCCGTGGTCTGCTGGAGAACCACACCGCTACAATCTCCGGTGAACTAACAGCTCTGCCTCGCCGAGCATCTGAGGGAGACGAACCGAGAAAGCTCACAATGGTGACAAAGGAAAAGAAGTGATGCAGGGTGTGCGAAATAGAATATCATCTCATGCCGCTGGGCGCATGCAGCGTCTTCTCCGTGCTGTCACTTCAATCTTCTCCGTGCTGTCACTTCAATCAGCATCCCCGTAGACCGCAATACCTTTTCAGGCCTATTCCTGCCATGCCGCCTATTCCTGCCATGCCTCTCTCCTCCTGTCCCTATCTGTCTCCCTAAACAAAGCCTGCTAATCACCCTCATACTGTACAAGCGTCTGCACTGCAGCAGTCTCTAGCACGAATCTTGCACACTGCGGACGGACGGGATACCCGGGTGTCGGGGCACCCGGGTGTCGTCACACCTTTTCGAATCGTGCATACCCCAGACGAGTGGAGGCTCTCCTTTGCTAGGCCCGGTGACAAGCAGTGGACATTGCTCTCTTGCGACCAAGGCTTCATAGATGTTCTTTACAATGATAAGGACGGCTTGTTCTACGCTCTAGGTTGTGGTAGTTCTGTTTACACGATAGATCTCAATGGGCCTTTGCCGATGGTGACCATGATCATGCGTGGCGTGTCAGCCTGGGGCAACCCTACCAAGTATCTCGCATTCTCCCCATCAGGTGAACTCCAGCAAATCTGGATGATCTGGAATTGCGCACATGTTCCAATCAAAGAAATGGTCGATGAAGATGGAGTAGATTTCGCCAACGAATATGACGACGACAAGTTCAGTGAGCTGTTTGAAGATGATTATAGGTTCACTACGGTGAAGCTCTTCATTTTCAAGGTTGACATTGGCAGGCAGAAGCTGGTGGAGCTACAGGATATTGGAGACCACGCGCTATTCCTCGGGTACAATAATGTCGTGTATGTTCCCACTAAGGACTTTCCGGCGTTCAAACCAAACCACGCTTACCTCGCGGATGACCGTTTTAAATGTAAGCCAACATTAAAAGAGGACCTGGGTATTTGGAACGTCAAGGAGAGGAATATGCAGAAACTTCAGGATGCATGGCCAAGCATGTATTCTTGGCTAGATTTACCAGCTCCGATTTGGATCACGCCAAGGTTTTTAGTAACTATTTTATATTAAGCATAATATCAGAGAGGCAATGAAGTCTGGTTACCATGGTGAAATGTCCCGCACAAAAGGGGCTCGATTTGTTCGATGTTTGTAGAAGTTGACATGTTTTTCCTAAATTCTTAAAAGTTCATCATACAATTTCTGAATAGCTCGTCTCAGTATTCGGAATGTTCAAATTTTTGTATGAGAAAAGTCTATTCTTGGTCCCTCAACTAAATGATAATCTAAGGTCGGTGTTTGTCCCTTAATTAATTTCAAAACGAGACAACTTGCACCTTAATAAAATTACAAATTGGGGCACATTTAGTCCGAGGTGGTTTCATTGATGACTTGTCATGTTTTTTTATACCAAAATTAACATCTACCTGTGCCACATTATTTTCTTCTTCATACTCAATGGTAAGCATTTTTTCAAACAGTTGGCATGCAATTCCCAGGGCAATCACGATTGCGTTAGCGTCGGCTAGCTAAGCCGTTGCCGCCGGCGCCGTGCACTCCTTGATGGCCGTCCTCGTAAGAGCAACTCTAGCAGACCCCGCATCCCGCCGGCCCGTAAAACGCGTTCGCAGTTCGCGCAAAATCGCTTTTGCGGGCCGGCGCGGACGGCCACAGATGCAGACCCCTCAAACAGACCCGCATAAAAGTATATTCGTGAAATATGCTTTTTACGGGTCGGCTTTGCGGGGTCTGCTCGGGCACCACCGCGACGACCCGCAAACAGAAAAACTGCAAATCTCGCATTTGACATAAGGTTTCACAAACAAGTTCAAATTCAAACGACATAAATAGTTTTACGCGCAAATAAAAATAAAGTTCATTACGGCAAACGCAAAAGAGGGCCCTGCAAAAGTTTGCGCCCATGTCCGGCATCATCTTGGTCGATCTTCACTCCGCGCCATCGAGTCCATCTTGAAGTTCATCGGCGCCACCGAATCCACCACCGTCGCTTGTTCCAACTCCCGCACCGAAATCATCCACATTGCCACCATATGGAGCAGAGAAAACATCACCGGAACTGTAACACGGACCGGCCGACGCGACGGCGGTGGGGCCAACATGGCCGGCGACGAGATCTGCCCGAGGGGAAGGAGCGTGCGCGACCTCGACGGTGACGGGGGACAACATGGGGTCGTCCATGGCGGCGAGGAACGGCCGGGGAGGAGGAACCGGAGCTTGCGGAGGGGGGGGGGGGTTGGTGGCGGAGGGTGCGGGGAGCGGGAAAGGGCGCGCGGAAATGTCCCTCCCGCCAAGTCTCGCGCCGGATAGGAGTTGAGCTCGGGTCGGCCTCCCAGCCCGTGAAGATAGAGGTTGGGGGAGAAGATTTGCCGCGCCCAGCAAAAATATTTGCGGACCGGGACGGGATGCGGGGTCTGATCGTGCAGATTTTCTGACCCCAACCCGCAATGTGACGGTTATTTTACGGGTCGGGGCTGGATGCGGGGTCTGCTAGAGTTGGTCTAAGGTGCCATAACGTCGGTCGAACGGTGCACCACCGCACGCGCTATGGGCCACCTCGCCACCTCCAGCACCGCAGCACGGCGCCAGCCTCGGGTCCAAGATGACGGCTCCAGCAGCCCCTTGTCGACGAGGGTGGTCGACAACGGCGCCGACCCACATGGCTTTGGAGCATCGTCAAGCTCTCGTCCGTCTCTGTTGTGCTTGTTACCACCGAGCTCCATGAGACACGAGCTAGCTAGCTAGCCAGAACACCATTACGCACGAGACATGGCATGCCTTGGTGCTTCTTCCTCGCTCATCTGCTGACGTTGATGCGTCCCAAACCAATGGGCATCGCGACACCTGGTACGAGATGTCTCGAACATGTGGAAGGCATCGCGATCGACAAAGTCCAGCAGCTGCTGCGCGCTTTTGCCCGAGTTCGTGGCCGAGACGACACACGAACACGAGAGAGACTCGGTGATTGCGTTACACAAGACTTGGAGATACAACTGCGCAAGGGAGGATTCAGACTTGCACTCTACTACTTTTACGGTTTTACCTGCCTGCCTCCCTCTACTGCTCGTCATCGATCGCGACACCTGGTACGAGATGTCGACGACACAGACGACCCCCGGCGACGGCACCACCGAGCCTTCATCAGGTTCAGCGCGGTGGTCCGACCTCCCCGACGACCTCCTCGGCAATGTCCACGTCAGGATCGCCACCCTGCACGACCACGTGCGCCTCGCCGCCGTCTGCAGGTCGTGGCGCGCCGCCACGGCGCGGCTCCCGGCGCCGCCCGCCGTCCCGCTGCTGCTCGTCTCGCCGTGCAGCAACCGGTCCAGCGGGAGGAAGCACCTGTGCGGGCCCGACTACGCCTGGGTCACGCGCGTCCCGAGCAAGGTGGACAACAAGTTGTTCGTCGGCTCGCACGATGGCGGCTGGGTCACCGCCTTCGACAACCGCGAGCTCACGCTCGTGAACCTCTTCTCCAGCGCCGAGATGCCGGTGCGCGCACTGAGGCCAGGCCGTCTAAGGCAAAATCCCATCGCGAAAATCATCTTCTCCGACGCCCCTACCTCCTCCAACGGCTGCGTCCTCGCCGCCATCACCGACGATAGGCTCAACATTGCATTGTGGCAAAGTTGGCAAAGGCAGTGCCAGTGGGTGGACCGTGACAACTTGGCACAAGAAGATGTTCGCGGACATCGCCTTCTGCGACGGTGATCTCTATGGCCTCACGTACCCCGACGAGAACTTGGTCAGGTTTAAATTAAACGCCAAGGAAGAAGGGAAGCCCGTGATCACATCTACCCACCGGCTGGCTGTCCGAAGGCGCCACGGCCCCACGATGAAGCATGATCCCGATTCGTATGGTTGTTGCATGGTTGAGCTACATGGGGAGCCATCGATGGCGATAAGGACCCGATGGTTGCCCGACCGCGAGCCTTTCTTCAAGGTCTTCATGCTAGTCGACGCAAACCCCGGCAGCATCTACTGGCACAAGTGGGCTGAGGTGAAGAGCTTTGGTGAGTATGCCTTGTTCTTGGGGCCAACAAGGTCTAAAGCGGTGCACGTGCCTGTTGGCGCCGAGCGCTGCGGTCTAGTGAGAAACCGCATCTATTACTCGAAAGCTACCCGCTCTAAAGAACATGAGTTGCGTGGCAACGAATTGTACACGGTGGAATTGGAATGTGGTGACCACATGTGTTGTAGGGAAGACCAAAGTATCGCTGATGGCCTAGAGAGGACAGGATACTACATGATGGGTTGGGACTATGCTTCAATGTGGGTACACCCTTCAGAGTTGTAACTTACATATTTGATAGCCTAGTGCCAGTATATATCCCAACACTAGAACCATGGCTTAGGTATTATCATGGTACAACTCTACTTGACTAACATTACCATGATGTTTAATCTTTACTATTTTATAAAAATTCGGGTGAAGGTACATGTTAGCCAAATCAAGGAAATTAATTCTCGCCTCCTCGGTGTTGTAGAGTCAGGAGTGCTATTGTTTCTTTTAGAAAAGGAGGTTGGAACCCCCGGGCCTCTACATTATTATGATACACACAATCCCTATTGATTATTAAGCAAAGTCAACTATGACCGAAGCATTACAAGATATGAAATTAACATTTACGATTAATTGTCTACGAATCATTACTTTGGCAGACCGGGCCTCCCGGTTTTTTAGTTGATGTACTGCAAACAATGTATCCTTGTTTTCGCTTGACATATACACCGCATGATGGCATTTCCCTAAAAAAAAGCCAGATGTAATTGTCCATGAGCAAGAATAATTATCCCTAGGAAAAATTACCAGTAAACAAGGACTTTCCTCGGGCCAAAATGTATGTTCAGACTGAGCACATCATTGGGGATAGCGTGAGATTTTTTTTTTGACAAAAGCCTGCATTCTCTCCGATTTCCATTAAAAGAAATCACCATGTCTTTACAGCAAAGCGGGAAGAAACTAAAGATGCATCATAAAACTCCACCCCACCCCCCCCCCCCCCCCCCACGCAGCTATCACTACCCTACTGAGGAGGGGAGGAAAGCCATCCCTTCCCTCCCAAACCACCTCAAGGCAATAACCTACAGGAGTGGTCCAAGGCCTGGATTCAGAACAAGAAACCCAGCCCTGGAATGGAAACATGTCCTTTTTTTTAAACAGAGGCATACATCATGATTAAAGTCTTATCATCATCAAAAGATCAGAGGCTGACTGAAGAACAGAAGGAAGCAAGCTAGATTGCAGTCGAAGCAGTTGTTCATCGCAGCAACAAACTTGTCCTGAAGTAGATTAGCATCACCCTAGAATTCTCCCAGTCTTCAGGCGCCATCCATGAGCTGCTTTGAACACTTCTTCCGCCACCTCGCTTACTTGTTTCACTCCAGCCTCCATCATCTTACTTCTTACAAGGTTTATCTGCAAAACATTCCAATCATTTAGATTTTTGAGAAACAGGTTAACAGGTACACAAGGGTCATTCACCCCGTTGTTATCAAAAATAATGTTGTTCCTTAGCTTCCAAATGGTCCAGTAGATCGCTGAAATGCCTATCATGACCAAACCCTTTTCATCTTTTCCAAAGGTCTTCACTCAGGTTTTCATTATTGCATCCAGGGTATCTGGAATGTTTCTCAAATTGAAAGCACATTTCAAAATGTTCCACAACAATCTAGCAACTGAACAGGATAGGAAAAGGTGATTAATATTTTCTTTACGTCCACAAAAAGGACATCTATCATCCCCTTTCCACCCCCTGCGAAGCAGATTGTCTTTGGTAAGTATACTGTTCCTAAGAGCCAACCACATGAACACCTTGATTCTGGGTGGCATTTTAATCTTCCACATGTAAAGGTGTGGATATTTGACACCATTTTCAATCAAGTGTCTGTAAAACGATTTTACAGTGTATACTCCTTTTTTGGTCAAAGACCACTTTACCTCATCTTTATCCTCATTTAGAGTCACCGAACTACAAGCTTCTTTAATATGTTCCCATAGCTCTCTAGCGTCTCCTATCAGAGTTCTTCTAAAATGCACATTATCTAAGCTGTTTTCAAACACCTCCTTAACTGTTTTCTTTTTATCAAAACAAAGCTCATAAAGTCTAGGGAAGTTTTTACTTAGTGGGGCAGAGCTAATCCACCAATCTTCCCAAAAGCGTGTTTTATCTCCATTTCCAATTCTAAACTTGCACAGAGAGGCAAAATGATCTCTATGTTTCAGTACCTCCCTCCAAAACTGGGAATCTCCCTGTTTGGCCAGTACATTACCCAGATTTTTATTTTTAACATATTTTTTCCAAATAATATCTTGCCACAAACCCTCAGTTGTGTATAGTTTCCACCACCATTTACATAGCAATGCTTTGTTCATATGTGTAAGATTTTGAATTCCCAAACCCCCCATATCTTTTGGTCTGCATACCTCAGACCACTTTACTATATGGTATTTCCTTTTTTGGTCATTCTCCTACCATAGAAGTCTGGCTCTAAAGAAATCCATGTGTTTTTCTACCCCAACAGGGAGCGCATAAAAAGACATCATAAAGTAGGGTATGCCCGTCAGAGACGACTGAATCAGCGTAACCCTCCCTGCGCTAGCAAGCAGTCTGCCTTGCCAGGTTTCACACTTTCTCTCCATCTTACTCTCCGGAGGTTTCCAATGTTTATTGCAAATTCTATTTTTATCTATAGGCAGTCCTAAATATTTCATAGGCAAGGCGCCCACTGGACATGTGAAATTTTTTGCATATTGATCTTTCTTATCAATGGCTTCTCCAAACAGGAAAAGCTCACTTTTATAAAAATTAATCTTCAACCTAGACATTTGCTCAAACAAGCACAGAATGTATTTCAAATTATGTGCACTTTCTATATCATCTTGTAATAGAAATATGGTATCATCTGCATATTGTAGCATATTAACCCCATTTGGAATATATTCATTTAAAACCCCTTTCACCAGCCCACTTTCTCTGGCATTATCTAACATGATTGCCAGGGCATCAACAGCCAGATCAAAGTTCAGAGGGGACAGGGAATCTCCCTGCCTTAATCCCTTGTGAGTAGGAAAATATTTCCCTAGGTTCTCATTGACTTTGACACAGACTTTCCCCCCTCTAATAGTCTCCATAACCCAATCAATCCATTTGTCTGGAAACCCTTTCATTTTCAACATTTGAAAGAGGAAAGACCATTTGATTTTGTCATATGCCTTTTCAAAATCAATTTTCAAAAGCAGAGCACTTTGCTTTTTCTTTTTTATGTTGTTCAAAGCCTCATGAAGGATCAAAACTCCTTCCATAATATATCTGCCTTTAACAAAAGCAGTCTGAATGGGAGAAATAACATCAGCAGCCACCAAGTTCAACCTGTTCATTAACACTTTTGTAATAATTTTGAAGCAAACATTCAGCAAGCAAATTGGCCTGAATTTTTGTATTTTATTAGCATCTTTTCCTTTTGGGACTAGAGTTATAATCCCATAGTTTAATATACTAATATCAATTTTCCTACTAGCAAAGTCATCAAGCAAAGCTTTTAGGTCATGTTTCACCAGTTCCCAATAGTGCTGATAAAATTCAGCAGTGAAGCCATCTGGTCCAGGTGATTTATTGTGTGCCATTTTAAAGACAACCTTCTTGATTTCCTCCAAAGAAAATTCTTCAATCAGAATTTTTTCATATCTCTCCTGGATCTTAGTTGGGTTATCAATATTTAATGAGACAGAGGAATTATCAGGTGGACCAAATAAGTTTTTGTAGAAAGTGGTAATATAATCTATCAGGTTTTTATCCCCTTCTATCACCCCCTCATCCTATTCTAATATGTTAATTCTGTTTCTTCTAAGTCTCCCATTTGCCTTGGCATGGAAAAATTTAGTGTTGCTGTCTCCCTCCAGAATCTCATCAATTTTTGGCTCTCTGCCTCCATTTAGTCTCCTCCTGTTTAAGGAGTCTATCAAGCTGGGCTCTCAGTTCTATCTATTCTTTTCTATCAGCAGATGTAAGGCCATTAATCTCACAATTTTTATCAATAATATCCAATTTCAGTAAGATATCCTTTTTTAGTTCTATATACCATGCATTTATATTTCTATTCCACCCTTTAAGTTTAGGTGTTAGATTTCTAAATTTCCCTAGCAATCTATCTATGTTGTCTCCTTTAATATTAGGATCATTCCAGACTTTCTGTACAATTTCATCAATTCCTTCTCTCAGGAACCAAGCATTTTCAAATCTGAAAATTGGATCAGATTTTTGGAAATCTCCAGAATCCAAGAAAAGAGGAGTGTGGTCAGATTTCTCTCTAGTTAAAGCTGTCACTTGGGTTAAGGGATATGCCTCTTCCCACTCTGTGCTACAAAGGATTCTATCTAGCTATTCAAAGGTAGGAATGTGCATATTATTCCCCCAAGTGAATTGTCTCCCATTCATGTCAAGCTCTCTCACCCCAGCTTGTTCCAGGATGGCATTGAATAGGAAACTCCAATGTCCAGGGGACCCTGGTTTGTTTTTCTCGCTAGTCTTTCTAATAATATTAAAATCACCTCCAATCAAAATTGGATTAACACAATTCTGGAAAACTCTGGACAACTCAGCAAGAAATAAAGTTTTTCTTTCCGGTTGTGCATCTCCATATATCACCACTAGGTCCCAAATTAACCTATTTTTAACATCTTGGACTGTCATCTTTATATGGTAGTCCCCTTCATCCTGTGAGATCACATCTAAAGTGGTATAATTAACCCCCAACAGAAGACCACCAGATTTCCCCCTAGCTGGAGTGAAATGCCAGTGAAAATCCCTCCCTGCACAAATTTGTTGTAGATCATTTCTAGAAAATTGTTGTATCATGGTCTCTTGTAAGCCCAAGAAATCCACTTTCATGTCCATAATCATTTCTCTAAGGAATCTTATTTTGATGTCTCCCCAAAATCCTCTCATGTTCCAAAAAAATCCCCCTCATCTTTTTTTCTTGTTTTTCCTACTAGAAGATTCTAGGGTCTTGATAGCAGAGGCAATTTTAACTCCAGAACCTCTGGTAGTTTTACCTCTTTTTTCTCTTTTTTTGATGAGAAAAACTCTTTTAGGAGTTCCCAATCTTCATTCTCTTCCTCTTCTCCCTCATTTCCCCACTATCTAATAAGTCTTCTAGAGAATGTTCTCCAGTATCAATGATATTAGGCTCCTCAGGCGGAGAGGTTTGTTTTTGATTGTTACTATAATCTACTAGCCACATATCAATCCTTGCCTGTTCAGCCATTTTTATTAACTCCAAATTATGGTTAATAATGTCAGGTTTATTTCCCAAATTAACTCCAACCCCCTCAGCAATCTGTTGCAGAAGATTATTGGATCTAGAGATAATATCAGAAGGTCTGTACTCACCATAGTTGTTCTTCTGAGCCACTCTCTCTTTAGCCAGTTCAGTGATCTTTTTGTCTTCCTTGCCTTTCAGTCTAGAGCATCTCCTCAGTTCTTCTTCCTCTTGGGATTCCAGATCCCCTTTCCCAGCCTTCTTGATTTTTGTTTCAAAGGAGTCAGTCTCCTGACTAGCAGTATAGTCCACAGGCTCCATATAGCCCAGCCCCACAGCCTGTTCAATCAACTCCAAGTGTGTCATTTCCTCCCCCTCTTCATGTTTGTCTTCTGCTGCTGCTTCCCCCTCAGTGTCCTCTTTTTCATCTTCACTTTCAATGGTTTTTTCCCCTGACTGTGACCCCCTCACCTCTTCACTTGCTTTCATATTTATTTGCAATAGTTCATGTTGTCTTTTGACCTCCTTTTCCAGGGTTTTCCTTATGATATCCATTTCTTTTCTCTTCTTTTCCTCCAACATAAGTTGTGCAGTCTGTCTGGCTGCTAGTTCCTCTGCTTTCTGTAACCTAGCCCTCAAACTTTCTTCTTCACCCTGAACATCTCCAGCTAACCCTGCCTCTACCTTCTCCTTGGTTATTTCATTTTTTGGCACATATCTCCTGTTTTGAGCACCACTTGTTCATATTGTTTCAACCCCAGGCTCCCCAGACTGACATTTGACTTCCCAGATTCAGATTGCTTGCTCTTTTTCTGTATCTCATTCTCCCTCTGTGTTTTAGAACTTTCCAAGTCAAGATAGTCAAAGATTTTTCTTTTATTCCCTTCTTCAAACTTGTACCACCCCTGTTCTGCAATGGAATCAAACTCAAAACTAATGTCATAAAGCAGCAGGTCTTTAGTAGTTATCTCAGTGCCAGCAGGTATTTTGTGTAGGTCTCTCACTCCCACTTTCACCCTGATCTCTTCCTTGGAATATATATGTTCTATATCCACTTCAACCACCGGCCCCAAAGCTGAACCAATCTCACATGCACCCAGGTAATGTCTCAGAGTATCAGGTACCCCCCCCCCCCCCACACACACACATATCTTGATCCAAACTGAGTGAAGTTTCCCTTTTGCTTTATCATCTGGACTCCAGAAACCCACCTCCACCATGGCCCGTGTGCCAAGCAGGGTGAACTTGCCAAAGTTCTTCAGCTCCACCAGCTTGGCCTTACTAGGGAATCTCATAAGGAAAGTTTTGGGGCTCTGAAATTTGGCTCTCCAAGTCCATCCCCAGTCAAACATTTTGCTGAAACCATAGGCCACAGTGGTGTCATTTAGCTGTCCTTCCTGCACAGTAACCAAAGCCATGGGATTGATGTGTTCAGTAGCTACAATATCTTTGGTATTTTGTACCAGAAGGCATCCCAATCCCCTGGCCCCATATCCAACATACTTGGCAACCGGTTTGGTCTGTTTCAACACAGTGCATTCTTCAGTATTGTGAGATGGCCTCTGGCACACCACATAGAAGACCTTGTTTTTGCAGTCACTTTTTATGTGTCCTTATTCTTTGCATTTAACACATAAAAGCTGCTTGGGATTTCCTGTTTCCTTCTTTTTTGTTGTCTCTTTAGATCCTTCCATTCTTGCACCTCCTTGGGTCTGCAGGATTTCCTGTTTTGGCATATTGGACAGAAGAAACTGATATTGCTGTGCCATTTGCTCTTGTGGCATGAAACCAAACTGCCCAAGCCCCATCCCCACTGGCACAATCTGAGGAAAACCACTGTTGCTCATCATTGGGAAACCCCCTGCCAACTGGACAGGTCCTCCCTGCATCCCCATCTGTTGTATATTTGTATTATTAGCCACAGACCCACTTTCCTGTCTATTCTCACTCATCCCAGCCTGAGACCTCTCTTGTTGATTTCCACCCATGTCTGGTGCAAACCTGCCAAACTTGTTGTCTCCATCTCTACCATTTCCTGTGGAAGTCCCTTCCCCACCAGAACCACTACTGTTAGTCCCTGACCCCCCTCTGAAGCTCCCCTCTTTGTTTCTCCAACCGTATCCATCCAGCTCTCTTTCATCCTGCATGTTAAATCCTCTCCCAAAGCTCTCAGATCTGCCATAGAAGTTACCTCTTCCTCCTGGATTGGTCCCTCTTCCAGGCCTTGGCCTCCAATTCTCCTGCATGCCTGCCATGGCTTCTTCTTCTCCCCAGAGTAATTTTCTCTTCTCCGCGTCCTCTCCCCCGCTTGTCGCCGCCGAGATTTTGCTAGGGTTTGGGAGGTGGAGGAAATCAGGTTCTAGAATGGAGGGTGGGATTCCCCCTATATATAGGCCCACTCCTCCCCTCATTTATCTGGGCCTTTTTTGCTCACCACACTCCTGGGCCAGATTTCTTCGAAGCCCACCTGATCAACCTCCCTTTTTTTTCTCACGATCCACCCATATCACTTGCATCTTTTCTGCTCTTGCCTTTTTTTATTATTCTGACTTTCCTCCGCAGCTTCTTCCAACATGAAATTTTCTGGAATTGTGTCCACCCTAATACCTTTATCTACTGACATGTCTTTACAGAGAATCATATCTCTTTTATCAATTTGACTATCATCAATCTTAACTCCCCCACAGTCAGTATCAATATCTAATAGATACTCAGGGAATCTGGGTAGATCCCGGATTTTTGGTATCTTATCCTTGATTCTTATCAATGCCATGTCAATTTTTTCATTATGCAATCTCCCCCAATTGGGAGAATCAATGTGAATGAAGTTTTTTGAATGTTCATTTTGATTTATGTCTCTCTGTTTTTCATCGTTAGCTCCTTCATTTTTAATCAAAAGGCTTTGAACATAGGTGTTCATCCTCTTTTCCATCCTACGATTAGCTCACCTAATTCGACGTTGTGTATCAATTTGGCCCTGACTACTCTTACAATCATGAGTATGTTTCAAGTATTTGAGAACAGAAGAGCAGGTCGTACCTGTAGTGGCGAAATCCTCGTCAGAAACATCATCTGAGTCCTCATTAGCTAGCAACCAAAAGCGGTTGCCACCTAGCGAGGAATTCAGACTCTGTTTCCGGCGAGGCGTGCAGAGCGGCGAGGTTCCGGAGTCTCCGAAGTTGGGGGAGCTGTGGCGAGACGGGTAGAGCGGCGCGGTGCCCCCACCGCCACCTGCGGCGCCTAATCCACCGGATCCTCGCGAATCACGATCGGGGCCATGGCCGACCCTGGAGCAGGGAGAGCCAGGACCCCCTCGCGAGGGCGAAGCGCCGATCCCCTCATGGCGGGGGCGACATTTGCAGTCGCGAAGATGGTGAAGGCCACCCACTTCCTCGCCACAGATCTCACCGGCGAATCTGCCTGATCCGCCGCCCACAGAAGCACCTGCAGCGGATGCTTGCGCCCGCCGCGCCCGAACAACGACCTCTCCTCCGCCTCTGTCAGATTCTCCACAATCCCTCCGCCTCCGCATACATCTCGCACTTGCTCATGTACCAGGATCCAATCTCTCTCAGGCGGATCCGCAGGCGCGCATTCCTGCCCGCGAACCTCTGCATCTTCTCCTCGTCGATCTCCACCATCTCCGCCGTGAACTCGAGCAAGCAGGGCAGTGGATGAGGCGTGCGGGAGAGGAAGAGTGGAATGAGGGAGAATCTGAGCGGATTCCTTCGAATTAATTCCCCCACCCGCCTTAATTGCTCTCCCACCGGCCGCATTACCTCCATCGCCGGCTCCCGAGATGCCATCCCCGCCGGTGATTTCCTCCTCGATATGCGCAACGTGGCAGGGGAACGCGACCGTAGCCCCCGGGGTCAGCACGATCCCTCCCCCCGAGCGTCTATCGACCGTACACCCCCGCTCGTCGACGAGATGTACCGTCGTGGTGTGCGGGCGGAGCACCACCGCGCCCCGGTGGTACGTGGGAGACGTCACCGACTTTAGGTCGACGGCGAACCACGCCGACCACCGTAGCGTGTTGGGTTCGCCAACCGCGTCGCCAGACCCGTCACGAGGCATCCTTCGCCCCATTGACTAACCGGTCGGGCTAATGATGTCGGGATAGCGTGAGATAGAATGTCGTTGCACAAAGCGCTAAGAATAAGTTGTCATATGATGTCAGCGATAACCTGTGTTGTCATTGAAACCTGTGTAATTTCCGAGAATCCATGTAAAACGGACTACTGACAATATTTAGGCAGAGACCCCCGACAGATAGAGACGGATTTAAACGGTTTCTGTGCTCACAGCTGACTCACTAACAGAAACGCATGAGAAAATAGCAAGCAGTGGTCGTGCCGGAGTGGTTATCGGGCATGACTAGAAATCATGTGGGCTTTGCCCGCGCAGGTTCGAATCCTGCCGACCACGCTTCGAACTGTTTTTGTATCCCCTTTTTTTTCTCTCTCTCTCTCTTTATGCTTTTCTGTTTTGGAAGCATGTCCACATTTTTTACTAACTGCAGCTGTTGTTTGCCCAAGTTCAGTTGTCATGCATATACCCCAAAAAGTTGTGCAGAGAATAACCCCAAAAAACTAGAAGTTACACACCAGTGACATGAATGGCCAGAAACTGATCAGGAACAGGCAAGGAAATGCGTACCTATAACACTTGACAAGAGAAGACCTCAAAAGATTTCACAAAAAATAGAAACTGGTCAGGAACAGGCAATGAGAGACTCAGGATGAAAAGCAAAAATAAACAAGAATCAACTTCAGTGGGACTTCAGCCCGTATGAGTTTCACTGCAAGTGAAGAGGATTGTTCACATAACTGCTAGGAGTGACCAAAACAGTCTAGCATCCGTAATCGACCAATTCGTTAACATACGACTGAACCACTTTTTATATTAATATAATGTTACAACTCATGTTTCACAGGCAGTATTACACTCTTTTTTTCATGTCAGCCAAGTTTGAACTTCCTACTTTGTTTACCTAGGAAACATTGAACAAGTTAAAGCATACAAGAATCTTATTTATGGCTTTTCGTCAGGATGCCGAAAGTGGGATTGGTCTCACCGCGCCCTGTATCCGGCGGAATGCAGTGCTGACCCTTTCTTTCAGTGCAGCATTTTCACACTCGACATCACCACTCCTCCCGTCCAAATGCGCGACGTCTCCATCCACGGATATAACAAGCTTCCCTTCCTCTGCGAATTTAACATCACCGAAGAGCGACACCATGAGAGCATATACTACCTTCTGCACCACCTTCTCCGTTTCTTCTTCTGTCTTTGCTGCTGCTTCGATCGGAACAGCCTTTGGGCCTTCACGGCCTATGTTCAAGATCGTGGCCACAACAGAATCGGACACCATGTCACTTATGGAATCAGAGGACCACTGCAGCGTAACATAGCTTTCTGATTCCAGGCGAATGGTCACCCTCTCGTGAACAATCAACGTTGGAACATCAGGTTCCTTGGTTGATGATTCCACACTCTCGTATATCTGCTTCAGCCTGTACTTGATGACTTCAAAAGAACCAGAATACGGGACGGAGATCCGCTGAGTAATGTTAGTAGTAGATAACTGTGTGTACACACGGAGATCCTCAGGGGCCATGATCTGATACGTGAAGCCCTTCTTGACGAGTAAGCCACTAACTGATTCTTCCGCTTCTGGTACCTTTTCTGCCAGTCTGCCAACTATCTTGGCCATTTTCTCAGAGCTGAAATACATCTCCACTGATTGGCAGTTCTTGGGAGAGACGATTTTAGTGTTTGTTCCATCAAACTGAGTAATAAGTTTCTGTTTAAGCCTCCCCATCTCATTTGCCCCTCCGTGTACAAGAATAATGTTGGGTGGACGAAGCTCATCCAAGAAGCCGCTCGTCTGTGGGAAATCAGCATGGGCTGAAAAGGAGATGTAGAAGATCTGCATATGAAGAGGAGCAGTGAGCCCATTTGCTAACGTCACTTCTCTTGGCTCGTTGATAATGGTCTTCACAAGGGAGCCTTCTACAGCAAAACCTGAAATGACGCATGCGTTCTTCTTATCTGTGCACCACTTGTCAAAGAGCTGCCTGGAGAGGCCACTTTGGAGACTACCTGGACTTGCCATCACCACGGACGGACCCACATCATGGAAGTTGTCTATGTTATTTAAAGGCTCAATATGCTTGAAATGGAAGGGATTGGATTGTGCAAACTGGTTCCTAATCCTTTCATTCATGGAGTTTATGTATGTCTGGTAGACAGCCATGCACTTCTTCGCAAGGGGGGAGGCGTAATAGATTGGAATCTTATGGAGCTCTGGGTGGTTAGACCAATACTCATCCAGGATAAGCAACAGCTCCTGTGCTCTACCAAGAGCATATGCCGGGATAAGAACACGCCCCCCTTGAGAAACAGTGTTGTGGATGGCATCCGTGAAGCGCTTCTCTCTGACATGGCGGGGTTGGTGTTGCTGCACACCATAAGTTGACTCGATAATGCAAATATCAGGGGAGAACTGGGGGACCTCAGCAGCTTTCAGGTGTCGGTCTTCTTCACGGGAGTAGTCACCAGTGTACAGAATGCGAACACCAGCAATATCCACCATGAACATGGCAGCACCAAGTACATGGCCAGCAGTATAGCACCAGAAGCGTATGCCATTAACTTCCAGTGTTTGGTGGAAGTCTATGACCTGCATGACAATTATATGTTAATACAATGTCCATTCTCCATGTGGTAAATTAAGACTTCCAATCCTCACAAGCAGAATCAGGCCTTAGCTGTGAAGGAAAAAAAATCCTGCTAATTGGAAGCAATGCCCAGATAATAATATAGGGTTATTAATTTCACCAACAGCCCAATGACATTTAAATGTTTTGACTATTCGGAATTGAACGGACACATAAGCATTCCAAAGGCGGGAGGCTGGAGCTAGCGAGATGGAGGAAACTGAATCTAAGTTCACTTTACAATATCAACTAGACACATATATTGTAGGCAACAACCAGCTACCTAAAGAACAGAGTTTGACTGAATTTGTAGGAAAAACCATCAAGAACTACGATACCAAGTTAATATCACTGGATACACAACAAAAATATATTTCCGTATTATATCTATTTAGTACTGTAGTTGTTGATGTTTTTTCCTACAAACATGATCAAATTGTGCACCATTTAACTTCAGACAAAATTTTATATGCCTTCTTTTCAGAAACAGAGTTCTTCTTTTTTTCCTCTAAAATAGTGTTTCAAATTCTGTATCGACCAGGCATTATCGGTCATCTTCGAATTAGCAACAGGCATTTCAGACCAAACGAAATGGATCAATTCATTCACTTTTGTTCCGTTTACACATGCCGAAAACAAATAGATACGCGAAAACAAGGTAGTACCTCGATCTTGTCCATGGAACGAATGATGTCCTGCTCATCAAACAGCATGTCCTCCACCGACACCTTGCTGACCTTGACGTAATCCGAGAGCAGCAGCCTGTAGATGGCCTTGGTGGCGTGGGTCATGAACACGCGGCCCTTGAACGTCGTCTGCAAACAAAAACAGAGCAGAGCAGAGCAGAGCAGATTCAAGCACCAAACAGCATAACAACATCGACCCCCGCCGCAGGTAAGAGTGACAACGTGATGACCTACCTTCTCGAGGAAGTAGGGCAGCGAGGCTGCGTGGTCCAAGTGGAAGCTGCAATTCCAATCCAAGGCCGGAAATTAGGCGTTAGGAACGCAGATATGCGCAGGTGGGGATGGAGGAGGTGCGGTTGCTTACTGGGTGACGAGGAGGACGTCGATGGCGGAGGGGTCGATCTCGTCGAAGTAGGGCAGCGCCGCCATGCCGGAGTAGGCCGGGTGGATGCCGCAGTCGAACTGGGCACCAGCGAACAGCCAGTCAGTCGGATTCCACGAACAAGGAGAGGCACGAGGGGAGAGGGAGGAGGGTTTGGATGCGAACGAGGACGGTGCGGCCCTTGAAGGACATGTGGACGCAGGAGCGGCCGACCTCGCCGCCGGCGCCCAGCGGCGTGACCACCATGTGGTCGCCCTCCCGCCCTCCCGACGCCGGCCGCTTCCCCGCCGGCGGCGCCGTCGCCACGGATGCCATCTTTTCCCCTTCTACAGCCTACAGAGAGGCAGAGAGAGTAGAGTAGATTTTTTTTTTCTATTTTGGAAAACGCTCCCGTTTGGTGGGGCCATAGCCATACACCCGTAGGCTTTTTTGCGAAGTCATCTTCCTCTTCCGACCCTGAGCGCATCCCTCTTGAGTCATACACTTATCTCTCTTGCTCTACGCCCTCGCAAATGCATCTCCAATATGAATTTCAAAAAAAAAACATATCCAATATCATCGTTTAAAGGGTGTGTTTGGTTGTAGAATAGAATGTACCTGAAAAAAAAGTAAAATAGAATATAATGGTTCCATTCCACTAGGGAGGTGTTTGGTTCGACCAATTTGGTCGTCATCTGATTACATCGCATTCTGATACCGTTAATCGTGTTTGATTGGGCCAGCCTGTAAACGAATATGGGGTAAATATATTACGCCTAAAGTCTTGGCCGATTATGTCCAAACCAGACTGGGAACAAATCCCGTTACCACTTCATCTTCAGCGACGGTTCCGTCGATCTATCGTTCCGCCCCCAATCCCCTCCTCCCCGATTCTTGTACGTCAAATCGAGTGGCGCAGGTGGTGGCGATGAAAGCCGATCTCGGCGGTGCCATGCGAGGAGAGCACAAATGGCGGCCGTCACCGATCTCTTCTCTACTCACGGTGTCATTTCTTCTTCGGACCTCATGTTATTCTTCTCCGACGTTCTCCTCCGGTCTCTAGTTGTCATTCATCTCCCCTCTAGTTTTCAGTTGTATTCAGGTTTTATTGCACAAACAAAAGTTCTGAAGTAAATCGATACACTTACTGTCTGGAACCAAACAAAATAGCAGCTGAATTGGTTATGCACATTCTCCATTGTAACCTCATAACAGTCCCGTCTGTTGTTACCATCGTGTGAACCAAACACCACCTAGAATCAGGGTCGGTCCTGAGATTTTGGGGGGCCGGGGCGAAACTAAACTTTGGGCTATTAATACTAGTAATAGTATGTGGCTTGCATATAACTATGTGATCATGTCTCAGCACTTAATTCATGAGTAAATTTGTAAAATATTCCCTCAAAAAAATTGTAAATATTTTTTTTGGAACATTAGATTTAAAACAAAGACGAAAATAGGAAGTACAGGATACCATGACTTTTTAAATTTCAAAAGAGTTGAAAGCTCTTGAATTTGCAAGGATGTGAGTGAATATACATGCAATCACATAAGACAATTTATAAGATCTCTAAACTTAAATCTAATGAAAATAAATGTACCGAAAGTACGCAAAAGTTCCTATGAAAATATCTCATTCCAATCTAAGAAATGTCAGCACCCAAATTCTACAATTTACTAAAAAGTAAGTGTTGCTTCATCATTAGTCCAATTAATTATTATTTTAACATAAGTGATATATATATCTCTACTCCTAATGGAGCAGTTGGTAGTCTTCGTTCCGGGTTTATTTTCGTCCCACCATTTTCGTCCGGTTTTTTTTCGTCCTCACTCCCACCTCTGACTTATCCACCAGAAACCGAAAAAACCTCCTCCTGAGGCCCCAACCCGCACCCATCCACGTACCAAAAAATAGACCTACGAAGGTTAACCAACGAAAAAAGACCTACCAAGATTAACCAGCGAAAAAAAACTAATGGAGGAGTTGGTAGTCCGGTACGGTTTATTTTCAACACTTTCCTAATGACAAAAGATCACGGATCTAACTTTCCTAGCTTAGCCAAATCAACAAATCTCTTTCATAAATGCAATTTGCTTTAGGAAACAAATAATAGATTCTTTCCTACCTTAGCCAAATTAACGGATCTCTTCCATTAATGCAATTTGCTTTAGGAAACAAATAATAGATTCTTTCCTACCTTAACCAAATCAGTGAATTTCTCTCATTAATGCAATTTGCTTTAGGAAATAAATAATAGATTTTCAGGAAACAAATAATGGATTTAATACGGTTTATTTTCAACACTTTCCTAATGACAAAAGATCACGGATCTAACTTTCCTAGCTTAGCCAAATCAACGAATCTCTTTCATAAATGCAATTTGCTTTAGGAAACAAATAATAGATTCTTTCCTACCTTAGCCAAATCAACGGATCTCTTCCATTAATGCAATTTGCTTTAGGAACCAAATAATAGATTCTTTCCTACCTTAACCAAATCAGTGAATTTCTCTCATTAATGCAATTTGCTTTAGGAAATAAATAATAGATTTTGAGGAAACAAATAATGGATTTAAAGAAATTCATAAGTAAACCATCTCTACTACTTATTAAAGAAGAAAACATGTACATCGCTAAGTGTACCCAGCCTAACGTACACATAACAACATAGCTCAATTATAACCACACGATCAGAATCACTTAATTTAATCCAACCGTTAAGATTATACTAATCCAGAGCCAAAAACGCGCTTAGCAATTTACCTGGGCGGACGAAAACTCTGTCGTACCAAACGTTTCGCGGGCCCCGCGCCGACCCCGGTACATCATTTCCTAATCCAAGGAAAGGAAAACACAATACGATATCGAAAGATCCCTGAATGCAGGTGAGCGACGCGGTCAACACGGGGAGGCGGCGACATCTCGAGGGAACGGTGATGGCCAAGTTGTGGGCTCCGGCGGGGCTGCTGTGGATCTGGCGGATGGCAGCAGGATCGAGTCGACGACGGACGGCTCCGGCGAGAGTCGGAGGGACGACGGCGGCGGCTGAGCTCCTCCATGGCCTGCTGCGGTTCCAGGGAGAACAGAAGGAAGGGAGGGGAGCAAGGGCACGGCCAGCATGCTCTCACCTCTCTTACCTCCATGCCGCCGTCGACACGACCCCCGAGCCTAGACCACGACCCATGCGACGGGACCCCGCTGATGCCGGCGGCGGTGCCGGGCTCCATGATCTATTTGACTTCATGTGTCGATTCATCAAGTCCGCACCAGCACTCCGCCGGGCCCCTCAGTGGGATCGGCGTCCGTATCAGCTCCTGCCTCTGCAAGTCAAGGGATAGGCTGCTCGATCGCATCTCCAAGAGTCCCTCGCCGCCACAATGCCTGCAGTCGCGGACGGCCGTACCTGTCGACGGGAGCGGCTGAGCAGGGGACATCCCGCCGATCCAATGGCGGAAGGGCGAGATAATGGGCAAGTCTACCTCGGGTTGAATCTGGACACCAGCGAGCTCCTTGCAGTAAACCAGGTGCTGGACTTTTGCGATTTGTTTATCAGGTTTGCACTGTGTGGATCACGCCGGTCCGGCTCTCACCCCTCTCCGACCTCCATGCCGCAGTTGGGCGCTCCTCCGAAACAAGATTATCGCGTCCAGGTATACAGTCCGCCACAAAACTCTCCCGTGCAGTGGGCGTACAGAAGGTACCTTCCTCTCCTGATTTTGTATATGGCAGTGTAGTACTATGTGGTTAACTGAAAACGAAGAGTAAGCAAATTAGTTCCTGTCAGAACAACTGTAGCCGGCATCGCCGCCGTCGCTTATGGAGCTCCACACCATTCCCCAATTGTACGAGAGCATGTTCAATCTTCGTCATTCTATACTATGTGCAAATGGTCAACTCTTTTCCAAACAAGAAGATATGAGGATTAGGCATATATGCCCCATAAGGTAGCTATATTCATGTGTTGTAGTGTGGATTATGGTCACGCTCTGTCTTGGACTGCAGATAGCTAGGTTAACAAAATGGATACTCTGCATATTTTCTGAATTTTTAGTAAGGTCTACATGAATAAGGTATGCAGTAATTCTGACTTGGGGCACTGGTTAATTCTTCACATGCAGGAACGTGGAGAGATGGTGGGCTCCAAGCCCATGGTGATTTTATTGTGCTTGCAGCTTGAGATGTACTTGGTCCAAATGAAAATCATCATTTTGAAGGGTTAGTAGATGATGCTCAATGCCATAAACCTGCACCGATCGTCACTCATGTCATCTCATAGAAGTCTATTGAATTTTAATTAACTTTTGCTGTATGCTATCCATGATGTAAGTGGAGATAGGAAGTTCCAAAAAAATCCTGCACAATGGGGACGTGCACCAATGATTTGACAGGATAAGATGTTTGTGAAGTATGAAAAATTATGACCTAAGCAAAACTTTTATTTACATATATTCATACATACTTTGAATTTTAGAAACATGCATTGCACGTATATAGTTAGATCTTAATTTTCTTTATTATTCAAAATGCTTGTACCCACTAGATTTCATTTTTTTACCTTGAAGGAGTATTATATTACTATTATTTGGAATCCACCTTGATCCTCCACTTCTATTTTTCCTAGGCAACTTCGCATGGAATTAGGATCACTTAATAAGGTTCTGGTTTCTTTTTCAAATTCACTTTCTTTATGCATGAACCTATTGTAGATTTGTTGGTGTTGATTTGCAGTAAGAGCAAATGTAATATTGTTCTCATCAATTTCTTTCATAGCATGTGTAATGCATTATAACATCAGTTTCATTGGATTGGAAAAGGTGATAAACATGCAACCATTCTTACTCGATGATATGAATACTTCAGGAGCAATAGTGGCATTTGTTTGCACATTAGTATTCCATTATGTAGTAAAGGATATGATCTGGTAGTCATTCTTTATCGTTATAGTTATTGTCAAATGGTGGAATATTGCCGCCTAGCAGCTCTGGTTCATGTGTGTGTGAAAAACAATGTAAAATCATTTTTGTTGCTGTAGAATCTCATGAGTCGTATGAAAAAGAAGGCTAGGATATTTATATTTTTTAATTGTTCAGCTGCTTGTGTTACAGATCTGGGCATACCTTTTGTTTGAGATAAATTTGGGCATAAATTGTCACAAATAAATGGGTGGCGTTGGGTCAAGGTTTAGGAACCCAGGGGCATCATGCTTCTTTTGAGCCACATGGGGAGAATTACATCCATGTATTAGAAAAACTAGGTGCCCGCTTAAACAGAAAAAATACAACTCTTGCTGACCGGGAGCTTCATGGTAGTGGCTAGAATTTAATCAGAGATCCATGTACAGGTTGATTGTTATGAAACCATGCGATGGAATCTTGATGTTGACAATGTCCAGAAATCTGATTCGTCAGAGACAAAATCCAACCTTAATTCCCCCATTCAGATCATGAAATATTGGGGTTAACAGTTTGCGATGTAAGATGGGTTGAGATCTGCTATACGTTAACTTTCTTTTGTTCAAATATTTTCTTTTGTTTTGAAACATTAATGTTTTCTGTTGTGGGGTGACAATGTCTGGGTTTATGCTAACAAGCAAGAAAAAAGTTACATGCAATGAGTTCCCAATCTTGAAATATTGAAGCATATCTTGGAACGACGGAGTTCCCAATCTTCATGGTAGATGATGGGACACTGGATGCTGAAGTTGCTTATTGTCTCGCGTAGAACAATAGCATGTCCTTATTTTTTGCTATGTTTTGCCCATGTTGATTACGATGGCATTGTTTTGAACATTCTATCTGTGTTGATAAAAAAGGAGATGATTTGGTATGCCCTCCTTGCAGAGGATCGAGCCTGGTCGGTTGGTTCTTGGTTGGGTGTTGTTGAGACGATCCAAGCCACCAGCAATTTGAGCTTGTCTTCATGATGTGTAATTATATTTAGGTAGACAAAATCCCCTGATGATAGCCCAAAAAGAAGATTCAGCGTGACATGGAGATAAAGTGTTGCGTGCGGCAGGAAAGAGACAAACATATTCAGAAATCCAAACCACCAGGATGACAGTTGCGAGATGGCAATTAGATGGTGCTGACACATCTTGCTAGCGAGGAGGCTGTTTGCCGAAATTGGACTTTAGATTGTTATAAAATTTCAGTTTAGACCAATTCTTGTTAAACATAACATGTTATTGTGACAACTATTATGAAAAAAATTGATTTAGATAATCAAAATGATGAAGAAATTCCTAAAGTTACGTGCGTTGCACGTGCACCCTTTCCAATTTGAAGGGCTGCTTATCGGTTTTAAATCTTGAAGTTTGCACGGTCACTAATATGACCATGCTATTTTAGAGTGATAACCTTCATTTCAGGCAGTAATGAAACTTGAAATGCCAGTTGACTAACAATAATAAACACCAAGAATACTGGTTGATGTTAATGGGAATTATGATTAGCGATGATTCATTTTATGCTCTGGTGGAACGGGTCAAGCCGGTTTGCGCGGTGAGTATTGTCCATTACTTATTTTCATACTAACTACATATATTGTTTGTGCAGGATGGATATGAGTTGAGAAAGCAGTTTTTATTATACTTGCTAAAACATCGTGGGAATGAAGCTAAAGACAACTTTCCGTATATTGTGAAAGAATTTCTTAAGCGTATAACCTAGATATTAATAATTTTATAATAGATGTTTAGTTGGAACTTCATTAAGTTTGTTACAAGGACATGCCGTCAATTTTTCTTTTTGGCAATTTACATTGCAAAAATGTACTTTAATTATTAAATAATTGTGTATGTGTTATATTGTCTGTACGTGTGAAATTTAACATGCATTATCTTTATATAACTCTTGCAAACTATTTCAAGAGCCCGTGGCAACGCACGGGCATTGTACTAGTATATATATAATAACAAGCATGTATACGTCGCAAATGGCTGAATTTCAGAACGCTAATATGACACACCTTGGATTCACATCAGTCGATCGGTAATCCGGCGCTGGCAAGGACGCGATGTGGAGTGAACCGGCGTCTGATGGGAGGCGCTCGGCCATGCGGTCTGACCGTGCATGTGCATGTGCGTGTGCGTCCGACGACTGGAGACTCCAGTCTGGCGAGCGAAGAGCACTCGTGATTTTTGTTAGAATAAAACCGAAACGCTTCGTCGATCTACCGAGGATCAAGCAATCACATGAGCACGACACCGAGATTTGTTAACGAGGTTCACCATCATGGCTACATCTCCGGGCATGACTACAGGTGCTCCTCCCAATGACACCGTCACAATACCGCATCCCGGCCGCCCGGGCGCCGGCACACGCCGCCGGCTCCCCGCGTGCCTGTGCTATTATGTTGGTATAGGTTACATCGTGTGTCTACCCCCGATATATATGAGAGGCCTAGGATACAGGTGTCCTATTAGGACACAACTCCTACCCTATCTACACACCGTCCAAAACCAAGTACAACTGTAACCTACCTTGTATGATAATATTCGACACAGTTCTAACAAACTCCACCTTGGCGAATATTCTTCACCACCTTGAATTCATCCATGCATCGAACCTCCATGTACATTGGACTTAAGATACGCCATGAGCACCGCTGCTACTCCTAGACTCCATGTGACTCCACCTGCAACTTGTAGTCCCTTCTTTTCTTGACCACAGTCAACACTCGAGCAAAATTAAGTTCCTTGATATTAGGTGTCACACATAAGAGTTACCTGAACTCAACATCACCGTTCCTTTCTTGACCGCCTGTCTGAAACTTGAAGGAATTTCACCGTAGCTTTAGTCATCCCGAGTCAAATTCGCAGTTGTCTCACCACATGTATGACCACCAGAGCCCTGGCCCGTCTCCATGTCCCGTGTGCGCCGCACACCTCGCCGCTATTACCGCGTCGAGCCTCCGCTGTCCCGGATGAGTCTCAAGGATCGCGAACCCACACCACTCAAACCCCACTACAGAGTACCACCGATCATCACCGACAGATGACGAGTTTCACGCTTCCATCGGACCACTGGGCTCCAGTCCGAACTGCATGTCACTCGCTTTTCGCCCAGTCGCTTCGATTCTCTGGATCCTTACACCGTAGCCCCTCAATCCAGCTCCACCTTCAACATGACTCCATGGTAGATGATCAGTCCACCCTCGCGCCTCGTCGACTTCAAGCTCCGTGTGTATATCACCTTGAATCAACCCCGCACCATAGTCTTGTCGAAGCCACACAAGCCCTCGGGGCCTGTGCCACGTGTTTCCACGCCCCAGAAGTCGGTCACCATCAGCATCATGCACCTATGTCATCGCTAATCCCACCACCGTCTTCTGTATCAACCGACTTGCGTCGATCCGTCAGACTGGCAAGTCTGACCCAGCCGCCCTTGTCCGACTGCAATGACACGCTCCAGACTCCTCAAGCCTTCACCGTAACCAACGCCGTCCATACACAGAAATGTACCAGCAAAGAAAACCAAATCAAAATCCCTCACAGCCTTCCCGCATGAACACCACACGTATATATAGCTACTCGACTTATCTTCTTTTTCTTTCTTGATAGCATCCCGGTCTTGACTGGTCTTTGTGCCAATTTTTTTTCTCAAACAAATCTTCGGCTGACTTTCAGCGCAACGCATCAAGGCACTCATAGCCCAGGCAGCTCTCTTGCGCGACGCACATGGGCCTCGGGCTCACGTGCTCCAGGCACCTCCTGCCAAGCCGCTGCTCAACTGGCTTTACGATGCTACGCCAACGCGCACCCCAACAGGCCGCTTCCAGGCGCCGCACCAATCGATCTGCCAGCTGCTTCCGTGATATGCCGTCGATCTTGCCGACTCCGCTTCCGATTGCTTCTTCTAGTCGACACGCTTCCGAGTTTCCGCCGATTCCATGCTTTTTGGCAACTTCGATCTCTTCCGAGCTCCGTTGCTCGTGATCGCTCTGCATAGCACATATCAAACTGATCTCTTCTGCGATTTCTTTAGACTTTTCTTCACGTCAAAACGATCCGCAACATCCGAACAACCTAGCTCTGATACCACTTGTTAGAATAAAACCGAGACGCTCCGTTGATCTATCGAGGATCAAGCAATCACATGAGCACGACACCGAGATTTTTTAACGAGGTTCACCATCATGGCTACATCCCCGAGGCATGACTACGGGCACTCCTCCCCATGACACCGTCACAATACCGCACCCCGGCCGCCCAGGCGCCGGCACACGCCGCCGGCTCCCCCGCGTGCCTGTGCTATTATGTTCGCATTGGTTACATCGTGTGTCTATCCCCGATATATATGAGAGGCATAGGATACATGTGTCCTATTAGGACACAACTCCTACCCTGTCTACACACAGTCCAAAACCAAGTACAACTGTAACCTACTTGTACAATAATATTCGACACAATTCTAACAATTTTCACATCAGGGCGCTGGGTCTGGTGGATAGTGGATTAGGGATAGTAGCGATCTTTTTCCGAGGGATAGTAGCAATCTAATTAGAAAAAAAATTGATTGTAGCGATCTTTGAAAAAATCTTGGTGATCCGAAAGGAAACAAGGCAAGCCTCGCGTCCTTGGGACATGGGCTATCTACGTGATTATTATTTTTTCTGTTGATGAGAGAATCCCGGATGCACAGCCCCGAAGCACGCCAACTGCTTGCTGGGACTTTTTTCACCATCTGTGTTATGGGCTGGTGCTTACCTGGCTGGGGAGGGCCCCTGGATGATTGGGGCCCGGGGTGGCCGCCCCGTTCGCCCCCCCCCCCCCCCCCCCCCCCCCGCGGACCGGCCCTGGAATGTAATGATTCCATATTCATTTTTTTTAGAAAAGGAGGAATCACCCCCGGCCTCTGCATCTGGGAGATGCATGCGGCCATATTATTTATTATTCACAAAGACCTTACAAAGAAATACAACAGTAAGCTCGAGGCCATCATCTAGACGACATATGTCGCTACTTCTATCCTCTTGATGAAGGGGTGTCGAATGTCCGGGCCAAATACCAAACAGACATCGCACAAAAAGCCTAACATCTAACGTCGGATGCCCCATCCAAGCCACATAGGCGGGACTGGGTAACACTCCGATCCGGCGCACTCTCAGTGAGTACCACACGCACACGCTGCAAAGGGCTGTCACCTCCGTCTTCCCTTGATCCATCCTCAAAGCATGTACTGACGCATCGACCTTGCCAGGCCTCTCTGCCATCGACGCCACCATGACTCCAGACAACATCGACCTCCTGCGTGTGTCCATCGCCACACATCTAACGCCAAGCCTCCACTGCTCCATGCCGTCGAGAACCGCCGCCATGAATATGTAGAAATAAACACCGCTCCACCGAAGAAGCCATCCGCTGGTCCCTCGAGCCCGAGTGCCTCTCCAAGAATGCCGCCCCCAAGGGGGTAACGACACATGAATCCCGCCGTCATCTGATCAGCTGATCTAGGGTTTCCCCCGGAGGTATTGGGTGGGGTTGGGAGCTTCACCTCGATGATGCCTTCATGAAGGAAACGGTAATAAGGGCATCGTCATCACCGGCTCCGGCCAACGACCGAAGATCAAGTTTTCACCCGGATCCGTCCCAAGAAATCCACCAACAACCTGTGCACTGTCTCGACCACCTTCAAAGCCGCAGATCTAGCCGCCTAGATCCGAGACCAACCGCAACAGCAGTGCCACCGTAGGAGCCCTGGCGCACCGGTCACTGCCTGAGTGCACTGGAGCCTGGGAGGAGGGCTGTCACCCCACCTCGCCAAACCGCGAGAGCTGCGGAGATGATCCCGCACGCTCATCACCGTCTCTGATCTGAACCAATCCGCGGCAAAACCACGAGATCGGCGATGCAGATCTGCCTTGGATAGGGACAACACCACGCCATGCCGTCGCGAGAAGCCCGAGCTTCACCCGCCGCCACCTTCCAGGGCCGCCGCCCCGGGATCCAGCCGCCGCCGACAGGCCGAGCCGCCAGCCACCGCGACCACGGCCGCCATGACCCCGCGAGCCCATCGAACGGCCGACGCCACCAGATCTTCCTCAGAGCCTAGCAGCTCCGCCGCCCCCACCCAGCACCACGCCGCCACCTTGCGTCGTCGCCTAGACGCGCCGCCGCGACGCAGATCGGGGGAGAGCGCCCCGGCGCCATGGGTACCCGCCTCACCTGATCTGGCGCGGGAAGGAAGAGAGCCTCCGCCGCCGCCATCAGCTGCCTGGGGCTTCGCCCGGCGACCTCCTCTAGCGGCGGTGGAGGGAAGGGGGAGGATGGACGTGCCCGGCGGCGGGGGCTAGGGTTTCCACCCGAGCCGCCCTAGCGGGAGGGCGACGCGGGGGCGGACGCGGGTCTAATCTATAGGTCAAACGTCAAGTCCATATTCATGTTTGATATAGCTAATGAGATGGAGCGGAATGGTTTCACCGTGAGGATTATGATATAATATCTATCACTCAAATTCACTAAACAATACTATTTTTAAGTGTTAGTACTGGTAGCAAACATCATTTAGCAAAATATTAAATTCAAGAAATCGTTCGGTTGGAGGAGTAGAATGTAATACTATCACTCAAATCATTTATCCCGCTCACAAACCAACTCAACAAACAAAAATGCAGACTACCGGCTGCATGAACTTGAGAGCCACAGCCTAGAGAGAGAGAGAGAGAGAGAGAGAGAGAGAGAGAGAGAGAGAGAGAGAGAGAGAGAGAGAGTAGAGTGGGTGTTTTTTATATTTTGGAAAATGCTCCCATTCGGTGGAGCTAACACCCATAGCGCCAGCCACCACGCCCGCCCATCACATGCAGAGGGCTCTCTCAACCTTAAGGCGTCTTCAACGTTGTCTTGTCCATCAAAACACACCACAAATGTCCACGGACATGCTCGGTTGCCAACGTTGAAGTTTCCTCCAGACCGACAACGGACGCCCAGAAAACCGACCTTTCTCACAACTGCCCCCACACCATAAGCAATGCACTACGGTAGTAGGAGCAGCGGCAGTGGTGGCCGATCCCGCTCATCGGCTCTTTGAGGTGGAGGTTTCGAGCGCATGTGGTCAGAGGTAAATAGAAACGAGAACTTATAAATACGTTTATTTTTTGAGCTTCTTCTGAAACAAAAACGATGTGCCGCAAGATGGCCGCTGTTGTAGAGGTGACATTGGGCTGTAGCACTAGCACCGTTAAATTTTTCTTTAAACAAAAAAAAGAGAGGAAAAACGACCCAGCAAAAAGCGTGGTCGGCAGGATTCGAACCTGCGCGGGCAAAGCCCACATGATTTCTAGTCATGCCCGATAACCACTCCGGCACGACCACTGCTTGCCATTTTTGCACTTTAGTCAAGTTGGGGTAACGAACAGTTTGAATCAGTACACTCAAAAATAGAAAAAACAGGCAGTGTATTCGGTGTCAGACAAGTAGCAGTTCAGCCATGTTTACCGCGATTAAGCAACCACATGAGGTTATCCGAGGAGGCCGAGCACGAGCCGCCAGAGCAGTTGGCTCGACGCCGGGAATGCCGTCAGCATCGCGCCGCCCCTGTGTGCACGGAGGAGCGCCCACGAGAAGGCGGGCTTGCTGCGGTACGCCGCCCCTGAGGACGCCGAGAAAATAAGAAGTTTAGTACTTCAGAAATGAAGAAAATGGAACTTGTGAAATTCAAATATGCTGCCTGCAACTCAAAGTTAAAACTAACTTTGAATTTATAGGTCAGTAGAGCCGAGTAGAGCAGAGCCACTTGTCCTGTACTGAGGCGGAAACATCATGAGAACATGTCTAGTTGGAGCGACAAAATTAAGTTCGGTTGTCAAACTGGACTATGAGCTGCTTGCTGAAATCGGTTTGGGCAAGGCTAAAATTCATGGGAGTTCACTAATTAGATCAAACGGTTTATAGTTTCCCCAAAATGCCCCGTGGCATTCATCGCAAAACCAAAAAAAAAAAACACCGTGGCATTGCTTCAAATTGTCATCCCATGATCAAATAGTCAATTCATCAGCGAAAATACATAGATCTCCTTTTTTTTGTTCCTAGACTACATTGCTCACCCCCAACTATTACTGCTCATACTCCACAGTGCACAGTCTACGCGTGGCAGGCAATTAACTCTGATCAATAAATTCCACAAATCTTGAAGTAGAAGAATCTAATTACTCGGGAGCCAAATCGATTCAAAAAAAATCTTGTTTTTGAGGGTGCCAAAAAATTGAAGTACCACTTATGCTGCAATAAATCGGGAATTTCAGTGTTCCTCCTGTGCGGCTACGATCACCACTCTCAGGAGCCCATGTCATGTCACCCCTCATTCCCTCGTTATTGCAGTGGAAAGCCCGTGCAACGCAGGCTGGGCAAGGCAATTCTTTGGTACATCCACGTTGGACATGGCGAGCTCCAGAAAGAAGTCCACATAACCCCTAGGTACGTAAACCGGCAATTTTAACCCCCCCCCCCCGCGAGGTCTACAACGTGGTATTTAACCCTGATCTTTTCCAAAACCATGTGAATCACCACCTAACCCTGATTATAGTGGTTTTGCTGATGTGGCATTGTGCACCTCGTTTCGAACCTCGACCCAACTGCATCCGGCCTCCTTCCTCACCGGGTCTCGACCATCCTCCGTTGCACCACACCGAAATGACCAGGGTACCTACTTGGGTTCATCGGTAGTGGTTTTCGAAGGGGTGACGACTACGGCAACCCTAGAGGCTTATGCTTGCCAGGAAGCGCTCGTTTTGGGAGAAGATCTTGTGCGGGACAAGCTATGCATGGCAACTGACTGTCTGAGAGTCATTAACGATCTTCAAGCACCTAAACAGTCATGGGACACGGCATAATTTTGAAGGATATCTTAGCTCACATGAATAGTTTTTTGGCTTCTAATTTTGGCCATGAACGACACACTTGTAATAAGGAGGCTCATAGCGAAAGTAAAATAAACAAAGGAAAAATTCAAAAAAGTTGTGAATATTTTTTGTGGCAAACATAGACAAATGTTTTCATTGCTTGCAAAGCTTCATCATGAAATGTCATTCATGGAAGATGTTGTAAAAAAAATCGATGTTCGAAAATGCTTTTGAAAATAACCTTTTAGAGCATCGATTGTGTTTTTTTTTGCCACAATGTTATCCGGTGATGAAACTTTGCAAGTAGTCAGAACATTTATCTGAGTTTTTTCTATTTTCTGTGATTTAATTGTTCTTCCGAGCTTACATGAGCTCGGGATCAGAAACAGCCTCGTCTGGCTCATAGGCTAGCTCGAGTGGCTACTACTCTGGAAGTTGGTCATCATGTTTGGCTAGTTAATCCACCAAACAATCTTTGTATGCCCCTAAATTGAGATATAAACAAGGTGATGTTCGCCTTTCACCTAAAAAAATGTTAATCCCATTCTTATAAATTTGTGGTCGTGTTGTAGAAGCTATCCAGCCATTGTGTTGTAAAAAGGAGAGGAAAAACACATGCAAATTTAGTTTGGGTTGGTGTTTTGGGCTTTTGGCCTTTTCAAGGAAAAAAAAGAGAACAAAAAAGAGAGCGTGGTCGGCAGGATTCGAACCTGCGCGGGCAAAGCCCACATGATTTCTAGTCATGCCCGATAACCACTCCGGCACGACCACCTTCTGCTATTAAACTCTGAATTGGCGCTAGAGTGCTGACAAATTATTTTTGTCTAGGCTAGTAGGAAAACGCTGGCCATGAAACAAGCAGCCTTTCCGGTTCGGTGCCAGACAGACAGGTACAACAATTAGGCCATTTCCAACGTATGTGATAGTATAAGCTATTTAAAAAGGACCTCGATAACTGCCACATGTGTGGCATTTAGGGGGTATCTGCCGCACGCCCCGTGTGGCATCGACAAAGGCCCGCCCGCCTGAGCACTTCCGGGCGCACCCCGCTACAGCCCGCACGTTCGGTGTGCGGCGCGATCGCCCGCATGAGCACATCCGGGCGAGCGACCACGCAGCCCGCACGACCCGTCTCGACCGTCGCCCCTCCCCGCCTGCGAGCCACACGCCCCGCGTGTCAGTAACCACACGTCCCGCCGCGATTGCCATGGTACGGACCCTCTTCTATGTACGTGTAACTCCAGTTGCCATGTCGCTGAAACTGCAGTTGTCATGTCGCTGAACTACAGTTGCCATGTCGGACAACTACAGTTGCCATGATTGCTCAACTGCAGTTGCCATCTCAGGTCAAGTGCCGGATGCCATTTTTGGGCAACTGCAGCTGTTGCCATGTATGGTCTGGTCTACTACAGTTGCCATGATTTGAAAACTTTAGGAGTTGCCACCTACTACACTAAACAGTTGCCATGTAGCACTACGAAACATGGCAAAAAAACATGTCTGGGTAAAGAGAGAGTTGCCATCTGCTTACAAGCACACTAGGGGCAGTTGCCATGTACCCTGCAAAAACACATGGCAACTGATAGCTTTTGGTGTGTGGGAAAGAAGATGTGCATGTGGACTACGGTGGTGTCTTTAGGAGTTGCCACCTACTAACACTAGACAGTTGCCATGTAGCGCTATAAAAATAAACGTGGCAACAAATACATGTTCAGGATAAAAGAGAGTTGCCATCTGCTTACAATCACGAACAGGGCAGTTGCCATGTAACCTGCAAAAAACATGGCAACTGGGCAATCGTGGGAGATGGGGGACAGAAGTCATGCGGGGCGTGCGGGCGCGACGGCAATTTCACCGCACGCCTCGAGTTGCAAACGCTAACATCGGAAGGAAAACAGCGTGTGGGCGAACTCCCTCACATTTCACACACGCGAGTTGTCCTACGTTACACACAAAATCAGCCCTCTCGTGCCAAAATTCGTGCAAAAGGTACTGGGTGACGATCGAGGCGTGTGGGCGAGTTGGCTAACGCCCACACATGTGGGCGTTAGTGTTTTCCTTTAAAAAACCCAACATATCGATCGAATGTACACTTCAATTTCAACACGAATCACGAGTCAGAACTATACTTCTCTCCAGTACAACCATAGCATCAGCTCCTAATTTGATTCTGCCGCCTATGTTGTTGTGGAGACGAACCTCTCTCTCTGGCCGTCTTCTTGGCCGACGAGTGGCCGACCATGTATGACCCGAACCCCCACACGGTGATCACCAGCGACAGGATCTTGAAGCCGCTCATGGGGTCGTGGAACCACACCACCGCCGCCACGCTCGTCAGCGGCACCCTCACCGCGTTCAGCACGCCGGCCAGCACCGTCGACCCCAGGTACACCACCCCCGTCGCCCCCAGCACCCCCAGCTGGAACGTCGCCGCCGACCACCCCACCACCATCGCGTACCCCGCCGCCCCTCCCCCTGCGGCAGTGAACCCCGCGGCCTCCCGCCGCATCGCCGCGAACCCGTCTGTCGCCGCCAGCCCCGCCGACGTGAACGCGAACGCGCTCAGCGACACGGCCGCCTGCTGCTCCAGCACCACGTGGAAGCGGGTCGCGGCGGCACCGTCTCCGCCGTTGCTGAGGTGCTTGTCGAAGACGAGCTCCGAGAGCGCGAAGATGAGGCCGTGGAGCGCCGACCCGGCCACGTCCAGCGCGAACCCGAGCGCGTACTGCCGGCCCGTGATCCCCGGGTACCGGTCGGACCCCGAGTCCAGCGCGATGATCACCACGCCGGCGGTGATCACCACGATGGCGTTCAGCGTGGACAGGCCTATCCTGTTCTTCTTCCCCACGATGAGGCGGCCGAACACGGCGGAGAAGGCGAGCGACGACGCGGCGACGAGGGACGCCGTGGACGCCGGCAGGTACTCGTAGGCCCAGGCGTACATGAGGTTGTCGGCGGCGCTGAGCAGGCCGAGCAGGGCGTACCAGAAGCAGAGCCACGGCGACGGCGGCCACGTCGGCGACGCGTCGCCGAAGAGGTAGCAGGGGAGCAGGAGCAGCGCCGGGATGGGCCAGCCGGCGACGGCGGACCAGGAGAGGATCCACTTGCTCTGGCCGCCGCCGTTGTAGTAGAGCCGCGAGAGCAGGCTGGCCGCCGGGAACGCCGTGAGCATCGCGCCGCCGCTGAGCGCGAGGAGCGCCCAGAAGGAGGCGGGCTTGCTGCGGTACGCCGCCGCCGAGGAGGCCATGAGCGAAGACGCTTTCTGGCGCAGCGAGACGCTTGGTCCTCCGTTGCTGGTGATCTCCGAGTCCGAGCCCTCCATTGCTGCAACTCATGGCGAACATGACACATGAAGAGAAACAGCATGTTCAGCACTTCAGATTTGGCACCAGAAACCAAAAACTAACTCTCTTTTTTTTCGAATAAGTAAAAACTAACTCTGAATCTGTAAGATTCATTCAGTATGGCAGAGCACAGGTACAGCAGGGCCATGTACAGTACTGTTACTGTATCGAGGCAGCAGCATATTTTCAGTAAGCAAAATAACTTAGCTAAGAGGTAGCTGTCAGTTAAAATTCATTTGGGCATCCGTGCCCACGGCCAGGAACACTCGAGAGATTCCGCCGGAGACGGAGACGGAGACGAGGAGGATTGGAGAATTCAGCCCTAGGGATATAGGATGGAGCAGAGAACGAGCCAGCTTAATTCTGGTCTACAAGAAAGAAATTGGACGGAAGGGGAGTGGGGAGAACCGAATCGGACCTGTGAGCGGGAGCCGGATGGCGTGGTGGCGGAGGCCATCGCCGCCGTCGCCGTCCTTCTCCATCCTCCGCCGGCCGCCGGCCGGGCCCTGTGGTGTGGAGCTTGGGGGCGGAACTAGCCTGGAAGACAGGGACGACTCCAGCTCATCTAATTTCTGGGGGCGAGCCTTGAAGATTGATTGATCTGTACTACGACGACGATGGTAGGTGGAGTCGCAGTCGCACCGGAGCGTGCTGAACGTGGTTTCTTTGGTCCCTTCCTGCTCTAATTTTTAGGCGGATAACGCGCGAGCGTTTTTAACGTGTTTGGGCCTACACAACAAACCAGGATTCTCTCCTATAAAGACAAACCAGGACACTTACGTGTGCGTCAAAGAGCTAGCAAGCTCTTGAAGAAAAAGTGCGTTCTGGTTACATTGATAGGCCTTTTGGAAGGAATTTTAGGGTATTATAGGGCATCTCCCCCTCAAAACGTCCACGTACATCCGAATTGAACTGTTTGGACGTTGGTGTGGCATCCAACACGGGCTTGTATCAGTCCGAAGGATGGTCCGGGCACGTTTTGTCCCGCAAACCGGAGGGCTTTGCGGGCGTCCAGACAGCACCCACGCCCGCTTCTGACCACATTGATCCACTCAAACCGCCTTTTTCCTCGCCCGCGCTTGTTCTCGCCTGATGCCAGCTGCCCGAATTCATGCCGCTGTAGAGCGTGTCGTTGCACACTGAAGACGGCTCAGGGCGGATGCAACCTCTTACTGCCTCCGCCATTGAAGCGGCACACAGGCCGAGGGCGCCCCCCTGCACGCCCGGCTAAACACGTCTCCTCGTTCTATTCAAACGCCTCAATTGAACCCGCGTGGAAGCCGAGAAACCTAATCCGGCCACACGTCACGGGCGGGCGGCATTAAACACAACGCCGGCCAAGTTCCTTCCGCTCGCCCGTTATTTAAAACTAGATAACACCCCGCGCGTTGCTGCGGAATATATGCATGGATTAAATCCATGAACTATTGGAAGCCAATTGGGAAATAATGGCAAAGATTGATCGTGAGGCTTAAGCAAATATGTAATGTTCGTTACAAATGAGTAGCAATAGACAAAAAAACACGGTTAGTAGGAAAATACCGGCACCTGGCAGTAACATAAAACGGTAGATGATACAATGCATTCACGCATGTATCATTTACACACATACAACACACTAATTGAATTTTTTTTTGAAAGGAAACACACTATCGATTAATTGTACTTCAAGACTGAACACAATACTTCGGTATAAGCTTGTGTGTGAACAAAGGTTTAGCAAAAATACAAACTCTACAAATCTCTGAAGATTATAACATCTAATGAAAAGCTCAATACCGGAGAACAAACCTGTCAATGAAAAGCTCAACACCGATACAGAGAACAAACCTGTCAATTCCTGAACGAACATGTTCACTAACACATTTGAAAATAGGTTGTTCATGTCAATGGAATATACCAAAACTGTCTTTTATCAATTTAGAGAAACATATAGAGTGAGGTATAACAAATCTGAAGGTGAAGAGTTGCTGCTTGGTCACGTACATTTGGAAAACCATTTCTATACTTCTTTGATCTTTCTCCTCTAGATTTCCAAAAGCAATAAATAAATAAATGATAGCAATTTGATTTCTACCAATACCGTGCAAGTGTGTAAACATTCGTTTAGGGTGACTAAACCATACCAATTCTATGTCTTCTCAACAACAGTATATGCATCTGATGAATTTGACTTATTTATTATCCAAACGTTTGTTGGTTCTTAATTTAATATCAAGGAAAAGATAAGACATATCAAGGTGGTAGGAAGGGCTACAACCAACAACATCTCTTGAAAGTAAAATATATGGCTCCTCGAAAAAAATGCAAAATACATAACGGAGATGTAAGGTTGGAAAAGGTGTATGTAACTTGTGGAAAAGACGGACCAGTTATAAGAATGCAAGATTTTATTTCCCTATGAACCCCTTCTGCAAAAACTCAGAAGTAATCACCATATCACTTTGCAGAAGGACTAACTCATTTAAAAAATTGAAAATTCTTTCAAAAGAAAAATTGAATATGTGCATAATCAATAGAATCCCAAAGGGCCAAAGCGCTTGAGTGCATAATATTATTCAAAAAATAACACACAGAACAAAGAAGAAGGAAAGACACAGATGATATGTATGTTATTACCATTCTACCAGACCTGAAAAGAAGAGATCATATGGCAGATTCTAGCTGATCCATAAAGGATTCGTAATGGTAAGCATATCTTATTGTTGCTGCCGACAGTTCATTCGATCCTTAAATTCAAGTTAGGAGATGACGACACAATGCAGTGGTGATCCAGTAGCAGAGCAAAGCAAGAAATGTAGCTTGGTGATAGTGATTACAGAACTCTGTCAATCACTATCTTATCTGGAAGATTAACTCCCACTTGATTCAAGCGATTGTAGTATCTAGACATTCTGAGTACATGCTCACTGGCTGGGCTATTCTCCTCCATCTTGTAGGCAAAGTAATTGTCAGAGGTCTCATACCTCTCGACATGGGCATGAGTCTGAAATACCAATTTCAACTCTTGGAACATCTCATATGTTCCGTGGTGTTCAAAACGCTTTTGAAATTCTGGTTCTAAGCCGTAAAGCATGGCGCACTAAACTATCAAGTAGTCATCATATCGAGCTTGTCAAACGTTCATAACGTGTGCATCTGCTCCTGCAAGTTGCTGATAACTTTTACAAAGCATGATCATCTCATACAATAATGTATGTCACATCATGTCTTGACCATACTACATCACAACATGCCCTGCAAAAATAAGTTAGACGTCCTCTACTTTGTTGTTGCAACTTTTATGTAACAGCCTGGTTTTTGGCCCTTTTCTTTATTTTTTTAAATTTAATTGGTTTTTGCCCTGTTTTTCTTTTTGCAGTGGTTCTGTGGCCTTGTCACCTGGGAAATCATCTTCATTTTCCTCTCCCAAGTGACTCATGATCCTCGAAACCTTGCCAAGATCATGTCACTCCACTGCTTGACCAAACCCTAATTTCTTTTTCTTAGGAATATTCCTTTTTCTATTAAGGGAATAACCCTGTCTGCCCTAGGTTGTGAAGCAACCTATAATTCTGTCCATCCAAAAATTCTCAAATAATTCTCATAATTCCTATGGGTCATATGTTGCTCAAATATGCCCAAACTTTCCTATCCTAGCCCAAGAATAATTCCCCAATAATTATTCTTCCTTTCTGTCCAGAGTGGCACTTTGTGAAGGAAGTGTCATTTATCTTATCTTGTTTGCTCCCAAACTTGTTGGGCATTCTTTTATGTCCAAATCATTTCCACATGCCAAAATTCAACTTTATTTGCCTAGCCAATCTTCCTCAGTGATTTTCAAAGTTTCTGTCGAACAGAAGCCACTGTGAAGGAAGTACTAGCTAGGAGCATCCAATTGAGTTGAAATTTTTCATGCCTCTTCATGTGCTCATATAATTAGCCTCCTCCAAATTTCAGCCCCATCCAATCATTTATGTGAGCACAGGGCCAAATCTTTGATTCTGGCAATATTTTCAGGTTGTGAAGCAAGTGCATTTTATATTGCTTCAAAAATCCTGATAAATTACCATATTTTGCTTCTACCCTTATAACATATCTACACCAAATTTGGCACCATTTCACCTAGCCAATATTTCTCCAAAATTCTTGCAAGATTCTGGTCAGTGAAGATAGCTGTGAAGGAAGTACCATTTTGGTGAATCCAATTGGTATGAAATTGTTACAGCTTCTTACTATGACCAAATCACTAAGCCTTGCCAAATTTGAGCTCAAGTTGATACTCCATGTGAGTGCATCATCCAAATCTTATTTCTGGACCAAAAATGCAGTTGTGAAGCAACTATATTCATTACTGGTCCAAATCTTCTCAAAGTTACCAGGATGAAAGTCCTTCTTACCCTAAACCTCACAGACAACTCCATTGCTCCCAATCACCTTCATGTTGATCACTAGTGCTCCCCCAAGTTTACTTCAGTAAACTTCAGAGGGTGATTACCATTTAACCATATCAGTTTTCACCGAACTACCACCGCAGTTGCAACCTCCCCAGGAAGGACAAACCCCCAGACATCGTTTGGCCGGCCGTGTGGCACTGTGTGCACCAGTGCACGCGGTGATCACGAGCTTTGGCATGCAATGCGCGCGCTCTGCTGGCGTTGGCCGCGTCCAGGGCGTCTTCTAGCTCCGGCCCCTCTCCCTCTCGTCGTCTTCGCGCTCGTGAGCATGTCCAACAACTTCACTGCGTCGTCGCCGTCCTCCTGGAGCCATCTCCCCCTCCGTAAGCCTTCCGTCAGCGCTTGTCGCCGCGCGCCCACGGGCGCACTGTGGCCGGCCGAGCATTCAATGGCGTTTGGGTTCTTTCTCCACTGTTGCGTTCGGCCCCTCTTGCCCTGTGCACCTCTGTAGCTCGTCTGTTGCCTCCCTCGTCGCCTTCCCGCGCCCTCCCGTGATCGCTGGCCGTCGCCAGAGCATTGGCCGGATCCCCGCGGCGACACTCGAGCTCGGCCTCCCTCGCCCGGCTATATATAGCCATCCCCGAGACCTCCCAAGCACCTCACCAGTCTCCCCTCGCTCCACTATCCCTCGCCAACCTCTCACATGAGCTCAAGAAGCTCTCCTGCCCTCCCTCTGCCACCATGGCCGCCGCCTCGGTCCTCCTAAATTGGAGTGAACCCAAGCCCCTCCCTCGCTCCTACCACCACTAGTAGACCACCACCACTCCGGCGACCATCCCCAGGTCCTCTCCCCTTCGCCGGAGCTACTTTAGCCGCGAGCCCAGCTCCACCCGAAGCCCTCCTCCGCCGCGTCTGGTGCCCTGCTCCTTCCCAACCTCCTTGACATCCGTGCCCTACTGGGACGGGTTCGCCTTGGCCCCCTCTACGCGTGGGTGGTCCGGGCGCTCCGAACGGTGGCCGGAGCGGGCCGGCCGGGCGCCAGAACCGCGCTCCTCCCTCTGCCCCGTCGGGCGAGCGCGAGGAAGGAGACGAAGGCCCCGCCCCAGCTGGCCAGTGGGCCCTCGGCCCCACCTGTCGGCGGGCAGGCGTTGACCCCGCCTGCCTAGCTGGATAAGTGACGGGCCCCACACCCCCGTGGGACCCGCACGTCAGCGACTCCAAGCCTGGTCCCGCCTCTGCCTAGTCAGATAAGTGGACACGTATTCTGGGGAGTACGTTTTCATTTGAGGAAAGCGTATTTCTTTCCTTCTTTGGCCAGAATGCGTTTTCCATTCTGGAAAACGTATTTTCTTCTACTGCGGCCAAGAATGTGTTTTCGCCATTCCGAAAGCATATTTCTAATTTTGCGCCTATGCCTTATCCACTCAGGGACCCGGCTGTGAATTTTATTTTTACAAAAAGTCCCTAATCTTCTACCCCGCATAACTCTGCAATCGTAACTCCGTTTGAGGTGAATCCAATGCTCACGTCTTCATCTCGTCGAGCCCTTTCTGTTGGTGTCCCTTTCATTATGTTTTGGCATACTTAAAATGACCATTTTGCCCTTGCATGTAAACAGCCCCTCCGGGAGAGGACTGTTTTCGGTGAATCTTTCCGCGGCTTCACCGCACTTCTCCCCGGTGCCTTCTTCATCCCCAGGCAAGCCACAACCACCATTTGCATGATAGCCATGCAGTAGCATTGATTTTCAACTTGAATCTTTAATCACTGTATGCTTGTTCTGCTACTGCTGTCGTTATTTCGGTTATGCTTATGGGTCGATGGTTACCGTCATGCTACGTTTTCTTGCACGCTGTTATTATGTTCTACTTGCTAGTATTACTTTCATATTGCCATGCTTGATAATAGTACATGTTGGGTTGGTTATGTTCTTCGGTGCATGACCAACGTCGGTTACCGAGTACCGTTGATATGCATTTTTCCTTTGTTGTTAATTGGTTAAGTGCTTACTTGGTTATGGTATTGATGTGTTCTTGCATGATATTCATTGTTGATGCTAGTGATCATGTTATGCTGTGAGTAGTGTTATACTTGTGATATTCATGCTCGTCATTACGCCATGCTCAGTTGGATATGATTCATTATTGATATGGAGGATAGTTATGTTGCACTTCATGCTTATGTTGACATCATACTCATGCATTGTAATTGCATCATGTTATTTTATCATGGCTCAGCATATTTGCATTCAAGTTTAACCGGATTAAATTGAACTTGAACAACAGTTGGCTGAGTCATGGTGCCACCATATCGAGCTGACCAGTGCAACCATGCTTACCTTTATGGGAAGGTCCTAACTGGGTCTATTGTCGTGCCTCTCGCCGGTGCCTCCAACGAGGGAAGGTTATGGGCGCGCGCTACCCTGATCAGGTAGGCGGACATAAGCCTTGTGTGCCCGTTGTTGTTGTTGTACTCGGGTTGTCCCCGTTTGGGACCGTTTATGTTTGGCCACGACGGTGGCCGTTGGTGTCTTTGGTAGGCACGGGGCCACCCAGGACTTAGCCCAAAGGGGAGTTGGTCGGAGTGGCCGGGAGAGTGTCATGGCAGTAGGATGGTTTTGTCGGAACACTGTTGGTCCACCCGAAGGGGAGTGCGAGGCCATGGGTTCCGTGGTGTGGGTACAGTGTACTAACCTCTGTAGAGTGTATATTAAATCTATCGATAGCCGCGCCCACGGATAAGGGCCTAGTTCGTAGTTGGTCACACTGTGAGTCAACTGTAATAGGAATAACTTGATTAATAACAACCACGGTTCGATGATGAGATAAGTTGGTTGTGATCACCGGAAAGATCACCGTTTGAGACCAAGTGTTGGTCATGGTTGTGATCGCCGGAAAGATCACCGTTTGGTTACGAGGTAACCCATTGAACCAAGAGTGGTTCCGTTCGTGATCATGAGATGATCACCGTGGTATCGAGGATACCGAGTTGTTGGATATTTTTGATGTTGTGCGAGAATCATGGGTAAAGATCAAGCTCCTTGTGGTCATTTAATTATTACTACGGTATTGTTTATACTAAGCTTGATTTGATCCTGAGATGATCGTGTGATGTCCGAGGCTGGTAAGTGCTGCATGTGATGGTTACGAGATAACCCGAGCAGAATAAGTGGTGCATATAGTGTCATCTTGTTGCATGCTAGTATCGACAGAGTTATATGTTCATGCCATGCTCATATTGTTCTAGCTGTATCATGTTCATGTTGTTCATGCCATGTTATCCTGATGATCGCATGATAATCCGTGTTTAACCTGTAATTGCCATGCTGTTGTATGTCTTGAATGCTTCTGGTTATTGTGAGCTTGCAAGTACATTCAATGTACTGACCTGGCGTGTCATGCCAGTTTGCAGGTCATGCCGGATTTGATTGCTTGCTTGTCATGGTTTCCGTTCGTGCAAGCTAGGATAAGCGTTCCAGCCAGAGTCCCTGCGGAGTGGAGTTCACCACCGTCGTCGTTGTTCCGCTGCTAGAAGTTTTTCCGCTGCTTCGAGTTGTTCTGTTGCTTGCATAGAGCAACTGAGGATGGCGTAGTGTCGCCGTGCTGATGTTATTCATTGTAATATCAGAGACCTTGTATTCTTATTCGTGTAATAATAGAAAGATGGTTTGTTCTATGCTAAGCAGTGCCGTATTCCAGAAGACTTCTCCTCGATCTCTGGGCTGGAATACGGGGCGTTCCGGTTTCTCTGAGCCGGGGTGCCACATTTTACGTGGCTGCTACGGGCTTCTAGTAAGCTAGTAAGAACCGTTCTTACCTACGCATCAAAACCACAACGGTGATTTATCAAATTTGCTGTTTTAACCTTCAACAAGGACCGGCCGCAGTCAAATTCGATTCAACTAAAGTTGGAGAAACAGACACCCGCCAGCCACCTTTATGCAAAACTAGTTGCATGTCTGTCGGTGGAACCGGTCTCATGAACGTGGTCATGTAAGGTTGGTCCGGGCCGCTTCATCCAACAATACCGTCGAATCAAAATAAGACATTGGTGGTAAGCAGTATGATGATCACCGCCCACAACTCTTTCTGTTCTACTCGTGCATATCATCTATGCATAGACCTGACTCGGATGCCACTATTGGGCAACGTATCATGTGATTTAAAAAAAAAATCCTACGCTCACGCAAGATCTATATTGGAGATGCATAGCAACGAGAGGGGGAGAGTGTGTCCACGTACCCTCGTAGACCGAAAGCAGAAGCGTTTGACAACGCGGTTGATGTAGTCGAACTTCTTCTCGTTACGACTGATCAAGTACCAAACGAACGACATCTCCGAGTTCTGCACACGTTCAGCTCGATGACGTCCCTCGAACTCTTGATCCAGCAAAGTGTCAAGGGAGAGTTCCGTCAGCACGACGGTGTGGTGACGGTGATGGTGAAGTGATCCGCGCAGGGCTTCTCCTAAGCACTACGTGAATATGACCGGAGGCGTAAACTGTGGAGGGGGACGCCGCACACGGCTAACAATGTTTGATGTGTGTTCTAGCGGTGCCCCCCCTCATATATATAGGTTGGAGGGGAGGAGAGGCAGCCAAGGGGGCGCCCCAAGTAGGAGGAATCCTACTTGGGGTCCTCCCAATTCGGCCTCCCCTTTTCCTATTCCTATTCAGATTAGGAAGGGAAGAGGGGGAAGGGGGAATCCTATTCCCTTTTTTCTTTCCTTCTTCCCCTTTGCTTCTCCAATTTGGCCAGCCCATATGGGGGGAGGGGGGCGCACCAGCCCCTTTGTGGCTGGTGTGTTTCCCCTCTTGGCCCATAAGGCCCATATCTTTTGCCGGGGGTGCCCGGAACCCCTCCGGTGACCCGATAAGTACCCGGTGCATTCCGAAACACTTCCGGTGTCTGAATACCATCGTCCTATATATCAATCTTTACATCTCGACCATTTTGGGACTCCTCGTCATGTCCGTGATCTCATCCGGGACACCAAACAACATTCGGTCACCAAATCACATAACTCATATAATACAAAATCGTCATTGAACGTTAAGCGTGCAGATCCTACGAGTTCGAGAACTATGTAGACATGACCGAGACACCTCTCCGGTCAATAACCAATAGCGGAACCTGGATGCTCATATTGGTTCCTACATATTCTACGAAGATCTTTATCGGTCGAACCGTTATGACAACATACGTTGTTCCCTTTGTCATCGGTATGTCACTTGCTCGAGATTCGATCGTCGGTATCTTCATACCTAGTTGAATCTCGTTACCGGCAAGTCCCTTTACTCGTTCCGTAATACATCATCTTGAAACTAACTCATTAGTCACTTTGCTTGCAAGACTTCTTATGATGTGTATTACCGAGAGGGCCCATAGATACCTCTCCGATACTCGGAGTGACAAATCCTAATCTCGATCTATGCCAAACCAACAAACACCTTTGGAGATACCTGTAGAGCATCTTTATAATCACCCAGTTACGTTGTGACGTTTGATAGCACACAAGGTATTCCTCCGGTATCCGGGAGTTGCATAATCTCATAGTCGAAGGAATATGTATTTGATATAAAGAAAGCAATAGAAATAAAACGAAACGATCAATATGCTAAGCTAACGGATGGGTCATGTCCATCACATCATTCTTCTAATTATGTGATCCCATTCATCAATTGACAACACATGTCTATGGTTAGGAAACTTAACCATCTTTGATTAATGAGCTAGTCTAGTAGAGGCTTACTAGGGACACGGTGTTTTGTCTATGTATCCACACATGTATCAAGTTTCCGGTTAATACAACTCTAGCATGAATAATAATTTATCATGATATAAGGAAATATAAAATAACAACTTTATTATTGCCTCTAGGGCATATTTCCTTCAGGGGAGGGGGGGGGTCCCTAAAGCTGGAATAAGGTTCTTCCCAAGTAGTATTGGTCCGGCGGTGTGTCTACTATCGTTGGAGGGTGTAAGGAGGTTTGTATCCGATGGATCTCAGTGGGATTCGATCAATGTTTGTCATCGATAGATCTGCTTGGGTCTGGTCTTCGTTCATCTGAGTTCGTATGTCTACATGTTAGATTATTCCGATCTATGCTTCTCTTCATCGGCGACGATTGTTGTGCTGGTGTGTTAGTCCTTTGGGCCCTTAGCATGAAGACTACCCAACCGTCTACTACAACAAACTTTGCATGACTACTGTGAAGGAGGGGCGATGATGACGGCACACCTTCTGTTCATTCCATTGCTTTGTAGTTATCGCTAGGTAGTCTACGGACATGGATGTAATTTTTCGCTATTTGTACCGCACTTTGTAGTGCCATGATGTTTGATGCCCTTACGACGAATTTTCATCTGAAAGTTGTACGATGCAGGTAAATTGCCGTGTATCAAATTGCTACGTCAGCCAGGGATCGTGGATCATATGGTCGGATGGGAATCGTACACAAAACACATGTGCATAGCAATTTCCATCCACAATAACATCTATATGGGATGGGTTCACCAACAATTTGGCTTGAACTTAATATTTGGCTAAAGGAAAATATTTTTGTTTACAAACAATTTGGGCTGGGGAAAATCATTCTGGTTCACATAAAAATTAAATATGAGGTGAGCAATACTACTCCATACTCCTCTACGGAGTCTGGTACTCCCTCTGTCCCATATTAATTGTTGAATAAATGAATTTATCTAGATACATTCATTTTTCCTTAATTTGTTTAAAACCATACCTTTCACCACTAGTGCAGAGCCGGGCTATAGCACCGGTTCGTAAGGGCCTTTAGTGCCGGTTCTGTAACCGGCACTAAAGGGTGGGGACTAAAGGTCCCCCCTTTAGTACCGGTTCTGCACGAACCGCCGCTAAAGGGCCACCACGTGGCACGAGCCAGCGCCAGGGGCGGGGAGCACTTTTAGTACCGGTTGGTAACACCAACCGGTACTAAAATGTTGGGTGGGTTTTGGATTCATGATTTCTTTTTCTTTAATTTTGTGTTTTCCATTTAATTTCTTTTTCGTTTGCTGGTATTTTACGATACTACATATTGTACACGTTATGCATATATATAAATATATAGAATTTCTCGAATGTCTCACAACACCACCATTATTCACACATACACATGTATATATATATACACAATTAGGTATATATACAATTTCTCCTACATGTTGCCTTGGTGCCTTCGGAGCACGATGGCAATTGAGAGTGGTTCATGGGGGCGGTAGCGGGTAATAGTATTCTCCTTTGGGATCTATGACCTGGTCGAGCAAAAATCCCGCTATTTCCTCTTGAAGTGCTCGTATGCGCTCCGTTGGTAGGGGCTTCTCCCGCACGTCTTTGAACTGTTAAGAAGGAGATCAATATGCATGCATGTGTATTAGTTGTGTGACTAGATATCGATAATCATGTAAAAATTGTGAATAGTGTTCTGTCAAACGTACCCATTGCTGTCTATCAGATTTGCTCCTTTCGGACGCCATCATGCGAATGTTCTCCCAAACGTAGTATGCACATACATCAGTCCCCGGCGCCTGCTTCAGGGCCTTTACGAGAATAGAATTTAATCAGGTAATAATTAATCAAGCATGATAATTAATTAATGGTATTGAAAGAAGAATTAAAGAGATGGTAGATAGCTAGTACTACTTAATTTCTTACCTTGGGTCGACACCAAAACAGCTTTTGTCGCCATTTGCCTGGAGTCACCTTGATGAACTTTGCCAAGCCCTGCCCGCCGGCAAAGAAAATGAATAAGGGTTATTAAATAGTTGATATCAGGAAAATGACGAACTAAATAGGCCGAGATATAGTTAATAATGATTGAAATTACCTGTCGACTATCCCCTTCAAGATGGTGAAGTCACTTTCTTTTTTAAGTAGTCAGTCCAGTACTTCAACTGTTCCTTCTTCAACTTTAATGACTAACAAGATCCAGTGGTAACTGCATGCGCACACGTTTGCATGTCTTAATTAAGCGGGCATGTGCATAACACTAATCAACATCTAGCTAGCTATTAAGCAAAAACAGAATTTGTAGTACAAGACAGTGTGACTTCCAGGAAGTTGTAAGGAAGTAGTATATCTTCATTGGTATTGAGGCGCTTCAAGAACTCTAGCATGTTTTTGTCTACATCTTCTTTACACCATTCCAATTTCCATGTGTGTTCATTAATGGTATTTGGGTCAATGAACCCAATGCCATAGCGTCCAGCTTTTTTCATTTCATACATCTTCATCCTGCATAATACCACATAAAAGAATATATAGTGAGGATAATTACAGGTAATGATCGATCAATGAGCACTACAACTAGCTTGAGACTTAAATTACAGAAAGAAATCGCTTACAGACAATAGCAACTGACGATAGATTTGTTGTGTGCATCTTGATTGAATAACTGAAATAGTTCTGAATACTCAATGGACAGAGCTTTCTTATGGAAGTAATGCTCTTCCTTGACTTGCACCATGTGGGACTCTTGATTGGAACTCTTGGTAATTTTCATGTACCAATCGTGCAATTCATACATTCTCGTTGGGAGTTTCTTGACCTCCTCGGGCTCGACCAAAGGTTCGCCGTGGACATATTTCTGTTTTATTTCCTCCTCTTTAAGGGGAGACATGGGCTCGATCTCGAGGAGTTGTCCAACAGTGATCTTGAGCATTTCAGCCTGCATTATATGCTCCTCGGTTATTACCACATTGCCCAGCTGGGGAACGTTAATGGTTTGCCCACATATATATAGGGCGCCGGTACTCTTATGTGTTGTTGGCACAACAAGCGGGGGGATCGATTGCGCCGCCTATTCTCCCAACTGGGGAACGGTTTTCCCGCATTTTTGTGCCAGCTTCTTGGCTCGAGCTCGACTCCTTATGTACTCGTGCTCGATGTGCCTTCCTGATTTGGCGCTCATAATCTGAGTCAACAGGCTTGGGAGCTGGTGGTCTAGCCATATAAATAAAGTGGTCAATCTTTTCCTCAGGCACTTTCTTCCTTGGAGGCGGTGCCGGTTTCGGTCCAAAATGGGCATCCACTTGGGCCCGCACTATGGCTGTGTTTTGCTCCTCGGTCATGTCGTAAGGCCTCTGAGGAAGAGGAGTGAAGGTTGGACCATATTTATATTGCTTGCCTCCGCCTGTACCTCCTGTACTACCTCGACTCGTACCGCTACGCTCCATAGCTGCGTCGGCTCTCTTCCGCGATTGCTGAGGTGGCGGAGATGGCTGACGTGGCTTAGTTGGAGCAAGAGGCACTACAATAAAAACAGTCAGTAGAGACATCCAATTTCATACCTAGTGACGCCTTATTTCATCTCTAGCCAACTATAGAGCCGTTTAAGCAAAGCGTCCTTGGAGCGCCTCCCCACGGACCGTCTCAAACAGATAGACACGCTAGCCAAGCGTGTCTTACATGGCATGAGACGCTTTCTAGGGACGTTCAAAATCGTGTCTACATTTAGAGACGTTGTGTTAGGCATGCTCAAAAATCGTGTGTACATGTAGAGACGTTATGTTAGGCATGCTCATATTACGTCTCTACTCATAGACACGTTTCATTCGCCTCTTATAGTCGTCTCTAAGTATACATAAGAATATTTATACAAATGGAATATTTTACTTCAAATATTATTTGATTACCCGCAAAAAAATATTATTTGATTAATTTCGAATTTGTTTCATCGTTTCAAATACAATTATTCTTAATGTCATGGTTGCACATGCAGATTGGTCAAATAATATTGTGATACGAAGACAACCTCAGTAACAACATCCAATGCATTAATTAGCAGGAACAATGTCTCCACTGAAAGTACTTGGAGTTCACAGCTGAATAATATGTAACATTCATATGAAACATGCAATGATGCAAATAAATAAGAAAAGATCCTATAGACTGGAACTATTTTTGTCTATGAAGCTAAATTCTATACATAATCTAGAATATTTGTTCATTCAAAGATAGATTCATCAACTACTCCCGACTCCTCTAGTGCACTCCCTTTTCAAGTGCTCCCCAGCCACTCGTAGCTCCTTCAATGCACTCACTCTTCAGATCCTCACCGCCCTGAAAGGGAGAAAGAACAACATTTACATGAACACATGTTTATAGAGAAGTGCAAGATAAGAGATTCTTTGATGAAATTGTAAGAAATGTATCATACCAATGCTCTGTGGTTGTGCTGGAGGGGTTGGCTTAACTATTTTTACCTAAAAAAGGAAGATTCCTGATAAATAACATATCACACATGTGCAGATTGGAGCATACACATTGCTTGAATGGGAACATACTTACATGTGAGCGAGGCCAAGCAATAACAGAACCCATAGCATCCCTTACTGTTTGGAATTTTTCATATGGTCTAACTAGTTTCTCATCTCCTAGATATGTACAGCCGCGAACACGAACTGCAACGTATTGCACTCCAAGCATGTTTCCTCCAACCACATATGTTTTCTCTTTACTCTCTAAAGTTCCTTTGGCCACAAGTTTGTCTTTGTTTCTCAAGTTCATCGAATACAACACGACTTCAACTTTATCCTATTTTTCAAGAAATGGAACATTTGTTATTGATGAACCTGAGAAGATTTCATTTTACACAAATAAGAACAATTTCACAAATAATTAGACCAACTATCCATTATATAATCATTGTCATCTGGATATCTAGCCTATATGTACCTGCTTTGTGACTTGGTGATGACCATGTGGCTTGGTTGCATTGCTATTTTGAGCATGATCATTCTGCAATTAAATAGGAATACGCGTGAAGGGAGACACGTGGCCAACTATAATCAAGAATGATAGCTTTGAAGAGTTCCATTACATGAAGTTAGTAAGGAGCCTTATTCCACACGCACTTTCGGTTGCGCACTTTGCTTTCAAATTAGATTAAAGTCTTATTACAAAATTATTTATTGTGAAAACTTTGCAAGAATGAAGCAAGCAAACAAATGAAGTTCAAGTCATGTAAATTTATACACTAAAAACATGATTGACCTAATATTCAAGGGCCAGGGTGTTCCTCAACATCTATGCAAGGTTTCCACCAAAAAGACCATGTATGCAAGTTTGGTGTTTTATTAGTACTCATGTATCAATTCAAAATTGATTAATTAGTTTCTTTGAATACGAGATCTCTTGGAGCAGCAATGATATGTGTGTGACTAACTTTTGGTCCCATCGGGCCAAATCATGTTGCTGTTGTATGCAATACAATTTATTAATGCTTGGTTGAATCCGACTTATGATCTGCTAGCGGTGTCACGACATTTTTTGAAACGACCTTGTCACAATGGGATTGGTGTTTCATAATAATGTCATTTACCTTGCACTTACATACAAAATTAGACCTCTTGTACAATCATTGTCATTTAGATATGTAGCATATGTTTACCTGGTTAGTGACTTGGTGAAGTCGTAAACTTGGTTCAGGGCCACCTTGCTGCACTGCAAGATTATTTTCAGCATGGACATTCTGCAATTTAATAGGAAAAGATGTCATCGTCATTATTGATAAAAATCTAGATAAGTCCTTGCACGTAGGTTAAGATTACTAGGAAGGTATATACGAACCCAAACAGGTTACAGTTGCAAACCAAAAGGTTAATATTTCACAAAGTTTTAACTTGATGATAAGATAGCTTTCCAATATTTAACTACTAAAAGGGTTCAACCAATCCCAAAATTACTGGCAGAAGATAATTGATAATTGAGTACAAGTTAGTTAACACACCTTAGTGATCACATGTTCATGTGGTAAATGCGCATTGCCACAACCCTCTTTTGATTTCGTTTGCTGCAACTCCTATTAAAGCAATAGTTCTAAGACATTAGAATGGATCTGCATTAAATAGTACATAAAAAGCCCATTACATTACCTGCATGGTAGTTTGTGGCTCCTGCACATCATTATTTGATTGTTCAAGAACATTATAAGATTCAGATTGGAGATTGTTATCTCTGTCATGTGGAGTGACCTGCAATAAAATTATTGTAATAGCATATCAGTGTTCATTAATTTCATCTTTGCACAAATATAACTGCTTTTGATATGCTAACTTGATAATTTTCTGTAGGAGAATCCACTTCATTTCTGCAAATCTCTCCAGGAAACTTTTTGGCAAGGAATGCAACAATCATAGCCATCTGACCTCTGACATCCCCTACATCACCTTTGACTTCCTTTACATCACCTTTGACGTCCTCTACATCATCTTTGACATCTTCTACATTATCTTTCACCATGCGTACTTCAAACTGAAGATTTTCTTGGTCAGATTTCCCAACAAAAGTTATTCCCTGAGAAACATTTACTCCGCTCCAATACTTTTCATCATAGTAACCTCGAAGTTTTGCCCTTTTATCAAGTGCACCTTTAAAGGCTTCAGTATAATCGTCAATGGAAAGGCTACCACTATGATCGATTTTCCTTTTTTTTAACTCCTCATCAGCTGCATCCTATTGAATAGGAATAATTATTAATTCATTACTATACTATGGAATAGATTGTATGTTGGACTGTAGACAAAATAAGTAGAATGTACCATTATTGTCTTCACATTGTCGCTTGTGTAATTGCCATCTTTTTTCTTATGAGCTTCATCCCATAGGTCAATCTTGTGGATCGGTGCTTTCCTTTTGATTTCCTAGCCAACAAAGTATGTTAGGTCCACTAATAGTTATTTTTGAAGATAATTGATTTGTCATGTAATAAAGACTATGAAAAGTATCATTGTCACCATCTCTTTTTGTAGCCTGGCATGGCTTTTTCTCCCGGTTGTGTGTGGATTCTTCTGTTGCTTCGCACACTCTGTGTTTTTCTCGCATAACTTCTGCAAACAAATTAGATGCAGAGACGCAATGTTAGCAAACTAATTTTGGAGTTCAGTTTGAGCATGAGAGGATGAGATAATAACCATGTGTGAATCCTGGCACCACATTCCAACTAGAGTCTCCCATTGATGCTTATTAACACCTATTGGAACATCACTAATAATTTCCTGGAGAGATCTCTCTTTCCGTTTGAAATATTTTTTCTTCAAGCGAGATTTGTAGGCTCTCCATCTTTTGCAAACAGTCATTTGGACCCAGTCTCGTGTAAGCTGCTTTGTCTCAGATGGATAGACAAATTTCTCCTTCAACAAAGTAAATTTAATTGTTTCATGTGAAATGACAATAAAGATGTATGTGATGATACATCAAAAAAAGATGTATGTGATGATACATCAAAAAAAGATATATGTGATGATGTACCTCTACATCCTTGATCATGTTGTTCTTTCTCTGGACAAATAATTCATTGTCCCATCTTGGAATGTTCAGTGGTGCAAATGTGGAGTTCTCTGCAACGTCACTAAGATAGCTACTAAGAATGGAACCAGACCTTTCATTCGGAACACCTTTTTCGTTAGTCTCCACAATTATCTTTCCTCCATGTACCTGGGATAAATTCTTCAGCCGAAATTCCCCTACAATCTGCCGCATCTCCATTTGGCCCTGCAAGCATGAATATCCCAACACGTCAGAAACCAGTATAATAAAAACCTCATTCCAAAGAAGATTAGTCATGGAAACTTACAAATTATCTTGATTTGGCTAGTGGATTCATGAGATCTTCCTGGTACTATATTATCAATCTCTGGAGGACCTTGCAGATTTTCTTCAGCAAGCTGCACATGTTCTGCATCATGCATTGTAAGGTTCAAGTCCCGAAGTCGTCTTGGTATCCTCGCCATCGTTAATCTGCCAAATTAACAAAAACTACAGACCTCAACCAAAAGTTCAGTGCGGCATGGCATGTACAGAGAGAAAATGCCTTAAGTCTACAGCTAGCGTAGCTAACTCGTACACTGTTACAGAGAGCTGGAACATTCAGTTAGGCAAATGGCTACACATCACCTTGATGTCTCTTGAGCTCATGACACAATCTACAACGAGATGCTTCAGATTTTCAGTTTGCAAAACATGAGCTCAGTATACAATCTTTACAAGCAAGATTAGAAATAAACAAAGGGTCAAGCCTCAGTAAAACATTAAAAAGCCCCAATGACCGAGTTAGCACAGCTAAATCAGTGCACTATGTTACTTCCTGTACCAGCGAGATGGAAGATGCAGTTAGGAAAGAGGCTACACAGTACATTGATGTCTCTTGAGGTCATGACCGAATCTGCAGCGAGATGCTTCAGGTTTTCCAGTATATTCATCAGCATCAAAAACTACAGGGGAGTTGAATAGCTGTAGCACTAACAGAACAATAAATCTCAGTGCAAAAGCTTCAGCATTTGTACAATTCTTCATAGAACAGAGGTTGTGCTGAACGTTTCTTCAGACAACTAGATAATTGAGGTACAATTCTTCAGATAACAGAGGTTCTGGCCGCCTCGCCTCGGGCCTCGTCGCTGCAGGAAGTCTCGGGGTTCCCTGTGGCAGCTAGCCATGGGACGGGGGAGACTTAGGTCGGAGTTGGGGAATTCCAAGATGATTTTGTCTAATCACTTAGAGAATAGAGGGTTATCTGCTAATTGCGCTTAAGTGGATGGTTAAGGATCCCACCTTTAATCGGTGGCGTTCATTACAGATCTGAGGGTCCACGTAGGAATCTTCAGATTTTCACTGAGTACCTATTTCCACTAGATACTTCACCAATATCAAGCATGCAATGAGATCTAATTCTGCCTAAAAGTTAAGTTAATGCAAAGCAGCACATGAACAATCTGAAAGAACAATCAACAGTTAAGTGGTTTCACTAGTACAGACTATAGAACTACAAAAACAACTGCTCACCCAAACATTTTACAAAAAAAAAACAATTGGGATGGGACTCTTCCCAAATGGTTCTGCCAACATAGTTTTTGGATATTTGTGCTACTAGTACCTATGCGTGATGTGGCTTAATGGGTGTTACCAGTTACTCTATTCCTACCATGGAGCAGAGCTCCTGCAGGTTGCACAACCGGACAGCAAACCTTCACACCGATTAAGCCACAAGAAATCAATCTAAAGATCAATGAAACTCAGTATTTTCTGCACCAAGACTTGAGAGAGCACGTCACAATGATGAGGACCAATACGAACCTGGGGCGCAGCTACCCTAGGCAGGATGGCTGTACTCGTGCTTGCTCTGCTTAATCCACCTATAGGTTGGAGACGAACTTGCTCGTTGCAACAGACGATTCTTGCGACCTTCCCGCCCAATCGCCGCCGTTGGCCCCAACGCCTACACCAGCCGGTCTCTATCCCGACCTCCACGGCCTCCAATCGCCCGACCGCCCGCTCGCCGAGTCCCCGTCAGTCCGCCCACCAAGCCAATCGATCCCCGTTCATGTGATTGAGGCGATGCACATCAGCGAACGGATTGGAGGGATCCCATTAGATGGATTGGGATGGATTAGGAAGTGGAAGAAGAGAAGTGGAGAGATGGCGGCATGGGCGAGGAGAAGTGGAGAGAGGGCGGCGTGGCGGAGTGATTGGCGGGCATTTTTTTTCCAATAATAAGAGCACTGGCGCGCTATTTCCTGGCGGCAAATGGAAAATAGTTGCCCCAAATGCCAAAATGATTTCCTCCAAAAAATTGAGGGGAAAATGATTTCCTCCAAATGAAATAAGGGAGAAAAAGCCTATTTAGTTGTGTTGTACACAAACAACCAAAAAATGGGCCAGGTCACGTGCTCTATTTTTATTATTATTAGCATACATTGTGAAATGTTTTCTCCTAGAAAAAGTAGAATTCCATTGTATTATAATGTATAATGAATTTTTGCGTCTAAGGGCATCTTCAATGCCAACCCCCAAACCGTCCGCATACGTCTAGACTGCGCGGTGCGGACGTTTTTTGGCGTCCAACACGGTGTTCTATCGGTCCGCTCGGCGGTCCGGACACACTTCTTCCCAAAAACCGCAAACAAAGTGGGGGGGGGGGTTGCGGCGTCCGGACCGCTGCCACGTCCGCTTCTGACTACCCTGGCCGGCCCAAAAATCCCACCTGCCTCTCCTGCGCTTTCCATTGAACGCCGACGCCGCTTGCTGCACCGCATTCATGTCGGCTCAGAGCATGCATCGGCTCGCATTGATGCCCGTGATTTGACCGAACGAGAGGGCGGCACTGACGGACATGACCACTCGGGCGTAGCCGCTTCAATGCGGATGTTGCGCACTGAGAAACCAACTCCGTCCGCTGCGCCGCATTGTAGTAGGCTGACTGCCACTCCGCCTGGCCTGGTCGTGGCCATTTAAGCCGTGCGCAAGCGATACATAGAGCCGCCCCCCCTCCCCGACCACCGTCCCCTCCTCCACCCTGTCACCATCCCCGAGCCCAGCGGCGATGTGAAGTTCTCGTTCTCCATGTTAGTAGGCAGAGGCGGTGGAAGTCCCTTGTCTGGCAGCAGCGGGCCCATCTTCTCGTGGAGGCCCCACGTGAAGGAGGAGCCACCTTCCCCGATGCGTGCGTCCGCATGAAACGGGAGTCAACATCCCCCCAATGCCTCTGCCACGTGAAGGATGAGCCCGCATTGACAGACCCTCATCGCCGCCACGCCGCAATCGCCGCCCGATAAAGGAGGAGCTTCCACCCGTGATCATGAAGGAGCGTGGTGCATCCTCCACTACCTCAGAGGAGGTGGTTATGGCGGTGCGTCGGGCTCGAGGGCCATCGTATTTGAGGAGGAGCGCGCGGCGAGGCAACAGGAGCGGTACGGCTGGCGCAATGCCGCTCCCCGCTTTGCGTTCGTCAAGAGCGACGTGCCACCGGAATGGGTCCCCAACGACCTGGACCTTGCTGCCGCGTGGGCGCTCGACCGCTCCGTTACGACCGCTGAGACAGCCACCGGGCGCCGCAGCAGGAGGCGGAGCATGGTTGTCCTTGTGTCAAAATTTCATAATCCATATGGATACTTATTTGGGTTCAAATTTTTTGCCAATAGGCGGTGAATTGGTTTTTCAATTTTATCTTTTATTCTGTTCAGCCAAAACCATTGAAAATTTCCCACAATAATAATCATATGGTTGTCGTAAACCTCGGAAAAGCATGCAATCATTGGGGCATGCATGAATTTTCTCGTAGTCAAGGCCTAAGCCACGGATGATTTGTTGTACCTCATAGTACTTCTTTGGTAGTTGTGCCTGTGGAAGTGCATCGGACAAAACACCAAGTAGCGTTGTAAATGATTCTTGTGACCATCCATGTAAGCATTTCATGTGATACAAGGTGATGAGAAATGACAACTTAGAAAATGCTTTACATCCAGGGTATAACTCTGTGTTTGCATCCTCCAAGAAGCTTGCATACGTATTAGGTTTCTTCCTTGTTTGAGCATCTGCATTCTCATCCTCAACTGAATTAGGTACCATATTCTCAAATTCAACGCATCTAATTCACCATCAGATGTGCTTGATAAAGATTCACAACTGTTAGCCATAGCAAAGACAACACTTAAGAGTCCTGGCATGTCATCCATCCTTCCATGGTTGCCTTCTCCAACAACATTCCTTGGGATGCCAGGAATAGAAAAATTGCCACTGTTATCTGATACATGAGCAAATGCAAATGATGGTTCACTGTAATCCTCTCCATGGCAAACCCACTTAGTGTAACCTTGAAGAATACCATCACATCTCAAGTGAGTTCTCACTCCATCATAACTCTGCATAGCTTTATTTCGGCAATTTACACAAGGACAGAGAATTCTATCACCAGCTGGAACATCATGGAATGCAAAAGACAGAAATTGTTCGACACCATCTTTGTAAGCAGAACTAGCTCTTGGTTGACTCATCCAACCTCGATCCATCGCCCTTTGATATGCCGAAGTAATTAAACAAAAAAAACATATGTCAGTGTATAACTTCACATGTGTTATTTAAGAGATGAAAGCTGATTTAAATCTTTTTGCAAGAAAAGCATGGAATACATAGATATTTTAATTCAATGATTGGATCCTAAAATGTTTCATCAACCTTGAATTGAAAAACATCAAAAGAAATGTGCCATTGTAGGTTTAACTAGTATGCAAAGACGCCACTCAGTTCAATACAATTGCACATATGCTGCCATCTTTCTCCCCCTAATCCCAACTCTGGCTACATCGAAAGGAAACACACACCACATGAAAAAACAAAAATATAAAATAGGACACATGATTGATATTATATATGCAGGGCCTTCAATTATCTAGAAATATTTACTCTTTCTAATTGCTGTAGGGACTTCTTTCCTTCTGCAAAACTACTAAGATTGTTGGACTATCGAAGTATCCAAACTGAGCATAAAAACCATATAATAGGGTGCTTTAAAAAACAACTGTGTTAATTTCCCTGCTTTATATCATCATGTTATTGATGATCTTGTGCATCTCAGGTAAGCACCATATACAAAAATCAAGGTACAACAGAAGGTAAAAAAAAGGCCAATGATCACAGTCAGTATTATTATATATACAGTTATCACCATACTGGAAATACACTCCTTCCCAATTACAGAAACCTGGAGGATATGTGCAGCCACCTGAATGAAAAATGAAAAGCATGTATAAAAGGGCGTTTGCAATGCAATCTAAATAATTAGTGGGCTGCACTGCATACACGTCATATCTATTTGTTCTAAGGATAACAGGAAAAGGGATATTAAGTTGGACTGATTAACAAGTCAGATAAGACATCATTGAACAAGAAACAGAGAACATATGTGATGATCTACAATACTAGATTGAAACTTAAGACCAATTTAACACCCTAGTTTGGTTAAAAGCTTACTTTGCGACAACTAAGCCAAAAGTAGTAATTGTTACCCCTCAGGACAGAGTGTGGCTTGCCACAAAAGTGTGGCCAAAATATACTCCTTAATCATGTGACTAGTAAAGTCGCAAGCCACAACTGTGTCAGCCAACCGAACACTCACTCACCTCAGAAATTATGTGTGCCTAACCATAGGTCTGGCAACATTTGGCTGGAAACCAAACAGTCCCCAAGTGACTTGCAATTGTTGAAGGGTAGCCGGTCGCATATTTTTACAAAGTTAGCAAGCAGGGCCTAAGAGAGCAATTATCAAACAGTGCATTCTAATGCACACGATCAGTTGCTGCATGTGTTTACACCTTCAGGAAAAGGGGATTTTTAGGATACACTACCACTTGCCTCATTGGCGCATGGTAGGATACGCTGAAAAGACAACTTAGGTGAGTGGCATGTTGCTGATTTATTTATAAAAAATCCTGGAAGATTGCAGCTACTTACTTGCATTATGGAAGTTACTGTGCTCTTCAGTGTTATAAGCATGATTCAGCTTCATACATGCTACATATATTGTTTCAGTACCGAATAGGTTGTCCACTTTACATCCAATGCTTGATACTTCTGGACAAATGGTATGTCTCTCTAGAATTTAAACTCAATTCTTAATGATACAACAAAATAGATAAAAACATGCCAAAAACTTCAAGAAAAGAGTATGGGATACAAAAGAGGTACTTTCTCGAGTTGAGATTGAAGGCGGGTTGTTTGAAGCCAAAGGCGGTGGTCCAATCTATGGTTGTTCCAATTTGTGGAGTTGATTCAGTCCAACTGAAACACTGGGTGTTGAAACTTGCAATGAAATATATCTTCCTCTTCTTTTTCTACAAAATGAAATGAAATTGATATTAAAATGCATTCCCTTCCAAATCAACAATATGTTATACATATACACAGTCCCCTGCATATTCGCTGATACACAATTTTTCAGTTCAAATTTAATTTCATTTTCATCATACACTGATAGGAAGAACAGAAGAGAGAGCTTTCTCAGAAAATACCCCTGTCCCAGCCTGCTTGCTGTTTCTTGACAGCAAGTCCTGTCCTGGGCGGCAGAGTCCGGCCGAGCAGGCAAGCAGCCCGGGATTGGCAGGAGCAAAGCGCCAGAGCCGGCGCGGCAGGCGGCGGCCACCGGCAGGAGCAGGCGTGGAGCAGCACGTCCCTAGCGACCAGGCAAAGGGCCGGGGACGACCGAGGAGCGTCGGAGCAGAGGGGCCAGGGGCAGTCCTTGCGGACGGCATTCACTGGCGGCGGACGCGGCACACTGGCAGGACTAGTTGCAGGAGGCAGGAGATGGAGTTGGTTGTTGGAGGCTATGGAGATTGGGAGGGGGCGCATGGGTGGAGGAGGAGCCAGGCCGTCGTCGGCGACGGCATAGATGGGCGGCTCAGGACGTGGCGGCGGGTAAGGTGAAGGAGGGCGCGCGCTGAGTTCAGTACGTGGGCTCGTTTTACTGCATAGATGGGCCCCGTAATTTCCTTTTTCTGCAAAAAATACTTTGGTTTTATTATTTATTTGTTAAACTCTTTCATGTATCCTAAAACGTCTCAAAAATCGTCTGTACCTATTTACACATGTAAAAAATAATAAATGATATATACCCTAAAATTAAGATTTGTGACCGTACTTATATCGTCTCAAAAAGCATGCCTACGTACTAGATGCTTTCAGTATAGAGACGAATATAAAAGCGTCTTAGAAAAAACGTGCCTACTGACATGTTTTGTTGTAGTGAGGAGTGGCCTGACGCTGTGCCGGACTTGAAGTAGGTGGAGTGGCCTCACGCGGTGTCGGACTTGAAGCAGGAGGAGTGGCCTCACGCTGTGCCGGACTTGAAGCAGGAGGAGTGGCCTCACGCGGTGTCGGACTTGAAGCAGGAGGAGTGGCCTCACGCTATGCCGGACTTGAAGTAGGAGGAGTGGCCTGCTGCTGTGCCGGACTTGGAGGAGGAGTAGCCTCACATCGAGGAGGAGTCGGATGACGATGCGGTGTCGGTGGCCTTCGAAAGATGATGCAATACTTTCTCCATAGGATGATACGTTGTATGGCCTCTCCCAGTGCGTGCTCCTCGTCACCTCCAGGAATGTCAAGCTCTAGCCCCGAATATTGGTCCACCACCTCATCAACCACGACACGAGCATAGCCGGCTGGAATCGGGTTGCAATGGAGGTTGCATCAGGGGGATTTGTATAAGCAATGGCATCCGCCACCTTCATGGATTTGTTCTTCATTCTAAAGTGTAGCTCACAGTTAGTGCTCTCCATGATGCCATCCATAGGGTATCTATCCAGCAGTGCGTCGCCCGGGGCGGAACCAACAGAGCTTCTCGGCATGGATGGGACGGTGCTATCCAATGCTGGATCATCCGCTAGCTGCTGCCGCTGCTGATACCCCCGTTCCTGGCTAAGTGAGTCGATCTGCTGCTGCTGCCGCTGGAATTTGAGTGCCAAGTCCGCGTGCGCTGATTCTAGGCCTAGAAGGCGTTCTGCTTCCTGCTTCCTCTGCTCCTCCTCCAGCTTCCTCTTCTTCTCCTCCTCCATCTTCCTTCTTGAACGGCTTCTGTAGTCGGCGTTCCAGTCCGAAAAGCCCTCATACCACGGAACAACGCCCTTGCCTCGTGTTCTTCCTGGGTGTTCAGGATTTCCCAGGGCGCGCGTAAGCTCGTCGCTCTCTCTGTTGGGCGTGAACACCCCCTTTCGAGCATCTTCTATTGCTTCAAGTAACTTTTCTTCGGCTCCTTTTAGACTTGCCTTCTTCGAAACCAGGCCTGTCATCGGGTCCAACGCCCCCCATGCGCATAGAACCAAGTTCTACACCTGGGGGGCCAGCTCCTAGTAACTGGAGTGACCCCTTCATCCCCCATCTCTTGCTCAGACTTATCCCACTTAGGCATTGCCACCGCGTAGCCACCTGGCCCCAGCCTACGGAACTGCGTCTTTTTTGCGGCATTAGCCTTGTTTTTTCTCGACCGTTCCTTAGATAATTCTGTTTCCTTGAATTTCACGAAAGTGGGCCAGTGTTCTCTTTGCTTCTCCAGTGTTCCCTTGAATTCTGGAGTCTTCCTTCCTCCTTCGACGTAGTTGGCCCATACAGTTTTCTTGTGGGTGTTGAATGCAATTGCCATCTTCCTAAGAGCAGCGTCCTTGACTTTCTGCACATCTGCATCAGTGAAATGATCTGGTAGGGTGAAATGTTCCATGAGAGATTCCCAAAGCATTTTTTTGATCTGTCGTCGACCCAAGTAACATCTGGATGTTTATTTTTTTGGCTCTTTCCATTCTTGAATGGAGATCGGGAGTTGGTCCCTCACAAGAACTCCGCACTGACGAATGAACTTGTTCGCAATGTTCTTAGGCGTGCTTGGTTCGCCATTAGCTTTGATGGCATCGATGTTGTACTTTACACCCTCCTTCAACTTTTTGCCCGGGCCTCGCTTTGTCCTGCTATTTGTAGAAGAAGATTTGCTCGATCCGGAGGGCTGAAAGAAGAAAGATCGATTCGTTAATATATCTTCAAATCAAAAAAAACATGTGATGATCACCAGATGCCTGCTTATATAAATATACCTCACCGGTTTCTGTTATTTCAAGATCAACATTATCGGCGTCATCATAATCATAATCATAGTTCATGACTTCATCAGTTCGGTCGTCGCGATCGAATATCATATCATCACCCTCCCCGGTATTGTTCAGATATTCGGAGCCGTCATAGTCTTCATTCAGATCATCTGGCCCGCGAGGGCTGCGTATGATCTCAAACAGGGTCTCTTCTCCCTCTCTGCCGGTATTGTCCTCCATAGCTTTTATTTAACTAATCTAGAAGAAATATAAAACAATTTAGTATTCAAATTACATGCATGGATGCAATAAATAAGGAAAAACTGAATCATAGTACATAATATGCATCGTCTCGAATAATCTCGAATACATCGTCTCGAATATTATATATCAAATACATATATCACTAGCTAGCTAGCTAATAAAGATCGAATACTACAGAAGAATCTAGGCCACTCGCGGTTCCTGAGGCGCGGGCGGTGGACACCCAAAGAGAAGGAACCATCACAGGATCATATCTCCGGTCATTTGCCCAAAGAACCTGCCAGGTATTGGAGAACATGACGTCCATAGCAGCCATGTAGCGACGGACGTGCTCGTCCTCCTCCCTGACACGGCGACGCACCACCTCCGGCGGGGCCGGCTCCCTCTGCACTGAATTTGGCCCACGCGAACGCCACCAAAGGAGATCAGGGTCGACGATGGGACCCGGGGCCGGGTTCCTCACCAAGCGGCGTGCCCCTGAAGGTAGCACCTCCCAGTGCCAGCCCGGCGGAGCCCAGTCCCGGACATGGGTCCTTTGAAGCAGGACGTCATCGCGAACGGGTCGACGGCGAGGATGCGGGCCGGGCATCGTCGAAAACAAATACTATATACCCGCAAAAAGTAACATTTTTTAAATTATTGGATTGTGATAACTAAAATTCTATATGCAAATTCTAAATTTTTTCTATAACTAAAACTGTAAGAAACTAAAAAAACCTCGATCATCGTGTAACAATTTGACATTAATCTAATTCATCTAGCTAAAACTAGCATTTCTAAAATTTCTAACATTTTCTATATAACTGACATTTCTACAACATTTCTAATATTTCTATAACTAAAAAACAGAAAAATTTCTAACATTTCTATAACTAAAAAACATAAAAAATACTAACAATTTTACAACTAATTAACAATGTGCGTGTGTGTGTGGACATGGCGGCCGGGGCAGGAGCGCTCACCGGCGAGGCAAGGCGACGGGGGGCGGCGATGGGGGCGGCGACGACGCGGATGGCAACGACGGGGACGGGGACGGGGACGGGGCGGCAACGACGGGGACAGGGACGGGGCGGGGACGACGAGGACGGGTACGGCCGGGGCGGCGACGGGGGCGTCGACGGGGGACGTCGACGAGGAGTGGCGACGGGGGCGTCGACGGGGGCAGCGACGGGGCCGGGAAGCGACGGGGGCCGGTAGGCGACGGGACAGAGGAGAAGAAGCAGATGAAAACTGACGAAATTTATAAGTGCTGCTTATATAGGATGGGCCTTTAGTACCGGTTGGAGCCACCAACCGGTACTAAAGGTCAAATTTGGGTAGGCCAAGCGGTGGGAAGCGACCCCCTTTAGTACCGGGTGGTGGCTCCAACTGGTACTAAAGACCCCCCCCCCCCTTTAGTATCGGTTGGAGCCACCACCCGGTACTAAAGGGTGTGCGCTGCCAGGCGAGGGGCGCATTGTTTAGTCCCACCTCGCCTAGCGAAGGGCAGCCGCACTGGTTTATAAACCAAGCTGCGGCTGCTCCTTCGAGCTCCTCTCCAAAGCAGGCCTTCTGGGCCTACCTGTTCTGTGCTGCCCTGTGGGCCTACTGGGCCTTGCTGGCCTGCATCCTGGCCCAACAACAGGTTGGGTTTCTATTCGTATGTAGGCCGCTGTGGCCCAATAGGCGGGCTTTTTTATTTTCTTATTTTTTTTTGCTTTATTTATTTTCTTTTATTTATTTCTGAGTTGTTTCTTGCTGTATTTAGAGTTTCTTTGTGAATATTTTTTCTTTATGTACAAAAAATTACAAACTTTCTGTTAGTGCCGGTAGTTTTCAAATTTGAATAGTTGAAATTTTGAATTATTTGAAATTTGTGTGAATCACTAGTTTGTGAATAACTTAACTTTAAAAATACATTTTTCAGTGATTCTTTTTTCTTATATTTAATATTAGTGTGTTTTATCATTATATTCAATTTGGTAATGCTTAGGTTATTTAAAAAATAAAATGCCTTTGTAACAGATGAGTTTTCGTCCGAAACCCTGATACTTCGAAAGAGATTGTCCATTTTGTACACGAAGTGCATCCAGTTTTTGCCGTAACCCTCTCTACTTTTTTGCACATGCTATGTGGGTGAAATTATGATACCATGCCAACTTTCAACCTTTTCGGAGTTCATTTGAAGTGTTTTTCAATTTCAGGGTCATTTAGCTGGAAAAAAATCAGTAAATGCATGAAAGAACTTGTTTGCACATAAAATTTCTTCGCGTTTCAAATGCCAAAACACATAACTACCCTAACTATTACAGAGATTCCCTCCTGGGTGTGAAACACAGAAGAAAGTGATGATAGTGAAGCCGATCACATCCCAGATCTTTGGGTGTGAAACTTTTCTTCGCGTGTGTCCCTTTGCGCCGTAACCATGGAAAATCTTCATCATTTAACTGGATGCTCGGGTCAATATTCACTGTGAATGGAGCAATTTCATCAAACTTTTCATAATCTTCTGACATGTCTGTCTTGTCATCCACTCCCACGATGTTTCTCTTCCCAGAAAGAACTATGTGGCGCTTTGGCTCATCGTATGATGCATTCGCTTCCTTATCTTTTCTTCTTCTCGGCTTGGTAGACAATGTCCTTCACATAGAAAACCTGTACCACATCATTGGCTAGGACGAATGATTCGTCTGCATATGCAAGATTGTTGAGATCCACTGTTGTCATTCCGTACTGCGGGTCTTCCGTTACCCCACCTCGTGTCATATTGACCCATTTGCACCGAAACAAAGGGACCTTCAAACCACGTCCATAGTCAAGTTCCCATATGTCCTCTATGTAACCATAATATGTTTCCTTTCCCGTCTTGGTTGCTGCATCAAAGCGGATACCACTGTTTTGGTTGGTGCTCTTCTTATCTTGGGCGATCGTGTAAAATGTATTCCCATTTATCTCGTACCCTTTGAAAGTCATTATATTCGAAGATGGTAACTGGGACAACGAGTACAAGTCATCTTCAATAGAGGCGGCATGCATGGCACGTGTCTGCAACCAGCCGGCGAAAGTCCCTGTTTGTTCACGTGTAATCCAGTCATCAGACCGCTCCGTGTGTTTGGAGCGTAGAAAATTCTTGTGTTCGTCCATATACGGAGCCACCAAAGCGGAATTCTGTAGAACTGTGTAGTGTGCTTGAGTGAGAGAATGTCCGTCCATACATACTATATTTGATTCCCTCCTAGCGTGCCTTTTCCATCCAGTCTGCTCTTATGCCGCGATTCAGGAACACCAATCGGCTTAAGGTCAGGAAGAAAGTCAATACAAAACTCAATGACCACCTCATTTTCATGTCCCTTGGAGATGCTTCCTTCTGTCCTAGCATGGTTATGAACATATTTCTTTAAGACTCCCATGAACCTCTCAAAGGGGAACATATTGAGTAGAAATACTGGACCCAAAACGTTAATCTCTTCGCATAGGTGAACAAGGACGTGTGTCATGATGTTGAAGAAGGATGGTGGGAACACCAACTCGAAACTGACAAGACATTGCACCAAATCATTCTCTAACCTTGGTATGATTTCTGGATCGATTACCTTCTGAGAGATTGCATTGAGGAATGCACATAGCTTCACAATGGCTAATCGAACGTTTTCCGATAGAAGCCCCCTCAATGCAACCGGAAGCAGTTGCGTCATAATCACGTGGCAGTCATGAGACTTTAGGTTCTGGAACTTTTTCTCTGCCATATTTATTATTCCCTTTATATTCAGCGAGAAGTCAGACGGCACCTTAATACTGAGCAGGCATTCAAAGAAGATTTCCTTCTCTTCTTTCGTAAGAGCGTAGCTGGCATGACCCTGATGTATGCCGTCTTTTCCATGCATACGTTGCTGGTCCTCCCGTGCCTCAGGTGTATCTTTTGTATTCCCATACACGCCCAAGAAGCCAAGCAGGGTCACGCAAAGATTCTTCGTCACGTGCATCACGTCGATTGCGGAGCGGACCTCTAGGTCTTTCCAATAGGGCAGGTCCCAAAATATAGATTTCTTCTTCCACATGGGTGCGCGTCCGCCAGCGTCATTCGGAACAGGTTGTCCGCCAGGACCCTTTCCAAAGACTACCTTCAAATCCTTGACCATATCATGTACATCAACACCAGTGCGGTGGCGAGGCTTCGTCCAGTGATCCGCCTCACCTTTGAAATGCTTGCCTTTCTTTCTTACGGGATGCCTGCTCGGAAGAAATCGAAGATGTCCTAGGTACACATTCTTCCTACAATTATCCAAATATATACTGTCGGTATCATCCAAACAGTGCGTGCATGCACGGTATCCCTTGTTTGTCTGTCCTGAAAGGTTACTGAGAGCAGGCCAATCATTGATGGTCACGAACAGCAACGCCTTTAGGTCAAATTCTTCCTATCCGTGCTCATCCCACTCACGTACACCTTTTCCATTCCACAGTTGTAAGAGTTCTTCAACTAATGGGCTTAGGTACACATCAATGTCATTGCCAGGTTGCTTAGGGCCTTGGATGAGCACTGGCATCATAATGAACTTCCGCTTCATGCACAACCAACGAGGAAGGTTATACATACATAGAGTCACAGGCCAGGTGCTATGGTTGCTGCTCTGCTCCTCAAAAGGATTAATGCCATCTGCGCTTAGACCAAACCATACGTTCCTTGCATCACCTGCAAAATCCTCCCTGTACTTTCTCTCGATTTTTCTCCACTGTGACCCGTCAGCGGGTACTCTCAACTTTCCGTCTTTCTTACGGTCTTCTCTGTGCCATCGCATCACCTTGGCATGCTCTTTGTTTTGGAACAAACGTTTCAACCGTGGTATTATAGGAGCATACCACATCACCTTGGCAGGAATCTTCTTCCTGGGGCGCTCGCCATCGACATCACCAGGGTCATCGCGGCTGATCTTATAGCGAAATGCACCGCATACCGGGCAAGCGTTCAAATCCTCGTACTCACCGCGGTAGAGGATGCAGTCATTAGGGCATGCATGTATCTTCTCCACCTCTAACCCTAGAGGGAAGACAACCTTCTTTGCATCGTACGTATTCTCGGGCAATTCGTTGTCCTTTGGAAGCATATTCTTTATCATTACCAGCAACTTTCCGAATCCCTTGTCAGATACACCATTCTCTGCCTTCCATTGCAGCAATTCCAGTGTGGTGCCCAACTTTTTCTTGTCAGCTTCGCAATTCGGGTACAACAATTTCTTGTGATCCTCTAACATGTGCTGCAACTTCTTCTTCTCCAAATCACTTGCGCAGTTTCTCTTTGCATCGGCAATGGCCCGACCTAGATCATCAGCGGGCTCATCTGATGCCTCTTCTTCAGCTTCTTCCCGCATTGCCGGCTTAGCTTCTTCCCCCATTGTTGTATCATCGTATTCAGGGAACCCATGGCCAGGATAGCTGTCATCTGCTACCTCTTGAGCACTGCGTTGGTTTTCCCTTGAAGAGGAAAGGGTGATGCAGCAAAGTAGCGTAAGTATTTCCCTCAGTTTTTGAGAACCAAGGTATCAATCCAGTAGGAGGCTACGCGCGAGTCCCTCGCACCTGCACAAACAAATAAATCCTCTCAACCAACGCGATAAGGAGTTGTCAATCCCTACACGGTCACTTACGAGAGTGAGATCTGATAGATATGATAGGATAATATTTTTGGTATTTTTGTGATATAGATGCAAAGTAAAATAAAAGCAAAGTAAAAAGCAACGGAAATAACTAAGTGTTGGAAGATTAATATGATGAAGATAGACCCGGGGGCCATAGGTTTCACTAGTGGCTTCTCTCAAGAGCATAAGTATTTTACGGTGGGTGAACAAATTACTGTTGAGCAATTGACATAATTGAGCATAGTTATGAGAATATCTAGGTATGGTCATGTATATAGGCATCACGTCCGAGACAAGTAGACCGACTCCTGCCTGCATCTACTACTATTACTCCACACATCGACCGCTATCCAGCATGCATCTAGAGTATTAAGTTCATAAGAACAGAGTAACGCCTTAAGCAAGATGACATGATGTAGAGGGATAAATTCATGCAATATGATAAAAACCCCATCTTGTTATCCTCGATGGCAACAATACAATACGTGCCTTGCTGCCCCTACTATCACTGGGAAAGGACACCGCAAGATTGAACCCAAAGCTAAGCACTTCTCCCATTGCAAGAAAGATCAATCTAGTAGGGCAAACCAAACTGATAATTCGAAGAGACTTGCAAAGATAACCAATCATACATAAAAGAATTTAGAAGATTCAAATATTGTTCATAGATAAACTTGATCATAAACCCACAATTCATCGGTCTCAACAAACACACCGCAAAATAAGATTACATCGAATAGATCTCCACGAGAGAGGGGGAAAACATTGTATTGAGATCCAAAAAGAGATAAGAAGCCATCTAGCTAATAACTATGGACCCGAAGGTTTGAGGTAAACTACTCACACTTCATCGGAGAGGCTATGGTGTTGATGGAGAAGCCCTCCGTGATGGATGCCCCCTCCGGTGGAGCTCCGGAACAGGCCCCAAGATGGGATCTCGTGGGTACAGAAGGTTGCGGCGGCGGAATTAGGTTTTTGGCTCCGTCCCTGATCGTTTGGGGGTACGTAGGTATATATAGGAGGAAGGAGTACGTCGGTGGAGCAACGTGGGGCCCACGAGGGTGGAGGGCGCGCCTGGGGGGGTAGGCGCGCCCCCTACCTCGTGGCTTCCTGGTGGCTTTCTTGACGTAGGGTCCAAGTCCTCTGGATCATGTTCGTTCCGTAAATCACGTTCCCGAAGGTTTCATTCCGTTTGGACTCCGTTTGATATTCTTTTTCTGCGAAACTCTGAAATAGGCAAAAAACAACAATTCTGGACTGGGCCTCCGGTTAGTAGGTTAGTCCCCAAAAAAATATAAAAGTGAATAATAAAGCCCAATAATGTCCAAAACAGAAGATAATATAGCATGGAGCAATCAAAAATTATAGATACGTTGGAGATGTATCAAGCATCCCCAAGCTTAATTCCTGCTCGTGCTCGAGTAGGTAAATGATAAAAACAGAATTTTTGATGCGAAATGCTACTTGGCATAATTTCAATGTAATTCTTCTTAATTGTGGTATGAATATTCAGATCCGAAAGATTCAAGATAAAAGTTCATATTGATATACAAATAATAATACTTCAAGCATACTAACTAAGCAATTATGTCCTCTCAAAATAACATGGCCAAAATAGTTCATCCCTACAAAATCATATGGTTTAGTCATGCTCCATCTTCGTCACACAAGAATGCTCTCATCATGCACAACCCCGATGACAAGCCAAGAATTTGTTTCATACTTTAGTAATCTCAAACTTTTTCAACCTTCACGCAATACATGAGCGTGAGCCATGGACATAGCACTATGGGTGGAATAGAATATGATGATGGGGGTTATGTGGAGAAGACAAAAAAGGAGAAAGTTTCACATCAATGAGGCTAATCAATGAGCTATGGAGATGCCCATCGATTGATGTTAATGCAAGTAGTAGGGATTGCCATGCAACGGATGCACTAGAGCTATAAATATATGAAAGCTCAACAAAAGAAACTAAGTGGGTGTGCATCCAACTTGCTTGCTCACGAAGACCTAGGGCACTTGAGGAGGCCCATTGTTGGAATATACAAGCCAAGTTCTATAATGAAAAATTCCCACTGGTATATGAAAGTGACAAAACAAGAGACTCTCTATCATGAAGATTATGGTGCTACTTTGAAGCACAAGTGTGGTAAAAGGATAGTAACATTGTCCCTTCTCTCTTTTTCTCTCATTTTTTTGGGCCTTCTCTTTTTTATGGCCTTTCTCTCTTTTTTTTATTCCTCACTTGGGACAATGCTCTAGAAAATGATGATCATCACACTTCTATTTATTTACAACTCAATGATTATAACTCGATACTAGAACAAAGTATGACTCTATATGAATGCCTCCGGCGGTGTACCGGGATATGCAATGAACCAAGAGTGACATGTATGAAAGAATTATGAACAGTGGCTTTGCCACAAATACTATGTCAACTACATGATCATGCAAAGCAATATGACAATGATGAACGTGTCATGATAAACTGGATGGTGGAAAGTTGCATGGAAATATATCTCGGAATGGCTATGGAAATGCCATAATAGGTAGGTACTGTTTTGAGGAAGATATAAGGAGGTTTATGTGTGAAAGAGCGTATCATATCACGGGGTTTGGATGCACCGGCGAAGTGTGCACCGACTCTCAATGTGAGAAAGGGCAATGCACGGTACCGAAGAGGCTAGCAATGATGGAAAGGTGAGAGTGCGTATAATCCATGGACTCAACATTAGTCCTAAAGAACTCACATAATTATTGCAAAAATCTACAAGTCATCAAAAACCAAGCACTACGCGCATGCTCCTAGGGGGATAGATTGGTAGGAAAAGACCATCGCTTATCCCCGACCGCCACTCATAAGGAGGACAATCAAAGGACACCTCATGTTTCAAATTTGTTACATAACGTTTACCATACGTGCATGCTACGGGACTTGCAAACTTCAACACAAGTATTTCTCAAATTCACAACTACTCAACTAGCACGACTTTAATATCACTACCTCCATGTCTCAAAACAATCATCAAGCATCAAACTTCTCTTAGTATTCAAAACACTCATAAGAAAGTTTTTACTAATCTTGAATACCTAGAATATTAGGATTATTTAAGAAAATTACCATGCTATTTAAGACTCTCAAAATAATCTAAGTGAAGCATGAGAGATCAATATTTTCTATAAAACAAATCCACCACCGTGCTCTAAAAGATATAAGTGAAGTACTAGAGCAAAACTATATAACTCAAAAGATGTAAGTGAAGCACATAGAGTATTCTAAAAATTTCCGAATCATGTGTGTCTCTCTCAAAAGGTGTGTACAGCAAGGATGATTGTGGTAAACTAAAAACCAAATACTCAAATCATACAAGACGCTCCAAGCAAAACACATATCATGTGGTGATTAAAAATATAGCTCCAAGTAAAGTTACCCATGGAAGTAGACGAAAGAGGGGATGCCTTCCGGGGCATCCCCAAGCTTTGGCTTTTTTGTGTCCTTATGTTATCTTGGGGGTGCCATGGGCATCCCCAAGCTTAGGCTCTTGCCACTCCTTGTTCCATAATCCATCAAATCTTTCACCCAAAACTTGAAAACTTCACAAGACAAAACTCAGCAGAAAATCTCGTGAGCTCCGTTAGCGAAAGAAAACAAAAGACCACTTCAAGGTACTGTAATGAACTCATTCTTTATTTATATTGGTGTTAAACCTACTGTATTCCAACTTATCTATGGTTTATAAACTATTTTACTAGCCATAGATTCATCAAAATAAGCAAACAATACACGAAAAACAGAATCTGTCAAAAACAGAACAGTCTATAGTAATCTGTAACTAACGCAAACTTCTGGAACTCCAAAAAATCAGCCACAATAGGACGGCCTAGACAATTTGTTTATTGATCAGCAGGCACTGGAATCAATATTTTATCACGTTCTGGTGATTTTTAACAATTATTTTCGTGAACAGAAAGTTTCTGGAAATTACAGCAAGATCAAATAACTATCATCCAAGAAGATCCTATAGGTTTAACTTGGCACAAACACTAATTAAAAAATAAAAACACATCTAACCAGAGGCTAGATCAAATATTTATTCCTAAACAGAATCAAAAAGCAAAAAAACTAAAAAAATAAAATTGGGTTGCCTCCCAACAAGCGCTATCGTTTAACGCCCCTAGCTAGGCATAAAAGCAAGGATAGATCTAGGTATTGCCATCTTTGGTGGGCAATCCATAAGTGGCTCTCATGATAGATTCATAAGGTAATTTTATTTTCTTCCTAGGGAAGTGTTCCATGCCTTTATTTAATGGAAATTGGAATCTAATATCCCTTCCTTCATATCAATAATTGCACCAATCGTTCTAAGGAAAGGTCTACCAAGATTAATAGGACATGAAGGATTGCAATCTATATCAAGAACGATAAAATCTACGGGCACATAGTTCCTATTTGCAACAATAAGAACATCATTAATTCTTCCCATAGGTTTCTTAATGGTGGAATCCGCAAGGTGCAAATTTAAAGAGCAATCATCAAAATCACGGAAACCTAGCAAATCGCACAAAGTTTTTGGAATCGTGGAAACACTAGCACCCAAATCACACAAAGCATAGCATTCATGATCTTTAATCTTAATTTTAATAGTAGGTTCCCACTCATCATAAAGTTTTCTAGGGATAGAAACTTCCAACTCAAGCTTTTCTTCATAAGATTACATCAAGGCATCAACGATATGTTTGGTAAAAGCTTTATTTTGACTATAAGCATGAGGAGAATTTAGCATGGATTGCAACAAGGAAATACAATCTATCAAAGAGAAATTATCATAATTAAATTCCTTGAAATCCAAAATAGTGGGTTTATTAATATCTAGGGTTTTGTTCTCTTCAATCCCACTTTTATCAATTTTAGCATCAAGATCTAAAAACTCCAAATTTTTGGAACGCCTTCTAGGTAAAGGTGGATCATATTCAGTCCCATCATTATCAAGATTCATATTGCAAAACAAGGATTTAATAGGGGACACATCAATAACTTTCAGATCTTCATCTTTATTTTCATAGAAATTTGAAGAACACGCTTTCATAAAGCAATCTTTCTTAGCACGCATCCTAGCGGTTCTTTCTTTGCACTCATCAATGGAAATTCTCATGGCTTTGAGAGACTCATTGATATCATGCTTAGGAGGAATAGATCTTAGTTTTAAAGAATCAACATCAAGAGAAATTCTATCAACGTTCCTAGCCAATTCATCAACTTTAAGCAATTTTTCTTCAAGCAAAGCATTGAAATTCTTTTGCGAATTCATAAATTCCTTAACACTAGTCTCAAATTCAGAGGGCATCTTATTAAAGTTTCCATCAGAATTGTTGTAGGAATTACCATAATTATTAGAGGAATTACTAGGATAAGGCCTAGGATTAAAGTTTCCCCTATACGCGTTGTTACCAAAATTATTCCTACCAACAAAATTCACATCCATAGATTCATTATTATTATCAATCAAAGTAGACAAAGGCATATGATTGGGATCAGAAGAAACACTCTTAGGAGCAAATAATTTCATAAGTTCATCCATCTTTCCACTCAAAACATTAATTTCTTCTATTCCATGCACTTTTTTATTAGTAGATCTTTCAGTGTGCCATTGAGAATAATTAACCATAATATTATATAAGAGTTAAGTAGCTTTTCCTAAAGTGATTTCCATAAAAGTGCCTCCCGCGGCTGAATCTAAAAGATTTCTAGAAGCAAAATTCAATCCGGCATAAAAATTTTGTGTAATCATCCACAAATTCAAACCATGAGTAGGGAAATTACGTATCAATAATTTCATCCTCTCCCAAGCTTGTGCAACATGTTCATGATCAAGTTGCTTAAAATTCATAATATCGTTTCTAAGAGAGATAATCTTAGCAGGAGGAAAATACTTAGAGATAAAAGCATCTTTGCACTTATTCCAAGAATCAATACTATTTTTAGGCAAAGACGAAAACCAAGCTTTAGCACGATCTCTAAGCGAAAAAGGAAATAGCTTCAATTTAACAATATCATTGTCAACATCTTTCTTCTTTTGCATATCACACAAATCAACGAAGCTATTTAGATGAGTAGCGGCATCTTCACTAGGAAGGCCGGCGAATTGATTTTTCATGACAAGATTCAACAAAGCAGCATTGATTTCACAAGATTCAGTATCGGTAAGAGGAGCAATCGGAGTGCTAAGGAAATCATTATTGTTGGTATTGGTAAAGTCACATAATTTGGTATTATCTTGAGCCATCGTGACAAACAAGCAATCCAACACACGAGCAAACAAGAAGCAAGCAAAAAAGAGGCGAACGAAAAAGAGAGGGCGAATAAAACGTCAAGGGTGAAGTGGGGGAGAGGAAAACGAGAGGCAAATGGCAAATAATGTAATGCGGGAGATAAGGGTTTGTGATGGGTACTTGGTATGTTCACTTTTGCGTAGACCTCCCCGGCAACGGCGCCAGAAATCCTTCTTGCTACCTCTTGAGCACTGCGTTGGTTTTCCCTTGAAGAGGAAAGGGTGATGCAGCAAAGTAGCGTAAGTATTTCCCTCAGTTTTTGAGAACCAAGGTATCAATCCAGTAGGAGGCTACGCGCGAGTCCCTCGCACCTACACAAACAAATAAATCCTCGCAACCAACGCGATAAGGGGTTGTCAATCCCTACACGGTCACTTACAAGAGTGAGATCTGATAGATATGATAGGATAATATTTTTGGTATTTTTGTGATAAAGATGCAAAGTAAAATAAAAGCAAAGTAAAAAGCAACGGAAATAACTAAGTGTTGGAAGATTAATATGATGAAGATAGACCCGGGGGCCATAGGTTTCACTAGTGGCTTCTCTCAAGAGCATAAGTATTTTATAGTGGGTGAACAAATTACTGTTGAGCAATTGACAGAATTGAGCATAGTTATGAGAATATCTAGGTATGATCATGTATATAGGCATCACGTCCGAGACAAGTAGACCGACTCCTGCCTGCATCTACTACTATTACTCCACACATCGACCGCTATCCAGCATGCATCTAGAGTATTAAGTTCATAAGAACGGAGTAACGCCTTAAGCAAGATGACATGATGTAGAGGGATAAATTCATGCAATATGATAAAAACCCCATCTTGTTATCCTCGATAGCAACAATACAATACGTGCCTTGCTGCCCCTACTATCACTGGGAAAGGACACCGCAAGATTGAACCCAAAGCTAAGCACTTCTCCCATTGCAAGAAAGATCAATCTAGTAGGCCAAACCAAACTGATAATTCGAAGAGACTTGCAAAGATAACCAATCATACATAAAAGAATTCAGAAGATTCAAATATTGTTCATAGATAAACTTGATCATAAACCCACAATTCATCGGTCTCAACAAACACACCGCAAAAGAAGATTACATCGAATAGATCTCCACGAGAGAGGGGGAAAACATTGTATTGAGATCCAAAAAGAGAGAAGAAGCCATCTAGCTAATAACTATGGACCCGAAGGTCTGAGGTAAACTACTCACACTTCATCGGAGAGGCTATGGTGTTGATGTAGAAGCCCTCCGTGATGGATGCCCCCTCCGGCGGAGCTCCGGAACAGGCCCCAAGATGGGATCTGGTGGGTACAGAAGGTTGCGGCGGCGGAATTAGGTTTTTGGCTCCGTCCCTGATCGTTTGGGGGTACGTAGGTATATATAGGAGGAAGGAGTACGTCGGTGGAGCAACGTGGGGCCCACGAGGGTGGAGGGCACGCCCGGGGGGGGGGGGGGGGGTAGGCGGCCCCCTACCTCGTGGCTTCCTGGTGGCTTTCTTGACGTAGGGTCCAAGTCCTCTGGATTATTTTCGTTCCGAAAATCACGTTCCCGAAGGTTTCATTCCGTTTGGACTCCGTTTGATATTCTTTTTCTGCGAAACTCTGAAATAGGCAAAAAACAGCAATTCTGGGCTGGGCCTCCGGTTAGTAGGTTAGTCCTAAAAATAATATAAAAGTGAATAATAAAGCCCAATAATGTCCAAAACAGAAGATAATATAGCATGGAGCAATCAAAAATTATAGATACGTTGGAGACGTATCATCGTCGTCCTCTTCTTCTTCATTGTCTTCCGTCATAACCCCTCTTTCTCCATGCTTGGTCCAAACATTATAGTGGGGCATGAAACCGGACTCAAATAGGTGGACGTGAATGGTTCTTGACTTAGAGTAATTGTGATCATTCTTACAGCCAGCACATGGACAAGGCATAAAACCATCCGCCTGCTTATTTGCCTCAGCCGCAAGCAGAAAAGTATGCACGCCATTAATGAACTCGAGAGAGCATCGGTCATCATACATCCATTGTCGGCTCATCTTCATTACACAACACCGAAAAGACCAAATTAATACAAGGTCATACATAAAGTTCATACAACACTTAAATGCAACAAACAAATAACTCTCTAGCTAAAGCATTTAAATGCAACAACAAATGCGATCAAGATCGCAACTAAGGTAACAATTGATCCAACAGCATAACGATACCAAGCCTCACTATCAATGGCATATTTTCTAATCTTTCTAATCTTCAAGCGAATTTTCTCCATCTTGATCTTGTGATCATCGACGACATCGGCAACATGCTACTCCAATTCCATCTTCTCCCCCTCAATTCTTTTCATTTTTTCTTTCAAATACTCGTTTTCACTTTCAACTAAATTAAACCTCTAGATAATAGGGTCGGTTGGAATTTCCGGTTCACATACCTCCTAGATAAAAATATCTATGTCAACTTGATGGGCATAATTTGTCATAAACACGAAATGCAACAAATAGTTTTAAAAGAGAATATACCACATCCGAATCATAACACGGACGAGGGCCGACGGGGACAGATATCAAAACCATGACACTATGTATAACAAACAACGTACGGGTAAGATAATTATACGAGTAACTATATATCCAAATCACACAAACATTAATTTTTTATATAAAAAGATAAGAACAATAGGCTCACCACAAGGTGGTGCCGGCAACGGGACGGTGCGGGCGATCGACGGTGGTTACGACGGAGATTTAGAAGGCACTAAGTAAACCACACCTACATATGCAACCTAAGTGTTATTTTGACCTCAATTTGCATATAAATCAAATACTACCACATATAATTCCTCCCAAATTACTAAAACCCACAATTAATCACTATATAAATCAATGCAAGAGCTAATCTAGCAACGAGAGATGAAAGGACAAAGTTGCTAACCTTTGTGATCATTTGAATGGATGGGAGCCTGCAAATCTTGACAAATTTTGGGCAAAATTTGTGATGAGCTCGAGAGGAAGAAGGGAAGAACAGAGGAGAGGGAGAGGGCAAAGGGGGAAGAACAGAGTGCGGGTGGACGAAGGGTTTATATAGGACGACCTTTAGTACTGGTTCGTGCCTCGAACCGGTACTAAAGGTGCTGGAGGGGCCCCAGTCTGACAACATTCTACCACCACTCTCTTTAGTACCGGCTCGTGGCACGAACCGGTGCTAAAAGTTCGGCACGAACCGGTACTAATGAGGGCCGCCCGCCTAGCCGTTGGAACCGGCACTAATGGTCACATTAGTGCCGGCTCAAATTCAAACCGGTACTAATGAGCTGAACATTTGACCCTTTTTCTACTAGTGCACCTCTGACTCGGAAAATAACAAAGACCAAATGAAATGATAATGTATCATACCATGAAATTATCGAAGCCATGCATAATTCCGGTGCACTCTACAGTTGCCGAGGCTAACAAATATGTAAGTTACAACGAGGATATAACCACATTGAAGAAGGGAAACGTTTCCACCCGGTGCGCCAGCCGAAACATTGGGCCGGACGCACGCGGGTGTTACGCATGGTGGGGCCCGGCATCGCTTTCCGATCTCTTATCTCTTCACATTTTCACGCCTCTGTTCGTTCTCCTCCACTCATTCCCCCTCCTTCCTCTGCTTTCTTTTCCCTTTCACCTTCCCACTCCATGGATGCTTCCACCATTGTTATGTCTCGCCATCTTCTTCCTCGTCCCTCTGTCTCGCCAACCCCCCGAGCCAGCACTCCCCTCCCCTTCCCCTTGATTCACTCTCTTAGCTGCATCTGCTACTGCTCCATGATGACTGGAGCTACAATGGCCATGGCTGGCGAGCTGCATCCATAGCCGACGACGCGCAACACTGTTTTTGCTGCAACTGGCTATGAGGAAGCCGCGACCTACTCGAGGTAGAGCTGCAACCGGCAACTCCTTTTTTCTACGGCCGATGCATTTTTCTTTGTTGGGTCGAGAGGTGTGTTGTGACCGGCGATCAGAGGAGGTGCAACCAGCATCACAAAATGCTACATCGGCCTTTTTTGCTGTTGCAACCAGAGAGCGGACTGGCTATGACCAGCGTGCGGAGGAGCTGCAACCGGCAGTTCCAAATGCTACCACCGGCGTCCTCAACTGCTACATCCAGTATCTTAAAAAGCTTCAATACCAGACACGGAAGCAGGGGTGGCCATGGCGCAACCGAAAAAAGGCTGCAACCGACAGATGAAATGCTACATCCGGCACCTGAAAAAGCTTCATGAGACTATGGTGCTCTACAACCTAGATGCGACCGACAACGGCGAGGACGACATTTTTGCTGCAACCGCCTCGATTTTTTGCTACTATCGGCAACATGTTTTGCTACATCCATTCATGGGTCATGGTGCTTTAAGCACGACGGCGGAGCACGAAACAAGATACTAGTGGTGGGTTGCCGCGAATCCTAGCGATGAGTTCTGGCATGTAGCAAGCAAGGAAGGCGCCGTGCTGTGACCGGGAGAGGTGGGGGCAGTAGTAGAGCGCGACGCATGCCCCAGCGAGCTGCGCGAGATGTGTGGGTGCTACGCGAGATGCGGGAGGGAGGAGAGCACCGGCCATCGGGCCGCCAGCCGTGAGCCGCATAGCAGCAGTCACCGAGAGAAGGGGGAGGGGGCTGACAATGGAGGTGCTGCAGGTGAGGCGGACGGGGAACAGAGGAGATGCGGGGAAGAAGACGACCTACCTTGAAGATCCAATGGTTGATGCTGTTGGGATCGTGTGGCTGCAGGCCGACCGGCCCAAATTTGGGCCTGCGCGCCGGCGCCTAGCGGTCGCCATTGAAGAATAGTTTCAACCCGGAATGATGTATTCTGTCATCTCTGAGCCATCGCCGAGGCTTTGGTCTTCCCTGCAATACATAGGATTACCACGTTCCAATGCCACCGAATATACTGCTCTGCCTGCTAACTATTGTTCTCTGGAGCGGTTGGTTTTAGAGTAGTAAATGTGGTTTCTCATTAGACCGCAGCGCTCGGCGCCCGATGGCACGTGCACCACCTTAGATCCCACGGGTCCCAAGAACAAGGCATAGTCGCCGAAGCTCGTCATCTCTGCCCATTTGTGCGAGTAGGTGTGGCCAACGTTTAGATTGATGAGCATGAAGACCTTGAAGAAAGGCTCACGGTCGGGCAACCACCGGGTCCTTATCGCCATCGATGGCTCGGCGTGCAGCTCCATGAAGTAACACTTGTACGGATAGGGATCCTTGTTCAACGTGGGGCCGTCGCGCCTTTGGACGGCCATCTGGTGGATAAATGTGATCACAGGCGTCCCATCTCCCTTGAAGACGATTCTGAACTTCACCAAATTCTCGTCGGGGGTACGTAAGGCCGTAGAGGTCGTCCTTGCAAACCGTGATGTCCGCAAATGCCATGGTGCTCCAATCTTCCACTTGCTGTTGTCGCCAACTTTGCATATTGCAATTTGCGGTCTTCCATGCTGGCAGCGAGGATGCAGCCATTAGAGGAGGTAGGGCTGTCGGAGAAGACAATCTCAGTGATGGGATTTCGTGTTAGACAACCTGCAGGCAAGGTTTTGGTTATCGAATGAGGTAATTTTACCGAGGGGACTGATAAATGTGGTTACCATGGTTACCGAGGAATACCGAGAATATTTCGAGTGAATTTTATAGTTGAATTTTGAATTCAAATAAGTGAATGAACAAATATTCGAACCAAAGACCTCTCAAAACAGGAAGTAGGTTTCTAAACACGCCAGAACCAACTCTCATGGCATTAATTAGATCCTACGTACTTTACTGTCAATCGAGTGTTTAAATTCAAAATTTTCAAAAAATATGGTATTTTTTGCTTGGTATGGCGATTTACCGAGAGGCACGGAAATACGCGGTAACCATGGGAAATCTTGAAATTTCGACCGGTAACCAAAACCTTGCCTGCAGGCCTCAGCGAGCGCCTACCCCGGCCGGCGCCCGAGAAGAGTTTCACGAGGATCAGCTCGTCATTGTTCAACGCGGGAACCCAGCTATCGTGCGAGCCGACGAAGCATTTGTTCTCCACCTTGTTGTGACCGCGCGTAACCCAGGCGTCATCGGGACCGCACAGGTGCGTCCTCCTGCATGCCGGGCCGGCTGCTGTGCGGCGCGCCACGACCTGCAGACTGCGGCGAGGCACACGCTGTCGCGCCGGGAGATGAGCCTGAAGTGGATAATGCTGAGGAGGTCGTCAGGGAGTTCCGACCACTGCGCGTAGGTCGATGACGATCCGGTTCTGCCGTCAGCGCCGGTGGTCGTCTGCATAGTCGACATCTCATACCACTTTTGCCGGCGGCGGTTCTGGTGTCTCGATCAACTACTGGTTTTGTGACAGGGTAAGAGTATTAGAATCCTCCTTGCGAAGTTGTTTTCCTGGTTCGATCCTTACCCGATGTCTTCTGTTACGCTCGAGTCGTGTCCGACACCAACTCTGAGGCGGAAGCGGTGGCAGCTGCTGCCGGACTCTGCGGCGTGCGACGTACGCCTTGCACATGTTCCACGTCCACGGAATGCATTCCCATCCACACGCATCGGCGTCGTCGGAGCATGCATGAAGAAGCACCCCGCCCATTGCTAGCGACATAGGCCCATAATTAACCCAACAAGCAGCCGCAAAACAGATGAATGGGCCGCGCAGTGTCGCTCGACAAGCTTCCCAACAACAACACGAAAGCTCAAAACGCCCATAAATTTGGGCTTGGTATAGAACTTTTTAATCTAGCCCTTTTAGCACGGCAAGCATGGAGATTAATGCAGGAACCTGGGTCTCTCGGTGCCCGAGTGCTTAAAGCGAGATATTTTCCAAACTGTCAGCTTTTGGAAGCTACTTTGGAATCAGCGCCATCTCAGGTCTGGAGAGCAATACTGGAAGGCAGAGATGTTTTATCTTTGGGTCTCATTAAGCGAATTGGTTCAGGAACAAACACGGACATTTGGGAAGAAAACTGGTTACCAAGAGATTAAGCTTAGACCGATTTGTTGCCGGTCGGTTAATCTGCCCATGAGAGTTGCGGATCTCATCAACCCCACGACTAGGACATGGAACTCCCAGGTCCTGACTAAACACTTCATAGCTGCGGATGTAGAAGTAATCCAGAATATACCGTTGAGCACAAGGGTTCAAGAAGATTTCTGGTCTTGGCACTATGATAAACGTGGAGTGTTTACTGTCCGCTCAGCCTTACATGATGCTGTCATGTATTAAAACTCAGAGAGAAGAATGGCTAGAGTACCGCCCGGGAGGTTCAAATCAACAAGCAGTGAAGAATTCTTGGACCTCGCTTTGGAAAGCTGAAAGTACCTTCTAAAGTACGTGTCTTTGTGTGGAGATTGTCTCACACTTCTATAACCACAGCTTCAGTTCGCCATGCCCGGCATATGTCTGATTCCCCCGTCTGCACTATTTGCAACGCATACATCGTTTCATGGCGGCATTCGTTGATCAATTGCCGGATGGCCAGATGTGTATGGGCCCTTGGAGATGAGGAGCTGCTTGAACATGTGATCTCGAACAAAAGTAGGGATCCAAAGGTATGGCTTTTCTGCTGTTTGACAATCTCAAACAGGAGGACCTAGCGAGGGTCCTAATCACCATGTGGGCGATTTGGTGGGCCAGACGACGAGAAATTCATGATGAGCAGTTCCAAAGTCCCCTATCCACTATGTGCTTCAAAAACAAATATACCTTGAAGATCTAGAGATTGCCAATGTACGAGCTAGCAAAGTACAAGCCCCACCAGCTATGAGACCAAGATCGAGAAGTTGGTTAGCTAGAGTGCCGTCTGGGAGGTTCAAATCAACAAGCAGTGAAGAATTCTTGGACATCGCTTTGGAAAGTGAAAGTACCTTCTAAGGTACATGTCTTTGTGTGGAGATTTTCTCACACTTCTATACCCATAGCTTCAGTTCGCCATGCCCGACATATTTCTGATTCCCCCGTCTGCACTATTTGCAACACTGGCTTCGATTCATGGCGGCATTCGTTGATCAATTGCCGGATGGCAAGATGTGTATGGGCCCTTGGAGATGAGGAGCTGCTTGAACATGTGATCTCGAACAGAAGTGAGAATCCAAAGGTATGGCTTTTCTGCTGTTTGGCACTCTGAAACAGGAGGACCTAGCGAGGGTCCTAATCACCATGTGGGCGATTTGGTGGGCCAGACGACGAGCAATTCATGATGAACAGTTCCAAAGCCCCCTATCCACTATGTGCTTCAGAAACAAATATGCCATGAAGATCTAGAGATTGCCAATGTACGAGCTAGCTGAGTACAAGCCCCACCAGCTATGAGACCAAGGTCGATAAGTTGGTTAGCTCCGACAGAAGATGTGGCGAAAGCGAATGTAGATGGAGGAATTTCGCACTTGGGAGATAAAAGAGTTGCAGCAGCACTGAGAAGGGACAGAAGTGGTCGGTATCTCGGCTCATCTGTTGTGGTTTTTGAAGGCCTGACTAATCCAGCAACTTTAGAGGCTCAATCTTGCTGCGAAGCACTTGCTTTGGCGCAAGACCTGAATATATCTCACCTCATAGTAGGGTCTGATTGCATGGAGCTAATTACAAACATCAAGAAAGGAGCCTTGCCTATGTATGCTCAAGTTTTGAGGGATATTGAACTTAGTTCTGCAAATTTTTCTTTCGTAGATTTCCGTTTTGAGTGTAGAGAAAATAATTATGAGGCCCACTCGATAGCAAAAGGAGCTGCGTCTCTGTCAGTGGGTCGCCATCTGTGGCTAGGGGTTCTGCCGGACATTGGTTGTATTCCTTATGAGTTGATATTGGAATAAAACCCTAGTTACCCTAAAAAAAAGACAGCACGAATCTCCACGCGTTTCAATCGGACGAGACATAACTAAATATAAGATTGATCCTAAGAAAAGCTAAATGTAAGTTTTATAGCAAAAAAAAAGTAAATAAGATTCAAAAATGCTAAAAGCCTGATGTTCACTAGATATTCGGGTCCATAATATTTAGCAAATCGATATGTCATATAATTTTTTTAGGGGCTAACCAAGCTTTATTGATCAAATTCCACATGGAGTGGGATACAAAATGGGTCATGGGGTTCGACAAGCCCGACATGCCGCCCCTGATCCAGCGAATGAGAAAACTTGGCTAACCTATATGCATCGCCATTACTGGTTGCGCCTTCAAATGAAAATTTACAATTTACGAATAAAACTCTCTGCTTAATTTCACTAATAATGATAGCTCCATAGCCTCCATGGCTAGCTCCGTGGATGTTGTTGATCACTTGCTTCGAGTCTTACGCGATGATGAAGTTCTGCAAGGATAGATCTTGTGCAAGAGACAACCCTTCTCTACATGCTATTGCTTCCAGCGATGCTACATCTGTTATTCCATGCAACAGCCCATAAAATTACCCTGTGTGTCTCGACAGACCGCTGCAGCAGCCCCGCTACTCTGCACCCTGAATTTTTGCAAATCCTGCCGGCGGCGCTTTAGGTCGCGCTACTGCATATAATAATTAAGTATAACAAGAAGAAAATTATTTTTCTTAATTAACCTGGTAAATCGGGTCCAACTACGGCGAGGCACATCGGTAGATCGATGCATGCAGGCCTAGTCTGTTTATTTCTGCTGCATGCAAGCAACCCTAGCTGCCGTGTCGTGGATCTTTTATTCTCAGGGAGAAACATCGATCGACCCAGCTAACTACCCTAGACCATGGGTACTGGAAGCGATCGATATCCAAACATGTCGCCCGCGCCGCCAACATGGGTCGATCTCCCGCCGGAGCTCCTGGCCCTCGTCTCCGGCCGCCTGCACGAGGCGGCCGACTTCGTCCGCTTCCATGCCGCCTGCACGCGGTGGCAGGACTCGCTGAGCCATACGACGGCGCTCCGCCCGGCCTTCTTTCCCTGGCTCATCGCCCCGCCATCCGGCTATGGCTCTTCCGTCGTCAAGCTCCGCTGCGTCTTCTCCAAGACAAGCTACCTCGCGGCGGCGCCCGAGACATTCTCCAGTCGCAGGTGGGTGGCGCGAGCCGACGGCTCGGCGGCCTGGTTCTCCGCCGCTGGCTCCGGGCTTACGCTCATCGACCCTCTCACAGGAGATGTTGCCACGTCCCTGCCGACCTTCCCGGAGGACGACGGCAAGACCACACGGAGGATGGAGATCTCCCGCGGCATCATATATGCCGACGGCACGGTCTTCCTGTACAACTTCTCCTACTCCGACTACGTCGACCCCAATGAGGACGACGACAAGTTAGATGAGCAAATCTACTTATGTTTCAACACGGCCATCCTTGGTCCCGGAGATACCGCCTGGAAGTTCGCCCAGAGAGAGTTGGACGTGTACACCAAGTGGGACGCGATGAAGGGGGAGTATGAAATCGAGAACAATCGTTTACCGGCCGCGTACCCTGTTGACGACAGAATGAAACTAGTGTGTGTGGACGGAGAAGATTACAATCTGAAGGACACCTGGACGTGGCACATCCTGCCCGAGCTGACAGGCGACGAAATCATGGACGAGGAAGAGGAGATCCTCATCAGTGGCATCCAAGAGGAAGAGATCGACACCACCGGCTGGTACCTCGAGTCTTGCCATATACTTGAGTCCCGCGGCGAGCTGCTGCAGGTGTCCGTCCTGGTTCAACAAGACAGGAGCTTCATATATGAGGACGCAGCAGCCCAGGCGAGCGCGTTGGTTGTGTGGGTGCACGCGTTGGAGGAAGACACGGATGCAGACGGTGGACGGAGGGTGATGCGGTGGGCAAGGAGGGATGGTCGGAGCTTCGCCGACCGGATCATGTTCTTGGGGTTCCCGACCAGCTTTGCCGTGGAAGCCACGAAGTTCCCTGGCGAGGAGGACTACCTGAGCGGCGGGTGCGTCTACTTGCTCCAGCACAGAAGGTTGGACTTACATGGCTCGTCATCGCGTGGCGTGTTCAGGTACAATCTTCTCGACGACAAGGCTAAGTTCATTGAGCAGCTACCTCCGGAGTGGAGCGGCCAGAAGAAAGCCGATGCTTGCCTGTGGTTCATGCCCCAGCCTTCCATTGCCCCGATCCAGGTACTTATCGAACTCATGTCGTATGTATATGTGATGGTAAAATTCATGTAGAAAATAGTCCCTACAAATAAGTCTAGTTTGTTACACAGTAGAGTAGGAATTTATAATAGGGCGACAACTTGCAAAGCAACACAAGAGCCCACCTCGCACCATATTTACACTATTCAGGAATAGTACTAATTTCATTGCACACTTAGCACCAGGTTTAAGACAATTTAGATATATGCATGGCATCGTCAACTCGCATGTAAGAAAATTGACTGTACCCACAACAATTTCTTTTGAATAACTACTTATTTTCACAGGTAATTAGAGAAAGGCTAGAGGCTCCAAGGGCAGACCATCCAAATATGAGAATTAGCACTTTTCGCATGGAGGAACGACCAAAACAACCCAAGGTGCCTTTGTTCAGATTCCTCGTGCAAAACCTACCTCCTGCTGTGGATAGCTCTCGGCTGTGCACCTTCTTCGGTAAGCATGGCCAAGTTTTGGCCGCTAAGATGATCTCACCAGGGACGGCATGTGTTATCATGTTCGTGGAGATGGTGAATAGACTAGATGATGCCGAGGCCACCCTCGATGGGCTAGTCTTGGATGGTTGCACCCTGACGGTGAAGTGGTGACAGCAAATTAAGGGGCCATTTGCTAGTGTTTAAATGGCCACCTACAAATGAAGAGCAAGTACACTCGTTAAAAAGGCATCATCATTCTCTTAAACCTCCACATCGTCTTGAGATACCAATTAATACGTTCAACAATACATTATATATTTAAATGTTATGTCCAGTTCATGTTTCTTCATCAGCCACAAACTTGATCGGTCTCGCCCAGGTTCTTTTCTGTTTCTGTGAGCGAGGAGAAGAAACCTGAGCTGGGGTGCTCTAGTTATTTGCTAGCATTTTGTCCGCCCTCTTTTGGTGATAGGAATTAATGTCTGCATGTAAACATCTATACAATTGATGTGCTGAGGGTCTCACTGTGGCAAAACCGTTATGTGTGAATGTGTATTCTGCTATGCACCCAAGGTGCTGAGTAGTTAATATGTGATGAGGAGCGAACCTCGAGACGTGGGTCGATTCGTTGTTGGCCCGATCTTTCACGGCACAAACCTCCATCGCAGCAAGAACAAGTCGCGGGTTTACGAAGATGTTCGCAAATCCCAAGGAAACAACACGCCAACCCCTCGATCTGAAGGAATAACGTGGACGAACCGTATAGGTTCATCTTGTAATCTCCTACGCGTCGCGTCGCAGGAACTCACAGGCCAATAGAGACTTTTAACAAGATTTCTCAAAACTCGATAATGGCCGGCGGCCGAAACACACACGGTGTCTAATTCATTTAGAAAATAACCTCCCCTTTACATCACGTATTGACTTGCCTTATATGGTGGCCGGACACCCTAAACTAACTTGGAAATCAAATAATGAAAATAAACTAACCTGGACTCTTTATAATGGATATTGCCTTTTACATCTCGGCAAATATCTGAACTACCAAAACAACCTAAACTATAGATACGATGGATTCTGTGCGTGCCACCTTTTCCGCTGTGACTTTGCTCCGCTCGGTGGCCCCCAACCTAATGCACATAAACAAAGATAATCCCATGATCCGGCAAGCCTAATTACAACAGTAATATTTTCCTTACGAGGTAAGAACAGAAACAGAAAATCAATATGCACCGCCACTTCTTTAAACCAGCCCGGACTCTGTATATCCGGCTTATCTCTTTTGTTTTCTGGCTCAAACATACTAGTGTACAGGTCGCCTCCTACATGCACGCACATGCACCTCTCCCTAGACCATGCATGCATGTTAAACACCCCCTCTTTCTTATGTGAGTGCATCTCCATGAAGGAGATGGTATGCATGTACATACCTTCAACTAGAGCAACATTTTCTTCCATCTTTTCTTGATGCACGGCAACAACGAATATATTTTCTTGAGCAGCAGTAACAATGGTAATATCAGAGAGACTCGTGGCCGTATCATCCTCCCTCCCTTTAAGCGAAACCGTCCTCGGTTTCGAGTCAGACTTTATAGAAGAAACATGGTCCGCAGATTGTACATCGGCTGGAAAAACATTAGCAGCTTCGACTTCCTTCTTTGTTTCTACTTCCTTCATCCTCTGCAGTCGTTCTTTCCTCCAACTCTTGAACAACTTCTTCTCCGCGGACATGAGAACGTATTTTGGACCCCGTTCGATAGTGTACGTGTTGGCGAGATAGTCGTGTGTAGCCTTGTTTTTCTTGTACCATGGCTCTCCCAACAGCATATGACATGAAATCAGCGGCACCGGAATTACATCGCACAAAACGTCACACGAAAATTTGCTGACTGAAAACAGTATCGTAGTTTGGTGTGTGATGTCGAGCTTGTGGTAGCACCTCTTCAGTGAGTATGGCCGTGGATGTGGTGTCATCAATAGTTCCAGCTTCTCCACCATGTCGATGCCAACTGCGTTTATCGAACTATCGTCATCGATCGTCGTGGCGCAAACTTTCTCTCCCACTTTACAATAGGTGTGAAAAAGTTCAGCACCATATCCTTTCTCTTCCAGCAAAAAGTCGCCGGAGAGCCTCCAGTAGCTCATTGGTGACGGCGCGCCGGCCGTCTCCTCCGAAGTGCCGTGAGAAACACCGGTCTCTGATACCACTTGATGAGGAGCGAACCTCGAGACGAGGGTTGATTCGTTGTTGGCCCGATCTTTCACAGCACAAACCTCCATCGCAGCAAGAACAAGTCACGGGTTTACGAAGATGTTCGCAAATCCCAAGGAAACAACACGCCAACCCCTCGATCTGAAGGAATAACGTGGACGAACCGTATAGGTTCAGCTTGTAATCTCCTACGCGTCGCGTCACAGGAACTCACACGCCAATAGAGACTTTTAACAAGATTTCTCAAAACTCGATAATGGCCGGCGGCCGAAACACACACGGTGTCTAATTCATCTAAAAAATAACCTCCCCTTTACATCACGTATTGACTTGCCTTATATGGTGGCCGGACACCCTAAACTAACTTGGAAATCAAATAATCAAAATAAACTAACCTGGACTCTTTATAATGGATATTGCCTTTTACATCTCGGCAAATATCTAAACTACCAAAACAACCTAAACTATAGATACGATGGATTCTGTGCGTGCCACCTTTTCCGCTGTGACTTTGCTCCGCTCGGTGGCCCCCAACCTAATGCACATAAACAAAGATAATCCCATGATCCGGCAAGCCTAATTACAACAGTAATATTTTCCTTACGAGGTAAGAACAGAAACAGAAAATCACGAGGGTCGATTCGTTGTTGGCCCGATCTTTCACGGCAAAAACCTCCATCGCAGCAAGAACAAGTCGCGGGTTTACGAAGATGTTCGCAAATCCCAAGGAAACAACACGCCAACCCCTCGATCTGAAGGAATAACGTGGACGAACCGTATAGGTTCATCTTGTAATCTCCTATGCGTCGCATCGCAGGAACTCACACGCCAATAGAGACTTTTAACAAGATTTCTCAAAACTCGATAATGGCCGGCGGCCGAAACACACACGGTGTCTAATTCATCTAGAAAATAACCTCCCCTTTACATCACGTATTGACTTGCCTTATATGGTGGCCGGACACCCTAAACTAACTTGGAAATCAAATAATCAAAATAAACTAACCTGGACTCTTTATAATGGATATTGCCTTTTACATCTCGGCAAATATCTGAACTACCAAAACAACCTAAACTATAGATATAATGGATTCTGTGCGTGCCACCTTTTCTGCTGTGACTTTGCTCCACTCGGTGGCCCCCAACCTAATGCACATAAACAAAGATAATCCCATGATCCGGCAAGCCTAATTACAACAGTAATATTTTCCTTACAAGGTAAGAACAGAAACAGAAAATCAATATGCACCGACACTTCTTTAAACCAGCCCGGACTCTGTATATCCGGCTTATCTCTTTTGTTTTCTGGCTCAACCATACTAGTGTACAGGTCGCCTCCTACATGCACGCACATGCACTTCTCCCTAGACCATGCATGCATGTTAAACACCCCCTCTTTCTTATGTGAGTGCATGTCCATGAAGGAGATGGTATGCATGTACATACCTTCAACTAGAGCAACATTTTCTTCCATCTTTTCTTGATGCATGGCAACAACGAATATATTTTCTTGAGCAGCAGTAACAATGGTAATATCAGAGAGACTCGTGGCCGTATCATCCTCCCTCCCTTTAAGCGAAACCGTCCTCGATTTCGAGTCAGACTTTATAGAAGAAACATGGTCCGCAGATTGTACATCGGCTGGAAAAACATTAGCAGCTTCGACTTCCTTCTTTGTTTCTACTTCCTTCATCCTCTGCAGTCGTTCTTTCCTCCAACTCTTGAACAACTTCTTCTCCGCGGACATGAGAACGTATTTTGGACCCGTTCGATAGTGTACGTGTTGGCGAGATAGTCGTGTGCAGCCTTGTTTTTCTTGTACCATGGCTCTCCCAACAGCATATGACATGAAATCAGCGGCACCGGAATTACATCGCACAAAACGTCACACGAAAATTTGCCGACTGAAAACAGTATCGTAGTTTGGTGTGTGATGTCGAGCTTGTCGTAGCACCTCTTCAGTGAGTATGGCCGTGGATGTGGTGTCATCAATAGTTCCAGCTTCTCCACCATGTCGATGCCAACTGCGTTTATCGAACTATCGTCGTCGATCGTCGTGGCGCAAACTTTCTCTCCCACTTTACAATAGGTGTGAAAAAGTTCAGCACCATATCCTTTCTCTTCCAGCAAAAAGTCGCCGGAGAGCCTCCAGTAGCTCATTGGTGACGGCGCGCCGGCCGTCTCCTCCGAAGTGCCGTGAGAAACACCGGTCTCTGATACCACTTGATGAGGAGCGAACCTCGAGACGAGGGTTGATTCGTTGTTGGCCCGATCTTTCACGGCACAAACCTCCATCGCAGCAAGAACAGGTCGCGGGTTTACGAAGATGTTCGCAAATCCCAAGGAAACAACACGCCAACCCCTCGATCTAAAGGAATAACGTGGACGAACCGTATAGGTTCAGGTTGTAATCTCCTACGCGTCGCGTCACAGGAACTCACACGCCAATAGAGACTTTTAACAAGATTTCTCAAAACTCGATAATGGCCGGCGGCCGAAACACACACGGTGTCTAATTCATCTAAAAAATAACCTCCCCTTTACATCACGTATTGACTTGCCTTATATGGTGGCCGGACACCCTAAACTAACTTGGAAATCAAATAATCAAAATAAACTAACCTGGACTCTTTATAATGGATATTGCCTTTTACATCTCGGCAAATATCTAAACTACCAAAACAACCTAAACTATAGATACGATGGATTCTGTGCGTGCCACCTTTTCCGCTGTGACTTTGCTCCGCTCGGTGGCCCCAACCTAATGCACATAAACAAAGATAATCCCATGATCCGGCAAGCCTAATTACAACAGTAATATTTTCCTTACGAGGTAAGAACAGAAACAGAAAATCACGAGGGTCGATTCGTTGTTGGCCCGATCTTTCACGGCACAAACCTCCATCGCAGCAAGAACAAGTCGCGGGTTCACGAAGATATTCGCAAATCCCAAGGAAACAACACGCCAACCCCTCGATCTGAAGGAATAACGTGGACGAACCGTATAGGTTCATCTTGTAATCTCCTACGCGTCGCATCGCAGGAACTCAGACGCCAATAGAGACTTTTAACAAGATTTCTCAAAACTCGATAATGGCCGGCGGCCGAAACACGCACGGTGTCTAATTCATCTAGAAAATAACCTCCCCTTTACATCACGTATTGACTTGCCTTATATGGTGGCCGGACACCCTAAACTAACTTGGAAATCAAATAATCAAAATAAACTAACCTGGACTCTTTATAATGGATATTGCCTTTTACATCTCGGCAAATATCTGAACTACCAAAACAACCTAAACTATAGATACAATGGATTCTGTGCGTGCCACCTTTTCTGCTGTGACTTTTCTCCACTCGGTGGCCCCCAACCTAATGCACATAAACAAAGATAATCCCATGATCCGGCAAGCCTAATTACAACAGTAATATTTTCCTTACGAGGTAAGAACAGAAACAGAAAATCAATATGCACCGCCACTTCTTTAAACCAGCCCGCACTCTGTATATCCGGCTTATCACTTTTGTTTTCTGGCTCAAACATACTAGTGTACAGGTCGCCTCCTACATGCACGCACATGCACCTCTCCCTAGACCATGCATGCATGTTAAACACCCCCTCTTTCTTATGTGAGTGCATGTCCATGAAGGAGATGGTATGCATGTACATACCTTCAACTAGAGCACCATTTTCTTCCATCTTTTCTTGATGCACGGCAACAACGAATATATTTTCTTGAGCAGCAGTAACAATGGTAATATCAGAGAGACTCGTGGCCGTATCATCCTCCCTCCCTTTAAGCGAAACCGTCCTCGGTTTCGAGTCAGACTTTATAGAAGAAACATGGTCCGCAGATTGTACATCGGCTGGAAAAACATTAGCAGCTTCGACTTCCTTCTTTGTTTCTACTTCCTTCATCCTCTGCAGTCGTTCTTTCCTCCAACTCTTGAACAACTTCTTCTCCGCGGACATGAGAACGTATTTTGGAACCCGTTCGATAGTGTACGTGTTGGCGAGATAGTCGTGTGCAGCCTTGTTTTTCTTGTACCATGGCTCTCCCAACAGCATATGACATGAAATCAGCGGCACCGGAATTACATCGCACAAAACGTCACACGAAAATTTGCCGACTGAAAACAGTATCGTAGTTTGGTGTGTGATGTCGAGCTTGTCGTAGCACCTCTTCAGTGAGTATGGCCGTGGATGTGGTGTCATCAATAGTTCCAGCTTCTCCACCATGTCGATGCCAACTACGTTTATCGAACTATCGTCGTCGATCGTCGTGGCGCAAACTTTCTCTCCCACTTTACAATAGGTGTGAAAAAGTTCAGCACCATATCCTTTCTCTTCCAGCAAAAAGTCGCCGGAGAGCCTCCAGTAGCTCATTGGTGACGGCACGCCGGCCGTCTCCTCCGAAGTGCCGTGAGAAACACCGGTCTCTGATACCACTTGATGAGGAGCGAACCTCGAGACGAGGGTTGATTCATTGTTGGCCCGATCTTTCACGGCACAAACCTCCATCGCAGCAAGAACAGGTCGCGGGTTTACGAAGATGTTCGCAAATCCCAAGGAAACAACACGCCAACCCCTCGATCTGAAGGAATAACGTGGACGAACCATATAGGTTCAGCTTGTAATCTCCTACGCGTTGCGTCACAGGAACTCACACGCCAATAGAGACTTTTAACAAGATTTCTCAAAACTCGATAATGGCCGGCGGCCGAAACACACACGGTGTCTAATTCATCTAGAAAATAACCTCCCCTTTACATCACGTATTGACTTGCCTTATATGGTGGCCGGACACCCTAAACTAACTTGGAAATCAAATAATCAAAATAAACTAACCTGGACTCTTTATAATGGATATTGCCTTTTACATCTCGGCAAATATCTAAACTACCAAAACAACCTAAACTATAGATACAATGGATTCTGTGCGTGCCACCTTTTCTGCTGTGACTTTGCTCCACTCGGTGGCCCCCAACCTAATGCACATAAACAAAGATAATCCCATGATCCGGCAAGCCTAATTACAACAGTAATATTTTCCTTACGAGGTAAGAACAGAAACAGAAAATCAATATGCACCGCCACTTCTTTAAACCAGCCCGCACTCTGTATATCCGGCTTATCTCTTTTGTTTTCTGGCTCAAACATACTAGTGTACAGGTCGCCTCCTACATGCACGCACATGCACCTCTCCCTAGACCATGCATGCATGTTAAACACCCCCTCTTTCTTATGTGAGTGCATCTCCATGAAGGAGATGGTATGCATGTACATACCTTCAACTAGAGCAACATTTTCTTCCATCTTTTCTTGATGCACGGCAACAACGAATATATTTTCTTGAGCAGCAGTAACAATGGTAATATCAGAGAGACTCGTGGCCGTATCATCCTCCCTCCCTTTAAGCGAAACCGTCCTCGGTTTCGAGTCAGACTTTATAGAAGAAACATGGTCCGCAGATTGTACATCGGCTGGAAAAACATTAGCAGCTTCGACTTCCTTCTTTGTTTCTACTTCCTTCATCCTCTGCAGTCGTTCTTTCCTCCAACTCTTGAACAACTTCTTCTCCGCGGACATGAGAACGTATTTTGGAACCCGTTCGATAGTGTACGTGTTGGCGAGATAGTCGTGTGCAGCCTTGTTTTTCTTGTACCATGGCTCTCCCAACAGCATATGACATGAAATCAGCGGCACCGGAATTACATCGCACAAAACGTCACACGAAAATTTGCCGACTGAAAACAGTATCGTAGTTTGGTGTGTGATGTCGAGCTTGTCGTAGCACCTCTTCAGTGAGTATGGCCGTGGATGTGGTGTCATCAATAGTTCCAGCTTCTCCACCATGTCGATGCCAACTACGTTTATCGAACTATCGTCGTCGATCGTCGTGGCGCAAACTTTCTCTCCCACTTTACAATAGGTGTGAAAAAGTTCAGCACCATATCCTTTCTCTTCCAGCAAAAAGTCGCCGGAGAGCCTCCAGTAGCTCATTGGTGACGGCGCGCCGGCCGTCTCCTCCGAAGTGCCGTGAGAAACACCGGTCTCTGATACCACTTGATGAGGAGCGAACCTCGAGACGAGGGTTGATTCGTTGTTGGCCCGATCTTTCACGGCACAAACCTCCATCGCAGCAAGAACAGGTCGCGGGTTTACGAAGATGTTCGCAAATCCCAAGGAAACAACACGCCAACCCCTCGATCTGAAGGAATAACGTGGACGAACCATATAGGTTCAGCTTGTAATCTCCTACGCGTTGCGTCACAGGAACTCACACGCCAATAGAGACTTTTAACAAGATTTCTCAAAACTCGATAATGGCCGGCGGCCGAAACACACACGGTGTCTAATTCATCTAGAAAATAACCTCCCCTTTACATCACGTATTGACTTGCCTTATATGGTGGCCGGACACCCTAAACTAACTTGGAAATCAAATAATCAAAATAAACTAACCTGGACTCTTTATAATGGATATTGCCTTTTACATCTCGGCAAATATCTAAACTACCAAAACAACCTAAACTATAGATACAATGGATTCTGTGCGTGCCACCTTTTCTGCTGTGACTTTGCTCCACTCGGTGGCCCCCAACCTAATGCACATAAACAAAGATAATCCCATGATCCGGCAAGCCTAATTACAACAGTAATATTTTCCTTACGAGGTAAGAACAGAAACAGAAAATCAATATGCACCGCCACTTCTTTAAACCAGCCCGCACTCTGTATATCCGGCTTATCTCTTTTGTTTTCTGGCTCAAACATACTAGTGTACAGGTCGCCTCCTACATGCACGCACATGCACCTCTCCCTAGACCATGCATGCATGTTAAACACCCCCTCTTTCTTATGTGAGTGCATCTCCATGAAGGAGATGGTATGCATGTACATACCTTCAACTAGAGCAACATTTTCTTCCATCTTTTCTTGATGCACGGCAACAACGAATATATTTTCTTGAGCAGCAGTAACAATGGTAATATGAGAGAGACTCGTGGCCGTATCATCCTCCCTCCCTTTAAGCGAAACCGTCCTCTGTTTCGAGTCATACTTTATAGAAGAAACATGGTCCGCAGATTGTACATCGGCTGGAAAAACATTAGCAGCTTCGACTTCCTTCTTTGTTTCTACTTCCTTCATCCTCTGCAGTCGTTCTTTCCTCCAACTCTTGAACAACTTCTTCTCCGCGGACATGAGAACGTATTTTGGACCCCGTTCGATAGTGTACGTGTTGGCGAGATAGTCGTGTGCAGCCTTGTTTTTCTTGTACCATGGCTCTCCCAACAGCATATGCCATGAAATCAGCGGCACCGGAATTACATCGCACAAAACGTCACACGAAAATTTGCCGACTGAAAACAGTATCGTAGTTTGGTGTGTGATGTCGAGCTTGTCGTAGCACCACTTCAGTGAGTATGGCCGTGGATGTGGTGTCATCAATAGTTCCAGCTTCTCCACCATGTCGATGCCAACTGCGTTTATCGAACTATCGTCGTCGATCGTCGTGGCGCAAACTTTCTCTCCCACTTTACAATAGGTGTGAAAAAGTTCAGCACCATATCCTTTCCCTTCCAGCAAAAAGTCGCCGGAGAGCCTCCAGTAGCTCATTGGTGACGGCGCGCCGGCCGTCTCCTCCGAAGTGCCGTGAGAAACACCGGTCTCTGATACCACTTGATGAGGAGCGAACCTCGAGACGAGGGTTGATTCGTTGTTGGCCCGATTTTTCACGGCACAAACCTCCATCGCAGCAAGAACAAGTCGCGGGTTTACGAAGATGTTCGCAAATCCCAAGGAAACAACACGCCAACCCCTCGATCTGAAGGAATAACGTGGACGAACCGTATAGGTTCAGCTTGTAATCTCCTATGCGTCGCGTCACAGGAACTCACACGCCAATAGAGACTTTTAACAAGATTTCTCAAAACTCGATAATGGCCGGCGGCCGAAACACACACGGTGTCTAATTCATCTAAAAAATAACCTCCCCTTTACATCACGTATTGACTTGCCTTATATGGTGGCCGGACACCCTAAACTAACTTGGAAATCAAATAATCAAAATAAACTAACCTGGACTCTTTATAATGGATATTGCCTTTTACATCTCGGCAAATATCTAAACTACCAAAACAACCTAAACTATAGATGCGATGGATTCTGTGCGTGCCACCTTTTCCGCTGTGACTTTGCTCCCCTCGGTGGGCCCCAACCTAATGCACATAAACAAAGATAATCCCATGATCCGGCAAGCCTAATTACAACATTAATATTTTCCTTACGAGGTAAGAACAGAAACAGAAAATCACAAGGGTCGATTCGTTGTTGGCCCGATCTTTCACGGCACAAACCTCCATCGCAGCAAGAACAAGTCGCGGGTTTACGAAGATGTTCGCAAATCCCAAAGAAACAACACGCCAACCCCTCGATCTGAAGGAATAACGTGGACGAACCGTATAGGTTCATCTTGTAATCTCCTACGCGTCGCATCGCAGGAACTCACACGCCAATAGAGACTTTTAACAAGATTTCTCAAAACTCGATAATGGCCGGCGGCCGAAACACGCACGGTGTCTAATTCATCTAGAAAATAACCTCCCCTTTACATCACGTATTGACTTGCCTTATATGGTGGCCGGACACCCTAAACTAACTTGGAAATCAAATAATCAAAATAAACTAAATTGGACTCTTTATAATGGATATTGCCTTTTACATCTCGGCAAATATCTGAACTACCAAAACAACCTAAACTATAGATACAATGGATTCTGTGCGTGCCACCTTTTCTGCGGTGACTTTGCTCCACTCGGTGGCCCCCAACCTAATGCACATAAACAAAGATAATCCCATGATCCGGCAAGCCTAATTACAACAGTAATATTTTCCTTACGAGGTAAGAACAGAAACAGAAAATCACGAGGGTCGATTCGTTGTTGGCCCGATCTTTCACGGCACAAACCTCCATCGCAGCAAGAACAGGTCGCGGGTTTACGAAGATGTTCGCAAATCCCAAGGAAACAACACGCCAACCCCTCGATCTGAAGGAATAACGTGGACGAACCGTATAGGTTCAGCTTGTAATCTCCTACGCGTCGCGTCACAGGAACTCACAGGCCAATAGAGACTTTTAACAAGATTTCTCAAAACTCGATAATGGCCGGCGGCCGAAACACGCACGGTGTCTAATTCATCTAGAAAATAACCTCCCCTTTACATCACGTATTGACTTGCCTTATATGGTGGCCGGACACCCTAAACTAACTTGGAAATCAAATAATCAAAATAAACTAACCTGGACTCTTTATAATGGATATTGCCTTTTACATCTCGGCAAATATCTGAACTACCAAAACAACCTAAACTATAGATATAATGGATTCTGTGCGTGCCACCTTTTCTGCTGTGACTTTGCTCCACTCGGTGGCCCCCAACCTAATGCACATAAACAAAGATAATCCCATGATCCGGCAAGCCTAATTACAACAGTAATATTTTCCTTACAAGGTAAGAACAGAAACAGAAAATCAATATGCACCGCCACTTCTTTAAACCAGCCCGGACTCTGTATATCCGGCTTATCTCTTTTGTTTTCTGGCTCAACCATACTAGTGTACAGGTCGCCTCCTACATGCACGCACATGCACCTCTCCCTAGACCATGCATGCATGTTAAACACCCCCTCTTTCTTATGTGAGTGCATGTCCATGAAGGAGATGGTATGCATGTACATACCTTCAACTAGAGCAACATTTTCTTCCATCTTTTCTTGATGCATGGCAACAACGAATATATTTTCTTGAGCAGCAGTAACAATGGTAATATCAGAGAGACTCGTGGCCGTATCATCCTCCCTCCCTTTAAGCGAAACCGTCCTCGATTTCGAGTCAGACTTTTTAGAAGAAACATGGTCCGCAGATTGTACATCGGCTGGAAAAACATTAGCAGCTTCGACTTCCTTCTTTGTTTCTACTTCCTTCATCCTCTGCAGTCGTTCTTTCCTCCAACTCTTGAACAACTTCTTCTCCGCGGACATGAGAACGTATTTTGGACCCGTTCGATAGTGTACGTGTTGGCGAGATAGTCGTGTGCAGCCTTGTTTTTCTTGTACCATGGCTCTCCCAACAGCATATGACATGAAATCAGCGGCACCGGAATTACATCGCACAAAACGTCACACGAAAATTTGCCGACTGAAAACAGTATCGTAGTTTGGTGTGTGATGTCGAGCTTGTCGTAGCACCTCTTCAGTGAGTATGGCCGTGGATGTGGTGTCATCAATAGTTCCAGCTTCTCCACCATGTCGATGCCAACTGCGTTTATCGAACTATCGTCGTCGATCGTCGTGGCGCAAACTTTCTCTCCCACTTTACAATAGGTGTGAAAAAGTTTAGCACCATATCCTTTCTCTTCCAGCAAAAAGTCGCCGGAGAGCCTCCAGTAGCTCATTGGTGACGGCGCGCCGGCCGTCTCCTCCGAAGTGCCGTGAGAAACACCGGTCTCTGATACCACTTGATGAGGAGCGAACCTCGAGACGAGGGTTGATTCGTTGTTGGCCCGATCTTTCACGGCACAAACCTCCATCGCAGCAAGAACAGGTCGCGGGTTTACGAAGATGTTCGCAAATCCCAAGGAAACAACACGCCAACCCCTCGATCTGAAGGAATAACGTGGACGAACCGTATAGGTTCAGCTTGTAATCTCCTACGCGTCGCGTCACAGGAACTCACACGCCAATAGAGACTTTTAACAAGATTTCTCAAAACTCGATAATGGCCGGCGGCCGAAACACACACGGTGTCTAATTCATCTAAAAAATAACCTCCCCTTTACATCACGTATTGACTTGCCTTATATGGTGGCCGGACACCCTAAACTAACTTGGAAATCAAATAATCAAAATAAACTAACCTGGACTCTTTATAATGGATATTGCCTTTTACATCTCGGCAAATATCTAAACTACCAAAACAACCTAAACTATAGATACGATGGATTCTGTGCGTGCCACCTTTTCCGCTGTGACTTTGCTCCGCTCGGTGGCCCCAACCTAATGCACATAAACAAAGATAATCCCATGATCCGGCAAGCCTAATTACAACAGTAATATTTTCCTTACGAGGTAAGAACAGAAACAGAAAATCACGAGGGTCGATTCGTTGTTGGCCCGATCTTTCACGGCACAAACCTCCATCGCAGCAAGAACAAGTCGCGGGTTTACGAAGATATTCGCAAATCCCAAGGAAACAACACGCCAACCCCTCGATCTGAAGGAATAACGTGGACGAACCGTATAGGTTCATCTTGTAATCTCCTACGCGTCGCATCGCAGGAACTCAGACGCCAATAGAGACTTTTAACAAGATTTCTCAAAACTCGATAATGGCCGGCGGCCGAAACACGCACGGTGTCTAATTCATCTAGAAAATAACCTCCCCTTTACATCACGTATTGACTTGCCTTATATGGTGGCCGGACACCCTAAACTAACTTGGAAATCAAATAATCAAAATAAACTAACCTGGACTCTTTATAATGGATATTGCCTTTTACATCTCGGCAAATATCTGAACTACCAAAACAACCTAAACTATAGATACAATGGATTCTGTGCGTGCCACCCTTTCTGCTGTGACTTTTCTCCACTCGGTGGCCCCCAACCTAATGCACATAAACAAAGATAATCCCATGATCCGGCAAGCCTAATTACAACAGTAATATTTTCCTTACGAGGTAAGAACAGAAACAGAAAATCAATATGCACCGCCACTTCTTTAAACCAGCCCGCACTCTGTATATCCGGCTTATCACTTTTGTTTTCTGGCTCAAACATACTAGTGTACAGGTCGCCTCCTACATGCACGCACATGCACCTCTCCCTAGACCATGCATGCATGTTAAACACCCCCTCTTTCTTATGTGAGTGCATGTCCATGAAGGAGATGGTATGCATGTACATACCTTCAACTAGAGCAACATTTTCTTCCATCTTTTCTTGATGCACGGCAACAACGAATATATTTTCTTGAGCAGCAGTAACAATGGTAATATCAGAGAGACTCGTGGCCGTATCATCCTCCCTCCCTTTAAGCGAAACCGTCCTCGGTTTCGAGTCAGACTTTATAGAAGAAACATGGTCCGCAGATTGTACATCGGCTGGAAAAACATTAGCAGCTTCGACTTCCTTCTTTGTTTCTACTTCCTTCATCCTCTGCAGTCGTTCTTTCCTCCAACTCTTGAACAACTTCTTCTCCGCGGACATGAGAACGTATTTTGGAACCCGTTCGATAGTGTACGTGTTGGCGAGATAGTCGTGTGCAGCCTTGTTTTTCTTGTACCATGGCTCTCCCAACAGCATATGACATGAAATCAGCGGCACCGGAATTACATCGCACAAAACGTCACACGAAAATTTGCCGACTGAAAACAGTATCGTAGTTTGGTGTGTGATGTCGAGCTTGTCGTAGCACCTCTTCAGTGAGTATGGCCGTGGATGTGGTGTCATCAATAGTTCCAGCTTCTCCACCATGTCGATGCCAACTACGTTTATCGAACTATCGTCGTCGATCGTCGTGGCGCAAACTTTCTCTCCCACTTTACAATAGGTGTGAAAAAGTTCAGCACCATATCCTTTCTCTTCCAGCAAAAAGTCGCCGGAGAGCCTCCAGTAGCTCATTGGTGACGGCGCGCCGGCCGTCTCCTCCGAAGTGCCGTGAGAAACACCGGTCTCTGATACCACTTGATGAGGAGCGAACCTCGAGACGAGGGTTGATTCGTTGTTGGCCCGATCTTTCACGGCACAAACCTCCATCGCAGCAAGAACAGGTCGCGGGTTTACGAAGATGTTCGCAAATCCCAAGGAAACAACACGCCAACCCCTCGATCTGAAGGAATAACGTGGACGAACCGTATAGGTTCAGCTTGTAATCTCCTACGCGTTGCGTCACAGGAACTCACACGCCAATAGAGACTTTTAACAAGATTTCTCAAAACTCGATAATGGCCGGCGGCCGAAACACACACGGTGTCTAATTCATCTAGAAAATAACCTCCCCTTTACATCACGTATTGACTTGCCTTATATGGTGGCCGGACACCCTAAACTAACTTGGAAATCAAATAATCAAAATAAACTAACCTGGACTCTTTATAATGGATATTGCCTTTTACATCTCGGCAAATATCTAAACTACCAAAACAACCTAAACTATAGATACAATGGATTCTGTGCGTGCCACCTTTTCTGCTGTGACTTTGCTCCACTCGGTGGCCCCCAACCTAATGCACATAAACAAAGATAATCCCATGATCCGGCAAGCCTAATTACAACAGTAATATTTTCCTTACGAGGTAAGAACAGAAACAGAAAATCAATATGCACCGCCACTTCTTTAAACCAGCCCGCACTCTGTATATCCGGCTTATCTCTTTTGTTTTCTGGCTCAAACATACTAGTGTACAGGTCGCCTCCTACATGCACGCACATGCACCTCTCCCTAGACCATGCATGCATGTTAAACACCCCCTCTTTCTTATGTGAGTGCATCTCCATGAAGGAGATGGTATGCATGTACATACCTTCAACTAGAGCAACATTTTCTTCCATCTTTTCTTGATGCACGGCAACAACGAATATATTTTCTTGAGCAGCAGTAACAATGGTAATATCAGCGAGACTCGTGGCCGTATCATCCTCCCTCCCTTTAAGCGAAACCGTCCTCTGTTTCGAGTCATACTTTATAGAAGAAACATGGTCCGCAGATTGTACATCGGCTGGAAAAACATTAGCAGCTTCGACTTCCTTCTTTGTTTCTACTTCCTTCATCCTCTGCAGTCGTTCTTTCCTCCAACTCTTGAACAACTTCTTCTCCGCGGACATGAGAACGTATTTTGGACCCCGTTCGATAGTGTACGTGTTGGCGAGATAGTCGTGTGCAGCCTTGTTTTTCTTGTACCATGGCTCTCCCAACAGCATATGACATGAAATCAGCGGCACCGGAATTACATCGCACAAAACGTCACACGGAAATTTGCCGACTGAAAACAGTATCGTAGTTTGGTGTGTGATGTCGAGCTTGTCGTAGCACCTCTTCAGTGAGTATGGCCGTGGATGTGGTGTCATCAATAGTTCCAGCTTCTCCACCATGTCGATGCCAACTGCGTTTATCGAACTATCGTCGTCGATCGTCGTGGCGCAAACTTTCTCTCCCACTTTACAATAGGTGTGAAAAAGTTCAGCACCATATCCTTTCCCTTCCAGCAAAAAGTCGCCGGAGAGCCTCCAGTAGCTCATTGGTGACGGCGCGCCGGCCGTCTCCTCCGAAGTGCCGTGAGAAACACCGGTCTCTGATACCACTTGATGAGGAGCGAACCTCGAGACGAGGGTTGATTCGTTGTTGGCCCGATTTTTCACGGCACAAACCTCCATCGCAGCAAGAACAAGTCGCGGGTTTACGAAGATGTTCGCAAATCCCAAGGAAACAACACGCCAACCCCTCGATCTGAAGGAATAACGTGGACGAACCGTATAGGTTCAGCTTGTAATCTCCTACGCGTCGCGTCACAGGAACTCACACGCCAATAGAGACTTTTAACAAGATTTCTCAAAACTCGATAATGGCCGGCGGCCGAAACACACACGGTGTCTAATTCATCTAAAAAATAACCTCCCCTTTACATCACGTATTGACTTGCCTTATATGGTGGCCGGACACCCTAAACTAACTTGGAAATCAAATAATCAAAATAAACTAACCTGGACTCTTTATAATGGATATTGCCTTTTACATCTCGGCAAATATCTAAACTACCAAAACAACCTAAACTATAGATGCGATGGATTCTGTGCGTGCCACCTTTTCCGCTGTGACTTTGCTCCCCTCGGTGGGCCCCAACCTAATGCACATAAACAAAGATAATCCCATGATCCGGCAAGCCTAATTACAACATTAATATTTTCCTTACGAGGTAAGAACAGAAACAGAAAATCACAAGGGTCGATTCGTTGTTGGCCCGATCTTTCACGGCACAAACCTCCATCGCAGCAAGAACAAGTCGCGGGTTTACGAAGATGTTCGCAAATCCCAAAGAAACAACACGCCAACCCCTCGATCTGAAGGAATAACGTGGACGAACCGTATAGGTTCATCTTGTAATCTCCTACGCGTCGCATCGCAGGAACTCACACGCCAATAGAGACTTTTAACAAGATTTCTCAAAACTCGATAATGGCCGGCGGCCGAAACACGCACGGTGTCTAATTCATCTAGAAAATAACCTCCCCTTTACATCACGTATTGACTTGCCTTATATGGTGGCCGGACACCCTAAACTAACTTGGAAATCAAATAATCAAAATAAACTAAATTGGACTCTTTATAATGGATATTGCCTTTTACATCTCGGCAAATATCTGAACTACCAAAACAACCTAAACTATAGATACAATGGATTCTGTGCGTGCCACCTTTTCTGCTGTGACTTTGCTCCACTCGGTGGCCCCCAACCTAATGCACATAAACAAAGATAATCCCATGATCCGGCAAGCCTAATTACAACTGTAATATTTTCCTTACGAGGTAAGAACAGAAACAGAAAATCACGAGGGTCGATTCGTTGTTGGCCCGATCTTTCACGGCACAAACCTCCATCGCAGCAAGAACAAGTCGCGGGTTTACGAAGATGTTCGCAAATCCCAAGGAAACAACACGCCAACCCCTCGATCTGAAGGAATAACGTGGACGAACCGTATAGGTTCAGCTTGTAATCTCCTACGCGTCGCGTCACAGGACCTCACACGCCAATAGAGACTTTTAACAAGATTTCTCAAAACTCGATAATGGCCGGCGGCCGAAACACACACGGTGTATAATTCATCTAAAAAATAACCTCCCCTTTACATCACGTATTGACTTGCCTTATATGGTGGCCGGACACCCTAAACTAACTTGGAAATCAAATAATCAAAATAAACTAACCTGGACTCTTTATAATGGATATTGCCTTTTACATCTCAGCAAATATCTAAACTACCAAATAAACCTAAACTATAGATGCGATGGATTCTGTGCGTGCCACCTTTTCCGCTGTGACTTTGCTCCCCTCGGTGGCCCCCAACCTAATGCACATAAACAAAGATAATCCCATGATCCGGCAAGCCTAATTACAACAGTAATATTTTCCTTACGAGGTAAGAACAGAAACAGAAAATCACGAGGGTCGATTCGTTGTTGGCCCGATCTTTCACGGCAAAAACCTCCATCGCAGCAAGAACAAGTCGCGGGTTTACGAAGATGTTCGCAAATCCCAAGGAAACAACACGCCAACCCCTCGATCTGAAGGAATAACGTGGACGAACCGTATAGGTTCATCTTGTAATCTCCTACGCGTCGCATCGCAGGAACTCAGACGCCAATAGAGACTTTTAACAAGATTTCTCAAAACTCGATAATGGCCGGCGGCCGAAACACGCACGGTGTCTAATTCATCTAGAAAATAACCTCCCCTTTACATCACGTATTGACTTGCCTTATATGGTGGCCGGACACACTAAACTAACTTGGAAATCAAATAATCAAAATAAACTAACCTGGACTCTTTATAATGGATATTGCCTTTTACATCTCGGCAAATATCTGAACTACCAAAACAACCTAAACTATAGATACAATGGATTCTGTGCATGCCACCTTTTCTGCTGTGACTTTTCTCCACTCGGTGGCCCCCAACCTAATGCACATAAACAAAGATAATCCCATGATCCGGCAAGCCTAATTACAACAGTAATATTTTCCTTACGAGGTAAGAACAGAAACAGAAAATCAATATGCACCGCCACTTCTTTAAACCAGCCCGCACTCTGTATATCCGGCTTATCTCTTTTGTTTTCTGGCTCAAACATACTAGTGTACAGGTCGCCTCCTACATGCACGCACATGCACCTCTCCCTAGACCATGCATGCATGTTAAACACCCCCTCTTTCTTATGTGAGTGCATGTCCATGAAGGAGATGGTATGCATGTACATACCTTCAACTAGAGCAACATTTTCTTCCATCTTTTCTTGATGCACGGCAACAACGAATATATTTTCTTGAGCAGCAGTAACAATGGTAATATCAGAGAGACTCGTGGCCGTATCATCCTCCCTCCCTTTAAGCGAAACCGTCCTCGGTTTCGAGTCAGACTTTATAGAAGAAACATGGTCCGCAGATTGTACATCGGCTGGAAAAACATTAGCAGCTTCGACTTCCTTCTTTGTTTCTACTTCCTTCATCCTCTGCAGTCGTTCTTTCCTCCAACTCTTGAACAACTTCTTCTCCGCGGACATGAGAACGTATTTTGGACCCCATTCGATAGTGTACGTGTTGGCGAGATAGTCGTGTGCAGCCTTGTTTTTCTTGTACCATGGCTCTCCCAACAGCATATGACATGAAATCAGCGGCACCGGAATTACATCGCACAAAACGTCACACGAAAATTTGCCGACTGAAAATAGTATCGTAGTTTGGTGTGTCATGTCGAGCTTGTGGTAGCACCTCTTCAGTGAGTATGGCCGTGGATGTGGTGTCATCAATAGTTCCAGCTTCTCCACCATGTCGATGCCAACTGCGTTTATCAAACTATCGTCGTCGATCGTCGTGGCGCAAACTTTCTCTCCCACTTTACAATAGGTGTGAAAAAGTTCAGCACCATATCCTTTCTCTTTCAGCAAAAAGTCGCCGGAGAGCCTCCAGTAGCTCATTGGTGACGGCGCGCCGGCCGTCTCCTCCGAAGTGCCGTGAGAAACACCGGTCTCTGATACCACTTGATGAGGAGCGAACCTCGAGACGAGGGTTGATTCGTTGTTGGCCCGATCTTTCACAGCACAAACCTCCATCGCAGCAAGAACAAGTCACGGGTTTACGAAGATGTTCGCAAATCCCAAGGAAACAACACGCCAACCCCTCGATCTGAAGGAATAACGTGGACGAACCGTATAGGTTCAGCTTGTAATCTCCTACGCATCGCGTCACAGGAACTCACACGCCAATAGAGACTTTTAACAAGATTTCTCAAAACTCGATAATGGCCGGCGGCCGAAACACACACGGTGTCTAATTCATCTAAAAAATAACCTCCCCTTTACATCACGTATTGACTTGCCTTATATGATGGCCGGACACCCTAAACTAACTTGGAAATCAAATAATCAAAATAAACTAACCTGGACTCTTTATAATGGATATTGCCTTTTACATCTCGGCAAATATCTAAATTACCAAATCAACCTAAACTATAGATACGATGGATTCTGTGCGTGCCACCTTTTCCGCTGTGACTTTGCTCCGCTCGGTGGCCCCCAACCTAATGCACATAAACAAAGATAATCCCATGATCCGGCAAGCCTAATTACAACAGTAATATTTTCCTTACGAGGTAAGAACAGAAACAGAAAATCACGAGGGTCGATTCGTTGTTGGCCCGATCTTTCACGGCACAAACCTCCATCGCAGCAAGAACAAGTCGCGGGTTTACGAAGATGTTCGCAAATCCCAAGGAAACAACACGCCAACCCCTCGATCTGAAGGAATAACGTGGACGAACCGTATAGGTTCAGCTTGTAATCTCCTACGCGTCGCATCGCAGGAACTCACACGCCAATAGAGACTTTTAACAAGATTTCTCAAAACTCGATAATGGCCGGCGGCCGAAACACACACGGTGTCTAATTCATCTAGAAAATAACCTCCCCTTTACATCACGTATTGACTTGCCTTATATGATGGCTGGACACCCTAAACTAACTTGGAAATCAAATAATCAAAATAAACTAACCTGGACTCTTTATAATGGATATTGCCTTTTACATCTCGGCAAATATCTAAACTACCAAAACAACCTAAACTATAGATACAATGGATTCTGTGCGTGCCACCTTTTCTGCTGTGACTTTGCTCCACTCGGTGGCCCCAACCTAATGCACATAAACAAAGATAATCCCATGATCCGGCAAGCCTAATTACAACAGTAATATTTTCCTTACGAGGTAAGAACAGAAACAGAATATCAATATGCACCGCCACTTCTTTAAACCAGCCCGCACTCTGTATATCCGGCTTATCTCTTTTGTTTTCTGGCTCAACCATACTAGTGTACAGGTCGCCTCCTACATGCACGCACATGCACCTCTCCCTAGACCATGCATGCATGTTAAACACCCCCTCCTTCTTATGTGAGTGCATCTCCATGAAGGAGATGGTATGCATGTACATACCTTCAACTAGAGCAACATTTTCTTCCATCTTTTCTTCATGCACGGCAACAACGAATATATTTTCTTGAGCAGCAGTAACAATGGTAATATCAGAGAGACTCGTGGCCGTATCATCCTCCCTCCCTTTAAGTGAAACCGTCCTCGGTTTCGAGTCATACTTTATAGAAGAAACATGGTCCGCAGATTGTACATCGGCTGGAAAAACATTAGCAGCTTCGACTTCCTTCTTTGTTTCTACTTCCTTCATCCTCTGCAGTCGTTCTTTCCTCCAACTCTTGAACAAGTTCTTCTCCGCGGACTAGAACGTATTTTGGATCCCGTTCGATAGTGTACGTGTTGGCGAGCTAGTCGTGTGCAGCCTTGTTTTTCTTGTACCATGGCTCTCCCAACAACATATGACATGAAATCAGCGGCACCGGAATTACATCGCACAAAACGTCACACGAAAATTTGCCGACTGAAAACAGTATCGTAGTTTGGTGTGTGATGTCGAGCTTGTCGTAGCACCTCTTCAGTGAGTATGGCCGTGGATGTGGTGTCATCAATAGTTCCAGCTTCTCCACCATGTCGATGCCAACTGCGTTTATCGAACTATCGTCGTCGATCGTCGTGGCGCAAACTTTCTCTCCCACTTTACAATAGGTGTGAAAAAGTTCAGCACCATATCCTTTCTCTTCCAGCAAAAAGTCGCCGGAGAGCCTCCAGTAGCTCATTGGTGACGGCGCGCCGGCCGTCTCCTCCGAAGTGCCGTGAGAAACACCGGTCTCTGATACCACTTGATGAGGAGCGAACCTCGAGACGAGGGTTGATTCGTTGTTGGCCCGATCTTTCACGGCACAAACCTCCATCGCAGCAAGAACAAGTCGCGGGTTTACGAAGATGTTCGCAAATCCCAAGGAAACAACACGCCAACCCCTCGATCTGAAGGAATAACGTGGACGAACCGTATAGGTTCAGCTTGTAATCTCCTACGCGTCGCGCCACAGGAACTCACACGCCAATAGAGACTTTTAACAAGATTTCTCAAAACTCGATAATGGCCGACGGCCGAAACACACACGGTGTCTAATTCATCTAAAAAATAACCTCCCCTTTACATCACGTATTGACTTGCCTTATATGGTGGCCGGACACCCTAAACTAACTTAGAAATCAAATAATCAAAATAAACTAACCTGGACTCTTTATAATGGATATTGCCTTTTACATCTCGGCAAATATCTAAACTACCAAAACAACCTAAACTATAGATACGATGGATTCTGTGCGTGCCACCTTTTCCGCTGTGACTTTGCTCCGCTCGGTGGCCCCCAACCTAACGCACATAAACAAAGATAATCCCATGATCCGGCAAGCCTAATTACAACAGTAATATTTTCCTTACGAGGTAAGAACAGAAACAGAAAATCAATATGCACCGCCACTTCTTTAAACCAGCCCGCACTATATCCGGCTTATCTCTTTTGTTTTCTGGCTCAAACATACTAGTGTACAGGTCGCCTCCTACATGCACGCACATGCACCTCTCCCTAGACCATGCATGCATGTTAAACACCCCCTCTTTCTTATGTGAGTGCATCTCCATGAAGGAGATGGTATGCATGTACATACCTTCAACTAGAGCAACAATTTCTTCCATCTTTTCTTGATGCACGGCAACAACGAATATATTTTCTTGAGCAGCAGTAACAATGGTAATATCAGAGAGACTCGTGGCCGTATCATCCTCCCTCCCTTCAAGCGAAACCGTCCTCGGTTTCGAGTCAGACTTTATAGAAGAAACATGGTCCGCAGATTGTACATCGGCTGGAAAAACATTAGCAGCTTCGACTTCCTTCTTTGTTTCTACTTCCTTCATCCTCTGCAGTCGTTCTTTCCTCCAACTCTTGAACAACTTCTTCTCCGTGGACATGAGAACGTATTTTGGACCCCGTTCGATAGTGTACGTGTTGGCGAGATAGTCGTGTGCAGCCTTGTTTTTCTTGTACCATGGCTCTCCCAACAACATATGACATGAAATCAGCGGCACCGGAATTACATCGCACAAAACGTCACACGAAAATTTGCTGACTGAAAACAGTATCGTAGTTTGGTGTGTGATGTCGAGCTTGTCGTAGCACCTCTTCAGTGAGTATGGCCGTGGATGTGGTGTCATCAATAGTTCCAGCTTCTCCACCATGTCGATGCCAACTGCGTTTATCGAACTATCGTCGTCGATCGTCGTGGCGCAAACTTTCTCTCCCACTTTACAATAGGTGTGAAAAAGTTCAGCACCATATCCTTTCTCTTCCAGCAAAAAGTCGCCGGAGAGCCTCCAGTAGCTCATTGGTGACGGCGCGCCGGCCGTCTCCTCCGAAGTGCCGTGAGAAACACCGGTCTCTGATACCACTTGATGAGGAGCGAACCTCGAGACGAGGGTTGATTCGTTGTTGGCCCGATCTTTCACGGCACAAACCTCCATCGCAGCAAGAACAAGTCACTGGTTTACGAAGATGTTCGCAAATCCCAAGGAAACAACACGCCAACCCCTCGATCTGAAGGAATAACGTGGACGAACCGTATAGGTTCAGCTTGTAATCTCCTACGCGTCGCGCCACAGGAACTCACACGCCAATAGAGACTTTTAACAAGATTTCTCAAAACTCGATAATGGCCGACGGCCGAAACACACACGGTGTCTAATTCATCTAAAAAATAACCTCCCCTTTACATCACGTATTGACTTGCCTTATATGGTGGCCGGACACCCTAAACTAACTTAGAAATCAAATAATCAAAATAAACTAACCTGGACTCTTTATAATGGATATTGCCTTTTACATCTCGGCAAATATCTAAACTACCAAAACAACCTAAACTATAGATACGATGGATTCTGTGCGTGCCACCTTTTCCGCTGTGACTTTGCTCCGCTCGGTGGCCCCCAACCTAACGCACATAAACAAAGATAATCCCATGATCCGGCAAGCCTAATTACAACAGTAATATTTTCCTTACGAGGTAAGAACAGAAACAGAAAATCAATATGCACCGCCACTTCTTTAAACCAGCCCGCACTATATCCGGCTTATCTCTTTTGTTTTCTGGCTCAAACATACTAGTGTACAGGTCGCCTCCTACATGCACGCACATGCACCTCTCCCTAGACCATGCATGCATGTTAAACACCCCCTCTTTCTTATGTGAGTGCATCTCCATGAAGGAGATGGTATGCATGTACATACCTTCAACTAGAGCAACAATTTCTTCCATCTTTTCTTGATGCACGGCAACAACGAATATATTTTCTTGAGCAGCAGTAACAATGGTAATATCAGAGAGACTCGTGGCCGTATCATCCTCCCTCCCTTTAAGCGAAACCGTCCTCGGTTTCGAGTCAGACTTTATAGAAGAAACATGGTCCGCAGATTGTACATCGGCTGGAAAAACATTAGCAGCTTCGACTTCCTTCTTTGTTTCTACTTCCTTCATCCTCTGCAGTCGTTCTTTCCTCCAACTCTTGAACAACTTCTTCTCCGCGGACATGAGAACGTATTTTGGACCCCGTTCGATAGTGTACGTGTTGGCGAGATAGTCGTGTGCAGCCTTGTTTTTCTTGTACCATGGCTCTCCCAACAGCATATGACATGAAATCAGCGGCACCGGAATTACATCGCACAAAACGTCACACGAAAATTTGCCGGCTGAAAACAGTATCGTAGTTTGGTGTGTGATGTCAAGCTTGTGGTAGCACCTCTTCAGTGAGTATGGCCGTGGATGTGGTGTCATCAATAGTTCCAGCTTCTCCACCATGTCGATGCCAACTGCGTTTATCGAACTATCGTCGTCGATCGTCGTGGCGCAAGCTTTCTCTCCCCCTTTACAATAGGTGTGAAAAAGTTCAGCACCATATCCTTTCTTTTCCAGCAAAAAGTCGCCGGAGAGCCTCCAGTAGCTCATTGGTGACGGCGCGCCGGCCGTCTCCTCCGAAGTGCCGTGAGAAACACCGGTCTCTGATACCACTTGATGAGGAGCGAACCTCGAGACGAGGGTTGATTCGTTGTTGGCCCGATCTTTCACGGCACAAACCTCCATCGCAGCAAGAACAAGTCGCGGGTTTACGAAGATGTTCGCAAATCCCAAGGAAACAACACGCCTACCCCTCGATCTGAAGGAATAACGTGGACGAACCGTATAGGTTCAGCTTATAATCTCCTACGCGTCGCGTCACAGGAACTCACACGCCAATAGAGACTTTTAACAAGATTTCTCAAAGCTCGATAATGGCCGGCGGCCGAAACACACACGGTGTCTAATTCATCTAAAAAATAACCTCCCCTTTACATCACGTATTGACTTGCCTTATATGGTGGCCGGACACCCTAAACTAACTTGGAAATCAAATAATCAAAATAAACTAACCTGGACTCTTTATAATGGATATTGCCTTTTACATCTCGGCAAATATCTAAACTACCAAAACAACCTAAACTATAGATACGATGGATTCTGTGCGTGCCACCTTTTCCGCTGTGACTTTGCTCCGCTCGGTGGCCCCCAACCTAACGCACATAAACAAAGATAATCCCATGATCCGGCAAGCCTAATTACAACAGTAATATTTTCCTTACGAGGTAAGAACAGAAACAGAAAATCAATATGCACCGCCACTTCTTTAAACCAGCCCGCACTCTGTATATCCGGCTTATCTCTTTTGTTTTCTGGCTCAAACATACTAGTGTACAGGTCGCCTCCTACATGCACGCACATGCACCTCTCCCTAGACCATGCATGCATGTTAAACACCCCCTCTTTCTTATGTGAGTGCATGTCCATGAAGGAGATGGTATGCATGTACATACCTTCAACTAGAGCAACATTTTCTTCCATCTTTTCTTGATGCACGGCAACAACGAATATATTTTCTTGAGCAGCAGTAACAATGGTAATATCAGAGAGACTCGTGGCCATATCAATATGCACTTCATTTAATATGTTGAGGATCTTTTAGAAATTTAGATAATTCGTTGGGATGGACTGTACACAGTAGTCCTTGTGATATTTGTTGTGCTTCGTTCCGCTGGGCCAACTACTGTATGGCGTCAGGAACAGTATCGGGACGGCAGGCAGTACTGGGAGTAGCACCGTGCCAGCGCGCCACAGCTTGAAACTTAATTTTCGTCGTCCATCATCTTTTCAAATCCTGCCAAAGGCCTTCGTCTATGTTCGTTGGGGCTCGCGGGTTACTGCTCTATGTAGGTTCCTGCCAGTGGTGTGTTCTTGGATGTAGGATGATCTAGCTAGCTACTATCATAGCGCTAGTTCTTTTGTAATAAATTACCGGTAATTGCGCTTGTTTTAAGAACAGGCTATGACAAAGCAACACACTTTCCCTTCACAATTTTTTCATCTCTATCATTATAAGATATCCTTCAAAAAATTATTCTTAGGGCGTTGGTCAACGAGCTCTTGCCTCACCCTTCATCCCGGTACTTTTGTTTACCAATAATTTTGCTTAAACTGAACATTTCGCCTACACAAAATATTTTTGTGTGCCAACAATTTTCCGCATGAAAAATTCCTCGGTTACATGTCTGGAGGGTGTAGCCATAACGAATCATAGTCCCGACCCATAATGCAGTATCTTGTCCTCTCTATACCATCACCTATACTTTGATCTTCTTTGCAATACATATGGTAACCATGCTCTAATGTCACCGAGTACAATTCGTCACCAGGCAACCGGTCTTCTTCAGAGCGGTAATCTTCAGAGTAATAGATATGGTTTCTCATCAGACCACGGCGGTCAGCACCCATAGGCACGTGCAATGCCTTGGACCTTATGGGACCTAAGAATAAGGCATAGTCGCTGAATCCCGTCACCTCTGCCCACTTGTGCTCGTAATCCTCATCGACGTTTTCATCGACGAGCATGAAGAGCTTGAAGAAAGGCTCACGATCGGGTAACCACCAGGTCCTTATTGCTACTGATAGCTTGCCATTTAACTCAATGATGCAACCTTTGTATGAATCGAAATGATCCCACACCATGGGGCCGTGGCGCCTCCGAACGGTAGCTGGTGGGTAGATGTGACCATGCATACCCCGTCTTCCTTGATGTCAATATTAAACATGAATACTTCCTCATCGGGGAACGTGAAACCATAGAGATGACCAGCGCAGAACACAATGTCTTGGAACGAATTGGGACAATTTACTATGGTCCACCCAGTGTCGTGGCCAACGTTGCATAGTGTAATGTCGAGTGTAACGGCTCTAATGGCGGCAAGGATGCAGCCGTTAGAGGAGGTTGGGGCATCCGAGAAGACAATTTTTTATATCAGAATTTTAGGCCTGGGTAAAGGTACCGCGACGTCGGCACCGGAGAAGAAGTTGGCAATCCTGAGCTCCTTGTGGTTGTTGACCGTGGCGACCCAACCACCGTCGTGCGAGCCGACAAACCATGGCCAGTCGTTGTCCACCTTGGACGGGGCGCGTGTGACCCATGCGTCATCGGGCCCGCAGAGGTGCTTCCTCCAGCTGCATCGGCTTTTGCGCGGCCAGAGTAGCAGCAACGGCACGGCAGGCGGCCCCGGGAGGCGCGCCACGGTGGCGCGCCATGGCCTGCACACGGCAGCGAGGCTCACGCGGTCCCTCATGGAGGCGACCCTGAGGAGGATGTTGCCCAGCAGGTCGTCCGGGAGGTTGGACCATGACGTCGAATCTGTTGAAGATTCGGTGCTACCATTGCCATCGCCGGCGGGGTTCGCCCTTGAGGTCGACATCTCGTATTATTACGCACGTCGATGTGTGTCGATCAATTACGTGTATTGGCAGGGTATAAATAGTAGAAATCCTCACTTCCGAATAGTTGTCTCCGGTTCCGGGGTGGATCCGTATTCTCCATGTCTTGTCAGAGTTGGACACGAACTCACAGACTGGCATGTCCAGCCCCTGGAGGTTGCATGCCTATTTACGGCGTCGGAGACAGGAAGCAGCATCAAAGGCATGCATCTATCGGGTCGCAAGTATTATGGCTAGCTAGAATGTGCCTCCTGGATGAACTGAATGATGGACTCCCATGCAGGAATGCACTATAAGCACCCCTCATTTTTCTTTTCTAAAAAGAGCCTAACATCAAACACAACACACGCCACCATCACACACAATACACACCCAAGGCAAGATACAAAGGTGTCGGGCACCAACACACCACCCCAACAACCTCCAAGCAAACTACGGATGGACCAAGAAGAACCGTTTCGAGCCGATGGAGACCTCCACCATGAGCACCACCGAGGGGAGGTGAGCCGGACAACAACGGAGTAAGGACTCCAAGACGGTGCCTCCAAAAAAGGCATGGCAAGTGAATGCCGCTACAATCCGATCCCGAAGATCAAGTTTTCACCCGAATCATCATGAAGGTAGTGAGAACAACCACAACGGCCTTTAAGAAGGAAACGACGTCCGTGGCCGCACCCGTCGGCTAGGTAAAAATACCAAGCAAGTAATGCACCCTGGCTCACATCCCTCCGTCGCACCTAAGCTATGCCGACCACCAGCAACCATGTCACCCGCGTGGCCATGGCTGCCCGCGCCCGCACCTGAGAAGCACGCTCCGCCCACGAACACCGCGACTCCCACCTCCAGGGCCACTATCCTACATCCAGACAACCCCGAGACCAACTTAATACATCGACTTCCGTCCAAAAGGCAGCCCCCAACCGAAAGAGCAGTAACAGGCGCTCCGCCTCGAACATCTTCAGAACTGCTTCAGCATGCACTCGGCCGAGGAAAGGGGGAGGACAGGAGCGGACACATCCACGATGAAGGGAGGTTGGACCACGACGTTGAATCTGTTGAAGATTCGATGCGGCCATCGCCATCGCCAGCGGGGTTCGTCCGTGAGGTCGACATCTTGTATTATTACGCATGTCGATGTGTGTCGATCAATTACGTGTAGTGGCAAGGTATAAGTAGTAGAAATCCTCACTTCCGAGTTGCTGTGTAGTATAGGTCAATGTTCACAAATCTGGTGTTTTGCAGATGAAGAAAACTTGGTGGCAGTGAAATGTTTCAAAGTACCTCCGATCACATCACGAAATCAATGTCGGCCGCTGCGTACTCTCTGTGCCGACATGAATGCGGGAGGGTAGTTTTCGGTGGGCCGGGGCGGTCAGAAGCGGGCTTGGGAGCGGTCCGGACTTCCGTGAAGCCTCCCCCCCCCCCCCCCCCCCACACACACCCACCCACCCATGTTTGTCTCCGGTTTACGGGAGAAAATGCATCCAGATCGCCCAGCAGACCGATACATGTCCGCTTTGGATGGCTTGCGCGGTCTGGATGTATGCGGGAGGTTTGTGGGTCGGCGTTGAAGATGCACTTAGACATTGTTTTTTTTATGTACCTTCTCCCTCTCTACTCCTTTTTCAATATCTGGATAAAGTTGTTGAATAAGTGGATGAAACCTTATATTCTTTCCATATTTTCTTTTTAAAGTACACATATAAGTAGAGATAGAGATAACAGAAAATCTTTTTGGTAACCTCTCACAAACCAGGCCCAGCTCCAGCGACGCAAATCCGTACGTAGACGCATGCAGAGTCTGGTTTTTTCTGGTGCATGCAACCCTAGTCGCCGCGCGTGGATCAGTTTTTCTCACGGAGAATCGGACCGATCGACCTATCTACTCTGAGATTCCTGGAAGCGATCTATAGTACCCAAACATGTCCGTGCCTCCAAGATGGCCCGATCTCCCGCCGGAGCTGCTCGCCGTCGTCTCCGGTCGCCTGCACGACGCGGCTGACTTCGTCCGCTTCCATGCCGTCTGCACGCGGTGGCGGGACTCGCTGCCCCAGACGACGGCGCTCCGCCCGGCCTTCTTTCCCTGGCTTATCGCCCCGCCGTCCGGCTATGGAGGTTAGCACGTCAACCTCCGCTGCGTCTTCTCCAAGACAAGCTACCTCGCGGTCGCGCGGGCACCCATGATGTTCTCCAACCGCAGGTTGGTGGCACGAGCCGACGGCTCGGCGGCCTGGTTCTTCACCGTTGGCTCCAGGCCTACACTCGTCGACCCTCTTACAGGAGGAGTCACGGACCTGCCGTCCTTCCCGGAGGACGACGAGAAGACAGTGCGGAGGATGGAGATCTCCCGCGGCATCATCTATGGCGACGACACGGTCTTCCTCTACAACTTCTCCTACTCCGACTACGAGGACCTCGATGAGGATGACGACGAGAGAGAGCAACAAATCGACGTATGTTTCAACACGGCCGTCCTTCGTCCCGGAGATACCGCGTGGAAGTTCGTCCACAGACCGTTGGAGGGGTACAGCGAGGACGAGGTGGAGGGGGAGTACGAAATCTACGACAATCGTTTCTTGGCTGCATACCGTGTCGATGAGAGGAAGACCCTACTGTGCGTGGACGGGGAAGATCAACATGGCACCTGGGCATGGTACTTCCTTGCAGAGTGGGGACCTAGTGCCGCAACAGATGACACGTACCTAAGGGAAGAGGTCGACGCCACCGGCTGGTACGTCGAGTCCAGCCATAACCTTGAGTCTAGGGGCGAGCTGCTGCAGGTGGACTGTCGTGGTCCGACAAGACACGGGCTTCATATATCAGGGCGCAGAAGCCCAGGCGAGCGCGCTGGTGGTGTGGGTGCACGCGTGGGAGGAAGGGGTGGATGCAAACGGTGAACGAAGGTTTCGGTGGGTGAGGAAGGATGGTCGGAGCTTCGCGGACCGCGTCATGTTTTTGGGGTTCCCAACTAGCTTCGCTGTGGAAGCCACGAGGTTCCGGGGCGGGGAGGACGACGTGAGCGGCGGGTGCGTCTACTTGCTCCATCACAGAAAGTCCGAGTTACATGGCTTGGCATCGCATGGCGTCTTCAGGTACAATCTTCTCGACGACAAGGCTAAGTTCATTGAGCGCCTGCCTCCGGATCCGGAGTCGAGCGGCCAGAAAAGTGAGGCTTGCATGTGGTTCATGCCCCAGCCTTCCATTGCTCCCATCCAGGTACTTATCGAACTCATCATTTGGTATGTACTACTTCTGTATTAAAATATAAGATGGTTTTGTAGGCTTCATGTAGAAAATTGTTGATATAACAATTTAACTTTTTACACATTAGATCATAGTGGCATCGGCGTCATCTAATCTATCATGTATGCATGACATTGTCAAGTGGCATGATAAATTACCTACTTGTTTTCTGCCAGGTAATTAGACAAATGCGAGAGGCTCAGGAGGCATGCCATCCAATGAGAATTAGCACTATCCGTATGGATAGACAACCAAAACTATCCATGGTGCCCTTCTTCAGTTTCCTCGTGCAAAACCTACCTCCGGGCGTCGATAGCTCTCGGTTGTGCTCCTTCTTCAATAAGCATGGCAAAGTATCCGCTGCCGAGGTGATCTCACCAAGAACGGCACGTGTTACCATGTTCATGGAGACCGTCGATAGATTAGATGACGCCGAGGCCACTCTCGATGGGCTGGTCTTGGATGGCTGCACCCTGACTGTGAAGTGGTGACCGCAAAGGCGCCATTTGCCAGTGTTCAAATGGCCACCTAGAAATTAAGAGCAAGTACTTTTTTAAAAGGTATCATTCTCTTAAATATTCACACCATCTAGACATTGCAATTAACGGTATGTTTTAGTGTTATATCCAGTTCAGGTTTCGTCACTAGCCACAAGCTTGATGTGCTTCGCCTAGGTACTTTTTTGTTTCTGTGAGCGAGGAGAGGCCTCTGTTATTCTGAAAGATGGAAGAAACGTCAACCGAGTGCTCTAGTTATTTGCTACTCCCTCCGATCCAAAGAAGTGTCGTGGCTTTAGTTCAGCATTTGCCACGGTGTTTATACGTAATTCATCAGATCGGCGGTGCTTAAACCATCAGAGTTCAGTCCCCTTGTCAAACACTTTTTTTTTCCTTTAGAAAGGATTATAATTTGATTAAAAAACTATAGTCAGTAACATGACGCACTAGTGAAAAAAGAAAAAAAACATAAGATATAAGGCTTTTTCCCAATGCGGTAATAAAGAAGGATCAAATGTTCAGTTGCGTTGATGTGCACAATAGTTAACATTACAGTAGCTCAGTTGATAGTAATAAAGAAGAAGTCTTGGCGACCAGAGTTCGAATCCCCAATCCTTTTTATTTTCTTCCATAGGATCGGATGGTTAGTGAATCTTTCCGATTTGTTGTAAACTTCCGATCGATCGGAAGTTAGAATTATGAAACGAGTGAAATATGTTGTTATGAAATATTTTCGAAATTAGTGGAATGTCTTGTTTAAAAATATTTTCTAAAAATGGGTGAAATATCTTATATGAAATTAGTGAAATCTTTTTTGAAATGTGTGAAATACATTATTATAAAATGATTGGAATATGTTTAAAATATATTTAAGATTGATCTTGTTTTATTGATGTCGTCGGCAGGAATTCAAATATATGAAATATTTTAAAATAATGTTTTTTAAAAGAGATATCAATGAATTAATATCTCTCGAGCAAATAAAATGCTAGGTTTTCTATGGGATAGTGGATGGGCAGAACACGACTGACGTAGTACTATTCCCCTGCTAATGCTGACATAGAATTCTGTAGGATATCTGACAAGTTAGATGGGTATTGTAGAGTCCATTGTTAAGAAGAGGCATTAGAATATTTTCTGCTGCATTTCGAGCGGGCATCTCGGCGCCGGAATGAACGCATGTAATGGAGGTCCCGTGCAGGGTAGATTTTCCAGTTTGGACGTACATACTTGAGCGGTTCAACATTTTGTAAACTACTACGTGGGCAAGAGGCCAGGAATCAACCTATGCCGTCCGGGTGCCTTGTTGTTCTAGGATTATCATCATCATAGTCATACATAAATGATAGGTCCTTTTTGGTGTAGGGCTGCTTTACGAGAGTTTTTAGCCTAGGATATGATGGGAGGAGTGCAGTAGGGTCCCCTGAGCAGTGCCCCGGCGATCACCTTGTTAGCCGCCTCCGTGGGGTGGATGTCGTCCCAGCTGAGCCGCGCCGACGGGTCGTGGCACGCCACCGTGGCCCCGTCCATACCGCACCTCGCGCTCAGGTCGAAGTTGTACTTGCCCCCTCCCGCCCCGCAGCACGCCTCAAACGGAGCGCTAAACCCTAGCGCGCCAAGCCAAGCAATCACTCAGCTCGTTGAATTGTTCAAGCTAGAGCTAGAGAAAGGAAGAAAACTTTTTTAGTTTGAGGAAGAGAAAGGAAGAAAACTTGGTACCAAACTTGTGGGGCTCCTGGACCATCTGGTACACGAGGCCGTAGTAGTCCGCGTACATGAGCCTCGTCGAGTTGCGGTGCCTCCGCTGGAGGGCTTCCACCTGCTTCCGGAGCATCGAGTTGTGGTACTTGGTCAGGAGGTAGGAGGTTGTAGGCCTTGAGGCAGCCGGCGTCGTCCAGGTCGGCGTCGCCGTCGCCGAACAAGGGCAGGAAGATCGGCAAGCAGCCGGTCGGGAAGATTCCCGGGACGACGACGTGGACGGCGCCGAGAGCAATCAGTTTCTGCACAAAAATAATTCGCCTTGAGTCTTTCTTGGCTAGCTGGAACATATATGCATGCAAAATTAATTTGCTGTCAATGGCATAGAAATACCACCACGCCGTTGGCGATGGCACCAACGATCTTTGGGGTGTAGTTCATTGCCTGCTCCGGTGTCAAACCACGTTCAAGCAGCTGCACGTTGTAGTCGTTTCCGCCGTATGCACCGAACATGAAGAGCGATTTCCTCACGTATCCTTTGCAACCTAGTACATGCAACACGTTTTCAGACTCTCTTTTTTCCTTTACCGTTCGGCATGAATTCATGATGAGCTTTATCAATCAAAAATAATAAACACGTTCAGACTTTTTAAACGGCTGGGTTAAATTAAAATATCAATTTGTTTAGAAAACAAAATGCAGGAAACTTGGATGGAATATTTCAAAGGAAAAAGTCCTAAGAAAATTGAGAATAAGTGCATGCTCACTCTGCTCTCTCCCGCATATGGAGGGCAACAACTCCTTGAACCATTGGATCTGCGTGTCTAGTGAGCCATGGTTCCACACCAGATTTTCAATGCCCAGAGATTTGTAGAAGGAGAAGTTCATGGCCGTGCCACCGGTGATGGCCATGTTTACGCCCCGACGGAAATCTTTGCCTTTTGCTTTCGACGGTGGGAGTAATGGAAGCCCAAGCGCTTGGGCTGGCATCCATGGACACAAATAAAATTCAAGTTACAACAAACTTGTGTCTCAGTTGACGTGAAAGTAGATCAAACATCGAAACAAAATATCTCAAAATAATGGTCACACTTTGTTTCTTATGGTAATTATTGGGTTTAAAAAAGACCAAAAAATCATTCATTTCCTTCATTTTATTGGTCGGTGAAAACAAATTGTTTTCCGGGATTGTAAGGCATTATAGCAATTATTGTAGAAACTCTTTTTTGGCATTTATTTCCAAATGTAGTACGTGCATCTCTTAGTTAGTGAAACTACAAGATGCACCTAGTGGAAAAATGGTTTTGCTTTTTTTACACGCTTCCAACCAAACGTTTTAAACTTGGTCCAAAGTAGCCAGGTTTGTATAATTTATGATACGCATTAATATACATTATTATACTATTTACAAAGAAATGATTGTGAACTAAAAAATGTACATAAATTTTTAAAAAGTGTTCACTAATAAAAATGCTTGCAAATTTTAAAAATGGTCACAATTTTTATTAAAAAATGATGAATTAATAAACATGTTCACAGTTTTATAAAAAAATTGTGAATTTGGAAAATACTCATAAATTTTAAACATGTCCATAAATTTCAGTCATTACCCGATATATGTAATGTTATAATTGATCGATGGGTAGCATATGCCCCATAGTTATTTCTCAACTGATACAGAAATAGCAAACCTCATATGTTCAGGAAAAAGTATGTATGCTTTGGAGAACTTGCGTAAAAACGGATTGAATTACCGACGAAGTCAACAACCACGCGGCCGTCACACCACCGGCAAGACGGCCTTCCGAAGTAGGTTTCGCCGTACGGCGGGTGGGTGCAGGTGAGTACGTTCAACTCCGTCTTGTTGCTGCTGCCAACGCATATGTTGCCTGTCTCATCCATCGAGTCACCGAACGTGAACATGGCATTGTATTTCTTCGTTGGAGCCGCCGCCGCCGCCGCCGCCGCCGTCGACGATGTAGTACCGCTGCCGCCACCACTGGCCACCACCACCGTGATCAGTTGGATGACTAAGGAAGCCATGAGCAGCGATGGCCGTAAGTATAAGCTTGGGAGTTTCATGGTGACCTGAAAATATTTCGCTTGGACTTGATGGTGATCTAATATCGGCGAAGTTGGCCAATATATAGATAGACACACTCCTGACTGTTGTCGTTGCTAAATGCTGAACAGTTGGCCATCAATAAAGCGTCCAGAGTGGTTGGATTGCAACACAACATCGAGGCTCTATCATAACACCCTGCTCATTGGTAAATGCTCAACAGTTCACCATCAATTGAGCCGCGTGAGTGGTTGGATTTCAACATCACTAAAAGGGTTGGGCACTTTGTTGCGCCGTTGGTGTTGTTGAGTTTATTAAAAAGGTAATCACTCTGTTAACCCGGTCAAAATCGGATTTCAACATCACTAAAAGGATTTCAACATCATTAATTAGGAAGCATAGTGTATAGTATAAAAGAACTGAACGAGAGAGCTGTGTTAACCCGGTCAAAATCGGATGACTCAATTAAATGTGGGCTCTTTAAAATTAGGGAGATTAGTGTTATAGAGGATACGTTGCCGTGAAAGATCTCCTCTATGTCGCCGGCTCGGTCCTCCTTCTCTTCCCGATTCGGCGGCCTTATAGGTGGCACGAGGAGTATAGACACACTCGTTCCCCCCCCCCCCCCCCACCACCCCGGCAAGGGTGAAGTGGGGGAGAGGAAAACGAGAGGCAAATGGCAAATAATGTAATGCGAGGGATAAGCGTTTGTGATGGGTACTTGGTATGTCTTGACTTGTGCGTAGACTCCCCGGCAACGGCGCCAGAAATGGCTCGTTGTCGGGAGTCCAAATCTTGACTTGACTTTGCGCGAATCTCCCCGGCAACGGCGCCAGAAATCCTTCTTGCTACCTCTTGAGCACCGCGTTGATTCTCCCTTGAAGAGGAAAGGGTGATGCAGTAAAGTAGCGTAAGTATTTCCCTCAGTTTTTGAGAACCAAGGCATCAATCCAGTAGGAGACCACGCGCGAGTCCCACGCACCTACACAAACAAATAAGAACCTCGCAACCAACGCGATAAAGGGGTTGTCAATCCCTTCACGGTCACTTACGAGAGTGAGATCTGATAGATATGATAAGATAATATTTTGGTATTTTTATGGTAAAGAGTAAAAGTAAAGATTGCAAAAATAAACGATGCTAGAAATAACTAAGTGTTGGAAGATTAATATGATGGAAAATAGACCCCCGGGGCCATAGGTTTCACTAGTGGCTTCTCTCAAAATAGCATAAGTATTACGGTGGATAAATGAATTACTATCGAGCAATTGATAGAATTGAGCATAGTTATGAGAATATCTAGGTATGATCATGTATATAGACATCACGTCCGTGACAAGTAGACCGAAACGATTCTGCATCTACTACTATTACTTCACACATCGACCGCTATCCAGCATGCATCTAGAGTGTTAAGTTCATAAGAACAGAGTAATGCTTTAAGTAAGATGACATGATGTAGAGGGATAAACTCATGCAATATGATATAAATCCCATCTTTTTATCCTCGATGGCAACAATACAATACGTGTCGTTTCCCTTTCTGTCACTGGGATCGAGCACCGCAAGATTGAACCCAAAGCTAAGCACTTCTCCCATTGCAAGAAAGATCAATCTAGTAGGCCAAACCAAACTGATAATTCGAAGAGACTTGCAAAGATAACCAATCATACATAAAACAATTCAGAGGAGATTCAAATATTGTTCATAGATAAACTTGATCATAAACCCACAATTCATCGGATCTCGACAAACACACTGCAAAAGAATATTACATCGAATAGATCTCCAAGAAGGTCGAGGAGAACTTTGTATTGAGATCCAAAGAGAGAGAAGAAGCCATCTAGCTAATAACTATGGACCAGAAGGTCTGAGGTAAACTACTCACACATCATCGGAGAGGCTATGGTGTTGATGTAGAAGCCCTCCGTGATGAATGCCCCCTCCGGCGGAGCGCCGAAAAAGGCCCTAAGATGGGATCTCACAGTTATAGAAGGTTGCGGCGGTGGAAATAGGGTTTTGGCTCCGTATATGATGTTTCAAGGTACATGGGTATATATAGGAGGAAGAAGTACGTCGGTGGAGCCACGAGGGGCCCACGAGGGTGGAGGGCGCGCCTGGGGGGGGGGGTAGGCGCGAACCCTGCCTCGTGCCTTCCTCGTTGATTACTTTACGTAGACTCCAACTCCTCTGGATCACGTTTGTTCAGAAAATCACGTTCCCGAAGGTTTCATTCCGTTTGGACTCCATTTGATATCCTTTTACTTCGGAACACTGAAATAGGCAAAAAATAGCAATTTGGGCGGGGCCTCCGGTTAATAGGATAGTCCCAAAAATAATATAAAAGTGTATAATAAAGCCCAATAAACATCTAAAACAGAATATAATATAGCATGGAACAATCAAAAATTATAGATACGTTGGAGACGTATCATTGTCCTTGAATTTTACCTTGGGGTGCCTTGGGCATCCCCAAGCTTAGGCTCTTGCTACTCCTTATTCCAAAATCCATCAAATCTTTACCCAAAAACTTGAAAACTTCACAACACAAAACTCAATAGAAAATCTTTACCCAAATCACCACCTTAAGGTACTGTAAAGAACTCATTCTTTATATACATTAGTGTAAACCTACTGTATTCCAACTTCTCTATGGTTCATACCCCCCGATACTAGCCATAGATTCATCAAAATAAGCAAACAACACACGAAAAACAGAATCTGTAAAAAACAGAACAGTCTGTAGTAATCTGTATCAAACGCAAACTTCTATAGCTCAGAAAAATCTGCTAGAATAGGAAGACCTAGATAATTTGATTATTGATCTACTGCAATTGGAATCAGTATTTTATCCCTTTCTGGTGATTTTTAACAAATTTTTTCGTGAGCAGAAAGTTTCTGTCTTTTTCAGCAAGATCAAATAATTATCATCCAAGAAGATCCTATAGGTCTTACTTGGCACAAACACTAATTAAAACATAAAACCACATCTAACCAGAGGCTAGATGAATTATTTATTACTAAACAGGAACAAAAAGCAAGGAACAAAAATAAAATTGGGTTGCCTCCCAAAAAGCGCTATCGTTTAACACCCCTAGCTAGGCACAAAAACAAGAATAGATCTAGGTATTGCGATCTTTGGTGTGCAATCCATACGTGGCTATCATAATGGATTCATAAGGTAATTTAATTTTCTTCCTAGGAAAGTTCTCCATGCCCTTCCTTAACGGAAATTGGAATCTAACATTTCTTTCTTTCATATCAATAATTGCACCAATCGTTCTAAGGAAAGGTCTACCAAGAATAATATGACATGTAGGATTGCAATCTATATCAAGAACAATGAAATCTACGGGCACATAATTCCTATTTGCAACAATAAGAACATCATTAATCCTTCCCATGGGTTTCTTAATGGTGGAATCCGCAAGATGCAAGTTTAAAGAACAATCATCAAATTCACGGAAGCCTAACACATCACACAAAGTTTTTGGAATCGTGGAAACACTAGCACCCAAATCACACAAAGCATAGCATTCATAATCTCTAATCTTAACTTTAATAGTAGGTTCCCACTCATCATAAAGTTTTCCAGCGATAGAGACTTCTAATTCAAGTTTTTCTTCATAAGATTGCATTAAAGCATCAACGATGTGTTTAGTAAAGGCTTTATTTTGATCATAAGCATGCGGAGAATTTAACACGGATTGCAACAAGGAAATACAATCTATCAAAGAACAATTATCATAATTAAATTCCTTGAAATCCAAAATAGTGGGTTCATTGCTATGTAAAGTTTTGACCTCTTCAATCCCACTTTTACCAACTTCTGCATCAAGATCTAAAAACTCCAAATCATTGGGACGCCTTTTAACTAAAGTTGACTCATCTCCAGTCCCATCATTATCAAGATTCATATTAGAAAACAAAGATTTAATAGGAGACACATCAATCACTTTTAGATCTTCGTCCTTATTATCATGAAAACTAGAAGAACACGCTTTCACAAAGCAATCTTTTTTAGCACGCATCCTAGCGGTTCTTTCTTTGCACTCATCAATGGAAATTCTCATGGCTTTGAGAGACTCATTGATATCATGCTTAGGTGGAATAGAGCTAAGTTTCAAAGAATCAACATCAAGAGAAATTCTATCCACGTTCCTAGCCAATTCATCAATCTTAGGCATTTTTTCTTCAAGCAAAGCATTGAAATTCTTTTGAGAAATCATAAATTCTTTAACACTAGTCTCAAAATCAGAGGGCATCTTATTAAAATTTCCATAAGAGTTGTTGTAGGAATTACCATAATTATTGGAGGAATTACTAGGGAACGGCCTAGAATTAAAGTTTCCTCTATACGCGTTGTTACCAAAATTGTTCCTACCAACAAAATTCACATCTATAGATTCATTATTATTCTCAATCGAAGTGGAAAAAGGCATATAATTAGGATCAGAAGAAACACTCTTATTAGCAAACAATTTCATAAGTTCATCCATCTTTGCACTCAAAACATTAATCTCTTCAATCGCATGAACCTTTTTACTAGTAGATCTTTCGGTGTGCCATTGAGAATAATTAACCATAATATTATCTAGGAGTTTAGTAACTTCTCCTAAAGTGATTTCCATAAAAGTGCCTCCCGCGGCCGAATCTAAAAGATTTCTAGAAGCAAAATTCAATCCGGCATAAAATTTTTGTACAATCATCCATAAATTCAAACCATGTGTAGGGTAATTACGTATCATTAATTTAATCCTCTTCCAAGCTTGTGCAACATGCTCGTGATCAAGTTGCTTAAAATTCATAACATCGTTTCTAAGAGAGATGATCTTAGTGGGAGGAAATACTTAGAGATAAAAGCATCTTTGCACTTATTCCATGAATCAATACTATTTTTAGGCAAAGAAGATGTAACATCCTAAATTTTCAATTTGGAATGTTATACCTAGGACATCATATGCATATCATATTTTATTTGCATTTTGGTTTAGTGATCCTAAAAATCCTAAGCAACTCAAGGACCCACGTAGAGAGTTGGGGATTTTATTGTTTTCATATTTGATTTTTCCCAAATATTGAAACGGGGATCGTTTTGGTTTTAATTATTTTTCTCTCCAAAATTATTTCATAATAAAAATAAAAGAGAGGAGATAATATGACTTCTCCAAAAATAAATGAAATATTGGAGGAAAATTGTTAAAATCAAATAAATAATTTTATTTGGATTTTATTGCTATTTTTTATTTGAATTAGAAAAATATGCATTTTTTCAAAATTGCATTTTAGAGCAAGAAAATGTTCACTAAGTTCTAAATATTTTATTTAGACGGTGAAATTTTGCTTTGGCATTTTTAGATTTTTTTACTTTTATTTATTTAGGATTTTTCTCGGCGGAATCTTATTTTGAAAAAAAAAGTTTCTTCACCCGACTGGGCCGAAGGCCTAGCCGAGCCGGCCCAACCGCGCGCGCCGCCGCCTTCCCCCGCAGCGGGAGTCCGCCCCGCCGCCGCCGCCGGCCGTGTCCGCCTCCCCCCTTTAAAAGCCGAGCTCGGGGCCCCCCTGGGACCCCAAGCCGAAGCCGCCGCCGCCCGCTTCGCCTCCTGCCACCGCTGCTCCGACACCCGCGCCACCGATGCTGACGCCGCCGCCACCCCACCCCGCAGCCCCGCTGCCCCGTCGCCGCCGTTGCCGACGCCGCCGCCGCGCCGGATCTCGCCGGAACCGCCGCCGTTGACCCCGCCCTTTGACCGGTCGGTTTTTCTTCGGTTAAACCCCGGTTTTTTTAGTTTTCCGGTTGAATTTCTTAGATCGGTTTTCGTCGGTTTATTTTATTTATTGGACGTTCGTCCGTTCGTTCGTTTTAACGAACGTTGTTTGCCGGTTAGGTTCAGACAACGAATGTTCGTTCGTTAGTCTTTTCTTTTTATTTTATTTGCGGCCAGGGACCTATCCGCGATTATTTTTTATCGCAGATTAGCCCCTGATCTTCAAACCCTCGCCGTTTCTTAACCGTTTGTCCAAATCCAGTGAAACCAATGCCAAAATCTTCGTCTCGAGCTTCCCGGTTATGGACATCTTGAGTATCTGGTTCTTGGATTATCATGTTGATCTCATCACTCTAAATTAATTTGTTGGGTTGTTAACTACTTTTTAATTGGGATTGAGATGGGGTACCATTCTCAATGTTTCAACTACCATGATAGTTAAATGAAATATATTCCTTTGTTGTAGGAAAAAATTGGCTTTTCGCAAAACATTATAACCATAGAGCCTCCACCAGCCATATATGCATGTAGTGATAGCATTTACCTTGTTCATTGCTCTATTGTGTTATATTGCCAGCATATTCCATGTGCTGACCCGTTTCGGGCTGCAACATATCATGTTGCAGACTTATCAGATGAAGAGTAAGGTGCGCTAGGTCGTTGTCGTGCACTCAGCTATGCCGCTGGAGTTGATGGACTCACTTTATTTTCCAAGCCTTCCGTTGTTATCTTATTTAGATGGCCTTAAGCCATATTTATTGTAATAAGTTCTCTCTTGAGACCATCGATGTAATAAGTGTGTGATTGCTACTCTGTTATAAATCCATTCGAGTACTGTGTGTGTCAGCATTACCGATCCAGGGATGACACTTATGCATAGAGATTTGACCGTCTGAGGTCGGATCGCTACAAGATGGTATCAGATCACACGCTGATTGTAGGACATGGCCACTAAGATGAGCCATAGGTCACTCTTCTCTACTCATTTCTGATTCCTCTCCATTTTCTACTCTTTAGGATGGCGGACTCAAGGAACAAGTTTGCACAACCAGATGAAGACACGCCCTTTGGACGACACTTGAAGGAAGTCACTAGGTACCTGAACATAGGAATACCAAGCTTCACCGGGACCTACACCGCCACTTTACTAGAAGAGGAGTGATGGATGATTCAAGTTCAAGTTCCAGGAAGGACGTTCACGCCAGTTACTGAGCCCATAGAATTTTCCTTTGATGCACCAACCTGGAATCTAGGTAAGAGCATGGCAGCCCACATCGCCATGGGACGCATTGGCGAAGTTTATCACGAGGAGCTTAAGGACACCATCTATCAGATATGTGGGCGCCGAGATGAGCAATGGGAGATGATCCGCACCAGGAGGGACAGGTCCATTGCAGCCTTGATCCAGGAGTTAAACCAGCACATTCGTCGCCAGGAGAACCAGATGTACGCAAGCATGATAGATTTGAAGAAGGTGATGACCAGGAACATGGAGCTAGAGGAGGAACTGAAGTCTACACGCGACGGATACGAGTAGGAAATCGCAATACTAGTCGAGAAGAATGACGACCTAACAAGGAAGCTAGGAGTATTCATGGGAGACCCCGCGCCAGGAGGAGATGACGACCATCCTGAGGACTACATCATCATCGACGACACCGACTCCGACCCCGACGATAGTGATGATGATTACGAAGACGAAGCTGGAGCGGATACCATGGAGTCTTCCACCGATCAAAATTTCTAGTAGACCACCATATGATTAGTAGTATTTCCCCATGTATATAGTAGTAGTCCGAGCACTTTTGTACGATAGTTCTAGACCGATTGTATGCCCTTGCTTGAATTGATTTGGTGTGATATGATTGTGATTGTCTCATGTGCATATGGGTAGTGCCTTCTCACTAGACCTTATTCTATTATAATCTCTCCCCTCTAAACCCATTAGATGCCTCTGAGATGTGACACCGGATTTGTCTTCCCACCGGAGATCACCCAGTTGATTCAACAACAGAATGCCTTGATACAGCAACTAGTCCAGAACCAAGGCAACAACAACAACCCACCACCACCACCTCCAGTTGACAACTTAGCCCGTTTTCTGAGGTTGCAGCCGCCGGTGTTTTCCAGTAGCACCGAGCCAATATTTGCTGATGACTGGATACGCAGGATAGGAAGGGGGTTGACCACCGCAGGTTGCACAGATGTAGAGAAGGTGCATTTTGCCGCACATCAATTGGATGGACCAGTAGCCTCATGGTGGGAAAATTACACAGCCACTTTCCCTATAGCCAATATCACTTGGGATCAGTTTTAGCAAGCATTCCGCACTGCACATGTCTCAACTTGAGCTATGAGCATGAAGAAGCGTGAGTTTTGCAACTTACGCTAAGGAAACCATAATGTGGGGCAGTACGTGGATGAGTTCAGTAAGTTAGCTCGCTATGCCCCGGATGATGTGGCCACCGATGCCGCGAAGCAGGAGAAGTTTATGGAAGGGTTGAATGATGAGATGAGTATGCAGTTGATGGTGGCAACATTTGGAAATTACCAGGAGCTGGTAGATAGGGCTCTTATGATTGAAGGGAAGCAGCACAGATAGAGAGCCGCAAAAGGAAGTATGGTCAAGGGAAGTACAATTCAGGAGCGCATCAAAAGCCTCGTTTTACCCCGAACTCGGGAGGATATACCCATAACCATGGAGGCCATAACCATAATGGAGGAAGCTCGCATAACCACAGTGGCCCCAAGAATGGAAATGGGAATGGAGGAGGCAACAATTAGAACCACTCTAACCCAGCCACACCCGCCAAGAAGGATCAAAGTCACATTACTTGTTTCAAGTGCGGAAAGACTGGACACTATGCCAATGAGTGTCCTGAACCAAAGAATGTAAATGGCAATGGAAGCGCTGGGAAGAAGCCCAACCTTTCAATAGGGGACAAGTGAACCACGTGAACGTGGAGGAGGTTGAAGAGCAGCTAGATGCAGTTATAGGTAAGTTTTTGGTTAAGTCATTTACTACAATCGTTCTTTTCGATACTGGTGCATCGCATTCATACATTTCAAGGGGATTTGTGGATAAGTATAAGTTGCCCACCAAAGTTCTTAGAACACCTATGTTAGTAAGCTCGCCAGGAGCAGAGTATATGGCAAGCCAAGGATGTTTTCAGATGCCATTAACCATAGGCAGGCATGTTTCCCCCTCAGATATGATAATTTTGGAGTCACAAGGATTGGATGTGATACTAGGAATGGATTGGCTATCGATGTATGGAGGAAACATCGATTGCGCCAGTAAGTCAATTCTGCTCACCACCCCGGAGGGAAAAAGGATCAAGTATGTATCCAGGCATGCGCCGAGGAGGACCCAGGTAAATTCCCTCTCAGGAGTTGTACAGGAAGAAGTGCCTATAGAGAAGGATTACCCAGATATATTTCCAGAGGAACTACCAGGCATGCCGCCGGATCAAGACATTGAATTTTTCATAGAGCTGTTGCCAGGCACCGGACCAATATCGAAGAGACCGTACCGGATGCCCGCTAATGATCTGAAAGAGATCAAGAAATAGATTAAGGAGTTATTGGAGAAAGGTTACATTCGACGAAGTTCATCACCGTGGGGAGCCCCAGTGCTCTTGGTTGAGAAGAAGGATGGATCGTTGAGAATGGTTGTTGATTATCGTGCGCTGAATGAAGTGACGATCAAGAATAAGTACCCACTACCGATGATCAATGATTTGTTTGACCAGCTGCAAGGAGCTAAATTATTTTCCAAGATCGATCTGCGATCAGGATACCACCAGTTGAAGATCCGAGAACAGGATATACCTAAGACAACCTTCACCACGAGGTACGGGCACTAATGCCCCTGCCTATTTCATGAGTATGATGAATAAGGTGTTCATGGAGTTCTTGGATAAGTTTGTCGTGGTGTTCATTGATGATATCTTGGTATACTCGAAGAATGAAGAGGAGCACAAAGAGCATTTGCGTTTGGTTCTTGAGAAGCTCAGGGAACATCAGTTACATGCCAAGTTCAGCAAATGTGAGTTTTGGTTGAAGGAAGTTGGATTTCTTGGGCATGTTATATCAGGAGAAGGTATAGCAGTGGGTCCTACCAAGGTTCAGTCAGTCATTGAGTGGTTGGCACCCACCTCAGTTGGAGAGATCTGCAGTTTTCTTGGACTTGCGGGATGCTATCGGAGATTCATTGAGAATTTCTCTAAGATTGCGAAGCCCGTGATGGAGTTATTGAAGAAGGACACCAAATTCAAATGGACTGAAGAATGTGAAGTAAGTTTCCAGGAGTTGAAGGAACGTTTAGTTATAGCCCCAGTGCTGATTCTGCCGGATATACGCAAGGACTTCCAAGTGTATTGCGACGCTTCTCGCTTAGGACTTGGAGGTGTACTTATGCAAGACGGAAAAGTTGTTTCATATGCCTCACGTCAGCTTCGACCGCATGAGTTGAACTATGCCACACATGATTTGGGGTTAGCAGCTGTAGTGCATGCGCTCAAGACCTGGAGACATTTTCTTATTGGAAATCGTTGTGATGTGTACACGGATCACAAGAGTTTCAAGTACATTTTCACGCAGAAGGAACTAAATCTCAGGCAAAGGAGATGGTTGGAGCTTATAAAGGATTATGATATGAAGTTGCATTATCATCCAGGCAAGGCCAATGTCGTAGCAGACGCATTGAGCCGGAAGAGTTATGCCAATACCCTCGTGAGCGGAGGATTACCAAAGGAATTAGCAGAAGATCTCAGGGAGCTTTGTTTGGAGATAGTCCCTAGAGGTTTTGTTGCAGCATTGGAGGTACAGTCAACATTATTGGGAAAGATTCGAGAAGCTCAGAAGGACGACAAAGAAATTGCCGAGATAAAGGAGAGGATGAGTAAAGGAAAGGCCAAAGGTTTTCGTGAGGATGAGCACGACACCTTGTAGTTTGAGGACCGTGTTTATGTGCCCAATAATGCCGGGATCAAGAAGCTGATACTTCTGGAAGCTCATGACTCACCATACTCGATACACCCCGGAAACACCAAGATGTATTTGGATTTGAAGGAACGTTTCTAGTGGACTGGAATGAAGAAGGATATAGCCGAGTATGTAGCCGTATGTGATGTATGTCAGAGAGTGAAAGCAGAACATCAGAAGCCAGCAGGATTGCTGCAGCCTATGCCGATACCTGAATGGAAGTGGGATAAGATTCGCATGGATTTTATCACCGGATTACCCAGGACCCGAGCGGAATATGATTCCATTTGGGTAGTAGTTGATCGTTTGACCAAAGTGGCTCACTTTATCCCAGTAAAGACCACCTATACAAGTGCAAAGTTGGCCAAGATATATATGACCAGGATCGTATGTCTGCACGGAGTTTCGAGGACCATCGTATCAGATAGGGGAACACAGTTCACTTCAAAGTTTTGGCACCAGCTACACCAGACTTTTGGTACCAGGCTAGAGTTCAGTACAACCTTTCATCCGCAGATAGATGGAGAGACCGAAAGAGTCAATCAGATTCTGGAGGACATGCTGAGAGCTTGTGCACTAGATTATGGATCTAGTTGGGATGAGAATTGGCCCTACGCGGAATTCTCATACAACAACAGCTACCAGGCCAGTTTGAAGATGGCACCTTTCGAAGAATTGTATGGAAGGAGGTGTAGAACACCGTTGATGTGGGATGAAGTTGGAGACCGTCAGTTGTTTGGGCCGGATTTGATGAAAGAGTCTGAAGAGAAGGTTAATCTGACTCGGGATAGACTGAAGGTAGCTCAGTCCAGGCAGAAGAGTTATGCAGACTCAAAACGCAAGGAGGTAGTCTATGAAATCGGAGACATAGCATATCTTCGTGTGCCACCTCTGCGAGGAGTTAAAAGTTTTGGAGTTAAGGGAAAGTTAGCCCCGAGATTTGTAGGACCATACCGAGTTTTGGAACGTATGGGAGAGGTGGCCTACAAGTTGGAGTTACCCGAAGGACTGTCAGGAGTTCATGATGTGTTTCACGTTTCCCAGTTGAAGAAGTGTCATGCTGAGATGGCCGATATTCCTCTAAGAGATACAGTGCCCCTGGAGCAATTCAGTTGGATAGTGATCTGACCTATGAGGAGAAACCAGTCAAGATTCTCGAGTTTGCCAGCCGAGTCACACGCAGCAAGGTTATCAAGTTTTGCAAAGTTCAGTGGAGCCACCATACCGAGGATGAAGCCACCTTGGAACGAGAGGAAGATCTATTCAAAGACCACCCACACCTATTTTCTAGCCAACCCGAATCTCGAGGGCGAGATTCATCTTAAGGGGGGTAGGTTTGTAACATCCCAAATTTTCAATTTGGAATGTTATACCTAGGACATGATATGCATATCATATTTTATTTGCATTTTGGTTTAGTGATCCTAAAAATCCTAAGCAACTCAAGGACCCACGTAGAGATTTGGGGATTTTATTGTTTTCATATTTGATTTTTCTCAAATATTGAAACGGAGATCGTTTTGGTTTTAATTATTTTTCTCTCCAAAATTATTTCATAGTAAAAATAAAAGAGAGGAGCTAATATGACAATAAATGAAATATTGGGGAAAATGTTAAAATCAAATAAATAATTTTATTTGGATTTTATTGCTATGTGTATTTGAATTAGAAAAATATGCTTCTTTTAAATTGCATTTTAGGCCAAGAAAATGTTCACTAAGTTCTAAATATTTTATTTAGACGGTGAAAATTTGTTTTGGCATTTTTAGATTTTTTTAATTTTTATTTATTTAGGATTTTCCTCGGCAGAATCTTATTTTGAAAAAAAAAAAGTTTCTTCGCCCGACTGGGCCGAAGGCCCAGCCGAGCCGGCCCAACCGCGCGCGCCGCCGCCTTCCCCTGCAGCGGGAGTCCGCCCCACCGCCGTCGCCGGCCGTGTCCGCCTCGGACACGCCTCCCGAGGGCGTGCCCGCTCCAGCAAGCCGCCGCCTCCCCCCTCTAAAAGCCGAGCTCGGGGCCCCCTTGGGACCCCAAGCTGACGCCGCCGCCGCTGCCGAGCCGCCGCTGCTCCGCCACCGACGCCGCCGCCACCCCACCCCGCAGCCCTGCCGCCCCGTCGCCGCCGTTGCCGACGCCGCCGCCGCGCCGGATCTCGCCGGAACCACCGCCGTTGACCCCGCCCGTTGACCGGTCGTACTTTCTTTGGTTAAGCCCCGTTTTTTTAATTTTCCGGTTGAATTTCTTAGATCGGTTTTCGTCGGTTTATTTTATTTACGGGACGTTCGTCCATTCGTTCGTTTTAACGAACGTTGTTCGCCGGTTAGGTTTAGACAGCGAACGTTCGTTCGTTATTCTTTTCTTTTTATTTTATTTTCGGCCAGGGACCTATCCGCGATTATTTTTTTATCGCAAATTAGCCCCTGATCTTCAAACCGTCGCCGTTTCTTAACCGTCTGTCCAAATCTAGTGAAACCAACGCCAAAATCTTCATCTCGAGCTTTTCTTTCTGTTTAATCAACTTGAACAAGGTTTTGACAATTTAAAATTTGGTTTCAAGCAGATTAGAATTCGAAGTTCTTTTGACCGTAGTTTCAGTTCCGTAGCTCCGATACGATTGATTCTTTTTGCAGATCGAATCTCTTCAGTTGAACTTTCAGATTTGATCATCTTATTTGAGTTTTACCCGTGCTTATTTCTTGAGTGCTTATGTATGCTATTGTTTGTTCGCGATAGAATTCCCGGAGTGCGAAGCGTGCTACTACGAGTCTCTAGGGTTTGCGGATCGTTAGCAAGGCAAGTAACACATTAATCATACCCCTTTATTACCCAGTTTTTATGCATTAGTTACAATCCTCAACACTGCATGATTAGGATGTGATTAACTTGTGGGTATTGGGAAGTAGATGATGAGGTAGAACCTATTACCTGTTTTATTATCAAACCCTTGGGAGTTACTTCTACGTTATGCTTATATTGCCATGCTATGCTCGTGGACGTGGATTGGGTTTGAGAGTATCCATGACAGATGTGAGATTTTTAATTAATGGTTAAATTTAAGGTGGCTACTTAAACACACATCTGGGTGGATTGGTTGCGGGCACCTGGGGATATACCAGTGCTGTCCTTTTTGTTTCGCCACCCAGGCTCAAAGGGATCACAGGATTATTCATGCTAGAAACTTCCGTGTGCAGCCACAAGCTATTATGGGCTCTAGCATAGTTGAGTATGTTGCATGACCTCTTTCAATGGTGGGCTAGCAGATGTAGGGGAAAGTAGGTGTAACTGTCCACCCAGAGTAAAGAGTTAATGTTTCTGAAAGACTGTGTCTCGGCCATCCGTTTCTCAAACAACATGTAGTGCGGGAAATCCAATGGAGGCGATCGAGTCTTGTGGGGAAAAGTGTGCAAACCTGTGCAGAGTGTACAAACTAATCATGGTTAGCCGTGTCCCCGGTTATGGACATCTTGAGTATCTGGTTCATGGATTATCATGTTGATCTCATCACTCTAAATTAATTTGTTGGGTTGTTAACTACTTTTTAATTGGGATTGAGATGGGGTACCATTCTCAATGTTTCAACTACCATGATAGTTAAATGAAATATATTCCTTTGTTGTAGGGAAAATTGGCTTTTCGCAAAACATTATAACCATAGAGCCTCCACCAGTCATATATGCATGTAGTGATAGCATTTACCTTGTTCATTGCTCTACTGTGTTATATTGCCAGCATATTCCATGTGCTGACCCGTTTCGGACTGCAACATATCATGTTGCAGACTTTTCAGACGAAGAGTAAGGTGCGCTAGGTCGTTGTCGTGCACTCAGCTATGCCGTTGGAGTTGATGGACTCACTTTATCTTCCATGCCTCCCGTTGTTATCTTATTTAGATGGCCTTAAGCCATATTTATTGTAATAAGTTCTCTCTTGAGACTATCAATGTAATAAGTGTGTGATTGCTACTCTGTTATAAATCCATTCGAGTATTGTGTGTGTCAGCATTACCGATCCAGGGATGACACTTATGCACAGAGATTTGACCGTCTGAGGTCGGATCGCTACAGAAGAAAACCAAGTTTGAGCACGATCTCTAAGCGAAAACGGAAATAGCTTCAATTTAACAATATCATTATCCACATCTTTCTTCTTTTGCATATAAATCAATGAAGTTGTTTAGATGAGTAGCGGCATCTTCACTAGGAAGGCCAGAAAATTGATCTTTCATGACAAGATTCAACAAAGCAGCATTAATTTCACAAGATTCAGCATCGGTAATAGGAGCAACCGGAGTGCTAATAAAATCATTGTTGTTGGTATTGGAAAAGCCACACAATTTAGTATTGTCTTGAGCCATTGTGACAACAATCCAACACACAAGCACACAAGAAGCAAGCGAAAAGAGACGAACGGAAAAAGGGCGAATAAAACGGCAAGGGTGAAGTAGGGGAGAGGAAAACGAGAGGCAATTGACAAATAATGTAATGCGAGGGATAAGAGTTTGTGATGGGTACTTGGTATGTCTTGACTTGTGCGTAGATCTCCCCGGCAACGGCGCTAGAAATCCACATGTTGGCGGGAGATCAAATCTTGACTTGACTTGGCGTAAACCTTCCCGGCAACGGCGCCAGAAATCCTTCTTGCTACCTCTTGAGCATGCGTTGGTTTTCCCTTGAAGAGGAAAGGGTGATGAAGCAAAGTAGCGTAAGTATTTCCCTCAGTTTTTGAGAACCAAGGTATCAATCCAGTAGGAGGTTACACGCAAATCGCCTAGTACCTGCACAAACAATCAAGAACCTTGCAACCAACGCGATAAAGGTGTTGCAAAAGTGAGATCTGATAAAGATAATAAGATAAATTTTTTGGTATTTTTTTGTGTAGATTGCAAAATAAAGATTGCAAAATAAATAGTAAACTAGAATTATAGATCGGAAACTTATATGATGTAAAGTAGACCCGGGGGCCATAGGTTTCACTAGTGGCTTCTCTCAAGATAGCAAATTCTATGGTGGGTGAACAAATTACTGTCGAGCAATTGATAGAAAAGCGCATAGTTATGAGAATATCTAGGCATGATCATGTACATAGGCATCACGTCCGTATCAAGTAGACCGAAACGATTCTGCATCTACTACTATTACTCCACACATCGACCGCTATCCAGCATGCATCTAGAGTATTAAGTTCATAAGAACAGAGTAACGCATTAGGCAAGATGGTATGATGTAGCGGGATAAACTCAAGCAATATGATATAAACCCCATCTTTTATCCTCGATGGCAACAATACAATACGTGCCTTGCTGCCCCTATTGTCACTGGGAAAGGACACCGCAAGATTGAACCCAAAGATAAGCACTTCTCCCATTGCAAGAAAGATCAATCTAGTAGGCCAAAACAAACTGATAATTCAAAGAGACTTGCAAAGATATCAAATCATGCATATAAGAATTCAGAGAAGAATCAAATATTGTTCATAGATAATCTTGATCATAAACCCACAATTCATCGGATCTCAACAAACACACCGCAAAAAGTATTACATCGAATAGATCTCCAAGAAAATCGAGGAGAACTTTGTATTGAGATCCAAAGAGAGAGAAGAAGCCATCTAGCTAATAACTATGGACACGAAGGTCTGTGGTAAACTACTGATACGTCTCCAACGTATCTATAATTTTTTATTGTTCCATGCTATTATATATTCTGTTTTCGATGTTTAATGGGCTTTATTATACCCTTTTATGTTATTTTTGGGACTAACCTACTAACCCAAGGCCCAGTGCAAATTGTTGTTTTTTGCCTATTTCAGTGTTTCGCAGAAAAGGAATATCAAACGGAATCCAAACGGAATGAAACCTTCGGGAGCGTGATTTTTGGAACAAACGTGATCCAGAGGACTTGGAGTGGACGTCAAGAAACGAACGAGGAGGCGCGCCTGCCCCCTCGGCACGCCCCCACCCTCGTGGGCCCCTCGTGGCTCTCCTGACCGACTTCCTTCGCCTATATATACTCTTATACCCCAAAAACATCGAGGAGCACCACGAAACCCTATTTCCACCGCCGCAACCTTCTGTACCCATGAGATCCCATCTTCGGGCCTTTTCCGGCGCTCCGCTGGAGGGGGCATCGATCACGGAGGGCTTCTACATCAACACCATAGCCTCTCCGATGATGTGTGAGTAGTTTACCTCAGACCTTCGGGTCCATAGTTATTAGCTAGATGGCTTCTTCTCTCTCTTTGGATCTCAATACAAAGTTCTCCTGGATCTTCTTGGATATCTATTTGATGTAATTCTTTTTGCGGTGTGTTTGTCGAGATCCGATGAATTGTGGGTTTATGATCAAAATTATCTATTAAAAATATTTGAATCTCTTCTGAATTCTTTTATGTATGATTGGTTATCTTTGCACGTCTCTTCGAATTATCAGTTTGGTTTGGCCTACTAGATTGATCTTTCTTGCAATGGGAGAAGTGCTTAGCTTTGGGTTCAATCATGCGGTGCTCGATCCCAGTGACAAAAGGGGAAACGACACGTATTGTATTGTTGCCATCGAGGATAAAAAGATGGGGTTTATATCATATTGCTTGAGTTCATCCCTCTACATCATGTCATCTTGCCTAATGTGTTACTCTATTCAAATGAACTTAATACTCTAGATGCATGTTGGATAGCGGTCGATGTGTGGAGTAATAGTAGTAGATGCAGAATCGTTTCGGTCTACTTGTTGCGGACGTGGTGCCTATATACGTGATCATGCCTAGATATTCTCATAACTATGCTCAATTCTATTAATTGCTCGACAGTAATTTGTTCACCCATCGTAATACTTATGCTATCTTGAGAGAAGCCACTAGTGAAACCTATGGCCCCGGGTCTATTTTCCATCATATTAATCTCCCGTCAACTAGCTATTTCTGTTGCGGTTTATTTTGCAATTTTTACTTTCCAATCTATATCATAAAAATACCAAAAATATTATCTTATCATCTCTATCAGATCTCACTTTTTGCAAGTGGCCGTGAAGGGATTGACAACCCCTTTATCGCGTTGGTTGCAAGGTTCTTATTTGTTTGTGTAGGTATGAGGGACTCGCGCGTGGTCTCCTACTGGATTGACACCTTGGTTCTCAAAAACTGAGGGAAATACTTAAGCTACTTTGCTGCATCACCATTTCCTCTTCAAGGGAAAACCAACGTAGTCCTCAAGAGGTAGCAAGAAGGATTTCTGGCGCCGTTGCCGGGGAGTCTACGCACAAGTCAAGACATACCAAGTACCCATCACAAACTCTTATCCCTCGCATTACATTATTTGCCATTTGCCTCTCGTTTTCCTCTCCCCCACTTCACCCTTGTTGTTTTATTCGCCCTCTTTTTTCTGTTTGCTTTTTCCTTCGCTTGCTTCTTGTGTGTGCTTGTGTGTTGGATCGTTCGTCATGATGGCTCATGATAATACTAAATTGTGTGAATTTTCTAGTACCAAGAACAATGATTTTCTTAGCACTCCGATTGCTCCTCTTACTAATGCTGAATGTGGTGAAATTAATATTGCCTTGCTGAATCTTGTCATGAAAGATCAATTCGCCGGCCTTCCTAGTGAAGATGCCACTACCCATCTAAACAGCTTTGTTGATTTGTGTGATATGCAAAAGAAGAAAGATGTGGATAATGATATTGTTAAGTTGAAGCTATTTCCATTTTCGCTTAGAGATCGTGCTAAAACTTGGTTTTCTTCTTTGCCTAAAAATAGTATTGATTCTTGGAATAAGTGCAAAGATGCTTTTATCTCTAAGTATTTCCTCCCGCTAAGATCATCTCTCTTAGAAACGATATTATGAATTTTAAGCAACTTGATCATGAACATGTTGCACAAGCTTGGGAGAGGATGAAATTAATGATACGTAATTGCCCTACACATGGTTTGAATTTATGGATGATTATACAAAAAATTTATGCCGGATTGAATTTTGCTTCTAGAAATCTTTTAGATTCGGCCACGGGAGGCACTTTTATGGAAATCACTTTAGGAGAAGCTGCTAAACTCCTAGATAATATTATGGTTAATTATTCTCAATGGCACACCGAAAGATCTACTAGTAAAAAGGTTCATGCAATTGAAGAAACTAATGTTTTGAGTGGAAAGATGGATGAACTCATGAAATTGTTTGCCAATAAGAGTGTTTCTTCTGATCCTAATGATATGCCTTTGTCTACTTTGATTGAGAATAATAATGAATCTATGGATGTGAATTTTGTTGGTAGGAACAATTTAGGTAACAACGCTTATAGAGGAAACTTTAATCCTAGGCCGTATCCTAGTAATTTCTCTAGTAATTATGGTAATTCCTACAACAACTCTTATGGAAATTTTAATAAGTTGCCCTCTGATTTTGAGACTAGTGTTAAAGAATTTATGATTTCTCAAAAGAATTTCAATGCTTTGCTTGAAGAAAAATTGCTTAAAGTTGATGAGTTGGCTAGGAACGTGGATAGAATTTCTCTTGATGTTGATTCTTTGAAACTTAGATCTATTCCACCCAAGCATGATATCAATGAGTCTCTCAAAGCTATGAGAATTTCCATTGATGAGTGCAAAGAAAGAACCGCTAGGATGCGTGCTAAAAAGGATTGCTTTGTGAAAGCGTGTTCATCTAGTTTTCATGATAATAAGGATGAAGATCTAAAAGTGATAGATGTCTCTCCTATTAAATCTTGGTTTTGCAATATGAATCTTGATAATGATGGGACTAGAGATGAGTCAACTTTAGTTAAAAGGCGTCCCAATGATTCCGAGTTTTTAGATCCCGATGCAAAAATTTGTAAAAGTGGGATTGAAGAGGTCAAAACTTTAGATAGCAATGAACCCACTATTTTGGATTTCAAGGAATTTAATTATGATAATTGTTCTTTAATAGATTGTATTTCCTTGTTGCAATCCGTGCTAAATTCTCCTCATGCTTATAGTCAAAATAAAGCTTTTACCAAACATACCGTTGATGCTTTAATGCAATCTTATGAAGAAAAGCTTGAATTAGAAGTTTCAATCCCTAGAAAACTTTATGATGATTTGGATCCTACTATTAAAATTAAAATTAAAGATCATGGATGCTATGCTTTGTGCGATTTGGGTGCTAGTGTTTCCACGATCCCAAAAACTTTGTGTGATGCGTTAGGTTTCCGTGAATTTGATGATTGTTCCTTAAACTTGCATCTTGCAGATTCCACCATTAAGAAACCTATGGGAAGAATTAATGATGTTCTTATTGTTGCAAATAGGAATTATGTGCCCGTAGATTTCATCGTTCTTGATATAGATTGCAATCCTTCATGTCCTATTATTCTTGGTAGACCATTACTTAGAACGATTGGTGCAATTATTGATATGAAGGAAGGGAATATTAGATTCCAATTTCCATTAAGCAAAGGAATGGAACACTTTACTAGAAATAAAATTAAATTACCTTATGAATCTATTATGAGAGCCACTTATGGATTGCATACCAAAGATGATAATACCTAGATCTATCCTTTCCTTTATGCCTAGCTAGGGGCGTTAAACGATAGCGTTTGTTGGGAGGCAACCCAATTTTATTTTTGTTCCTTGCTTTTTGTTTCTGTTTAGCAATAAATATTTGATCTAACCTCTGGTTAGATGTGGTTTTATGTTTTAATTAGTGTTTGTGCCAAGTAAAACCTATAGGATCTTCTTGGATGATAGTTCTTTGATCTTGCTGAAAAAATCAGAAACTTTCTGTTCACAAAAACAATTGTTTAAAATCACCAGAACGTGATAAAATACTGATTCCAATTGCAGTAGATAAATAAACAAATTATATAGGTTTTCCTATTTTGGTAGAATTTTTGAGTTACAGGAAGTTTGCGTTAGATACAGATTACTACAGACTGTTCTGTTTTTGACAGATTCTGTTTTTCATGTGTTGTTTGCTTATTTTGATGAATCTATGGCTAGTATCGGAGGTTATGAACCATAGAGAAGTTGGAATAGAGTAGGTTTAACACCAATATAAATAAAGAATGAGTTCATTACAGTAACTTAAAGTGGTGTTTTGTTTTATTTCGCTAACGGAGCTCATGAGATTTTCTGTTGAGTTTTGTGTTGTGAAGTTTTCAAGTTTTTGGGTAAAGATTTGATGGATTATGGAACAAAGAGTGGCAAGAGCCTAAGCTTGGGGATGCCGAAGGCACCCCAAGGTAAAATCCAAGGACAACCAAAAGCCTAAGCTTGGGGATGCCCCGGAAGGCATCCCCTCTTTCGTCTTCGTCCATGGGTAACTTTACTTGATGCTATATTTTTATTCACCACATGATATGTGTTTTGCTTGGAGTGTCTTGTATGATTTGAGTCTTTGCTTTTTAGTTTACCACAATCATCCTTGCTGTACACAACTTTTGGGAGAGACACACATGAATCGGAATTTATTAGAATACTCTATGTGCTTCACTTACATCTTTTGAGCTAGAAAATTTTGCTCTAGTGCTTCACTTATATCTTTTAGAGCATGGTGGTGGTTTTATTTTATAGAAATAATTGATCTCTCATGCTTCACTTATATTATTTTGAGAGTCTTTTAAAGCTGCATGGTAATTTGCTTTGGTTAAAATTTTAGTCCTAAAGTGATGAGCATCCAAGATAGGTATAATAAAAACTATCATATAGAGTGCATTGAATACTATGAGAAGTTTGATACTTGATAATTGTTTTGAGATATGAAGATGGTAATATTAGAGTCATGCTAGTTGAGTAGTTGTGGATTTTAGAAATACTTGTCCTAAAGTTTGTGATTCCCGTAGCATGCACGTATGGTGAACCGTTATGTGATGAAGTCGGAGCATGATTTATTTATTGATTGTCTTCCTTATGAGTGGCGGTCGGGGACGAGCGATGGTATTTTCCTACCAATCTATCCCCCTTGGAGCATGTGCGTAGTACTTTGTTTCGATAACTAATAAATTTTTGCAATAAGTATGTGAGTTCTTTATGACTAATGTTGAGTCCATGGATTATACGCACTCTCACCGTTCCACCATTGTTAGCCTCTCTAATACCGCGCACCTTTCGCCGGTATCATACACCCACCTTATACCTTCCTCAAAACAGCCACCATACCTACCTATTATGGCATTTCCATAGCCATTCCGAGATATATTGCCATGCAACTTACCACCGTTCCGTTTATTATGACATGCTTCATCATTGTCATCTTGCTTTGCATGATCATGTAGTTGACATCGTATTCATGGCAAAGCCACCTTTCATAATTCTTTCATACATGTCACTCTTGATTCATTATCCCGGTACCCCGCCGGAGGCATTCACTTAGAGTCATATTTTGTTCTAAGTATTGAGTTGTAATTTTTGAGTTGTAAGTAAATAAAAGTGTGATGATCAGCATTATTAGAGCATTGTCCCATGTGAGGAAAGGGTGATGGAGACTATGATTCCCCCACAAGTTGGGATGAGACTCCGGACTAAAAATAAAAAAAATAAAAAAGAGGCCATAAAAAAAGAAGAGAAGAAGGCCCAACAAAAAAAGAAAAAAATGAGAGAAAAAGAGAGAAGGGACAATGTTACTATCCTTTTACCACAGTAGTGCTTCAAAGTAGCACCGTGATCTTCATGATAGAGAGTCTCCTATGTTGTCACTTTCATATGCTAGTGGGATTTTGTACATTATAGAACTTGGCTTGTATATTCCAATGATGGGCTTCCTCAAAAATGCCCTAGGTCTTCGTGAGCAAGCGAGTTGGATGCACACGCACTTAGTTTCTTTTGTTGAGCTTTCATACACTTATAGCTCTAGTGCATCCGTTGCATGGCAATCCCTACTCACTCACATTGATATCTATTAATGGGCATCTCCATAGCTCGTTGATACGTCTAGTTGATGTGAGACTATCTTCTCCTTTTTGTCTTCTCCACAACCACCATTCTATTCCACATATAGTGCTATGTCCATGGCTCACGCTCATCTATTGCGTGAAGATTGAAAAGGTTTGTGAACATCAAAAGTATGAAACAATTGCTTGGCTTGTCATCGGGGTTGTGCATGATTAAATACTTTGTGTGATGAAGATAGAGCATAGCCAGACTATATGATTTAGTAGGGATAACTTTCTTTGGCCTTGTTATTTTCAGAAGACATGATTGCTTTGTTATTATGCTTGAAGTATTATTATTTCCATGTCAATATTAAACTTTTATCTTGAATCTTTTGGATCTGAACATTTATGCCACCATAAAGAAAATTACATTGAGGAATATGCTAGGAAGCATTCCACATAAAAAATTCTGTTTTTATCATTTACCTACTCGAGGACGAGCAGGAATTAAGCTTGGGGATGCTTGATACGTCTCCAACGTATCTATAATTTTTGATTGTTCCATGCTATTATATATTCTGTTTTGGATGTTTAATGGGCTTTATTATACCCTTTTATATTATTTTTGGGACTAACCTACTAACCCAAGGCCCAGTGCAAATTGCTGTTTTTTGCCTATTTCAGTGTTTCGGATAAAAGAATATCAAACGGAATGAAACCTTCGGGAGCGTGATTTTTGGAACAAACGTGATCCAGAGGACTTGGAGTGGACGTCAAGAACCGAACAAGGAGGCCACGAGGCAGGGAGGCACGCCTGCCCCCCTGGGCGCGCCCCCACCCTCGTGGGCCCCTCGTGGCTCTCCTGACCGACTTCCTTCCCCTATATATACTCTTATCCCCCAAAAACATCGAGGAGCACCACGAAACCCTATTTCCACCGCCGCAACCTTCTGTACTCGTGAGATCCCATCTTGGGGCATTTTTCGGTGCTCCGCCGGAGGGGGCATCGATCACGGAGGGCTTCTACATCAACACCATAGCCTCTCCGATGATGTGTGAGTAGTTTACCTCAGACCTTCGGGTCCATAGTTATTAGCTAGATGGCTTCTTCTCTCTCTTTGGATCTCAATACAAAGTTCTCCTCGATCTTCTTGGAGATCTATTCAATGTAATTCTTTTTGCGGTGTGTTTGTCGAGATCCGATGAATTGTGGGTTTATGATCAAGATTATCTATGAAAAATATTTGAATCTCCTCTGAATTCTTTTATGTATGATTGGTTATCTTTGCAAGTCTCTTCGAATTATCAGTTTGGTTTGGCCTACTAGATTGATATTTCTTGCAATGGGAGAAGTGATTAGCTTTGGGTTCAATCATGCGGTGCTCGATCCCAGTGACAAAAGGGGAAACGACATGTATTGTATTGTTGCCATCGAGGATAAAAAGATGGGGTTTATATCATATTCCTTGAGTTTATCCCTCTACATCATGTCATCTTGCCTAATGTGTTACTCTGTTCTCATGAACTTAATACTCTAGATGCATGCTGGATAGCGGTCGATGTGTGGAGTAATAGTAGTAGATGCAGAATCGTTTCGGTCTACTTGTCGCGGATGTGATGCCTATATACATGATCATGCCTAGATATTCTCATAACTATGCTCAATTCTATCAATTGCTCGGCAGTAATTTGTTCACCCACCGTAATACTTATGCTATGTTGAGAGAAGCCACTAGTGAAACCTATGGCCCCCGGGTCTATTTTCTATCGTATTAATCTCCCGTCAACTAGCTATTTCTGTTGCCGTTTATTTTGCAATTTTTACTTTCCAACCTATATCATAAAAATACCAAAAATATTATCTTATCATCTCTATCAGATCTCACTTTTTGCAAGTGGCCGTGAAGGGATTGACGACCCCTTTATCGCGTTGGTTGCAAGGTTCTTATTTGTTTGTGTAGGTACGAGGAACTCGCGCGTGGTCTCCTACTGGATTGATACCTTGGTTCTCAAAAACTGAGGGAAATACTTACGCTACTTTGCTGCATCACCCTTTCCTCTTCAAGGGAAAACCAACGCAGTGCTCAAGAGGTAGCAACTACTCACACATCATCGGAGAGGCCATGGTGTTGGTGTAGAAGCCCTCTGTGATTGATTCCCCTTCCGGCGGAGCGCCGGAAGAGGCCCCAAGGTGGGATATCACGGGTACAGAAGGTTGCGGCGGTGGAAAATAGGTTTCGTGGCTCCCCCCGATGTTTTCAGGGTACAAGAGTATATATAGGCGAAAGAAGTAGGTTGGTGGAGCTACGAGGGGCCCACGAGGGTGGGGGCGCGCCTCCCTGCCTTGTGGACACCTTGTTGCTTCCTTGACGTCCACTCCAAGTCTCCTAGATTGCGTTTGTTCCAAAAACGATCCTCGCAAAGGTTTCGTTCCGTTTGGATTCTGTTTGATATTCCTTTTCTGCGAAACACTGAAATAGGCAAAAAACAGCAATTTGCACTGGGCCTTCAATAAATAGGTTAGTCCCAAAATAATATAAAAGTGCATAATAAAGCCCATTAAACATCCAAAACATATAATATAATAGCATGGAACAATAAAAAATTATAGATACGTTGGAGACGTATCAGCACTACGACAATATGACCGAGGTGGAAATCTGTGGAGGGGGGCACCGCACACAGCTAAGACAACTGTTAACTTGTGTGTCTATGGGGTGCCCCCTCCCCTGTATATAAAGGAGGGGAGGAGGGGGCCGGCCGGTCCTCATGGTGCGCCCCAAGGGGGAATTCCTACTCCTACTAGGAGTAGGTTTCCCCCCTTTCCTAGTCCTAATAGGAGGGGAAGGAAAGGGGGTCCGACCCCCCTCCCAATCCGGATTGGGCTTGGGGGGCGTGCCCCCACCTGTTGTCCGCCTCCTCTCTCTCCCACTAAAGCCCATGTAGGCCCATATAGCCCCCGGGGGGTTCCGGTAACCCCCCGGTACTCCGGTATCTGCCCGAACTCATCCGAAACCTTTCCGGTGTCCAAACATAACCTTCCAATATATCAATATTCATGTCTCGACCATTGCGAGACTCCTCGTCATGTCCGTGATCACATCCGGGACTTTGAACTACCTTCGGTACATCAAAACACATAAACTCATAATACCGATCGTCATCGAACGTTAAGCGTGCGGACCCTACGGGTTCGAGAACTATGTAGACATGACCGAGACTCATCTCCGGTCAATAACCAATAGCGGAACCTGGATGCTCATATTGGTTCCTACATATTCTACGAAGATCTTTATCGGTCAAACTGCATAACAACATACGTTGTTCCCTTTGTCATTGGTATGTTACTTGCCCGAGATTCGATCGTCGGTATCTCAATACCTAGTTCAATCTCGTTACCAGCAAGTCTCTTTACTCGTTCCATAATGCATCATCCCGCAACTAACTCATTAGTCACATTGCTTGCAAGGCTTATAGTGATGTGCATTACCGAGAGGGCCCAGAGATTCCTCTCCGACAATCGGGGTGACAAATCCTAATCTCGATCTATGCCAACTCAACAAACACCATCGAAGACACCTGTAGAGCATCTTTATAATCACCCTGTTATGTTGTGACATTTGATAGCACACTAAGTGTTCCTCCGGTATTCGGGAGTTGCATAATCTCATAGTCATAGGAACATGTATAAGTCATGAAGAAAGCAACAGCAACAAACTAAACGATCATCGTGCTAAGCTAACGGATGGGTCATGTAAATCACATCATTCTCTAATGATGTGATCCCATTAATCAAATGACAACTCATTTCTATGGTTAGGAAACTTAACCATCTTTGATTAACGAGCTAGTCAAGTAGAGGCATACTAGTGACACTCTATTTGTCTATGTATTCACACATGTACTAAGTTTTCGGTTTATACAATTCTAGCATGAATAATAAACATTTATCATGATATAAGGAAATATAAATAGCAACTTTATTATTGCCTCTTGGGCATATTTCCTTCATAAAGTACGGTTATGACGTTCGGACACACCATTACGCTGTGGTGTTCCAGGTGGCGTGAGTTGCGAAACTATTCCACATCATTTCAAATGAAGACCAAACTCGTAACTCAAATATTCGTCTCCGCGATCAGATCGTAGAAACTTTATTTTCTTGTTACGATGATTTTCACTTCACTCTGAAATTCTTTGAACTTTTCAAATGTTTCAGACTTATGTTTCATCAAGTAGATATACCCATATCTGCTCAAATCATCTGTGAAGGTCAGAAAATAACGATACCCTTCGCGAGCCTCAACACTCATCGGATCGCATACATCAATATGTATTATTTCCAATAAGTCAGTTGCTCGCTCCATTGTTTCGGAGAACGGAGTCTTAGTCATCTTGCCCATGAGGCATGGTTCGCAAGCATCAAGTGATTCCAAAAGTCCATCAGCATGGAGTTTCTTCATGCGCTTTACACCAATATGACCTAAACGGCAGTGCCACAAATATGTTGCACTATTGTCGGTGAGGAACGACACCTATGGGATCACAAGAATCCCTACTATGGTTGCCAGGGCGCAGGGTTGTGAGAGGAGCAGGATTAGTAGTCAACACAAGGGTCGTTTACCCAGGTTCGGGCCGCGAGGATGCGTAATACCCTAGTCCTACTTTGGTGGCTGTATTTCAGAGAGTTCTTAAGCTCTCGAACTAGCTATGGGGGATGCGTGGTTTCAAAGAGCCGAATCCCCCTCCAGTATGCCATGGGCCTCCTTTTATAGTCGAAAGGGGCTGCCACAGTGGCACACAGGAGGTGGAAAGGCCTACAGTGCCGCGAGCTTATCGCTCGTATTATAGGAAAAGATGCATTTAATGCATTGCTTAGGTGTCCCCTTGCTTTATTGGGGACGGGAACGAGGCCCGTCCCGTCTGTCGCCGCTCCTCCTCGCTTCGACACGCGCCCTGGCCAGCGATGCATGCGGCGCCATGTAGGCAGGCAGGCAGCTGAGGTGGTGCGGTGGTAGGGTCTTCACAAATATTGGCATGCCGCCACGTAGGCGCTTGCTGAGTTGGCCTGGAAGCTGCATGTTGCCACGCAGGTGCCTGCCCAGCTGGTTGGGCTGGCAGCTGCATGCGAACGGCAGTGGAGACTTGGCTAGTGCGGCCCTGGCAGTGGCCCTGCTGGCGTCCTCGGTGAGGGCCTTGCCGGGTGGACGACAAGGGTCTTGCCGTGGCGCGCTGTCGTCCCCGGCACGGGGGTCTTGTGGCTGTCCTCGGCAAGGATCTTGCCGAGGACCGTTGTCTTTTAATCCTCATCTGATCTTGAATATTCCTTGTCTTCACAAAGATCTGCATGCTACCACGGAGGTGCCTCCCGAGCCCTAGTTCCAACATGGTTGGTTGAGTTGGAAACCGTGGGCTCGAGGGTGGCTCACTCCGCTGGTGTGGGTGAGCCGCCCCAGCAAGGGTCTTGTCGGGGCTGCTGAGGCTGCCCCGGCAAGGGTCTTGCCGGGGGAGCCTGCTTCGTCCTTCTGCTTCTTTGTGTTCTTGGCCTTGGCGTTGCCTTGGCTGTCTTGTACTTCGGCTTCTCTCCGGCTTCCCTCCCTTGCCCTGCTTCGTGTGGCCGCGGTGCGTGGCTCTGACTGCCCGTGCACAAGTAAATGTTTCAAAAGGAGAACCCCTACTTTTGTAAACCGACAGGAGCCCCCGTGCCTGGGCCACACATAAGCGCGACACGTTGTTGGGCCAGGCCCAAAACGGTGCGTGGGCAGGCGGGGCGGATTTTCACCGCAGTAACTCTTCGCCCGCTGCGCTTCCCCACGACCCGCGTTGAATGCGCGACGTGGGAAGGGGGTGTGCGTTATGTGGGCGGCATGCGTGGGGTGGTTTCCGCAGGCATGCGTCACCTCGTGATACAGGGGCGGCTCGCGCCTTCCCCATGAAGAGGGAGAGGCGTAAAGGCGCGGCCCATTTACTGAATGGGGCCGGGTCGCGGTCTTCAAGGCGTCAACACCCCACGATCACAGGGTGGGGAGAGGTTGCTTCACCCGTCCCCTCGGTTCTGCACGTTCGCCACGCGTCCTCCATGCGCTTGGGGTGACAAGCGGTGGAGGCGGGAAACTGGGCCGTTGCTGGTTGGGGCAGCGGGTCGGTCTCGATTCCCTGCGCCTCTGGTGGCTGGATTGGCCGAGCGGGGCGGCCGAGCCCCGACCCCGCCCCTTTATAAGGAGAGGGAAGGGGGGATGGCATCCCGCATTCTTCTATCTTCTATCTCCTCCTGCTTCTGCTTCTTCCTCTCATCCGCCATGGAGAAGGGGAACCCCGGTCCCTCGATGGTGGCGGCGAGGGTCGCCGCTCGACAGCGCTTCCCTCCTCCTCCTTAGCCCGTGGTAGTGGAGCCGGCCGCGAGGGGAAGGGGGAGGGGGCGAGGCCATGGACGAAGCCGTGGCAGAGGTCGTGGTTCTCGGGGAAGAGGAGGACGGGGCGGCGCGCCGGCCTTGCCCCCGCCAATGATGCCTTTCCCGATGGAGGGCCACGTTGGAGACCAGCCCCGCGAGTTCTTCATGAGGCTGCGCCGGCCTCTGCATCGCCGTCTTCGTCTTCCCGCCCCGTTTGCTCGGGAGATGGAGCGTGACCCGCCCCAGACCCTCAGGTTGCACATGAGGGGCTGCGGGAATGAGGGCACGTGGGTCAACGTCGACTTCCCGGCTCCTCGGGTCATGTACCTCCGCCGTGGATGGAAGACGTTCGCTCGCATCCACATCCTGACGGCGGGGCTCATCCTCTACTTCAAATTAATGGAGGACGGGTTGCTCTCCATCAAGGTCTTCGGAGATTTTGGAACTCGCGTGAAGTGCTGCGTGGAGAGCTCCTCCGACGGAGACTCCGATGATGGAAGCTCTTCCTCGAGCGAAAGTGACGAGGAGGACAGCGGGGCAGATGACGGGGACGAGTCCGACTAGGCGACGGACGCCCCGCGCCTGGGCGGGTGCGGTAGCAGCAGCATCTGCACCTGGCCGCTCCTCCGGCGGAGTTTTGTCGGGGGAGGGGCCGGCTCCTTGAACTTCTCGGGCCCGTCTCCTTGGGAGGCTGGCGTCGGGAGGCTACAGAAGAGGAAGAGGGCGGGCGGCAAGGCCGTCAAATCGGAGTACACGGACACCGACGCCTTCGTCGCATGTCTGGCGACCTGCCGCCTCGTCTTCCAGCTCCTTTCCCGGCACCGCCATCACCGGCTCACCCTTGGGTAGCCACCGAGGTGTTCTCTTGGTGCTTTCTGCTGCTCGTAGCTCGCCTAGGCACCCCTTTTGCCCTTTCGCCTTCTTGACCTGCCTCCTGAGGAGAGGGACAAGAAAGGGATTACGGGCATCTCATCTCTTTTTTAGTCTGTAAGCCTTCGGGCCTTCGTTAAATTTAGAACTTGTAATCCCCTTGCTCATGTTTTTCATTCCGTATGAACTGTACCTGTGTGGGATGTTTTTAATGAAAAAGGGATGTTTGCCGGGTTTTTCGTTCGTGGGTGGACCCCACGACAAGGAGCGAATCCTTGTTACTATTTAAGATAAACGTTTTTTGCCCGGCAACAGGCCTTGCCGTCCCCCTCACTTCGCTCGACCATTCTCGCGCCCTTGGCGAAGGCAGGGATGAAGTGGGCTTAGGCTCCTCGTTCTATCTCCTTGCCGCCGCGGCTACAACCAAATCCGGACCCAGGAGATAATCCTTAGGTATAGGAAAAAGGGGAGCATGGTAGCCTGGATATAAAACGAGGTTTCACATGTCCCAGTTCCATACCGAAATGCATGACAGAGGATGAAAGACTTATCTGGATCTGCAGCCCCCGGCAACCTTGTCTTGCAGCGGTTGGATCCTTGTACTTGCAGCCCCCGGCAACTCTGGTTTGTCGGGGTCGGGATGCCGGTCCGTTCCCTTTCTTCCAAGTAGTTCAGCAGAAGTGCCCATGTGCCCTGCGAACCAAAGGAGGGCAGAAAAGAACAGAGAGACGCGCACTCGACCTCTAGGCTAGGGGTTAGTCGCCGCTAAGCACTATCAACCCTAACCAAGGAAGAGACTCGACCTAGCATGCATGCTATAACATAGGGCGCCAGCGCTTCATTTATTTGTGCTCAGGGTCTGCGCCTGGCTTTGTACAAAGGGTTACATGCCTCGCCGGCAAAGCTTGTACAAAAGGTGGCTTGCCGGGGGGCCCGGCAAGCTGCGCCTTATGGGTAAAACTTGCAAAGATGCTTGATGTTCCAGGAGTTTCTCATTGGGACAGCATCTTCGGTCTCCAGGCGGACTGCGCCGGGCCTGGTGACTCGTATTACCCGATAAGGGCCTTCCCACTTCGGCGTCAACTTGTTGGTATTCTTGGCCGACTGAACGCGCCGAAGAACAAGGTCGCCTTCCTCAAAGCTTCGGGCATGAACCTTGCGGCTATGGTAGCGGCGCAAGGCTTGCTGGTAGCGTGCTGCTCTCACAGCCGCCCGAAGACGATCTTCCTCAAGGAGCGTTGCGTCATCTTGCCGCAACTGCTCTTGCTCAAGCTCATCATAAGCGAGCACTCGAGGTGACCCGTATATGAGTTCCATGGGGAGAACTGCCTCCGCCCCATATACTAGGGCAAAGGGTGTCTGACCGGTGGCTCGATTTGGCATCGTCCTGATCGGCCAAAGAATCGCCGGCAACTCATCAATCCAGTGCCTTCCGCTCTTGTGCAGCCTGTCAAAGGTCTTCGTTCTCAGGCCTCGCAACACTTCAGCATTCGCCCTCTCCGCTTGGCCGTTGCTCTGGGGGTGTGCCACGGAAGCGAAACAGACCTTGCTCCGAGGTCTTGAATGTACTGCATGAAGGTGTGGCTCGTGAACTCCGTGCCGTTGTCAGTGATGACTCTGCTTGGCACACCAAAGCGGCAGACCAGTCCCTTGAAGAACTTGACGGCTGACTGTGCTGTCACCTTTCTCACTGCTTCCACCTCCGGCCACTTTGTGAACTTGTCGATTGCAACGTACAAGTACTCAAATCCCCCGACGGCATGGGGGACAGGGCCTAGTATATCGAGCCCCGAGACCGAGAATGGCCAGGAGAGAGGGATTGTTTGAAGGGCTTGAGCTGGTTGATGAAGCTTCTTTGAATGGAACTGACACGCTTCACACTTGGTTACTAGTGTCGTCGCATCCTGGAGGGCGGTGGGCCAGAAGAAACCTTGTCGGAACACCTTGCCGACAAGGGCCCTCGACCCTATGTGGGAGCCACATATGCCTCCATGTATCTCTGCCAACAGCTCCAGTCCTTCCTCCCGGGGGATGCACTTCAATTTCTCACCGTTCGGCCTTCTCCTGTACAGGACGTCATCGATGAACTGGTACAGGGCAGACCGATAGGCTACTTTTTCCGCTTCTTCCTGCTCCTCAGGAAGTTCCCCTGTTTGGAGGAATCGGACAGTATGCTGCGCCCATGCCGGAGCCTGGGGCTCGACGACAAGGACCAAAGGCATTTCCTCTGCCATGGGAGCGGCTGTCTCCACGGCCAGGGCTTGACGCCCTGCCGGAGCCAGTTGCTCTTTGGCAGGCTCAGTGTCCACGGCAGCATCCTTGCCGGTAGCCCCAGGGGGCTGGCAGGAAAGTACTTGCCGGGACCTAATTTCCTACGCTTGTTCCGCCCCGTTGACGGTTCAACGGATGGCTGAGTTAACCAGAGCAAAAAGGTACCTGGTTCCACAGGTAGCTTGAATGCAGCACGCTTCGACAGGTAATCGGCGATGTCGTTCTTCGCTCGGGGAACGTGCTCCGCTTGGATACCGTCAAAGCGCTCCTCCAGCTTCCTCACTTCATCTACGTAGGCCTCCATCAATGGGCTCTGGTAATCCTTGTTGACTTATCTGACGACAAGCTGCGAGTCACCCCTAACGATGAGCTTCTTCACCCCGAGGTCTGCTGCGATCTTGATGCCGGCAAGCAGCCCCTCGTACTCAGCAGTGTTGTTTGTGGACATCTCCCTGGGAAAGTGCATCTGGATCACATACTTGAGGTGCTCTCCGGTGGGTGCGACAAGCAGCACACCGGCACCGGCGCCTTGCAGCGAGAAAGCCCCATCAAAGTACATGATCCAGTCGCGGTCTGCTTCCTTGCCGGGGAGAGCGGTCTCCTGGATTTCTTCGTCCGGTGTTGAAGTCCATTCTGCAATGAACTCCGCCAAGACTCTGCTCTGGATTGTCGAGGTACTCTCAAACTTCAATCCAAAGCTTGACAACTCCAGAGCCCATTCCACAATCCTTCCGGTCGCATCTGGGTTATGCAGTATCCGTTGCAACGGGAGGCGGGTGACGACAATGATCTAGTGGGCTTGGAAGTAATAACGCAGCTTCTTCAAGGCCATAAGGAGGCCGAAGAGCAATTTCTGCACACCGGAGTACCTCGACCTAGCCCCTGCAAGGGGGAGCTGACAAAGTAAACCGGGTGCTGCATCATCTTCTTCTTCTGCACCACTTCACCCGACTGCGCGGGCACTGCCCTGGTGGCGCCAGACTCTGCCGTGGGCCTCGCCTTGCCGGCACCAGGCCCTGCCGGGGGAATCTCTGGCTTGCCATCCGCCGGTCCCGCCGTCGCCACTGCCTCCCTGTCGACCTCCCTCTGTGCCACTAGTGCGGCGCTGACCACTTAGTTCGTTGCCGCCAGATACAGCAGCAACGGCTCTTGTGGTTTAGGCGCAACTAGTATTGGCGTGGAGGAAAGGTATTTCTTCAGATCCTGCAACGCCGCCTCGGCTTCGAGGGTCCACTCCATCCGGCCCGCCTTCTTCAAGATTTTTAAAAAGGGAAGGGCGCGCTCGACGGATTTGGAGATGAATCGGCTCATGGCGGCGACGCAGCCAGTGAGCCGACGCACATCCTTGATCCGCTTGGGCGCCTCAATCTGTTCAATAGCCTTGATCTTATCTGGGTTTGCCTCGATCCCGCGCTACGACACAAAGAACCCGAGGAGTTTGCCGGACGGAATGCCGAAGACACACTTCTCAGGGTTCAGCTTGAGGTTCATCTTGCGCAGATTGGCAAACGTCTCTTCCAAGTCTTGTACAAGAGTTGCCCTGTCCTTGTTCTTGACCACTATGTCATCCATGTATGCTTCCATATTTCTACGGAGCTGGGGTTCAAAACCAATTTGGCCCGCCCTTGCAAATGTTGAGCCAGCAATCTTCAACCCGAAAGGCATCCGTAAAAAGCAATACGTACCACATGGGGTGATGAATGTTGTCTTCTCTTCGTCTTCTCTTGTCATGAAGATCTGGTGGTAGCCCGAGTAGGCGTCGAGGAATGACAAAAGATCACACCCGGCCGTGGAATCAACAATCTGGTCGATGCGCGGTAATGGGAAGGGGTCCTTAGGGCAAGCCTTATTGATATCTGTGTAGTCAATACACAACCTCCACTTCCCATTTGCCTTGCGCACCACCATCGGATTGGCCAACCACGTCGGATGGAGCACTCCTCTCACCAAACATGCCGCTTCCAACTTCCTGATCTCCTCTATGATGAACTCCTGCCTTTACAGAGCTTGCTTTCGGACCTTCTGCTTGACGGGCCACGCATGAGGACAGACAGCTAGGTGGTGCTCAATCACCTCCCTGGGAACACCGGGGATGTCGGATGCTTGCCATGCAAACACGTCAACATTCGCCCGCAGGAAGGTGACGAGCGCGCCTTCCTATTTTCTGTCGAGGGTGGAGCTTATGGTGAAAGCCCCTCCAGTGCCATCCTCCCTGACGAACACCTTCTTGGTCTGCGGTGGCTCAGCTCTGGATTTCTTGCTCTTGCCGGTAGAGCTCTCTGGCACGTCCTCGACGGTAGCTCAACACTCCGAGGAGGTGCGCTTGCCGGAGTGGGTGCGAGAGGTCTTGTCAGGCTTCTTCTTCCCTCCCGGGGCTTCAGCGGCAGGAGTAAGTGCCTTGGCGGCAGCTGCTGCAACTGCTTCCCGGTAGAGTTGGTCGGCGCAAATCAGCGCGTCCTTCTTGTCGGAGGGGACGGAGATGATGGTCAACAGACCGGGCATCTTCAGCATGTTGTAGGCGTAGTGCGACGCCGCCATGAACTTGGCTAGTGCCGGGCGGCCGAGGATCCCGTTGTAGGGCAAGGGGATCTCGGCCATGTCGAAGACGATCCTCTCCGTCCTGTAGTTCAACTCCCCTCCAAACGTCACGGGTAGCGTGACCTTCCCTTTCGGCTGGCTCCTCCCCGGATTGACCCCTTGAAACGTGCCCGTTTCCTCGAGGTCTCCATCAGGGATTTGCAGCCTTTTGATCACGACGGGCGAGATCAAGTTTAGGCCAGCCCGCCGTCGACCAACATCTTGTTCACCTTGAGGTTGCGTATCGTTGGCGAGACCAACAACGACAAACACCCAACCGCGGTTGTGCGGTCAGGGTGGTCCTCGGCGTCAAAGATGAGGGGCGTGCTGGACCACTTCAGCGGCTTCTGAGCGTCGAACGACGGCTCCGCTGCTGTAATCTCACGCGCCCACTTCTTGAGATGGCGGTGAGAAGTATGCAGCGAGGCGCCACCATCGACGCACATGGCCTCTGTAGCCTTCTGGAACTCTTGCTCGCCGGACTCGTCGTCCTCGTCATGATCATCGTCTTCTTGCTTCTTGTCACGGCCCCGGGCGAGCCTCTCTTGCTGGCTGTCCTTGTCACGGCGACCTCCTTGGCCGCCACGCTTCTTGCCGGATCCCTCGGCACCATCCTGGCCCTTCTCCTTGTCACGCCTCTCATACTCGGCCTTTTGCTTCTCAGCAAGTAGCTCGACTTGCCGGCAGTTCTGGAGGTCGTGGCCCTTGGTGCGGTGGATCTTGCAGTACTGCTTGCCACCGCCCCCGGGCTTGTCGGCAGCTGGTAAGGCCCGGCAGGCGGCGCACCAGGCAATCTCCTTGCCGGGGTCGTCTGCCTTGACCTTCTTGGCAGCGCCAGTGTTGTCAGATCCTTCAACGGCAAGCACGGCCTTGCCCTTGCGTTTCCTGTTGCGACGCCGACCCTTCTTCGTCGGGGCGGCGGTGTCTTCATCAGTAGAGTCGGTTTCCGCGCCGGCATCCTCGCCGGGGTACTTCCTTCCCTCTTCAACCCGGGCACACCTATCAGCCAGAACATAGAGTTCAGCCACATCCTTAACCTTGGTCATCGCCAGCCCTTCGCGCATCTTGCGGTTGCGCACGTTCTGATGGAATGCACTGATCACAGCGGCGGGATGAACGTCGGGGATGTTGTACTGCACCCGGCTGAATCTCTGGATGTACTTGTGCAGGGTTTCCCCTTCCTTCTGGGGAATGATATGCAGATCACTGGCCTGGCCATGAGCTTTGTGGCCTCCAGTGAAGGCGCCAACGAACTCATGGCACAGATCCAACCAAGAAGAAATGGAATCCGCCGGCAAGTGCATCAACCAAGACATGACATTGGGCTTTAGTGCTAGTGGGAAGTAATTGGCAAGCACCTTGTCGTCGCGAGCACCGGAAGCCTGCATCGCGATGGTGTAGATGCTGAGGAACTCTGACGGATGGGTCTTGCCAGTGTACTTCTCGCCGACGTCGGGCTTGAACGTGCGGTGGGACGGCCACTGGAACTACCGCAGCTCACGGGTAAAGGCTGGGCAGCCCACCTCGTAAGGTAGGCCGCCGGAGCCCCCCGGTGCTGGGTGGTCCATAGCGGGTCTCGCCCGCTTGTCCGACTAGTGGCGTGTATCATGCCGGCGCTCGATAGTGGTTCGAGCATCTTCGTGAGCTCGTTCTCGAAGAACTTGGCGTTGGTTGCGGTGGGTCCGCGGGTCGGACGACGCTATAGAGATGTTACCACAAGCGTCGTCATGATGGGCCGACACCCACGGCGGCTGGTAAGGAGGAGGAGAGTGCACCGTGACCGCAGCACCCTCGGTCCTCCCAGCGCTGGCATGTGGTGGCTCGGTGGAGCGCCGGCCCGAGGGTCCCGCCGGTCGCGGATCATCTTTGTTGGCGATGGCGACGAGGCTCCGGATGGTGGCCCTCCACTCGTCGAGCTTCTCCGCAGCAGGAGGGAAGTCGAGGAGCAGCTGCGCGCGCGCTAAAGCTTCTGCTGGCGTGGGTGGCGGCGACAGCTGCGTGGACCGTGGCGTGCTTCGACTTCTAACCACGTTAGAAGGAGCTCTATCACGACCCAGCGGCTGCGCGCCATTTTCGCCAGCACTTCGGCGGGCATGCTGAACTCCTTCGTCCTACGGACGACGCACAGGGCTCTTCCCGCGGCGGTGTCCAGGGTCACCGGCGTGGTGACGCTGCTCGTCGCGCACACCATGGGAAGAGCGCGCAGTGGTCGCCGGCGTGGGCGTCTTGGAGGTTGCTGTGCCGCCCGTGAGTGGCACAACGACACTCCTGGAGGGCCTCGCGCCGCTTACGGGGGGCCCAACCCCGTCTTTGGATTTGGTGGCGTGCGGCCCGTCGCCTGGCGCACGAACGTCGCCGCTCGCCAGGCTCTGACTGCCTGGGCGATGCTGGTGCTCGAGGACCACGGCCCGGGTCCTGCCCGCGACCGGGCCGCAGCTCGCCCTTACTGGCACGGGCCGTTCGGCTCCCGACGAGCCGATCGTCGTGCTCGTCTTCTTCTTGGGAGCCATGGCGATGGAGAACTGCTAGGCTAACTACTAGACCAGACTCTCACAATTATGCGCCCCCTACCTGACGCGCCAAATATGTCGGTGAGGAACGACACCTATGGGATCACAAGAATCCCTACTACGGTTGCCGGGGCGCAGGGTTGTGAGAGGAGCAGGATTAGCAGTCAACACAAGGGTCGTTTACCCAGGTTCGGGCCGCGAGGATGCGTAATACCCTAGTCCTGCTTTGGTGGCTGTATTTCAGAGAGTTCTTAAGCTCTCGAACTAGCTATGGTGGATGCGTGGTTTCGAAGAGCCGAATGCCCCTCCAGTATGCCATGGGCCTCCTTTTATAGTCGAAAAGGGCTGCCACAGTGGCACACAGGAGGTGGAAAGGCCTACAATGTCGCGAGCTTATCGCTCGTATTACAGGACAAGATGCATTTAATGCATCGCTTAGGTGTCCCCTTGCTTTATTGGGGACGGGAACGAGGCCCGTCCCGTCCGTCGCAGCTCCTCCTCGCTTCGACACGCGCCCTGGCAAGCGAAGCATGCGGCGCCATGTAGGCAGGCAGGTAGCTGAGGTGGCGCAGTGGTAGGGTCTTCACGAAGATTTGCATGCCGCCACGCAGGCGCTTGCTGAGTTGGCCTGGACGCTGCATGTTGCCACGCAGGTGCCTGCCCAGCTGGTTGGGCTGGCAGCTACATGCGAACGGCGGTGGAGACTTGGCTGGTGTGGGCCCGGCTGTGGCCCTGCTGGCATCCTCGGTGAGGGCCTTGCCGGGTGGCCTGGCAAGGGTCTTGCCGTGGCGCGCTGTCGTCCCCGGCAAGGATCTTGCCGGGGGTCTTGTGGCTCTCCTCGGCAAGGATCTTGCCGAGGATCGTTGTCTTTTAATCCTCATCTGATCTTGAATATTCCTTGTCTTCACAAAGATCTGCATGCTACCACGGAGGTGCCTCCCGAGCCCTAGTTCCAACGTGGTTGGTTGAGTTGGAACCCGTGGGCTCGAGGGTGGCTCACTCCGCTGGTGTGGGCGAGCCGCCCCGGCAAGGGTCTTGTCGGGGCTGCTGAGGCTGTCCCGGCAAGGGTCTTGCAGGGGGAGCCTGCTTCGTCCTTCTGCTTCTTTGTGTTCTTGGCCTTGGCGTTGCCTTGGCTGTCTTGTACTTCGGCTTCTCTCCGGCTTCCCTCCCTTGCCCTGCTTCGTGTGGCCGCGGCGCGTGGCTCTGACTGCCTGTGCACAAGTAAAGGGGTCAAAAGGAGAGCCCCTACTTTTGTACACCGACAACTATCATTATCAACTTTGCATCTTTTGGCATCAATATTATGAATATGTGTATCACTTCGATCGAGATTCAATAAACCATTCACCTTTGGTGTATGACCACAGAAGGTTTTATTCATGTAAACAGAATAACAATTATTCTTTGACTTAAATGAATAACCGTATTGCAATAAACATGATCCAATCATATTATGCTCAAGGCAAACACCAAATAACATTTATTTTAGGTTCAACACTAATCCTGAAGGTACAGGGAGTGTGCAATGGTGATCTTATCAACCTTGGAATCACTTCCAACACACATCGTCACCTTGCCCTCAACTAGTCTTTGTTCACTTTGTAACTCCTGTTTCGAGTTACTAATCATAGCAACTTAACCAGTATCAAATACCCAGGGGATACTATGAACACTAGTAAAGTACACATCAATAACATGTATATCATTCATACTTTTGTTCACTTTGTCATCCTTCTTATCCGCCAAGTATTTGGGGCAGTTCCACTTCCAGTGACCATTTCCTTCGCAGTAGAAGCACTCAGTTTCAGGCATGGGTCCAGCTTTGGGCTTTTTCATGGGAGTGGCAACTTGCTTGCCATTCTTCTTGAAGTTCCCTATGTTTCCCTTGCCCTTTTACTTGAAACTAGTGGTCTTGTCAACCATCAACATTTGATGCTTTTCTTGATTTCTACCTTTGTCGATTTCAGCATCACGAAGAGCTCGGGAATCATTTTCATCATCCCTTGCATATTATAGTTCATCACGAAGTTCTAGTAACTTGGTGATAGTGACTAGAGAACTCTGTCAATCACTATTTTATCTGGAAGATTAACTCCCACTTGATTCAAGTGATTGTATTACTCAGACAATCTGAGCACATGCTCACTGGTTGAGCTATTCTCCTCCATCTTGTAGGAAAAGTACTTGTCAGAGGTCTCATACCTCTCGACTCGGGCATGAGTCTGAAATACCAATTTCAGCTCTTGGAACATCTTATATGCTCCTTGACGTTCAAAACGTTTTTGAAGTCCCGGTTCTAAGCCGTAAAGCATGGTGCACTAAACTATCAAGTAGTTATCATACCGAGCTTGCCAAACGTTCATAACGTCTGCATTTGCTCCTGCAATAGGTCCGTCACCTAGTGGTGCATCAAGGACATAATTCTTTTGTGCAGCAATGAGGATAATCCTCAGATCACGGACCTAGTCCGCATCATTGCTACTATCATCTTTTCAACTTAGTTTTCTCTAGGAACATATCAAAAATAAAATAGGGGAGCTATACGCGAGCTATTGATCTACAACATAGATATGCAAATACTATCAGGACTAAGTTCATTATAAATTAAAGTTCAATTAATCATATTACTTAAGAACTCCCACTTAGATAGACATCCCTCTAGTCATCTAAATTATCACGTGATCCATATCAACTAAACCATGTCCGATCACGTGAGATGGAGTAGGTTTCAATGGTCAACATCACTATGTTGATCATATCTACTATATGATTCACGTTCGATCTTTTGATCTCAGTGTTCCGAGGCCATATCTGAATATGCTAGGCTCGTCAAGTTTAACCCGAGTATTCTGCATGTGCAAAACTGGCTTGCACCCGTTGTATGTGAACGTAGAGCTTATCACACCCGATCATCACGTGGTGTCTCAGCACGAAGAAGTGTCGCAACAGTGCATACTCAGGGAGAACACTTATACCTTGAAATTTAGTGAGAGATCATCTTATAATGCTACCGCCGTACTAAGCAAAATAAGATGCATAAAAGATAAACATCACATGCAATCAAAATATGTTACATGATATGGCCATCATCATCTTGTGCCTTTGATCTCCATCTCCAAAGTACTGTCATGATCTCCATCGTCACCGGCATGACACCATGATCTCCATCATCTTGATCTCTATCAACGTGTCATCACATGGTCGTCTTGCCAACTATTGTTTTTGCAACTATTGCTATCGCGTAGCGATAAAGTAAAGCAATTATATGGCGCTTGCATCTTATGCAATAAAGAGACAACCATAAGGCTTCTGCCAGTTGCCGATAACTTCAACAAAACATGATCACGTCATACAACAATTTATATCACATCATGTCTTGACTATATCACATCACAGCAAGCCCTGCAAAAACAAGTTAGACGTCCTCTACTTTGCTGTTGCAAGTTTTACGTGGCTGCTACGGGCTTCTAACAAGAACCGTTCTTACCTACGCATCAAAACCACAATGATTTGTCGTCAAGTGTGCTATTTTAACATTCAACAAGGACCGGGCGTAGTCAAACTCGATTCAACTAAAGCTGGAGAAATAGACACCCACTAGCCACCTGTGTGCGAAGCACGGCGGTAGAACCAGTCTCATGAACACGGTCATGAAATGTCGGTCTGGGCCGCTTCATCCAACAATACCGCCGAATAAAAGTATGACATGCTGGTAAGCAGTATGACTATTATTGCCCACAACTCTTTGTGTTCTACTCGTGCATGTAACATCTACGCATAGACCTGGCTCTGATGCCACTGTTGGGGAACGTAGTATTTCAAAATTTTCCTACGATCATGCAAGATCTATCTCGGATAAGCATAGCAACGAGAGGGGAAAGTGTGTCCACGTACCCTCGTAGACCAAAAGCGGAAGCGTTTAGTAACGCGGTTGATGTAGTCGAAAGTCTTTGCGATCCAACCGATCAAGTACCGAACGCACGGCACCTCCGTGATCTGCACATGTTCAACTCGGTGACGTCCCTCGAACTCTAGATCCAGCTGAGGCCGGGGGAGAGTTTCCTCAGCATGACGGCGTGGTGACGGTGATGATGAAGTTACCGACGCAGGGCTTCACCTAAGCACTACGACAGTATGACCAAGGTGGAAAACTGTCGAGGGGGGCACCGCACACGGCTAAGAAATCAACTTGTGTGTCTATGGGGTGCCCCCTCCCCCGTATATAAAGGAGGGGAGGAGGTGTCACGACCGGATTTTTGGGATATAAATTCCCAGAAAAACGGTCTGAGTGCTCACCAGCCCCAGGATTACTGTTAGCTGATGAGGCACCAACTTGATACAAAAATTCCAAGCAAGGAACAAAACATGTAGTACAAGACCATTTAGGCCTGGGAGTACAACACTTGGTTTCTAATGGTTGAGGGCGGAAGCGGTTGGAAACATCTGCGTCTATGGGACTCCATTTCCCACAAGAACAGCTGACCAGGATAACTCCTATCTTCGCGAGGCTGCAAACGTCAACACGTGGGTTCCGAGGTAGTCACCGCGATGCATGCCTCCACGCAAGAAATCTGGCAAAGAGAATAGCCAGGGACAAGCCACTGTGTACGTTTGAATGTACTCGCAAACATTAAGAACACGGGTATAATAAATCAAAAACATGTTCCGAATTAATTAGATAATCACACGCCTGTCACGAAAAATACATAAGACCAAGATGCACACATATGGTTAAAAATATACCAAAATAAAATACTGGGTATCAAACGAGTGTCTGAATGACTCCTCGAGCGGAAAAATGCAGAATAGTAATACTGGTGCCAAACGAGTGTCTGAATGACTCCTCGAGCGGAAAATGCGGAATAGTAATACATGTAACAAACGAGTGTCTGAATGACTCCTCGAGCGGAAAAATGCAGAATAGTAATACAGGTGCCAAACGAGTGTCTGAATGACTCCTCGAGCGGAAAATGCGGAATAGTAATACAGGTGCCAAACGAGTGTCTGAATGACTCCTCGAGCGGAAAAATGCGGAATAGTAATACAGGTGCCAAACGAGTGTCTCAATGACTCCTCGAGCGGAAAATGCAGAAATAATAATGCCGCAGTCGGGCGTCTGAGCGACACCACATAAAGGGCTTATAAAAGGTAAATGAACAACGAGCATGCCGCAGTCGGGCGTCTGAGCGACGCCACAGAAAGGGCTTATAAGAAAAATAGTCACAGTGAATATCCAGGAGGTAGAACCATCCCAGGGATACTCAATAATATGCGTAATATAAATGGTTAGTCCAAAACAATAAAGATCATAATCCAAAGGTGCCATAATCATAAACAAAATTTAATACAGTCGTTTCTCCATCCGAAAACCGATAATTTAGTCAAGCCGTATCTCCATCCGAATTCCGTTACTAAGTTCTAGTTAAATCGTTCTCCATCCGAATACCGTTACAGAGTTCTAGTTAAATCGTTCTCCATTCGAATACCGTTACAGGGACTCAACTCAGATTGTGGCCTTTACTTAAGGACATGACTATCCGACAGGATATATCCTCTGCAGAGGGAGTACCATTTTCCACGAGTAACGGGATTACTCAGTCCACTCGGGACTAATTCCGTCTACGGTCTTTTGATTGAAAACACGCCTGACCTGCACACACCAGCTTAACTCACCAGTGTCTGGAATCACCCACGACACCTGCCAAGCAAAACTCTAAGTGGGGAGGCTACAACCTCGAGTAGCATGGGATCACAAAATTTATACCGCGCGCAAACTAGGGGAGCAACCCCCCCCCCCGGCTCCAACCGGAAACACCGATGCCCCCGGACCGAATGACAGGCTTTAATCCGTGGCCACGGGACCTTCATCACGGCCTCTCTGTACTTTGTGTGCTTTGGAAAGGGGTTGACAACCTACTGAACCATACCCTGTCCCCTGCAGGGACAAGTGGTGGTACCAACAAAAGGAAGCTATTGAACAAGACTCGGTCTACAACCGACTCAGGTGGTCCAAGTATCCACCAACAATATTACCACTAGTGAAATGAATCACCACTCCTCGAGCCTCACCATGCTATGCCGGGCATACTCGTCTCAACGAGGGATTAGGGACAAGCTCGTGTCTACCCAAGACCACGACTTTCCCGGCTTCCTACCGGTGTGCAAGAGAAGCTCACGAGGATGACCCAAATCACTAGCGTATCCATTGCTGGCCACAAACAACTCCAAAGTGCACTCATGCACGAGACTATATCGATACATAAACTGTCACATACTCCAAGTCAAAAGGTGCTGTGATCGCATCAAAACACCACAACGAGATATTATGCAAGAGTTCAGAAATGCTTGCCTTCAAGAGTATGCAAAGGATGCACTTATTGGAAGCTTTCCTTTTCCTCCAAAAATCCTATTTTGTAAAAATACACAAATACAAATATTTCAAACACAGTACCAAAACCTGCCTCAAATATTTTTGAAATAAATCTTAAAATAAACTAGATGAAATTTGAGAGAGGTAGGAAAAAGAATCAACTCATTTGGAGTTTTATTTTAAAAGTTATAGCCAGTCAAAGTTTGGTCAAATCTGTTATTAAATAAAACCAGAAAAAGGAAAACGCTTCGAGGGAAATACGCTTTCGTGGCAGAGAAACGTACGCGGGGTTTTGCGCCTCCACTTAAACAGAGAGAGGGTGAACGTGCGAGTCGCTGACAGTGGGTCCAGAGGGCCCACTAGTCAGGTTTGACTGGTCTCCCTCTCCCTCCTTTCCCTGCGCCCGAACGGTGGCGAGGCTCCGGCGATCGCCGTCGATGAACGGCTGCACCTCACGGGCATCTGCGGGCAGGGATGGGACGGCAAGACCGAGGCAGTCCTCTGGGTGGTTGAGGGGTCGACGGAGGTGGCAGGAATCGCCGGCGGCGAGCTCCGCGGCGGAGAGGGCTACGGTGGTGAAGTGACTATTGTGCTCCGGTGGTCTCCGACCGAAGTTGGGTAGCTGGGCAGCTCCGCAAGACTACGGGGGAGTTCTTGGTGGCGCTAGTTGGGCGAAAGGGCGGCTGGTTGCGATGAATCGGACCGGAGCTTGGCGGCGGCCGAGCTGGCCGGAGTTGGGGGGAACGGTCCTCTCCGGTCGATCTACTGCGCGGGAGGCTCTACGGGGGAAGTCTGATGTCGCCTGAACGCTCAGAGGGGCTCGGGGTTCCTTTATATAGCGTGACGAGGCTGGACCGTGGCGGCAGAAGATAGGATCGCCGGCGACAGCCGTTGCTGTAGTTGCAGGGTATCGTGGCGGCGACGAACGCGTTCCGACGAGCGGGGGAATAAGCACGGCCTGTGCTCTGGGGCAGCTGGCGCGCGCTGGTGGTTTGGTCGGCGCCGTCCGCGGCGGAATCTGCTGCCAACGCCGGCGTGCTGCCAAGGCGGCGCTGCAGGGTGCCAGGGGGAGCTTGGAGGGTACTGGAAAGAGGGCGAGTGCCTGGCGGGGTTCGGCAGGCGAGCAGGGGTCAGAGATGGGACGCGACGAGGGCGGCAGTGCGGCGTGTCGGCGTAGTGCGCGCGCGTGCAAAACGTGCGCTCTGGGCGCGCCCAGAGCACGCACGGCGCCTGTTCGATGAAATGCTAGCGTGGTCTAGAGTGCGAGGGTGGAGCTGGCACTGCATAGGATGGAGGTAGGGGAAACAAGGCACTCAGTGGACAAGGTGGATAGGTCAGGGGTTCAAGTCCACAATGCAAACCAGAGAGCTTGCCAAAAGTGACTGTGCACACCAGGTGTTCGACAGAATGCCAGATGCACTTAGGCAAATCTTGGAGTGGCCCAAATCTCCAGATCAGTGTCTCTTTAGATGCAGGAGATGATGGTGAGATTAGTTTGGCAAACACAGAAAGTTGATAGTGCAAGTTTTGCAAAACTCCAGTTCTGGACAGAAAACAGAAGGGTTTAGAGCATGCACTTCAAAACCTCCAATGAGCCCAATCTCCTGGACTTAAGAGTTTGGTAGGGAGGGCTACAAGTAGGAGAAAGCTCAGGGTCACTAGAGCAAGGAAAAATATGGTTGCAGTACAAATCACCAAATTGGACCAGAATGCAAAAGAGGTTGATCCACTCAAATTTTCCAAAGAACAACATTGGGTTTTTGCTTGAGGAAGAATTGTATGCATCCACTGACATCTCCAAACACTTGGAAGAATTTTTAAAGAAATATTTAAAAGGGTTGCAGTGCAAAAGTGCCTACTAGACCAGATTGGAAAAGTTTGTGTAGAGCTCAAAATCTCCAATGGCCAGAAGATATTTTTGCATAAAAGTGATGTGGAAACATCACATGACATCCCCAAATTTTGGTGGAATTTTTAAAAGCATTTGTCAAATGGTTGTAGTGCAAATAGGCCCCAAATGCAAAAGAAATCATTTTAAAGGAAGAAAGCTTTTGAAGAAATAACTCTTGCAACATTTGAATCCACTGATAATTATTTGTTTTATTGTAGAGAGAAATCAAGCCCAACAATACCTTTGAAGGTTTTCTCCCCAAGAGGTATAAAAAAAATTCCAAAACCACCAAAGGCAAAACTTGACAATTGGGAAAAGTTTTATTTCCTGGCAACATTTTAATAAATAAAACAAGGCCCAAAATTTTGGGGTGTCACAACACTACCCCCCCTTAAGAAAAATCTCGTCCTCGAGATTTGTTAAAAGTTGCTTTGAACAAGAAATGTTTTGAAATAAAATTTGTTTTTATCAAAGGAATCCTCCAGTCGCATAAAAACAAACGGCTACAGTGAGAGGGCAATAAGTGGTGTAAAACCACAGTGGTAGTGTGGAAAAATCCACGGTTAGGGAAAACGAGATATATCTACGGGATACAATAATTTAGAATAAATTCTAAATTACTAAAATACGCTGGTCGCACCCGGGAGCACAGTGCTCTCTCTGGCTGACAGGTGGGCCCAGGGCCCACTGTCGGCCTCTTCTCCTTCCTCTGGCTCTCTCTTCTCTCTCGCGCGCTCTCCCGCGCTTCCTCCACCGGCGATGCCTAGCTCGTAGGGCATCAAGGCCGTACTGTGGTAGTGCGCGGCGTGCTAGCTGCCGGTGCAGCGTGCACTCACCTCGCGGGCCAGGGGCTGTCGGCACTGCTCGCGGACTCGCCTCCGAACACCGGCGGTCGAGCGACGAGTGGCGCTGGTGGACCTCGCCCACCGTACACCGATCTCGGGCTATAAAACGATCGCGGTGCTCCTCTCTTCTTCCTCACACCTGGCCTCGCTCCTTCTCCTCCTTCCTTCTCCTCCATAGCTGCTGGCAGGAGCTCGAGCCGAAGCTCTAATGGCGGAGGCAATGCCGGACTGGTATGTGGTCCTGGTGTGTGGAGGCTTGGCGGTGCTGCTGGGGTTCTCCGTGCTGCTGTGCGCGATGATCCTGGATGATCGTCGTGATGCTACCGCACGAGTGTTAGCTCTTCGCGGTGGCGGCGATCATGTGGATTAGGCGCGGCATTGGGGCTGACTGCTGTCGGAGTGCTGGGGCAGTTTGCGTTCGAATGAACACCCACAAGTCTCTCTCACTGAGACTGTGGTGTCCTAGGGTGTGGTTAGATAGGTGCAAAAATGTGCTCGCGGATTTGTAACAGTGCTCGAGGTCGAGTGGTGGCTGCTGAGAGTTTGCTGTAACGATGCTGCGCGAATAAAGATCCATGTCGAGAAAATGCATATATACACAGCAATAACTCGGGGAAAAGAAATCTCCTCGAAAACATGTTGCGAGAAGAAAATAATTAAAACCAAACTAACAGCAGCAAAACTGCTCACAAAACAGGAACTAAAGAAAAATCGGATCCGTCGCACAAAATTTTTACGAACATGCTGCAACACATAAATACAAGTACTGGACAATAAATACATCGGAGGCGTTTACATGGATAACGGTAAAAAGACAGGGTCCTGAGAAAACGCCTGTGGCACTGGGGCACACTCCTCTTCTATCGGGGGAAGCGGGTTGACCAGACGATGAATGCGCACTTCTTGGTCAGGCCTCAGTGGTCTGCCAATAGCGATCCGAGGATTTAAATTGGCGAGGCTCTGGAGATGACCCATTACTCGCTGAGTTAAACGCTCCTGGGCAATAACGTACTGGGCAAGGTTGGCCAGTACTGGATCTCTCTCAATGCGCCCACCGGGAAAAGATGCAACTTCTCCTGGTGCTGCACGACCCGGAAAATAATAGTATCCTCGCTCGCTGGCATAGGGTACTGCGAATCGAAGACGAGTGAGCGCCTCGTACGCAGCAGCTTCTATGGCCATCTGCGGAGTCGGCATGGATTTCCCCACGAAGGCGACTTCCGTGGGATCTTGGTTTGGGTAAGCGGGAGGGATGTGCACCACTGCCCAATATTTCGAGGTGGATGGAGTGATCCTCGATTTGAGCAACTCGTACTGGGGTGGACGGGTGGCGCTCATAGTACTGCAGGTAAAGTCCCACAATAATTTGACAAAGCTCCCTGGGGTTACGTCTGGGGTTCTCAGATAAATGCTGGAGGTCGACATGGCCAGGGAAGGTTGTGAGTGCTGCGCACAAAGGTGAGGGGTGCTCGGCAAGGTCACGAAGTGGCCTTTAAATAGCACCGGGGCTGGGATTAATCACCGGGGAAAAGGTGACTGGGTGCCGATCCTGTACTCGGGTCAACGCCACAGATACACATGTCACATAAATGTGACGCATTACTGTGGGTGCCGACGGGGTTGGTCTAGGTAGCTGCGCCCAAAATTTAAAAATGCAACTGTACGCCAACGTACATTTGCATAGCTACTACTCCAAAAATAGGAGCGCTCAAACAGACAGCATGCAGCACAAGCGATACAAGGCCGCACATTACAAAGCGTAGGAAAACTAAGGCTCGATACAACTTTGAGCGACTTAGTCTACTTCGTTAATGTCTAGGTGAGCTGGCCTTGCGGACGCCGATGCTTCTCCACGGTTCTCAGCGTCGGGATTTGCTGGCTGAGGCTGAGGTGCTGCAGGGTCGGGGAGAAGGTGATGACCATCCCAGGGGTTGCTGGCCCAGATCCCGTTGGAATGGGTCTCCAAAAGGCGGCGAAGCGCTTCTGGGGTCACCAAAGTGCTCTGGTTGAGGGCTGGCGCAGACCTCGAGGGATCGATCGGGTGTCCGAACAGCATGACTGGGTTGTCGGTGTCGGGCTCCGCTTCTCTTCTCGCCGGGGCTCGGCGAACCAGCTCTCCACGAGCTGCGATCAGATCAAGAGTGACCTGGTCGAACAGTTGCTCTAGTGCGCTTACATAGCGCACCAGGTGCAACAGCGCAGGGTCCGTCTCGTGGTCTCCGTTGGCAACTTGGGGCGGCCTACCATACCCGTCACGACTGGGGTAGTAGTGGAACGAGCGACAGTTAACTCTGGGCGACAAGTGCCGGAGTTGAACTATAGCTTCGCGGGCTGCCAGTTGGATGGCTTGTGGCTCGAAGGAAGTGGTCCTTCCAGTGAACCTGTAGGGGCGTTCTGGCGACAGACCCCTACCGTAGATGTGCACAGTGGCCCAGTACTGACGGCTTTCACCGTACATGGGTCCTTGGTACACAACATACTCAGGGGGCTCCTCCAACGCATAGGCACGGCGGGTGAGGTTTGCGAGCACGGTCACAAAACCTCCTAGGTTGGTCGCTGTGGTCTCATTGTGAACAATGGGACCAGGCATCGTGGCTGGGTTTGGGAGAAAGAGGTTGTGCAGTGCTGTGGCTAGCGTGCCCTATTTATAGGAAAAGGGGACGGAGTCTTCCTCCGCACGCTTGCGATAGAGACGGGTTGGGTGTCGGTCACTGGCGCGTGATCGACGGGCTAGGCTGATAGGTTGGGCACCGTCTGCCGAAAAGGGCGTCGGGTCACTGTGGAGCTACCTTACGCGGGAAGCTTGACCGGGGTCAGGCTAGGGTCTGATGGTTTGGGTTAACCTAGGTTTATTGACCTGGCCAAGATAGGATTAGCCAATGGCCAGCCTGGCTCTGATACCAAGTCTGTCACGACCGGATTTTTGGGATATAAATTCCCAGAAAAACGGTCTGAGTGCTCACCAGCCCCAGGATTACTGTTAGCTGATGAGGCACCAACTCGATACAAAAATTCCAAGCAAGGAACAAAACATGTAGTACAAGACCATTTAGGCCTGGGAGTACAACACTTGGTTTCTAATGGTTGAGGGCGGAAGCGGTTGGAAACATCTGCGTCTATGGGACTCCATTTCCCACAAGAACAGCTGACCAGGATAACTCCTATCTTCGCGAGGCTGCAAACGTCAACACGTGGGTTCCGAGGTAGTCACCGCGATGCATGCCTCCACGCAAGAAATCTGGCCAAGGCAATAGCCAGGGACAAGCCAGTGAGTACATTTGAATGTACTCGCAAACATTAAGAACACGGGTATAATAAATCAAAAACATGTTCTGAATTAATTAAATAATCACACGCCTGTCACGAAAAATACATAAGACCAAGATGCACACATATGGTTAAAAATATACCAAAATAAAATACTGGGTATCAAACGAGTGTCTGAATGACTCCTCGAGCGGAAAAATGCAGAATAGTAATACTGGTGCCAAACGAGTGTCTGAATGACTCCTCGAGCGGAAAATGCGGAATAGTAATACAGGTACCAAACGAGTGTCTGAATGACTCCTCGAGCGGAAAAATGCAGAATAGTAATACAGGTGCCAAACGAGTGTCTGAATGACTCCTCGAGCGGAAAATGCGGAATAGTAATACAGGTGCCAAACGAGTGTCTGAATGACTCCTCCAGCGGAAAAATGCGGAATAGTAATACAGGTGCCAAACGAGTGTCTGAATGACTCCTCGAGCGGAAAATGCAGAAATAATAATGCCGTAGTCGGGCGTCTGAGCGACACCACATAAAGGGCTTATAAAAGGTAAATGAACAACGAGCATGCCGCAGTCGGGCGTCTGAGCGACGCCACAGAAAGGGCTTATGAGAAAAATAATCACAGTGAATATCCAGGAGGTAGAACCATCCCAGGGATACTCAATAATATGCGTAATATAAATGGTTAGTCCAAAACAATAAAGATCATAATCCAAAGGTGCCATAATCATAAACAAAATTTAATACAGTCGTTTCTCCATCCGAAAACCGATAATTTAGTCAAGCCGTATCTTCATCCGAATTCCGTTACTAAGTTCTAGTTAAATCGTTCTCCATCCGAATACCGTTACAGAGTTCTAGTTAAATCGTTCTCCATCCGAATACCGTTACAGGGACTCAACTCATATTGTGGCCTTTACTTAAGGACATGACTATCCGACAGGATATATCCTCTGCAGAGGGAGTACCGTTTTCCACGAGTAACGGGATTACTCAGTCCACTCGGGACTAATTCCGTCTACGGTCTTTTGATTGAAAACACGCCTGACCTGCACACACCAGCTTAACTCACTAGTGTCTGGAATCACCCACGACACCTGCCAAGCAAAACTCTAAGTGGGGAGGCTACAACCTCGAGTAGCATGGGATCACAAAATTTATACCGCGCGCAAACTAGGGGAGCAACCCCCCTCGGCTCCAACCGGAAACACCCATGCCCCCGGACCGAATGACAGGCTTTAATCCGTGGCCACGGGACCTTCATCACGGCCTCTCTATACGGTGTGTGCTTTGGAAAGGGGTTGACAACCTACTGAACCATACCCTGTCCCCTGCAGGGACAAGTGGTGGTACCAACAAAAGGAAGCTATTGAACAAGACTCGGTCTACAACCGACTCAGGTGGTCCAAGTATCCACCAACAATATTACCACTAGTGAAATGAATCACCACTCCTCGAGCCTCACCATGCTATGCCGGGCATACTCGTCTCAACGAGGGATTAGGGACAAGCTCGTGTCTACCCAAGACCACGACTTTCCCGGCTTCCTACCGGTGTGCAAGAGAAGCTCACGAGGATGACCCAAATCACTAGCGTATCCATTGCTGGCCACAAACAACTCCAAAGTGCACTCATGCACGAGACTATATCAATACATAAACTGTCACATACTCCAAGTCAAAAGGTGCTGTGATCGCATCAAAACACCACAACGAGATATTATGCCAGAGTTCAGAAATGCTTGCCTTCAAGAGTACGCAAAGGATGCACTTATTGGAAGCTTTCCTTTTCCTCCAAAAATCCTATTTTGCAAAAATACACAAATACAAATATTTCAAACACAGTACCAAAACCTGCCTCAAATATTTTTGAAATAAATCTTAAAATAAACTAGATGAAATTTGAGAGAGGTAGGAAAAAGAATCAACTCATTTGGAGTTTTATTTTAAAAGTTATAGCCAGTCAAAGTTTGGTCAAATCTGTTTTTAAATAAAACCAGAAAAAGGAAAACGCTTCGAGGGAAATACGCTTTCGCGGCAGAGAAACGTACGCGGGGTTTTGCGCCTCCACTTAAACAGAGAGAGGGTGAACGTGCGAGTCGCTGACAGTGGGTCCAGAGGGCCCACTAGTCAGGTTTGACTGGTCTCCCTCTCCCTCCTTTCCCTGCGCCCGAACGGTGGCGAGGCTCCGGCGATCGCCGTCGACGAACGGCTGCACCTCACGGGCATCTGCGGGCAGGGATGGGACGGCAAGACCGAGGCGGTCCTCTGGGTGGTTGAGGGGTCGACGGAGGTGGCAGGAATCGCCGGCTGCGAGCTCCGCGGCGGAGAGGGCTACGGTGGTGAAGTGACTATTGTGCTCCGGTGGTCTCCAACCGAAGTTGGGTAGCTGGGCAGCTCCGCAAGACTACGGGGGAGTTCTTGGTGGCGCTAGTTGGGCGAAAGGGCGGCTGGTTGCGACGAATCGCACTGGAGCTTGGCGGCGGCCGAGCTGGCCGGAGTTGGGGGGAACGGTCCTCTCCGGTCGATCTACTGCGCGGGAGGCTCTAAGGGGGAAGTCTGATGTCGCTTGAACGCTCGGAGGGGCTCGGGGTTCCTTTATATAGCGTGACGAGGCTGGACCGTGGCGGCAGAAGATAGGATTGCCGGCGACAGCCGTTGCTGTAGTTGCAGGGTATCGTGGCGGCGACGAACGCGTTCCGACGAGCGGGGGAATAAGCACGGCCTGTGCTCTGGGGCAGCTGGCGCGCGCTGGTGGTTTGGGCGGCGCCATCCGCGGCGGAATCTGCTGCCGACGCCGGCGTGCTGCCAAGGCGGCGCTGCAGGGTGCCAGGGGGAGCTTGGAGGGTACTGGAAAGAGGGCGAGTGCCTGGCGGGGTTCGGCAGGCGAGCAGGGGTCAGAGATGGGACGCGACGAGGGCGGCAGTGCGGCGTGTCGGCGTAGTGCGCGCGCGTGCAAAACGTGCGCTCTGGGCGCGCCCAGAGCACGCACGGCGCCTGTTCGACGAAATGCTAGCGTGGTCTAGAGCGCGAGGGTGGAGCTGGCACTGCACAGGATGGAGGTAGGGGTAACAAGGCACTCAGTGGACAAGGTTGATAGGTCAGGGGTTCAAGTCCACAATGCAAACCAGAGAGCTTGCCAAAAGTGACTGTGCACACCAGGTGTTCGACAGAATGCCAGATGCACTTAGGCAACTCTTGGAGTGGCCCAAATCTCCAGATCAGTGTCTCTTTAGATGCAGGAGATGATGGTGAGATTAGTTTGGCAAACACAGAAAGTTGATAGTGCAAGTTTTGCAAAACTCCAGTTCTGGACAGAAAACAGAAGGGTTTAGAGCATGCACTTCAAAACCTCCAATGAGCCCAATCTCCTGGACTTAGAGTTTGGTAGGGAGGGCTACAAGTAGGAGAAAGCTCAGGGTCACTAGAGCAAGGAAAAATATGGTTGCAGTACAAATCACCAAATTGGACCAGAATGCAAAAGAGGTTGATCCACTCAAATTTTCCAAAGAACAACATTGGGTTTTTGCTTGAGGAAGAATTGTATGCATCCACTGACATCTCCAAACACTTGGAAGAATTTTTAAAGAAATATTTAAAAGGGTTGCAGTGCAAAAGTGCCTACTGGACCAGATTGGAAAAGTTGGTGTAGAGCTCAAAATCTCCAATGGCCAGAAGATATTTTTGCATAAAAGTGATGTGGAAACATCACATGACATCCCCAAATTTTGGTGGAATTTTTAAAAGCATTTGTCAAATGGTTGTAGTGCAAATAGGCCCCAAATGCAAAAGAAATCATTTTAAAGGAAGAAAGCTTTTGAAGAAATAACTCTTGCAACATTTGAATCCACTGATAAATATTTGTTTTATTGTAGAGAGAAATCAAGCCCAACAATACCTTTGAAGGTTTTCTCCCCAAGAGGTATAAAAAAAATTCCAAAACCACCGAAGGCAAAACATGACAATTGGGAAAAGTTTTATTTCCTCGCAACATTTTAATAAATAAAACAAGGCCCAAAATTTTGGGGTGTCACAGGAGGGGGCCGGCCGGCCTCAAGGGGCGCGCCCAAAGGGGGGAATCCTACTCCTACTAGGAGTAGGTTCCCCCCTTTCCTAGTCCAACAAGGAGGGGAAGGAAGGAGGAAGGGGAGAGAAGGAAGGAGGGGGGCGCCGCCCCCACCCCTTGTCCAATTCGGACTGGGGGCCGCGCGCCACCTCCCGGCCGGCCCTCTCTCCTCTAACTCCCATGGTAGCCCATTAACTTCCCGGGGGGGTTCCGGTAACCCTCCGGCACTCCGGTTTTATCCAAAACTCTCTGGAACAATTCCGGTGTCCGAACAACATGGTCCAATATAACAATCTTTATGTCTCGACCATTTTGAGACTCCTCGTCATGTCTGTGATCTCATCCGGGACTAGTAACAACCTTCGGTACATCAAATCACATAAACTCATAATACCAATCATCATCAAACGTTAAGCGTGCGGACCCTACGGGTTCGAGAACTATGTAGAGATGACCGAGACACTTCTCTGGTCAATACCAACAACAGAACCTAGATGCTCATATTGGTTCCTACATATTCTACGAAGATCTTTATCTGTCAAACCGCACAACAACATACGTTGTTCCCTTTGTCATCGGTATGTTACTTGCCCGAGATTCGATCGTCGGTATCATCATACCTAGTTCAATCTCGTTACCGGCAAGTCTCTTTACTCGTTCCGTAGTGCATCATCGCGCAACTAACTCATTAGTCACATTGCTTGCAAGGCTTATAGTGATGTGCATTACCGAGAGGGCCCAGAGATACCTCTCCGATACACGGAGTGACAAATCCTAATCTCGATCTATGCCGACCCAACAAACACCTTCGGAGACACCTGTAGAGCATCTTTATAATCACCCAGTTACGTCGTGACGTTTGATAGCACACAAGGTGTTCCTCCGGTATTCGGTAGTTGCATAATCTCATACTCAGAGGAACATGTATAAGTCATGAAGAAAGCAATAGCAATAAAACTAAACGATCATAATGCTAAGCTAACAGATGGGTCTTGTCCATCACATCATTCTCTAATGATGTGATCCCGTTCATCAAATGACAACACATGTCTATGGTCAGGAAACATAACCATCTTTGATTAACGAGCTAGTCTAGGGACACTCTGTTTTGTCTATGTATTCACACATGTATCAAGTTTCCGGTTAATACAATTCTAGCATGAATGATAAACATTTATCATGATATAAGGAAATATAAATAACAACTTTATTACTGCCTCTAGGGCATCTTTCCTTCAATTTCTTCTTGGCAACTACTTTTATCAAATTGTTTCATTCTCAAAGCACCAAGTTTTACTTTAAATTGTAGTAATATTGACATACCTGAGATTGATTAGATCGGCGTCAGTCATTGGATGCTCGGGGATGATGTGATGTGGATTTGTGGTGGCAGACACTCGGCAATGTACGTGTGCGGCCTGGCCGGCAATATCAATTTTCAGGGGTAGGTGATGTTCGTGCTGCGTCGGCACACCGTACAGTCTACAGTTCCTGGAGACCAGTCACCCCTCAGCGATTTGGGATCTGGAGTTTGGAGCCTGTAGAGAACAGAGAATATAGGGAATTGGGGATGAACTCACGTCACACGATCGTTTTTTTCCTTTGGAGGGAGAATGTCTCAAGATACTTAATTAAGGAATAAAGAGAATGAGCCGACGTGATTTACGTGCGTACGTGTATGATCGTACGCTGATTCATGTTTTTTAGGGGTAAAAAACTGATTTATTCATCAAAATCCACATGAAGTGGGATACGTCTTAGGTCATGGGGGCGCCAAACCAAACGTGGCGACCCGGACCTCTAGAGAAGGAAATTTTAGCTAAGCTATGTGCTTCATAATTCACAGCACGAGACTCAAAAGAAAACGTACAATGGAGTGCAGCTGCATGGATATTAATCTCACTGATGATCGCCCCGTATGCTCCTCTTGCACTCCTGTGAATATCTGAAATGACTTGCTGACAATCGGATGCTACAATGAATTTTTGTATATGTAGATCTTCAACAAGGGCTAGGGCTTCGCGACACGCTATCGTTTCAAGTGTGGCCGGGTCGAGTACTCCTTCTATGACTAGAGCCGAGCTACCCAAGAAATTTCCTCCCTCATCTCTGCAAGCCGCGGTTGTTGATCCTCCTCTTCTTCCTAGCACTCCTGCATCGACATGGATCTTGCAATATCCAGCGGGAGGCCACTTTGGTTTCGGATTTGCTTGATGTGGTGTAGCATTCCGCACCGGGGCATTCTCTTTGTTGCTAATCAGGGCCAGATCTTTGAGGAACCTGTCAATGAAACTATGGGTCACTTGCGGACTTTGGAATATTGCTTCGTGTATAGCCTTCCGACGAGCATGCCATATAGCCCATAGTGTAACAGCCATGGTGACAAATTCTTCATGAGTTAACATTTCCATCAGTGTAAATAGCCACTGTGCTAATTCTTTTTTCTAAGTGAAGCTATGGCTCATGAGCTACTGTACTTACCTTTATACACGCATTACACTTGTGAGGGGGCCCCTAGATCTTGGGGGCCCGGGGCGGCCGCCCCCGCCCCCTCCCCTCTTAAGGTTTTGTTTTGTGACAACATCCATGAGGTGGCAGCGGCGAGATGGCGCATTGGCCTCTTTGACCTCTACCTACCTCAACAACGTCTGCTCTGGCATCGACAAAGTGCCTGTGAGATATTTGGATCTGGTGCTGATGTCATCCTTAGAACTAGACTTCAAATTAGTGGTTTTTCGATATCAGTTATGTTTATACATAATATGTGGATATGCAGGTAAGAATCTCAGAAATATTCTTGTCCCATGCTATGGCTATCATACTTAGGAGCTCCAGTAGCTAAAAATCTTTACTCATCTTTGCAGATCGTGTACATCTGCGTCTCAACCTTCTATCTGTTTGTTTTCTTTACAATCTGCAGAGGTCCAGTTCAGATTACTGAATTTTGCATGTTAATCTATACTTTTGGTTAGATTTTCAGTTGTTTAAAAAGCCAGCAGTTTGGTTTGTGTAAGGATTTAGAATTGAATGGATGATGGTCGACACTACCTGTTTAACAGAACACCAGCATGAAGTGCCTTATACAGTACTGATTTGTTGCTAAATTATATCATGAGGTATATGATCTGTAATAGGTCTTCGCAAACACTCTCAGGAAGACAAGGAATGACTTCAATTATGTTTGGTACGGAGTATTTGCCAGTGTGGCGATAGCAAGCACCACTCCAAGATAGAAATGGATTGGCTTAATATTATCGGCTTTTACCATCGTTGGGGATCTGATCTGAAATATATTTTTTCTTCTTCCATTCCAACTATTCAAGTGACATATATCATGCTGGCGGGAGGCCACATTGTCACACGATGGAAGCAATTCATAGCCGGTAAATATGGTGATGTTTAAAACATAATTTTGCAGCTGAGGACATGTCATTGTCTTGGAGTGTCATTTACCTGTGGATTACATTTTTTCAACCAAGGGAAAGTTTACTTTTGAAATAAAAGCCACACTTGTAAAAAATAATAAAGAGTGAATATCAAATTGTTTTTTCTATGCATTTGAATTATCGCATTTGGTATTAACTAGCAAAAGAGCCCGTGCGTTGCAACGGGAGAATGCAAGGCCTGAGAATCAGGCTCGAAGGCATAGATATTCTAGTTGTGCAATATTATCAAACATGTCAAATACGTACCTTTAGGATCCTCGTACACATCAGATAGCATTGCCGATTTTTGTTAACGTTTAACTCTTTTTTCTTCTTCTTATTCCACCCATTATCTCTGTCCCCCAATTCAAGATTGTCGCTATAAGCAATGGCACATCCGACATGAAATATCGACGGGTATTGAGGAGGAAATATAAAAATATATTAAAAAAGAGCATTCTAAGGGCGATTGGAGTCAAGAAAGTCGATAAAATCCTGGAGATAAAATGTTACTTATGGTATAAAAAGAGTCATTCTGCTTCCGCTCGTTTGATTTTCAAAGACGGGTCGCCGTTCATCATCATGGTGGTGACATAACTCGACTCTGGTACTTTTGCACCGGAAGAACAACCTGTTGGTCAGCGAGGGTTGCGGATGAGTATGGTGTCATGTGTCCGGGAGTGGCGAGATAATAAATCTCATACCTGTGTATGATGAAGCTAGTGCCTGGCCCGTCTTTGTCGAGAACTCGAGATAGAAGGTGAGGTTGTGTAGCTTTGTACCTAATGTACACCTTATCGTTGCCGTCATCAGGGCCTAGATGCCGCCCCCATAGGCCTTGCCTCTACAAGGTAGCACCTCTGACAATGTAATTTGTGGACGCCGTTTTCAAGTCCATTCTCTATTGCAGACTTTCACCACCATCGCTCGCTCACAGAGGTCAGCGACATGTCCCTGACATGGAAAAGCATTACTACTTTATAAATAGGTCTTCTGAGTCAATGGAAGAAAAACAGATGATGTATGCATCCAATAAGCTATTACTTTGAGAAGAGTGTAGAATAGCGCTGCACCTTCTTGTTGGGCCAGCGCACAAATCTCTTAGTCGGTCGTTCATCTGCAAAGCACCAGCCCCCCATGGATCCAGCATGTCAGCTTCCAACAGTCCGGCGTCATCCTGTTTGTCTTTCTTGCCGTTGGCTTGCCTTGTACAGTTTTCCTTTTCTAGATAAATCACACCTAAATCCGTCAAAGCTAGCTTCTTCCATAAGACAAATAAGTCCCAAAAAATACAGAGCATCAGGTCATGTGGTAGAGATGAATTGGTCTGGTGCCACCAACGAAAAACAGAAGCAACACATCGCTAGAGAAACTGAAAGAGGGAAGCATGCATGGATGTACGACAAAATTTAATCACCCGGGTTCACCTAAATTACCTCGAAAGTATGAATTAGTACAGTCCTGAACGGAACTGGTGCATGTATCGAGATGAAAAAAACACATCTATATTGAGAAGCTTCATGGATAATCAAAGACGCAGATGGCTATGCCTCAGGTATATCAATCTCACAAAATCCACAACAAATTTCCCAACTCTGTACTCGATCCAAAGAACCCGCACACTATTTGTAGGAGTTGGCGCGCGCGAACCTTTTTTTGCTGCCGGAGGAGGAAATCCGGCGCCAGCGGTCATGGCGACCGTGACGGCCACCATGGTCTCCGTGCTCTGCTCTCCAGGAACTCCATTGGTGCATGTTGATCCCCGACATGGATTCCCCCATTGGCCACAAGAAAGAGGGATGAAGGCTGCCTTGGCGTGCCGCTTGCTCCGGGCATGGCCTGGTGAAGTGTGATGGGCAGATGTTCAGGAGGAGGCGACCGAGGATGCAGAGGACCACGCCGTCGGAATCACGGGAATTGCTGCAGTGTAGCAGACTGCAACGCCATGTACATCAGGGGGCGGCGGTAGCGGCGAGAAGCCCTGAGCCTCGTAACCAAGCCGGCCGACTCATGTCCTGTGAGATCCGGACTGCGTCACGCCGCCGCTGCTTCCACTAAAAAAAAAGACACATCCGTGACATTTTGGGTCGAACGAATTTTTTTTCTGTCATACTTATGACACTTCTATGACGATAATTGTGACAAAAACCCGGTATCATCATAGATGTGGTGAGGTTCACTTCTATGACAAAAAATCATGACAGAAAATGGGCTTTTCGTCCTGGACGGGCCGGAGACACAGCTGCATGACATTCTTTGGGCCGTCCATGACAGAAAAAACCGTGGTAGAAGCGAGTGCGCGGAAAATATCGAAGAGTCCCCGGTTACGGTGGGTGGTCAGGGCCGAGCGATGCGCGTTTCTCTCATACGTACGCGCGTGTGTGCGAGGCGTTGGGCTCTAACCGAACCCGAGCGAGACGTTGGGCTCTAACTGAACCCGAGCGATTGCACTGCAGGCTACGCGTTACTGAACCCGAGCGATCGATCGATGGCTGTTAACTGAACCCGATCGAGCGATTCCTTCGCTACAGCTGCTAACTGAAGCCGATCGATGCTGCCTCTGGATGAACAGTGAGTGTTGCGGGGGGTTTGGATGAACAATTCCCGGTGGGGGTGGATGAACAGGACCCCGTGGTGTTGCCTCTGGATGAACAGTACCCCGATCGATCGAGCCGGTTGGGGCTGGATGAATAGGACCACACCATGGAGGGCAGGATGAACAGTAGACGGTGGAGGGCAGAATGAACCGTAGCCCGTGGAGGGGTGGTTGAACAGGAGCCCGTTGAGAGGGCTGGTTGAACAGTGGCCAGTGGAGTAGCGCGCGGTGGAGGCTGGATGAACAGGACCCCGTGGATGAACAGTCGCAGGTGGAGGCTGGAGGAGGTCGACTGTGGATGAACAGTAGCCTGTGGAGGCTGGAGGGGGTCGACGGTGGAGATGAACAGTATCCCGTGGAGTCCCGTTTTGCAGTACGCCACACCCCTCCTGATGAACAGGACCCCCGTTTCGACCGTAGCGCTCCAACACAAGTCTGTTTCCTCTGTTTTGCGGTACGCCACACCCCTCCCGATCAACAGGACCCTCGTTTCGACCGTAGGAGGTCCGTTTCCTCCGTTGCGGTACGCCAGACCCCTCCCGATGAACAGGATCCCGTTTCGAATGTGGCCAGTCAAACACAAGGCCGTTTCCTCCGTTCTGCGGTACGCCATGCCTCATTTCCATCGGCTGTTCCATCCAAGCCCTCCCGATGAACACGACGACGCATTCCGTTCCGACCCGGCCGGTTTGCTCCCCATGAACACGACGACGACGTTGTTTCTCCGTTCTAACCCAGCCATGTACACGAGCCCTGGCCGTACGTATGCGTGAGTAGGAGTTCGAGACCCTTCCCATATGTACGTACGTGGCCGTATTTTTTTTCTTGCACACTGGCCGTTGTATGTACATGTACATGCTACGTGCGCTTCTACTACGACACGTGCGCGCCTCTACATCGGCCAGTATGTACGTACACGTTCGCGACCAGAATGACAACACTACGTACGCTTCGACCAGGTGGGTCCCGACTATCAGGCACTTCCTTGCGTGCGAAGATGTAGCTGCTGGGTCCCAACAGTCAGGGGGGCGAATCGTTTCTTTTGCCTGGGCGCACTTCCTTGCGTGCGAAGATGTAGCTGGTGGGTCCCAGCAGTCAGGGGGAAACGTTTTTTTCGCGAAATACGGTGGCCCGTCCGGTGGGTCCCCGCTGTCAGGTGGAGGAATAATTATTTTGCACGTAATAAGGAGGCACTGCCTTGCTGCGGCCGTGGACCCAGCTGTCAGCCTCTCCACGTACAGTCCACGTCCGATGGAAGCCGTTCCTTGACCACGTTGACCACACCGCGCCGAGAGCACCAGGGCGATGGACGACGGCGAGGCCTAGGAAGGGTTCGACGCGGAGCCGGGGAAGATGTGGCAGTGGATGCCCACGCGTAGAGGAGTATGAGGGTTCACTGGTTCGCTGCGGTGTGAGGCTGCTGTCGCCGCAGAATAACAGGGGGTGTGGGTGAGTAGAGAGATGGCCTGGCCAGTGGTGGGAGTAGTAGGGGCGGTGAGGCCTCCGCCGCATCGCAGCCGGCCACAGGAGGCAGGAGCACGAGGCACGACCGGCGCTGGTTTGGGCGGCTGGAGCAAGAAGACCAGAGGTTGAAGAAGCACTACGACCATTGGATGGACATCGTACGGTCAGTGGAGCTAGAATTGTGCATATTGACTAAGTTGACAAAGCCCTCCGTCCCCGTCAACTTAGTAGGCCCACAAGTCAGCTTGCCACTATACTGAGTCCCAGCTAGCAGGGGGAGTATTCATTTTTTTGTGCGTAATAAGGAGGCACTTCCTTGCGTGTGAAGATATAGCTGGTGGGTCCAAGCTGTCAGCGGCGGTAACGTTTTTTCGCAAAATACGGAGGCCCTTTCGATGGGTCCCAGATGTCAGGTGGAGGAATCATTATTTTGCGCGTAATAAGGAGGCATTTCCTTGTGTGCGGCCGCGGACCCAGCTGTCAGCCTCTCCACGTACAGTCCACTTCAGATGCATGTCGGTCGTTGACCACGTTGACCAGGCCGCACTGAGAGCACCAGGGCGGTGGACGACGACGAGGCCTAGGAAGGGAACGACACGGAGGCAGGGAAGACTCGGCAGTTGTTTCCCACGTGGAGGGGAGTACGACTGTACGAGGGTTTACTGGTTCGTCGCCGGAGAATAACAGGAGGTGTGGGTGAGTAGAGGGATGGCTAGGCCAGCGATGGGAGTACGGTGGGGCGGTGAGGCCTGCGCGACAGCACAGCCGACCGCGAGGAGGAGGGAGCAGACAGTCCCGCCGGCGCTTGTTTGAGTGGCTGGAGCAGGAAGAGCAGAGATTAAAGAAGCACGATGGCCGTTGGATGGACATCCAACAGTCACTGCTTGTGCGTCAACCTTTTTTTAGGAAAGCCTCAAATCTGTGGAAAACGGCATACAACCCATCTGCCATTATTTCTAATAATTTACAGCCCATTTGCTAATTCTTAAGATTTTTTGGAGCACATATTCTTTTTGTTAGCATTACAGCCCATATTGCGGCCACGGTTAAAAAATTATACGAAATTTTGCATTTTTCGGTGCGGTCCGAACTGTTTTTAATCCCGAAATTTCGAGTCACATTCAAACTGATTTTAAAAATAAATGTATATCAATATAAAATCCAACAAATTGTCCACGCATAAAAATCAATGCAATTTAAAATCTCGAAATGAAAAAAAGAAATTTGAAACTAATTGCCGGTTTGATGTGTTTTAAAAATGTACAGCCCATTTCTCATTACTGATAGGCCATTTTCTCGGCCAGCCGAATGAAGCTCTCCTTGTCTTGAAGGACTTGCAGCCCAACAAGCCTGACAAAGCGACTTACTTGGCAAATCACAAAAAAACTGGGCTGTGGCCGTGGACCCAGCTGTCAGCCTCTCCACGTACAGTACTCTTCCGATGGAAGTCAGTCGTTGACCACATTGACCACGCCGCGCCGAGAGCACCAAGGCAGTGGACGACGGCGAGGCCTAGGAAGGGGACGGCGTGGAGCCGGGGAAGACGCGGCAGTGGATGCCCACGCGGAGAGGAGTACGAGGGTTCGCTGGTTCGGCTGCGATGTGAGGCTGCCGTCGCCACAGAATAACAGGGGGTGTGGGTGAGTGGAGGGATGGCCTGGCCAGCGGTGGGAGTAGTATGGGGGCGGTGAGGCCTCCGCGGCAGCACAGCCGGCCACGGGAGGCAGGAGCAGGCAGCACGACCGGCGCTGCTTTGGAAGGCAGGAGTAGGCAGCACGACCGGCGCTGCTTTGGGCGGCTGGAGCAAGAAGACCAGAGGTTGAAGAAGCACTATGGCCGTTGGATGGACATCGTACGGTCACTGGAGCTGGAATCGTTCGTATTGACTAAGTTGACAAAGCTCTCTGTCCCCGTCAACTTAGTAGGCCCACAAGTCAGCCACCCACTATGGTGGGTCCCAGCTAGCAGGGGGCATTCATTTTTTTTCTGCGTCATAAGGAGGCACTTCCTTGCGTGCGAAGATATAGCTGGTGGGTCCGACCTATCAGCGGGGGTAACATTTTTTCCGCGAAATACAGAAGCCCTTCCCGTGGGTCCTAGCTGTGAGGTGGAGGTATCATTATTTTGTGCGTAATAAGGAGGCATTTCCTTGCGTGCGGCCGTGGACCCAGCTGTCAGCCTCTCCACGTACAGTCCACTTCCGATGGATGTCGTTCATTGACCACGTTGACCAGGCCGCGCCGAGATCACCAGGGCGGTGGATGACGGCGAGGCCTAGGAAGGGAACGACACGGAGGCAGGGAAGACTCGGTAGTTGTTTCCCACGCGGAGGGGAGTACGACTGTACGAGGGTTTACTGGTTCGTCTGCCGTCGCCGGAGAATAACAGCAGGTGTGGGTGAGTAGAGGGATGTCTAGGCCAGCGATGGGAGTACGGTGGGGAGGTGAGGCCTGCGCGGCAGCATAGCCGGCCGCGGGAGGAGGGAGCAGGCTGGAGTAGGAAAAGCAGAGATTGAAGAAGCATGACAGTCGTTGGATGGACATCCAACAGTCACTGCTCTCGTGTGCATTATTTCTAATAATGTACAGCCCATTTGCTAATTCTTAAGAATTTTTTGGAGCCCATCTTCTTTTTGTTAGCATTACACCCCATATTGTGGCCATGGTTAAAAAGTATACGAATTTTTTTGCATATTTCGGTGTGGTCAACTGTTTTTAATCCCGAAATATCGATTCACATTAAAACTATTTTGAAAAATAATTTATATGAATATAAAATCCAAATAATTATCCACGCATAAAAATCAATGGAATTTAAAATCTTGTAATAAAAAAATTGAAACTAATTCCCGGTTTGATGTGTTTTAAAAATGTACAACCCATTTCTGGGCAAACCGAATGAAACTCTCCGCGTCTTGAAAGATTTGCAGCCCAGCAGGGCTGATAAAGCAAGTAGGCCTCGTTTGGGTATTTCTTTAAAAAAAGAACTAGGCTAGCCATTTTCAGCAAGAAAAAAACACAACTGGGCTCATGATGTGGTAAACATAAATAAATCCTTGGCTAGACGGGCCACAGCCCCCGCACAGCCCCGTTGTTACCCTGATGCGTCGCTAAAACTAGTATAAATAACAACTGCTTGTTCCTAAAAAAACTGCGCGACCTGCTGGGTCCCTGGTGTCAGCCGCTCGTAGTGTAATTCTCTCGTTTATTGACTACGTTGACAATGGCGTGAGCCCCAGATGTCCAACCATTAGGAGGAACCATATTTTTCGGCTTGTAATATAGAGGCACTTGCTTGTGTAGGTGGGTCCCTACTGTCATCCTCTCCACGTACAGTCATCTCCTTGTTCCTCTCGGTTGTTGACGACGTTGACAATGCAAGAGGGCGGCGCACCGCGCACGACGAGCGAACCAAGGCCACAAGGCAGAGGACGACGGCGAGGCCTCAGACGGAACGAACAGGAGCCATGGAAGATGCGCCGGTCCAGTCGCAGGCGGAGGGGAGTACGAGGGTTGACTGGTGCGGGTGCGTGTTGGGGCTGACGTCGCCGGAGAATAACAGGACGTGTGGGGGAATAGAGGGAAGGACTGGCCAACGTTGGAGGGTACGTACGGTAGGGCGGCGGAGGCGCAGCCAGCCATGGGAGGCGGGAGCAGGCGGAGCTGACGGGGTGGTTTGGTTTGGGTGGCTGGAGGAAGAAGAAGACAAGAGATAGAAGATACACGACAGATGTTGGATGTCAATCCAACGGCTGGTAGGCAGAATCGTTTGTTGACTGGCTAGTAAGTCCACACCACCTTGGATAGGCTATTTCCTCGCGGGTCCCAAATGTCAGAATCCAAATCTGTCACGGTCATGCAGCCCTTCCTATGAAAATTTACAGCCCATTTGATGTGCTAGTTGGAAATAAGGTTGTGGGTGCTGGTGGGGGCTAATCACTTGGCTTCTGTAATGCACAGTGAGCTCAAGCAGCCGGCGAGAGTGATGTTATTTCCCTTGGTTGGGATTTGTTAGTTGTTACAATATTTCACTCTGAATTAAACGACTGGCAAGCCATTTGCCTTGCTTCAAAGAAAATATGACAGTCACAGCCGAGTTGAAAAGGGCAAGAACATCTAACTCCAGCTTACAAACTGTACAAAAGCACGAGGGTTAATTGTTCATCAGGTTTACAAAAAAACCCAGGTTGAAAAGGGCAACAACATCTAACTCCAGCACTGTTTTTGGCAGTCACAGTCAAATGGATCGGTCAGGTCCATAGAATGAACATCCTGGGTCGTAAAATTTACTGGAATATGACCACAATATGTTGTAAATAGAAGCCCGGCACGTTCATAAGCTCTTTTGCCCACCTGAAACTCCTTTTTTTGCTCTTCCACATACCCATCCGTCAAAACCATGCTGCTGATAAACTTAGGCCTGATGGACAATAGTAACCTCGCATCCAGCAGGAAGAATGTGACAAATCTAGTGTTTGCACGGTTGGCTACATATCGTTCTAGCGTTATTGTCTTCAATCGAATCTCATGAGAAGTGAGAAAATCCCGATGCTTACGAATCCACCGATTGGTTATAACTTTCTTACCCCGTCATGTTGCCTAAATAGACATGAAGATTGAAAACAGTTAAGGTCTAAAAAAGGAGTGTCGAAAGAGCAACAGATGAACGGTTAATTCTAGTACACTATATGCGGGCTTCCAATGTGCGTGAAATTATCACCTTTATATACAACTTCTCCAGACATGGAAAGCATTGCAGCAAACCAATAATCTTGTTCAGATCAAAACTATTCATTTGGATATATAAGATCTTGATAGAATCCAGCACCATTGATAGGCCATCCATGAAGAAACTCTTCATTGAGCATAGAACATAATATTAGTACAAAATGTGTACTCCAATATGACATATAACTTATGCGCAGAAATTTAAAATGCAGCTTATGGTTACAAGTGTAGATGATAATGTAAAGTACCTGAAGAACTATGGAGCCAAACACCATATTGAAATGAGCACAGAGATCATGTATTACACCCATGGTCTCCAGTTTAGGCGCAGAGAGGACGGTTATTTGCAACGGTGAATAACTAGAATCACTGATCAACCTTTGAAGTGAAGGGGCATCTTGGATGATGAGCTGCCTTTCGTCAAAACAAATTCCAATTCTTACAAGGTTAGGCGACTTTATTTGGAGACAACCGATTCTAACTGTGAAAACAAGCACCAAGCACTCCAGGGCAGGGCAACTAGAGTGGATGATGTTGTGCAATGAGGCCTCCGATATACGAACCCGCACAAGTGAAAGTTTCTTCAGAAATGGGAGTCGAAGGTTTAGTACCAGATTGTCTGGTAGGTCGCACAGCGCAAAGGTGGCGGTGTGGAGAGAGGAGGAAAACCGCGAGATGGAAATCGGTGCTGAGGGCACAGGTAGATGGCGTTCGGTATCTGGTAGGTGATTTCCAGGGGAATAGTAGAACTCAAGCAGCTGTAGTTCTGTGAATTCAGGGGATTTCAGCCAGGCGTCCATCGTGCAGGGCATGGTATGCTTGCTCAGGTAGCATGACGGGATGCAGAGGCTTTTAACGGAGCCCTCGTGGGAGGAGATGATGGCTCTGGGGATTTCAAAATCATTGAAGAGAGATAGCTGACGGCAGTCAAGATTAAGGGGCACGGCGCACCAGAGAGGGCGCCACCGAATTTAGAGGACTTGGGTGCGGCAGCAATCCTCGGTGGGGAGAAGCGAGATGATCTCCCCAAGGACGGCGTCCGGGAGATCGCTGATGCGGTCCACCCGAGATTCTACGGGTTCCTGGGATCCGGTGGGGGCGGGGTCGCCACTTCTCCCCGCGCTGCCGGGTGCGGGATCTACAACAGGCGTCGCCGCTGGCGGGAGCCTCATCTTCTTGGCGCTGGGGCAGCCGACTCCATTTTCCTCAAGGGCGTCGCGTCGCGCTCATGGATTTGAGCAGAGTAACGAATGACGAGCCCTTCTCGCTATAGAAATTATCTTTAAGACAACCTATCTGTTTCGGTTTTGAAGAAGACAGGAATGAGTCAGTGCCAGGTGTCCCCGGTCGTGATACACTAACCAACCAACTTAACCTATAGCGCTCAATCAAATGAAGTTTTGATTTCCCATATGGAGAAAAGCTACCTTCAATCCATAGTGCCATCTTTCTCTTAAAATGACATTAGTTATGCTTTCTTCAAGATCGAGATCATCTAAGACCTATGTCTGATCCCGTCCAATAGCAGGTTTAGTGAGCACCACAAACCATCCAGCTACTTTGATAGCATAAAATCGTTCGGGTATTTTAATGTAAAAACACACGCGCAGAGCTTGGAGAGCAGAGCACTCGGGTGCGATGGGTTGATTGATTCCATAGTAGGTTTCTGAGTTCATCGTTGTAGTGTGAGTGAAGAAGAAGGGGAGCTGGGGTTTTTCTGTAGTAGTGAGGAAGAAGGGGAGCTAGTGTTTTCTGTAGGAGTGAGGTGAGGAATTTGGGGGTACGAGTGGAGCGAGCTAACGTGAGGTGGGTGGGAGTGAGGAGGAAGAAGAACACCCAGGTTTTTTGGGGGGCGGTGTGCTGGGTGTGGGTAGCGCCTCTTATTCAGTAAATATATGGACTTTTGAATTGATTTTAATATTTACTAGGGTGGATGGGCTGTTTTGTCTTGGGCCCAGAGAAACAATTACTACTAGTACAGTGGAGACACTCTACAGCTACCCAGAAAAACAATTACTACTAGTACAGTGGATACAATACCGCTTCTGGCTCCTCCTAGGTCATCGAAACGTCTCCCTCTACTGAATGCCGTTATACTTTTGTTCACCGACATGCGGGCCATGTAGCGCGCGGGCCCAAATGCCATCCACCAAATTAAAAGGCAGTATGCAGGCGGAGAGTCACCCCGGTCGTAGCACGGCAATAACGAGTCGTCGTATCACAAAACCCCACCTCCCCGCAGTCTAAGTTTGACGGACGAAGCAACCATCATTTCACTCTTCGCTGAATCCCCTTCTCCCTCACCGTCTTCAGGAAAGGCAACACTCGCATCTGCCACTGTTCTTCTCTCCCAACGAAGGGAAGGTAAGCGGATCCGTGATGTTGGTATATTTTCGTTCAGAGAAAAAAAGAACTTTTGCAAAGCAGTAACCGATCCTCACTCTCTTTTTTGTTTCATTGTCATTGCGATTGTGTTTTCCTTTCAGTGGTCTCCTAGTATTCGTCAGTTTCATGATGGACCAAGGAGAACCAGGCAAAGATCTGCCGATATTGGAGCAGATGCGAGAGGCGGGAGGCTAATCCCCACGAGACAGAGAACTCCAAGAAGATGGTGGCAGCCACCGATCCGACCCCAGATACGCTCACGGCCACTACTGAGATGGTCAACGCCCCATTTGAGGTTACAGCCCCCGTGGCACTGCAGGAGCAGTTTTCCCCCTTCGAGGATGTGTCCCCCCCCCCCCCCCCGCTGAGCTGCCCAAGGTGATTTTCTTCTTTGCCGATCTCGATTGTGGTTTTTCATCTAAGTATGTGGTGATGAATAATGCAAAATTTTATTAGCTTCGATGCCATGCTATACATAGTGGTTTAAATAACTTGTGTTTCTTATTCTGGAAAGTAATTCAGAATTTGTTTCTGTTTCAATTAGAGCCCTGATGCAGACAAGGATTGTGTGGTTGTACATGTCACTCACTATGAGGCGGATGACCTGAATATACGCACTGGGAAAACAGAGTTTTTAGGCTGTTGGATACTGGAAGCCATTTGCGCTTATACCAATGAAGAGTTGTATTCCAGCCTCACTATTGTCAGGCGTGTTGTCCAGGGTGTACTGAAGCACAAGAAGTTCAAAGCTACTCCTTCGTTTGTGAGGCATACTATTCTTGTCAAGCTTACGCAGGAAGATGACGTGGCATGCCTCCACAAACAAGTTTATCAGTGGCAAGGCCACAAGGTTGTATTCATGAAGGTTCACAGGATTGAGCTGCTGCCGGACGTCCTCGATGATGTTCATGGCAAGGTCCGTCTTGTGTCCAGCCCAAATTAGATCGAAGCATGAAATACTTGCCCCAGCTAGTGTTTAATAGTAGTTTGGATTCTGTCTAATTATCCGAACCTTGCCTGTTATCGAGCCCTCTGGGGCTAGTACTCTGTTTGAATCCGTCTATGGGAACTGCTGCTACTTTTGTGTGCCCGTGAATCATCGTAATTGTTGCCAAAACAGATGCGTCCTCACTAGTTTTATCATACGAGCAGTGTGTGTTTTGATGAAATAGAGTACTCGTTCGAGAACTGTTTGCCGACGTATACATAAGTACTTGTAAACACTGTTGGTGCTACCCCACTTGTAAGCAGTTGTGCAAAACACGACACATTGGCTCAGCTCGCTTCAACACTAGGCTATCGACTAGCTAATAATCAACAATCTGCTGTCTGACATATAAGCAACTATGTATCTTGTTACAGTGGTTCATGCAGTTAACTGAGGCCACAATGTAAATTCCAAACGTTCACACGCTAGTCCAGCGTTCATGTGGAACACTCACATTAAACTCGGCTTCATAAAAAACTTGAAAAGCATAAGTTAAGCAATTTTATACATCTCAATGATTCATAGAACATAACAAACATATAGTAGTTAATAGCAAAAGACAAAGTTGTGAGAAGGTTTACAAATCAGGAAAAACAAGCAAGGCTTCTCTGAGCAAAGGGCCTCCCGGCAGGCTTAAATTTCCTGGAGTTCACTCTGGTTTTTTCTTGTTGCCACCATCCAGGGTTAGGTTCTCTCATTCCAGAATAACCAATTATAATTGTGTTCTCGGCTGGAATGTTGAACTGAACCATGCAGTGTACTGACCAGCTAAAAGTCTTGTGCATTCCACTAAATTTAAGCGCCGCTATTTGCAAAAATAAGCAGACCACAATGCTCTTGTCCTCACACTTGTCCCAAAAACCTCCGTGCAGCCGTGCCAGCTTGTCCTCGGTCCATGGATAAACTGGAGGAAAGTGCATTCCGGACTAGGATGCAGATGTTTTCGCTCGTCCCTGCACTGCAATCAGGAAGTAAAACGTATGAATCAGCTTCTTTTAGATTGCGTTGGTCATTCTACCTAGTACCTACCAATGTAGGAATACCTGGAAGACGGGTGGTTAGACGACGGCAACGAGGGATAGCCATCTCATTTTGCGCAGTTCTACTAAAATTGAGGTGTGTGCTTTTGATTGCGCGGATAGAAACGATACGGAGACAGACATCCCAAAACGATGTGGAGACAGACATCCCTGTTTGTGCAAATACGAAATACAATTATTTAAACAGACAGATATTTGCAGCGGCGTATGATTAACAGCAGCATCTATTGTGTTATAATTGGCACTAGATTGACAGTATGAAAGTGTCCTTAAGTAAGTAGCATCACATCACATCAACACTGCCACTAGATTAACATGCAGAACAATAGCATTAGTATTACTGTCATGAGAGTAGCACATGGCCAGTAAATGTGCAATCAAATTTGTGCAGTTCCACTGGGATGAAGCAATGTTAGCGGTGTGAGATTTAAGTGTAACTGCAAAAACACAATTCATGGGAAATAAAGCAAGACGGAAGCACTTCATAAAATGGTGGTGGCATTGCTTCAATTTATCGACGGCACTAGACCATTACTTATAGTGACATTAGGTGGCATTGCTTAATGCTTCATGTGATTTTACATTAACGGTAGCGATATGGGCGTAGGGACAGCAGAGGCATAAAGTGGTGAGGCAGATGTGGTTGCCGGGAGCAGCAAACACTCAGGCAGCATGTCTGCATTTGTCCCATTTTTTATCTCCTCGGTGACATTTTCCTATGTGAGCACAAGAAATCTAGACCTGCTCATTCTCATTTGCGTTGTCCCCCAACACCCGTCACTTTCTTTCCTTTTTCAACCAAGAGATAGGTCCACTTCCCCCCACCCTTCGCCATCCACCATGCTTTCTTCGTCTTTTCAACCAAGAGACCGGTTGGGTAGCCAGTATCTACTACTTTCCCCTGTTTCCTCTTAGAACCAAGTCCTAGATTCATGCTACAGCTTTCCCACTTTCTTCCCTGTTTGAACCAACTCTTAGAGTCGACTGTATGAACTAGCTTTACCTCTAATAATAGTAAAAGTCTAGGTGGCTTTGGAACAGCGGACGGAAGTAGAAAAAGATCCACACGAAGCCAAGTGGGGAGCTGGGGCAGTAGAGCAAGGCAGGTTTCGAAGGAATATATACCTGAGGGTCGTCGGCATGTGGCAAAGACGGCGTCGGGAGGCCGCATCTTGGCCACAATACCGCAGGGAGGAAGAAGGGGTCGGAGGCCCTCCGGAGCCGGCGCTCTCTCGGAGAGAACGACACGGCCGCCGATCGGGATGCGCGGGCAGCCGTTGGTATCCTCCCTCGCCGCCGACGACAGCATGAACGATGCACCTACACCCCTGCCCCGGTCGAGGTTGTCTGGCCGGATTTGTGACCAGCCGTGAGCTGAGAGAGAGTGTGGCCACCTATGTCTTGCTTAGATCTGGAGAGCATGAGAGAGTGAACGAGAGGAACCCTAGTAAAGCAAGCGCTAAGGCTCCTGCTTATATATGTAGTGGAGTGATTTTGGTGTACCAGCTTCAAAAAATGTGCTCCTACGTGTACCCGCGAGTGGGTGTGAGAGAACTAGTGCATGCGTGCACCACTTCTCTTCGTGAGAATACAATATACTATGCCCAAAGAACGTTCGCCACAAGAGTAATAGTATAAGTGTGTGACGTGTGAGCTAAAATAAAATGTGCGCGACGTCTTTTGTTTTTTAGAAGTTCTGAGGGTAGGGTGTGAAGAGCACATATGTGTGTGACGTCTACCTGTAGATAGACGGTGGGTGCGAGAGGACTCGGGAGGGTGCGTGTGCGTGAGAGAGACGGGGGCACGTATCAATGCAATGCATGTGTCCATAAATCATTATCTGACAAACGTTCGCCACAAGCCTTTTCCTGACGAACGCCATAAGAACCGTTAGATCGGCATCCGACAGTGTCAGTTTTGCCATGTCATTTAGCATAACAGCCACTCCTCCTACACACAAATCTTCCACGTGAGTGTTAGCAACTGTCGTATGCTCCCTCCGTTCCGAAATGCAGTGCATATAGCTTTATTGAAAATTCGAACCTCGCAAACTTTTACCGAGTTTTCGTGTACCAAATTGCACATGTAGAATACCATGTATATATCATTTCATTCATCTTCGAGAGGTAACTATAAAGATGGGGGAGGAGTCTACAAAGAAAGACCATCGTATCACCTGCAGCAATTTCAACCATCCTTTGGTGTGGAGGAATATCATAGGAACTCTATATGATATGATTTTTATAGGATTTTTCCTTTAGAGCCAATTGGTTCATAGGAATAGATTCATATACTCCACATTTCAAAGGAAATAAACATGATATCATTTCTATAGCTTTAGAGACACTTGGTTCATATGAATGGATTCCTATACTCCCATAATTTCAAAGGAAAATAAACATTAGCGTATATTCAATAGAAAAGTTCCTATGATATGAACCAAATTACATCTCTTTTCTAATCCCTCCTCATAGGAATTGAGATACATGTCATCTCAAGATTCAATAGAAAAGTTCCTATGATGTCAACCAAATGACATCTCTTTTGCAATCCCTACTCATAGGAATTGAGATACTCCATGTCATCTCTTTCCCTACAACTTCCATGTATACATCTTATATTCCTAAATTGCTAGTACAACCCACTTGTAGCTTTTTTCCAAGACATGCAACTATGGCACAAGAACTATATAGTGTGCGAATAACTTGAAAGATGGTCGCTGGATGAAGCTAATCCGACAGTGCAGAGATGACAAATCCGAGCACTACTGGCCGTTGGACATCATCAACATTCCACCAGATTTGCCACATGTACAATTTAGAAGACTCCATGGCTGAACTTAAGCATAATGCACAAACCTCAAAACACATGCACTTCTCCTTTGTTCTAGAATCTTCCGTATCATAATTGATTTTTTTCTAAATGAAATGCCATTATTTGTGTTTTACTTTATGCTTTACAATGCACAACCCCATGAATCTTAACTTTTTATAAAACTAATTGATTTTGAATGAGATGAACTATAAGAACTAAACGAACATCTACATCATGCATATATGACTCAAAGCTTTACATGCTATAGTGTGTATTTATTCATAATTTGGTTTCGAAATCTCATGCGTTCAATGCATGTGTACCTTACTAGTTTTGGGTAGAGTAGCAAATTTCACGCGGCCCCGGGTATATCAAAATGCACGGCCCATGCATCATTGCCTTTCGGTCGAACCTACGTCCACAATTTTTCGTACGTACTATATCTCCACTGGTCCCCGAACCCAAAATGCTGCCTCGTTCCCCTAAAACCAAGCGGCCCACACATATTTAAGGCGTCGACTCGAACTCAATCCCTCTCCCGTTTACTACGACATGGCCCCGCACGCCCTAGTAGTACTCCTACAAACCCTACCGCCGCACGCATCATCGGTTTTCTTCAAGAGGATGAGGGAGAAGCCAATTTGTAGTGGAGGCGCTTCCAAAAAAATGATCTGTAGTGGAGACCCCTACCTAGGGTGCCCTAGGTAGCTATCGCACGCATCATTGGTTTTCTCTTTTCTTTATGCTCTTGCGCCCTAGAGTGAAATGATGGTTGCTTCGTCCGTCCAACTTAATGCGGGAAAGGTGGGGCTTTGTGATTTGACCCCTCTCGCTCATTTTCTACTACTGCGGCGCTATGACCGGGGTGCCTCCAATTCCAACCGCTGCTCCGAACTGTAATTTGGTGCATCGCATGTGGAACAAGACGGTGGATGAGCCACATGTCGGCCAAAGGGGTCCTGTTAAGTGTGTCGCCATTTCGTGTGCGCACTGACCCTGCTTGAGTCGCTACGCCAACACGACAGGTGCAGCCTACCACTTGGTTTTTCTCCTTGATGAATCCCGACTATATTGATCTAAAAAGATACATACTGCTACCCTCTCCATCTCATTTTTTAGACGTCTCGGTTCATAGGGCGTGCACGTAGTTCTAGGTCATCCATTTGACTAACTAAATTTGAGTTACTATGTCACAAAAAGTATATCATTGGATTATTATGGAGATGTAGTTTCTAAACATATAATGTTCATCACATATATAGTCAGTTAAATTCTCAACCTAGAACGACGTGCATGCCATGTAAACCGATACGGAGGAAGTATAGTAGTAAAAATGAGGTGATTTTACCGAGCGATCAGCGGGGGAGCATGGCCTGTCATGCGGTCCCACGTGTCATGATGTACCAAGGCGATGCGTGTGTCCCTCTTGAGGCAGAAGCAATACTACGTGGTTTGAGATGATGGCGAACCGAAGTGTGAAATAATGGTTGCTTCGTCCGTCTGGGAAGGTGCGGCATTGTGATTTGACGTCTCATTGCTCATTACTACTACTGGGGCGGTATGACTGGGGTGCGTCCCCCCTGCTGTTCTGCACTTTTATTTGGTGCTTGACACGTCGACCCGGTTGCTATATGTCCCACATGTCGGCGACAGGAAGTACAGAATTCATGAAAGCGAGCGTCGACGGAGGAGTACAAGACACGGGTTGGGTTTTTGCTGCTTTGCGCGATCCATCGATACCAACCCGGACTAAAAAAAGGCGAGGGCGGGTCTTTTCCCGCGCGGCAGGCAGGGGAGTTTGGCATAGTCTGTTCGAGGCAAGGAGGCGGGAAGGGAAACAAGCAAATAAAGGTTCAGCGACTTAGTTTTGGGAAAATCTGATTTTACGAAGTACGTACCCACTAGGGTTTATAGGGCTCATCTACAAAATATTCGTTTTTCTGTTTTATAAGTCTCAATTCTACTACTAGTAGTAGTACCATCACATGTTAGATTTCGAGGTGCGTTAGATCACCCGATGCAAGCAGTGTCAAGAGAAAACTCACCAATGCATGTAGAAGTTCATGGAAATTTAGTGGTCATTCATGCATTCGTTCTAATTAATGCCTCGGTAAACATTACTTCTTGAGAAAAACGAGCGTACTAATTACTTGTGCAAACTAGGAGTACGAAATTAATTCGACCACTCACCGTCTACCTTGGTTGGAGAGATTTTGAAATTGAGCCATAAACTGGAAAGGAGGGAGTAGTAACTTTTGTCTCGATTACTATTTGTGGCCTTGTATAGATGCAAAATGTATTTTTTTATAGTGGCCTTGTATAAGTAAATGGAGGGAGTACTAAAGGACATATATATTCCAAACAATATGATAATCTCTCTAACCAAGATAGTAGGGACGAGGAGTAAACGGAGGGAGTACTAGTAAAAATTTCCCCTCGTCCTGCGAGCCACCGCGTGCGTGAGCGAGGGAGCGGGCGTAAGGCGTAGTAAGCAAGCTTCACCTCATCCTGCGAGCCACCGCGCCCGTGGGCGGGGGAGACAGCGTACTAAGCAAGCTTCTCCTCGTTCTGCGAGTTGACGGGACACATCAAAAGTACTCCAGTGTATAGAGCCTTGCCTCTAAGGTAGGCCCCACATGGTTTGCCTCTTTTTTAACATAACGCGTCAAGTCGCAATTTGTTTGTTCACCCGTGGTACACGATCCTCCCTCCATCTAGTGGACAACCAGTACATGTGTCAAGTTACCACGTGGACTGCCTTTTCGTACAGAAATGAGCTCCACCGTGTACCCGCGCGGGTGTGGTTGGAAAAGAGACGGGAGTACGTGCGCCGTGTGTGCACCTCTTCTCTTCGTGCACGTCCCCCACCTACGTGAGATGCGGTACGAGGCGGCGGCGTGGACAGCAGCAACGACGCCCGTGCGCCGCTCCTCATCGAGCTGGCCTGGAGCGGCGAGTTGCTTAACCGCGCGCCGGCTTGGGGCGGCAACTGGCTCCGTCGGGCGAGGGAAGGGAGGTGGATCAGCGAGCTGCATAGCTCGTATCCGGCGGGCTTGGCGGGCCATCCAGCCGGCTTGGATGCGGAATAACTACTCTTCGTAAGGCATTGTAAGAGTGGACAAAATGGTGAAGGAGGAGATAGGGGAGCGGTGGAGGTGTGCGATTCTTGGCCGTCGTTTGGCCTCGTTTAAATAGGAGATTAAATAGACAGCGGACGGGAGGAGCTCGGCCGGCGTTGCGTTTAATGCCGGCCCGGTCATGAACGGACGTGTGTCCAGAGTGGGTTTCTCGGCTTCCACACGGGCGGGTTTCATGGAGGCGTTTGAATGCGGCAAGGAGGCGTGTTCAGCCGGGCGTGCAGCGAGTGGCGCCCTCGACTCTGACGTAGGACATCACGCCATTCTTCCATTGACGTGTGGGCTCTTTGGGTACATGGCATGCATGTCAGTGACCCAACGCAGGCAGCGCATAGCAGAGGAACCTTTGGTGGGCCAGGGCGGTCAGAAGCAGGCATTTCATAAACCGATGATTGCTCATTGAGTGTGACGTCATCCTTTTCATGTAGATAAGCCTGCTATGTTGATAGCCCATTCGATACGTTGTGATTCATAAAGACCGCTACAAACATCAATGTTCTGCTTATCACAGATAAGATTGATTAATACCCGTAACAATCCATGCCCTTAACAAAGGGTGCATGCACGTATAGGTTGAGCGTGTGTCTTGAGTCGTGTGCTGTGTGCATGCAGGCGTGTGAGTGTTGCGTGCGTGCAAGGATACGTTTCAGTGTTGCATGCATGTGTGCGTACGTGCGTGTGTTCGTGAGTGCATGTGTACGCGTCAGTGTTGCACGCCTGCATGCGTGCGTGTGTTCGTTATGTGTACGTGTCAGTGTTGCACGCCTGCATGCGTGCGTGTCTTGCGTGCGTGCATGTGTACGTGCGGGGAGAGGCTACACGTCAGTCGACTGACTTTTTCATCTCTGGTCATTAGATTTTCCAGCCGTTGGATACGAAATCAAGGGCCTGCAGTTTATCATCAAACTCCACCCCCTGAGCCGCCAGCCACCACCGGCCGAACCGCCGGCCCCCGCCGCCCGCGGCCGGCCCGCGCACCGCCACGCCGCCCCGCCCGCCCTGAAACCACTCCTCACCATCGGTCCGCCGCCACACCGGCCATCCCTCTAGCCCCCCCCCCCCCCCCCCCCGCGTCGAGCTTTTTCTCCGGCGATCCCCACCCCACCGCCCAATCAACGCGCCCCCCCCCCCACCGCCGGCGACTGCCAACCAGAGGTCTCACGACTTCGAGTACCCACCGACCACTAATTTATTACCATTTCTGTCCTTCATATACGCGCTAACGGGTGGGCCCTATGGTAATGTGCACTGCTGAATGTGGACCGTTTGACTGGTCAATTGATCGTGTCATCAACAAATTACGGAGCTGTATGGTGAGCCAGTGACCGTATGATCACCCTAAAATATACTCCGTATTTTATTAACACAGTACAGACTCAAACTACTATTTCTTTCTTTCATATACGGGCTGACAGGTGGGCCCCACGGTTACGCGCCCCGATGGTGCAACACTAGTTGCGCCACGTGGAACGTTTGACTGGTCAATTGATTGTGTCATCAACAAAATACGGGGTTGTACGGGTGAGCCAGTGACCGTATAATCATGACATGTATTTTTTAACACGGTACAGACGCAAGGGCTCATATATACGCGCAAGCACTCACCGCTGTAAGCGCACACACGCAGACCCTACCCCTATGAGCACCTTCGAGAGAGTGGGCTAGCATATGATCTTGAGATTTTAAGAAGTCACCATAGGTGCCTCGTAGTCGAGTGGAACGTCTCCTCCCACTGAACGCACATCGCCGGAAAATACTGAAATTAACCCAGGATAAATGCGAGCACCTGGACTTTAACCCTCGTGGGCTCGAGAAACCACTGTCCTCCTAACCATCCAACCACATGTTGGTTAGCACGACAAAATGTATGTGGTGACCGTGATGAGCTTATTCTGAAGTCCAGTGACCATATCGTGCTTTCGCTTCAAATACAATGATCGTAAGTGTCGTCAACAAAATATGGAGCACGCATCAAATGCAAAGTTCGTCAGTGTCATCAAGAAAATACGGAGATGTATCGTGAGCTAGATACTGTATGATCACCACGAGAATGTATACGGTGACCGTAATGAGCATATTCTGAACTCCACTGACCGTATAGTGCTTTAGCTTGAAATACAGTGACCGTCATGCGTGAATGTGTCGTGGGCATGAATACTTTTAGAGGGCCGAGAGATAGTTTGTGTGCGTACGTGAAAGTGGTGTAGAAAGAGGGGATGTCCGGTGGAGACAAGGAGAGATATGCCCTTCATTTCTCTTTCCTGTGACTAATATTTTAGGAGAATATATAAACATTCACAATGCAGAACAAATATTTTTGGATGCACCATGCAATTAACTTTCATGTATAACATTGTACTATTGTATATGCTTATTTTCTTAGTGGCCGATTGCGTGTGCGGTGTGGTGGGCACATCATTTCTAGTTGTGGTGGGTCAACATGAGGACTCATGGGTCGGTTCCATCCTGCGCTACATAGGTTGGATCGAGACGCGCTATACGAAGACCCATGTGGAGGACTCGGCGTACAACATGAAGCTAGCTACCAGAGTCGCGGAGGACTCTATCCCCACTGGTGATAAGCCGACTATATATGATTTGTAACCCTAGGCCCTCAGTATGTTATAGAAGCTTGGGGGCTAGTTCGTGGATAGTATACACACACGCACAATGCCTGGTATTCACGTGTACTTTGTACACACCCCTATCACTAATATACAGTACCAGGAGTAGGCTTTTTCCTCAACTGCAAGGGTCCGAACTAGGGTAAAACTTTGCCTCGTATTACCATCCAGCCTAACAGTCAGGGATATCCTACCGAATGATATGATGGAATCATATCTGCCAACTACTAAGAGAGAGGTGTGTCGGGGGGCAATGTGTGCGAGAGAGGCCTAAAGATAATGTGCCTGCGGGAGACACGTAGGCACATATATGTGCGTATAGAGGGCTAGTAGAGACCGTGCGTGTGTATATATGCATGTGAGAGAAATAGTGTTTTCCAACTGAGATTAGTGAAAAGAGTGGTACATAGTAGTCAGAAAGAGAGAGAGAGAGAGAGAGAGAGAGAGAGAGAGAGAGAGATACAGGAGAGCATGTGTGTGAGACTCCCCGACACCCCGAGAGAGATTGCGAGCATGTGTGAAAGAGAAATGCCGATGCATATAAAGTTTGTGCACTTATGCGGTAGATAGAGAGATATATAGCACGTTTGTGAGAACGGGCCGAGGCATAGTGCATCTACGTGTAAAAGGCGGTTCTACGCATTAAATTAAAATATAAATGGCATTATTATTTTTGGATGAGATCATGAATTTTGCAAATTGCGTATGGACGAAAATCGGTCTATCAGACACCCATACTCTATTATATTCTAGCATGTGCATGTGTTTATTTCATATTATCGATCCATAGAGTGAGAGCGGTTTGAAATACAGGCAATGGATGCTTTTGCAATTCATATATAAACATTAATTAGTGCACTCCATGTTGTTAGTGTGAAGCACTTTATACATTTGTCACTTGCATGGATACATTCCAAATTGCTAGCTACGAAATAGAATACATGTTGAATTCAACATAAAGGGGGTTTCGAAGATTCGAATTCATAGGAAGTGCATTCATCTATTTGAACCCGAGATAATGGCATTTGTAAATCAGATGTAAAAGGGGGCATCAATCTTTGTTGTGTGTTGAACATGCTATATATATATTCATACACATGTCTAACTTTTTTTTGCAACCAAGGAGATTATATCTGGAACCATGCATGAACTGACGTAAGTTGCATATTTTTTAATATATACTCGTGTACAATGTATATTCAAATGTACCACCTCCATTCCAAAATAATCGTAGCTTTAGGATTTTCAAGAGTAAAGATTTGTGAAGTTTGACAAATCCTGAATGTTCAATTCAAGAGAACCGAAAACGTTAATGCTTTTGCTCCCAAATATTGAACGAAGCGCCAAATAGGCCTCTGGTCACCCGAAACCGCGCGATGCTAATGTTTGGTCGTAGGAAATTATTGTCCTGACTCTGGCTCGTGTAGCCTATCGGCCCGATGCCTAAAGGTCTAAACCCGGGTAGGTTTGTAACTTCACCAAGACGCCAGTCTCAACCGCCTCCGAGAAGCATTCATACGCCATGGGCGCCTAAACACCCATGCGCTCGGCCGAAATCTATCCCGCCCACATTTGGGACACTTGAGATTACTGTCCTACCCCCAACCCGCAATATGTCTGAAATTTTAGATGGGGGCAAAGTTTGTAACTTTCCCCAAATTTCAAACAAGCGCGTCCCAAACCGAAACATTGTTCCCCCTTAGTTCCCCGCCTCCCTCCGTTTCCCCATTCATACTCCGTGGGCGCCAAAACGCCCACTCCACCAGCCGCGAAACCCCAGCCTCCTCCGTCCTCCACCCCATAGCGCCCAATCCACCGCCGCCCAACTCCATCACGCCGGAGCCGGTACCTCGACGTCGTCGTCCAACACAACCGCAACGCCCTCAAGGACTTAGCAGCTGAAGCTGAGGTAGAGCTGCCTCCACAACGCCGACGCCGACGTGCGCCGTACCAGAACCACTCCGACCACGCCGTCCTGCGCCTCACTGCTGCCGCTTCACTGTCGCAACCGTCCACCGCACCGGAGCTGTTCCCGCTACGCCGTCGTTGCTGCTTCGGATCTGCTTCCCCGCCGCCGACAGATGGCCACCGCACCACACTAAACAACTTGGCCATGGGTTCGTCCAAGGCTGCACCGTCCTCCACAACTTCTCGTTTCCGGCAAACCACAAGAAGATTGTTGGAAAAAACAGAAGGAGGACACAGCACTGCCAGTAGAAAGAGGTAATCCTCTTCCCTTATTCGTGCAAACCTTACGTCTCTGCTCACACCGTATTCATCCCATGAAAGAAACTAGTTGAGCGCTTCTTACTGCATCTTCTTCGTGATACTAAATGCACAAGGTTTCCTCCCTTTACTATTTCACCTTTGCTAGAGGTCAGTAGCCCGCCTGGATTTCAATTCAGGGTCAGTCGAACCGCAATTAAAAGAAGCAGCACCCACTTAGGCGCGCGGAGCACCTAGTCCGCCTATTCGCCGAGGAAGCGGCGCATCGGTGTCTATCATAGGGGTGTGGGGCGCAGGAGCTGCTTGTGCCCGATCTGGAGGTCGGCCGGGCTTGAATGGATTGCCGTGGGCGGTGCCAAGCACGGCGGTGTGGTGAGGTCGAGGGGAGGGCGCAGGCAGGGGACTGGGCCGGTGGTCGCTGCCGTTTCGAGGAAGATCATCAACACTGACTGGCTGGAGGTAGATGAAGGCGATCTGCCCGTTCTTTGTACATCGGATGGTGCAGAAAAAATGGACTGACCTATTTGTTTTCAGTCGAATGTTATTTTCATAGAATCCTGTAGTAATTTAGTGTGCCATGCATGTTGCAGAGCTATCATATGTCTCCCGTCATTTATTTCTCACCGACCTGCTATCTGCTACCTTTACACTGTACTAATTGTGCACACACTTCACCCATATCACACTATTGTTTTTTTATGCATGGGTATTTCAGACTCTGACGCAGTGTTGATGAATGCTGAAAAGAAAAGACAGAAGTCGCTCCAGTGTAATTCGAAGATAAGCACTAAGCGTTTGAGCCCTCTAAAGGATGCAGTGTCAGCAGTTGGAGACAGTAAACGTAGCTCTGCAGTTGATGATCTCAATTGCCACACACAACCATCCCAGGTGCTTGCTTTAACTTCGCGTTGTCAAATGTGGTTGCATGTTGCATATGGTGTCTAGCTTGTATTGCTTCCAATTTGGTTAAATTGCATCTGCTTACTTTACACATTATACCTTTGATAATGACATGCCTTCCTGTTTTGGATACATACTACATATGTCTATTAACCATCTTCGTTCATCAAACTAATGCTCTTTTGTATCCCTCGTCAATCACTTATGATGAGACAGTCACCCGGGTGGGTTACTGTGAGACGCCATACTCGTTTAAAGAGTGCAGTGTCATCCTCCCCACATGATTCTCAAGAAATAGCAAGGCTAAATGAAGATAGTCAACATAGCTCTCTAGTTGATGACTGCAATTCCCCCACACCACCATCACGGGTGCTTGCTCTAACTTCACAGTGTGATATGTGGTTTCATGTTGCATATGGTGTCTAGCTTGTATTGCTCCTAATTAGTGTAAACTGCATCTGCTTAGCTTACACATGATACATGTGAATATGACACGCTTTCCTGTTTTTGGTACATACTATATCTGTCTATCACACCATGTTCTTACATGAAACTACTCTTCTTGTGTATCCTGCATCAGTCACTTATGATGGAACACCTTTAAGTTGGCAGTGTGATATTGGTTTGCGTCTTGAATATGATTTCTAGCATGTATTTCTTCTAGTTTGATGAACGCCACCTATGACGAGACAGTTTTAACTTGGCAGAGTGATATTGATTGCACCTTTCATATGGTGTCTAGTTTGCAGTGCTTCTAATTTGTTGAAGTGCCTTCTGCTTAGTTACCACATCATAGGTGTGAATATGTCAAGCCATCCATTTTTTCGTACATATTCCATCCTCGTATCATGACTTTGCCTTTCATCAGAGTAGTGTTCGTCAGTATCATGCATGAATGAGTTCTAAAGAGTGAATTGTATTCCTTTTTATTGTCGGCTTGACCTCACAATGCAAAATCAATAAAGCGGAAGGAAATTGGCAAGGCATTGGATGATGGTGGTCCTTCCGAGCAACTGAAACGGAGGTTCTCTATTTCTACTCCGCCATCCTCCCAACAAGATTCGCAAGACAACGCAAGGCTAGACAGTCAACGTAGCCGTGTAGATGATGAGCACATCTCCCCTACTCCACCATCATAGGTGCTTGCTCTAACTTGGCACTATTATATGTGGTTGCATGTTGCGTATGATGTCTAGCTTGTATTGCTTCTAACTTTGTTGAATTGCATCTGCTTACTTTACACATAATGCCTGTGAATATGACATGTGTTCCTGTTTCTAGAACATACGTGTACATGATGAGCACATCTCCCCTACTCCACCATCACAGGTGCTTGCTCTAACTTGGAACTGTTATATGTGGTTGTGTTTTCCGTATGATGTCTAGTTTGTATTGCTTCTGATTATGTTGAATTGCATCTGCGTAGCTTACAACTTATACCTGCAACGATCACTTACCCATAAGACATATTTAACTTGGGACTGTGATGCAGGTTGCATCTTGCATTGTCTTCTAGCTTGTACTGCTTCTAATTTCTTGAAATGGCACTTACGACGAGACACTTTTTACCTGATAGAGTGATACTGGTTGCATGTTCATATGGTGCCTAGCTTTCATTTCTTCTAATTTTGTTGAAATGCCTTCCGCTTACTATTTTTTCATACATATTCCATCCTCCTATCGTACGTGTGAATATGAAACGCTGTCTTTTTTTGTATATATTCCATCCTCCTATCCTGCGCTTGCCTTACATCAAAGTAGTGTTCGTCTGTATCATGCATCAACCAGTTATGCAAAGCTAATTTTATTCATCTTCTTGTGGTTTTGACTTCATAAGGCAATATCATAAAATAGGAAGGAAAAGAGTAAGTTAGGGGATGTTGGTGGTCCTCTGCACCGACGCAAACAGAGACTCTCTAGATTTGCCACTGCTACTGCTAATGAAGTTGAAGTCCCAAGTCTACATGATGAGTTCATCTCCCGTACTCCATCGCAGGTGCTTGCTCTAAGTTGACAGTGTGATAATTGGTTTCATGTTGCATGTTGTCTAGCCTGTATTTCTTCTATTTTGATTAAATTGCACCTACTGAGTTCATACGTTATACATGTGCATATGACATGGCATTCTGTGTCTAGAATACACTTCATCTATCTATCATACCATATTCTTACATCAAAGTACTGCTGTTGTGTATCCCGCATCAGTCACTCATGATTGGACACTTTTAACATGGCAGTTTGATAGTGGTTGCATCTTGCATTGATTTCTACGTTGTACTGCTTCTTATTTTTCGAATTGCCACTTATGACAAGGCACTTTTAAATTGGCAGAGTAATATTGGTTGCATCTTTCATATGGTGTCTAGCTTGCATCACTTCTATTTTCTTGAAAATCCTTCTGCTTAGTTTACACATCGTAGCTATGAATATGTCATGCCGTCCTGTTTTCCTTACATATTCCATCCTCATACGGTTGTCTTACGTCAAAGTATTGCTTGTCTGTATCATGCATCAATGAGTTCTGAAGAGCGATTTTATTCTTTTGTGTTGTGGGTACGGCTTGACATGGCAAAGTCAAAAAAGAGCAAGGAAAATAATATAGTAGGGAGTGGTGTTACTCGTCGGGTGAAACGGAAAAGGATCGGCCGTCTAGATTCTGCTGGTACTTATAGTGCAGTAGAAGGTCCAAGTCCACCGGCTAAATCTACAAACACAGTATCACCTGCTCCACCAGCTGCAGCATCCGCTTCAACTGTACCAGCATCTCAACGAGTTACTCGTTCGTTTGCTCCGGAACTGGCCAGTTCCCAAGCTGCCTTCACACCTAACACTACTTCCGAAGCACTGCTGACACAACAGGACTTGGCAAGATCAGATGAACCTCATGAGCATCAACACCAAGACGGTACCTGACTGAGTCAAGTTGCAGTTGCATGCTCCTTTATATGTACTCTCCCAGTTTGATGTACACTAACACTTTCCATATTCGTTGTTGAACTAGCACCACAACGCAAGCGGAAACAGACATCAGGGATAATGCTTGACAGATTAACAAAATCTAAAGGAGGAAGAATGGAGATCCATTTTGAGGCAGGTTTAAAAAGGCCATGTGATGCTACAGAGTCAGCCAAGTTAGTATCAGAGGCAGCTGTTGCCGTTAGGTGCCATGCACATATCCTCCCAACGTGGATCCAGTACAGGAATGAGAAAGACAATACCCAGTTTAACACCTTCCTTGACCATTTATCTGTAAGTAATGTTATTCATCGCAATTAGTAATATTGTCTTGCTCTGTCCCATACTTTCTAGCTTCCTCCTAATAAGACTCACATTCTTTTTTCAACATATGAGGTTCAAGTTGGATCCGAAAGATGATGCAACTAAACAAGCATGCACTCATGTTTTTCAGTCTGCTCTACGACAGTATCGGTACCACCTTAGAAAATCTCACTTTGAAGGCAAGGCTAACAATGAAATCGCCCAAACATCTCCAGTGGAATATATTACAGATGAAGACTGGACAGCCCTCGTTAAATACTGGTCTGATCCAAAGTATCAGGTAGGCTATATGTATTTGATCAGACCACATATTGAATTTGTATTTATGTATGTGCCTTACAAGTGTATCTTCTTCTAAGCTAACTGTTTGAAGAACAAGACCAACCATTCTAAAGTGAAATTCCAACAGATAACAGGATCTTGTAGCTATATTGCACACTACGAGGCTCTTGTAAATAGCTGCTACTTCCTTCTTTTTTCTGTGCCAAATACAGAGGAAAGCCTGTGCGAACCAAAAAGAACCTGAACCGAATGCAGTGCAAATCTTCAAGGATTGCCACACCAGCAAGATGAAGGGCATGAGCACACCAGTTCAAGCCGCTGTTGTAAGTCCTTACTCCTCCTGCCTTTGAACTGATTGGTACTGTGATGTGTTCATTTAACTACTTGGTTTGCAGCCAATGTCAGTTACTTTGTTCACTTTTATACACAGTTGTCTTAACGTATCATTTCACCTTACATGGTTTAAAAGAGATGAAGGATATTCTTTTGGTCTTGATCTGTATTCTAGTTGTTATGTTCACGTGCGCACACAATGATAAAATAGCCTGTTTGTTTTATATCTGTTTGCCCATGATATGAATGATGTCATACTATGTTCATCCTACTTTAAACCATGTCTCTTTATCCTTAGATGTCGATGAATGTGAGGAAATAGATAATACAGTAGGCATGCTACATGGACATATGTTCCGAAAGTGATTTTATTATGTAGTTGGCACTACAATACATGCTAATGTATTACAGTAGTTCACCAAAATAAGTTATGTATAAACGTGTAACCTACTTTGTTTGTTTTTGTCTCATTAGTAACTTATCTGGTACACTAATCTACAAGTTCAAACTTTCAGGAAGCTATGGAAAAAATGATTGAACAACCACAACCACCTGAAGGTGACGAGGCTACCATAGGCACAATGTCACCTCTTGCTGCAGTGCGTTAGTATCTCTCCACTAACAGTGCAAAAAGCACCTTCCCGCGTAATTCTGGGTTGGTTGTCAAGGTAACCTCGTCCAAATCGCCTACTGAACAAAATCTTCGTGCTTGATAGAGTGATATATCTGCGCTCCAGACACAAGTCCAATCCCTAATGGATGTCATTTTGCAAACAAGAATAGTGGTTGACAAATGTCATCAAGATGTGAATGGTTTTGAAACCAGACTATCAGACATTCGCTTCGTTGTTCAAGAGCAATGGCGGAAAAAAGGTGAAGATCGTGCTACTCCATCAGATTCTACAGCCTGAAACATTAGCACTCAGGTCAAATGATATGTGCTTCTATACATCTGATGGTGCTTTTATCTGCAAGGACTGTAAACTTTATGCCAATAGGCCTTTTGTTGTGATACAGCATTTATGCTGCTGCCAAAGGCTGCAATAATTACGACGCTATTTTTGTATAGTGTAGGTTTATCTTAGTAATGTATTCGGTCGAAAGCTTCGTAGGAGCCCAACATGCCAACATTCGTCGGGCCCATTCCAATAGGGCTAAAAACGATTATGGGCCGAAATTTGCATGTAGCCCACTAAAAATATCTGGGCCTAAATCAGCATAAGATTTCATATTTTTCTGGTAGGCCTGTGCCCATAGTGGGCCTTTAACAGGCCTAAACATAATTTGGGCCCTCAGTAACAATAGGCCGTTTACAGGTGTAAATATCTCGAGCCCATAAAAAACATGGGCCTTTAAAAGACCGAAAGTGAGATTGGGCCCATTTACGATGCGGATCTTTCACAGGCCGAAATTCAGACGGGCCGTAAATGCGCCGACCTAATACATGGGCCTTTAACAGGCCGGAAGTTCGGTCGGGCTAGATTATCGTCATTTTTATATGGGCCGTTAATGGGCCCGATGTGACGTTGGGCCACATATGGCCCATGGATTTCGTCTGACATTAACAGGCCGAAAATCACAACAGGCCGAAGGTGGCCCAAATCTATAGTGGGCCGCTAACAGGCCGAATGTCAGACATGGCCGAATATGACCCAAATCCTTCACGGTCGTTTATGGGCTGAAAGTTTCAATGGCCTGTAAATGGGCCCAAATGAAGCAGGACCTTTAACAGGCCGGAAATACACCGGGGCATAATTCGGCCCATATACTTAGCGGACTATTAACGGGCCAGAAGTGATCATGGGCCGCGATGATGACAAGTTTAGGACAGGCCGTTGACGAGCCGATTTGACACTAGCCGTACGGGCCTTAACTGAGAATGTTGGGCTTTTATCTGGGCCGGCCCATTATGGTCCACAAAATCTTGCGGGCCTTTAGCTGGGTCGGCCCATTATGGCCTGCAAAATCTCGTGGGCCTTTAGCTGGGTTGGCCCATTATGATACGAAAAATCTCATGGGCCTTTTGCTGGGCTGGCCCATTATGGACCGCAAAATCTTGTGGGCCTTTAGTTGGGCCGGCCCATTTAAACTTTATGGGCCACTTTTGGGCCGATCCACGTGTCAGCATATCATAGGCGCATCTCGCCCATTGGATGAGTAACACATGTGCCAACGCGGAGCTGACACGTGTTTCCGTCAGCCAATCAGAATTTTACACGTGGAAAATCCCCATTGGTCCGGGCTGTTAACGGGTTATTGGATCCAAAACCGGACCTGATAGCTAAACGGCGTTCCGTTACAGTGGATGCCACGTGTCGGTCACCCTTGACGAAAGCACTTCTGTGACGCGCGATTTATCGTCATGGAAGTGGACACTTCCGTGATGATAATTTTGGTAATGTCATGGAACACTTCTACGATAGCACAGGTATGACTATCTTGATTCTGTCATAAATTTGTCATGGATGTACATGCATGACAGAAAACGTGACCTACTGTGACAAACACGTATCATCACGGAAGTGTATTTTTTTGTAGTGTTCTGTCCAATGGTTCGCGTGAAACCCAGAAGCGACGCGTGCGTGTCTGGTCGTATATTTATATATGAGCATAGAAAATTTACGGAATCCTGAGTCGTAACCTTTTCAGTCACGGTGTAGTCGATCGTTGGTTTTTCAAGTAAGCAACTTCCGGTTTTGCACGACGGACGAGCGAGAAACGACATACAACAACAGACGGGTAGACGGACGAAAAACTATAGGTACATGATCACATCAATAGTACCACATCGGATGTAGAAAATAATATAGGTGAAAAAACTGAAAGCGTAAACTCACGGGAAAAAGCGTATTGTGACGGTGAACCCGACAAAGTCAATCCGTGCTTTATTATTAGGGAGAGATTTTAGTCAAAACGTGTGTTGCAAGTTCGCGCTTACTAGTGTCATCAGATCTACTGGCTCTCTTCGGATCTTGGCAGTTGGTATTTCTATCAAAGAGCACAAGTGGCTAGCTATTGGTGCAGCGACTTCAATTTTTCTTCCCATTGGAACATGGTTCATTTTCTCCAACTCTCTGGACGGATGGTAGTGGATTGCAAGTCTGTGCTGCATGTGGTGATGGTGGGCATGTTCAGGAGTTGCCCAGCCCCTAGCTTCAGCAAATCTGCGGGCCGAGCTGGACCGAACCAGGAAGCTGGCTTCCAGATTCAGAGGCGAGGCTATGCAAAAAAACACGGAGCTGCTCATTTCAGGATCCCAGGAAAAGCAAAGGCAAGAGTTCGGTCTTATTTACACACATTTTTTTGAGCATCTGTAACCTTTATTAAATCTGGATGTTCATAGGGATACAGATGATGTCGGGCGCATTAACAAGCCACCGGTGGCGCCCGGGAGATAAAGAAACCGCAGCTTTTGCAAGAGCATGCGCTTCAAAACTATGCTTCCTATTCTCATGAACAAAACAGATATTAGGAAAAAATCTAGCCCTATGGTTTATCTCACTCAAAACCGAAGTGAACTGGCAAGGAACATCCGAGCCTATCATGGAAATCTCGGCAGCGCAATTCGAAGCCACGCATATAGAGTTGAGATTGAGATCCATCGCCAAAGCAAGGGCTTCATTGCATGATTGTGCTTCCAACGAGGGCGGATCCGTGAGACCCTCGAAAACTCTTGCTGAAGCTCCCAGAAAAACTCCTGCTCTGTCACAGCAGATCACAGCTGTTGCGCCCCTCCTACCAGATCTGGACACGCCTCCATCTGGGATTAGCTTCACTTCTTCGTCGGTTGGGGGAAGCCAAACTGATGGTGTCGCTCTAGTCCTTGAATTTTCCGCTGTTACATGCAGGTCCTTGGGCTTCACATGCAAGTCCCTCCTCGGGCGTGACTTGTGCACAGCCGTACAATCAAGATCCACCAGAATTTTTTTGATGAAGACCGAAGTGCTCAGGGGGCTTTGGTACTGCTCGTCATGGATAGCACGGCGTCGCACCCACCATATGGCCCACATAGTGATCAAAATATGAACAACTTCCTGCTTTGTTAAAGTGTCCAGTAGCCAGAACATCCAAAGTTGAGCATCCTCGATTCGGTTTGAGATCATTACTTCTGTCAATTCCTCGTCGGCCAGAGCCCAGACACGCCGTGACATATGGCAATCAAACAAAGAATGTCTCCACGTATCGACTGCCGCTTGGCATAAAGGGCAAGCTAGCGAATCTGTCATCTTCCTGTGATTCCTAACCTCACCGGTTGGGATCGATGTCTTGGCTAGCCGCCAAGCAAAAAATTTGATTTTGGATGGGATGCTCAAATTTGAGAGTTTGCCCCAAGACTTCTTATCTATATCAGAATCTGAGTGCCCCGCAACACGCTCCAACCAGTCCGTTCTCTGTTGCTTTGTACTCGCCAGTAAACGGTATGCAGACCGTACTGAAAAAGTGCATCTTCTGTCATAGTGCCATGCCCAGAAATCCGCTTGAACTCGTGTACTCAAGGGGATATTCAGTATTGCTTCCTTCTCCATTGCATAAAAGTGCTCATCCAGAACATGAATATTCCAGCCCGCGGTAGTGTGGTCAAGCAACTCTGACACTAGTTGTGGCGGTTTTGGGGTCTTTGGGCACACCGTCCGTAGTTTATGATCTCGCAGAATCCAGTTGTCATGCCATATACTCGTCTCGCTTCCCATCCCTATCCTTTTGATGATTCCCAATTTAAGGGTGTCACACCCTTCATGTATGGAGCGCCAGACTTGAGACGGATTGCTTCCCAGCTCGGCTTCCAGAACGGTACAAGTAGGGTAATAAACTGCCTTCAATATGCGTGCACTTAGCAAATCAGGATCTTGCAGTAGGCGCCCGGCTTGACGAGCAAGCAAGGCTAAGTTAAAAAGCTCGATGTCACAAAAGCCCATGCCTCCCATAAATTTTGGTTGCGTCATGACTTCCCACGAGGCCCATGCAGTTCTCCTTTCTCCCTTCTTAGATACCCACCAGAACTTCCGAAGCAAGTCGTTAATATGTTGGCACAGACCCCTTGGTAGCTTGAAGCATGCCATTGAATATGTAGGTATCGCTTGCGCCACGGATTTTATAAGAACTTCTTTGCCACCCACCGAAAGGGCCTTTTCCATCCACCCTTGGACATGTTTCCAAATCCTGTCCTTTAGGTACTTGAAGGATCCCTCTTTTGCTCTTCCAACATCCAAAGGGAGCCCTAAGTACTTCTCTGATAATTGTTCACTTTTTACATCCAAGACTTGCATAACTTCTTTCCTCAAGTCCTCAGAACACCCCTTGTTGAAGAAGATTGACGACTTGTCTTTATTAATACGTTGTCCCAATGCATCGCAATATCTCTGAAGCAATACATTGACCCATGTTGCCATCTCGGGTGTAGCATCGAAAAAGAGCAAACTGTCATCAGCAAAAAGGAGATGATTAACACGTCGAGCATCTGGAGCTACCTGAATGCCATGGATACTCTCCCCTGGGACCGAAGATTTCAGCAAAGACGAGAGGCCTTCTGCAGCCAACAGAAAAAGATAGGGCGAATTGGGGTCACCCCTGCCGTAAGCCTCGGGTTGGCTTGAATTCCTCTAACTTGCCTCCATTAAACATGACTGAAAAATATACAGAGGTCACACACCTCATGATAGTTTCGGTGGACCGAGGACTGAAACCTAGTTTCAACATTACTGCCTTCAAATATGGCCACTCGAGTCTGTCGTAGGCCTTCATCATATCAAGTTTTAAAGCACAAAATATGTTTCCCTTCAACTTCCTTGTTTTCATATAATGTAGGCACTCATAAGCAGAGATAAAATTGTCAGTGATTAGGTGACCAGGTACAAATGCAGATTGTTCCTCTGAAATGATCTCGGGGAGAATGAGTTTGATCCGGTTAGCCAATACCTTAGATGCAATCTTGAAGATCACATTGCATAGACTTATCGGTCTGAACTGTGCTAAATTTTTTGGACTAGCAATCTTGGGAATAAGAACGATGAAAGTTTTGTTTATCTCCTCCGGTGAATCATCACCACTCAGAACACGCAGCACCATATCAGTTACCTCGTCACCACATAAATCCTAGTGTCGCTGGAAAAAGTGAGCGGGAAAGCCATCGGGCCCCGGGAACTTTGTCGGGAACATTTGGAAGAGTGCAGACTTCACCTCTTCCTTCTTATAAGGTGCGTTCAACATGCTATTCATTTGGCCATCCACTTTTACCGATATGTGAGAGAGGCCTTCTTCCATTCCAATGGTATTCTCCGAAGCATATAAGTTCTCATAGAAGCTAGTTGCCATCGCTGCCATCTCGTCCTGGTCGGACGTCATAGAGCCATCAGCTCTCTGAAGCTCCAAAATGCGATTCTTGGCTTTTCTTGCACTAGCTTTCTTGTGGAAAAATTTAGTATTACTATCCCCTTCAGAGAGCCATTGTATATGGGCCCTTTGACGCTAGATGATCTCTTCCCGGCAGCACAGCTCGACCATCCGAGCTTCAACTTCCTCCTCTTCCGTGCTTGGTCCGACTCGCATAGGTGCCGCTCGCAGTTCCTCAAGGCTCTTGCGGAGTTGTCTGAGTTCGGATCAAACTAAACCAAAAGTGTAGCACCCCCACTTCTGAAGCTCTGTCGCCAAGCTAGCTAGCTTTTCAGAAAAGTCAGAAACTGATTGAGCCCTATACTTGGCTTTCTATGCATTTTCCAGAACAGCCCCAAACCGGCCATCTCGTTCCCACATGCATTCATACCGGAAGGGCCGCTGGGCTGCCCGAACACTCTCATTAACTAAGTCAGTCTCCAATAAAATTGGAGAGTGGTCCGACTTGACTGCCGTGAGATGCTCTAAACTGGCAAACGGGAAAAGGGCGGACCAAGAAGCTGATGCGAGTGCTCTGTCGAGGCAAACTCAACAGTAATGACCACCAGATACTTTCTTCTCCCTATAGCCCAAGTCCGCTAGGGCACATACATCAGTTGCCTCACGGAAAGCCTCCATTTGCGCACTATCTCTCTCATTTGGTCCCATCTGCTCTTCTTTTCTGAGAATTTCATTGAAATCACCAATACACAGCCACGGCAGAGTGCTTTCGCCTCTCAAACGCTTCATCATATCCCACGTTTTATAGCGGAGACTTCTGTTTGCTTCACCATAGAAACACGAGAGCCGCCATTGTTCCTTCAATGGCTCCTTAACCCATGCATCCACATGATACCGAGAATTTTCTTTTATTGAAAGATCCAGAGAATTTTTCCAAAAGATACATATGCTGCCACTGCGGCCAGAACTACCGACTCCAAAACTGAAATCAAAACCTAATGAAAAACGAAGCTCTTCCACACGATTCTTCGACAGTTGAGTTTCAACTAAACAAAGAATCGACGGCGAACTCCTCTCCACAAGATCGCGGAGTTCTCTGACCGTCGCGGGGTCGCCAATCCCGCGACAGTTCCAGCATAGTGTTTTCATTGGGCCTGGCAGAGCCCCGGCTCGGAGCCTGCCAATAACGCCATCTTATTATCCTTCATCAGTGAGGAATCTTTCTTTGCTTTCTTCAATTCCCTCGGAGACACATATGCCGGTGGAGGCGGTGGTGTACCAGACTCACTGGCAGGTATAGCACTTGCAGATCCCTTCTCTACCAGCACTAGCGCTTGGTTTTGATCATTGATGATTGGGTTTGTCCCCGTGTTATTTCTCTCTTTAGGCATGTTGATACTAGCAGTAAGAACATCATCCAGATTACGCCGTGCCGCTGGGTCCTCACTAGCTATAGAGCTAACGCCAGCACTAGGTTTCAGTGGGCTAGTCACCTCTGCATCAATATCATCTCCATCATCAAAACCAGCCTCCTGGGATGACCTTTTGTGCGGGCCTTCCTGTTCCCTTGGTGGGGCTCTACCCCGCCCAGCCCCGGCTCTGCCACGGCCCCGGGACCAGCCCCCTCGAGTAGAACGACTATACTACTATTGTTCAGGGGCCAGTTCCTTGCGTTGGGCCACCATCCAGCTTCCAAATGGCCGATGTTTTGGTTCCCACACCCCATCTCCACATTCTTCATGGTTGTGTCCCATGAAGCCGCAAACCAGACAAAAGTAATGGATTTTGTCGTATTTGACTGGGAGGAAACGACGCCCCTCGCCCATGACATTCAATGGCGTAACTCTGGTCAGGGGCTTATCAACCAGCACCCTTGCGCGAACTCTGACATAATCTCCCTCATAGTAGAGCTTTGGAGCAAGTACCACCTCCTTTACTCTGCCAATACGGCGAGCAAGTTGATCCATAATTTCTGCTTTGCGGTATAGCTCAGGGATACTGTGGATTTGTGCCCAAATGTACAGACCATCAAAGACCACCGATTCCGGGTCTGTCTTGCCATCATAGTCCTCGATCAGAAGGCCCATCCCCTTGAACAGACATGGGCCGCCTGGCAGGCCTCCAGTGCCCATCTTCTGCTATATGAAGTCTTTCACCCTGGAAAAAATCAGAGAGAAGCTTTCGAGATGAAACACCGCCGCCACGAGGCGGAACCTTGGCGGAACCAATCTAGGGCTCCGGCGGAGCTGTTCTGCCGGGGAAACATCCCTTCGGGAGGGGGAAATCATCACCATCGTCATCATCATCGATCCTCTCAGTGGGAGGGGGTCAATCTCCATCAACATCTTCACCAGCACCATCTCCTCTCAAACCCTAGTTTATCTCTTGTATCCAATCTTTGTCCCAAAACCTCAGATCGGTACCTGTGGATTGCTAGTAGTGTTGATTACTCCTTGTAGTTGATGCTAGTTGGTTTATTCGGTGGAAGATCATATGTTTAGATCCTTTAGGAATTTTAATACCCCTCTGATTTTGAACATGAATATGATTTGTGAGTAGTTACGTTTGTTCCTGAGGACATGGGAGAAGTCTTGCTATAAGTAGTCATGCGAATTTGGTATTCGTTCGATATTTTGATGAGATGTATGTTTTCTTTCCTCTAGTCGTGTTATGTGAACGTCGACTACATGACACTTCACCATTATTTGGGCCTAGAGGAAGGCATTGGGAAGTAATAAGTAGATGATGGGTTGCTAGAGTGACAGAAGCTTAAACCCTAGCTTATGCGTTGCTTCATAAGGGGCTGATTTGGATCCATATGTTTCATGCTATGGTTAGGTTTACCTTAATACTTCTTTTATAGTTGCGGATGCTTGCAATAGGGGTTAATCATAAGTGGATGCTTGTCCAGGGAAGGGTAGTACCCAAGCACCGGTCCACCCACATATCAAATTATCAAAGTAACGAACGTGAATCATATGAGCGTGATGAAAACTAGCTTGACGATAATTCCCATGTGTCCTCGGGAGCCTTTTCCTTCATATAAGAGTTTGTCCAGGCTTGTCCTTTGCTACAAAAAGGATTGGGCCATCTTGCTGCACCCTATTTACTTTCATTACTTGTTACCCGTCACAAATTACCTTATCACAAAACTATCTGTTACCGATAATTTCAGTGCTTGCAGAGAATACCTTACTGAAAACCGCTTGTCATTTCCTTCTGCTCCTCATTGGGTTCGACACTCTTACTTATCTAAAGGACTATGATAGATCCCCTACACTTGTGGGTCATCAAGACTCTTTTCTGGCGCCGTTTCCGGGGAGTGAAGCGCCTTTGGTAGGTGGAATTTGGTAAGGAAAATTTTATATAGTGTGCTGAAATTTACTGTCACTTGTTACTATGGAAAGTAATCCTTTGAGGGGCTTGTTCGGGGTATCTTCACCCCGACCAGTAGAGCAAAGAGTTGCTCCTCAACCTACTGAAAATGTTTACTTTGAAATTCCTTCGGGTATGATAGAGAAACTGCTAGCTAATCCTTTTACAAGAGATGGAACATTGCATCCCGATTTACACCTAATCTATGTGGATGAAGTTTGTGGATTATTTAAGCTTGCAGGTATGCCCGAGTATGTTATCAAGAAGAAGGTCTTCCCTTTATATTTGAAGGGAAAGGCATTGACATGGTTTAGGCTATGTGATGATATGGGATCATGGAACTACAACCGATTGAAATTGGAATTTCATCAGAAGTTTTATCCTATGCATCTTGTTCATCGTGATCGTAATTATATATATAATTTTTGGCCTCGCAAAGGAGAAAGCATCGCTCAATCTTGGGGGAGGCTTAATTCAATGTTATATTCATGCCCCAATCATGAGCTCTCAAGAGAAATAATTATTCAAAAAATTTATGCTCGGCTTTCTCTCAATAATCGCTCCATGCTCGATACTTCTTGTACTGGTTCTTTTATGATGAAGACTATTGAATTCAAATGGGATTTATTGGAAAGAATTAAATGCAACTTTGAAGATTGGGATCTCGACGAAGGTAAGGAGTTAGGTATAACACCTAAGTTTGATTGTGTTAAACCTTTTATGGATACCGATGTTTTCCGTGAATTTAGCACTAAATATGGACTTGACTCCGAGATAGTAGCTTCTTTCTCTGAATCCTTTACTACTCATGTTGATCTCCCTAAGGAGAAGTGGTTTAAATATAATCGTCCTATTGAAGTAAAAGTAGTTGCGCCTATTAAAGTTGAAGAAAAGACTATCACTTATAATGTTGATCCTGTTGTTCCTACTGCTTATATTGAGAAACCACCTTTTCCCGTTAGAATAAAGGATCATGCTAAAGCTTCAACTGTGGTTAGTAAGAGTAATACTAGAACACCTACACCCCCTGAGCAAATTAAAGTTGAACCTAGTATTGCTATGGTTAAAGATCTCTTGGCCGATAATATTGATGGACATGTTATTTACTTCTGTGATGAAGCTGCTAGAATTGCTAGACCCGATACTAAAAATAAACATAGACCTGTTGTAGGCATGTCTGTCATTTCTGTTAAAATAGGAGATCATTGCTATCATGGCTTATGTGATATGGGTGCTAGTGCAAGTGCAATACCTCATTCCTTATACAAAGAAATTATGCATGATATTGCACCTGCTGAGATAGAAGAAATTGATGTTACAATTAAGCTTGCCAATAGAGATACTATTTCACCAGTTGGGATTGTTAGAGATGTTGAAGTCTTGTGTGGGAAAGTTAAATATCCTGCTGATTTTCTTGTTCTTGGCTCCCCACAAGATGACTTTTGTCCCATTATATTTGGTAGACCCTTCTTGAATACTGTTAATGCTAGGATAGATTGCAAAAAGGATGTTGTTACTATTGGGTTGGGGGATATGTCTCATGAGTTTAATTTTGCTAAATTTCGTAGACAACCCCATGATAAAGAATTTCCTGGTAAAGATGAAATTATTGGTCTTGCTTCTATTGTCGTGCCTCCTAATGATCCTTTAGAACAATATTTGCTAGACCATGGAAATGATATGTTTATGAACGAAAGAAGGGAAATAGATGAAGTATTCTTTAAATAGGGACCTATTTTGAAACACAACTTGCCCGTTGAAATTCTAGGGGATCCTCCTCCACCCAAGGGTGATCCCGTGTTTGAGCTTAAACCATTACCTGATACTCTTAAATATGCTTATCTTGATGAAAAGAAGATATATCCTGTTATTATTAGTGCTAACCTTTAAGAGCATGAAGAAAAGAAATTATTGAAAACTCTGAAGAAGCACTGTGCTGCTATTGGATATACTCTTGATGATCTTAAGGGCATTAGTCCCACTCTATGCCAACACAAAATAAAATTGGAGAAAGATGCTAAACCAGTTGTTGATCACCAACGACGGTTGAATCCTAAGATGAAAGAAGTGGTGAGAAAAGAACTACTAAAGCTTCTGGAGGCAGGTATAATTTATCCCGTTGTTGATAGTCAGTGGGTAAGTCCTGTCCATTGTGTCCCAAAGAAGGGAGGCTTTAGTGTTGTTCCTAATGATAAAGATGAATTGATCCCACAAAGAACCGTTACAGGTTATAGGATGGTAATTGATTTCCGCAAATTAAATAAAGCTACTAAAAAGGATCATTACCCTTTACCTTTTATTGATCAAATGCTAGAAAGATTATCCAAACATACGCATTTTTTCTTTCTAGATGGTTATTCTGGGTTCTCTCAAATACCTTTGTCAAAAGAGGATCAAGAAAAGACCACTTTTACTTGCCCTTTCGGTACCTTTGCTTATAGACGTATGCCTTTTGGTTTATGCAATGCACCTGCTACCTTTCAAAGATGCATGATTGCTATATTCTCTGACTTTCGTGAAAAGATTATTGAGGTTTTCATGGATGATTTCTTCGTTTATGGATCTTCTTTTGATGATTGCTTAAGCAACCTTGAACGAGTCCTACAGAGATGTGAAGAAACTAATCTTGTCTTGAATTGGGAGAAGTGCCACTTTATGGTTAATGAAGGTATTGTCTTGGGGCATAAAATTTTTGAAAGAGCTATTGAAGTTGATAAACCTAAAGTTGACGCTATTGAAAAGATGCCGTGTCCCAAGGACATTAAAGGTATAAGAAGTTTCCTTGGTCATGCCGGTTTTTATAGGAGGTTCATTAGGGACTTCTCAAAAATTTCTAGGCCTCTGACTAATCTCTTACAAAAAGATATTCCTTTGTCTTTGATGATGATTGTGTAGAAGCATTTGAAATACTTAAGAAAGCTTTGATTTCTGCACCTATTGTTCAGCCTCCTGATTGGAATTTACCCTTTGAAATTATGTGTGATGCTAGTGATTATGCTGTAGGTGCTGTTCTAGGACAAAGAGTTGATAAGAAATTAAATGTTATCCAATATGCCAGTAAAACTCTAGACAGTGCCCAGAGAAATTATGCTACTACTGAAAAAGAATTTTTAGCAGTTGTATTCGCTTGTGATAAGTTCAAACCTTATATTGTTGATTCTAAAGTAACCGTTCGCACTGATCATGCTGCTATCAAATATCTTATCAAAAAGAAAGATGCTAAACCTAGACTTATTAGATGGGTTCTCTTGCTACAAGAATTTGATTTGCATATTATTGATAGAAAGGGAGCTGAGAACCCCGTTGCAGACAACTTGTTGATGATAGCTTTCCTGATGAACAATTAGCTGTCATAAATGCTTCTCGTACTGCTCCATGGTATGCTGATTATGCTAATTACATTGTTGCTAGATTTATACCACCTAGTTTCACATACTAGCAAAAGAAAAAGTTTTTCTATGATTTCAGACATTACTTCTGGGATGACCCACACCTTTATAAAGAAGGAGTAGATGGTGTTATTAGACGTCGTGTACCTGAGCATGAACAGGAACAGATCCTACGCAAGTGTTGTTGGAAATATGCCCTAGAGGCAATAATAAATGGTTATTATTATATTTCTTTGTTCATGGTAATTGTCTATTATTCATGCTATAATTGTATTGTCCGGAAATCGTGATACATGTGTGAATACATAGACCACAACCTGTCCCTAGTAAGCCTCTAGTTGACTAGCTCGTTGATCAACAGATAGTCATGGTTTCCTGACTATGGACATTGGATGTCATTGATAACGGGATCACATCATTAGGAGAATGATGTGATGGACAAGACCCAATCCTAAGCATAGCATAAAAGATCGTGTAGTTTCGTTTGCTAGAGCTTTTCCAATGTCAAGTATCTTTTCCTTAGACCATGAGATCGTGCAACTCCCGGATACCGTAGGAGTGCTTTGGGTGTGCCAAACGTCACAACGTAACTGGGTGACTATAAAGGTGCATTACGGGTATCTCCGAAAGTGTCTGTTGGGTTGGCACGGATCGAGACTGGGATTTGTCACTCCGTGTGACGGAGAGGTATCTCTGGGCCCACTCGGTAATGCATCATCATAATGAGCTCAATATGACTAAGGCGTTAGTCACGGGATCATGCATTGCGGTACGAGTAAAGAGACTTGCCGGTAACGAGATTGAACAAGGTATTGGGATACCGACGATCGAATCTCGGGCAAGTAACATACCGATTGACAAAGGGAATTGCATACGGATTGATTGAATCCTCGACACCGTGGTTCATCCGATGATATCATCGTGGAACATGTGGGAGCCAACATGGGTATCCAGATCCCGCTGTTGGTTATTGACCGGAGAGGCGTCTCGGTCATGTCTGCATGTCTCCCGAACCCGTAGGGTCTACACACTTAAGGTCCGGTGACGCTAGGGTTGTAGAGATATATGTATGCGGAAACCCGAAAGTTGTTCGGAGTCCCGGATGAGATCCCGGACGTCACGAGAGGTTCCGGAATGGTCCGGAGGTAAAGATTTATATATGGGAAGTCTTATTTTGGTCGCCGGAAAAGTTTCGCGCTTTATCGGTATTGTACCGGGAGTGCCGAAAGGGGTCCGGGGGTCCACCAAGGGGGTCCACCAGCCCCGGGGGGCCACATGGGCTGTAAGGGGTGCGCCTTGGCCTATATGGGCCAAGGGCACCAGCCCCAAGAGGCCCATGCGCAAGAGATAAGAAAGAAGGGAGAGTCCTAAAGGGGGAAGGCACCTCCGAGGTGCCTTGGGGGGGAAGGACTCCCCCCTGGCCGCACCCTTCCTTGAAGGAAGGGGCAAGGCTGCGCCCCCCCTCTCCCTTGGCCCTATATATAGTGGGGGGAAGGGAGGGCAGCAACATCTAAGCCTTGGGCGCCTCCCCCCTCCCCTGCAACACCTCTCTCTCTCTCGCAGAAGCTCGGCGAAGCCCTGCCGGAGACCCGCTACATCCACCACCACGCCGTCGTGCTGTTGGATCTCCATCAACCTCTCCTTCCCCCTTGCTGGATCAAGAAGGAGGAGACGTCGCTGCACCGTACGTGTGTTGAACGCGGAGGTGCCGTCCGTTCGGCACTCGGTCATCGATGATTTGGATCACGGCGAGTACGACTCCGTCATCCACGTTCATTGGAACGCTTCCGCTCGCGATCTACAAGGGTATGTAGATCCACTCCTTTCCCCTCGTTGCTAGTAGACTCCATAGATGCATCTTGGTGAGCGTAGGAAAATTTTAAATTATGCTACGATTCCCAACAGTGGCATCATGAGCCAGGCCTATGCGTAGTTACTATGCACGAGTAGAACACAAAGAAGTTGTGGGCGTTGATGTTGCCAATTCTTCTTGCCGCTACTAGTCGTTTCTTGTTTCGGCGGCATTGTAGGATGAAGCGGCCCGGACCGACCTTACACGTACGCTTACGTGAGACAGGTTCCACCGATTGACATGCACTAGTTGCATAAGGTGGCTAGCGGGTGTCTGTCTCTCCTACTTTAGTCGGAACGGATTCGATGAAAAGGGTCCTTATGAAGGGTAAATAGAAATTGGCAAATCACGTTGTGGTCATACGTAGGTAAGAAAACGTTCTTGTTAGAAACCTACAAACCACGTAAAACTTGCAACAACAATTAGAGGACGTCTAACTTGTTTTTGCAGCAAGTGATATATGTGATATGATATGGCCAGAAGATGTGATGAATGATATATGTGATGTATGAGATTGATCATATTCTTGTAATAGGAATCACGACTTGCATGTCGATGAGTATGACAACCGGCAGGAGCCATAGGAGTTGTCTTTATTATTTTGCATGACCTGCGTGTCACTGAATAAACGCCATGTAATTTACTTTACTTTGTTGCTAAACGCGTTAGCCATACAAGTAGAAGTAATCATTGGCGTGACGACTTCATGAAGACACAATGATGGAGATCATGATGATGGAGATCATGGTGTCATGCCGGTGACGAAGATGATCATGGTGCCCCGAAGATGGAGATCAAAGGAGCATGATGATATTGGCCATATCATGTCACTATTTGATTGCATGTGATGTTTATCATGTTTTTGCATCTTATTTGCTTAGAACGACGGTAGCAAATAGGATGATCCCTTATAATAATTTCAAGAAAGTGTTCACCCTAACTGTGCACCGTTGCAAAGGTTCGTCGTTTCGAAGCACCACGTAATGATCGGGTGTGATAGATTCTTACGTTCGAATACAACGGGTGTTGACGAGCCTAGCATGTACAGACATGGCCTCGGAACACACGCAATACACTTAGGTTGACTTGACGAGCCTAGCATGTACAGACATGGCCTCGGAACACGGAGGACCGAAAGGTCGAGCATGAGTCGTATAGAAGATACGATCAACATGGAGATGTTCACCGATCTTGACTAGTCCGTCTCACGTGATGATCGGACACGGCCTAGTTGAGTTCGGATCATGTTTCACTTAGATGACTAGAGGGATGTCTATCTGAGTGGGAGTTCATTAAATAATTTGATTATATGAACTTAATTATCATGAACTTAGTCTAAATCTTTACACTATGTATTGTAGATCAAATGGCCCACGTTGTCCTCAATTTCAACGCGTTCCTAGAGAAAACCAAGCTGAAAGATGATGGCAGCAACTATACGGACTGGGTCCGGAACCTGAGGATAATCCTCATAGCAGCCAAGAAAGATTATGTCTTAGAAGCACCGCTAGGTGAAGCACCAATCCCTGAGAACCAAGACGTTATGAACGCTTGGCAGCAGCGTGCTGATGATTACTCCCTCGTTCAGTGCGGCATGCTTTACAGCTTAGAACCGGGTCTCCAAAAGCGTTTTGAGAAACATGGAGCATATGAGATGTTCGAGGAGCTAAAACTGGTTTTTCAAGCTCATGCCCGGGTCGAGAGATATGATGTCTCCGACAAGTTCTTCAGCTGTAAAATGGAGGAGAACAGTTCTGTTAGTGAGCACATACTCAGAATGTCTGGGTTGCACAACCGCTTGTCTCAGCTGGGAGTTAATCTCCCGGATGACGCGGTCATTGACAGAATCCTCCAGTCGCTTCCACCAAGCTACAAGAGCTTTGTGATGAACTACAATATGCAGGGGATGGAAAAGACCATTCCCGAGGTGTATTCAATGCTGAAATCAGCTGAGGTAGAGATCAGAAAAGAACATCAAGTGTTGATGGTGAATAAAACCACTAAGTTCAAGAAGGGCAAGGGTAAGAAGAACTTCAAGAAGGACGGCAAGGGAGTTGCCGCGCCCGGTAAGCCAGTTACCGGGAAGAAGTCAAAGAATGGACCCAAGCCCGAGACTGAGTGCTTTTATTGCAAGGGAAGTGGTCACTGGAAGCGGAACTGCCCCAAATATTTAGCGGACAAGAAGAAGGCCGGCAACACCCAAGGTATATGTGATATACAAGTAATTGATGTGTACCTTACCAGTACTCGTAGTAGCTCCTGGGTATTTGATACCGGTGCGGTTGCTCATATTTGTAACTCAAATCAGGAACTACGGAATAAATGGAGACTGGCAAAGGACGAGGTGACGATGCGCGTCGGGAATGGTTCCAAGGTCGATGTGATCGCCGTCGGCACGCTACCTCTGCATCTACCCACGGGATTAGTTTTAAACCTCAATAATTGTTATTTAGTGCCAGCTTTGAGCATGAACATTGTATCTGGATCTCGTTTAATTCGAGATGGCTACTCATTTAAATCTGAGAATAATGGTTGTTCTATTTATTTGAGAGATATGTTTTATGGTCATGCCCCGCTGGTCAATGGTTTATTTTTGATAAATCTCGAACGTGATGTTACACATGTTCATAGTGTGAATACCAAAAGATGTAAAGTTAATAACGATAGTCCCACATACTTGTGGCACTGCCGCCTTGGTCACATTGGTGTCAAGCGCATGAAGAAGCTCCATGCAGATGGACTTTTGGAGTCTCTTGATTACGAATCATTTGACACGTGCGAACCATGCCTCATGGGTAAGATGACCAAGACTCCATTCTCCGGAACAATGGAGCGAGCAACCAACTTATTGGAAATCATACATACCGATGTGTGTGGTCCAATGAGTGTTGAGGCTCGCGGAGGATATCGTTATGTTCTCACTCTCACTGATGATTTAAGTAGATATGGGTATGTCTACCTAATAAAACACAAGTCTGAAACCTTTGAAAAGTTCAAGGAATTTCAGAGTGAGGTTGAGAATCAACGTGACAGGAAAATAAAATTCTTACGATCAGATCGTGGTGGAGAATATTTAAGTCACGAATTTGGTACACACTTAAGGAAATGTGGAATAGTTTCACAACTCACGCCGCCTGGAACACCTCAGAGAAATGGTGTGTCCGAACGTCGTAATCGCACTCTATTGGATATGGTGCGATCTATGATGTCTCTTACCGATTTACCGCTCTCATTTTGGGGTTATGCTTTAGAGACTGCCGCATTCACTTTAAATAGGACACCGTCTAAATCCGTTGAGACGACACCGTATGAATTATGGTTTGGGAAGAAACCTAAGCTGTCGTTTCTAAAAGTTTGGGGATGCGATGCTTATGTCAAGAAACTTCAACCTGAAAAGCTCGAACCCAAATCGGAAAAATGCGTCTTCATAGGATACCCTAAGGAAACTATTGGGTATACCTTCTACCTCAGATCCGAAGGCAAGATCTTCGTTGCCAAGAACGGGTCCTTTCTAGAGAAGGAGTTTCTCTCGAAAGAATTGAGTGGGAGGAAAATGGAACTTGATGAGGTGATAGTCACCCCTTCCGAACCGGAAAGTAGCGCAGCGCGGGAAAATGTTCCTGTGGTGCCTACACCGACTGGGGAGGAAGTTAATGATGATGATCATGAAGCTTCAGATCAAGTTACTGAACTTCGTAGGTCCACAAGGACACGTTCCGCACCAGAGTGGTACGGCAACCCTGTCCTGGAAATCATGTTGTTAGACAACGGTGAACCTTCGAACTATGAAGAAGCGATGGCGGGCCCGGATTCCGACAAATGGCTAGAAGCCATGAAATCCGAGATAGAATCCATGTATGAAAACAAAGTATGGACTTTGACTGACTTGCCCGTTGAGCGGCGAGCCATAGAAAACAAATGGATCTTTAAGAAGAAGACGGACGCAGATGGTAATGTGACCATCTACAAAGCTCGACTTGTCGCTAAGGGTTATCGACAAGTTCAAGGGGTTGACTACGATGAGACTTTCTCACCCGTAGCGAAGCTGAAGTCCGTCCGAATCATGTTAGCAATTGCCGCATACTATGATTATGAGATATGGCAGATGGACGTCAAAACGGCATTCCTTAACGGCTTCCTTAAGGAAGAGTTGTATATGATGCAGCCGGAAGGTTTTGTCGATCCTAAGAATGCTAACAAAGTATGCAAGCTCCAACGCTCAATCTATGGGCTGGTGCAAGCATCTCGGAGTTGGAACATTCGCTTTGATGAGATGATCAAAGCGTTTGGGTTTACACAGACTTATGGAGAAGCCTGTGTTTACAAGAAAGTGAGTGGGAGCTCTGTAGCATTTCTCATATTATATGTGGATGACATATTATTGATGGGAAATGATGTAGAATTCTTGGAAAGTATAAAGGCCTATTTGAATAAGTGTTTTTCAATGAAGGACCTTGGAGAAGCTGCTTATATATTAGGCATCAAAATCTATAGAGATAGATCAAGACGCCTCATTGGTCTTTCACAGAGTACATACCTTGACAAGATATTGAAGAAGTTCAGTATGGATCAGTCCAAGAAGGGGTTCTTGCCTGTATTGCAAGGTGTGCAATTGAGCACGGCTCAATGCCCGACCACGGCAGAAGATATAGAACAGATGAGTGTCATCCCCTATGCCTCGGCCATAGGGTCTATTATGTATGCCATGCTGTGTACCAGACCTGATGTAAACCTTGCCGTAAGTTTGGTAGGAAGGTACCAAAGTAATCCCGGCAAGGAACACTGGACGGCGGTCAAGAATATCCTGAAGTACCTGAAGAGGACTAAGGATATGTTTCTCGTTTATGGAGGTGACGAAGAGCTCGTCGTAAAGGGTTACGTCGACGCTAGCTTCGACACAGATCTGGATGACTCGAAGTCACAGACCGGATACGTGTATATATTGAATAGAGGAGCAGTAAGCTGGTGCAGTTGCAAGCAAAGCGTCGTGGCGGGATCTACATGTGAAGCGGAGTACATGGCAGCCTCGGAGGCAGCACAGGAAGCAGTCTGGATGAAGGAGTTCATTACCGACCTAGGGATGATTCCCAATGCGTCGGGCCCAATGACTCTCTTTTGTGACAACACTGGAGCTATTGCCCTTGCGAAGGAGCCCAGGTTTCACAGGAAGACCAGACATATCAAGCGTCGCTTCAACTTCATTCGTGAAAGTGTTCAAAATGGAGACATAGATATTTGTAAAGTGCACACGGACCTGAATGTAGCAGATCCGTTGACTAAACCTCTCCCTAGGGCAAAACATGATCAACACCAGGACGCAATGGGTGTTCGATTCATCACAATGTAACTAGATTATTGACTCTAGTGCAAGTGGGAGACTGTTGGAAATATGCCCTAGAGGCAATAATAAATGGTTATTATTATATTTCTTTGTTCATGGTAATTGTCTATTATTCATGCTATAATTGTATTGTCCGGAAATCGTGATACATGTGTGAATACATAGACCACAACCTGTCCCTAGTAAGCCTCTAGTTGACTAGCTCGTTGATCAACAGATAGTCATGGTTTCCTGACTATGGACATTGGATGTCATTGATAACGGGATCACATCATTAGGAGAATGATGTGATGGACAAGACCCAATCCTAAGCATAGCATAAAAGATCGTGTAGTTTCGTTTGCTAGAGCTTTTCCAATGTCAAGTATCTTTTCCTTAGACCATGAGATCGTGCAACTCCCGGATACCGTAGGAGTGCTTTGGGTGTGCCAAACGTCACAACGTAACTGGGTGACTATAAAGGTGCATTACGGGTATCTCCGAAAGTGTCTGTTGGGTTGGCACGGATCGAGACTGGGATTTGTCACTCCGTGTGACGGAGAGGTATCTCTGGGCCCACTCGGTAATGCATCATCATAATGAGCTCAATATGACTAAGGCGTTAGTCACGGGATCATGCATTGCAGTACGAGTAAAGAGACTTGCCGGTAACGAGATTGAACAAGGTATTGGGATACCGACGATCGAATCTCGGGCAAGTAACATACCGATTGACAAAGGGAATTGCATACGGATTGATTGAATCCTCGACACCGTGGTTCATCCGATGATATCATCGTGGAACATGTGGGAGCCAACATGGGTATCCAGATCCCGCTGTTGGTTATTGACCGGAGAGGCGTCTCGGTCATGTCTGCATGTCTCCCGAACCCGTAGGGTCTACACACTTAAGGTCCGGTGACGCTAGGGTTGTAGAGATATATGTATGCGGAAACCCGAAAGTTGTTCGGAGTCCCGGATGAGATCCCGGACGTCACGAGAGGTTCCGGAATGGTCCGGAGGTAAAGATTTATATATGGGAAGTCTTATTTTGGTCGCCGGAAAAGTTTCGCGCTTTATCGGTATTGTACCGGGAGTGCCGAAAGGGGTCCGGGGGTCCACCAAGGGGGTCCACCAGCCCCGGGGGGCCACATGGGCTGTAAGGGGTGCGCCTTGGCCTATATGGGCCAAGGGCACCAGCCCCAAGAGGCCCATGCGCAAGAGATAAGAAAGAAGGGAGAGTCCTAAAGGGGGAAGGCACCTCCGAGGTGCCTTGGGGGGGAAGGACTCCCCCCTGGCCGCACCCTTCCTTGAAGGAAGGGGCAAGGCTGCGCCCCCCCTCTCCCTTGGCCCTATATATAGTGGGGGGAAGGGAGGGCAGCAACATCTAAGCCTTGGGCGCCTCCCCCCTCCCCTGCAACACCTCTCTCTCTCTCGCAGAAGCTCGGCGAAGCCCTGCCGGAGACCCGCTACATCCACCACCACGCCGTCGTGCTGTTGGATCTCCATCAACCTCTCCTTCCCCCTTGCTGGATCAAGAAGGAGGAGACGTCGCTGCACCGTACGTGTGTTGAACGCGGAGGTGCCGTCCGTTCGGCACTCGGTCATCGGTGATTTGGATCACGGCGAGTACGACTCCGTCATCCACGTTCATTGGAACGCTTCCGCTCGCGATCTACAAGGGTATGTAGATCCACTCCTTTCCCCTCGTTGCTAGTAGACTCCATAGATGCATCTTGGTGAGCGTAGGAAAATTTTAAATTATGCTACGATTCCCAACAAGTGTCACTCCGAGGCTTACGAAGGACACCACGCTGGAGATAGAATTGCACATAAGGTATTGCAATCCGGTTTTTATTGGCCTACTCTGTTCAAAGACGCCCGTAAGTTTGTCTTGTCTTGTGATGAATGCCAAAGAATTGGTAATATTAGTAGACATCAAGAAATACCTATGAATTATTCACTTGTTATTGAACCATTTGATGTTTGGGGCTTTGATTATATGGGATGGTTTCCTTCTTCTAATGGCTATACACATATTTTAGTTGCTGTTGATTACGTTACTAAGTGGGTAGAAGCTATTCCAACTAGTCGTGCTGATCATAACACTTCTATTAATATGCTTAAAGAAGTTATTTTTCCGAGGTTTGGAGTCCCTAGATATTTAATGACTGATGGTGGTGCACACTTTATTCATGGTGCTCTTCGTAAAATGTTTGCTAAGTATGACGTTAATCATAGAATTGCATCTCCCTACCACCCACAGTCTAGTGGTCAAGTAGAACTGAGTAACAGAGAGCTTAAATTAATTTTGCAAAAGAATGTTAATAGATCTAGAAAGAATTGGTCTAAGAAACTTGATGATGCATTATGGGCTTATAGAACTGCATATAAAAATCATATGGGTGTGTCTCCGTATAAAATGGTTTATGGAAAAGCATGTCACTTACCTCTTGAACTAGAACATAAGGCATATTGGGCCATTAAAGAGCTCAATTATGATTTCAAACTTGCCGGTGAGAAGAGACTATTTGACATTAGCTCACTTGATGAATGGAGAACTCAAGCCTATGAGAATGCAAAACTATTTTAAAAAAATGTTAAAAGATGGCATGACAAAAGAATACAAAAGCATGAGTTTAATGTAGGTGATTATGTGTTTCTATTCAACTCTCGGTTAAGATTTTTTGCAGGAAAGCTTCTCTCTAAATGGGAAGGTCCTTACGTTATCGAGGAGGTCTATCGTTCCGGTGCCATAAAAATCAACAACTTCGAAGGCACAAATTCGAAGGTGGTGAACGGTCAAAGAATCAAACATTATATCTCAGGTAATCCCATAAATGTTGAAACTAATGTTATTGAAACCTTAACCCCGGAAAAGTACATAAGGGACACTTTCCAGAATGTTTCAGACTCTGAAAAGGAATAGGTATGTGGTACGGTAAGTAAACCGACTCCAAAACAGTTCTAATGGCAGTTTTTCTCTGTTTTGGAATATTTAAGAAAATAGGAAAATAAGAAGTAGTCCGGGAAGGACACGAGGCGTCCACGAGGGTGGAGGGCGCGCCCAACCCCCTGTGCGCGCCCCCTGCCTCGTGGGCACCTCATGTGCTCTCCGGACTCCGTTTTCTTGCACGATACTTCTTTTGGTCGGTAAAAATTCATTATATAATCTCCTGAAGGTTTTGACCACCATATCACGCAAATATCCTCTGTTCTTGTTTCGAACTGTTTTTCTGATAGATCTAGATCACCATGACGTCCCCAAGTGCCCCCAAGGACAAGTTCTTTGAGAAGGTCATCAATCCCTACCTCGCGGAAGTGCTGCAACATCCTCAAACCATTGAGATGCGTGAGGGGTTGCTGCACATCCGCGATGTTGAGGGACCAAGGAGGACCGGAAGCGTGGAGACAAGGCTTGAAGCAATGGAGCAACAAGTTTTCAAGTGCCAGGAGATGGTGGAACGTGGACTCGACGCCAATCACATAATGATCACGGAGTTCACCAACAACCACAATCTGGACGCCAAGAACATTGGGGAGGCCATCTTCAAGCTTCACGAGAAAATCAAGCACCTCCAAGCCCAGATCTATGACCTGCAAAACCAAAACTGTGAGTATGAATATAGATTCAAGAGAATGAGTTTGGCTGCAGATTTGAGGATCCCGGAGACTCGATCATCCTTCTATGATGGTGAGCCTATGGCTTGGAAGATGGACGACAAGCCTACATCATCAACAACTGCATTATCACCACCTCCGAAGAAAGAGACATAATCACATGGGTATGGGCACTCCCCTTGGCAACTGCCAAGCTTGGGGGAGGTGCCCCGGTATCGTATCCCCATCACACTCCTATCTTTACCTTTTTCTTAGTTCGATCCTTTTGGTAATATCTTGATCTAGTAGAATAAGTTTTAGTATGATCTAGTTTTGAGTTTTGCTTTATGATCTCTCTATGTAATCGAGTCCGTGAGCTAGCTATAATAAAGATTAGTGTTGAGTCAAGGGCTTTGGTTATCTTGCTATGATCTTGAGGGAATAATAAGAAAAATAAAGAACAAAAAGAATTAAAGAGATCATATTGATCTTATGGAGAGTAATGACTTCACATATAAAGAGTATGATGAATAAAAGTTGTTGAGAGTTGACAAACATAGTTTTGGTCATCGTTGCAATTAATAGGAAGTAATAAAGAAAGAGAGGTTCTCACATATAAATATACTATCTTGGACATCTTTTATGATTGTGAGCACTCATTAAAATATGACATGCTAAAGAGTTGATGTTGGACAAGGAAGACAGCGTAATGGGTTATGTTTTCTTATATCTGAAATAAAGTGTATTGTCATGGATCATCAAACATGTTGAGCTTGCCTTTCTCTCTCATGCTAGCCAAATTCTTTGCACCAAGTAGAGATACTACTTGTGCTTCCAAATATCCTTAAACCCAGTTTTGCCATGAGAGTCCACCATATCTACCTATGGATTGAGTAAGATCCTTCAAGTAAGTTGTCATTGTTGCATGCAATAAAAATTGCTCTCTAAATATGTATGATTTATTAGTGTGGAGAAAATAAGCTTTATACGATCTTGTGATGTGGAAGAAATAAAAGTGTCGGACTGCATAATAAAGGTCCATATCACAAGTGGCAATATAAAGTGACGTTCTTTCGCATTAAGATTTTGTGCATCCAACCTTAAAGCACATGACAACCTCTGCTTCCCTCTGCGAAGGGTCTATCTTTTATTCTTGTCTTATACCTTATACAAGAGTCATGGTGATCTTCACCTTTCCTTTTTACATTTTATCCTTTGGTAAGTGCATTGTGTTGGAAAGATCCTGATATATATATATATCCAATTGGATGTAAGTTAGCATGAACTATTATTGTTGACATTACCCTTGAGGTAAAAGGTTGGGTGGCAACACTATAAGCCCCTATCTTTCTCTGTGTCCGATTAAAACTCCATACCCATAAGTATTGCATGAGTGTTAGCAATTGTGAAAGACTAAATGATAGTTGAGTATGTGGACTTGCTGAAAAGCTCTTATATTGACTCTTTTCGATGTTATGATAAATTGCAATTGCTTCAATGACCGAGATCATAGTTTGTTAGTTTTCAATGAAGTTTCTGATTCATACTTGACATTGCGAATAGATAGTTACTTGAGCATAAGAAATCATATGACGATATATATGTATGTTGCTGTTATAAGAATGATCATGATGCCCTCATGTCCGTATTTTATTTTATCGACACCTCTATCTCTAAACATGTGGACATATTTATCGTTATCGGCTTCCGCTTGAGGACAAGGGAGGTCTAAGCTTGGGGGAGTTGATACGTCCATTTTCGCATCATGATTTTATATCGATATTTATTGCATTATGGACTGTTATTACACATTATGTTACAATACTTATGCCTATTCTCTCTTATTTTACAAGGTTTACACGAAGAGGGAGAATGCCGGCAGCTGGAATTCTGGGCTGGAAAAGAAGCAAATATTAGAGACCTATTCTGCACAGCTCCAAAAGTCCTGAAACTTCACGGGAGCACTTTTTGGAATTAATAAAAAATACTGGCAAAAGAATCAAGCAGAGGGGGCCCACACCCTGGCCACGAGAGTGGGGGCGCGCCCTACCCCCTGGGCGCGCCCCCCTGTCTCGTGGGCCACCTGGCAGGCCTCCGATGCCCATCTTTTGCTATATGAAGTCTTTCACCCTCGAAAAAATTAGAGAGAAGCTTTCGGGACGAAACACCGCTGCCACGAGGCGGAACCTTGGCGGAACCAATCTAGGGCTCCGGCGGAGCTGTTTTGCCGGGAAACATCCCTCCGGGAGGGGGAAATCATCACCATCGTCATCATCATCGATCCTCTCAGTGGGAGGGGGTCAATCTCCATCAACATCTTCACTAGCACCATCTCCTCTCAAACCCTAGTTTATCTCTTGTATCCAATCTTTGTCCCAAAACCTCAGATTGGTACCTGTGGGTTGCTAGTAGTGTTGATTACTCCTTGTAGTTGATGCTAGTTGGTTTATTCGGTGGAAGATCATATGTTTAGATCCTTTATGCATATTAATACCCCTCTGATTTTGAACATGAATATCATTTGTGAGTAGTTATGTTTGTTCCTGAGGACATGGGAGAAGTCTTGCTATAAGTAGTCATGCGAATTTGGTATTCGTTCGATATTTTGATGAGATGTATGTTGTCTTTCCTCTAGTGGTGTTATGGGAACGTCGACTACATGACAATTCACCATTATTTGGTCCTAGAGGAAGGCATTGGGAAGTAATAAGTAGATGATGGGTTGCTAGAATGACAGAAGCTTAAACCCTAGCTTATGCGTTGCTTCGTAAGGGGCTGATTTGGATCCATATGTTTCATGCTATGGTTCGGTTTACCTTAATACTTCTTTTGTAGTTGCGGATGCTTGCAATAGGGGTTAATCATAAGTGGAATGCTTGTCCAAGGAAGAGCAGTACCCAAGCACCGGTCCACCCACATATCAAATTATCAAAGTAACGAACGCGAATCATATGAGCGTGATGAAAACTAGCTTGACGATAATTCCCATGTGTCCTCGGGAGCCTTTTCCTTCATATAAGAGTTTGTCCAGGCTTGTCCTTTGCTACAAAAAGGATTGGGCCATCTTGCTGCACCTTATTTACTTTCATTACTTGTTACCCGTCACAAATTACCTTATCACAAAACTATCTGTTACCGATAATTTCAGTGCTTGCAGAGAATACCTTACTGAAAACCGCTTGTCATTTCCTTCTGCTCCTCGTTGGGTTCGACACTCTTACTTATCGAAAGGACTACGATAAATCCCCTACACTTGTGGGTCATCAGCCGCCATGGACGACCTTCTTCCAGTCTCCCAAACAGAACATCTGAAACACGAACAGATTATCGCCTGCCTCTCTGAACTTCGGCACCTGCGCTAGCCCCCAGATCGATTTCAGAGTCTCAAACATTGCGGTGGAACTAAACCGACACGTCGTATTCAGCTTCCCGATTGCCATCCAACATGCCTCTGCCTCAAACTTCCTCAACTCCTCCTCGCCTACGACCACGTCATCCAGCTCCTTGTCCTTCAGATCGAGGTGCTGCAGCATCTCCTCCAAGTTCTTGCCGGTCCAGCCGGCCGTCGATGAGGATCCTTCCGAAGTCGCCATCTAGGGTTAGACCAGGCAGCCGCCCAGCGGGGAAAACAGGAAACACACCGATCCTACTCTCCCCGCAGCAGACCAGGGAGGTGTGCGCTAGCAGGAGGAGGACCGGTTGCAAAGTAAAACTCACAACGGCGATGAGATCGCCGCCGGAGGACGAGAAACCCTAAACGAGAGGGTCCGGTCATGCGTAAAAACACCAGCGACACCTTTCTTATTTACACACATGCGTGCTGCTCTCAGCCACGAGTAAGAATAGGGCACAAGTAGGCCTCCTTCTCTCTCCTCGATGGTTCCCTCCTGACCGGGCCAGATTCCAGTTTATTGGGTTGTCAGCCCATAGAAACCGAGCGGGTGTAGGATCGGAAGTATGTCTAGAGGGGGGTGATTAGACTACTTGATCAAATAAAAATCTAGCCTTTTCCCAATTTTAGTTCTTGGCAGATTTTAGCAACTTAGCACAAATCAAGCAATCAACCTACACATGCAATTCTAAGAGTATAGCAGCGGAATGTAAAACAATTGCATATGAAGGTAAAGGGATGAGTTTGAGGGAGCAAACGCAATGTTGACACGGAGATTTTTTATCCGTGGTTCCGATAGGTGGTGCTATCGTACATCCACGTTGATGGAGACTTCAACCCACGAAGGGTAACGGTTGCGCGAGTCCACGGAGGGCTCCACCCACGAAGGGTCCACGAAGAAGCAACCTTGTCTATCCCACCATGGCCATCGCCCACGAAGGACTTGCCTCACTAGGGTAGATCTTCACGAATTAGGCGATCTCCTTGCCCTTACAAACTCCTTGGTTGAACTCCACAATCTTGTCTGAGGCTCCCAAGTGACACCTAGCCAATCTAGGAGACACCACTCTCCAAGAAGTAACAAATGGTGTGTTGATGATGACCTCCTTGCTCTTGTGCTTCAAATGATAGTCTCCCCAACACTCAACTCTCTCTCATAGGATTGGATTTGGTGGAAAGAAGATTTGAGTGGAAAGCAACTTGGGGAAGGCTAGAGATCAAGATTTATGTGGTTGGAATGGAATATCTTGAACTCAACACAAGTGTAGGTGGTTCTCTCTCAGAAAATATGTATTGGAACTGTAGGCATGTTCTGATGGCTCTCTCCACGAATGAAGAGTGGGTGGAGGGGTATATATAGCCTCCACACAAAATCTAACCATTACACACAAATCACCAAACTCGGTGGGACCGAATCATTAAACTCGGTCGGACCGATTTAGTTCAAAATGTGAATGTTAGGATTCTCGGTGGGACCGATGTCATTAGGGTTAGGGCATAACGTAATCTCGGTGAGACCGATTACACAAACTCGGTGAGACCGATTTTGGTAATAGCCAAACAGAGAGTTGGTCAGGCAAACTCGGTGGGACCGTTCCGCTCATCTCGGTTGGACCGAAATGTTACGAAAAGGAAACAGAGAGTTTGCATTGCAATCTCGGTGGGACCGATCGCTCATCTCGGTTTGACCGAAACGTTATGAAGGGAAACAGAGAGTTTGCAACCCCATCTCGGTGAGACCGGGATCCCTATCGGTGAGACCGAATTGATTAGGGTTTCTGGCAGTGGCTATGTCAACTGAACTCGGTGGCTCCGGATGTGAAATTTCGGTGGGGCCGAGTTGGACTTTTTGGTTTAGGACATATGTGGATATGAGAAAGTAGTGGAGGGTTTTGGAGCATATCACTAAGCATTTTGAGCAAGAATCTCATTAAGCAACACCTCATCCCTTCTTAATAGTATTGGCTTTTCCTATAGACTCAATGTGATCTTGGATCACTAAAATAGAAAATGTAGAGTCTTATGCTTTGAGCTTGAGCCAATCTTTTGTCCTTAGCATTTTGAAGGGTCCACTTTCTAATCCATGCCATGCCAAACATTGAGCTTTCCTGAAATATTTATCTTGGAATAGCATTAGCTCAATGAGCTATATGTTGTTAGGAATTACCAAAACCACCCAGGGATAGTTGCACTTTCAATCTCCCCCTTTTTGGTAATTGATGACAACATATAGATCAAAGCTTCGAGAAATGATAAATAAGATTGAAAAACATCGTCGCTTTGAGAATTATGTGATAAGCAAGAGCTCCCCCTAAATTTGTGCATTATTTAAGATTTGCTTTTGAATGCAAATGCACAATCGATTAGGATCATGGGTTACTCTTCCATGTCACATACATCTTGGTGGAGCGCTCAAAATGATAGAGATTAAAAGCATGCACTCATCACCAAGCAAAGTGAATGATCATAATAGGATATGAAAGATAGCATTATCCAACAAGCATTAAGGGTAGCATATGATCAAACACTTGACCAAATAAGTATCTCACAAGGACACAAAGTAGTATCACACAAGCACGCAGTAAAGTTTCAAATCAACCAAAAAGAGTGCAAAGAGAGATAAAAACCAACACTCTCTCTCTCGAAGCCTAGGATCTATACATTTTTCTCCCCCTTTGGCAACAAGTTACCAAAAAGTTTGAAAATGCATAGTGCTAAATGACTCTCAGGCTTGATCTTCGGGAGGTGGTGTTGAGAGAACGCCAAGGACGAAAGCTTCTGATGAAGTGGCTGGAGCTGGTGGAGTAGCTGCTGGAGTTGGAACTAGAGTTGTAGCTGCTAGTGCTGATGTTGTAGCTCTAGTGTCTGTCACTGGCACTGCAGCAAATATCTGTCCTCTAGGCACTCTAGCAAATGCATCTGTGGTAGACTTGCCCTTCTTCTCCTCTGCTTCCTCCTGAAGTTGCTCAACTGCAGTTTGGATCTCTGTGATATTGACATCAAGGTCATGGAATTTTGTCTCAAAAATCCTTTCCAAGCTCTCCTGGTTCTTGGTCAGGGTGGCCAGGCCCTGCTCAATCCTCGGAGTGGATTGGATCAGATATCCAAGCTGGTCTTGCTTGCTCTTCAAGAAGATCTGAGATGCCTCTTCCACAGTTGGCATCTTTGTAGCCTTCTCAGCTTTAGCTTTGGCTTTCTTCTCTTGTGCTTGCACAGATGATGGTTCATTCTCAGTCATGACAACTGTGTTGTCCTCAAATTCAGGATAGATGGGTAGATGCTCCTTGTCCAAGATGTACTTGCCTTTGCCCATCTTTGAGTTGATGAGCTCCTGGATGTGTGGGGCATATCCACAACTTCTCTTCTGATCAGCTGCAGTCCTCTTGATTGTTTCCACAATCAGGCTCATAACCTTGAACTTTTGTGGGACATCAAATATGTGCAGCAAGTTGATAGCATGTCCTCTGATCATCTTGTGATCACCTGACTTGGGTAGAAGTGTGTGCCTTAGAATCCAATTGATTGTTGGCAGACCAGACAACAAATAGTGTACAGATCCAAACTTATGTGTGTCCAAAGCAGCATCAGGGATCTCTTTGTACATATTGGCCATAGAGTTGTGGTCTTTCTTCTTCTTGGCATAGACATCCAGGTCATCCTCATGTTCCTCAGGAGCATTTATGACTTTGGCCCATTCTTCAACTGTAGACTGGTACCTAGTACCCTCAGACATCCACACAATCCTTCCATCTAGATAGAAGTGTGCAGTGGGGTAAAATTGCATAATGAGCTCATCATTCCACTTGGTGAACTTCTGAGCCACAAACTCATCAACTCCACATGCCTTGAAGCTGTACACCAGGGAAGTGATCCTCATTTTCCTTAATGAATTTCCAATCAACCCATCTCATGTCACACACTATGGGCTTCTTGTGAAGTAAAACAGTCTCATAGAAGTCCTGTTGTTCCTTAGTGCGGAATATGTAGTCCACAACAGTCCTTCTCCTGGTGGCATATGGATCAGACTCTCTCCATAGCCTCAATCCTGAATCCTTCCTGATTTTCATATTCTCTACAACTGGGTGTGCATCATTGTGATCAGGGATCTTGGGCTTCAACTTCCTCAAAACAACAGAATCGTCTTCCTCTTCTTCTTCAGCAGCTTGAGGCACTGGGGCCTTGTTCTTCTCCTCAGCAGGGATGTTCCTGGTGCTCCTCTTGGGTTTTGGCTTTGGAGCTGGAGCAGCAGTCTTAGGAGCAGTTTTGGGCTTAGATGGAGCAGCCCCTGCCTTAATTGCATCTCCCATAAGCTTTTGAGCTTTGGGTGCTGGTGCTGCATCCTCTTCCTCTTCTTCAGAATCTCTCATCATTGAAGGTTTACCAATAATTCTGGCAATGGTCTTCTTGACCCTTTCTTTCCTCTTCTTACCATCTCTAGTTTCCTTGGGTTCAAGAGTGAACTCCATTGTTTCTCCTGTGGCAACTTTCCTTGGCTTAGACATGGGCTGTCTTCTTGCTGGCATCTTAGTTTTTAGACCCGGCTTAGTTGCAGTAGTTGAGCCATACTCTTTCTTCAGCACTTTCTTCTTTGAAGTGGCTTCATCTTCAACAGCCACATAATCTTCATCTTCAGAGTCAGAAGTCCTCTTCTTCCTTGTTCTGGTAGCAGCCTTTGGCAGATTGCTTGGAGTGCTCCTGCTGCCTTCATCATAGCTGCTAGAGGGACTAGTGCCCTCACTTAACTGAACCTGTTCCTCTGACTTGTTCTGGCTGTCACTTTGGTCAGACATCTTGCAAGTACAGTGTCAGCAGACCCTGTGAATAGGTTATAGATGAGGTAGAGTAGATGAGCATCACAAAGTACAGGAGTTTTTGCAAAACAGATGACCTTAAAACTTAGTTTTAGTTCTTCACAGAAAGCATTTCGGATCTACCGATTTGTAAACTCGGTGATACCGAAGCAGCTTTTGGAACCTGAACTAGTGAACTCGGTCAGACCGAGTTTGGTGGTACCGAGACTGCTAGGGTTTCACAGAGAATCGAACTCGGTCACACCGATTTGCAATTTTTGGTCAGACCGAAAATGCGTGTGCTCTGGCCTAAGCCAAAATCGGTGAGACCGATTTCTACAACTCGGTCGGTCCGAGATGAATTCGGTGGAGACCTAACCCTAAATTTTCAAATCAAAACTAATCTACGGGACGTTTTCGCTGGACAGGATGATTTCAATTATGGCAAGAAACATGGCAAAGCAATGTGCTAAGAATCGGAGTTAAAGATTAGCACAATGATCAAGTCTGTACCCTAGTGCGGCGACGAACTTGCTACAGTGGCAATGGTGGAGAAGATTTCCGTTGATGGCGGCGGAGACCAGCGGCGGGAGGTCGCTGGCGACGAGAGGACGATCCGGAGACCAGAGGAGGCAGAGTAGGTTACGCGCGGGCAAAGGGGTTCGGAGAAATTTCCAAATTTTGACCCAGCGGTATATATAACCTGACCCTGTCGGTGTGACCGAGTGGAATGACTCGGTGGCACCAAGATGCAAAACTGCAAGCAGTTACTGCAACTCGGTGTGACCGAAAAGTTCTAATCGGTTGCACCGAGATTGAAAACCCTAGATCAACTTGGTGACTCGGTAGGACCGAAAAGGATGAATCGGTCAGACCGAGATGCACAAAGAGGTTTTGGAGGTTTAAGTCTATGACGAATCGGGATCTCTGAGTGCTCCTCACACAGAGTGGTTTGAATCTGACTTGATCAAACTTTGTGATGTAGCATGAATAGAGTTTGAGACGAGAAAAGCATAGATAGCTAGAGGGTGTTCTTAGGCATTCTTGTCCATCCATTTGGCAAAAGAGAAAGAGCCAAATTATCATAGCAACAAATGGATGTCCTCGAATGAGTAAAATATGCATCCAACATGCTCACACAATTAAAATGGCAAATGAAATATGTGACAAAGCATGCACAAACACTCTAGCATCTATCAAGCAATTTGGCGATGACTAGGTCATCTATATATGAGTATATTGACTTAGGAGTCAAATGAGAACATTTGATCATAAGTCATACTCATCGTTTAAGCACGAGTGGGGTTACCACTTTTACATAAAGCATTGTTGTGCTCACACCATTAGAGTTGCTTTAGCTCAATTGATTAGAGTAAAGCTCCCCCTAGATGCGATATCCCCCCCTAAGAGGGATGAACTAACCTTGGGTTTTGTCGATGATGACTTCATGTAGGTGTTGAAGATGTAGATGCTCAATGTTGATGTAGATCATTTGGAGCAATCCTTTGGAGTGAGTTGCACTTTCAATACCTACACGGGTTAGTCCCACAAGGAACAAACAAGGATATCCATAGACATAGAGTGACGCATACACAAGATGATGTCCATGAAGTCATTAGGTTACCTTGTCCCTTGTCTTACCAACAAGAGGGTTTGTGACTCCTTGAACTAGTGCAAGATATGGAAGTTGTTTGCACTTGTCCTTGCCAAAATGATAGGAGTGAAGTATGTTGGTGGAGTCACTCTCAAGAACTCTCTAGTTCTTCTTCTTCTGGATCCACACCATCTTGATGGGAACCCTTGGAGTCGTAGTTGTACTTGATGAAGTGGAACTTGATGTAGTCTTGGGAACCCACTTGACCAAGGCCTTAGGTGCTTCTTCAAATGCATCAATTTCCTTTTGAAGCTTATCCTTGCCTTTTTGCTTGTGGTCTTGTGGTGGAAGATCATCTTGAGCTTGTGTTCCTTTGAAAGAAGTAGGATCATACTTCTCTTGTTGAGGAACAAACTTCGTCTTGGGGTATTGATCTTCTTCCCACTCAACTCCATTGGCATCGAACTTCCGTTCAAAACCAACACCTTGATTCTTCCGGTGTCTTCCTTGCTTGCGCACAATTTCCTCAAATTGCTTACTTCCGGCAAGACTCTTGTAAACACCTTTCTCTATGATTCCCTTCAATAAGCTATTTTCTTGCTCAAGTGTAACTTGGCTAAGAGAATCATTAGTGGAATCAAGAGAACTACTAGAAGCATCAACATTGGATTTAGCATGATTGTTGTTACTACTAGATGAAGAATCTTTCTTGTTCTTGTTGCTAGATTTAACTTGTGGCATGTAAGTAGACAAGAGTAAACGCTTGGCAATGTAAGAAGAACTTTTCTTGCGAAGATCATCATTGGTTGCCTTTAAAAACTCATGCTCTTGCTCAAGGTTGAGCTTTTCAAAGCGTAGCTTATCATGAGTCTTTAAAAGTTCTCGATGATTTTCCAAGGTAGTTTCATGAGCTAACTTAAGAGTGTTTAGTTCTTGAGTTAGACGCTCAATCTCCTTCTTATCATCATCATTTGTTTTATCTTGATTAGCATGATTAATTGACGTTTCATCATAGTTTTCATCACTAGAGTTGTCAACAAGTAAATCATCATCACCTAGCAAATCATCTTCATCACTATTGAAATCAACATACTCGGGTTGTGTTACCTTTGGACCTTTGGCCATGAAGCATCTTCCAATTCCTTCATTTGGTGAGTCAAATATGTCATAGGAGTTGGTTGACACAAGTGCTAGACCGGCAACACCTTCATCTTGAGTATATTCGGAGTCGGAGTGATAACTTCTCTCGGAGTGATTGTCGGAGTCGGAGCCGGATACCCATTCACCAACATGAGCTTGATGTCTTCTTTTTGTGTAGCTCCTTGATGACTTTTCCTTTCTTTCCGAATCCTTGCTTCTTCGAGAGGGTCTTCGTTCATAACGATCATCTCTACTCCTCCTTTCTCTTGGTGGTGATTCTTCTCTTCTACTCCTTCTTTTGGGAGAATCTTCTCTTCTTTTGTAGGGGGGCGTACACTCATTGGAGTAGTGTCCGGGTCTTCAACAATTGTAGCAATTATGCTCACAACTAGAAGATCTTTTGTCATTGTAGGACCTTGACTTGGAACTTCTTTCTTTGCTTCTACTCTTGTAGAACTTGTTGAAGTTCTTTACCATTAGGCTCAATTCTTCATTGAAGGTTTGTTTCTCACTTGAAGATGTGGGAGTATCACATGAGGCTTTCTAAGCACCACTTGACTTGTTGTGAAGCTCTTCCTTATCCTTGAGTGACATCTCATGAGCAAAAATTCTTCCAATGACTTCCGTTGGCCTGAGATCTTTGTAATTGGGCATCATTTGGATCAATGTGCACACGGTATCATATTTTCCATCCAAGGCTCTTAGGATCTTCTTGATGATGAATTTGTCGGTCATCTCTTCACTTCCTAAGCCGGCAATCTCATTTGTGATGAGAGCAAGCCTAGAGTACATTTCAGCGACACCTTCACCATCCTTCATTTTGAACTTCTCAAGTTGACTTTGAAGCACATCCGATTTGGATTTTTTGACGGAGTCGGTACCTTCGTGCATATCAATCAAAGTATCCCAAATTTCCTTTGCATTCTCAAGACGGCGGATTTTGTTGAATTCTTCGGGGCACAATCCGTTGAAGAGAATATCACAAGCTTGAGCAATGTATTGTAGCATCTTCAACTCTTCCGCGGTAGCTTCACGGTTCGGTTCTCTCCCATCAAAGAATTCACCTTGCAAGCCAATACACACAATAGCCCAAACGGCGGGGTTATGTCCAAGAATATGCATTTTCATCTTATGCTTCCAACTAGCAAAATTAGTGCCATCAAAGTAAGGACCTCTACGGTGGTAATTTCCCTCGCTACACTCCATACTCTCCTAGGTTGTGAAACCAAGGCTATGACCACCAAAAGCTATGGAAATCAAAGCAAATGGAGACCAAAGCTCTGATACCACTTGTAGGATCGGAAGTATGTCTAGAGGGGGGTGATTAGACTACCTGATCAAATAATAATCTAGCCTTTTCCCAATTTTAGTTCTTGGCAGATTTTAGCAACTTAGCACAAATCAAGCAATCAACCTACACATGCAATTCTAAGAGTATAGCAGCGGAATGTAAAACAATTGCATATGAAGGTAAAGGGATGAGTTTGAGGGAGCAAACGCAATGTTGACACGGAGATTTTTTATCCGTGGTTCCGATAGGTGGTGCTATCGTACATCCACGTTGATGGAGACTTCAACCCACGAAGGGTAACGGTTGCGCGAGTCCACGGAGGGCTCCACCCACGAAGGGTCCACAAAGAAGCAACCTTGTCTATCCCACCATGGCCATCGCCCACGAAGGACTTGCCTCACTAGGGTAGATCTTCACGAAGTAGGCGATCTCCTTGCCCTTACAAACTCCTTGGTTCAACTCCACAATCTTGTCTGAGGCTCCCAAGTGACACCTAGCCAATCTAGGAGACACCACTCTCCAAGAAGTAACAAATGGTGTGTTGATGATGACCTCCTTGCTCTTGTGCTTCAAATGATAGTCTCCCCAACACTCAACTCTCTCTCATAGGATTGGATTTGGTGGAAAGAAGATTTGAGTGGAAAGCAACTTGGGGAAGGCTAGAGATCAAGATTTATGTGGTTGGAATGGAATATCTTGAACTCAACACAAGTGTAGGTGGTTCTCTATCAGAAAATATGTACTGGAAGTGTAGGCATGTTCTGATGGCTCTCTCCACGAATGAAGAGTGGGTGGAGGGGTATATATAGCCTCCACACAAAATCTAACCGTTACACACAAATCACCAAACTCGGTGGGACCGAATCATTAAACTCGGTCGGACCGATTTAGTTCAAAATGTGAACGTTAGGATTCTCGGTGGGACCGATGTCATTAGGGTTAGGGCATAACGTAATCTCGGTGAGACCGATTACACAAACTCGGTGAGACCGATTTTGGTAATAGCCAAACAGAGAGTTGGTCAGGCAAACTCGGTGGGACCGATTCGCTCATCTCGGTTGGACCGAAATGTTACGAAAAGGAAACAGAGAGTTTGCATTGCAATCTCGGTCGGACCGATCGCTCATCTCGGTTTGACCGAAATGTTACGAAGGGAACAGAGAGTTTGCAACCCCATCTCGGTGAGACCGAGATCCCTATCGGTGAGACCGAATTGATTAGGGTTTCTGGCAGTGGCTATGTCAACTGAACTCGGTGGCTCCGGATGTGAAATTTTGGTGGGGCCGAGTTGGACTTTTTGGTTTAGGACATATGTGGATATGAGAAAGTAGTGGAGGGTTTTGGAGCATATCACTAAGCATTTTGAGCAAGAATCTCATTAAGCAACACCTCATCCCTTCTTAATATTATTGGCTTTTCCTATAGACTCAATGTGATCTTGGATCACTAAAATAGAAAATGTAGAGTCTTGTGCTTTGAGCTTGAGCCAATCTGTTGTCCTTAGCATTTTGAAGGGTCCACTTTCTAATCCATGCCATGCCAAACATTGAGCTTTCCTGAAATATTTATCTTGGAATAGCATTAGCTCAATGAGCTATATGTTGTTAGGATTACCAAAACCACCCAGGGATAGTTGCACTTTCAGCGGGGAGATGGAGGAAGGCACCGAACGCTTTTATTGATTCTCATTTTCGTCCGTGAAGTGAGATTTGGGATTGGGAAGCTGGATTCAAGGATTTAGAGCAACTCCAACGGGCCGACCAAAATGAACGGCGCATATGTCCGTTTTTTGTCCGTTTGGGTCGGCCTCCCGCCCGACGTCCTCCCTGTTTTGTATTTGGGTCGGTCGGCCGCCCAACGCGCCGACCCATTTTTATGTCTGCACTCAATTTTTAAAAAAGGCTCGCGGCGCATAGATCATGCCAGCGGCCATGTCTCATGCCGGCTCCATGCCAGCGGCGGCATACATTGTCGTCTTAAAAAATATCACCGCACAGTTTGCACTGGTGCACTCGTCAGCGGCCGGCACACATGCCAGCACACAAAAAAGGGGTGGGACTTGAGTTCGACCGCGCCATCGCGGGTCATGCCAGCACACAAGCCGACATACAAAAAAGGAAAGCGCTCGCGGCCATGAGATCACTCGTCGGTGAACTTGAGCATGTCGGCCTGCATCTTCTCGAACCACGGCCTCTTCCTTGGCGACACGGTGTTGAGATCCACCTTCATGATCTCCACCCCGGTCATCATGCTTGCGAGAGCCACTTCTTTCGCCTTGGTCTTGGCGTTGGCGGCCTCGATCTCTAACATCTTGGCTCTCTTCTCCGCCTCCAGCTCAAGCATCTTGGCTTGTTTCTCCGCGTCCATCTCAAGCCTCCTCCTTTGGTTCTCCATGAAGGCATTCATTTGCTCTTCTTTGAAACGCCGGCGCTCCTCCTCCCTTGAGTCCTTCTTGTTCATCATTCCCTCCACGCTTGCGATCAAGGCGTTGGATGCCGCATCCCGCTTGTCCTCCTTCTTGGAGTTGGTCTTCCCCCGCGGCCGTGCCGGCTCGCCGTCCCCAACCTCCTCCACGGCTTGCTTCCCCCCACGCGACTTGAGGGCGGCATATTGCGCCTTGAACATCTCCTCATCCTTGATGACCTGAAAGCAATGGGAGAGGTTGAAGCACTTGCCATTATGTTGGACCTTGAATGCCTCCAAAGCTTGAAATGCCTACAAAATGATTCCATGCAAGCATATTGTCAAATGGTATGCAAATGAACACGCAAGCATGAACTTGATGACACAAAAGAGGGTGGCTTGCTAGCATGCCATTTCTTGCATGCCGATGCTGCTCACGGGGTGGGCCTTGACGCTCTCAAGAGTGGCACAAAACTTGTTGCACTCTTGTTGGATCACCCTCCATCTCTTCGAAATGGACACCCACCCGCGCGTGCTCACATTTGGTAAGGCAGAAACTTCTTGCGCTCATGAAACTCCCGGTGGACACGAATCCAAAAGTTTGAATGCTTTTGTTCGGCGCCCGTCTTGGGGTCTTGTCCAATGTCTCACCAACACTCGCAAAGAAGCTTGTCCTCGGCCGCCGTGTATGCCTTTGTGCGCTTGCTCTTGCGCTTCGGCTTCAGACCGGCGGCTTGGTTGGCGAGCTCGTCCTCGAACAAAGTCTCCACTTTGATGTCGCACTCATCCTCTTACTCTTGCCCGTACTCATTCGGAAACTCATGGTCAAGTGGGAAGCCGTACAGGTCCATGCCGACCTGATCACGCATGAAGGCCGCCTGATCGGGATCATAGCCAGCGGCCGGCGTGAATGCCCCACGGCCGTCCTGGCTTTGTGTCTCATCGGGATCGTATACAGCGGCCGGCGCACCGCCCTCGAAGATGAGGTTCTGCATGTAGTCCTCGTCGCCGGCGGACGGCATTCCCTCGAATAGGTTGCGGTCGTCCGGGAGCACGCCGGCTGGCATCTGCCGCCCGCGTTTCCTCGCGCCTCCGGATGACGAGCCACCGGTGTGGCATTGAGGTCGATGAGCGCGGGCGCGGGCGTGGAAGGCGCCACCACGCTCACGTCGGGCGAGCACTCCTCGGAGAGGCGGGAGGCCTGCGGGTACACGTGGAAGCCGGGCATCAGGGTGCAAGCCGACGCACGGGGCGAGTCGGGCAGCACCATCCGAGGGAACGCCGATGAGCCGGTGCTAGCCGCGGCGACGGCGGCATTGACGAGGCCGTGCTGGCTAGGGTTTAACCCTAGCATGTAGAGCGCCTCCTTCGTTGCCGCCGTGACGCGGGCGTTGATGACCTCCTGCTGCGCGGCGGCGGTGACGGCGGCGTGCGTGGCGGCCTCATCCCTCGCATCTGCGGCGTGCCTCCGGCCCTTCCTCTTGGCCGACTCCCTTGCCCGCTGTGCGGGCGTCAGCGCCTTCTTTCACTTCGGCGCGGCGGCGGTCTTGCACGGGGCACAAGGCTTGCCTTTCCCGGAGGGGGCGGCGGCGCCGGGCGAGGCGATGGACGCGAGGCCGGCAGCGGCGTCGAGGTCGTTGTCGTCGTGGAGGGTGTAGGGCGGGAGGGTTTTTGGGAAAATGGTGGTGGCTGCCACCAACCGGCGGGCCCGGGAAGAGGAGTAGGCGCGCGCGCGTCCATCTCGTGTCCGCGCCGACGCAAATCCAGCTCAAAATTGGGCCGGGAATGGGTCGCCAGACGGACGCCAGGCAGACGCCAAGCGGACGCGCGTCCGTTTGGGTCGGCGCGTTGGGCCGCCTTTTGTGTCCACGCTGACCCAAACGGACGCCGGTGGATGAAATGGGTCGCCCCATTGGAGTTGCTCTTAGTGCCCCTGGGCGATTGCCAAACAGGCCCTTAAATCCTCATATGACGAGGGTGTCTGAGGTGTCCATTTCCTTTAATGTTGGCTCAATGCATTTTCAATCTCCGGCCCACGACGTTCAGTTGAAGGAAGAAATACGTTACTTCCAAACTATGATATTCATTGTAAGTTTGTTATTTATTATACTGACCGCTCCATGTCCAGCCTGTCCATTGAGATCTAAGAGCATCTTCAATAGATGGTCAAAATTTTGGCAGTCCAAAACTGGAGATGTAAAATATGGACCGCCAAATGGTGCGTTTTGAAGCTCCGAAAAATGCTCAACTCTAACAGATGGTCCAAATCAGAGATGTAAAAAAAAGAACAACTCCAACAGATGATCCAAAACGAAGATGTATTTTGAAAACGACCAACTACTACTTCATCTCAACATAGTTCAAACATGAAATTCAACACAGTTCGAACATAGATGACATAAATTTAAACTAGTAGAACTACTCGTCGTCCGAGGGCATCCAATACGACTCTTCGGAGTCATCCGAGAGCCCCAGAAATCCTCGTCCTCCTCCGACGATGACTCGATGGGGATCACCGTCGAGGGGCCGGCCTCATCCTCCTTCTTCACCTCCTCCTTCTTCTTCTTCTCCTCAGCATCACGCTCCCAGTAGAACTCCTGCTCGGCCTTGATAACCCACAAGTATAGGGGATCGCAACAGTTTTCGAGGGTAGAGTATTCAACCCAAATTTATTGATTCAACACAAGGGGAGCCAAAGAATATTCTCAAGTATTAGCAGTTGAGTTGTCAATTCAACCACACCTGGAAAACTTAATATCTGCAGCAAAGTATTTAGTAGCAAAGTAGTATGGAAGTAACAGTAATGGTGGCAAAGGTAACAGTAACAGTTTTGTAGTAATTGTAACAATGGCAACGGAAAAGTAACTAAGCAAAGATCAATATGTGAAAAGCTCGTAGGCAATGGACCAGTGATGGATAACTATGTCGGATGTGATTCCAAATGCAACAGTTATAACATAGGGTGACACAGAACTAGCTCCAGTTCGTCAATGTAATGTAGGCATGTATTCCGAATATAGTCATACCTGCTTATGGAAAAGAACTTGCATGACATCTTTTGTCCTACCCTCCCATGGCAGCGGAGTCCTATTGGAAACTAAGGGATATTAAGGCCTCCAATAGAGTACCGGACCAAAGCATTAGCACTTAGTGAATACATGAACTCCTCAAACTACGGTCATCACCGGGAGTGGTCCCGATTATTGTCACTTCGGGGTTGCCGGATCATGAAACATAGTAGGTGACTATTGACTTGCAAGATAGGATCAAGAACTCACATATATTCATGAAAACATAATAGGTTCAGATCTGAAATCATGGCACTCGGGCCCTAGTGACAAGCATTAAGCATAGCAAAGTCATAGCAACATCAATCTGAGAACATAATGGAGACTAGGGATCAAACCCTAACAAAACTAACTCGATTACATGGTAAATATCATCCAACCCATCACCGTCCAGCAAGCCTACGATGGAATTACTCACGCACGGCAGTGAGCATCATGAAATTGGTGATGGAGGATGGCTGATGATGACGACGGCGACGGATTCCCCTCTCCGGAGCCCCAAACGGACTCCAGATCAGCCCTCCCGAGAGAGATTAGGGCTTGGCGGCGGCTCCGTATCGTAAAACGCGATGAATCCTTCTCTCTAATTTTTCTCTCCCAGAACGTGAATATATAGAGTTGCAGTTGACGTTGGTGGAGCCTCAGGGGGGCCACGAGGCAGGGGCACACCCCAGGGGGTGGGCGCGCCCTCCACCCTCGTGGACAGGGTGTGGGCCCCCTCGTGTTGATTCTTTCGCCAGTATTTTTTATTTATTCCAAAAATATTCTCCGTGAAGTTTCAGGTCATTCGGAGAACTTTTATTTCTGCACAAAAATAACACCATGGCAATTCTACTGAAAACAGCGTCAGTCTGGGTTAGTTCCATTCAAATCATGCAAGTTAGAGTCCAAAACAAGGGCAAAAGTGTTTGGAAAAGTAGATACAATGGAGACGTATCAACTCCCCCAATCTTAAACCTTTGCTTGTCCTCAAGCAATTTAGTTGACAAACTGAAAGTGATAAAGAAAAACTTTTACAACCTCTGTTTGCTCTTGTTGTTGTAAATATGTAAAGCCAGCATTCAAGTTTTCAACAAAGATTATGAACTAACCATATTCACAATAACACTTAGGTCTCATGTTTACTCATATCAATGGCATAATCAACTAGCGAGCAATAATAATAAATCTCGGATGACAACACTTTGTCAAAACAATCATAATATGATATAACAAGATGGTATCTCGCTAGCCCTTTCTGAAACCGCAAAACATAAATGCAGAGCACCTCTGAAGATCATGGACCGACTAGACATTGTAATTCATGGTAAAAGAGATCTAGTCATAGTTATACTCAATGTAAATTAATAGTAATGCATGCAAATGACAGCGGTGCTTGATACGTCCCCAACGTATCTATAATTTTTTATTGTTCCATGCTATTATATTATCTGTTTTGGATGTTTAATGGGCTTTCTTATGCACTTTTATATTATTTTTGGGACTGACCTATTAACCGAAGGCCCAGTGCAAATTGATGTTTTTTTTGCCTATTTCAGTGTTTCGCGGAAAAGGAATATCAAACGGAATCCAAACGGAATGAAACCATCGCGAGGATCGTTTTTGGAACAAACGCAATCCAGGAGACTTGGACTGGACGTCAAGAAAGCAGCGAGGAAGCCACGAGGCAGGAGGCCGCGCCCCAGGGGGGTGGGCGCGCCCCCCACCCTCGTGGGCCCCTCGTAGCTCCACCGACCTACTTCCTTCGCCTATATATACTCTTATACCCTGAAAACATCCATGGGAGCCACGAAACCTATTTTCCACCGCCGCAACCTTCTGTACCCGTGAGATCCCATCTTGGGGCTTTTTTCGGTGCTCCGCCGGAGGGGGAATCAATCACGGAGGGCTTCTACATCAACACCATGGCCTCTCCAATGATGTGTGAGTAGTTTACCACAGACCTTCGGGTCCATAGTTATTAGCTAGATGGCTTCTTCTCTCTCTTTGGATCTCAATACAAAGTTCTCCTCGATTTTCTTGGAGATCTATTCGATGTAATACTTTTTGCGGTGTGTTTGTCGAGATCCGATGAATTGTGGGTTTATGATCAAGATTATCTATGAACAATATTTGATTCTTATCTGAATTCTTATATGCATGATTTGATATCTTTGCAAGTATCTTCGAATTATCAGTTTGGTTTGGCCTACTAGATTGATCTTTCTTGCAATGGGAGAAGTGCTTAGCTTTGGGTTCAATCTTGCGGTGTCCTTTCCCAGTGACAGTAGGGGCAGGAAGGCACGTATTGTATTGTTGCCATCGAGGATAAAAAGATGGGGTTTATATCATATTGCTTGAGTTTATCCCTCAACATCATGTCATCTTGCCTAATGCGTTACTTTGTTCTTATGAACTTAATACTCTAGATGCATGCTTGATAGCGGTCGATGTGTGGAGTAATAGTAATAGATGCAGAATCGTTTCGGTCCACTTGATACGGACGTGATGCCTATATACATGATCATGCCTAGATATTCTCATAACTATGCGCTTTTCTATCAATTGCTCAACGGTAATTTGTTCACCCACCGTAGAATTTGCTATCTTGAGAGAAGCCACTAGTGAAACCTATGGCCCCTGGGTCTACTTTACATCATATAGGTTTCCGATCTATAATTCTAGCTTATTATTTATTTTTGCAATCTTTATTTTCCAATCTATACAACAAAAATACCAAAAATATTTATCTTATTATCTTTATCAGATCTCACTTTTGCAAGTGGCCATGAAGGGATTTACAACCCCTTTATCGCGTTGGTTGCAAGGTTCTTGATTGTTTGTGCATGTACTAGGCGATTTGCGTGTAACCTCCTACTGGATTGATACCTTGGTTCTCAAAAACTGAGGGAAATACTTATGCTACTTTGCTGCATCACCCTTTCCTCTTCAAGGGAAAACCAACGCATGCTCAAGAGGTAGCAAGAAGGATTTCTGGCGCCGTTGCCGGGGAGGTTTACGCCAAGTCAAGTCAAGATTTGATCTCCCGCCAACGTGCGGATTTCTAGCGCCGTTGCCGGGGAGATCTACGCACAAGTCAAGACATAGCAAGTACCCATCACAAACTCGTATCCCTCGCATTACATTATTTGCCATTTGCCTCTCGTTTTCCTCTCCCCCACTTCACCCTTGCCGTTTTATTCACCCTTTTTCCGTTCTTCTCTTTTCGCTTGCTTCTTGTGTGCTTGTGTGTTGGATTGTTTGTCACGATGGCTCAAGACAATACTAAATTGTGTAACTTTTCCAATACCAACAACAATGATTTTATTAGCACTCCGATTGCTCCTATTACCGATGCTGAATCTTGTGAAATTAATGCTTCTTTGTTGAATCTTGTCATGAAAGATCAATTTTCTGGCCTTCCTAGTGAAGATGCCGCTACTCATCTAAACAACTTCATTGATTTATGCGATATGCAAAAGAAGAAAGATGTGGATAATGATATTGTTAAATTGAAGCTATTTCCGTTTTCACTTAGAGATCGTGCTAAAACTTGGTTTTCTTCTTTACCTAAAAATAGTATTGATTCATGGAATAAGTGCAAAGATGCTTTTATCTCTAAGTATTTTCCTCCCGCTAAGATCATCTCTCTTAGAAATGATATTATGAATTTTAAGCAACTTGATCACGAGCATGTCGCACAAGCTTGGGAGAGGATGAAATTAATGATACGTAATTTCCCTACACATGGTTTGAATTTATGGATGATTATATAAAAAAATTATGCCGGATTGAATTTTGCTTCTAGAAATCTTTTAGATTCGGCCGCGGGAGGCACTTTTATGGAAATCACTTTAGGAGAAGCTACTAAACTCCTAGATAATATTATGGTTAATTATTCTCAATGGCACACCGAAAGATCTACTAGTAAAAAGGTTCATGCGATTGAAGAGATTAATGTTTTGAGTGGAAAGATGGATGAACTTATGAAATTGTTTGCTAATAAGAGTGTTTCTTCTGATCCTAATGATATGCCTTTGTCCACATTGATTGAGAATAATAATGAATCTATGGATGTGAATTTTGTTTGTAGGAACAATTTTGGTAACAACGCGTATAGAGGAAACTTTAATTCTAGGTCGTTCCCTAGTAATTCCTCTAATAATTATGGTAATTCCTACAACAACTCTTATGGAAATTTTAATAAGATGCCCTCTGATTCTGAGACTAGTGTTAAAGAGTTTATGATTTCTCAAAAGAATTTCAATGCTTTGCTTGAAAAAAAAATTCCTAAGATTGATGAATTGGTTAGGAACGTGGATAGAATTTCTCTTGATGTTGATTCTTTCAAACTTAGATCTATTCCACCTAAGCATGATATCAATGAGTCTCTCAAAGCCATGAGAATTTCCATTGATGAGTGCAAAGAAAGAACCGCTAGGATGCGTGCTAAAAAAGATTGCTTTGTGAAAGCGTGTTCTTCTAGTTTTCATGATAATAAGGACGAAGATCTAAAAGTGATTGATGTGTCTCCTATTAAATCTTTGTTTTCAAATATGAATCTTGATAATGATGGGACTGGAGATGAGTCAACTTTAGTTAAAAGGCGTCCCAATGATTTGGAGTTTTTAGATCTTGATGCAAAAGTTGGTAAAAGTGGGATTGAAGAGGTCAAAACTTTACATAGCAATGAACCCACTATTTTGGATTTCAAGGAATTTAATTATGATAATTGTTCTTTGATAGATTGTATTTCCTTGTTGCAATCCGTGTTAAATTTTCTGCATGCTTATGATCAAAATAAAGCCTTTACTAAACACATCGTTGATGCTTTAATGCAATCTTATGAAGAAAAACTTGAATTAGAAATCTCTATCCCTAGAAAACTTTATGATGAGTGGGAACCTACTATTAAAATTAAGATTAGAGATCATGAATGCTATGCTTTGTGTGATTTGGGTGCTAGTCTTTCCACGATTCCAAAAACTTTGTGTGATGTGTTAGGTTTCCGTGAATTTGATGATTGTTCTTTAAACTTGCATCTTGCGGATTCCACCATTAAGAAACCTATGGGAAGGATTAATGATGTTATTATTGTTGCAAATAGGAATTATGTGCCCGTGGATTTCATTGTTCTTGATATAGATTGCAATCCTGCATGTCCTATTATTCTTGGTAGACCTTTCCTTAGAACGATTGGTGCAATTATTGATATGAAAGAAGGAAATATTAGATTCCAATTTCCGTTAAGGAAGGGCATGGAGGACTTTCCTAGGAATAAAATTAAATTACCTTATGAATCCATTATGAGAGCCACTTATGGATTGCACACCAAAGATGACAATACCTAGATCTATTCTTGTTTTTGTGCCTAGCTAGGGGCGTTAAACGATAGCGCTTGTTGGGAGGCAACCCAATTTTATTTTTGTTTTGCTTTTTGTTCTTGTTTAGTAATAAATAATTCATCTATCCTCTGGTTAGATGTGGTTTTATGTTTTAATTAGTGTTTGTGCCAAGTAAGACCTATAGGATCTTCTTGGATGATAATTATTTGATCTTGCTGAAAAAGACAGAAACTTTCTGATCACGAAAACAATTGTTAAAAATCACCAGAAAGTGATAAAATACTGATTCCAATTGCAGTAGATCAATAATCAAATTATCTAGGTCTTCCTATTTTGGCAGATTGTTCTGAGCTATAGAAGTTTGCGTTTGATACAGATAACTACAGACTATTCTGTTTTTGACAGATTCTGTTTTTCGTGTGTTGTTTGCTTATTTTGATGAATCTATGGCTAGTATCGGGGGGTATGAACCATAGAGAAGTTGGAATACAGTAGTTTTAACACCAATATAAATAAAGAATGAGTTCATTACAGTACCTTAATGTGGTGATTTGTTTTCTTATACTAACGGAGCTCATGAGATTTTCTGTTGAGTTTTGTGTTGTGAAGTTTTCAACTTTTGGGTAAAGATTTGATGGATTTTGGAATAAGGAGTGCAAGAGCCTAAGCTTGGGGATTCCCAAGGCACCCCAAGGTAAAATTCAAGGACAACCAAAAGCCTAAGCTTGGGGATGCCCCAGAAGGCATCCCCTCTTTCGTCTTCGTCTATCGGTAACTTTACTTGAGGCTATACTTTTATTCACCACATGATATGTGTTTTGCTTGGAGCGTCTTGTATGATTTGAGTCTTTGCTTTTTAGTTTACCACAATCATCCTTGTTGTACACACCTTTTGGAGAGACACACAGGAATCGGAATTTATTAGAATACTCTATGTGCTTCACTTATATCTTTTGAGCTAGATAATTTTGCTCTAGTGCTTCACTTATATCTTTTAGAGCACGGTGGTGGTTTATTTTATAGAAATTATTGATCTCTCATGCTTCACTTATATTTAGATTCCTTTAGAACAGCATGGTAATTTGCTTTGGCCATAAAATTAGTCCTAATATGATAGGCATCCAACATGGGTATAATAAAAACTTTCATATAAAGCGCATTGAATACTATGAGAAGTTTGGTACTTGATGATTGTTTTGAGATATGAAGATGGTGATATTAGAGTTGTGCTTTGAGTAATTGTGAATTTGAGAAATACTTGTGTTGAAGTTTGCAAGTCCCGTAGCATGCACGTATGGTAACCATTGTGTGACAAATTTGAAAAATGAGGTGTTCTTTGATTGTCATCCTTATGAGTGGCGGTCGGGGACGAGTGATGGTCTTTTCCTACCAATCTATCCCCCTAGGAGCATGCGTGTAGTGCTTGGTTTTTGATGACTTGTAGACTTTTGCAATAAGTATGTGAGTTCTTTATGACTAATGTTGAGTCCATGGATTATACGCACTCTCACCTTTCCATCATTGCAAGCCTCTTCGGTACCGTGCATTGCCCTTTCTCACCTTGAGAGTTGGTGCAAACTTCGCCGGTGCATCCAAACCCCGTGATATGATATGTTCTATCACACATAAACCTCCTTATATCTTTTCTCAAAACAGCCACCATACCTACCTATTATGGCATTTCCATAGCCATTCCGAGATATATTGACATGCAACTTTCCACCGGCTCATTTATTATGACGCGTGTCATCATTGTCATATTGCCTTGCATGATCATGTAGTTGACATCGTATTTGTGGCAAGGCCACCGTGCATAATTTTTCATACATGTCACTCTTGTTCATTGCCCATCCCGATACACCGCCGGAGGCACTCATATAGAGTCATATTTTGTTCTAGTATTGAGTTGTAATCATTGCGTTGTAAATAAATAGAAGTGTGATGATCATCATTAATAGAGCATTGTCCCAAAAAAAGAAAAAAAGGAAGGCCAAATAAAAGGGAAGGCCAAATAAAAAAAGAAGAAAAGAAGGGACAATGCTACTATCCTTTTTCCACACTTGTGCTTCAAAGTAGCACCATGATCTTTATGATAGAGAGTCACTTATTTTGTCACTTTCATATACTAGTGGGAATTTTTCATTATAGAACTTGGCTTGTATATTCCAACAATGGGCTTCCTCAAATGCCCTTGGTCTTCATGAGCAAGCAAGTTGGATGCACACCCACTTAGTTTCTTTTGTTGAGCTTTCATACATTTATAGCTCTAGTGCATCCGTTGCATGGCAATCCCTACTCCTTGCATTGACATCAATTGATGGGCATCTCCCTAGCCCGTTGATTAGCTGCGTCAATGTGAGACTTTCTCTTTTTTCTCCACACAACCCCCATCATTATATTCTATTCCACCCATAGTGCTATGTCCATGGCTCACGCTCATGTATTGCGTGAAAGTTGAAAAAGTTTGAGAAATACTAAAGTATGAAACAATTGCTTGGCTTGTCATCGGGGTTGTGCATGATGAGAGCATTTTTGTGTGACGAAAATGGAGCATGACCAAACTATATGATTTTGTAGGGATAAACTTTCTTTGGCCATGTTATTTTGAGAAGACAGAATTGCTTAGTTAGTATGCTTGAAGTATTATTATTTTGATGTCAATATTAAACATTTATCTTGAATCTTTCGGATCTGAACATTCATGCCACAATAAAGAAAATTACATTGAAAATTATGTTGGATAGCATTCCACATCAGAAATTCTGTTTTTATCATTTACCTACTCGAGGACGAGCGGGAATTAAGCTTGGGGATGCTTGATACGTCTCCAACGTATCTATAATTTTTTATTGTTCCACGCTATTATATTATCTGTTTTGGATGTTTAATGGGCTTTATTATGCACTTTTATATTATTTTTGGGACTAACCTATTAACCGAAGGCCAAGTGCAAATTGCTGTTTTTTGCCTATTTCAGTGTTTCGCAGAAAAGGAATATCAAACGGAATCCAAACGGAATGAAACCTTCGCGAGGATCGTTTTTGGAACAAACGCAATCCAGGAGACTTGGAGTGGACGTCAAGAAAGCAGCGAGGAAGCCACGAGGTAGGAGGGCGCACCCCCCACCCTCGTGGGCCCCTCATAGCTCCACCAACCTACTTCCTTCGCCTATATATACTCTTATACCCTGAAAACATCCAGGGGAGCCACGAAACCTATTTTCCACCGCCGCAACCTTCTGTACCCGTGAGATCCCATCTTGGGGCCTTTTCCGGTGCTCTGCCGGAGGGGGAATCGATCATGGAGGGCTTCTACATCAACACCATGGCCTCTCCGATGATGTGTGAGTAGTTTACCAAAGACCTTCGGGTCCATAGTTATTAGCTAGATGGCTTCTTCTCTCTCTTTGGATCTCAATACAAAGTTCTCCTCGATTTTCTTGGAGATCTATTCGATGTAAAACTTTTTGCGGTGTGTTTGCCGAGATCCGATGAATTGTGGGTTTATGATCAAGATTATCTATGAATAATATTTGATTCTTCTCTGAATTCTTATATGCATGATTTGATATCTTTGCAAGTCTCTTCGAATTATCAGTTTGGTTTGGCCTAATAGATTGATCTTTCTTGCAATGGGAGAAGTGCTTAGCTTTGAGTTCAATCTTGCGGCGTACTTTCCCAGTGACAGTAGGGGTAGCAAGGCACGTATTGTATTGTTGCCATCGAGGATAAAAGGATGGGGTTTATATCATATTGCTTGAGTTTATCCCTCTACATCATGTCATCTGCCTAATGCGTTACTCTGTTCTTATGAACTTAATACTCTAGATGCATGCTGGATAGCGGTCGATGTGTGGAGTAATAGTTGTAGATGCAGAATCGTTTCGGTCTACTTGATACGGACGTGATGCCTATATACATGATCATGCCTAGATATTCTCATAACTATGCGCTTTTCTATCAATTGCTCGATAGTAATTTGTTCACCCACCGTAGAATTTGCTATCTTGAGAGAAGCCACTAGTGAAACCTATGGCCCCGGGGTCTACTTTACATCATATAAGTTTCCGATCTATAATTCTAGCTTATTATTTATTTTTCAATCTTTATTTTCTAATCTATACAACAAAAATACCAAAAATATTTATCTTATTATCTTTACAAATCTCACTTTTGCAAGTGGCCGTGAAGGGATTGACAACCCCTTTATCGCGTTGGTTGCAAGGTTCTTGATTGTTTGTGCACGTACTAGGCGATTTGCGTGTAACCTCCTACTGGATTGATACCTTGGTTCTCAAAACTGAGGGAAATACTTACGCTACTTTGATGCATCACCCTTTCCTCTTCAAGGAAAAACCAATGCATGCTCAAGAGGTAGCAGTGCTCTCCAACTGGTGCTTTTTAATAAGAGGATGATGACTCAACATAAAAGTAAATAGATAGGCCCTTCGCAGAGGGAATCATGGATTTGTAGAGGTGCCAGAGCTCGAGTTTTGAAATAGAGATAAATAATATTTTGAGTGGCATACTTTCATTGTCAACATAACAACCAAGAGATCTCGATATCTTTCATGCTACACACATTATAGGCGGTTCCCAAACAGAATGGTAAAGTTTATACGCCCCCACCACCAACAAGCATCAATCCATGGCTTGCCCGAAACAACGGGTGCCTCCAACTAACAACAGTCCTGGGGGAGTTTTGTTTGCAATTATTTTGATTTGGTTTGAGCATGGGACTGGGCATCCTGGTTACCGGCCATTTTCTCGTGAATGAGGAGCGGAGTCCACTTCTCGTGAGAATAACCCACCTAGCATGGAAGATATAGACAGCCCTAGTTGATACATGAGCTATTCGAGCATACAAAACAGAATTTCATTTGAAGGTTTAGAGTTTGGCACATACAAATTTACTTGGAACGGCAGGTAGATATCGCATATAGGAAGGTATGGTGGAATCATATGGAATAACTTTGTGGTTTCTGGAAGTGGATGCACAAGCAGTATTCCCACTTAGTACAAGTGAAGGCTAGAAATAGACTGGGAAGCGACCAACTAGAGAGCGACAACAGTCATGAACATGCATTAAAATGAATCAACACTGAGTGCAAGCATGAGTAGGATATAATTCACCATGAACATAAATATCGTGGAGGCTATGTTGATTTTGTTTCAACTACATGTGTGAACATGTGCCAAGTCAAGCCACTCGAATCGTTCAAAGGAGGATACCACCCTATCATACCACATCACAACCATTTTAATAGCATGTTGGCATGCAAGGTAAACCATTATAAACTCCTAGCTAATTAAGCATGGCATGAGCAACTATAATCTCTAATTGTCATTGCAAACATGTTTGATTCATAATAGGCTGAATCAGGAATGATGAACTAATCATATTTACAAAAACAAGATAGGTCGAGTTCATACCAGCTTCTCTCATCTCAATCAGTCCATCATATATCGTCATTATTGCCTTTCACTCGCACGACCGAACGGTGTGGATAATAATAATAGTGCACGTGCATTGGACTAAGCTGGAATCTGCAAGAATTTAATACAAAGGAGAAGACAAGGTAATATGGGCTCTTGGTTAAATCAGTAATTATGCATATGAGAGCCACTCAACATTTTTATCAAGGTCTTCTCCTCACGACCCCCAAAGAAAAGATATAAAACTATTGACACGGGAAAGCTCCCAACAAGCAAAAGAAGAATGAGAAATCTTTTTGGGTTTTCTTTTAATTACTACTACTACAGGCATGAAAAGTAAACTAGCTAAAAGCTACAACTATTTTTCGGTTTTTCTTAAGGTTTTTCAAACACACAAGAAGAAGGCTTAGAATAGAAAATAAGCTAGCATGGATAGTACAATGAAAAAGTATGAGCACCGACAACTAGCATGAGTGTGTGAACATGAATGTAATGTCGGTGGGAAATACGTACTCCCCCAAGCTTAGGCTTTTGGCCTAAGTTGGTCTATGGCCACGGCTAGCCTGGCGGATATCCGAAGTTGTAACTGGGGTCGTACTGAGATGCAGCGGCTATTGCCTGACGAGCTGCAGCTTGGAGGCGATCTGCCTCCGTCCTCCTCTCATACTCGTTCGCCTCCTCCCTGGTTATAACATATCTCCTTTTTGCCTGAAAGTCAAAGAAAGTAGGAGCTGGGAGAGCAACATGGACAGTGCGTCGAAGATTAGTCGGTACTGGAGGAACTGTTCATTCCTCTCAACAAACTGATGACGGACCATAGCGTTATAATCTAGATAAGCAGGGGGTAACTCCAAATCATTTCTACGTATGGGTACATCAAGATAATTAGCTACACGAGTTGCATAAATTCCACCAAACAAATCTCTACTTGTACTGTTATGATGCAACCTTCGTGCAACAATAGCCCCCAAGTTATATTGTTTATCACCTAATACCGCACTTTTGAGGACATAAAGATCTGGAACGCACATGTGACAAGCTTCATCTTTACCATTAATGCATCTACCTATAAAGAGAGAAAAATAATGTACGGAAGGAAAATGAATGCTCCCTATGGTAGCTTGTGTGATTTCTCTAGATTCCCCCACAGTGATACTAGAAAGAAAGTCTTTATATTCAGATTTGCGAGGTTCACTAACATTGCCCCACTGCAGGAGTTTACAAGCATTATTAAAATCTTCTAAATCCATGGTATATGATTTATCATAAAGATCAAATAAAACAGTGTGAGAATTGCGTGAGGATGTAAATTTAAACCTTCTCACAAAGGAATCAGTTAGGTAGTGGTATTGCGGGCACTTATCTGACATGAAGCCCTCAAGATCATCATTACGCACATACGCATCAAATTCTTCCTTGATGCCTGCCCGGACCGTAAACTCCTCTGACGGCCATTCACAAGGCCGCACTTGAGCTTCCCTTGGTAGTTCATTGTCCGGCTCACGTATCGCGAGCCTTGGGCCTTGCTTCCTTGAGGAACCACCTTGGTACATTTTCCTAAACATATTTCTTCCTCTGAAAAATTTCTGAAATTTTTAGTGACTCGAAATAAAAGTGAACCAAACTCAACAAGATTGATAGCAACTACTCCCACAAGTGCCTAGAGACTATATCATGCATTAGAACTACTTGGGACCATATAAATTTGACATGCAAGCTCAAGAACAGAGTCACCTAAGCAGCAAAAATTTGGAATAAATAAAGCACTAGAACAAAAAACTAATTGGACCATTGGAGGAGTCACATACCGAAGAACAATCCCCCAAAGCAGTTTTGTGAATGAAGCTTTGAGCAAGGAGATCGAAAATGGCAGCAAGATGAGCTAGAACACGGGTTTGAGCTAAGGGAGGATTTTTTCTGGAGGAAGACGAAGTGAGTGGGTGCAGGAATAAGTGGAGGGGGTCCACGTGGGGCCCACGAGGCAGGGGGCGCGCCCTGGATCCTCGTGGCCATATGGTCGGTCCCCCTGGTGTGTTCTCAGTGTCAGATATTCTTAAATATTCTACAAAAAATCATATTTCATTTTCCGGACATTTGGAGAATGTTTATTTTTGGGGTATTTTTTATTGCAAGGATAATTCAGAAAACAGACAGAAAATACTATTTTTTCTTTATTTAATCTAAATGACAGTAAGTAAAAGGAGGGTACAGAGAGTTGTGCTTTCTAACTTCATCCATCTCATGCTCATCAAAAGGAATCCACTAACAAGGTTGATCAACTCTTGTTAACAAACTCTTTCCGAATCGCATGAAACCGGAGAATTTTTGAATAACACTAGGTTACCTCAACGGGGATATGCATGTCCCCAACAATAAGAATATCATATTTCTTCTTGACAGTAGGAAGAGGAAATTCAAAACCTCCAATAGTAATCGTTGGAATTTTTCCAATAGAATTGATACTGTGGACTTGAGGTTGTTTCCTCGGAAAGTGTATCGTATGCTCATTACCATTAACATGAAAAGTGACATTGCCTTTGTTGCAATCAATAATAGCCCCTGCAGTATTCAAAAAGGGTCTACCAAGGATAATCGACATACTATCGTCCTCGGGAATATCAAGAATAACAAAGTCCGTTAAAATAGTAACGTTTGCAACCACAACACGCACATCCTCACAAATACAGACTGGTATAGTAGTTGATTTATCGGCCATTTGCAGAGATATTTCAGTAGGTATCAACTTATTCAAATCAAGTCTACGATATAAAGAGAGAGGCATAACACTAACACCGGCTCCAAGATCACATAAAGCAGTTTTAACATAGTTTCTTTTAATGGAGCATGGTATAGTTGATACTCCTGGATCTCCAGGTTTCTTTGGTATTCGGATCTCCAGGTTTCTTTGGTATTCCGCCCTTAAAAGTATAATTAGCAAGCATGGTGGAAATTTCAGCTTCCAGTATCTTTCTTTTATTTGTAACAATATCTTTCATATACTTAGCATAAGGATTCATTTTAAGCATATCAGTCAAACGCATACGCAAAAAGATAGGTCCAATCATTTCAGCAAAGCGCTCAAAATCCTCATCATCTTTTTTCTTGGATGGATTAGGAGGAAAAGGCATGGGTTTCTGAACCCATGGTTCTCTTTCTTTACCGTGCTTCCTAGCAACAAAGTCTCACTTATCATAACGTTGATTCTTTGATTGTGGGTTATCAAGATCAACAGCAGGTTCAATCTCTACATCATTGTTATTGCTAGGTTGAGCATCAACATGAACATCATCATTAATATTATCACTAGGTTCATGTTCATTACCAGATTGTGTTTCAGCATCAGAGATAGAAATATCATTGGGATTCTCAGGTGTGTCAACAACAGGTTCACTAGAAGCATGCAAAGTCCTATCATTTTTCTTTTTCTTCTTCTTAGAAGAACTAGGTGCCTCAACATTAGTTCTATGAGAATCTTGCTCAATTCTCTTAGGGTGGCCCTCAGGATACAAAGGTTCCTGAGTCATTCTACCCCCTCTAGTCACAACTCTAACAACATTATAATTTTTCTTATTATTTAATTCATTGAGCAAATCATTTTGAGCCTTAAGCACCTGTTCTACTTGAGTGGTAACCATAGAAGCATGTTTACTAATAAGTTTAAATTCACCTTTAACTCTAGACATATAATCACTCAAGTGTTCAATCATATAAGCATTACGTTTCAATTGTCTACCAACATAAGCATTGAAGTTTTCTTGTTTAACAATAAAATTATCAAACTCATCTAAGCATTGGCCAGCAGACTTATAACGAGGAATATCACCTTCATCAAATCTATAGAGAGAATTTACCTTTACTACCTGTGTCGGGTTATCAAGACCATGTATTTCTTCAATAGGTGGTAAATTCTTGACATCTTCAGCTTTAATACCCTTTTCTTTCATAGATTTCTTTGCCTCTTGCATATTTTCAGGACTGAGAAATAGAATACCCCTTTTCTTCGGAGTTGGCTTAGGAGTTGGTTCAGGAAGTGTCCAATTATTATCATTATTCAACATATTATTCAACAGCAATTCAGCTTGCTCAACAGTTCTTTCCCTGAAAACACAACCAGCACAACTATCCAGGTGGTCTCTGGAAGCATCGGTTAGTCCATTATAAAAGATATCAAGTATTTCATTTTTCTTGAGAGGATGATCAGGCAAAGCATTAAGTAATCGGAGAAGCCTCCCCCAATCTTGTGGGAGGCTCTTCTTCAATTTGCACAAAATTATATATTTCCCTTAAGGCGGCTTGTTTCTTATGAGCGGGAAAATATTTAGCAGAGAAGTAATAAATCATATCCTGGGGACTACGCACACAACCAGGAGTAAGAGAATTAAACCATGTTTTAGCATCACCCTTTAATGAGAACGGAAGTAACTTAAGGATATAGTAGTAACGAATTTTTTCCTCATGAGTAAATAGGGTGGCTATATCATTTAATTTAGTAAGATGTGCCACAACAGTTTCAGATTCATAGCCATAAAAAGGATCAGATTCAACCAAAGTAATCAACTCAGGATCGACAGAGAAATCATAATCCTTATCAGAAATACGGATTGGTGAAGTAGCAAAAGCAGGATCATATTTCATTCTAGCATTCAAAGACTTTTCTTTCAGCTTAACTAACAGTTTCTTAAGATCATATCTATCTTTGCAAGCAAAAAAGTCTCCAGCAGTTTCTTCATCCATAACATAACCCTCAGGTACATCAGGCAATTCATATCTAGGGGGAGAATCTTCATCATCACTTTCATCAATATTATCAGTTTCAATAATTTCATTCTCTCTAACCCTAGCAAGTTGTTCATCAAGAAATTCACCTAATGGCACAGTATTATCAAGCATAGAAGTAGTTTCACCATAAGTATCATGCATAGCAGAAGTGGCATCATCAATAACATGCGACATATGAGAATCAATAACAGGAGTAGGTGTCGCAAGTTTACTCATAACAGAAGGTGAATCAAGTGCAGAGCTAGATGGCAGATTTTTACCTCCCTCGTAGTTGAGGGATAAATCTTGGTTCTTTCGTCTTTCAAGTCCCTCATAGTGATCAGGAGATATAAATCCCAAGTGACTCAAAGAATAGAGCTATGCTCCCCGGCAACGGCGCCAGAAAATAGTCTTCATAACCCACAAGTATAGGGGATCGCAACAGTTTTCTAGGGTAGAGTATTCAACCCAAATTTATTGATTCGACACAAGGGGAGCCAAAGAATATTATCAAGTATTAGCAGTTGAGTTGTCAATTCAACCAAACCTGGAAAACTTAATATCTGCAGCAAAGTATTTAGTAGCAAAGTGGTATGGAAGTAACGGTAACGGTGGCAAAGGTAACAGTAACAGTTTTGTAGTAATTCTAACAATGGCAACGGAAAAGTAACTAAGCAAAGATCAATATGTGAAACGCTCGTAGGCAATGGATCAGTGATGGATAATTATGTCGGATGCGATTCCTCATGCAACAGTTATAACATAGGGTGACACAGAACTAGCTCCAGTTCATCAATGTAATGTAGGCATGTATTCCGAATATAGTCATACGTGCTTATGGAAAAGAACTTGCATGACATCTTTTGTCCTACCCTCCCGTGGCAGCAGGGTCCTATTGGAAACTAAGGGATATTAAGGCCTCCTTTTAATAGAGTACCGGACCAAAGCATTAGCACTTAGTGAATACATGAACTCCTCAAACTATGGTCATCACCGGGAGTGGTCCCGATTATTGTCACTTCGGGGTTGCCGGATCATGACACATAGTAGGTGACTATTGACTTGCAAGATAGGGTCAAGAACTCACATATATTCATGAAAAAATAATAGGTTCAGATATGAAATCATGGCACTTGGGCCCTAGTGACAAGCATTAAGCATAGCAAAGTCATAGCAACATCAATCTCAGAACATAATGGATACTAGGGATCAAACCCTAACAAAACTAATTCGATTACATGGTAAATCTCATCCAACCCATCACCGTCCAGCAAACCTACGATGGAATTACTCACGCACGGCGGTGAGCATCATGAAATTGGTGATGGAGGATGGTTGATGATGGCGACGGCGATGGATTCCCCTCTTCGGAGCCCCAAACGGACTCCAGATCAGCTCTCCCGGGAGAGATTAGGGCTTGGCGGTGGCTCCGTATCGTAAAACGCGATGAATCCTTCTCTCTGATTTTTTTTCTCCCCGAACGTGAATATATAGAGTTGGAGTTGACGTCGGTGGAGCCTCAGGGGGCCCACGAGGTAGGGGGCGCGCCCTCCACCCTCGTGGACAGGGTGTGGGCCCCCTCATGTTGATTCTTTCGCCAGTATTTTTTATTTATTCCAAAAATATTCTCCGTGAAGTTTCAGGTCATTCCGAGAACTTTTATTTCTGCACAAAAATAACACCATGGCAATTCTGCTGAAAACAGCGTCAGTCCGGGTTAGTTCCATTAAAATCATGCAAGTTAGAGTCCAAAACAAGGGCAAAAGTGTTTGGAAAGGTAGATACGATGGAGACGTATCAGGCCTGGACGTACTCGGGATGCTCCCGCGCAAACTGAGCCATCGCCGCCTCGTCGCTCTCACCGGGAGTGACGACCACCGACGGTCTCTTCTTCTTCTTCGCCGGCATCTCCTCCATCCGGATGCCCTGTGGCACGAGCCACTCCGCCTTCTCCCGGGTCTTGATCTCAAGGAAGTTGAGGTCCATCTTTGGCCGTTCGGCACGCCACACCGCCACGTCGTAGGCACGCGTGGCCTCATCAGCGGAGGGATACGTGCCGAGCCACCAACGCCGCCCAGCGTCGGAGAAATCCACTCTGAAGTTCCCGAAGGGCTTCGCCCTCACGCCGAAGAAACTCGACTTGCCCTTCGACGTCTTCTTCGGCGCCATCGGGGAGCGGGGCGGCGGCGTGCACGGCGCGGGGCAGAGGCGGACGGAGCGGGGCGGCAGACGGACCGGTGGCGGAGGCGGCCGAAGAGGAGGCGGACGGAGTGGGGCCGGGCGGAGGCGGACGAAGCGGGGCCGGGCGGAGGATGGACCGGAGGCGGACGGAGAGGAGGCGGACGGGGGCGGGGCGGGGTGGAGGCGGACGCGATGGGGCGGCGCGGCGGCAGGCGGCGGCCCAGGCGGGGTGGAATCGGCAACGGGGGTCTGGATCTACGGCGGGGCGGCGTCGGAGAGCTGCGGTGGGGCGGCGGCCGAGCGGGGAGTGACGGCGGGGTGGCGGACGGGCGGGTCGCGGGCGGGCGGTTGCGAGGCGGAAGGGGAATGAAGTGGCGGTTGGGCGTTTTGCGGGCGGCCGCGGTTTTACATCAGTTGCATCTTGTGATGTAAATTTGCATCATGGAGTTTTCAATTTTACATCACCGGGAGGCCGCGGTCCAATTTTTTTACATATAAACCGTTTGTTGGAGCAGCGTTTTTTGACCTAGATGGTCCAAAAGTTAGGTATTTTTACATTTGGACCGTCTATTGGAGATGCTCTAAGGGCATCTTTAATAGAAGATGTTGATGCAGAAATAACTAACTTTTACATCAGGAAGGCCCAAAATGCTTCTCCAACACATGATGTAGATGCAAAAAAAACATTACCTCCTCCAAGTGATGTAAAATACAACACTTAAAGATGCAAGTTTACATCTCACCTCCCTGGTGATGTAAAACTACAGCTGCGCGCCAACTGCCCAACCACCGTTTCATTTTGTTCGCGCCCGCGCGTGACCGCGTCCTCTATCCCACCGCCGCACTGCCCATCCACGCACCACGCCGCCACCGCCCTGCTGCTAGATCCGTCCACTACACCGCCGGTTCTACCGCTGCTCCGCTGTCGCGCGCCTCCGAATCGGTCGCTTTTTCGCTGCCGAATCATCGCTGGACCGCAACATGATTTGAGCTTCCCTGCCGCCCTCGTCGCCGCCAAATTTGAGCCTCTCACCCGTCGCCGGTTTTCCATCGTCGGACTCGACCTTATCGTGTCGCACGGCTGCCGCCCCGCCGCCACCAATCCGCCACTCGTTTCACAGTTGTGTCATCGGCCAAACAGCTCCCGCCGCCACACTCGACCTCCCGGCTCTCGTCGCTCGGCCGCCGACGCTCCTGCCGCTGCCGCTCGGTCCGCCGGTGCTCCTCCCGGCTCGCGTCGCTCGGCCGCCGGCACTAATGCCGACTAGTTTTACATCTTCAAATACATCATCTGTTGGAGTAGGAGTTTTACGTCACCTAAATACATTATTTGTTGGAGTTGAGATTTTTTTTAGATGTAAAAAGCATTTTTTTGGTGATGTAAGTTATACAACACTTACTTTTACATCTCCAAAAATACATCTTTTATTGGAGAAGCCCTTTTGGATTATCATTCTTCTAAAACAAAAAATGACCAAATCCTTAATAGTACAATTCATTTGCCTCTGTTTCATCTTCACCGTTGGATCTGCTCCATCTGGATTGGAGGGATACGCTAGGTTGCAGTGTGACTTGGCTTCTATTTTTCCCCTTCTTCCTCCGGCGAGATCTAGCTAGGGTTACGGCCACCGGCGCTTCCAGAGGTGGGTAGGGATGGCGGAGGGCAGGTGGAAGCCAGTCATATGGATGCGTCGCAAGAGGCTCCGAGACGACGCGCCTACTGAGGCTGAGGCGGAGGCGCTGGTGGGCGAGAGCTTCGACTTCGCCTTCGACAACGAGGCCTTCTCCGACCGGGTGCTGCGGGTAGAGGTCGTCGGCAGCGAGGAGGAAAATGGTGAGTACAGGGCCTCCTGTGTCAGCGCCCTCTGGCCTATTTAGGGTTTTCAGTTCTGTTTGCTTCGTAGGGATTTTATTATTTTTAGCTTCTACTTCGAGCTGTACCCTAGAATTAAAATGCAGCAGATCTGCAGCCATATGTTTGGATGTAGCAGTCAGCACCCTTAGTAGCTTTGGTTTTCAAACTACATCATACTCCCTCCGTCCGGAAATACTCGTCGAAGAAATGGATGTATCTAGACATATTTTAATTCTAGATACATTCATTTTTATCCATTTCTCCGACAAGTATTTCTGGACGGAGGGAGTACCATTCAAATTGAGAATTGCCACTGGGCGACTAAAATGATTTACAATAATTTGTATGTGATGGTTCTGTAGGCTGGTGAGATGCATACTGTTTAAGGGTGCTTAATTGCTTATAAGTGATTCAAGTGTACCCTGACGGTATGCAGCACAATGCTTCAGCCTTGGATTAAGTGATATATATATATATATGGTGATCAATTTAATTTGTTCACATCTTTCAGAAGAAAAATGAACTGAGGGAAAATTTGTTTGATGGCTAACATCGAATCTGCCAATCGTTATATCTCTAAATGTAACTCCAAGAGGTCCAAGAACAAATACAAGAACAGATTATATACTATGAAATGTGTCATTGACTTGTTGAATGTATACTTGGAACATGAAATGGTTGTTTAATGCAATGAGGATGTGTGGACCGAGGGGCTCCCTGTTCCGCATTTGAGTTCAACATTATTCTGTGCTTTGTTTTTGGTTCGCCTGCATTTCAGTTGTTTTTCATTGAACATTTAATGTATATATTAATATGCCGATAATCACTTACCTTTAAGTAGTACAAATACATGTGGACTGTGGTGCACACAGTATGTCACAGTCCGTTGATCAAATAGGTAGGACCTGGTTGCCAGTTTCTTCGTCCGAGCAACATCCTGTTTACAGGCCAATCCTGGCAAGATAACATGCTACTGCTACTTGTTACTTTTGAAGGTATGAGATACTATTTATAATTAGATAAAATAAGACGGGTCTTGTTTTTCACTTTATTACATCGGGTGCAGTTATACAAAACCCACTAACATCCCTGGGGCAACGTTGATGATTACTGTACCCACTGACACGGGATCATGCTTATTATGACTTACGCAACCAAATTAGCATCAAGTTTTCGTGATGTTCAGCATTTTGCTCTATTTCTGAAGGTTGACTGAATGAATTCGTGCACATAGAGAACATGGTGCTTCAAATATTTTTGCATATTTCTCTGTATTTATCTGACCCCTTCTTTTGCAGGCGCTGATGGAAAAGGTATTGACTCCTCCTGTACCGTGATGGATACACCAGTTTTACGAGTCAATACCATACATGTTAGTTCGGCGATTCTTGCTGCAAAAAGTCCTTTCTTTCTCAAGGTAATTCTGATGACCTGAAATAGATTTGTTATATAGTCAGTGGACTTAGCTTTCTGATAAGCTTCATGCTTCTTAGCTTTTCTCAAATGGCATGAAAGAGTCTGATCAGAGACATGCAACACTTACAATTGCTGATTCAGGTAACAGTGTTTAGTGTAGTACAATCTTCATCTTATAACTGATGATTCTAGTTTGCTATTGTTATTTTTTTAATATTGTCGATTTTTTAATTTAAAAGATGACTACTTGTAGAAGTTAAGAAACGATTACTTCTTGTTGAGAGGTGGACTGCTTTGGGGTTTCCTGCCACACTTTTTTTCATGACGAATTTGTTACTCTCATTTCCCCTATAGACCCTACACTGGATATTTTGTTTTATTATTTGCACACTATAGTTTTAACCAACTGATTCTTGAACACTGGTCATACTACATACTCATCCATGCATAAAAGATAGCTATCGCTTTTCTTTTGTACTCCTCCGTCTCAAAATGTAAGATGTTTTTTTAGGCTAAACTAGCCTAAAAAAACGTCTTACATTTTGAGATGGAGGTAGTACTTTTTTATTTAACTGATAACGGTTGAGATTTATTGAACTGTTTCATTAGACCTTATGCCTCCTTTCCTTTCATTTCATACTTGGAACAGAAGAAAAGGCCTTCATGGCGCTTTTACACTTAATGTATACCGGAAAGTTGACACCAACAACTGAGTCCACTCTTCTGGTTGATATGTTGATGGCCGCGGACAAATTTGAGGTTGTTTCTTGCATGAAGCTTTGTAGTCAGGGGCTCATAGACCTGCCTATGACCCTAGAATCGGCAGTGAGGTGCCTAGATCTCCCATGTACCATTCCATTGGCAGCTGCCATCAAAGAGGCAGCCAAGACCTTCTTTGCTGAAACTTACAAGGAATTCCTGTCAACAAAGTAAGTGATCCCCATTTGATTCAGATATCTCCTTTTCTTTTTGAGGAAACATTTGGACATTGTTGTTATAAAATTACTATCTTAAGGCATTGCATGGTTTCATCTCATTTCAGGTTCCAAGATGAACTGATGAGGGTCCCTCTTGCTGGAATTCGGGCCATCTTATCAAGGAATCACCTTGGGATTGTATCTGAAGGAGCCGTCTATGAGTTCATGCTTAGGTGGGCCTGTTCACAGTACTCTAATTCAGAAGAAAGACACAAGATTTTGAGTTCACGGTTACTTCCACTAGTCCCACGAGTCCTCGGTATGAACGATTCCATTCTAATTGATCACCCGTCTGGTATAATTAACTTTACTATCAAGCGTGAGAAGTGTTACGGGCTCTTCCCGTTAGGATCGATGCGTTCGCCGCCGTTCCATTGTGCGGGGCGTCGCTTCTACCTCACGGCACGCTGTATGGCGACGGAGCAGCTCCAGATTTTCGGCCTTTCAGTAAATATGCTAGAAGACAAGGGGGCAGTAAGGGGGACAGTAGGTTATAAGATTGGGGTAAAGACAAGACCGTCGCTGCAGTTTGTCACCAAGCACATCAGCAGCACCACCACCGATAGTAAGCAACCTGTTGGATGCAGGGTTCCTTGGTCGGAGTTCATCGCTGATGACAGCCCTTACTTCATTGATGACGAACTCCATCTGCAAGTTCACGTGAAGATAACACCACAGCCGGAGTGATGCATGTACTGCCCGCAAGCTTTATGGTCCTCGCTTAAGTCCCTCTTTGTTTCTGTGAGCGAGAGGGGAAGCCCCTGCTATTCTGAAACAGGAAGAAACCTGAAGCGGGCACTCTAGTTATTTGCTAGCATTTGCTCTGCTCTCTTTTGGTGACTGGAATTAATGTCTCATGTAAATATCTAGAATTTCATGCTGGAGGTTTCACCACCTTGCATACTCTTACCAGTCGCAAAACTGTTATGTATGCCCAGAAGGTTATGCTATCATCCTTATAATCTAAGTTATGCTATAGTTTGTGTGCTCTATGGTAATACGAACTTTGGCAACATGTGCCCCTGGGGCGAAATGCTGCTGTGTAGTACAGGTCAATGTTCACAAATCGGGTGCTTTGCTGATGAAGAAAACTTTGTGGCAGTGAAATGTTTGAATGTTTGCTCAGTTAGTCGAGTGTCTAGTTCCTTTACCTGAATGTTATTGTTGTCAGTAGGTTGCCACTTGCCAATGAACCGCAGCTGGAGCAAAGCTTCAGCTGAAAGTAACCTTCAAGATCCATGTTTTTTGCATATATTCTTCAGTTGCTGTTCACCTTTTGGTATCTCAGTACATGGTTGAAACTTGAAAGTGTTGCTGACAGAGAAGGATGTTATGTTTGTGCTTCCAGACTTGGTGCAAGTTACTCTGGCATGAATGCTTTCTGTACACAAATCATAGATGCAGTGGAGTAGTTTGTAAAATGGGCTGGGTAGGGATCATGATATAAAGCTGAGAAGATTTGAAAAAAATGTTGATCCCGATGTCATGCCCAAGCTGAATTAACAGTATCATCGCAAATATGGCGGGGATGAATTGACGTGAAAAAGGTGACATGGAAATGTCATTCTCACCACTCTTTAATGTTTTTTGGGGGGGACATGAAATAGGAGAGGTAATGACGCCACAAGGGGGCGGCAACATTTTCACTCGGTTCTTTTAAACCAGTGAGTTTATAATGTAAAACCAGAAATAATTTTCTCAATGTGGATGCTTATGTCATGTAAGACTTTGATGCTCCATGCATTCCACTTCCGAAGGATGGTAAGCAGCACTATGGGCCATATGCCCGGATGGAGTCATCATCGGGGAGTCACGATAGAGTTAGGTTCCAAAGGAGGCTGATCTTTGAGCCTGAAACCGAACGGCAAGGTGTTGCCAAATTTCGATGGAGTGCAGGCAGGGGCGGGAGATGTGCTTGATGTCCTCAAAGAGGTGACTGATGTGTGAGGAATCGTTACTTGGAGCGATGTGTTCTATGTTGCATGTTTGCCTTGGAGTTTAACCTGTCATTCTTGACATTTGTTGAAACCATGTCGCCCCAAATTAGGTTAGCATCGCTGCATCTCACTGTGAGCCCTAGCTCCCGTGTTGCTCTCTTTGGCCGACCAGGGAGCCTTAACCCTGGCGACGCCAAGGGCTCCTTTGACGATGCTACTCCAGAGGCCAGAAGAGAAAATAAGTTTGATAGGGTAGTGGGTACAAATAAAAAGTTAGAGCGAAGGCTTGAGGCGGACCCAATTTTGAATTAATGAAGCCATCAGTCGACCAGGAATTGTAAGATAACAGGATGCCGAGAAACGGCTTACAACACACGATGGAGCATAAAAATGAATGATTAGCATCACGACTGAGGCCAACCGTCATTTTTAAGGCACATGTACTCCACACAGTGGCGAAGGACGGAAAAGAATTAAGGTGGGGCGAACTCATAAGTATTTTTTTTTCTTGTACATAAGCAATTCTAACATCATCTTTAATGTCGGGGGTAAATCTATCACGTGAAATGCGAAGTTCTGGATCACTATTTATGTAATCATGACAAAAAAAATAGTTATTCCTTCAACGCCGAGAACCTCAACATTATTTTTGTCAAATCTGTAGTTCACAACACAAAAATGTATTGTCATTACAATTGCACATTACAAGTTGTAAAAAAAAGCCGATGCAAAAAAAAAGTTGTAAAAAAATGCTAGAGTTCCAAAATTTAGACAAATTGTATAACTCTTCTCTTTTTCTTTGACTTTGCTAGTCCCTTCCCCTTCCTCTCCATCTTGTGCTGGTGATGCACGGTAGGTTTTAGCCGCTACCGATGTGCCGTCTCTCGCTAGATCACAGTCGCAGCCGCTACCGATGTGCCGTCTCTCGTTAAGGATACCCCTATATTGCTTCGTCGGACCCGGGGAAATTGCCAAAGCATTTGGCGATTGACACGTTGGAATATAAAGGACTAGTAAATAAAATCCTAGATAGGAAGTGGGTCGGTCTCAAAATAAATGAGTTGTTAGTTGTAGAATATTACTCTCGTCAAACTTGAACTTAACGAAAAAAGGAAAGGTTCATAGAATTTTCTTCCCCTTCCCCTTTCCCCGAACTAAATCGCCCTAAGACCATTACCATTAATTTGTATTTTCCCATCAACTAGCTAAAATTGATTAACCCTAGGATTAGAATCCTTTTTTCTTTTTTCCTCTATGTGTATTTTACATACCACAGTAATTTGCTATAGAGAATTTCTAATTTCTATTAAATCAAAATAAGATAATATAAGATATTATATTATTGCTGGAAAAAATGTTATTTGATTTGATACATTGTGATCCTTAACGTTGATGAATTAAGAAAAACGGAAAGAGAGGGATTCGAACCCTGGGTAAACAAAAGTCTATATAGCAGTTCCAATGCTACGCCTTGAACCGCTTGGCCATCTCTCCTACATAACTTATTATGGAAAATAAACTGAGTGAATAGCGGGTTTTCTTATTCCTGCAGTACAGGTACAACCGCAACCACTCGGGGGTTCCATAGTTCTATTGGAAAAATTCCTTTTGATCTAAGTGGAAGGATACAGGATTTTTTACTAGAAATTGCGCTCGCTATAAAATAAAAGTTTTAATTTGGGTTTTCCCGAAACTAAAGAAAAAGAAAATGGAAGAATTCTTCTTATTGCATAATAAAATAAAGAAACCTTAGAATTCCGTTTGCATAAGATACGCTACACCATACTATCGAAATCAAAAATAGGGTATGAGACAATTAATAACTTTGAAAACACGAAATAGTTGATAACATAAGTTGTTGTTCAGAAATAGGAAAGTGGCATGAAATCCAGTCTTAGTCAAATATTTCATATCTCTTCGTGTCCAAGCAGAAGGAAAAGGATACAATTTGAGCTGAGCGGAAAATCCATATCTCTCTTATCCATTTAAAGCATATGGATTTAGAGTAGAGCATATGGATCAATCTATTTATAATTATAAGAATCGAATGTGTTTGTTTTTATGTTATTTTGTGAAGGAATGAAAACAATTCTATATAGAATGGGTTGGGAATTATGCCTAGATCCCGTGTAAATGGAAATTTCATTGATAAGACCTCCTCAATTGTAACCAATATTTTATTGCGAATAACTCCGACAACCTCAGGAGAAAAAAAAGCATTTACTTATTATAGAGATGGTGCGATTTGACTCTTTTTTTTGCTTTTTTAGCCCTACCTATACCTCAGTCTTACGAAAAAGAGAGGGGGTTGGCATAAAGAGAACCAAATTTGTAAAGCAAACAAACCCACGCTTCGGGAAGGTGAGGCGAACTAACAATTCCTTCCGTCGTGTATCCTCGATTGATGCGGCTTCAGATACTTCAATTGTAGATTTGAGTATTCAGCGAAAGGTTACACCTACAGGATATGGTATGGTATGGATTACAGGCCAATCCTACTCTATTAGTATCCGTAGGCAGCATAGGGGAGAAAAGCACTACACCTAGAAATAGGAATCAACAAGAGAAAAACTTTGTTAGAAATTACCCCTTTCATCGGTATCAGGGCTGGGAAGAATGGTTGGGATAACAAACAACCATCAGGTTTGTACTTTGGATACCCCTATAACCATCAAAGACGCCACCGCCCGCCATGCTAGATCGCTAGCTAGGTTGCTCCGTTCGTGGAACCTGATGTGCGTCTCCGTTCATTTCTTTTCTTTAAGAACTACTCCAGTAGTTGCGTCTTTGTTCGTGTGTGATGGTCTCGGTTTGGGTGTTGCAGGCTAAGGCCAACACTATAGACTGCGAACTAGAGAGCGTGAGCCTGTGCTAGCTACTTTTTTGCAGCGAGAGATTACGGGGCTGTTTGGTTCCCAGCCACAGTTTGCCAAGCCAAAATTTAGCAGCCACAGTTTAGTTGGCATGTGTTTGGTTTTTGTCACACTTTGGCTTGCCACTTTATTGCCTCTATGGCCCATTTGTCATAGAGACAATTTTTTTTGCCAACTTTTGCAAAAGTTCTCAACCATACTTGTGTGGCTAGCCACACTTTGGCTTACACTGGTCTCCAACCAAATAGACCCTACAACCTGTAGGAGCAATGATTTATCCATAGGCATAAAATACTTTTTGCTCCAAATCAAGGTGTGGCGGCTGCCACACCTTGTCCATTGGGGTCCTCTCCACAAGTCGTCGCAACACTACTGCTGGGGCCCCTCCCTCCCAAGGTCAAGGGTGACGGCTCATCGGTGGGCATAAAGACACATACAACCAAGCACGAGGATAGAGGATAGCAAACACGATGGACTCATGGGACCACAACAACAGAGACACCTCATAAACCTTGTTGTCGTTTAACACCTACAAAACATGACACCACAAGTATGCACCCCTTACCCTAGTCAACGCCCTAGGGAGTAGGCGACACCGCCAAATGTGAACTAATAGTAGGTTTTCATTAGTGGGAGAGGGACCGGGGGGGAGGGGGAGGGAGGGGGAATTGACATACACGGTGCTTGCAACACCCGCAAACGTGGCCACCGACGTGCTTGGCTGGGGGTTCATCCTGGTCAGTATTTAGTACCATATGTCTCTGTCAAGAGCAGATCTGGGAACCAAAGGTCCTCCGCGGCAAGATCCATGCTCCACACATGTCGTTGACTCGCCGCACCCACGGGAGAGGACACGCAACCAACACCCATAGCGTCCCTGGCGACGCCTTGACGCACCAAAAGTCCTTCACCTGAGCAATGAAGCAAATGGGATATCACTACCACTCGCCCTCAACGGTGAGGGAAGGATTGACAACACGATGAAAACCCTAGTCGCCCTCGAGTTGCCCACATAAGGATGACATGAGGGCCGAACTGTTTTTCACCTTCTGCTTCACTAGCTAGCGAGAGCGTGTTCACTGTACTGTTGATGGATAAATGAAGGCGGACATTTTAGTAAAAACATAGTTAATTGTATGTGTGTTATAACGAGGACATCACTTATTCTAATGGCTCAACTCCAATCTTATCTGACATATACCTTACTCCCATTATATTTTAATATAGGAAGTAATTTGATTTGATTGAGTTACTGTAAACGGTTTAATTTGATTGCCCGTGTCTGACATGTAGCTAGAATGATTTTTTTAGGTTAGCTAGAATGATTTAATTTGATTGAGTTAATGCAATTATGTTACCCCACCGATACGGGGCTTGCAAAAGATTTAATTTGATTTGATGAGGTTTTTTTTTTGAGGGAAATGCCATCATGGCGGTTTATATTTCATGAGCAAAAAGGGCTACATCTTCTGACAAAATGTCTAACAAAAAACCCGGAGGCTCGGACTGCCATACAATGGTTCGCGAGTCCTCCGACATACTAGCTAACATATCAGCCGCCATATTAGCTTCCCTAGGGCAGTGTTGAAAACTAACTGAAGCAAAATTACGACAAATAAAAGCGCACTCCTCATAAATAGCTGCTGCCGGTCCAAGCGAGTTGCCTCCAGATTGCATCACTTGGATTACTTCCATACAGTCGGCCTCAATCATCAGTTTGTTGCAGCCCATGTCGTTTGCGAGAATGAGGCCGTCTCGGAGCCCTCGGGCTTCCGCCGTTGCCGCGTCCTCAACGAACCGAATGTCGCTACATGATGCTGCAATGAAAGATCCAGAAGCATCGCGTAAGATTGCACCTGAACCCCCTGAACCACTGTCCTCAGAAAAAGAGGCATCTACGTTGAGTTTTACAAATCCCTCACTTGGCTTGGTCCATCCATGTCTCTCAATCTGGCCTGGACCCTTTTTCTTTGCTCTTGAGAAGTTCTTGGACAGCGTCGAAATTGCTTGTGCTGATCGTGTAGGATCCTGTAGTTGTTCACCGTGCGTAAACTTCCTCCGTTCCCACCACAGGTACCAAACTGTCGTTGCGATTAACTCTTTACAGTTAACACTCGGAAGCAGCTGTGCCGGTACATTAGGAGTTAGAAGTAGGTCAGCCAACACTGCCGCACCTTCCCTTTCGAGGGAGCAAAGCTCGTTGATCCTGTTTGCCATGCCCAGTGCACACCAGACAGCTTGAACACGTTGACACTTGAAGAAAGCATGGCTGATACTCTCACAATCCAGACCGCAAATAGGGCACTGTGAGTTAGTGATCATATGCCGATTAGCCATAATGCCCCGACAGGGTATTGCACCATATAGTGCCCTCCAGTAGTGAATTTTCACTTTGGCCGGGACTCGCAATTTCCAGAGAATACTCCATATAGGACTAGTACTTGCGGAGATCGTAGAATTGGTTCTCCTCAACTTTCGTCCATGCTGGTGATCCCACTCCATATGATAGGCGGTCTTAACCGTGAATATCCTTGTCCGGTTATAATTCCATGAAACGAAATCCTCCATCATACCCAAGGCAAGGGGTATGTTCAGATTTCTTTGAGCATCAACGGGCCAGAATATATCTCTGATTAGTTGTTCGTCCCATTCTCTACTCTCCAAGTTAATTAGCTCAGAAACTTTGGTGATGATTATATTACCTCTCCTTGTCATAACTCTTCTGTTTGGGCTGCAAGGAACCCACGGGTCATCCCATATGCTGATTTGGGTGCCGTCTCCCACCCTCCAAATGTACCCTTTTTTGAAAGTGTGGATTCCACTCCATAAACTCTGCCAAGTGTATGAACTCCCTTTTTGAGGCTGCAATTTAGGATGTCCCCATCTGGAAAGTACTTAGCTCTGAGTACTCTAGCACATAGTGATTCCGGTTCAGCTATTAGTCTCCAGCATTGTTTGGCCAAGAGTGCCAAGTTAAAACAGTGTAGATCTCTGAACCCCATGCCACCATTTCTCTTCGGGACACACATCTTCCACCACGCAAACCAATGCATATGCTTCTTCTCATCCTCATCTCCCCACCAGTATTGGGACATAGCAGTAGTTATCCCATTGCACACTTGTTTGGGAAGCTTGAAGACTGACATTGCATATGACGGTATAGCCTGCACGACGGCTTTCAATAGGATTTCCTTTCCCCCAAAAGAAAGTAGTTTTTCCTTCCATCCTCTAATCCGGCTAAGAACTCTATCCACAAGGTGTTGAAAACAATCTGTTCTATCCACCCCCACAATTGGGGGTAAACCCAAATATTTATCTGTTATTGCCTCCACCATAATATTCAGGATCGTGCACACTTCAGCCCTAGTGTCTACTGGTGTGCAAGGGCTGAAGAAGATACTAGATTTTGCTTCACTTACCAGCTGGCCGGAAGCTGCACAATAATCATCAAGTGCGCGGCGGAGACTCGCTGCATTGGTGGCGTCCGCCCTCATGAGAACGAGTGAGTCATCAGCGAACAAAAGGTGGGACACTGCCGGCGCATCCCTGCACACCTTAACCCCCAACAAATTTCCATTCTCCTCCTCATGCATAAGTAGGCTTGAAAGACCCTCGGCACATAGTAAAACAAATAGGGTGACAGCGGGTCTCCTTGTCGGAGCCCCCTAGTAGGCACAAAATAATCTGAAAGGGAATTATTCACTCGCACCTGGTATTTAACAGACCGCACATATTCCATAATAAGTGTCACCCAAGCCACAGAAAAACCCAAGCGGAGGAATACCTTCTCTAGGAACACCCACTCGACCCTATCGTATGCTTTGTGCATGTCAAGTTTGACCGCACAAACTCCATATTTTCCTTTTATCTTCTTTTTGATTGCATGATAAGATTCAAAAGCCACCAAGAAGTTGTCCGTGATTAACCGTCTCGGGACAAATGCACCTTGGTTTGGAGAAATTATTTCTGACAGAAGAAACTTGAGCCTGTTGGCCAAAAGCTTAGAGATCACCTTGTAAACAACATTACATAAGCTGATAGGCCGGAATTCTGCGATCACCTCAGGGCTCACCACCTTCGGGATCAGTACGATGGTAGTATTATTCCAGCCCTTTGGGATTTTCCTCGTGTTCACTGCCAGCAAAACTTCGTCAGTTAAATCTTCTCCAATAATGTGCCAAAACCTCTTATAAAATACCGCGTGCAACCCGTCCGGGCCAGACGCCTTCAGATCACCGATGCTATACATTGCTTTTTTCACTTCCTCACGCGTATAGGGTTTATTAAGCTCTTCATTCATTGCCTCTGAAACCCTCGGTTGCACTTTATTTATCACCTCTTGGTCGGGCTCCAGGACACCCGATGTGAACAAAGAGGAAAAATAAGACGCCGCATGCATCTTAATTTGGTTTTGGTCCTCTAACCAATTTCCCGCATCATCCTTCAAACGTTTAATGAAATTTTTCTTTCGTCTCCCTGTTGCCGTGCGATGGAAGAAATCAGTATTCTGATCCCCACGACAAAGCCAATCTGTGCGGCCTCGTTGCATCCAGTAAATCTCCTCCTGTTGATGAGGTTTGATTTAATGCAAAACATTTATGGGCGGAGAAATGAAAAGAAAGACCTCACCTCCCCTCGTCTCTCCTATCAGTCTCAGCCCAGAACACAGCAGTCCCTTTCCCTTCTCCCTACGCCTCCAGCCCATCTAGCTCGCTCGGATTACGGCCGTCGGCAGCGGCGCTTCCAGAGGTGAGCGGCATGGCGGGGGCGGGGGCGGAGGAGGCGGTGGTGGGCGAGAGCTTCGAGTTCGCCTTTGACAAGGAGGCCTTCTCCGACAAGAAGCTGCGGGTCGAGGTCGTCGGCAGCGACGACGCCGCCACCCGCAAGCGCCGCCGCGAGGACGACAAAAGTGAGCACAGCACCTCCGACAGACCGATCGCATTTCCCCCCTTCTTTGCGCGCAGATTAAACCCCTACGCAACTCGGATCTGGATTCGTCTGATTTTTAGCTCTGTTTGTTCGTTAGGGATTTGTGGGTAGGTAAAGGGGGAGCGAAACAGAGGAGTTGTTTTTCTTAAATAAATAAAAAAGGTTTGGATTTCGAGCTGTACGCCTGTACTCTACTACGATGTAATCCAGGCGACTAATCTGGATGCAGCACATCTGTGGCGAAATATTTGGATGTAGCAGTAGTGTTCAGCAGACTGCATCATACCATTACTAAAAAGATTTAGAATTTATTTTGTAGTATGTGATAGGTCTGCAGGACCGGTGAAATGCGGACTGGTTAAGGGTAGCTATGTGTGATTTGTGTTTCCGTGTCTGTATGTGTGATCCAGGCAGCACAATTCTTCAGACTAGGATCGAAGGAATAAGCTGATCAATTATTTCACATCTGTCACAAGAAAAACGTGATTTGCTTGATTGCTACATTGAATCTGCAGTTGTTATATCTCTGAATGTAGCATCCAAAGGTCCAACACAAGTAAAAGGACAGATTCATCAAAACTGTTATTTCTGGAATGCATACATGGATATGATGAAATATATTTAGTTTTTTTTTTTGCAAATAAGAAATATATTTAGTTAGGAGGTGTGGAGTGAGGAGCTCCCTAAGTCTCTAGAACTCTCTGTTCCACATTTCATCTCAATTTCTGTTGTTTTTGCATTGATACATTTACAGTCGATATTATTCTGCTCATAATCACTTTTAGTTAGTACGAACACTTGTGGACTGTCGTACGCACCTGTAATGTTGGTACAGTACTAGCACAGTCCATTGGTCAACTATGTAGTGTACTTAGTTGACTATTTTTTCATAAACGAGCAACATATGTACATTTACGACCCAGTCCTAGCGAGATACCATGCTACTGCTTCTAGTTGGTTGGGAGGTATGGAATACTGATTAATTAGATAAAAGAAGATAACATTGCAAGACTTAGTCTGGTTTTTGTCACTTGAGTGCAAGTTGAACAAAATTCTAATAGGATCCCTGTGGTAACTTTTGTGAATACTTCACTCGCCGACATACGAGTGTGCTTATTATGCTTGATGCAGCTCAATATGCGTCCAGTTTTTTATATGTTCAACATTTTGTCGCTTTTCTAAAGGTTGATTAAATGAATGTGCGACATAGAGAACATGTTGTTCCAAATATTTGAACAGCAAAACGTCTAGTAATTTCGTTAAAAACCTTCCACTCCCCTAATTTTGCACACTTTCTCTGTATTTATCTGACATTGGTATTTTGCAGGTGATGAAGGAGAATGTGTCGATTCTTCTTCTATAGTGATGGCTGCACCAATTTTACGAGTTACTACCATGAATATCAATTCGGCGATTCTTGCTGTAAAAAGTCCTTTCTTTTTCAAGGTAATTTTGATGACATTCTGAAATGCATTTTTTCTATAGCCACTTTACTTAGCTTTCTGATAAACTCAATGCTTCTTAGCTTTTCTCAAACGGCATGAAAGAGTCTGACAAGGGACAGGCAACACTTCGAATCGCTGATTCAGGTAAGAGCGTACAATGTACTCTTAGATTCTTCATCTTATAATTGATGATTCTAGTTTGCTACTGTGATTATATTGTCGATTTCTGTATATTTTTTAATGGTTACTTGTGTGTTTGTGCTTGGGGGTGGGGGGGGGGGGGGGCTGGCACACTTATTTTTAGGTTGATTATGAATTGGTCATCCTCATCGACCTACAGACCACACCTACAAAATGGATTCTCGATTCTTTGTGTATTATAGTTTTTCGAGTTGATTACTGAAAGTCGATGGTCATACTTAAATGATCATGCAGGCATAAAAATAGCTAGCCCCTTTCCTTTGTGATCCTTTATTTAATGTTACTTTTTGAGATTTATTAAACTGTTCCATTTATCCTAATTCCTTCTTGCTCTCATTTCTTACTGGGAACAGAGGAAAATGCCTTCATGGAGCTTTTGTACTTTATGTATAGTGGAAAGTTGACTCCAACAACTGAGCCCACTCATCTGGTTGATATCTTGATGGCCGCTGACAAATTTGAGGTCGTTTCTTGCATTAAGCTTTGCGGTCAGCAGCTCACAAGCTTGCCTATGACCCCAGAATCTGCAGTGCTCTGCCTAGATCTACCATACTCCATTTCAATGGCACCTGCCCTGGCAGAGGCAGCCAAGAAATTCTTTGCTGAAAGATACAAGGATTTCCTGTCAACAAAGTGAGTAATCCCATTGGATTGAGATACCCCTTTCTTTTCCTTTGTTAGTAAGCATGTCGACATTCTTGTAACAAAATAATTATGTCAACTAAGTGATCCCCATTTCGTTTTGTTGCATTTCAGGTTACAAGACGAACTGATGAGGATCCCTCTTGCAGGGATCGTAGCCATCTTATCAAGGAATGACCTCGGGGTTTTACCTGAAGAAGCCGTCTATGACTTTGTGCTCAGGTGGGCTGATTCGCAGTACCCAAATCCAGAAGAAAGACGCAAGATCTTGAGTTCACAGTTACTTCCACTAGTACCACTAGTGCGAAGTAGGGTCAGAACCATTGTACTCGATTAGCCGTCTTGTATAATCAACTTCAGTCTAGAGTTGATTATCTTGTGTGTGATAGACCCTGTAGGGCTGTAGGCTGGTGAGATACATAGTACTGCTTAAGGGTAGTTATGTGTGATTCGTGTACCGTGTTGTTGCCGGTTATGAGCTGTTATGTTTGCTTGTTTGTCCTGCTATGCTGCAAAGTCGCTGAACTGTTAACGTCTTTGTCGGAAGTTGGCTGATACCTCTGTAAATCGACGGAGTGTAATCCTTAGAATCTATATTAGGTTATTCATGATAATCTCTGGACATTTTAGTAGATACTTCCTGGCAGCCGATCAATTTTTCTTGCCAATCTGTGCTCCCTGGAAACAGGAACTTCAGCAATGTGTGACCCCGGGACTGAATGCTGCTGCATAGTTCAATGTTGACAAAGTCTGTTGCTCTGCAACATATTTTGCCTTCTATGTCAAATGAATATTGAATAGTACTCCCTCCGTTCCATATCATATTAGTTGTTGCTGATTTAGTACAAAGTTGTTCCATATTAGTTGTTGCTGATTTAGTACAAAGTTGTTTCATATTATTTGTCGTTGATTTAGTACAAAGTTGTTCTATATTAGTCGTCGGCGCGCGGAGCTTTCGCCCGGACACATGTCAGCACCACCAAGAGGAGTCCCAGGAACCACCTCGACTGTCAACTCGTCTACCCCAGATTTGGGCACTGCCAGAGCAGGCCTGAGCCTCCCGCCACTACATCCATAGTCGCCCACACGACCAAAAGATGGAGCCACCATCGCCACCATGAAGCCTGTCGGAAAGCCAATCATGAAGCCCGCCGTTCGGGGCTGCCGCCACGGCATCCATGCCCCTGAGCATCGCCGACCATCCATGTCACAACCACCCGACCACGGTAGTAAGAGTGAAAGGGACAACCTTTCACTCCTAGCCCGACATCAGCCATCGGGTTTGGGTCGGCACCTCCACGGTAGGAGGCGCCCACGCCTGTGTCCCCAACCACTCCCAGTGGACCGGGGGGGGGGGGAGGGGGGGAGGGGGGGACAACCCAGTGACTATCGACGGCCACAACCAAGCATGCTCGAACGTCACCATGTCCGCGGTCATTGGCGTCGATCCGTATGATGACACAGCAACGCCCCGAGAGCAACCCCTGGACCGACGGCCCAAATGCACCAAGCAAGAAGGGCACATCGTGAAGGCGTGGACCAGGTCAACCCCCGTTACCTGTGCACCGTCATACATCGTCCACCACCAGGACCTAGATCCGCATCGCCCGTCGAAGACGTCATCCACCCGGATCACACCGTCGCCCAACCAAAGCAGCTGTGTCGCCCCATCACCTCCGACAAACACCTCCCGGACCGTACTTGACCTCACCTACCCGGAGTACCAACTTCGATTTGTCTCGGGCCCAGATCTGGTCCGCCCGAGCACAAACCGTAGGACAAGGCCATCCCGATGAGCAAGCGCACGCCATCGGCCCGTACCCAGGAGAAGAGAGACCACCGCCGTGCCGCGCCGGTGCCGACCACCTGTGCACCCACCACGAGCACCTACCACCATGCCGAACCAAGGCCACTAAGAGCCTAACCAGAGACAGTAGCCACCGACAGGAGAGCTCCTACCCGAGGGCCCCACGCCACCCAAGGCGAGGCAGCCAAATCTGGGACTGCCAAATCGGGCACCAGGGCAGCCCCGGGCGCGCCCCGACAGCCCACCACGCAGCACCAGAGACCCCAGCGGGCGCGAGGCACGCGCCAGCTCCCACCGCAGATGCCCTTGGCCGCGCCCCGCCGCCACAAGCCGGAGGCCTCCTGCCCATGCCAGAGGACACCTGCCCAGGGAGGAAGAGATCCCGCCGCCACCGTCGCCGACCGGGTTTTGCCCGGCGGCGCGCCTCGGTGGCGGCGAGGGGAGGAGGGGTTGGAGCTATGGCGGCTAGGGTCCCCCCCGGCCCGTGCGGGCGCATCGCGGGAGGGAACGAGGGGAAATGGGGGGACCCAGGTATCTCGATCATAACAAAAATTACTTTGAGATTTCGAGACCCTCATCGCTCCCCGCCGGCCGCCGGAATGGGCATGTGGAAGTGGATGCTCGGCAGGAAGGCGAAGCACGACCACAAGGCGGGATCGTCCTCTGCATCGTCGGGCAGCACCGCCGTGCACTCCACCTCGCCGCCAACATTATCCATCTCCCCTCCAGCAGCCCCTCCACGCTTCTGGCCGTACGTGAAGGTGAAGATATGCCGACGCTACTGGGAGACCGGCACCCCACTGTCGTGGTTCGATGCCCACCTCCCCAACGGGTGCCATCTGAGCCCAAATCAGGTGCCGATCCTCGCTATCCCGGCGTCCGGCCGCACCTGCCTCGTAGAGATCAACTGCCTGCAGGCTCGTATCCTGCACCACCTCCTCGCCGACTGCAGGTACGATGTGGACACTTGGTTTCAAGGCGAGCACAACATGCGTCGGCAAAGAACCATAGCCCACCCCGTGAGCCGCGCACGCACGCACCGAGCCCACCCAAAGCACGCGCCGTGACGCCGACTCCCTTCCCCTCCCCGTCCCCACCACCACCGCCGCGTCCAACCATGACTGCCGAAGACGAGGAAGTGGCTGGTGCATGCCATGATGGAGGACTCCAAGAGGGAGTTCAAGCGCAAGCAGGAGGAGTGTGAGGGCCTAGAGGAGATGATGGCGTTGTCGGCCGCAGGCGATGTCTATGTCCCCGAGCTTGACGTGAAGGAGGAGGTGATGGAGGACCGGTTGTCCACCTCGGAGTGGAACACGGCCTTGTACGGGCAGTCATGGTCATGGACGACCACAGTGCTATGCAGCCCGCCCTCACCACCACCGACAGTGCCGCCGGCCTCATGGGCGCCGTGGTCACCACCCCCACCACCATCACATCCAGCCCCGCAATGGCAGCCACAGGAGGCGCCCGCCCCAACTTGGCAGGTGTCGGGGGAAGGGAGGGGGGGGGGGAGACCACCTCTCGTCGCAGCCGCCCTACATCAGCCTCATCATGGATGACGAGGACGGCGACATCGTAGGCGGACACGACGACGGCAGGCATATCTACCCTTTTCTGTTATTTTTGTTAATTTCAAATATAACTAATGTGCGGACGTGACTTTCTAATAAAATTTTAAAAATAGTTCATGAATTACAAAAAAGTTTATTGATTCATAAAAAGTTTGCTGATCCGAAAAATGTTTGTGAATTTTTAAAAAAAATCCACCAATTTTGAATGAAATGTTCGCCGATTCAAAAGAAAATGCTTAAAAACCGTTCACAATATAGAAAAATGTTCACAATTTTAGAAAAATGTTTGTAACTAGTAACAAATGTTCACGATTTTTAGAAATGTTCCCATATTTATAAAAAATGTTCACGAATGATCGAAAGTATGTAGTTAAACAGTAATGCTTCTGAGTTTTTGTGACTATATACCCGCTTGAATTTTGAAGAATTATCTGCCAGGCTGGATTGGAATATTATAGTATGTTTAAAAAAACGTTTCTTGAAATTCAGAATAATTCTTTGAGTTGCCAAGTTTTTTGACAACCACGCCATTTTTTCGAAAATGTGAACATTGCTTCAAATTGTGAATAAAATTAAAAAAACATTTTCTTGCATTTGTGAACAAGTTTTTAAAATCATACGATAAGATGTGAACAAAATATGGTTATCGTCGTTGAAGATTATGATTTTTTTTTCTTCCGTTGCAACGCACCACCCCTTTTCTATATATAATTAAATCAGTCGGCCTCTTGTTTGACTAGGTTTGGCAGAGAAATTAATCCTCTGTCAGGTCTTGCTTGATCTGTTTATTAAGCTGGCTGGATCCGGCGTCGGTGCTGCTGCTGCCACGCTTCCTGCTCTGCTCACGCGACGTCTCCACCATCTCCTCCATCATGGGAGTCAGGTACGGCCGGGCCTTTTTCGCCGACTGCAGCTCCACCGCCGAGGCGCGCTGCTGCACGTGCGAGCTCATGCCAGCCATCAGGCATGCGCGCCCCGTCTGCTGGTACTCCCGCCGGTCCCCCACGCGGGCGCTCAGGTCGCGCAGCTCCTCCTTGATCGCCTCACACGTGGGATCATCTCCCGCCATGTTAGGGTCTCTCTACTGATCTCACGAATCACTTACAGATACAAGGATTTGGGTAGCTAGATTACATGAACAAGCAAGAACTAGGGGATTGAGGAGGAGAGCCAGAGGTGGGAGAGGAAGCCGCCGTGCCGTTTCAGTCGTGATCCAACCGGATGACCTGCTCGATCCACCCTTTCAAGTATTTGTAGTCGCTGGCTCCATGGCCTGGATGCTAGGCCCGACCCTCTCATGCCGGCCCACGGCCCACCCGTGGAGGGTTGCTAACACGCCATCCCAGGCGCCGACCGCTCCACCGCCTTTAGCCGGGAGTCCAGTATCCGCGCCGCGCCAGCGTGTTGCCCTCCTTCAGCTGCCTCCCGTGCGGCCGCGATGTCTTGGGCCGTGGCAAGGCGGACGCGCTCCCGCTCCACCTCCATGCACGGAGGCGACATGTCGGTCAGCTCCAGCGGCCTCTGGATCACCGCCGCGGGTGCGGCGGCGTTTGCGGCCTGCCCTGTCGCGGCGTCCTTGTAGCCGCAGGTCACCTTGATCAGGCGGGTGACCGACTCCGCAGGCCGGGCTCTCGACACGTACACCAGCACCAAGAAGCGCCTCTCCTCGTCCTCGTAGAGCTCTCCGACGTCGATGGAGGCGGCGCGGCCCTCGGCGTCCACGTGGTTGCCGTAGCAGCCCGACTTGACTTCCTGGACGTGCACGCCTCGGTGCAGGCACGTGACGGCGATGCGCGCCTCCTGCACGGCGACCGACAGGAGCCCGCCGATGCACTGCGCGAACGAGTCCTGGATCGCCGCCTGGTTCCCGACGAAGGAGAAGGTGCCGCCCGTGGCCTGCGCGATGGTGTGCAATGCCGCGACGTCGTGGTTGGCGCCGAAGCCGAACGTGTGGACCGGCCCGGGCCGGCTACCAGCGAGCACGAACAAAGGCGGCACAAGGTCCATGTACCTCTTTGCCCTGAGGCGCGAGTCCTGGCCGTCGGAGAGAAGGATCATGCTGGCGACGGAGTTCTTGTGCCGGCGGCCGACGAGCACCTGGGCGCCCACACGGAGGCCCTCGCCGATGTTGGTGCCCGACTCAACAACAAGGGAGTCCACCGCGAGCTTCGCCGAGGCCTTGCCCGCGTCCGACATGCGCGCGAGGCAGGTCAAGCGGGCCGCCCGACCCGAGAAGGACACGACGGAGAGGCGATCGGCGGGGCCGAGTTGATCGACGACGAAGGCCATGGCCTGTTTCAGCAGCGCCGGCTTTTGGCCCTTCGAAAAGGTGCGATGGCACCCGGGTTCCCCGACACCCCCTTATCCAAGCCGTTCCTCGATCTGAAGATTCGTGCAGTGTCATAGCCAGCAGCAGACCACATGCGGTGTCAGGTTAATTAAGCACTGAGACATACAGGGCAGGCCCTAGGCTTTTGGAAACAGTATGCATGCAGGGTGTCACCGCGGTAGGCCTGGCAGGAGGCCAGGCGGGCCATCATACGGCGGTGCAGTGACGCAGCTGGCAGGGTTCCCCATGCCCAAAATTGTTTAACTTTCTTTTTACATCAAGTTACCCACCCCATCACGTCTTGCATAAACAAATGAAAAAACGCCATGGCCCATAAAGTAAGCGGTCATAAGCTTTGACGTGGAGTTAGTCTAAAGAAAACCTGGAGTTCGTCTTTGGTTCTGGTACGGAGACCAAGGGTATTATCTAGGGTACATTGTCTTTTTTAAATAAACTTTCCACAGTTCACATCTCTGATGAATCACCACGTGCTAAAAATACTGCAAAAAAAAGTGCTAAAAATATGGGTCCACCAAGCTTAAAAGTAATTATAGATCTAACGGTTATATTTAATTGATCTGTCACATTAAGGGTCGGATGTTTCTGATTAATGTGGGAATTTCTAGAATATTTCTCTATATTTGACCTGTATTTTCCTTTTTTAGGTGTGTATTTTTCTTTTAGTAGATAATAAAAATAGATATGTTAAGACGCATCTGTACAAGGTTCACGATTCAAAATTGGAAAGATTAACATGGAAGCGGACAACAACTCTACATGATCCTTCAATTTATTTATGTCTGCACCAATGTTTGTTAATGATAGCAGTGGCGGTGCCAGGATGAAAACCTTGTGATGTCAAGCTTTTCCAATGATTTTTTTTTTGTAGAAAATGAAACAAGAACAGAAAACGCCATACTTTATTGCGGACATATTTATGGTAGCAGTCCTTTGTGATCATGCATATTTTGATCTGTACACATGATGGCATGGTACTAGAGTGGAATACACCGGTTTCAACATAAGTTACTATTGAGACAATGATAGAAAAATTTGTCGCCTATTCAGTTCTGCAGATCAGACTTGATATATTTTATTATGAAGAATGCAATTCTTATTTATAAATAAAAACAATAGCTTACTCCCTAATATTGCTACAGAAAAAAAGTGATACATAAGGAAGAATATCACAGTGTTGGCAGACAAAACTTACAAATAAAAATGGAAAAGTGGAGGCCTTGCCCTGGTGTTGGATCGGATATAGAGTGCCGACTAGTATAGGAGTATTGATCAACACGATAGATAATACATGTGCGGTTGCGGGTGGGTTGCTCGCGGCTCGCCGGACGGCCAGAGGTCGCGGTTCCTCACGTCTCACGGCCAGATCAGAGATCGCCAGCTCCGGGCGAGGCGACGGACGGGAAGACATTGCAGTGCGGCGGTTGTTCACGGCCATTCAAGAGAATGCAGTAGTTGGAGAAGTTGAAGGAGATCGCGTGATTTCGGGATCAACCGATCCGGTTCGTTCAGGTAAGTGATTTTGGACTTCTATATGGCCCAACCACTTGTTACCCAAATAGATAGTAGATGATAGATGGGTCTGTTTCACAAGGAAAGAAAAAAGGATGATAGATGGGTCAGTGTAGACGTGCAGTCAAATTCCATTTTTTGTTCGTTCACCAGCGTGGTATGCGTACCTGGGGTTCAACGACCTACGAAAATCCTGTGTTGTCAACCGACAACACAGGCATAACGTGGCTTCGCCACTGAATGATAGGCACATAATGCCACGGACCCTTAGAAAAAACGCTACCAGTAGAACATGTTTTAACTACTGTCATGGTCCAATGGTGTGCCTGGAATACCTTGCAAGATGTACCTCAAGGTGTACCCGGAACAACTTGCAAGTAGATGTACCTCATGGTGTGCCCGGAACATGTTGGAAGTAAATGTACCTCACATATTATGTGGACCAAGTGCACTCCGCCTACCTATACCTACGCCCGGCAGTACTAGGTATTGGTGTATGATGAACTGCAAAAAAAGCGATATCATGTGCATGGTACAAAGAGTTTTTTGGCTTCCATAGTCCAGGTTAGTACACTGTTGGCTTCCATAGTGCAGGTTAGTACAAGTTTTTGGCTACTCTATATGGAGTCCTAAGCGTCATCTCGTCATCCGCCCACGGGCTTAGTGGCGGGGGACAGGCCTAGGGAAACTATGGCTATAGCCCTAGGCCTGGAAACAATACCCTTTGTAATTCCTTAGAAAGTACATAAAATCATGAAAGTTCATCTCTCACGCTAGGCCCCAGGCGTAATCCACTGCTAGCTTCGTCACTGCACGGGCCCACACGTCAGCCTCCCAGCCACCCTTGGGCGCGTTCATTTTTATGGTTGATTGTACCAAGTTCTAGTATGCCTGATTATACCAAGTACAAGTATATAGTTGTCCATTCAATGTACCAGGTACATATACGACTAAATGTATCAGGTACAATTATACGATTGTGCACTCAATGTATCAGGTACATGTATGATACAATCTACCAGGTACAAACGGTTGTTCACTTAATGTACCAGGTCAAGTATGCCTGAATGTATCAGGTACAAGTATGCATTGTCCACTTAATGTACCAGGTACAAGAGTAGCCTTGTGGCGGCCGAGTGTACCAAGTCCAATTACTGTGCGCTAACTAGGTACATGTATGTTTGTGATGGGTTAATGTACTCACTATCGCTACAAAAGCATCAATCTCATCGCACCATTCCAAGTTGGGTTCTCATCCTGATGTTAGGGAAGGAGACAAGCTTGTGTTGGCGACATATGTGGGTGCACAATGGGAGTTGTCCGTGTTCGACGTGAACGGATGCGAGAAGCTCGTGAATGTTCTCGGGGAAGTGTTCGAAGGAGGTACCGCGGATGCATGTGTTGCTCGATGCTCGTAGAAAAAAAATCTTTTCCATTTTTTATTGATGATGTGAATACTATTATTATGTTGGGTGTTGTTTTGTGGGGTCGCCTAAATGTGCCAGGTACAATTATTCCTCAGTGTACTACGTACAAGTACATAGTTGACCATTTAATGTACCAGGTACATATATGCTTGAATGTATCAGTTACAAGTATACAGTGGCCCACTTAATATACCAGGTACGATAGTATCCCTGGGGTGACCAAATGTACAAGTCCAATTAATGTGTGTTGTTGATTGTACCAGGTACATATATGTTTGTGATGGGTGAATGTAACAGGTACAAGTTATGGGTAACTACCAATATTACTGCCCAGCATAGTGCATCTCATCCGAGCAGTCCTCTCCTCCTTGCAGGAAGAGTCGTTGGACGACTCGACATAGTGCTTCTATATTTACTTCATATCTGAATCCATTGTTTCAAAGAGGAATGGACAACAAAATTTAGCATGGGCAATCCAGCGAGCACTTGTCGAGCATGGTGACTACCGTATGGGCGAATGGTACGTTTGCAGTGGATGGAGCAGTGGTCTGAATCGGCTGACGATGAGAAGCGTCCCGGATCCCGTTCAAGTAAGGGCAGGGCGGCCGGGGTGTTGGAATGACGGAACTGACAATAGAGAAAATAGATGGAGATAAAGTTTGTATTAATGGATGTGTCGGGTCGGGGGGGGGGGGGGGGGGGGGCGTACGCTTTTAAGCATGGGCCTTAAGTGCGGGGTCGGGGGAGAAGCGGCTGGGGGTGCCAGAGTCCTGCACGGCTATCAAACACATGATGAGTAACAGCTCTGGCAACTGTGATGGTTGTCCGTTATTGTAAAATCTAGTTTATTTGGTGTTTTGCCGTACTTATTAGTTTAGTTCTACCTAATTGCCGTGTTGTCACATGAAAAGTTTATCGATTATTCTAAAACATAGTTGTCGATTGTTCAAAAGTAAAACCTTTGCAATTGAAATAAACAGAAAATATAATTTTGTTTTGTGTTAGTTGTGATTGATTTCGAGGTGGAAATCCCCATTTCCATCACTCGTCACCCTAACCGACTGGTGGGAGCTTCCTTCATTGCCGCCAATTCCCTCCACCCACATGTTCTTCATCGCCGGCGCCAGAATGTACCAGGTACAAGTATGCCTGAATATACCACGTACAAGTATGCCCTCATGTACAACGTACAAGTATGCCCTAATGTATGTGTGGGGTCCGCGGGGGTGTAATTTTAAGCACGGGGCCGAAGGAGAAGTAGCCAGGGGTGCCGAGTCCTACACGGCTTTCGTACGCATGATGAATAACAACTCTAACGACTGCGATGATACTCACTATACCGCAGTAAGACATCAATCTCATGGCACTATTACAAGTTGTGTGCTCATCCCGATCTCAAGGAAGGAGATGATTATGTTCGCGACATATGAGCGAGCACAATGGGAGTGGTCCGTGTTCATTCATCGGGTTCCATGTTTGACACACACATTCATTTCCGGTAAATATGTAATGATTTTTTTTCTTGAACCACTCGCCCCGAATATAGCAAGTCCAATTACTATGTGCTGATTGTACCTGGTACATGTATTGAAAAATAAAAAAAATATTTTTTAGAAGTATAAATTTTTTAGTGACAAACATTGAAAAAGTTTTCAACGCTTGCAAAAATTTCGTCGTGAAATGACAATTGTAGAAGCTATGGCCAAAAAAAAAAAAATCATCACTCTAAACTGATATTGGAAATGACATTTTTAGAGCATCGATTTTTTTTTTAGCCAGTGCTTCTACAAATTATTTCACGATAAAATTTTGCAAGGGTTGAAAACTTTTGTCAATGTTTCTTACTAAAATTTTCAGAAATTTTGTTTTTCTAATATTTGTTGTTTTTACTGTTCAGCCGAGTGCTAAGAAATTCCATGTCCAGTAATGGGGCCTTTCTATTAGATGCATAGCTAAGCCGAAAGTAATCTGTATCCTATCCAAAAAAAAAGAATTAATCTGTACCCGGCACATTACCATCCATGTAACGGGCACATGCACATCTGAGCCATCCGGATAGAAGTAATCTGTATTCTGTACCTCACATGTTACCAAATACTGTATGTATTGGGCACATGCATGAACCCTTGCATGCACACGGTTGCAAGGCACAAGCCTGCTCGGCCTGCAGCAGAAAGATTCTTGCTCACCTGTTGTTAAAACGGCCACACGCCACGCGCTGTCAAAAATTACGGTCCCAATGAGCGAAAGATGTGTAGTCACATGGATGCATGTGACATGCTGAAAGCCTCAGTGGCCCTCTAGATTTATCACCGAGCAGGCCGATGGGTGTCAATCCGGATGTAGAAAGGCGCAGTGGATTCTGCCCTACAATGAACAGTGCGAGCAGCTAGGCTTAGTTTTCTTTGTCTCCCGCATACTAGACCTGCTAATACAACTTTGTACAGAGCCTTGGTCCAGATCTCGAGCAGCTGTTTTGTGGATGAACGCTGGTGATAACCGGGTGCCTAAACACCCGGGTGTCGAAAGTCCATTCTCTTTGGCCCTTCATGCTGCCGCTGACGTCGAGCACGGTGACGAGGTCGAGCGGCGCGCGCGCCACGTCGGCGGGCGCCCTGGCATGGACGAGCACCGCGAACCTGTCCCTGAACGCGCCCCTTCCGATGGCCGGGAACTCGCAGTGAGTCTTGAGGACCAACCCCCGGCCGTTGTTTGCCAGGGGTTTCTTCTCCTCCACCGGCTCGTCGTCTTGGTAGTACGCGGCAGCCGGGGCCGGCGGCGGCGGCGGCGCAACCTTGGTGTGCGACATCGATGTGCTAGCTAGGGTTCGGTCGATTTCGTTGGCTAGATGGATTTGAATCGGCCTGTGCCTAGCCCAACTGCCGGAGTATATGGAAGGAAAATCTCCTATAACGTAACTTGCTCCATGCATGCAGGGACATCCCAAAACATATTATTTCTTTCCAGAAATGTAGGATGTTTTCCATACCTATATGGCCTGCACAGTTTTTTTTTCAGGGTGAAAGGGATTTCATTGCTCAAGGAACCTACAACATAGGAACATCCGCAGGCCCAGATCGCACCCACACAGCTGTGCGATCCTCCACACGGCCAAAGGCAGCTTTTTTTTTTTTGCGGGAAAGGAACTTTTCATTCATCAACCATAGTGATTACATTCAGAGATGACGATGCTAGCTATTTCGACTAGGGAGTTTCGAAGCCAACAGGCAGTGCGCTGTTGCGAGCGCCCCATACAAGCAAGGGTGTGACTCGTACATTTGCATACCTGCTAATTTTAGCTAGACTAATGTTCCTTTCATGAGTCAGAATCCTTCTGATCTCACTAATCTGGTTCGCATACCTCGATCGCTCCATATCATTAGATTGCACCAGCTTCAACAATTCGGCGCAATCCGTTTCAACAACCAACGGCAAGCTGGACCAATGGAGAGCAAGCCGAAGCCCCTCGTCCATAGCTGCCATCTCCGCTTCTAGAGGGCTCCCACAATTAAAGAGCACCCGCGTCGCAGCGAAGATGACTGCGCCTTCATGATCACGCAAAATCATCCCAGCCCCGGCTGTACCATCCTCCTTCAGAAAAGCACCGCCAACATTCAGTTTAGCATAGTTCACATCAGGGGCCTTCCATTGAGGTGTGGCTATTATTTCATGTGTTTTCTTTGACATGCTTCCCGAGTAATCGATCACCTGCTTGCCCTTTGTCAAGTCCACCTCGGGATGTTGTTGTATTGCAAGTAGGGAATTGATATAACTCGATAGGAACCGGCGCGAGGCCTCGATCGGGACTGGGGGTTTATGATGTGTGATCTCATTTCTTGCATACCAAATCCTCCACATGATCATCAAGGAAGCAAGCTTCTGTACATCCGGCAGTTTATCAAGCAGACGTAATAACCAATCTGGCTCAGCGTCGCGCAGGTCGGCTGGGGTCGGTAGTGCCCAATGCTCTCTCATAGCCTCCCAAAGCACCGCTGCATGAGGACATATGACAAGAGCATGGTGCACATCCTCCTAGCATGGTGCACATCCTCCTTTGCCTGGCCACACAGCAAGCATGTTGAGTCCAGTTCAATGTGTCTGTGCGTCTTGGTAGCTTGTGTAGCTAGGGCCTCTTGGGCAGCTTGCCATGCAAAGATACGTACTTTGGCTGGTGCCCCGTTTTTCCATATCAGGTTCCACACCGAACGTCGTCCGTCCGGCTGGCCGCTTGAGGCGCCGTTGTCCTGCTTTGCCATCTGTTCCTGCAGACTAAGGTAGTAGGCGCTACGTACCGAAAAGCAGCCACGTTTGTCCGGGTGCCAAGCAAGGAAGTCGGAGTCTAATCTGCTTGAAGCCTTGATCTGAAGGATGCAATCAATGTCTGGCTGATAGAAATGCTGCCGGAGAAGATTTATATTCCACGGACCATCAAGGTTGAGCAGTTCAGAGACCCACTTTAGGCGACAACGACGCTTCGGGGTGATCGGCCGTCGAGACTGATCGCGAGGGAGCCAAGGATCTCGCCATATGCGGACCTGCGAGCCATTACCAATACGCCAAATAATACCTTTTTTTAATAGCTCCAGCCCATACTCCACTGCTTGCCATGTTGAGGAGGCATTATCGGTGAAGACGGTGTCGACCAGGAACCCATTGGGGTAGTACTTTGCCTTGAGCACTTGTGCACATAAGCTTTGGGGGTTCTCAATTAGCCTCCATGCCTGCTTGGCAAGCAACACTTGATTAAAAAGCTTCATGTCCCGAAATCCGATGCCACCATGTGACTTGGGCCTGAGCATAATGTCCCACGACACCCAGTGAGTACGGCGTTGTCCCTGTGCCGCCCCCACCAGAAGTTGTGTATCATTTTTGTTAAATCCTCGCATAAGCCGTCAGGGAGCTTAAAGACGCCCATTAGAAAAGTCGGAAGCGCTTGGGCGACTGCCTTAATTAGCACTTCTTTCCCTCCCTGAGAGCCCTCCCCCCATTGCACAATTCTCTTCACCATTTTCTCTTGTATGCTTTGGAATTTACCCCGAGTCATTCTCCCCTCCGGCGTGGGCAAGCCTAGGTACTTAGGTTCGAACTCCACTTGGGTAACCTGCAGCAGCGTTTTAATTCCTTCCTGAGTATCAACCGGGCAAGATTTTCCAAACATGAGAGAGCACTTATCAAAGTTAACAAGCTGACCCGTCCCTTGAGCATAAGAATTGATAACTTGCTGCACGCGTACAGCTTGATCCACCTCTGCCTTGAAGAATAGGAGTGTGTCATCGGCAAAGAGCAAATGTGATATTCCAGGGGCATTGCGGCATACTTTTAGTGGCACAATATGATTGTTATTTATCTCTCTTTGGAGAAGTGTTGATAATCCATCTGCCACAAATAGGAACAAAAAGGGCGAGAGGGGGTCTCCTTGGCGCAAACCACGGGTGGGGAGGAACGAATCCAGCAAGGTTCCATTAAATTTGACAGAGTAACTCACCGAGGTCACACATGACATGATCCACTTGATCCATCGGTAATCGAAACCTAGGCCTTTCATCGCATTCTCCAAGAAACCCCAGTCAACACGGTCGTACGCCTTCGAGAGGTCGATCTTATACGCACAAAAGTTCTTCTCTGGATTTTTATTTTGCTCAATGAAGTGGAAGCACTCAAAAGCCACTAGTGCGTTGTCCGTGATCAACCTCCCGGGGACGAACGCACTCTGGTTGATGGATATAATCTCTCCCAGCATGGGCCTTAGTCTATTTGCTAAGCACTTGGCTATCACTTTATACAACACCGTGCAAAGGCTAATCGGTCTGAAGTCTCTGAGTGTTGTAGGTACATCCACTTTGGGTATAAGGACAACGGCAGTGTGATTAATATTAGCCGGCATCTCCCCTGTAGCAAAGAAAAGCTTCACTGCCAAAATAACTTCCTCTTTCATAATGCCCCAGTTCCATTGATAGAACCTCGCGGGAAAGCCATCTATGCCAGGTGCCTTTAAGGGCCCAATTTCAAACAAGGCATCTGAGATCTCACTGGCAGTGAACTCCTTGCACAACCTTTCATTCATCTCCACCGATACCTTGGACTCGAAGAGTGCAACTATTTCCTCCGGATTAAGGTTGGGGTCGCGGGTAAAGAGGTTTTGGAAGTAAGCAGTAGCCATAGACTCCAGCTCGGCGGATGAAAATATCCAATTCCCATTTGCTTGCAGCTTTGAAATTTTATTTTTCTTGGCTCGCCATATGGCTTTCCGATGGAAAAATTTGGTATTCCGATCACCTTCCCTGAGCCAATTAATTCGGGACCTTTGGAGCCATAACATCTCTTCTTTGTATAGTAGTTCATTCAATTTATCCGACACCCTGCGTACCTCTGTGCTATCAGCTCCACTATTTAACATCCCTTCCAATTCAGTGCGTACCTCCTGTAAATGCTTTAAGATATTACCAAATTTACGGCTGCTCCAGTTTTGCAATGATTTCATGACATTTCCGAGACAGCTTTGGATAGCCTCCATATCACTTTTATCGCCAGCAGCAGCCCATGCCTGTTCAATGACCTCGGGTAGGTCTGATGCTCTCTCCCAAAAGAGCTCATACTGCCTGCACCTTCTCTTGTTCTGTTTCAATTGTTCAGCCTGCAGCCTGACTAGAAGGAGACAATGGTCAGAGCAAGATGTAACAATATGTTCCACTGAGGCATCCGGAAAAATATCCCGCCAAGCATCATTCGCCACTGCTCGATCGAGTCGTACTCTTACGTTCTTCCTACCGGCGCGTTTGTTATCATAAGTGAAGGGAACACCACTGAATCCGAGATCAGTGAGTGCGCAATCATCCAGAGCTTCACGAAAGGACTCCATCTGTCTCTCAGCGCGGGGGGTTAAAGAGAAGTGCTCGAACTGCCAGACGGCCTCATTGAAGTCACCCACAATGGTCCATGGTAGGTCTGACTTTTCTTTAAGCTCCCGCAATTTGTCCCACATAAGGTGTCTATTCTCCACCCTGGGTTCACCATAAACACAAGTTAAGCGCCATGTCACATTACCCGGAGCAGTACCAATATGTGCGTCAATGTATCTGTGAGTAGTCTCTTTTATCTCGACATGCAAGTGCTCATCCCAAAAGAGAGCCAGCCCACCACTAAGCCCTTCACTACTGACACCCTCAAAACCTTTCAGACCAAGCCGGTTGCGCAGACGCCGAACTCTATCTTTAGCCTGTCTAGTTTCACATAGGAAGATAAACTGAGGATCGTGCACTTGATTGAGGGACACAAAGGTCACGAACCGTTCAGGAACCGCCAATCCCCCGGCAATTCCACACTAACCCTTTCATAGCTTCAGTTGTTGTCGTCGTTCTATGCGACGGTGGCGTCAGTACAGCACTAGGGATCCTGGTAGAGCCGCCGGGGTCAAATTGCACTCCTTCTAGACAAAGGCTGTTGCGAACCCTTCCCAAGTCTGCTCCATAGTGACTTTGTCTAAAAAAAAGCTACATAATGACTAACAGTGTTCTGGTTCCTACTAATGTGAGCAATAGTAACATCCCTATGTCAAAAAAAAACACTTAATTTCGTTAACCATCATCACATGCAGCGATCTGTTCAGTTCAGGCGACTGGATTAACTTCACAGTCTGTCGTGGAATTGTCACGGCAGATGTCCTTAGTGTGAGGACTTAGTCGCGAGGCCAACGCATCTATGTGGTAGCTTGAGAGGGGTTGATCGGGACGAGAGACGCAACACACAAGACAAGGATTTAGACAGCTTCGGGCCCCGGGAAACATCATCCGGTAAAAGCCCTACATGCTGTTTGTGGCTAGGTCTCATTATGCTCATGGGGGAGACGCCGCATAAGCCGGCTCCCCTTTGTTGTGTCTAGCCTTAACGATTGTTTCTTTTTTCTCCCCTCTTTGGGGTGCCCTGCCCCTCCTTATATAAGTTGAAGGGACGGGTTACATGACCAGTCCTAGTAGGATTAGGATTACTCAATTACAAGTGGAGTCCTAGTCTTGCTTCCTTTGTAAGGGAATATTCCTTACGCTTTCCTCTTAAGCCGGCCCACCATACCATGAGCTGGCCTTCTGGGCCTTGGGCCAAGTCTTCTATCTGACCCGCCGTCGGGGCCATCCATGAGTCGTCTGGTTCATGAGCTGTCTGACCAATGAGCCGCCAGACCCATGAGTCGCTAGTTCTCCGCCGGGTCATCGGTGAAATGCCAAGTCCGGCCGGATCATACTTCCGGCCGGGTTATACCACGGGGTATATCCCCGACATTAGCCCCCAGTTTAATTTGGATTTATCCATGTTAAACTGATCCTGCAACATAAACACAAGAACAAATTTGACAAGTTGTGCTCCGGGTTAAATATTCTTATAAGCCGGCACCTGATCATCCTTAAGTCCTTGACATTTTCTCCTGGAATATCCGGGTCAATAGGCCAGCTTCATAATCCATTTGCTGACATTGGCTCTTGTAAAGAAATATTATAAGAAATAATCCATTTGAGTCAGCCTTCAAAGCTCTGACTTAACAAAAATATTGGTCTTGAAATATTCAACTGATATTCAGCCGGCTTATGATTGCCAAAATTGTCGGGTTATAAATAAATGATGTCGGGTTATGATTGTTGCAGACACCGGGTTAATCTGGTCTGCTCCAAACTGAGAATTTGAAGATTTTTTCTTCCTTATACGCATATCACCTGTAGCCCCCAAGTGCCGGGTTGTCATGCTTGCAGCAACCTGGGACTTGTAATTGCCTTATGCTCATGAAAACTTCAACCAGTGTAGCCCCCAAGGGCCGGGTCATTATGCAATAATGAGCAGGGACTTTGTAAATATGATCATGTAAACTTAACCAGCAACGTGTAGCCCCCAAGGGCCGGGTCAGTAAGATATTACCGAGCTGGAACTTTGTATATGATTCATTGATAATAACAGCATATGATGTAATCTCCACCATGGGGCTTGAACCCACGTCCACAAGGTTAAGAGCTTTGCACTCTACCAACTGAGTAGTGGATCTTTCAATATAATGGATTAAGACTTGTGCACCTTGAATTTTCGACAGGAGCAATTGGTAGCCCCCCAAGGGCGGCTCATTTAGAATGTGATGAGTCGGGTCTTCAATAAGTTGAGCAAAAAATGACTTTGCATTAGCCCCCAAGTGCCATGGTACATGCTGGCAGTAACATGGGACTTGCATATTCGATGTAATATCAATTTGAATAATGTAGCCCCCAAGTGCCGGGTCGTAAGCCTGCAGCGACTCGGGACTATTCCTTCCATTGTAGAATAAATCATATCCATTGATAAAATAATAGCCATTGCGCCAAAGCGACTTTGAATACCTCATCTGTTGATAAGTAAATCTGGAGTTTAAATACCCGGCGGCTCTTGGCCGATGGCAATTTAATACGCCTCCATTGTAATCCAGAATTTTTATAACCCGGCGGCTTATAGCCTTTGAGAAAATCAAGAATTGATAACCCTTTTGAGACACCAATTTCAATCTTTGATGATGGTCTTGAACTTAATCATTTATGTACGTCATAGCTCTGTAAATCCTGCACAGAGTTTAAACAACATATGCCCTGGCGACTTCACGTCAAAAGCCAGGGCGGGTAACCACCCAAATATAGTCTTATCCTGCACACAAGTAGATCACAAGATCTCTTGGCGGTTTACCGCAGGGCGGGTCATAATATCTCACATATAACCATTGTGATATTGAATTTGTACTGCCGGTTTACATGACCTGTGCAGTAAGGGTGATAACCCAATCTTTAGAAATCAAGACTTCCAAATATTTATGATTGTCATATGATGGCGACTTATCATCCAAAGTCAAGCCGGGTTAATCGAAGCCACATATATGCTTCAGATATGAACAAAAAGGGTCTTAAGACAAAATCAAAGATCGCTTTCAAAAAACTTAAGCCAAATAGAAAGAAAAATTGAGGCTTCTGATTCGAATACGATCAGTAAACCATTCCAAAGGGGTTAAGCTAGGATTCGAATACGATCATGTAGCCCCCAGTGGCTTTGGCGTTGCGCCAATCAAGAGGGTACCAACAGCTATGTTCTCTTTGGTTCGAATACGACCTATGTTTGAACAGGAAGCCCCCTAATGATCTTGAGAGTTTTTTTAACGACTCTGATTCGAATACGATCAAAGTCGGTTCCCAAAAGGGGTTGAGCTATGATTCGAATACGATCAAGAAGCCCCCTAGCGAGCTCGGTAGTGTGCCGATCAAGAGGGTACCGACAGCTATGTTCTCTTTGGTTCGAATACGACCTATGTTTGAACAGGAAGCCCCCTAATGATCTTGAGAATATTTAACGACTCTGATTCAAATACGATCAGGGTCACACCAAAAGGGTTATGCTAAATTTAGCACTTAAGTTGAAGGATAGCCAAGATAAATTGGGTCAATCTAGTGGCTATCCATGCGGAGAAAGAAGACTCTGGAATTTAATTTGGAAGGCTAATATCCCTCAAAAGATAAGGATTTTTGCTTGGAGGGCCGCGACCGATAGCTTGGCGGTCCAGACCAATAGAGTTAAGCACCATCAGATTACTTCAGGTATGTGCTCCATTTGTGGAGTAGAAGAGGAAAGCACATTTCATGCCCTAGTTATTTGTCCTAAGGCTCGTGCACTGCGACTGGCCTTGAGAGAATCGTGGAATATTCCTGATGAAGAGTGGTTCAAATTATCGGGACCAGATTGGCTATTGATTTTATTGGATTTTTTGAGCTTGCAACAGAGAGAGCAAGTTTTGTTTCTGTTCTGGCGAGCATGGCACCTGAGAAATGATTTAATTTTTGGGAAAGGGAAGGAATCCATTGCTGCATCTGCAATTTTTGTGGTAAACTATTGGTCTTCTTTTACGTCCAGTCACAACTCTGTTGAGGTTGTTACTAGTAACAAAGGTAAAGGAAAAATGGGAGGTGCTACACCAGGTTTCGCAACATCACAAGAACAGGTGGGATGGAAGCCTCCTCCAGATGATTATATCAAGATCAATGTTGATGCCAGCTATGTGGAGAGTATTAGTGCGGCCAGTGTGGGGGTGGTTGTTAGGAACTCATCTGGTGAAGTTATTATTTCTTCGTAACTTTCTAGGTCAGTGTTGCAGCGTGAACGAAGCCGAGCTACGTGCTTGTCTGGCAGGCCTTTATATAGGTATTACTCTGTTGGGGAACGTAGCAGAAATTTAAAATTTTCTACGTATCACCAAGATCAATCTATGGAGTAATCTAGCAACGAGGGGAAGGGGAGTGCATCTACATACCCTTGTAGATCGCGATGCGGAAGCGTTGCAAGAACGCGGATGAGGGAGTCGTACTCGTAGCGATTCAGATCGCGGTTGGTTCCGATCTAAGCGCTGAAGAACGGTGCCTCCGCGTTCAACACACATGCAGCCCGGTGACGTCTCCCACGCCTTGATCCAGCAAGGAGAGAGGGAGAGGTTGGGGAAGACTCCATCCAGCAGCAGCACGACGGCGTGGTGGTGATGGAGGAGCGTGGCAATCCCGCAGGGCTTCGCCAAGCACCGCGGGAGAGGAGGAGGAGGGAGAGGGGTAGGGCTGCGCCGAAAGAGAGACGTTCTCGTGTGTCTTGGGCAGCCCAAACCTCAACTATATATAGGGGGGGAGGGGGCTGCGCCCCCCTCTAGGGTTCCCACCCCAAGAGGAGGCGGCCAGCCCTAGATCCCATCAAGGGGGGCGGCCAAGGGGAGGAGAGGGGGGGGGCGCCCCACTAGATGGGCCCTAAGGCCCATCTGGACCTAGGGTTTGCCCCCTCCCACTCTCCCATGCGCCTTGGGCCTTGGTGGGGGGGCGCACCAGCCCACTTGGGGCTGGTCCCCTCCCACACTTGGCCCACGCAGCCTTCTGGGGCTGGTGGCCCCACTTGTTGGACCCCCGGGACCCTCCCGGTGGTCCCGGTACATTACCGATATCACCCGAAACTTTTCCGGTGACCAAAACAGGACTTCCCATATATAAATCTTTACCTCCGGACCATTCCGGAACTCCTCGTGACGTCCGGGATCTCATCCGGGACTCCGAACAACATTCGGTAACCACGTACAAACTTTCCCTATAACCCTAGCGTCATCGAACCTTAAGTGTGTAGACCCTACGGGTTCGGGAACCATGCAGACATGACCGAGACGTTCTCCGGTCAATAACCAACAGCGGGATCTGGATACCCATGTTGGCTCCCACATGTTCCACGATGATCTCATCGGATGAACCACGACGTCGGGGATTCAATCAATCCCGTATACAATTCCCTTTGTCTATCGGTATGTTACTTGCCCGAGATTCGATCGTCGGTATCCCGATACCTTGTTCAATCTCGTTACCGGCAAGTCTCTTTACTCGTTCTGTAACTCACATCATCCCGTGATCAACTCCTTGGTCACATAGTGCACATTATGATGATGTCCTACCGAGTGGGCCCAGAGATACCTCTCCGTTTACACGGAGTGACAAATCCCAGTCTCGATTCGTGCCAACCCAACAGACACTTTCGGAGATACCTGTAGTGCACCTTTATAGCCACCCAGTTACGTTGTGACGTTTGGTACACCCAAAGCATTCCTACGGTATCCGGGAGTTGCACAATCTCATGGTCTAAGGAACTGATACTTGACATTAGAAAAGCTCTGAGCAAACGAACTACACGATCTTGTGCTAGGCTTAGGATTGGGTCTCGTCCATCACATCATTCTCCTAATGATGTGATCCCGTTATCAACGACATCCAATGTCCATGGTCAGGAAACCGTAACCATCTATTGATCAACGAGCTAGTCAACTAGAGGCTTACTAGGGACATGGTGTTGTCTATGTATCCACACATGTATCTGAGTTTCCTATCAATACAATTCTAGCATGGATAATAAACGATTATCATGAACATGGAAATATAATAATAACCAATTTGTTATTGCCTCTAGGGCATATTTCCAACATACTCTTCACCAATCCATTATTTTGGAGACTGATTGTGCTTTTGTCCGTTCTTTCCTTGCAAATGAGAATCTTGACAGGTCTCCGCTCGTTGATCTGAAGAAAGAAGCCTTGAGTATATTGACGATGCTCAAGAATTTTAAAATTGCAAAAATTAATCGGCAGGCCAAGGTGGCGCACGAAATTGCGAAGTTTAGCTTTATAAATAAATCTGATGGGATTCTTCTTAATAGTGTTCCGCCCTGTGTGGCGAATTTTGTAATGAATGATTGTAATAACATTATTAATTAATTAATATAGGGTTTTTTTTTCAAAAATAAAATCGAATACGATCAGCTCCCAATGGTCATTAAAGCAGGGTACCTATGTTTGAGTTGTGCTTTATAACAGACTCTCTTTGGTCCCTTTAATTTTTCCTGAGAACTCGAACTTTGCGAGAGATAAATTCTTTTTGAACCGGAAATTCTTAAACCGGATATTGAGAGTTTCAAAGCTTGGTGATAGACAAATTTACCTTGAACCGGATTTTGAACCGGATTTGAAAGCTTCAAAGCTTTGTGGCAGATAAATTTCATTTGAACCGGATTTTAAACCGGATATTAAGAGTTTCAGTGCTTTGTGGGAGATGTCAAGTCTCTTGATCCGGATCTAAACCGGAATCATTCTTTTTAAGCCGGAAATTTTCTGACGGCCTTTAAATTTTCACCAATATGGCGGTAGCCTCCGGGACCGGGTTATTTTTTCCTCCAATGACCCGGAGTTCTTGAATGCATTGAAACCGACCAATGCTGCCGAGTCATATCATTGTAGCCCCCGAGTCTCAAGACGACTCGAGGAGTTGGCTTTGAGATTCTCCATATTGACCATAGCATAAGGTGTATATCATTGGTGTTGATAGCGCGATGTGAATCCACAGAAGGTTGAGGTGACTGCGGCGGGTTATAAATGATCCTGTATGAGCCGTGTCAGCAACTCGGCCAATGGTCCCTTCTAACTGGCTATTTGAAGTTAACCAAACTGTAGTGGCGGCGACTTGTGCGCCTGCCCATTTGAACCATCCAGTGCAGACGGCGGCTGATAATACATGATAATTTGCCTCCAATTTTGTTGGAAGAAAAACCGGGCTTCCCAAGCAGTGACTTGCTCATACTCAATAATCAGCTCACGCAGACGGGTGTGGCCCTGTATGTTGATATAGACCAGGCCGCGAGAGACAGATGGTAAAAAACAACCGTAGCATTAGAGGTGGTACAGACAGATGAGTTGGTCACGACGTTGTAAACCGGTGTGGTCGGGCGAGTCAATCGCCGGCGCGGTAAGCCGCGCGGATGGGCGAGTCAACCACGTCGTGTTGATGTAGTGAACAATTGTCCTACATCAAAAACATCGCAAGCCAGAGTAATTGCTCTTTTTTAAAGAAAACAATATATAAAAATTTACTGGATTGATTTCACCTGATATGTCAGGCCAGAAATTATCCACCGCGGAGTTGATGATCATCACGGTGAAGCTGAAATCAATCATGGTCGAGTCGGCCGCGGGAGCAGACAGATGAGCCGGCCGCGGCGTTGTAAGCCGGTGCGGACGAGCAAGTTGTCCTCCGCGTTGTAAACCGGTGCGGACGCATGAACCGACGGCGAGGGCGGACGGGCGAGTCGTCCGTGGCGTTGTAAGGTGGTGCGGACGGGCGAGTCGGCCGACGCGTTGATGTAAACCGGACCGCAATACGCGTGTCCATGAAGCTGCGCGGCACAACCAAACATGCCTCCGCGGTGTAATACCACCCCTTTTTCTTTTAATAGCCGTCCTGCATAAAAATATTACAGGCCAGAGTAATTTTTTCTCAAATGATTTAATATGTGCTGATAAAATACATAGAAAGGATAGCACCTGGTATTTTTTGTTGGACAGACAAGTTGGTCGCGGCGTTGTAAACCGGTGCGGATGGGTGAGTCGCCAGCGGTGTTGGAAAAACGTCACGGACATGGGTGAGCCGGCCGCGGGCACGAACGACGAGTCAGTCCCGTGTGTTGATGAAGCGGGGGGCGGCGACTTGCTCACGTATCCCTCCAGCAGTATGGCACGGACAAGCCCTAGTGCAATAATATTGGCACACGCTCCTTTGCGACACCTTTGTAATAAATAATGGTCCTGCGAAAAAATACCAGAGCCCAGAGTAATTGTTCTTGGAAAAAAAATTGTGCTAATAAAATATATAGGAAGGGTAGCACCTCATAGTATCGTGCAGTGACGGTGGGCCAGCTTGCAATGGACACGCGGCGACTCAGAACAATGCCGGTCGTGAAACAACATTGCGGCGGCTTGTGAAGGCAGGGCCGTGGGCCGTGGCCAAAAAACACACCGGCTGCTTAGAACGGCACGGCGGCTCCGCGGAAAAGTGAAGCGGCGGATCGACGGCCAAGGCCAACTGGGCGGGTCGAGGCGTAGCCGCAGCTACAACAGAGACCGAGACGGCGGAGGTGTCCCGATAGGTGAGTCGCAGCGACAGATGTGAGTCATCACGGAGACTATGGTGATTTGGGGGTAGAACCCGAGGCAGAGTTGGGTCAGCGCGGCAGTTGGCGAAGCGTGCTGACGCAATTTACAGGCGAGGCACTAGCAGAGGCCGACTTGAGGACGGAGTGGCCGCTTGCCAACGGAGACCGGCTCAGTCGGAAAACAGGCCAGCAATGTGCAGTTGCGACAGCAGAATCCGGGTCGTAGTTGACTTGGCTTCCCAACTCTCATCCAATCAAGTGTCCAAACCGGTATAATAGCTATCCTCTTCCTTTCCTTCTTTTTGATTTCCACGTTGAGTGGAGTGGATGTATTTGGCTTGTTCCTTTCCCTCTTTGATTTGACTTGCCCTGGAGGACGTGCGTGTGTACACTGCTTGGTTGTACCAGTATGCATGCTTGGGACTTTGGACGTATACGTGCCCCTGTTACGAAACTTGCATTGACTTGCTTGACTCCTCTCCTTATGCTGCCGTTTAGACGATATGCAGGCATAATTTTCCAATTACTCTGCATGCTTCGGCTTTGGTACTTGGCTGATCAGTGTTACATGTTCCAATCAGAAACATAAGTCGCCGGATTTGTTTTTAAATCTGCGGAAAAAGTTCCTATTGCCTCCATGACAGAAAACGATTCGACAAAGCGCATGTGACTGCTGCTGTTTGACTCGTGCGTCCGTAACAGAAACCCACTGAATTGATGAATTTCCAAACCGGCTCCTTCTCATCCGAAAACTTGCGAACTTCTCGAAACCCTAGATGAGATCCCTTCAAGAACTCAACACCACCGTGCGCACGCCCCACGATGGGCGCCAACTGTCGTGGAATTGTCACGGCAGATGTCCTTAGTGTGAGGACTTAGTCGCGAGGCCAACGCATCTATGTCGTAGCTTGAGATGGGTTGATCGGGACGAGAGACGCAACACACAAGACAAGGATTTAGACAGCTTCGGGCCCCGGGAAACATCATCCGGTAAAAGCCCTACATGCTGTTTGTGGCTAGGTCTCATTATGCTCATGGGGGAGACGCCGCATAAGCCGGCTCCCCTTTGTTGTGTCTAGCCTTAACGATTGTTTCTTTTTTCTCCCCTCTTTGGGGTGCCCTGCCCCTCCTTATATAAGTTGAAGGGGCGGGTTACATGACCAGTCCTAGTAGGATTAGGATTACTCAATTACAAGTGGAGTCCTAGTATTGCTTCCTTTGTAAGGAAATATTCCTTACGCTTTCCTCTTAAGCCGGCCCACCATACCATGAGCTGGCCTTCTGGGCCTTGGGCCAAGTCTTCTATCTGACCCGCCGTCGGGGCCATCCATGAGTCGTCTGGTTCATGAGCTGTCTGACCAATGAGCCGCCAGATCCATGAGTCGCTAGTTCTCCGCCGGGTTATCGGTGAAATGCCAAGTCCGGCCGGATCATACTTCCGGCCGGGTCATACCGCGGGATATATCCCCGACACAGTCCATAATATCCACCGGCATCCGCACATTTCTATTTATAAATTTGACTAGGTTTATGAGAAATGTCAACACCTACAATACGAGTAAATACATTATGAATATATTTTTATAACATACTTATTTCATAGTGGTAATATCATCTGGAAGTATAGAACTTGCGTCGCATGTCAGTTTGATGCTAAAACTTTCAAAATACAGTTTTGTCGTCACCTTTTTTTTGCATCGGTTTTATGATCACCTAACTTGACTCAAGCATGCAGAGACAGTCATAGTACGCGTATCCATGTATATGACCCCACCTGTTAGTGAGTGGGTGATGTATTGCGGCCCATTTTAGGCGCGCTATTTTTTTCAAGATATTTGTAAGACATAAGTAATAAAGTTATGTTCAAATATTTGTGTGTTAAAAATATTATACATACACCTGATGGTTAGTAAATAAAAACATTTAAATATAAATTTGTATATTATATGTAAAATATTTGGTAAAACATAAGTAATAAAAATATTTAAGATATTTATAAAACATAAGTAATAAAATTATGTTCAAATATTTGTGTGTTAAAACTACTATACATACAAATGATGGTTAGTAAATAAAAACATTTAAATATAAACATATGTATCTCTACTCTTATAAAAATCCGAGTTGGTGATGATGGTGTGCCTGCCATTTTGCAATATAGACCGTCCAATTTATATCTGACGGATAAAAAGTAAAGTATGGCAATTTTACAAAAAGATACCCACACCTCTGTCCACATTTGCAGATAAGGCCTTCCCTCGTTCATCCTTATCTCCCACAACCTCATTGTTGAGCAATTAAAAAAGAAAGCCTCTGGAACAATTTGGCATGGTGGCCGATGCAGGCATCATCCATCCCCATGCCCCCGCTCAGTCCGACCACCAATCGCCACCACGCCCCACTCCTCCTCACCTTATTTCTCCTCTTTCTCGAGATATCATTAGTTTTTACACATGGATTACTCCCGCATGGGTCAATCACAACAGGTGTTTTATAAAAAAATGCATCTTGATGTTTCGTGCAATGCACTCGCATCTTGCTAGTGCTAGAGAAAAGATGTAGTGCTAGTAATACTAAAGGGCCTATTGCTTCTAGCGGTACATCAAGAAAATTGTTCCTAATGTTGCAAAATATTACCCACCAATGTCATGATAAAAAAAACATAGAGGAATCCCTTGCCTGGGCCGGCCCATGTAGTAGAGACCTTCTATACCGTGCTCTACGCGTTGAGAGAAGACGCAGCACGCCCGTTTGGGCAGGCCCATGTCTCGGCGGCTTGTTTTTAAATATTTTTCTTTTCTGTTTTTCTTTTTTTCTACTTTAAATAATTTGGGGCTTAAAAAAAGTTCTAAAAATTAGAAAAGTGAGAATTTTCGAATAAAATATTTAATAAATCATAAAATGTTTGTGGATTCATAAATTTTGACGTTTTGCGAATTCAAAAATGTTCATGAATAGAAAAATATCCTGAAAATTCAAAAACTATTTCTAACTTATAAATTCATGAATTCAAAAAATTGCGAAAGTGTTCACGAATTTAAAAAATGTTCACAATTTCAAATATGTGCATGAGCTTAAACAAATGCTCATGATTTCAAAAATTGTCATGATTTCACGAAATTGAGAATGACAGTGTATCTCGCTGACGCAACAAAATGTGGTCATGGCGATTAAAGATTATGATTTTTTTCTTTTGTTACAACGCACGGACCCTTTTCCATCAATTTTGCCGACACAAATGCACGCAAACCTAAAAATACGACCGTGCGTTTTGGGGCGCACGTTGCAGTTGGCCTAAGGCATGCATGCGGTCGGTGGAGGGAAGAGCACCACGCCATGCGGCCGGTCGAGTAGAACACACACGCACGGGTGGCGACCGACGCTTGATTTTGACAAATAAGGTGGTGTTTGATTCTCTAGTCCTAAGACTTTTTTTAGTCCCTAGGATTTTTTGAAAAAGACTCTCAAAAAGGTGCTTCTAAAGACTTTTAGCAAAAAGTCTTAAAAAAGTCTCACCCTGTTTCGCTTGCTAACACCCTGGAGGTAGAGCGCCTCGGTATTCAAGTTTTCGGGGGAGAGTACAGGCGCGGCGGTCAGTCTCGCTACCTGCCGCACGGCGAAGTCAAATCACAATCAATGGCGTGGGGACTTCCCCACCCTCCTCTCCTCCCCGCTCTCCTCTCTCTTATTAGTGGAGCACCTCACAGTCCCAAGGCTCAGCACAACACTGCTGCCTCTTTCTCCATTTCCCCTTCCTCCGCCGCCACCTAGGGTTACGGCCGCCGGTAACAACTAACATTACCTGTGATAGCGCCGGCGGGAGGGTGGTTGCCCGCGCGAATGGCCGGAGGAGACGCGTCGACGGGGCCGGAGGTGGACGCGGGCTTTGAGTTCGCCTTTGATAACGAGACCTTCTCCAACAAGGTGCTGCGCATAGAGGTCGTCGCCGCCAGCCGCAAGCGCCGCCGCGAGGGGGACGAAGGTGCGCCCGTACAGTTACAGTACTAGTCTGTATTAGCCATTAGCGCTAGTAGATTCTAAGCGTCACACTAATCTAAGCACGAGCATAGGTTCCGGCATGAAAGTACCGGCCAGATTTGTGAGCGCCTCCAAAAATAATAATCCATCTTTCCAAATCTGGCTACGCGAGTTTTCGCATGGTTTCTTGGATGTAAATTTCTCGCGATTAGGATCTGGATTTGCGGGAAATTTTCTGGCTTACCTGGGGGTTTCTTTTGTCTGTCTGTTTTTTTTCTTCTAGAATTTGTGGTTAAGAAAAGGCGATGAAATATATACAAGGTTTTTTTTGTTATGTTTGGTTTGTTTTAGATTAGATTTCAAGGTGTTGTGGTTTATTCTAAAATGTGTTTCAAGTTCTCTGACATCATTCTTGTCAAATTACAATGCAGCGGATGTGTAGCCACATATTTCGATGTACCATTGCTGTTCAAACTACTGTACATCATACGAACAGTATATTTAAGTTGAGAATAGCCGCTGAAAAGCTAAAACGATTTGGAATTTATTTTGTACTCCCTTCGTATGTATGTGATGGGTCTGTATGTAACACCCACGATGCGGCTATATCTCCCACGTGTTGAGGCACGACTTAGAGGCATAACCGTATTGTGGTTTTGTCGCAAAAAGGGTCATCTTTACACAATCACATGTAATGAACAAGAATGGGATAACGAGAGTTGGCTTACAATCGCCACTTCACACAATACATAATATAATTCATACATCATCCAAAATCCACACATAGACCGACTACGGTCAAAATCCAAATGAAAATAAGATAACCCCAAATGCTAGATCCCCGATCGTCCCAACTGGGCTCCACTACTGATCATCAGGAAACGAAACATAGTAACGACCACGTTCCTCATCGAACTCCCACTTGAGCTCGGTTGCGTCATCTGCACTGGCATCGTCGGCACCTGCAACTGTTTTGATAGAATCTGTGAGCCACGAGGACTCAACAATCTCACACCCGCGAGATCAAGACTAGTTAAGCTTATAGGAAAGGATGGTGTAATGAGGTGAAGCTGCAGCAAACACTAAGCATATATGGTGGCTAACATACGCAAATGAGAGCGAGAAGAGAAGCAACGCAACGGTCGCGAAGCTAGAAATGATCAAGAAGTGATCCTGAAACTACTTACGTTCATGCATAACTCAAACCGTGTTCACTTCCCGGACTCCGCCGAGATGAGACCATCACGGCTACACACACGGTTGATGTATTTTAATTAAGTCAAGTGACAAGTTCTCTACATCCGGACATTAACAAATTCCCATCTGCCTCATAACCGTGGGCACGGCTTTCGAAAGATAATACCCTGCAGGGGTGTCCCAACTTAGCCCATTATAAGCTATCACGGTCAACGAAGGATAAACCTTCTCCCAAGAAGACCCGATCAGTCTCGGAATCCCGGTTTACAAGACATTTCGACAATGGTAAAACAAGACCAGCAAAGCCGCCCGAATGTGCCGACAAATCCCGATAGGAGCTGCACATATCTCATTCTCAGGGCACACCGGATGGGCAAGACGTCGGGTTGGCATAGACCTTGGTTGCCCAGGGGGCGCCGGACATCGCCCAGTTTGGGCCAGCACTCGAAGGAGCACTGGTCCGGGGGTTTAAATAAAGATGACCCTCGGGCTCGCGAAAACCCAAGGGAAAAAGGATTAGGTGGCAAATGGTAAAAACAAGGTTGGGCCTTGCTGGAGGAGTTTTATTCAAGGCGAACTGTCAAGGGGGTCCCATAAATCACCCAACCGCGTAAGGAACGCAAACTCAAGGAACATAATACCGGTATGACGGAAACTAGGGCGGCAAGAGTGGAACAAAACACCAGGCATAAGGCCTAGCCTTCCACCCTTTACCAAAAATATATAGATGCATTAATTAAATAAGAGATATGGTGATATTCCAAAATATCCATGTTCCAACATGGAACCAACTTCAACTTCACCTGCAACTAACAACGCTATAAGAAGGGCTGAGCAAAAGCGGTAACTTAGCCAAACAACGGTTTGCTAGGAAAGGATGGTTAGCGGCTTGACATGGCAATATGGGAGGCATGATATAGCAAGTGGTAGGTAGCGTAGCATGGCAATAGAACGAACAACTAGCAAAGCAAAGATAGAAGTGATTTCGAGGGTATGGTCATCTTGCCTGCAAGGTTCTCAGAGTTGTCGAAAGCTTGATCCTCGTAAGCGTACTCAACAGGTTCCTCGTTCACGAACTCGTCTCCCGGCTCTACCCAAAACAAGAACACAAGCAACGGAACCACAATCAATCACGGGAAATGCACAAGCAACATGATGCAAAACATGCATGATATGCGGGATATGATATGCGATGCATATGCGTGCTCCGGAAGAAAAATGATGAAAAAGGCAGTAACTTGGCAAACCAAGCATGCCACTGGAAAGATGATATGATTTCGGTCGAAATCGATATAAAGATCACCGGAAACGGATACACGGTTTGCAAATGGCAAGCAAAACAAAAATGGCACGAATCTGCGATTAACAGCATGATGGCACTTAGAATGCAACAGGTAACTATGCTACAGCACCCCAAAATAGCAACAAAGCAGATGACAGTAATCTACAGGGGATGCTTGACAAAAGATGAACACTGAGCTACGGCTATATCACAACATAACAGGTTCAAACAAGCATGGCAAAAGTGCAAAAGATATCAGGTTCACAGACACATTGAAATTACTGGACATGGCATAAACAGCATCAGATAGCAATGTTCAGAGCAAGCAAAACATATGCTACAGGAACTTCACATGGAAAAACAAGGCATGGAATGAATCTACTAAATGCATAGAACAAAAATCCCTTACTTACTATGAGCCAAAAAGGACCGGAAGATATGATGGCAACCAGGTAAACATAGCAAGTTTCGTTAACAGGTTTCGGACTTAGCAGAAAACAGAGCATGGCAGTAACAGCATTATGTAGGCATCTTGGTGAGCTTGATGCACTCATCACAAAGTAAATCATGACAAAACAAGCATACCTACAGCAAGACGGCATGTTTATGAAGCTATCCATGGCAAGAGAAAATTCATAGCATATATGAAACAACTACAACAACCTTGGCAAAATTGAATATCATGTTAACAATCTGCCAGAAATATTTTATAGCAAAAGTAGAGCAAGATTAAGACATGCTATGGCACTCCATAATTACAAACAGGGGCATGTATGGATAGAGCACAACTATATCTACAAAACATCCTTACTGAACATGCTCAAAAGGAGCATGGATATCTCTGTAGCCACATGGATACATGGCAACAAAATAACAGCAGAAACAAACTTAGTGAAAATACGAAGTCCCTGAAATCAGAAACATCGCGAAGCCTAATTTGCATACTTGTGCTAGTCACCACAGAGATCACAAAAATACATGGCATACACCTCTGTAAAGATGGCATGGCATACATCAAAACACATGTAGAGCTCCTACTCATAAGATGCACACATCAAATGCAACAAAAATAACAAATCCTCAAGTTCTGATAAGCAACAGCAGTTAACAGCATATAGCACTCTTGCACCAGAGATTTGGGCATCAAGATGGAATCAAATGAACATGGCATAATGGAATAAAATGAAGAGCATCTCGAGGCGAACATTTCGATATATCATGCATGCAAAACGGAGCAGTATGCAGATAGTTATGATGCAATGAACAGAGCCATATATTGTAAAATATCTGGGACTTGGAGAATTTCGGGGGGAAGAAAGTCAACCGTCGGTCGGATCGAGATCTGGCGCGGCCGAGGCTCGCCGGAGCAGAGAAGGAGGAAGGGCGCCGGAGTTGGAGGGCTCGGGGTCGCCGGAGATGGGCCGGAGGAGGCGCGGGCGGCGAGGGAGAGGAGGCGGCGGTGGGCGTCGGGCGGCGGGGCGCGCGCTCGGGCGCTGGCGGGGGCGGCTGATGGCGGGGCGCGGCGGCGCTGACGCAGGAGGCGCGGGGTCGACGGGCCCGGCGGCGCCGGCAGAGAGGACGGGCGGCCGGGCGCCGGCGCGGGATCTGGCCCGGGGCGGGCTCCCCGTAGGCCTGGCGGGCCTGCGGCGGAGGAAGACGGCGGCGGGGGAGGCGCACGGGCTCGGGGCGACCGGGCCGCGGGGGCCGGCCGTGGCGCCCTCTGGTAGGCTGCGGGCGGCGGCGGCAATGTGTCTGATGGCGGCGGGGCGATTTTGCTAGGGTTAGGGGTGGTTTTGCGAAATTTCGGAGGGGGAGGTGTTTTTATAGGTAGAGGGGGCTAGGAGACTCCAAATGGAGTGCGATTTTCGCCCACACGATCGTGATCGAACGACCTAGAGCATGGAAGGGACTTAGATGGGTTGTGGGCTGTTTGGAGGGGGGTTTTGCTGCAACACACAAAAGGACATTGCGGTTGCTCGGTTAACCGTTGGAGCATCAAACGACCTCCAAATGGAACGAAACTTGACAGGTGGTCTACCGGTGGTATACCAAGGCCACTTGACAAACCTCGGTCCATTCCGAGAACGTTTAACACCCGCTCACGAAAAGAAACAAGAGGGGTGCGCCGGAGGAGGTGGGAGTGCCGGATTGCAAAACGGACAACGGGGAAAATGCTCGGATGCATGAGACGAACACGTATGCAAATGAGGTGCACATGATGACATGATATGAGATGCATGACATGAACAAAATGCAAAACGAAAAACAAAACCCAACCACGGAGGGGATATCATAACACATAGCCAAAAATGGCAAGAGTTGGAGTTACAAATATGGAAAGTTACATCCGGGGTATTACACTGTATATGCTGGTGAGATACCTACAGGTTATGTGTGTTTATGCATGATCCGTGTAGCCCGTAGGTAGGTGTGATCCAAGCAGCACAATACTTCAGCAATCTTTCCCAAGAAAAAATTATTTTCTTTGATCTCTGCACTGAATCCGCGGTTGTCATATCTCCAAACGTAGCACCAAAGGTCCAAAACAAACAGAAGAACAGATTTGTCAAATTTTTATTTCTTGAATGCATGCTTGCATGTGAAGAAATTGTTCCCTGATTATATTAGCAAGTGTCCCCTTTACCTTTGATTATTGAGTGCAGTCATACAAAATTCTAATAGAATCCCTGGGGAAACATTTATGATTACATTAGCATGCTTATTATGTTTCATGCAACTCAATGTATATCCAGTTTTTGTGATATTTAACATTTCTTGCAGTTCTTGAGGTTGATCAAATGAATCTCGCACATAGAGAATATGAGGTTCCATATAGTTTAAGAACAAAAAAACTTGTCAAGTAGTTCTGTTCCGTGCCTCTTCTTCTCTAGCTTTGCATTTTCTTCTATATTATCCGACCTTCGATTTTCGCAGGTGGGGATGAAGAGGATATTGACTCTTCTTGTACTGTGATGGGTACACCGATAATACAAGTCAAGACCATACATGTCAGTTCGGTGATCCTTGCTGCAAAAAGTTCTTTCTTTCTGAAGGTAATTCTGACAATCTATGCATTTGTTCTATAATCAGTTGACTCATCCTTCTGATAAACTTCCTGCTTTTTAGCTTTTCTCAAATGGCATGAAAGAATCTGGTCAAACCCATGCAACAGTTAGAATTGCTGATTCAGGTAAGTCAACTGTGCAATGTACTCTTCTTCATCTTCTTATAATCGATGGCTCTAGTTTGCTATTGTGATTGTATTATTGTGTTATGTTTTTTTTAATTTGTAAAAATGTGATTATTATAGAGAGGCCTGTTTTAGAGTTTCCTGCCACACTTTTATACTTTGATAATGAATTGGCTATTCTCACTGCCAAATGAATATTTTCTTGTGCGTTACTGGTTTACCAATTGATTACTGATAGTCAATAGTCATGCTTAAATAATCGTCTGGGCATAAAAAATAGCTATCCCCTTTTTGGTGTTTTTTAAGTGTTTCCGTTTGAGATTTATTGAATTTTTTTATTAATCCTGATGCCTCCTTGTTTTCATTTCTTATTTGGAACAGAGGAAACGGCCTTCATGGAGCTTTTAGGCTTTATGTATAGTGGAAAGTTGACACCGACTGAGCCCACTCTTCTGCTTGATATCTTGATGGCTGCTGACAAATTTGAGGTTGTTTCTTGCATGAAGCTCTGCGGTCATCGGCTCATAGACCTTCCTATGAACCTAGAATCGGCAGTGAGGTGCCTAGATCTCCCATGTTGCATTTCAATGGCAGCTGCCCTCCAAGAGGCAGCCCAGAAATTCTTTGCTGAAAGTGAAAGGTACAAGAAATTCCCGGAGTAAGTAACCCCTGTTGGAGTGAGATACCCTATTTTTTTCCTTCATTATCTCAAGTGAAAGAACATTGTTGTCTCAAAAAATCATTATCTCAAGGCATTGCATGGTTTTGTCTCATGTCAGGTTCCAAGATGAACTAATGAGGATCCCTTTCCCTGGGATTATGGCCATCTTGACAAGGAATGACCTTGAGGTTGCATCTGAAGTAGCCGCCTATGACTTTGTGATCAGGTGGGCCTGTTCATGGTACCCAAATTCGGAGGAAAGTCGCAGGATCTTGAGTTCTTTTTTAATTCCAACAGTGAGTGTACACAAGGCAAATGCCTTATTGTCAGATTTCATACAAAGCATGAAGAGTATTCTGAAGCTGTAGTGGTTGCGTGCCTTAGCCACTAGCTTGATGTGCCTTGCCCCTATTCCCTTCCTGTTTCTGCGAGCGAGGAGAAGCCCCTGCCCTTTTGAACCATTCAGAACCTGAACTGTGATGCTCTAGTTATTTGCTAGCATTTGCTCTTCCTTTTGGCGACTGTAACGTAGCATGTGAAAATTTGATGCTGGGGGTTCACCATCTCAGCACATGTGTGTGTTCTGCTACGCACAGAACGTGCTGGCCAGTTTATGTACACTTCGTCGTAAGTTGGCTGATATATATCGCTGACTCTCTAATTTGGAGTATAATCCTTAAAATCTATGTTATGTGATGATCTTTTGCTGATTATCGCTGGATGTTTTATTACATACTTCCTGGTAGTCAGATAGATTTATTTTAACAATGTGTGCTCCCTGGAAACCGGAACCGAAGCAATGTGGGTTACCCCAGGACTGAATACTTTTGTCTAGTTCACTGTTGACAAAGTCTATTGCTTTGCAGATTTCGGATTTCAATGTAAATGAATTTTCGAAAGTTTATTCACTAGTTTGTTCAGTTAGACTAATGTATCCAGGTTACCTGAATGTGGCTGCTGTGAGTAGGCCGACACTTGCCAATGCCATCAAACTACAACTGAAAGTCACCTTCAAGTGCCATGGTTTTTGGGTATACTTTTCGGTTGCTCTTGTTGTTCACCTATTAGTATTTCTGTACATGGTTGAAACTGGGATGATTTTTATGTTCCCTTGAATGCAGATTACTATGGCATTTTCACCTTAGTACTAACAAAATAAGCAGGAGCCTGAGCTTTGAGGTTCGGGGTTCCTATTGAAAGATAGTACAAGAATGCATGGGCCTGAAACCTTAGCATCATGCCATTCACCAAACGAGAACCAGTTCCTGAAATCGGACACCAGAAAGAAAGAAAAGGAAATTTTGTAGCGTGGCCATTTCATACGGGTGGACGGACACTGAACTTGCAGTTATTCCTAGTTCCTCTTGGAACAGACAGAAGATGGTGGGCGTCGCAGCTCTTCTTGAACTACTAGCTAGCAAGAGTGATCAGTCAGGAGTCAGTCACGACAACAGACAGCGAGCAAGGTGGTGATGTTGCCGTGCGGTGCACATGGACGGCATGCGGCCAAATTCGCTGTTTAACCCTTTTTGGAAAGTTAAGCAAGATCTGACCCAGTCTCAAACAATTTCATGATCTGACCCTTTTTCTTACCGTCATAGTGCCTGGCGGTAGAGTATAACTGTATACCGCCACGGACCTTGGTGGTAGAAGATTTAACTACGCCGTCACGTCTGTTTTACGTGAAAAGCTCCCTATCGCAAAGACAAGGCCGTTATTGCCGTTTGTGACCTGTTACAAGGGCACCTTCACCACTGATCGTGAGGAGGCTGTTGGACGCAGTGATCTATTTGGTATTCCTTGGTCGGAGTTCATTGCTGACAACAGCCCCTTCTTCGTTGACAATGAACTCCATCTGCGAGTTAATGTCAAGATAAGGGCATGAAGCTGAGGCCCTAGGGATGCATGTTGCAGCTGCTAGCTTGATGTGCCTCGCCCTAGTCCCTTTTTCATTTTGCGAGCGAGGAGGAACCCCTGTTATTCTGAAACATGAGGAAACCTTAACTGTGTGCTCTAGTTATTTGCTAGCATTTTGTTTTGCTCTCCTTTGATGACTGGTTTTGTAGCATGCAAACATCTCGAATTTGATGCCGGGGGTTTCACCGTCTCAGCATATCAAAACTGTTATGTGTGCAATGAATCAGGTCCGACAGCGGGTTTTCCAACAGGCCGTACAAGGAGCTCTAGGAACTCTGAATAGTTGTTTGAATACCGAGTTACATTTCCGTACGATTCGTGCTAATATTGGCATTCTCGGGTGCATGTGAGTGTTTCTGCATGTTAATTTATTATTGTTTTAAGTTGGCTGATATACGTTCCTCTCTAATTGTGTGTAGTGTAGTGTAATCTCTAGAATCTGTGTTATGTGATCATCAGTTGATGAGTATCATTGAACATTATTTTCAAAAAAAGTATCATTGAACATTTTAGTACATACTTCCTGGCAGTCGATAAATTTCATTTAACCATGTGTGCTCCCTGGAAACAGGAATGTTTTAACGTGTAATCCCAGGACTGAATACTGCTGTATAGTTGAATGTCGACAAGAATGTTGCTTTGCATACAAGGGATTTCAGTGTAAATGAATTTTAGAAAGTTTATTCACTAGCCGAATGTATCCAATCTCTTTACCGGAATGTGATTGCTGGTGGTGGTGCTGTGTGACTCAGCAAGCAAATACCAGTTCTTGAGATTGCTCACCCAAAAGAACAAGGGAAATCCGTAACTTACAACATTTGCACCATGCAAAATGTGCTGGGCAGTGAGCAGGACATGGCAGGTTACAAGTTTTGAAAAATGCAGATCACTATGTGACTGTCACATCCAAGCTGATGGGATACTACTCCCTCCAAGCCGAGGCTGCGCTTGAAATCGTTATATCTATATCTATCTACACCTAATAAAAAAGTCATTAGTGCTTCTGGCGGTACATCACATAAATTATCTTCAAAACTGTAAAATATTACCCACCGATGTCACCTATAAATGACAACAAACGTTTCACACGGGGGAATCCTCCATCTGGGCCGGCCCCCTATAATGCGCTCTGCACGCTGGGAGAAGACACAGCGCGCCTGTTTGGGCCAGCCCATGTGCGGGCGGTCTGTTTTTTCTGTTTTCTTTTTCCTCTTTAAATAATCGGTACTTCAAAAAAGTTTCAAATTTTTTAAAAAGATAATTTTTAAATAAAATTTTAAAGAAATCATAAAATGTTTATGGATCCAAAAAATGTTCACATATTCAAAAAAAATATTCGTGGATTCAAAAAATGTTCGTAATTGTTTTTAGAAAATGTTCGCATATTCATAAAATATTCACAATTTTAAGAAAATGTTTTGGAAATCAAAAAATGTTCATGTTTTTTTTAAAGTTCGTGTATTAAAAAATATTAATGATATTAACAAAATGGTCAAAATGTTGCCATGGCCTTTGAAGATTATGAATATGTTTCTCCCGTTACAACGCACGGGCCCTTTTGCTAGTTTATACAAAGGTATTTACCTTTTTTTTAGAATACAAAGATTTAGCTTGGAGCATGGTCAGAGGAACTCTAGCAGATCTCGTAAAAGGCCTCAGCCCTTATAATAACCGTCAGTTTACAAGTTTTGTCAAAAAAGAAATAATGAACCCGAACAGATCCCACATATTAATGGGGGAGGGAGAGACTTGTATGTGACGTATGTCTACAACTTCAAATAAATCAGCTCAAAATTTGATATACATTTAAAAGTTCAGAAAAGATAAATTTGAATGTGAATAATGGCAGCTTTGGGTGAATAATACTTTGACACTATTCATGTATAACTTTTTTTTCCTGTCCTTTAACGTAGGTTGAATTATGAGCTGAAACTTTTTAAGGTTATAGGTCAACCATTGATGTATGTCTAATTTTTTTGAGAATGTTTGAACATGTGGATAATTTTTTACGTGCAAGTCTCCTCTCGAATACAGCTGCGCACGAAGACTACGCCGCCAGCCGCAAGCGCCGCCGCGAGGAGGCCCAAGGTGCGTACGTACAGGCACGGCGCCACTGGCCGTCGGGATTATACTCCACACTAGTAATGGAGTACATTACACTAGCAGATTCTAGGCACCACACTAGTAATTAGTTAATCTATAAGCACAGATGTACGTGCGTACGTGTATGCGCCTGCAGGATGAGTGATTACATGGATGTAAATTTATCTTATTTCACTCAACCTGGATCTGGATTTGTGCAGAATTTCTGTCTGATTTGGGGGTTTCAGTTACTTCTGTTTGCAATTTAGAGATTTGTGGTTTAGTCTTGAGTTGCATTTCAGGTTCTCTGACAATTTTTTTTCTCGGATGAATCAATACCAAGTTTATTCTGAAGAACCAGTTAACAAATTATTACTCCCTCCCTCCTATAATATAAGAGCGTTTTTGACACTAGTGTAGTGTCAAAAACGTTCTTATATTATGGGACGGAGAGAGTACATGTCTTTATTTTGTCTATGCGTCCAATTGAAATGCAGCAGACCTGGTGTTCAAACTAGATAGATTCAGAACAATTTGTTTGTGCTAGGTCTGTAGGCTGGAGGCTGGTGACATACATGGTTACATGGTACTTCCTCCGTTCTGATTTACTCGTCGTGGTTTTAGTTCAAATTTGAACGGAGAGAGTAGTAATGTGTGATTCCCTTACCTACATGTGATCCAGGCAGCACAATGCTTCAGCCTTAGATTAAAGGAACAAGCTGATCAATTATTTCATATCTTTCACATGAACTTAGCTTGATTGCTATATAGTATTGGTTGTAATAACATCTTATATTATGGGAGGGAGTACATTAAATCTACAGATGTTATATCTCTAAATGTAGCATCCAAAGGTTAGAAGCTCATATGAATGAGCAACTGTCATCTTTCAAGTGAACATTAGTTTGTGACATTGATTACGAGTCGACTAGTCTATGAGTCGCATTCTGGGTGTCGACTAGAAATCTTGTGTAGACTAGTTCGCCGAGTCGAGGAGTCGAAGGACTAGTCGTGCACCTTGAGTCGTTTGACTCATTTATTTTTTTATGTTTTAGGGATTGGGAGGGGATAAGTGAGCCAGCCACCCTGCCCCTTTCCCTCCATTGCTTATGCTCTTCATGGATCTGCACTCCTCTGCTCTGGCCCTTTCCCTCCATTGCTTCTGCTCTCCCTAGATCTACCCCTACGGTCTCCCTCCCTCTGCTGCCTTCTGGCTACTGGATCCGCTCGTCCCTCAGGTTGCAATAAGCAAGCAAGCATACTAGCAAAGTAATTTCTCCCTTCTTTGATTCGATTTTTACCCCCTGCCCTCTTCCTTATTTCGTTTTGTTTGCTTCAGTTTCAAGATCCTTAGGTCTGAAGTGCAACGTCTATGCCAGAAATATCTCAAGTATTGTATTCAGCAGCTGTAGCTCAGGCCAATGAGCAATATGATCCATCGAAGGATCCTGCAAGAAGCCAACTAGGAGCAAGGATCCAACATGGAAATATGCTTACTGGCCTAATCTGCAGGACAAATTGACGCTCCAATGCACTTTCTATAGTATATATTACATATTAATACTAGGTTTTAGTAATTGATTACTGCAAGTTGTGAACTACAGTACCATGTCGACTAGTCCAACAGTAGTCTAGACTAGTCACGATTAGTCTATGAGTCTCAACCTTCGAACGACTCATCGACTCGTAAACGTTGGTTTGTGAGTTCTTTTGTATAAGCATGTGTCATCCTTCATGATGGAGGAGCCCCTGTTCCACATTTGATGTCAACACCACATTTGAAGTGAACATTAGTTCATGTTCGCCTCAATTTCTGTAGGTTTTGCGTTCAAACATTTAATGCGTACATTAGCTTGCTGTTAATCACTTACTTTTAAGCAGTACATACATATGTTGACTGTGGTACACGCTGGTATGTTGGTACAGTAATGGCACAGTCTGTTGATCAACTAGGTAGTACAACCCAAAACTTTTTCTAGTAACTCTTTCATGTGCCTTCTCTAGTTTTGCATGTTTCTCTATATTTATCTGACCTTGGTGTTTTGCAGATGATGATGGAGAAGGTATTGACTCTTGTACTCTGGTAATTTTACAAGTAAAGACGATGCGTGTCTGTTCGGCGATTCTTGCTGCAAAGAGTCCTTTCTTTCTCAAGGTAATCCTGGTATCTTGTGAAATGCGTTTGTTTTATAATCAGTTGACTCAACTCCCTGTTAAATTTCATGACTTTTAGCTTTTCTCAAATGGCATGAAAGAATCTTGCCAGAGACATGCAATGATTAGAATTGCTGATTCAGGTAACTCAAGTGTATGGTGACTCTTCTTCATCTTCTTATAACCGATATTAATTCTAGTTTGCTATTGTGGTTGTATTGTTTATGTATGTACCTTTTGAATTTAATTTTTTATTATTATGTAGAGGCCTGTTTTGACTATCATGCCAATCTTTTCTACTTTCATAACAAATTGGCTATTCTCATTTCCTCTGCAGGCTTTGCCTAAGTCAATTGTCAAACTTAAATAATCATCTATGCATAAAACCATAGTTGTCTTAATTCTTATGTACTTCTTTATTGAACTATTGCCATTTGGGATATATTTAACTGTTCCACTTCCTTGCTTTCATTTCTCACTTGGAACAGAGGAAAAGGCCTTCAAGGAGCTTTTACACTTTATGTATAGTGGAAAGCTGGCACCAGTAATTGAGCCCACTCTTTTGGTTGACATCTTGATGGCTGCTGACAAATTTGAGGTCGTTTCTTGCATGGAGCATTGCTGTCAGTGTTTGTCACGCCTGCCTATGACCCCAAAATCGGCAGTGAGGTGCCTAGATCTTCCTTGTTCCATTTCTATGGCTGCTGCCCTGACAAAGATGGCCAAAAAATTCCTTGCTCAATGGTACAAGGATTTTCTGTCAACAGAGTAAGCGACCCCCCTTGGATTGAGATCTCATTTTTCATTTTTGAGGAAACATGTGGACATTGTTGTCACAAAATCATAATCTCAAGGCATTACATGGCTTCATCTCATTTCAGGTTTCAAGATGAACTCATGAGGGTCCCTCTTGCTGGGATCCAGGCCATCTTATCAAGCAATCGCCCTCGGACTGCATCTGAAGAATCCATCTATGACTTTGTGCTCAGGTGGGCACGTTCACAGTACCCAAATTCAGAGGAAAGGGACAAGATTTTGAGTTCAAGGTTACTTCCATTAGTGCCACTCAGTATGACCGATGCCATTCGAATTGATCATCCGTCTAACATAATTAACTTCACTATAAACCGTGATCTGTGCAACAATCTCTTCCCATTAGGAACGGTGCGTTCAGTGCCGTTCAATTGCGAAGGGCTTGCCTTCTTCATCTCGGCATGCTGCTGTAAGGAGAAGGAGCAGTTGCAGTTTTTTAACCTCTCAATAAATATGATAGAAGGCAAAGGGGCGACATGGGGGCCTATAGATTATAAGATTGAGGTAATGACAAGACGTTCGCTGGAGTTTGTCACCAAACACAGGCACACCACTCCCCCCAATACTAGGCAAACTGTTGGATGCAAGGTTCCTTGGTCGGAGTTAATGGCTGACGACAGCACCTTTTTCATCGACGGCAAACTCCATGTGCGAGTTCATGTGAAGATATCACAGCAGGCGTAGTAACGCGTGCATTAGCTGCTAGCTTTTTGTGTGCCGCGCTCAAGTCCCTTTTTGTTTTTGCTGAGCGAGGAGCAGCCCCTGTCATTCTGAAGTACGAAGAAACCTGAACCTGGGTGCTATAGTTATTTGTTACAGTAGTATTTTGCGCTGCTCCCTTTTGGTGACTAGAGTTAATGTTGCATGTAAATATCTAGAGTTTGATGCCGGAGTATTGCTGAGGATCTCTTTGATAGTTTGATTCGAGGGACTGCTATCCTTATGATCTATGTTATGCTATTATCAATATGTAATCCTTGTAATCTGATTTATGTTATAACTTGCGTGCTCTCTGGCTATATGGACTTTGGCATCATGTGCTGCTGTATAGGTCAATCTTCACAAAACCCTGTTGCTTTGCGGATGAAGAAAAGTTCAGTGAATGTCTAGTTCCTTTTCCTGAATGTTATTGTTGCCAGTAGGCTGAGACTTGTTTTAAACCATGGCAGGAATCAGCTTCAAGATTCATGTTTTTCAGTTGCCGCTCACCTTTTAGTATCTCAGTAGATGGCTAAAATTGTAACAGACAGAAAAAATACTGAGTTTGTGTTTCCAGACACCCTCTAATGCAAATTACTCTGGCATGTTGATCTAACAACGTACATTCTGAATATGATCATGCAATCATTCTGAAAATGATGATCACTATGTGACTGTCACATCCAAGATTTGAATATGTATCAGGCAAGCACATTTTCCAACTTGCAAATATGGAGGAGGCGAATCATCGACATGAAAAATGCCATTCTCACCACTCATTGATAGTACTACTTTTTAAGAATCAACCGGGGTGAGGTGATCCGTACCTAAATTATACTCCATCCAAATGGTTACGAGAACTGAACCGATTGTACACTACATAGGCATGCTTGGGCACATGGAGAGGTATTGCCGCCCTTAGACCAATGAGTTTATAACGTAGTATCAGAAATAATGTTCTCACCTCGCAAAAAAAAAACTTGCAAGAAAAAGAAAAGAAATAATGTTCTCAGCAATCAAGGAGTTGTTGTTGTTTATGTCTTGGAAGATTCCATGCATCCCACTTCCGGCGAATGGTAAGCAGCGCGATGGGCCAGATTGAGTTGACCTCATCAAAACATCCAAAAGTTTGGAGAATTCATAAATGCTGAAAGTCTTTTGGAATGTAAATCCATTTATAAGACTAGCCACAATGGGTAGTAACATAGAGTAGTAACATGCTCATGTTACTACTCTATGTTACTACCTCTATAGTGGGGAGTAACATATGTGTAGTAACATGCAACACTTCCTTTAATCTATGTTACCACCTGCCTCTCTTTCTTCATTTATTGCTCATCTATTTTATCTAGATATGTGTGATGTTACTACCTTTGTTACTCCCATTGTGGGTAGTCTAATGAGTGCTCTCCAGGGCCGGGTTAGCAAAAACCCGGGGCCATGCCAAACTAAAAATTGGGGTCCTATCTCACTAAAAAAAGTGAACTAATGAGCAATTATAATGTATATATATCTTGTAGAAAAAAAATTATAATGTATATAATACTATAATGTCTTACATAACAACTGGACATGTAAAAATTCATACCTATTCAACTCTGGGCTCCTATTTATTTGTACAACATCATTCTTTTAGTATTCTTTGAAGTAACAATCTCTAACGAAGCAACGATCTTTGTCAAAAGTTAATTAGGAGTCGGTCACGGATCAATCCGACAAGGTGACGAGTCTGAAATTTGGGAGAGAAACCTAGCAAGACAACAGCGACAGTGGCCTGAATCCGATCGATCTGATGAGTCCAAGGCAACGAGAGGATCCCATTTCCTGTAGCGATGCTCGGACGCCGACGGGACTGCTGTTGCGATCGAGACGATCCCGATCGACTGATGTAGGCCTGTAGCGATCCCGTTGTTTTTTTGACGGTCGATCCCATTTCCATCTTATCGATCGAGGCATCGAGCAGTTTTTTTAGAGAGATCGATCCAGCACCAGCGCTCCTGCGCTCGATGGCCTCGACTCAGGCCCAGCCCTAGCGCCTAGGATTTTCTTTTTTGAGAAATACTAGGCCTATGTAAAAAAATTGCCCCCACCCCCAAAATTATGGGCCCTCTATGGGCCGCACATTCTGCACCACTATGGGCCCGACACTGGTGCTCTCGGCGAAGGGTTCGGGGGAGCAACTAGTTAACGAGCGCTCCTTCGGAAGCCTCGCAACGATCAGCGCCACTTGGCGCGCTTTCAGCCATTCGCCACGTGTCGCGCTCAGGACGCTCCCTCCAGATTTTGTTTTTCTATTTTTCCGCACGCGTTTTCGGCTTTTAAACGGTTTTTTTCGACGTTTTGGTTTTTCCCCGGTCTTCCGTAGCGTTTCGACCAAAAAAAATTTGAATTTTTTTTTTGCGTGAAAAACACGTTTACTTTTTTTTCCTTTCGTGAAAAGTCACGTTTTTTTTCGCGAGAGGCACGGTTGTGCTTTAGCGAGAGTCACGGCCGTGCCTTTCGGAAAAAAAAAACGCGTTTTCTGCTTTTTTTTCTTTCGCGAGAGTCAAGGTTTTACTTCCGCGAGAGGCACGGTTGTGCTTTCGTGGGAGTCACGGCCGTGCCTCTCGGAAAGGGAAAAACAAAACGCGTTTTCTGTTTTTATTTTATTTTGCGAGAGTCACGGTTTTGCTTCCGCGAGAGGCACGGTTGTGCTTTTGCGAGAGTCACGGCCGTGCCTCTCGTCACCAAAAAATCCAAAAAAAAGAAAACAAGCACACCGGTCCTTCGTGCAAGACCGACCCCTCACCGGTGCACAACCTCGATATTCGAGTCGCCTCTCCTTCTTCCTCCGCCGCTGTGTCAACTAGCTAGGGTTACGGCCACGGGCGCTCCCAGAGGGAAGTGGCGGTGGAGGCGGCGACGCACACGCATGGCCGGAGGCGACACGTCAACGGGGGCGGGGTCAGAGCCGAGGACGGCGAGGGAGGAGGAGGTGGACGCAGGCTTCGAGTTCGCCTTCGACAACAAGAAAAAAATTAAACATTTTTATAAGACATGGTGAACATTTTTTCTATACACGTTTTCACATCTTAAAATGCTTGATTAACATTTTCGGAATACATGGTTTACATTTTAACATTTTTAAATGCTTGATTAACAGTTTCCAAATAAAAAGATTAACATTTTTTAATACATGGTCAATATTTTTTATATACACTCTAACATATTCCAAACGCTTGATTAACATTTTTTAAACATGTTTTCAACAATTTTTTAAATGCTTGATTAACATTTTTATATAAATGATCAATTTTTTCATTATTTTTTCTATACACGTGTAACATTTCTCAAATGATTGATTAACATTTTCCAAATACTTGTTCAGTATTTTTTTCAAAATGCTTAATTGACATATTTATATACATGATAATTTTTTTATTTTTAATACATGATCAACAATTTTTATATACATGTTTTACATTTTTCTAAATGCTTGATTACCATTTTTCAAATACGTGTTCAACATATTTTCAAATAGCAGACTAAGGAATAGCCTAGTGATGGAAAGGAGTTGATGCCTTCCCACTCACGCAGGTTCAAGGGATGGTATTTGCAGTTTGGGTTTGTTGCATCAATTATACTGTAAGGGCCTCCCTTACTGTATTTCTGTAAAAGAACATATTTCAAATACTTTTTATTGAGTGTTTTTTGTAATATATATGTTTAGAATATTTTAAACTATAATAAACAAAAGTACAAAAATAAAGCAAAAAATGAAAACAGAAAACAGAAAAAAAAAACCAGAAAAAGAGGTTGTAGCTTGCCACGCGCGTGGGTCGGCCCATCGCGCTCACCCCTACAGCGAACCAGAAGCTGGACTCGCTGAAGGCATGATATAGTGGCGCCCCCGAGGCCCAGAGGTCGTTGCCGCTGCTATTGCCATCCGTGGTTTCTTGAGGTCGCTTGATCAGGATCTTGCTGTGATTCTTTAGGTGCAGGTGTTGGAATTCGGGCCCAACCCGTCTTCTCTAGAAGGGCTGCCTGATCATAGCCTGTTTTCGTCACGTCTGAATGTTCATACGGCCATCCCCGATCATCCCCTTGACATGCTTGTAGCTCAATCCCATGATGTTGAGGTGGTGGCTGGGGCGTTTTCGTCTCTTGATTCCGCGAGCGTGGGGATGGCGGTCGCTGCTGGAGGTTGTCGGTCTGGAGGAGGATCCACCTGGCCATCCACTGGATCGGGCCTGACCAAGCCCGAGGTAGAAAACTCAGGCCCGAGCCTAGCCCGGCCGTCGGGCCTACTTTTCAGGTCCAAGGCTGGCCTGCCACTGCAAAAAAACTATCGGGCCTCGGGCCGAGCCTCTTCACTAAATGGCAAAAACAGCGGGCCGGCCCCCGCCCATCCTAGTCTTCAGCCTCAAAACCTAGGTCCGGACCCGACCCAGGAGCAGTGTCGGGCCGGGTCGAGTCGGGCTTTTTCGGGCCGGGCTGCCCAATGGCCAGGACTACCCATGGGGCAGCCAACACTTCCCGTCCCTCTGTGTCTTCACGGGTGCTCCTCTCCTGCTACTGCATAATGCTAAGACTTCGGCCGGGTTTTTTTTGACAAGACATGAGGCCTGAACACGTAGCAGAACCCGTAGCACGACATGGAGGGAGCAACTAGTTAACGAGCGCTCCTTCGGAAGCCTCGCAACGATCAGCGCCACTTGGCGCGCTCTCAGCCATTCGCCACGTGTTGCGCTCTGGATGCTCCCTCCAGATTTTGTTTTTTTTTTTCGCACGCGTTTTCGGCTTTTTAAACAGTTTTTTCCCCGTTTTTTTCGACATTTTGGTTTTCCCCGGTCTTCCTTAGCTTTTCGAAAAAAAATTACGCGAAAATTCGTGTTTTCTTTTATTTTTCTTTTGCGAAAAGTCACGGTTTTTCTTCCGTGAGAGGCACGGTTGTGCTTTAGCGAGAGTCACGGTCGTGCCTTTCGAAAACAAAAAAAACGCGTTTTCTGTTTTTTTTCTTTCTCCAGAGTCACGGTTTTACTTCCGCGAGAGGCACGGTTGTGCTTTCGCTAGAGTCACGGCCGTGCCTCTCGAAAAGGGAAAAACAAAACGTGTTTTCTACGCGTATTTTTTTTTCTTTCGCGAGAGTCACGGCCGTGCCTCTCGGAAAGGGAAAAAAATACGCGTTTTCTGTTTTTTTTCTTCTTTCGCGAAAGTCATGGTTTTGCTTTCGCCAGAGGCACGGTTGTGCTTTCGCGAGAGTCACGGGCGTGCCTCTTTTGGAAAGGAAAAAAAATGCGTTTTCTGTTTTTTTCCTTCCACGAGAGTCACGATTTTGCTTCCCCGAGAGGCACGGTTGTGATTTCGCGAAAGGCACGGGCGTGCCTCTTTCGGAAAGGAAAAAAATGTGCTCCCGATTTGGTTTTTTCGTCCTGTTTTTTTTGGTCCGGTTTTTCATGAAAAAAGTTCGTCAAAACCTATCAACATGGGATCTAGTTTTAAAGATCTCGACGCGAGGAATCCAATGGTGAAAACGGTTTGAGATTTGGACGCACGGTTTAAGAGATAAAACGTTTTGAATAAACGGATCTATGAAAAAGGAAAAACTACGAGGTTGCGACAAGTGGCACGCTGCATGTGCGCCATTTGTCGTGACCTGAGAAAGGTGGAGTGTTCTTTGTAATGAGTACTCCTTAATTAATGATTTCGCACGACATGGCCCGAGACGTGCCGCAAATGGGCAGCAGGGCCCGAAGTGAGAGTATGTAGCCCACAACACAGCCCATCACATAAATGGGGGTTAAAATTCAGTGCACGCACGAGGAATCGATCATTCGATCTCCTAGTTGACAACGACATCGCTTACCACTGCGCTATGCTCGAGTTTTCATACGGTAAGTAAGGCATGACCTATTAGAAGGGAAAGAGTCGGGTTTTACATATTTTCCTTCTTTATTTTCTTTGATTTTTTCTTTCTTCTTTTCAACGTCTCTTTCGTTTTCTTTTGTTTCTTTTTTTCCATCTTGTTCCTTCGTTTTTTATTTTCTTTTTTCTTCTCCATTTTTTGTTTGGGTTTCTTTTTTTCTCCATTTTTGTTTGATTTTAATTTTTTTATTTTTCTTTGTTTCTTTCTGTTTTTTATTCTGTTCTTATATACATGACCAACATTTTTTCAAATACTTTTTCAATATTTTTATATACATGATCAACATTTTTTAAATACTTGTTCCACATTTTTCAAATATTTCTTCAACAGTTTTAGAATGCTTGATTAACATTTTTTTAAAATTCTTGTTCAACATTTTTTAAATACATGTTCAACATTGTTTGAACGCTTGATTAACATTTTTTCACATACTTGTTAAACTTTATTCAAATACATGTTCAACATTTTTAAAAATGCTTGATTAACATTTTTTAAATACTTGTTCAACATTTTTCGAATGCTTGATCAACATTTTTGAAATACTTGTTCAACATTTCTCTGAATACTACTCCCTGCGTTCCTAAATATTTATCTTTCTAGATATTTCAACAAGTGACTACATACGGAACAAAATGAGTGAATCTACACTCTAAAATATGTCTATAGACATTCATATGTGGTAGTCCATTTGAAATATCTAAAAAGACAAATATTTAGGAATGAAGGGAGTACATTAACATTTTCTAAATACTTGCTCAACATTTTTTTCAATGCTTGATAACATTTTTGAAATACTTGTTGAACATTTTTCAAATACTTATTCAACATTTTCCAAATGTTTTTCGTTGATTTTTTTGAAATATATATTTTAAATAATAAAAGAAATAGGTATTCTTAGTCCGTCATGCTATTTTTTAGAAAACCCCCTGCTGTTTCTGACATTAAACCCGCAGTACATATCAAATGTTTTTTAAATACTAATATCTTTTAAACCGTAACTTCAAATTTAACATATTGTATATGGAATTTGATTAGAAAATTATGTAGAATCTAAATATGATGTTATTTTACCTGTTAACAATTTTAAAAAGAATACTATCTAGGCTGCAATGTTAATCAACAATGCATTATCCGTATTTTTTCTTCATACCAGTACTGATTCAGATGGGGGATGAATACCTCAGCAAAATTTGGATTGGACATCAGATTAAAGATAAATTTGTTAGAGACACCCAATAAATAAGGACATGCATGACAAGAAATAAAAGGACCCAGTAAAAATAGGATGTCCGCTACAAAATAAATAAAACAGAAAATGCAGAGGAGATCCGGTAAAGATGAGATGTTGCACTATTCTCCTATATATAAGAAGAAGAAAAAGAGGAAATGCATGAAAAAAAGTAAGGAGGCATGCATGACAAAAAATAAGATAAAAGACAAGTTTGATAAGAAATAAATAGTGATGAAACAGGGACCAATACGTATGTATGGCAAGAAATAGTGATGAAGTAAGGGCGCAAGTACCTGCGTCAACAGGAGACCATAAAAAAATGTTCTTTTCCAGAAAAAAACCTCCTTTTATGATTAAAAATCATGTATCTTTTTAACAACCTTTTTAACTCTTCATGTATTTAAGAAATAGCTACAAATTCTCAGATTATAAAACATTTTTTCTAAATTAAGAGCGTGTTGTATTTTTTTTCTTCCGTTGCAACACACGGGCCTTTTTGCTAGTATATTTAAAATATTTTAAATTATAAGCAAAATTACAAAATAAAACAAAAAACGAAACCAGAAAACGTAAAAAAAACAGAAAAACAGGCTGTAGCCTCGCTTGCGCGTGGGCCGGCCAAGCTGGGTTCCTCCCGACGCGAGGCTGTCCCCTTTGCTCGCTTAAAGCGAGAAATAGGGGTGCCCCCCATCACGTTACTGCCCCACACATTATTCACGAACAAACCGGATCCCGCGTGTTAAGTCAAACTGCCCAGGCAAAGCGAGCGAGCGACGCGATGGCTGGACTATTTTGCGTACGCAGTTCGCGTACAACATCATCCAGTTTTGGGAACCTTTTGGTAGGTTCCCTGAACTGGTTTACTTTTCTTTTGGGCGCTTATAGGCGCCTGTGCGCCGGCCGAAAGTTTCGGCCGGTCGCATCCCGTGCGTCCGCTGCGCTAACTGCCAACCGTCAGATCAGGAGCGTTTTGTCCCCTACATCTCGCATCCGAACACGCACGGGAGAAAAAAGAATAAAAAAGAGGATGCAGCCCAGATCGCCAAAATCCATCGCATCCCTGCCCCCACCCGCGCAGCTGCCGGAGTCTCGCTCGCCGCCTCGTCGTTGATGGCTTCGTTCCAGCAAAAACGAACGCTGCAGTCCGGCACCATCGATTTTGCCGTTGCAGCAAAATGCTTCACCGACTCCAGCAATTGGATCCGCTGGTTCCAGCAAACAAGCACAACACAGGTCCCAGCACCCTTCGACACCGATTCCAGCAAAACAGACAGGTGGTTCCAGCAAAAAAAACACCGAGAGCAGGATGTCACCGGTTTGAAACAAAAAAAAACATGGTTCCAGCAAAAAACAATATGGTTCCAGCAGAAAAGCGATATGGTTCCAGCAGAAAAGCGATATGGTTCCAGCAGAAAAGTGATATGGTTCCAGCAAAAACTAAAAATTGTTTCCAGTAAACAATGTTTTGATCCAGCAAAAACTAAACATGGTTTCAACAAATTTTTGATACGGTTCCAGAAAAATTGAAAAGGTTTCCAGCAAAATTGAAATATCAATGCAGCAAAAAAAAAAATTTCATGCCGGCCACCGCTGTCCCAGCGCCATCCTCGTCGGTTGTAGCAAAGTCAAATGCTGGTTCCAGCAAAAATTATATGCAGCAAAAAATCCTGGCGGCCATCGCCGTCGCCGCCCAAAACTATCCTCCCCTGTTGCAGCAAAATCGAAAGATGGTTCCTGCAAAAATCAAAACTGGTTCCAGCAAAAAAACAAAAATATGCATGAACTTACCGCAGTCACCGTCCGTCGCCGTTGTCCCCGTTGACGCCGCTAGCAGCTCGCCCATGGCGCAAAAGAATCCCCTCCACCCAAGCAGATGAATCCGTCCATGGACAGGTCGAATCCGCCCATGGCCTCCGCCCAAGCAGAAGAATCCAACCATGGTTGCTTGCAGCAGCGAGCATCTCAAGCAGCCTTGCGGGGGGTAGAAAACATGGACGCATGTGCGGAAGGGGAAAAGAGGATCGAGAGCAGAAAAATGGGATCTGAGCAATGGAGAAAAGAAGATAAGGAAGGTGGAAGCGGTTTCTAGATGTGTGGGGCCCGTGGCGTGTGGCACGCGTGCGTGCGGCCGGCCGAACGCTCGGCCGGCGCACCAGCTCTAAACATTTACCTTTTCTTTTACTGGTTTCCCTTTTCTTTCTGGTTTTTTTCGTTTTTTCGTTTCATTTTTGTCATTTTCTTATTTATTTTCCTTTTTTGTTTCTTTCTCCCTTCAAGTCTATTATTTATTTACTTAATATTTTTTTTGCATTTTCAAAAAATGTTCGAAAATTTCAAAACTATGTTCAACTTTACAAAATGCTCTTGACTTCAAATTTTGCTCATACATTCAAAATTTCTTTGCTTTTTAAATATTGTTTGGTATTTTCAAAAAAATGTTCCAGTTATTCTAAACTAATTCAAGATGCTTTGGTTCAATGTTTTTCAGAACTTCTAAAAAAATGTTCCTATTTAAAAAAATTGTTCATTTTTTTATTTTCCTTTATTTCAGTTCTTCAGGAGTATTAATAAATGTCCCCGTTTCAAAAAGTATACATAAATTTTAAATATTGCTATTTTTTCAAAATTTTGATCGTGTTTTTAGAAAATTGTCCGGAATGTTTTTGTTCAAAATTTTCAGAAAATGTTCCCCATTTGCAAAAGTTGCTCAGAAATTTTAAAAATGTTCATCTTTCCATGTAATCAGGTGTTTATAAAAGTGTTCTTGTTCCCAAAATTGCCCACATATAAACAAAATGTTTGGAATTCCACAAAGCGTTCGCGTTTCCACAAAATGTTTGATTTTTTTTAAATTTTGTTCTAAAATTTGAAAATGTTCGCATTTAAAGAAAATTCACCTTTTCTAATCTTTTGCATGCTTTTTTCAAAACATGCGTGATTTCAAAATTTACACTTTTTTCGAAATACTAGAAGAAAAATTGTTCGGAATTTTAGAAAAATCACTATCAGAAATTTTGCTCTTGTTTTTCGAAAATGTTGACATTGATTTTTAAAATTTATTTTAATTTCTATTTTTTTTGTTTTTAACTATTTTGGAATTTCCAATTGTGTTCACATTAATTCGTTCTTGTTTTGTAAAATGTGTTTTCAAAAATATGTACACTGTAGTACACGTAAAGAAAATAGCTTCCTTTTTTTTGCGGGGAAAGAAAATAGCATTCTACAGGGGAATATCTCACAATATTAAATTCTTAAGGAGATACGCTGTGTGTTTTCGTTTGGGAGTAGTCGTTTGCTCTAGTGGCTAGCAGCGCTCGTGTTGAATAGGGATATTGCGTGTTCGATTCCTAAGAGTGTCACTTTCTATTTTGCGATTTTACTGATATATACACTACTCGGGCGTTGTCTTTCAGTGGGCCGGCCAAGTCGCACACCTCATGTGTGTCGCGCGTGCCATTCGCCGCAAAATGCGGCATATAGAAGCTCTCCGAACGACCCCCGCCCCCCTCTAAGCCTTATCCACAGTTCCACACACACAAGGCACAATCAACATATCAGAACGGAGCAGAGCAACCACGCCGCCTCGAAATGCTCCGCGTTTCGCGTCAATCCCTCGCCGTCCTGGCACCTTGTCAGCCTCCTGTCTCGCGTCCTCGCCATCGCGGCCCCCTCTCACTGGTAGTGACCGGGCTCCACGACGTGCTTGGCCCCGCGACGCCTGTACGTCCGCTATATTTACCTTCATTTGGATCTTGGCACTTGTATGCCCTATCTTTTGCCTTTTTTAGTGAAAATGTTGTGATATTTAAATTGTAAAGTTTGTGAATATGACGGTGTGTGTATGATGAAGTCATTAGTCGGGCATGTCCATCGCGGATCAAAAGGAGGCAAACAATATGAGCCGCTTGTATCACAGATTCTGGACTAACGCCGGCACCTACAAGCCCCCGTCCGTTGGAGCTAACAATCTTCCCCAACACACTCGTCTCTTCATAATCTTCTCGATCCTATCCCAGTCGAGCCGTTGCCTGCAACCCCATTCCTTCCCAACCATGCTCTCGTTCCATGCCAAGACTGCGGCGCTCGTTGACTACCATCTACTGGCCTTCCAGGCGACCACCTTCACAGCGTGTTTGGTTCGGGGGAATTCGAGATGGGGAATGGGAGTTGAGAGGTGAGGAGATTAAAAGTCCACTGTTTGATTAGAGGGAATGGGAGTTTAAGTAGGAAGGGGAATGGGAGTTGAGGAAGCCAATTCCCACCTATTTCTTCCCAGGGGGTACCCTGTTAATTCGTGAGCAGAGTTTTATCCCACGCTAATTCCCATTATATACCAAACAAGGGAATAGGAGTAAAAATCTACTTCCCATGACTAATCCCTTCATAAACACCCTTGTGCAAACTCCCATTCCTCTGCCTAAGTGTTTACCAAACAGGCTGTCAGCGTTCTCATCCTACAAGAATTTCAAGCCAAAACATTAGCATGCATGTAGGAACCCGTGATTCAAAACAGAAGTTTGCCCTGGCTTACAAAATCTGAGAGGGATGAAACGACTAAAGATTCAGCCTGGCTGGGATGAGATTGTGCCCCTTGTTTCACAGAAGCCTCTGAACCTCCATTTACCTGAGATTCACAAGTCATCGCCGTGTGGAGATCAGGAGGTACAATTGTAAGGTGGCGAGATTAAATCCAGACTTACCTCCAATGAGAGCACCCCGCCCACCGAGCAGTCTTCAGAGCTAGTCACAACTGATCCACTCATCAACAAGTGAAAACCATCCATATGGGCTTCGTTCAGCGTGGCCATAGTAAATTTTGATCCCACAAGGCCACAAGTATTGCACATGCATAAACATCAGACAACAACTATGAAATAGTTCAGTGATGACCACAATGAAATAAGTTCATCAACACACGAACATCCCTAGGCAAAGCAAGTTCATCAACACAGGCTGTATTCAGACAGGTTCAGTTTATTTAGGTACCACACAACTGAACTATTTCATGTACGACAACTTATGAACATTCAGGTACAAACACAATTGAACTACTTCATAAGCGGTAATCAAATCAATTCTTCTTCCTGAGCTCAGCCGCTCTGTGGCAGTTGTTTCGACGATGCCCTTCAACTCCACAATTTTTACATCTCCCCAGCTTCCGATCTGTTTTGGCACGTCTCCGCGATCAGGGCAGGTTGTCCGCTTGTGACCTTGTCGCCGACAAATCATGCAGAACCTTGTTCTCTTACTCAGCTTTCGTACGACGCCTTTTCTCTGCTTGTTGAGTTTTTGTAAGCCTTCCTATTTCCTTCCTCTTGGCTCGAGGTAATAAGCCTGCCAACATATTCCCTGATTCATTAGTTGACTTTACATCATCGTTCCCAATAGCCTCGCCATTTTGACTCCCACTCCTACTTGGTCACCTTCTGCCTGAAACTAGTTCACAACAACCCCATTTTCAGCCATATGGTCCTCCAGTCCAAGGCTGTCTCTAATCTCCGGAAATGGTTTCATTTCTTCAGCACAACGTTTGAATAATGCAACCAGTCGATCATAACCTGAACACCGGTGTCTCCCATTCGTACAAGCTACATTGCGTGCATGTACATAGTGAAATGCCTATAACTAAATGGGTTGTTGCTGTTAGCATTGTCCTTCTGGTACTGTTTAGAGGTGGAGCCAGGATGTCCCGGACGTCTCTAGTCCACCTCTTCACTATGTGTTTCTTTGGTATTTCTGTTATTCGGATAAAGTCCATAACCTACATCCAACAATTATTTGTCAGAAAAATGATCCGAATATGAGAAAGATCAGCAATATATGACTTGCATTCCATGTCTGCACACAGGATTACAAGTACCTTCAGAGCGTGGCTGCACAGCAAGCCCATGTGAGAAAAATGGCCACATTCACAGTCAAATTCCTCTCAACCGTTCAGCACTGTCACCTTGTACGAAATCCTGCACCACTTCTCTCTGCGACTTGCATACATATGGATTGCGACATATAGCTTCCCTTTCTCAATCTCTTCCACCCGGTAAGCACCACACTTGTAAAGTATATGCCCAAACTGCTTGAACATTGCTCGGGTGTATATCTTGCCAGCATGCCTTTCTGTAGCCATGTTTGCTCGTAGAAGAGGCCTCCCCTGCGAAAACACTTTTCTAATTGCCATCGAAAGATACATTATTACAATTCTCATCCGCTTCTCCTTGATGTTTTCTTCCGCTTCCCTGTCAAACTGCAGAAGCATGTACTTCCAATCCTAACTCTGAATTTAAAAAGAAGTGTGCACAATCAGTTCACTGTACTGAAAAACAGAGGATTCCAAAATTCAGATTAACACCTCCATTTACCGGATGTCTGTCCTTTACTCGTTTTTCCCATGCATTATCAGGACATTTCCTGGAACATATGCCACACTTAAGCATTCATGAGGCCCAGCAATTTTCTATGTTGCAAGTTTCAGTCTAAAAAAATATATCCAGTTCTATGCTCTCTTTATCGTTTTCAATTCTATAAGACTTTTTCAGTTTCCATTTGGATACTCTGCAGTCATAGGAATTTAAGCTATTCGTATCATAATAATCTTATACTAATGCACACACATGTAGCTGTGCTATAATTACACACGCAACATTTCTTAGATTCATGTCTATGTTCGTGCAGAGAGTGCAGAATGCATACCTCCGTGTCCAGCCATGAGTTTTTGGATCAATTTGCTCAATGGAGTGTTCATATGCTTGCGCCTTATATGCACTCCCTGCCTCCGCCGCCGCACAGATCTACGCGTTCGTACTAGAGGCACTTGCTGGTGGCAACTCGCTGCATGGCGGCAACACCACAGGATAATGGAGAGGCTTGAGGGGTATGTCGTTGTCGTTCACTTCCTCTATGAGAGTCCTGCTGCAGATGAGCACGGGCGGTACAAAAATTAGATCCTTAGGCCATACAAAAAAAAACGCAGCCGAGAAAGTACATCCAAGCTCAGATCTGCACCTGTTGAACGGCTGCATCAAGAACCCCATGGCCGCCGGAGCAGAGTGTCTGCAACCCTAAACAGAACAGGTTTCCGCCGCCGAGTCGCTCTCACTAGAAGCAAACCGGAAAGCCCGAGAGGTAGGAGACAGTTCCACCCACTCACCCATACCTGCATTAACTCCCTCGCAATGACGTCGTTACCGGAAACTGATCCACGGACCGGGACGTCGATGACGACTAGAGCCACGGCTCGGACGAGAAATCGCCACTGCGTCAAAGTGCATACCATCCTGGCCCTGGAGCAGGCATTCCATGGGCCTTGGAGCAGTCACGTGGGCTTAACAGAACGAATCTTCACGACATATCGAGCGGAACAGATTACGAGAGCCTGTGTGCTCGTGATCACATACTCCGTGTCCGCGCTTCTATTTTAGAAATGGATCGAAATGTCATCTGCATATGGGGCCTTACAGGCGAGCTCCTCCATGCACACCACCGGATCCAGCGAGTTTGACCCTTCTCACCCGACGTGCTACTCCCTCCCCAATAATGCTAGACATACAAAAAATGTACAAATGTTTTACTTAACTATTCAAACTACTCCTCTCCTACCCCATGAATTCAGCTAGGGTGGGCCCCTTCATCCTCCTGTTACCAATCATAATCCTCCACATCAGTTTGTTTGTAAAAAAAAAGCAACCTTTTGTAGTCCCTTCGCGACAAGCTCCACCCCCTCCCGCCCCCAAATCCCCTCAGTGTGCCGCGGCTCAGCATTGCCTCCCCCTCCCCCTGATAGAACACGGGTGCGTGTGCGGGCGCAATTCACCTCCCCTTCGAGATCCATAGACGGCGTCGGTTCATCTCGAATGAGCCTGGCGTGCAGTTCGCCCACACGTGCATGTGCAGCTCCTCGGGCGTCCTCCATCGACACCCCCCTCCATGTCTTCCCTCCGCAATCCGAGGACGGCGTGTATGTCCTCCTGCTACGAAGCGAAGTCGGTGGATCGTTAATGTACACTTTGTGGTGAGTTGGCCGATATGTTGCCGATGGCCACTCTAATTCGTTGGAGTGCAATCCTTAGAATCTATATTATCTCTGGACATTTTAGTGCAAATTCTCTAGACATTGTTGATAAATTTCATTTAATAAATCTGTGCTTGTTAGAAGGGATAGAGAGGGATTGGTGGAATCGGTATTTATTGCTTGAGCCTCGTAGGCGTATATACAATGAGTACATGATTTTTTTAGTACAAGGCAAGGTAGAACAAATCCTACGTTTCCTACATGACCATTATACTCAACACCCCCGCAGTCACAGCGGTAGAGACGCAGATGATAAAATGGAGAATTTCGAAGTCAAGCTGACAGACCCTGATGTCTACTACACAACCTTCTTCTTGTAGACGTTGTTGGGCCTCCAAGTGCAGAGGTTTGTAGGACAGTAGCAAATTTCCCTCAAGTGGATGACCTAAGGTTTATCAATCCGCGAGAAGCGTAGGATGAAGATGGTCTCTCTCAAACAACCCTGCAACCAAATAACAAAGAATCTCTTGTGTCCCCAACACACCCAATACAATGGTAAATTGTATAGGTGCACTAGTTCGGCGAAGAGATGGCGATACAAGTGCAATATGGATGGTAGATATAGGTTTTTGTAATATGAAAATATAAAAACAGCAAGGTAACTAATGATAAAAGTGACTGTAAACGGTATTGCAATGCTTCGAAACAAGGCCTAGGGTTCATACTTTCACTGGTGCAAGTTCTCTCAACAATAATAACATAACTGGATCATATAACTATCCCTCAACATGCAACAAAGAGTCACTCCAAAGTCACTAATAGCGGAGAACAAACGAAGAGATTATTGTAGGGTACGAAACCACCTCAAAGTTATCCTTTCTGATCGATCTATTCAAGAGTCCGTAGTAAAATAACATGAAGCTATTCTTTCCGTTCGATCTATCATAGAGTTCGTACTAGAATAACACCTTAAGACACAAATCAACCAAAACCCTAATGTCACCTAGATACTCCAATGTCACCTCAAGTATCCGTGGGTATGATTATACAATATGCATCAAACAATCTCAGATTCATCTATTCAACCAACACATTGAACTTCAACGAGTTCCCCAAAGTTTCTACCGGAGAGTCAAGACGAAAACGTGTGCCAACCCCTATGCATAAGTTCACGAGGTCACTGAACCCGCAAGTTGATCACCAAAACATACATCAAGTGAATCACGTGATATCCCATTGTCACCACAGATACGCACATGCAAGACATACATCAAGTGTTCTCAAATCCTTAAAGACTCAATCCGATAAGATAACTTCAAAGGGAAAACTCAATCCATTACAGGAGAGTAGAGGGGGAGAAACATCATAAGATCCAACTATAATAGCAAAGCTCGCGATACGTCAAGATCGTGCCAAATCAAGAACACGAGAGAGAGAGAGATCAAACACATAGCTACTGGTATATACCCTCGGCCCCGAGGGTGAACTACTCCCTCCTCGTCATGGAGAGCGCAGGGATGATGAAGATGGCCATCGGTGAGGGATTCCCCCTCCGGCAGGGTGCCAGAACAGGGCCCCGATTGGTTTTTGGTGGCTACAGAGGCTTGCGGCGGCGGAACTCCTGATCTATTCTGTTCCCCCAAGTTTTTAGGGTATATGGATATATAGAGGTGAAAGAAGTCGGTAAGGGGAGCCACGAGGGTGGAGGGCGCACCCAGGGGGGTGGGCACGCCCCCTGCCTCATGCCTTCCTCGTTGCTTCCCTTACGTACACTCCAAGTCTTCTGGATTGCTTCCGTTCCAAAAATAACTCTCCCGAAGGTTTCATTCCGTTTGGACTCCGTTTGATATTCCTTTTTTGCGAAACACTGAAACAAGGAGAAAAACAAAAACTGGCACTGGGCTCTGGGTTAATAGGTTAGTCCCAAAAATAATATAAAAGTGCATAGTAAAGCCCATTAAACATCCAAGATGGATAATATAATAGCATGGAACAATAAAGAATTATAGATACGTTGGAGATGTATCGGCATCCCCAAGCTTAATTCCTGCTCGTCCTCGAGTAGGTAAATGATAAAAACAGAATTTTTGATGTGGAATGCTACCTAACATATTTCTCAATGTAATTTTCTTTATTGTGTCATGAATGATCCGAAAGATTCAAGATAAAAGTTTAGTATTGACATAAAAATAATAATACTTCAAGCATACTAGCAAAGCAATCATGTCTTCTCAAGATAACATGGCCAAAGAAAGTTATCCCTACAAAATCATATAGTCTGGCTGTGCTCTATCTTCACCACACAAAATATTTAAATCATGCACAACCCCGATGACAAGCCAAGCAATTGTTTCATACTTTTGATGTTCTCAAACTTTTTCAATCTTCACGCAATACATGAGCGTGAGCCATGGACATAGCACTATATGTGGAATAGAATGGTGGTTGTGGAGAAGACAAAAAGGAGAAGATAGTCTCACATCAACTAGGCATATCAACGGGCTATGGAGATGCCCATCAATAGATATCAATGTGAGTGAGTAGGGATTGCCATGCAACGGATGCACTAGAGCTATAAGTGTATGAAAGCTCAACAAAAGAAACTAAGTGGGTGTGCATCCAACTCGCTTGCTCACGAAGACCTAGGGCATTTTGAGGAAGCCCATCATTGGAATATACAAGCCAAGTTCTATAATGTAAAATTCCCACTAGTATATGAAAGTGACAACATAGGAGACTCTCTATCATGAAGATCATGGTGCTACTTTGAAGCACAAGTGTGGTAAAAGGATAGTAGCATTGTCCCTTCTCTCTTTTTCTCTCATTTTTTATTTTTTGGGCCTTTTATCTTTTTTTATGGCCTCTTTTTTTAGTCCGGAGTCTCATCCCGACTTGTGGGGGAATCATAGTCTCCATCATCCTTTCCTCACTGGGACAATGCTCTAATAATGATGATCATCACACTTTTATTTACTTACAACTCAAGAATTACAACTCGATACTTAGAACAAAATATGACTCTATATGAATGCCTCCGGCGGTGTACCGGGATGTGCAATGACTCATGAGTGACATGTATGAAAGAATTATGAACGGTGGCTTTGCCACAAATACAATGCCAACTACATGATCATGCAAAGCAATATGACAATGATGGAGCGTGTCATAATAAACGGAACGGTGGAAAGTTGCATGGCAATATATCTCGGAATGGCTATGGAAATGCCATGATAGGTAGGTATGGTGGCTGTTTTGAGGAAGGTATATGGTGGGTGTATGATACCGGCGAAAGGTGCGCGGTATTAGAGAGGCTAGCAATGGTGGAAGGGTGAGAGTGCGTATAATCCATGGACTCAACCTTAGTCATAAAGAACTCACATACTTATTGCAAAAATCTATTAGTTATCGAAACGAAGTACTACGCGCATGCTCCTAGGGGGATAGATTGGTAGGAAAAGACCATCGCTCGTCCCCGACCGCCACTCATAAGGAAGACAATCAATAAATAAATCATGCTCCGACTTCATCACATAACGGTTCACCATACGTGCATGCTACGGGAATCACAAACTTTAACACAAGTATCTCTCAAATTCACAACTACTCAACTAGCATGACTCTAATATCACCATCTTCATATCTCAAAACAATCATAAGGAATCAAACTTCTCATAGTATTCAATGCACTTTATATGAAAGTTTTTATTATACCCATCTTGGATGCCCCTCATATTAGGACTAAATTCATAACCAAAGCAAATTACCATGCTGTTTAGGACTCTCAAAATAATATAAGTGAAGCATGAGAGTTCATCTATTTCTTCAAAATAAAACCACCACCGTGCTCTAAAAGATATACGTGAAGCACTAGAGCAAACAATAAACTACTTCGAAAAATATAAGTGAAGATCAATGAGTAGCCGAATAATTATGTAACTATGTGAAGACTCTCTAACATTTAAGAATTTCAGATATTGGTATTTTATTCAAACAGCAATCAAAACAAAAGAAAATAAAATGACGCTCCAAGCAAAACACATATCATGTGGTGAATAAAAATATAACTCCAAGTAAAGTTACCGATGAACGAAGACGAAAGAGGGGATGCCTTCTGGGGCATCCCCAAGCTTAGGCTCTTGGTTATCCTTGAATATTACCTTGGGGTGCCTTGGGAATCCCCAAGCTTAGGCTCTTGCTACTCCTTATTCCATAGTCCATCGAATCTTTTACCCAAAACTTGAAAACTTCACAACACAAAACTCAACAGAAAACTCGTAAGCTCCGTTAGCGAAAGAAAACAGAACACCACTTCAAGGTACTGTAATGAACTAATTCTTTATTTGTATTGGTGTTAAATCTACTGCATTCCAACTTCTCTATGGTTTATAAACTATTTTACTAGCCATAGATTCATCAAAATAAGCAAACAACACACGAAAAACAGAATCTGTCAAAAACAGAACAGTCTGTAGTAATCTGTAACTAACGCAAACTTCTGGAACTCAGAAAAATCTACCAAAATAGGACGACCTAGATAATTTGATTATTGGTCTGTTGCAATTGGAATCAGTATTTTATCACGTTCTGGTGATTTTAAACAATTGTTTTCGTGAACTGAAAGTTTCTGGAATTTTCAGCAAGATCAAATAACTATCATCCAAGAAGATCCTATAGGTCTTACTTGGCACAAACACTAATTAAAACATAAAACCACATCTTAACAGAAGCTAGATGAATTATTTATTACTAAACAGCAACAAAAAGCAAGGAACAAAAATAAAAATTGGGTTGCCTCCCAACAAGCGCTAACGTTTAACGCCCCTAGCTAGGCATGATGATTTCAATGATGCTCACATAAAAGATAAGAATTAAAACAGAAAGAGAGCATGATGAAGAATATGACTAGCACATTTAAGTCTAACCCACTTCCTATGCATAGGGATTTTGTGAGCAAACAACTTATGGGAACAAGAATCAACTTGCATAGGAAGGTAAAACAAGCATAACTTCAAGATTTTAAGCACATAGAGAGGAAACTTGATATTATTGCAATATGTAGAAGCATATGATCCTCTCTAATAATAATTTTCAGTAGCATCATGAATGAATTCAACCATATAACCAGCACATAAAGTATTCTTTTCATGATCTACTTGCATAGAAATTTTACTACTCTCCACATAAGCAAATTTATTCTCACCAATAGTAATGGGAGCAAACTCAACAAAATAACTATCATGTGAAGCATAATCCAATTGAAAATTAAAATCATGATGACAAGTTTCATGGTTATCTTTATTCTTTATAGCATATGTGTCATCACAATAATCATCATAAATAGGAGGCATGCTTTCATCATAATAAATTTGCTCATAAAAACTTGGGGGACTAAACATATCATTTTCATCAAACATAGCATCCCCAAGTTTGTGGCTTTGCATATCATTAGCATCATGGGTATTCAAATAATTCATACTAACAACATTGCAATCATGCTCATCATTCACATATTTTATGCCAAGCATTCTATGTAATTCTTCTTCTAGTACTTGAGCACAATTTTCCTTCCCATCATTTTCACGAAAGATATTAAAAAGATGAAGCATATGAGGCACCCTTAATTCCATTTTTTGTAGTTTTCTTTTACAAACTAAACTAGTGATAAAACAAGAAACTAAAAGATTCGATTGCAAGATCTAAAGATATACCTTCAAGCACTCACCTCCCCGGCAATGGCGCCAGAAAAGAGCTTGATGTCTACTACACAACCTTCTTCTTGTAGACGTTGTTGGGCCTCCAAGTGCAGAGGTTTGTAGGACAATAGCAAATTTCCCTCAAGTGGATGACCTAAGGTTTATCAATCCATGGGAGGCGTAGGATGAAGATGGTCTCTCTCAAACAACCCTGCAACCAAATAACAAAGAGTCTCTTGTGTCCCCAACACACCCAATACAATGGTAAATTGTATAGGTGCACTAGTTCGGCGAAGAGATGGTGATACAAGTGCAATATGGATGGTAGATCTAGGTTTTTGTAATCTGAAAATATAAAAACAGCAAGGTAACTAATGATAAAAGTGAGCGTAAACGGTATTGCAATGCTACAAAACAAGGCCTAGGGTTCATACTTTCACTAGTGCAAGTTCTCTCAACAATAATAACATTACTGGATCATATAACTACCCCTGAACATGCAACAAAGAGTCACTCCAAAGTCACTAATAGCGGAGAACAAACGAAGAGATTATTGTAGGGTACGAAACCACCTCAAAGTTATCCTTTCTGATCGATCTATTCAAGAGTCCGTAGTAAAATAACATGAAGCTATTCTTTCCGTTCGATCTATCATAGAGTTCGTACTAGAATAACACCTTAAGACACAAATCAACCAAAACCCTAATGTCACCTAGATACTCGAATGTCACCTCAAGTATCCGTGGGTATGATTATACGATATGCATCAAACAATCTCAGATTCATCTATTCAACCAACACATTGAACTTCAAAGAGTTCCCCAAAGTTTCTACCGGAGAGTCAAGACGAAAACGTGTGCCAACCCTATGCATAAGTTCACGAGGTCACGGAACCCGCAAGTTGATCACCAAAACATACATCAAGTGAATCACGTGATATCCCATTGTCACCACAGATACGCACATGCAAGACATACATCAAGTGTTCTCAAATCCTTAAAGACTCAATCCGATAAGATAACTTCAAAGGGAAAACTCAATCCATTACAGGAGAGTAGAGGGGGAGAAACATCATAAGATCCAACTATAATAGCAAAGCTCGCGATACGTCAAGATCGTGCCAAATCAAGAACACGAGAGAGAGAGAGATCAAACACATAGCTATTGGTATATACCCTCAGCCCCGAGGGTGAACTACTCCCTCCTCATCATGGAGAACGCCGGGATGATGAAGATGGCCACCGGTGAGGGATCACCCCTCCGGCAGGATGCCGGAATAGGGCCCTGATTGGTTTTTGGTGGCTACAGAGGCTTGCGGCGGCGGAACTCCTGATCTATTCTGTTCCCCGAAGTTTTTAGGGTATATGGACATATATAGGCGAAAGAAGTCGGTAAGGGGAGCCACGAGGGTGGAGGGCACGCCCAGGGGGTGGGCGCGCCCCCTGCCTCGTGCCTTCCTCGTTGCTTCCCTTACGTACACTCCAGGTCTTCTGGATTGCTTCCGTTCCAAAAATAACTCTCCCGAAGGTTTCATTCCGTTTGGACTCTGTTTGATATTCCTTTTCTGCGAAACACTGAAACAAGGAGAAAAACAGAAACTGGCACTGGGCTCTGGGTTAATAGGTTAGTCCCAAAAATAATATAAAAGTGCATAGTAAAGCCCATTAAACATCCAAGATGGATAATATAATAGCATGGAACAATCAAAAATTATAGATACGTTGGAGACGTATCAGACCCCTCCCCCCCGCCCACATTCGTAACGGTTGATGCATCACGGAAGTCATGGCTGGAGTGGAAACCGACAAGGTTGCTCAAGCAAGGTGGTAGCCCTTTGTGCCGTTGTCGAGAGGTAGTCGAGAGCGTGGGTGGTGCGGCCCGCGGTCCACTCCGCCATCCCCGCGCGTCAACTTCCTGTGGTATGCGCCGCGCCGCCTCTCATGGCGGGGGATCGCCACCGTCGGCGCCGGTCTTCGTCATGCTTGTTGGAAATATGCCCTAGAGGCAATAATAAAATGATTATTATTATATTTCCTTGTTCATGATAATTGTCTATTGTTCATGCTATAATTGTGTTATCCGGAAATCGTAATACATGTGTGAATACATAGACCACAACATGTCCCTAGTGAGCCTCTAGTTGACTAGCTCGTTGATCAATAGATGGTTACGGTTTCCTGACCATGGACATTGGATGTCGTTGATAACGGGATTACATCATTAGGAGAAAGATGTGATGGACAAGACCCAATCCTAAGCATAGCACAAGATCGTATAGTTCGTCTGCTAAAGCTTTTCTAATGTCAAGTATCGTTTCCTTAGACCATGAGATTGTGCAACTCCCGGATACCGTAGGAATGCTTTGGGTGTGCCAAACGTCACAACGTAACTGGGTGGCTATAAAGGTACACTACGGGTATCCCCGAAAGTATCTGTTGGGTTGGCACGAATCGAGACTGGGATTTGTCACTCTGTATGACGGAGAGGTATCTCTGGGCCCACTCGATAAGGCATCATCGTAATGAGCTCAATGTGACTAAGGGGTTGGTCACGGGATGATGTGTTACGTAACAAGTAAAGAGACTTGCCGTAACAAGATTGAACAAGGTATCGGTATACCGATGATCGAATCTCGGGCAAGTAACGTACCGATTGACAAAGGGAATTGTATACGGGATTGATTGAATCCTCGACATCGTGGTTCATCCGATGAGATCATCATGGAACATGTGAGAGCCAACATGGGTATCCAGATCCCGCTGTTGGTTATTGGCCGGAGAGATGTCTCGGTCATGTTTGCATGACTCCCGAACCCGTAGGGTCTACACACTTAAGGTTCGATGATGCTAGGGTTATAGGGAAAGTTTGTGCGTGGTTATCGAATGTTGTTCGGAGTCCCGGATGAGATCCCGGACGTCACGAGGAGTTCCGTAATGGTCCGGAGACGAAGATTTATATATGGGAAGTCCTTATTCGGTTGCCGGAAGTGTTCGGGGGGTCTATCGGTATTGTACCGGGACCACCGAAAGGGTTCCGGGGGTCCACCGGGAGGGTCCACCTGCCCGGAGGACCCTATGGGCTGAATATAGAGGGGAACCAGCCCCTAGGTGGGCTAGGCGCCAAACCCCCCTAGGGCCCATGCGCCTAGGGTTTGGGGGAAACCCTAAAGGGGGCGCCCCCCTTGGCTTGGGGGGCAAGCCTTCCCCCCTTGGCCGCCGCCCCCCCTCTAGATCCATCTGGAGGGGGCCGGCCCCCTCTCCCTTGCCCCTATAAATAGAGGGGGGGTGGGAGGGAAGCCGCACCACATCCAAGGCGCAGCTGTCAGGACCCCGATTCTAAGTCACACCGATCTAGCCTGTAACACCTCATATCACTTTGCGGCCTCACGCACGGTATTCCCACGGGTGTCGCCTTACCATGGCCCGGGACCGTTTGCGCCTTTTGGCTCACGTATATGATAGTGTCGCTAGCATCCATATGACAGAGAACCCGGGCCGACATGGCTAGTCGTGAACCCAAAGCGGCACTAACTTACGGGGACAGGCATACATGAATCAACATCGAGCATGTCGGTCAGCAACGTGTGAATCCGGGCTGTAGCACTGGGCTAACAGGACTCCGGGAACCCGGGCTGTAGCAGGCTAGGCAGGACTCCGGATGTCCACTCCACCACCCCCTTTGTTGATGCCGATGCATATGTAGCTAGTTCTGATGTAAGTCTTGCTGGGTACATTTGTACTCACGTTTGCCTATTTTATGTTTTGCAGAGAGACGTCAGTCTCGCTAGTAGTTCCGTGTGGACTTCGACGTTTAGCTTGATACCTCAGCTACGATCTTGTGCCCTTGGCAGGATCTGGTAGATAGTCAGGCTTCTCAGCCTTTCTCATTTGTAGATGTCTGTACTCAGACATGTTAAGCTTCCGCATGTGTTTGACTTGTATGCTCTGAATGTTGGGTCATGAGACCTATGTTTGTAATGTCTCGCTCCTCGGAACCTAATGAATAAGTACTTGAGTCGTAGAGTCTAGTTGTGATGCCATGTTGTATTTACACATATCGAGCATATTGTGTGTATGATTGAAATGCTTGGTATGTGTGGGATCCGACAATCTAGTTGTTTATCCTTGGTAGCCTCTCTTACGGGGAAATGTAGTCTTGTGCTTCCATGAGCCATAGTAGTCCGCTACAGCCCGGTTCACCGGAGTCCTGCTAGCCCAGCACTACTGATCCGGAACAATTGACTGGCCGACATGTGTTTCACTTCGTTCCTGTGTCTGTCCCTTCGGGGAAATGTCACGCGGTGACATCCGGAGTCCTGCCTAGCCTGCTACAGCCCGGGTTCCCGGAGTCCTGTTAGCCCAGTGCTACAGCCCGGATTCACACGCTGTTGACCGACATGCTCGATGTTGATTCATGTATGCCTATCCCCGTAAGTTAGTGCCACTTTGGGTTCATGACTAGCCATGTCGGCCCGGGTTCTCTGTCATATGGATGCTAGCGACACTATTATATACGTGAGCCAAAAGGCGCAAACGGTCCCGGGCCATGGTAAGGAGACACCCGTGGGAATACCGTGCGTGAGGCCGCAAAGTGATATGAGGTGTTACATGCTAGATCGGTGTGACTTAGAATCGGGGTCCTGCCGTCAGGACCCCGATTCTAAGCAGGACCCCGATTCTAAGTCACACCGATCTAGCCTGTAACACCTCATATCACTTTGCGGCCTCACGCACGGTATTCCCACGGGTGTCGCCTTACCATGGCCTGGGACCGTTTGCGCCTTTTGGCTCACGTATATGATAGTGTCGCTAGCATCCATATGACAGAGAACCCGAGCCGACATGGCTAGTCGTGAACCCAAAGCGGCACTAACTTACGGGGACAGGCATACATGAATCAACATCGAGCATGTCGGTCAGCAACGTGTGAATCCGGGCTGTAGCACTGGGCTAACAGGACTCCGGGAACCGGGGCTGTAGCAGGCTAGGCAGGACTCCGGATGTCACCGCGTGACATTTCCCCGAAGGGACAGACACAGGAACGAAGTGAATCACATGCCGGCCAGTCAAGTGTTCCAGAGCAGTAGTGCTGGGCTAGCAGGACTCCGGTGAACTGGGCTGTAGCGGACTACTATGGCTCATGGAAGCACAAGACTACATTTCCCCATAAGAGAGGCTACCAAGGATAAACAACTAGATTGTCGGATCCCACACATACCAAGCATTTCAATCATACACACAATATGCTCGCTATGTGCAAATACAACATGGCATCACAACTAGACTCTACGACTCAGAGTATTTATTCATTAGGCTCCGAAGAGCCAGATATTACAAACATGGGTCTCTCGACCCAGCATTCAGAGCATACAAGTCAAACACATGCGGAAGCTTAACATGTCTGAGTACAGACATCTACAAATGAAAAAGGCTGAGAAGCCTGACTATCTACCAGATCCTGCCGAGGGCACAAGATCGTAGCTGAGGTATCAAGCTAAACGTCGAAGTCCACACGGAACTACTAGCAAGACTGACGTCTCTCTGCAAAACATAAAATAAGCAAACGTGAGTACAAATGTACCCAGCAAGACTTACATCAGAACTATCTAGATATGCATCGGTATCAACAAAGGGGGTGGTGGAGTTTAACTGCAGCAAGCCAGCTTTGACTCGGTGGCTATCCTAACTACGACTGCAAGTAACTCTTTTGAGGTGGCGCACACGAGTCCACATATTCACCATATCAATACACCACTATGGATTCGCTCCCGTCTCCCTACGAGGACGCCATCCATAGCACTCACGCTTATCTTGCGCATTTTACAGTATCCACTTTCACTTGTCTATGAACTGTTATAGGCAACCCAGAAGTCCTTTACCGCAGACACGGCTATTCGAATATATCATATTAACCTTGCAGGGGTGTACTTCGACACACACGCTCTCACCACTTACCGCCGTTTACACGAATGTACTCGGCAACCTTCAAGTGGAAGCCCAACGTGGGTGTCGGCCACAGCCTACCTAAACACTCAAGTCTCTAGTCCAGGTTTATCGCCTATTTAGGTTCCATCCGCAGGGAGTCCGGCCGAGGTTTCCACATACGGCCCCGAACGATGTGTACAGGGTTCCGTGACACCAAACGGGCGCCCGGCATACCCGGCCACGTGCCTACCGCATCAGAGCCCACCCCTCGGGTCAGCGCTGCCCACGGCCTCCAGCATACTACAAACACCAGAAACTACTTGCAACTCCTGGACAGAGGACAAGGGTGATTAAGAAGCCGAGAGGGTCCATTGGTTTCGGGCCCAATGCGTGGTAGTAACTGTTTCATGGATCACAAAAACAGAACTCAGTTCCTGAGGACGGCTTCAATGAGACAACCCACCATGTACTCCTACATGGCCTCTCACCGCTACCTTTACCAAATTGTGTTCACACACTTAGCCCACACACAGTAGGACATGTTCATCACTGCTCCAATTCATCCCCGATGAATCAGACCTGACACAACTCTAAGCATAGCAGGCATGACAAACAATCATGATTGAGTAGGCACATCAGGGCTCAAACAACTCCTACTCATGCTAGTGGGTTTCATCTATTTACTGTGGCAATGACAGGTCATGCAGAGGATAAAGGGGTTCAGCTACCGCAGCAAGTAACAGATGAATCATTGTTGTCTTAATGCAGTAAAAGAGAGCAGGAGCGAGAGAGTGGGATTGTATTTGAATGAACAAGGGGGTTTTGCTTGCCTGATGGAGTGGTGGTAGGATACTGCCCTTCAGTCGGATAATCGTGGGTATCCTCGGAGGCAGAACCTACCACGAAAGATACGTCGAACACCATCAACACATGACGAAATGCAACAATATGATGCATGCTATGACATGGCAATATGAATGTGTTTTGGGCTAATGCAAGCTAGAACAGATTGAGATGAGTCCATTTGAACCAAAGATTCAAATGCAAACCCATTTTATGAAGTCATAAAGGTGCATTAACTTGTTTCACCTAAACAGCAAGGTTAGGTTGCTCTAACATGCATGAAACCAATACAGATGGAAAGATTGGATTTTTCTGATCAATTTTCATATATAAATCTTATCATGTGGAGTTACAGATTAATTTCTATGAATTTTTGAAGTTTGTAGTATTTTCTGGAATTTCCTGTATAAGAATAAATCCAGAAAAAAGGTTAACTGCATCAGCATGACGTCAGCAAGTCAAAGGCGCCAGCCCAGGTCAAACCTGACGGCTGGGACCCACACGTCAGTGACTGTAGCTAATCCTAATATAGATTAAACCTAATCTAGTTTAATTAGCCGGGCGGGGCCTGTATGTCAGTGAGTCAGTGGCTAAACTAGATTTAGTTATTAACTTAACCAGAAGTTAGCAGGGTCCCGGCCCACACGTTAGTGACGCAGGGGAGGTCAAACCCCTGGTCAAAGAGTCAAACCCGCCGGCGGTTAGTCGCCGACGAGGTCCGCGGCGTACTTGTGCCTCGGGTTTCCTCTGTAGTGCTCCAAATGACGCGCGGCTAGGCGCGTTGGAAAGCTAGCTCGATGGCGCATCGGGTGGTGGCCGTGGCTGGGCCTGGGGTGGCCGGAGTCAACGGCGGCGAGCTCGGTTGCGGCCGCCGGAGTTCGGTCGACCTCGGGGACGAGGCTACGATGCATGGGAGGCGAACCAGCGAGTGATACGGGTTCCTGGAGATGCTCTGAGCACGACGAAGCGCTCAGACGCAAGCTCTGGTGGCTAGGATGACGGCGGCGACATCGCCGGCGATGTGAAGCTTAGGGGCATGGTGGCGGTGGGGCTAGAGCTTGCGCGGGAGTTAGGGGAGAGGGGAGAAGCAAGGGGATCTCACGGTGGACATGCAGAGCAGGTCAGTGGGCTCGAGAGCGGCCTGGAGACGGTTAATCGGAGCTGGTGATCTTCCGTGCCCGTCGGTGAAGACGACGACGGTGGCGACGAAGCAAGGCCTCCGGCGTCGCGTAGCTCGGTGGAGAGGGCAAGGCAGACGCGGCGGAGCTTCTAGGCTCAGAGGCAGGGCGAGGGGTGGCCGGTGGCCTTGGGTACGGTGAACGGCGGCGACGGCTCTCTGTTCGGGCGAAGAACGAGGAGGGAGAGGGGAAAATGGCCAGGGGAGAAGGGGGGGTCAGCACGGCCTCGTCCACGTCTCCTGGCGCGGGGTTGGGAGGAAGGAGGCGTCGACACGGCGAAGCAGGAGGTGGCCGGGGCGCGCCTGCGTGCGTCGGCCACGCGCCCATCCTCCTGGCAAAGGAGGAAGACGACAGGGGAGGGGGCCAGGTGGGCTTGGCCGGCCACTTGGGCCGCCAGGTGGCTCCCTCTCCTTTCTAATGTTTCTGTTTTCTACTTTCTGCAATTGTTTCTGCTTTATTAAAAATGCCAGAGCATTTTCAAAAATCCTGAAAATATTTGTGGGCACTATTGAAATTATTCCCAACAGCCCTCAACTAGTTTCAGAATTATTAGAGCATTTAAATTATTTATAGGATTTAAATGCCCCAATTCAAATACAACATGAGTTAATTCAAAAATCCATAAATGACCTAGAAATATGTTCATCACTTTTGGCAGAGGTTTTTACCTTTATCCAAAATGATGAACATTTCCAAAGGGCATTTTGGGTTCATTTAAAATATTTCTTTGTGATCCTAGTTTGATTTCATTTGGTGCTAGGGTTTGAACATCCCCATTTCAAGTTTAGGCAAAATTTAAACATGATGCACACATGAAGCTAGCCTAGTGCAATGCCAGGAGCTAGGGATGTGACAACTCACCCCCACTAAACAAGAATCTCGTCCCGAGATTCAAGACGTGAGGTAAGAAGACAGAGGGGACACAAACTAACACAATCTTCATGATCCAATTGCTCTTCTCGAAGATGTTGATTCATTGCATCACCTTGATCTCGACGTCTTGCTTTGAGAACTACATCCAACATGACAACGAATAGAAAGAGAGAATTTTAGAAGAATCGATCTTTCTGAGATTCGAGCAACTTAGGATCATCTTAATGATCACAAGATCAATTCACGGAATGAGATATAGAAACATCTTTGGAGCTGAGAGCCAAAACATGCATCAGGAGGGGCGGAAGAAACAATTTGACGAGGGTTTCAAAGCAGCGAGGAAAATTGCCATGATTCCATAACGGGGCACCTTGGGAAAGGTGACTCGTAGAATTATTACCTTAAGTGGCAAAAAGAATTACCTTTGATATAGAGATCATTGAGACTCTTATATCAGCCTAAGGCAAATCACAGCAATCGTTTGGCGGAGTTCGAAGGAATGGCATACTCGGACTAGGATGGATGATGTGAACTACCTTGTTGAAGACAACGCAAGGGATGATTTGCTTGCGCATGCTCTCAAGAACTTGAGCATTTCCATATTCATCAAGGTTCTACCAACATCCGTGTCCAGGATCCTGGCAACACAACATACCACCATGATGAATAGTGATGGATGATGCAGATGCAAAGGAAGATAACACCTTCTCGGATTTCACCTTAGCGAGGCCAAGGGGACGAAATCTGAATGATCGACCGAGAGACATTTAGCACTCCGCTTCTAATGTTCTCCTTGATGTGCTAGTGCAACCCATTTATTAAAATGGTTTGGTACGTAGAACATCAAGTAAAAGGTCGGACTTCGGGAGCACAAGAATCCATAAGGAATAACTACGGAAGTAGAATCCTACGAAATCCTTATGGGAAGGTGGCCAACTTTATCAATCAAGATACTATAATAATAGATCTTCCGGCTGGGTGTGTTGGCCACGACATCCACCTTACCGGGTTATAGAGAGACCAATATTATAGTTCTTGGGAAACGCAACCATCATGTCTGCCTGAGGTTCAGATCTGGTTGGTGTCAGAATATTCCAGACTCATCCAGTCTAGAGATAAAAAAAATGAAAGTTTGCAATACAAATCGACGAGATGACGTTGCGAGATTCTCGGGAGATGAACTACGATAGCAAGCTCCAAAACATGAGCTGGTTCTGCTACAAACATGTGAACACATTGTCCTAGATAAGCATGGCCACAAAGTAGTCTTACAATAAAACACTACCGAGTTCTGGTTGGGAACCATCTTCGAGGATATCGAAGCCCTTGCATAAGTCTGGATCCTAAGAAGGAACTTCTTCTCCTTGAACAAATCAATCAGTGGCTTGGTGTGCTAGGGATACGTATGGGATGAAGGTAGCTAATCTGTCAAACCACAGAATACTTCGCACGTGCGTGACTGACTTGCGATGATCCCAGGGGAGCAAAACAAACTTTCTCAAATTCACGGCGGCAACTTACATCAAATGCACGTGAATTAGAGGAAGTCACTCCTTCCATCCAAGCATAAGCTTCATGATCGGAACACAAAGGCATTGCTTACAAAGTTTTCAACACTAGGTTGATGTTCAACATGAATCATGGGGGAGACAAAATGCTGCTGATGGGCTCAACAGCAACTCATCGGAATTTCCATATCACTGGACTTCCACCATCATGTGAACACGGTGATAGCATTGGTCAGACCAAAGATGTAATGGTGTATGCTCGAGGGATCAACCACGAGTAAGACAACATTACGAACATCGTTGGTTCTGATTTGACTTGACGATAGCCCATACTCAAATCAAAGATTGGACAAGACAATAGATCCAACAACTGATCACGGGGATAAATCGATGAAGATATCATCTTTCTTCAACACACCCAAGGATATCCCTTTGGAATGAACTAAGTCAGATAAAGCTTTCATCTTCCAACTCTCCAAGTTATTGTTTAGCTTAACCAACTAGCTCAGGGGTATCCAACACAGATTCTTGGAGAAGAGGGGTGGCTACAAGAAACCAACTTGATCAAGAACTCAACATAGCGGTCAGGTGACAACCTGGTGATACCTCCGAGAAGATATTCGGAAAATCACGAACCACCGATATGTTACTAAGCTCGAGAACAATCTTGCTTTTCAGGGCAAGACGATGTGACCAAACAAGAAAGGGATTGATACAATCCTAACTCTTGATCAAAGGGTGCACCAGGAAAAATGGACTAGGTAGCACGATCAGTCTTAGAATGATAATTCAATAACCAGCACGCTAAGAATGAAAGTATTGTCCATTAACTACCAAGCAACGGGGTTGCTAGGAGTATAGATTTCACACACCACGATTCACTTGTCAGTATTCCGGTTACAATAACACGGAGACCGAGGAATGAATAACGATGGCCAGAAGTATCACTGCAGCAAGAATTCATAAGGGTTGGTGCAATCCTCATGAGATTCCTGACATAAAGAGGGTAATACTCGAAGGTAGAACAGAACAAAAGCTGGTTAGGCATTTGATCTGCGGAATACAACTACTTTGACCCAATCCCAGAGATGGACGAGGTACTGGAGTTTGTTTCTCCTAGTCATTCCGGATTAGAATGGCTTGACAGACCACAAGAATAATAGGCATCGATAACACAAATGCACAATTACTCCTGACTATCAATTGATAGACGAGGGCCAGAAAATAACTAAAGAGGGACAACCCAAAGGAACATATGTTTTTCTGAGTTGTGGATGCATGGATTAGTATGTCGAACAAATTCAACATATTTCTTCCGGATAACCCATGCAGAGGAGGAAGGACTGCAAGAGTCACAATATGAATGGAGTACTCCTCAAGAGCGCCCTGGTTGTGATCTTTTGGTTAAAAGAACTTCTGCCATGATGGTTCATGGTATTGGAAGAAGGATATACCACGGACCTGGAGGACTATCGCAAAGGTTACTAATATCCTAAAGGAACTAGCAAACACTACCAACATGAATGAGTAGAGTGAATCTCGGGCTCAAGAACCCAGAATAGAATGCCTACCAACTAAATGTCATCACGGGATGCTTTCGAGAATAATGGCCAGAATCATCACACTTGGGATACAAAGCACTGCTAGATTACTGGGTGGTCCTCTATGACACCTAGGGTCATAATAATAGCTCCAACATATATGTCGAGGCAATGGAGTACCTCAACAGACCGATTAGTGTGCTTAATCCGGCCCAAAAGGACATCAGGTACGGGAGGAAGGGATTTGCAAATGCATCAGACTGTTTAGAAACCTGGGATGACTCGGATAGCATAACGACTGTAAATGCTCAAAAAGATTTGAGACATCCTACAAAATGGTGGCATAACCACTCAGAAGCACAATATCAAGGTTTCGAGATCAACAGCTAACATACGGAAGTAGAAGAAACTGAACTGGCGCTTGTAACCAACAATCCTATAAGTTACTACGGATTAGTAACACGTGATCCTAATAGAAGATGAGAAAGCCTAGTTCTTAATCCCCGTAGAAGAGAAGAGGGTGACTCAGATCAGAAGGGCATAAGGTAAAGGAGTAAAAAGAGCCTTACATTCCATCCCACAATCAATTCCCTTATATAACTAAAGCATTTCTAGACACAACTTCGACCAGTTTGGCTTGGTAATCCTACAGGCAGTCAGGCTCTGATACCAACGCTGTCAGGACCCCGATTCTAAGTCACACCGATCTAGCCGGTAACACCTCATATCACTTTGCGGCCTCACACACAGTATTCCCACGGGTGTCGCCTTACCATGGCCCAGGACCGTTTGCGCCTTTTGGCTCACGTATATGATAGTGTCGCTAGCATCCATATGACAGAGAACCCGGGCCGACATGGCTAGTCGTGAACCCAAAGCGGCACTAACTTACGGGGACAGGCATACATGAATCAACATCGAGCATGTCGGTCAGCAACGTGTGAATCCGGGCTGTAGCAGGCTAGGCAGGACTCCGGATGTCACCACGTGACATTTCCCCGAAGGGACAGACACAGGAACGAAGTGAATCACATGCCGGCCAGTCAAGTGTTCCGAAGCAGTAGTGCTGGGCTAGCAGGACTCCGGTGAACCGGGCTGTAGCAGACTACTATGGCTCATGGAAGCACAAGACTACATTTCCCCATAAGAGAGGCTACCAAGGATAAACAACTAGATTGTCGGATCCCACACATACCAAGCATTTCAATCATACACACAATATGCTCGCTATGTGCAAATACAACATGGCATCACAACTAGACTCTACGACTCAGAGTATTTATTCATTAGGCTCCGAAGAGCCAGATATTACAAACATGGGTCTCTCGACCCAGCATTCAGAGCATACAAGTCAAACACATGCGGAAGCTTAACATGTCTAAGTACAGACATCTACAAATAAAAAGGCTGAGAAGCCTGACTATCTACCAGATCCTGCCGAGGGCACAAGATCGTAGCTGAGGTATCAAGCTAAACGTCGAAGTCCACACGGAACTACTAGCGAGACTGACGTCTCTCTGCAAAACATAAAATAAGCAAACGTGACTACAAATGTACCCAGCAAGACTTACATCAGAACTATCTACATATGCATCGGTATCAACAAAGGGGGTGGTGGAGTTTAACTGCAGCAAGCCAGCTTTGACTCGGTGGCTATCCTAACTACGACTGCAAGTAACTCTTTTGAGGTGGCGCACACGAGTCCACATATTCACCATATCAATACACCACTATGGATTCGCTCCCGTCTCCCTACGAGGACGCCATCCATAGCACTCACGCTTATCTTGCGCATTTTACAGTATCCACTTTCACTTGTCTATGAACTGTTATAGGCAACCCAGAAGTCCTTTACCGCGGACACGGCTATTCGAATATATCATATTAACCTTGCAGGGGTGTACTTCTACACACACGCTCTCACCACTTACCGCCGTTTACACGACATGTACTCGGCAACCTTCAAGCGGAAGCCCAACGTGGGTGTCGGCCACAGCCTACCTAAACACTCAAGTCTCTAGTCCAGGTTTATCGCCTATTCAGGTTCCATCCGCAGGGAGTCCGGCCGAGGTTTCCACATACGGCCCCGAACGATGTGTACAGGGTTCCGTGACACCAAACGGGCGCCCGGCATACCCGGCCACGTGCCTACCGCATCAGAGCCCACCCCTCGGGTCAGCGCTGCCCACGGCCTCCAGCATACTACAAACACCAGAAACTACTTGCAACTCCTGGACAGAGGACAAGGGTGATTAAGAAGCCGAGAGGGTCCATTGGTTTCGGGCCCAATGCGTGGTAGTAACTGTTACATGGATCACAAACACAGAACTCAGTGCCTGAGGACGGCTTCAATGAGACAACCTACCATGTACTCCTACATGGCCTCTCACCGCTACCTTTACCAAATCGTGTTCACACACTTAGCCCACACACAGTAGGACATGTTCATCACTGCTCCAATTCATCCCCGATGAATCAGACCTGACACAACTCTAAGCATAGCAGGCATGACAAACAATCATGATTGAGTAGGCACATCAGGGCTCAAACAACTCCTACTCATGCTAGTGGGTTTCATCTATTTACTGTGGCAATGACAGGTCATGCAGAGGATAAAGGGTTTCAGCTACCGCAGCAAGTAACAGATGAATCATTGTTGTCCTAATGCAGTAAAAGAGAGCAGGAGCGAGAGAGTGGGATTGTATTTGAATGAACAAGGGGGTTTTGCTTGCCTGATGGAGTGGTGGTAGGATACTGCCCTTCAGTCGGATAATCGTGGGTATCCTCGGAGGCAGAACCTACCACGAAAGATACGTCGAACACCATCAACACATGACGAAATGCAACAATATGATGCATGCTATGACATGGCAATATGAATGTGTTTTGGGCTAATGCAAGCTAGAACAGATTGAGATGAGTCCATTTGAACCAAAGATTCAAATGCAAACCCATTTTATGAAGTCATAAAGGTGCATTAACTTGTTTCACCTAAACAGCAAGGTTAGGTTGCTCTAACATGCATGAAACCAATACAGATGGAAAGATTGGATTTTTTTGATCAATTTTCATATATAAATCTTATCATTTGGAGTTACAGATTAATTTCTATGAATTTTTGAAGTTTGTAGTATTTTCTGGAATTTCCTGTATAAGAATAAATCCAGAAAAAGGTTAACTGCGTCAGCATGACGTCGGGGTGACGTCAGCAAGTCAAAGGCGCCAGCCCAGGTCAAACCTGACGGCTGGGACCCACACGTCAGTGACTGTAGCTAATCCTAATATAGATTAAACCTAATCTAGTTCAATTAGCCGGGCGGGGCCCGTATGTCAGTGAGTTAGTGGCTAAACTAGATTTAGTTATTAACTTAACCAGAAGTTAGCAGGGTCCGGGCCCACACGTTAGTGACGCAGGGGAGGTCGAACCCCTGGTCAAAGAGTCAAACCCGCCGGCGGTTAGTCGCCGACGAGGTCCGCGGCGTACTTGTGCCTCGGGTTTCCTCTGTAGTGCTCCAAATGACGCGCGGCTAGGCGCGTTGGAAAGCTAGCTCGATGGCGCATTGGGTGGTGGCCGTGGCTGGGCCTGGGGTGGCCGGAGTCAACGGCGGCGAGCTCGGTTGCGGCCGCCGGAGTTCGGTCGACCTCGGGGACGAGGCTACGGTGCATGGGAGGCGAACCAGCGAGTGATACGGGTTCCTGGAGATGCTCTGAGCACGACGAAGCGCTCAGACGCAAGCTCTGGTGGCTAGGATGACGGGGGCGACATCGCCGGCGATGTGAAGCTCACGGGCACGGTGGCGGTGGGGCTAGAGCTTGCGCGGGAGTTAGGGGAGAGGGGAGAAGCAAGGGGATCTCACGGTGGACTCGCAGAGCAGGTCAGTGGGCTCGGGGGCGGCCTGGAGACGGCTAATCGGAGCCGGTGATCTTCGGTGCCCGTCGGTGAAGACGACGACGGTGGCGACGAAGCAAGGCCTCCGGTGTCGCGTAGCTCGGTGGAGAGGGCAAGGCAGACGCGGCGGAGCTTCTAGGCTCAGAGGCAGGGCGAGGGGTGGCCGGTGGCCTTGGGTACGGTGAACGGCGGCGACGGCTCTTTGTTCGGGCGAAGAACGAGGAGGGAGAGGGGAAAATGGCCAGGGGAGAAGGGGGGGGGGGTTAGCACGGCCTCGTCCACGTCTCCTGGCGCGGGGTTGGGAGGAAGGAGGCGTCGACACGGCGAAGCAGGAGGTAGCCGGGGCGCGCCTGCGTGCGTCGGCCACGCGCCCATCCTCCTGGCAAAGGAGGAAGACGACAGGGGAGGGGGCCAGGTGGGCTGGGCCGGCCACTTGGGCCGCCAGGTGGCTCCCTCTCCTTTCTAATGTTTCTGTTTTCTACTTTCTGCAATTGTTTCTGCTTTATTAAAAATGCCAGAGCATTTTCAAAAATCCTGAAAATATTTGTGGGCACTATTGAAATTATTCCCAACAGCCCTCAACTAGTTTCAGAATTATTAGAGCATTTAAATTATTTATAGGATTTAAATGCCCCAATTCAAATACAACACGAGTTAATTCAAAAATCTATAAATGACCTAGAAATATGTTCATCACTTTTGGCAGAGGTTTTTACCTTTATCAAAAATGATGAACATTTCCAAAGGGCATTTTGGGTTCATTTAAAATATTTCTTTGTGATCCTAGTTGGATTTCATTTGGTGCTAGGGTTTGAACATCCCCATTTCAAGTTTAGGCAAAATTTAAACATGATGGACACATGAAGCTAGCCTAGTGCAATGCCAGGAGCTAGGGATGTGACACAGCCCTCCCCCTCCCCAACACCTCCTCCTCCTCCCGCGAAGCTTGGCGAAGCCCTGCCGGAGTACCACGCCGCTCCAACATCACCATGCCGGCGTGCTGCTACTGGACGGAGTCTTCCCCAACCTCTCCCTCTCTCCTTGCTGGATCAAGGCGTGGGAGACGTCATCGGGCTGCACGTGTGTTGAACGCGGAGGCGCCGTTGTTCGGCGCTTAGATCGGAATCAACCGCGATCTGAATCGCTACGAGTACGACTCCTTCATCCGCGTTCTTGTAACGCTTCTGTGTCGCGATCTTCAAAGGTATGAAGATGCACTCCCCTCTCGTTGCTAGTAAACTCCATAGATTGATCTTGGTGATGCATAGAAATTTTTTAATTTCTGCAACGATCCCCTTCAGTGGCATCATGAGCTAGGTCTACGCGTAGTCTCTATGCACGAGTAGAACACAAGTTGTTGTGGGCGTCGATTTTGTCAATTTACTTGCCGTTACTAGTCTTATCTTCATTCGGCGGCATCATGGGATGAAGCGGCCCGGACCGACCTTACACGTACGCTTACGTGAGACAGGTTCCACCGGCTGACATGCACTAGTTGCATAAGGTGGCTAGCGGGTGTCTGTCTCTCCCACTTTAGTCGAATCGGATTCGATGAAAAGGGTCCTTATGAAGGGTAAATAGAAATTGGCATATCACGTTGTGGGTTTGGCGTAGGTAAGAAACGTTCTTGCTAAGAAACCTATAGCAGCCACGTAATTTTTTTTGCAACAACAATTAGAGGACGTCTAACTTTTTTTTGCAGCATATGCCGTGTGATGTGATATGGCCAAAAGGATGTGATGAATTATATATATGTGATGTATGAGATTGATCATGTTCTTGTAATAGGAATCACGACTTGCATGTCGATGAGTATGACAACCGGCATGAGCCATAGGAGTTGTCTTAATTTATTGTGTGACCTGCGTGTCACTAAAAACGCCATGTAATTACTTTACTTTATTGCTAACCGTTAGCCATAGTAGTAGAAGTAATGATTGGCGAGACAACTTCATGAAGACACGATGATGAAGATCATGGTGTCATGTCGGTGACGATGATGATCATGGCGCCCCGAAGATGGAGATCAAAAGGAGCAAAATGATATTGGCCATATCATGTCACTATCTGATTGCATGTGATGTTTATCATGTTTTTACATCTTATTTGCTTAGAATGATAGTAGCATAAATAAGATGATCCCTCGTTAAAATATCAAGAATTGTGTTCCCCCTAACTGTGCACCGTTGCTAAGGTCTGTTGTTCCGAAGCACCACGTGATGATCGGGTGTGATAGGTTCTAACATTCGCATACAACGGGTGTAAGCCAGATTTACACACGCAATACACTTAGGTTGACTTGACAAGCCTAGCATGTACAGACATGGCCTCGGAACACGGAAGACCGAAAGGTCGAACATGAGTCGTATAGAAGATACGATCAACATGAAGATGTTCACCGATGATGACTAGTCCGTCTCACGTGATGATCGGACACGGCCTAGTTGACTCGGATCATGTATCACTTAGATGACTAGAGGGATGTCTATCTGAGTGGGAGTTCATTAAATAGTTTGATTAGATGAACTTAATTATCATGAACATAGTCTAAAACTTTGCAATATGTCTTGTAGATCAAATGGCCCACGCTAATGTTGCCCTCAACTTCAACGCGTTCCTAGAGAAAACCAAGCTGAAAGACGATGGTAGCAACTACACGGGCTGGGTCCGTAACCTGAGGATTATCCTCATAGATGCCAAGAAAGCATATGTCCTTGAAGCACCGTTAGGTGATGCACCTGTTTTCCCAGCAACTCAAGACGTTATGAATGCCTGGCAGTCGCGTAGTGATGATTACTCCCTGGTTCAGTGTGGCATGCTTTACAGCTTAGAACCGGGGCTCCAAAAGCGTTTTGAGCAGCACAGAGCATATGAGATGTTCCGAGAGCTGAAAATGGTTTTCCAAGATCATGCCCGGGTCGAGGGATATGAAGTCTCCGACAAGTTCTACAGTTGTAAGATGGAGGAGAATAGTTCTGTCAGCGAGCACATACTCAAAATGTCTGGGTTACACAATCGCTTATCTCAGCTGGGTGTTAATCTCCCGGATGACGCGGTCATTGACAGAATCCTTCAGTCGCTCCCACCTAGCTACAAGAGCTTTGTGATGAACTTCAATATGCAGGGGATGGAAAAGACCATTCCTGAGGTATATTCAATGCTGAAATCAGCGGAGGTGGAGATCAAAAAGGAACATCAAGTGTTGATGGTCAATAAAACCACTAGTTTCAAGAAAGGCAAGGGTAAGAAGAACTTCAAGAAGGACGGCAAGGGGGTTTCCGCGCCCGGTAAGCCAGTTGCCGGGAAGAAGCCAAAGCATGGACCCAAGCCTGAGACTGAGTGCTTTTATTGCAAGGGAAACGGTCACTGGAAGCGGAACTGCCCCAAGTACTTAGCGGATAAGAAGGCCGGCAATACCAAAGGTATATGTGATATACATGTTATTGATGTGTACCTTACCAGCGCTCATAGTAGCTCCTGGGTATTTGATACCGGTGCCGTTGCTCATATTTGTAACTCAAAACAGGAGCTGCGGAATAAGCGGAGACTGGCGAAGGACGAGGTGACGATGCGCGTCGGGAATGGTTCCAAGGTCGATGTGATCGCCGTCGGCACGCTACCTCTACATTTACCTACGGGATTAGTTTTAAACCTCAATAATTGTTATTTAGTGCCAGCTTTGAGCATGAACATTGTATCTGGATCTCGTTTAATGCGAGATGGCTACTCATTTATGGTTGTTCTATTTATATGAGAGATATGTTTTATGGTCATGCCCACTGGTCAATGGTTTATTCTTATTGAATCTCGAACGTGATGGTACACATATTCATAGTGTGAATGCCAAAAGATGTAAGGTTGATAATGATAGTCCCACATACTTGTGGCACTGCCGCCTTGGTCACATTGGTGTCAAACGCATGAAGAAACTCCATGCAGATGGACTTTTGGAGTCTCTTGATTATGAATCATTTGACACGTGCGAACCATGCCTCATGGGTAAAATGACCAAGACTCCGTTCTCCGGAACAATGGAGCGAGCAACCAACTTATTGGAAATCATACATACTGATGTGTGTGGTCCAATGAGCGTTGAGGCTCGTGGTGGTTATCGTTATGTTCTCACCCTCACTGATGACTTAAGTAGATATGGGTATGTCTACTTAATGAAACACAAGTCTGAGACCTTTGAAAAGTTCAAGGAATTTCAGAGTGAGGTTGAGAATCAACGTGACAGGAAAATAAAGTTCTTACGATCAGATCGTGGGGGAGAATATTTGAGTCATGAATTTGGCATGCACTTAAGGAAATGTGGAATTGTTTCACAACTAACGCCGCCTGGAACACCTCAGCGTAATGGTGTGTTCGAACGTCGTAATCGCACTCTGTTGGACATGGTGCGATCTATGATGTCTCTTACCGACCTACCGCTATCATTTTGGGGATATGCTTTAGAGACTACCGCATTCACTTTAAATAGGGCTCCGTCGAAATCCGTTGAGACGACACCGTATGAATTATGGTTTGGGAAGAAACCTAAGCTGTCGTTTCTGAAATTTTGGGGATGCGATGCTTATGTCAAGAAACTTCAACCTGAAAACCTCGAACCCAAGTCGGAAAAATGCGTCTTCATAGGATACCCTAAGGAAACTATTGGGTATACCTTCTACCTCAGATCCGAAGGCAAGATCTTTGTTGCCAAGAATGGATCCTTTCTAGAGAAAGAGTTTCTCTCAAAAGAAGTAAGTGGGAGGAAAGTGGAAATTGATGAAGTACCGCTTCTCGAACCGGAAAGTAGCGCAGTGCAAGAAAATGTTTCTGCGGTGCCTGCACCAACTGGAGAGGAAGTTAATGATGATGATCAAGGAACTTCGGATCAAGTTACTACTGAACTTCGTAGGTCCACAAGGACACGTTTCGCACCAGAGTGGTACGGTAACCCTGTCCTGGAAATCATGTTCTTAGACAATGGTGAACCTTCGAACTATGAAGAAGCGATGGCGGGCCCGGATTCCGACAAATGGCTTGAAGCCATGAAATCCGAGATAGGATCCATGTATGAAAACGAAGTATGGACTTTGACTGACTTGCCCGATGATCGGCGAGCCATAGAAAATAAATGGATCTTTAAGAAGAAGACAGACACGGATGGTAATGTGACCATCTATAAGGCTCGACTTGTCGCTAAGGGTTATCGACAAGTTCAAGGGGTTGACTACGATGAGACTTTCTCACCCGTAGCAAAGCTGAAGTCCGTCCGAATCATGTTAGAATTGCCGCGTTCTATGATTATGAGATATGACAAATGGACGTCAAAACAACATTCCTTAATGGTTTCCTTAAGGAAGAATTGTATATGATGCACCCAGAAAGTTTTGTCGATCCTAAGAATGCTGACAAGGTATGCAAGCTCCAGCGCTCAATCTATGGGCTGGTGCAAGCATCTCGAAGTTGAAACATTCGCTTTGATGAGATGATCAAAGCGTTTGGGTTTACACGGACTTATGGAGAAGCCTGTGTTTACAAGAAAGTGAGTGGGATCTCTGTAGCGTTTCTCATATTATATGTGGATGACATACTATTGATGGGAAATGATATAGAATTCTTGGAAAGCATAAGGGCCTACATGAATAAGTGTTTTTCAATGAAGGACCTTGGAGAAGCTGCTTATATATTAGGCATCAAGATCTATAGAGATAGATCGAGACGCCTCATTGGTCTTTCACAAAGCACGTACCTTGACAAGATATTGAAGAAGTTCAATATGGATCAGTCCAAGAAGGGGTTCTTGCTTGTATTGAAAGGTGTGAGATTGAGCACGGCTCAATGCCCGACCACGGCAGAAGATAGAGAAAAGATGAGTGTCACCCCTATGCCTCGGCCATAGGGTCTATTATGTATGCCATGCTGTGTACCAGACCTGATGTAAACCTTGCTGTAAGTTTGGTAGGAAGGTACCAAAGTAATCCCTGCATGGAACACTGGACAGCGGTCAAGAATATCCTAAAGTACCTGAAAAGGACTAAGGATATGTTTCTCGTTTATGGAGGTGACGAAGGGCTCATCGTAAAGGGTTACGTCGACGCTAGCTTTGACACAGATCTGGATGACTCTAAGTCACAAACCGGATATGTGTATATTTTGAATGGTGGGGCAGTCAGCTGGTGCGGTTGCAAGCAAAGCATCGTGGCGGGATCTACATGTGAAGCGGAGTACATGGCAGCCTAGGAGGCAGCACATGAATCAATCTGGATGAAGGAGTTCATTACCGACCTAGGAGTTATTCCCAATGCGTCGGGCCCGATGACTCTCTTCTGTGACAACACTGGAGCTATTGCCCTGGCCAAGGAGCCCAGGTTTCACAAGAAGACCAGGCATATCAAGCGTCGCTTCAACTCCATTCGTGAAAATGTTCAAGAGGGAGACATAGATATTTCTAAAGTGCATACGGACCTGAATGTCGCAGATCCGTTGACTAAACCTCTTCCACGAGCAAAACATGATCAACACCAGAACTCTATGGGTGTTCGATTCATCACAATGTAACTAGATTATTGACTCTAGTGCAAGTGGGAGACTGTTGGAAATATGCCCTAGAGGCAATAATAAAATGTTTATTATTATATTTCCTTGTTCATGATAATTGTCTATTGTTCATGCTATAATTGTGTTATCCGGAAATCGTAATACATGTGTGAATACATGGACCACATGTCCCTAGTGAGCCTCTAGTTGACTAGCTCGTTGATCAATAGATGGTTACGGTTTCCTGACCATGGACATTGGATGTCGTTGATAACGGGATTACATCATTAGGAGAATGATGTGATGGACAAGACCCAATCCTAAGCATAGCACAAGATCGTATAGTTCGTCTGCTAAATCTTTTCTAATGTCAAGTATCATTTCCTTAGACCATGAGATTGTGCAACTCCCGGATACCGTAGGGAATGGTTTGGGTGTGCCAAACGTCACAACGTAACTGGGTGGCTATAAAGGTACACTACGGGTATCCCCGAAAGTATCTGTTGGGTTGGCACGAATCGAGACTGGGATTTGTCACTCCGTATGACGGAGAGGTATCTCTGGGCCCACTCGGTAAGACATCATCGTAATGAGCTCAATGTGACTAAGGGGTTGCTCACGGGATGATGTGTTACGAAACGAGTAAAGAGACTTGCCGTAACGAGATTGAGCAAGGTATCGGTATACCGACGATCGAATCTCGGGCAAGTAACGTACCCGATTGACAAAGGGAATTGTATACGGGATTGATTGAATCCTCGACATCGTGGTTCATCCAATGAGATCATCATGGAACATGTGGGAGCCAACATGGGTATCCAGATCCCGCTGTTGTTTATTGGCCGGAGAGATGTCTCGGTCATGTCTGCATGACTCCCGAACCCGTAGGGTCTACACACTTAAGGTTCGATGACGCTAGGGTTATAGGGAAAGTTTGTGCGTGGTTACCGAATGTTGTTCGGAGTCTCGGATGAGATCCCGGACGTCACGAGGAGTTCCAGAATGGTCCGGAGACGAAGATTTATATATGGGAAGTCCTTATTCGGTTGCCGGAAGTGTTCGGGGGTCTATCGGTATTGTACCGGGACCACCGAAAGGGTTCCGGGGGTCCACCGGGAGGGTCCACCTACCCCGGAGGACCCTATGGGCTGAATATAGAGGGGAACCAGCCCCTAGGTGGGCTGGGCGCCAAAACCCCCTAGGGCCCATGCGCCTAGGGTTTGGGGGAAACCCTAAAGGGGGCGCCCCCCTTGGCTTGGGGGGCAAGCCTTCCCCCCTTGGCCGCCCCCCCCTCTAGATCCATATGGAGGGGGCCGGCCCCCCTCTCCCTTGCCCCTATAAATAGAGGGGGGGTGGGAGGGCAGCCGCACCACATCCAAGGCGCAGCCCTCCCCCTCCCCAACACCTCCTCCTCCTCCTCCCGCGAAGCTTGGCGAAGCCCTGCCGGAGTACCACGCCGCTCCAACATCACCACGCCGTCGTGCTGCTGCTGGACGGAGTCTTCCCCAACCTCTCCCTCTCTCCTTGTTGTATCAAGGCATGGGAGACGTCATCGGGCTGCACGTGTGTTGAACGTGGAGGCGCCGTTGTTCGGCGCTTAGATCGGAATCAACCGCGATCTGAATTGCTACGAGTACGACTCCTTCATCCTCGTTCTTGTAACGCTTCCGTGTCGCGATCTTCAAAGGTATGAAGATGCACTCCCCTCTCGTTGCTAGTAAACTCCATAGATTGATCTTGGTGATGCGTAGAAATTTTTTAATTTCTGCAACGATCCCCTTCAATGCTGTCGGGTTCCTCGCCTACTTCGAGCACCGCTGCTGTGCTCCTAACCAAGCAGCCGCCGCCGCTGCCATCAGGCCGCAGGCGCCACTGCCGCCCGTCCACCCCCATCGTCTTTGTCTAGCACCAGCCAGTCACCAGTCTTGCCGTCATCTACCCCGACCATTTCGTCTACTCCGACAACTGTTGGTGACATCGGCCCCACATCGCTTGGCACCACAATCCCGGAGGGTCCCCACGCTCGCTACGGTCCGACCACGGGGACGACCTAGAGTGGACGGCCTCAGGGCGGCAGTAGACCGCGGGCTGCGACACCACAGCCCGAAGGGGCGACGTAGTGGTAGCACGCGGGTCGGTGCAGCCGCGGTAAGAACCACAGGACGGCGGCTCTATGGCCCGATGGGTTGACGCAGTGGCTGAAGGAAATATGCCCTAGAGGCAATAATAAAGTTGTTATTTATATTTCCTTATATCATGATAAATGTTTATTATTAATGCTAGAGTTGTATTAACCGGAAACTTGATACATGTGTGAATATATAGACAAAACAAAGTGTCCCTAGTATGCCTCTACTTGACTAGCTCGTTAATCAAAGATGGTTAAGTTTCCTGACCATACACATGTGTTGTCATTTGATTAACGGGATCACATCATTAGGAGAATGATGTGATGGACAAGACCCATCCGTTAGCTTAGCATAATGATCGTTAAGTTTTATTGCTATTGCTTTCTTCATGACTTATACATATTCCACTGACTATGAGATTATGCAACTCCCAAACACCGGAGAACACCTTGTGTGCTATCAAACGTCACAACGTAACTGGGTAATTATAAAGATGCTCTACAGGTGTCTCCGAAGGTGTATGTTGGGTTGGCATAGATCAAGATTAGGATTTGTCACTCCGAGTATCGGAGAGGTATCTCTGGGCCCTCTCGGTAATGCACATCGTGATAAGCCTTGCGAGCAATGTGACTAATGAGTTAGTTACGTGATGATGCATTACAGAACGAGTAAAGAGACTTGCCGGTAATGAGATTGAACTAGGTATGAGGATACCGATGATCGAATCTCGGGCAAGTAACATACCGATGACAAAGGGAATAACGTATGTTGTTAATGCAGTTTGACCGATAAAGATCTTCGTAGAATATGTAGGAAACAATATGAGCATCCAAGTTCCGCTGTTGGTTATTGACCGGAGATGTGTCTCGGTCATGTCTACATAGTTCTCGAACCCGTAGGGTCAGCACGCTAACGTTCGATGATGATTTGTATTGTGAGTTATGTGTTTTGGTGACTGAAGATTGTTTGGAGTCCTGTATGAGATCACGGAAAGTACGAGGAGTCTCGAAATAGCCAAGAGATAAAGATTGATATATTGGACGATGATATTCGGACACCGGAATGGTTCCAGATCATTTCGGGTATTTTTCGGAGTACCGGAAGGTTACCGGAACCCCCCGGGAAAGTTACGGGCCTACATGGGCCATAGGGGAGAGGGGAGGCAGCCCACAAGGGGTGGCCGCGCCCCCCTCCCATAGGGAGTCCAAATTGGACTAGGGAGGGGGCGCCCCCCTTTCCTTCTCCTCTTCCCTCTCCCTTCCCTCTTTCCCCCTCCATAGGAAGGAAGTGGGAAACCTACTAGGACTAGGAGTCCTAGTGGGTTCCCCCACCATGGCGCGCAACCTAGGCCGGTGGCCTCCTCCCCTCCTCCTTTATATACGGGGGAAGGGGGCACTGAGGGAGTCCTGGACTAAGGGGTCCTCGGGCGTCCGGCCTGTTAACCATGGGCCGAACTGATGGGCTGTGAAGATACGAAGACCGAAGACTACACCCGTGTCCGGATAGGACTCTCTTTGGCGTGGAAGGCAAGCTTGGTGACCAAATATGTGTATTCCTTTCTTTGTAACCGACCTTGTGTAACCCTAGATCCTCCCGGTGTCTATATAAACCGGAGGACTTAGTCCGGAGAGGAGATTCATTATCATAGTCATACAGGCTAGACTTGTAGGGTTTAGCCATTACGATCTCGTGGTAGATCAACTCTTGTAATACTCATATTCATCAAGATCAATCAAGCAGGAAGTAGGGTATTACCTCCATAGAGAGGGCCTGAACCTGGGTAAACATTGTGTCCCCTGTCTCCTGTTACCATCGACCTTAGACGCACAGTTCGGGACCCCCTACCCGAGATCCGACGGTTTTGACACCGACATTGGTGCTTTCATTGAGAGTTCCACTGTGCCGTCCCCAAAAAAGTTTCGATGGCCCCTTCAATCGTCAACAATGACGCTGTCCAAGGAGGAACCTTCCTCCCCGGACAGATCTTCGTGTTTGGCGGCTTCGCACTGCGGGCTAACTCGCTTGGCCATCTGGAGCAGATCGATAGCTACGCCCCTGGCCATCAGGTCAGATTTGGGAGCTTGAACTATGTCGCGGACATCCGTGGAGACTTGATCTTCGCCGGATTCGATACCGCGGCGACCGTTCCTGGTCACCTCGATGAACATGACCTAAATCTGTCGTCGGACCGCGTTCAGGAGATAGCTCCTGTAACTGCTCCGGCCTTAGATCCGGAGCATACTGCGCCATGCAAGGACGGGAAGCTCAACCCTACCATGGAGGCCATGGATCCCACGGAGTTGGAGCCGCACACGGACTTAAACTCATGGGACATCTGCGTTACCGGAACTCCAGACTCGTCTCCGGTCATAAGTTCCGAACCATATGAGCCCGCGGACGCCGAACTTGATCGTTTATCGATCTTCGAATTCGGCGCCGCAGACATCTTTCAGCACTCATCTTTGGGCGATGTGCTAAACTGTAGCGACCCGACCCGAATGGATCAAGTCTCTGTGCTTAAGTGTCATCCCTGGATCGGTATGCTGACACACACAGTACTCGAGGATTTATAACAGAGGTAAATCACATGTATAAAATAACGTAAATACTATTACCTCAATCCAAAATAGCGGAAGTAACAAGGTTGTGGATTCCCATCAACACCAACGGCAAAGTTGAGTGTAGAAATCGTAACCCTAACGAATCACTTACTCGTTGTAAGATATTCTGCAACATGAAACGTTGCAGCCCGAAAACGGGTCAGCACATGGAATATGCTGGCAAATTCACACCATAGAGAAATGATGAACAAAGGCTATCACTACATGCATATATGGCTGGTGGAAAAGCTCTATGGTTATAATGTTTTTGCGAAAAGCCAATTTTCCCTACTGCAAAGGAATAAATTTCATTTAACTACCATTGTGGTTGTGAAACATTGAGATGGTTGACAGCATCTCAATCCCAATTAAGTATCATCATTAACCCAACAATCTTGATTAAAGTAACATGTTGAGATCAACGGGACAATCCAAGAACTAGATACTCAAGATGTCCATAACCGGGGACACGGCTAATCATGATTAGTTTGTACACTCTGCAGAGGTTTGTGCACTTTTCCCCACAAGACTCGATCTCCTCCGTTGGATTACTCGCACTACATGGTGTTTGAGTAACGGATGACCGAGACACAGTCTTTCAGAAGCGTTAGCTCCTTACGATGGGTAGACCGGTACACCTACATCCCCTACATCTGCTAGTCTACCACTGTAAGAGTTCACACAACTTAGTCAACTATGCTAAAGCCCATAATAGCTTGCGGCTGCACACGGAAGTTTCTAGCATGAATAATCTCATGATCCCTTTGAACCTGGGTGGCGGTCCAAAAGAAAAACAGGCAATCCTGGAATACCCAGGTACCTCAATCCACCCAGATGTGAGTTTTAGTTGCCACCTTAAGTAAACCATTAATTAACAATCTCACATCTGTCATGGAAAATCTCTCAAACCCAATCCACGTCTACGAGCATATCATGGCAATATAGTAGCAAACGTAGAAGTAACTCCCAAGGATTTGATAAGAAAACAGGTAATAGGTACTACCTCAACTACTTCCCAATACCCACAATTTAATTAGATCCTAATCATGCAAGTGTTTGGGGAAAACAGATCTAATGCAATAAAAACTGGGTATGGAAGGTATATGATCAAAGTGTTACTTGCCTGCAATGTTGATGAAGATGATTCGCACTCAAAACTCTTGATAGATCTACTCGTCACACTCCGGTCAATCTATCATAAGCAAGCAGTAGCAACCATACATAAGCAATCACTCAAGATCAGAAAGATCGAAGAAAACAATTCGGAAAACTTCAAAACCAAGCAAATAACTCTTGCAATATAAAACAATTTCTAACAGCACCAAAATTATGTGAATTTGGCCTTATCAGAAAGTTCAGGTCAAGAGCTTCGCTTTGCAAAAAAAATCAACTCAAACGGAGTTATAAAACTCAAGTTATGTTCAAAAGAAGATTCAAATACAAATCTGTTTGAAATCAAATTTTAAAACTTTCAAAAACATGTTTAAGTTGTATTACTGGATAGAGGGAATCATAACGAAAAAGTGGGCGTTGGTTTCATCGAAAACGGAGGTACGGATAAAAAGATATGATCAAAAGAAATTTGACTATGAAACAAATTTCGAAATTTGAAAATTTCAAAAAGTTGACGTGACAGGTTAACTGGATAGGTGAAAACAAGACGAAACTATAGGCGCTGGTTTCATTTAATTTGGATGAACGAGTAAAAAGTTATGACTATTTGAAAAATCAGGGCCAAGCTGTTTTGTAGAAGAAAAATAGCCACGGCTAAAAAAAAAGTAGGTCTAACGCATAATTACAGAGAATGAATAAATATACCTAAAAGACGACTTCGGAGTGAGGAGACAACTTCCAAAGTCCCGCCGGTGAGAAGAAATATATTTTTAGCTAATCAAACTAAAATATTGATTTAACCCGTAATGGATAATTTTTGGAGGCTCTATGGGTCTATATTTATAGGTGGAAAAGAATATTAGAAGTCAAAGGCTAGGCAATGTGGGATTTAACGTAGACGTAATTAAACGAAACAGAGGAGAAAAGACGCGCCTCGGATGGGCCTATAACTTCGGCCGGCCGCGCGCACGCTGCAGTTTTTTTATAACAAAAATCGGCCTTAGTAAAATAAAATAAAAAGGATGGCTGGGCCTGGCCCATTTAGGAGAGGGAAAAACAAATGAGGCGCCCGCTGCCACTATGTTACGTGTGTGGGCGGTAAATAAGTATGGGCCGCATGTACAGTTCTTTTTTAAATTGTAACAGAAGGAAATCCGGATAAAGAAAATAAATTAAAATTTTATATAGGCATATTATATATCAAAATTTTCAGAAAAAGATTTTCTACAACATGAACATTTTTGTGAAGTCAAATAAAATCCACACAAATTTTAGTAAATCAAACAGTGCTGCTGCCTTAATAAAATCCAATAAAAATCATTTTAGAAATACAAAAATGATTTCAAATTTATTTTTCTCCAATTTTCTGATGTAGGGAATCATGTTACCCTATTTTCTGTATATTTTTATTTTGGAGAAAAATAATTTGAATAAGACTCAATTAACTCCAAATTAAAAATACTTTCCAAAAGGACTTTGAATTTGACCTTTGAAACTCCCAACTCATATTTCATTCGTTTTGAAGAAGTCATTTTTATCTTCTCTCGTGAAAATCATTGAGTTGCATAAAGTTTTAGAATTGGAAATATTCTCAGATGAAATTCAATTATTTTCAACACCCCTTGTCATTTAAATAAATGGAAGAAGTCATGTCATCTTCTCTACAGGGTTTTGTGGTGAAAAGAATTTGAATTCATGGAGATCATAAAAGCAAAAATGAAAGTTTGGGAAAGTCCTTTTATTCCCTCTCATTTAACTTTCAAAAAGTTTCGAATTCACTCACTTTCAGTCAATCAATCAAACAATCAATCCAATCTATCTGTTTATCATAACATTCCAAAATTTAGAATTTTGGGATGTTACAAACCTACCACCCTTAAAGTGAATCTCGTCCTCGAGATTCGGAGAGGCTAGAAAGAAATAGGTTAGGATTTGGGGTCTTCAAACTCCATCGATCATCTCCGGGATCTGGGGTGCTACCACCCTTAGAAACATTGCTACGGTTCCACCAAAACTCGTATACTCCATCCTTGTTGTTGACAGTGTCAGTCTTCTCAGATTCTCGGAAAAATTCCTTCTTTGGCTCTTTGGGTAGCGGCATAACTTTTTCCTCAATTCTTCTGTCTTTCATCTCGGTAAGGTTATTCCGAGACTGGGTCTTCATAGCTGACGGGCCTGGCGCCAAAACTAAACAACTATCGATATCTCATGGTGGTCAACGATTTACGGTTTCTCCTGCAGGAAATGGGTCTGGTTGATCCTCACCGTATAACCTACGATTGGCATCAACTGCCGTGTACAAGGGAAACATTCTTATACCATTCTAAGGTTCAAGCAAGGTTTGAATCGTCGTCACTCTACTATAGGTAAGTCACTTAGATTTACCATCCCGTATAGCAAAGCGAATAATAAGAGTAAGTCGGTATGGTGATCAATCCATCCCGCACCCAAATCATTACCTTGTATATGGTTTAGCGAATCTCGCGTTCTAACACTCGGTCATCCTCACAAGCATTGCAGAATTTCTCTTGTCGACGAACCAAGTTCAGATAAATCCATTGATTCTGCAAGCCAAACAAACCTCTATCGTTCCTTCACAACTCTCAGGTTTTTGCGTAAACTCCTATAAAATCGTCAGTCGATAAAAATCGTAACTTCTTCCAGGGTCTTCCCTTCAACAAGAGTGTGCTTGCTTCTTGGCAGGTCCTGGGGCCTGTGGGTTATGGCCCATCTCATCACTTGTAGTTCCTTGAACTTATCATCGGGCAACTGATCCTTAATCCAACATCCAACTTCCTGGTATTCTTAAATCCATCCAATTGTACTGTCTTCCTTCCTTCTATTGGCACCACTAGGACATGATTACTCAGACTCATCATCGAATTCCATTGATCCATATTTCCAACATCATACCTCCTTTATATCCAATAGTACTTCATCTCTTCATCCTCGGGGGATATCCCACATACCGAGATAAAAAAACTTATACTTATGAAGTCCATACTCCACTTCGTGGAACATCATTATCCTTTCCAGGGTCAAGCGTCCTTACAGGGAAATATTGGCCATCTCTGCATGGCACTTCTTCAACTGGGAAACGTGAAACACATCATGAACTCCTGACAGTCCTTCAGGTGACTCCAACTTGTTGGCCACTTCTCCCATACGCTCCAAAACTCGGTATGGTCCTACAAATCTCGGGGTTAACTTTCCCTTAACTCCAAATAGTTTAACTCCTCGCAGAGGGAACACACGAAGACATGCTCCGTCTCCAATTTCATAGACTACCTCCTTTACATCCAATAATACTCCATACCCTCATATTCTCGGGGTATCCAACATATCGAGATAAAACTCATACTTATTTTGTTCGAAATCCACTTCGTGGAATATCATTACCTTTTTCCAAGGGTCAAGTTTCCTCACGGGGTACTACCACCTTTAAAATGCACAATCTTCCATAGACCATATTTCTCATATCCTTGAAAATGGTCAAAAATTTTCTTCATAGAGTAACAACTCTTAAAATCCAAATCAATACCAATGATGCTAACTTTATTGATTCTCAAATATTACAATCTCCTGCATTCCATTACATGCCTCAATCCGACTCTTCACTAATAAAAGAAATGTCCACACTACTACTACGTTTCTCGTTGCACTCAACTATTTATCACAAGTCTTCGTCTCCTTGGGGCATTCTCTGGCAAAGTGCCCTGCTTCATCACAACGGAAACATATTACTTCTGACATATCTCGGGGTTTCCTTGTGATTATATAGCCTCCTGGGGTCCTCATCTTCCCTTTTGGGCAATCATTGTGGTAGTGTCCTGAATTTTTGCACCTGAAACATGTGATATGACTCAGGTCTCTCTTTGTAGAAATTGGGTTGTTCCTGGGATCCAATCTACTTCTCTTCCTGGACTTTTCCGTTCCATCAGGGCTTCTATTTCCTGTGGGTCATACTCTACTTCCTCTGTCGGGAATCCCCATTCAGACAATTTTAGGAGATGTGTCCTTCTTCTCCACATGAATAGCATGACTTGGTGCAGGGTTTAATTGGTTCTTCTTTGGGTGTGTCCTCCACCTCTTCCTTCATCGCAGATTCCTCTAAAATTTCCATGAGGGCTCTTTTCATTGCTTCTTTCTTCTGCTGGATGGTCCTTTGTACCATGGGGTAGATATGACACTGAGCAGGGTAGTGGGTAGTCCCTTCACACAAGAAACAAGTGATCTGCCTAGTTGGGCGTTCTTCAGTTGGGTGACTTCCTTCACAATTAGGGCATTCATCCTTGTGTTCCTTATGGTTGTGTCCTATTTCTCCACAAGGCTTGTATGCACAAGGTTTCTTCATATCCTTTCCATAAGGCTTCAATTTCTGGGACACAAGACGAGATCTTTGTAGAGTCCACTTAAATTCTTTCCAAGTGGTTACTCCTTTCCATCCATTGATGGTTTGGTACATCCTCCACCAAGTAGCAGCACCTCTTTCAAAACATTGAAGAGCATGCCAGGTCATATCCCTTCCGACTATAGGGTTATTCTTCATGTGATCCTCCATGTTCTGAATCCATCGGTCCGTCTCCAATTGACTCATCGGTCCAGAAAATACAAGCTCATCTCCATTCATCCTCTATTGGGTCCATGGGTTTGGGGTGAGATAAGAGAGGTCAAGAGGGATACACACAATGCAAACAAAAGTTTTGAAAAGACAGATTTTTATCGTGGCTGTCAGAAAAACAATAAACAAATGACAGCTCACAATCGTCGCATCTAACGTAGGTATAACATGGGTTTGGTCTTCTAAAGGTCAATAAATCTTCAACGTCGCCAAACTCTTCAAGTCTTGGTCATGTCTCCAATGGCTTCTTCCAATCATGCTTGTCCTTCTTAAGTTCTTTTGCCAGATCATCTCTGTTGACTCAAAGTCTCTCGTGACATCCTTGAATATTCTAGGGTTGCATCCCAAACTTCTGGGTTTCATCAACCTCGACATGGTCCACGATCTTATTGTCCTTCAGTTCCTGACGAGTCTCCGTTATCTCGAGGTTTTGCTTTCCCTGCTTGGCTACTTTCAGTTTCTGGGTTCTGAGTTCTTCACGAAACACTTTGTCAAATACAGCTTCCTGCAGGTCCATCCTAAACTTCTTGATGTAATACTCCGGATCCTGGTGATACACCAGTCTAAAGTTAAAACTTCATCTTGCTGATAGGTGCTCCATCAGCCTTCTACCATCCAATCCTTCCATGCATATGCATACTTAACTCAACACGATGACAATATCATAAGCGGGCGATAACCTCATGGGTATCCGTGTTTCTGCTCTTGTCATTACCATGAGCTATCATTCCATAGTTGATATCTCCTGCCTTAGGGTTTCCTTGACAAAACTTTGAGTTTCTAACTCTCCATGTTTCGGTCTTTCTCTGATACACCTTGCTCTCGAGTATTGACAGCTTCCATAGTCTGCCAAGTTCCATAAGGGTAACCTTCCTAGGTCATACACATCTAGCAATTCTTCAGAGCCTTCAAATTCTCCCAGTCTTCAGAGTCCTTAACCGTTGTAGTTTCCATTATCATAATGCACGGTAAAATCCTCTTCATTCCAAATGGTCTTAGTTGTCCGATATCTTGTACTTCTTGAAGTGGTCTCATCCGTCGAATCTTAGAGTGGTCCAAAAGGAAAAAGGGTATGGTCCCACTAAAAGGGAATATTTGAATTAACTCAGAAGAGAAGAGAGGTACAAGATTCTTTTGAAAAGAAAAGTTTTAGAGAAAATCCTTCCTATGGGCTTGCCAGTTTCTAGGGTCACGTCCTACAGTCAACATGTGCTCTGATACCATCTTGTAGCGACCCGACCCGAATGGATCAAGTCTCTGTGCTTAAGTGTCATCCCTGGATCGGTATGCTGACACACACAGTACTCGAGGATTTATAACAGAGGTAAATCACATGTATAAAATAACGTAAATACTATTACCTCAATCCAAAATAGCGGAAGTAACAAGGTTGTGGATTCCCATCAACACCAACGACAAAGTTGAGTGTAGAAATCGTAACCCTAACGAATCACTTACTCGTCGTAAGATATTCTGCAACATGAAACGTTGCAGCCCGAAAACGGGTCAGCACATGGAATATGCTGGCAAATTCACACCATAGAGAAATGATGAACAAAGGCTATCACTACATGCATATATGGCTGGTGGAAAAGCTCTATGGTTATAATGTTTTTGCGAAAAGCCAATTTTTCCCTACTGCAAAGGAATAAATTTCATTTAACTACCATTGTGGTTGTTAAACATTGAGATGGTTGACAGCATCTCAATCCCAATTAAGTATCATCATTAACCCAACAATCTTGATTAAAGTAACATGTTGAGATCAACGGGATAATCCAAGAACTAGATACTCAAGATGTCCATAACCGGGGACACGGCTAATCATGATTAGTTTGTACACTCTGCAGAGGTTTGTGCACTTTTCCCCACAAGACTCGATCTCCTCCGTTGGATTACTCGCACTACATGGTGTTTGAGTAACGGATGACCGAGACACAGTCTTTCAGAAGCGTTAGCACCTTACGATGGGTAGACCGGTACACCTACATCCCCTACATCTGCTAGTCTACCACTGTAAGAGTTCACACAACTTAGTCAACTATGCTAGAGCCCATAATAGCTTGTGGCTGCACACGGAAGTTTCTAGCATGAATAATCTCATGATCCCTTTCAACCTGGGTGGCGGTCCAAAAGAAAAACAGGCAATCCTGGAATACCCAGGTACCTCAATCCACCCAGATGTGAGTTTTATTTGCCACCTTAAGTAAACCATTAATTAACAATCTCACATCTGTCATGGAAAATCTCTCAAACCCAATCCACGTCTACGAGCATAGCATGGCAATATAGTAGCAAAAGTAGAAGTAACTCCCAAGGGTTTGATAAGAAAACAGGTAATAGGTACTACCTCAACTACTTCCCAATACCCACAATTTAATTAGATCCTAATCATGCAAGTGTTTGGGGAAAACAGATCTAATGCAATAAAAACTGGGTATGGAAGGTATATGATCAAAGTGTTACTTGCCTGCAATGTTGATGAAGATGATTCGCACTCAAAACTCTTGATAGATCTACTCGTCACACTCCGGTCAATCTATCGTAAGCAAGCAGTAGCAACCATACATAAGCAATCACTCAAGATCAGAAAGATCGAAGAAAACAATTCGGAAAACTTCAAAACCAAGCAAATAACTCTTGCAACATAAAACAATTTCTAACAGCACCAAAATTATGTGAATTTGGCCTTATCAGAAAGTTTAGGTCAAGAGCTTCGCTTTGCAAAAAAAAAAATCAACTCAAACGGAGTTATAAAACTCAAGTTATGTTCAAAAGAAGATTCAAATACAAATCTGTTTGAAATCAAATTTTAAAACTTTCAAAAACATGTTTAAGTTGTATTACTGGATAGAGGGAATCATAACGAAAAAGTGGGCGTTGGTTTCATCGAAAACGGAGGTACGGATAAAAAGATATGATCAAAAGAAATTTGACTATGAAACAAATTTCGAAATTTGAAAATTTCAAAAAGTTGACGTGACAGGTTAACTGGATAGGTGAAAACAAGACGAAACTATAGGCGCTGGTTTCATCTAATTTGGATGAACAAGTAAAAAATTATGCTAAAAAAAGTAGGTCTAACGCATAATTACAGAGAACGAATAAATATATCTAAAAGACGACTTCGGAGTGAGGAGACAACTTTCAAAGTCCCGCCGGAGAGAAGAAATATATTTTTAGCTAGTCCAACCAAAATATTGATTTAACCCGCAATGGATAATTTTTGGAGGCTCTATGGGTCTATATTTATAGGTGGAAAAGAATATTAGAAGTCAAAGGCTAGGCAATGTGGGACTTAACGTAGACGTAATTAAACGAAACAGAGGAGAAAAGACGCGCCTCGCATGGGCCTAAAGCTTCGGCCGGCCGCGCGCACGCGTACACTGCAGTTTTTTATTTAACAAAAATCGGCCTAAGTAAAAAAAAAAAGGATGGCTGGCCTGGCCCATTTAGGAGAGGGAAAAACAAATGAGGTGCCCGCTGCCACTATGTTACGCGTGTGGGCGGTAAATAACTATGGGCCGCATGTATAGTTTTTTTAAATTGAAACAGAAGGAAAATCGGATAAATAAAATAAATTAAAATTTTATATAGGCATATTATATATCAAAATTTTCAGAAAAAGATTTTCTACAACTTGAACATTTTTGTGAAGTCAAATAAAATCCACGCAAATTTTAGTAAATCAAACAGTGCTGCTGCCTTAATAAAATCCAATAAAAATCATTTTAAAAATACAAAAATGATTTCAAATTTATTTTTCTCCAATTTTCTGATGTAGGGAATCATGTTACCCTATTTTCTGTATATTTTTATTTTGGAGAAAAATAATTTGAATAAGACTCAATTAACTCCAAATTAAAAATACTTTCCAAAAGGACTTTGAATTTGACCTTTGAAACTCCCAACTCATATTTCATTCGTTTTGAAGAAGTCATTTTTATCTTCTCTCGTGAAAATCATTGAGTTGCATAAAGTTTCAGAATTGGAAATATTCTCAAATGAAATTCAATTATTTTCAACACCCCTTGTCATTTAAATAAATGGAAGAAGTCATGTCATCTTCTCTACAGGGTTTTGTGGTGAAAAGAATTTGAATTCATGGAGATCATAAAAGCAAAAATGAAAGTTTGGGAAAGTCCTTTTATTCCCTCTCATTTAACTTTCAAAAAGTTTCGAATTCACTCACTTTCAGTCAATCAATCAAACAATCAATCCAATCTATCTGTTTATCATAACATCCAAAATTTAGAATTTTGGGATGTTACATAAACTCATTAAAGAACCTGTCCTTGGCGGGGGACTCACAGCCGACCTATGTTCGGTTCGAACTAGGGGCTGATGATGGAGAATCTTGCTTCCCACCCGCCACCCACTTCATAGCCACGGTCGAGGATTTAACCGACACGCTTGATTACGGCTCTGAAGACATCAACGGTATGGACGACGATGCTGACGAGGAGCAGGACCAAAATCCGCCATTTACTGGACGATGGACGGCCACTTCCTCATATGACGTATACATGGTAGATACGCCCCAAAATAATAGCGGCGATGACAAGGAAAACCCAGCGAAGGAGGACCCTCCTAAGACACAAGCAAAGCGCCGGCGTCAGCGGCGCCGCTCTAAATCGCGCCGCAGTAGAGACAGCAACACCAGCACAGGAAATGGAAGTTACCATCCGCTCTCCGAGGAGGAGGTGAGCCTCGGCAACGAAGACTTCATCGTGCCTGAGGAACCTCTCGAGCAGGAGCACTTTAAGCTTCAGCTAATAGCCACTGCGAGGAGCCTGAAAAAGAAGCAGCAGCAGCAGCTTCAAGCTGATCAAGACCTGCTCAATGACAGATGGACCGATGTCCTGGCAGCCGAAGAATACGGCCTTAAACGCCCAGCAAAAGTTACCCAAAGCGCTAATTGCTCCCTCAGTTCGATGATGAGGCACCAGAGCCCACACCAGCATCACGCAATGAGGTTGATCGGCCACCGCGCGGTCGGGATAAAATGGCAACCCGAGCCGAAAACCAGACTGTCCCACCTCACCGTAAAGGCAGGGATAAGACAGCTCGGGGCTATACATACGACCTTCGTCAAGACCTGGACAGTAGAGCAGGACATACAAGATCGATCTACGGATCACGAGTATGTTCCTCAACGCGCGATGATGGCTACCTATTCGGACGTGACAAACCTAGTCACGCCCGGGCCGACAACCGCAGACGGACTCCATCGGAACCACGTCGCGACGTGGCCCGATATAGAGGTGCCGCGCACCCTCTTTGCTTCACTGATGAAGTAATGGACCATGAATTCCCCGAAGGGTTCAAACCCGTCAATATTGAATCATACGACGGAACAACCGATCCCGTGGTATGGATCGAGGATTTTATTCTCCACATCCACATGGCCCGCGGAGATGACCTCCACACCATCAAATACCTCCCACTAAAGCTCAAAGGGCCAGCTCGGCACTGGTTAAACAGCCTGCCTGAAAATTCCATCGGCAGTTGGGAGGACTTAGAGGAAGCCTTCCTTGACAATTTCCAAGGTACATATGTCCGGCCACAAGACGCCGATGACTTAAGTCACATAGTCCAACAGCCTGGAGAGTCAGCCAGGAAATTATAGACTAGATTCCTAACTAAAAAGAACCATATTGTTGACTGTCCGGATGCCGAAGCCCTAGCGGCCTTTAAACATAGTATCCGTGACGAATGGCTCGCCCGCCACCTCGGCCAAGAAAAGCCGAAATCTATGGCAGCCCTTACGACACTCATGACCCACTTTTGCACGGGTGAGGATAGTTGGCTGGCTCGTAGTAAAAACACAGCCAGCGAGGCGGGCCCATCCGAGGTCAAAAACAGCAACGGCAAGCTTCGACGTAACAGACACAAGCGCCGAAGCAATGGTGATAATACCGATGACACTACAGTTAACGCCGGATTCAGCGGTTCCAAGTCCGGTCAACGGAAGAAGCCGTATAAAAGGAACAGTCAGGGACCATCCAGCTTGGACCGCATACTCGATCGTCCGTGCCAGATACATGGCACCCCAAACAAACCAGCCAACCATACCAATAGGGATTGTTGGGTTTTCAAACAGGCCGGCAAGTTAAACGCCGAGAATAAGGAAAAGGGATCACAAAGTGAGGATGATGACGAAGAGCCCCAGCAACCGAACACAGGGGGGCAGAAGAAGTTTGACGGTGTCCTGGACTAGCGGGTACCCACCACGTCGTCTCCCGATCAGTTAGATTGGGCCGAGGACCCCCATGGCCGTATACTCATGGGCCAGTTCGGACAGCCGATGACATGCATGAGGAAGATTCCACAAGACTTGGTGATCAAGACAAGGACTCCTCTCCACCAACGTATTCGGCTAGGACTCTTGTTATCCTAGGCCTCTGGTACATTATATAAGCCGGGGCCAGGCTAGTCGATAGATCATTATGACATTACTCATCATACCTTAGGTCTTAGACCACAACATATGATCTTGAGGTAGATCAACTCTTGTGACCCTAAGATCAATCAAGCAGGAAGTAGGGTATTACCTTGATAGAGAGGGCCCGAACCTGGGTAAACATCGTGTCCCCTGTCTCCTGTTACCCATCGATCCACGACACACAACTTGGGACCCCCTACTCGAGAACTGCCAGTTTTGACATCGACAATGGTGCTTTCATTGAGAGTTTCGCTGTGTGATCGGCAAAGGATCAATGGCTTGTCTGCAGATTAACTGCGACGTCGGCATCTTCGTCACCGACTCGGCTGGTCACCTTGTTTCGACCGAGGACTGCACTCTGCGTTAGATCGTCATGTTCGGACGATGACCTTCATCAACATCAACTCCGATCTCTCTCAAGATCATGGAGGAATCATCCATGGAGCCCGGGGGCTCAACGTCAACATTGCCCCCGTGTGACCGTGCTGTTTTTCTGGACAGCAAACTTGTATCCGCTGCCACCACCTCCTCGAGCATCGGTTTGACGATTCCTTTGGTGGAATTGTGCGGAATTAAGTCTACAACAACCATGCAAAATTTCGTCGAGTTCCGATGGAGGAATCTCCGGCAATCTATGATATACCGGAGCCCTGTCAAATCTGGACGAGAATCCGGACGAGTTTAGCGTGGTCTCCAGAGCCTAGCTTGGAGGTCCTTTGGAAGATCCAACCATTCATCTGCTGCGGAATTCCCATATCTACCACCCCTCCAAATTTCAGCTCGATCCGACGGTTTAAACTCCGGGAACCTTCCGATGAGTGGACCAATTTTCGGATCTGTTTTCTGCGCGAATACGAATCCGGCCTGAGTTCATGTTTCTTTATGAACGGAATATTGGACAACCCTTTTGAAGAATTTTTTTAGGGTATTGTGCGTACCCACAAAATTTTAAGCCTCCTCTAAGGTAATCTTCACCATCATGCTGGTGTCAAACCAGTCCGGCAATATTGCTCCACGGCTGCCGACCTGCGCTAGACACATCGCCGCTGTGTTGAGCCGAGCTCAACTTCTTCGGATCATCATCTCGGCAAGCCGAACAAGAGTTCGGCATCGCGAAGGATAAATCATCACCAACATCGCTGCCCCACGGATTACACGGAGCGGGCACACCGGCATCGCCGCATGGTCACTTCATCAAGCCGACATTGACCGCGTCACAAGTCACGACCTGCATCAGCATGGCCGCACTGTTGCTTCTTCAAGCCGATGTCCATCACGCCAAACTTCAACACCTCGGCTGACATGACACCTGCAACGTCTCCTCACCGACCTGCTCCGTCACCTCGGCTAGACCGAACTTGGCTATTTCTTCATCAACATACTCCGGTGACTTCGACTACGTCACGTGGTTTCTTCGACAAGCCGACGCCGTCGTCCCAATCGGCGTAAATCGGCTTGCGTGACCACCTTGTTGGTCGTGTTGCCATACCGACATGTTCGGTTGCCTCGGGGACTTTGGCATCGTTGAGAGAGCTCTACCTCATCGAGTGTTCGGCACACGGGCCATATTTCTTTTATTACTCACTTTGCATAAATTATTAATTATGCAACTAAATTTTTTCTTTTTAATTTATTATTATTACTATTATCTCCGGTTTGCACTATTTTTTGTGCACAGGTAAATGATCCGGGTCGGGCAGTGTTGTCACCTCGGCATACTGACATACCACGTCACCTCGGATGGACGGGGGGCTTTGTCATCACTTCATTAACCCACGCCGGGGACTTCGGCGTCACACTGCCGACCTGCTTCGTCGCCTCGGTCGGACTGGGGGTTCCACCTCGCCACATTGGCCGTGCTACGTCGCCACTTCAGAGTGCCGAGCTATTCGCTCCGCCACCTCGGGACCGGCTCGGGGGCTGGGACCTTGTCCCGCATCAAGCTCGGACCACATCATCAACACCGAGCACATTAACCAGCTAAGTCGCTTTCATGCTAAAAAACTTTCAGTTTTAAATTTTGTTTGGTTCGACCAAGCATTATACTTTTTTGGCAAATAGTTGTTTGTGAAAAACTTCCTTGTCAAAACTTTGTTTGTGACACACAAATTCAAATACCCCGTTTACTTGGGGGCTTGCTTTATGAAGCCTTTCCTCTTGCATATGATTATACTTGTATGGCTTCGTTCCTTATTCGTGTATTACGCCACAATATGCACCATGTTGACTTAAGTGTTCCGCAAGCTGGGTTGCCTTGCTCCTGTGTTTACCCCTACGTTCCCGATTGTTCAGCTAGGGAGTAAAGGGAGCACCTCTGCGATTGTCACGATTGGGTCATCCGAGCTCGGACCTCAGACTGGGTGAAGCCGAAAGCTAGCGCTCTTATTGTTTTCAATCATGGTCAGCACACAACGGAACTCATGAGTACAAAAAATCTATTGCACAAGTCTCATAGTAACAATGAGAAACCGAAGAAAGGTATCGGTGGAGATACTATTTTCTTCGAAGATGCTTCTTACACTTCGTCAGTAATATAACATAAGTTCCCTGAGCACGCTTTGTCTGTTACAGCCTTATGGCCTGATTGCCTGGTTATCGGAAACACCGTCGATATTCTCGACAGTTGGAGTACATAACACTTTTCGGCCCTTGGCCGAAGAGGGAGAAGCCGACGGTCGGTTAAGACGCGTTTAAAGTTCGGGTGAACACAGATATGATATAAGTACTTCAGTACATACAATCATTATACATAAAATTCTTTTACCCAAGTCACTTGGGGGCTCTTAAATTAGTATGAGCTGTTTTTCTTCTTAGTCATTGCAAAGTCTTTTTCTATCACTCCTTTCTTGAGCAAGTGTGTGGTCAATAGCCGGATAGCCTTGCGTCTCTCTAAAGCTGCTCGAGTTTAGTTTGCTAAACTAGCCTCGGAGAAGAACTCTGCCTTCGGGATAAGGAGGTTGAAGCCGTCGTCTGACCCGCTTGAAGTCTTGAGATCAGATGTGTCATATTAATGCACGACAGAAGCACCCGTTTTTTTTCTAAGACCAATTTTCGGATTGGCACCGAACACTTGATCTAATTCGGACGTCAAGTTTTTACTAAATTGTTGGGTTTTCCAAGCCTATGGCACTTTTAAACTATTTGTGTGTTTCCCGCATAAGTCTCGCAGTGCAACGCCGGACACCTTTAGAGATTCGGCGAAAACATTATCGGATATTGCTATATATGCATCGGTTTCGAATTGTGTCTTTGGTCAATAGTTGGGTTGCCCGGCTCCTGTGCTTGCCTCCTATGTTCCGCTTTGTTCGGCTAGGTGTGCGAAGGGAGAACCACTGCGATTGTGCTTCTAGCTTGCATGGTTAAGCACCTCAGTGGAGAAAGCCGGAAACTGACTGTCACAATAAGCGTAAACTGGTCAGCGATCCGATGACTATGTTAAATGACGGGCCATTCATAACATTGGCCGAAGTGTTTACGGCTTGACCTCGGCTGTCGCCGAACACTAACCGGGGGCTCGTAGCTAGCTTCCCCAGTTTGAAGCTCCTATGACTAAGTGAAAGTTATAAAGCCCGCATATCTGATTGCCTCGTTTCCGCTAACACAACCGCCTTCGGGCACCGAGACGTTGGCTAAGGGTTGTTTTGTTATTGCGAAAACACCCTGCATAGCATCTACAAAGGGGCGGAAGCCGACGATGGGCCACTTTCAACTAATAAACGGTCGTAACGGAGTCAAAATAGACATATCATCGGCATTTGTATTTAATATACGAGGGCCGCCTTTCGTAATCATCGTTATAAAGCCATACATATGCATCAATTTGACTTAAGATTTTGGCCAAGCTGGGTTGCCTGGCTCCTGTGCTTACCCCTACGTTCCCGATTGTTTGGCTAGGTGGTAAAGGGAGCACCTCTGTGATTGTTACTACCGGGTCATCCGAGTTAGTACCTCAGACTGGGTGAAGCCGAAAGCTAGCAATCTTAAAGGATCACATTGGTCGGCAACGACGGAAGTGAAAATTTTGGTTCATTAATACCATAGAGTTTGGGAACTTTCCCCAAACTAAATCCTCAATATTTTCCTCCCACATTGATCGGAGGTGAGTTTTCCTGATCATGGTAAGCATGACGACCCAAAGAAAGGAACCGATAGCGGGACTATTTTCCGTAAAACTTTGCCCTTATAACGGCTTTATAAAGTAGGACAAGCACTCCCCAGCTACTGGCCAAGGAGGTTGAAGCCGATGGTCGGTCAACAAAGTTTTGTACAATGCGGATCTGAGCATTAATGATGTAAAGTACTTGGATACATAGAATTATTACACATAAAAATTGCGAGTAAAATCCATTTACTGCATTCCATCTTTTAAACCCCTTGGGGCCTACCTTGGCGAGCTCGGATTCCGACCAGCTCTAAGCTCTTTTAAGAGATCTTTATTCTCTTTCCGAGAAGTTTGTGTTAAACACAACAAAATTTTCTGTCAAACGGACTTCGATCCTTAATTCGGCCACCCGTGCCCACATTAAGGCTCGGGGGCTACTGGGCTTTGCGCTCATTATTTACAAATATTAAAGGGGCACATCGATCCCCTGATCTGGTGTTGCCACCCGACCAGTGGCTCGGGGGCTACTGCATTGCCTATTCAATGCAGAAAATTCAAGTGCTCAGTGTCGGCATAACCGAACTATGACAAGTACGTCTTCGAACAACAATAAGTACCATATGGGAATTATCCGGCATCAAGCTGATATATCACAGCGACTTCTCACGACCCTCTCTCAGGGGCCCCACCGCCGATCACTATTACCTCTAATATACACTGCGTTTCTATTCCTATGTATGCTGCCGAGCTAGGAGTTGATCCTCAGGCCGATTTCACGACCTGAGTCTCAGAAGCTACTAGGATCAGCAGTTTCATATTTTCCTTCAGGTGCATCTCAGATTTTAGGCCAACAGACACCTTGAGGGCTACTGGCAATACATGTTGACAGCAAATAAATTTACACGCATCGGAAATAAAATCCGTAAACAATCAGCCCAAGCCCAAGGTGGTGCATCACCTCGGAAGCAGTCCGGCATAAAGCTCGGATGCAAGTGGCTGGCTCTATAGAGGGCATTTCTGGCATTAAGCTCGGCTAACTTCCTTTAAGCTTTTTCAAGCCAAGGTGATCTATGACACCTCGTATACAGTCCAGCGTTGGAGCTCGGATACAGTCCGGCGTTGATGCTCGGCTGCAAAAGATACCTCGAAATGCAGTCCGGTGTTGGAGCTCGGATGCAAGAGGACACCGCCGCCCGGGAACAACTTCGAACCTGAGGTGGGCGTAAAAATAACAAGGCATTGATAAAAAGCTGATAACTTAAAGGGGCTCCTCGGATACCCGACATATAAACCCTTCGGATTTACTTTGGCGATCCTCAAGATCGAAGATAAGAAGATTTGTTGAACTAGTTTTCAAGACCGACGACCGAAGATGAAGAACAGTTCGGAAGAATCGAGGAGCGTCCCCAACTTGAAGACCGGTTCAGGGAGCTACTGACGGTGTCCTGGACTAGGGGGTACCCACCACGTCGTCTCCTGATCAGTTAGATTGGGCCGAGGACCCCCATGGCCGTATACTCATGGGCCAGTTCGGACAGCCGATGACATGCATGAGGAAGATTCCACAAGACTTGCTGATCAAGACAAGGACTCCTCTCCACCAACGTATTCGGCTAGGACTCTTGTTATCCTAGGCCTCTGGTACATTATATAAGCCGGGGCCAGGCTAGTCAATAGATCATTATGACATTACTCATCATACCCTTAGGTCTTAGACCACAACATATGATCTCGAGGTAGATCAACTCTTGTAACCCTATATTCATCAAGATCAATCAAGTAGGAAGTAGGGTATTACCTCGATAGAGAGGGCCCGAACCTGGGTAAACATCGTGTCCCCTGTCTCCTGTTACCCATCGATCCACGACACACAGCTTGGGACCCCCTACCGAAGATCTGCTGGTTTTGACACCGACAAAGTTCCCCCCTCAAGTCAAAACGGTGAACATGATATATGCTACACACATCCCCAAAAGGGAGCACAAGCGCGCACTAAGGGACGTCTATGCGATAGAGCCAGTCGCCCCAAAATTCAATCCATGGTCATCGTGCCCGATCACTTTTGATCGTCGGGATCATCCGACAAGTATCCGGCATGGCGGATCAGCAGCACTAGTCCTAGACCCAATCATTGATGGATTCCACCTGACGCGAGTCCTCATGGACGGTGGCAGCAGCCTCAATCTGCTCTATCAGGATACAGTGCGCAAAATGGGCATTAACCCATCACGGATCAAGCCCACAAGGACTACCTTTAAAGGAGTCATACCAGGTGTAGAGGCCCGATGTACGGGCTCAATCACACTAGAGGTAGTCTTCGGATCTCCGGATAACTTCCGAAGCGAGGAATTAATCTTCGATATCGTCCCCTTTCGCAGCGCCTATCACGCACTGCTTGGACGAACCGCATTTGCTCGATTCAATGCGGTACCTCACTATGCTTATCTTAAGCTCAAGATGCCCGGTCCACGCGGCGTCATAACGGTCAACGGAAGCACAGAACGCTCCCTCCGTATAGAGGAGCACACCGCCGCCCTAGCAGCAGAAGTACAGAGCGGCCTTCTCAAGCAGAACCGTAATCCGGCTGCCGAGCCCCTGGACACCGTTAAGAGGGTCTGGACTACGCTGCAACAGAACAGCTTGGCTCGTCAAGAGCTAGATTAGCAATTTGGCCTCCGTCCCAGGCCCAATCAGGTAGTGGCATTCGTACCACGCGTGCATAATTACGCACTCGAAATTCCATGGGCATCGACGGAGGCACAGCTAGCTTGTGATCCACAGTTCGGCTCGACCGATCCCGGACACACATATACTTTCACTATTTCCTTTTTCCTTTTCCAGGTCTCTTTTACATAGGCCTTCTTGGACGGCCCGATCATCGGTCCTGTAAAAGGATAAATATACCAGCATGGCAAGCAGCACAGACGTACAGGGGAAGTTCTAGAGGTCAATTCAACGATCACTCTACCTGTTGTCAGGACCCACACGCAGCTCACCTTTGGTTGTGGCATGTTACAAAGCCGGGTGCTTATCACACTATTTGTATCAATGCGCTTTGACGCATTAATCCAGTTATAATGGAAACAGTTCGTGGCCCAAGTCTAAGGGCCCCAGATATTAACCCTGCTCTTTTTCTGTTTTCCTTTTCATAACTTATATTTTAGCACCCGTACACTTTGGTACATTTCATATTTTCCAGGGGATCCCCAGCACCCCATGCTATGGCAATGAAAGTCCGAACACTTTTTATCATATAGTTCGGCACCCCGAATTTAGCATTATATGCATTGGCTCCGAATCATGTCTTTGGTCAATAGTTGGGTTGCCCGGCTCCTGTGCTTAATTCCTTACGTTCCGCTATATCGGCTAAGGTAGTAAAGGGAGAACTACTGTGATTTTGCCTTGGTTTATCCAAAGGAGCACCTAAGTAGAGAAAGCCGAAAACTGACTGTCATGATGCGGCGAGAGCCGGTCAACTGTTCGGAGGTTGCAAATCGTTGGAGATTTTTGATACGTCTCCAACGTATCTATAATTCTTGATTGTTCCATGCTATATTATATTCTATTTTGGACATTAATGGGCTTTATTTTACACTTTTATATTATTTTTGGGACTAACCTATTAACCGGAGGCCCAGCCCAGAATTGCTGTTTTTTTGCCTATTTCAGAGTTCCGCAGAAAAAGAATATCAAACGGAGTCCAAACGGAATGAAACCTTCGGGAACGTGAATTTCGGAACGAACATGATCCAGAGGACTTGGACCCTACGTCAAGACATCAACCAGGAGGGCACGAGGTAGGGGGGCGCGCCTACCCCCCAGGCGCGCCCTTCACCCTCGTGGGCCCCTGTTGCTCCACCGACGTACTCCTTCCTCCTATATATACCTACGTATCCCCAAACTACCAGATACGGAGCTAAAAACCTAATTCCACCATCGCAACCTTCTGTACCCGTGAGATCCCATCTTGGGGCCTGTTCCGGAGCTCCGCCGGAGGGGGCATCGATCACGGAGGGCTTCTACGTCAACACCATAGCCTCTCCAATGATGTGTGAGTAGTTTACTTCAGATCTTTGGGTCCATAGTTATTAGCTAGATGGCTTCTTCTCTCTTTTTGGATCTCAATACAATGTTCTCCCCCTCTCTCGTGGATATCTATTCGACGTAATCTTCTTTTGCGGTGTGTTTGTTGAGACCGATGAATTGTGGGTTTATGATCAAGTTTATCTATGAACAATATTTGAATCTTCTCTGAATTCTTTTATGTATGATTTGTTATCTTTGCAAGTCTCTTCGAATTATCAGTTTGGTTTGGCCTACTAGATTGATCTTTCTTGCAATGGGAGAAGTGCTTAGCTTTGGGTTCAATCTTGCGATGTCCTTTCCCAGTGACAGTAGGGGCAGCAAGGCACGTATTGTATTGTTGCCATCGAGGATAACAAGATGGGGTTTATATCATATTGCATGAGTTTATCCCTCTACATCATGTCATCTTGCTTAAAGAGTTACTCTGTTCTTATGAACTTAATACTCTAGATGCATGCTGGATAGCGGTCGATGTGTGGAGTAATAGTAGTAGATGCAGGCAGGAGTCGGTCTACTTGTCTCGGACGTGATGCCTATATACATGATCATACCTAGATATTCTCATAACTATGCTCAATTCTGTTAATTGCTCAACAGTAATTTGTTCACCCACCGTAATACTTATGCTCTTGAGAGAAGCCACTAGTGAAACCTATGGCCCCCGGGTCTATTTTCCATGATATTAATCTCCCGACAAAAAGCTATTTCTGGCGCCGTTTTTATTTGACTTTCTTTACTTTGCATCTTTATCATAAAAATACCAAAAATATTATCTTATCATATCTATTAGATCTCAGTATCGTAAGTGACCGTGTAGGGATTGACAACCCCTTATCGTGTTGGTTGCGAGGATTTATTAGTTTGTGTAGGTGCGAGGGACTCGTGCGTGGCCTCCTACTGGATTGATACCTTGGTTCTCAAAAACTGAGGGAAATACTTACGCTACTTTGCTGCATCACCCTTTCCTCTTCAAGGGAAAACCAACGTAGTGCTCAAGAGGTAGCAAGAAGGATTTCTGGCGCCGTTGCCGGGGAGTCTACGCAAAAGTCAACATACCAAGTACCCATCACAAACCCTTATCTCCCGCATTACATTATTTTCCATTTGCCTCTCATTTTCCTCTCCCCCACTTCACCCTTGCCGTTTTATTCGCCCTCTCTCTTTTCCGTTCACCTCTTTTTCGCTTGCTTCTTGTTTGCTCGTGTGTTGGATTGCTTGTTTGTCTTGATGGCTCAAGATAATACCAAATTGTGTGACTTTACCAATACCAACAACAATGATTTCCTTAGCACTCCGATTGCTCCTCTTACCGATAATGAATCTTGTGAAATTAATGCTGCTTTGTTGAATCTTGTCATGAAAGATCAATTCGCCGACCTTCCTAGTGAAGATGCCGCTACCCATCTAAATAGCTTCATTCATTTGTGTGATATGCAAAAGAAGAAAGATGTGAACAATGATATTGTTAAATTGAAGCTATTTCCCTTTTCTCTTAGAGATCGTGCTAAAGCTTGGTTTTCATCTTTGCCTAAAAATAGTATTTATTCTTGGAATAAGTGCAAAGATGCTTTTATCTCTAAGTATTTTCCTCCCGCTAAGATTATCTCTCTTAGAAACGATATTATGAATTTTAAGCAACTTTATCATGAACATGTTGCACAAGCTTGGGAGAGGATGAAATTAATGATACGTAATTGCCCTATGCATGGTTTGAATTTGTGGATGATTATACAAATTTTTTTATGCCGGATTGAATTTTGCTTCTAGAAATCTTTTAGATTCGGCCGTGGGAGGCACTTTTATGGAAATCACTTTGGAGAAGCTACTAAACTCCTAGATAATATTATGGTTAATTATTCTCAATGGCACACTGAAAGATCTACTAATGAAAAAGCGCATGCGATAGAAGAAATTAATGTTTTGAGTGGAAAGATGGATGAACTTATGAAATTATTTGCTAATAAAAGTGTTTCTTCTGATCCTAATGATATGCCTTTGTCTACTTTGATTGAGAATAATAATGAATCTATGGATGTGAATTTTGTTGGTAGGAATAATTTTGGTAACAACGCGTATAGAGGAAACTTTAATCCTAGGCTGTACCCTAGTAATTCCTTTAATAATTATGGTAATTCCTACAACAATTCTTATGGAAATTTTAATAAGATGCCCTCTAAATTTGAGACTAGTGTTAAGGAATTTATGAATTCGCAAAAGAATTTCAATGCTTTGCTTGAAGAAAATTTTCTTAAAGTTGATGAATTGGCTAGGAACGTTGATAGAATTTCCCTTGATGTTGATTCTTTAAAACTTAGATCTATTCCACCTAAGCATGATATCAATAAGTCTCTCAAAGCCATGAGAATTTCCATTGATGAGTGCAAAGAAAGAACCGCTAGGATGCGTGCTAAGAAAGATTGCTTTGTGAAAGCGTGTTCTTCTAGTTTCTATGAAAATAAAGATGAAGATCTAAAAGTTATTGATGTGTCCCCTATTAAATCTTTGTTTTGCAATACGAATCTTGATAATGATGGGAATGAATATGATCCACCTTTACCTAGAAGGCGTTCCAGAAACTCAGAGTTTTTAGACCTTGATGCTAAAATTGATGAAAGTGGGATTGAAGAGATCAAAACATTAGATATTAATGAACCCACTATTTTGGATTTCAAGGAGTTTAATTATGATAATTGCTCTTTGATAGATTGTATTTCCTTGTTGCAATCCGTGCTAAATTCTCCTCATGCTTATAGTCAAAATAAAGCCTTTACCAAACATATCGTTGATGCTTTGATGCAATCTTATGAAGAAAAACTTGAGTTGGAAGTTTCTATCCCTAGAAAACTTTATGATGAATGGGAACCTACTATTAAAATTAAAATTAAAGATCATGAATGCTATGCTTTGTGTGATTTGAGTGCTAGTGTTTCCACGATTCCAAAGACTTTGTGCGATTTGTTAGGTTTCTGTAATTTTGATGATTGCTCTTTAAACTTGCACCTTGCGGATTTCACCATTAAGAAACCTATGGGAAGAATTAATGATGTTCTTATTTTTTCAAATAGGAACTATGTGCCCGTTGATTTTATTGTTCTTGATATCGATTGCAATCCTTCATGTCCTATTATTCTTGGTAGACCTTTCCTTAGAACGATCGGTGCAATCATTGATATGATGGAAGGAAATATTAGATTCCAATTTCCGTTAAGGAAAGGCATGGAACACTTTCCTAGAAAGAAAATAAAATTACCATTTGAATCTATCATGAGAGCCACTTATGGATTGCCTACCAAAGATGGCAATACCTAGATCTATCCTTGCTTTTATGCCTAGCTAGGGGCGTTAAACGATAGCGCTTGTTAGGAGGCAACCCAATTTTATTTTTAGTTTTTTTTCTTTTTGCTTCTGTTTAGGAATAAATCTTTGATCTAGCCTCTGGTTAGACATGTTTTTATGTTTTAATTAGTGTTTGTGCCAAGTTAAACCTATAGGATCTTCTTGGATGATAGTTATTTGATCTTGCTGTAAATTCCAGAAACTTTCTGTTCACGAAAATAATTGTTAAAAATCACCAGAACGTGATAAAATATTGATTCCAATTTCTGCTGATCAATAAACAAATTGTCTAGGTCTTCCTATTTTGGCTGAAGTTTTGGAGTTCCAGAAGTTTGCGTTAGTTACAGATCACTACAGACTGTTCTATTTTTGACAGATTCTGTTTTTCGTGTGTTGTTTGCTTATTTTGATGAATCTATGGCTAGTAAAGTAGTTTATAAACCATAGAGAAGTTGGAATACAGTAGGTTTAACACCAATATAAATAAATAATGAGTTCATTACAGTACCTTGAAGTGGTCTTTTGTTTTCTTTCGCTAACGGAGCTCACAAGATTTTTTGCTGAGTTTTGTGTTGTGAAGTTTTCAAGTTTTGGGTGAAAGATTTGATGGATTATGGAACAAGGAATGACAAGAGCCTAAGCTTGGGGATGCCCATGGCACCCCAAGATAATCTAAGGACACCAAAAAGCCAAAGCTTGGGGATGCCCCGGAAGGCATCCCCTCTTTCGTCTACTTCCATCGGTAACTTTACTTGGAGCTATATTTTTATTCACTACATGATATGTGTTTTGCTTGGAGCGTCTTGTATTATTTGAGCCTTTGCTTTTTAGTTTACCACAATCATCCTTGCTGTACACACCTTTTGAGAGAGAGACACTTGATTCGGAAATTATTAGAATACTCTATGTGCTTCACTTATATCTCTTGAGTTATATAGTTTTTGCTCTAGTGCTTCACTTATATCTTTTAGAGCACGGTGGTGGATTTGTTTTATAGAAACTATTGTTCTCTCATGCTTCACTTAGATTATTTTGAGAGTCCTACAAAACAGCATGGTAGTTTGCTTTAAGAATAATAGGCATTCAAGATTAGTAAAGAAAAAAGAAAAATTCTTATGAGTGTGTTGAATACTATGAGAAGTTTGATGCTTGATAATTGTTTTGAGATATGAAGATGGTGATATTAGAGTCATGCTAGTTGAGTAGTTTTGAATTTGAGAAATACTTGTGTTAAAGTTTGTGATTCCCGTAGCATGCACGTATGGTGAACCGTTATGTGATGAAGTCGGAGCATGATTTATTTATTGATTGTCTTCCTTATGAGTGGCGGTCGGGGACGAGCGATGGTCTTTTCCTACCAATCTATCCCCCTAGGAGCATGCGCATAATACTTTGCTTTGATAAGTTGTAGATTTTTGCAATAAGTATATGAGTTCTTTATGACTAATGTTGAGTCCATGGATTATACGCACTTTTCCTCCTTCCACCATTGCTAGCCTCTCTAATACCGCGCACTTTTCGCCGGTATCATACACCCACCATATACCTTCCTCAAAACAGCCACCATACCTACCTATCATGGCATTTCCATAGCCATTTCGAGATATATTGCCATGCAACTTACCACCGTTTCGTTTACTATGACATGCTCCATCATTGTCATATTGCTTCGCATGATCATGTAGTTGACATTGTATTTGTGGCAAAGCCACCATTCATAATTCTTTCATACATGTCACTCTTGATTCATTGCATATCTCGGTACACCGCCGGAGGCATTCACATAGAGTCATATTTTGTTCTAAGTATTGAGTTGTAATTGTTGAGTTGTAAGTAAATAAAAGTGTGATGATCATCATTTTTAGAGCATTGTCCCAAGTGAGGAAAGAATGATGGAGACTATGATTCCCCCACAAGTCGGGATGAGACTCCGGACAAAAAAAAGAGGCCATAAAAAAGAAGAAGAAAAGGCCCAAAAAAATGAGAGAAAAAGAGAGAAGGGACAATGTTACTATCCTTTTACCACACTTGTGCTTCAAAGTAGCACCATTATCTTCATGATAGAGAGTCTCCTATGATATCACTTTCATATACTAGTGGAAAATTTTCATTATAGAACTTGGCTTGTATATTCCAATGATGGGCTTCCTCAAAATGCCCTAGGTCTTCGTGAGAAAGCGAGTTGGATGCACACCCACTTAGTTTCTTTTGTTGAGCTTTCATATACTTATAGCTCTAGTGCATCCGTTGGATGGAAATCCCTACTCACTCACATTGATATCTATTGATGGGCATCTCCATAGCCCGTTGATACGCCTAGTTGATGTGAGACTATCTTCTCCTATTTTTTCCACAACCACCATTCTATTCCACATATAGTGCTATGTCCATGGCTCACGCTCATGTATTGCGTGAAGATTGAAAAAGTTTGAGAATGTCAAAAGTATGAAACAATTGCTTGGATTTTCATCGGGGTTGTGCGTGATTTAAATATTTTGTGTGGTGAAGATAGAGCATAACCAGACTATATGATTTTCTAGGGATAACTTTCTTTGGCCATGTTATTTTGAGAAGACATAATTGCTTAGTTAGTATGCTTGAAGTATTATTATTTTTATGTCAATATTAAACCTTTGTCTTGAATCTTTTGGATCTGAATATTCATACCACAATTAAGAAGAATTACATTGAAATTATGCCAAGTAGCATTCCACATCAAAAATTCTGTTTTTATCATTTACCTACTCGAGGACGAGCAGGAATTAAGCTTGGGGATACTTGATACGTCTCCAACGTATCTATAATTTTTGATTGCTCCATGCTATATTATATTCTGTTTTGGACATTAATGAGATTTATTTTACACTTTTATATTATTTTTGGGACTAACCTATTAACCGAAGGCCCAGCCCAGAATTGCTGTTTTTTGCCTATTTCAGAGTTTCGCAGAAAAATAATATCAAACGGAGTCCAAATGGAATGAAACCTTCGGGAACGTGATTTTCGGAACGAACATGATCCAGAGGACTTGGACCCTACGTCAAGACATCAACCAGGAGGGCACGAGGTAGGGGGGCGCGCCTACCCCCCCAGACGCGCCCTCCACCCTCGTGGGTCCCCTGTTGCTCCACCGACGTACTCCTTGATGAGGACATGTACCTAGGGTAGGGTCACAGGCCTGACCTAAATACCCTCCACAAGGACATCACTCTAAAGCCAGAAGCATTCGAGGGGTACCATCAGCCACTCGACCAGAAACATTTCCACTCGGAGGAATCAAGATCACTCGACCGTAACAAGAAACACTCAACGGACAGAAGACCTAAAGTCACTCTATATAGCAACGGTCGAGCATTAACTCCTAGACTTAATAGCCATTTATAACACTTTATTACAGACGTTACCAGTAACGCCCCCCTCTTGATGTACCTCAAATCCCTTGTAACGTGGGCTGGCCGGGGTCCTAGCGCACTCTATATAAGCCACCCCCTCCACATGCACAAGGGTTCGCACCCCCTGTAACACACACGCATATAATCCAGTCGACCGCCTCCGGGCTCCGAGACGTAGGGTTGTTACTTCCTCCGAGAAGGGCCTGAACTCGTAAAACTCGTGCGTACAGCTTCTCCATAGCTAGGATCTTGCCTCTACATCCCTACCCCCCATTCTACTGTCAGACTTAGAACCACGACAGTTGGCGCCCACCGTGGGGCAGGTGTCTTAGCGACTTGTTGGAGAAGTTGCAATTTTTCCGATCCCCATAAGCATGGTTTCAGGCGGAGGATTGGCCGAGGGCCGCGAGATCCGTCTCGGCGCGCTCGTGTTCGTCGCCGACGACTCCGCTTGGCTCCAAGAAGCTCCACTCGACGTCGAGGCGCTCCCCATCCACGGGGCAACGCACTTTCGCGTGTGCGTCCGCAGCGTCCTCCTGCGGCAGCCGTCGACCCAGTATCGGTCGGCTCCGGTGGCGTCTTCACTCCCTGCTGCCCGCCGGCACAAGCGTTCCGGTCAGTCGAGGCTCCAGCGGTGGGTGAGGCACGCGGTGGCTCGCCAGTCGGCCACCCCCCAAGTCGCGGCAATCGAGCCCGACGAAACTCTCTACGGCCTGTTCGACTGGCTCTGTTGAGACCGCATCCAAGTGCGACAGCAGTGACCCCGCGACGGAAGTCCTGATGGTCAATGGACAACGCAATCCTCCTGGCTTCCCCCGCGACGACGGTGGTGATGGCGGAGGCGATCCGTCGCGTGTCCACGAGGAGTACTGCCCCAAGCCCCTCTCTTCGCAGCAGAGGGAAGAGCTTCGCCGCCGTAACATGGGTGCACTTCACACTCCTATCGTTGGAGAAACCCCCGAGGCCCGGGCCTTGGAGGAGGTGTGCCTGGCCAACTTGGCTGAGCGCACTCGACTGGAGAATTTCCAGCACGCACTCGACGAGCGTGCTCGGCAGCGAGTTCCTGAATCCAGTCGACGACAACTTTTTCCGCCTCCAACCCAGGTATATCAAACTCCGATACAGAATCTCACAGCTGCTGCCCGAATAGCAGAGTCAATTCAGCCTTCCCAGTCGGAGGCTGGTAGGGGTTTGATGAAGATCCGGGCTTTGCTCCGGGCGGTGGGGGAGCAGAACACAGCAGTGTCACAGTCTCGGAATAGGATTCATAGTAGATCTATAATGGCAGACACAGGTCAGTCGGCTCACAGCCCAAGATCACCTCCAAGGCGTGAGGGATGTGGAGATCGACAGGATCAGTACAGAAACCGTGAGTAGTATGATCGTCGTCGAGTACCCACGCCTCCCCCAAGGAGTGGGTCATACGCGCCTCGGCAACACGATGACAGGCGCCCTCACAGTGGTGGGCGAAGGATTCCAGTTGACCCCCGGGAGCCGGGCTTTGACGCGAGATCCATTCTCGTTCAAGGTCTGATTGACAGGAATAGAGCACACAGAGATGACCACGATAGAGATTACCCGACCGGCAGCAGGGTTCATGTTTCAGGTCCCGAGTGTTTCAGCAGAGCCATCAGAGCAGCAGTGATTCCTCCCAACTTTAGGTTGGCAACTGGAGTCAGCAAGTTCACTGGTGAGTCCAAGCCTGACACTTGGCTTGAGGACTACCGAGTGGCTGTGCAGATTGGTGGTGGCAATGATGAAGTGGCCATGAAGCACATTCCTCTGATGTTAGAGGGCTTGGCCAGAGCGTGGTTGAATCAGTTAGCACCTGGCAGTATTTATAGCTGGGAAGAGCTTGCCCGAGTGTTTGTCAGAACATTTGAAGGTACATGCAAACGGCCAGCAGGGCTAACAGAGCTACAGTCTTGTGTGCAGAAGTCGAATGAAACTTTGAGAGATTATATCTAGAGATGGATCACGTTGCACCACACAGTGGAGAATGTGTCTGATCACCAAGCAGTTTGTGCCTTCAAGGAAGGCGTCAAGTATCGATAATTGAATCTGAAGTTCGGTCGGACCGGAGATATGTCTCTGAGTCGAATGATGGAAATTGCCACCAAGTATGCTAATGGTGAAGAGGAGGATCGGCTCCGGAGTGGCAAGCACAAAACAGTCGCCCACGAAACAGGGGGAGGGAACTCCAGTCGGAAGCAGAAGCGCAAAGCCGAGCCAGCTGCTCCCGGAGAAGCCTTAGCAGTGACTCAAGGAAAGTTCAAGGGGAAGCCCAAAGGGCCATGGAACCCCAAGAAAGTAAAAGATCAAGATGGAAATGATGTGTTGGATTTACCATGCCACATTCACACCAAAAAGGATGAGGAGGGTAATCTCATTTATCCGAAACATACCACTCGACAATGTCGGCTCCTAATCCAGCAGTTCCGAGAGAAACATCCCAAAGAAAAGGAGAAAGAATCGGACAAAGTTGAGGATAAGGAAGAGGACGATGATGGTTACCCCCACGTCAATTCCACTCTGATGATTTTTGCTGATGTTGAGAGCAAGAGTCAACTGAAAGTCATCAACAGAGAAGTGAACATGGTCGCTCCGGCGATGCCCAGTTATTTGAAGTTGTCCCAGACTGCCATTACATTCGACCAGTCTGATCACCCGACACACATAGCCACCCCTGGGAGGCAAGCGTTGGTGGTCGACCCAGTCGTCGAAGGCACTCGGTTGACTAAGGTTCTGATGGATGGTGGCAGTGGCCTGAATATACTGTATGCGGAGACCTTGAAAGGAATGGGCATTCTGATGTCCAGACTCAGTGAAAGCAATATGAGTTTCCATGGAGTTATTCCTGGCAAGAAGGCTGAGTCACTCAGCCAGATCGCCCTCGATGTGGTTTTCGGTGATTCCAAGAATTACTGCAAAGAAAAGTTGACGTTTGAAGTTGTGGATTTCCAGAGTGCTTATCATGCTATTCTGGGCAGGCCGGCTTATGCACGTTTCATGGCTCGACCATGTTACGTTTACCTCAAACTGAAGATGCCTGGTCCTAAAGGAGTGATCACTATCACTGGCAATCGGAAGAAGGCAGAAGAGTGCTTCCATAAGGGCTCAAAGATCGCCGATGCGCAAATGACAGTAGTGGAATTGCAGGAGTATAAAAAAATGCAGATCCGAGTGATTTTTTGCGAGCTAAGAAGCCTGCCACGGATTCAGCATTTCAGTCATCTGGTGAAACGAAGCCGATTCATATTCACCCAACCGATCCCAATGCTGCTCCGACTCACATTTCGACAACACTCGACTCCAAATAGGAAGAAGCGCTCATCCAGTTCCTCCGTGAGAACTGGGACATCTTTGCATGGAAACCTTCTGATATGCCGGGTGTTCCCAGGGGGCTGGCTGAGCACCGTTTGCGAGTCGACCCAAAAGTGAAACCAGTCAAAGAACATCTTCGACGGTCCACCGTACAGAAGAGAAAAGCAATCGGTGAAGAAGTGGCTCGGCTCCTAGTAGCTGAGTTTATCCGAGAGATTTACCACTCCGAGTGGCTAGCCAATGTTGTCATGGTCCCCAAGAAGGACGACTCACTTCTCATGTGAAGGAAATATGCCCTAGAGGCAATAATAAAGTTATTATTTATTTCCTTATATCATGATAAATGTTTATTATTCATGCTAGAATTGTATTAACCGGAAACATAATACTTGTGTGAATACATAGACAAACAGAGTGTCACTAGTATGCCTCTACTTGACTAGCTCGTTGATCAAAGATGGTTATGTTTCCTAGCCATAGACATGAGTTGTCATTTGATTAACAGGATCACATCATTAGGAGAATGATGTGATTGACTTGACCCATTCCGTTAGCTTAGCACTCTATCGTTTAGTATGTTGCTATTGCTTTCTTCATGACTTATACATGTTCCTATGACTATGAGATTATGCAACTCCCGTTTACCGGAGGAACACTCTGTGTGCTACCAAACGTCACAACGTAACTGGGTGATTATAAAGGTGCTCTACAGGTGTCTCCAAAGGTACTTGTTGGGTTGGCGTATTTCGAGATTAGGATTTGTCACTCCGATTGTCGGAGAGGTATCTCTGGGCCCTCTCGATAATGCACATCACTTAAGCCTTGCAAGCATTGCAACTAATGAGTTTGTTGCGGGATGATGTATTACGGAACGAGTAAAGAGACTTGTCAGTAACGAGATTGAACTAGGTATTGAGATACCGACGATCGAATCTCGGGCAAGTAACATACCGATGACAAAGGGAACAACGTATGTTGTTATGCGGTCTGACCGATAAAGATCTTCGTAGAATATGTAGGAGCCAATATGGGCATCCAGGTCCCGCTATTGGTTATTGACCAGAGAGGTGTCTCGGTCATGTCTACATAGTTCTCGAACCCGTAGGGTCCGCACGCTTAACGTTCGTTGACGATATAGTACTATGAGTTATGTATGTTGATGACCGAATGTTGTTCGGAGTTTTGGATGAGATCACGGATATGACGAGGAACTCCGGAATGGTCCGGAAGTAAAGATTGATATGTGGATAGTAGTGTTTGATCTCCGGAAAGGTTCTGGAATCCATCGGAAGGGGTTCTGGTTGTTTCCCGAAATGTTTGGGCACAAGAACACTTTATCTGGGCCAAAGGGGAAAGCCCACGAGGTTTTTGGAAAGGGCAAAAGGAAGTTTTGCGGAGTCCAGAGGACAGACACCAAGGTCCCTGGCGTCTGGGTCCAGACGCCGGGAACCCTGGCGTCTGGGTCCAGACGCCGGGAACCCTGGCGTCTGGCCCTGGAGTCCGAGAAGGACTCTTGCCTTTCGGGTGAAACCGACTTTGTGGAGGCTTTTACTCCAAGTTTCGACCCCAAGGCTCAACATATAAATAGAGGGCTAGGGCTAGCACCCAAGACACATCAAGAAACACCAAGCCGTGTGCCGGCAACCCCGTCCCCTCTAGTTTATCCTCCGTCATAGTTTTCGTAGTGCTTAGGCGAAGCCCTGTGGAGATTGTTCTTCACCAACACCGTCACCACGCCGTCGTGCTGCCGGAACTCATCTACTACTTCGCCCCTCTTGCTGGATCGAGAAGGCGAGGACGTCACCGAGCTGAACGTGTGCAGAACTCGGAGGTGCCGTGCGTTCGGTACTTGGATCGGTCGGATCGTGAAGACATACGACTACATCAACCGCGTTGATAAAACGCTTCCGCTTACGGTCTACGAGGGTACGTAGACAACACTCTCCACTCTCGTTGCTATGCATCACCATGATCTTGCGTGTGCGTAGGAATTTTTTTGAAATTACTACATTCCCCAACAGTGGCATCCGAGCCAAGTTTTATGCGTAGATGTCATATGCACGAGTAGAACACAAGTGAGTTGTGGGAGATATAAGTCATACTGCTTACCAGCATGTCATACTTTGGTTCGGCGGTATTGTTGGATGAAGCGGCCTGGACCGACATTACGCATACGCTTACGCGAGACTGGTTCTACTGACGTGCTTTGAACACAGGTGGCTGGCGGGTGTCAGTTTCTCCAACTTTAGTTGAACCGAGTGTGGCTACGCCCGATCCTTGCGAAGGATAAAGCAACACCAACTTGACAAACTGTCGTTGTGATTTTGATGCGTAGGTAAGAATGGTTCTTGCTAAGCCCGTAGCAGCCACGTAAAATTTGCAACAACAAAGTAGAGGACGTCTAACTTGTTTTTGCAGGGCATGTTGTGATGTGATATGGTCAAGACATGATGCTAAATTTTATTGTATGAGATGATCATGTTTTGTAACCGAGTTATCGGCAACTGGCAGGAGCCATATGGTTGTCGCTTTATTGTATGCAATGCAATTGCCCTGTAATTGCTTTACTTTATCACTAAGAGGTAGCGATAGTCGTAGAAGCAGTAGTTGGCGAGACGACAATGATACTACGATGGAGATCAAGGTGTCGCGCCGGTGACGATGGTGATCATGACGGTGCTTCGGAGATGGAGATCACAAGCACAAGATGATGATGGCCATATCATATCACTTATATTGATTGCATGTGATGTTTATCTTTTATGCATCTTATCTTGCTTTGATTGACGGTAGCATTATAAGATGATCCCTCACTAAATTATCAAAGTATAAGTGTTCTCCCTGAGTATGCACCGTTGTGGAAGTTCTTCGTGCTGAGACACCACGTGATGATCGGGTGTGATAGGCTCTACGTTCAAATACAACGGGTGCAAAACAGTTGCACACGCGGAATACTCAGGTTAAGCTTGACGAGCCTAGCATATAACAGATATGGCCTCGGAACACGGAGAGTGAAAGGTCGAGCGTGAATCATATAGTAGATATGATCAACATAGTGATGTTCACCGTTGAAACTACTCCATCTCACGTGATGATCAGACATGGTTTAGTTGATATGGATCACGTGATCACTTAGAGGATTAGAGGGATGTCTATCTAAGTGGGAGTTCTTAAGTAATATGATTAATTGAACTTAAATTTATCATGAACTTAGTCCTGATAGTATTTTGCAAATTATGTTGTAGATCAATAGCTCGTGTTGTTGCTTCCCTGTGTTTATTTTTGATATGTTCCTAGAGAAAAATTATGTTGAAAGATGTTAGTAGCAAAGATGCGGATTGGATCCGTGATCTGAGGATTATCCTCATTGCTGCACAGAAGAATTATGTCCTTGATGCACCGCTAGGTGACATACCTATTGCAGGAGCAGATGCAGACGTTATGAACGTTTGGCTAGCTCAATATGATGACTACTTGATAGTTTAGTGCACCATGCTTAACGGCTTAGAATCGGGACTTCAAAGACGTTTTGAACATCATGGACCATATGAGATGTTCCAGGAGTTGAAGTTAATATTTCAAGCAAATACCCGACTTGAGAGATATGAAGTCTCCAACAAGTTCTATAGCTAAAAGATGGAGGAGAATAGCTCAAGCAGTGAGCATGTGCTCATATTGTTTGGGTACTACAATCGCTTGAATCAAGTGGGAGTTAATCTTCCAGATAAAATAGTGATTGACAGAATTCTCTAGTCACCATCACCAAGTTAGTAGAACCTCGTGATGAACTATAGTATGCAAGGGATGACGAAAGTAATTCCCGAGCTCTTCGTGATGCTGAAATCGACAAAGGTAGAAATCAAGAAAAACATCAAGTGTTGATGGTTGGCGAGACCACTAGTTTCAAGAAAAGGGCAAAGGGAAGAAGGGGAACTTCAAGAAGAACGGCAAGCAAGTTGCTGCTCAAGTGAAGAAACCCAAGTCTGGACCTAAGCCTGAGACTGAGTGCTTCTACTGCAAAGGGACTGGTCACTGGAAGCGGAACTGCCCCAAGTATTTGGCGGATAAGAAGGATGGCAAAGTGAACAAAGGTATATTTGATATACATGTTATTGATGAGTACTTTAATAGTGTTTATAGCAACCCCTCAGTATTTGATACTAGTTCAGTTGCTAAGATTAGTAACTCGAAACGGGAGTTGCAGAATGAACAGAGACTAGTTAAGGGTGAAGTGACGATGTGTGTTGGAAGTGGTTCCAATATTGATATGATCATCATCGCACACTCCCTATACTTTCGGGATTAGTGTTGAACCTAAATAAGTGTTATTTGGTGTTTGCGTTGAGCATGAATGTGATTTGATCATGTTTATTGCAATACGGTTATTCATTTAAGTTAGAGAACAATTGTTGTTCTGTTTACATGAATAAAACCTTCTATGGTCATACACACCAACAAAAATGGTTTCTTGGATCTCGATCGTAGTGATACACATATTCATAATATTGAAGCCAAAAGATGCAAAGTTAATAATGATAGTGCAACTTATTTGTGGCACTGCCGTTTAGGTCATATTGGTGTAAAGCGCATGAAGAAACTCCATGCTGATGGGCTTTTGGAATCACTTGATTATGAATCACTTGATGCTTGCGAACCATGCCTCATGGGCAAGATGACTAAGACTCCGTTCTCCGGAACAATGGAGCGAGCAACTGACTTATTGAAAATAATACGTACTAATGTATGCGATCCGATGAGTGTTGAAGCTCGCGGCAAGTATCATTATTTTCTGACCTTCACAGATGATTTGAGCAGATATGGGTATATATACTTGATGAAACACAAGTGTGAAACATTTGAAAAGGTTCAAAGAATTCCAGAGTGAAGTGGAGAATCATCCTAACAAGAAAATAAAAGTTTCTACGATATGATCGTGGAAGAGAATATTTGAGTTATGAGTTTGGTCTTCAATTAAAACATTGTGGAATAGTTTCACAAACTCATGGCACCTGGAACACCACAGCATAATGGTGTGTCCGAACATCATAACCGTACTTTATTGGATATAGTGCGATCTATGATGTCTCTTACCGATTTACCACTATCGTTTTGGGGTTATGCATTAGAGACAGCTGCATTCACGTTAAATAGGGCACCATCTAAATCCGTTGAGACGACGCCTTATGAACTGTGGTTTGGCAAGAAACCAAAGTTGTCGTTTCTTAAAGTTTGGGGCTGCGATGCTTATGTGAAAAAGCTTCAACCTGATAAGCTCGAACCCAAATCGGAGAAATGTGTCTTCATAGGATACCCAAAGGAGACAGTTGGGTACACCTTTTATCACAGATCCAAAGGCAAGATATTCGTTGCTTATAATGGATCCTTTCTAGAGAAGGAGTTTCTCGCAAAAGAAGTGAGTGGGAGGAAAGTAGAACTTGATGAGGTAACTGTACCTGCTCCCTTATTGGAAAGTAGTTCATCACAGAAATTTGTTCCTGTGACTCCTACACCAATTAGTGAGGAAGCTAATGATGATGATCAAGTAACTTCAGATCAAGTTACTACCGAACCGGTCAACCAGAGTGAGTTCCGCACCAGAGTGGTACGGTAATCCTGTTCTGGAGATCATGTTACTTGACCATGACGAACCTACCAACTATGAGGAAACGATGGTGAGCCCAGATTCCGCAAAATGGCTTGAGGCCATGAAATCTGAGATGGGATCCATGTATGAGAACAAAGTGTGGACTTTGGTTGACTTGCCCGATGATCGGCAAGCCATTGAGAATAAAAGGATCTTCAAGAAGAAGACTGACGCTGACGGTAATGTTACTGTATATAAAGCTCGACTTGTTGCGAAAGGTTTTCGACAAGTTCAAGGTGTTGACTACGATGAGAGTTTCTCACTCGTATCTATGCTTAAGTCTGTCCGAATCATGTTAGCAATTGCCGCATTTTATGAAATCTGGCAAATGGATAAACAAAACTGCATTCCTTAATGGATTTATTAAAGAAGAGTTGTATATGATGCAACCAGAAGGTTTTGTCGATCCTAAAGGTGTTAACAAAATGTGCAAGCTCCAGCGATCCATCTATGGACTGGTGCAAGCATCTCGGAGTTGGAATATACGCTTTAATAAGTTGATCAAAGCATATAGTTTTATACAGACTTGCGGTGAAGCCTGTATTTACAAGAAAGTGAGTGGGAGCACTACAACATTTCTGATAAGTATATGTGAATGACATATTGTTGATCAGAACTAATGTAGAATTATTCTGCAAAGCATAAAGGAGTGTTTGAAAGGAGTTTTTCAAAGAAAGACCTCGGTGAAGCTGCTTACATATTGAGCATCAAGATCTATAGAGATAGATCAAGACGCTTGATAAGTTTTTTCAATGAGTACATACCTTGAAAAGATTTTGAAGTAGTTCAAAATGGAACAGTCAAAGAAAGAGTTTCTTGCCTGTGTTACAAGGTGTGAAATTGAGTAAGACTCAAAGCCTGACCATGGCAGAAGATAGAAAGAGAATGAAAGTCATTCCCTATGCCTCGGCCATAGGTTCTATAAAGTATGCCATGCTGTGTACCAAATCTATTGTATACCCTACACTGATTTTGGCAAGGGAGTACAATAGTGATCTAGGAGTAGATCACTGGACAACGGTCAAAATTATCCTTAGTGAAATAAGGATATGTTTCTCGATTATGGAAGTGACAAAAGGTTCGTCGTAAAGGGTTACGTCGATGCAAGTTTTGACACTAATCTAGATGACTCTAAGTCTCGGTCTAGATACATATTGAAAGTGGGAACAATTAGCTAGAGTAGCTCCGTTCAGAGCATTGTAGACATATAAATTTGCAAAATACTTACGGATCTGAATGTGACAGACCCGTTGACTAAAATTATCTCACAAGCAAAACATGATCACACCTTAGTACTCTTTGGGTGTTAATCACATAGCGATGTGAACTAGATTATTGACTCTAGTAAACCCTTTGGGTGTTGGTCACATGACGATGTGAACTATGGGTGTTAATCACATGGTGATGTGAACTATTGATGTTAAATCACATGGCGATGTGAACTAGATTATTGACTCTAGTGCAAGTGGGAGACTGAAGGAAATATGCCCTAGAGGCAATAATAAAGTTATTATTTATTTCCTTATATCATGATAAATGTTTATTATTCATGCTAGAATTGTATTAACCGGAAACATAATACTTGTGTGAATACATAGACAAACAGAGTGTCACTAGTATGCCTCTACTTGACTAGCTCGTTGATCAAAGATGGTTATGTTTCCTAGCCATAGACATAAGTTGTCATTTGATTAATGGGATCACATCATTAGGAGAATGATGTGATTGACTTGACCCATTCCGTTAGCTTAGCACTCGATCGTTTAGTATGTTGCTATTGCTTTCTTCATGACTTATACATGTTCCTATGACTATGAGATTATGCAACTCCCGTTTACCGGAGGAACACTTTGTGTGCTACCAAACGTCACAACGTAACTGGGTGATTGTAAAGGTGCTCTACAGGTGTCTCCAAAGGTACTTGTTGGGTTGGCGTATTTCGAGATTAGGATTTGTCACTCCGATTGTCGGAGAGGTATCTTTGGGCCCTCTCGGTAATGCACATCACTTAAGCCTTGCAATCATTGCAACTAATGAGTTTATTGCGGGATGATGTATTACGGAACGAGTAAAGAGACTTGTCAGTAACGAGATTGAACTAGGTATTGAGATACCGACGATCGAATCTCAGGCAAGTAACATACCGATGACAAAGGGAACAACGTATGTTCTTATGCGGTCTGACCGATAAAGATCTTCGTAGAATATGTAGGAGCCAATATAGGCATCCAGGTCCCGCTATTGGTTATTGACCAGAGAGGTGTCTCGGTCATGTCTACATAGTTCTCGAACCCGTAGGGTCCGCACGCTTAACGTTCGTTGACGATATAGTACTATGAGTTATGTATGTTGGTGACCGAATGTTGTTCGGAGTTTTGGATGAGATCACGGATATGACGAGGAACTCCGGAATGGTCCGGAAGTAAAGATTGATATGTGGATAGTAGTGTTTGATCTCCGGAAAGGTTCCGGAATCCATCGGAAGGGGTTCCGGATGTTTCCCAAAATGTTTGGGCACAAGAACACTTTATCTGGGCCAAAGGGAAAGCCCACGAGGTTTTTGGAAAGTGCAAAAGGAAGTTTTGCGGAGTCCAGGGGCCAGACGCCAAGGTCCCTGGCGTCTGGGTCCAGACGCCGGGAACCCTGGCGTCTCGCCCTGGAGTCCAAGAAGGACTCTTGCCTTTTGGGTGAAACCGACTTTGTGGAGGCTTTTACTTCAAGTTTCGACCCCAAGGCTCAACATATAAATAGAGGGGTAGGGCTAGCACCCAAGACACATCAAGAAACACCAAGCCGTGTGCTGGCAACCCCGTCCCCTCTAGTTTATCCTCTGTCATAGTTTTCGTAGTGCTTAGGCGAAGCCCTGCGGAGATTGTTCTTCACCAACACCGTCACCACGCCGTCGTGCTGCCGGAACTCATCTACTACTTCGCCCCTCTTGCTGGATCGAGAAGGCGAGGACGTCATGGAGCTGAACGTGTGCAGAACTCGGAGGTGCCGTGCGTTCGGTACTTGGATCGGTCGGATCGTGAAGACGTACGACTACATCAACCGCGTTGATAAAACGCTTCCGCTTACGGTCTACGAGGGTACGTAGACAACACTCTCCCCTCTCGTTGCTATGCATCACCATGATCTTGCGTGTGCGTAGGATTTTTTTTGAAATTACTACGTTCCCCAACAGCATGTGCATTGACTTCAAGCATATCAATCGGGCCTGCCCGAAAGATCACTTTCCTCTCCCCCGCATCGATCAAATAGTCGACTCGACTGCAGGGTGTGAGCGCTTGTCCTTTTTGGACGCTTATTCCGGGTATCATTAGATCCGATTGTATGGACCCGATGAGATAAAAACAGCTTTCATCACTCCATTTGGGTGCTTCTGTTATGTCACCATGCCATTCGGCCTGAAGAATGCTGGAGCCACATTCATGAGGATGATTTAGAAGTGTTTACTTACTCAAATCAATCGGAATGTGGAAGCATACATGGATGACATTGTGGTCAAGTCACGTAAAGGTTCCGACCTGTTGCCTGACCTTGCTGAAACTTTTGCCAACCTCAGAAGGTATGATATCAAGCTAAATCCATCAAAGTGCACATTCAGAGTTCCGGGCGGAAAATTACTCGGCTTCCTCATTTCCGTCCGGTGGGTCCCAGCTGTCAGGTGGAGGAATCATTATTTTCCACGTAATAAGGAGGCACTTCCTTGCTGCGGCCGTGGACCCAGCTGTCAGCCTCTCCACGTATAGTCCACGTCCGATGAAAGTCGTTCCTTGACCACGCCGCGCTGAGAGCACCAGGGCGGTGGACGACGGTGAGGCCTAGGAAGGGGACGACAGGGAGCCGGGGAAGACGCGGCACTGGAAGCCCGCGCGGAGAGGAGTACGAGGGTTCACTGGTTCGACTGCGGTGTGAGGCTGCCGTCGCCGCAGGGCCTGGCAAGCGGTGGGAATAGTAGGGGGCGGTGAGGCCTCCGCGGCAGCACAGCCGGCCACGGGAGGCAGGAGCATGCGGCACGACCGGCGCTGCTTTGGGCGGCTGGAGCAAGAAGACCAGAGGTTGAAGAAGCACTACGACCGTTGGATGGACATCGTACGGTCACTGAAGCTAGAATCGTTCATATTGACTAAAGTTGACAAAGGCCCCCATCCCAGTCAACTTAGTAGGCCCACAAGTCAGCCTCCCACCATGGTGGGTCCCAGCTAGCAGGGGGAGTATTCATTTTTTTGTGCGTAATAAGGAGGCACTTCCTTGCGAGCGAAGATATAGCTGGTGGGTCCGAGCTGTTAGCGGCGGTAACGTTTTTTTCACGAAATACAGAGGCCCTTTCGGTGGGTCCCTGATGTCAGGTGGAGGAATCATTATTTTGCGCGTAATAAGGAGGCATTTCCTTGCGTGCGGCCGTGGACCCAGCTGCCGGCCTCTCCACGTACAGTCCACTTCAGATGCATGTCGGTCTCGTTGACCACGTTGACCAGGCCGCGCCGAGAGCACCAGGGCGGTGGACGACGGCGAGGCCTAGGAAGGGAACGACACAGAGGCAGGGAAGACTCGGCAGTTGTTTCCCACGCGGAGGGGAGTACGACTGTACGAGGGTTTACTGGTTCGTCTGCCGTCGCCGGAGAATAACAGCAGGTGTGGGTGAGTAGAGGGATGGCTAGGCCAGCGATGGGAGTACGGTCGGGCGGTGAGGCCTGCGCGGCAGCAGAGCCGACCGCGGGGAGGAGGGAGCAGGCAGTCCCGCCGACGCTTGTTTGAACGGCTGGAGCAGGAAGAGTAGAGATTGAAGAAGCACGACGGCCGTTGGATGGCCATCCAACAGTCACTGCTTGTGCGTCAACCTTTTTTTAGGAAAGCCTCAAATCTGTGGAAAATAGCATACAACCCATCTGCCATTATTTCTAATAATTTACAGCCCATTTGCTAATTATTAAGGTTTTTTTGGAGCCCATATTCTTTTTGTGAGCATTACAGCCCATATTGTGACCACGGTTAAAAAATTATATGAAATTTTGCATATTTCGGTGCCGTCCGAACTGTTTTTAATCCCGAAATTTTGACTCACATTCAAACTAATTTTAAAAATAAATGTATATCAATATAAAATCCAATAAAATTCTCCACACATAAAAATTAATGTAATTTAAAATCTCGAAATGAAAAAAAACATATTTGAAACTAATTGCTGGTTTGATGTGTTTTAAAAATGTACAGCCCATTTCTAATTACTGATGGGCCATTTTCTCGGCCAGCCGAATGAAAGCTCTCCTCGTCTTGAAAGATTTGCAGCCCAACAGGCCTGACAAAGCGACTTATTTGGCAAATCACAAAAAAACTGGGCTGTGGCCGTGGACCCAGCTGTCAGCCTCTCCACGTACAGTACTCTTCCGATGGAAGTCGTTCCTTGACCACGTTGATCACGCCGCGCGGAGAGCACCACGGCGGTGGACGACGGCGAGGCCTAGGAAGGGGACGACGCGGAGCCGGGGAAGACGCGGAGTGGAAGCCCGCACGGAGAGGAGTACGAGGGTTCACTGGTTCGGCTGCGGTGTGAGGCTGCCGTCACCGCAGGGCCTGGCTAGCGGTGGGAATAGTAGGGGGCGGTGAGGCCTCCGCGGTAGCACACCCGGCCACGGGGGCAGGAGCATGCGGCACGGCCGGCGCTGCTTTGGGCGGCTGGAGCAAGAAGAGCAGAGGTTGAAGAAGCACTACGGCCGTTGGATGGACATCGTACGGTCACTGGAGCTAGGATCGTTCATATTGACTAAAGTTGACAAAGGCCCCCGTCCCAGTCAACTTAGTAGGCCCACAAGTCAGCCTCCCACCATGGTGGGTCCCAGCTAGCAGGGGGAGTATTCATTTTTTTGTGCGTAATAAGGAGGCACTTCCTTGCGTGCGAAGATATAGCTGGTGGGTCCGAGCTGTCAGCGGCGGTAACATTTTTTTCGCGAAATATAGAGGCCCTTTCGGTGGGTCCCTGATGTTAGGTGGAGGAATCATTATTTTGCGCGTAATAAGGAGGCATTTCCTTGCGTGCGGCCGTGGACCCAGCTGTCGGCCTCTCCACGTATAGTCCACTTCAGATGCATGTCGGTCTCGTTGACCACGTTGACCAGGCTGCGCCAAGAGCACCAGGGCGGTGGACGACGGCGAGGCCTAGGAAGGGAACGACACAGAGGCAGGGAAGACTCGGCAGTTGTTTCCCACGCGGAGGGGAGTACGACTGTACGAGGGTTTACTGGTTCGTCTGCCGTCGCCGGAGAATAACAGCAGGTGTGGGTGAGTAGAGGGATGGCTAGGCCAGCGATGGGAGTACGGTGGGGCGGTGAGGCCTGCGCGGCAGCAGAGCCGGCCGCGGGGAGGAGGGAGCAGGCAGTCCCGCCGGCGCTTGTTTGAGCGGCTGGAGCAGGAAGAGCAGAGATTGAAGAAGCACGACGGCCGTTGGATGGCCATCCAACAGTCACTGCTTGTGTGTCAACCTTTTTTTAGGAAAGCCTCAAATCTGTGGAAAACAGCATACAACCCATCTGCCATTATTTCTAATAATTTACAGCCCATTTGCAAATTATTAAGGTTTTTTTGGAGCCCATATTCTTTTTGTTAGCATTACAACCCATATTGTGGCCACGGTTAAAAAATTATACGAAATTTTGCATATTTCGGTGCGGTCCGAACTGTTTTTAATCCCGAAATTTCAACTCACATTCAAACTAATTTTAAAAATAAATGTATATCAATATAAAATCCAACAAATTCTCCACACATAAAAATTAATGTATTTAAAAATCTCGAAATGAAAAAAAACATATTTGAAACTAATTGCCGGTTTGATGTGTTTTAAAAATGTACAACCCATTTCTCATTACTGATGGGCCATTTTCTCGGCGAGCCGAATGAAAGCTCTCCTTGTCTTGAAAGATTTGCAGCCCAACCGGCCGGACAAAGCGACTTACTTGGCAAATCACAAAAAAACTGGGTTGTGGCCGTGGACCCAGCTGTCAGCCTCTGCACGTACAGTACTCTTCCGATGGAAGTCGTTCCTTGACCACGTTGATCACGCCGCGCGGAGAGCACCACGGCGGTGGACGACGGCGAGGCCTAGGAAGGGGACGACGCGGAGCCGGGGAAGACACGGAGTGGAAGCCCGCATGGAGAGGAGTACGAGGGTTCACTGGTTCGGCTGCGGTGTGAGGCTGCCGTCACCGCAGGGCCTGGCCAGCGGTGGGAATAGTAGGAGGCGGTGAGGCCTCCACGGTAGCAAAACCGGCCACGGGAGGCAGGAGCATGCGGCACGGCCGGCGCTGCTTTGGGCGGCTGGAGCAAGAAGACCAGAGGTTGAAGAAGCACTACGGCCGTTGGATGGACATCGTATGGTCACTGGAGCTAGAATCGTTCATATTGACTAAAGTTGACAAAGGCCCCCATCCCAGTCAACTTAGTAGGCCTACAAGTCAGCCTCCCACCATGGTGGGTCCCAGCTAGCAGGGGGAGTATTCATTTTTTTGTGCGTAATAAGGAGGCACTTCCTTGCGTGCGAAGATATAGCTGGTGGGTCCGAGCTGTCAGCGGCGGTAACGTTTTTTTCGCGAAATACAGAGGCCCTTTCGGTGGGTCCCTGATGTCAGGTGGAGGAATCATTATTTTGCGCGTAATAAGGAGGCATTTCCTTGCGTGCGGCCGTGGACCCAGCTGTCGGCCTCTCCACGTACAGTCCACTTCAGATGCATGTCGGTCGTTGACCAGGCCACGCCGAGAGCACCACGGCGGTGGACGACGGCGAGGCCTAGGAAGGGAACGACACGGAGGCAGGGAAGACTCGGTAGTTGTTTCCCACGTGGAGGGGAGTACGACTGTACGAGGGTTTACTGGTTCGTCTGCCGTCGCCAGAGAATAACAGCAGGTGTGGGTGAGTAGAGGGATGGCTAGGCCAGCGATGGGAGTACGGTGGGGCGGTGAGGCCTGCGCGGCAGCAGAGCCGGCCACGGGAAGGAGGGAGCAGGCAGTCCCGCCGGCGCTTGTTTGAGCGGCTGGAGCAGGAAGAGTAGAGATTGAAGAAGCACGACGGCCGTTGGATGGCCATCCAACAGTCACTGCTTGTGCGTCAACCTTTTTTAGGAAAGCCTCAAATCTGTGGAAAACAGCATACAACCCATCTGCCATTATTTCTAATAATTTACAGCCCATTTGCTAATTATTAAGGTTTTTTTGGAGCCCATATTCTTTTTGTTAGCATTACAGCCCATATTGTGGCCACGGTTAAAAAAATATACGGAATTTTGCATATTTCGGTGCGGTCCGAACTGTTTTTAATCCCAACATTTCGACTCACATTCAAACTGATTTTAAAATAAATGTATATCAATATAAAATCCAACAAATTCTCGACGCATAAAAATTAATGTAATTTAAAATCTCGAAATGAAAAAAGATATTTGAAACTAATTGCCGGTTTGATGCGTTTTAAAAATGTACAACCCATTTCTCATTACTGATGGGCCATTTTCTTGGCCAGCCGAATGAAAGCTCTCCTCGTCTTGAAAGATTTGTAGCCCAACAGGCCTGACAAAGCGACTTACTTGGCAAATCACAAAAAAACTGGGCTGTGGCCATGGACCCAGCTGTCAGCCTCTCCACGTACAGTACTCTTCCGATGGAAGTCGTTCCTTGACCATGTTGACCACGCCACGCGGAGAGCACCACGGCGGTGGACGACAGCGAGGCCTAGGAAGGGGACGACGCGGAGCCGGGGAAGACGCGGCAGTGGAAGCCCGCGCGGAGAGGAGTACGAGGGTTCACTGGTTCGACTGCGGTGTGAGGCTTCCGTCGCCGCAGGGCCTGGCCAGCGGTGGGAATAGTAGGGGGCGGTGAGGCCTCCGCGCCAGCACAACCGTCCACGGGAGGCAGGAGCATGCGGCACGACCGGCGCTGCTTTGGGCGGCTGGAGCAAGAAGACCAGAGGTTGAAGAAGCACTACTGCCGTTGGATGGACATCGTATGGTCACTTGAGCTAGAATCGTTCATATTGACTAAGTTGACAAAGCCCTTCGTCCCCGTCAACTTAGTAGGCCCACAAGTCAGCCTCCCACCAAGATGGGTCCCAGCTAGCCGGGGGAGTATTCATTTTTTGCGCGTAATAAGGAGGCACTTCCGGTGGGTCCGAGCTGACAGTGGGGGGAACGTTTTTTTCATGAAATACGGTGGCCCGTCAGGTGGGTCCCAGCAGTCAGGGGGCAAACGTTTTTTTCACAAAATACGGTGGCCCGTCCAGTGGGTCCCCGCGGTCAGTTGGAGGAATCATTATTTTCCGCGTAATAAGGAGGCACTTACTTGCTGCGGCCGTGGACCCAGCTGAGACTCTCCACGTACAGTATACTTCCGATGGAAGTCGTTCCTTGACCACGTTGACCTCGCCGCGTTCCGTTGCATGCATGCGTCCATGGGCGTGGTGCGTCCCCACTGTCAGCCTCTCACGTACAGTCATCTTCCGATGACTCTCGGTTGTTGACCATGTTGACCACACCGTGCCGAGCGCACCCAGACTGGAAAGACCCGGAGATGGGGAAGACGGGGCAGTGGAGTCGCAGATGGAGAGGAGTGGGAAACTTCACTGGTTCGGGTGCGCGGCAGCACAGCCGCGGTGCCGCCCACGGGAGACAGGAGCAAGAACAGAGGTTGAAGAAGGAGCGCGGCTGTTGGATTAACATCCAACGGTCCAGCTGCTAGAATCATTTGTTGATTAAGTTGACAAAGCCGTGCGTACACGTTCGCTTAGTAGGCCCACAAGTCAGTCACCAAATCTGACGGGTCCCAGCTGTCAACGGGATGAATAATTTTTTTCGCAAAACAAGGAGGCACTTCCTTCCATGCGAAGATACAGCCGGTGGGTCCCAGCTGTCAGGTGGAGGAAACATTTTTTAGCTTAATAAGGAGGAACTTTCCTTGCGTGCGACCATGGACCTCGTGGGTCCCAGCCGTCAGGCTCTCCACGTACAGTCCTCTTCCGATGACTCTCGTTTGTTGACCACGCCGCACTGAACGCAGCGAGGCGGTGGACGACGGCGAGGCCCCGGACGGGAACGACTCAGAGATGGGAAAACGCGGCAGTGGAGTCGCGGATTGAGAGGAGGAGAAGGGTTATAACTGGTTCTGTTGCGGCGTGGGGATGTAGTCTGTGGAGAATAATAGGTGGTGTCGAGGGGTGGAGGGATAGCCTGGCCGGCGGTGGGGTAGCGCTTCGCAGCGATGCGTGCTAAGCAGAGCCACTAGCCGCTGGAGGCCGGACCAGGCGGTCCCGGCGACGCTGGAGGAAGAAGACAAGAGATTGAAGGTGCATGCCAGCCGTTGGATATAAATCCAATGGCTGTGGATGACACAATCATTTGTTCACCAAGTTGACAACGCCCTGCGTAGGCTTCGAACTATTGGCCCACATGTCAGCCTGCAAAAATGTGGCATATATTTAACACATGTTTTCTAGAATGTACAGTCCATTTGCTGGGCTGAGTGAACAAATAATTTCGCGTCAATCCGGCCCATTTATATTTTCTAAGATAACCCAGCCCATTTGCACTTCCTTGAAATACACATATTAGGTGGGCTCGCTATATATATAATGTTATGTTAGAAGGAGCAATTAATATCAAACTCAGGTTCACAGGACACATTCATATTCATAGCCAATATTCACTATCAACAACTCAAAAGATTCATATATACACAAGCTCAGCATATCTATGCATCCAAATGATTGATAGATCACACGACAATATTCATACATAATTCACAAAAAGATTCAGATATACACATGTTCAGTATGTTTATGCATCCAAATGATTGAGATCACAGCCAATATGATCCATGGACGAACTTTAATTACCTAGGGTATAGACTGGTAAATGGTGTTCAATCGGAGGTACTTCTTGCTAAAATTAGTTCTTGTACGAGTAAACTTTCGAGTACATAAGAGGCAGAACAGACAATCTGAACTTTGCTTGTAGGTTTATCCTCAAATAGTGGCCTCGTGCCGAAGGAGGTTTGAGAAACTTGGCCACTACTTTCATCCAACTAGTTTACTGGCTCATCTTGGTCCTGTAACTCGCCAAAATTCTACATTGCGGACGAGAAAGGAGGCGGTTGAGAAAATGAACCACCCAATTTTTTTGTGCAGTTCAACTGAAATGGAGCATCCTTGGCGTGCAGACTGATTAAGTGCCAGATGAATATACGCGTCAACCAACTTGTCTGGAATCTTTAGACTCCATGCCATATAGTTCGCTGCCATATGTGCCGATAACCAAAAGGCACAAGTTGGGACCAAAGACTGGACTGCGTTTTTCTGGGCTATGCACCAAGCAATATTTTTGGCGTTCACTCTCCTAATACTTGGAGTTTGACAATTGGTTGACGCCGGTTGATACTCGAATGAATATAGGCACTTCTTCTCAACATCGATGCTTGTCTGAGTGAACTTTGGAGTACATAGCAGCAGCATAAGTACCTGTCCATCTGATCATTTTGTGCAGTTCTACTGAAATCACCCGATGTAATGATTTGCCTGCGAGTTCAGGCTCCAAATTACTCCTTTATGAAATCGGCAAACAGTAGCACAATACCAAATTACCAATACATATGACAGGCACAATAATCAGGATAAAGACCAGTACCAACCTGTGTGAGGTAGAATATCAATTACTATTTCCTTTGACTGGAAGCCGAGATAAGCCAAGCAACTGACACCAAAGGAAGAAAGCAAGCGGAGATTAGCGACTGACAGGAAAGGACGAAGCTGTCGAGGCAATGAAGCACCCAAAGTTTTTGTGCAGTTCCACCAAAATCGAGCATCCCTGTTGGCACATATATTGAGAGAGTGAGATTACTGTAATAGTGGGACTAGTTGATGAAACATACACTAACAAATAGAAGCACCCTCATTATCTTAATGGGTAAAGTTAGCAACATAGTAGTCTTGCTTAAAGAGAGGTATTAGTTTATTTAATCAGTGCCAATTAGCTCAACTCAACACTCAAAGCATTGCCATTTATCATAGGTTGCAAAACGTTAACGTGCAAAGATAAAGGAGTTTCTCATGACAGTAGCACGATACAAATAGAGATGATAGCAAACTAATATGGATGAAGGCCTTAGGCCCGTACCAATCTGAGAAAAAAAGCTTATTCATGTAGTCCCATAAGAGATGATAAAGCACTCACTGGAATCACACAATAGTATATATTTTTGTGCACTTCAAATGTATGGTTGAAATCACTCTTGTTTACCAGTGCTGAGATTATATCGAAAGATTATCAAGAACTTCCAATAGAGTTAAAGCACTGGCTGGGATACAGTTCATTGTATTGTCTTGTGTAGTCCCCCAAAATGTATGATTGGCACAACATGATCCCTGTTTGCACAAGTAGGAACAAGGTGAAACCTTCATTAGCTTAGTGAGAAAGGATAGAAAGACATTAGCATATTACTCAAACAGTAGCATCAAATTCATGATGGACAATACGCAAAACATTACCTCATTGAACCAATGGCAATAAATTGACATGCAAAACTATAGCACTATTATGTCATGACACTAATAATATTCCCTCCCTGCTCCACCACATGATTCACCTCCATAGACAAACATACACACGTACATGATTCAGCATAGGGTCCTACTTAAGATTTGTTTAACTCCAACAGGAAAATTAGGCAGTAATAAATTAGTGGTACTTAAGTACTCCTAATTAATTAAGTGAGACATCAGAAGTGGAAGGGCTCCCTGGAGGATCGTCTCACATGTAAGGTGTCAGGAGCGGGTTTTCGGGATATATTTTCCCAGAAAATGATCCTTGTGCTCACCAGCCCCAGGATTTCTGTTAGCTGATGAGGCACCAACTTGATACAGAAATTCCGAGCAAAGTACAAGATATGTAGTACAAGACCATTGTGGCCTATGAGTACAACAATTGGTTTCTAGTGGTTGATGGCGGAAGCGGTTTGTAGTTCATCTGCGTCTATGGGACTCCATTTCCCACAGGAACAGCTGACCAGGATAACTCCTATCTTCGCGCGGCTGCTATCTCCATTGCCTAGGTTCCAGGACTGTCATCGCGGCGCTCCTCTCCATGCAAGAAATTTGGCCAAGACAATAGCCAGGGACAAGCCAGTGAGTACTTTGAATGTACTCGCAAACATCATGAAAACAGGTATAACATAGCAGGTGATAATCATGCACTAGAATAATCCACGATCACTTAGTCAGTCCCAAAATAAAACTCACGATGCACGTAAGCAGGAAATTAAAAATGCACCGATCGGGTGTCTGAAGCGACACCTTGAATGGGTAATAATATAAAGCGTGCCTCAGTCGGGCGTTTGAGCGACGTCACATAAAGGGCTTATATAAAGAAACATGTCACAGTCGGGCGTCTGAGCGACACCACATAAAGGGCTTATAAGGTAAATAAATAACAAGCATGCCACAGTCGGGTGTCTCAATGACACCACATAAAGGGCTTATAAGGTAAATAAATAACAAGCATGCCACAGTCGGGCGTCTCAGCGACACCACATAAAGGGCTTATAAGGTAAATAAATAACAAGCATGCCACAGTCGGGCGTCTCAGCGACACCACATAAAGGGCTTATAAGGTAAATAAATAACAAGCATGCCACAGTCAGGCGTCTCAGCGACACCACATAAAGGACTTATAAGGTAAATAAATAACAAGCATGCCACAGTCGGGCGTCTCAGCGGCACCACATAAAGGGCTTATAAGGTAAATAAATAACAAGCATGCCACAGTCGGGCATCTCAGCGACACCACATAAAGGGCTTATAAGGTAAATAAGCATGGTGAGTATCCAGGAGGTAGAACCGTCCCAGGGATATTCAATAATTCAAACAATACAATTGGTTAGTCCATAAAAACAATAATCAAAACCACCATATGTCATGAGTCATGATCAATGTTCTGGTTTAGAAGTTTTTTTCCTCCAAAGACCGACACTAAGACCGACACTTGACCCATCCCAGACTATAGTCCTTACCCATGGACACGGCTATTCGAATAGATGTATAATCTCTGCAGAGGGTGTACTCTTTACCCACGGGTAACGGATTTCTTTAGTCCATCGGGACTAATTCCGTCTACGGTCTTTTAATTGAAAACACACGTAACCGCACACACCAGCCTAACTTACCGGTGTCTGGAATCAGCCACGACACCCGTTAAGAGAAACTCTAAGTGGGGAGGCTACAACCTCGACTTAGCATGGGATCACAAAATTTATACCGCGCGCAAACTAGGGGAGCTACCCCTTCGCCTACAACCGAAACACCCATGCCCCCGGACCAGGTGGCATGCCTACCGGATGCCTCCGGTATCTTCCACCATGGCCTCTCTGTACGGTGTGTGCTAGGTAAGGGGTTGACAACTTACTGAACCGTACCCTACCTATGGCAGGGACAAGTGGTAGTACGAAACAAGTATGGGGGTTACTGGAACAAGACTCGATCTACGGCCGACTCAGGAGGTTTATGTATTCCCTGCATGGTTAGCATAGCAATGTTCTTCATAGTTTCCCGACAGGGTCACCACCCCTCATGCCCCATCATGCCTTACTGCACATTCTCGCCACAACGAGACGCCAGTCACGGGGTTGTGTTCACCGGAACATAACCTCCTTTCGGACTCCCTCCGAACTATCATCAAGCACATGTGGCATGAGAAGTAGCTACTGTCACCAATGTCACATACATAACAGAAAAGATTTTCACCATGTGCTTATATGCATGAGTATGATTCCACATAAAATAACACCACTCCACATTAGCATAAATGATGGAGTTCTAAAATATTCTAGCAAAACAACACCCAGCTTGTATCATATCTGAGTTCAAGATGCTTGCCTTCAAGGTGTAGAGGGGTGAGGTGCACTCCAAAACTTTTGAAAGTTATAATCTCCCCTCCAAATTCCTATTTTAAAAATATTCAAATAACACATACTTTAAAAACAGCGCAAAAAGTTGTCCTAGATATTTTTGAAATAAATCTTAAAATAAACTAGGTGGAATTTGAGAGAGGTAGGAAAACGAATTAATTCATCTGGAGTTTTATTTAAAAAGATATAGCCAGTCAAAGTTTCAGTCGAAATCTGATTTTAAAATAAAACAGAAAAGAAAACGTTTCGGACGAAATACGCTTTCGAGAGGGGGACACGTACTTCGGGCTTTACGCCTCCACTTAACCCGCGCGGGCCGACCCGTGGGTCACTGACAGTGGGCCCCTTGGGTCCACTGGTCAGGTTTGACCAATCGTCCCCGCCTTCCTCTCTTCTGGCCGAACAGAGGCGGAGCTTCGGCGATCGCCGTCGGCGAACGGAGGCTCCTCGCGGGGTTCCGATGGCGGGGATGGATCCGCCAGTCCAGGGCGGTCCTCCCGGTGGTTGCTAGGCTGGCAGGGGTGGAGGGGGTCGCCGGCGGCGAGCTCCGTGGCGGACGGTGGTTCTGGTGGGTTTGGGCTTCGAGCTACGGTGGCTCCTGATCGAGGATGAGGTGCTGGGTAGCTCCGCACGGTCGAGGGGAGGAGGATGGGAGCACGGGAGGGGGGTTAGGGCCTCGGTCTTGGCCGGATTTCACCGGAGTGTGGCGGCGGCCGAAACTGCCGGAGGTGAGGAAGACGACCTCCTCCTGTCGATCGCTGACTGTGGGGGCTCTAGAGAGGAGGTATGAGGCTGCTTGAGGGCCTGGACGAGCTCGGGGGATCCTTATATAGCGGTTGAGGTCGGTTCCAACGGCGGCCGTGGATAGGATCGACGGCGAACCGCCGTTCTGTAGCTGCAGGGCGACATGGCGGCGACGTGCGCTAGCAAACGAGCTCGCGGATGAGCTCGAGCTGTTCCAGAGGGCAGCTGGCGCGCTGGAGTGGCTCGGGCGGTGCTGCCACGGCCGGGGCCTGCTGCGGCCGTCAGCTAGCCGCCTTGGCCAACCTGACGGTGGCTCTGTCGGGTGCCAAGAGGTGGCCGGGGCGGCTCTGCGGCGAGGGAGGGGTCGGGTGCGATGGCTGCGAGTGGCCAAGGGTCAGCACGGGTGCGGGGAGGGCGGCAGCGAGACGCGGCGGCTCGGTGCACGCGCGTGCAAAACGTCCGCTCTGGGCGCGCCCAGAGCACGCACGCCAGGCGTTCGGCAAAATGCCAAGGCATGCCAGGAGGCTTGGGTGGGGCTGGGGATTAACAGGTCTAGGTTAGAGTTATCTAGGGGCTTAGTGGACATGCTGGTTTGGTCAGGGGATCAAGCCCACAATGCAAACTAAAAACCAAGCCAAAACTGGCCATGCACACAAGGAGTTTGACAGAATGCTATGGTCATCTAGGCATCTCTTGGGGTGGCCAAAAACTCCAGATCATAGTCTCCTTAGGTACAAGTGATGATGGCAAGGTTAGTTTGTCAAAAACAAAAACTTGTTAGTGCAAGTTTTTGAGAAAACCAATTCTGGACAGAAAGTAAAGGGCATAGTTTCATGGACCAAAAATACTCCAATGGGTCCATTCTCCTGGACTTAAGGGTTTGGTAGGGAGGACTACAAGCAGGAAAAAAGCTCATGGGCACTAGAGCAAAATAAATTAGGGTTGCAGTAGAAAAAGTCAAACTGGGCCAGAGTAAAAGAGGATGTTTTGCTCAAATTTTTCAAAGAACACCAGTGGATTAATGCATATAGTTGAATTATATACTCCTACTAACATCTCCAAATTTTGGTGGAAATTTTAAGGAAATATTTAAATAGGTTGTAGTGCAATTCACAATCTGGACCAGATTTGAAAACCTGGGGTACAGCTCAAAATTCACAATTGATTAAGAGAGGTTTTTGCATAAAAGTGATTTAGGAACACCAAATGTCATCCCCAAATTTTGGTGAAATTTTTAAATGAATCTATAAAAGGGTTGTAGTGCAAAGGAGCCTCTAAAACTTATAAAAATCATTTCAAAAGAAATAAGGCTCAGAAAAAATAATAATTATATAAATAATTCCACTGATAAAAGAAATGTTTTCTTGAGAGGGTATACAAGTCCAATAATATTTTTGGAAAGTTTTCACTTGGGGTAAAAACTCCACAATATCAAAGAAAAGAGAGGTTCTGAAATCAAAAGATAAATCCAGAAAATAAAAATTTAATTTCCTGGCAAAATGTTAATTAATAAAACAAGGTCAAAATTTTGGGGTGTTACAACACTACCCCCCTTAAGAAAAACCTCGTCCTCGAGATTTGCTAAAAGCTGTTTTGAACAAACATTGCTCTTACCAAAAAAAATCATCCTACTTATGCAATAAAATGTATCTACAGTGAGAGGGCAATAAGTGGTGTAAAACTACAGTGTGGTATACTGGCGCTGTGTGGGAAAAATCCATGGTTTGGGGAAAACGAGAGATTTCTACATTGGGTATAGTAAATTTAGAATAAATTCTAAATTTCTAAAATACGCTGGTCGTACCCGAGAGCACAATGCTCCCTCTGGCTGACAGGTGGACCCGGGGCCCACTGTCGGCCTCTTCTTCTACCTCTGGCTCTCTCCTCTTCCTTTCTCCCGCGTGCTTTCCCGCGCTTTCTCCACCGGCGACGTCTAGCGCGTAGGGCATCTAGGCCGTACTGCGGTAGTGCGCGGCGTGCTAGCTGCCGGTGCAGCGTGCACTCACCTCGCGGGCCAGTGCACTGTCGGCACTGCTCGCGGATTCGCCTCCGAACACCGGCGATCGAGCGACGAGCGGCGCTGGTGGACCTCGCCCACCGTACACCGATCTCGAGCTATAAAATGATCGCGGTGCTCCTTTCTTCTTCCTCACACCTGGCCTCGCTTCTCCTTCTCCTTCCTTCTCCTCCATTTCTGTTTGCAGGAGATCGAGACGAGGCTCTAATGGCGGAGGTGATGCCGGACTGGTACGTGGTCCTGATGTGCGGAGGGTTGGCGGCGTTGCTGGGGTTCTCCGTGCTCCTGTGCGTGATGATCCTCGATGATCGTCGTGATGCTGCCGCTCGAGTGTTAGTCCTTCGCGGTGGCGGTGATCATGAGAATTAAGTGCGGTGTCGGGCGCTAACTGTTGTCAGTGTGTTGGAGGCAGCTTGTACCCGAGTGATTACCCACTAACCTCTCCTTCAGAGGTGATCAGTTAGGTGTAACATGTGTATGTGCATTAGCAATTAGTGCACGAGGTCGAGTGGTTGCGGTTGTGAGTCTGCTGTGGTGCTGCGTGAATAAAAATCTACGTCGTGAAGAGATATATGCCGCAACGATTCCGGGAAAAATCTCACTTCAGAATTACCGAGAGTGAAAACGGTTAATAAAAATTAACAGCAGTAAGAAAAAAAACCACTCACATTAATTGAAACTAAAAATTTAATTCATCGCACAACTTTAGGATACCACGCATGAGTTGCGACACAGAATAAATGCTGAGACAATGAACATAGCAGTGACGTCTACAATGATAATGGTAAATGGATAGGGTCCTGAGAAAACGTCTCTGGTACTGGGGCACACTCCTCTTCTATCGGGGGAAGCGGATTGACTAGCCGATGAATGCGTCTCTCTTGGTCGGGCCTCAGTGGTCTGCCAATAGCGATCTGATGATTTAAATCAGCGAGGCTCTGGAGATAACCCATTATCCGCTGAGTCAAATGCTCTTGAGCGATAACATACTGGGCAAGGTTGGCTAGTACCGGGTCTCTCTCAATTCGTCCACCGGGAAAAGATGCTACTTCTCCGGGTGCCGCACGGCTCGGGAAATAATAATACCCTCGTTCGCTGGCATAGGGTACCGCGAATCAAAGGCGAGCAAGTGCTTCACATGCAGCAACTTCTATGGCCATCTGCGGAGTCGGCATAGATTTCCCCATAAAGGAGACTTCCGTTGGATCGACGGCGAACCGCCGTTCTGTAGCTGCAGGGCGACATGGCGGCGACGTGCGCTAGCAAACGAGCTCGCGGATGAGCTCGAGCTGTTCCAGAGGGCAGCTGGCGCGCTGGAGTGGCTCGGGCGGTGCTGCCACGGCCGGGGCCTGCTGCGGCCGTCAGCTAGCCGCCATGGCCGACCTGACGGTGGCTCTGTGGGATGCCAGGAGGTGGCCGGGGCGGCTCTGCAGCGAGGGAGGGGTCGGGTGCGATGGCTGCAAGTGGCCAAGGGTCAGCACGGGCGCGGGGAGGGCGGTAGCGAGACGCGGCGGCTCGGTGCGCGCGCGTGCAAAACGTGCGCTCTGGGCGCGCCCAGAGCACGCACGCCAGGCGTTCGGCAAAATGCCAAGGCATGCCAGGAGGCTTGGGTGGGGCTGGGGATTAACAGGTCTAGGTTAGAGTTATCTAGGGGCTTAGTGGACATGCTGGTTTGGTCAGGGGATCAAGCCCACAATGCAAACTAAAAACCAAGCCAAAACTGGCCATGCACACAAGGAGTTTGACAGAATGCTATGGTCATCTAGGCATTTCTTGGGGTGGCCAAAAACTCCAGATCATAGTCTCCTTAGGTACAAGTGATGATGGCAAGGTTAGTTTGTCAAAAACAAAAACTTGTTAGTGCAAGTTTTTGAGAAAACCAATTCTGGACAGAAAGTAAAGGGCATAGTTTCATGGACCAAAAATACTCCAATGGGTCCATTCTCCTGGACTTAAGGGTTTGGTAGGGAGGACTACAAGCAGGAAAAAGCTCATGGGCACTAGAGCAAAATAAATTAGGGTTGCAGTAGAAAAAGCCAAACTGGGCCAGAGAGTAAAAGAGGATGTTTTGCTCAAATTTTTCAAAGAACACCAGTGGGTTAATGCATATAGTTGAATTATATACTCCTACTGACATCTCCAAATTTTGGTGGAAATTTTAAGGAAATATTTAAATAGGTTGTAGTGCAATTCACAATCTGGACCAGATTTGAAAACCTGGGGTAAAGCTCAAAATTCACAATTGATTAAGAGAGGTTTTTGCATAAAAGTGATTTAGGAACACCAAATGTCATCCCCAAATTTTGGTGAAATTTTTAAATGAATCTATAAAAGGGTTGTAGTGCAAAGGAGCCTCTAAAACTTATAAAAATCATTTCAAAAGAAATAAGGCTCAGAAAAAATAATAATTATATAAATAATTCCACTGATAAAAGAAATGTTTTCTTGAGAGGGTATACAAGTCCAATAATATTTTTGGAATGTTTTCACTTGGGGTAAAAACTCCACAATATCAAAGAAAAGAGAGGTTGTGAAATCAGAAGATAAATCCAGAAAAAAAATTAATTTCCTGGCAAAATTTTAATTAATAAAACAAGGTCAAAATTTTGGGGTGTTACATAAGGTAGTCGTTGCCCGAGCCCTTGAATGGCCTCGACTGAGGCCTCTGGCTTCAGCAAGATCGCCTTGGCACTGTTTATTCTTCTTCTTCTTCCTCTTCATGCCCTGTTTCTCTTTCTCCTCACTAGTTGGTGAAACCAAGTACATGATTGGCCTTCTAATTCAGAATTGGTTTTCTCAGTGAGGGAGTACAAGTGTACTAGTAAAAAACAGCATTATTTTCTCATGGCAGTCGGAAAAGAGATGAACACATCCATTAAATATCATTCTTACCTAAAGGAAGGTTATGGCGCCAATATGGATGATGAGGATTGGAACACAGATCTCCCTTTGTGCAGTTCCACCAAAATGAACCAACTGTTCCATTCTAACATTCCAGTTAAACAGCACAAAAGTCACTTCTTTTAAGAAGAGTTTTGTGCAGTGCACCAAAAGGTCACAACAGCAACCAGGTGAATTGGATATCCCTATTTGCACAAAAAGGCACAGAGGAAACAGTCAGAGTCTCAAACAATTACAGGCAAAAACATTTGGCTAAACTTGTCATGGCTTATAACAGTGGCATGGCTTCATTTTTACCAGGGACATTAGATTAAGAACAGCTAAGGCTGCGTTCGGTTCACAGGTTTGGTGCAGGATCTTCGTAGGAACACAATTCCTACAGTATTCTTTCCCTTCCAACCGTTCGGAACACGGGAAAGGTGAATAGTGTTTCATAGGAAAGCTGGTCTGGTAGTACTGATTCCATAGGATTAGAAACATCCACGCGCTGCTCATTTTTTGGGCGGAAGCCCGAGGTAGGCGCTCCCTGCCATGCGTTAGACAGGTTGCTGTGCTGTGTTGCCGGAATAAAAAAATCAACCTATGTGTGGTACGTGAGGTGAGGACAAGAGTAGTCACTGTGCAGCTGAATAAACAAATAGCATCTCATACTGCCAAGCATGCTACTCTAAAAAAACAAATCTGTACATTTCGTAGTCCATCCGAACACATTCTCTTGAGAGTTTCCTCCGGTTCGCTGTTCCATAGTTTTATACCTACATTCCTTTCCTATTCCTCTATTTTCATCAAGACCTATGTTTTCTGCCCCTTTATTCTGAACGGAGCCTAAATATTTGGTATAAGGGCATGGGACAGTGGGTACACCAGCAGTCCAGCACCATGTACGTAAACAGGGGCATAAAGTGGTGATTCATAGTTTGTTGCCCTGAGAAACAAACATCCAAGAAACATATCTGGGTTGGTCCCATTTTTGTTCACTCTAGCCACCTACTCCTATGTGTGGATAGCAAATCTAGTCCTGGTCATACCACTGTGTACAGCGTTACCCCTATATTTCCCTTTTCGACCAAGAGACCGGTTGGATGACCAGTCTGTACTACTTTCACTCCCTTTCCTTCCTGTTTGTACCAAGTCCGATGTACTCCCTCCGTTTGGAATTACTTGTCGCAGAAATGGATGTATCTTGATGTATTTTAGTTCTAGATACATCCATTTCCGAGACAAGTATTTCTGAACGGAGGGAGTACATACTAAATTCCCCCACCCCCACTTTATTTCTTGTTTGAACCAAGTACTACCTCCGTCCGGAATTACTTGTCATCAAAATGGATGTGTCTAGAACTAAAATACATCTAGATACATCCATTTCAATGACAAGTATTTTCGAATGGAGGGAGTACAAGATTCGACTCCATGAAGTAGCTTTACCTCTAACAATAGAAGAAAAAATGTGACGTTGGACCATCCGATCGAGAGGGGCTGAGAGGTAGAAAATGATGCACATGCAGCGACGTAGTGAGCTGGGGATGTAGAGCTAAGGCGGTTTCGAACGAAGATATACCTGAAGGTCGTCGGAATGTGGATAGGTGGGCGACGGGAGGCCGGATCCGCCCACAGGCAACGACGAAGGGATCGGAGGACCTCCCGCACCGGCGCTCAGCCAGAGATAATGGTGCGGCCGGCAGTGGGTCTCCTCCCTCGCTGTCGACGACGGCCTAAACACTGCCCCTCCTCCCCTTCACCGGCGGAGGGGGATACGTCCGGATATGTAACCAACGGTGAGGATAGAAAGCCAGTGTTTTTTGAAGGGATAAAGACAGTGTTACTACCCCTATCTTGTTTAGACCTGGAGAGGATGAGAGTGTGTGAATAGAGCAACCCTAGCAAGCAAGCGCGGAGGCTCCGGCCTATATATACGTAGTGGGGTAGTTTTCCTTTTTCACTCCATCAAAACAATCGTTTAAAATTGTGTACTACTACATGCCAGGTCGCGGTTTTTTTGTTGTTGATTGTTTTTTGAGATAGCTACCTGCTTGTTCCAAGTGGTGTTACGGTGTGCCAGGTTGCACTTTGTATCGTTCAAGTCTGGTACTACAAGTCCCTCCATTAAATGAACAACCAACCCCTCGTAAAAATTGTGAACAAGCCCACGGCTAAAATTAGCGGAAACGTGGGTTGCCCCAACATGCATTATTATTTATATTTTCTACTCCCTCCATTCCTAAATATAAGTCTTTTTTATAAGCCACACCTAAGACAAGAATTTTTTATTAGCAGTGAACCCCACATGTCATAGACACAAAAATTGTGGCAAGATTCCCTTAGGCAAGCCAAAGTGTGTCTAACAATTTGAGCAACTCAGGTTAGGCAAGTGTGGCAAGTGTGGGAAAAATAATGTGGCAACATAAGACAAACATAGTCACAATCCAAACAGCCCCGTAATTTTTTGTGACATGCATGAAAATTTGGTTAGTTAAATTTATAGTCAAAATTTGGCAAGGTGCATCAAATCAACACATGCAAGTATCAAAAGGAAAGTCACGACATGCATGCATGCGTTGTACTCCCTCCGTTTCCAAATATAAGTCTTTCTAGAGATTGCAACAAGTGACTACATACGAAGCAGAATATGTCTACTCCTACATACGAAGTAGCCCATTTTAAATGAGTAAAAAGACTTATATCGAGTGCAGTGCTTTGATGTGTCGCGTCAACTCGTACAAGACCGAGAAATTTGATTACTACAACGCCCTCTCCCTCGCGGACTGAGCTCCGGTGCCTTAACTGCACCTGCCTTTGGCTGCATGACAGGAGGGCCAACCACCTATTGGGCCCACCTGTCATAGACGCAAAGGCAGGAGCAGTAAGTAGAAGCTTTCGCTACACGCTATCCCTCCCGCACGAGGTGGACGGACATGCAGCAGTGGATTCGATACTGTAGAAGTAGGAGTAACATCATTGTTCGTCTTCTCGAAGAGGCGAAGAGCCAAGCACAACCCGAACGTGGCAGTTGCGAACGCTCGCGTGGTGCGGTTCCTTGGAGTACTAGCCAAGCTCTTGCATGAGACAAAATTGCTATTGTTTAACAATTAAACTCCATTATCCATTGGTTGATACTCATTCTGCACAGGTCCACGCGCTTAGCACCGTTTCCTCCTGGGGTCACCAATGTTTATTTGCTAATTAATAGCATTGCATGCAATGAACTAGCCATTGCAAGTCATTAAAAGCATGCACACCTCTCATCTCTTATTGGTTGATATGTCAAGAAACAAGAAACAAGGTAGAAGTTAATGCACCGCGCCTAAGTGTTTTGGGACTATTTGGTTTTCGTAAGATGACTTACACACCTAGACGGAGGGAGTAGTATAGCCCTGTAAAACGGAAAGGAGTATTTGCCTTTCTAGAGATTTCAACAAGTGGCTAGACTACACCGTTTGCAGTACTCCCTCCCTTCCGGTTTATAGGGCTCAAATCTCATGAACCAAGGCATTTTGCGATTGGAGGAATGTATCTCGTACTTTACAAAACTACCCTAATTAAACTCATGCATTAATTTTTGTTTGATAGCGAATCATGCGATGAATCATGCGAACCCTCTCCGAGTTATGGAAACAGATGTATCCTCACCAGCTTTTGATGTAATATATGGCATACTTAGATGTAAGTTTGAACTGTTTATCATATCAGCAGGGCTTGTTTGATGATTCTTGGTGTTAGTAGGCTAGCTACTATGCGAGCTATAGTACTTGTAAAACACTCACCGAAGAGAAACGTTGGGGCTGATGAGCTCGTGGTACGCTTATACTTATCCCTCGTCGATCGACCAATAGCCCTAGCTCCTAAAATTGTAGGCTTAGCGATCGATCAGACAATAGTCGACATACATTCAGGCCTCATTTGGTTCATAGGGTAGGAAAATCGTAGCAAAAGTACAGAAAACGTGCAACACAAAATCATAGCAGTGCAGAGACGCACTCCCTCCGTTCTAAAATAGATGACCTAGGCGGGCTAGTTTGGCCTAGTGGGTTTCAGTGATATGACATGGTACAGTGCCGTCCAGTCTTCGCGTGTGGTAGCAGTATTGCGGGTACAGTAAGTTTTCTTGAAGAAGCGGAATTCAACGAAGTCATGATGGTTCCTTCATCCGAACAACTTACAGTGGGAAAGGTTGGGCCTGCGATATGACCGGGGTAGACTAGGATAATTTTGTGCATGGCAGGTGGACTAGGATGGTCGACGTCCCACATGTCGGCGAATGAAAGTATTCTTTCCGATATAGAGGACGAGCAACGAGTATTCATTGTTTATTTTTGATGAAAGCTATTGTCTCCACTGTTACGACGGAGGAGTGTGAAACACGGCAGCCCAGTGAACTTGGCATGTGCACCACTCCCTGCTTCCTCATGTAATGCCCAGGTTACAGCTTTTTCTCACTTTCTCTCTATCTATTTCCTCTCAAATGTTTTTTACCTTTCTTTTTTAAGACAATTGTTTTTATGCCTTTTTTTAGAATTATTTTTTATACCTAGGAGCACGTGTAGAGACGGGCTCTTGCAGAGCCCACTCCTTGACTTTTTCAATGCCTCTCTCTCCTCCAGATAAGGAGTACTACTTGCTATGCATGCATGCGGCGGGCAGCTAGCGTCTTGAGGGGCCAGGGCGGTGAGAGCAGGCTCTGGAAGCGGTCCGGACTCCAGCATGGCCCACCTCACATTATCACCATATATTTCTTGGAGTCCGTGCGCGGCGGGCGGGCGATCTCTTCTCCCTCCCCCTTTTCTCTCTTCTCAGCCGACGCCCGCCGAGCGATTAGATTTCGGCTATCGACGGTTTATTCAATTAAGGTCCCACATGTCAGTGAAATTGCAAGACAACGCGTGTCCCCTCTGGTGAGCGGCGTGCGAGCCGGACTGTCGGGGTTGCGACACGTACGAGTCGTAACTGTGCCGCCTTTTCCTTTAGAACTTGCGAAGCGTAACATTTTCGCGTGATCGATCAATAGAAATCCAGAACAAAATGACGAGGGCGGTTCTTTCCCGCTCGTTAGGCGGGCTAGTTCGAGTGATATGACGTGCTACAGTGCCATCCACTTGCTCCATTTTTATGTAAGCAAGAGTTTACACTCTTACGCGGGAGGAGTGCGAAACACCGCGGATCTGATTTTGATCGAGGGATAACTGTTCCCTGCCAAATAATGGAGGATTGTTAGCGATTATAGCATGATAGTTAGGGCATCTCCAGCGCTAGCCCACAAATTTACACCGGCATCTGTCCGAGAACACTGATGGATGCCATTCGATGCTGCCCGCATACCTTTCGACAACTATATGAACTAACCGGACGAAATTCGTGCAAACAAAGCAAATTTCAAATTAACCGGATGAAATTCATTACATTTCGAAAACTTTTCCTACAAACTGGACGAAATTCATTACATATTTCGCACAAACCGTACTAAAACCTACTGTAAACCTAATCTAAACGATCGCCGGCGCCCGACCACCATGTCCGGCCATGAACCCGAGAAAGCCGGCCATTGCCTTTGCCTCCTCCTCATCCGCCTCGATAACCTCCTCCTCAAGAGCGGCGGTGACCTACCATGTACTACTCTTCCTCGCTGCCGGCTGCGCCCGCGCACGCGCGCCGGCTTCGTGGTTGTGGCGGCGGAGGGCGGCCGGGGGGGTGCCGGCGATCTCCTTCGTTTGCTCCTGCGACAGTACGTCGAAGAGAGCTTTGGAGCGCGCCCGGAGTGGAGCCGTCGATGTCCCTCGTCTGCTCCTGCGACAGTACGTGCAAGAGAGGTTCGGAGCGCCAGGAGGCCATGGTTGAAGTGGTGCCGACAGAAGGAAGGGACCGGAGGAGAATAAGTGTGGGTCTTTGGCTATGGCTGGGAGCTGGGGCTCAAGTTAATATAGCAGGCGAATGACAATGAGCCGCGGCAGACGGATGGACAACTGGCGCCGGAGTAGGTTCGTCGGGCGTGAATGCGGACGCTGCTTCAGTGACTTAACTGCAGATGCGTTTGGGTTACTGACATGTGGGCCCAATGGGCATCTGGCCCGCATGTCAGTGACACACCAATTGCACCTGCAGTTAAGTCCGGTGAATGCGGCATTGACATTCTGGAGAGACGGTGACCGTTTCAGGCGGGAAGCGCGCGCTAGCGATGGAAGGGGTTTCGGTGTGCAGTGGCACTAAGATCGGTCGCTCACGATAGTACATACTCCGTACCATACTACCATAGTAGCCTCTCTAGCTTAGGCTGTTTTATAGATTGTTGTTGTGATGGACGATATACATGAGCAAGGCGGTCCGAGTATCACTGTTGGTGTTGAGCCAGGTGAATACATGCTCGGCCTTCGCGTAGGCCTCCATCAAACGTCTAAATAGTAATGTCAGGCACCGCCGAGCGCGCAGGTGATGGGCTCGCCGTTTGCGTTGCGCCATGAGCAGGACTTTGATTTAGAGGGTGACGTGCATGCATTAGCATGCTTTGACAGCATGAGCGTGAGTGTCTGACGTGAAGTATTTCATTTTCATTTGGCTGACGAGGGTGCGTTGCAGCGACGAGTCCGTGGTTTGATTCCCCACATATGCATAATTTTGGTTTTTACAGTATTTCTTTCTCCATTGACAGGTAGGCCCGCGTAGATAGATAAAGAACACGAGCTGATGAGGCGCATGCGGACTGTTTGACTGGTCAACCAGACAAATACGGAGCTATACGCTGAGCCAGTGACCGTATAATCACCATATCTCGTATACAATGATCAAAGTGAGCTATCAAGACAAGTTCGATGACCGCCAATGCATTTTACTCGGTAATAAATGATCAGGATTGAAGGGGAATCCAAATTTGCTTCGTCTTCTGTCCTTGAGCTCTTGACAAACCAATGCACTATACGGTTGTCCGGCCACTCCACCCTAGAGCTCTCACCAAGCGTCGTTCATGCCACCGCACCTCACACTAACCGGTAAGGCAGCGATGGCATCCCGCCGCGCCGAGTTCCTCGCCGCCCACGACCGCACACAAAATGGTAGGGAAGCGATGGCATCCCGCCGTGCCGAGTTCATCGCCGCTCGCGACCTCACAACTATGTGGGAGGAATTTGAAGATGCCAAGGCCGAATGGGAGGTAGAGCAAGAGGCGGCCAAAGCCGCGCAGAGGGAGCGGAAAAGTCAGAAAGCACTCAAGAAAAGAGAGGCCCGCCGCCGCAAGAAAGAAAAGGACGCACGCGCTGCTGCGGAGAGGTCGGCGGAGATCCAAGCACGGTGGGGTGTCGCGGACAAAGCCGGGAAGGAGAACGACAGCGTCTGGCCAGCATGTGAGAAGTAGTAGTACTAGTAGTTAGTGTGTGTGTCTGTGTCTGAGTACGAGCATGTACCAATACTACTAGTTACTACTGTAGTTTTTAGAGCAAATTACCAGTACATTAGCCTAGACTAAATGAAAAAAATTCCTATCCTAAGCATCAAATGGCATCTCTTTCTCTATAGGAATTGAGATGCATGTCATCTCACTCCCTATGATTTTCATATTCCTATCCTATGAACGAAAGGAGGCCTCTGTTGGAGTAACTACTGTAGCTAGCAGTACTGCTGGTACAGTAGTTTTCTTCAAGAAGCGGAAGTTAACGAAGTTATGATGGTTCCTTCGTTAGAGCAAGTTCAAAGTGGGAAGTGTGCCTGTGATTTGACGGCTCATTAGTCATTGTTACTGCAGCGCGACGACCTGGGTGACTCTCCCTTGGAGTTCTGCGTGCATGGCAAGTGGACCAGGATGGTCGACGTCCCACATGTTGGCGAACGGAAGTATTCTTTCCGATATCGAGGAGCAAGGAAACCGCGTGGTATAGTCTCACTGCTGATTGGTTCGCAAAAAAAATAGTATCACTGCCGATTTATAATTATTTTTTATTTCTGAAGAATGCTAGCGCTTCAACTCTTACGACGAAGGGTGCCAAACACGGCACGTGCTGGATGTCCCACATGTCAGCGAAAGGAGTGGGACATGAACAGCGTGGTAGAGCCCAGCGTAAAAAAAACAGCGTGGTAGAGCGTCTCCACTTCTTCCACTTCTGGGTCGGAGACCACACGTAGTAGTACTTAGTGGTATGAACTATACAAAGTGCGACCTGGAGAGAAAGACACGTCTAGTTGGAAGGTCTCGGGGCATACACGTAAACAAATATAAAAGTTAATATGTGCCTCCAACTAATATAGTAGTAGTAGAGTACTTAGGCACGTACTCCATAACATCACCGTGCATTGCACGTACAACATTTAGTGGTAGTACGTAGTAAGAGACAAATGCCGCCCAAGAGTTCCCTTCTCGACCTACTTTTGGGTGTTTGATAGAGTGTATGGAGGGTGCATGAGTCCACACTAGTTTAGCACAAATACACTAGAAGCATGCATAAAGAGAGCATGCATGAAGAGGGGTGTTGAGTTGAGCATGCATGAAGAGGGAACAACTATGCTGAGACGAGAACGCAACCAAACACACCCTATATGCCACGCATGTTCATACCATCTGTGCCTTTCTACTTCACTTACTGCGCTACATTACTCAGGTTCCTATGTCCACTCCTGGGTACATGTCCGTCTCGTAGTTCCAGTCCCACGTGTTCTTCATATAGATGGAACGATCCTTGCATAACACGTGCACCTTGATGCTAGATGTCTCGTGTGTTGGCAAAAGGATGAACAAAGCTCACGTAAAAAAATAGAGTGGAAGAACATAGATTTCGGACGACCGAGAAGGAGCAAGGAACCTCGTGGTGGAGCGTCTGCACTCATAATATTTAATATTATTCAGCGATATAAAATTAACCAATCATCTCCACAGTGGACTGGAAGAGTACGAAACACGGCAGCCCAGTGTAGTTACATCATACTAGTACATGGCTAACCCACGCTATCACCATATTTCTTGGCTTCCGTGCGACACCTATCTCTAGTAATCCAGCAGCCTGTATCGCTTCTCCCTCCTCGTCTCTATCAAAGTGCGGCGGGCTGGAGTTTCTGCCGTTTATTGAGGTCGGTTAACTATCACATGTTAGCGACATGCCAAGAGCTTCTAAAAAAAATTCCTTTCACGTTCCGTTTTCAAAAAGAAAAAAAATCCTTTCACATACGAATTTGCCTGTATGCTTTGAGCAACTTGCATGTCCTATACTGCTCCTGTTTGATACTCTAACTTACCTAGAGGTCAGACTAACTCATGACTAACCCTGAACTAACTGTAGCCAAAGAGGTGTTTGGGTGACAGGGTTAGATTGACAATAAATGCACTTCATGGAGAGAGAAAAGTGATTTTTCAGTGGTCCCAATGAGAACTATCTCCAGTTAGCACCTCTTGGGTGGGATAGTTTTTTTGGTGGGTTCGGTGCAACTTGCTCCAATTTAAACCCTCATGCTTGGATACTTTAGGGCTATTTGAGCCCCAACTAGCTCAAACTAACTCTAACCCATGGATCCAAACAGGGCCTATGGCCAGTCTCGACGCGGAGCAGTCGCGTGCACCGAGAAGCGGCGCTCTCTCGGCCGTCGCGCCACTTCAAAGCCGGCGCCAGTGAGAGGTTGCCTCCGCTCTTGCCGGGCATTAATGCGGCACTGACGCTCCAGGGCGACGCTGACCGTTTCACGCGGGAAGCGCGCGCTGGCAAGGGAGTATAGGTTTTGAACCGTTTCAGGTGTAGTACTGGTAGTTTGCAAAACTACTCAATTATTGCACTCAGTTTCCTAAGAACTTGTGGTAAAAAACGTTACTCCACAGCCCGCTTCCCTTCTCCTTCCTCTTCCACCGCCCGCGCACGTCCGCGGGAAGCGACCGTTCAACCCTTATATAGGAGTGCTAGCACAAAAAGATGCATGCATGACCACTAAAATTTCCATATTAAAGCGCCGCTCCGGCGGGAGTATGGCATATGTTGTTACCTTCGGCCGGCCCATGGCTACTGGGCGACGGCGACCAGAGAAGAGGCGGCAGGAGGGGAATGAATGCAGCTACTGTTTGGGTTCGCCTTCCGGCTTAATTAAATGCGCAGCATCACGTGTACCCGCGGGTGCACAAATTTTAACATACGTGTCTCCTTAAGTGGCCGTCACGTAACTGGTGTGTGTGTGTGTGAGAGATTCTGAGAGACAGAGTGCGTGTGTGCGACTCTACTCTTCGGACATGTACTCAACCTTTTGCATCGGGATATAAGTATAATGGTATTTACTTTAGCTAGTGATTTACGTGGCCATGTTAACGTGGTTGTGTCAAAAAAATGTCACTTCCTGCTCATGATTTGCGTTATATAATTACAAGCAAGATTCTCGTGCATTGCACGGAACATCAATACGCATTTTTTTACAGAACACCTGTTGTGATTGACCCATGCAGGAGTAATCCCATGTGTAAAAACTAATGATATCTCGAGAATTTTATCGGAAAACTGGTATCTCGAGAATGTCATAGAAAAAAATGAAAGATGAGAGATAAGGCGAGGAGGAGTGGAGCGTGGTGGTGACTGGTGGTCGGAATGGGCGGAGGCATGGGGATGGACGGCGCCGGCAGGCGGCAGCGGCCACCATGCATGCTAGATTGTTCCATAGACTTATTCCTTTTTTTATTGCTGAGTAATGAGGTTGCGGGAGAAAATGATGTGGAGAGAGGTGCGGGTATCTTTCGTAAAATTATCATAGTTTGCTTTCTATCCTCAGATATAGATCATACGGTCTGTATTACAAGATGGCAGGCACACCATCACCGCCAACTCGTTTTTTTATAAGGGTACAGATGATAAGTTTGCTGACTACTAAAGTAAAGTGGAATTTGTCCATGTTATGCAAGTAAATAAAGGTGATTGTTTATCATACGGGTAAGGTTGGATGAAGGGTGGTAGGAACAAATGCTCTGCCTAGAGCATGTGTGTGTGAGATGGAGTCTTAGTGTGTGTGTGGGGTGTGTGTGTGTGAGAGAGAGAGATGGAGTCTTAGTTTGTGTGTGTGTGTGAGAGAGAGAGAGATGGAGTCTTAGTGTGTGTGTGGGGGGGTGTGCGTGCATGCGTGTGTGTGTGTGTGTGTTTGTGTGTGTGTGTGTGAGAGAGAGAGATGGAGTCTTAGTATGTGTGTGTGGGGGGGGGGTGCGTGCGTGTGTGTGTGTCGCGGGGTCCTCTGTGGCGGATGTAATTTAAGTGTGCATGGCTTCATCATAGAGAGGTGATGTGTATGGCAGAGGCCACCAACGATGGGGTGCGAGAGAGAAAATGCCCGTAGAGAGGGAAGAGAAGGTGTGTGCGCGTGAGAGGAGTCGACATCGAGAGAACGTGTTTGTTCGAGAGACACCGAGGAAGACTACTATATATCGATGGTGCATGTAGGCGGGAATTAAACAAAGGGATGGTCTTATTGGTTTTGGGGATATAGGGGAAGAGTGAGAGGCGGGGGGGGGGGGGGGGTAGCTAGAAGGAGATTGTTTAAGTGTGAGTGTGTGTTTTACCCATCCAGGCGGAAGTTATGTGCACAAAAGAGGAGAACGATTCGATGTGGCGTTAGGATTGAGGGTAATTAACTACGTATGGAGACATAGAGACCTTAAACGTGCATGTGTGAGAGTTATACATGTATACGTGGGATGTGTGTGTGTGTGTGCGCGCACGCATGATCGAGATAAAAGAAAGAAGACATAAGTCATAAGATCAATGACATGGGAGAGACGGATCGGTATGACAATATGCATGCATGTGAGAATGCAGGGAAGAAGGCCCGACAATTGAGCATGTGTTTTTGTCTTTAAGAGATAGTGGCGTGGGCTGGAGCATGCATCTATGGCGTGCAGAGGGAGTGAGGCGCAATGATTGTGCAAAAGAGGGCAACCTATTAATGCATATGTATGAAGAGACATATATAGTGTGGGTGATAGGAAGCAAGACTCCGTGCGAGAAAGAAATGTTGACGGAGAAACTACAGATAGATACAGAGATGGAGATGCTAGCTAGAGGGACATCCGCTAGTTTGGGTGTTGGAGATGACCGTCAGGTGGTTCAAAGGGTGAAGTTATAAATGTGTGTGAGAGGGCACTTGACTGCATGTAGAGAGAAACATATGTAGTGTGCGTGATAGGAATCAAGAGTGAGGGCAAGAAAGAAGGTTGATGGAGAAACAGATAAATAGAAAGATAAAGATGCTAGCTAGTGTGCGTTAGAGATAGGAGTCGAGTGGATCAGAAGGCTGGGTTATGTGTGTGGGTGTGAGAGAGATAGAGAGAGGGTGCATGTGAGTCACATACAAACAGATATCAGAGAGAAATGAGATCCAGAGAGACGGAGTTTTGTGTCTGTGATAGAGAAAGATATTTCACAACGAGAGTGATAGCTAGAGAGACATACGAGGGAACGCAAGATATCTCTAGGGAGAGAGGGTGTGTGTGAGCGACATACAAGAGAACAATGGAGAAATATGAGACCCTGGGAGATAGAGTTTGTGTTTGTGTGTGAGAATGAGACATTGAAGAGGAAGAGTCGTAGGTTCTCATATCCAAGGAGCGAAAGACATCTCTGTATGAGGGGTGTACGAGTGGCACACATGGGAATAGTAGAGAGAAATGAGACCCCGGGTGACAAAGTTTTGTGTTTCTGTGAGAGAAAGAGATTCCACATGGAGAATCATAGTTAGAGACACATAGCAGGGAGCGAGATATACTTAGAGAGAGATAGAGTGATGAAGGTCGAGGGAGAGAGTACCGTCAGTGTGTTACGAAGATAAAAGATCATTGTCGACATACAGGTAGCACGAGAGATACCCGAGAGACGATGAACGCGTATAGGTCCAGAGAGATAGTCCTATATAAGCATGAGTGATAGCTATATGAGACGAATATCTGGATTAAAGGGGATTCAAATATTTAAACTGGAGATCACGACATCGATAATATCATAACGCAAATTGGTGTATCAAACATGCATATTCATTTGAATTTGGGCACACGTGTAATGTTATATAGTTTATCAATATTGGTGATCCATGGATTCTTCAATTACAAACAATGCATGGTTTATATGCAATTAATGTCTAAACGGGATTACACTATATGTTGCGTGTGTGAAACACATTATACATGTTTGAGAAGTAAAAAAACCCTCATGAAACACACATTAATTGGAGACAGTTAGCGAGGAATGCATACATTGGATTTCAACATAAAGTGGTTTCAAATATTTGAAAATCCAAATTGATGGATACAACCTTATGAATCTGAGATCATGCCATTTGTAAACCATATTTATGTATAAATGGTGTTGTGCTTTTGAAAGTATATATAAAAAATGATGTATATAGAATGTAATTCCAATTGAAAATGGATCCCGCTGAAAAAAATAGAATACAAACGGGATTCGAATTGAGTTGGCACGGTAAACGTGCACTCTGCAAAATTTGAACGAAGCGGGGAAAGTCGCAGTAACCGCCCGAAACCAAAATCTGCGAGATGGAAATCACTACTGCCTATCCCTGCCACGCAAAGCCTATCTGCTGGATTTCTATAGGTTTCGATAGGGGTAGGTTTGTAATTTCACCCAAACGTGACGTAACCACCTCTCACCCGGATTCATACACGGTGGGCGCCAAAACACAGTGTGTCCTCGGCCGAAATCGACTCCCTCCCTGATTCATATTCATACACGGTGGGCGCCAAAAACAAACTCTCGTCGGCAAATATTCGGTGTATGCGAGATTACCATCCTATCCCCAACCGACTAATGTTGCTGTGATGTAGTAGAAATTTGAAACGGGGGCTAAGTTTGTAAATTTCCTCGCATTTGAGATAAGCGCGCCCTGAATACATGGTTCCCCCTTCCTCTCTACCTCCCTTTTCCCCATTTGTACTCCGTGGGCACCAAAACACCCTCTCCACCCCACCCTCCTCCGTCCGCCGCCGTCCGCCACCCCATCCACCGCCGTCCTCCTCCACCATGCCGGAGCTGATACCCCGACGCCGCCGTCCATTACAAGAGATCAACCTCCCTCATCCACGGCTTCGGACCGGGATCCTTGCATCCCGTCCTCTCGCTTCATCCCCGCCGTCGTCCACCTTGCCGGCGCCGCTCCTACGACCGTCTCGTCCACCGCGCCCCGCCGCTACCGTCTACCCTCCTAGATCTGCTTCCACGCCGCCAACAGCCATCGCTACCACAACACCGTCAAATTCTCAGCAGATGCGTACACGGCGCCGCACCAGAGGCGGTACTCTTTCGTATCTGCTCAACTTATTTATCGAGCAAGAAAATAGATCGCCACTGCTTTACTCTGATTTCTTGTCTTGGTTGCGAAATTGCCTTTGTCCGGTTTGCACCTTTAGATCCGCCATGGCACGCTCAACACTATACTCCCAATGCTTATGGTTTTCCCCTTTTATATTCCACACTAGTTAAATCACAGTAGACTAAATTTCAAAATTGGGTCAGTCGATTTTTCAGAGCTCGCTGGAGTTCGCCGGTGCGAACGAAGGGGCTCGGGTGGTTGTGGGGCCTCGCCGAATGAAGAAAACTCGACGCGGGTGGGGGTTGGGGCGGGGGTGGGGGCTGGGGGTAGCGGAGGAACACAGGCGGCGGGGGCCGGTGGTCCGGCCGGCAGCCCGTGCGGTGTTCTGTATGGGAAGAATCAGAGACGAGGAAGAAGATGGGTTAGGAGACGTAGGATCTTCATCAAAGCGCCTGAAATGGTCGAGAGACAGCTGGGAGTTGCATTCTTAATGCGCTCTGGTTCATCGTGTGTGGGCACTGCGCAACCAACATTTTATTATCCGAAATCTGCTTGCTCTTCTTTACCATGTTCCTCTTCCGTTCTTCTTTAATATGTACTCTCTCCGTTCCTAAATACAAGTCTTTGTATAGATTCCACCATGGACTACATATGGAGCAAAATGAGTGAATCTACACTCTAAAATGTATCTGGATACATCTGTATGTGATCCATAGTGGAAATCTCTACCAAGACATATATTTGGAACGGAGGGAGTATGATAGTGGTACAGTATGTTCCTTGTACTGAAGATGAGCAGGGACTTTTGCAGTGTAGAGGTCTATACGGTCGGTTGTGATGGACACTTTGAGCCTCTTTGATTCGTAGGATCTTGTAAACATAGGAATATGATTTGTAGTCACCTGCCCACTTGAAATGCGGGGAGCTGTGTTGCCTTTGAGAGTAACACTGATATTAACAGTACCGCACCTTCACTTGTACCGGCAATACTAGCACATATATTCCAGCAAGTTCCACTTTGCTGATTTTACTCTGATGCTTACGGTTTTCCCCGTTATATCTACACTATGATCTGTGTAGCTGCTTTGTGTCGCACTAGCAGCAGTCCACTCTTGAAGCTAAACACTGCAATGACTTACAAAATTGGCACCAAGGCATTGAGTGCCATTCTGGATGCAATGAAACTCATACGCTCCCCACCTGTTGATTCTTGTTCAGAATATGATCCTAATGACTCTTTTTCAAAATTGCCACATATAGAGAGACAACATGGAATTGCATTTCTTTGGGCGCTGTGATTCATCATGAGTGGGAAACCAACATTGTATGCAATGAAGCGGAACCTCAAGAATATGCTTCCTCTTCTATTCTTTAACATGATGCTCTTTGTTTATTCTGTATTTAGTACGTACAGTATGTTCCTTGTCAGGAAGGGGCGCAGGGACATCTGCAGTCAACAGCTGATAGAGCTGGCCTGTACGTGATCGATAGGCTTTCAATTACTATTGGCAATACAACACCGTATTTTCAAGCCAGTTCCACTTTCCCGATTTATATATCGTGGTTATGGTGTACCCCTGTTATGTACACTATGATCTGCCTAGTTGTTGTGTGCTCTTGTTATCATGGTTTGGCAATAAACTCTCTATATAGTATATTATGAACCTATCATCTGCTAGCTATCCTTACTTCTGGAGCCTATTTTTTTGTGTACTTGTGCCAGATTATATAAATGCACGCACCATATTACAGAACACATGAGCTCTCTCATCAGAATCAAGTGATAGCACACAAGTGTTTACAGGGGCGCCCCTATATTAGAATATCATCTGCATTGCAAAGATAATCTCACAACTATTTATATTTTCATGGTTCTCAGATATTATACGCAATTACAGTGAATATAAGAATCCGCGCATCAGAAGAATATTGTGGAACACTGCAATGACTTACAAAATTAGCACCAAGGAATTGAGTGCCATTCTGGAAGCAATGAAACTCATACGCTCCCCACCTGTTGATTCTTGTTTAGAATATCATCCTAATGACTATTCTAACCTCGAGGAGTCAAAGGCAGATGGCCTGTCCTGTTCACCCATCAAGGTGCCTGTTCTAATTGGGCAAGGTTTTATTGATTGCGCGTATCTTGCATTTCTTCTACTTTGTTGCACCGCCATCTGCTTAGTTTACTCATCATATAACTCGAGATGCCATGCCCATCCATTATCAATACATATTCCATCTGTCATCATACCATGTTTTCCCACTCAAATGTTGTTCTTGTGCATCAGACATCAAAAAGGAAGAGGGTGATTGACGAACCTGAAGGAGCACCAGGAAAGTCCTTGAAAAACGTGGTGGTGCCGGAGAAATCAGACAACGCCCCACTTATATTGGCTATACAACCAGTGACACTAAACGTAGGACCGACTCCAGCAGACTGTACCCATACTTCACTGGCCACAGCACTAGCCCCACCACATAGGACCTGCACTCCAGCAAAAGGTATACCGATCCGATTTCATTTGCCATAGCACCAGCTGTACCACAGAAAAATCCCACTCCAGCAAATAGTACAGCAAGTCCACCGACCGAAGACCTATCCCAACTGCAGAGCCGGCCAATTCCTGCAGATTGGAACCCCATTCCATTTATTCCCAGTTTAAAAGACAATGCTTTCAATGTTGTTAGGGACTACGTGCATATTTTCCCATCATGGGAAGATTATAGTGAAGACAAACACCATTTTCACATCTTCCTATCCAACTTACGTGTAAGTGCTATTATTCATGGTTATTATTTTCCTGTTTTCTGCTGATCGAACACATCAATGATTTACATTACATTGTTTTAACTAGGCGAGGGTCAATTTGGATAGTCATGACGAGCAAAGCTTGCTTGTGCTTTTCAAGGAAGCATTGCAGCAGTATCGGTGTTACTTGAGGAAATCACACTTTGATGGCAAGTCTATAAACGAATTTCCGGTGAAGTCTCCTGTGCTAAATTTAGAAGACATTGAATGGAAAAAACCTTGTTGTGCACTTGTCTTGTTCCCAGGATGAGGTACTGTCTATGAAATCAAATGACAATTTGAACTTCTACTTTTCCGCATGTGCCTTATGGATCTTTTTGCAGGAAATCTGCTCGAAGAAGAATTCCGGTTTGAAAAGAACGATAGGATATCGCAAATATGCTGCCCGCTGCTTTGCTCTTGTTAGTACCTGTTGTCCTGTATCACTGTACTTGCATACATACCTTGTTCATTATGTGACAGCAGTATGCATGATAGCTTGCTTATCAATTGTTCGCTCCAAATTATCTGATCTGTATGAATGGTTACATTAGTGTAGAATATATCCAATGCCAATGATTTTTTAGCTCTGCATTGTTCTTATAAGTACATGCTGTCCTTTATCAGTGTACTTATATTGACAGGTAGTTGTTCATGTACCATCACTCTACAGCTTATTTTCCTTTGCCCTCCATTTTCTACACATCAGATCTACATTTACTCTTACCATAAGGTTGGTACTGAAGAAGTTTAGCTGTGCATTCCTCTTGGCTGTGCCTTTTGCCTGTATCGCTGCACATACATTTATAGCTACTTGGTTATGTAGCATCACTCTTCATCTTATCTTAAATATTCTCCATTTTTTCGTATATTATCACATCTATATTTACTCTTAACAAAATGTAGAATAAAGGCAACGCTTATGAAGAAGATTCTGTGGTAAACTTCTTGAATTGCCCCCCCCCCATCAGCATGGACAAGGGCTTTATAGAGCCTGTCTTCACCAGTAATGTAAGTTTGTCCTTCTCAAGCCTTCAAACTTTGTTGTGTATATTTGGTTAGGCATGACTGCAACAGCTGTTTATTTTTGGTGTTTGCATCAAATTGCATGTTTAAAGTTTATTATGTAGTTCATAAACAAAAGTTTGTCCTTCTCAATTTAAGTTTTCAGTTGTACAACCAAGTTCCTTCTTCATACCATGTAAATTAAACTATACAGAGCAAGTGATCTTCTTTTGCACTGAATGTATGCTTTTGTTCTTCATCCGTAATCCAGTGGTGTGGTGAATCTACCCACCACAACACAATGTCATATTCTGCAATGTCTTAACTATGAACAATGTCATATCATTCTACTATTATTTAAACCGTCTCTTTATTTGCCAATCTGAAATGGGATAAATTGACATCACACTAACCATTGATACTTATGAGTTCTTGATCTGTAATCCAGTGGTGTCGTGAAGCTGCCAACTCCTTCACAATGTCATTTCCTGCCATGTCTTGACCTGAACAATACCATTGTGTTAATGCAATTTTAAACTGTGTCACTTTATTCGTCAGTAAGAAATGTGATGAATTGTCAGCACTGATACTTTTATGTGCAAAACCTGTCATCTGTCTGCTTGTTTATCTTTCAGAGTGAGGAAGATATAAGTGTTGAACAAGCGCAATCTCATCATCTTGCTCAGGTGGTTGCGCTGCAGCTCGCCAGCAGGGCTAACCTTTCTTGAACTCTATTGAAGTGATGTCGGTTTTGTATATTATTTTGTCGGCGTGTTTATTTGCACTGGTGGCGATCTTTGATGCCCAGTGTATGTAATCTGCTGTCTGCTTGTGCTTTATTATCATAGTGGCGAACTTTGATGCCCAGTGGATGTAATATACCGTAATTTCTTTATTGTATAGTCTAGGTTTTTTCTTATTCACGATGCTGCAGTTATTTTACTGTATATATATCCTGTCTTCGCAGTAAACCGGCCAAACAGTAAAATTGCGGTACATAATCGGGCCGTCATGCAATCACGATGTATGATCCGCATCATGGGCCTCGTCAAACTGGCCCACTAGTTGATTCGGGCCTTTAATAGGCCGAGTAACCCCCGGCCCTCTTTTCGCAAGAAAACTCAATGGGCTTTTAGGAGGCTGAGAAGTAGGTTGGGCCTGAAACGTGCCGAACAGCTCACGGGCCAGCAGCAGCCCGAAATGGACCCCGGCCCATGATTGTGCAAATCAAATCACGGGCTTTTAACATGCCAAAATTGTCTCGGTCCTTGTTTGGCCCAATCAGATATCGGCTGCGAGCAGGCCGGATGCAAACCAGGCCGTAGTTAGGCCCAACTATATGACGGGCTTTTAACAGGCCGAAATTAATATAGGGCTGAAATGTTAAACGGGCCCTTAACAGGCCGAAACTAATATCAGGCCGAATTACTAAATGGGCCTTTAGCAGGTGGGCCCAAAAGCATAGCGTCCAGTTAACGGGCCCAATCTGATATGGGCCATAATTGAGGCCAAAGCCTCTTAAAGGGCCGGACCTAATCTGGGCTGTGATTTGGCCCAGAACGTGGGAGGCTTTTAACGGGCCGGATCTCATATGGGCCATTATTAGGCCCGGAACGTGGCAGGCCATTAATGGACCGGATCAAATATGGGCCAACATTTGGCCCAAAACATGGCAGCCAGTTAATGGGCCGGCCTACTAGGGTCCTCAAAATCTTGTGGGCCTGTAGCAAGGCCGGCCCATTAGTGTCGGCGAAATCTCGTGGGCCTTTAGCTGGGCTGGCCCATTATGATTTGCAAGAATTTTGTGGGCCTTTACCTGGGCCGGCCCATTATGGCACACAAAAATCTTGTGAGCCTTTACCTGGGCCAGCCCATTATGGTCCGCAAAATCTCGCGGGCCTTTAGCTGGGCCGGCCCATTATGGTCCACAAAATCTTGTGGGCCTTTAGTTGGGCCGGCCCATTTTAGACTTGATGGGCCGTGCCACGTGTCGACGTATCATAGGCGCCTTCTGTCCAATGAGTGGATGACATCTGTCCCAACGATGAGCCGACACGTGTTTCCTCCACCCAATGATGATTTTACACGTGGAAAATCCCCATTGGCCGCGGCTGTTAATGGGTTATCGGATCCAAAACCCGACCCGATAGCTTAACGGCGTTCCGTTACGGTGGATGCCACGTGTCGGTCACCCTTGACGAAAGCACTTCTGTGACGTGCGATTTATCGTCATGGAAGTGGACACTTCCGTGATGATAATTTTGGTAATGTCATGGAACACTTCTACGACAACACAGGTATGACGATCTTGATTCTATCATAAATTTGTCATGGATGTACATGCATGACAAAAAACACGACCTACTGTGACAAACACGTATCATCACGGAAGTGTATTTTTTTGTAGTGTCAGGGGCTTAGCTGCAGTCCAGTACTCACCTAAGTTTCTAAAATCCTACCGAGTGGTGAGCAAGCCTCTCACTCGGGGGCTTAGCTGCAGTCCCGTACTCGCCTAAGTTTGAAAAATCCTACCGAGTGGTGAGCAACCCTCCCATTTGGGGGCTTAGCTGCAGTCCAGTACTCGCCTAAGTTTGAAAAATCCTACCGTGTGGGTGAGCAACCCTCCCACTCGGGGGCTTAGCTGCAGTCCAGGACTCGCCTAAGTTTGTAAAATCCTACCGAGTGGTGAGCAACCCTCCCACTCGGAGGCTTAGCTGCAGTCCAGTACTCGCCTAAGTTTGAAAAATCCTACCGAGTGGTGAGCAACCCTCTCACTCGGGGGCTTAGCTGCAGTCCAGTGCTCGCCTAAGTTTGAAAAATCCTACCGAGTGGTGAACAACCCTCCCACTCGGGGGCTTTGCTGCAGTCTAGTACTCGCCTAAGTTCGAAAAATCCTACCGAGTGGTGAGCAACCCTCCCACTCAGGGGCTTAGCTGCAGTCTAGTACTCGCCTAAGTTCGAAGTCCATCCCCATTCGTAAGGACGACGAGGTGCAGGTCGACTACAACCTTCTCCTTCAGAGCTGCGCCACAAGTACAACGTGCGCTCCATCCCTATCCGCAAGGACGAGGAGGTGCGGGTCGACTGCAACCTTCTCCTTTGGAGCTGCGCTACAAGTACAACGTGCGCTCCACCCTTATCCGCAAGGACGACGAGGTGCGGGTCGACTGGAGCATCAACCTCAGAGCTGCATCTCAAGCACGAAGATTATTCCGTGTGAAGAACAAATTCCACTCGAAGACAAATACAAGCATATTCAGAGATAAATCAAGTTTAGATAAATCCTAAAGTTCAAGACCACGGATCAAAGTACTCAGGCATTCAGCCCGAAGGAGTTTAACGGTTACAAAATCACTCGGCATTCCGAGGCAAATTTAAGGCAGAGCATAAAAGTTTGTTCACTCCGCAGGAGGAGGGCTGGCAGTCTCGACGAATTCGTCCAGGTCGATCCCGTCAGCAATCCGAGTGGCGGCAGCAATGAAAGCCTCCATGAAGGACTGGAAGTCGTGCCTCTTGATGTTAGCAACTTTAATCGCCACCAGCTTCTGTTCCCGAGCTTCTCGACAGTGGATGTGAACCAGAGATAGAGCCACATCAGCGCCGCACCGGGCAGAAGACTTCTTCCATTCTTGAATTCGACAGGGAGCTTCATTGAGCCGAGGCATCATAGACTCAAGGTCATTCTAAAGTGTTGCCATGGGCCAGAGAGCTGTGTCAATCCATGACATCGCGACTTTCAGTCGGGCGAGATAATCGACAACACCAGTGATGCGGGATTCCAGTCGGAGCACGTTCATGGCAGCTTCATCCTTCACTGGAGAGTTGATGGGGTCCAAGCTTGGTTCAATTCTCCCGGTTTCTTCCTCGAAGTCCCGGCAAAACTCTAAATACGCAATTCAAGGGTAAGACAATGATCATATAGCGAGTCGACAAGAACAAACCAGTCGGATCAAAGGAAACACCTTCAAGCATGACGAACAACTTCTTAGCAAGGTTTCCCAGATAATTCTCCAGATCGTTCCTCCTACGGGCAATACCATCCATCTTCTCGTTCAGATTTTCCTTGTCCTTCTTCAGGCGAGTCGCTTCCTTATTGGCTTGGTCAAGGGCATTTTTCAGCCTGGAGTTTTCTTCCTCCAATTTGCCGACTGAAGCCAACTTCTCTTCAGCGAGCGCGGTTTTCTCATTAGCTTTTTTCTGCGCGGCCGCAAGATCTTGATCCTTTTTCGCCAGAGCTTGGTTCAGTTTCTCTAAAAGAAATAATGTTGGATTCAGAAAGAGCAGAATGAAATCCGGTTCAGGGAAAACTCAGTCGACAGGTCTTCCTTACCAGCGGCGTCATCCTTGGTTTTCTGCAGTTCTGTCTTGGCCAGCTCCAGATCGAGGTTGAGCTGAATCTGCTGCTTCTCCAGGTCAGCAAAACGAGCTACAAGATCACAAGATTTCAGCAACCAAAGAACATGTCAGTCGACTGGTGAAAAGATTGGTTATTTTGGAGAGGTAAAAGGATAAAGCCAACAAATTCTAAGACTACTGCCGAATCAAACATCCAACAGTGGTCTCGGGGACTACACCCATTGGGTGCACTTAGCGTGCCCCCACTGGTTCAGTTTACACTCGACAAGGCCTGTCCAGCACGAGTGCAAAAAAAACCACTGGTTCAAAGTTCCACTCGACATGGCCCGACCAGACCGAGTGAAGAAATTCAAATTCTGATGCTCAGACCATAGCCGACTGCCCGCAGTCAATTATGGTCTCGGGGACTACACCCAGTGGGTGCACTCAGCGTGCCCCCACTGGTCAAAAGATCTACACCCAGTGGGTGCACTCAGCGTGCCCCCACTGGTTCAAAGTTCAACTCGACATGGCCCAACCAGACCGAGTGAAGAAATTCAAATTCTGATGCTCAGACCATAGTCGACTGCCCGCAGTCAATTATGGTATCGGGGACTACACCAGTGGGTGCACTCAGCGTGCCCCCACTGGTCAAAAGATTCAATTGACAACAACATTATCAGCTCAAAGTGCGAATCTGTTCAGTGACAAATCAAAACACCCAGTGGGTGTACAGATGCAAGGCGCAGACAGATGCAAAGATTCTTGGAAAGAAAGTTTTCAGGTACCATATCCTAATAGAACAAGCCAGAAGAGTCAGTCGACGATCTACTAACCTGGACGTTGCTCTGGAGAGCGGAGCTGGCATCATAAGCAGCTTGGCTGGCTTCCCGCACCATCTTCATCTTCTCCATCATAATGCCCGCCTGGCGTATAGCCTCTTTTGCAGCACCCACTTGGTCCTCTGGGACGTGATGTGTAGCAAAAAGTGAAGGTGGACCGGTGGGTGTCTGTGCAGCTGACGAGGAAGGCCGAGCACTCGACAGCGGTATGGCGAAGGAGACGGAAGTCCGATTGGCATCACCGGCATCCTGAATTACCGGTTCCGCCACCGGCGTCGATTGAAGTGTCTTGCCACTGGACGTTTTCCTGTTTCCTCTCCCCAAGGGCCTCTGTGGCTCGTCCTCGTCGTCGTCGGGGAGGTCAATGACGTTGAGGGTTGTAAAAAGATCAGTCGCCAAAGTTTCATCACCCGATTGGATATAGCACAGTTCAATCGACAAATCGAAGACAAAATCTCGAGGATTGTACCCGGATTGGAGGTCACCGCATCTTCCATTTCCTCATCCTCGTTCTTATAAGCAGAGGTCCCAGAGGTAGCGGCACTGCCAGTTTCAAGATTCATTCGGTCAAACCAAGGGAAAAATAAACAGCACAGAACATCGAGTAAAAGCGAAAGAAGAACACTCACGCAGAAGCAACAGGAACGTCAATTTTGATTCTCGGCAGCGCCTTCCGAGTCTTCTGCACTACAACCTTGGACTGCTTTGGAGCTTTTTCAGTTGGTGCCGGAGAGGACGTCCGAGGACGCTTTGACGACTGCCCGGTCTGAACGGTCGCCTTGTCATGGGCGCTCGCCGGGTCGTGAGTAAGTTTGCATCGCCTTTCCCTGCGGGGAGGAGAGTCGACCTCTTCTTCGTCACTCGGGTCGTCGCTCTCCTCGTCCCCCTCTCCGTCGGAATGCCACTCGCCGCTTTCACCTCCGCTTGCCTCCCCCTCCGGGTCCTACTCCTGCTCTCCGTTGGGCATCGAATACATTTCAGTAAGGGCCTAGAAGAAAACAAGCAAGACAAAGTCAGTCGGTGAAGCATAAACAGTTGCATGTTAAATCAAGATGACACTCGGTAATTCAGAATCGGACCATGTCTGGTTCGTAGGATTGGTCAAGTGGAGGGATTCTCCTGGCTCCTTTGGGGTTATCCTTGTTGCCAGTGATACTCCTCAACCACTTTTCCACCGTATCCTCGTCGACTTCTTCTGGGTGCACCCGAGTGGAATCTTCAATGCCCGAATACATCCACATCGGATGGTCGCGGGCTTGAAGTGGCTGAATGCGTCGTCTGAGGAAGACTTCCAGCAAATCCATTCCAGTTACGCCCTCACGGATGAGATAGACCACTCGCTCAACCAGCACTTTCACCTCCGCTTTCTCCCCTGGAGTCACTTTCAAGGCGGAGGGCTTCTCTACGCGAGCCATAGAAAAAGGAGGAAGTCCAGTTGACTGACCTGGAGTCGGCTGGTCTTTGCAGTAAAACCAGGTCGACTGCCATCCTCGTACTGACTCAGGAAGAGTTATGGCTGGGAAAGAGCTCTTACCCCTCATCTGAATCCCAAGACCCCCACACATCTGGATCACCTGAGTCCTCTCGTCACTCGGGTTAGCCTTTTTGACCGACTGGGAGCGACACGTGAAAATGTGCTTGAAGAGACCCCAGTTTGGTCGACAACCCAAGAAGTTTTCGCACAGAGACACGAAAGCAGCAAGATATATGATGGTGTTGGGGGAAAAGTGATGAAGTTGTGCTCCAAAGAAATTCAAGAAAGCCCGGAAAAAAAGATGCGGAGGCAGAGAAAATCCACGGTCGATGTGAGTGGCAAGGAGGACGCACTCACCCTCCCGCGGTCGAGGTTCGGTCTCATCCTGCGGGAGCCGCGCCGATCCGTGAGGAATCAGCCCCTCCTCCGCTAGATCGTCGAGGTCGTCCTGGCTGATCGTCGACCGGATCTAGTCGCCCTGGATCCAGCCGCGCGGCAAACCGGACCACGATGAGGATCCGCCCCGGCTGGACTTTTTCCCCTTCGCCTTCGCCGTCGCCTTCTTCGCGCGCTCCAGAGCTACCATCTTTTCTTTCCCCATCGCCGCGGATGGAGCTCGAACAGAGCGGCGGCGTTGGGGCAGGAGCAGGTGCAGTAGGGAAAACTGAGAAGAGAGAAGAAGAATGAGGACGCACTGATCAAAAACCCCGGTCCGGCGCCTTATATGGGGTTGCTTCCGAGTGACTGACCTGTAGGACCGGGCAACCTTATCAAATCCCGCAACAGTCGCGCGCGTGATACGTGGCAAAAAAGGCGGCGCGGGAATCGAGGCGGCCTTGCCTTATCCAGCCCGATTACTGCGGCCTCCTCCGCCCTGCGCGCTTCCCGAAATTCGAATCCCGCGAGATCCGCGAGTAGCAGAACAACTTGTCAGACGGAAGATCTCCACCACATTAGCACTCCGACCTCTTCCAGCAAAAGTTCACTCGACAAAACCAGGAATGGATCAAGGCGACTGAAAAAGAAGTTGGTGTCACCACCTCGGTTCGTTGATCCAAAACAAGACACACCCGAAGCACGAAAAATAAGTGGGAAGTATTTTCAACTCCTTCTCCACTCAAACCCTGATCCATTCGGGGGCTAATGATGAGGACATGTACCTAGGGTAGGGTCACAGGCCTGACCTAAATACCCTCCCCAAGGACATCACTCTAAAGCCAAAAGCATTCGAGGGGTACCATCACCCACTCGACCAGAAACATTTCCACTCGGAGGAATCAAGATCACTCGACCGTAACAAGAAACACTCGACGGACAGAAGACCTAAAGTCACTCTACACAGCAACGGTCGAGCATTAACTCCTAGACTTAATAGCCATTTATAATACTTTATTACGGACGTTACCAGTAACGCCCCCCTCTTGATGTACCTTAAATCCCTTGTAACGTGGGCTGGCCGGGGTCCTGGCGCACTCTATATAAGCCACCCCCTCCACATGCACAAGGGTTCGCACCCCCTGTAACACACACGCATATAATCCAGTCGACCGCCTCCGGGCTCCGAGACGTAGGGCTGTTACTTCCTCCGAGAAGGGCCTGAACTCGTAAAACTCGTGCGTACAGCTTCTCCATAGCTAGGATCTTGCCTCTACATCCCTACCCCCCATTCTACTGTCAGACTTAGAACCATGACACTCCTTCCTCCTATATATACCTACGTACCCCCAAACTACCAGATACAGAGCCAAAAACCTAATTCCACCGCCGCAACCTTCTGTACCCGTGAGATCCCATCTTGGGGCCTGTTTTGGAGCTCCGCCGAAGGCGGCATCGATCACGGAGGGCTTCTACATCAACACCATAGCCTCTTCGATGATGTGTGAGTAGTTTACTTCAGACCTTCGGGTCCATAGTTATTAGCTAGATGGCTTCTTCTCTCTTTTTGGATCTCAATACAATGTTCTCCCCCTCTCTCGTGGAGATCTATTCGATGTAATCTTCTTTTGCGGTGTGTTTGTTGAGACCGATGAATTGTGGGTTTATGATCAAGTTTATCTATGAAAAATATTTTATTCTTCTCTGAATTCTTTTATGTATGATTGGTTATCTTTGCAAGTCTCTTCGAATTATCAGTTTGGTTTGGCCTACTAGATTGATCTTTCTTGCAATGGGAGAAGTGCTTAGCTTTGGCTTCAATCTTGCAGTGTCCTTTCCCAGTGACAGTAGGGGCAGCAAGGCATGTATTGTATTGTTGCCATCGAGGATAACAAGATGGGGTTTATATCATATTGCATGAGTTTATCCCTCTACATCATGTCATCTTACTTAAAGCGTTACTCTGTTCTTATGAACTTAATACTCTAGATGCATGCTGGATAGCGGTCGATGTGTGGAGTAATAGTAGTAGATGCAGGCAGGAGTCGGTCTACTTGTCTCGGATGTGATGCCTATATATATGATCATACCTAGATATTCTCATAACTATGCTCAATTCTATCAATTGCTCAACAGTAATTTGTTCACCCACCGTAATACTTATGCTCTTGAGAGAAGCCACTAGTGAAACCCATGGCTCCCGGGTCTATTTTCCATCATATTAATCTCCCGACAACAAGCTATTTATGGCGCCGTTTTTATTTTACTTTCTTTACTTTGCATCTTTATCATAAAAATACCAAAAATATTATCTTATCATATCTATTAGATCTCACTATTGTAAGTGACCGTGTAGGGATTGACAACCCCTTATCGCGTTGGTTGCGAGGATTTATTTGTTTGTGTAGGTGTGAGGGACTCGTGCGTTGCCTCCTACTGGATTAATACCTTGGTTCTCAAAAACTGAGGGAAATACTTACGCTACTTTGCTGCATCACCCTTTCCTCTTCAAGGGAAAACCAACGCATTGCTCAAGAGGTTGCAATTTCTTCCGCGTTACACGAAGGATCGGTACTTCCCAATCAGACGCTTATAGCACTCTAGTTCGAATACTAGGGGCTGCGTCCATGTTTTTATTGTCGAACTCCTATGGCTAAGTGAGGGCGTTAAAGCCGAATAGTCTGGTTGCCTGGTTCGTTGCGCTAAACAACTCCTTCAAGGACCATACAATTGGATCAAGATTGTTTAGATTCCATCCCGAACACCTCCATACTACCTACGTGGGGGCAGAAGCCGACGACTGGCCAACCCTCATATTTCATACAACACGGCCGCACAGGAGGTAAAATTAAAAACATAACGATCATTATATTACAAACCCACTTTGTTTTATCATACAAGGTAGAGGCAACTTGAATACATTCATTCAAAGATCACGTCTTTCGCACAATGATCCGCAACAATGCGGGACCCCTACAAGACGTCGCCAAAGTATCGCTCGGGTGTGCGGTACTCCTTGCCCTCAGGCGGCCCTTCGGTCGCTAACTTGACAGCGTCCATCTTCGCCCACCAGACCTTGACATAGGAGAAGGCCAGACGCGCGCCCTCGATGCAGACGGACCGGTTGACGACGTCCATCTGAGGACAGGCATCCACTAGCCGCTTCACAAGGCTAAAGTAACTGCCGGGTATAGCTTCGACTGGCCACAACCGGATTATCAAATCCTTCATGGCCAGTTCGGCCACCCGGTGCAGCTCGACCAGCTCTTTTAGCTGATCGCAGAAGGGCACCGGATGTTCTGGCGCTAGATATTGCGACCAGAATAGCTTCTCCGTGGAGCTCCCCTCTTCGGCTCGGAAGAACTCCGCGGTGTCGGCCACACTTCGTGGCAGATCGGCAAAAGCCCCTGGAGAACTCCGAATCCGGGTTAGTAAAAGATACTTCCTCTTCACACATTTGCTTTGCATACTGAATGCCATACCCGCCGCGACCTTCCTGGCCTCCTGGATCTCTTGGAGGGCGCCCTGGGCCTCATTCCGGGCCGTCTCCGCGCTCTGACGAGCCTTGGAGAGTTCGGTCTCTTTAGCCGACGCATCGCGCTCCAAGGCCTTGCACTTCCTTACCACGTCCTGGAGCTCCTTCTGGACCTCGTCGACCCGGGACTTGAGCTTCTTACATGCGGCCTGCTCCTTGACCGCCTTCCCCTCGGCTTCGGCCAGGGCCTTCTTCAGGGCCTCGACCTCGGTCGTCGTCCCTATACATATCATGACACTTCAGTCAATGTATATCATTTTACTCTTTTCGAACATATAACGGGTTATTACATACCTTGATTCTCCTGGAGCTGCCTCTTCACCTGGCCGAGCTCCCGCTCGGCCTGCTCCAGTCTCTGCTTCAGTCCGGAGACTTCGGCAGTATGCGAGACCGCGACCAGCAGCGACGCGTGCGCATTCATTTTAGACAAATTTGTTTAGTTTCCTGCACTATAGGATTGATCCTCTGTCCGGCTATTTCTTTCCGAACACCGGACAGTGTCTCAGGGGCTACTGTCTATATTGGGATTTTCTCTCTTTATGTCGCTTACCTCAAAACCTGTCAGCAGGCTGCTGCAGGCTTCGGTTAGTCCGCTCTTGGCGGACTGAACCCTTTCATTCACCGTGCCCATAAGAACACGGTGCTCATCCACAATGGAAGCGCCTCGTAGCGCTTCCATCAGATTATCTGGTGCCCCTGGTTGGACAGGGGTCACCGGCGAAATGGGCATTCCCCCCTCTTTCGAACGAGGTTGCACACTGGATTCCGGAGCCATATTGGTCTTCGTAGTCGTATTCGGCTGATGGCCAAACTGAGTACGGCCCTCATCACCAGTCTCCACGGGGATTGGTTCCCCCTGGTGTCCGGCAACGGAGGCTTCGCCTTCTGGTGCCTCCTCAGCCTCTCCCCGGCCCGGGAAAGTCCTTCGGGACAGCACCTCTGCGTCGCCCTTGGCCTTGGGAGAGTCAGCGGCCGGCGGAGACTCGCTGGCCATAGCCTTTGAATCCAACGAACCCCCTGATGAGGATCGCTGGAAGCTTTCATGGGCTGGACTGTAATAGCACAATTAACCATGTCGATACATTGAAAAGGAGAGGCTGGATACATGGGTATGCGGGAGTCATAGCACTTACGATACAGCTTGAGGCTTAGTGCGGGGGCGTCGCTCCGGACTGCTGTCGACGTCCCACGCGGAGTTATCCACGAGGGAGCCTTTCCCTTTCTTGGACGTCCCCACCTCCAGGTTCGTGGGGGCCGACCTCTTCTTCCTTCCCTCATCAGAGGGAGGGTTGTTCTACTCGTCCTCCTCCTCATCGTCGTCATCTTCGGTGGCGGAGGAGCGGGCCTTGTCTTCGGACGTCGCGTCTGAAGCGCCCTTGCGACGGGGGCCACTCCGGACCCCCTTGGCCTTTCCCTTGGCCTTCTTCTCCGGCGCCTTATAGGGCGCCGGCACCAGCATCTTCGCTAAAAGCGGAATGACTGGTTCTTCAGGCAGCGGAGCCGGACACTGGATCCGCTTCACCCTCTCCATCCAGTCCTGAAGAAGCAATGATAATAAAAGCTTAGATATCATCCTTGAAACAAGCAAGTAGGGGATGCGTTAAAAATAACATACCTCGTTGGCGAGGTGGTTAATGTCGTGCCCGCGGTCCGAATCTATGGCCGGCGGTTTCTCGTTGCCCTTAAAGAGCAATTTCCAGGCATCTTCGTGAGTGGTTTCGAAGAGCCTCTTCAGGGTATGGTGCTTCTTCGGGTTGATCTTCCATAGAGCACGGCTTCGGCTTTGGCACGGGAGAATCCGGCAAACTAGCATCACCTGGATTACATCGACAAGTTTGACATCCTTGTCCACCATGCTTTGAACACACGTCTACAGCACTATCAGCTCATCTGGCGAACACCAGTTCGGGCTCTTCTCGACCCAGGAGGTAAGTCGCATGGGAGCGCCGGAGTTGAATTTGGCAGCTGCGGCCCAGGTGGCATCGCGGGGTTCTGTGATATAGAACCACTGTTTCTGCCATTCCTTTACTGTCTCCACTAAAGTGCCTTTTGGCCAGGAGACGTTGGCCAGCTTTCTCACCATGGCGCCTCCGCACTCCGCGTGCTGGCCATCCACCACCTTCGGCTTCACGTTGAAGACCTTAAGCCACAGCCTGAAGTGGGGTTGGATGCGGAGGAAGGCCTCACACACGACGATGAACGCTGATATGTTGAGGAAGGAGTTCGGGGCAAGATATGGAAATCTAGCCCGTAATAATACATCAGTCCATGGACGAAAGGGTGGAGTAGAAACCCTAGTCCATGGACGAAGTGAGGGAGGAAAACTACCCTCTAAGTAGGCTTCAGGGTGGGGACAACTTGCCCCTGGGCTGGAAGACGGTGGGCGATTTCCTTCGCCAAGTACCCGGCCACCCGAAGCTCGGCAATGTCCTTCTCCTTGACGGAGGAGACCGTCCACTTGCCTTGACCTCCGGATCCGGACATGGTCGGATGCTTTTCGGAGATGGAGAAAGGTGGGGACTTGGGCGCTGGAGCTCAAGGATGGAAGGGCAGAGAGAGAGAAAAGGCATGGGTGAAGAAAGGGGATGCTTATCTCCTTATAAAGGCAGTGAATGTTGAACGCCTCCTCACTCGCCTCAAAACTCGCCTATTCCCAAGGGCTGTGTAAACGGCACGGTTGGGTTACCCATACCCGTATTGATGAGAATCCCGCAATAAGGGGACACGATCTTTGCTTTGACAAGACGTGCCAATGGCAACCGCGTCTTGAAACGTGGAGCGGCAGACGAAAAACGGTTCGAAATAATGACCGGGCAGACGTGATGTCGTGTTGCAAAAAGTTGTCAGCGGTTTGGGCTTGTGGAATATTATACTCTTGGCAGCCAGGCCCGGATACAATCATTACGTCTGAAGACTATCTTGGACTACTGAAGGGGAACCCGCCTTGCAATGCCGAAGACACATCTGTGTGCCGGACTCCTCGTCATTGAAGCCAGGTTCATGGGCTACTGAGGGAGTCCTGGACTAAGGGGTCCTCGGGCGTACGGCCTGTTAAGCATGGGCCAAACTGATGGGCTGTGAAGATACGAAGACCGAAGACTGCACCCGTGTCCGGATAGGACTCTCCTTGGCGTGGAAGGCAAGTTTGGCGACCAAATATGTGTATTCCTTTCTTTGTATCCGACCTTGTGTAACCCTACATCCTCCCGGTGTCTATATAAATCGGAGGACTTAGTCCGGAGAGGAGATCCATTATCATAGTCATACAGGCTAGACTTCTAGGGTTTAGCCATTACGATCTCGTGGTAGATCAACTCTTGTAATACTCATATTCATCAAGATCAATCAAGCAAGAAGTAGGGTATTACCTCCACAGAGAGGGCCCGAACCTGGGTAAACATTGTGTCCCCTGTCTCCTGTTACCATCGACCTTAGACGCACAGTTCGGGACCCCCTACCCGAGATCCGCCGGTTTTGACACCGACAGGCACCCCAAAGGACATCAATTGTTCTCTTAGCCGTGTGTGGTGCCCCCCTCCACTGTTTACTCCTACGGTCATAGCGTCGTAGTGCATAGGTGAAGCCTTGCGCGGATCACATCACCATCACCGTCACCATGCCGTCGTGCTGACGAAACTCTCCCTCGACCCTCTGCTGGATCAAGAGTTCGAGGGACGTCATCAAGCTGAACGTGTGCTGAACTCGGAGGTGCCGTACGTTCGGTACTAGATCGGTTGGATCGTGAAGACGTTCGACTACATCAACCGCGTTAAACTAACGCTTCCGCTTTCAGTCTACGAGGGTACGTGGACACACTCTCCCCCTCTCGTTGCTATGCATCTCCTAGATAGATCTTGCGTGATCGTAGGAAATGTTTTGAAATTGCGTGCTACGTTCCCCAACAGTGGAATCCGAGCCAGGTCTATGCGTAGGTGATATGCATGAGTAGAACACAAAGAGTTGTGGGCGACAATAGTCATACTGCTTACCACCAACGTCTTATTTTGATTCGGCAGTATTGTTGGATGAAGCGGCCGGGACCAACCTTACATGACCACGTTCATGAGACCGGTTCCACCGACAAACATGCAACTTGCTTTGTATAAAGGTCGCTGGCGGGTGTCTGTTTCTCCAACTTTAGTTGAATCGAATTTGAGTATGGCCGGTCCTTGTTGAAGGTTAAAACGGCACACTTGACAAAAAATCGTTGTGGTTTTGATGTGTAGGTAAGAACGGTTCTTGCTAGAAGCCCGTAGCAGCCACGTAAAACTTGCAACAACAAAGTAGAGGATGTCTAACTTGTTTTTGCAGGGCATGTTGTGATGTGATATGGTCAAGACATGATGTGATACACGTTATTGTATGAGATGATCATGTTTTGTAAAAGTTATCGGCAACTGGCTGGAGCCTTATGGTTGTCTCTTTATTGTATGAAATGCAATCGCCATGTAATTGCTTTACTTTATCATTATGCGATAGCGATAGTTGTAGAAGCAATAGTTGGCGAGATGACAACGACGCTATGATGGAGATCAAGGTGTCAAGCCGGTGACGATGGAGATCATGATGGTGCTTTGGAGATGGAGATCAAAGGCACAAGATGACGATGACCATATCATGTCACATATTTTGATGGGATTTTTATTTCGGTGCCCCTGGTTCCTTAGCTCTACTCATTCATCCCCACGCTGTTAACTTGCTCACTTTTCCCCACTCCCTTGCCCGAAACCCTCAGAACAGGTTATAACGGACATTGCCGTCGGGTCAATGCCTTCGACCGTTAGCTGACGAGTGGGGCCGCGTATACGTGGGCGCATGCAAGACCGCGGTCATCGGGTAGCATGTGTCCATGGACATGCCTGAAACGTCCCATCATATAAAGAGGGGCAACCACCTCCATCGCCCCTACCATTTCCCCCCCCCCCAAATCCCCTCCCTGATGCATCGTCTTCCTCTCCTCCACCGCACCGTCTCGCTCTCCTCCACTGCCTCCACCGCACCGTCTCGCTCTCCCCCACCGCATCCTCTTCTTCACCTTCATCGCCTCCATCTATCAGATGGCCGACGCTCGTGGCGACACCGGCGCAGAGGCCGGAGATGTGGTAGAGCTGTAGGGTCAGGGCGCGGTGACCGCGGATGTCGGCGGCGTCCACGGCGGTGCGGGGAAACTCGCAACCGCTGCGGATGTGGCGGGCTCCGCCTCATCGCTGCAGAAGGTGACGGCGTCGAGCGGCACAGTCCATCCCGATACCCCCCCTGCGCCGCCTGCCGTGGAGGAGCAGGTATTTGCACTTGCTTAGCTTGTAGAGTTAGTTGCTCCCTAGTTGCATTGGCCAGATTGTGATTCATACGGTAGTTCAGATGGTTAGAGTAGTTGGTTTGACGGATGGGCCAGGGTTTTTTGTATGGGTTGGGGGGATGGGGGGTTTTGGACTAGGGTTTGTTGGATAAATTCTTTGCAAAAATGCTAGATGTTGCGAACTATGATTTTAGGTGCTGCAATGATTGGGGTTTCTAGATTTGTTTTTAGATTTGGATAAATTCGTTGCAAAAATGCTAGATGTTGTGAACATATTGGGGTTTTTAATGCTATGATGCTTATTAGATTTGTTTCTAGTGCTCACAAATTGGGGTTTTTAATGCTACTCAGATTCGTTTCCTTAGATTGGGTCCCTATTAGATTTTTTTAGAATGCTACTCAGATTGGGGTTTTGAATGTCATATGCCCAAATGGAATCCATTGATTAAGAAGATTTGATTCATTAGTATATAAATTTTTCCACAATATGTAGTTATATTAGCTCTGTTCTTCAATGTGTGTGCATGACCAATGATCAATGTGTTGTTTGAATGTCATATTGGGGGTTTTGATCAATGTGTGTACAAATCTAATACATTGATATACTAGTGATGGATGTGGTTTTTGAATGCATAGAGCTAAGAGGCACAGAAATAAAAACCCCATTTCTAAAACATTTCTGATATTGGGAGTATATTAGCCCTATGATCAGTGTGTCATGTGTGCATATCTAAAATTTCAATTGGCTACTAGTGATGGATGTAATTGTATATTCAGGAGGATGATGGTTGGGGGGGGGAGAAAGAGGAAGCTGGCCGACTACGACCCGTACGAGGGGGCGTTTAGTGACGATTCTGAATATGAGGTAAGCCTATCCCTTGTTCATTTAGTTCCTTTGACATGGTGTATATGAATCTATAATGTATTAATGCAATTCATTCATGTGTGCAGTATGATTCTGGAGATGATGTGTACAAGGGAAACGTCGCATCCCTCACATCCAAGGAGGTGGCGAAGATCAAGGCCAAGGGAGTTGCTTCCTTCTACAACCGCAAGTTCAAGAAGTGGCACTGCCCCTACTGCACCACCAAGCCAAAGCCAAGGGATGGCCGCTTCGATCACCTTCTGTCTCATGCTGAGGATGTAGCGATTCGCGGGGAGGACTACATGATTAGGGGGCAGCATGCCGCCCTCGTGAAGGCCCTGACTCCAGCGTGATATGATCGATGATGTGATGCTGTGAACTGAACCTTTAAGTTTATCTGTTGGGTTACTTTTGGTTTGTTGAACTGAATCTCATTGGTTATGGTTTGTTGTACTGAATCTCGTTGGTTATGCTAGTAATCTGGTTGCTACCTATATTTGTCTGTCCTTAAATTTGCCTGTGGTATATTTGTCTATCCTGAATCTATGATTAGTTATGTTTAGATGTTGTGAAGTATGATTTTAGGTGCTGCAATGATTCACATGTTGTGTAGGAAATCAAATGCATGCTCCAAATGAGACCATGTAAACCTTGGCAAACCTGGACAGTACAAATTCAAGAAAATGCAAAAACAAGTAAAACCTTGGCAAACTATCTATGTTTGTGTAGGAGATCATGTGTGGAAAATTTGAAGTGATTTAGAGGAGGTCAAATAAATTTGAATTTGAGAAATGTGCTCCAAATGAGCTCCCAGGCTAGGGTAAACAGCCCATTTGTAATCAAGTTTTTTTGGACCTATTCTAAATGAGCCAAATGTTTTTTATTAACAATATTCACTTTCCATAGTGTAGATTCGAAGTCTCACTATTTTTTGAATTAATCTTCATATTTTTACATTTTCTTTTGAAAACATATGATTTAATATAAAAACTATTAAAAACACGTTTTGAAATATGAAAATGGAAAACTAACTTCAGATCCTTCTTATTCACTTTAAAATAAAACACGTTTTGAAATATGAAAATGGAAAACTAACTTCAGATCCTTCTTATTCACTTTAAAATAAAGCTTTGGTGATTTTTTTTGATATTTTTTAAATTTTTCAAAAATAGAAGGTAACACTACCTCCTCTCCTTGAACTCTATGAAATCATGTACATGAGAGCTCATATGTGTGAAGGTTTTCTCACGAAAATGACCATAGATCAAGTTTATGATTTTTCGTTGGTAACATGTCATATAAGACAACATTGTGCGCAGGTTTTATATTTTTCTGTTTTTTTTTTAAATTAATGGTGCTCATTTGACCTCGATCGTGCCAGCTAGGGTTTTTTTCATGAAAATGACCATAAACCAAGTTTAGTATTTTTTCCTCGTTAGTTTGTCTTATAAAACGACGAATGGCGAAGGTTTCATATTTTTTCAATTTTTTTTCAATTAGTTATGCTCAGTCAAAGCCTTTGAAACCCCGTTGACCAGCTGAAAACCCCTCTAAACCCCGCGGGGTTTCGCCTAACCCTAGCTCCTAACGTCAGCCGTCCGATCATACCCTCGCGCCAAGCGACAACCCTCAGATTTGGTCTTCTAGAAGGAATTAGGTGGGCTGGCTACATGCAGGCTCCGCGCCGTTGGATCACAAGAATGGCTCCGCATCGTTGGATCGTGGGTCGATCCGCGAGAGGCGATCCTATTGGTTGTGCTCGGCTGCTCGCCCACCACTGTCTCCGCGAAAAAAATGTTGTTATTGGGCCCGAAAGGAAACCAAGCTCTGGTTGGGCCGTCGAATTGTGTCATTTTTTTCCCATCGTTTGCTCTATTTTTTGTGAACGTGGTGGCTCTGTTTTTTTGCATCGTTTGCTCTGATTTTTGCATCGTTTGAAATCAATTGACATTGCGTAGCAAATGACCAAATTTTTAAGGGCCAAATTTATTTTTATCATGCAAAATGGCCACAAACTATTCAAAAATTGCCTCTTTTTGTTCATATAATATATATGACCACGGATTCCCACGCGTGCAATTAGCTTCTTTTTCTTCTTCTTTTTCAAACCACCGTTTCCCACGCGTGTACACTCCCGATGCTGCGGTGGGTTTGAAAATGGGTTACTTCACATTTGACCCCGTTATTGCCATGGCCAGATAACACGTAGCACTACGGCTATTTAAGCCACCCTCTGCCTCTGCCATCCCTCATCCATGTCCCATCCTCTCTGCCATCTGCCCTTCTTGCTCTTCGACCACTTCTCCTTCTTCTAGCACATCCTCAGCCATGCAGTACACCGGACTAACCTACCACTTCCAATCCACCGTGCCGGAGAGGCTCTACCCTCCTGGCGTGTACGTTGAGCGCACACTACATGTGTGGGCAATCTCAAGGTGGAGGACCGCAAGGAACTTCACCGAGTTCTTCCTCGCGTCCGGCTACCACCACCTCCCGCGGGGATCTCCAAGGATGTTCCGTGTCGAGGAAGTCATTCAAAACAGGGTGGTTGTTGCTCTCCTTGCCCACTTCACCAACACATTCGATGCCTTCTACCTCCTCGGCCGGGTGTTTTGGTGTGGTTACGAGTTCATCGCTTTCACCACCCACAACATTTTCACGGAGTACACCAACATCTTCCCCACCGCGTCCCGCATGCACACTCTTCCGTACCCCATCGACAACGCCCCGGAGCAGCAGTGAAGGGCGCCCGGAGGAGGAGCGAGGTGGAGAAGGCGGCGTCTAGGGTTCTAAACCCTCTATCTATTTTTCTTTTTTTGAATCTATGTTATGTTAAGTTGTAATTGAACTATGTTGGAGATGCTATGGGCTTGTTGGCCCTTTTATTAAGTTCTATTATTAAGTTTTCTATCTATTCTATTATGAAGTTCTTCCTAGTTTCAACTATGTGATCGTGCTATGGGCTTGTTGGCCCTATCTACATGTTTGTTGATTGTTTTCTTAGAGAGATCACTTTGTTAGTAACCACCTAGTGCATGCAGCCACAACGAACCCTTCTTTTTGTACACAAGCCACAAATATGTAGCCACCTAGCTAGTTCATGCAGCCACAACATATTTGTTCAATTTATTTGTAGTAGCAAAATGGGTCCAGATGCGAGTGGATTGAAAAGGCTGCAACTTATCGTAAAAAACAATGCTCTAAATCGAGGAGACAAGCGTGCGAGAAGAGAGGAACCAGCGGCAGCGACCGTCGCTGCATCCGTGGCGGCTGGCGTGCACAAAAGCGGCTCGGCCAGTGCATCGTGGCGGCACGCATCAGCACATGCAGGCTCGGTCGGCGCATCGATGCATGCAGGCAGGCTTGTTGGGTGCATGCATAACAGGCTTCTGTCGTGGTGGCGCGCGCAGGCATTTAATGCAAGGGACGACCCAACGAAACCATGGCCCAACGGTCGAACAGCTACACCCCCAACACGGCCCCACTCGTCAGAGTTAACGGTCAAAGCACTGACCCGACGACGACGTCCGTTGTGACCTCTTCTGAGGGTTTCGAGCAAAGGGAGTGGGGAAAACTGAGCAAAAGTTAAGAGCGTGGGGATGAATGAGTAGAGCTAAGGAACCAGGGGCATAGATGTAAAAATCCCTATTTTGATTGCATGTGATGTTTATCTTTTATGCATCTTATTTTTCTTAGTACGGTGGTAGCATTATAAGATGATCCCTCACTAAATTTCAAGGTATAAGTGTTCTCCCTGAGTATGCGCCGTTGCGACAGTTCGTCGTGCCGAGACACCACGTGATGATCGGGTGTGATAAGCTCTATGTTCACATACAACGGGTGCAAGACAATTTTGCACATGCGGAATACTCGGGTTAAACTTGACGAGCCTAGCATGTACAGACATGGCCTCGGAACACTGAGACCGAAAGGTCGAACGTGAATCATATAGTAGATATGATCAACATAGAGATGTTCACCATTGAAAACTACTCCATCTCACGTGATGATCGGACATGGTTTAGTTGATATGGATCATGTGATCATCTAGATGACTCAAGGGATGTCTATCTAAGTGGGAGTTCTTTAGTAATATGATTAATTGAACTTAAATTTATCATGATGATAGCAATTACACGGACTAGGTTCGTAACTTGAGGATTATCCTCATTGTTGCACAAAAGAATTACGTCCTGGAAGCACCGCTAGGTGCCAAGCCCGCTGCAGGAGCAACGCCAGATGTTATGAACGTCTGGCAGAGCAAAGCTTATGACTACTCGATAGTTCAGCGTGCCATGCTTTACGGCTTAGAACCGGGTCTTCAAAGACGTTTTGAACGTCATGGAGCATATGAGATGTTCCAGGAGTTGAAGTTAATATTTCAAGCAAATGCCCGAGTTGAGAGATATGAAGTCTCCAACAAGTTCTATAGCTGCAAGATGGAGGAGAATAGTTCTGTCAGTGAACACATACTCAGAATGTCTGGGTACCATAACCACTTGACTCAGCTGGAAGTTATTGACAGAGTTCTTCGATCACTGCCACCAAGCTATAAAGGCTTCGTGACGAACTATAATATGCAAGGGATGTAAAAGACAATTCCCGAGCTCTTCGCGACGCTTAAAGCTGCGGAGGTAGAAATCTAGAAGGAGCATCAAGTGTTGATGGTTAACAAGACCACTAGTTTCAAGAAAAAGGGCAAAGGTAAGAAGGGGAACTTCAAGAAGAATAGCAAGCAAGTTGCTGCGAAAAGGGCAAAGGTAAGAAGGGGAACTTCAAGAAGAATAGCAAGCAAGTTGCTGCTCCTGGGAAGAAGCCCAAGTCTGGACCTAAGCCTGAAACTGAGTGCTTCTACTGCAAAGGGATTGGTCACTGGAAGCGGAACTGCCACAAGTATTTGGCGGATAAGAAGGATGGCAAAGTGAAAGGTATATTTGATATACAAGTTATCGATGTGTACCTTACTAATGCTCGTAGTAGCGCCTGGGTATTTGATACTGGTTCTGTTGCTCATATTTGCAACTCTAAATAGGGGCTACGGATTAAACAAAGATTGGCGTCAGAAATGGTTCCAAGGTCGATATGATCACCGTCGGTACGCTACCTCTACATCTACCTTCGGGATTAGTTTTAGACCTGAATAATTGTTATTTGGTGCCAGCGTTGAGCATGAACATTATATCTGGATATTGTTTGATGCGAGACGGTTATTCATTTAAATAAGAGAATAATGGTTGTTCTATTTATATGAGTAATATCTTTTAGGGTCATGCACCCTTGATGAGTGGTCTATTTTTGTTGAATCTTGATTGTAGTAATACACATATTCATAATATTGATGCCAAAAGATGCAAAGTAAATAATGATAGGGCAACTTATTTGTGGCACTGCCGTTTAGGTCATATTGGTGTAAAGCGCATGAAGAAACTCCATGCAGATGGGCTTTTGGAATCACTTGATTATGAATCACTTAATGCTTGCGAACCATGCCTCATGGGCAAGATGACTAAGACTCCGTTCTCCGGTACAATGGAGCGAGCCACTGACTTATTGGAAATAATACATACTGATGTATGCGGTCCGATGAGTGTTGAGGCTGACGGTGGGTATCGTTATTTTCTGACCTTCACAGATGATTTGAGCAGATATAGGTATATCTACTTAATGAAACACAAGTCTGAAACATTTGAAAGGTTCAAAGAATTTCAGAGTGAAGTGGAAAATCATCGTAATAAGAAAATAAGGTTTCTACGATCTGATCGTGGAGGCGAATATTTGAGTTACGAGCTTGGTCTTCATTTGAAACAATGTGGAATAGTTTCACAACTCACGCCACCTGGAACACCACAGCGTAATGGTGTGTCCGAACGTCATAAACATACTTTATTGGATATGGTGCGATCTAAGATGTCTCTTACCGATTTACCACTATCGTTTTGGGGTTATGCTTTAGAGACAACTGCATTCACGTTAAATAGGGCACCATCTAAATCCGTTGAGACGACACCATATGAACTATGGTTTGGCAAGAAACCTAAGATGTCGTTTCTTAAAGTTTGGTGTTGCGATGCTTATGTAAAAAAGCTTCAACCTGATAAGATCAAAATCAAATCGAAGAAATGCGTCTTCATAGGATACCAAAAATAAACTATTGGGTACACCTTCTATCACAGATCCGAAGGCAAGATATTTGTTGCTAAGAATGGATCCTTTCTAGAGAAGGAGTTTCTCTTGAAAGAAGTGAGTGGGAGGAAAGTAGAACTTGATGAGGTAGCTATACCTTCTCTCAAATTGGAAAGTAGTTCATCACAGAAATCAGTTCCAGTGATGCCTACACCAATTAGTGAGGAGGCTAATGATGATGATCATGAAACTTCAGATCAAGTTACTATCGAACCTCGTAGGTCAACCAGAGTCGTTCCGCACTAGAGTGGTATGGAAATCCTGTTCTGGAAGTCATGTTAGACCATGACGAATCTACGAACTACGAGGAAGCGATGATGAGCCCAGATTCCATGAAATGGCTTGAGGCCATGAAATCTGAGATGGGATCCATGTATGAGAACAAAGTACGGACTTTGGTTGACTTGCCCGATGATCGGCAAGCCATAGAAAATAAGTGGATCTTCAAGAAGAACACTAACGCTGACGGTAATGTTACTGTCTACAAAGCTCGACTTGTTGCGAAAGGTTTTGGACAAGTTCAAGGAGTTAACTACGATGAGACCTTCTCACCCGTAGCGATGCTTAAGTCTGTCCGAATCATGTTGGCAATTGCCGCATTTTATGATTATGAAATTTGGCAAATGGATGTCAAAACTGCATTCCTTAATGGATATCTTAAAGAAGAGTTGTATATGATGCAACCAGAAGGTTTTGTCGATCCTAAAGGTGCTAACAAAGTGTGCAAGCTCCAGCGATCCATTTATGGACTGGTGCAAGCCTCTCGGAGTTGGAATATATGCTTTGATAGTGTGATCAAAGCATATGGTTTTATACAGACTTTTGGAGAAGCCTGTATTTATAAGAAAGTGAGTGGGAGCTCTGTAGCATTTCTAATATTATATGTGGATGACATATTGTTGATTGGAAATTATATAGAATTTCTGGATAGCATAAAAGGATACTTGAATAAGAATTTTTCAATGAAAGACCTCGGTGAAGCTGCTTATATATTGGGCATCAAGATCTATAGAGATAGATCAAGACGCTTAATTGGAATTTCACAAAGCACATACCTTGATAAAGTTTTGAAGAAGTTCAAAATGGACCAGTCAAAGAAAGGGTTCTTGCCTGTGTTAGAAGGTGTGAAGTTGAGTTAGACTCAATGCCCGACCACTATAGAAGATAGAGAGAAAATGAAAGTCATTCCCTATGCCTCAGCCATAGGTTCTATCATTCATGCAATGCTGTGTACCAGACCTGATGTGTGCCTTGCTATAAGTTTAGCAGGGAGGTACCAAAATAATCTAGGAGTGGATCACTGGACAGCGGTCAAGAACATCCTGAAATATCTGAAAAGGACTAAGGATTTGTTTCTCGTTTATGGAGGTGACAAAGAGCTTGTCGTAAATGGTTACGTCGATGCTAGCTTTGACACTGATCCGGATGACTCTAAGTCGCAAACCGGATACGTATTTATATTGAATGGTGGAGCTGTCAGTTGGTGCAGTTCCAAGCAGAGCGTTGTGGCGGGATCTACGTGTGAAGCAGAGTACATAGCTGCTTCGGAAGCAGCAAATGAAGGAGTCTGGATGAAGGAGTTCATATCCGATCTAGGTGTAATACCTAGGGCACCGGGTCCAATGAAAATCTTTTGTGACAATACTAGAGCAATTGCCCTAGCGAAGGAATCCAGATTTCACAAGAGAACCAAACACATCAAGAGACGCTTCAACTCCATCCGCGATCAAGTCAAGGAGGGAGACATAGAGATTTGCAAAATATATACGGATCTGAATGTTGCAGACCCTTTGACTAAGCCTCTTCCACGAGCAAAACATGATCAGAACCAAGACTCCATGGGTGTTAGAATCATTACAATGTAATCTAGATTATTGACTCTAGTGCAAGTGGGAGACAGAAGGAAATATGCCCTAGAGGCAATAATTAAGTTGTTATTTATATTTCCTTATATCATGATAAATGTTTATTATTCATGCTAGAATTGTATTAACCGGAAACTTGATACATGTGTGAATACATAGACAAAACAAAGTGTCCCTAGTATGCCTCTACTTGACTAGCTCGTTAATCAAAGATGGTTAAATTTCCTGACCATAGACATGTGTTGTCATTTGATTAACGAGATCACATCATTAGGAGAATCATGTGATGGACAAGACCCATCACTACTAGGGAAAAGCCTAGCAGCAGCGCGGGTTCTAGGTATATCAGTAGCGCGGGGACCGGCACTACTAATAAGGCGCTACAGCTAACCCGTAGCAGCAGCGCGTGCGCACCCGCGCTACTGCTATACAAGTGTAGCAGTAGCGTGCTGCGTGGAAGCTCGCTACTGCTAATAGCTCTAGCGCGCTTTGTCTAGATCTGCTACTGCTACTGTCACGCTGCTGCTATCTTTTCTCCACTCGCTACTTCTAATTTTAGTAGTTTTTGAATTTTTTTCTACATATTTGTTTTGTATTTGAACACGCTTTATACAAGAATCTTTAGCAGATACAAATGTGATCATGATACACATACAAATGGCTGCGAGGCCACAAATGTAGTCATAGCATATACATACAAATAGTATCATCATAATCATCATCCAACACAGTGGTATCTCATCATCATCTCGAAAATAGTGATACATGCAAGTCTCGAATACTTGCAACTACAACGTCATCCATCTAAACAATGGTATACGTGAGAAGAGCTATCACTATGAGTGAGAGCGGAACTATGCAGTACATGAGGCGGCGGTTACGAGTCCTCTCTCGCGCTAGCGTGAACCTCAAGTAACTAGCTTCTCCTTCTTGTCTGCTTTTGAAGCCTTTATGGCTGGCGCCCGAGACCTCGTTCACATGCGCCTGACACTCAGGCCACTCGTTGTACACCCCCGGAACCTTCCCTTTGTACACGACATAGCACTGCCATCTCGCCATCAAGAAACTATGTACCTGTTAGAGATGCATCTTCATCAAGAGGATGTACAATCATATGCAACAAAATATATTAGAGCAACATGAAAAAGAAAGGGTTAGCAACTAGATGCAACATACAATACACAAACTAATTAACTAGAGGTACGCAGGTCATCGTACCCAAACTACCAAAGTAGCGTTACGCAAGTTCGGCAGGGACCGTGGACATCACAAAGTTTCATCGCTACAGAAAGTATACAAGTTCAACCGACACATATCATCATCATCGGCATCGTAAATCACTAGAAGTTCCATCCTTCCATATCATCGAGGATGGACCCTAGCTTCTTGAATGACGTGAGGTCTTGACGTTGCATGCCTATGCGAGTTCGGACGTCGGCTCGCGATATAGGGCCGTGGTGGAACATCCCCTTCTCATCGACGACTTCTTTCATGATGATCGTCGCAATGTCCCTTTGGATGCGAAAGAAGTCATCTCTAAGTTTATAATCCGCTTCTCCATGAGATTCTAGCCACTTGTGGATATGATCATCATTTCTGCTTGTCATCCGAAGCTTTTGGTGATCCGTGTTGAACTCAATCATGAGATGGAGGATGTAGAATCCATCCTTCTTGCTTGGTTTTGGGACATGGATGCAGCAGAAGTTAGTTTTATGCGCGAAACCCATCTTCTTGTTCCTTTGTTTTCTGATCTGCATGTGGCCACCTCTAATGCTGAAGCCTTGGAGAGCATCATCTAGAATATTCATTATGTGGGTGTAGTCCATCTCGTAGTCTCTGGAAGGGTCAAAATACACGGCGTGGGAGACTCGTGGGTAAAGAACGATTAGGACGGCCCGCCCGTTGCTGCAGGGAAAAGACACCTCAAATTATTCTCCATATGAGCGAGAAGGAATGATTGAAATGTACGAAAGGGTTGTCCGGAACTGACTTACTTTGGATGATAAGGCAGGTGGACAATTTCCTGGTCCTTATTCTGTACCATGAAGTTTTGGAGGTAGTCCCTAGCAGTTTCACGCTCAAAGTCGCCGAGACCCAAGAAAGACTCGTGCATGTAGTACGGATCCGCCACACAGATTTGCGAGACTTCTTCCCTCTTCATGACGGAGCTCATATGTAGCGCAAAAAGGCGGACGATTGTAAAATCGAGCCGCCTTGTCAGAAACATCTCAAAGATATGGTCAAACCGCAGGAAGAACACCTCCGCGGGCCGTGTGTTGACGTAGCACTTCCCCTCAGGCACACGAGCCGCGTATGTCGGATATCCTGGATCCTTCGAGGCTAGTAGGCTTTTCTCAGTCAATAGCACATGGTCGTGCAGTCTCCTGGGATCCCCAGATAGTCCCTCCAGCGGTTTCGGCGGTAGCATCGGCTCGCCCGTGAGATGGAACATGGCTGCACCTTTCACGAGTACACGCTCTTTAGAATCCATCGTCTGGCTGCTATGTGATCTGGCTTGTTTGGAGGCAGCTATCTTCCCCGATCTCTTCCTCTCCTTTTTCTTGGGCACACCTTCCAGACCCTTCCATAACCCCTGCCCCAGTGTTCCCAGGCTAAGCATTGTACGACCCTCGGCTAGTTGACCTGTGTTGAGGCGGCATCTTCAGGCGTGTCCTGTGAGGATTTCATGAAGAGAGACTTTTTGCAATCCCTGCTACGACCTTCCTGCCCGGGCAGATCATCCATGTCCTCATTAGCATGCTGATAGCCCGATTCGTCATATGGTTGACTCATCATATCTATGTCATAGTCGTACGCGTTTGTATTGAGGAAACCCATTGGGTCGACCTCCATCTCATCATCCATTCTATGTTCTACAGGACCGATTACATCAGCCAGTACTATTGCACCCCGTTCATCACATCGTCCGCCGCTCTCACCCGACACTACGGGAGCTGGTAATTGCGTAGGCGGGGTGGTGGTCTCCGCGCATGCTTGTTGATGTGTGGTTATTGGTGTGCTCTCGGCCGACTCCAGACGAATAAGATTCTTCGGCCATAGCAGCACCCAACCCTTGCAGCTTCCAATCCGCGGCGGGGTCTCGTCGTCCTCTCCCACATGCTGTACTAGAGGAGGCAAATCCTCATGCCCCGATTTCACACTAGACAAGTTAACCCTGAAGTGCCCAGCGGGGATCGGCTGGTTGTCGAACGTGGGTTGCAACGGGTTCATTATCATCCCCTTTCCCACGTCCACCTTCTGGCCTTTGATCAAGTAGAGTATGGTGCACGGGGTTTCTTCGGCCTGCAAACACATGTCTGTGGCGTAAAACATCCGAAAGGCAACGAAAATGGAATATTATATATATATATATATATGTTGGTGCGACATGTAATTACCGTGAGGGCGTCGAGCTCAGCCAAAGACGAAGGCCCACCTAGCGCGCCAGAGACTGAGGACGGGCTGCTATGAGCGGGAGCGACTGCGAGAGGAGGCCCGGTTGCGTGAGCAAGTGATGGTGCGGTAGTGTTGTTGTTCACGGAGTTGCTCCCGACGAAACTGGGCAACGGGAAATCATGTACCGTCTTGTCTGGATTTTTCTTCGTCCAGTTGATGATAGCTGGAACCAAGTTAGTAGTAAAATCATTTCTGCAGGCAGTTACAGCTGCATTGACTGCCTGCTGTAGCAACTCAGTTTTCTCCTCGGCTATTTTTTTTGCATCCTCAGCTGCTTTTTTCTCGACCGCAAGCTTCACCTTCTCGTCGATGTCCGCCTGACTAAACTTCTTTTTCTGCTTCTTGGCCTCCGGGCCCTCGTTGTAAAACACCTTTCACGTGGCGCTGTCTCCAGCGCCGTGCACACGACCATATTGCGGCCGCTGGCCCAAAGGGAGTCCCTTAAGTTCGTTCAAGGCCCGGTTGAGAGGGGTGTCCCACTTGGGCCTCATCGGAGAAGTAGGGCTTTTGGCTGCAAGCTGGTGTTGCTTCTCCTGCAGAAGGAGCATGAACCGTTTATGAATGTGTAGTCGACTAGATCTAGAGGTAAATGTAAGGTGGTAAAAGAATAATTACCAGTAGTCTAATCAATTTCCTCGTGATCTGGTCCGTGTAAAAAACCTTCTTTTCCTTGTCCCACTTGTAGCGGGCCCTGATGAAGTCACCCTCCAAGGGGTTGGTGCACTTCGCGAAGGGGTCTTGGATACCCGCGGCTTCACGTTCCACGTCCTACTTATCCCATATGGGCCTTTTAGCGAGGTAGCCACGGCTTCCGAGGCGATGCTTCCCCGTGTTCCTTTGCTGAAGGCTCTTGAATTTCGCAGCCTTAGCCTTGGCTGCCTCGGTAGCGCAAGTGTCCTTGAACTTTTTGAACTCCTCTTCCGTAAGTGTCGGATTTTCCTCCAGAATCTTGGACAGGGGTTCCTCAGCCTCAGTATCTCCTTTCACCCTCCCTTTCCAGGAGGCCAAATCATTGCTGAACATGCCCATGGCGTGATTGTTAATCTTTTTTATCTTCGGATCATCCCACGGTTGTTCTATGTTATCATCCCGGTCGGGGAACTTGAATCTCTTGTGCAACTTCGTCAGGGGCAACTGCGTCAAATGTTCTTTACTCCTTAAGTCATCGTTGTTGATGCTCGCGCATTCTCGTACGATGCATCCTACTTGGTTCCCATAGCACTTGCGAGGTTCTTCTGGCTCTAATGGCTCAAACTTGCCAGGTGCCATCTTTGTGATCACCAGTCGTCCAATCCCTAGTTTGTTAGGTTTTCGTATCCTCTGCTTCTTCTGCTTCTTCTTTTCAGTAGCGGCATCGGCGCCGGTACCTTCCCCGCCGGTCTCGGTGCCGCCGTCGGTGCCAGCACCGTCGGTGTCGATGTCGGCGTCAGTACCATCATCGAGGCCGACCTGCAAACCTTGACTTTGCAATTGCTTAGCAGTCAAATAGTTGAGGTACTCTTGTTCACCCTCATAATCCATCTCGTTTGCATCTTGGTCAGAAGGCCCAGTTTCTTCGTTGTTCGACATGTTTCCTATGATTAAGTCTCCTCGTTTAATTCTAAAACTATGAAAAAAATGAGAAATGACATAAAAAGAAATCTATGTTTGCCGGAATGTCGTTTCCCAGCACTCGATATGCCTACTATCTAGCACAAATCATGCCAAAATTCACGGAAAATTTCGGCATGACCTTTGCTAAAAAATGGACACATCGAGCGCTTGAAATTCACCGGAACGGAACTGAATCAACATTCCGGCGTAGCATAGGCCAATCGGATCATTTACCCTGCACATAATCATCATGTCCAAAGACATGTCCAAATTTCCAAATATGACATGTCCAAAACATCACATGTCCACATATCACATGTCCACTTCAAATTTGCATATAAAAGGAAGAAAATATAGAACTTGAAGAAAAAACCTAGCTAAACTCATAACTAAATATATAACGTAATTAACCATCTGCCCTAACTAAAACCTAAGTAAATTAACCAAAAAACCTAGCTACCAGAGGAGGAGGAGCGGTGGGGGGCTTACAGAGGGTGCAGGCCCGATGACGGCCGAGGTTCGGAGGGGTCGGGGTCGAGCGCCGGGGCCGGAGCCGGGGTCGGGGCCGGGGTCGGGGTCGGGGTCAAGGTCGGGGTCCGGAGCCGGCGCCGGCGCCGGGGTCGGGGGCGAGCGCAGAGGCGCGGCGAGGGCAGGGCTCCGGCGGCGCGACGGGGGAAGAGAGAGTGTGGGGATTTGGGGGAAAAGAGGCGGGATGAAGAGAGGAGTGGGGATTTTGGGGGTTAAGTGGGCATAGGAGTAGCGCGTTTAGGCAAAATGCGCTATAGCTACTCTAGGTAGCTATAGCGGTTTCGTGTAGAAACCGCTACTGCTACCTTGACTAGCTGTAGCTCTTTTCTCACAAAAGCGATACTGCTATAACCAGTACCTATATAACAGTTTTCCTGATTGTTTCCTTCTATTTTCTTCTCCTCTATTTTCTCTCACTTTTTTTTTCCGAGAGCAGTGAACGAAGGGAATTGAAGGCGATATATATTGCATCATTTGACGGTTAAATATGTATACAAAATAGGAACATATATATTACATCATTGGACCCATGCATAATAATGGCTAAGTGTGTATACAAAATAGGAACATATATATTACATCATTTGACCGATAACATACGGTTCCTCAGCGTTGACGTTTTTGAGTCAGCTTCTTTCCCTTCTTGTTCGTTGAAGAATAATTGAGCCCCTCATTGTGACTTTGCCTTTTCCATGGAGTATGATTTTTCTTAGGTAATGTAGTATTGATTCTTCTTTTGACGTATACTTCATCATCATCATCATCTTCCCTCACTGGGTTGCCGTACTGATCGTAGTCTTCCTCGTTGGCGACTCCATCCATTCCAATGATGTTCCTTTTGCCTCTCCTCACGACAACACGGCTGGGATTGCACGGGTCGGTTATGAAGAAGCATTGTGTCACGTGCTTAGCGTGTACCCATGGCTCGTTTTTTGCGATAGCGTTCACGGTAGCGCTCTTGGCGTCAGGTATAGTCATGGTAGTGAAATTCCGGTTTTCTCTCTCGACATTCTTAGCCCATCTGACACGGAACATCGTCGTGTTGTGCAGTCCAGAGTAGTCAAGCTCCCAGATCTCCTCGACCCTTCTGTAAAATCTTTCAGTTGCACCGTTGTCGCTGCCGTTCATGCATTCCATCGTCACCCTGATGACCCACAAGTATAGGGGATCTATCGTAGTCCTTTCGATAAGTAAGAATGTCGAACCCAACGAGGAGCAGAAGGAAATGACAAGCGGTTTTCAGCAAGGTATTTTCTGCAAGCACTGAAATTATAGGTAACAGATAGTTTTGTGATAAGATAATTTGTAACGAGCAACAAGTAACCAAAGTAAATAAAGGGCAGCAAGGTGGCCTAATCCTTTTTGTAGCAAAGGACAAGCCTGGACAAATACTTATATAGAGAAAAGCGCTCCCGGGGACACATGGGAATTATCGTCAAGCTAGTTTTCATCACATTCATATGATTCGCGTTCGGTACTTTGATAATTTGATATGTGGGTGGACCGGTGCTTGGGTGCTGTCCTTACTTGGACAAGCGTCCCACTTATGATTAACTCCTAATGCAAGCATCCGCAACTACAAAAGAAGTATTAAGGTAAACCTAACCATAGCATGAAACATATGGATCCAAATCAGCCCCTTACGAAGCAACGCATAAACTAGGGTTTAAGCTTCTGTCACTCTAGCAACCCATCATCTACTTATTACTTCCCAATGCCTTCCTCTAGGCCCAAATAATGGTGAAGTGTCATGTAGTCGACGTTCACATGACACCACTAGAGGAGAGACAACATACATCTCATCAAAATATCGAACGAATACCAAATTCACATGACTACTAATAGCAAGACTTCTCCCATGTCCTCAGGAACAAACGTAACTACTCACAAAGCATATTCATGTTCATAATCAAAGGGGTATTAATATGCATAATGGATCTGAACATATGATCTTCCACCAAATAAACCAACTAGCATCAACTACAAGGAGTAATCAACACTACTAGCAACCTACAGGTACCAATCTCAGACATAGAGACAAGAATTGGATACAAGAGATGAACTAGGGTTTGAGAGGAGATGGTGTTGGTGAAGATGTTGATGGAGATTGGCCCCCTCCCGATGAGAGGAGCGTTGGTGATGACGATGGCGATGATTTCCCCCTCCCAGAGGGAAGTGTCCCCGGCAGAACAGCTCCGCCGGAGCCCTAGATTGGTTCCGCCAAGGTTCCGCCTCGTGGCGGCGGAGTCTCATCCCGAAAGCTTGCTTATGATTTTTCTTCGGACAAAAGACTTCATATAGCAGAAGATGGGCACCGGAGGGCCACCAGGGAGCCCATGAGGCAGGGGCACGCCCAGGGGGTAGGGCGCGCCCCCCACCCTTGTGCCCAGGGTGTGGGTCCCCTCTGGTATTTTCTTCGCTCAGTATTTTTTATTATTTCCAAAAATAACTTCCTTGGAGTTGCAGGACTTTTGGAGTTGTGCAGAATAGGTCTCTAATATTTGCTCCTTTTCCAACCCAGAATTCCAGCTGCCGGCATTCTCCCTCTTTATGTAAACCTTGTAAAATAAGAGAGAATATGCATAAGTATTGTGACATAATGTGTAATAACAGCCCATAATGCAATAAATATCGATATAAAAGCATAATGCAAAATGGACGTATCAACTCCCCCAAGCTTAGACCTCGCTTGTCCTCAAGCGGAAGCCGATAACGATAAATATGTCCACATGTTTAGAGATAGAGGTTTCGATAAAATAAAATACGGACATGAGGGCATCATAATCATTCTTATAACCGCAACATATATAGATATTGTCATATGATTTCTTATGCTCAAGTAATAATCTATTCACAATGTCTAGTATGAATCAGAAACTTCATTGAGAACCAACAAACTATAATCTCAGTCATTGAAGCAATTGCAATTTATCATAACACCAGAAAGAGTCTATGTCAGAGCTTTTCAGCAAGCCCACATACTCAACTATCATTTAGTCTTTCACAATTGCTAACACTCACGCAATACTTGTGGTTACGGAGTTTCAATCGGACACAGAGGAAGATAGGGGCTTATAGTTTCGCCTCCCAACCTTTTACCTCAAGGGTAATGTCAACAATAATAGTTCATGCTAACTTACATCCAATTAGATATATATATATATATATCAGGATCTTTCCAACATACTGTGCTTGCCAAAGGATAAAATGTAAAAAGGAAAGGTGAAGATCACCATGACTCTTGCATAAGGGTAAGAGATAAAAGTAAAAGATAGGCCCTTCGCAGAGGGAATCAGAAGTTGCCATGCGCTTTCATGGTTGGATGCACGATATCTTAATGCAAAAGAGCGTCACTTTATATTGCCACTTGTGATGTGGACCTTTATTATGCAGTCCGTCGCTTTTATTTCTTCCACATCACAAGATCGTATAAAGCTTATTTTCTCCCACACTAATAAGTCATACATATTTAGAGAGCAATTTTTATTGCTTGCACCGATGACAACTTACTTGAAGGATCTTACTCAATCCATAGGTAGATATGGTGGACTCTTATGGCAAAACTGGGTTTAAGGGTATTTGGAAGCACAAGTAGTATCTCTACTTGGTGCAAAGAATTTGGCTAGCATGAGGGAGAAAGGCAAGCTCAACATGTTGGATGATCCATGACAATATACTTTGTTTCAGATATAAGAAAACATAACCCATTACGTTGTCTTCCTTGTCCAACATCAACTCTTTAGCATGTCATATTTTAATGAGTGCTCACAATCATAAAAGATGTCCAAGATAGTATATTTATATGTGAAACCTCTCTTTCTTTATTACTTCCTATTAATTGCAACGATGACCAAAGCTATGTTTGTCAACTCTCAACAACTTTTAATCATCATACTCTTTCTATGTGAAGTCATTACTCTCCATAAGATCAATATGATCTCTTTTTATTTATTTTTATTCTTTCCCTTTTCTTTTATTCCCTCAAGATCTTGGCAAAATAATCAAGCCCTTGACTCAACACTAATCTTTATTATATAGCTCACGGACTCGATTACATAAAGGGATCATAAAGCAAAACTCAAAACTAAATCATACCAAAACTTTATTCTACTAGATCGAGATACTACCAAAAGGATCGAACTAAGAAAAATGGTAAAGATAGAGATGTGATGGTGATACGATACCGGGGCACCTCCCCCAAGCTTGGCAGTTGCCAACGGGAGTGCCCATACCCATGTGATTATATCACCTTTGCTGGTAAAGGGGTTGTTGATGATGTAGGCTTGTCGTCCATCTTCCAAGGCATAGGCTCACCATCATAGAAGGATGATCGAGTCTCCGGGATCCCTAAATCTGCAGCCAAACTCATCCTCTTGAATCTATATTCATACTCACAGTTTTGATTTTGAAGGTCATAGATTTGGGCTTGGAGGTGCTCGATTTTCTTGTGGAGCTTGAAGATGGCCTCCCCAATGTCCTTGGCATCCAGCTTGTGGTTGTTGGTGAACTCCGTGATCATTATGTGATTGGATTCAAGTCCACGCTCCACCATCTCCTGGCACTTGAAAACTTGTTGCTCTATTGCCTCGAGCCTTGTCTCCATGCTTCCGGTCCTCCTTGGTCCCTCAACATCGCGGATGTGCCGCAACCCATCACGCATCTCAATGGTTTGAGGGTGTTGCAGCACCTCCGCGAGGTAAGGGTTGACGACCTTCTCGAAGAACTTGTCCTTGGGGGCGCTGGGAGACGTCATGATGATCTAGTCCTGTCAGAAAAACAGCTCGAAACAAAAATAGAAGATATTTGCGTGATACAGGAGTCAAAACCTTCGGGAGTTTATATAATGAATTGTTACCGATTGAAAGAAGTATCATGCAAGAAAATGGAGTCCAGAGAGCACACGAGGTGCCCACGAGGCAGGGGGCGCGCCCTCCACCCTCGTGGAGCCCTCGTGTCTGCTACCTCTTGAGCACTGCGTTGGTTTTCCCTTGAAGAGGAAAGGGTGATGCAGTAAAGTAGCGTAAGTATTTCCCTCAGTTTTTTAGAACCAAGGTATCAATCCAGTAGGAGGCCACGCACGAGTCCCTCGCACCTACACAAACAAATAAATCCTCGCAACCAACGCAATAAAGGGGTTGTCAATCCCTTCACGGTCACTTACGAGAGTGAGATCTGATAGATATGACAAGATAATATTTTTGGTATTTTTATGATAAAGATGCAAAGTAAAGAAAGTAAAATAAAAACGGCGCCAGAAATAGCTTGTTGTCGGGAGATTAAATATGATGGAAAATAGATCCGGGGGCCATAGGTTTCACTAGTGGCTTCTCTCAAGAGCATAAATATTACGGTGGGTGCACAAATTACTGTTGAGCAATTGACCAAATTGAGCATAGTTATGAGAATATCTAGGTATGATCATATATATAGGCATCACGTCCGAGACAAGTAGACCGACTCCTGCCTGCATCTACTACAATTACTCCACACATCGACCGCTATCCAGCATGCATCTAGAGTATTAAGTTCAAAAGAACAGAGTAACGCTTTAAGTAAGATGACATGATGTAGAGGGATAAACTCATGCAATATGATATAAACCCCATCTTGTTATCCTCCATGGCAACAATACAATACGTGCCTTGCTGCCGCTACTGTCACTGGGAAAGGACACCCAAGATTGAACCCAAAGCTAAGCACTTCTCCCATTGCAAGAAAGATCAATCTAGTAGGCCAAACCAAACTGATAATTTGAAGAGACTTGCAAAGATAACCAATCATACATAAAAGAATTCAGAGAAGATTCAAATATTGTTCATAGATAAACTTGATCATAAACCCACAATTCATCGGTCTCAACAAACACACCGCAAAAGAAGATTACATCGAAGAGATCTCCACAAGAGAGGGGGAGAACATTGTATTGAGATCCAAAAAGAGAGAAGAAGCCATCTAGCTAATAACTATGGACCCGAAGGTCTGAGGTAAAATACTCACACATCATCGGAGAGGCTATGGTGTTGATGTAGAAGCCCTCCGTGATCGATGCCCCCTCCGGCGGAGCTCCGGAAAAGGCCCCAAGATGGGATCTCACGGGTACAGAAGGTTGCGGCGGTGGAATTAGGTTTTTTGGCTCCGTCTCTGGTAGTTTGGGGGTACGTAGGTATATATAGGAGGAAGAAGTATGTCGGTGGAGCAACATGGGGCCCACGAGGGTGGAGGGCGCGCCCAGGGGGTAGGCGCGCCCCCCTACCTCGTGCCTTCCTGGTTGATGTCTTGACGTAGGGTCCAAGTCCTCTATATCACGTTCGTTCCAAAAATCACGTTCCCGAAGGTTTCATTCCGTTTGGACTCCGTTTGATATTCTTTTTCTGCGAAACTCTGAAATAGGCAAAAAAACAACAATTCTGGGTTGGGCCTCCGGTTAATAGGTTAGTCCCAAAAATAATATAAAAGTGTATAATAAAGCCCATTAATGTCCAAAACAGAATATAATATAGCATGGAACAATAAAAAATTATAGATACATTGGAGACGTATCAGTGTCCTTCCCTGACTACTTCTTATTTTTCTATTTTTCTAAATATTCCAAAACAGAGAAAAATTGCCATTAGAACTGTTTTGGAGTCAGTTTACTTACCGTACCACATGCTTATTCCTTTTCGGAGTCTGAAACGTTCTGGAAAGTGTCCCTTATGTATTCCTCAGGTGTTACGGTTTCAATAACATTAGTTTCAACATTTATAGGATTACCTGAGATATAATGTTTGATTGTTTGACCGTTCACCACCTTTGGATTTGCGCCTTCGAAGTTGTTGATTTTTATGGCACCTGAACGATAGACCTCCTCGATAACATAAGGGCCTTCCCATTTAGAGAGAAGTTTTCCTGCAAAAAATCTTAAAGGAGAGTTGTATAATAATACATAATCACCGACACTAAACTCACGCTTTTGTATCCTTTTGTCATGCCATCTTTTAACTTTTTCTTTAAACAGCTTGGCATTTTCATAGGCTTGGGTTCTCCATTCATCCAGTGAGCTAATGTCAAATAACCTCTTCTCACCGGCAAGTTTGAAATCATAGTTGAGATCTTTAATGGCCCAATATGCCTTATGTTCTAGTTTGAGAGGTAAGTGACATGATTTTCCATAAACCATTTTATACGGAGACATACCCATAGGATTTTTATATGCAGTTCTATAGGCCCATAATGCATCATCAAGTTTCTTGGACCAATTCTTTCTAGATCTATTAACAGTCTTTTGCAAAATTAATTTGAGCTCTCTATTACTCAATTCTACTTGACCACTGGACTGTGGGTGATAAGGGGATGCAATTCTATGATTAACATCATACTTGGCAAGCATTTTACGGAAAGCACCATGAATAAAATGTGAACCACCATCAGTCATTAAATATCTAGGGACTCCAAACCTCGGAAAAATAACTTCTTTAAGCATCTTAATAGAAGTGTTATGATCAGCACTACTAGTTGGAATAGCTTCTACCCACTTAGTAGCGTAATCAACCGCAACTAAAATATGTGTGTATCCATTAGAGGCAGGAAACGGTCCCATATAATCAAAGCCCCAAACATCAAATGGTTCAATAACAAGTGAATAATTCGTAGGCATTTCCTGACGGTTACTCATATTACCAATTCTTTGATATTCATCACAAGATAAGACAAACTTATGGGCATCCTTGAAGAGAGTAGGCCAATAAAAACCGGATTGCAATACCTTATGTGCAGTTCTATCTCCAGCGTGGTGTCCTCCATAAGCCTCCGAGTGACACTTGCGTAGGATCTGTTCCTGTTCATGCTCAGTTACACAACGTCTAATGACACCATCTACTTCTTCTTTATAAAGAATGTGGGTCATCCCAAAAGTAATGTCTTAAATCATAGAAAAACTTTTTCTTTTGCTGGTATGTGAAACTAGGTGGTATAAATTTAGCAACAATGTAATTAGCATAATCAACATACCATGGAGTAGTACGAGAAGCATTTATGACATTTAATTGTTCATCAGGAAAGCTATCATCAATAGGTAGTGGGTCATCAAGAACATTTTCTAACCTAGACAAGTTGTCTGCAACGGGGTTCTTAGCTCCTTTTCTATCAATAATATGTAAATCAAATTCTTGTAGCAAGAGAACCCATCTAATAAGTCTAGGTTTAGCATCTTTCTTTTCCATAAGATATTTAATAGCAGCATGATCAGTGTGAATAATTACTTTAGAATCAACAATATAAGGTGTGAACTTATCACAAGCAAATACAACTGCTAAGAATTCTTTTTCAGTAGTAGCATAATTTCTCTGGGCATTGTCTAGAGTTTTACTAGCATATTGAATAACATTTAATTTCTTATCAACTCTTTGTCCTAGAACAGCACCTACAACATAATCACTAGCATCGCACATAATTTCAAAGGGTAAATTCCAATCAGGTGGCTAAACAATAGGTGCAGAAATCAATGCTTTCTTAAGTATTTCAAATGCTTCTACCTTTGATGTCCTTGGGACACGGCATCTTTTCAATAGCATGTGACACCGAAAAAAAAATTGGTTTTCTTTTAAACTTTTATTTGATTTGAGGGAGGTGATTTAATTTTTTTTTCTTCTAAAGAACTCTCCCTCTCAAAATATTTTCTTTTATGACAAGTGTTTTTGTTTGGATTCACCCAAGACTTGATTTTGGTCTTGGAGGTTTTCCCTTGGACTCAAAACCAAAATGCTTTCCACTTGGAAAAAAAATGTCTTTTGAAAATTTCTTTAAAAAGCCCTATAGCTTTTGGAATGATCCTTCTCCACTTTCAAAAAAATCCCTCTTGCCATGACCTAAGGGTAAATCCCCTCTCATAAGCCTTTCCCTCATCTTTGGATCATGATGTACTTCAAATCCAGCAAGTTGAACCTCTCCATATATTTATTTCCTATCAAAAATTATTTCTGCCTTCTATCTTGATCCTTGGAGGTTTACAAAGGAGCTACCCTTTCTGCTTGTTGCGATTTATTGCTTGTTGCGATTCATGTCAGCGCATCAAGGCCGAGCATCAAAAGTCAGCAGGGCTACTCCAGCCAAACAGGATACCGGAGTGGAAATGGGATGAAATAGGAATGGACTTCATCGTCGGACTACCCCGATCACAACGCGGAAATGACGCCATATGGGTCATCACAGACCGACTAACCAAGGTTGCTCATTTCATTCCCGTGAAGACTACCTACTCCACACAAAGGCTGGCCAAGCTTTATCTCTCCCGTATAGTTTGTTTGCATGGAGTCCCAAAGACTATAATATCCGACCGAGGCACCCAATTTGTCTCCAAATTTTGGGATCACCTGCAACAAGCTCTGGGCACGCAACTAACTTTCAGTACAGCGTACCACCCTTAGACTGATGGACAAACGGAACGTGTGAACCAAATCCTAGAGGACATGCTGAGAGCCTGTGTACTCACCTATGGATCCAGTTGGGAAGAAAGTTTGCCGTATGCCGAGTTTGCTTACAACAACAGTTACCAAGCCAGCTTACAAATGGCACCCTTTGAAGCATTGTACGGACGGAGGTGTCGTACCCCACTAAATTGGTCAGAAACAGGTGACAGTCGTATCTTCAGCCCAGACATGCTCAAGGAGGCCGAGGAGAAAGTTAAGCAGATCAGGGACAGACTCAAGACAGCACAAAGCCGACAAAAGAGCTACTATGATCAAAAACATCGTGAGGTCAGCTTTGAACCCGGTGATTTCGTATACCTCCGAGTGTCTCCTATGAGGGGTCTGCAATGATTCAAAATTAAGGGGAAGCTAGCCCCAAGGTTTATTGGACCATTCTGTATAGTTGCACGAAGAGGCACGGTAGCCTACAAACTAGACCTACCAAGGAGCTGTCAGACGTCCATGACGTGTTCCTTGTCTCATAATTGAGAAAATGTGTAAGTAACCCGGAGAAGCATGTATCTCACGAAGTCATTGATGTGCAACCAGACCTCACCTACCGAGAGCGGCCAGTAAATTTTTTGGAAGAGTCTGAAAGAAGGACCCGTCAGAAAACAACAAAAAATTTCAAAGTTCAGTGGAGCAACCACACTGAGGATGAAGCTACATGGGAAAGGGAAGATTTTCTCCAGGCAGAGTATCCATATCTATTTGAGGATCAACTGAAATCTCGAGGATGAGATTTTTCCTAAGGGGGCAGGTGTTGTGACACCCAAAATTTTTTTTGGTTTTCTTTTAAACTTTTATTTGATTTGAGGGAGGTGATATAAATTTTTTTTTCTTCTAAAGAACTCTCCCTCTCAAAATATTTTCTTTTATGACAAGTGTTTTTGTTTGGATTCCCCCAAGACTTGATTTTGGTCTTGGAGGTTTTCCCTTGGACTCAAAACCAAAATGCTTTCCACTTGGAAAAAAATGTCTTTTGAAAATTTCTTTAAAAAGCCCTATAGCTTTTGGAATTATCCTTCTCCACTTTCAAAAAAATCCCTCTTGCCATGACCTAAGGGTAAATCCCCTCTCATAAGCCTTTCCCTCATCTTTGGATCATGATGTACTTCAAATCCAGCAAGTTGAACCTCTCCATATATTTATTTCCATTTATTTCCTATCAAAAATTATTTCTGCCTTCTATCTTGATCCTTGGAGGTTTACAAAGGAGCTACCCTTTCTGCTTTGAATTTTGTCCCCAAACCAATTTCCCTAGCTAGTCCTTTGAACCCTCAACCAAGATCAATGAAGATCCACAGGTCTTCAGTTCAGATTTTTCAAACTATACTTGCTGCAAGTTTGGACCAGATTTGCCAAATTTGATGAAATTCATTCAAATCCTTCTCCTAAAAATCTGAGAAAAATCAGGCAGCCTCCGGGTGCATTGAGAGGTCACCTCACCAAGTCCCAGCTCCAGAAAAAAATTTCTTCTTGCCAAATCATTTCATCGAACACCTGCTGGACACTGTTTCTGTAATGTTCAGTCAAGTTCAGTTAACAGTGTCTGAAACTACTGTCGTTTCTTCAGTGTCCGTTGTCGATCTCGTCAGTGCCCCGGCGTCGCCGTGCTTCCTGTCCCCTCCCCCTTGTCCTCTGCACCGCATGAGCGCCTGGAAGGTTGCGGGCGTCGGCGACGAGCAGGAGGAGGTGCGCCGTCCCGTGACCGACGGCAGCGGCGGCTTTGCGGCCACCAGAGAGAGGCGCAGCGCAGACGGCGCCGCCCAGCGCCGCCCAAGCCACTGGAGGCCGCCGCGTGGTCTTCCACTCCCCCGTGCGCGCTGCCACCCTCGTCGTGAACCGCTAGGCGCGGAGCGCGCTCTCTGCAGCCGCTGTGCCCGTACGGCCGCCCCGGCGAAGACCGGCGCCATTACGCTAAGCCCGACCAAGTTTAGCAGTGGAATGGGACCAGTAACTCTCACTGATGGTGCCCAGCCTCCTAAACCCACTGACCATCCACTACCTCGCCGCAATCGCTCGCCGAAGATTTCCCGTTCACGGCCACCCCTCGAGCCGCCTATAAATAGAGGCCCCGAGCTCCAACTAGAACCCACACCACCTCTGCACACCTCTAGCACCACGCCTAGCCACTAGAAGAACCCCGAGGGAGTCTTCTTCCTCAACTCCGGCCGCCGCGACCCGCCACGGGATCCAGCTCGATTCGCTCCCGTGCGTGCACCTCTGCCTCCCATCTCTTGCCAGTAGTTTCCTTATGCACCCACTCTCCTGAACCGCGCTTCAATTCGGAGTTTGCAGCACCCCACCGGAGTTCCCCGCCATCGCTCGAGCCGCCGTCCGCCGGAGAAAGTGTCGCCGTCGACGTGGTGCTCTCCGACGACCAAGTCCACCAACCACCGACGCGGAAGGACACGCTGAACCTCTTGGTACACTCCGATCTCCCTAACTCGCCGTGGTTCGACGCCGGCGACCACCGCAGCCTTCGGGCGCCGGCGAGGATTTGAACCTGACGTGTGGACCCCCCACGTCAGCCTCTCTTTCTTTCTCTCCCCGAAGCGTTTTCTGTTGGCGCCTTCGGGCAAGTACGTTTTCCCTTTGGGCTGGCGCGTTTTTCTCTGAACCGTTTTCTGCTTTCTCAGTTGAGTCCCTGGATATTTTCTGTTTCCTTACAGATTAGTCCCTGGACTAAAACCCTTATAACTTTTTAATAAAAAGTGATTTTTGAGTGATTCTTTTTCTGACAGTCTTATATTTTTGTCTAGTTTTTTATAGTATTTATTTGGAAAAAATTTGGGACAACTTTTATGCACGCGTTGGTTTCACGTTAGTATGCATTTTCGCTATACCGTAGGTTCCGGAAGAGGTGACGGAGCCGCGAAATTCACCGACCTAGACTCCGACTTCTCCGAACCAGGCAAGCATGTTTGAACCTTGGATATGATAGGTGTTTTGCATGTTTGCTTGAATGGTTGTGCATGGCATATGAGCATCGGTGAGTATCTCGTTGCATGTAAGGCAACTACCCATGTGTTTCCGAGGTTACTACGATCTCTGATGAGAGATGGCCTAGTCATGTGGTGACATGAAGGGCAGTAAGGTGGCACTGTTGTAGCATGCCAGCCTTACGTCATCTGATAAATTCCGACGTTAACATGGACGGAGTCACGTTATCGTTCTTTCCCCTTCCGTACTACCACATGTTTTCTGCCAGAATGCGGTTTAGTAAGTTGGTAACCTCTTTCCGTGTACACACCAAATTGAGGGGCCGGGATGAGGGTTCCATGGCCCTGGATTAAAGCCAGTCATCCGGTCAGGGGGCATGGGTGTTTCCGGTTGGGACCGAGAGGGGGGCACCCCTTAGAGCGCGCGTATATAAATTTGATCCCATGCTACGCGAGGTTGTAGCCTCCCCGTCTCAAGGTTTTTCTTGAACGTTGCCGAGGGTGATTCTGGCTTCGGAATGTTGAATGGGTGTGTACTGGTTAGATGTGTTTCTTCCAAAACACCGTAAACGGAACTAGTCCCGAGACTACTGAAATCCGTTGGCTGTGGTTAAAGTGCAAACTCTGCAGAGTCAAACCCTCCCGAGTCATCGTATCCGTGGTCAAGGACCGTGGTCAGTGAGCCCATATCTATGTCAAGTCCTCGTGGTATTTTTTTTCCCGGTAAACAAGCTTGATTGGTATATTGGTTGAACGTTATTCCGTGGAGGGACTAACCCTGTTGTTTATTTCATACCTGATTTTGCCCTTACAGTGTTTGAATTCTGGAGCTACTGAGATATCAAGTTATGAAATATAAGCCCTTTATGTGATGTCGCTCAGACGTCCGACTGTGGCAAGTTTGTCTTTTACTTTCAATATAAGCCCTTTATGTGATTTCGCTCAGACGTCCGACTGTGGCATGTTTGTCTTTTTACTTTCAATATAAGCCCTTTATGTGATGTCGCTCAGACGTCCGACTGTGGCACGAACTGTCATTTATTTTCTATTATAAGCCCTTTATGTGGTGTCGCCTTGACGCCCGACTGCGGCATTATTATTCTTGTATTTTCCTCTCGAGGAGTCATTCAGACACTCGTTTGGCCCTCAGTATTTACTTTGGGATTTCGGGAGGACTACCGCCCGACTTCTCTTTTATTTCCCTTGAAATGTTATCTATATGTCTGAGTGCACTTGCTAATCTGTTCATATGCATCATGTTTACATTTGTTATATCTTATGTCCGAACTGTCTTGCGAGTACTTTCATAGTACTCACCTGGCTTGTTGATTTGGCCAGATATTGACGAAGGCGATCTCATGGATGAAGAGTTTGATAGTGAGTCCGACGCCTAGAGGAGTCCCAGTCAGTCCCGTGCGATCCTCGATATTGGTCACTTGTATCATATACGCTTCCGCCACCCGCAATAAGTCTCCTCGAGCCTCACTCCGACGCTCGAAGAGTTGCTAGTTCAGGAGTCCTATCACCCACCCCGCTGTGATATTTTTCCACCACCGCTTTTATCGTGAATTATTAGTTATGCCACCCTATCCGCCGTTATGTTTTATCGGCGTGCTTGTAATAAATTGTTGAGCAGTCTCCGCGAAACCTTGTATTATATTCAGTACTCCTGGTATTTTCGTCTGTGACCAAGATATTGTCTACCAGTGAGAAGGGATTCTTCTTTACTGGTCCGTAAAAGGGATCGATCTCTCAATAAATATTTTTATTGGAAAACCGATCGTGACAAGCTTGGTATCAGAGCCAGGCTGACAGTAGGAAGCCACTAGGTGCGATCGCTAATCGGATATTAGCGTCCTTTGTGCTTTTTCAGCATTTTTGCAAATGTAGCTATTTTCTGTTGGTCATCATAAATTTATGACATGACTACTCAGAATTTTTGCCTACTTTTGTAGACGGCTGGCAGCAACTGCGAGACTCGGGTGTTCACTAACGTGCCCGAGGGGTTTGTCAAACTCCTCGTCTCCATCACCAAGGTCGCGATCGGGCCAGCGACTCGTCCGGAGTTCACGCTTTACCAGCACAAGCTCAGCGACGACGTGTCTATGCACCAGGCCGTGGTGCAATTCAAGGGAGGACGTTTTGCATCTCGCCACTTCCGTTTTGTGGGAAGGGCCATGCCTACGGAGAGGCATGCCATGCAGATGGCTGCCCGTGAGGCGATAGCTCGCCTTCGGGACATTCTTCCTATGATGAAGACTCGTCGCTACCGCTACCTCCCATGCCATGTGCCATATACCTGTCACTATGCATTCGCCTGCCATAGGGGAGAGCGAGATGAAGCCATCGAGATGGTTGTTGAGTACCTCAAAGCTCTGGAGGAATCCTTCGACAACCTCGTGGACGATCTTGTGGCTGCCCGCATGGACTTAGTTCGGGGCGGTCCTGCCAGCAGGAAGGAGCTTCTCCACACGGCACCGCCTCTGACATTCGTCTCGTCTTCAGCATCTTATGCACCGGCCATTTTGGCCACTGCTCGCCGTCTGCCTACCACTGAGGAGTTCGACCGAGTCATCGCTCCTACTCCAGTCAGAGCTGCACCGCCTGCCGCACCCGCACTACCGCCCGTCGCACCCACGCCATCACCTCAACGCAGTGCTACGCGTCTGGAGCCCGCTAGAGAGGAGGTGGAGGTTGAGTCCCCTGCACCGCTGAGCCTTGCCCTCGGCAAGGGAAAGGACATCGTCACCATCTCCGACTGAGAGCGCCGAGTAGCCGCGCGTTATGTCTGCATGTAAGATGTGTTTTATCTGTACGTTAGTTTGTAGTAGTTATGTACGTTGCTTTCCGAAGGAGTGTGCTAGTCTAATAACATGTCAGGAATGTGTATGCACATCCTGAGTGTTGTATCGTATGTTTGCGTTTCGCGTGTAAGATATGTGCTAAGCAGTTCTTCTCCGTGCGAAATCGTTTATGCTTTCTTGAAAAAAAATCTTGAGGTCTTTTAAAATTTTTGCCTTTGCAAGATTTTCCTTGTGCCACACAATTCTTCTCATGAATTTTGCAAAATAATACCCCAGACTGGAAAAATGTCTCGTCCGTGGACTCGTTCCATGCCCAATCAGCCAGAAGAAGTTTATGGGACACAGACTAGCAACAACTTCACTCAAGGACAGTCCAGTCAACAGGACAGCGAAGCAGCCTTGTCTCAAGTATGTCGTCTCTTCGAACAAAGCCAGCAACAGCGCCAAGAGATGATGAATCACGTCATCAATATGGGAAATCACCGTGAGCCCTATCAACCACACTCCAAGTTGTCTGAGTTACAGAAGACTCGCCCTCCAACATTTGCTCACACTGATAGGCCACTTGAAGCCGATGATTGGCTTCGTGACATCGAAAGGAAGCTGATTATTGCTCAGTGTTCAGATCATGAGAAGGTGCTTTATGCACCACACTACCTTACTGGAGCAGCTGCAGCATGGTGGGAAAACTTCCTACACATGCATCCCAGTGAACACAACATCACCTGGGAAGAGTTCAAGGAAGGCTTTCGTGGGGCACACATCCCCAGGAGCATCATAAAAATCAAGAAGAGAGAATTTGATGACCTCAAGCAAAGAGGCATGTCAGTGACAGAATACAACGGTCAGTTTACCCAGCTATCTCGTTATGCCTACGACGAGCACATGACAGAGAACAAGAGGATGGAAAAATTCTTGGACGGCCTGGCACCGGCACTAAGATGCCAACTGGTTGTACACACTTTCCCGGATTTTAAAATTCTGGTTGACAAGGCCATTACCTTGGAGAATGAGCGCCGTAGTCTGGAAGATATCCGTAAGCGAAAGAGGGATAAGATGACCCTTGCTCGCAACAACCGAAGCAAGACTGATGCTCAGAGGACTGAAGCAAGGAGATCCACGACTACTGATCTAAGGCCAACCAAACAGTTTCATTCCAGGGACAAGGACTTCACGTACCGTCCAGGGGTCACATGCTATGCGTATGGTGAAGAAGGGCACTATGCTAAACAGTGCCCAAAACCGAGGAACTCGGCCCCCAAGCCGAACAATGGTGGGAATAATCCAGCACCCAAGCGCAACAATTTCAATCCCAACAACAACCACAGGAAGGGTCACCTGAACCATGTGACCAGAGAAGAAGCGCAGAATGCCCCAGACATCGTGCTCGGTACGTTCCCTGTCAACACAGTACCTGCCACGGTTTTGTTTGATTCTGGAGCTTCCCATTCATTCGTTTCGAAGAATTTTGTTTTGCAACATGGTTTTCCGATGCTTCCCTTGGAAAAATCTATGATCATCAAGTCCCACGGAAATAAGCAGATCGCTCAGAGTTACTGCCAAGGAATGATCATTGAGTTCGAAGGACTACAGTTTCAAGCTAATCTTATCGTGTTGGAAAACAAAGGACTGGATGTCATCCTAGGGATGGACTGGTTGACCACCAACAAAGGATTTATTGACTGTTTCAATCGGACCGTGATCCTCACTCATCATCACGGCAGGACAATAAAGGTTACAGCTCAAGAAAGACCACGGTCACAGCAACCAAAATTGAACAAAGTGGACATTTCAGAACTGAGAAAAGTTCCAGTGGTGTGCGAGTTTCCAGACGTATTTCCTGAAGAACTACCAGGCATGCCACCAGACCGAGAGATAGAATTCAGCATTGAACTAGCACCTGGCACCGCTCCCATCTATAAGAAACCATACAGAATGGCACCCTCAAAATTGGTAGAACTAAAGAAGCAGATAAAGGAATTACTGGACAAAGGTTTTATTCAGACCAGCTCCTCACCTTGGGGTTCGCCGGTATTATTCGCCAAGAAAAAGGATGGGACACTGAGACTGTGTATAGACTATTGAGCTCTCAATATGGTCACCATCAAAAACAAATATCCGATGCCACGGATAAATGATTTGTTTGACCAGCTCGCACAAGCCAAGGTGTTCTCAAAAATTGATTTGAGATCGGGATATCATCAATTAAAAGTACGGACTGAAGATATCCCTAAGACAGCATTCACCTCCAGATACGGATTATACGAGTTCACAGTGATGCCTTTTGGACTAACGAAGGCCCCCGCATATTTCGTCCACCTCATGAACAAAGTGTTCATGAAATTCATGGACAAATTGTTGTGGTGTTCATTGACGATATTTTGGTTTACTCAAGGACACCAGAAGAGCATGCTGAGCATCTCAGAATTGTTTTGGGAGAATTAAGGAAACATCAGTTGTACGCCAAATTTAGCAAGTGTGAATTTTGGCTAAGGCAAGTTGGTTTCCTAGGCCATATATTAAACCAAGAAGGCGTGGCCGTAGACCCAGAAAAAGTCAAAGCCATACTTGACTGGAAACCACCCGCCAATGTAACAGATGTGCGGAGTTTCCTGGGAATGGCCGGATATTACAGAAGATTTATTGAAGGATTCTCCACTGTGTCGAAACCAATGACCCAGTTGCTCAAGAAAGACAAGAAGTTTGTATGGACGGAAGCATGCGAGAAAAGCTTCCAAGAACTCAAGAAGAAACTAACAACTGCACCGGTCTTAACTGTGCCAGACATACACAAGAGTTTTGAAGTATATTGTGACGCGTCCCGAAAGGGCCTCGGATGTGTGCTGATGCAGGATGGCAAAGTTGTCGCGTATGCTTCCAGGCAGCGACGGAAGCATGAGGAAAATTATCCAACACATGACTTGGAGCTAGCAGCGGTCATCCATGCACTCAAGGAGTGGAGGCACTTTCTGTTGGGAAATCGCTGTGAAATATATACGGACCATAAGAGCCTTAAATATATTTTCACACAGCCAGAGCTAAATTTACGCCAACGACGCTGGTTGGAATTGGTCAAGGACTATGATATCGGCATTCACTACCATCCAGGGAAAGCAAATGTAGTGGCTGATGCCCTTAGTCGGAACCCCAGCCCGGACAACGACGGTCCACAAAACTTGAGGCCTGAGTTTCAGCAAGAGTTCGCTAGGCTCAACATGGTGTTAGTCTCTGAGGGCACCGTATCAAATCTAGAGATACAACCCACCCTAGTGGAACAAATTAAGAAGGGCCAGCAGGGACATCCCAGCATCGAAGGTATAAAGAAGAAAATGAACCTTGGTAAGGCTTCAGAGTTCGTCACAGACAGTGAAGGAATATTATGGTACGGAGACAGACTTTGCGTACCTAACATTGAGGAACTCAAGCAACAAATCCTAACCGAAAGCCACACCGCTCCATACTCGATCCACCCTGGAGGAACCAAAATGTACAAATACATTCAGGAAAGATTTTGGTGGCACGGTATGAAAAGAGATATAGCCGCATTTATTGCTTGTTGCGATTCATGTCAGAGCATCAAGGCCGAGCATCAAAAGCCAGCAGGGCTACTCCAGCCAAACAGGATACCGGAGTGGAAATGGGATGAAATAGGAATGGACTTCATCGTCGGACTACCCCGATCACAACGCGGAAATGACGCCATATGGGTCATCACAGACCGACTAACCAAGGTTGCTCATTTCATTCCCGTGAAGACTACCTACTCCACACAAAGGCTGGCCAAGCTTTATCTCTCCCGTATAGTTTGTTTGCATGGAGTCCCAAAGACTATAATATCTGACCGAGGCACCCAATTTGTCTCCAAATTTTGGGATCACTTGCAACAAGCTCTGGGCACGCAACTAACTTTCAGTACAGCGTACCACCCTCAGACTGATGGACAAACGGAACGTGTGAACCAAATCCTAGAGGACATGCTGAGAGCCTGTGTACTCACCTATGGATCCAGTTGGGAAGAAAGTTTGCCATATGCCGAGTTTGCTTACAACAACAGTTACCAAGCCAGCTTATAAATGGCACCCTTTGAAGGATTGTACGGACGGAGGTGTCGTACCCCACTAAATTGGTCAGAAACAGGTGACAGTCGTATCTTCGGCCCAGACATGCTCAAGGAGGCCGAGGAGAAAGTTAAGCAGATCAGGGACAGACTCAAGGCAGCACAAAGCCGACAAAAGAGCTACTATGATCAAAAACATCGTGAGGTCAGCTTTGAACCCGGTGATTTCGTATACCTCCGAGTGTCTCCTATGAGGATTCTGCAACGATTCAAAATTAAGGGGAAGCTAGCCCCAAGGTTTATTGGACCATTCTGTATAGTTGCACGAAGAAGCATGGTAGCCTACAAACTAGACCTACCCAAGGAGCTGTCAGACGTCCATGACGTGTTCCTTGTCTCACAATTGAGAAAATGTGTAAGTAACCCAGAGAAGCATGTATCTCACGAAGTCATTGATGTGCAACCAGACCTCACCTACCGAGAGCGGCCAGTAAATTTTTTGGAAGAGTCTGAAAGAAGGACCCGTCAGAAAACAACAAAAAATTTCAAAGTTCAGTGGAGCAACCACACTGAGGATGAAGCTACATGGGAAAGGGAAGATTTTCTCCAGGCAGAGTATCCATATCTATTTGAGGATCAACTGAAATCTCGAGGACGAGATTTTTCCTAAGGGGGTAGGTGTTGTGACACCCAAAATGTTTTTTGGTTTTCTTTTAAACTTTTATTTGATTTGAGGGAGGTGATTTAAATTTTTTTCTTCAAAAGAACTCTCCCTCTCAAAATATTTTCTTTAATGACAAGTGTTTTTGTTTGGATTCACCCAAGACTTGATTTTGGTCTTGGAGGTTTTCGCTTGGACTCAAAACCAAAATGCTTTCCACTTGGAAAAAAAATGTCTTTTCAAAATATCTTTAAAAAGCCCTATAGCTTTTGGAATGATCCTTCTCCACTTTCAAAAAAATCCCTCTTGCCATGACCTAAGGGTAAATCCCCTCTCATAAGCCTTTCCCTCATCTTTGGATCATGATGTACTTCAAATCCAGCAAGTTGAACCTCTCCATATATTTATTTCCATTTATTTCCTATCAAAAATTATTTCTGCCTTCTATCTTGATCCTTGGAGGTTTACAAAGGAGCTACCCTTTCTGCTTTGAATTTTGTCCCCAAACCAATTTCCCTAGCTAGTCCTTTGAACCCTCAACCAAGATCAATGAAGATCCACAGGTCTTCAGTTCAGATTTTTCAAACTATACTTGCTGCAACTTTGGACCAGATTTGCCAAATTTGATGAAATTCATTCAAATCCTTCTCCTAAAAATCTGAGAAAAATCAGGCAGGCTCTGGGTGCATTGAGAGGTCACCTCACCAAGTCCCAGCTCCAGGAAAAAATTTCTTCTTGCCATATCATTTCATCGAACACCTGCTGGACACTGTTTCTGTAATGTTCAGTCAACTTCAGTTAACAGTGTCTGAAACTACTGTCGTTTCTTCAGTGTCCGTTGTCGATCTCGCCAGTGCCCCGGCGTCGCCGTGCTTCCTGTCCCCTCCCCCTTGTCCTCTGCACCGCACGAGCGCCTGGAAGGTTGCGGGCGTCGGCGACGAGCAGGAGGAGGTGCGCCGCCCCGTGACCGACGGCAGCGGCGGCTTTGCGGCCACCAGAGAGAGGCGCAGCGCAGACGGCGCCGCCCAGCGCCGCCCAAGCCACTGGAGGCCGCCGCGTGGTCTTCCACTCCCCCGTGCGCGCTGCCACCCTCGTCGTGAACCGCTAGGCGCGGAGCGCGCTCTCTGCAGCCGCCATGCCCGTACGGCCGCCCCGGCGAAGACCGGCGCCATTACGCCAAGCCCGACCAAGTTTAGCAGTGGAACGGGACCAGTAACTCTCACTGATGGTGCCCAGCCTCCTAAACCCACTGACCATCCACTACCTCGCCGTAATCGCTCGCCGGAGATTTCCCGTTCACGGCCACCTCCTCGAGCCGCCTATAAATAGAGGCCCCGAGCTCCAACTAGAACCCACACCACCTCTGCACAACTCTAGCACCACGCCTAGCCACTGGAAGAACCCCGAGGGAGTCTTCTTCCTCAACTCCGGCCGCCGCGACCCGCCACGGGATCTAGCTCGATTCGCTCCCGTGCGTGCACCTCTGCCTCCCATCTCTTGCCAGTAGTTTCCTTATGCACCCACTCTCCTGAACCGCGCTTCAATTCGGAGTTTGCAGCACCCCACCGGAGTTCCCCACCATCGCCCGAGCCGCCGTCCGCCGGAGAAAGTATCGCCGTCGACGTGGTGCTCTCCGACGACCAAGTCCACCACCCACCGACGCGGAAGGACACGCTGAACCTCTTGGTACACTCCGATCTCCCTAACTCGCCGTGGTTCGACGCCGGCGACCACCGCAGCCTTCGGGCGCCGGTGAGGATTTGAACCTGACGTGTGGACCCCCCACGTCAGCCTCTCTTTCTTTCTCTCCCCGAAGCGTTTTCTGTTGGCGCCTTCGGGCAAGTACATTTTCCCTTTGGGCTGGCGCGTTCTTCTCCGAACCATTTTCTGCTTTCTCAGTTGAGTCCCTGGATATTTTCTGTTTCCTCACAGATTAGTCCCTGGACTAAAACCCTTATAACTTTTTAATAAAAAGTGATTTTTGAGTGATTCTTTTTCTGACAGTCTTATATTTTTGTCTAGTTTTTTATAGTATTTATTTGGAAAAAATTTGGGACAACTTTTATGCATGCGTTGGTTTTCATGTTAGTATGCATTTTCGCTATACCGTAGGTTCCGGAAGAGGTGACGGAGCCGCGAACTTCGCCGAACTAGACTCCGACTTCTCCGAACCAGGCAAGCATGTTTGAACCTTGGATATGATAGGTGTTTTGCATGTTTGATTGAATGGTTGTGCATGGCATATGAGCATCGGTGAGTATCTCGTTGCATGTAATGCAACTACCCGTGTGTTTCCGAGGTTACTATGATCTCTGATGAGAGATGGCCTAGTCATGTGGTGACATGAAGGGCAGTAAGGTGGCACTGTTGTAGCATGCCAGCCTTATGTCATCCGATAAATTCCGACGTTAACGTGGACGGAGTCACGTTATCGTTCTTTCCCCTTCCGTACTACCACATGTTTTCTGCCAGAATGCGCTTTAGTAAGTTGGTAACCTCTTTCCGTGTACACACCAAATAGAGGGGCCGGGACGAGGGTTCCATGGCCCTGGATTAAAGCCAGTCATCCGGTCAGGGGGCATGGGTGTTTCCGGTTGGGACCGAGAGGGGGGCACCCCTTAGAGCGCGCGTATATAAATTTGATCCCATGCTACGCGAGGTTGTAGCGTCCCCGTCTCAAGGTTTTTCTTGAACGTTGCCGAGGGTGATTCCTGGCTTCGGAATGTTGAATGAGTGTGTACTGGTTAGATGTGTTTCTTCCAAAACACCGTAAACGGAACTAGTCCCCGAGACTACTGAAATCCGTTGGCTGTGGTTAAAGTGCAAACTCTGCAGAGTCAAACCCTCCCGAGTCATCGTATCCGTGGTCAAGGACCGTGATCAGTGAGCCCACATCTATGTCAAGTCCTCGTGGTATTTTTTTCGGTAAACAAGCTTGATTGGTATATTGGTTGAACGTTATTCCGTGGAGGGACTAACCCTGTTGTTTATTTCATACCTGATTTTGCCCTTACAGTGTTTGAATTCTGGAGCTACTGAGATATCAAGTTATGAAATATAAGCCCTTTATGTGATGTCGCTCAGACGTCCGACTGTGGCATGTTTGTCTTTTACTTTCAATATAAGCCCTTTATGTGATGTCGCTCAGACGTCCGACTGTGGCATGTTTGTCTTTTTACTTTCAATATAAGCCCTTTATGTGATGTCGCTCAGACGTCCGACTGTGGCACGCACTGTCATTTATTTTCTATTATAAGCCCTTTATGTGGTGTCGCCTTGACGCCCGACTGCGGCATTATTATTCTTATATTTTCCTCTCGAGGAGTCATTCAGACACTCGTTTGGCCCTCAGTATTTACTTTGGGATTTCGGGAGGACTACCGCCCGACTTCTCTTTTATTTCCCTTGAAATGTTATCTATATGTCTGAGTGCACTTGCTAATCTGTTCATATGCATCATGTTTACATTTGTTATATCTTATGTCCGAACTGTCTTGCGAGTACTTTCATAGTACTCACCTGGCTTGTTGATTTGGCCAGATATTGACGAAGGCGATCTCATGGATGAAGAGTTTGATAGTGAGTCCGACGCCTAGAGGAGTCCCAGTCAGTCCCATGCGATCCTGGATATTGGTCACTTGTATCATATACGCTTCCGCCACCCGCAATAAGTCTCCTCGAGCCTCACTCCGATGCTCGAAGAGTTGCTAGTTCAGGAGTCCTATCACCCACCCCGCTGTGATATTTTTCCACCACCGCTTTTATCGTGAATTAGTAGTTATGCCACCCTATCCGCCGTTATGTTTTATCGGCGTGCTTGTAATAAATTGTTGAGCAGTCTCTGCTCAACCTTGTATTATATTCAGTACTCCTGGTATTTTCGTCTGTGACCAAGATATTGTCTACCAGTGAGAAAGGATTCTTCTTTACTGGTCCGTAAAAGGGATCGGTCTCTCAATAAATATTTTTATTGGAAAACCGGTCGTGACATAGCATCAACTTTAGCTTTATCAACTTCAATACCTCTTTCAGAAATTTTATGCCCCAAGACAATACCTTCATTAACCATAAAGTGACATTTTTCCCAATTCAAGACAAGATTAGTTTCTTCACATCTCTGCAGAATTCGATCAAGGTTGCTCAAGCAATCATCAAAAGAGGATCCATAAACGGAGAAATCGTCCATGAAAACCTCACAAATCTTTTCACAAAAGTCAGAGAATATAGCCATCATGCATCTTTGAAAGGTAGCAGGTGCATTACATAAACCAAAAGGCATACGTCTATAAGCAAAAGTACTGAAAGGGCAAGTAAAAGTGGTCTTAGCTTGATCATCAGCTGACACAGGTATTTGTGACAAGCCAGAATAACCATCTAGAAAGCAAAAATGTGTATGTTTGGATAATCTTTGTAGCATTTGATCAATAAAAGGTAAGGGGTAATGATCTTTTTTAGTAGCTTTATTCAATTTGCGAAAATGAATTACCATCCTATAACCTGTAATAATTCTTTGCGGGATCAATTCATCTTTATCATTAGGAACGACAGTAATACCTCCCTTCTTAGGGACACAATGGACAGGACTTACCCACTGACTATCAGCAACGGGATAAATAATACCTGCTTCAAGGAGCTTTAGTATCTCCTTTCCTACCACTTCCTTCATCTTAGGATTTAGTCGTCGTTGATGATCAATAACTGGTTTGGCATCTTTCTCCAAATTTATTTTGTGTTGAGATAGAGTGGGACTAATGCCCTTAAGATCATTAAGAGTATATCCAATAGCAGCACGGTGCTTCTTCAGAGTTTTCAATAATTTTTCTTCTTCCTTCTCTGAAAGGTTAGCACTAATAATAACATGATATATCTTCTTTTCATCAAGGTAAGCATATTTAAGAGTATCAGATAACGGTTTAAGTTCAAACACGGGATCACCCTTGGGTGGAGGAGGATCCCCTAAGATTTCCACAGGCAAGTTGTGTTTAAGAATAGGTCCCTGTTTAAAGAATACTTCATCTATTTCCCTTCTTTCATTCATAAACATATCATTTTCATGATCTAGCAAATATTGTTCTAAAGGATCACTAGGAGGTATGGAAATAGAAGCAAGACCAATAATTTCATCTTTACTAGGCAATTCCTCTTCACGGTGTTGTCTACGAAATTTAGAAGAATTAAACTCATGAGACATATCACCCAAACCAATAGTAACAACATCCTTTTCGCAGTCTATCTTAGCATTAACAGTGTTTAAGAAGGGTCTACCAAATATAATGGGACAAAAGCTATCTTGTGGGGAACCAAGAACAAGAAAATCAGCAGGATATTTAGTTTTCCCACACAATACTTCAACATCTCTAACAATTCCAATTGGTGATATAGTATCTCTATTGGCAAGCTTAATTGTGACATCAATTTCTTCTAACTCAGTAGGCGCAATATCATGCATAATTTCTTTGTATAAGCCAATAGGTATTGCACTAGCACTAGCACCCATGTCACATAAGCCATGATAACAATGATCTCCTATTTTAACAGAAATAACAGGCATGCCTACCACAGGTCTATGTTTATCTTCAGCACAAGGTTTGGCAATTCTAGCAGTTTCATCACAGAAATAAATTACATGCCCATCAATATTATCAGCCAAGACGTCTTTAACAATAGCAATATTAGGTTCAACTTTGACTTGCTCAGGAGGTGTATAGGTTCTGATATTGCTTTTACGAACCACAGTTGAAGCTTTAGCATGATCCTTTATTCTAACAGGGAAAGGTGGTTTCTCAACATAAGCAGTAGGAACAATAGGATCATTATAAGTGATGGTTTTTTCTTCAACTTTAATAGGTTCAACTACTTTTACTTCTATGGGAGGATGATATTTAAACCACTTCTCCTTAGGGAGATCAATGTGAGCAGCAAAAGATTCACAAAAAGAAGCTACTATCTCAGAGTCAAGTCCATATTTAGTGCTAAATTTACGGAAAACATCGGTATCCATGAAAGATTTAACACAATCAAACTTAGGCATTATACCTGACTCCTTACCTTCATCGAGATCCCAATCTTCAGAGTTGCATTTAATTCGTTCCAATAAATCCCATTTTAATTCAATAGTCTTCATCATAAAGGAACCAGTACAAGAAGTATCGAGCATGGTGCGATTGTTGTCAGAAAGCCGAGCATAATTTTTTTGAATAATCATTTCTCTTGAGAGCTCATGATTGGGGCATGAATATAGCATTGACTTAAGCCTCCCCCAATCTTGAGCGATGCTTTCTCCTTCTCGAGGCCAAAAATTATATATATAATTACGATCACGATGAACAAGATGCATAGAATAAAACTTCTGATGAAATTCCAATTTCAGTCGCTTGTAGTTCCATGATCCCATATCATCACATAGCCTGTACCATGTCAATGCATCTCCCTTCAAAGATAAAGGGAAGACCTTCTTCTTGATAACATCATCGGGCATACCTGCAAGCTTAAATAATACACAAACTTCATCCACATAGATTAGGTGCTCATCAGGATGTAATGTTCCGTCTCCTGGAAAAGGATTAGCTAGCAGTTTTTCTATCATACTCGAAGGAATTTCAAAGTAGACATTTTCATTTTCAGTAGGTTCAGTAGGTTGAGGAGCAGCTCTTTGCTCTACTGGTCGGGGTGAAGACCCCGAACAAGCCCCTCAGAGGATTACTTTCCATAGTAACAAGGGACAGTAAATTTCAACACAGTATATAAATTTTTCCTTACCAAATTCCACCTACCAAAGGCGCTTCACTCCCCGGCAACGGCGCCAGAAAAGAGTCTTGATGACCCACAAGTATAGGGTATCTATCGTAGTCCTTTCGATAAGTAAGAGTGTCGAACCCAACGAGAAGCAGAAGGAAATGAAAAGCGGTTTTCAGCAAGGTATTTTCTGCAAGCACTAAAATTATAGGTAACAGATAGTTTTGTGATAAGATAATTTGTAACGAGCAACAAGTAACAAAAGTAAATAAAGGGCAGCAAGGTGTCCCAATCCTTTTTGTAGCAAAGGACAAGCCTGGACAAATTCTTATATCGAGAAAAGCGCTCCCGAGGACACATGGGAATTATCGTCAAGCTAGTTTTCATCACATTCATATGATTCGCGTTCGGTACTTTGATAATTTGATATGTGGGTGGACCGGTGCTTGGGTGCTGTCCTTACTTGGACAAGCGTCCCACTTATGATTAACTCCTAATGCAAGCATACGCAACTACAAAAGAAGTATTAAGGTAAACCTAACCATAGCATGAAACATATGGATCCAAATCAGCCCCTTACGAAGCAACGCATAAACTAGGGTTTAAGCTTCTGTCACTCTAGCAACCCATCATCTACTTATTACTTCCCAATGCCTTCCTCTAGGCCCAAATAATGGTGAAGTGTCATGTAGTCGACGTTCACATGACACCACTAGAGGAGAGACAACATACATCTCATCAAAATATCGAACGAATACCAAATTCACATGACTAATAATAGCAAGACTTCTCCCATGTCCTCAGGAACAAACGTAACTACTCACAAAGCATATTCATGTTCATAATCAGAGGGGTATTAATATGCATAATGGATCTGAACATATGATCTTCCACCAAATAAACCAACTAGCATAAACTACAAGGAGTAATCAACACTACTAGCAACCTACAGGTACCAATCTCAGACTTAGAGACAAGAATTGGATACAAGAGATGAACTAGGGTTTGAGAGGAGATGGTGCTGGTGAAGATGTTGATGGAGATTGGCCCCCTCCCGATGAGAGGAGCGTTGGTGATGATGATGGCGATGATTTCCCCCTCCCGGAGGGAAGTGTCCCCGGTAGAACAGCTCCGCAGGAGACCTAGATTGGTTCCGCCAAGGTTCCGCCTCGTAGCGGCGGAGTCTCGTCCCAAAAGCTTGCTTATGATTTTTCTTCAGATGAAAGACTTCATATAGCAGAAGATGGGCACCGAAGGGCCACCAGGGGGCCCACGATGTAGGGGGCGCGCCCAAGGGGTAGGGCGCGCCCCCACCCTCGTGCCCAGGGTGTGGGTCCCCTCTGGTATTTTCTTCGCTCAGTATTTTTTATTATTTCCAAAAATAACTTCCATGGAGTTTCAGGACTTTTGGAGTTGTGCAGAATAGGTCTCTAATATTTGCTCCTTTTCCAACCCAGAATTCCAGCTGCCGGCATTCTCCCTCTTTATGTAAACCTTGTAAAATAAGAGAGAATATGCATAAGTATTGTGACATAATGTGTAATAACAGCCCATAATGCAATAAATATCGATATAAAAGCATGATGCAAAATGGACGTATCACACCCCTGTGTTCTGATCATCACTGTCCATATCTTTGTCCTCCGTGTAGAACGTGTATCCGTTGATATCGTATGCCTGATAGGTTAGGAGGTTGGGCGAGGGGCGATGTGCTAAGGCGTATATGAGAAATCCGTCCTTAGAGCCCTCCTCCGGGGGATTAGCAATAATATGCTCTTTGAACCAATGCAGGAAAGTGGAGTTGTGCTCTCTAGTAACTTCGGCGTCCGTCCTGCATACCCCCCGGTCACGATACTTCTTTCCGATAATTTCTTTGTGCAGTGCCACGAAAGGATCTACCTCGTCTAGGTGTTGTAGCACTTCCAAGTTTGCTCTGTCAAAGTCGCTGCGTCGATCTGAGTATGCCACTTGCAGTTCCCTGAGACCGTTGGAGTGACCTTCTCCTTCGAGCCTCCCATCGTGCTTGTTAACGGGCAAACCAACACTAACACCAGGCGGCTGGTCCGCTCCATATAGAAAATTCTCGCAGAAAGAGATGCACTCTTGTGTCAGATAGCCCTGGACGATGCTTCCATCTGGACGGGACATGTTACGAACGAATCCTTTGATGATCCCATTCATCCTCTCAAACGGCATCATGTTGTGCAGAAATGACGGCCCCAGGTCTATTATGTCGTCCACAATATGGACACATAGATGCACCATCACGTCAAAGAACGCGGGCGGGAAGTACATATCAAGCTCATTCAGTATCTCAACGATCTCTTTGTGTAGCCTTCAGACCTACTTCAGACTGATCGACTTTCGAGGGATGACGTCGAAAAAGTTGCAGAGACCAATAAGTGTGTCACGGACGTGCTTGTCCATTATCCCTCTAAGGGCAACAGGTAGTATCTGCGTCATCATCACATGACAGTCATGGGACTTCATCCCACTGAACCTTTTCTTGTCTGTGTCTAGATATCTGCTTATCTTGCCACAGTAACCGGAACTAACTTTGACTCCGGTAAGGCACTTAAAGAATTGATCGATCTCAGCCTAACTTAAGGTGAAGCAAGAAGGGGGGCAATAATCCTCTTTCTTTATCTTCTTGCCCTTCTTCTCCCGCGCCTCTGTCTCCGTCTCTGTCTTGTCTAACTTTTTATGGGGCGGCATGTGCAGATCTTCCCTGATATTCAAATCTTGCAAGTCTTTTCTTGCCTTCGGCCCATCCTTGGTCTTATCCGGCATGTTCATCAGTGTCGCGAGCAAGCTCTCAAGAACATTCTTACAGATATGCATTTGATCAAGGCAATGAGGTGTATCGAGTTTGTGCCAGTACTCCAAGTCCCAGAACACAGACCTCGTCTTCCATACCTTCAGCAGCGGCTCCGGCACCTTTTTCATCGTCTTTCCCGGCGCGGGGCACTCCTTCCAGTTTTTCAACAGCTCATCGATTTCGGCACCGCTCCTCTTACGTGGAGGTCCTCGATGCTCAGCGTGACCATTGAATAGATCTCCACGGTTTCTCCACGGGTCGTCCTGTTCGAGCCATCTTCGATGCCCCATGTACACGATTTTCCCAGACCCGCCATCTTTCCTTAGCTGTTGAGACGTCGTATCATCCCTGCACCGCGTGCATCCGCAATATCCATGGCACACCTGGCCTGCGACATATCCGTAACCGAGATAGTCATGCACCGTCGTGATCAGCGCGTCTCTCATGTAGAAATACTCGCCTTTGCTGGCGTCCCATGTCTTGGCCGGTGTTTTCCATAACGTGTCTAACTCCTCTTGAAGTAGCCCCAGATACAAATTAATATTATTTCCTGGTTGTTTTGGCCCTTGAATAAGCATGCTTATGTGAATGTACTTCGACTTCATGCACAACCAGGGGGAGGTTGTACATCCATACAAACACGGGCCATGTGCTATGATTGGTGTTCTGGTTGCCAAACGGATTCATGCCATCATTACACGCACTGAGCACGATGTTCCTTGCATCACATTCGAAATACCGATAGAAGTTGTACAACGCTCTCCACTGGCTTCCATCCTTGACGTGTCTCAGCTTCGGATCATCTCCATCATCGGGCTTCTTCCTCTCCGCGTGCCAGCGCATTAGCTTTGCTTCCTTGGGATCTACGAAATACCGCTGGAGACGGGGAGTGATCGGTAAGTACCATACAACTTTCTGGGGACATTTCTTCCCGGCCTTCTTGTATCGAGAAGCATTGCACACCGGACAGCTTGTTTTTTCTGCGTGCTCCTTCCGATAAGTTATGCAATCGTTGATGCATGCATGGTATCTAACGTGCGGCAGATCAAGAGGGCACACGATCTTCTTGGCCTCATCAACACTAGTAGGACATAGATACCCCGCGGGAAGAACATCCTTTAGGTACTTGAGATGCTCATCGAGGCTAGTGTCGGTCCAATTATTTTTAGCCTTCGTCTTCAGGAGTTGGAGTGTGAAACTCAAGCGGGTCACCTCAGGATTGCAACCATCATACAATGGAGTGTTCGAGTCTACCACCAGTTGCTCCAGCTTAGCCTCCTCTCTAGAAGCAGCTCTCTGAGTACTCGTCTCCTTGCGAAGCAGTGCTTGAACATGAGGGTCCCACACGATTGAACTTAGTACCGACGAACTCTGCTGCATGGAGTCCACTTTCTCTCCGCCGCCATGTCCGGCCCCTTCTACTCCGCCATGTCCGGCCCCTTCTCCGCCGCCATGTCCGGCCTCTTCCCCGCCGCCATTATCGATCATCTCTTCGTCTTGCCCCGTGTCGTCATTGCCTGCCCCGTCGGCGTCCTCAACATCGTCATCCTCATCTTCAATTATCCACCAAGTATAGCCATCCATGAAACCAGTCATGAGCAGGTGCGCTTCGACACGACCATCGTCATAGGGGTCGAGCCAAACTATTCCTTTGCATTTTCGACACGGACATAAAACCTCTGTCCGGTTATTTTCTTTCATGTCCTGCACCGCCGACCGCAACCACTTGTCCACCATCGTTCCACTGACCATCATGAATGTCTGCACGGTAATAATAAACAAATTGATTATAAAAATGTGTGCATGCATCAAAGTCATACAAAAATTCGGCATGACCTTCCCTAAAAATAGGACATATAGATCTAGAGTTTTCCCGGAATTCGCCGAAACAGAAATAAATTGACATTTCGGTAAAACATAGGCAACTCAAAAGCAAAATTTGGCGTCAACTCATGCCACACACACAGTTTCCATCATATTTCCCAATTATCATATCACACACACATACACATATTTCACTTTTGCAAAAGCATGAAATTTTAATCACCTCTATCTCGAGATCGAGCACACGGTGGAGATGATGATGTAGGGAGATCAAAAGTGCAAAAAGCTCTTCTTGACAAAGATATATCTAGTTAGGGGGCAAATAAGTCACTTACCTAAATGCTATATCTACCTATCTAGCTAATTTGGGAGGAGACAACTTCAACTAGTGGAGGGGGAGGAAAAAGAGAAAGGAGATGCATTAATGGAGGTGGTGTAGTTAGCTAGGGGTAATGAAGAGAGAGAAAGGTAGGTAGAAGAGGGAGAGTAATGGGGGGAGAAGTATTGAGGAAGAAGAAGAGTGAGAGAGGGAGGATGTGGGAGTTAGGGGAAAGGGAGGAGAGGAGATGGGGGAGGGGAGGACGGGTGGCAAAAGGTGGTGGGGTGCTGCGTCTTAGCAGTAGCGCGGGAGGAAAAACGCGCTACTGCTAAGAGCGTAGCAGTAGCCGCACTTTTCCCACACGCGCTACTGCTAAACGGGGCCAACCGTGTGGACAATTTCAAAATTAGCAGCAGCGACGTGAGTAAAAAGTGCGCTACTACTATTGCATTAGCAGTAGCGTGCATTGTGACACCGCGCTGCTGCTAAACTTAGGTTGCTGGTTACTGTCGGTCGATTTTTGTAGCAGCGCGGTTTAGCCCTCACGCGCTACTGCTAAATTTGCATCAGCGGCATGTTTTTCCTCTCCTCGCTACTGCTAATTAGCAGTAGTGCTTCTTTTTGGGCCGCGCTGCTGCTAAGATTCTGTGTATAAGGTTTTCCCTAGTAGTGCATCCGTTAGCTTAGCTAATGCTCGTTAAGTTTTATTGCTATTGCTTTCTTCATAACTTATACATATTCCTCTGACTATGAGATTATGCAACTCCCGAATACCGAAGGAACACCTTGAGTGCTATCAAACGTCACAACATAACTGGGTGATTATAAAGATGCTCTGAAGGTGTCTCCGAAGGTGTTTGTTGGGTTGGCATAGATCGACATTAGGATTTGTCACTCCGAGTATCGAAGAGGTATCTCTAGGAGCTCTCGGTAATGCACATCGTGATAAGCCTTGCAAGAAATGTGACTAATGAGTTAGTTACGGGATGATGCATTACTGAACGAGTAAAGAGACTTGCCAGTAACGAGATTGAACTAGGTATGAGGATGCCGACGATCGAATCTCGGGCAAGTAACATACCGGAATAACGTATGTTGTTAATGCGGTTTGACCGATAATGATCTTCGTAGAATATGTAGGAACCAATATGAGCATCCAGGTTCCGCTGTTGGTTATTGACCAGAGATGTGTCTCCGTCATGTCTATATAGTTCTCGAACCCGTAGGGTCCGCACGCTTAATGTTCGATGACGATTTGTATTATGAGTTATGTGTTTTGGTGACCGAAGATTGTCCGGAGTCCCGGATGAGATCAAGGACATGACGAGGAGTCTCGAAATAGTCGATAGGTAAAGATTGATATATTGGACAATGATATTCAGACACCGAAATGGTTCTAGACCATTTCAGGTATTTTTCGGAGTACTGGGAGGTTATCGGAACCCCCCGGGGAAAGTTATGGGCCTACATGGGCCATAGGGGAGAGGGGAGGCAGCCTACAATGGGCGGCCGTGCCCCCCTCCCATAGGGAGTCCGAATTGGACTAGGGGAGGGGGCGCGCCCCCCTTTCCTTCTCCTCTTCCCTCACCCTTCCATCTTTCCCCCTCCATAGGAAGGAAGGGGGAAACCTACTAGGACTAGGAGTCCTAGTGGGTTTCCCCCACCATGGCGCGCCCCCTAGGCTGGCGGACTCCTCCCCTCCTCCTTTATATACGGGGGCAGGGGGCACCCCAAAGGACATCAATTGTTCTCTTAGCCGTGTGCGGTGCCCCCCTCCACAGTTTACTCCTTCGGTCATAGTGTCGTAGTGCTTAGGCGAAGCCCTGCGCGGATCACATCACCATCACCATCACCACGCCATCGTGCTGAAGAAACTCTCCCTCGACCCTCTGCTGGATCAAGAGTTCGAGGGACGTCATCGAGTTGAACGTGTGCTAAACTCAGAGGTGCCGTACGTTCGGTACTTGAGGTTGGATCGTGAAGACGTTTGACTACATCAACCGCGTTAAACTAAGGCTTCCGTTTTCGATCTACGAGGGTACGTGGACACACTCTCCCCCTCTCGTTGCTATGCATCTCCTAGATAGATCTTGCGTGATCATAGGAATTTTTTTGAAATTGCATGCTACGTTCCCCAACAGTGGCAACCCGATGCTCGATCGGTGGAGGTGCGCACTGAACTCGGGGACGATATTCACGGGACCTGCAAAGGTGCACGCAACCGACGAGCCAGATCGATCGCACGGCATAGATGAGGTGGATTGCAGGCGGGCGGGTGATTAATCCGATTGCGCGCGAGGTTGGGTCGCTGCTCGGTGGAGGCGGGGTGGCGGGAGAGTCCGAGATGAAGCCGGTGATGACGGTCGGCGTGGGATGACGTGTGGTGGAGCGCAGCCAACCAGAGTAGCCGACGAGTGACGTGGCCGGCCCGAGGTAGCCAACCTGAGGCCGCCGGAAGTACAGGCGCGGCGGAGGCGATTGGTGATGCTGGAGTCCTAGTTGGAGTAGGGCGGCGACAACCGGTGCAGGGCGACGGGCGGGCAGACACGCGAACGACGACCGTGAGGGACCGCCTGTACCACGAGCCCGCCGGGTCGGTGAAGAAGCCAGTCGGTCACGCCGGTGTTGGAGTAGAGGCGCACGGGGGTCGACGACGGCGACGGGCGACACAAACTGATCTTAGGTCGGAAAACCAAAAAGAAAACACAGATCAAAGTGTCCGACAAGAGAGAGAGAAACCCGAATCAAGAGATTGGGAAAAAGACTCTCTAGGGCAGCCGGTCAACACGACCGGTGGACAAAACCTTAGGTACGGGCGGCGCGGTCCCCGGGTGCGGTCATGGAGGCCGACCGCCTCGGGGGCGGCACGCGGGGTGGAAGCGGTGGGCGACGGCTAGGGTTGGATCGGTTAGGCTGATACCATGTTAGAAGGGATTAGAGAGGGATTGGTGAAATGATATATTATTGCTTGAGCCTAGTTTTCCTATACTTACTAATAATCATTATACTCAACATCCCCCGCAGTCACAAATGGTAGCAACGCAGACGCTGAGACTGGAGAAGAATTCAAAGGTAAGCCGACGAACATGGGGCCAAGCGGCGCGGGGTCAATGCGGTCGCGGGGAGAACCACGGGGCGGCGGCGCTGCGGGTCGGTGCAGTCACAGGGAGAACCATAGCGGCGGTGCTCCGCCCCGACGGGGTGACGCAGCAGCAGCCCGATGCTCGATCGGCGTAGGGGTGCGCTGTACTCTGGACGGTCTTCAGGGACCTACGAAGGCGTGCGCAACCGACGGGCCAGGTCGGTCGCACGACATAGATAAGGCGGATCGCGGCGACGGGCGGGTGATCAATCCGATCGTGTGCGAGGTCGGGGACGCCGCTCGGTGGAGGTGGGGTGGTGGCGGAATCCAAGCTGAAGCCGGAGGGACGACTGGTGTAGGACGACGTGCGGACGAGTGCTTCAACGACGACGCGCGGGCGGCCAACACAGCACCGATGCACGGGCAGTGACGCCCGAGCGGCCAACACAACAGCGACACCTGGGCGGCCAAGCCCGAAGCGGCGAACGCAACAGCGTGCGGACGCGGCCGTACATGCACGGCGGAGGCGGGAGGTAATGCAGGAGACCCTACACCATATAAAATGGGCTGGATGGTGATCAAGACATACCAGGTAACAAGATTTGAAAATTGCTGATCACTGTGTTGTTAAACTAGCTTTATCTCTAGGGGTGCCGCATCTTGTATTCTTATTAGCCTAGGATACCTAGCTAGCTTGTTAATCTCTTCCTCTCCTTCTTGCGCCTCAAGTCTTGTAAGAGCATCTTAAACGCCAACCCACAAATTTCTTGCCGCATCCGTCTGCGGGGCCGGGGCCGAGAAGTGGGGGGGCAACATTGTTCTCAAATTGGATAGGATCAGCCATATTCTTAAATTCCAGAGTTGCGGCAGCATCGTCACCCTCATCCTCAACAATCATGTTGTGCATGACCACACAACATGTACCTTCCATAAGGTTTCCGGATCCCATTGTTTAGCAGGTCCACGAACAACTGCAAAACGGGTCTGCAGAACTCCAAATGCCATGTCGACATCATTTCTAGCTGCTTCTTGTTTTTAGGCAAAGTGAGCCTTTTTCTGGCCAACTGGGTTTGAGATGGTGCTGACAAAGGGAGCCCATGGAGGATAGACACCGTCAACCAGATAGTAGCCCATGTTGCACTCATATCAATTGACAGTATAGTGACAAGGAGGAGCTTTTCCTTCAGTCAGCCTCACACACTATGGTGATCGCTGCAACACATTGATGTCATTGTGAGGCCCGGGCATGCGAAAGAAAGCGTGCCAAATCCAAAGATCCTATAATGCAACTGCTTCAAGAATGATGGTGGGCTTCTTAACATGACCCTGATATTGCCTTGTAAAGCCTTCGGGCGGTTCTTCCATTTCCAATGCACGCAATCAAGAGATCCAAGCAAACTTAACCACCCTCTTGCTTCTGAGATTGACAAGAGCCTCTCTGTGTCTGCCACAATTGGAGGACAGGGGTTGAACATAGACGGAGGAGAAGCGGGGTGTGGCCCTGCTGGAGCGCTGGAGGTGCCGGAGATGTAGAGTTCCAGCAGGGGTGTGGCGTGGTGGCCGGGGTGATTGAGCGGTGGGGAAGGCAAGACCCAAAGAAGGAGAGAAAATGGGGAGGATGGAGTCACGGTAGGAAGGGTTTTGTGTGGGCCGGGGTATCGGATTCCTATGCTTCTCGTGTTCGGACTCCCGCAAAGCTCCCCTAATTTTGCCTCCTGTTTGCAGGAGAAATCGCGTTTGGACCGCCCCGAGGACCGATACAGGCCTGCGTTGGATGGCTTCCGCTGTCTGGACAACGCGGTCTGGATGGATGCGGGCGGGTTGCGGGTCCTCCGTGGAGATGCCCTAACAACCTACGATGTATGCGCTTATAGGAGGAGCGCCCCATCTATATAACAAGCAGCAGGCGGCCCCGAACAGGCACGACATTACACCAAAACCAATATGGTAATCACAGCCCTACTCTTCTGATACATCTGGCGATCGCAAACCCCAAACCCATCGATCCACATCAGATCAAGAAAACACATCGCTAGCAACACCATATCATAAACCCATCGAGCAAACACCCAAAACCCATCGCTAGAAACACCCAGATCGCAAACCATCTCCCAAACACCAAACCTACAACCAATCACCATGGCGTCTTCATCAACCTCTGTCGTGGCCCTGACCACCCAGGTCACCGGAAAACTCACTTTCCAGAACTACATACTTTGCCGTGCTCAAATACTTCCCCAAGTTCGCGTGTCAGGTTCTATGGTCTCCTTGATGGGAGCGATCTGGGCTAGCAAAGTTTGCCGTCATCAAGGATAAGGAAGGGAAGGACTCCTCCATCACCAATCCTGTGCATGTTTCTGGGCCAGGCAGGATGAGCTTGTGCTCGGTGAACCTCCTCAACAACCTGACGAAAGAAGTCTTGATTCAGGTTGTGTCGATCCCCACCACTGATGCTCTCTTGAAGTACCTTGCAACCATGTTTTCCTCCACCTCCAGATCGCGCATCAACAACCTGCAGGTCGCCCTCACCAACGCCCAGAAGGTGACTCACAACATGGCTACTTATTTTTCCCACATGGAGTCCTTGGCCGACAAACTTGCAGCAGCTGGAAGTGATCTGAATGATGAACAACTCATCTATCACATCCTCTCTGGGCTCAGCCTCGACTACCAACCTCTCATCTTCGCCCTCAATGTCCCACTGAGCTGCTCTCCCTAGACCATATTTTTGCGTTGATGTCCAACTTTGATCAGCGCATCGAGCTCTTCTAAGGGGCCACAGGCGACTTCAAATCCTTGGCGGAGGCCGCACTTCTTCCATGGGCTCTCCATCACGAGGTAACTCCATGCTACCTCTTGAGCACTGTGTTGGTTTTCCCTTGAAGAGGAAAGGGTGATGCAGTAAAGCAGCGTAAGTATTTCCCTCAGTTTTTGAGAACCAAGGTATCAATCCAGTAGGAGGCCACGCACGAGTCCCTCGCACCTACACAAACAAATAAATCCTCGCAACCAACGCGATAAGGGGTTGTCAATCCCTACACGGTCACTTACGAGAGTGAGATCTGATAAGATAATATTTTTGGTATTTTTATGATAAAGATGCAAAGTAAAATAGAAGGTAATAAAAATAACTAAGTGTTGGAAGATTAATATGATGGAAAATAGACCCGGGGGCCATAGGTTTCACTAGTGGCTTCTCTCAAGAGCATAAGTATTACGGTGGGTGAACAAATTACTATTGATCAATTGATAGAATTGAGCATAGTTATGAGAATATCTAGGTATGATCATGTATATAGGCATCACGTCCGAGACAAGTAGACCGACTCCTACCTGCATCTACTACTATTACTCCACACATCAACCGCTATCCAGCATGCATCTAGAGTATTAAGTTCATAAGAACAGAGTAACACTTTAAGCAAGATGGCATGATGTAGAGGGATAAACTCATGCAATATGATATAAACCCCATCTTGTTATCCTCGATGGCAACAATACAATATGTGCCTTGCTGCCCCTACTGTCACTGGGAAAGGAGACCGCAAGATTGAACCCAAAGCTAAGCACTTCTCCCATTGCAAGAAAGATCAATCTAGTAGGGCAAACCAAACTGATAATTCGAAGAGACTTGCAAAGATAACCAATCATACATAAAAGAATTCAGAGAAGAATCAAATATTGTTCATTGATAAACTTGATCATAAACCTGCAATTCATCGGTCTCAACAAACACACCGCAAAATAAGATTACATCGAATAGATCTCCACGAGAGAGGGGGAGAACATTGTATTGAGATCCAAAAAGAGAGAAGAAGCCATCTAGCTAATAACTATGGACCCGAAGGTCTGAGGTAAACTACTCACACATCATCGGAGAGGCTATGGTGTTGATGTAGAAGCCCTCCGTGATCGATGCCCCCTCCGGCGGAGCTCCGGAAAAGGCCCCAAGATGGGATCTCATGGGTACAGAAGGTTGCGGCGGTGGAATTAGGTTTTTGGCTCCACATCTGGTAGTTTGGGGGTACGTAGGTATATATAGGAGGAAGGAGTACGTCGGTGGAGCACCACTGGTGCGCCACTAGCATCACGCCACTAGTGGCGCACTACTAGAAAAAGGCTTACTAGTGGCGCACCAGTTTTGCCTACTAATGGCGCACCACTGGTGCGCCACTAGCATCACGCCACTAGTAATTTTTACTAATGGCGCACCGCTGGTGCGCCATTAGTATCTGGTACTCTAATGGCGCACCAGGCAGTGCGCCATTAGTATAGGCCCCGGTGCGCCATTAGTATGCCTCCCAGTGGGCATGTGCTTTGCCATACTAATGGCGCACTGGTGGGCGATGCGCCATTAGTATCCTTTGGCATACTAATGGCGCACGTCTGGGTGATGCGCCATTAGTATGTATATTAGGGATTTTTTTTTCTTTTCTGATATTTGCACAGATTACAAAATATATTATTGGACAGAATATAAACAGCACCACACAGCAACAGCAGATTCATCGAATACAATAGAAGATTAGTCTCCGAATACAATTCATCATATTAGTCTCCGAAATCAAAAGACCGAACAAAGATAGAACATTACAAGTCTCGAGACCGCGAGTAGCGAGTTTGTCGAAATTAATACTAATCCTAACAAGTCCTACTAATCATCATCATACAACTTCTACTCGTTATTAATAACAAGTCATACGATCATCATCCTCACAGTCATCGAACCAACCCTACTTAATTGTTCTTAGCACATGATCATCAGTATTAGGTAGGACCGAAATACCCTCTTTAAGGTAAAATAGCATAAAACAATATAGACCCTGACTCTCCATTATGGAGAATGGAGATCATCCTGTCTCCAATTCTTGCGCCTTGCTTCCTTTTGCTTCCAAGAAGCTCCTTGCGACTGTCCATACATTTTTTCCATTCTTTGATTTGCATGTCTCCACTTCTTTTAGAAATCCGGTATGGACAGTTGAGATTCGTAGGATGACCTGGTTGTATATTCAAAACATCAAGCCTACCATTCTGATACATCAAATGAGGCACACAATCCTCTGGGATTATCTGTTGAAAAACATAGTAATAACTTCATAGTTAGCAATGATAATGTACTAGTTTTAGAACTATGCAAAATATGCACGGATGTCGTAATAGTAAGAAATCTTACCAGGGTATCTCCATAGTAGTTACCGTAGTTCAACACGTGCACTAGTGGCACGTATTGAGGACCATAATGATGAGGAGTTTGATTGTAGATATTGTAATTCTCAATATCAGTACAAAATCCGACCAGATGAGTTTTCTCCTTATAAGTTAACTCGGAGCCATCGGTGTAGTGGGTTTTGTCTACCATTTTCCGCACATTTTTTGAACAATCAAAATAAGCTGTCAATGGAAATAAGTTGTCAACTATTTTGAAATAAACAATATAGATTAGTTAATAATTAACTACGTTTGAGAAACTCACATAGCGGTAGAACTGGAGGCGTATCAACAAGGACCCAAATGTCCATATTGTCTTGGTCGAAGCCAGGATCACCAAGATCCATGGTGACAAGCATACCCTCATCAAAACCATACATCTTGCAAAATGCTTCCCAATTTTTGCAACCAAAATGGGTTACGCTCTCAGCATTATACAGATTTACTTCAAAATCCACATCATGATGTGTCCTTAGGTGAATTTTCTTCGTTTCAAAATTTCCATGATCTTCAAAATCCATCCTCTCCAAGACATAGCGTCTTGCATGGCATGGGATAAACTATACTCGAATTGTAAAAGATGAAATTACACGTTGGAATAGTTGAACTCATGCTTAATTATGAAAAAAACACTTGTCGTCGTTGCGTACCGTTTCAACTTCGAAGGTCTCCTCGAGCTTAATGCTGAAGCGCCGATCATCGTCCAGGTGAGGCCTGTCGCACAGACCTCGTCCGTCGTGGCACCAGTCGCACTCCCCCGAGAGACTTTCGTCGTCCGATGACGACATTTCCTATGTTCATAATTCAAAACTACATCATCTCTGTTGGGTCCAATAAGATAATCCACCGTGTGGTGAAAACACGCCCTTCGAACTGGTTTGAGCAATTGGTGAATGGAGATGGTCTATGATTTTCAGTAGTAAGAAGTGAAGTGGTAATTTTGAGAGCTAATGGTTAGGATGAGTGGTTCCTCTTTCCTGTTTAGCTTTACAATAGAATATTGTTAGTCATGCACACTTGTGCATTTTCAGCCAGGCCCAGTGGAGTTGGCCTAAAAACATTTCTTTCTTTAAGCCTGCTACATCCATCTCAAGTATTTATGGTCAAGGGTTAGCAGGGCCATCCAAATAGAATATGTTGGGGTTTGTCGACGCCGAGGCACCCTAAAAGCCTAAGCTTTCATCATTTAGGTTTTTATCGACACCGAGGCACCCTAAAAGCCAAGGTTTTATCCTTTAGGGTTTGTCGACGCTGAGGCACCCTAAATGCTAAGTTAAGTTTTCATCATTTAGGGTTTATCGATGCCGAGGGACCCTAGGTTGACTGATATATATGGGTATCTTCTAATAATACACCCTATCAAGAAAAGGGAAGGAGAATTCTAAGTTGGGCCTAATCACTTGGCTCTATTGCCACCTATGGTTTAATGCAGCAAGAATAAAGGGGCAGTTGATCCTACTTAATTAAGTACTAAGATACCCCGGCCCATGCATTAGTCGCAAGTGCCCCATATGTCCTATTTTTAGCAAAGTCATGCTAAAATTCACGGAAAATTTCAGCATGACCTTTGCTGAAAATAGGACAAATGGAGTACCCGAATTTGCCGGAACGGAAGTTAATCGACATTCCGGCAAACTCAAGGGCCTCTCGGGGTACCTGCAAAATCATCACGACACGATGGTCGGAGACAAAACCCAGCAAACTAGCACCACAATGTGCCTCTACTTTCATATGGATGAAAAGGCCACATACCATATGGTCCTCTGCTTTCATATGGACAAAAAGCAGCTCAACTTATGTGAGCTTCCATTCCAGATCTAATAGGTCACCCAACAAAATCAGCTCAACTTAGACTGTGAGCAAACTACCTATTGAAGCAAAGGCAAAATCAGCTCAACTTATGTGAATTTAACAACAGGAATTTTCTTGCTGCCATATCTGAGAAACTTTAATTTCTCATAATTTATCAGCATGCTAGTCAACATCAAAGCTCTCCTTGTTTCGAAAGTAACTAGAACAACAATTGTGCAGACCTGGCAATTTTTTTGCACTGCAAATTCACACTGGCATTGCAAATCGTCAGGTGTAGTACTGGCATTGCATTGCAAATTCACCATAATCCCTCATGACAGTTAGATGGAGTAGCACTCTTGATTAACAGGATGGCACCGACGGCCTGGAAGTGATCCATGGAAGAACTCACCTTGATGGACGCGGTCGCAGACAAGGTCGTAGACGGCGGCGGAGCAGAGACGAGGTCGCAGACGCGGTCGTGGTGCTCTGGTGGACGCCGGCGTCGAGGAGGCTGCGGGCGGCGATCCGGAGGAAGGGGCCCGTGATGTCGTCGGCGTCCTTGGCCGCCTTCTTGACCTTTCGAGCAGAAGAAGGCACGGGTGGTGAGAGGAGGAGGAGGAGAAGAAGCTAGGGGGATGGGGGAAGGGAGGGAGGGGACGTACGTGCTGGGGCGGGGGTGGAGTCCGGCGGGGGTCGGGGCGGCGGCGTCGAGGCAGCGCAAGACCACAGCGGCGGACGACGTGCAGGCGCGGCGGACGGAGGGGGCGGAGCAAGGGGGCGGCGGCGTACGGTTGGGGTCGAGGAGTGGGGGATCTGGCGAGCGAGGGAGGGAGGGAGGCGACAGTGCGAGGGGAACAAGTATAAAAATTCTAATGGCGCACCTCCCCCTGGTGCGCCATAAGTACGTCGATTCTAATGGCGCACCTCCCCCTGGTGCGCCATTAGAATTTTGTTTTACTTACTAGCCCGACTGGTCAGGTTATATCCCACCTAACCCTATCTCCATCAGAACACGCCCACTAGCCTGACTGGTCAGCACGCAGCACACACACTAGGAGGTCCTGGGTTCGATTCCCAGGCTCCCCAATTTTTTTTATGCATTTAAAATGCTGTTTGATATTTATTTGTGTTTAAATATGTTCAAACTTGTTGAAATCATAACAGTAATTTTTTTATAAAAATAGTAATATTTTTTATAAAAAATGCATTTAAAATGTTGTTTGATATTTATTTGTGTTTAAATATGTTGAAACTTGTTTAAATCATAACAGTAATATTTTTTTTATAAAAACAGTAATAATTTTTATAAAAACAGGGTGCGGGGGGTGCTCGGCGGCTGTGGAGCGGGGGAGGGTGCGGTGGGTCGTCGGGGGTTGCGGGGGGTGCTCTGTCCTTGTCGTTACCGGTGTAGGATTCCATCGTTACCCCGGAGTTCTGATAACCATCGCTCTTCATGTCCTTGTCCTCGGTGTAGAATGTGTGTAGCTGTTGAATGCGAGGCGGAGGTTGCGGCGCGCGCGGGCGAGGGCGAGGTTGGTGTCGGCCCTGCGGCGGTGCTCCGGCGAGAGTGGGGTGGGGTCGCAGGGGAGGATGGGGAGAGGGAGGCGGCGGGGGCGCGGATTGGGAGCGGACGGAGAGGAACTGGCGCGGGGGAGAGGGACGAAGGGGAACTGGCGAGGGAGAGGGAGGAATTAGCTATAGCATTCATTTGTGGCGGTGGAGCAGGCCGGAGAGGGTGCAGGGGGTCGGCGGCGGCGGTGGAGCGGGCCGGGGAGGGTGCGGTGGGTCATCGGCGGCGGTGGAGCAGGGGAGCTAGGGTGCGGTGGGTCGTCGGCGGCGGTGGAGCGGGGAAGGGTGCGGTGGGTCATCGGCGGCGGCGATGGAGCAGGGAAGGGTGCGGTGGGTCGTCGTCGGCGGTGGAGCGGGGGAGGGTGCAGGGGGTCGGCGGCGGCGCCCGGTGGAGCGGGGTAGAGGGTGCGGAGGGTGCTCGGCGGCGAGGGGGGCCGGATCTGGCGAGGTGGGATAGCGATCGAGATGGAGGGGGATCGAGATCAAGTGTCCAGGAAATATACACTAATGGCGCACGTGGAGCAGTGCGCCATTACTAGCTTAAACTAGTAATGGCGCACTGCACCAGGTGCGCCATTAGTAGTTTTGCAAAAAAGTAAAAAAAATAAAAAAATATTTTAGTGGCGCACTATGTTGCTGGTGCGCCATTACTAGTTACAACTAGTAATGGCGCACTATGTCCTGGTGCGCCATTAGTATGTCTGGCAAAATAAAAAAAAATTGTTACTAATGGCACACCGTTTGTCTGGTGCGCCATTAATGTCTTTCACACTAATGGCGCACCAGCACATGGTGCGCCATTGCTATATAGCAATGGCGCACCACATGTCTGGTGCGCCATTAGTGGCCATTCCATCTATAGCCCTTTTCCTAGTAGTGCGCGCCTGGGGGGGTAGGCGCGCCCCCATACCTCGTGCCCTCCTGGTTGATGTCTTGACGTAGGGTCCAAGTCCTCTGGATCATGTTTGTTCTGAAAATCACGTTCCCGAAGGTTTCATTCCGTTTGGACTCCGTTTGATATTCTTTTTCTGCGAAACTTTGAAATAGGCAAAAAACAGCAATTCTGGGTTGGGCCTCTGGTTAATAGGTTAGTCCCAAAAATAATGTAAAGTGTATAATAAAGCCCAATAATGTCCAAAACAGAATATAATATAGCATGGAACAATCAAAAATTATAGATACGTTGGAGACGTATCAAGCATCCCCAAGCTTAATTCCTACTCGTCCTCGAGTAGGTAAATGATAAAAGCAGAATTTTTGATGTGGAATGCTACTTGGCATAATTTCAATGTAATTCTTCTTAATTGTGGTATGAATATTCAGATCCGAAAGATTCAAGATAAAAGTTCAATATTGACATAAAAATAATAATACTTCAAGCATACTAACTAAGCAATTATGTCCTCTCAAAATAACATGGCCAAAGAAAGTTCATCCCTATAAAATCATATAGTTTAGTCATGCTCCATTTTCGTCACACAAGAATGCTGTCATCATGCACAACCCCGATGACAAGCCAAGCAATTGTTTCATACTTCAGTAATCTCAAACATTTTCAACTTTCACGCAATACATGAGCGTGAGCCATGGATATAGCACTATGGGTGGAATAAAATATAATGATGGGGGTTATGTGGAGAAGACAAAAGGGAGAAAGTCTCACATCAACGAGGCTAATCAATGAGCTATGGAGATGCCTACCGATTGATGTTACACTACTAGAAAAAGGGCTATAGATGGGATTGACACTAATGGCGCACCAGACAAGCGATGCGCCATTAGTATATACTAATGGCGCACCACCTTCTGATACGCCATTAGAGTTGAAACTACTAATGGCGCACCTGGCCCAGGGTGCGCCATTAGTATCAAAAAAAAAATTTAACTAGTGCGCCTGTCCAAACATACTAATGGCGCATCCAGACACAGTGCGCCATTAATAGTTGAAACTACTAATGGCGCACCTGGCCCAGGGTGCGCCATTAGTATCAAAAAAAAATTAACTAGTGCGCCTGTCCAAACATACTAATGGCGCACCTGGCCCAGGGTGCGCCATTAGTATAAAAAAAATTTAACTAGTGCGCCTGTCCAAACATACTAATGGCGCATCCAGACACAGTGCGCCATTAGTAGTTGAAACTACTAATGGCGCACCTGGCCCAGGGTGCGCCATTAGTATAAAAAAAATTAACTAGTGCGCCTGTCCAAACATACTAATGGCGCACCTGGCCCAGGGTGCGCCATTAGTATCAAAAAAAAATTTAACTAGTGCGCCTGTCCAAACATACTAATGGCGCATCCATACACAGTGCGCCATTACTAGTCGTAACTAGTAATGGCGCACCTGCCCACGGTGCGCCATTAGTAATTATGTTTCAAAAAAAATTTCAATTTTTTTTTATTTTTATTTTTTAAACTACTAATGGCGCACCTGTGATACTAATGGCGCACCACTCCCACGGTGCGCCATTAGTAACTTGGCCCATTCCACCGAATGCACCCCCCCCCCCCCGTGGACCGCCTTTTCAGTTTTAAAAAAATAAAAGAAAATGTTGGAAATGTCAAAAAAATAAAATAAAATAAGTTTCCCATGTGATATGTGGTCTAGTTGTTGGGAAAATTAACAAATATGAATTTCGACTTTATTTGCAAAATCTCTCTGGAATTTCTTAAAATGGGCATAACTTTTGCATACGAACTCGGATGAAAAAGTTTTTTATATGAAAAATCATCTACTCGAAAAGTTACATCCGAATTTAACCCCGTTAAACATTTTCAAAATCCTCAAAAACCTAACAGAAAAAAGATACGGGGCTTTCAAGATCTAGAGGCAAAAAAATTCAAAAAAATTCAAACTTACTAGTGGCGCACCGGTTGCTAGGTGCGCCACTAGTAACAGAAAAAAATATTTGTTTTGAATTTTTTTTGGATTTTTTTTTCAAAAATTGATTCGTAATATGACAGGGAAGTTTCAAATATTTTTCAAAATTTCATCATACTCATGAATATGAACAAAGTACTAGACATCAACAAGGTTTAATACGATTGATATGATAGATATATCAACAAGTGGCTGTTAAGTGAGGTGGTGCTGGGGTTGGATAAAACTGCGAAGTTAAGCGTGCTCGGGCTGGAGTAGTGTGAGGATGGGTGACCTTTCGGGAGTTTGACCACTTAGTTGCGATTTGACTTGAGATTAAGCATATGACCCGAGATTAAGCCATAGTGACCCGAGATTAAGAAAAAAAATTGACAAAATTTGAAAAAAAATTGAAAAAAAATTTGAAAAAAAAATTGAAATTTTTTTTTCACAAAATTGAAAAAATTTTACTAATGGCGCACTGTGGGATGGTGCGCCATTAGTATGCCAAAGCACCTGGGTATACATGGCCCCCTGGGAGGCATACTAATGGCGCACTGTTGTATATACTAATGGCGCACTGTTGTATATACTAATGGCGCATCTGGGGTGCGCCATTAGTATACCAGATACTAATGGCGCACCAGTGGTGCGCCATTAGTAAAATATACTAATGGTATGCTACTAATGGCGCACCACTAATGCGCCATTAATGGCCAAATTAGGTGCGCCATTAGTAGGCCTTTTCCTAGTAGTGTTAATGCAAGGAGTAGGGATTGCCATGCAACGGATGCACTAGAGCTATAAATATATGAAAACTCAACAAAAGAAACTATGTGGGTGTGCATCCAACTTGCTTGCTCACGAAGACCTAGGGCATTTGAGAAAGCCCATTGTTGGAATATACAAGCCAAGTTCTATAATGAAAAATTCCCACTAGTATATGAAAGTGACAAAACAAGAGACTCTCTATCATGAAGATTATGGTGCTACTTTGAAGCACAAGTGTGGTAAAAAAGGATAGTAACATTGTCCCTTCTCTCTTTTTCTCTCATTTTTTTTGGGCCTTCTTTTTTTTATGGCCTTTCTCTTTTTTTTTAATTTTTTCCTCACTTGGGACAATGCTCTAGAAAATGATGATCATCACACTTCTATTTATTTACAACTCAATGATTACAACTCGATACTAGAACAAAGTATGACTCTATATGAATGCCTCCGGCGGTGTACCGGGATATGCCATGAACCAAGAGTGACATGTATGAAAGAATTATGAATGGTGGCTTTGCCACAAATACTATGTCAACTACATGATCATGCAAAGCAATATGACAATGATGAACGTGTCATGATAAACGGAACGGTGGAAAGTTGCATGGCAATATATCTCGGAATGGCTATGGAAATGCCATCATAGGTAGGTATGGTGGCTGTTTTGAGGAAGATATAAGGAGGTTTATGTGTGAAAGAGCGTATCATATCACAGGGTTTGGATGCACCGGCGAAGTTTGCACCAACTCTCAATGTGAGAAAGGGCAATGCACGGTACCGAAGAGGCTAGCAATGATGGAAAGGTGAGAGTGCGTATAATCCATGGACTCAACATTAGTCATAAAGAACTCACATACTTATTGCAAAAATCTACAAGTCATCAAAAACCAAGCACTACGCGCATGCTCCTAGGGGGATAGATTGGTAGGAAAAGACCATCGCTCGTCCCCGACCGCCACTCATAAGGAGGACAATCAAAGAACACCTCATGTTTCAAATTTGTTACATAACGTTTGCCATACGTGCATGCTACGGGACTTGCAAACTTCAACACAAGTATTACTCAAATTTACAACTACTCAACTAGCAAAACTTTGATATCACTACCTCCATGTCTCAAAACAATCATCAAGCATAAAACTTCTCTTAGTATTCAACACACTCATAAGAAAGTTTTTACTAGTCTTGAATACCTAGCATATTAGGATTATTTAAGCAAATTACCATGTTGTTTAAAACTCTCAAAATAATCTAAGTGAAGCATGAGAGAATAATAGTTTCTATAAAACAAAACCACCACCGTGCTCTAAAATATATAAGTGAAGTACTAGAGCAAAAACTATATAACTCAAAAGATATAAGTGAAGCACATAGAGTATTCTAATAATTTCTGAATCATGTGTGTCTCTCTCAAAAGGTGTGTACAACAAAGATGATTGTGGTAAACTAACAAGAAAAGGCTCAAACCATACAAGACGCTCCAAGCAAAACACATATCATGTGGTGAATAAAAGTATAGCTCCAAGTAAAGTTACCGATGGAAGTAGACGAAAGAGGGGATGCCTTCCGGGGCATCCTCAAGATTTGGCTTTTAGGTGTCCTTAGATTATCTTGGGGGTGCCATGGTCATACCCAAGCTTAGGCTCTTGCCACTCCTTGTTCCATAATCCATCAAATCTTTTACCCAAAACTTGAAAACTTCACAACACAAAACTCAGCAGAAAATCTCGTGAGCTCCGTTAGCGAAAGAAAACAAAAGACCACTTCAAGGTACTGTAATGAACTCATTCTTTATTTATATTGGTGTTAAACCTACTGTATTCCAACTTATCTATGTTTATAAACTCTTTTACTAGCCATAGATTCATCAAAATAAGCAAACAACACACGAAAAACAGAATCTGTCAAAAACAGAACAGTCTGTAGTAATTTGTAACTAACGCAAACTTCTGGAACTCCAAAAAATCTAAAAAAATAGGACGACCTAGACAATTTTTTTATTGATCAGAAGCAATTGGAATAAATATTTTATCACTTTCTGGTCATTTTTAACAATTATTTTCGTGAACAGAAAGTTTCTGGAATTTTCAGCAAGATCAAATAACTATCATCCAAGAAGATCCTATAGGTTAAACTTGGCACAAACACTAATTAAACATAAAAAGACATCTAACCAGAGGCTAGATCAAATATTTATTCCTAAACAGAAGCAAAAAGCAAAAAACTAAAAATAAAATTGGGTTGCCTCCCAACAAGCGCTATGGTTTAACGCCCCTAGCTAGGCATAATAGCAAGGATAGATCTAGGTATTGCCATCTTCTGTAGGCAATCCATAAGTGGCTCTCATAATAGATTCATAAGGTAATTTTATTTTCTTTCTGCGGAAGTGTTCCATGCCTTTCCTTAACGGAAATTGGAATCTAATATTCCCTTCCTTCATATCAATAATTGCACCAATCGTTCTAAGGAAAGGTCTACCAAGAATAATAGGACATGAAGGATTGCAATCTATATCAAGAACAATAAAATCTATGGGCACATAATTCCTATTTGCAACAATAAGAACATCATTAATTCTTCCCATAGGTTTCTTAATAGTGGAATCGGTAAGGTGCAAGTTTAGAGAGCAATCATCAAATTCATGGAAACCTATTAAATCGCATAAAGTTTTTGGAATCGTGGAAACACTAGCACCCAAATCACACAAAGCATAGCATTCATGATATTTAATTTTAATTTTAATAGTAGGTTCCCACTCATCATAAAGTTTTCTAGGGATAGAAACTTCCAACTCAAGTTTTTCTTCATAAGATTGCATCAAAGCATCAACGATATGTTTGGTAATGGCTTTATTTTGACTATAAGCATGAGGAGAATTTAACACGTATTGCAACAAGGAAGTACAATCTATCAAAGAGCAATTATCATAATTAAATTCCTTGAAATCCAAAATAGTGGGTTCATTAATATCAATCCCACTTTTACCAATTTTTGCATCAAGATCTAAAAACTCCGAATTTTTGGAACGTCTTCTAGGTAAAGGTGGCTCATATTCAGTCCCATCATTATCAAGATTCATATTGCAAAACAAAGATTTAATAGGGGACACATCAATAACTTTTAGATCTTCATCTTTATTTTCATAGAAACTAGAAGAACACGCTTTCACAAAGCAATGTTTCTTAGCATGCATCCTAGCGGTTCTTTCTTTGCACTCATCAATGGAAATTCTCATGGCTTTGAGAGACTCATTGATATCATGCTTAGGTGGAATAGATCTAAGTTTCAAGGAATCAACATCAAGAGAAATTCTATCAACGTTCCTAGCCAATTCATCAACTTTAAGAATTTTTTCTTCAAGCAAAGCATTGAAATTCTTTTGTGAATTCATAAACTCCTTAACACTAGTCTCAAATTCAGAGGGCGTCTTATTAAAATTTCCATAAGAGTTGTTGTAGGAATTACCATAATTATTAGAGGAATTACTAGGATACGGCCTAGGATTAAAGTTTCCTCTATACGCGTTGTGACCAAACTTATTACTACCAACAAAATTCACATCCATAGATTCATTATTATTCTCAATCAAAGTAGACAAAGGCATATCATTAGGATCAGAAGAAACACTTTTATTAGCAAATAATTTCATAAGTTCATCCATCTTTCCACTCAAGACATTAATTTCTTCTATCGCATGCACTTTTTTATTAGTAGATCTTTCAGTGTGCCATTGAGAATAATTAACCATAATATTATCTAGGAGTTTAGTAGCTTCTCCTAAAGTGATTTCCATAAAAGTGCCTCCCACGGCCGAATCTAAAAGATTTCTAGAAGCAAAATTCAATCCGGCATAAATTTTTTGTATAATCATCCACAAATTCAAACCATGTGTAGGAAAATTACGTATCATTAATTTCATCCTCTCCCAAGCCTGTGCAACATGTTCATGATCAAGTTGTTAAAATTCAGAATATCGTTTCTAAGAGAGATGATCTTAGCAGGAGGAAAATACTTAGAGATAAAAGCATCTTTGCACTTATTCCAAGAATCAATACTATTTTTAGGCAAAGACGAAAACCAAGCTTTAGCACGATCTCTAAGCGAAAAAGGAAATAGCTTCAATTTAACAATATCATTGTCCACATCTTTCTTCTTTTGCATACCACACAAATCAACGAAGCTATTTAGATGGGTAGCGGCATCTTCACTAGGAAGGCCGGCGAATTGATCTTTCATGACAAGATTCAACAAAGCAGCATTGATTTCACAAGATTCAGTATCAGTAAGAGGAGCAATCGGAGTGCTAAGAAAATCATTGTTGTTGGTATTGGTTAAATCACACAATTTAGTATTATCTTGAGCCATCTTGACAAGCAAGCAATCCAACGGCGAGCAAACAAGAAGCAAACAAAAAAGAGACAAAATGGAAAAGAGAGGGCGAATAAAACGGCAAGGGTGAAGTGGGGGAGAGGAAAACGAGAGGCAAATGGCAAAAAATGTAATGCGGTAGATAAGGGTTTGTGATGGGTACTTGGTATGTTGGCTTTTGCGTAGACTCCCCGGCAACGGGGCCAGAAATCCTTCTTGCTACCTCTTGAGCACTGCGTTGGTTTTCCCTTGAAGAGGAAAGGGTGATGCAGTAAAGCAGCGTAAGTATTTCCCTCAGTTTTTGAGAACCAAGGTATGAATCCAGTAGGAGGCCACGCACGAGTCCTTCGCACCTACACAAACAAATAAATCCTCGCAACCAACGTGATAAGGGGTTGTCAATCCCTACACGGTCACTTACGAGAGTGAGATCTAATAGATATGATAAGATAATATTTTTGGTATTTTTATGATAAAGATGCAAAGTAAAATAGAAGGCGATAAAAATAACTAAGTGTTGGAAGATTAATATGATGGAAAATAGACCTGGGGGCCATAGGTTTCACTAGTGGCTTCTCTCAAGAGCATAAGTATTACGGTGGGTGAACAAATTACTGTTGAGCAATTGATAGAATTGAGCATAGTTATGAGAATATCTAGGTATGATCATGTATATAGGCATCACGTCCGAGACAAGTAGACTGACTCCTGCCTGCATCTACTACTATTACTCCACACATCGACCGCTATCCAGCATGCATCTAGAGTATTAAGTTCATAAGAACAGAGTAACGCTTTAAGCAAGATGACATGATGTAGAGGGATAAACTCATGCAATATGATATAAACCCCATCTTGTTATCCTCGATGGCAACAATACAATACGTGCCTTGCTGCCCCTACTGTCACTGGGAAAGGACACCGCAAGATTGAACCCAAAGTTAAGCACTTCTCCCATTGCAAGAAAGATCAATCTAGTAGGCCAAACCAAACTGATAATTCAAAGAGACTTGCAAAGATAACCAATCATACATAAAAGAATTCAGAGAAGAATAAAATATTTTTCATAGATAAACTTGATCATAAACCCACAATTCATCGGTCTCAACAAACACACCGCAAAAGAAGATTACATCGAATAGATCTCCACGAGAGAGGGGGAGAACATTGTATTGAGATCCAAAAAGAGAGAAGAAGCCATCTAGCTAATAACTATGGACCCGAAGGTCTGAGGTAAACTACTCACACATCATCGGAGAGGCTATGGTGTTGATGTAGAAGCCCTCCGTGATCGATGCCCCCTCCGGCGGAGCTCCGGAAAAGGACCCAAGATGGGATCTCACGGGTACAGAAGGTTGCGGCGGCGGAATTAGGTTTTTGGCTCCGTATCTTGTAGTTTGGGGGTACGTAGGTAAATAGGAGGAAGGAGTACGTCGGTGGAGCAACATGGGGCCCACGAGGGTGGAGGCCGCGCCTGGGGGGGTAGGCGCGCCCCCTACCTCATGCCCTCCTGGTTGATGTCTTGATGTAGGGTCCAAGTCCTCTGGATCACGTTCATTCCGAAAATCATGTTCCCGAAGGTTTCATTCCGTTTGGACTCCGTTTGATATTCTTTTTCTGCGAAACTCTGAAATAGGGAAAAAACAGCAATTCTGGGCTGGGCCTCCGGTTAATAGGTTAGTCCCAAAAATAATATAAAAGTGTATAATGAAGCCCAATAATATCCAAAACAGAATATAATATAGCATGGAATAATAAAAAATTATGGATACGTTGGAGACGTATCACTCCAACAATTCCCATGGTGGGGGCGGCGGCTCAAACCAGTACAACGGCGATAGTCACCAGCAAGGTACCGGCGGCTACAATCATGGTGGAAGTGGCGGCGGTCACCATGGTGGTGGAGGCTACAACACTAACAACTATGACGACAATGGTCGCCCCGGCAACGGCCGCCCCTTCTACTCCAACAATAGGGGCCGCCAAGGAGGAGAAGCCAGCAGCAACAACAACAACTATGGGTGAGTTTGGTGAGTTTGGTCATTTCCAAATCCACAAAAAAACTAACCACATCGCCAAAGATTGTAATTGGTATTATGTTGAGGACAATAACTACCAGAAAAAGCAAGTTGTTGCACATACAGATAACTCTTATGGACTAGATACAAACTGGTATGTTGATAGTGGAGCTACAGATCACATAACAAGTGAGCTTGGAAAGTTGACCATGCATGAGTAATATCATGGCCATGAGCAAGTCCACACTGCCGATGGATACTTAATTTTTGTCATTCTATTATCAAAACCCCACAAAAAGACATAAATCTTAGAAGAATCTTACATATTCCTAGTGCCTCCCAAAACCCGCTCTCCGTTCATTGCATTGCCATTGATAATAAAGTTTTTCTAGAATCTCATCATTTCTTCTTTTTGATGAAGGACCAAACCACGAGGAGAATTCTGTATCGAGGTAGATGCGTAGGAGGGCTATATCCATTGATTCCTCAGCTTAGAAGCCTCAATAAACACTAAAAAATATTTCCGTGATAATATGTGTTTGTCACAGTAGGTTACATTTTCTTTGGTGGATGGTGTACCTCTATCTAGCAACTCTGATAGAGTGACTCAAGAAATTGGGAGCAAGAGAAGGCTTACTATCAGAGATATGTATTTTCAACTTAAGGCATTTACCTTGGTTGACTAAAAAGGAATTTGGAAAGTCAAAATGCCTTTGAAGATCAAGATCTTCCTATGGCTAATGATCAAAAACATTGCCCTAACCAAAGGCAATTTGCTCCAGAGGGGATGGATTGGGAATAGTCAATGTTCGTTTTGTGGTCATGATGAAACTACTAAGCATCTATTATTTTATTGTAATATGCCGAAGTTCTCCTAGAGCTTAGTCCTTAGTTCCTTTGGCTTAGTCAAGCCCTCTCGAGACGTCGATGACCTGGTGGGCCCCTCTGGATAAACCTCTTCCCGCTTGATTATATGAAGATGGCCCTGATTGGTGGGACAACACTATTTTGGAATATCTAGAAAACCAAGAACTCTACGTGTTATGATAAGGAAATGCCTAATGATTCCGCTCATTTATATTCAGTTTTTGCCATTATCTCACTAGTTGTGTGATGTCTACTACGCAACTTTATTCTTGTAGACTCGTGTTGGTCCTCCAATCGCAGAGTTTGTAGGACAGTAGCAATTTCCCTCAAGTGGATGACCTAAGGTTTATCAATCCGTGGGAGGTGTAGGATGAAGATGGTGTCTCTCAAACAACCCTACAACCAAATACAAGAAATCTCTTATGTCCCCAACACACCCAATATAATGGCAAATTGTATAGGTGCACTAGTTCGACGAAGAGATGGTGATAAAACTGTAATATTGATGGTAGAAATATATTTTTATAATCTGAATAAATAAAAACAGCAAGGTAGCAAATAGTAAACAAGCACAAAAACGGTATTGCAATGCTTGAAAATGAGGCCTAGGGTCCGTACTTCCGCTAGTGCAATCTTCCAACATTGCTAATATAATTGGATCATATAACCACTCCTCATAGTGCGATGAAGAATCACTCCAAAGTTCCTATCTAGCGGAGAACATAAGAAGAAATTATTTGTAGGGTACGAAACCACCTCGAAGCTATTCTTTCCGATCGATCTATACAAGAGTTTGTACTAAAATAACACCAAATAATTTCAGATTCGTAATACTCAATCCAACACAAAGAACCTCAAAGAGTGCCCCAAGATTTCTACCAAAGAAACAAAAGAAGAAAACGTGCATCAACCCCTATGCATAGATTACCCCAATGTCACCGCGGGAATCCGCAAGTTGAATGCCAAAAGACATATCAAGTGAATCAATATGATACCCCATTGTCGCCACGAGTATTCATATGCAAGACATAAATCAAGTGCTCTCAAATCCATAAAAGTATTCAATCCGATAACAACAAAATCTCAAATGGAAAAACTCAATTCATCACAACAAGATAGAGAGGGGAAAACACCATATGATCTGACTATATTAACAAAGTCCGCGATACATCAAGATCATGACATCTCAAGAACACGAGAGAGAGAGAGAGAGAGAGAGAGAGATTAAACACATACCTACTGGTACAAACCCATAACCCGAGGGTGGACTACTCCCTCCTCATCGTGGTGGCCGACGGGATGATGAAGATGGCCACCGGAGATGATTCTCCCCTCCGGCAGGGTGCTGGAACGGGGTCTAGATTGGTTTTCGGTGGATACAGAGGCCTGCGGCAGCGGAACTTCTGATCTAGGTTAACCCCGAGGGTTTTCAGAATATTTGTGAATTTATAGGGTATAGAGGGGGTGTGGGAGGCCACCGAGGTGGGCACGCCCGGGCCCTAGGCGCGCCCTGATGGGTTGTGCCCCCCTCGGGGCACCCCCCAGGTGCTGCTCTGGCCCATTGGTGGTCTTCTGGTCCATCAAAAATCCACAAAAGTTTCGCGGTGTTTGGACTCTGTTTGATATTGATTTCCTGCGATGTAAAAAACAAGCAAAAAATAGCAATTTGCACTGGGCACTGGTCAATAGGTTAGTCCCAAAAAAGATATAAAGTTGCTATAAAATGATTGTAAAACATTAAAAATGATAATATAACAGCATGAATACTTCATAAATTATAAATACGTTGGAGACGTATCATTGTGCAATACTGCAGACAAGCCAAAACGAGGAAGCATGGATGGCGGAGCCACAAAGATCAAGAGGATGATGTTGGAGATCTTCAACATAATGCACGAGTGCACAACTACGATACTAGGATTGACATGATGTCCCTTTTGCATCGCCTCTCTTCGTGTGAGCTTAATTGTAATAAGCTTATGTTGTTTTGATTAGAGTTGCCACACTATGCTTGAAGTTTGATTTGAACTTTTGTGTTTAGATTCAGGTCCTGTTGGGAGCCTAGGACCCTGTGTCGTTACCTGGTGATCTCCTTAAGTTTGGTTTCATGTCGCTCTTTCATGCTTTGGGAAGAATGTTTCTTATAAATATTGACGGCTTCTTTAATCAAAATCAACGAGGCATGCATGCATGTTGTTTCAAAAAGAAAAATAAGTCTTGATTCGGAGTAGCCAGTTTGCTTTGGCAAAAAAATTGTTGTGCTTTGCTTGTAATGCATTTTGATTGTTATCGGTTCGAATTATTCCCTCCATTTCAATGCACCGTATTTTTACGTTTTGTAAATTTTGTCTTATTTCATACATAAAAAGAGAATGTAAGAAAATATGTACTCGCCGTAAAAAATATTTTATGTTACGTAAAATTACGAATGTAAAAACATAGTGTAAAACTGTCACGACCGGTTTTTCAATAAAATAATTATTGAGAGACCAATCCCTTTTACGGACCAGCGAAGAAGAATTCCTTCTCACTGGTAGACGATATCTTGGTCACAGAAGAAAAATACCAGGAGTACTAAATATAATACAAGGTTGAGCAGAGGCTGCTCAACAATTTATTACATGCACGCCGCTAAAACAAGACGGCGGGTAGGGTGGCAAACTACTAACTCACGATGACAACGATGGTGGAAATATCACCGCGAAGCGAGTGATATGATTCCAGGAGACTACAGCTCTTCGAGCGTCGGAGTGAGGCTCGAGAAGACTTATTGCGGGTGGCGGAAGCGTAAACAACATAAGTGACCAATATCCGGGATCGCGCAGGACTGACTGGGACTCCTCTAGGCATCGGACGCGCTATCAAACTCTTCATCCAAGAGATCGCCTTCGTCAACATCTGGCCAAATCAACAAGCCAGGTGAGTACTATGAAAGTACTCGCAAGACAGTTCGAACATAAGGTATAACAAATGTAAACATGAAACATATGAACAAGTTAACCAGTGCGATCAGACATAGAGGTAATAAATACTGGGTGCCAAGCGAGGGTCTGAATGACGCCTCGAGCGGAAACTGCAGAATAATAATACAGGTGCCAAACGAGTGTCTGAAAGACTCCTCGAGAGGAAAATGCGGAATAATAATACAGGTGCCAAACGAGTGTCTGAAAGACTCCTCGAGCGGAAAATGCGGAATAATAATACAGGTGCCAAACGAGTGTCTGAAAGACTCCTCGGGCGGAAAATGCGGAATAATAATACAGGTGCCAAACGAGTGTCTGAAAGACTCCTCGAGCGGAAAATGCGGGATAATAATGCCACAGTCGGGCGTCGGGGCGACACCACATAAAGGGCTTATAACAGAAAATAAAGGCAGTGCATGCCGCAGTAGGACGTCTGAGCGACATCACATAAAGGGCTTATATTTAAAGTGAGAAACGAGTACACGCCACAGTCGGACGTCTGCGCGACGTCTCATAAAGGGCTTATATTGCAACACAATAATACAATAGTTCGGAAACATAACTAATCACAAGCACGAGACAAATATAAAGTTAGTCCATCCACAGGAATAACAATAAAACTGAATTACCACTTGAGCTTGTTCACCGGGGGCAAGTTTTTCACACGGATAGATATGGATGTAAAGTTTTCATTACTCGATCATGGATACGATGATTTGGAAGGAATTGAATCTGCAGAGTTTGTACTTAACCACAGCCAACTGATTTCAGTAGTCACGGGGACTAGTTCCGTCTACGGTGTTTTGGAAGAAACACGTCTAACCAGTACACACCCAATTCAACCATCCGAAGCCAGGGATCACCCTCGGCAACATTCAAGAAAAACCTTGAGTCGGGGAGGCTACAACCTCGCGTAGCATGGGATCAAATTTCTATACGCGCGCTATAAGGGGGTGCCCCCCCTCTCGGTCCCAACCGGAAACACCCATGCCCCCTGACCGAATGACTGGCTTTAATCCTGGGCCAAGGTACCATCATCCCGGCCTCTCTGTTTGGTGTGTACACGGAAAGAGGTTACCAACTTACTAAACCGTATCCTGGCAATGAGACATGTGGTAGCACGGAAAGGGAAAGAACGATAACGCGGCTCCAACCACGTTAACGTCGGAGAAAGTCGGATGACGCAAGGCTGGCATGCTACAACAGTACCACCCTGCTGCCCTTCATGTCACCACATGATTAGGCCATCTCTCATCAGAGATCATCGCAACTTTGGAACATGCGGGAAAAGATCGATAACGTGGCTCCAACCACGTTAACGTCGAAGAAAGTCGGATGACGCAAGGCTGGCATGCTACAACAGTACCACCTTGCTGCCCTTCATGTCACCACATGATTAGGCCACCTCTCATCAGAGGTCATCGCAACTTCGGAACAACCGGGTCGTTGCCTTACAAGCAACGAGGCATCTTACCGACACTCATATGCCACGCACAAACTTTCACATGAACATGCAAAACATCTGCCATATCAAATGTTCAAACATGCTTGCCTGGTTCGGAGAAGTCGGAGTCTAGCTCGGCGAAGTTCGCGGCTCCGTCACCTCTCCCGGAACCTACGGCAATCACGAAACGGGTGCTAACGTGAAAACCAACACATGCACAGAAACTCTTCCAAATATTTTTCAAATAAATCCCATAAAAAACTAGACAAAATTTGAAGATTGTCAGAAAAAGAATCACTCAAAAATACCTTTTTATTAAAAAGTTATAAAGGTTTCTGTCCAGGGACTTATCTGTAATGAAACAGAAAAGTTCCAGGGTTTTAACTGAGAAAACAGAAAACGCTTCGGCTGGGAATGCGCAAGCGCAAAGGAGAAAGCGTACTTTGCCCGAAGGCGTCAACAGAAAACGGTTCGCGAATAAAAGAACAGAGGCTGACATGCGGGGTCCACATGTCAGGTTTGAAAAGCTCGCCGGCGCCCGAAGACTGCGGTGGACGCCGGCGTCGAACCACGGCGAGTTAGGAGAAACGGAGGGCTGGTGGGTGCTCGAGTTGAAGCTCGGGGCCCCTATTTATAGGCAGATCGACGGGGTGGCCGTGAACGGTGAATCTCCGGCGAGCGATTACGGCGGAGCAGTGGGTTGGCAGGTGGTTTGAGCGGTCGGGCAGCATCAGTGGATGTTACTGGATTCGTTTAGCAGCTAAACGGGGTCGGTCTTGGTGTAATGGCGTCGGTCCACGGTGAGGTGACCGCACGGGCTCAACGGCGGCAGAGAGCGCGCTCCGTGCCCTGCGGTTCACGACGAGAGCGGCAGCGCATTCGGGGGAGTGGAAGGCCATGCGGCGAGCTCCGGTGGTTTGGGCGGCGCTGGGTGGCGTCGTCGGCGCCGTGTCTCCCGCTGGCGCCCGCAAAGCCGCCGCCGGCGTCGGTCACGGGGCGGCGCACCTTCTGCTGCTCGTCGCCGACGCCCGCAAGGTGCCAGGCACTCGTGCGGTGCAGGAACAAGAGGGCGAGGACGAGGAGCAAGGCAACGCGGTGGCACTGGCGAGATCGATGTCCATCTCTGAAGAAAACGACAGTGAGCACTGAACTGAATCTCTGAACTTTCTGAACCTTGACAAAGACAGTGCACTGCAGGTGTTCGACAGAAGGTTTTGGCTATGAGATAAATTTTTCTGGAGCTGTAACTTGGTGAGATGATCACTCAAAGCACCCAGGGGCTGCCTGAATTTACTTGGAATTTTTGGAGAAGGTTTTGAATGAATTTCACCAAATTTGTCAAATCTGGTCCAAACTTGCAGTAGGTGTAGTTTGAAAATTTTGAACTGAAGACCAGTGGATCTTCATGGTTCTAGGTTGAGGGTTCAAAGGACTAGGAGGGGAAAGAAGTTTGGTGGCAAAAATCCAAACAGAAAATGGAGTTCCTTTGTAAATCTCCAAGTGGTAGAATAGAAGGCATAAATTTGTTTGAATGAAATTTGAACGGAAATAAATACATGGGGAGGTTCAACTTGCTGGATTTGATGCAAATCATGATCCAAAGGTGAGGAAAGGATTTGGGGAGAGGATTGGCACTAATGCCATGGCAAGAAGGAATAGTTGAAAGTGCTAAAGGACTTTCCAAAAGCCATAGTGCAAATTCAAAAAGATTTTCAGAAGTTATTTTCCCAAATGAAAAACATTTTGTTTTGAGTCCAAATGAAAAGTAAGAACTTCCAAGACCAAGGGCAGATCTTGGGTGAATCCAAACAAAACTTTTGTCATAAGAAAAAATACATGAGAGGGAGAGTTCTCTTAAAGAAAAATTTAAATTGCTCCCCTCAAGTCAAATAGAAATCTTTTGAAAAATCCAAATAAAAACTTGGGTGTCACAACACCTACCCCCTTAGGAAAAATCTCGTCCTCGAGATTTCTGCTGATCCTCAAATAGATATGGATACTCTGCTCGGAGGAAGTCTTCCCTCTCCCATGTGGCTTCATCCTCAGTGTGGTTGCTCCGAACCCTGAAAAATCTTGTCGTTTTCTGACGGGTCCTCCGTTCAGACTCTTCTAAAATCTTTACTGGCCTTTCTCTGTAGGTGAGATCTGGTTGCATATCAATGTCCTCATGAGGTACATGTTTTTCTGGGTTGCTCACACATTTTCTTAACTGTGAGACGTGGAACACGTCATGGACGTCTGACAGCTCCTTGGGGAGGTCTAGTTGGTAGGCCACCGTGCCTCTTCGTGCCTTTACACAAAATGGTCCAATAAACCTTGGGGCTAGCTTCCCCTTAATTTTGAACCGCTGCAGACCCCTCATAGGAGATACTCGGAGGTATACAGAATCACCAGGTTCAAAGTTGACCTCACGGTGCTTCTGATCATAGTAGCTCTTTTGTCTGCTCTGTGCTGTCTTGAGTCTGTCCCTGATTTGTTTAACTTTCTCCTCGGCCTCTTTAAGCATGTCTGGGCCGAAGATACGGCTGTCACCTGTTTCTGACCAATTCAGAGGGGTACGACATCCTCGCCCGTACAAAGCTTCAAAGGGTGCCATTTTCAAGCTGGCTTGGTAACTGTTGTTGTAAGCAAATTCGGCATACGGCAAACTCTCTTCCCAACTGGATCCATAGGTGAGTACGCAGGCTCTTAGCATATCCTCTAGGATCTGGTTCACACGTTCCGTCTGTCCATCAGTCTGAGGGTGGTATGCTGTACTGAAAGCTAGTTGCGTGCCCAGAGCTTGTTGTAGGTGATCCCAAAATTTGGAGACGAATTGGGTGCCTCGGTCTGATATTATAGTCCTTGGGACTCCGTGCAAGCAAACTATACGGGAGAGATAGAGTTTTGCCAGTCTTTGTGTGGAGTAGGTAGTCTTCACGGGAATGAAGTGAGCAACCTTGGTTAGTCGATCTGTGATGACCTAGATGGCGTCATTTCCACGCTGTGATCGGGGTAATCCGACAATGAAGTCCATTCTGATTTCATCCCATTTCCACTCCGGTATCCTGTTAGGCTGGAGTAGCCCTGCTGGCTTTTGGTGTTCGGCCTTGATGCGCTGACATGAATCGCAACAAGCAATGAATGTGGCTATATCTCTTTTCATACCGTGCCACCAAAATCTTTCCTGAATGTCCTTGTACATTTTGGTTCCTCCAGGATGGATCGAGTATGGGGCGGTGTGGCTTTCCGTCAAGATCTGTTGCTTGAGTTCCTCAATGTTAGGTACGCAAAGTCTATCTCGGTACCATAACGTTCCTTCACTGTCCGTGACGAATTCTGAAGTCTTACTAAGATTCATTTTCTTCTTTATGCCTTCGATACTGGGATGTCCCTGTTGAGCCTTCTTGATCTGTTCCACTAGGGTGGGTTGTATCTCCAGGTTCGATATGGTGCCCTCAGAGACTAACATCATGTTGAGCCGAGTGAACTCTCGCTGAAACTCAGGCCTCAAATTTTGCTGACCGTCATTGTCCGGGCTGGGGTTTCGACTAAGGGCATCGGCCACTACATTTGCTTTCCCTGGGTGGTAGTGAATACCGACGTCATAGTCCTTGACCAGTTCCAACCAGCGTCGTTGGCGTAAATTCAGCTCTGGCTGTGTAAAAATATATTTGAGGCTCTTATGGTCTGTATATATTTCACAGCGATTTCCCAACAGAAAGTGCCTCCACTCCTTGAGTGCATGTATAACTGCTGCTAGCTCCAGGTCGTGTGTTGGGTAATTTTCCTCATGTTTTCGCAGTTGCCTGGAGGCATATGCGACAACTTTGCCATCTTGCATTAGCACACATCCGAGACCTTTTCGGGATGCGTCACAATACACCTCAAAGCTCTTGTGTAGTCTGGCACAGTTAAGACTGGTGCGGTCGTCAGCTTTTTCTTGAGTTCTTGGAAGCTCTGCTCGCATGCTTCCGTCCATACAAATTTCTTGTCCTTCTTGAGTAACTGTGTTATAGGTTTTGCCACAGTGGAGAATCCTTCAATAAACCTCCTGTAATATCCGGTCATTCCTAGAAAACTCCGCACATCTGTAACATTCGCGGGTGGCTTCCAGTCTAGTATGGCCTTGACTTTTTCTGGGTCTACGACCACGCCTTCTTGGTTCAATATATGGCCCAAGAAACCAACTTGTCTTAGCCAAAATTCGCATTTGCTAAATTTGGCGTACAACTGATGTTTCCTCAATTCTCCCAAAACAATTCTGAGGTGCTCAGCATGTTCTTCTGGTGTCCTTGAGTAAACCAGAATGTCGTCAATGAATACCACCACAAATTTGTCCATGAATTTCATGAACACTTTGTTCATGAGGTGGACGAAATATGCGGGGGCGTTTGTTAGTCCAAAAGGCATCACTGTAAACTCGTATAACCCATATCTGGAAGTGAAAGCTGTCTTGGGAATATCTTCCGTCCGTACCTTCAATTGGTGATATCCCGATCTCAAATCAATTTTTGAGAATACCTAGGCCTGTGCGAGCTGGTCAAACAAATCATTTATTCGTGGCATCGGATATTTGTTTTTGATGGTGACCATATTGAGGGCTCGATAGTCTATGCACAGCCTCAGTGTCCCATCTTTCTTTTTGGCGAACAACACAGGCGAACCTCATGGTGAGGAGCTGGCTCGAATAAATCCTTTGTCCAACAATTCCTTTATCTGCTTCTTTAACTCCACCAATTCTGAGGGTGCCATTCTATACGGCTTCTTATAAATGGGAGCGGTGCCAGGTGCTAGTTCGATGCTGAATTCGATCTCTTGGTCTGGTGGCATGCCTGGTAGTTCTTCCGGGAACACATCAGGGAACTCGCATACCACTGGCACTTTTCTTAATTCTGCGATGTCCATCTTGTTCAGTTTTGGTTTCTGTGATCGTGGCCTTTCTTGAGCGGAAACTCTTATAGTCTTGCCGTGATGGTGAGTGAGAATCACTGTCCGATTGAAACAGTCGATGAATCCTTTGTTGGTGGTTAACCAGTCCATTCCTAAAATGACATCCAGTTCTTTACTTTCCAACACGATGAGATTCGCGTGGAATGGTAGTCCTTCGAACTCAATGACCACTCCTTGGCAGTAACCCTGAGCAATCTGCTTATTTCCGGGGGACTTGATGATCATAGATTTTTCCAAGGGAAGTATCGGAAACCGTGTTGTGAAACAAAACTCTTCGAAACGAACGAATGGGAAGCTCCAGAATCAAACAAAACCGTGGCAGGTACTGTGTTGACAGGGAACGTACCGAGCACGATGTCTGGGGCATTCTGTGCTTCTTCCCTGGTCACACGGTTCAGGTGACCCTTCCTGTGGTTGTTGCTGGGGTTGAAGTTGTTGTGCTTGGGGGTTGGATTGTTCCCACCATTGTTCGGTTTGGGTGCCGAGTCTCTTGGCTTCGGGCACTGTTTAGCATAATGCCCTTGTTGACCACAAGCATAGCAGGTGACCCCTGGACGGTATGTGAACTCCTTATCTCTGGCATGGAACTGTCCGACGGGCCTTGGCTCAGTAGTCGTGGATCTCCTTGCGTCTGTCCTTGGGACCTCAGTCTTGCCTCGGTTGCTACGGGCAAGAGTCGTCTTGTCCCTCTTCCGCTTGCGAATATCTTCCAGACTACGGCGCTCATTCTCCAGGGTGATGGCCTTGTCCACCAGCGTCTTAAAATCCGGAAAGGTGTGTACAATCAGTTGGCATCTCAGTGCTGGTGCCAGGCCGTCCAGGAACTTTTCCATCTTCTTGTTTTCTGTCATGTGCTCGTCGTAGGCATAGCGAGACAGTTGGGTAAACTGGCCGTTGTATTCTGTGACGGACATGCCTCTTTGCTTCAGGTCGTCAAACTCTCTTTTCTTGATCTTTAGGATGCTCCTGGGGATGTGTGCCCCACGGAAGCCTTCCTTGAATTCTTCCCAGGTGATGTTGTGTTCCCTGGGATGCATGTGTAGGAAGTTTTCCCACCATGCTGCGGCTGCTCCAGTAAGGTAGTGTGGTGCATAAAGCACCTTCTCATGATCTGAGCATTGAGCGATAATCAGTTTCCTTTCAATCTCACGAAGCCAATCATCGGCTTCCAGTGGCCTGTCGGTGTGAGCAAAAGTTGAGGGGCGAGTCTTCTGTAACTCAGATAACTTGGAATGTGGTTGATAGGGTTCACGGTGGTTTCCCATATTGATGACATGGTTCATCATCTCCTGGTGTTGTTGCTGGCTTTGCTCGAAGAGACGGCATACTTGAGATAGTGTCGCTTCGCTGTCCTGTTGGCTGGACTGACCCTGAGTGAAATTGTTGCTGGTCTGTGTTCCGTAAACCTCTTCTGGCTGATTGGGCATAGAGCGAGTCCATGGGCGAGACATTTTTCCAGTCTGGGGTATTATTTGCAAACCCATGAGAAAAACTGTGTACCGCAGAAAAACTCTTGCAAAGGCAATAATCAAAAGGCGTCAAGGTTTTCAAGGAAACACAAATGATTTTTCATGGAGAAGAAGTGCTTAACACGAATCTTACATGCGAAAGCAAACACAAGATACAGCACTTAGGATGCGCGTACACAATCCTGACATGTTATTAAAAACTAGCGTACTACTCCGGAAGGCAGCAAACACACCAATACAAACTAGCGTACAGATAAAGACAACACATCATACAAGCAGGCATAACACGCGGCTACTCGGTGCTCTCAGTCGGAGATGGTGAAGATCTCCTTCCCCTTGCCGATGGCAAGGCTCAGCGGTCCAGGAGAATCAACCTCCTCCTCTCTAGCTGGCTCCTGGCGTGCGACGCTGCGCGGCGGTGATGGTGCGGGGGCGACTGGTGGTAGAGCGCGTGCGGCAGGCGGTGCGGCTCTGACTGGAGTAGGAGCGATGACTCAGTCGAACTCCTCAATGGTAGGCAGACGGCGAGCAGTGGCCAAAACGGCCGGTGCATACGAGGCTGAAGACGAGACGAATGTCAGAGGCGGCGCTGTGTGGAGAAGCTCCTTCCTGCTGGCAGGACCGCCCCGGACTAAGTCCATGCGGGCAGCCACAAGATCATCTACGAGGTTGTCGAAAGACTCCTCCAGAGCCTTGAGATACTCCACAACCATCTCGATGGCTTCATCTCGTTCTCCCCGATGGCAGGCGAACGCATAGTGGCTGGTGTAAGGCACATGGCATGGGAGGTAGCGGTAGCGACGAGTCTTCATCGTAGGAAGGATGTCCCGAAGGCGGGCTATCGCCTCACGGGCAGCCATCTGCATGGCATGCCTCTCCATAGGCATGGCCCTTCCCACAAAACGGAAGTGGCGTGCAGCTGAACGTCCTCCCTTGAACTGCACCACAGCCTGGTGCATAGACACGTCGTCACTGAGCTTGTGCTGATAGAGTGTGAACTCCGGGCGAGCTGCTGGCCCGATCGCGAGCTTGGTGATGGAGACGAGGAGCTTGACAAACCCCTCGGGCACGTTGGTGAACACTCGATTCTCACAGTTGCTGCCAGCCATCTACAAAAGTAGGCAAAAATTCTGAGTAGTCATGTCATAAATTTTATGATGACCAACAAAAAATAGCTACAATTGCAAAATGCTGAAAAAGCACAAAAGACGCTAATAACCGATTAGCGATCGCACCTAGTGGCTTCCTACAGTCAGCCTGGCTCTAATACCAAGCTTGTCACGACCGGTTTTTCAATAAAATAATTATTGAGAGATCAATCCCTTTTACGGACCAGTGAAGAAGAATTCCTTCTCACTGGTAGACAATATCTTGGTCACAGAAGAAAAATACCAGGAGTACTAAATATAATACAAGGTTGAGCAGAGGCTGCTCAACAATTTATTACATGCACGCCGCTAAAACAAGACGGCGGGTAGGGTGGCAAACTACTAACTCACGATGACAACGATGGTGGAAATATCACCGCGAAGCGAGTGATATGACTCCAGGAGACTACAGCTCTTCGAGCGTCGGAGTGAGGCTCGAGAAGACTTATTGCGGGTGGCGGAAGCGTAAACAACATAAGTGACCAATATCCGGGATCGCGCAGGACTGACTGGGACTCCTCTAGGCATCGGACGCGCTATCAAACTCTTCATCCAAGAGATCGCCTTCGTCACCATCTGGCCAAATCAACAAGCCAGGTGAGTACTATGAAAGTACTCGCAAGACAGTTCGGACATAAGGTATAACAAATGTAAACATGAAACATATGAACAAGTTAACCAGTGCGATCAAACATAGAGGTAATAAATACTGGGTGCCAAGCGAGGGTCTGAATGACGCCTCGAGCGGAAACTGCAGAATAATAATACAGGTGCCAAACGAGTGTCTGAAAGACTCCTCGAGAGGAAAATGCGGAATAATAATACAGGTGCCAAACGAGTGTCTGAAAGACTCCTCGAGCGGAAAATGCGGAATAATAATACAGGTGCCAAACGAGTGTCTGAAAGACTCCTCGAGCGGAAAATGCGGAATAATAATACAGGTGCCAAACGAGTGTCTGAAAGACTCCTCGAGCGGAATATGCGGGATAATAATGCCACAGTCGGGCATCGGGGCGACACCACATAAAGGGCTTATAACAGAAAATAAAGGCAGTGCATGCCGCAGTCGGACGTCTGAGCGACATCACATAAAGGGCTTATATTTAAAGTGAGAAACGAGTACACGCCACAGTCGGACGTCTGCGCGACGTCTCATAAAGGGCTTATATTGCAACACAATAATACAATAGTTCGGAAACATAACTAATCACAAGCACGAGACAAATATAAAGTTAGTCCATCCACAGGAATAACAATAAAACTGAATTACCACTTGAGCTTGTTCACCGGGGGCAAGTTTTTCACACGGATAGATATGGATGTAAAGTTTTCATTACTTGATCATGGATACGATGATTTGGAAGGAATTGACTCTGCAGAGTTTGTACTTAACCACAGCCAACGGATTTCAGTAGTCACGGGGACTAGTTCCGTCTACGGTGTTTTGGAAGAAACACGTCTAACCAGTACACACCCAATTCAACCATCCGAAGCCAGGGATCACCCTCGGCAACATTCAAGAAAAACCTTGAGTCGGGGAGGCTACAACCTCGCGTAGCATGGGATCAAATTTCTATACGCGCGCTATAAGGGGGTGCCCCCCCTCTCGGTCCCAACCGGAAACACCCATGCCCCCTGACCGAATGACTGGCTTTAATCCTGGGCCAAGGTACCATCATCCCGGCCTCTCTGTTTGGTGTGTACACGGAAAGAGGTTACCAACTTACTAAACCGTATCCTGGCAATGAGACATGTGGTAGCACGGAAAGGGAAAGAACGGTAACACGGCTCCAACCACGTTAACGTCGGAGAAAGTCGGATGACGCAAGGCTGGCATGCTACAACAGTACCACCCTGCTGCCCTTCATGTCACCACATTATTAGGCCATCTCTCATCAGAGATCATCGCAACTTTGGAACATGCGGGAAAAGATCGATAACGTGGCTCCAACCACGTTAACGTCGAAGTCGGATGACGCAAGGCTGGCATGCTACAACAGTACCACCTTGCTGCCCTTCATGTCACCACATGATTAGGCCACCTCTCATCAGAGGTCATCGCAACTTCGGAACAACCGGGTCGTTGCCTTACAAGCAACGAGGCATCTTACCGACACTCATATGACACGCACAAACTTTCACATGAACATGCAAAACATCTGCCATATCAAATGTTCAAACATGCTTGCCTGGTTCGGAGAAGTCGGAGTCTAGCTCGGCGAAGTTCGCGGCTTCGTCACCTCTCCCGGAACCTACGGCAATCACGAAACGGGTGCTAACGTGAAAACCAACACATGCACAGAAACTCTTCCAAATATTTTTCAAATAAATCCCATAAAAAACTAGACAAAATTTGAAGATTGTGAGAAAAAGAATCACTCAAAAATACCTTTTTATTAAAAAGTTATAAAGGTTTCTGTCCAGGGACTTATCTGTAATGAAACAGAAAAGTTCCAGGGTTTTAACTGAGAAAACAGAAAATGCTTCGGCTGGGAATGCGCAAGCGCAAAGGAGAAAGCGTACTTTGCCCGAAGGCGTCAACAGAAAACGGTTCGCGAATAAAAGAACAGAGGCTGACATGCGGGGTCCACATGTCAGGTTTGAAAAGCTCGCCGGCGCCCGAAGACTGCGGTGGACGCCGGCGTCGAACCACGGCGAGTTAGGAGAAACGGAGGGTACCAAGAGCTTCAGCGTCTTCTTCCGCGTCGGTGGGTGGTGGACTCGTCCAACGGGGAGCACCACGTCGACGGCGACACTATCTCCGGCGGACGGCGGTTCGGGTGAGGATGGGGAACTCCGGTGGAGGGCTGCAAACTACGAATTGAGGCGGGGGTCAGAACGAGTGATGCAAGGTGAAGCTGCTGGCAAGAGAATGGAGGCGGAGGAGCGCACACAGGGGCGAATCGGGCTGGATCCCGTGGCGGGTCGCGGCGGCCGGAGTCGAGGAAGGAGACCTCCTCGGGGCTCTTCCAGTGGCTAGGCGTGCTCTAGGGGGAGTGCAGGGCTGGTGGGTGCTCGAGTTGAAGCTCGGGGCCCCTATTTATAGGCAGATCGACGGGGTGGCCGTGAACGGTGAATCTCCGGCGAGCGATTACGGCGGAGCAGTGGGTTGGCAGGGGGTTTGAGCGGTCGGGCAGCATCAGTGGATGTTACTGGATTCGTTTAGCAGCTAAACGGGGTCGGTCTTGGCGTAATGGCGTCGGTCCACGGTGAGGTGACCGCACGGGCTCAACGGCGGCAGAGAGCACGCTCCGCGCCCTGTGGTTCACGACGAGAGCGGCAGCGCATTCGGGGGAGTGGAAGGCCACGCGGCGAGCTCCGGTGGTTTGGGCGGCGCTGGGTGGCGTCGTCGGCGCCGTGTCTCCCGCTGGCGCCCGCAAAGCCGCCGCCGGCGTCGGTCACGGGGCGGTGCACCTTCTGCTGCTCGTCGCCGACGCCCGCAAGGTGCCAGGCACTCGTGCGGTGCAGGAACAAGAGGGCGAGGACAAGGAGCAAGGCGACGCGGTGGCACTGGCGAGATCGATGTCCATCTCTGAAGAAAACGACAGTGAGCACTGAACTGAATCTCTGAACTTTCTGAACCTTGACAAAGACAATGCACTGCAGGTGTTCGACAGAAGGTTTTGGCTATGAGATAAATTTTTCTGGAGCTGTAACTTGGTGAGATGATCACTCAAAGCACCCAGGGGCTGCCTGAATTTACTTGGAATTTTTGGAGAAGGTTTTGAATGAATTTCACCAAATTTGTCAAATCTGGTCCAAACTTGCAGTAGGTGTAGTTTGAAAATTTTGAACTGAAGACCAGTGGATCTTCATGGTTCTAGGTTGAGGGTTCAAAGGACTAGGAGGGGAAAGAAGTTTGGTGGCAAAAATCCAAACAGAAAATGGAGTTCCTTTGTAAATCTCCAAGTGGTAGAATAGAAGGCAGAAATTTGTTTGAATGAAATTTGAATGGAAATAAATACATGGGGAGGTTCAACTTGCTGGATTTGATGCAAATCATGATCCAAAGGTGAGGAAAGGATTTGGGGAGAGGATTGGCACTAATGCCATGGCAAGAAGGAATAGTTGAAAGTGGTAAAGGACTTTCCAAAAGCCATAGTGCAAATTCAAAAAGATTTTCAGAAGTTATTTTCCCAAATGAAAAACATTTTGTTTTGAGTCCAAATGAAAAGTAAGAACTTCCAAGACCAAGGGCAGATCTTGGGTGAATCCAAACAAAACTTTTGTCATAAGAAAAAATACATGAGAAGAAGAGTTCTCTTAAAGAAAAATTTAAATTGCTCCCCTCAAGTCAAATAGAAATCTTTTGAAAAATCCAAATAAAAACTTGGGTGTCACAAAAACGTACATAAAATGTGATTTTTCTGGTCTTATAACCTATATTGTTGTTTTTTATACCAAATTTTACATATTGAATCAATATGCATGTAACTATTTATATTCTAAACGTAATTTATTTAGGAAGCGATCGTAAGATTACCTCGGGTGAAGAATAACTTATTCTGCACCCTAGATGATGAATAGTAACACTATATATTAGTGATCTAATTTATGGTCAAGTCAGTTTTTAGGAAGCATGCACGTTTTATTCATTGGAATGGACGTAGCTAGCAAGAGTGATCCGAAAGAAGGAAAATTTTGTTTTTGCCGCTCTAGGTTTTGCCAATTTCACTTTTCACTTTTGTCACTCTTAGCTTTTAACAATTGTCATTTTGTGGCAAAAGAAAAAAAATCATTTTACTATTGGCATTCTTAGTTTTTGACAATGTTTTACAATTGCCACTTTGAAAATTTTGCTTTTCCCACAAAATGGAAATGCTGATGTATTGCAAAAATACAATTTTGATGTATTGTCAAAAGCTAAGTGTGGCAAGAGTAAAATGTCAAATTTTGAAATAACGAAAATTGGCAAAAGCTAAAGTACCGAAAACAAAATTTTATTAGAAAAAATTAGCAAGAGTGATCAGTCACCTTGTAGAGTCCGAGTCAGTCATACGAACCAACATGTGATTGGATGGTTAGGAGGACAATGGTATCTCCATCCCATCAAGGTTCAAGTTTTAGGCCAATTCCAATGCACGACCCCAAACAAACGACTGTTTTATCCGGATTTTGTCCGTTTGGGTATGGCAATGGGGCGGCGTCCGGCCGTTTTCCTGAATGCACCGATCGTGCGCCCAATGCGCGGCCGCATCTTGTCTGACTGGGGGCCCTATGATGAATATGCAAACCAAATAATGCAAATAGCCAAATAAATCAAACATTGCAAATAGTTTTACAAAACAAATAGTTCCACGTCCAAATAAAAACACAATCAAATAGTTTAACAACCCAATCGAAATTATTTTGAATAAATGGAAAGTAAATGAACGATGCATTTACTGGTTGCCAATGTGAGTCCATATGTGCTCAACCAAGTCATCCTGAAGCAGCATATGAGTGTGCTAATCACGCATTTCACGACGAAATTGGGCAAACTGTTCAAAGGTTGCCGGTTCTTGGTGCTCAGGCTCAACATTTTCACCTTGAAAATCAAACCCTTGGTCATAGATGATGTCATCACGCTCATCCTCCATGATCATGTTGTGCATGATCACACAAGCAGTCATCACCTCCCAAAGCTTTTGGGTGCTCCATGTCAGTGCAGGGTTTCGAACGATACCCCATCGAGGTTGAAGCACACCAAAAGCACGCTCCACATTCTTCTTAGCACTCTCTTGCATTTGGGAAAATCTCTGTCTCTTCTCTCTTTGCGGATTGGGTATTGTCTTCACAAGAGTTGACCACTAAGGATAGATGCCATCAGCTAGGTAGTATCCCTTACTGTAATGGTAGCCATTGATCTCAAAGTTGACTTCTGGGGAGTGGCCTTCTGCAAGCCTTGCGAACACTGAAGCACGTTGATATCATTGTGAGAACCAGGCAGGCCGAAGAAAGAATGCCATATCCACAGATCTTGTGAAGCCACCACTTCTAGTATAACAGTGACACCTTTCACGTGCCCTTTGTACTGCCCCTACCAAGCAAATGGACAGTTCTTCCACTTCCAGTGCATACAGTCTATACTACCAAGCATGCGCGGAAAGCCCCTCTCAGCATTGATCGCCAACAACCTCTCTGTATCAGCAGCTGTTGACTCTCTCAGATACTCAGGGCCAAACATTGCCACCACGGCCTTGCAGAAACTATACATTAATAGGAGGCATGTGGACTCAGTCATATGCATGTACTCATCCACAAGATCACCTGGAATTCCATACGCAAGCATGCGAATAGCCGCGGTGCATTTCTGATAAGAGGATAAGCCAAGCTTGCCAAGGGCATAAACTTTGCACTCAAAGTATGGATCATATGTTACCACTCCCTCTCAAATACGATTGAACACATCTCTCGCCATACGGAAGCGGCGGAATTGATGTGGTTTGAAGAGCGCGATATTCTCAAAGTAACCGGCATAAAGCAGGGCGTGGCCGCTCTCCCTATTGCGGTTCAAGGCCGGAGCATGACCCGGGATTGATCCCCTGAACCGAGGTTGCTGCCTAGCAATGTGGTCATTGGCGACCAATGCAGCCACTAAAGGTCTTCGTCATCCGGTGAACAAATGAAGTTGTGAAAGAAATACTCATCCTCACTATCCATGGTACCTTGTGAGAAAAGCGTCGAACACCTTGCGGTCGTGGTGGACATACGGCAGGGGGAAGCACCTCGAGCTCCCCTCACAGGCAGCAGGCAAGGTTGAAACTGGCGGGCGGCACCCTGCGGCTATGCAGCGCCTGCCGGAAGGTGTTGGAGTCGATGAGCGTCGTCTGCGGCCGTAGCTTCTCTCCCACCGGCTGCAGGACCAAATAGCCGCGAACCCCGGCAAAAAAGTCCTCCGAAACGCGGGCGTGGGCCGGCTATGGCATGGGTGGTGGTGGTTTTGGGGGACGGACTGGATGGAAAGCGAGTAAGGCGGCCGGAAAAATGGACGCCAACGGGTGGCGGCGGCGATAGCGGGGGCGAAGGAAGAGGAGGGGAAGAGAAAAGGGGCGTCTGTGCCACCGACGGGCGGGCCAGGGCAGGACTAGGGCGCGCGTCCCGCTCGTCCGTGCGCTATCAACCTTGACGCAAACGTGGCCCACATTTGGGCCGGAAATGGGTCGAAAGCGGGCGAAAAATGGACGTTTATCAGTTTGCTCTCGCGCGTTGGGCCGCGTTTTGTGTCGGTTTAGCCCCATACTGAGGCGGCCGGACCATTTAGGATCGTACATTGGAGTTGGCCTTAGTGCTAGTGTTTTTCTGAATTTAATTTAGGATTTCCGGCGATGTGCATTCAATGAGATAAGACGTTTCTATTGACTATGAGACAATGATGAACGTTAGACTACGAGCATCTTAAAATGATATGCGAGCTCAATTTCTCGAAGATGCTCGTAGGAGCAGGATGCACGCTGTATGCGTTTGTAGCGGTGGGTGGGAGTACGCACGAACGATTTCTGTCTGGTGTTAAAAAGGCGTCCGAGTGACGACAACGCACAGCGAGGGTGGCGGTGATGTCACACGTGGACGGCATGCAGTTCCGTCGGCTGTTACTAGTAGTCGGAGTGTATATTCCCCCAGGCCACAGCACTCCCACGCAACCAGCTGCCTCCGCCCGTCGCCTTTTCCTCCTCCGCCGCCGCAACTCCTGCGGGGTTCGAGCCAGCGAGCGTGCACGCGAGACGAGTGATGTCGACGGGAGCGGGAGCGGGAGTGGAGCCGGAGCCGGAGACGGACGACGGCTACGAGACCGTCTTCAACGTGGAGGTATTCTCCGACAGGGAGCTGCGGGTAGAGGTCGTCGGCCGCGACGACGACGCGCCCACATCCGGCGCCAGCCGCAAGCGCCGCCGCGAGGAGGACAAAGGTGCGTGCATCCAGGCCTCCGTTGGTGCATCGGTCGGTGCCGTTACTTTTTTTAGTCTTGTATAATTTTCTGTAGTACCTTTTCTCCTGGGTGTTTGTTTATTTGTTTGTAACGTACATCCTCCATCGCACATTACTAACATCCGCCTCTAGACAAATCTAACACAAAAGTAATTTGACAAGGAGGGTTACGATTCTTCATTAGCTCGTAATAAATTTTAAGGCAGTTAATTTAGTTTTTTTTTTACCCGCAAAAAAAATTAGGTTTTTTTTGCGGGTGCGTTAATTTAGGTTTAGGTTCTTCATATTTGTGGGAAATTAGTTTTCCCCAAATCCGTATGCGTATCTGATTTATCCATATGAAGCAATCAACAAACTTCCATCTGTTCTTCGATCCGCTGCACTGCACATACTTGAGTGCAGCAGAATTTTATGTAGCATAATTTGTATTACTTCCGTTTCAAAAAGTGTTAGGGTACTGGTAGATACTCTCTCGATCTATTACATGCACAGGGGAATTCGAGATACAAGTGCGAATTACAAGCTCTGGCTAGAGTACAGGATGGAGAGCGAGAGAAAGAAGAAGGAAAGGAAGCCGCCGCCGCCGTTCGTGATCCACTGGATACCCTCCTTAGTCGCTTCCTCTCGCGTACTTGTAGTCTGAGGGGTTCTCAACCAGGCGAGGCCCATGAGCTAGACGGGGCAAGCCCATACAGGTAAGGTGGGCTGCTAACAAAAAGGTTCTTTTAGATTTGTCTACATACGGATGTATCTAACACTAACGACTAATTTTGTTATGTGCCTTCTTCTCCTAGTGTTCCATGTTACTCTATATTTATCCAACCTTGGTATTTTGCAGGTGATGATGGAGAAGATATTGACTCATCTTGTACCGTGACGAGTAGACCGGTTTTACGAGTTGAGACTATTTATGTCAGCGCGGGGATTCTTGCTGCAAAAAGTAGTTTCTTTTACAAGGTAATTCTGACGATCTACTGAAATGCATTTGTTCCATAATCTTTTGCCCATCTTTCTGATAAGCTTCATGCTTCTTAGCTTTTCTCAAATGGCATGAAAGAATCTGGCCAGAGGCAGGCAACAGTCAGAATTTCTGATTCAGGTAACGGTGTATTGTACTATTCTTTGTCTTTTTATAACTGCTGTAAATAGTTTGCCATTGTGATTTTATTATTGATGTATGCACCTTTTGAATAAAAAATGTGAAAATTATAGAGGGGCCTGTTTAGAGTTACTTTGATGATTAATTGGCTCTTGTCATTTCATCTACAGACTTTTCTTTTCTACTTCTTTATTTAATTGTTTGAACTGTTTCATCAATCCTTATGCGTCCTTGCTTTCATTTTCAACAGAAGAGAAAGCCTTCATGGAGCTGTTACGCTTTATGTATAGTGGAAAGTTGACAGCAACAACTGAGCCCATTCCTCTGGTTGATATATTGATGGCTGCTGACAAATTTGAGGTCGTTTCCTGCATGAAGCTTTGCATTCAGCGTCTCATGGTCCTGCCTATGACTCCAGAATCTGCACTGATGTGCCTAGATCTCCCATGTTCCATTTCAATGGCAGCAGACCTGACAGAGGCAGCCAAGAAATTCCTTGCCGAAAGGTACATGGAATTCCTGTCGACAGAGTAAGTGATCCCATATATATTGCCATTGGATTGAGAGACCTCTCTTTTTTCCCATTATTAGGAAGCATGTGGACATTGTTGTCATCAAATCACATGGTTTTGCTGCACTGCAGGTTCCAAGATGAACTTATGAGGATGCCTCCTGCTGGGATTGAGGCCATCTTATCAAGGAATGACTTCGGGGTTGCTTCCGAGGTAGCTGTCTATGACTTCGTGCTCAGGTGGGCCTCTTCACCGTGCCCAAATTCTGAAGAAAGGATGGACATCTCGAGTTCTCGGTTACTTCCACTAGTGCGTCTTCGTATAACCAATGCAGATTTTTATTCTTGCCATACTGTTAACTGGGCTGTGAAGCGTGAGCAGTGCCGCTCTCTGCCTACACTGGGACCAATATTCAGTTGGGAAGAGTATGTCTTCGCCCTCTCGGTACACTGGGTTGGTCATCTTGGGCTCTATATAGAGATGGAAGAAAACAAAGGGCCAACAAGGACGGTACACTTTGAGTTTCAGGCAAAGACAAAGCCGCTATTGCAGTTTGTGACCTGGCACAAGGGCACCTTCGCCGCTGGCTGTGAGGGGGCTGTTTGCTCCATGGAACTCCTTGGCATTCCTTGGTCGGGGTTTATTGCTGACGACAGCCCCTTCTTCATCGACGACATGCTCCATCTGCGAGTTAAGCTCAAGATAATGCAGGAGCCCCAGTGATGCATGCGTCAACTGCTAGCTTGATGGGCCTCGCCCGAGTCCCTTTTTGCCTTTTGTGAGCGAGGAGGAAACATGAAGAAACCTGAACTTGATGCTGGGGACTTCACCATCTCACATACTCTTACCAGTATCGAAACTGTTATGTCTGCATGTGCGTGCTCTGCTATACACCGAAGGTGCTGACCAGTTAATGCTCTCTTTGTTGTAAGTTGCTAATATATGTGTGGCTAAGGAGCTGACTGATTTGATGTAGTGGTATCCTTGGAATTTATATTATGTGATAATCTGTTGATGGTGGACATTTTAGTACATACTTCCTAGCAGTGGAACAGGAACGTTGGCAACTAGATGATACGCTGCGTGTTGCTGTGGCAATTTTGTTTAAAAAATGCATGATTAGGTGCTACATAAACAACTAAAACTAATGAAAGGAAAATACAAGAGTATTTTCGATTTACACTTCAAAAATATATTTTAAACATATGAAGCATATAAAATGTATAAAAGAGGGGACGACTACAGTGAGAGACAAGCGGGCGACGGGCCGCACCTCTGCCCCCCTTTCCCAGAGGCCCTCCTCCACCCCCTTCCCTTCCCCCTTCTGTTGTCTCGGCGTGCACAGCTGAGCCTGTCCCGGGTGGCGCTGGCGCCGGCGGCCCCTGCTTTTCTGCTTCCACGTCCAATCGGCTACCGCGGCGGCGCCGAAGGCAGTGACCTCCCGCGCGGCCTCGGTGCCGTCATCCCCAATTCCTTGCTATCCCATTTTTTTGTCTTCTAGGCCTCATGATGGTGACCTTAGTGAGACGGCGAGGGTGGCGTCAAGACCGTGGTGGCGCATGTTGGTGGGCCGCAAGTTGGATGGAAGACTACGGATCGGGTGGGTAGTGGTGTTTTGGGGTTGGGAGAACCCTGTCGGCTCGCCAGGCACCGACGCGGTGCCGCCTGTTGGTGCCGCCATTCCTTCCTGAAGGGCGTCGGATGTACCCATTCCCTATGTTCCTCCGCATGCTGGGGGAAACCCTAGGACATGTCCGGACAACAGCGGTGTTGTCGTCGCGTTCCTTCTTGAAGGTGTTGCTTGGTACACGGCAGTTTGAAGCACTAGGAGTGTGGTGGGTCGAATCCGGAGGGCGCAGTGATGGCAGGTCATCCGCGTTCCGTCGAGCTGTCGTTGTTGGCATTAGTTTTTCTTTTTTTTCTTTTTTCTTTCCTTTTAGGCTTGATGTTCTGTTTGCCCCAGCGGATGTTGTGTGTGGTTGCTATATTAATATAGCGGTGCGTAAGCCTGTTTCAAGGAAATGTATAAAAAAAATTATATTCAGTTGAAAGAGTATCTTCTCTGAAAAAAGAGTAAATGATCAATTATATAGGTGTGCTTCATCTACCGTGTCCATGAGAACACGTAATTTAGTGCAAAAATTTAACTGATGACATACATGCATGAACTCATGATGTGGCATGACAATGTTATTGCATGGACAACTAATGCAGAAATGTAGTTTATAGCTTACATACATGGCTTGCTAATATGGCATGGTTGCATAGCTAGAAAAAATAGGTACTGGATTTAGTGCATGTCCCAATTAAAGTACCTGTGGGGGTTCAGTTGGATGACTTTTTCCTTTTCTCTCCTGTTCGGGTAGTGATCGGGTTGTCTACACGGACATTTAGGAAGGATAGGAGAGCTCCGGTTGTATATGCTCTTACACCATGCAAAATGGGTTGGGTAGTGATCGGGACATAGCAGGTAACAAGTTTGGCTCTGACTGCGGGCAGCGAACACCCGCCAGGGCTGACATAGTTCCTCTCGGCAAGGGTGATTCCTCTTAACTAGGATTGTGTTGGGCCTCTAAGTACAAGGGTTTGCTGCCCTCAAGTGGATGACATTAAGCTTTATCGAACTAGTAGGACTTGCAGAATAGCCAATTGTCAGTACCCGTAGTACTAAAACCCCTTGGCCCCTAACTAAACCGGTGATGTTGTCAATCTCACTAGCTTTGCTAGTTACAAGGATTAATTGCATAAGTGTATGGAAGATTTTATTTCAGCAAGAAAGTAAAAATAACGAATTGTTAAAGAGAGCGTTGATCGCGGTTGAAATAATAGGAAGAAGAATGTACTGGGATATATAGGTTCACTAGTGGTTTCTCTGCAAAAGATGGTGTGGGAAACAAATTATAGTTGCACATTGATTAAATTGCAGTTTCTAACTATATATACCCATCGCATAGTCAACTATGGGTGCCACGTTCCAAATATATATAGACTGTTATCCAACTGCATCTATAGCTAATACTCCACCCAAGACTGCTATCCAGCCTGCATCTTAAAGTATTATGTAAAAACAGAATATTGCCTTAAGCATGATGACATGAAGTAGATGATATATTGTCTTCACCCTGTTTTCAAAGGACAACTACGTAATCATCTTTTTATCCCTAGTGGCAACAACACAATCCAAGTCTTTTCCACTTTCTCTCACTATGGTAGATTATTTACAAGATTTAACCCAACTATCATACAGAACTCCTTCTTGGATATCACTCATCAAACTTGGCCACATAAAGAAAAATAGATCAAAGAGCATATATGAATAAGAGTTATGCAACAAAAAAACCAAATATACCTCAAAAAGATTCATGGATAAATCTGATTCTGATCAAAAAGTTACAACTCATCACGCCCCAACAAAGACACAAATATATTACATTAGACGGGTCACAATCATGTAGGGAGGCTCATGTGATCTTTTTATTGATAAGCATGGGAGACGAAACCAACTAGCCACTGCTATGGATCCATAATCCAAAGGAAACTACTCACAGGAGATCATGGTGACTCCAAATTGATGGAGATGGCCACCGTGATGATTTTTCCTCCGGCAGTGTACCGATGAAAAAAAAAAATCTTGATTTTTTGTGGTCTTTTGGAGATCCGTAGAATTTATTTTCCTCTGAGTCCAAAAACATGCATAAAACAACAATTGGCGTTGCACAATGAGTTAATAGGTTAGTCTAGAAAAATGATAAAATTGATGTGAAAACTATGCCAAAATTATATAAACATAGCATGAAGCAATCAACAATTATAGATACGTTTGAGACATATTAACATCCCAAGCTTAATTCCTACTTGTCCTCGAGTATGTACATGATAAAAAAATAATTTTTAAATTTAAATGACACTAACATGAATTATAATCAATATTATGTAATTAGGTACAACTTTAAAGTATAGCGTGCAATGCAATAGTCTATAGTTGATACAAAACAAGTAACATCGAAATGTGCAAATACAACTATTTGTACATTTCATAGATCAATGCTTTCACATCATACTCACCAACACTATAAGATTTAGAAAGAATGTCAGGTGTATCATGAGGCTTGATACACAAAGGTTTTATCATATCAAAACATCTTATCATAACTCAGACCCAGAGTGTCAGCCAAATAAGTTGACCATGTGGTCCTCCCCTTTCAATCAATCAATACTCTTGCAATACTTTAGCGCGAGACTTAATCTTTGCACTTAATGAAAAAGGAGATTAATGATGGGGGTTTATAAGAAGACAAAAATGAAAGGAAGTCTTGCATCAACGTGGTTCATCATAGGCAATGAAGAGGCCTTATAATCGTTTTTAATGCAAAGAGTGGGGATTGTCATGCAATGAATGCACTAGAACTATAAGTGTATGAAATCTTTTCAAATGGACTAGTGAGGTGTGCATCCAAATTGCTTGCTCACGAAGACTCAGAGCATTGGAGGAAGCTCGTCTTAGGAATATAGAAGCCAGGTTTTATAATGTGAAAACCCAACTAGTACATGAACACGAAGCATATGAAAACCCTCTATGTGAAATGCAGTAGTGCTACTTTGAAGCACTTTATGGTATCTGCTAAAACCAGGTGCTACTTCGAAGCACAAGTGTACACTAAAAAGGAATAGCAGTGTTGCTTCCACTCCCTCTCTCTCTCTCTCTCTCTCTCTTTCTCTCTTTGGAACTTTCTCTATTTTGTGTCTTTTTCTGTGGCACCTCGATGGTGCAATCCTTAGTGATAGGAGGAACACTCTATGATGATACAATGCACTTCGAATTTACTTAAAACTTAATAACTCAAACTGATAAACATGATATATAACTCTAAATGAATTCCTCTGGCAGTGTACCAGTATGTGCCATCTAGCATAACAAAGATATCAAAATGGATGATGTAAATATCATGCTAGCTATCTTTTGATCTGTTGGGGATCGTTGCAGAAATTAAAAAATTTCTACGCATCACCAAGATCAATCTATGGAGTCATCTAGCAACGAGAGAGAGGAGTGCATCTACATACCCTTGTAGATCGCGAGCAGAAGCGTTCAAGTGAACGGGGTTGATGGAGTCGTACTCGTCGTGATCCAAATCACCGATGACCGAGCGCCGAACGGACAGCACCTCCGCGTTCAACACACGTACGGAGCAGCGACGTCTCCTCCTTCTTGATCCAGAAAGGGGGAAGGAGAGGTTGATGGAGATCCAGCAGCACGACGGCGTGGTGGTGGAAGTAGCGGGATTCCAACAGGGCTTCGCCAAGCACTGCGGGAGGAGGGAGATGTGTCACGGGAGGGAGAGGGAGGCGCCAGGGCTTGGGGTGCTGCTGCCCTCCCTCCCCCCCTCTATATATAGGGTCCCCTGGGGGGCGCCGGCCCTAGGAGATGCAATCTCCAAGGGGGGGCGGCGGCCAAGGGGGTGGCTTTGTTGGGGAACGTAGTAATTTCAAAAAAATTCCTACGCACACGCAAGATCATGGTGATGCATAGCAACGAGAGGGGAGAGTGTTGTCCACGTACCCTCGTAGACCGACAGCGGAAGCGTTACCACAACGCGGTTGATGTAGTCGTACGTCTTCACGATCCGACCGATCAAGTACCGAACGTACGGCACCTCCGAGTTCTACACACGTTCAGCTCGATGACGTCCCTCGAACTCCGATCCAGCCGAGTGTTGAGGGAGAGTTTCGTCAGCACGACGGCGTGGTGACGATGATGATGTTCCACCGACGCAGGGCTTCGCCTAAGCTCCGCAACGTTATTATCGAGGTGTAATATGGTGGAGGGGGGCACCGCACACGGCTAAGAGATCTCAAGGATCAATTGTTGTGTCTCTGGGGTGCCCCCTGCCCCCGTATATAAAGGAGCAAGGGAGGAGGAGGCCGGCCCTAGGAGGGGGCGCACCAAGTGTGGAGTCCTACTAGGACTCCCTAGTCCTAGTAGGATTCCACCTCCCATATGGAATAGGAAAAGAGGAAGGGAAAAAGAGAAGGAAGGAAGGGGGCGCCCCCCTTCCCTAGTCCAATTCGGACCAGACCAAGGGGAGGGGTGCGGCCACCCTTGAGGCCCTTTTTCTTCTTTCCCGTATGGCCCAATAAGGCCCAATACGTATTCCCGTAACTCTCCGGTACTCCGAAAAATACCCGAATCACTCGGAACCTTTCCGAAGTCCGAATATAGTCGTCCAATATATCAATCTTTACGTCTCGACCATTTCGAGACTCCTCGTCATGTCCCCGATCTCATCCGGGACTCCGAACTCCTTCGGTACATCAACATACATAAACTCATAATAAAACTGTCATCGTAACTTTAAGCGTGCGGACCCTACGGGTTCGAGAACTATGTAGACATGACCGAGACACGTCTCCGGTCAATAACCAATAGCGGGACCTGGATGCCCATATTGGCTCCCACATATTCTACGAAGATCTTTATCGGTCAGACCGCATAACAACATACGTTGTTCCCTTTGTCACCGGTATGTTACTTGCCCGAGATTTGATCGTCGGTATCTCGATACCTAGTTCAATCTCGTTACCGGCAAGTCTCTTTACTCGTTCCGTAACACATCATCCCGCAACTAACTCATTAGTCACAATGCTTGCAAGGCTTATAGTGATGTGCATTACCGAGTGGGCCCAGAGATACCTCTCCGACAATTGGAGTGACAAATCCTAATCTCGAAATACGCCAACCCAACAAGTACCTTTGGAGACACCTGTAGAGCACCTTTATAATCACCCATTTACGTTGTGACGTTTGGTAGCACACAAAGTGTTCCTCCGGTAAACGGGAGTTGCATAATCTCATAGTCATAGGAACATGTATAAGTCATGAAGAAAGCAATAGCAACATATTAAACGATCGAGTGCTAAGCTAACGGAATGGGTCAAGTCAATCACGTCATTCTCCTAATGAGGTGATCCCGTTAATCAAATGACAACTCATGTCTATGGCTAGGAAACATAACCATCTTTGATTAACGAGCTAGTCAAGTAGAGGCATACTAGTGACACTCTGTTTGTCTATGTATTCACACATGTATTATGTTTCCGGTTAACACAATTCTAGCATGAATAATAAACATTTATCATGATATAAGGAAATAAATAATAACTTTATTATTGCCTCTAGGGCATATTTCCTTCAGGCTTGCCCCCCAAGCCAAGTGGGGCGCCCCCCACCCCTAGGGTTTCCAACCCTAGGCGCAGGGGGAGGCACAAGGGGGGCGCACCAGCCCACCAGGGGCTGGTTCCCCTCCCACCAGGGGCTGGTTCCCCTCCCCACTTCAGCCCATGGGGCCCTCCGGGATAGGTGGCCCCACCCGATGGACCCCCGGGACCCTTCCGGTGGTCCCGGTACAATACCGATGACCCCCGAAACTTTCCCGGTGGCCGAAACTGGACTTCCTATATATAATTCTTCACCTCCGGACCATTCCGGAACTCCTCGTGACGTCCGGGATCTCATCCGGGACTCCAAAAAACTTTTGGGTTACCGCATACTAGTATCTCTACAACCCTAGCGTCACCGAACCTTAAGTGTGTAGACCCTACGGGTTCAGGAGACATGCAGACATGACCGAGACGACTCTCCGGTCAATAACCAACAGCGGGATCTGGATACCCATGTTGGCTCCCACATGTTCCACGATGATCTCATCGGATGAACCACGATGTCAAGGATTCAATCAATCCCGTATACAATTCCCTTTGTCAATCGGTACGTTACTTGCCCGAGATTCGATCGTCGGTATCCCAATACCTTATTCAATCTCGTTACCGGCAAGTCACTTTACTCGTACCGTAATGCATGATCCCGTGACCAAACACTTGGACACATTGAGCTCATTATGATGATGCATTACCGAGTGGGCCCAGAGATACCTCTCCGTCATACGGAGTGACAAATCCCAGTCTCGATTCGTGCCAACCCAACAGACACTTTCGGAGATACCCGTGTTGCACCTTTATAGCCACCCAGTTACGTTGTGACGTTTTGGCACACCCAAAGCACTCCTATGGTATCCGGGAGTTGCACAATCTCATGGTCTAAGGAAATGATACTTGACATTTGGAAAAGCTCTAGCAAACGAACTACACGATCTTGTGCTATGCTTAGGATTGGGTCTTGTCCATCACATCATTCTCCTAATGATGTGATCCCGTTATCAATGACATCCAATGTCCATAGTCAGGAAACCATGACTATCTGTTGATCAACGAGCTAGTCAACTAGAGGCTCACTAGGGATATTATATTTCCTTGTTCATGATAATCGTTTATTATCCATGCTAAAATTGTATTGATAGGAAACTCAGATACATGTGTGGATACATAGACAACACCATGTCCCTAGTAAGCCTCTAGTTGACTAGCTCGTTGATCAATAGATGGTTACGGTTTCCTGACCATGGACATTGGATGTCGTTGATAACGGGATCACATCATTAGGAGAATGATGTGATGGACAAGACCCAATCCTAAGCCTAGCACAAGATCGTGTAGTTCGTTTGCTAAGAGCTTTTCTAATGTCAAGTATCATTTCCTTAGACCATGAGATTGTGCAACTCCCGGATACCGTAGGAATGCTTTGGGTGTACCAAACGTCACAACGTAACTGGGTGGATATAAAGGTGCATTACAGGTATCTCCGAAAGTGTCTGTTGGGTTGGCACGAATCGAGACTGGGATTTGTCACTCCGTGTAAACGGAGAGGTATCTTTGGGCCCACTCGGTAGGACATCATCATAATGTGCACAATGTGACCAAGGAGTTGATCACGGGATGATGTGTTACGGAACGAGTAAAGAGACTTGCCGGTAACGAGATTGAACAAGGTATCGGGATACCGACGATCGAATCTCGGGCAAGTAACATACCGATTGACAAAGGGAATTGTATACGGGATTGATTGAATCCCCAACATCGTGGTTCATCCGATGAGATCATCGTGGAACATGTGGGATCCAACATGGGTATCCAGATCCCGCTGTTGGTTATTGGCCGGAGAACGTCTCGGTCATGTCTGCATGGTTCCCGAACCCGTAGGGTCTACACACTTAAGGTTCGATGACGCTAGCGTTATAGGGAATATATATACGTGGTTACCGAATGTTGTTCGGAGTCCCGGATGAGATCCCGGACGTCACGAGGAGTTCCGGAATGGTCCGGAGGTAAAGATTTATATATGGGAAGTCCTGTTTTGGTCACCGGAAAAGTTTCGGGTGCTATCGGTAACGTACCGGGACCACCGGGAGGGTCCCGGGGGTCCACCAGGTGGGGCCACCGGCCCCAGAGGGCTGCGTGGGCCAAGTGTGGGAAGGGACCAGCCCCTAGGTGGGCTGGTGCGCCTCCCACAAGGGGCCTAGGGCGCAGGAAAGGGGGGAAAGGGGAAATCCTAGGCTCAGATGGGCCTAAGGCCCACCTAGTGGTGCGCCCCCCCTCTCTCCCCCCTTGGCCGCCCCCCTAGATGGATCTAGGGCTGGCCGCACCCCTTGGGGGGAAACCCTAGATGGGGGCGCAGCCCCTCCCCCTCCCCTATATATAGTGGGGGTTTTGGGGCTGCCAAAGACACGAGACTTCCTCTCTCTTTGGCGCAGCCCTACCCCTCTCCCTCCTCGTCTCTCGCAGTGCTTGGCGAAGCCCTGCTGGAGTGCCATGCTCCTCCATCACCACCATGCCGTTGTGCTGCTGCTGGACGGAGTCTTCCCCAACCTCTCCCTCTCTCCTTGCTGGATCAAGGCGTGGGAGACGTCACCGGGCTGCACGTGTGTTGAACGCGGAGGCGCCGTGGTTCGGCGCTTAGATCGGAATCAACCGCGATTTGAATCGCTACGAGTACGACTCCTTCATCCGCGTTCTTGCAACGCTTCCGCATTGCGATCTACAATGGTATGTAGATGCACTCCCCTTCCCCTCGTTGCTAGATTACTCCATAGATTGATCTTGGTGATGCGTAGAAAATTTTGAATTTCTGCTACGTTCCCCAACAGTGCCATCATGAGCTAGGTCTATGCGTAGTTTCTATGCACGAGTAGAACACAAAGTAGTTGTGGGCGTCGATTTTGTCAATTTACTTGCCGTTACTAGTCTTATCTTGATTCGGCAGCATCGTGGGATGAAGCGGCCCGGACCAACCTTACACGTACACTTACGTGAGACAGGTTCCACCGACTGACATGCACTAGTTGCATAAGGTGGCTAGCGGGTGTCTGTCTCTCCCACTTTAGTCGGATCGGATTCGATGAAAAGGGTCCTTATGAAGGGTAAATAGAAATTGGCATATCACGTTGTGACTTTTGCGTAGGTAAGAAACGTTCTTGCTAGAATCCCATAGCAGCCACATAAAACATGCAACAACAATTAGAGGACGTCTAACTTGTTTTTGCAGGGTATGCTATGTGATGTGATATGGCCAAAAGGATGTGATGAATGATATATGTGATGTATGAGATTGATCATGTTCTTGTAATAGGAATCACGACTTGCATGTCGATGAGTATGACAACCGGCAGGAGCCATAGGAGTTGTCTTAATTTATTGTATGACCTGCGTGTCAATGAAAACGCCATGTAATTACTTTATTTTATTGCTAACCGTTAGCCATAGTAGTAGAAGTAATAGTTGGCGAGACAACTTCATAAAGACACAATGATGGAGATCATGGTGTCATGCCGGTGACGAAGGTGATCATGCCGCGCCTCGAAGATGGAGATCAAAGGCGCAGGATGATATTGGCCATATCACGTCACTTTATGATTTGCATGTGATGTTTATCATGTTTACATCTTATTTGCTTAGAACGACGGTAGCATAAATAAGATGATCCCTCACTAAAATTTCAAGAGACGTGTTCCCCCTAACTGTGCACCGTTGCGAAGGTTCGTTGTTTCGAAGCACCACGTGATGATCGGGTGTGATAGATTCTAACGTTCGCATACAACGGGTGTTGACGAGCCTAGCATGTACAGCCATGGCCTCGGAACACATGCGAAACACTTAGGTTGACTTGACGAGCCTAGCATGTACAGACATGGCCTCGGAACACAAGAGATCGAAAGGTCGAACATGAGTCGTATAGTAGATACGATCAACATGGAGATGTTCACCGATGATGACCAGTCCATCTCACGTGATGATCGGACACGGCCTAGTTTGACTCGGATCATGTATCACTTAGATGACTAGAGGGATGTCTATCTGAGTGGGAGTTCATTAAATAATCAGATGAACTTAATTATCATGAACATAGTCAAAAGGTCTTTGCAAATTATGTCATAGCTTACGCTTTAGTTCTACTGTTTAAGATACGTTCCTAGAGAAAATTTAGTTGAAAGTTGATGGTAGCAATTATGCGGACTGGGTCCGTAAACTGAGGATCGTCCTCATTGCTGCACAGAAGGCTTATGTCCTTAATGCACCGCTCGGTGTGCTGAACCTCAACGTCGTCTGTAGATGTTTCGAAACATCTGACATACACGTTTTGATGACTACGTGATAGTTCAGTGCGTAATGCTAACGGTTTAGAATTGTGGCACCAAAGACGTTTTTGAAACGTCGCAGAACATATGAGATGTTCCGAAGACTGAAATTGGGATTTTAGACTAGTGCCCACGTCAAGAGGTATGAGACCTCTGACAAGTTTCTTAAGCCTGCAAACTAAGGGAGAAAATCTCAATCGTTGAGCATGTGCTCAGATTGTCTGAGTACCACAATCGCTTGAATCGAGTGGGAGTTAATCTTCCAGAAGAGACAGTGATGGTTCTCCATAGTCACTGCCACCAAGCTATTAGAGCTTCGTGATGAACTATAACATATCAGGGATAGACATGATGATCCTTGAGCAACTCGCGATGTTTGACACCGCGAAAGTAGAAATCAAGAACGAGCATCAATTGTTGATGGTTAGTAAAACCACTAGTTTCTAGAAGGGCAAGGGCAAAAGGGATACTTCATGAAACAACAAATCATTTGCTGCTCTAGTGAAGAATCCCAAGGTTGAACCCAAACCCGAGACTAAGTGCTTATGTAATGAGGGGAATGGTCACTGAAGCAGAACTACCCTAGATACTTGGTAGATGAGAAGGCAGGCAAGGTCGACAGAAGTATATTGGATATACATTATATGAATGTGTACTTTACTAGTACTCCTAGCAGCACCAGGGTATTAGATACCGGTTCGGTTGCTAAGTGTTAGTAACTCGAAATAAAAGTTGCGGAATAAACGGAGACTAGCTAAAGGTGAGATGACGATATGTGTTGGAAGTGTTTCCAAGGTTGATGTGATCAAGCATCGCATGCTCCCTCTACCATCGAGATTGGTGTTAAACCTAAATAATTGTTATTTGGTGTTTGCGTTAAGCATAAACATGATTGGATTATGTTTATCGCAATACGGTTATTCATTTAAGGAGAATAATGGTTACTCTGTTTATTTGAATAATACCTTCAATGGTCTTGCACCTAAAATAAATGGTTTATTGAATCTCGATCGTAGTGATACACATGTTCATGCCAAAAGTAATGATAGTACCACATACTTGTGGCACTGCTATTTGAGTCATATTGGGATAAAAGGCATGAAGAAGCTCCATGTTGATGGATCTTTGGACTCACTCGTTTTTTAAAAGATTGAGACATGCGAACCATGTCTATTGGTATATATGCATGAAGAAACTCCATGCAGATAGATCGTTTGGACTCACTTGATTTTGAATCACTTGAGACATGCAAATCATACCACATGGGCAAGATGACTGAAAGGCCTCGTTTTCAGTAAGATGGAACAAGAAAGCAACTTGTTGGAAGTAATACATTTGATGTGTACAGTCCAATGAGTGCTGAGGCATGCAGTGGATATCGATATGTTCTTACTTCATAGATGATTTGAGTAGATGCTTAGAATATTTACTTGATGAAACACAAGTCTGAATTATTGAAAGGTTCAAGTAATTTCAGAGTGAAGTTGAAGATCGTCGTGACAAGAGGATAAAATGTCTATGATATGATCATAGAGATATCTGAGTTACGAGTTTGGCACACAATTAAGACATTGTGGAAAGTGTTTCACAATTAATACCGCCTGGAACACCACAATGTGATGGTGTGTCCGAACATCATAACTGCACCCTATTGGATATGGTGCATACCATGATGTCTCTTTACCACTATCGTTTATGGGTTAGGCATTAGAGACAACCGCATTCACTTTAAATAGGGCACCACGCAATTCCGTTGAGACGACACCGTTTAGAGAAACCTAAGTTGTCGTTTCTTAAAATTTTGGGGCTGCGATGCTTATGTGAAAAAGTTTCAGGCTGATAAGCTTGAACCCAAAGCGGATAAATGCATCTTCATAGAATACCCAGAACAGTTGGGTATACCTCCTATTTCAGATCTGGAAGCAAAAGTAATTGCTTCTAGAAACGAGTTCTTTCTCGAGGAAAAGTTTCTCTCGAAAGAATTGAGTGGGAGGATGGTGGAGACTTGATGAGGTTATTGAACCATAACTTCAACTAGTGTGTAGCAGGGCACAGGAAGTTGTTCCTGTGGCACCTACACCAATTGAAGTGGAAGCTTATGATAGTGATCATGAAACTTCGGATCAAGTCACTACCAAACCTCGTAGGACGACGAGGATGCGTACTACTTCAGAGTAATGCGTGATCCTGTCTTGGAAGTCATGTTGCTAGACAACAATGAACCTACGAGCTATGGAGAAGCGATGGTGGGCCCATATTCTGACAAATGGTTAGAAGCCATGAAATCCGAGATAGGATCCATGTATCAGAACAAAGCATGGACTTTGGTGAACTTGCCCGATGATCGGCAAGCCATTGAGATAAATGGATCTTTAAGAAGAAGACGGACGTGGACGGTAAGGTTACCGTCTATGAAGCTCGACTTGTGGCAAAGAGTATTTTCACAAGTTCAAGGAGTTGACTACGATGAGATTTTCTCATCCGTAGCGATGCTTAAGTCCGTCGGAATCATGTTAGCATTAGCTGCATTTATGAAATCTGGCAGATGGATGTCAAAACAAGTTTCCTTACCAGTTTTCGTAAGGAAAGGTTGTATGTGATACAATCAGAAAGGTTTTGTCGATCCTAAGGATGCTGAAAGGTATGCTAGCTCCAGCGATCCTTCCATGGATTAGAGCAAGCATCTCGGAGTCAGAATATACGCTTTGATGGAGTGATCAAAGTTTTTGGGTTTATACAAAGTTTGTTAGAAACTTGTATTTACAATAAAGTGAGTGGGAGCGCTACAACATTTCTGATAAGTATATGTGAATGACATATTGCTGATCCGAAATGATGTAGAATTTCTGGAAAGCATAAAGGGTTGTTTGAAAGGAGTTTTTCAAGGGAAGACCTGGATTAAGCTACTTGAACATTGAGCATCAAGATCTATGAGGATAGATAAAAAACGCTTAATAGTACTTTCAAAGAATACATACCGTGACAAGATTTTGAAGGAGTTCAAAATAGATCAGCAAAGAAGGAGTTCTTGGCTGTGTTACAAGGTGTGAGTATTGAGTAAGACTCAAGACCTGACCACAGCAGAAGAGAGAGAAAGGACGAAGGTCGTCCCCTATGCTTTAGACGTAGGCTCTACAGTATGCTATGCTGTGTACCGCACATGAAGTGTGCCTTGCCATGAGTTGGTCAAGGGGTACAATAGTGATCCGGGAATGGATCACATGACAACGATCGAACTTATCCTTAGTATCTAGTGGACTAAGGAATTTTCTCGATTATGGAGGTGAAAAGGAGTTCGTCGTAAAGGGTTACGTCGATGCGAACTTTGACACTAATCCGGATGACTCTGAGTGGTAAACCGGATTCGTATAGTAGAGCAGTTATTTGAAATGGCTCCAAGTAGCGCGTGGTAGCATCCACAAGATGACATAGATATTCGTAAAGCACACACGGATCTGAAAGGTTCAGACCCGTTGACTAATAACCTCTCTCACAAGCATAACATGATCAAACCAGAACTCATTGAGTGTTAATCACATAGTGATGTGAACTAGATTGTTGACTCTAGTAAACTCTTTGGATGTTGGTCACATGGTGATGTGACCTGTGAGTGTTAATCACATGGTGATGTGAACTAGATTATTGACTCTAGTGCAAGTGGGAGACTGTTGGAAATATGCCCTAGAGGCAATAATAAATTGGTTATTATTATATTTCCTTGTTCATGATAATCGTTTATTATCCATGCTAAAATTGTATTGATAGGAAACTCAGATACATGTGTGGATACATAGACAACACCATGTCCCTAGTAAGCCTCTAGTTGACTAGCTCGTTGATCAATAGATGGTTACGGTTTCCTGACCATGGACATTGGATGTCGTTGATAACGGGATCACATCATTAGGAGAATGATGTGATGGACAAGACCCAATCCTAAGCCTAGCACAAGATCGTGTAGTTCGTTTGCTAAGAGCTTTTCTAATGTCAAGTATCATTTCCTTAGACCATGAGATTGTGCAACTCCCGGATACCGTAGGAATGCTTTGGGTGTACCAAACGTCACAACGTAACTGGGTGGATATAAAGGTGCATTACAGGTATCTCCGAAAGTGTCTGTTGGGTTGGCACGAATCGAGACTGGGATTTGTCACTCCATGTAAACGGAGAGATATCTCTGGGCCCACTCGGTAGGACATCATCATAATGTGCACAATGTGACCAAGGAGTTGATCACGGGATGATGTGTTACGGAACGGGTAAAGAGACTTGCCGGTAACGAGATTGAACAAGGTATCGGGATACCGACGATCGAATCTCGGGCAAGTAACATACCGATTGACAAAGGGAATTGTATACGGGATTGATTGAATCCCCGACATTGTGGTTCATCCGATGAGATCATCGTGGAACATGTGGGAGCCAACATGGGTATCCAGATCCCGCTGTTGGTTATTGGCCGGAGAACGTCTCGGTCATGTCTGCATGGTTCCCGAACCCGTAGGGTCTACACACTTAAGGTTCGATGACGCTAGGGTTATAGGGAATATATATACGTGGTTACCGAATGTTGTTCGGAGTCCCGGATGAGATCCCGGACGTCACAAGGAGTTCCGGAATGGTCCGGAGGTAAAGATTTATATATGGGAAGTCCTGTTTTGGTCACCGGAAAAGTTTCGGGTGCTATCGGTAACGTACCGGGACCACCGGGAGGGTCCCGGGGGTCCACCAGGTGGGGCCACCAGCCCCAGAGGGCTGCGTGGGCCAAGTGTGGGAAGGGACCAGCCCCTAGGTGGGCTGGTGCGCCTCCCACAAGGGGCCCAGGGCGCAGGAAAGGAGGGAAAGGGGAAATCCTAGGCTCAGATGGGCCTAAGGCCCACCTAGTGGTGCGCCCCCCTCTCTCCCCCCTTGGCCGCCCCCCTAGATGGATCTAGGGTTGGCCGCACCCCTTGGGGGGAAACCCTAGATGGGGGCGCAGCCCCTCCCCCTCCCCTATATATAGTGGGGGTTTTGGGGCTGCCAAAGACACGAGACTTCCTCTCTCTTTGGCGCAACCCTACCCCTCTCCCTCCTCGTCTCTCGCAGTGCTTGGCCAAGCCCTGCTGGAGTGCCATGCTCCTCCATCACCACCATGCCGTTGTGCTGCTGCTGGACGGAGTCTTCCCCAACCTCTCCCTCTCTCCTTGCTGGATCAAGGCGTGGGAGACGTCACCGGGCTGCATGTGTGTTGAACGTGGAGGCGCCGTGGTTCGGCGCTTAGATCGGAATCAACCCCGATTTGAATCGTTACGAGTACGACTCCTTCATCCGCGTTCTTGCAACGCTTCCGCATTGCGATCTACAATGGTATGTAGATGCACTCCCCTTCCCCTCGTTGCTAGATTACTCCATAGATTGATCTTGGTGATGCGTAGAAAATTTTGAATTTCTGCTACGTTCCCCAACAGGCACCTCGGCAGCAAGCGGCCCCTCCGTCAATTGCACGCCCGCCGTTGGCGGTGCCTCGACATTAGCCGAGGTCGACGCCAACACGGTAACTAATTAAGCCTCTCGGCCGATGACTTCATCTCCTTGCCTTTGACTAGGCATCCCTGACGCCCTACATGTTTTCGCAGGGCGCCGCCGACGTTCCGTGCAATCTCCTGCACTTCGTGAACGACGAGTTGGTCGATGTCGCCAAGGGCAGAATCGTTCAACCGGGCAGCCGCGTGTTCCACGGTAATCAGATGCCACCCACCATTTATAGGGTTCAACTGGTTCGGGTGCTGCCGGGCTTCGATGACATGTTACCTCCATATCGACCCCATGGGGCCGACGAAGATGATGTGATGACCCTCGGGGCCTGCATAAGCTAGCCCATGCTTTGGCCGAAGAGCCAGATTCGTTTGGGGGCGGGGGACACCACCCCACAGACAACACCGCCAGTCGTGCCGGCGCCAAGCCATGGCAAGACCCCTGCAACGCTACCGGACATGCCGGACATGCATATGGCACAGGATCCGGACATGCATATGGCACAGGATCCGGACGACGACGACGACGGTACATTTACCAATGTCGATAAGTACTTCAACGAACATGGGTACGGTGACGAATTCTTGGGGCCTCCTTCTCAAGAACCCAACCCTACAAAAGACGATCTAGCTGGTACCGTGGAGAAACCCAATTGCAACAGGCGTCGTTTGGCGTTCAGTTCTCAGGAGACGCCTCTAGCTGCCGCCTACACCGAGCCTCAGATAGCCAAGGTGCGAAATATTATCAGCCCCAACACACTCAAGAAGGCGGTCTCTGAGCAGAACTCGATCCCATTACAGCAGAAGGAGAAGGGACGGAAAAGAAAGACTAACAAGGGTGCGAGCCAGCCGGCACCGAGTACGATCCATGCTCAGGACGGGCCACCTTCACCTAAGGATATCTCGAGGGTGCATGTGGCGGGTAGGCCGATGCTACCGACTAATCTACTCAATGCTGCAACCGGTGCTATGCGGAGTCTGCATGACAGTGTTCTTTCTTTGGAGAAGCGGCGTCTCTCCGAGAATGATGTGGCATACCCGGTTTTCGTGGCCAAGGTGCCAGAGGGCAAGGGCTTTGTGGATAGCGCCATCGGGGGTACGATCGTCCTGCGGTTTGATGACATCTTCGCTATGTTTAACCTTCATCCGCTGCACTACACCTTCGTTCGGCTATTTTCGCTGAGTATGGAGATGCGGATCATTAGAGACAAGACCCCCGGACATCGTGATAGTCGACCCCTTCTACATGCGTGCCAAGATCTTGGGCAGCGCTGGGGACCGGCAAGTCGCGAGTTCATACCTTGAAGGCGTCATTCTGGCAAACCCAGATAAGGATAACTTCCTCGTGCCTTACTTTCCCGAGTAAGTCATCCCCTCACCGCCCTGTAACATATGATTTCTTAGATTTCGATCGTTCTTTTTTTCTAACATTCCGTGTTTTGTGCAGTGACACACATTGCACACTCATCCTCTTAAGCCCGAAATATTCCATGGCCACGTATTTCGACTCGGACCGTCAGTCGAAGAAAGACTACACAAATATCAAGAAAGTTCTTGATGATGTTCTCCCCGGCTACGCCAGATCTGGAGGCACCTTCAGCAGGCCAGTTCATAGGTACGGCAAGCACTTGTTCACCCACAATACGACGTTCCCCTGCGTCAAGCAGCCGCCTGGCGGTCAGAAGAATGCCTACTACGCCCTCCATCACATGCGGGCGATCGTACGGGACCATAATCACCTTCTGCTACCAAATAATCTCAAAGATTGGGCCGCACGCTTGTCGGCAATCCAGGACGCGGACATCAGACAAGAATTCTTTCACATCCAGTCGGAGTTTGCGGAAATCATCCATCAAGATGTCCTTCGTACCTCGGGGCAATTCTACCTCAGATAGAAACAACGCTACAAATGCAGGCTGACAACGCCGGCGATTTCATGACCATCACGACCGACGGCGGCTTCATCCACGCTCCGGTCCCTGAGTCGAGTCGAAAGTAGTGATGTTATGTAGTTCTGAAATATCGATTAGCTCATGTTGTAATTAAACTTTAATGAACTTGTATGTCTCTTTGGTTTGGACAGTCGCTCAACTTATATGTAATCGATGCTATTTATTAGTAGGACCATGAATCGTGCTATTAATGTCTTGATTTTCTCTTCCGATCCTTTTGTTGCATACTTATATATTGCTTATGTATTGTCTGTGAATTGCTACTAACGTTTTGTTTGGCTAGTGCATAAAGATGCCGTCGTATGTCGTGTACAAGGGTAAGGTTTCCGGAGTCTACGACGACTGGGAGGAGTGTCGGAGACAGGTTCACCGTTTCAGTGGTAACAGTTACAAAGGGTACACCACTAGGGCGGAGGCGGAAGCTAGATACGCGCGCTATCTAGCGGGAGAGAGGAAGGAGCGGAGGAGGAACCGGATGAAGACCAGTTTCATCGCGATGATGCTAATCGTGATGACCGCAGCTCTCTTCTATGTGATGGTAGTTTAGATGATCGATATCGACTTGTAATGTGAAGACAAACTCGCTACTCGCGCTCTCGAGACTTGTAATGTTCTAACTTTGTTCGGTATTTTGAATTCGGAGACTAGCTAATATGATGAATTGTATTCGGAGACTAATCTTCTATTGTATTCGATGAATCTGCTGTTTATATGTTGTGCTATCTATATTCCGTGCAGTAATATATTTTGTAACCTGTGCAAATATCAGAAAGGAAAAAAATAATTCTTAATATTCATACTAGTGGCGCACCATACAGCACATTAGTGGCGCACTGCTATAAAAAATACTAGTGGCGCATTATCTGTTAGTGCGCCATTAGTAACCCAGAGCACAAGGTAAATATGGCCCCCTGGGAGGCATACTAATGGCGCACCAGGGGACATACTAATGGCGCACTGCCTGGTGCGCCACTACTGTCTGATATACTAATGGCGCACCAGGGGTGCGCCATTAGTATATGTTACTAGTGGCGTGATGATAGTGGCGCACCTGTAGTGCGCCATTAATGGCCAAAACAGGTGCGCCACTAACAGGCCTTTTCCTAGTAGTGGCAGTGGTGGGTCTCTATAGCTGGTAACCGAACAGTGATGTGGCTGTCTGTACCCTGGTCAACCTGTGGTGGGTCCCTCATGTAAGACAGTGATGAAATGCTGATGTGGCTGGACTAATGATGTGGATAGGCTGCATGTAAAGAGAAATAACATAGTGGGGATGAACTATTTAGGTATTATAGATTATAGATTAGATTTTCTAAAGTGAAACTTAAGTTTATAGAAAGGATTATTGACGTCCAACTACCAAATCGATACCATTATATTCATCATGAAATCTATTTTCACATAGTATATAGTCCCTCCTTTCAGAAATACTTGTTGGAGAAATGGATGTATATAGACGTATTTTAATACTAGATACATTCATTTTTATCATTTTTCCAACAAATATTTTCAGACGGAGAAAGTATTTATTATTGTAGATATAGATAATTTTTTGTATGTATAAATTTGGTTAAAGTCTGTGAAGTTTGACTTTTGTGAAAACCAATATATAGACTATGAGACGGGAGGGGCATTTTCACGTATCATGTATTCACATGTACTTCTTGTTACCCTAAAATCCAAAAGAAAAATCAAGCTCATTGGCGAAGGTTTAAACTTTAGTAACACAAAAAAATTTAGACCATACCAACATATCGAACACTGAAAGCTCGAAAAAAAATTCTTTCAGAGTTCAATCTATTAAAATTCACTTAGTTGTAGCCGATCGTCACTGAATTTATTATGAAATCTATTTTCATATGTTATATACTTAGTTAAAGTTTGTGATGTTTGACTTTTGTGAAACCAATGCGCATTGTATATGAGACCGAGGAAGTAACATTTTCGCATATCATGTATTCATATGTACTTCTCGTTACCCCAAAATCCAAAAGAAAAAGAGAAATTATTTTTTTCAGCCGGTTGATTACACGCTCGTGTAAACCGCCCTCTCCGCATGACACGCGTCCCGCTGGGCCCACCAACTGCCCAACCTTATCCCCTCATTTCCAGAAGTGTCACGAGATCCACTGATTTTGGGAAACTATTCTTTTCAGCCGGCTGATTACACGCTCGTGTAAACCGCCCTCTCCGCATGACACGCGTCCCGCTGGGCCCACCAACTGCCCAGCCTTATCCCCTCGTCTCCAGAAGCGTCACGAGATCCACTGATTTTTCAACCAAACTCGATCTCTTCTGTTCTTCTCTGCGTCTCTCTCTCCGCTCTCTCCACCATGGCCATGGACACGCTCTAAGGGCCGCCCTGCTGCCTCATCAGCTCTAAGTGATGCTGCCTCACAAGCTCCACGCGACCAAGCTCCACATGCGTTACAGCGCTCGTCGGTGACACCGGCGCTACGATGCGGTGGCCGTCGATGGCTGCGGCGCGGCAACATGATGTCTCCCAAGCTCCAACATGGCGCTGCCCAAGCTCCATGCGAACGGTGTTGCATTGCAGCGTTCATCGATGAAGCTGGCTCTGTGACGTGGTGGTCCTCGGTGGCCGCCAGCGCTGCGACGCGGTGGTCCGTAGTGGCCGCCGGTGACGCATACCTCATCGGTGCTTCCAGTGGCGTGATGCAGCACTCGCGCCGCTGCAAGGGGCACCGGGTGTTGTAATGCAGCGCTCGTTGATGATGTTGGTGCTGCTATGCAGCAGTGCTGGAGCTGCGACGGGCCGCCGGTGCTGCGATGGAGCACCGCCGCGTCGGTGTCATGGCTGTAATGAAGCATCGCCGGAGCTTAGACGGGCTTCCCACACTGCGTTGGAGCACCGCCACGCCGGTCTCGCGGCTGCAATGAAGCATGGCTGGAACTGCAATGGGCCGTCGGGTTCTGCGATGGAGGTGTCGTGGATGTAATGAAGCATCGCGGGAGCTTCAACGGGCTACCCGCGCTGCGTTGGAGCACTGCCACGCCGCTGTCGCGGTTGCAATGGAGCATGGCAGGAGCTGCAACAGGCCGTCGGTGCTGCGTTGGAGCACAACGTGCCGGTGTCGCAGCTACAATGAAGTATGGCCGGAGCTGCAATTGGCCTCCGGTTCTGCGATGGAGCACCGACGGCCTCGCCGGTGTTGGCGCTGCAGAGCATGGCAGCGGTGCTATGATGAAGCTCGATGGTGGCAGCAAAAAGTGTTGCAGGGAGCTACATCTTTTTCGTTCCTCTACGTTGTGTTCTTTTTCTTCCTTTTGCTAATGTGCATGCGGGGATAGTTGCTTGAGACCAAGATGACTGGCGTGATACAACGCCTGATCCAACGCCCCACGAGGCGGTTGATTTTTTGCCCCGCGTCAGTCGGATGACGCCTAGCAGTGGCCTCGAGCTCACTGGTTGCTCCGAAGGTTTAAACTTTAGTGACGAAAAAAAATAGACCTTACCAAAATATCCGAATTCTGAAAGTTTGAAAAAAATCTTTTGAAATTCGATCTATTAAATTCACTTAGTTTAATGGATCTTCGCTGAATTTGAATTTGATTTGATTCTGTCCCAAAATTTCGAGTTTACAAACATTTTGGTGCCCACCAAACTTTCAGAAACTTGGTCAAAATTTCGTTTTAACCTTGGTCCCTTCGTGCCAAAGACCAACCCGACACCGGCGCACCGCCTCGGTATTCGAGTCGCCTGTCCCTTCTTCCTCCGCCGCCGTGCCAGCTAGCTAGGGTTACGGCCACCGGCGCTCCCAGAGGGCAGGGGTGGCGGAGGCGGCGACGCACGCGCATGGCCGCAGGCGACGCGTCATCGGGGTCGGCGCCGGGGCCGGAGACGGCGGGGGAGGCGGAGGTGGACGCGGGCTTCGAGTTCGCCTTCGACAACGAGGCCTTCTCCGACAGGGTCCTGCGGATAGAGGTCGTCGGCGCTGGCCGGAAGCGCCGGCGTGAAGGTGCGTACGTACAGGCACAGTAGTACCATTAGCCATTAGAATATTCGCAGTAGATTCTAGGCACCACACTGATCTAAGCACATGCCTGCATCAAAGTATCGATCGATTATATCGTTATGCGCCTTCCTTTCGCTGTGCAATTTCTCCCTCATAGATGTAAATTTATCTTCTTTCACGCCATTAGGATCTGGATTTGTGGTGGATTTTCTCTTTTCTGCCTTATTATATGGGCAAGGAGGTACAATGTTATCCTAAATATATACACCCGATTAGGTCTTTAGTTTTGGATCTCCAGTCGTTCCAAGTTCTCTGGTATGTTTTTTCATGATTATATGAGCAGGTGTCACCCTTGATATATGTAGTGTGGAGGGGGAGGAGCTCCCTAAGTCCCTAGAACTCTCCGTAACTCTGCTTACTGTTCCAAATTTGAGATCATCATTAGTTTGTGTTTTGTTTCTGGTTCACCTCTATTTCGCTTTTGTTGTTGTTGAAACATCTAATGTCAAAATTAACCTATTGATAATCACTTTTGATTAGTACGAATTACAAACACATGTGGACTGTAGACACATTGTTGGTAATGTAATGGTACGATCCAATAATGAACTTGGCTGCCTATTATTAAATACAAGCAACATACTGTTTGCCGGCAATATAATTGTGGCCTGATCTTTTACCTTTTTTAATAGAGTGCATTTATAGAAAATTCTAATAGAACAACATTCATGATTACTCTAGCATGCTTATTAGGCTTGATGCAACTCAGCGAGTATCCAGTTTTCATGATGCTTCAAATTTTCCCACCTATCTAAAGGTTGATTCAATGAATCTGCACACATAGCGAACATGATATTCCAGACATTTTTAACAGCAAAAATCTTGTCTAGTAATTATCTCATGTGCCTTCTTCTCCCCTAGTTTTGAATGTTTCTCTAGATTTATCTGACCTGTATTTCCCAGGTGATGATGGAGAAGGTAGTACACCAGTTTTACGAGTCAAGACCATACATATCAGTTCGGTGATTCTCGCTGCAAAAAGTTCTTTCTTTTTCAAGGTAATTCTGGTGATCTTCTGAAATGCATTTGGCCTATAATCAGTTGACTCGTATTTCAAGCTTCATGCTTCTTAGCTTTTCTCAAATGGCATGAAAGAATCTGGTCAGAGACAGTCAACAGTTAGAATTGCTGATTCAGGTAACGCAAGTGTATGCTGTACTCTTCCTCATCTTATTGTAACTGAGATTATATTCTAGTTTGCTATTGTGATTGTATTATTTATTTGTTAATTCAAGAAATGTGATAATTGTAGAGAGGTCTGTTTTGGAGTTTCGTGCCACAACTTTCTATTTTGATAATGAATTGGCTATTCTCATTTCCCCTACATAATTTGCCTACCAAATAGATTTTCTTGTGCATGACAAGTTTCCTCAATTGATTATTGAAACTCAATGGACTTTCGGTCCAGATAGTGGCTGAGATTAAAGCGTACCCTTCAGTTGCAAAGGGTATTATAGTCTTACTTTTATATGGGCCTCTTCTAGTTATTAAGGACTTAATTTTAACGTGTACGAGCTTGCCAATTCGCACGCCACAACATGCAAGAGGAGAAAGAGACTGAATAGAAGGCAGTTTCCTGTAATTATATGGGCCTCTTCTATTCATCTGCATGCATTTTATTATATCCACATCGGTGTACAAAATCGTCTCTAAATAATATGAGAATGTATTACGTAACATTGGTGTACAAAATTGTCTCTAAAAACTATGAATACATACTAATACAGTACGTTCCAGTTTCTGGCGAATAAACATACAAGAGAGACCAGCCGATTGTGCAAACTAAGTATATACGGAGTAGCTCACCGTTGATCCTAACTTCTATGGATTAATTCGTTTCATGCATGAGGATTTAGCCGTGAAGACCTAACACATTGAAATTAGGAATTAAATTGTAGTGTAGGGGGGGGGGGGGGGGGGGGGGGGGTACTGAAGCATGCCTCTAAAACAATAGCTACCCTTTCCTTATGTACTTCTTAACCGTTACTGATTGTGATATAATGGACTGTTCTTATATTTCCTTGCTTTCATTCCTTACATGGAACAGAGGAGAACGCCCTTATGGAGCTTTTACGCTTTATGTACAATGGAAGGTTGGCACCAATAACTGAGTCCACTTTTCTGGTCGATATCATGATGGCTGCTGACAAATTTGATGTCATTTCGTGCATCAAGCTTTGCGGTCAGCGGCTCATAGGTCTGCCTATGACCCTAGAATCTGCAGTGAGGTGCCTAGATCTCCCATGTTCCATTTCAATGGCAGCTGACCTGTCAGAGGCAGCCAAGAAATTCCTTGCTAAAAGATACGAGAAATTCCTGTCAACAAAGTAAGTAACCCCCATCGGATTGAGATACCCCCTTTTTTTCCTTTATTAGCGAACATGTGGGTATTGTTGTCATAAAATCATTATATCGAGCATTGCATGGTTTTGTTGCATTTCAGGTTCCAAGATGAACTGATGAGGATTCCCCTTGCTGGGATTGTGGCCATCTTATCACGAAATCTCCCTGGGGTTGCATCTGAAAAATCCGTCTATGACTTTGTGCTCAGGTGGGCCGACTTGCAGTACCCAAATTTAGAACAAAGACGCGAGATTTTAAGTTCAAGTTTACTTCCAATGGTGCCACTAGCGCGTAGCATGACCAATGTGATCCTAATTGATCAGCCGTCTTGTATAATTAACTTTAGTCTAAAGCGTGAGCACTGCTCTGGGAGCTTCCCATCAGGATCGATGCGCTCGCCACCATTCTATCGTGCGGGGCATGGTTTCTTTCTCTCAGCACACCGAAGAATGGGGCCGTCCAACTTTTTTTTCCTCATAATACAGAAGCTAGAAGACAAGGGCCTAGTAGGGGGGACATTAGATTATGAGATTGAGGTAAAAACAACACCGTCGCTGGAGTTTACCACCTTGTGGAGGCGCACCACCACCACCGGTTGTAGACAAGGTTTTGGATGCAGGGTTCCTTGGCCGGAGGTCATTCCTGATGATAGCCCCTTCTTCATCGACGACAAACTCCATATTCGAGTTCATGTGAAGATAACGCCGCAGCCTTAGTGATGCATGCATTAGCCACTAGCGTCATGTGCTTCATTCATGTCCATTTTTGTTTATGTGAGCGAGGAGAAGCCCCTGTTCTTTTAACATATGAACTCGGTGAACAATGCTCTGCTCTCTTTTGGTGACTGGTAATGTTGCAATGTAGCTTCTGAACATCTAGAGTTTGATGCTGGACGTTTCACTGTGTCACGGACTCTTACCAGACGCAAACTGTCAAGTTTGTGTGTGAGTTCTGATATCCAGCGAAGTCGCTGAACAGTTAATGTGCACTTTGTCGTAAGTTGGCTGGTATACATTGCTGAATGCTGATGACCTCTTTGACTCGATGGACTTGTGACCCTTAGAATGCATATTATGTGATCATCTGTTCATGGCTATCTTTCGTTATTTTTTGGTTCATACTCTATGGCAGTTGATATGTTGTGCCTCAAGGGCAGAATGCTGCTGCAAATTGCCTAGAAAAATGCTGATGTAAAGTTCAATGTTGTCAGGTCTGTTGCTTGCAATGTGTGCTCCCTGGAAACTAAGCACGCGATCTACGTGCACATATCCGGATCCGATACTATATAGAAGTTTTTTTTAGTTTTAGATTTCGAGGTGTTAAGTAGTTGAGGTTCTTTGACATAATTTTTGCAGTACAACAGTAACCAAAGAGAGTAATGTTGTCTGTGCCCCCAATTAAAGTGCAGCAAAACTGTAGTCACATATTTATTTGGATGTAGCAGCGGCGCCCAAACTACATCATACCGTTCAAGTTGAGCCATTGGACAACTTAAAGATTAGGAATAATTTGTATGTTATAGGTCTGTAGGCTGGGGAGATTGGTACTGCTTAAGAAAGAAAGAAAGAAAGAAAGAAAACAATTAAAATTAATAAAATAGGAAAGAAAAGTAAAAACCAACAAGAATGTAGAAAGGAACAAAAGAAAACCGAAGAAAAAGAAGAAGAAAAGAGAGAAAAGAATAAACCAATAAAAACTGGACAAAAACGAAGGAAATGGTGAAAAAAATCAAAAAAAAACTGTGAAGAAACAAAGAAAAAACAGAAAGAAAAAGAGAAAGAAAAGGGAAAAAACAGAAGGAAACCAGAGCAGAACGGAAGGCGATTGAGCAACGAGAAGCTAGCGACAAAAAACCGAAAATGGGCCGGCCCAGAAAAAACAGGAAGAGGGAAACCCTCACGCGAGAGCTGCTTCCATCTCACTTGAAGCGAGATATAGCTCTCGGGTCTGGTCCATGAGTAAATAGTTTTAGCCACATAGTATACAGAGGCAAAATGGTCTTTTCATGTCACGCTTAACACTGTTAGTGGCCAAAGTGGATGGAATGTCACATAGGGAATATTTTTACACCTTGTGTCAAATAGGGAAGAAATTCTCATTTGGACCAAAAAGGAAGCAAATTTTAAGAAAAGACCAAATAAGGAATTTTGTCCATACGGAATTCCATCCTACACCCCACCTTGATCTTTGAGACGCATCTCCCTTTTCTCTCCGCCGCCGGGCCAGCTATCTAGGGTTACGCCCACCAGCGCTCCCAGAGGGCAGAGGTGGTGGAGGCGACGGTGCACGCGCATGGCCAAAGGCGACGCGCCAACGGGGGTGGTGACGGAGCTGGGGGCAGAGAAGGCAGAGGCGGAGGTGGATGCTGGCTTCGAGTTCGCCTTCAATAACAAGGCCTTCTCCGACAGGGTCTTGCGGATAGAGGTCGTCGGCACTAGCTGCAAGCGCCGCCGCTATAAGGCTAAAGGTGCGTACATACCGGCACAGTAGTACCGTACAACCCCATTAGTGTATTAAGTAGTAGATTATCGGTACTACACTACTCTAAGCACTATGTGTGTATGTGTATGTATTTTCACCTGTCTGCATCAAAGTTATCTGTGTCTTTCTTTTGCTCTCCAATTTCTCCCTCATGTATGTAAACTTATCTTCTTTCATGTGATTATAACCTGGATTTATGGTGAATTTTCCACCTTATATGAGCAAGGAGGTGCGATGTTATTCTGAATGCAAGGGGGGTCTTTAAATACAAGGAGTGCAATTATAACAAATTCTAATAGAATCCTTGGGGTAACGTTTATGATTGCTTATTATGCGCAATGAATCTCAATGGGTGTCCAGTTTTCCTGATATTTTTTTTTCATGTGTATCTAAAGGTTGATCAAATGAATCTGCAAATATAGTGAACATGATGTTCCAGAGAATTTTAACAACAAAAATCTTGTCTGGTAACTATGTTATGTGCCTTCTTCTAGTTTGGTATGCTTCTCTACATTTTCTGACCTTGGCATTTTGCAGATAATGAAGGAGAAGGTATTGACTCTTCTTGTGTTGTAATGGGTACGCCAGGTTTACGAGTCAAGACCATACATGTCAGTTCAGTGATCCTCGCCGCAAGAAGTTCTTTCTTTTTTAAGGTAATTCTGATGATCTTCTAAAATCCATTTGGTTTATAATCAGTTGACTCATATTTCTGATAAGCTTCATGCTTCTTAGCTTTTCTCAAATGGCGTGAAAAAATCTGGTCAAAGACAGACAAAAATTAGAATTGCTGATTCAGGTAACTCATGTGTACGGTGTACTCTACCTCATATTATTATAACTGATGATTCTAGTATGCTGTTGTGATTGCATTATTTACTCATGTTTTTTAATTCAAGAAATGTGATTATTGTAGAGAGGCCTGTTTTAGAGTTTCCTGGCCCAATTTTCTACTTTGATAGTGAACTAGCTATTCTCATTTCCTCTATAGAGTCTGCCTACCAGATGTATATTTTTCTCGGGCTTTACAAGTTTCCTCAATTGACTATTGAAAGTCAATGGTCATACTTAAATAGCTATCCCTTTTGTTGTACACTCCCTCCATTCCGCAATATATAGTGCATATAGACTTTTTTTTCAAATGTAAAACATTGTAGAGTTTGACCAAATGAATTGCTAGAAATGTCAACACAAAAAATATCAAATAGATACAATATAAATTATGCCTCATGATGTATCTAATGATATTTATGTGGTATTTTAATTATAGATATTTTTATATATAAACTTGGTCAAAGTTCATGAAGTTTGACTTTTTGTAAAATCTATACGTGCTAAATCATGAAACGGGGGACTATCTTTATCTAATTGTTACTGGCTGAGATTTATTAGAATGTTTCATCAATATTTATGGCCCCTTGCTTTCATTTTTACTTGGAACAGAGGAAAATGCCTTTATGGAGCTTTTAAAGTTTATGTACAATGGAAGGTTGACACCAACAACTGAGTCCACTCTTCTGGTTGATATCTTGATGGCTGCTGACAAATTTGATGTCGTTTCGTGCATCAAGCTTTGCAGTCAGCGGCTCATAGGCCAGCCTATGACCCTTGAATCCGCAGTGAGGTGCCTAGATATCCCATGTTCCATTTCAATGGCAGCTGACCTATCAGAGGCAGCCAAGAAATTCCTTTCTAAAAGATACGAGAAATTCCTGTCAACAAAGTAAGTAACCCCACCGGATTGAGATACACTTTTCTTTTCTTGCTTTATTAGTGAACTTGTGGATATTGTTGTCACAAAATCATTATATCAAGGCATTACATGTTTCCAGGATGAATTGATGAAGATTCCTCTCGCTGGGATTGTAGCCATCTTATCAAGGAATCACCCTGGGGTTGCATCTGAAGAATCCGTCTATGACTTCGTTCTAAGGTGGGCCCATTTGCAGTACCCAAATTCAGAAGAAAGGCACAAGATTTTGAGCTCAAGTTTACTTCCACTGGTGACACTAGGGCGTATCATGACCAATGCCATCCAAACTGGCCAGTCGTCTTGCATAATTAACTTTAGCATAAAGCGTGAGCACTGCCGCGGGCTCTTCCCATCGAGATCGATACGCTCGCCACCATTCTATTGTGCAGGGCATGGTTTCTTCCTCTCGGCGCTCGCTAAAACTGAGTCGTTCAACTTTTTTGGTCTCTTAATAAAGAAGCTAGAAGGCAATGGCCCACTAAGGGGGACAATAGATTATGAGATGGAGGTAACGGCAAGGCGGTCGTCGGAGTTTGCCTCCATATCGAGGCGCACCACCACCACCGACATTAGACAAGCTTTTGGATGCAGGATTCCTTGGTCGGAGATCAGTGCTGATGATAGCCCCTTCTTTGTCGACGACAATCTCCATCTGCGAGTTCGCATCAAGATAACGCCGCAGCCGTAGTGATGCATGCATTTGCTCTGCTCTCTTTTGGTGACCGGAAATGTAGCAATGTAGCATGTGAACATCTAGAGTTGGATGATGAAGGTTTCATTGTGTTGTGGACTCTTGTTACCAGATGCAAAACCGTCAAATGCGCGCGTGTGTTTTGATGTCCAGCGAAGTCGCTGAACGGTTAACGTGCACTTTGTCGTAAGTCGGATTATGTGATCATCTGTTCATTGTTATCTTTGAAATTTTTTTTGTTCATGTCAGTTGACAAACTTATTAGTGAGCCACTTTCTGTTTTTGTGAGCGAGAAGAAGCCCCTGTTCTTTTGACATAGTCATTTGCTAGCATTTGCTCTGCTCTTTTTTGATGACTGGAAATGTAGCGTGTGAACATCCAGAGCCTGATGTTGGAGGTTTCATAGTGCCACGTATTCTTACCAGCGAAGTCGCTGAACAGTTAATGTGCACTTTGTGGGTAAGTTGGCTGATATATGTCGCTGATGAGTGATGACTCTTTGATTCGATGGACTTGTGATACTTAGAATAAATATTTTGTGGTCATCTGTTCATGGTTATCTTTGGTCATTTTTTAGTTCATACTCCATGGCAGTTGATAAATTTCTTAACAGTGTGTGCCCCCAGGAAAGAATGCTGCTGTATAGTTCAATGTTGTTGCTTGCAATGTGTGCTCCCTGGAAACAGGAACTTCCACAACACACGCCTCCAGAGTGAAACGCTCATGTATAAGTTGCAGCTTGAGCCTTTCAGGTTGAGAGTTCACCTTGGAGGAAACTCTCAGCCATGGGCGTTGATGTGTGATTATCTAGAAAGAGTCAAAGAAAGGAAATAAACAGGTTCTTCAGAAAAGTACGACCGCTGCGGATACTGCTTGTTCATCACTCTGAACTCTAAAGTGCAATGTGCTAGATAATAATCAAGACAAAGAAGGTAACAAGATATGAAAATGCTGGAATTTTAAGTGATCGCTACTTCACATCCAAAGCGTAAGAGGATCAAATTCATACAAGCGCATTTCCCAACTTCCAAATAGGGCGGAGATGAATCATCAACCCGAAAAATCTGACACAAAAAAACAAATATTAACATTGTTGTATTGTATCTATGTCGAAGTTTCATGGAATGATCATTAAATACACTGAAGATGTTTAAAAAACTATCAGACTGAGCACATACAACAGACAGTACAACTTCTTTTGCCTTTTACCTAAATTAGCAGAACAGATATATTAATTTTTCTGGAATATGCACGAGAGTGCATATCATCTAGGGGGTATCCATCTTATAATATGCGGATGACACAATATTATTTATGGAACATGACCTTGCTCAAGCTCGTAACATGAAACTCATCTTATGTCTTTTCGAGCAATTATCGGGGTTGAAGATCAATTTCCACAAAAGTGAGCTTTTCTGTTTTGGAAGGGCCAAAGAGGACCAAGAAGCGTACAAGCAACTGTTCGGTTGTGAACTGGGATCGCTGCCCTTTAGTTATCTTGGCATTCCAATACATCATAGGAAATTGACCAATAAAGAATGGAAGTGTATCGAGGATCGATTCGAGAAGAAACTTAGCTGCTGGAAGGGTAAGCTTATGTCATATGGAGGACGGCTAGTATTAATTAATTCGGTACTCACGAGCATGCCGATGTTCCTCTTGTCTTTTTTCGAAGTACCCAAAGGGGTACGCAAGAGATTAGACTTCTATCGATCTCGATTCTTTTGGCAATCGGACGAGGTTAGGACAAAATATCATCTGGCAAGATGGGATATTATTTGTCGACCGAAGGACTAGGGGGGTCTTGGGATTGAAAACCTCGAGGTGAAAAATAAATGCTTGTTGAGTAAGTGGTTATACCGACTTTCGCTACATTCCGAAGGAATGTGGGCCCAGATCCTACGCAACAAGTATTTACACTCCAAAACTCTAGCCTAGGTTACTGTAAGACCTAATGATTCACCCTTTTGAAAAGGACTCACGCGAGTGAAGGATACTTTCTTCCATAGGGTGCAGTTTAGTGTTGGGGACGGCTCAACAATAAGGTTTTGGGAGGATACGTGGTTAGGTGATAGGCCGTTAGCTCTCCAGTATCCGTCTCTGTACCATATTGCTCAACGTAAGGAAGAGTACGTGGCAACGGTGATGCAGACAGTACCCTTGAATATACAGTTCAGGAGGTCTCTAGTTGGGGAACGCTGGACCTCTTGGCTGCACTTAGTGAGGAGGCTAATGGAGGTGCACCTCTCCGATGAGGAGGATTCATTTAGATGGAAGCTCACGAATAATGGTCTGTTCAAAGTCAAGTCTATGTACTTAGATCTCATCAACTCTGGCCCAATCCCGCGATCGCTTCATATTTGGCGAGTTAAAGTACCCTTAAGAATTAAGATATTTATGTGGTTTGTCCACAAACAAGTGATCCTACCAAGGATAACTTACTCAGGCGGAGATGGGTAGGTAGCTCGAGGTGTTGCTATTGTGATCAGGATGAAACAATACAACACCTTTTTCTTGATTGCCCGCTGGCGAAGTTACTTTGGAGATCGGTGCATGTAGCCTTTAATATTTCACCTCGATCCTAATAGCATAGAGATGTTGTTTGGGACGTGGCTTGATGGAGTGAATATACATCTCGCACGTAATATTCGGATTGAAATATGCGCACTTATTTGGGCTATATGAAACTGTAGGAATGATATAATTTTTAACAGAAAACCTATGACTAATTTCTTGCAGGTTATATTTCAGGCTACGGCATGGATCCGTACTTAGTCATTACTCACTCCTACGGCCTCCAGGGAGCAGCTGGCTACTGGGTGCAACCGATGAGAGATGGCAGCTCGGGTTTTCTTCAACCGGTTTGGATGGCGATCACTGCATAGGATTGGTCCTTAGTGGATCCTCGTTAAGCCAGATGCGGCTTTGAGACTTGTAATTTTTATTTTTACTTTGCTCCTTTTGTGAGCAGTACTTTGCACTCCAGACTTTGTTCTCTCGGATTTTTAATAAAGTGGTTGTATGCATCTATCCAATGCAGAGGCCGGGGATGACCTCCTTTTCAAAAAAAAAATCTAGTATTAAAGAAGGAAACAGATATATTAATTGAATAATATCCCACTATGGCACACAATTTCTCTACCTGGTTCATGATGCGGCGGATGCAAAACAGCACCTCAACTAATGTATCTCAATCTTGAAATCTGATGCAAAAAGAATCACATGGGGTAAATTATGACAAATTGTGCATGTCTATTGTAAAAAAAATGTACACTATACAATCTGAACAGTATCAAAGACATGATTTGAAAATCCTATGTAGCCCGGTACCATTCTGCCATGGTAGGAAACACCCATAAGAAATCCAACTGCTTTTTTTTTTACAATCGCATGCAGAAATCCAGGTTATTTCGGAACAGAATGCCGCTGCGCTTGTGGACACCATCTGTTGTACTCCGTCCTTCCTAGAATGTAAGACGTATGACTTTACACGGACCATTGATGTACCTTGACCTTTAATACATACCAAAGTATATGGATTGAATATGTATAAACGGTATCCTCATATTTCTCTTGCAAAACAATTTTATTTTATTTGTCTTTACACTAATTTTATAGACATAGAGTAAGTGAAAAACATTGTCAAAATTTTGCGGTGAAGACCAGAAAAGTCAACTGTGCCTTATATTTAGGGAAACGATTCTGTTTAACCCGTGGATTCTCGTCGCTCGTCCGCCGCGTCCCTTGCGTGATGCGCACCCGTGTGTTGTCCACCATCACATTATCTCCTTCGTGCTTATCCCCAGCTCTCTACTCCCAAGCGAACCCCAGCCACTCGTCCACCTCACCCGATCCCCTCTTCCTCTCGCTTGATCCAGGGAGGGTAGCTGCGCGCCCGACCCCGCTCCATCCTTCCTCTCCCTTCCATTCCTTTTGCCCTCCAGCGAGCTGCCGCCCGCCTCCCCTCGGTCTCTTGTCTCGTCCAGTTCATCTTCCATTGAAAAAAATCAGCAACATCGTTCATGTTGTAAAAGTCATCCCATAATATCATCTATGTTGCAAATAAATAAAGACAAAAACAAAAAAAATCTGTAACACCATCTCTGTTACAAAATTCCCCTCGTAACATCATCTATGTTTCAAAAAGAGTAAAGACGGAAAAAAAATTCGGCAACACCACCTCTGTTGCAAAATTCCTCCGCCAACATCATCTATGTTACCAAAAAAAAAGGTAAAGACGAAAACAAAAAATTTCCGCAACACCATATCTGTTACAAATGTTTTTACAACAAGATCTCTGTTGCAACACAACAATCTCTACTTCGGGTGAAAATAACTCTTTGATGGTTTTGCAACAAAGCAGCTGCTGTAGAGTGAACTGCGTAACCTTGTTGCAACTCGTGACGCACCTCACTGTAGAGATCCCACGGCTATTCGTGGCTCAATCCAACGGCGGACAAGGCAGTCGATGTTTACAATTCATGTACCGGCGCACGAGGCAGTCGAATTTTACAATTCATCTACTGCATCCATACTTAAATATAAATCTTTTAGATTGCACTACGGACTAAATACATACGAATTATATAGATAATTTTACTTCGTAGGAGTACCTGCGAACGAAAACATTTTCTTTCCCGCCTCGGTATTCGAGTTTGGGAGAGGAGTGCAGGCGCGCCGCGGTCAATGTCGCCACTCGCACACGGCGAGGTCACATCACCATCAACGGCGTGGCGTCCGACCTCCCCTCCCCTCTCTCCTCTCTCTTATTAGTGGAGCACCTATCAGTCGCAAGGTCTAGAACAGCGCCCCCGACCTTACCCACAGCCTCTCCATTTTCCCTTCTTCCTCCGCCGCCAGCTAGGGTTACGGCCGCCGGGTAGCGCAGCTCAACAATACGTCTGACAGCGCCGGTGGGTGGCGTATGGCCGGAGGCGACGCGTCGACCGTGGCGGGGCCAGGGGCGGAGGTGGACGCGGGCTTCGAGTTCGCCTTCGACAATGAGGCCTTCTCCGACAGGGAGCTGCGTATAGTGGTCGTCGGCGCCGACGACGCCGCCGGCCGCAAGCGCCGGCGCGAGGCGGCCGAAGGTGCGTAGTATAAGTGAATTCTAGGTGCCACGCTAAACAAACTGCCCGATCTACGCGCGTATATCCGGATTCGATACTGTATTTAGGAAGTACTATCTTTTTTAAGTTTTAGATTTCGAGGTGTTGAGATTCTCGGACACGGTAACATTTTCAGAACAAACATCTCAAATAAATAAATAAATTAGAACAACAGTTATCAAAGAGTATATGTTGTCTGTGCCTCCATTTAAAATGCAGCAATTTTGTAGTCACATATAACATACTCCCTCCATCCCATGATATACCATCTTATATTGTGGAATGGAGGGAGTCTTTGATCGTTTGGATGTAGCAGTGCCGGACAAACTACGTTATACCATTCAAGTTGAGAATTGCCATTGGACAACTAAACGGATTTGGAATGATTTGTATGTTTATAGGTCTGTATGCTCGGGAGATTCGTACTTGTTAACGGTAGTTATTATGTGATTCTTGTACCTTGATGCTTCAGACCTTAGTTTACGTTTACAGGAACAAGTTGATCAATTATTTCACATCTTTCACATGAAAAATGAATTTTTCTTGAGAATCTGCAATTGATATATCCCCCAGTGTAGGATCCAAAGGTCCAAAACAAGTCGAAGAACAGATTTATTTATCGAAAGCATTATTTCTGGAATGTATACTTGGATATGAATGAGCAAGTGTCATCCTTCATGTATTTTGTAAACACTAGTCCTTGAGTTGTTTTGTATCAGCGTCATCGTTCATGATTGAGGGTGTCCTTGAGTTGTTTTGTATCAGCGTCATCGTTCATGATTGAGGAGCCCCCTGTTCCACATTTTTTGAGGTCAAAATTACTTCGTGTTTTGTCTGTGGTTCACCTCAATTTAGGTTGTTGAAACATTTAAGGTCTATATTACCTTGTGTTCGTAATCACTTGCTTTAAGTGGTATACAAACATATGTTTACTGTGGTACACACTGGTATGTTGGTACAGTAATGGCACAGTCCGTTCAACTAGGCAGTACTTGGGTTCTTGTGTTTCTTCGTAGGAGCAACATAAAATTACAACCCAAAACCTTTGCTAAGTAATTCTTCTTCATGCGGCAGAACTGTAGTCACATATTCAAGGTGGGAATTGGCACTGGACAGCTAAGAATATTTGGAATAATTTGTATGCGATAGGTCTGTATGCTGGTGAAATAGCAATTGACCTTTGATCGAAGGAACAAGCTGATCAATTATTTCACATCTTTTGCATGAAAAATGATATTTGCCTGATTGCTACATTGAATATGCTATGTTTATATCTCTAAATATAGCATCCAAAGGTTAGAAGAACAGATTTATCACAAGTGTTATTCCTGGAATATGTGAACTTGGATATGAATAAGCAAGTGCCATCCTTCATATATCTACTGAACATTAGTTTGTGAGTTGTTTTGTATGAGCAAGTGTCATCCTTAATGGTTAAGGAGTTCCCTGTTCCACATTTGAAGTCAACATTAGTTCATTTCATTAGTTGTTTACTTTGTTTTTGAATTCAAACATTAAAGGTCATAAATTAGCTTCCTGATAATACTTCTTTTTAAGTAGTACAAATATATTGATTGTGGCACACACTGGTGGTGTGTTGGTACAGTAATTGCACAGTCCGTTGATAAACTAGGTAGTGCTTGGTTGCTTGTTTCTTCATACGAGCAACATACTATTTACAACCCAATCCTGGGGAGATACAATTCTACTGCTTCTTGTTGCTTGGGAGGTATGAAATACTTATTAATGAGATAAAAGAAGATAACAATACGAGACTTAGTCTGGTATTGTTACACACACACAGACGAGCATATGAGCGTGTTTATTATGCTTGATGCAGCTCAATGGGTGTCCAGTTTTTCATATGTTTAAGATTTTGCCGTGTTTCTAAAAGTTGATTTAATAAATGTGCGCACCTAGAGAGAGTGACTGTATGAGGTTTCAGTTTTAACAAAAAGAAAACATGTCTACTAATTATGTTATGTGCCTTTTTCTTTCCTAGATTTGCATGTTTCTCTATATTTATTGGACCATGGTATTTTACAGGTGATGGTGGAGAAGATATCGACTCTTCTTGTACTGTGACGAGTACACCAGTTTTACAAGTTGAAACTATACATGTCTGCTCGGCGACTCTTGCTGCAAAAAGTAATTTCTTTCGCAAGGTAATTCTGACGATCTTCTGAAATTCATTTGTTCTATAATCAGTTGCCTCATCTTTCTGATAAGCTTCATGATTGTTAGCTTTTCTCAAATGGCATGAAGGAATCTGGCCATAGACAGGCAACAGTTACAATTGCTGACTCGGGTAACTAGTGTACTGTTTGCTCTCCTTCGTCTTCTTATAACTGATGATTCTAGTTAGTTATTGTGATTGTGTTTTTTGTATGTTTATTATCATTATTATTGTAGAGAGACCTTTTTTGGAGTTTCCTGCCACACTTTTCTACTTTGATATCATGATCTCGATTGGCTCTCATAGTCTCATTAGTCATTACCCTTACAAACTGTTGCCCCAAATGGATATTTTCTCACGCGTTACATGTTTCCCCATTTGATTTTTGGAAGTCGATTGTCATACTTAAATAATCATGTATGCATAAAACAGTAGCTATCCCTCTTTTTTTGTACTCCTCCATTTAATGTCACTGTTTGAGAATTCGTTGAACTGTTTCATCAATCCTTATGCCTCCTTGCCCTTATTTCTTACTTGGAACAGAGTACGAAGCCTTCCTGGAGCTTTTACACTTTATTTATAGTGGAAAGCTGACACCAACTGAACCCATTCTTGTGGTTGATATCCTGCTGGCTGCTGATAAATTTGAGGTTGCTTCTTGCATTAAGCTTTGCGGTGAACGGCTCGTAGACCTGCCTATGACCGCAGAATCTGCAGTAATGTGCCTAGATCTCCCATGTTCCATTTCAATGGCACCTGCCCTGGCAGAGGCGGCCAAGAAATTCCTTGCTAAAAGATACGATAAATTCCTGTTGACAAAGTAAGTAACCCCCATCGGATTGACATACCTTTTTCTTTTCCCTCCTTTAGGAAACATGTGGACATTGTTGTCGTAATATCATTATGTGCATCATTTCAGGTTTCAGGATGAACTGATGAGGATATCTCTCACTGGGATTGTAGCCATTTTATCAAGGAATCACCCCGGGGTTGCATCTGAAGAGTCCGTCTATGACTTTGTGCTCAGGTGGGCCCACTTTCAGTATCCAAATCCAGAAGAGAGGCACAAGATTTTGAGTTCAAGCTTACTTCCACTGGTGCCAGTAGTGCGCAGCATGACCAATGGCATCCTGATTGACCAGCCGTCCTGTATAGTTGACTTTACTCTAAGTCGTGGGCAATGCTCGGGGCTCTTCCCATCAGGATCGATACGCTCCCCGCCGTTCTATTGTGGAGGGCATGGTTTCTTCCTCTCGGCGCACGGTAAAATGGAGCCGTCCAACTTTTTTGGCCTCTTAATAGAGAAGTTAGAAGACAAGGGGCCAGTAAGAGGGACAATAGATTATGAGATTGAGGTAAAGACAAGACAGTCGCTGGAGTTTCTCTTCTTGTGGAGGCGCACCACCACCACCGATAGTAGACAGGCTTTGGGTTGCAGGATTCCTTGGCCATCCATCATTGCTGACAACAGCCGTTTCTTCATCGACGACAAACTCCATCTGCGAGTTCATGTGAAGATAACGCCGCAGCCGTAGCCGTAGTGATGCATGCATTAGCAGCCCCTTTTTGTTTTTATGAGCAAGGAGAAGCCCCTGTCCTTTTTAACATATGAAGAAACCTGAACCGGGGCTGCTCTAGTTATTTGCTAGCATTTGCTCTGCTCTCTTTTGGTGACTAGAATGTAGCATGCGATCGTCTATAGTTGGATGATGGAGTCTCATTGTGTCGGCGCCACAAACTCTTTATCAGATGCGAAACTGTCAAGTGTGTTTGATGTGCAGCTAAGTCGCTGAAGCGCTGATGTGTGCTTTGCGGTTGGCTGAGAGTACATGTTACTGATGACCTCTTTGATTCGACGGACTTGTGACCCTTCGAATGAACATTATGTGATTGTCTGTTCATGGTTATCGTTGGACATTTTCTTCGTTCATACTCCATGGCAGTTGATAACAATGTGTGCCCCCAGGGCAAAATGTTGTTGCTTGCAATGTGTGCTCCCTGGAAACAGGAACTTCTACAAGACAGCATGTGCCTCCAGGGCAAAACGCTCCTGTATAAGCAGCAGCTTGAGCCTTTCGGCTTGAGAGTTCACCCTGAAAGAAACTCTCAGCCATGGGCGCTGGCTGTGTGGTTTACTAGAAAGGAGAAAATAAACTGGTTCTTCACAAAAAATAATGCCGCTGCGGGATACTGCTCGCTCATATTCATAACTCTGGAGTGCAATCCTCTGAAAACAAATATAAGGCATAAACGTCTTCTATTTGTTTACAAAGGGAGTAGATAATAATCAGGACATAGCAGCTGACAGGATATGGAAATGCTGGAATTTTAAGTGATCGCCACTTCACATCCAAAGCTTAAAAAGATAAAATTCATACAAGCGCACATTTCCCAACTTGCAAATAAGGCGGAGATGAATCATCGACCCAAAAAATCTGACACGAAAAAACCAATCTTACCACTGTTGTACCTATGTTAAAGTTTCATGGAATGATCAGTAAATACTTTGAAGATGTTCCAATAGACATGGAGATGTTTAAAGAGCTATAGCACTGGGAACATACAACAGACAGTACAACATCCTTTGCCTTTTATCTCACATTCTCGGAACAAATATATTTTATAATATCCCACTATGATACACAATTTCTCTCCTTTGATGCCGCGGATTCAGAACAAATTAGTATTTCTGTACATGGTGCATATCCAGATACCCTTGAATGCAGATTACTCTAGCATTTTTCAATTTTTTCAACTTGCAAATAGCATCGAGAAGATATTATCACATTGGCGCAAAAAACCTGGCATGAAAAAGCCAATCTTACCACTCATCAGTGATATTCTCTACTGCAAATTTTAATGGAATGACCAGTCAACGAATTGAAGATGTTCCAGTAGTTATGGAGATGTTCAAAATTCTAAGCACATTACAACATCTGTTCCCTTTTATCTCAAAATGAATATTGAATAGCATTAGCACTATGATACACAATTTCTGTCCCTCGAGTGCTCTGCCCAGTTAACAAAATGTATATCTTATCTCTCTCTCTCTCAAAATCTGATGGGGAAAAGAATTACTTGGGGGCAATGTAACAAATTGTGCCTGTCTATTGTGAAAAAACAAAATGTACACTATACAATCTGAACAGTGTGACGCAAGGAATCAAAGGCATAATTTGAAGATCCTATGTAGCCTGGTACCATTCTGCCATGGTAGAAGAAACAAGCATGAGAAATTCAATTTTCTTTCTGAGCGGAAAGTCACCGTGCTTGTGGACACCATCTGTTTCTGTTGTATGACTGAAAACAGGACTTGGTGTGTGTGTGTGTGTGTATCTGACACTGGGAGATACAGATTGATCTACGCTATTCTACTACTCATCTGGTGAGAGGCTCAAGCTGCACCTCCATTACACCAGAAGGCCTAGATTCTGAACTCCTGGCAGAGCTGTCAGGATGCAAGAGATCAACCGAGTCATCTTCCTCGGTGTTACCTAGAACCCAGTGCCCTCTGAAGCTTCGGTCGCCGCCCCTTCGTTTGACCTCTTTATATTCTAGGGACAGAGCTATAACTATGGCAGAAAGCACCCACAGCATCAAGGCCCAGGTGAGCTCCTCTACATTTTCACTGTCATACCTCTGGCCTAAATGCTTCATTCCGGTGAAAAGTGCCACGACTCCGACGACAATTGCTGACCTCCCTGTGATGACATGTAGGTACTCCCAGAGGACACGGTTCCGGGGTGGAACCTCCCCATTAGCGGGCCTCTTGGGCCGGAAATAGGCATTGAGCGGCTGAAAAGCTGCCAACAGTAAGGCTGATAAACCAAACTTGACGTGCACTGAATCAACATAGAAACCTCGGAGCTCGGCTGCAGCAAAAAGGACGCCAAGGAACATTATAGAGATCCCAGAATACTGCAGATAGACATGTATTTGGTACCACCCGTCTCCCTTCAAGCTTTTCAAATACCGAGCAGCCAATATTCCACCAGGAAGCAAGATGCCCCAGGCCACAAACATCATAAATCCATGCACAGCCAGAACGGGCCGCAAGTCCTGTTCTGCCTCAGCTGAACCTCTCAACAAAAGAACACGTATGGGGCGACTGCTTGTGACCGAATGCATATTACTGTCCGTCAGGTCATCTCCTGACCAGCTTGCACCCATGGCCCAAACAACCTTAAGAGGTGTGGTTGGATCAATAATATTCTTGCACTCCACCTTTCCAGTACAGGAAGGCTTAAGAGGACGTGTAAACTCAAATGTAATAACGCCATCTTCTGATTTACACCTGACATAGGTTAAATTTTCAGATGTTGAATGAATACCTGCTGCACTCTTTCCATCAATCCAGTAAGTCTTGACCCTCCCAACTCCATCATTGCCTACCCAGCCAACATAGGCATAACTGTTCAGCATCCCACTCCCAAACGCGACAGCAAGGTACCCGCTTTTCTTCTCACCTCGAGCTGCTATAGATATAGAGTCAGTGGACAGAGTCCAAAACAGAGTAACCTGCTGATCATCCAACAGGACACTGTTATTGTACATGTCACTGAGGCCTCCATCAACCACTTGAACCTTCCACCCCATCTTTGCTTCATACACCGACTGGTAGTAGACAAGATCAGGTGTATTCCTATCAGGCAGCCAAACCAGTTCTGTGGGGGTTGCTGGCACACCATGAACATCAGGGCCACCGGCATATATGACCTCAGTCTTATTCCTCAAAGTGGCATTTCCACCGATGGGGTCTGAAGTGACATACAGTGCCACATCATGCCCAGCCTGCACTGAGAACTTCACCGGCACACCCCTCTCGACCTTCAGCAGTGGCGCCTCCTTCTTGTTGATGTAAATCACCTTGTCAGGGTTTGGTGGGTTTGGGTAGCGCACTGCTGGAGCGGATGTCACAACCAGTGGCGTCTTCCCGTCGGCAATGATCCTGTCCTGGTCTTGCTTATTGTCGGCATCCAACGGTCCAAGGCAACTGTCCACTGCCTCGGACAAATTGAGCCTCATCAACCCAAAGGTTTCATCCCTCGGACCCCCATGATTCTGCGGAAGGTAGTGCGGCCGCAAAGTGTCCGGCGGACGCAGCTTTCCGATGGCCCAGACCACAGCCATCTCCTCCGTGGCACCAACAAGCACATCATATTTGTCATCCTCACTGTCGAGTTTCCTCTTGTACCTGACGAAAGACACACCATCCCGCCGGTGCCCATAAACCAGCCTGGAATCGTTCCTCCCGTCATCGTAAGCACTGTCCGGGCACACTCCGGACACAGGCAGGTCATCCTTCCCCATGGTGCACTCACTGTAGTCGGTAATGTAGTAGTCCTCAGCGAACGGCATACCTTCCTCGGTGAAGCCAGCGACGACGACGTCGGAGCGGACCATGGCGGGGGAGTTGGCCTTGGGGTCAGCCCACCCGAAGGCCATGTAGTACTCGGAGCCGACCGCGGCCTCGAGGCCGATGTCGACCTCGCCGGCGGATGCGTTGAGCGTCCAGCGAAGGCGGTAGCCCTCAGAGAGCTGGACGCAGTTGTCGAACATGGTGGGCGTGGCGATCCGGGAGGCGAGAGCGGCGGTGGCGTTGGAGGAGTTGGAGGCGGCGGAGAGGAAGACGTGGCCGAGGTCGGAGGAGGTGTCGGGGTCGAAGATGGCGAGGAGCGGCGGCAGCGGGGCGGAGAAGGGGAGGCGGAGCGTCTCGTTGCGGAAGGTGGCGTTGAGCGGGAGCGGCGAAAAGGGGCGGCCTTTGGCGAGGTCGTCGAGGGAAGGGCCGTCGGCGGCCCAGAAGCGCGCGGACGGGGAGGCGGCGAGGAGGTCGAAGCGCGTGAGCTGGAGCGCGCAGGCGCCGGAGGGGTCGAGGCGCACCGTGCCCCGCAGCTGGTGCTGCAGCATGGTGAGGTCTGCCGCGAAGCCCGCCGTCAGGTTGGTGTGCCGGCACGCCGCGTCCGCCACGGCCGCCAGGATCGCGAGGCAGGCGAGGAGGGGGGCCAAGGCGGGGGCCATGGGATCACCCGGCGGCCCGCCACGCCGCGGCGGATCCTTGGATCGAGATCTGGCCCGGCGGGGCGGCGGGGGGTTGGGATCTGGGGGGAGGTTGGAGTGGGGTTGGGGCTGGGTTCGGGGGAGGAGGGCGGGCGGCGGGACGGTGGCGTGCGTGGGAGGCGAGGCGGCCGGGGGCGGTGGATATTCGGAGGAGGTGGGGTGGGGATGCGACCGCCGCAGTTTGGTGTGGCGGTGGTGGCGAGGCGACTGGGCCGGTGCGGTGCTGGTAGGGAAGCACCACCGGCAGCGCCTACAACTGTCAGTCACTGGCAGGTGGTCCTCCAGGCCCCACGTGTTAGAGAGGCGAGGACGTGTTATTTTTTCCAAAGAATCGAGAAAAAAAAAGAGAGAGAGAAAAAGATGTGTCATTTTGTCGAGCCGAAATGAAAACGTGGCATTTTCTTGAACCACTAGTAGTGATTTTTCTATAACTATACTACTAGTAGTGAATCTTAGATGGAAAATATCCGGGTTTTTTGCACCGACGGATCCAAGGGGCGAACTGAAGTCGTGGCATTCGATCAATAGAAGAATTCTAGATTTCCTAGCATTTTTTGACTCGGTTCTTAGAATGCAATGCACGGCGGACCGTTCAACACAAGGAGATGGACGGCGGATGAAGGGCGGAGAGGAGAAGGAAGACAAAAAAAGAGGAAAGACGAGAAAGGGGGAGGGGAATGGAGGGCTTCGGCGTCATCGTTGGTCACTCGCGAGAGTAGCACCATACACAACAATGACGAGGAGGGGGAGGATGAGGGCGGCGACACAGAAAAGAAAGTGTGGTGAAATGATGGACGACAAAGACGCCGAAAATGGGGATGACATGCGCCCAAAAGGAATATAATGATTTGTAGTTGGTTTTATTGGTTTTCTTTGTTGGTTTTTTTGTTTGACCGTCAAAGAATGCTCGTGGTCGGTGGATCAGGGGTCGATTGTTTGTTTTAGCTACTAATAACTAACAATATAAAAGCAATTATACCGGCATCAGCTTTTTTTCTCAAACCACTAGTAGTGAATCTTGTAGATGAAAAATATCGGTTTTTTTTCACGGGCATCCAAGGGGCCAACTGAAGTCGTGGCATTCGATCCATAGAAAAATTCTAGATTTCGTAACATTTTTTGACCCGGTTCTTAGAACGCAATCACGGCGGACCATTCAGCACGAGGAGATGAACGACAGATGAAGGGCGGAGAGAAGAAAGATAAAAAGGAAGAAAGACGAGAAAGGGGGAGGGGAAAGGGTCAGGGAATGGCGAGGCAAGGTGGATGGTCGATGCAACGAGGTCGGTGACACGCTGACATGCATGTCGATTGGGTCTCGGCTCCTACCTCTAGGGTTTCGGCGTCACCGGTGAGAATAGTGCCATACACAACAATGACGAGGGAGAGGAGGAGGGCGGCGACGCGGAGAAGAGGTGAAAGGATGGACGACAAAGACATCGAGGGTGATGACGTGCGCCAAAAAGGAATATATTGATTTGTAGTTGGTTTTCTTTGCTAGTTTTTTTGTTTGACCATCATAGGATGCTCATGGTCGGTGGATCAGTGGTCGATTGTTGGTTTTAGCTACTAATAACTAACAATTATACCATGCTTCATAGGAGGGTAAAGCAGTTGATGTATCGATGCTTACGATAACTCGTTGCACATGCTCCCATGGATTTTTCTTCTAGTACTATGTACACTCTGTCGACCATAGTTGATAAGTGTAGATAAAATTATTGTGTATTTTCTTTTTTCTTTTTTAAGAAAAGACATCTTCGAGCCTGAAAAAATTCTCGAACCTAGCCTGACTTTGCATTAACAAAGTCATCAATCGGCCAGAATTACAACGACAAACCACATACAAGCAACAGAAAAGGAGATAAAAATAAACTAGGGCCACACTCGGCTTCGCCGTCCAGAGCTAATCGTCGTCAGAGAATTAGAGTGAGGAGATTAGAACCACACTGGGCTTCTAAATATGAAAATTAGAGGATATAGGCAAGCTCCAATTGATCAATTAGGACCAACTAGAACTAGAACTAGATCTAGAGAACTAGAGAATGCTCAAAAACTTGTGTGTTGAAAAGGTGCAAAAGCTTCTAGTATATATAGGTTAGAGGGGAGAGGAGGGGGACCGCAAGGAGGGGGAGGACTCCCCTCCTTGCGCCGGCCAGGGGGAAGGGGGAGTCCTTCCCCCATCCCAATCCGGCCTCCCCTCTGGGGCCCTTGTGGCCCAAGTTGCCTTCCACTTCTTGGCCTTTTAAGGCCCTTTGATATTTATTAATTATAAAAGTCCCATAACAATTACTAGAGCTAGTTTTAAAAAAACAATTACTAGAGCTTTTTATTATTAATTAAACATCTTCATAAACATTTCCACCTATATATTATTTATCGGTAATACCCGGTATTGCATGATAAACTCTGAAACCCTTCCGGTGAGCCCGATACGCTTCCGTTCTCTCGAAATATTTCGAATAGTAACAAAACTATTTCACAAATAAATCCTCGTCACTCCGTCCTACTAACACTCAGCAGATCGTGATTATCTTAAGCTTGTGACCCTATAGGTTCGGTAAAACATAGACATGAATAAAACCCCTTTGTTCAGTGACTGATAGCGGAACCGTGGACGTCCATATCGACCCCTATGAGTACATGAATGGCATTCGAGTGAACCTTCGGGTATCATGTGATATTCCCTTTACTTCGCGATACTTTACAAAACCCAAGGTGAGATGTACCAGTATCCTCTTGAGTCATACGCATGCTCATTATACCGTTATCTTCGTTACAGTTTTTGCTCTTCTTTCTCGTAGAAATCTTCCGGCATCTCCGTGACATAGTCACCTATGTCTGGCCAGAGGATGATGGATGTCATCACACCGAGAGGGTTCTAAGAATATCTCTCCATTGTCGGAGGAGCAAATCCCACTCTCAAGCTATCTAGTCCCTTGTCAAACTTTTCGATAAACCTGTAAGTTTGTCGTTACGATCATCGTATTACAGATGACGTTTGAGCAACCCAAAGTCCACTGTATGGTAGGAAGTGACTATGATACTCTCATGGTCTAAGGAACTAAAACACACGTTAACACTCCGTGTTATAGCAATTGACTTCTGACGATATTATCTTAAAGTATAACAAACAAGTTCGGGCCGATTCAATATGATCGTTCTTCTAACGTCAACCTCTCAATGTTGTTTTAGGACTATCGTTACACTTAACGATATTCTCAAATAAAGAAAACATGATCACTGAGAACACTTGAGCTAGTCTTAGAAGCGAGACTAGGAATCTTTTTTTCTGTTTGTCATTCCACACGTGCTTATTGATACGTCTTCAACATGTTGGGGAACGCAGTAATTTCAAAAAATTTCCTACGCACACGCAAGATCAAGGTGATGCATAGCAACGAGAGGGGAGAGTGTGTCCACGTACCCTCGTAGACCGAAAGCGGAAGCGTTAGCACAACGCGGTTGATGTAGTCGTACGTCTTCACGATCCGACCGATCAAGTACCGAACGCACGACACCTCCGAGTTCAGCACATGTTCAACTCGATGACGTCCCTCGAACTCCGATCCAGCCGAGCTTTGAGGGAGAGTTCCGTCAGCACGACGGCGTGGTGACAATGATGATGTTCTACCGACGCAGGGCTTCGCCTAAGCACCGCTACGATATGACCGAGGTGGATTATGGTGGAGGGGGGCACCGCACACGGCTAAGAGATCCAAGGGATCAATTGTTGTGTCTCTAGGGGGTGCCTCCCTCCCCGTATATAAAGTAGTGGAGGAGGGGGAGGGGGCCGGCCACCCTTGGCACGCCAATGAGGAGTCCTACTCCCACCGGGAGTAGGACTCCCCCTTCCATGTTGGAGTAGGAGAGGAGAGGGAAGGAGAGAGAGGGGGGAAGGAAAGGGGGGGCGCCGCCCCCCCTCCTTGTCCAATTCGGACTTGGGGTGGGGGAGGGGCGCGCGGCTGGCCCTTGGCCGCCTCTCCTCTTCCACCACTTGGGCCCATGAGGCCCAATAACCTCCGGGGGGGTCTGGTAACCCCCCGGTTACTCCGGTATATATCCGATAACCCCCGGAACCATTCCGGTGTCCGAATATAGTCGTCCAATATATCAATCTTCATGTCTCGACCATTTCGAGACTCCTCGTTATGTCCGTGATCACATCCGGGACTCCGAACTACCTTCGGTACATCAAAACACATAAACTCATAATATAACCGTCATCGAACTTTAAGCGTGCGGACCCTACGGGTTCGAGAACTATGTAGACATGACCGAGACACGTCTCCAGTCAATAACCAATAGAGGAACCTGGATGCTCATATTGGCTCCCACATATTCTACAAAGATCTTTATCGGTCAAACCGCATACGTTGTTCCCTTTGTCATCAGTATGTTACTTGCCCGAGATTCGATCGTCGGTATCTCAATACCTAGTTCAATCTCGTTACCGGCAAGTCTCTTTACTCGTTCCGTAATACATCATCCCGCAACTAACTCATTAGTTGTAATGCTTGCAAGGCTTATAATGATGTGCATTACCGAGTGGGCCCAGAGAAACCTCTCCGACAATCGGAGTGACAAATCCTAATCTCGAAATAAGCCAACCCAGCAAGTACCTTCGGAGACACCTGTAGAGCACCTTTATAATCACCCAGTTACGTTGTGACGTTTGGTAGCACACAAAGTGTTCCTCTGGTAAACGGTAGTTGCATAATCTCATTGTCATAGGATCATGTATAAGTCATGAAGAAAGCAATAGCAACATACTAAACGATCAAGTGCTAAGCTAACGGAATGGGTCAAGTCAATCACATCATTCTCCTAATGATGTGATCCCGTTAATCAAATGACAACTCATGTCTATGGTTAGGAAACTTAACCATCTTTAATTAACGAGCTAGTCAAGTAGAGGCATACTAGTGACACTATGTTTGTTTATGTATTCACACATGTATTATGTTTCCGGTTAATACAATTCTAGCATGAATAATAAACATTTATCATGAAATAAGGAAATAAATAATAACTTTATTATTGCCTCTAGGGCATATTTCCTTCAGTCTCCCACTTGCACTAGTCAATAATCTAGTTCACATCGCCATGTGATTTAACACCAATAGTTCACATCTTTATGTGGTTAACACCCATAGTTCACATCGATATGTGACCAACACCCAAAGGGTTTACTAGAGTCAGTAATCTAGTTCACATCGCTATGTGATTAACACCCAAAGAGTACTAAGGTGTGATCATGTTTTGCTTGTGAGATAATTTTAGTCAACGGGTCTGTCACATTCAGATCCGTAAGTATTTTGCAAATTTCTATGTCTACAATGCTCTGCACGGAGCTACTCTAGCTAATAGCTTGCACTTTCAATATGTATCCAGATTGAGACTTAGAGTCATCTGGATCAGTGTCAAAACTTGCATCGACGTAACCCTTTACGACGACCCTTTTGTCACCTCCATAATCGAGAAACATATCCTTATTCCACTAAGGATAATTTTGACCGCTGTCCAGTGATCTACTCCTAGATCACTATTGTACTCCCTTGCTTAACTCAGTGTAGGGCATGCAATAGATCTGGTACACAACATGGCATACTTTATAGAACCTATGGCTGAGGCATAGGGAATGCCTTTCATTCTCTTTCTATCTTCTACAGTGGTCGGGCTTTGAGTCTTACTCAATCTCACACCTTGTAACACAGGCAAGAACTCTTTCTTTGACTGTTCCATTTTGAACTACTTCAAAATCTTGTCAAGATATGTACTCATTGAAAAAACTTATCAAGCGTCTTGATCTATCTCTATAGATCTTGATGCTCAATATGTAAGCAGCTTCACGAGGTCTTTATTTGAAAAACTCCTTTCAAATACTCCTTTATGCTTTCCAGAAAATTCTACATTATTTCCGATCAACAATATGTCATTCACATATATTTATCAGAAATGCTGTAGTGCTCCCACTCACTTTCTTGTAAATACAGGCTTCACCGCAAGTCTGTATAAAACTATATGCTTTGATCAACTCATCAAAGCATATATTACAACTCTGAGATGCTTGCACCAGTCCATAGATGGATCGCTGGAGCTTGCACATTTTGTTAGCACCTTTAGGATCGACAAAACCTTCTGGTTGCATCATATACAACTCTTCTTTTAAGAAATCCATTAAGGAATGTAGTTTTGACATCCATTTGCCAGATTTCATAAAATGTGGCAATTTGCTAACATGATTCGGACAGACTTTAAGCATCGCTACGAGTGAGAAAATCTCATCGTAGTCAACACCTTGAACTTTGTCAAAAACCTTTTTTCGACAAGTCGAGCTTTGTTGACAATAACATTACCGTCAGCGTCTGTCTTCTTCTGGAAGATCCATTTATTTTCTATGGCTTGCCGATCATCGGGAAAGTCAACCAAAGTCCACACTTTGTTCTCATACATGGATCCCATCTCAGATTTCATGGCCTCAAGCCATTTTTGCGGAATCTGGGCTCATCATCGCTTCCTCATAGTTCGTAGGTTCGTCATGGTCAAGTAACATGACCTCCAGAACAAGATTACCGCACCACTCTGGTGCGGATCTTACTCTGGTTGACCTTCGAGGTTCGGTAGTAACTTGATCTGAAGTTACATGATCATCATCATTAGCTTCCTCACTAATCGGTGTAGAAGTCACAGGAACAGATTTCTGTGATGAACTACTTTCCAATAAGGGAGCAGGTACAATTACCTCATCAAGTTCTACTTTCCTCCCACTCACTTCTTCCGAGAGAAGCTCCTTCTCTAGAAAGGATCCATTCTTTAGCAACGAATGTCTTGCCTTTGGATTTGTGATAGAAGGTGTACCTAATTGTCTCCTTTGGGTATCCTATGACGACACATTTCTCCGATTTGGGTTTGAGCTTATCAGGATGAAACTTTTTCACATAAGCATCGCAACCCCAAACTTTAAGAAACGACAGCTTAGGTTTCTTGCTAAACCACAGTTCATACGATGTCGTCTCAACGGATTTAGATGGTACCCTTTTTAACCTGAATGCAGTTGTCTCTAATGCATAACCCCAAATCGATAGTGGTAAATCAGTAAGAGACATCATAGATCGCACCATATCTAGTAAAGTACGATTACGACGTTCGGACACACCATTACGCTATGGTGTTCCGGGTGGCGTGAGTTGCGAAACTATTCCGCATTGTTTCAAATGAAGACCAAACTCGTAACTCAAATATTCTACCTCTGCGATCATATCGTAGAAACTTTTATTTTTCTTGTTACGATGATTCCTCACTTCACTCTGAAATTCTTTGAACTTTTCAAACGTTTCAGACTTGTGTTTCATGAAGTAGATATACCCATATCTGCTCAAATCATCTGTGAAGGTCAGAAAAATAACGATACTTGCCGCGAGCCTTAACACTCATCGGACCGCATACATTGATATGTGTTATTTCCAATAAGTCAGTAGCTCGCTCCATTGTTCCGGAGAACGGAGTTTTAGTCATCTTGCCCATGAGGCATGGTTCGCAAGCATTAAGTGATTCATAATCAAGTGATTCCAAAAGTCCATCAGTATGGAGTTTCTTCATGCGCTTTACACCAATATGACTTAAACGACAGTGCCACAAATAAGTTGCACTATCATTATTAACTTTGCATCTTTTGGCTTCAATATTATGAATATGTGTATCACTACGATCGAGATTCAACAAACCATTCACATTGAGTGTATGACCTTTGAAAGTTTTATTCATGTAAACAGAACAACAATTATTCTCTGACTTTAAATGAATAACCGTATTGCAATAAACATGATCAAATCATATTCATGCTTAACACAAACACCAAATAACATTTATTTAGGTTCAACACTAATCCCGAAAGTATAGGGAATGTGCGATGATGATCATATCAATCTTGGAACCACTTCCAACACGCATCGTCACTTCACCCTTAACTAGTCTCTGTTCATCCTGCAACTCTCGTTTTGAGTTACTAATCTTAGCAACTGAACTAGTATCAAATACTGAGGGGTTGCTATAAACACTAGTAAAGTACACATCAATAATACGTATATCAAATATACCCTTGTTCACTTTGCCATCCTACTTATCCGCCAAAAACTTGGGGTAGTTCCGCTTCCAGTGACCAGCCCCTTTGCAGTAGAAGCACACAGTCTCAGGCTTAGGTCCAAACTTGGGTTTCTTCACTTGAGCAGTAACTTGCTTGCCGTTCTTCTTGAAGTTCCCCTTCTTCCCTTTGCCCTTTTCTTGAAACTAGTGGTCTTGTCAACCATCAACACTTGATGTTTTTCTTGATTTCTACCTTCGTCGATTTCAGCATCACGAAGAGCTTGGGAATCGTTTCCGTTATCCCTTGCATATTATAGTTTATCACGAAGTTCTAGTAACTTGGTGATAGTGACTAGAGTAGAACTCTGTAAATCACTATTTTATCACGAAGATTAACTCCCACTTGATTCAAGCAATTGTAGTACTCAGACAATCTGAGCACATGCTCACTGGTTGAGCTGTTCTCCTCCATCTTGTAGACAAAGTACTTGTCAGAGGTCTCATACCTCTTGACTCAGGCATGAGTCTGAAATACCAATTCCAGCTCTTAGAACATCTTATATGCTCCGTGGCGTTCAAAACATTTTTGAAGTCCCGGTTCTAAGCCGTAAAGCATGGTGCACTAAACTATCAAGTAGTTATCATACCGAGCTTGCCAAACGTTCATAACGTCTACATCTGCTCCTGCAATAGGTCTGTCACCTAGCGGTGCATCAAGGACATAATTCTTCTGTGCAGCAACGAGGATAATCCTCAGATCACGGATCCAATCCGCATCGTTGCTACTAACATCTTTCAGCTTAATTTTCTCTAGGAACATATCAAAAATAAAACAGGGGAGCTAAACGCGAGCTATTGATCTACAACATTATTTGCAAAATGCTATCAGGACTAAGTTCATGATAAATTAAAGTTCAATTAATCATATTACTTAAGAACTCCCACTTAGATAGATATCCCTCTAATCATCTAAGTGATCACGTGATCCAAATCAACTAAACCATGTCCGATCATCACGTGAGATGGAGTAGTTTTCAATGGTGAACATCACTATGTTGATCATATCTACTATATGACTCACGCTCGACCTTTCGGTCTCAGTGTTCCGAGGCCATATCTGCATATGCTAGGCTCGTCAAGTTTAACCCGAGTATTCTGCGTGTGCAAAACTGGCTTGCACCTGTTGTATATGGACGTAGAGCTTATCACACCCGATCATCACGTGGTGTCTCGGCACGACGAACTTTGGCAACGGTGCATACTCAGGGAGAACACTTTTATCTTGAAATTTAGTGAGAGATCATCTTATAATGCTACCGTCAATCAAAGCAAAATAAAATGCATAAAAGATAAACATCACATGCAATCAATATAAGTGATATGATATGGCCATCATCATCTTGTGCTTGTGATCTCCATCTCCGAAGCACCGTCATGATCACCATCGTCACCGGCGCGACACCTTGATCTCCATCGTAGCATCGTTGTCGTCTCGCCAACTATTGCTTCTACGACTATCGCTACCGCTTAGTGATAAAGTAAAGCAATTACAGGGCGATTGCATTGCATACAATAAAGCGACAACCATATGGCTCCTGCCAGTTGCCGATAACTCGGTTACAAAACATGATCATCTCATACAATAAAATATAGCATCATGTCTTGACCATATCACATCACAACATGCCCTGCAAAAACAAGTTAGACGTCCTCTACTTTGTTGTTGCAAGTTTTACGTGGCTGCTACGGGCTGAGCAAGAATCGTTCTTACCTACGCATCAAAACCACAACGATAGTTCGTCAAGTTAGTGCTGTTTTAACCTTCTCAAGGACCGGGCGTAGCCACACTCGGTTCAACTAAAATTGGAGAAACTGACACCCGCCAGCCACCTATGTGCAAAGCACATCGGTAGAACCAGTCTCGCGTAAGCGTACGCGTAATGCCGGTCCGGGCCGTTTCATCCAACAATACTGCCGAACCAAAGTATGACATGCTGGTAAGCAGTATGACTTGTATCGCCCACAACTCACTTGTGTTCTACTCGTGCATATAACATCTACGCATAAAACCTGGCTCGGATGCCACTGTTGGGGAACGTAGTAATTTCAAAAAAATTCCTACGCACACACAGGATCATGGTGATGCATAGCAACGAAAGGGGAGAGTGTGTCCACGTACCCTCGTAGACCGAAAGCGGAAGCATTAGTACAACGCGGTTGATGTAGTCGTACATCTTCACGATCTGACCGATCCAAGTACCGAACGTACGGCACCTCCAAGTTCAGCACACGTTCAGCTCGATGACGTCCCGCGAACTCCGATCCAGTAGAGCTTCATGGGAGAGTTCCATCAGCATGACGGCGTGGTGACGGTGATGATGTTGCTACCGACGCAGGGCTTCGCCTAAGCACCGCTACGATATGACCGAGGTGGAATATGGTGGAGGGGGGCACCGCACACGGCTGGGAGAGATCAACAGATCAATTTGTTTTCTTGGGGTGCCCACTACCCCCGTATATAAAGGAGCAAGGGAGGAGGAGGCCGGCCCTAGGAGGGGCGTGCCAAGGGAGTAGGATTCCTACTCCTAGTAGAAGTAGGTTTCCTCCTTTCCTAGTCCAACTAGGAGAAGGGGGGAAAGGAGGGGAGGGGAGAAGGAAGGGAGAGGGGGCCGCGCCCCAAACCCCTTGTCCAATTCGGACTGGGCTTGGGAGGGGCGCGCGCCACCTCCTGGCTGCTGCCTCTCCTTTCCCACTAAGGCCCATTAAGGCCCAATACTTCTTCTCCATATTCCTGTAACTCCCCGGTACTCCGAAAAATACCCGAATCACTCGGAACCTTTCGGATGTCCGAATATAGTCGTCCAATATATCGATCTTTACGTCTCGACCATTTCGAGACTCCTCGTCATGTCCCCGATCTCATCCGGGACTCCGAACTACCTTCGGTACATCAAATCACATAAACTCATAATACCAATCGTCACCGAACGTTAAGCGTGCGGACCCTACGGGTTCGAGAACTATGTAGACATGACCGAGACACGTCTCCGGTCAATAACCAATAGCGGAACCTGGACGCTCCTATTGGCTCCCACATATTCTACGAAGATCTTTATCGGTCAAACCGCATAACAACATACGTTGTTCCCTTTGTCATCGGTAGGTTACTTGCCCGAGATTCGATCGTCGGTATCTCAATACCTAGTTCAATCTCGTTACCGGCAAGTCTCTTTACTCGTTCCGTAATGCATCATCCCGCAACTAACTCATTAGTCACATTGCTTGCAAGGCTTATAGTGATGTGCAATACCGAGAGGGCCCAGAGATACCTCTCCGACAATCGGAGTGACAAATCCTAATCTCGAAATACGCCAACTCAACAAGTACCTTCGGAGACACCTGTAGAGCACTTTTATAATCACCTAGTTACGTTGTGACGTTTGGTAGCACACAAAGTGTTCCTCCGGTAAACGGGAGTTGCATAATCTCATAGTCATAGGAACATGTATAAGTCATGAAGAAAGCAATAGCAACATACTAAACGATCAAGTGCTAAGCTAACGGAATGGGTCAAGTCAATCACATCATTCTCCTAATGATGTGATCCCATTAATCAAATGACAACTCATGTCTATGGTTAGGAAACTTAACCATCTTTGATTAACGAGCTAGTCAAGTAGAGGCATACTAGTGACACTATGTTTGTCTATGTATTCACACATGTATTATGTTTCCGGTTAATACAATTCTAGCATGAATAATAAAAATTTATCATGAAATAAGGAAATAAATAATAACTTTATTATTGCCTCTAGGGCATATTTCCTTCATTAGGGACGCGCTTGTCCAAAATGTAGGGTGTGTTACAAAAGTACCCCCACCGATTTGAACTAGCGGCCCTTTCGGCTCAGGGTTAAAAGGGGGATTTCGCGTGTCGGGATTTGGCAGCTGGAGGGAGTTTTCGCGCGCGTTGTAATTTCGGGATAGCAAGGCGCGGGTTGTGAAGGCGCCAGTTTTGGAAGCACGATATCTGAAGTTTCGGGATATAACAAGGCGCGGGTTGAATTTTAGGGACAAGCCTAACGTGTAATATTGTACTTGTACATACCAAATCAATTCGCACTTTCCTCAACGAAAAAAAGAAAGAAAAATAAAATTATTCACACCACAGAAAGAGAGAGTCTTGTCCCATTTTACTATACAAATGGTATTCAAAGCTACTCATACCAACATGTTATGTCGAATTAAATTTTTTCGTTGGCTGTATAATGCATGTAACCTACTCATACCAATATTTTAGTGCATTCCAAATGTCTATACTACCGCTGCAATTCGAACTAAATTTCGTATCTCTATTTCAATAAGAATCTACAATCATGATTGTTGCCAACTTCAACCATCAGTCGTGTATTACCTTAACAACACATCACATGATTACTATAGAGATAGATATGAACTATGTGTACTATATGAACTCGAATTCTATTTTTTGAATACACTTGATGTTGATTCCAAATAATAGTACATTTGATGTACTAACTATATTTTCATAATCTAAACCATGTTCGATATGTACACCGTGTTTATCACACAAAGTATAGTGCCCCGCCCCCTACATGATGACAAGTATTTAGCCCTGAGCTGCAAAAGCCACACATTAGCGCAAATTATAATCAATGTTCTATATATTATATGTAGTACTAGCAAGATGCCCATGCGTTCCACGGAACATCAAGATGATCGAGGGGAGGCCTTATTTGCAAATGTGGAGAGGGGTGTGGGTATCTTTTTTCAAAATTGCCATAGTTTCCTTCCTATCTGTCAGATATAAATCGGACGGCCTATATTGCTGGATGGCAGGCACACCATCATCAACAACTCTGTTTTTATAAGAGTAGAGATAAAATATATTATATGTAGTATAACGTGTTCATAACCACACCATGTGTATCACCTTTATATATATTCACGCATGTGTCGGTTTAAAACACTATGATAAATTCTTCAAATATCCAAATTCACTTTTTATAATGAATTATGATCTCTATTCGTCTTTTCCACCCACACAATCCTCTTATCTTTGTAGCTAGCGCTAACTTTCTCTCATGCATGCACACACCCGCATCCCTCTAACCCTCCCTCAGCATTCTCTAGCTCCATCCCACAAATTTGTCTTTTCACTTTAGGTCGTTCACCCACGGTGTGTGTAGGCCCCCTAGCTCCTTCTTTACGGCACACATCGATCGATATGCCTCTCTAGCCAGGTGTGCCTACCACAAACACAAGCTTTCCCTCTTCTCTTCTCACCGTCCATGCCTCACTCCCACCCCTCTTTTCATCGATCTTGTACTCGCACACTCCTTTCCCCTCGATACAATATGCCTCTCGCACCACCTCCTAGCTGCATTCCTCTCTCTCTATCCTTCTCACCGGACCTTATTTGCTTGTAACACATACATGCATGTATACCGATCGATCTCCCTACATATACCTAGGTCGACTTTAACTATTTCCCCCACCCATCGATCGACGTACCTCACAAGTTATGTCTCTCCTCTCTCTGACAAAGGACGATTGATCTTCCTATGTAGTTACATCTGGTTACCACAGCCATATTGCCCCCCTCATCATTCGTGCATGCCTCCTGTCCCGTCTCTCACACGCACGTGCACAGACAGGCAGCCATCCCCTCTCTTATTGATATTGCAGGCGTGCCCTCCGTTTGTCTAGCAAGCCTCTCCCACCATTTGTTAGAAGCAACTCCACCACCACCCCCCAACACTCTAGCTCTGTCTCTCTCCCAACCTTATTCCTCTCCTACACATATGCATGGATGCCGATCGATCTCCCTCAATACATAAGGTAGGCCTCTCTCCTCCTCCACACATATAACAACCATTGTACCTCTATAGTTAATTAGGTCTCCCCCCACCCCACCCCCACCACACACCGATAGTCGAGCACTGTAGGTAGGTATCCATGCCACAAAGACAAACTGCACATGTCCCCTCTCACGTTCCAGTAGGCCAGTCACCCTATATCTTTGACGTGGGCACACACAAATTCGATGGCACTCTTTATCGATCGCATGTGCACACACACACACACATCATCCCTCTCTTCGATTCTATGGATACCTCAACCCGATGATACCTCCACTCTCTTCTCGTGGATCGTCCCCTCTCTATATATGATATATCCAGGACTCTATTTCACACACATTGCATATGTTACATTTTTGGATTGAAATATCATCCACATATATTGCTTGTCTATTTCTCAACCCCCCCCCCCCCAGAAAAACACTCACGAACCCACACACTATACCTCTCTACGTTTGTATCTTTCTCACTTTCTCACACAACCCCTAGGTGCATGTACTCACCCTTCGTGCCCAGCCACACCCGCGCGGGTACACGGTGGAGCTCATTTCTGTACGAAATGGCAGCCCACGTGCTAATTTGAAACGCGTGTAATGGTTGTTTACCTACGGAGGTCGTGTACCACGCGTGCATGAAACAAAGTTCGACTTGATGCGCTGGCGCGTTAATTTTAAATAAAGGTATATCGCTCAATGGCACATACACAGAATATAAAACGATTTTTATGAAGAAAAAGGTAGTCCGCTCCACTATATACAATGGAGCCCGCCTGCCTGGGTTTGTCTCCCTTCAAAGTATCTCACACAAGGCGGCGGTGGCCTTTCTCTCTCTCTCACCGTTGGTCACTGATCTGGCCGCATTCCGTCCGCCGACGAAAAGGGAGGATGTGCATCGTTTCTCCGTTCGACGGCGCCGAGGCAGCACGTCCCGATCTGTGGTACCCGCCGTTCTCTCTGACCAAGCTCCGGCGCGGTAGGGCCGACGCCACCTACTCACTGCCACAGTATGGGCAGATCCCGCCCGCCACCGCTCTCCTAGTTACATCCCGACGACCGCCAGGTATCCCCTCCGGCCTTGCTCCATTGCCCGTCTTCCCACGTCGCTACATGTGGAAAATCTTGCATGTGGATCTTCCATAGTTCTTTGCCCAAAACGTAGCTTGTCCGGCGTACTTTCCATATTGCAATCTCGTCCTCACACCGTTTTAGACAAACATAACCGTGTTGTTATCTTCCCTTAGGACAAGGAATATGCTTCTTTTTTGTCAACGTATGTGTCATCAACTGTTATTGGCCAGTAATTGTTTCCTTTCTACCTCTTTTTTGCAAACAGGGCTATCCATTTCACCTCGTTGCTATTGCGACCTTTTGGTGAACTGCACAAATCACTTTTTCTTAAGAGTGTTTTGTGCAGTTGTACTAAAATGTCACACGGGCAACGTCTCTACATTTCAGTGCGACTGCACAAAGTGAGATTGGTTTTGCTCTATCCTCCTCATCCAACTCCGAGCCTAATCTTCTCCAACTATTTGCTTAATCTTCTCCAACTAGTTAGTCTTAAGAGAGACTGCAAAGGTGACCGGCTTCTATTTGTGTGTTTATTGTTTAATCAACAATCCTCTATTATTGTAATCACACTTAATATCTTTGGAATAGGGACACTCAGCTCTCTTTTAGTGGAATTGCACAAAATGATCGGAATGTTGCATGCTCCAGACAACTACTTTTTTCCCCAACATGCCTTGTTGATTTAGACAGAGCTGGGGGGACGTTGCTGCCAATGAAAGCATGGATCAATTTTAATTTAATACCTTGTCACAACTTTGTCTTCATTTTTGATGTAAATATTAGCTCTGATCTGCTAACCATTGAGATGCATTAGCAAGGAAGTTAGTTTTTTATTGTTTCCGAAAGAGCATGGATGGCAAGACACACGAAACAAAAGCTGAAAGCTCAGAGCATTGTACAATTTCATGTTGCTGGAAAATTATTTGTATAGTACGTCAATTATGTAAACAAATGCCGGAAGCTTGATAGCATTGCCAGAAGCCTCTTCAGCATCTGGGTCCATGTGCCATGCACAAAATTATACTTCCTCCGTTCCTAAATATTTATCTTTTTACAAATTTCAAATGGACATATTTTAGAGTGTAGATTCACTCATTTTGCTTCGTATGTAGTCACTCCTTGAAATCTCAAGAAAGACAAATACTCCGTAGTATATTTAAGAACGAAGGGAGTAGTGCACAACCGCATGGGAGACTCAGCCCGGTTGTTGCGCCGCACTAATAGTGAGTAGTAATGAGCAGTCAAATCATAAGCCCCACCTTTCCCACTGTTAGTTGCTCGGAAGAAGCAACCATCAATACGCTCTTCTTGAATCCGCTCATACTACTCCCCCCGTCACTGTTTATAGAGCGTGCTTAAAAAAAGAACAATCTCTGGGACCAAGGCGACTAATGATCGGCCTGAAAAATAGTATTGGTAGTTATAGCACGACGTCTATTACTAGAGGAAATAATGCGTACACACATGCATGCAGTGCTTCCACCCCGGGTACACACATGCATGCACTTACTCCACTCCGTAGTACATCGAGAGAAAATTGTGGACTTGATTGCGGTTACCACGCCCTAATTAATTAAGCATTAAACCAAACGCGTCTAAAGTCTCTCTGGTGGTGGAAATGCATGGAGAGAAATGCATCAGAATGAAGCGCGCCCTGTAAACTGTGACGGAGGAAGGAGTAGTATGAAGGTGCAAAACCAAGTACGCGTATGGCCAGTCGGTCAATGCACTTCCTCTTGGCATATCACTGACATGTGGGACCGGAGTGTGAGCAAACCGATCTCAATTGGCGGCAAAATGGCCAACCCGCCATTCCTTGAGAGAGACGAGGAGCGAGAACACACAGATGGGCTCGTACGGAGGCCAAGATATTTCGAGCATGGTTGATCGATATCATCATTACATGTTTTTTTAACACTACCATTGGGATGCCATTTTCCGCCCTTCTCCCGAATAAATGTGTACTTTATCAGAGATTAAAATAAAATAAGAGTACAGAGGCTCCACCATGCGGTTCTAGTAGTAGTATTACTCGTACAACTAAACCTTGCGCTTGGCTCTTCGCCTCTTCGTGAAGTCGAACAATGATGGTACTCCGCATGTTGGGTACTACAGTGTATGCCTCTGGCAATCTGACACCGAATGAACTGCTGCATGTCCACCGCCTGGGTGAGGGTAGGTTGCATTAGTCAAAAGGCGTAAGCGAGCTTCACCTTGTCCTGCAAGCTTCTCCTCGTTCTACGAGTTGACGTGACACACCAAAAAGTAGTGCTAGTCCATACTCCCTCCTTTCTGGTTAATATGGCTTAATCTTTTTTGCGGGTAAACGAGAGAGCTTTATTCATATATAAGCATTCTTAGGACGATCAGCCAAGAGACTGGTCACTAGGAAGCGAGGTACCCGCAAAAAAAGAAGAAGGAAGCGAGGTGTTTCATCAAGCCAGCTCTCGGCCATATTCAAAGTGCAACAAGCACGGTTTGCACAAAGATGCGCCGCAAGGTTTGCTGACCTGTTTACATGCTGAATAACAAAAAATGTGAAAATATTACCGAGCGCTCCTATTTGTAACAGGATATGAGCCAGAATTAAGCGAGAATTGTGGCGAGTGTTCCATGCAATCAACTTCCATTATCACATGCGAGAACCCTTGAAGAGAATGAAATGTGTTGAAGATTGCTTTATCACATTTTAAAATAAAATAAGAGTGCAGACGCTCCTCCATCCGGTTCCTAGTAGTAGTACATACCTCTATAGTAGTAGTACTAGTATTAGTAAACTTTGCGCTTGGCTGTTCGCCTCTTCGGGAAGTCAAACAATAATAGTACTAGTATAGTGTATACTTCTGGCAATCTGACACCGAATTAACTGTTGCACGTCCACCGCCTGAGCGAGGCAGAGCTTGCATTAGTCAAAAGTTTCTCCTAGTCCCGCGAGCCACCGCGCGCAAGCTTCTCCTGTCCTGTAAGCGGACTATGCTTCGGTGCCTTAAGGCACCTGCCTTTGTGTCCATGACATGTGGGCCCAACAGGCCGGTGTCTGCCCACATGTCAGTGACACAAAGGCAGGTGCCTTTAAGGCACCGAAGTTGCGTCCCCTGCAAGCTTCTCCTCGTTCAGCAATTTGACGGGGCACAGCAAAGTAATGCTAGTCCATACTGCCTCCTTTCCGGTTAATATGGCTTAATTTCAAACGAGATAAATAAACTGTCTGTGATTGTATATTTGTAAAAATATGGTCAGTGGACTTCATAATACGCTCATTGCGCTCAATATATACATTTTCCGGTGTTTATACGGTCACTAGCTCACCCTGGCTGAGTATTGATGTCTACTACGCAACCTTCTTCTTGTAGACGTTGTTGGGCCTCCAAGTGCAGAGGTTTGTAGGATAGTAGCAAATTTCCCTCAAGTGGATGACCTAAGGTTTATCAATCCGTGGGAGGCGTAGGATAAAGATGGTCTCTCTCAAACAACCCTGCAACCAAATAACAAAGAGTCTCTTGTGTCCCCAACACACCCAATACAATGGTAAATTGTATAGGTGCACTAGTTCGGCGAAGAGATGGTGATACAAGTGCAATATGGATGATAGATATAGGTTTTTGTAATCTGAAAATATAAAGACAACAAGGTAACTATTGATAAAAGTGAGCGTAAACGGTATTGCAATGCTAGGAAACAAGGCCTAGGGTTCATACTTTCACTAGTGCAAGTTCTCTCAACAATAATAACATAATTGGATCATATAACTATCCCTCAACATGCAACAAAGATTCACTCCGAAGTTACTAATAGCGGAGAACAAACGAAGAGATTATGGTAGGGTACGAAACCACCTCAAAGTTATTCTTTCTGATCGATCTATTCAAGAGTTCGTACTAGAATAACACCTTAAGACACAAATCAACCAAAACCCTAATGTCACCTAGATACTCCAATGTCACCTCAAGTATCTGTGGGTATGATTATACGATATGCATCACACAATCTCAGATCCATCTATTCAACCAACACAAAGTACTTCAAAGAGTGCCCCAAAGTTTCTACCGGAGAGTCAAGACGAAAACGTGTGCCAACCCCTATGCATAAGTTCACAATGTTACAGAACCCGCAAGTTGATCACCAAAACATACATCAAGTAGATCACGTGAATATCCCATTGTCACCACAGATAAGCACATGCAAGACATACATCAAGTGTTCTCAAATCCTTAAAGACTCAATCTGATAAGATAACTACAAAGGGAAAACTCAATCCATTACAAGAGAGTAGAGGGGGAGAAACATCATAAGATCCAACTATAATAGCAAAGCTCGCGATACATCAAGATCGTACCACCTCAAGAACACGAGAGAGAGAGATCAAACACATAGCTACTGGTACATACCCTCAGCCCCGAGGGTGAACTTCCTTCCTCGTCATGGAGAGCGCCGGGATGATGAAGATAGCCACCGGTGAGGGATTCCCCCCTCCGGCAGGGTGCCGGAACGGGTCTAGATTGGTTTTCGGTGGCTACAGAGGCTTGCGGCGGCGGAACTCCCGATCTATTCTATTCCTTGATGTTTTTAGGGTATATGGATATATATAGGCGAAAGAAGTCGGTCAGGGGAGCCACGAGGGGCCCACGAGGGTGGGGGGCACGCCCAGGGGGCAGGCGCGCCTCCCTGCCTCGTGGCCACCTCGAAGCTTCCCTGACGTCTACTCCAAGTCTCGTGGATTGCTTCCGTTCCAAAAATAACTCTCCTGAAGGTTTCATTCCGTTTGGACTCCATTTGATATTCCTTTTCTTCGAAACACTGAAATAGGCAAGAAAACAACAATTTGGGCTGGGCCTCCGGTTAATAGGTTATTCCCAAAAATAATATAAAAGTGTTTAGTAAAGCCCATAAACATCCAAAATAGATAATACAATAGCATGAATACTTCATAAATTATGGAGACGTATCGGCATCCCCAAGCTTAATTCTTGCTCGTCCTCGAGTAGGTAAATGATAAAAGAAATAATTTATGAAGTGTGAATGCTAGCAGGTGCACAAGTTTGATCAATGATAATTCCAGTCACCTTTTCTAGCATCATTATATATCATAACAGTAGCTCATATCATAAAACCTTTCATGATCAAGTAACAAGCTATTCACATGTTAAAGCATAGACCATAAACTTTCTTGAAAACTAACAAACCGTGTTATTAGTCATCAAACAATTACAATTCATCTTATTTTCAGGAAGAGTATATGTCAGAGCTTTGATTCAGCAAACTTCACATACTCAACTATCATTTAGTCTTTCACAATTGCTAACACTCACATGATATTTATGGGTTCAAAGTTTTAATCAGACACATAGAAAGATTCGCCTCCCAACCTTTTACCTCGAAGGTAATGTCAACAATAATAGTTCATGATGCCTTACATCCAATTGGATATATATATATATATATATATATATATATATATATATATATATATATATATATATATATATATATATATATATATATACCAGGATCTTTCCAACACAATGTGCTTGCCAAAGGATAAAATGTAAAAAGGAAAGGTGAAGATCACCATGACTCTTGCATAAGGTATAAAACAAGAATAAAAGATAGGCCCTTCCCAGAGGGAAGCAGAGGTTGTCATGCGCTTTTATAGTTGGATGCACAAGATCTTAATGCGAAAGAACGTCACTTTATATTGCCACTTGTGATAGGGACCTTTATTATGCAGTCCGTCGCTTTTATTGCTTCCACATCACAAGATCATATAAAGCTTATTTTCTCCACACTAATAGATCATACATATTTAGAGAGCAATTTTTATTGCATGCACCGATGACAACTTACTTGAAGGATCTTACTCAATCCATAGGTAGGTATGGTGGACTCTCATGGCAATACTGGTTTAAGGGATGTTTGGAAGCACAAGTAGTATCTCTACTTGGTGCAAATAATTGGCTAGCATGAGGGAGAAAGGCAAGCTCAACATGTTGAATGATCCATGACAATACTTTATTTCAGATATAAGAAAACATAACCCATTACGTTGTCTTCCTCGTCCAACATCAACCTTTTAGCATGTCATATTTTAATGAGTGCTCACAATTACAAAAGATGTCCAAGATAGTATTTATATGTGAAATCTCTCTTCCCTCAATATTCTTTCATGAATTGTTCAAGTGACCAATACAATATTTGCTAACCTTCAATAAATTTACCACCTCTACTTCTTATATGTGAAGTCATTACTCCCCATGGGATAAGCATATTAAACATATATAATTTCAGATTTATGATATTCAAATCATTCAACCATTTACTCATAGGATATAAGTGAAGCACACGAGTAAATGACAAGCTACTCCAAAAAGATATAAGTGAAGATCAATGAGTAGTTAAATAATTATGTAGCTATGTGAAGAGTCTCTCTCATTTAAGAACTTCAGAGCTTGGGATATTATTCAAACAGAAAGCAAAACAAAATAAAATGACATTCTATGAATAGCAAACATCCCGTGAAGAAGCAAAAACTTAGGATCAACCGATACTAACCGATAGTTGTCGAAGAAGAAAGGTGGGATGCCAACCGGGGCATCCCCAAGATTAGACGCTTGAGACTTCTTGAAATATTATCTTGGGATGCCTTGGGCATCCCCAAGCTTGAGCTTTTGTGTCTCCTTAATTCCTCTCATATCACGGTCTCCCTAAAGCTCAAAAGCTTCATCCACACAAAACTCAACAAAGACTCGTGAGATAAGTTAGTATAAACCAATGCAAAAACTTTATTGTACTCTACTGTAGCAAATAACTAAAATTATTACTCAATATTGCATACTAAATGACTCTGCATATTTAATAGTCCTATCATTAAATAGAATCATTAAAGAAGCAAACATATGCAAACAATGCAAACATAACAGCAATCTGCCCAAATAGGACAGTCTGTAAAGAATGCAGCAAGATCCATACTTCCCTAGCTCCAAAAATTATGAAAGAAAATTCCCACTGTATTAAATTTATCAGAGCTTATTATGCAAAAGGTTTCAACATTTTATCACATTCTGACTTTTCTAGGGAATTTTTGCAACAGCGGTAAACTTTCTGTTTCGAAACAGCAACATGTATACTTGCAAAATAAGCATGGTAAAGGCTATCCTTGACATTTTTATTGAAAATAGAGATGCAAAACATTATTATAAATACCATCAAGCAAATACTAACAAAATAAAATGACGCTCCAAGCAAAACACATATCATGTGGTGAATAAAAATATAGCTCCAAGTAAAGTTACCGATGAACGAAGACGAAAGAGGGGATGCCATCCGGGGCATCCCCAATCTTAATCTCTTGGTTGTCCTTGAATATTACCTTGGGGTGCCTTGGGAATCCCCAAGCTTAGGCTCTTGCCACTCCTTATTACATTGTCCATCGAATCTTTACCCAAAACTTGAAAACTTCACAACACAAAACTTAACAGAAAACTCGTAAGCTCCGTTAGTATAAGAAAATAAATCACCACTTAGGTACTGTTGTGAACTCATTCTAAATTCATATTGGTGTAATATCTACTGTATTCCAACTTATCTACGGTTCATACCATCCGATACTACTCATAGATTCATCAAAATAAGCAAACAACACATAGAAAACAGAATCTGTGAAAAACAGAACAGTCTGTAGTAATCTGTATCAAACGTATACTTCTGGAACTCCAAAAATTCTAAAATAAATTGGTGGACCTGAGGAATTTATCTATTAATCATCTGAAAAATAATAAACCTAAAATCACTCTCCAGTAAAAAATGGCAGCTAATCTCGTGAGCGCTAAAGTTTCTGTTTTTTACAGCATGATCATAAAGACTTCACCCAAGTCTTCCCAAAGGTTGTACTTGGCACAAACACTAATTAAAACATAGAACCACATCTAACCAGAGGCTAGATATATTATTTATTTATAAACAGGAGCAAAAAGCAAGGAACAAAAATAAAATTGGGTTGCCTCCCAAGAAGCGCTAACGTTTAACGCCCCTAGCTAGGCATGATGATTTCAATAATGCTCACATAAAAGATAAGAATTGAAACATAAAGAGAGCATCATGAAGAATATGACTAGCACATTTAAGTCTAACCCACTTCCTATGAATAGGGATTTTGTGAGCAAATAACTTATGGGAACAATAATCAACTAGCATAGGAAGGCAAAACAAGCATAACTTCAAAACTTTAAGCACATAGAGAGGAAACTTGATATTATTGCAATTCCTACAAGCATATATTCCTCCCTCATAATAATTTTCAGTAGCATCATGAATGAATTCAACAATATAACCACGACATAAAGCATTCTTTTCATGATCTACAAGCATAGAAATTTTATTACTCTTCACATAAGCAAAATTCTTCTCATTCAGAATAGTGGGAGTATCATAAGAAACTCGAATACTATAAATTGTTTCCACATTGAAAGAATAATGTTCAGAAAAATGGTAATCATAATCATGACAATTTTTATAAATATAATCATCACTACTTTTTATAGCATAAGTGTCATCACAATAATCATCATAGGTAGCAACTTTGCTCTCATCATAATCGATTGAAACCTCTTCCAAGATAGTGGAATTATCACTAAATAAAGTAATGACCTCTCCAAATCCACTTTCATATTTATCACAATAAGATTCAACATCCTCCAAAATAGTGGGATCATTACTTCCTAAAGTTGACACTCTTCCAAACCCACTTTCATCAATATAATCATCATAAGTAGGAGGCATGCTATCATCATAATAAATTTGCTCATCAAAACTTGGGAGACTAAAAATATCATCTTCATTAAACATAGCATCCCCAAGCTTGGGACAAACATTAATTGCAGCAAATGTATTCTCAAACATGTCATTCTCATCGAACATAGCATCCCCAAGTTTGGGCCTTTTCATATCATAAGCATAATCACTCTCATCATTAATAGTATGGATAGCACCAATAGTATAGCAATTATCATCATCACAACGAGTAATAGGAGCAACATCATTTGGGAGAGATACCTTTTTACCTTTGTTTCTCCGTCTTTTCTTTTTCTTCTTCACATCATGTGTGGGTTTAACCCTCTTTTTTGAGCTCCTTATTAATGAGATTGGTTGAATAGAAAGCTCCTCCTCGTTACCCGATTCATCATAAGAAATAATAGGAGGATATTGGGAAGTCTCTTCCCTTCCATTAGTATTCTCTTCATCTTCTATTTGTTTTCTTGTCTTTATGTAATTGGCAATATAAGGATTTTCAATGCAATTCACCGCACAATACATAAAAATCTCTTCTAGATCAAAATCAAGAAATCTATCAAGATTAAATTTGGAATACCCTCAGTTATACGTTTCATTTCTTCATACCCCAAAAGAAGACTAAGCTCTTTATGATGCTCAAGGTTAATCAAGTTATCACAATTTTTGGACACGATTTGATCATGAAACAAATAGCATTGGAGCTTAAATGACCATGTTCATTGCAAAGTTCACAACGATGGCGATAAATATTGAATCTTTCAGCACAATCATCTAGCCTTTCTTGCAACCATTTAGTTTCCAAATACTTATACATCTTGCAAAATCTATCTTCCCTATTTGGTGTGTACTTGCAAACTCTATGCACTCCACAGAAATTGACATGCTTATAAGAGACATTTTCATCATGACTAGTGCAATCATCATTAGTACCATGGATATTCAAGGAGTTCGTACTAACAACATTGCAATCATGCTCATCATTCAAAGATTTAGTGCCAAACATTCTAATGCACTCTTCTTCTAGCACTTGAGCACAATTATCGGAGTCCTTATTTTCACGAAAGACATTAAAAAGATGAAGCATATGAGGCATCCTCAATTCCATTTTTAGTTTTCTTTTATAAACTAAACTAGTGATAAAACAAGAAACTAAAAGATTCGATTGCAAGATCTAAAGATATACCTTCAAGCACTCACCTCCCTGGCAACTGCGCCAGAAAAGAGCTTGATGTCTACTACGCAACCTTCTTCTTATAGACGTTGTTGGGCCTCCAAGTGCAGAGGTTTGTAGGACAGTAGGAAATTTCCCTCAAGTGGATGACCTAAGGTTTATCAATCCGTGGGAGGCGTAGGATGAAGATGGTCTCTCTCAAACAACCCTGCAACCAAATAACAAAGAGTCTCTTGTGTCCCCAACACACCCAATACAATGGTAAATTGTATAGGTGCACTAGTTCGGCGAAGAGATGGTGATACAAGTGCAATATGGATGGTAGATATAGGTTTTTTGTAATCTGAAAATATAAAAAATAGCAAGGTAACTATTGATAAAAGTGAGCGTAAACGGTATTGCAATGCTAGGAAACAAGGCCTAGGGTTCATACTTTCACTAGTGCAAGTTATCTCAACAATAATAACATAATTGGATCACTCAGCATGCAACAAAGAGTCACTCCTGTCGGATGTGGGGTTCCGACAAACCCTTAAGGTTCGAACACTTGGGTGCGCGCGAAGTCTCTCCCTCCTACCGATCTACGCTCTAGCCTGCTAAGATCTCGCGGATGAACTCGACGAACTCGCAACACAGAAAGACACGGGGTTTATACTGGTTCGGGCCACTGTTGTGGTGTAATACCCTAGTCTAGTGTGGTGGTGGTGGATTGCCTCTTGGGCTGATGATGAACAGTACAAGGGAAGAACAGCCTCCTGAGGTTGAGGTGTTCTTGTGCTTGTGTAGTTGAGGATGATCTGAACCAGTTCGGGATCAGTTGCCTCCTACTATGGTGGCTAGTCCTATTTATAGAGGCCCTGGTCCTCTTCCCAAATATCGAGCGGGAAGGGAGCCAACAACGGCGGGCAAATTTGAAGGGGGACAGCTAGTACAAGCTATCCTGACAAAAGCGGTCTTCGCCTGCGAAAAGCTCTGGGGTGACGCCGTCTTGGGCTCCACGATGACCTCCGCCTTGTCGTTCTCCTGGTCTTGGTCTCATTGCACCAATATGGCAACCTTTGCCTGATGCCTTGGTACTCTTCACCTGCGCTGGCCTCCTTAGCACCAAAGAGGAAATAAGGACGCAGCGCGCACTGGCGCCCGCCTGGCACCCGCCTGGTACCATTCGTCATGGCTCACGTCACGAGAGCCTCGTGAGGTTTGCCTTGTCTTGATATCTCCACTCCTCCTGAGCCTGCCTGGCTAGGCCACTCCAGAGGAGGTCTTGTGTCATCCGCCTCGCGAGGCTTGGACCCTCGCGAGGGTCTTGAGTGCCTTGTTGACGAAGATGGGCCGTACGGCCTACTGCTTGGCCACGCTGTGGGCCGCAGGCAGGCAAGTCTGGGGACCCCCGTTCCCAGAACGCCGATAGTAGCCCCCGGGCCCAAGGTGCCCTCGGGCTTGGCTTCGCGGCGAAGCCAAGGGTCAAGTTCGGACCACCGCGGGCCGCAAAAGCATGCGGCCTCGGTCAACACGTGGCGGTTCATTGGACGTGGGTGTCTTCGCTTCCCCATGCTGCCTCGGCAACTGCTTGCCCTGACAGAGGCTGGCGCGGCAGTTCTTTCCTTCATTGCCTCTTCCTTGCCTCGCTCCAGATCCCCTTTCTCGCTCTATGCCGTCTTGGAGCGTGCCCTTTCGGAGATGACCCAGCTGCAGGCGGATGTCCTGAGCGCGGATCTGCGCCTGGTGGCCGGGCGTCTGGAGTTGGCCTCTGGCTGGCTTCATTCCGACCTGGCAGTTCGCGCGGCGCTGGGCCAGGCTGCTGCGGCTTCCGAGAAGGAGAAGCAAGGAGTCGCCAACGCTTCGGCCGATCGTGAGGCGGCGCTAAAGGACGCCAAGGCCGCCCGTGACCACTGCCAAGTGCTGGAGGGCGAGCTGCAGAGCCTGCACGATAAGCACGCCGAAGAGGTGCGCTGCCGCCAAGCGAAGGAGGAGGAGATGAAGGCCCAGGAGGAAGCCGTCAAGAACCATGATGCAGAGTTGGCGGAGCTGGGGAAGAAGCAGGCCGCCGAGCGCAACCGGTTGGAAGAGTTGGAGCGGAAGATGGGGACGAGGGAGGCCGATCTTGACGCCAAGGCGCGAGTCCTGGCGGAAGACCGCGTGGCCTTTGCCGATCTTGAGAAGAGGTCTCGCAAGGCGCTGAAGACGCTTTACGAGCACGGCCTAGAGAAGCCTCTGGACACCGATGAGGACAGCCCCGCCCAGCTGCTTCCTCTCGTGGTGAAGGCGCTTGAGGAGTTCGTTGATGGTCTCGGTCCCATGGCGGAGGCAGAAGCTCGCGTCCTATCTTCAGTCGCGCTGACTCGCGTCTTTAGCCACCTGCACCTTCGCGACCCCAACGCTTGCCTTGACGAGCTGCTGGAGCCTGTAGCTGAAGATCAATACGAGGCGGCTACCACGGCCGTGCATGATTAGGTGGGGGCCTTGCTGAGGAGGTTCCGCGGCTTTGTCTCCGCTCCTCTGTCCGGCGTCGTCAACCTTGCGGCTGGTGGTGAAGACAAAACCGCTCACGAGGGAGCGCCTTCCGCAGGCGACGGCGACGTCTAGAGGTGGCCCGCGGCCATTCTTCCCGTTCCGTTCCTGCGACATGTATCAGGCCTCGTGGAGGCGTTTAAACTTTTTTATTTGGTACTGTGAGGACAATATGCTTGTAATATTTGCTTTGAGATTTCGCGGTTTCCCTCCTATTTGCTTTGCCTTCTGCGTCGGCAGAGCCCGGCCCCGCGCATACCTCAACCGCCATTGGGCCGATCGGAGACCAGGACGGACCAAGGAGTGAGGGGCTACGTGACCAGTTAGGCTCCTGAGTCGCGATGCTCTGGAGTCCCCCTTGACGCGCAAACATCATATAGGGAGAGTTCGTGGGGGTAGATTAATGTTCTATGTCGGCAGGGCCCGGCCCCGCGCATACCTCAGCCGCCATTGGGCCGACCGGAGACCAGGACGGACCAAGGAGTGAGGGGCTACGTGACTAGTTAGGCTCATGAGTCGCGATGCTCAGGAGTCCCCCTTGACGTGCAAACAATTCCCATACCTGCCCTCGCCGAGGCCTCAGGAGGGGCGCGATGCCCAGGTCCGGGAGACCTGGTTAGGTGGCGTGCGCTTGGGCGTGACCCGAGCGCAGCCCCCGTGCCCAGCCCCCATGCGCGGCTTTCCCGAGGGGAGGCGTTGCGGTAAGGCTGGGCGCTGTGCTCTGGGCTCCCTGAGGTTGGCACGACCGTGGGGTCGCCCTCAGTTGTTTATCACCAGCGCGGAGCATAGTGCTTCCGCTTGTGCACGGGCATAGCCGCTCCTCGGCAGTGTCGATAGCCAGCGCGGAGCATGGTGCTTCCACTTGGGCGTGGGATGGGGGGCCCCCTTCGGGAGGAGCCCCCGGGGCGTGTACAGCCCCGCCCTGACACATGGCTTGCACGGCAGGGCTGTGAGGTGTATCTGGGCACTCGTGAGCCAGCGCGGGACTCACGAGGCCCTACCTCAAGGCGGGTTGCACCTGGTCTTGAGTCTTGGTGACTGTGTGTTCCTGCAAGGCAGTTAGATGCAAGCACTCTACGTCCTCAGGTCCCGGCCCCCGAGCGAGCTCAGCCGCCGCTGGTATGCCAGGTCGCGATGCCGTGGTCAACGCCAGGGGGTGAGGGCTGGAGAGCCAGTAAGAGCTCCTGAGTCGCGATGCTCAGGAGCCCCCCTTTTAACGTGCAAGCGAATTGCATAGGACGAACAGACCCGTGGCGGGCGGCAATCGAGCAGGAGATAACCGTTGGCAGGTTAAGCATGAAGAGCAGATCAACTTGGATAACTGTAGGAAGATACACGCCACCGGGTCTGGCCCGAGCGGCTTAGGGATGATGTAGCCCGAGGGGCGCCCCCAGCAAGGTAAGCTAAAGACTTAAGCAAAAGGGATACATGGCACAGGGACGGACCCATGTGGCCTGGGAATAATGCAGCCTGAGGGGCGCTCCCAGCTTAAACGAACTTGGAAGATGTCACCTGGTTCTGTAGACGAAGTAGAGTTGGTGCAGCTGAAGCCGCGCGTTGAAGGAATGGCTCCTCACGAGCCACCGGGACCCTGAGCCTCGGGAGGCTCTGGAGGTTCAGGAGGTTCCCTGAAGACCGTCTCCATCTCCTCCGGGACGGCGTGGAACCTGGCCTCCTAAGCTGCCAGGACTTGCCGCATGTTGCGCTGATAGGCCAACGCCATGCTCGGCAAGCCGAAGGGCATGCGAACGTAGCTGTGTGGTGGGCCCTCACAGCAGCCCACACACGATGGCCAGAAGCGCTCCTGAGATGCGGCCCTGTTGAGCCCTGGGACGTCGACGCAGACACACAGCCCGGCATCCTCGCCTGGATGGGGAGCTGCGCCTTGTGAGCGGCTGTGGCCACGCATGGCTCTTGCTTCTTGCATTTCCTGGGTGGTCTTGGTGATGAACTCCTGGGTGGTGGGCACTCCTTGTCCTGTGCTCTCCTGAGGAAAGTGTGCCGTGAGGCACGCTTCCAAGTGGTGCCCAAGCGCCTCCCTCATGAGGTTGGCAAGGTCTGAGGCTCTCCAGAAGAGAGCCCCCGAGCCCTGCCTGAGGAGGGCGCCGGGCGCGCTTTCCTATGCGGTGGAGGGAGGCGCCCCTGGAGCGGGCGCTGGTCCTGATGAGGCTCCTGCCGCGACGCCATCCTCTTGGGTCCTGTGCGGCGTGGCAACTTCTTCTTGGGGATGGTCTCCGGAGGGCCTTCACTTCTGCTGTCGGGGTCGTCGATTGCTGCGGCTTGAAAGGCGCGCTCAAGGGAGCACACCGCATCCCTCTCTTCACACGGGACCGTGATGATTCCTCCGCTTCCTGGCATCTTGAGAACGTTGTAGCCGTGATGAGTGACTGCCATGAACTTGGCCAGGGCTGGATACCCGATGATGGCATTGTACAGCAGGTGGATGTGCGCGACGTCGAAGTCGATGAGCTCGGTGCGATAGTTCTTGCGCTCCCCGAAGGTGACAGGCAGGCGGACCTGCCCTATCGGTGTGGTGGAACCGTCGGTCACTCCTGAGAAAGGCTTGGTTGGCTGGAGCTGCTCATATGGCACTTGGAGGTTGTCGAACGTGTCGACGGACAAGACGTTGAGCCCTGCGCCGCCGTCGATGAGAGTCTTGGTGACTTGCACATTGCTGATGACTGGGGAGCACAGCATAGGGAGGGCGCCAGCGGTGGCTGCGCACTTGAGCTGGTCTGCCGAGTTGAAGGTGATGGCACATTGGGACCACCTGAGCGGGCGCGTGGCCTCGAGCTTGGGGAGCACCGCGTTCACCTCGCGAGCGAACTATTTGAAGATGCGCTGAGAGGCTGGGGCCTGGGCACCGCCCAAGATGCAGGCGACCGCACGCGGCTCCTGGAAGCCCCCAGCCCCCTCGTCCTAGTGGTGGTCGTCGTTCCTTCTTGGTAGCGGCAGCGGGGGAAGACCGGTGTTGCCCTAGGGGCGATCCTCACGAGGCGGGTCCCTCGCCAGGCACCCTCGCGAGGTTGGTCCTGCCAGCGGTCCTCACGAGGCCGGTCGCACCACTCCTGGCGCGGGCCACGGTCGTCCCAGCGTCCGCCTCCGCGTCCTCCTCCGCGGCTGTAGCCCCGGTCGTTGTGCTCGGGGCGTCGACCGTAGCGTCCTTCCCGTATGGCTCTGAGCTCTTGACAATCGCTGGTGTTGTGGGTGTTCAGGTTGTGGAAGGTGCAGAACGGTCGGCCGTTCTTGGATGACTCGGGCTGATCTCTGCCTCGCTTGGTGTCGGGCTCCGCTGCGAGCACTACTGCCTATTTGCGCTTCACGTCCTTGGCCTTGTCCTTCTTCTCCTCCGCTCCTGCAGCTGGCAGCTCAATGAGAGAGAGGCGTCCCTCCTCAGCTCTTGCGCACTTGGTCGCCAGGTTGAACAGCTCCTGAGATGTGCAGAGCTCCTCATGGATAGCGAGCTCTTCCTTCATCTTGACGTCACGGACGCTGTCCGAGAACGCAGAGATGATGGCTTCATCCGTGACCTTGGGGATCTTGAGGCGGGTGTTGTTGAAGCGCTGGATGTACTTCTGGAGGGTCTCTCCTGGTTGTTGCTTGATGCGGCGTAGATCACTCGCGGCCGGTGGGCGGTCGCGAGTGCCCTGGAAGTTGGCGACGAAGCGGTCGCGCATCTCGTCCCAGGAGGAGATCGAGCCGTGCTGCAGGTTCAGGAGCCAGGAGCGGGCCCCATCCTTGAGAGCCATGGGAAACCAGTTCGCCATGACTTTTTTGTCGCCGTTGGCCGCTTCAATGCTCAGCTCATAGAGCTGCAGGAACTCCACGGGGTCGGCGGTGCCGTCATAGCGAGGATGCAGATCCGGCTTGAACTTGCCTGGCCAGGCGACGCTACGCAGTTCGGGGGTGAAGGCGCAGCAGCCGGCCGTGGTCGCCGGGGCCCGCTTCTGAGGTGGAGCTTGGTCTTGGCGAGGTCCGCGCTGTGCCAGTGCAGGCGGCACGCGGTCTTGACGAGGTGGCGCGGGGAGCGCCGGTGCAGCTTCTCGCGGCCGCGAGATTTCTTGGCAGCTTCTTTCTTCACGCGCGGGCGCCCGGCGCGGTGGATCACGCCGCGGAGGCGCGCGCCTTGGCGCCAAGGCACCGTCTTGGGGTTGAGGTGGTGGAGGCATGCCATGAGCCCCGTCGCCCGCGGCTGGTTGAGGGGGAGGCAGAGAGTGGGACGGCGCCGGAGAGCCCCCTGCGGCGCGGACAAGCTCGGCGACGCGGTCGAGCCACTCCTCATAGAGGTCGTCGACGGGGCGGTAACGCAGGAGCTCGTTCGCCGCAATAAGCGCGGCCCATGCATCCATGGGAGTGCGGTGCGCGTGAGACAAAGAACCGGCAGTGGTAAGTGATGGAGTAACGGTGCGGCCGTCTTGTCGCACCGAAGGATGCAGCGAGGACGCCTGCTTCTCGTTCCCCGCCGGGCCGGTGGCGGCGTTGGGGGCGGGAGACGGAGAACGACGAGGTGGCCCGCCTACGGGAGCCGTTTGAGCGACGCGGGCGGAGAGGGCAGCCCGACGCTCAGCTCGAGCACGACGAGCGTCCGCCATGGAAACGACGGAGCGATGGAGCAACGAACTGATGGAAGGGAAACTACGGCGCACCCCTACCTGGCGCGCCAAATGTCGGATGTGGGGTTCCGGCAAACCCTTAAGGTTCGAACACTGGGGTGCGAGCGAAGTCTCTCCCTCCTACCGATGTACGCTCTAGCCTGCTAAGATCTCGCGGATGAACTCGGCGAACTCGCAACATAGAAAGACATGGGGTTTATACTGGTTCGGGCCACCATTGTTGTGTAATACCCTACTCCAGTGTGGTGGTGGTGGATTGCCTCTTGGGCTGATGATGAATAGTACAAGGGAAGAACAGCCTCCTGAGGTTGAGGTGTTCTTGTGCTTGTGTAGTTGAGGATGATCTGAACCAGTTCGGGATCAGTTGCCTCCTAGTGTGGTGGCTAGTCCTATTTATAGAGACCCTGGTCCTCTTCCCAAAAATCGAGCGGGAAGGGAGCCAACAACGGCGGGCAAATTTGAAGGGGGACAGCTAGTACAAGCTATCCTGACAAAAGCGGTCTTCGCCTGCGAAAAGCTCTGGGGTGACGCCGTCTTGGGCTCCACGATGACCTCCGCCTTGCCGTTCTCCTGGTCTTGGTCTCGTTGCACCAATATGGCAACCTTTGCCTGATGCCTCGGTACTCTTCGCCTGCGCTGGCCTCCTTAGCACCAAAGAGGAAATAAGGACGCAGCGCGCACTGGCGCCCGCCTGGCACCCGCCTGGTACCGTTCGTCATGGCTCACCTCACGAGAGCCTCGTGAGGTTTGCCTTGCCTTAATATCTCCGCTCCTCGTGAGCCTGCCTTGCTAGGCCACTCCAGAGGAGGTCTTGCGTCGTCCGCCTCACAAGGCTTGGACCCTCGCGAGGGTCTTGGGTGCCTTGTTGACGAAGATGGGCCGTACGGCCTGCTGCTTGGCCACGCTGTGGGCCGGAGGCAGGCAAGTCTGGGGACCCCCGTTCCCAGAACGCCGAAAACTCCAAAGTTACTAATAGCAGAGAACCCAAACGAAGAGATTATGGTAGGGTACGAAACCACCTCAAAATTATTCTTTCTGATCGATCTATTCAAGAGTTCGTGCTAGAATAACACCTTAAGACACAAATCAACCAAAACCCTAATGTCACCTAGATACTCCAATGTCACCTCAAGTATCCGTGGGTATGATTATACGATATGCATCACACAATCTCAGATCCATCTATTCAACCAACACAAAGTACTTCAAAGAGTGCCCCAAAGTTTCTACCGGAGAGTCAAGACGAAAACGTGTGCCAACCCCTATGCATAAGTTCACAATGTTACGAAACGCGCAAGTTGATCACCAAAACATACGTCAAGTAGATCACGTGAATATCCCATTGTCACCACAGATAAGCACATGCAAGACATACATCAAGTGTTCTCAAATCCTTAAAGACTCAATCCGATCAGATAACTTCAAAGGGAAAACTCAATCCATTACAAGAGAGTAGAGGGGGAGAAACATCATAAGATCCAACTGTAATAGCAAAGCTCGCGATACATCAAGATCGTACCACCTCAAGAACACGAGAGAGAGAGAGATCAAACACATAGCTACTGGTACATACCCTCAGCCCCGAGGGTGAACTACTCCTTCCTCGTCATGGAGAGCGCCGGGATGATGAAGATGGCCACCGGTGAGGGATTCCCCCCTCTGGCAGGGTGCTGGAACGGATCTAGATTGGTTTTCGGTGGCTACAGAGGCTTGCGGCGGTGGAACTCCCGATCTATTCTGTTCCCCGATGTTTTTAGGGTATATGGATATATATATATATATATATAGGCGAAAGAAGTCGGTCAGGGGAGCCACGAGGGGCCCACGAGGGTGGGGGCGCGCCCAAGGGGGCAGGTGCGCCTCCCTACCTCGTGGCCACCTCGAAGCTTCCCTGACGTCTACTCCAAGTCTCTTGGATTGCTTCCGTTCCAAAAATAACTCTCCCGAAGGTTTCATTCCATTTGGACTCCGTTTGATATTCCTTTTCTTCGAAACACTAAAATAGGCAAGAAAACAACAATTTGGGTTGGGCCTCCGGTTAATAGGTTAGTCCCAAAAATAATATAAAAGTGTTTAGTAAAGCCCATAAACATCCAAAATAGATAATATAATAGCATGAATACTTCATAAATTATAGATACGTTGGAGACGTAGCAAGTATGTGTGTGCATGCACGTGTAGGTTGAGCACTTGAGCATGACCGTGTGTGTTCCGTCATGTGCTCGGACATGCATGCTTTGTCAAAACGTTGCATGCAAGGTGTAATCATTCGTTGTTCACGCATGCATTCCCGATATTAATACGTTGGTAAAGACAATTTCTTGAGGAAAACGAGCCCATGAATTGAGTACAAAAGGGGACCAATAAACCAGGACGGAGGGAGTACCAGTAGTGAACCGGAAGGAGGGAGTAGGTACTAGTAGTACTACATAACAACGTGCAGTAACAAAATTCCTCTATGCGCATCCTGTCTACGTGTCATGCAAGAAAATAGAGATAAGTACAAGTGAGACTCACGAACGGTCATACACGTAGGGGGAGTACATGTAGGGGCCACTAAGGAGCAGTCAAATCACATAGTAAGTTAGTCGGAAGAAGCAACAATCATTTCACTCTTCAATGACACGTACGCAATATAAAATGGTTGATATGGAGAGAAAAAGAAATATACACTAGCAGGAGCCTAAGCTACAAGCCTGCTTGCTTGGGTTGCTCTCTTCACAAGCATAGAACGATGTTGGGGGAAGGGAACGATGTTCTGCGTAGACGCGGTCGACATCGGCGAGGGAGAAAACCCACAGTCGGTGCGTCCCAATCGGGGGTCCCCGCAGTATGGGCTGATGCCGCCTCCCAACCGCCCTTCTAGCTATAGCCCGACGTCCCAGGTACATCTTCCTTTTGGAGCCGGCTTGCTCCACTGCCGCAGCTCCCCACGTAGCTCCATCTCCATGCCGATCTTTCTCTACTTCTACCGGCTTCTGGTTGTGATGAGTTTATGTCTCATGAACTAGTGCCAGTACTATTATTCTAATCACACTTCTTCAATATCTTTGCCATCAGGGATGCTCAACTCGATTTTAGTGGAACTGCTCAAAAGGATCGTATGATTCGAGGGTGCCAGCCATCTTTCCTTCGACAGGTTCTAGCTAGCTAGGAAATTAAATCATGTTTAGGGTTTAGGGTTTAAGTCGTAGTGACCCCATCAATAGTTTTTCTTTTGTACACGCTCTCACAACTTTTGTCTTTAGTTGTGAAGTAAATATTGGCTATCATCTGTGAATCATTGAGATGCATCAGCATGCGTGTTAGTTTTCCTTTGTATTTGATGGAATGTTGTAACGGGGCAACCTTGGAGTACGATAACTTTCCCGCCTGCTTGTCGATGGATCGCGCCATGGAGTACTAGCACTACTGGAAGAGATTGACAAGTTGGGGGAGGACAGCTAGCTGTAGCACAGACTCCGAAGAACTTTTAACATGCATGTTGTGGCCGGCTATTGCAACCTTTGAACGCGGAGCAGTCGCGTGCACCAGGAAGCGGCGTGGGCGACGCTCTCTCGGCCGGCGCGCCGCTTCAATGCCGGCGGCAGTGAGAGGTCGCGTCCGCTCTGGCCGGGCATGAATGTGGCACTGACCGTTTTGGGCGGGAAGCACGCGTGGGTGATGAAGAGGGTTCGGGTTGGTTAGGAGCGGGCGTGGCAGCAGTCCGGACGCCCGCAAACAAGAGATGTTGTACGTTAATATTGCTGCGTATATAATTAACAACGTAAATAATGTGCCAGTTGGACAAATATGATTGGAGATGGAGATGGAATTTTACGTAAACACGGATATGCATGTCTATGTCTATGTGTGTGTGCGCGACGACTTTCGCGACCTGGAAGCGGGGGTGTGTTTTTGATCGAGTTTTCTTTCTTGGTACGTTAAAAAAATTGTTAGCCAGTTTTCGTTTCCTTTTCTGGGAACGCGCGTATTCTATTTTAAACCACTGCTATGGAGAGATTTTTTTACTCCATTGTATATATAGCCTCTTGTTTGATAGGGTTTCTCACCTCTCGCTCTCTCACCCTCTCCATATCAAAACAAGATGACAGTGTCCACTCTATCTCTCTCCTCACCGGTGGTCACAGATCCGGCCGAATCCCGTTCGCTGCGGGAGGTGAGGAGGTGCAGCGTTGATGTTGTCGCCGTCGGAGATGGAGGAAGCTGATGCGCACCGTCCTCTCGGAGCCGGCGCTGGCACGGCCGAAGGTCCTCCGCGCCCTTGTTCGCTGCCGTCGTGTGGGCAGATCCCGCCCGCCCACCTAAGCGACATCTCGCCCACCTGAGGTATAACTTCTTGTACTGGTCCAGCTCCCCTGGTCGCTGCATGCGGGTTTTTTTCTATTCGACTACTCCCCAGCTCCCCATGTACAGTAGCTAGGGTTCGTCGGCTGGTCCAACATCACCTACTATTATAGAGGAAATGCCACTCGAAAAGTTGTCTTGGTTTATGCCTCAGTGGTGGTATACATGTTGTTTCGACAAAAAGTACATGGTGGTTGTGCGGTTATTGTCCATATGCTCCTATTGCTGCTGCTAATCTAATAGTACTATCACTGGTTAAATGAATAAATGCTTCTTTTTCTCGGGTATCCTAGTTTAGTTCCCATCAAGATAATCATGATGCTTCTGTTTGTTGGTGTACTTTTCATTAATTCTTATTGACAATTGAGATGTCGTTGTTAATCTTGTACAACTGCCAAAACAAAGTAACAACACTATATCCCTTTTTTATATTTTTGCAAACAACGATGCGTATCTCCATACCCGGGCATGTCTTCCTCAATTTTAGTGGAACTGCACAAAATTGGATGGCCATTGTTGTTCCGCCTCACTGTCCTCTGCCGCGTGGTTCTTCCTTCCTCGAGCTTGACTATTGAGAAGAAACAGACCACAGTGAGGATTTGTCGAACTTCATAGGTGCCTCACCCAAACTTGATGCCAAATGGATGATGCATCACCACGATGACCTATCGATGCTCATGGTTGCATCGGCTGGTGAAGCTGATCGATTTTCCATGAAAAACAAGTTGTCTTCCATCAGTGCTCTTTGCTTGTTACCCACAAAGATGATATCCTTCATCAGTTCACCTTGGTTGCGTTGGAGACACAGTCGTCTTTCACGTTGGTGCAATTTGATCACACAATTGGCTATCAACCAAATGTTTCCTCGAAGAAGGATCGATGTTGGTACTAAGAGCATAAGTTTTGTATTGATTTCTAAGCCTTCTCACAATTTTGTCTTCAACTCCCCTGTATTTTTATTTGTCCAGCTATTAACTTCGTTTAAAAAAGGGTGTGGATTAAAAACCCGGATGGACGTAGTAGCCCTCCATTTTTATTTACTCTGCATATTAGATTTGACTAAAGTCAAACTTTGTAAAGTTTGACCAAGTTTAGGTCGAACACAACAAACCAATTATTGAGAGAGGGCAAACTGTACATGCTCTCAAACCTTTCCGACAATTGAAATTAAAATTCTTTATTTGTACACACTCTCACACGTTTCCGATAATTTGGCGCATGTGTGGTTGTTCACTTAAGGGAGGGTAGTGTACCGCACGTGAAGGACAGGAAGTGCGACCAGGACGCGTGGATAGTTAGTTCATTAGAAGTAGTAGTTTTCTTCACTGGCACGTTAATAAAGAGTTCTGTTTCGTACTTACACAATTTAAAATGATTGTTATGGAGAGAATAAGAAAACCACTCCACTATATATTAGTACTATACACGAGTACTATATGGATGCAGCTTCATTGACTTAGTGCACCCTCCTTTGGGTGTATGACAGGTGGGCCCAAAATGTGGCTGGCCCACCCGTCAGACAGCCAAAGGCAAGTGCAGTTAAGGCACCGGAGCTCAGTCCGTAATACAGTATATATACTATATAAGCTGGAGCCTCTGCGCTTGTTCGCTAGGGTTTGCACTCTCCACACTCTCGCCGCACTACATATATATATATATATACACGCTGTAGGCTCAGCGTTCCTTTGCTAGGGTTTGCTATATTCACAGTCTCTCACCCTCTTCACCAGATCTAAACAAGACTGCGTTGGCCTCTGTCTCTCTCTCCCCCCTCACAGCTAGTGAAGGAGGCGTCCGGATCCCGTCGCATCGGGAAGGGGAGGAGGTGCAGCGTTCACTCTATCGCCTTCGGCGAGGGAGGCAATCCACTACCGTCTGCATTGTTCTCTTTCACCCAGCACCTATGCGGGAGGGCCACCGACCCCTTCTTCCTCGCTGTCGTATGTAGTGTGGGCAGATCCGGCCTCCTGCCGCACACCTTGCCATATCCCGACTCCCCTAAGGTATAAGTTTCTTTGAAACCGTCATTGCTCTAGCTGCATGCGGATCTTTTTCGATTCTGTAGTCGAATCTAGGTCTTGGTTCAAAGAGGAAAGAAGGGTGCGGTGGGGTGGAGCATGAATCTAGGATGTGGTTCAATGAGGAAAGGAGGGATGGAAAGTAGTATAGACTGGCTATCCAGCCGCTCTGTTGGTCGAAAAGGAAAAAAGGGGTAACCCAGTACACACATCTGTAAGGAACTGATCTCTTTGTTGAAAAGGGAAAGAAACCGGGGGGTCGGGTAGTTTGTGCAGGACTAGATTTGCTGCCCTCACATAGGAAAAAGGTTCAAAGAGAACAAATATGGGACCAACGCAGATATGCTGCTTGGCTACATACTATGCATCACCCATTTATACGTGTGGACGCACATGGTGCTGGCATGTCCCATGTCCCATGTCCCATACAACTATTTTGTTGTTGTTAATCTAAGAATGCTGCTGGAAAATTGAAGCAATGCCACTGTTAAAAGTAAATTACATTCTTAACGAATGTTGTATTAAGAGAATGTCTCTATTAATATGAATCAATGCAACCATTTGAGAAATGCTACTGTCCTACTTTGTTTTCCATCAAGATAAGTTAGATGCTTCTTTTTATCGCCGTTTGTTTGATCCTCCTTTATTGGCCAGTAATTGTTTCCTTTTTTGCCTGTGTTAAAACAGGGATATCTATTCAACTTGTTGCTATAGCAAACTTAAATGTCACACCGGCGACTTTGCTTGATTTCAGTGCAACTGCACAAAACGAGATTGGATTTCCTATTCGTGTTGGCAGATTCGTAGGTGATCTTGTGTGCGTCATGACAGGTTGGTACTTGCCTTCATCCACATGATCGTGCAGTGTGTTTTGAGATGTTGTGCTACTTGTATTGGTACTATTTTAAATAAATGTTGAATTGAAGCTATTGTATTGCTCTCTTTTCCCATTAAGTAGTGAACAAAAATGGTACCAACCCAGACATGATGCTTGTTGCTTTGTTACAACAAACTCTGCATCACCCCCTTTATAAGTAGATGGAAGCACATGGTGTTGTTGCGTCCACTCTCCCTGGAAATGCTTATGCTTTTTGTTAATCTAATGCCGCTGGTAAAATTAAGCAATGCCACTCTCAGAATTAACTACTGAATCTTAGTTCAAAATTGCAACACTTATTAGGGATTGGCGGGATTACCATTTTTGTGACCGCATGTTTCATCCTCCTTTATTGGCCAGTAACTGATTCCTTTTTTGCCTCTGTTAAAACAGGGATATCTATTCAATTTGTTGCTATTGCGACATTTTGCTTCGCTTAATTTTGGTGGAACTGCACAAAAGGAGACCGGATTTCCATATATGTGTTGAGATCTCTTTTAGGTCTTCCTCACGAGTTGTTTCAAATCTTGGTCTTGAAAGGCAGTGCCGACTTTCCTCAGAATTAACTACTGAATCTTAGTTCAAAACTGCAACACTTGTTAGGGATCGGCGGGAGTACCATTTCTGTTAGGGATCGGCCGGAGTACATGTTTAAGAAATGTATTGTTCAGATAATATCTCTATTATTATATATCAGTTACAATGTTTTAAAAATGGTACTATCCTGCTTTGTAGTTCTTTCTACCTGTTTAACCAAGGTATTGTTAAGATAATGTCTCTGTTAAAATGAATCAGTCGCATTGTTTTAGGAATGGTACTTTTCTGCATTGTCGTTGTTTATACATGTTGAAACAAGGCATTGTTAAGATAATGTCTCAGTTAATATGAATGAATCACACTGATTGAGAATTGCTACTCTCCTGCTTTGTTTCCCATTAAGGTAAGGTAGATCAGTAGATGTTTTTCTTCTGGGAGTATACAAGTCATCAACCGTTATTTCTCAGTAATTGTTTCCCTTATACCTATTGTTGCTTACAGGGATATCAAAATTAAAGCTCGGTTTTATTCCGACTTTGATTTTAGTTACTGCACAAAAGGAGCCAATGTGTCTAAGGCAAACTGCTGCATTAGTGGGTCCAGTTGGTCTTACCACTTTGCAGAAAGAAGCAGCCACTGTTTGCGCTACATTACACAAGGAACGATCGAGAGGCTTTACAGAGTATTAGTAGACGCTGGTGACATGACTAGTCTTCAGAGAGCATAGGAAACTCTACAACACATGGAGTGCACTGGGCAAAAAGTGCCCAAACAAGTACAAGAAGCCAGGACAGGACTCCAAGTCTGTTAATGTCATTCTAAGCAACAATGATGGGGCATCTGGGTACGGTAATCTGTTTACCGTACTTTCAGTTTGTTAGTCCATCGATTGGTGGGTTCACACTGGGGCCAATATTCATGTGTGTGCTGATGTGTCTTTGTTTTCTTGCAGCATATAAATACGAAATCCACAGGGATGCTCAGCTTGATTTTAGTGGAACTGCACAAAATGTTCATATGGTTCGTGTCCTCCATAATACTTCATCATGCACAATACATCAAATAGTTCTCTAATCATTCGTTGTCACCTTGAGCCACCGGACTATCAGGTGACAAACTGATGACAAACCCTGCCTGTTCCACAATCATAGGCATTACATATTTTGAATGGGAAAAGCTTGTCAAAGTTTAATCATTGATGTTAGCAAGAAGACATTAGTTTAATATATTGGAATTGGAAAACCTTGTCAAATTTTGCTCATTGATGTTAGCCAGAAGACATGCATTTGATATTTTTTAGTGGGACGCCCTTTGCTGTGAGCAACGTCGGTCGTTTTTTCCTATTTGTGTCTTCAGTTGAGAAATATTTACTCTGCTGAGATGCATAGTCACATGAATGTTGACTTATGTAAGGTATTTTAAGAGTTTGTTCTGAATGTTGTCTATGTAATGCCAGGCCTTGTGAGTTTGATTGCAAAGTTGAGCTTGGAATGCTGTGGCATGCGGCATCAGGAGCTGTTCACCGTGCCTCCTGAGAATAATGCTTCATATTGTTTTGCATGTTGAGCTAATGCCTGTGATTTGCATGTTATGAAGATCATCCTCTTCTGTTGTTTCTGTGCTTAAGAAGTTCATTGTCTTATGTTTCATTCATAGCCTATACTACAACTCGGGTAGGTTAGAGGTGAAACCATATGATCTTCCGACCAACTCATCATCTTAGGCCATGATTGGATCGTCGTTTTCCAACCAAAACAGCTTGTAAAACTGACGCTTGTAAATAAAAGTAGATGGTCTCGGGTGAAGCGCTTGGTTGGTCGATTTCGACTAGTAAAATATACGCCGGTCTCTCAAATTACACGCGTAACACGCTGGTTTTTGTTACAGACCTTGGGCCCTCGGTTTCATTACGCCTGTATTTTACGCGTTGTTTCCGATGACGAGTAAATTACACTTGTATCTTAATACATGAGTGAAATAAACCAGAGCTCCCAAGCGCGGCCTTACCGTTTCATGCCGTCTCAGTCTCTCGAAGGTGCTCATAGGTGTCCGATGATCCTGGCTTCCTGAATGAGCAGCGGGCGCTATATCAGACCATCCGTAGGACGCGCGAGGCCCTCCCCGTCGTCCTTCGAGTTGTTGCGCTCGTCGTGGCGCCGAGCATTGTCAACATGGACAACGAACATGAGAATTTAGGAGATGACTTTATTTTGACTGGATGATAGTAGGGACCCACTAGGGCCATAGCCGTACGTAAGCAAGTGCCTCCTTATTATGTACAACTATATTTTTTTTGCTTCCTCCTGGTTTCCTGACATCACGGTCCCACACCATTGTCAACCTATGTAGTCAATAAATGAGAGAATTGCACAAGGAGCGGACGACAGCTGGGACCAAGCAGCTCGAGCAGTATTTGTGTTTTTGAGGTGTGAGCACTGCAGAGTTTTTCTTGAGCGATGTTTTTGTTGTTGTTCAGAGCAGAGCAGGGTATTAACTAGGCGGGTTGTGGCCCGTCTAGCCCAGGCCAGATATCCAGCCCAGATATTAATTTTTTTCAAGCTGAAAATGGCTTGCTCAGCTATACTTTTTTTAGGAATACCCAGGCAAGGTCAACTTGTTATTCTTCGCCCCGCTGGGCTGCAAATCTTTCCTAGGAGGGATGCATTAGGCTTAACAAGAAAATAGGCTTTAAGAAATAATAAATGTGATGTAATTATAAAAACTGGGCAGTAAATAGAAAAAAATGCAACCAACACGTAAGTAGTTTATAAAATATTATTTTTGGATTTCAAAAAATTTAATTTCATTAATTGTTGCGCGCACAATGTTTCGTTGGATTTTTACGTAATACAAATTTATATTGAAATTGTATTTAATCTGACTAGAAATTTCGGGATAAAAATATTTCGAATCCCATCAAAATGTGGGAAATTTTATTGAATTCTGTTTTGAATGGTTGGTTGAAATTATTAATTGTTGTCCTAGCTAGAAAATGGGCTGTACTTTTAACAAACTGTAAATGGGCTGTAGTAAATTCCATTAGAATTCAAAAATGGGTTGTACATTCTTACAAATCACAAATGGGCTATATGTTCTCTGCCACACACTTGTGGGCCTACTAAGTTGACGCGTCCCCTAAAAAAACTAAGTTGACGCGTATGCAAGGCTTTGTCAACTTATAGTCAACACACGGTTCTAGCAGCAGTGGCTGTTGGATGTCCATCCAATGGATGTCGTGCTTCTTCTTCAATCTCGGATATTCTAGCTTCAGCCGCCAAAAAAATGATTCCTCCCCCTGACATCTAGGGGCACCGTTTCGGAGGCTGACCTATGGGCCTACTAACTTGACGCGTACCAAGGGCTTTGTCAACTTAGTCAATATAAACGATTCTAGCTGTAGTGACCGTGCGATGTCCATCCAACGGCCGTCATGCTTCTTCAACCTCTGGTCTTCTTGCTCCAGCCGCCCAAAGCAGCGCCTGTCGTGCCACCTGATACTGCCTCCCGTGGCTGGCTGTGTTGCCGCGGAGGCTTCACCACCCCCTACTACTCCCACCGCTGGCCAGGCTATCCCTCTACTCATCCACACCCCCTGTTATTCTGCGGCGACGGCAGCCTCACACCGCAGCCGAACCAGTGAGCCCTCGTACTCCTCTCCACGTGGGCATCCACTGCCACGTCTTTCCCGGCTCCGCGTCGTCCCCTTCCTAGGCCTCGCCGTTGTCCATCGCCCTGGTGCTCTCGGCGCGGCGTGGTCAAGGAACGACTTCCATCGAAAGAGTACTGTACATGGAGAGGCTGACAACTAGGTCCACGGCCGCAGCAAGGAAGTGCCTCCTTATTACGCGGAAAATAATGATTCCTCCACCTGACAGCAGGGAACCACCGGACGGGCCACCGTATTTCGCGAAAAAACGTTTCCCCTGACTGCTGGGACCCACCAGCTACATCTTCGCACGCAAGGAAGTGCGTCCATATTACGGGCAAAAAAATGATTCGCCCCCTGGCTGCTGGGACCCAACATCTACATCTTCGCACGCAAGGAAGTGCCTGACAGTCGGGACCCACCTGGTCGAAGCGTACGTAGTGTTGTCATTCTGGTCGCGAACGTGTACGTACATACGATCGGTCTGTCTGCAGGCTGCAGCGATGAACCGTGGCCGAGTAAGGAAGGTCACGTGTCGTAGTAGAGGCGCGCATGTAGCATGTACACGTACATACAGCGGCCAGGGTGCAAGAAAGTAAATACGGCCACGTACATACATACGGGCGGGGTCTTGAACGCCTACTCGCGCATACGTACGGCCAGGGCTCGTGTACATGGCCGGGTCGGAACGGAAAAACTACGTCATCGTCGTGTTCTTGGGGAGGCAACGGAATGCGTCGTGTTCGTCGGGAGGCAATGGAACGTGTGATGTTCATCGGGAGCCAACCGGCTTGGATGGAACAACCGATGGAAACGAGGCCTGGCATACCGCAGAACGGAGGAAACGACCTTGTGTTCGACCGGCCATGGTCGAAACAGGATCCTGTTCATTAGGAGGGGTCTGGCGTACCGCAAAATGGAGGAAACGGACTTCTCTTAGACCTCCTACGGTCGAAATGGAGTCCTATTGATCGGGAGGGGTGTGGCGTACCACAAAACGGAGGAAACTGACTTGTGTTGGAGTGCTACGGTTGAAACGGGGGTCCTGTTCATCGAGAGGGGTGTGGCGTACCGAAAACGGGACTCCACGGTGTCGGTGTCAAAACCGGCGGATCTCGGGTAGGGGGTCCCGAACTGTGCGTCTAGGATCGATGGTAACAGGAGATGGGGGACACGATGTTTACCCAGGTTCGGGCCCTCTCTATGGAGGTAATACCCTACTTCCTGCTTGATTGATCTTGATGAATATGAGTGTTACAAGAGTTGATCTACCACGAGATCGTAATGGCTAAACCCTAGGAGCCTAGCCTATGTGAATATGGTAATGAATGTCCCCTATCCGGACTATGCTCTCCGGTTTATATAGACACCGGAGAGATCTAGGGTTACATGGGGCCGGTTACATAAGAAGGAATCTTCACAGTTGGTCGCCTAGCTTGCCTTCCACACCAAGGAAAGTCCAATCCAGACACGGCTATAGTCTTCGGCCTTCGTATCTTCACAGCCCATCAGTCCGGCCCAATGAATAACAGGCCGGACGCCCGAGGACCCCTTAATCCAGGACTCCCTCAGTAGCCCCTGAACCTGGCTTCAATGACGAGGAGTCCGGTGCGCAGATTGTCTTCGGCATTGCAAGGCGGGTTCCCCTTTTTCCAAACTCCAAGATAGTCTTCGGACGCGATGATTGTATTCAGACCTGTTATACACCATACACAACCGCAGAGAGAATATAATATTTGCACGAATCTAATCTGTTGACAGCTTCTTTACAACACGACATCGCGTCTGTCTGGTCATAATTTTGAACCATTTTTCATCTGCCATCCCACGTTTCGAGACGCGGTTGCTATTGGCACGTCTTGTCAAAGCAGAGATCATGTCCCCTTATTGCGGGATTCTCATCAATGCGGGCATGGGTAACTCAACCGTGGCATTTATACAGCCCTTGGGAATAGGCGAATCCTAAGGCGAGTGAGGAGGCGTTTCATATTTGCTGCCTTTATAAGGGGATAAGGATTCCCTCTTCCTCCTCTCACACTCTCTCTGTCTCCGCCTTTCTGATCTCGAGCTCCAGCGCCCAAGTTCACATCTCCTTTCCACTTAAGCAACCATGTCCGGATCCGGCGGTCAGGGCAAGTGGATGGTCTCCTCCGTAAAGGAGGAGGACATTACTGAGCTTCGGGTGGCCGGATATTTGGCGAAGGAGATCGCCTACCATCTGCCGGCCGAGGGATAAGTCGTCCCCACGCCGGAGCCCACAGAGAGGGTAGTATTCATCCCCCATTTCTTCAGCGGGCTAGGGTTTCCCATCCACCCCTTCGTCCGCGGGCTGATGTATTATTACGGGATAGATTTCCATGATCTGTCCCCGAATTCCTTCCTCAACATCTCGGCGTTTATCGTCGTGTGCAAGGCCTTCCTCCGCATCCAACCCCACTTTGGGCTGTGGCTCAAAGTCTTCAACGTGAAGCCGAAGGTGTTGGACGGCCAGCACGCGAAGTGAGGAGGAGCCATGGTGAGCAAGCTGCCCAACGTCTCCTGGCCAAAAGGAATTTTTTTGGAGACAGTGAAGGAGTGGCAGAGACAATGGTTCTACATCACAGAACCCCGCGGCACCACCTGGGCCGCGGCTGCCGAATTCCGCTCCGGTGCTCCCATGCGGCTCACCTCTTGGGTCGAGAAGAGTCCGGACTGGTGTTCGTCTGATGAGCTGATAGCGTTGCAGACGCGCATCCAGAGCATGATAGCCAAGAACGTCAAGCTCGTCGATGTGATCCAGGTGATGCTAGTTCGCCGGATTCTTCCATGCCAGCGCAGAGGACGGCCTCTGTGGGCTTTCAACCCGAAGAAGCATCGGACCCTGGTGAGGCTCTTCGAGACCACCCATGAAGATGCCTGGAAGTTGCTCTTTAAGGGCAACGAGAAACCGCCGGCCACGGATTCAGACCATGGTCATGACTGTAAATACCCCGCCAGCAAGGTATGTTACTTTTGACGTATCCCCAACTTAAATGTTTCGAGGATGATGTCTGAGATTTTATTATTGCTTCCTCAGGACTAGATGGAGAGGGCAAAGCGGATCCAGTGTCCGGCTCCGCTGCCCGAAGAACCGGTCATCCCACGCCTAGCGAAGATGCTGGTGCCGGCGCCATACAAGGCGCCGGAGAAGAAGGCCAAGAAGAAGGCCAAGGGGGCCAAGAGTGGCCCCCGTCGCAAGGGCGCTTCGGACGCGACGTCCGAAGACGACGAAGCCCATTCCTCTGTCCCTGAGGACAATGACGAGGAAGAGGAGGAGGAGGAGGAGGAGGAGAAAAACAACCCTCCTCCCGAGGAGAAGAAGAAAAAGAGGGCGGCCTCGGCGCAACCGGAGGCGAAAACGCCCAAAAAGGGGAAGGGTGCCCCAGCGGTCAATACCACGTGGGACGGCGACAGTAGTCCGGAGCGACGCCCCCGTACTAAGCCCCAGGCCACATCGTAAGTGACATGGCTTATTCATGCGCACGTCCAGCCCTTTCTCTTTATTATTTTAACATGGTTAACTACACTATTGCAGTCCGGCCCGTGACCTTATCCAGCGATCCTCATCTGGAGGTTCGTTGGCTCCGTCGGAGATGGCGAGCATGTCGCCATCGCCTGCTTACTCCCCCGGGGCCAGGGACGACACCGAAGTGTTGTCCCGGAGGACCGCTCCGAAGGGAGGAGCACAGGACGCTGTCCGGGAGGCTCCACAAGGCGAGACCTCCACTGCCGGACACATGGGGGAGCCAATCCTTATGGAGACTGGCGAAGAGGGCCGTATCCAGTTCGGCCCTCAACCGAATATGATTCCGGAGACCCATATGGCTCCGGAGTCGGGTGAGCAGCCCCTTTGAAGGAGGGGTGTGCGCCGCTTCCGCCGGTGGCTCCCGTCCATCCGGGGGCGCCGGATATCCTGATGGAGGCGCTACGAGGTGCCTCCGTTATGGACGAGCACCGTGTTCTTATGGGCGCGGTGATCGAGAAGGCTCAGTCCACCAAGAGTGGACTAAACGAAGCCTGCAGCAACCTGTTGACAGGTTTCGAGGTAAGTGACATAAAAAGAAAAACCCCATGTAGTCAGTAGCCCCTGAGACACTGTCCGGTATTCGGCGAGGAGAACCGGACAGAGGATCAAATCTTCTGTTGCAGGAGACTAAGGTAATATGTATGCATAAGCAGGCGTCGCTGTTGGCCGCAACCTCGCATGCTTCCGAAGTCTCTGAATTGAGGCAGAGGATGGAGCGAACCAAGAACGAGCTCGGCGAGGTTAGGGTTCGGCTCGAGGAGAAGCAAGGTGAGTAACGACTTGCTGTGTGTCCAGAAAGCGTGGGCGCTGTATATTGACTGTAGTGTCGTAATATTTGCAGGAGCCGCGACCAAGGTCGAGGCCCTGAGGAAGGCCCTGGGCGAGGCCACGGAGAACGCTGTCCAGCAGCAAGCCGCCCGTAAGAAGCTCAAGGCCCGGGTCAAAGAAATCCAGCAGGAGCTCCAGGATGCGGTGAAAAAATGTGAGACCTTGGAGCATGACGCTTCGGCTCAAGGGGCCGAACTCACCAAGGCTCGTCAGAGCGCGGATACCGCATGGAATGAGGCTCAGGCCGCCCTCCAGGAGATCCAGGAGGCCAAGAAGGTCACGGCGGGTAAGGCTTTTAAGATGCAAAGCAATTATGCGGCGAAGCAATACCTTTTACTAACCCAGGTTCGGAGTTCCCCAGGGGCTTTTGCGGATCTACCACGCAGCGTTTCAGACGCTGCGGAGTTCTACCGAGCCGAAGGAGGAGGTTCTACAGAGAAGCTATTCTAGTCGCAGTATGCGACGCCAGAGCATCCCGTGTCCGACCAGCTGAAGCAGCTGGTGGAGCTGCACCGGGTGGCCGAACTAGCCATGAAGGATGTGATGATCCGGCTATGGCCAGCCGAAGCTATGCCCGGCAGCTACTTCGGACTCGTGAGGCGTCTAGTGGAGGCCTATCCGCGGCTGGACGTCGTCAAGCGCTCTGCCTGTATTGAAGGTGCCCGTATGGCCTTCGCTCGTTGCAAGATGTGGTGGGCGAAGATGAACGCCGTTGAAGTTGCCAGCGGGCCGCCAGAGGGCAAGGAGCACCGCACACCCGAGAGATATTTTGCGGATGTCGTAGAAGGGTCTCGGTTTGTGGTAGCTCAATGTTCGCAGGACATTGTGTTTGAATAAATGTATTCATGTTGCCCCCGCATTGTATTATGGAAACAAAGCCTGTAATGTAATTTTGTTATGCTTTAATTGTCTCCTCCTGTGCGGCCGTGTTATTTGTAATCTGAGGGTTGGCCAGTCGTCGGCTCCTGCCCTCGCGTAGGTAGTACGGAGGTGTTCGGGATGGGATCTAAACAATCTTGATCCAATTATATGGTCCTTTGGAGGAGTTGTTTAGCGCAACGAAGAAGGCAATCAGACTATACGACTTAAACGCCCTCACTTAGCCATAGGAGTTTTATAATTAAGCAAGCGCGCAACCCCTGGTCCAAGCCAGGGTGCTGTGAGCATCTGATCGGGAAGTGCCGATCCTTCGCATGACGCGGGAAAAATCTCCAACGATTTTATAACCCTCGAACAGCTGACCGGCTCTCACCGTATCATGACAGTCAGTTTTCGGCTTTCTCTACTGAGGTGCTCATCCGGTCAAGGCTAGGGCACAATCGCAGTAGTTCTCCCTTTACTTCCCTAGCCGATGGAGCGGAACGTAGGGTAGCAAGCACAGGAGCCGGGCAACCCAACTATTGACCAAAGACATGATTCGGAGCCAATGCATATAATGCTAAATTCGGGGTGCCGAACTTATGTATAAGAAGTGTTCGGACTTTGCTGCCGTATTGTGGGGCGACGAGTAGCCCCTGGCGAATATGAAACGTACAAAAGAGTACCGATGCAGCCAATAAGCAGATCGAGATAAAACGAAGTAAAAAGCAAAAACCACGGAACTGGGCCACAAACCATTTTTATTATAACTGGATGGATACGTCAAGGTGTATCTTGTACGGATGGTGCGAGATGTATCCGGGCTATTTAACATGCCGGAATCAATGGGGCGCAGCGTGCGGGTCCTGAGAAATAAGTATGAATACCGTCGAGAAGAACGTATAGAGGTTACCCTACACACCTGTGCTGCTTGCCTCCGTTGTATGCCAATCCTTCTAAAGGACTTGCGATCAGGCCCGCGTAAAAAGGAACCTAAAACAAGAAAAAGGTTAAAGTATGTGTGTCCGGGATCGGTCTGGCCGAACAGTAGACCCCGGGTTATCTTGTGCCTCCGTTGATGTCCATGGAATTTTGAGTGCGTAATTTTGCACGCGTGGTACGAATGCCACTACCTCATTGGGACTGGGACGGAGGCCGAATTGCTAGTCGAGCTCTTGACGAGCCGCGCCGTCCTGTTGCAGTGTAGTCCGGAACCTCTTAATGATGTCTGAGGGCTCGACAGCCGTACTATGGTGCTGCTTGAGAAGGCCGCTCTGTACTTCTGCTGCTAGAGCGGTGGTGTGCTCCTCTGTTCGGAGGGAGCGTTCGTATTGCCATTAACTGTTATGACGCCGCGCGGTCCAGGCATCTTGAGCTTGAGATAAGCATAGTGTGGCACTGTGTTGAATCTAGCAAACGCGGTTTGTCCGAGCAGTGCGTGATAGCCGCTGCGGAAGGGGACGATATCGAAGATTAACTCTTTGCTTTGGAAGTTGTCCGGAGAACCGAAGACCACCTCCAGCGTGATTGAGCCCGTACAGCGGGCCTCTACGCCTGGTATGACTCCTTTAAAGGTAGTCTTTGTTGGTTTGATTCGCGAGGGGTTAATGCCCATCTTCCGCACTGTGTCCTGATAAAGCAGGTTGAGGCTGCTACCACCGTCCATCAGGACTCGTGTTAGGTGAAACCCGTCAATAATTGGGTCGAGGACTAGTGCGGCTGAACCGCCATGGCGGATACTGGTTGGGTGATCTCGATGATCGAAGATGATCAGGAATGATGACCACCGATTGAATTTTGGGGCGACTGGCTCTACCGCGTAGACGTCCCTAAGTGCTCGCTTACGCTCCCTTTTGGGGATGTGCGTAGCGTATATCATGTTCACCGTTTTGACTTGAGGGGGAAATTTCTTCTGCCCCCCGGTGTTCGGCTGCCGGGGCTCTTCGTCCTCGTCCTCGTCCTCACTTTGTGATCCTTTTTCTTTATTTTCGGCATTTAACTTGCCAGCCTGCTTGAAGACCCAACAATCCCTGTTGGTATGATTGGCTTGCTTATCCGGGGTGCCGTGAATTTGGCATGGACGGTCGAGTATGCGGTCCAGGCTGGAAGGTACTTCGTTGTTTCTTTTGTAGGGCTTCTTCCGTTGGCCAGACTTGGAGCCACTGAATCCGGCGTTGATTGTGGTGTCATCGGTGTTGTCGCCATTGCTTCAGCATTTGTGTCTATTGCGCCGGAGCTTGCCGGTGCTGTTCTTGGCCTCAGTGGGGCCTACCTCACTGGCTGTGTTTTTACTACGAGCCAGCCAGCTGTCCTCACCCGCGCAAAAGCGGGTCATGAGTGCCGTAAGGGCTGCCATAGACTTTGGCTTTTCTTGGCCAAGGTGGCGTGCTAGCCATTCGTCACGGATGCTGTGTTTGAAGGCTGCTAGGGCCTCGATGTCGGGTGGTAGGTGCGACATATGCCAACAGGTGGCTTATCATTGTGGGAGCCAGTAAGACATCGCCGGTGCCTGGAAACGGGATAAGGCGAAGACATGCACGCCGGCGAATCTTACCCAGGTTCGGGGCTCTCCGTGGAGATAACACCCCTAATCCTGCTCTGCGGGGTCTCCGCATGATCACTAGATCAACACAAGTAGCTACAAGAGGCTCCTTGAGCTGTTTGGCTAGAGGAAGAAGAAGGGCAAGGCTAGCTTTCCTTTTCTCTCTATGTGGTGTCTAAAACTCTAAGAGATCAACCCTTTACATGGGTGCCCTGGGGGGTTTATATAGGCCTACCCCCCGGGGGTACAATGGTAATCCGGCTGGACGCGGGTCCTAGCCGTCAGTGTCTGTATTCGCCGGCTTCTCCGCCGACCGCTGGGGCCCGCCGACTGGTGGGTCCCGCCGGCTGCTGGCCTCTTGGCCGACAGGCCGGTCCCACCGCCGGGGGGTCTTGCCGGTGGCTGGTTACTGTAGCCTCGCCCCTGATGACGAGGGCTTTGTCGAGGTAAGCATGGCTACAGTGCCGCCGCCTGGCGGGCTCTCACTGTAGCCTTACCTCGTCTTGTCTCCTTAATGATACACATACTTCGAGGGAGGGAGGTAGCTGGCTATTGGGAGCCGGCTACGCCCCAGGCCGACTGGGGGAGGCTTGGCCGCCTTCGAGCATCTCTCTGGCTGAAGGGGCCCACCGCCCGCGGGCCGTACTGGCGCCTATTGTGGGTGGCGTCATGGTCAACATGGCAACAGTGCCGGGATGGCCGACCCGTACGGCGCACTGTGGCCACGCGTGCTCCGGGATTTGGGGGTGGCAGGCTGTACTGTAACCACGCCCCGTCTCATCACCGTTATGTGGGTGCAGCCCTTGAGGGTGCAGTCTTGGCCGGCTTCTGAGAGTCGGTCTTCTTGTGGCCGGCTTCTGGGAGTCGGTCTCCTCGGGGCCGGCTTCCGGGAGTCGGCCATCTTGTGGCTCTCTTCGGGAAGGTTTTTGAGGCCCGGCCGCCTTCCGGTAGTCAGCCTATGAGATAGCCGGCCAGGGGAAGGCGGCCCGATGCCTTGGATGCTTGAAGGCTCGATCGGCCTGATAAATTTTGAAGAGCCAGGGGGAGTCGGTTAGGCTACCCGTGGCCATTTACTCCGACAGTAGTCCCCGAAGCTGGTTGGGCTTCGAGGCTGAAAGGAGGACGAGAAGCTCAATCAGCTTCCTATCTTGAGGAGCTAGCAGCTAGGAGCCGGCTTTGATCAGGTGCGTCGTCTTGGCGAGGCTTTTGAAGTCTGGAAGCGGGAGCCAGCTGGTGCGCACGCCGGGTTGCGGGCCGGCCGCTTGCCGCCCGCGCGCCACGTGGCACCCTGCGGCTGGAAAAGCATGCTAGCCCACGCGCGTGACGGGACGCCGCCACAGGCCGGGGCCCACCACTCCCACGCCTAGGCCCAGGCGTGGATTTTCTGTGGCCCAGAACGGACCGCTCGCCTTCCACGGCAGTTTCCGCACGCCGTTAGGGCGCAATAATCGCGGGACGTGGCGGAGTGGGCGCAGTTCATCCCACGTTCGCCCCCACGCCTCGCCTCCTCGGCTTCGCCGCACGAAGCTATAAGTAGGGGGAGGAGGGGGAGCGGCAGACGCTCGCACGCTCACCCTCGCTCCGCCATCTTCTTCTTCCTTCTCTCCATCGCAGCAGCCCATCGCCGCCGCGCCGCCCCTCTAGTCTTCGCACTACCCTGCAGCTTTGCCGCCGCGGGGCCGTGGTTTCACCGTCGCCGCGCCCTTTCTCGTCAGCTTCTTGCCGTCATGCAGCACGGCGGAGACTGGGACGGCTCCAACGTCCACGCGGACCACATCGACTTCCTCTGCAAGACGCGGCGGTTGCCCGGCGAGGACCAGGTGCGGGTCCGTCTTGCGCCGAAGAAGGAGATTTCGCCGGCGCCGGAGGAAGGCGAGCGTGTAATCTTCCGCTCGCACTTCATGCGTGGCCTTGGCCTTCCTGCGAGCACCTTCTTTCGCTCCTTTCTTGAATTCTACCAGCTCCAGCCGCACCACCTCACTCCAAACACGGTGGTGCTGCTGTCCGCCTTCGTCACTCTGTGCGAGGGCTTCCTTGGCGTTCTTCCCACCCTCGAGCTCTGGGGGAATTCTTCCAGTCCAAGCTCAGCACCCGCATGCAGGGCATGCCGGCTCAGAGCGGCGCCTTCATCACGGTGCGGAGGCCGGTGGTCGACAACCCCTTCCCTGCCATCACGCTGATCCAGTCGGTGAAGCTCTGGCAGAAATCGTACTTCTACGTGAAGAACGTCGCCCTGCAGGGCGACTTCGTCAACTTGCTGGCTGGGAGGCGGCCCCAGTGGTCCTATCGGGCCAGGATGCTGTCGCCGGCTGGAGCCGCCGCCGTCGCCCGACTCCGGGTAATGATCCAGTCGGAGGGCCTGACCGGGTCCGACTTGCTGGCCGCCTTCGTGGTGCGCCGGGTGCTCCCGCTTCAAGGCCGCCCTCACATGATCTGTCAAATGAGCGGCCAACTCGATCCGAGTCGGATGTGCACCAAGGAGATGCCTCATGACGAGGTAGCTCACATGGTGAACTATCTCGCGAACTGCAAGCTCTCCGAGGAGTGGCAGTTTGGCAAGGAGCCGTACTCCCGTGCCAATCCACTGCCTTTGGTAAGCTTTCCTTATCTTCTCTTCTTTACTTTTGTCACCGAGTTTCTCTTGGCTGACTCTGACCAGTCGGTTTGTCTTGGCAGAGCCCTCTCCTACGACTGGCGGCCGGGGCAATGGGGGCGGAGCGCCAATTTCTCCCCGACCGGGCGGCGCATGACTTGGACGACCCCGACTTGGGGGCGGCCGCTATGGACGACAACACCGAGGGGGAGGCGGCGAAGCAGGCGGTGAAGCAGGCGGCTCCGGGCTTGGAGCCAGCTTCGACGACTGGCTGGACGATGACGAGGCGGAAATCTTCCCGCGCCGCCAGCCGGCGTCCGACCTTGGCGCGGGTTCATCTGTCACGCCGGCTGCCCGAGGCGGCGCGCAGTCGGCCGAAGAGGCCCAAGAGCGGGGCGGCGGCGACTAGGCGGGACGAGGCGGCCGCGAAGGCTGCTCGCTTCCGCAAGGTGGTGAAGGAGCCACACAAAGTTTCGGCGTAAGTGTCAATCTTCTCGCGTATTCCTTCTTTTTTGTCGATATTCTTCTTCTAAGTCCTGGTCTTGATTCATCAAACAGGGCTCCGCTCTCTCTTGAGCGGACCGCTGCCGCCTCCGTGGTTGGATCGGCGGGAGGATCCGCAAGCCCCCGCCATGTGGATCCCTATGCGGAGCTTCAAGCAGCGACGGAGCAGAACGCGTGGGAGGCGCGGGAGGAGCGGGAGGCGGAGGAGCTGAGGGCGGCCGCTGCCAAGGCGGCGCAGGAGGTGGCGGAGGAGTCGGCGAAGGCACAAGCCGACGCGGCGCCCAAGGCTCAGGCGGAGGCTGCAGCCGCAGCGACCAGGGCCTTGTTCATCGTCCCCCTGCGCGCCGTGGCGCTCGAGATCCCGGAGCCCCCGCCGGAGGAAGCCGGTGGCGACCTGCCAGGGATGGAGAGGGAGGAGGACGACGTCATCGTCCAGGAGAGGGAGGCGGCACCGCCATCGCCGACTGGGGCGGCCCAAGGCAGCCGGCCTAACGTGCCGCCCGCGCAACCGGCTGGAGGTGAGCCAGCTGCGAGGACGGACCTGGCGGTCCGGTCGCCTACGCACCAGCATGCGGGGAAGGCAGCTTCGGCGCCGGACCCGCAGAAGGCCGCGGGCTCCAGCTTGTCGGCCCAGGATCTGGAGACGGCCAGCGCCAGCTCGGGGTGGACGTCGGGTGGTGGGACGGCCGTGGTGAACGTGGCGGCGCAAGAATTCCGGAACCGGCTTCAGTCCCAGGCCGCCGTGCTGAGGCAGTACAATCAAGAGTTCCTCGCGACACGGGCGGCCATTCGGGTGAGTCTTCCCATTTTTTGTTTCTTGATCTTGATTTCTTCCGTGGGGGCGCGTCAGCGCACCCATTGGGTGTAGTCCCCGAGTTCCGAGTCGGCTGCTAAGCAGGCGGCTTGGAATTTCTTGGTAGACTTTGTTTGCTATCTTGTTCTTATTCGCTTCTCTGTCCGACTTGCAGGACTACCACAACCTCCGTGCGGCTGCCTTCAACTCTCAGGCTCGGGAGCTGACCCAGAAGACCGCTGATCTAACTGAGAGCCGGGGTAAGTGCTTCCTTTTTTATCTCACGTGGGGGCGCGTCAGCGCACCCACTGGGTGTAGTCCCCGAGATTCGGGCCGACTGCTGAGCAGTCGGGCCGGATCTTTCTTGGCGCCTTCTTTCTTATTGCTTTTTTCTTCTTTTCCATATCTGCAACAGCCAATGCCAACCTAAGGGAGTGGCTGGGTGGGACCCAGACCGTCCTTCGCGCCAAGGAAGCCGAGTTCGACGCCTTGGCTCAGGAGCTTGACCGCCTGGTCAAGAAGCTAGCCGACCAGGAGGAGAGCCACAAGGCGGCCCTGAAGGCGGTGCAGGACAGTGAGGCCTCCCTCCAAGCCGAGTATGAGACCGAGGCGGCGAGCTAGGCTGAGGCGAGGCAGTCGCTGATCAACGGCTACGGCCAAATCAAAAAGTTGGTTGATGGTAGGCTGCCTTCTTCTTCTTCCTTTGCTTGCCGCTTGCCATTTGGTCCATTCTCTGACTTTGTGTTTTTTCTTTTTCTCTTCCTTTCTTTCTTGTGCAGAGTACTTCCCTGGTTACTCTACTGCCGCCAATTAGGTCATCGAGGCCCACCGCGAGGCGCAAAGGCAGGCTGGTGCTGAGATTGCGCCGAATGCTCGTTGGTCGCTTGAGGAGCAGCTTCTGGCGATCCAAGCCCGCCTCCAGCCGGCTCACCGCATGCTCCGCCGTCTTCAGCGCGTTGGGGCGCAAGTGCTGGCCGCCCTCTGGCCCGGCGAGGTGGTTCCCCGTACCCCCAGTCGGACTACCGACTGGCTGGAGGTAGCGGTTGGCCGCTTCGAGGCCTGGAAAGCTTCTGCAGCTCGGTCAGGCGCCAGGCGGGCGCTGGAGTTCGTCAAAGCCTGGTATCCTGAGCTGAGCTTGGACCAGCTGGCCACCTGGCGGCAGGAGGCCGACACGGAGCTGGAGGCGGTGCGGCCGGATATCATCCAGCGTGCCTCGGCAATCGCCGACTACACCGACACCAGCGCCTTTGCTTCTGAGGTGGATGACAACGGCATTGCTCAGCCGGAGGAGTGGTTCGGGCTGAACCCGGCGGATGGTGAGGACTCGGTGGAGGAGATCGACTCCAGCGACGAGGGCGAAGAGGAGGAGGGAGAGGATGGTGAAGACGCCATGCCAGACGGTGGAGCAACCGGCCAGCCTCAACTTGATCGTGCCTCCAGCAACGAGGCGCGTGCGAGCGCGCCGCCTGCAGCTGGTGATGATCAAGGCGAGACTCGCCAGCCGGCCACTCCTCCAGCCGGCACTGCCGTCTCCACCGACCAGCCCGGCTCGCCTGTTGCGCCCTTAGCCTGATCCCCCGCCTTTGCTTTCCTGTCTATTGCTCTTTGAACAATATTTTGTTAAGTTTGCGCAGTTCCACCCACTGGGGGTGTATTCAAACTATGTTAACTGCCGGCCTGTTGAAGGCCTTTTGTGTAAATATAATCATGCATGTGTTTGGCTTCCAATTGTTCTGGCTTTTCATCCTTTGGCTGTTTCCTTTGCCGCCCTCCCTTGGTCGCCGCCTTCCCAACCGGACAGCTGCTCTGCAGTCTGTGGCTGGAGAAGTGCTTGGCCGGTTGGGAAGGCAAGTACTCTAGCTTTCTTGGATTGTAGCAAAGTGAATGGGAAGCCAGCCAGCCGGCTGTTCTGACAGCTGGTAGGCGGGGTGGGAGGCCGGCTTGTGTTATATAGGTTCGTTAGTCCTTAGCCGTTTTTCGTGTGGGCATCCTTTCCTGCCTTTGGCTCTTGCCAGTCGGACAGTCGGTTCTTCGAGCTGCGACTTTCAACAAGAGAGGGCTCGGGTGCCGTCACACTACTTGTCTGACTGCAGGTAGAACTTTAATATAACTCAAGGCGGAAAGTCCCCGGGCCGACTGGTCGAACCCGGTGCCGGACAGAAAATCAAATGTGATAATACAATCATAGGTATGATACTCGTCATACATAGATAAAAGAGGGTAGTCCCCGAGTGCACCTCGGGGGGCCCGTTGTCTTGTACTTAATACAAAAGGTAGCGTGGTACATACTGCTTTTAACTGTAAAATCTTCTCAGGAGATTGGCGTTCCATGGTCGTTCCGACTCCTTGCCGGAATCATCTCTCTTGCGTGCCTTCGGCTTCTGTGCGTCGATCAGGTAGTAGGAGTCGTTGCCTAGGGCCTTGCTGATGACGAAGGGGCCTTCCCAAGGGGCTGAGAGCTTGTGCTGGCCGGCTGTTCGCTGGATCAGCCGAAGCACAAGATCGCCTTCTTGGAAGGATCTTGGCTTGACCTTTCGGTTGTGGTAACGGCGCAAACCCTGCTGGTAGATGGCGGACCGCCTGAGTGCTAACAGCCGGCCCTCTTCCAGCAGGTCGACGCCGTCTTCTCGCACTTCCTTGGCCTCCGCCTCCGTGTACATGGTGACCCGAGGTGAGTCAAACTCGATGCCAGTTGGGATGATAGCCTCGGCACCATATACAAGGAAGAAGGGGGTGAAGCCGGTTGACTTGTTCGGGGTAGTACGCAGACTCCAGAGGACAGCCGGCGGCTCATCGAGCCAGCAGCCGGCCGAACGCTCCAGTGGTACGACCAGTCGGGGCTTGATGCCGGAGAGGATGAGGCCGTTTGCTCGCTCGACTTGGTCGTTTGACTGCGGGTGGGCAACGGACGCTAAGTCCAGTCAGATGCCCTGTGTTGCGCATAAACGTGCCAGTGCTCCTTTGGCAAAATTCGTGCCATTGTCGAGGATGATGCTGTGTGGTATGCCATACCGGGTGGTGATATCTGCGATGAATGTCACAGTAGTCGGCCCGTTTAGTTTCTTGATTGGCTTCGCTTCAATCCACTTGGTGAATTTGTCTACGGCAACAAGCAGATGTCTCATGCCGCCGCGCGCCGTCTTGAATGGGCCCACCATGTCCAACCCCTAGACGGCAAAGGGCCAGGTGAGGGGGATGGTCTTGAGTGCAGAAGCCGGCAGGTGTTGCTTGGAGCTGAAGACTTGGCACCCTTTGCAGCATTTGACTAGTTCCTTGGCGTCTTCCAAAGGAGTCGACCAGAAGAAACCATGGCGGAAAGCTTTGGCGACAAGTGATCTTGAGGCCGCGTGGTGGCCGCATTCGCCTTGGTGGATGTCCTTGAGGATTGCCATGCCCTTCTCCGGCTCGACGCAGCGCTGGAAGACTCCAGTGACGCTACGCTTAACGAGTTCTCTGTTTATTATTGTGTATGGTCCGGCTCGGCGCTGAACTTGTCTTGCCGAGATCTCATCAGTCGGCAGCTCTCTGTTTACTAGGAAGTTGAGGATGGGTTGGGCCCATGATGGAGCTGTGACTTCTTCTATCGCCAATATGGCTACTGTGACCAGGGTGGGTGGGTTGGGTGGTGAAGAGTTGGAATCAGCCACCGCCTGTTGTGTCGTTGCAGTCCCCGGGCCGACTGCTACAGTCCCCGGGTCGGGTTCTGAAGTCCCCGAGCCGGATGCGACTACGGCAGTCCCCGGGCCGCCTCTCGAAGTCCCCGAGCTGCCTACTGGGTTCCCCAAGTCGGATCCGACTGCATCAGGGGCAGGCGGTACGAAGATGGAGTCTGATTCTGGAGATGGCTTGACAGACGGTTTGAGGAGGCGTTGGAGAGAGACGCCCGTTGGTATAGCTTGTCGGGTGGAGCCGATCCGTGCCAGGGCATCTGCTTGCTCGTTGTCGGCTCGTGGCACGTGGAGGAACTCGCATCCTTCAAAGTATCCGCTGATTTGCTGGACGAGGAATCGGTAGCTCGCCATGTTTGCACCCTTGGCGTCCCAGTCGCAGATGATTGTTGGACTACCAGATCCGAGTCGCCATAGCACAGGATCCGGCGGATGCCGAGCTCTTTGGCTAGCCGGAGCCCGTGTATGAGCACCTCGTACTCGGCCACATTGTTGGAGGCGGCAAAATGAATTTGCAATGTGTATCTGAGTTTGTCGCCCTTGGGAGAGGTGAGGACGATGCCGGTTCCCAATCGCCATTTCGGCATCATTGCAAAGCCACTGACACATCTCCAGAAGAAACTGGCCAATCCTACTCCACTAGTACCAATAGGCGGCATAGGGGAAAACCCCCAAAAGCAAAGCACAGACTCTACTCACCCACGCGTTTTCCACCTACGGAGGGAGAAATCATCGAAATATCCTCCTGACCTCGAACTCCATTGGCTCCTTACGGGATAAGAAGATAGAAGTAGTGGGAGTGCATGGTTATAAAGGAAGGCGCGCTTTCTTTCATTGATATCACAATAACAAGCGAGGAAAGGACGCCGGTGCGCATCTTGGATCCATCGAAGTTCATCCGCCAATGAGTGGAGTCGGGAGCCGGCGGTAGGTACTGGGTCTCGGCCCAGTCGACAAGGAAGTCGGCCAATGCTTGGGACTTGATGGCGGTGCGAGGCTGGTAGAAGATCATGTAAGGGGCCAGCGCAATGGCCCACTTAGCCACCCAGCCGGATGCATCCCGGCTGCCTATGATCTCGGCAAGCGGGGCAGTACATACGACCATGATGGGATGCTCTTGAAAGTAGGGCTTCAGCTTCTGGGCAGCAAAGTATACTCCATAGCACATCTTCTGGTAGTGCGGGTAGTTTTGCTTCGAGGTGGACAGTACTTCGCTCAAATAATACACCGGCCTCTGGACTAATTGAGCCCGACCTTCTTCTGGGCGTTGGACCACAATAACTGTGCTGACCACTCGGCTTGTTGCGGCGATGTAAAGGAGCATGGGCTCTTTCTCAGTCGGCGCCGCCAAGACAGGCAGCGTGGTCAGCATCTTCTTCAACTCGTGGAAAGCTTGGTCTGCTTGGTCGTTCCACTCGAAGTGGGTGGACTTCTTCATAAGTCGGTACAGGGGGAGAGCCTTCTCTCCTAGCCGGTTGATGAAGCGGTTTAGGGAGGCCAGGCACTCGATAAACTTCTAGACGTCTCGCAGCTTGGTAGGAATCTCCATTCTCTCTATGGCCTTGATCTTCACTGGGTTGCACTCGATGCCGCGTTCGGAGACCAAAAAGCCTAGAAGCTGGCCGGCTGGTACTCCGAACACGCATTTCTCAGGGTTGAGCTTGATCTGGAACCAGAGCAAGTTGGCAAATGTTTCTCTGAGGTCTTCCAGCAGGGTGCCGCGCTTCTCCGTCTTCACCACAATATCGTCTACATAGACGTGGGAATTTCTGCCGATTTGCTTGAGGAGGCATTTTTGCATGCAACGCTGAAAAGTGGCACCGGCATTTCTCAAGCCGAATGTCATAGTCAGGTAGCAGAAAGCTCTGAATGGTGTGATGAAGGCGGTCTTCAGGCGGTCGGCTGGATCCAACTTGATCTGATGGTAGCCTGAGTACGCATCCAAGAAACTCAACAGCTCGCATCCGGCTGTGGAGTCTATCACTTGATCAATTCGGGGTAAGGCAAACGGATCTTTGGGGCAGGCTTTGTTGAGGCTGGTGTAATCTATACACATGCGCCATTTGTTGTTTTTCTTCAATACAAGGACCGGGTTGGCAAGCCATTCTGGAAAGAACACCTCCATAATGAAGCCGACTGCCAGGAGCCGGGCTATCTCTTCTCCTACAATCCTTCTCATCTCCTCCGATAGTCGGCGGAGAGGTTGCTTGACTGGTTTTGCGTCTGCTCGAACGTGTAGCTTGTGCTCGGCGAAATCCTTCGGAACACCTGGCATGTCCTTTGGGGACCATGCAAAGATGTCCCGATTCTCACGGAGGAAGTCGACGAGCTCGCCTTCCTATTTGCTATCCAGGTTTGCCCCAATGACAGCAAACCTCTCCGGGTTCTCCGGGTCCAGCGGTATCTTCTTTGTTTCCTTGGCTGGCTGGAAGGAGCCTTGAGCATCATACTCCTTGGGGTTGGGGGACAGGGCCGGCTGCTTGCCGGTCATGGCCACGACTCGGTCCAGCATCTTCTTCTCTTCAGCAATCACGAGGGACTCGGCCAGCACACTCGGAGGATTTCTTGTAGTCTCCGGCTATGGTGATGATCCCCTTCGAACTTGGCATCTTCATCTTGAGGTAGGCGTAGTGGGGCACAGCCATGAACTTGGCCAGGGCAGGTCGGCCAAGCAATGCGTGGTAAGGGCTCTCTAGATCCACCACTTCAAACCAGATCGCTTCTCGGCGGAAGTGATCCTTGTCTCCGAAGAGAACATCCATCTTAATCTTGCCGATTGGGGAACAGGACAGGCTGGGTACGATGCCATGGAACACAGTCCGGCTTGGCATAAGTTGCTTCGTCTTGAGGTTCAGCTTCTCCATGGTGTCGCGGTACAGTATGTTGATACTGCTTCCACCGTCAATCAGCACGCGGGAGAAACGAGCAGCTCGCCTTTCTGTCGCGAGGGTGGCATCCAACACCAATGCATAAGAGCCGGGAGACGGCATCACCTCTGGGTGGTCGGCCCGGCTCCAGCTGATAGGCTTCTCAGACCAATGCATAAACTCGGGGTTGTTGGAGGCGACCGCGTTGACTTCTTGGTGCTGACGGCGCCGACTACGCTTGTCTTCAATTTGGCTTGTGAAGACGGCGTAGGCGGCGTGCTCATCTGGGAACTCATCTTGAATGGCTCTGACTGGTGGTCGAACAGCCGGCTGCTGAGGGGCTGGAGGCGGCGGGCCAGCAGGTGGAGGCGGCACCAGCCCCTCGCCTTTGGAGATCCGTGTGAGCCAATGGCACTTCCGTGTCGTGTGGTTGGACGGCTTCGCGCCGCTGTGGAACTTGGAGGGGGCATCAAGGGTTTGCTCGTAGGAGAAAGCCGGCTACCAAGCCGGCCTGCCGCCCTTCTGCTTCTTGGGAGCGGGCCGCTCTTCGGGTTGTTCGTCTTTGACTGTGGCTACTTGCTGACTGGTGGAAGGCGGCATAGGGGCCTTGCGCTTGTTGTCGTTCTGGTAAGGGCGTCGGTTGGAGTCACCAGCCGGCGTCTTGGGAGCCGGAGCGAGCACCTTCCCAGAGGCATCCACTCGAAGCTCGATCTTCATCGAGGAGTCGGCAGTGGCATACTTGTCTGCTATGATCATCAGCTCGTCGAGGGTAGCGGCTCGTCGCAGAGGAGTCGGTGCTTGAGGAGGGTGCCCTCTCGGCACCCGACGGTGAAGTACTCTATGGCTTGAACCTCGTGCACCCCCTCGCAGGAGTTGCGGAGCTCGGCCCAACGCGTGAGGTAGTCGCGAGTTGATTCGCTGAGCCCTTGGACGCACAAGGAGAGCTGGCGGGGCTTGGGAGGCCGCTTGTACGTGCTGGTGAAGTTGCGGATGAAGAATTCCGCGAAGTCTAGCTAGCTGTTGATGCTGTAGGGCTTGAGGCTGTTCAGCCAAGTGCGTGCCGTGCCTTGAAGCATGAGCGAGACGTACTTCACGGCAACGCGCCTGTTGCCGTTCGCTATGCAGACTGCGGTGGAGTAGTCGATCAACCAGTCTTCCGGCTTCACAGAGCCGTTGTATTTTGGCGTGTCTCTTGGGAGTGAGAACCCTTTGGGGAAGGGCTCGTCGCGAATGCGGGGGCCAAAGCAAGGCGGGCCGACATCATCTTCTTCTTCTAGCGCCAGGGATCGCGCTAGGCGGTCGATCCGGTGGCGGGCGTCATTCTCGCCGACTCCTTCGCGGTGGCCTAGTCGGCCGCCGAGAGTCGGATGCATGACAGACGGCATCGTGGGATATCTCACCCCACGAGGCGGGGGAGGAGGCGGATCGCCTCGTCGTTCCACAGCTCGAGGCGGCCTTCTGCGTCGCGCTCGATGGTGAGCCGAGTCCGACTGCAGCTAGCAGCCGGCTCCTTGTCTTTTCTTGCGCGAGCGCCGTCTGCAGTCGGCGTCCGGGATGTCGCGCCGTGCTCTCGGCGTGGGGGAGGACTTTCATCGCGGGCGCTGGCTTCATGCTGCCCTGTGGCCGCGTCGATCAGCTGCTGGATGCGTCTAGTCATGTAGGGGAGCTCGTCAGCCCCCAGCCCGTTCAGCTCGCCTGCGGCTGCCTGGGCGGCACGCAGGTTCTCGAGCGGCGTGGCGTAGACTGGGCGGTCTGCTCCCAGCATGCTGGCGATGGCTGCGCCGCGCTTCTTGACGAAGCCGGCTCGGCTTGGCCCGCCAGGAGGCGGCGTACCGAAGGCGGCACGGTCGACTTCGCGCTGGTGAGCCTCAGTGAGGCGTCTCATGGATGCTATCTTCTGGCCTTCCGCGACGAGGGCGAGGCGGCGTGCCTCTAGTGTCTGGGCGACGACGTCGGCCGGGATGGGGACGGACAAGTCGTGTAGCGCCGCTTGTAGGGCGTCGTGGGCGTTCTCGCCGGAGACGGCGCCGTGGCTGATGACCAACACCTCAGTGACAGCGCTGCTGCCACTGTCGGCTCGAGGGAGAGGGTCGTTGATGATCACCACGTTGGTGGGGAAGGCGTCAAGCGATGTCGTGTCGGAGTCGACCAACATCGGGTCGGTGGAGCCGACCGACTCCAAGTCCACAGCAAGCTCGCTGGAGACGTGAAGCTGGTCGAGGAGGTTGACGAGGCGGCTCTCGCGGCAGTCTGTGCCCGCGTCGGACGCAGGCTCGTCGGAGATGCGAGCCTCACCAAGAAGATCGGCGAGGCAGCTCGCCGCGCAGGCGTCGTCGACGCCTTGCAGCGTGTCGGGGAAAGCGCCATCGGGCGTGGCGGGCTGGCTACGCTCCCTGGGGAGGAAATGTGTTCCCGTCCAGAACAGGTCTCCGGACGACGGTGCACCTGGCCCCACGGTGGGCGCCAAATGTCGGGTGGTAGGTGCGACATATGCCAACGGGTGGCTAATCATTGTGGGAGCCAGTAAGACATCGTCGGTGCCTAGAAACGGGATAAGGCGAAGACATGCACGCCGGCGAATCTTACCCAGGTTCGGGGCTCTTCGTGGAGATAACACCCCTAATCCTGCTCTGCGGGGTCTCCGCATGATCACTAGATCAACACAAGTAGCTACAAGAGGCTCCTTGAGCTATTTGGCTAGAGGAAGAAGAAGGGCAAGGCTAGCTTTCCTTTTCTCTCTATGTGGTGTCTAAAACTCTAAGAGATCAACCCTTTACATGGGTGCCCTGGGGGGTTTATATAGGCCTACCCCCCGGGGGTACAATGGTAATCCGGCTGGACGCGGGTCCTAGCCGTTAGTGTCTGTATTCGCCGGCTTCTCCGCCGACCGCTGGGGCCCGCTGACCGGTGGGTCCTGCCGGCTGCCGGCCTCTTGGCCGACAGGCCGGCCCCACCGCCAGGGGGTCTTGCCGGTGGCTGGTTACTGTAGCCTCGCCCCTGATGACGAGGGCTTTGTCGAGGTAAGCATGGCTACAGTGCCGCCTCCTGGCGGGCTCTCACTGTAGCCTTACCTCGTCTTGTCTGCTTAATGATAGACATACTTCGAGGGAGGGAGGTAGCCAGCTACACCCGAGGCCGACTGGGGGAGGCTTTGCCGCCTTCGAGCATCTCTCTGGCTGAAGGGGCCCACCGCCCGCGGGCCGTACTAGCGCCTGTAGTGGGTGGCGTCATGGTCAACATGGCAACAGTGTCGCGCCGGACGGGGGATGGCCGAATCGTACGGCGCACTGTGGCCACGCGTGCTCCGAGATTTGGGGGTGGCAGGCTGTACTGTAACCACGCCCCGTCGCATCACCGTTATGTGGGTGCAGCCCTTGAGGGTGCAGTCTTGGCCGGCTTCTGGGAGTCGGTCTCCTCGGGGCCGGCTTCCTGGAGTCGGCCATCTTGTGGCTCTCTTCGGGAAGGTTTTTGAGGCCGGGTCGCCTTCCGGTAGTCAGCCTATGAGATAGCCGGCCAGGGGAAGGCGGCCCGATGCCTTGGATGCTTGAAGGCTCGATCGGGCTGATAATTTTTGAAGAGCCAGGGGGGTCGGTTAGGCTACCCGTGGCCATTTACTCCGACACTCGGCATCCGGACAGTCAACGATCTGGTTCTTTTTGGTTAGGAACCTAGGCCAGAATTTTCTGGCTGATTCTCCAGGTTGTTGAACTATGTGGCTTAAGTCAGCGGCATCTGGTGGCCGGACATAAGTTCCTTGGAAGTTATAAAGGAAAGCCTCTTCCAAGTCCTCCCAGATGCCGATGGAATTCTCGGGCAGGCTATTTAACCAATGTCGAGCTGGTCCTTTGAGCTTTAATGGGAGGTATTTGATGGCGTGGAGGTCATCTCCTCGAGCCATATGGATATGGAGAATAAAATCCTCGATCCATCTGCAGGATCGGTTGTGCCATCGTATGATTCAATGTTGACAGGCTTGAACCCCTCGGGGAATTCGTGATCCAGCACCTCGTCTGTGAAGCAGAGAGGGTGTGCGGCGCCTCTATAGCGGGCCGCATCGCGGCGGAGCTCTGATGGAGTCAGTCTGCGGCATTCGGCCCGGGCGTGGTTAGGTTTGTCACGTCCGAATAGGTAGCCGTCGTCGTGCCTTAAAGCACGTCCTCGCGATCAGTAGATCGATCTTGTATGTCCTGCTCTACTGTCCAGTGTCTGCCGGATGTCGTACGTGTGACCCCGAACTCTTTTGTCTCTATTTTTACGGGGCGGTGGGGCAGGCTGCTGTTCGGCCTGAGTTGCCGTTTTATCCCGACCGCGGGGTGTCCGGTCGGCCGCCCTGTCTCGACCACGTGGTGGTCGTTCCACATTACGCGAGGGAGACGTGTGCTCTGGTGCTTCCTCATCGAATTGAGGTAGCAGTCTACATTTCGGGTAGCTCTTGGTTGGGCGCTTGAGGCCATATTCTTCGGCTGTCAGGACGTCAGTCCATCTGTCGACGAGGAGGTCTTGTTCAGCTTGAAGCTGCTGCTGTTTCTTTTTCAGGCTCCTTGCAGTGGCTATGAGCTGAAGCTTAAAGCGCTCCTGCTACAGAGGATCCTCAGGCACGATGAAGTCTTCGTTGCCGAGGCTTGTCTCCTCCTCGGAGGGTGGACGGTAACTATCGTCCTCCAAGTCATCTTCTATGGCCTGTTCATCAGGGTTGTCTTGCCTGTTGTCATGTTCCTCCTGTTCGGATGTAGCTCCGACAGGGTCTTCGTTGTTTTCGGTGTCGCCCGGAGTACTATTTTCTCCGGTGCCAGTATTGCTATCTTTTGAGCGGCGAGGCTTAGAGCGGCATTTGGGGCGCCGGCGCTTGGACTGCGTCTCAGAGGGTTTATTTGTGTCTGGCTCTTCTTTGTCGTCGCCTGATCCTTTAGGTGTATCGACCATGTATACGTCGTACGAGGAGGTGGCCATCCAGCGTCCAGTAAATGGCGGGTCTTGGCCTTGCTCCTTGTTGGCGTCGTCGTCCATATCGTCGATATCTTCGGAGCCATAGTCAAGCACATCGGTTAAGTCATCGATGGTGGCTATAAAGTGGGTGGCGGGTGGGAAGCACAATTTCTCATCGTCCGCCTCTAGCTCGAACCGAACATAGTTTGGCTGTGGGTCTTCCTCCAAGGACAAGTTCTTTAAATAGTTTAGTACGTCACCCAAAGGTGAGTGCTGGTAGATGTCTGCGGCGCTAAATTCGAAAATCAATAATTGATCCAGCTCGGTGTCTGCAGGCGCACCTGATCCGGAACGTATAACCGGAGACGAGTCCGGAGTTCCATTGACGCGCTCGTTGCAGGGTGTCCAGTCCATGTGCGGCTCCAACGCCGCGGACTTTGTGGCCTCGGAGGTCACGATCTGCTTCGGTTCTGAAGCCATTGCAACAACAGGATCCATCTCCTGGACGTAATCTGATAACAGATTTAAGTCATGTTCATCTGAGCACGGGGGAGCAATTGCCGCGGTCTCAAATCCATTGAAAATCAAGTCTCCACGTATATCTGCGACGTAGTTCAAGCTTCCAAATCTGACCTGATGGCCAGGGGCGTAGCTGTCGACCTACTCCAGATGGCCAAGCGAGTTGGCCCGTAGTACGAAGTCACCGAACACAAAGATTTGTCCGAGGAGGAAGGTTTCTCCCTAGACGATGTCATTACTGACGATCGAAGGGGCCATCGAGTCCTTTGTCGACGGCACAGTGGAACTCTCAATGAAAGCACCAATGTCGGTGTCAAAACCGGCGGATCTCGGGTAGGGGGTCCCGAACTGTGCGTCTAGGATCGATGGTAACAGGAGACGGGGGACACGATGTTTACCCAGGTTCGGGCCCTCTCTATGGAGGTAATACCCTACTTCCTGCTTGATTGATCTTGATGAATATGAGTGTTACAAGAGTTGATCTACCACGAGATCATAATGGCTAAACCCTAGGAGCCTAGCCTATGTGAATATGGTAATGAATGTCCCCTACCTGGACTATGCTCTCCGGTTTATATAGACACCGGAGAGATCTAGGGTTACATGGGGTCGGTTACATAAGAAGGAATCTTCACAGCTGGTCGCCTAGCTTGCCTTCCACTCCAAGGAAAGTCCAATCCGGACGCGGGTATAGTCTTCGGCCTTCGTATCTTCACAGCTAATCAGTCCGGCCCAATGAATAACAGGCCGGACGCCCGAGGACCCCTTAATCCAGGACTCCCTCACACGGGATATTGTTCATCTCCACCGTCGACCTCCTCCACGGGCTACTGTTCATCCACCGTCGACCTCCTCGAGCCTCCACCTGCGACTGTTCATCCACGGGCTCCTGTTCATCCAGCCTCCACCGCGCGCTCCTCCACCGGCTACTGTTCAACCAGCCCTCTCCACGGGGTCCTGTTCAACCACCCCTCTACGGGCTACTATTCATCCAGCCCTCCGCCGGCTACTGTTCAACCAGCCCTCCACAGGGTCATCCTGTTCATCCAGCCCTCCATGGGGTCCTGTTCATCCACCCCTCCACCGGCTCGATCGATTGGGGTCCTGTACATCCAGCAACAACACCACGGGTTCCTGTTCATCCTACCCCCCCACCGGGAACTGTTCATCCAAACCCCCAACAACGCTCACTGTTCATCAAGAGGAAGCAGGTTCGATCGGCTTCAGTTAGCAGCAGTAGCGAAGGAATCGTTTGATCGGGTTCAGTTAACAGCCATCGATCGATCGCTCGGGATCAGTAACGCGTAGCCTGCAGTGCAATCGCTCAGGTTCAGTTAGAGCCCAACGCCTCGCACCCACGCGCGTACGTGTACGAGAGGAACGCGCATCGCTCGGCCCCCGACCACCCACCGTACTGGGAACTCCCCGATATTTTCCGCGCCCTCGCTTCTACCATGGTTTTTTCTGTCATGGACGGCCCAAAGAATGTCATGCAGCTGCGTCTCCGACCCGCCCAAGACGAAATGCCCATTTTCTGTCATGATTTTTTTCATAGAAGTAGGAGCCCACCACATCTATGATGATACCGGTTTTTGTCACAATTATTGTCATATAAGTGTCATAAGCATGACAGAAAAAAAAATTGTTCGGCCCAAAATGTCACGGATGTGTCCTTTTTTTGTAGTGTGAAGACATTCATTTTTAGGGGTCGACTTTCTCTGTAAATATCAAACTCCTCATAGACTTATAAACATGTGTACACTCACAAACGCATTAGTCCCTTAACCTATAAGTCTTCAATACACCAAAATCACTAAGGGGCACTAGAGGCACTTACAATCTCCCCCTTTTTGGTGATTGATGACAATATTGGTTAAGTTTTCAACGGGGATAAACATATGAAGTGAAAATACTGATATTGAGGAATTTGATTTGCAAGATATAGAAGAACTCCCCCTCAAGATGTGCATATGTGAGGAAATTGCTTTGAAAAACAATGCACATTGTAGAGTAGAACCATGGAGATCTCCCCCTATATCTTGTAATTCATACACGCATTTAACATATGATATGAAGAATTTGAAATGCATGATGAAATATGGTGACTGATGTAATTCAGCATGCGTGCATTAACATATATGAGGAAATAGCATCCAGAAAAACAGAGCAAAAGTATCAGACCACCATCGGACTTAAGTTTACAACTTGGTCCGACAAATGCTTCAGAAGAATGAGAGTTGTAACTTAGCAAGAAAACGCCCATATGTATAGACCCGCTTGAAGACTAACTCAAATTTCTCCCACTTTGTCATCGAATGACCAAAAGGGACGAAAAATGAGGACTAACGCCCCTGAAGAATAACATCACGATGTCGATGGAGGAGCGCCAGCGTTGTTGGGGTCGTCCGTTGGAGTAGGGCCTGCCATAGTGTCGTTCAAGTCTTCATGTTCATCAGTGTCACACGATGAAGAATATGAGCTGGCAACTAGTTGAGGAACTTTGACCTTCTTGAATTTCTTCGAAGGTGGGTGACTTTCATGTTCTGAAGAATTGCACCAAACTGACGCTTGACCCACTTGTGATTTCTATCAACTTTCTGATGAAGGCCGAGGAGAAGCTCAAGGTCAGTCATCACACGCAGAGCAGTGGCTTGAGGATTTTTCTTTGAAGCATTTGCGGCAGAGTCATGTGTGGCAGAATCATCATTGGTGGAATATGAAGCAGCTTTGCAAAACTGTCCATCCAATGGACGAGTACCTTCATCCATAACGGCAGCCTTGCCCTTCTCATCAGCTGAGGAAATGGTCCTTTTGAGGACTTCGATTGGGGGCAAATAGCTAAGATGATTTTGGAAATCTTCCTTGAAGGTGATTGAAGACCTTGATCTGATGAATCTCATGATCCCGGGAGCGTATGGCTTCAATTCAAACGGTGATAGAGCAACATTGGCCAAAGTCCTCATGAAGAAATCATGGTAGTTGATAGGAATACCATGTATGATGTTGAAAAGCAGATTCTTCATAATGCCAACAACCTCTTCGTCATCAGAGTTGTGGCCCTTGATCGGACTGATGGTTTTGGTCAATATTCTGTATACTGTCCTTGGCACATAGAGCAAGTCCTTGACGAGGAATTTGGTCCTTGGAGCTTGGCCTGGCTTCAAAGGCTTCATCAGCACTTGCATTAGATGATTTGAGAGTTCAGGTTCAGCATAGATGAGCCTTGCACCTTCAGTGGGAGGACTGACTAGGATGGCATGAAGCAATTCAGAGGCCGGTGCTTTGTAGTGAGTATTTTCTGTCATCCAGTCCAATACCCATGAATTCACATCTTCAACATTGCCAGTGATGTGCAACGTGGCATAGAACTGAAGAATGAGTTCTTCATTCTAGTCACAGATGTCGGTGCAGAAATTGAGCAGCCCATCGTCATGACGAACACTGAGGACTAGGGTGAAGCAAGGTAGAGACTCCATGTCCACATGAGGAATTTGCTCATGGTCAAAGATCTTGTCCTTATCAAACAGCAGTGAGGAATAGAAGTTCATCTGGCTAGCATTCCAAAAACGCTTGCGACAAAGTCGAGCAGAGTCGTACCATTTGTAGTCAGTGAAGAAAATATGCTCATTGAAGAAGTCATCAGCCTTGAACTTCTGCTTCTTGGAATGAGGATTCTATGGCTTGGGCTGAAGATTAGCAGTCGAAGTCACCGCAACCTCTTGCATCACAGACTATGGAGCCGCAGGCTGAGGAATTTCAGGAGTAATGTCATCAGCAGCAGCCCGGGTCTCCATTTCTTCAGCAACATTATCATCAGCTCTAGTGGCTGGAACTTCTTCAGGAATAGTGAGAAGAGAAGCTTGATGTTCTTCAGAGCCCGTGTGAATTTCTTCAGTGTGAACAAGGGACTGAAGAATCTGTTGCAGAGGGGTGTAGAGTGGTGAATTGGGGTGATGACTTTTCGAGTAGTCATCATTCAGAATCGGAGTTGTAGACCCAATATCCACATCTTCATCTTCCTCATCTATTTCTTCAACGCCGGCCTCTTCAGCAGTGAACTGAGGCATGGGCGAGGATGCTAGTGGAGTTGAAGTGATGTTGTCCACTTCAATTTCCTCATCAATCTGCTCTGACGTAGTAGCAGAGGGATCTTCTTCATCAGATTCGCTTGGAATCACATATTCCTCATCAAAGGGAACAATCTCCTTTGATGGCATGCTTGATAAAGGAACGACATCTATGGGATTTGCATAGGAGCTTGTCAAAGTCTTCACTTTCTTTGGAGCTGAAGACTCTGAGGGTGCAGATGCTTTCCTTTTCTTCACATTTGCTCTCTCCGTAGCTTTGGTTTTCTTTGCTTCTGATGCAGAAGGAAGTGTAGGACTTGTCGTTTGTGCAGGAGGAGCAGAGGAAATTGGTGCAGTTTCTTCAGGCGCAACTGATGCAGTTGCCCTGGCTTGTTCAGTTTCTTCAGGCACAGCAGTAGATGCTTCAACTGGCCTGGCTTGATCTTCAGGCGCAACACTAGAGGTTGCCCTGGCAATTTCTTCAGCGGCTAGAATATCTTCATCAGCCCTGGTGCTTTCAGAATCATCAGCAGCTTGATTGTCATCAGTTGTGCTTGCATGTTCTTCGGTTGCTTGTGCAGATGCTTCAGCTTGAGGAATTTCATGTTGCGTTGAGGCTGCAACATTTGAGGTGAATCTCTTTGCCATTCTGACAAATCTGACCTTGGCTCCTAGCCAATCTGCACGGTATGCGTCAAATTCATCACTGAGTGCTTTGATCTCAGCTTGCATGGCCACAAGTTCATCAGGAGTCATAGTAACAACATGCTTCTTCATAAATCGATCCTTCTTGTATTGAGCTTTCTTTAGTTGCCTGGCCTTCTCGAACTTCCATTTTTCTTCACCTATGAAGGCTGTCAACATGTGACTTTGACCAGGAGTGAGATTGAAGTCAGGCATAGGAGTGTTGGGGTCCTTGTGCCAGAGATCAATGAAGTCGAGGATCAACTTGGGATCCAGCAGAAGAGGCACATTGCTGCCTTTGGCTCTAGCGGCCCTTTGCCGTCTGTCTCTGATGATTTCTGCTAGTTCCTCATCATCAGCTTCGTCTTCACTAGACAGCACATGAAAGGCAACCTGCTTCTTGTGAGGACTTGGCCTTGTGCCTCGTCCTGGAGTGGCCTTTGTCTTCAGCAAAGTCGGGCCCGTTGAGGACTGAGGAGGAGCTGAAGAACTTGCAGATGCTCCTGGAGCAATAGAGATACCAGTGGTCCTTTGGCAAGAGGCGAGATGCGCAGGTGCCGAGGACTTTGAAGCAGCAGCTGAAGGTTTTGAAACAGTGGGAACTTGAGCTGCTTGAGGAATATGTCGTGAGGGCTTTGATGAGCTTTGCCGTGAGGGCATAGCTGAGGAACTGGGCTTGTGTGCAGGCTTTTTGGGCATAGCCTTCTTGGGCTTGCAAGCAGAGGCCTCAACAGCAGCAGAATCTTCACTGAATTTCTTCACTGCTTCTTTTTCCCATTTTGGCCAGTTTAGCTTGACGCTTGGCCCATTATTTTGGAAATTCCTCACCTCTTCTGATGCTAGAGGGATTAGCATCTTGGCCTGGTGCTAATGGAGGTCTTGGGCATGGAGGGTGTTCTGCGAATTTCTTCATGTACTTGGGAGTCACATATCTGTACTCCCTCCATTCTCTGGCCCATCTCCTCTCTATCCTCTGTATGCGCACCTTGCGCTGATTCTTGTTTTCCTTGCCATGTTTTGCTTCATCAGGAGTGCAATATTCCTCATAAATGTCATCAGGAATTTCGAAAGCAGTATTTGCTTCTGGTCTCTTTCCTCCCTTCTGAGGTACTTTGCCTTCAGCCATTTTCTTTAACTGAGGATTTTGAACAATCGAGTTCTCTGACGAGGTATGCAATTTGTCTTCGAGGAACGCTGCAAATGAGTTAAGTTGATGAGAACCTAGAGATTCAGCAGCGGAGATGTGTACCTGTGAACAGAGTATAGGTGCGAAGAATTTGGAGAGGTCATATGCGTTCTCAAAAGTTTTTCAAATTTTTTTTTGAGGAATTTGACCGGGAGTGTCTTGAGGAATTTTACTAAGCAGTCTTTGACTTAGGTTCCAGAGTTGTATATATTGAATATCCAAACATTTGAGGACTCTTGAAGAAAAATGTTGCTTAGAGAAACAAATCAAGAAATAGATGCAAGTGTGGGGTTTAAGAGTGTGGAATTTGAAGAATAAACACCTTTTAAAGATTTTGCGGAAATCATCAGGATCAACAAGGGCAGTAAAAATAAATTTTATTTACCCTTGACGAAGAACATGACGAAGTGGGAGTGGAAGTTGAGAAGTTCGTCCGTTCAGATCTTCCACGCCCTAACTTGGCGGCGGAAGACAGCTACGGCGGCGGAGTTAAGATTTCCGCGGCCGGCATGAGTACGACGACGATGAGGTCGAGGCAGTGAAGCTCTTCCTCACCGGCGATGATGAAGGTAGCGGCGGTGCTAGGTCAGAGAGCTTGATGTCGCTTGAAGCTATGTCGGTATTTCCCCAAAGAGGAAGGGATGATGCAGCACAGCAGCGGTAGGTATTTCCCTCAGATATGAAACCAAGGTTATTAAACCAGTAGGAGAACCAAGCAACACAACGTAAACAGCCCCTGCACATAGATAACAAATCCTCGCAACCCGACGTGTTAAAGGGGTTGTCAATCCCTTCCGGGGTACGACGCCTCAAGATAGGCAAACGGACATGAGATAAATTGTAGTAGATTGATAGATCAAATGCCAAATAAAATAAATAGAAATAAAACACAGCAAGGTATTTTTGTATTTTTCGTTTAATAGATCCGAAAATAAATGCAAGAGAAAAGTAGATCACAAAGGCAAATATATGAGAAAGAAGATCCGGGGGCCGTAGGTTTCACTAGTGGCTTCACTCGAGAAAAATAGCAAATGGTGGGTAAACAAATTACTGTTGGGCAATTGACAGAACTTCGAATAATCATGAGGATATCCAGGCAACGATCATTATATATGCATCACATCCAAGATTAGTAGACCGACTCCTGCCTGCATCTACTACTATTACTCCACACATCGACTGCTATCTAGCATGCATCTAGTGTATTAAGTTCATGGAAAAACGGAGTAATGCAATAAGAATGACGACATGATGTAGACAAGATCTATGTAGAGATAGACCCCATTGTTTTATCCTTAGTAGCAACAATACATATGTGTTGTTTCCCTTTCTGTCACCGGGATCAAGCACCGTAAGATCGAACCCACTACAAAGCACCTCTTCCCATTGCAAGATAAATAGATCAAGTTGGCCAAACAAAACCCAAATATCGGAGAAGAAATACGAGGCTATAAGCAATCATGCATATAAGAGATCAAAGAAACTCAAATAACTTTCATGGACATAAAAAGATAGATCTGATCATAAACTCAAAGTTCATCGATTCCAACAAACACACCGCAAAGGAGTTACATCATATGGATCTCCAAGAGACCATTGTATTGAGAATTCAGCGAGAGAGAGGAAGCCATCTAGCTACTAACTACGGACCCGAAGGTCTACAAAGAACTACTCGCGCATCATCGGAGAGGCACCAATGGAGGTGGTGAACCCCATCCGAGATGGTGTCTAGATTGGATCTGGTGGTTCTGGACTCTACGCTGGCTGGATGAATATTTCGTCGACTCCCCTAGGGTTTCTGGAATATTGGGGTATTTATAGAGCAAAGAGGCAGTCCAAGGGGCACCCGAGGTGGGCACAACCCACCAGGGCGCGCCTGTGCCTCCTAGCGCGCCCTGGTAGGTTGTTCCCCCCTCGGGGCACCCCCAGGCGCAGCCAGGGCCCGTTGTGTTCCTTTTGTCCCATAAAAATTCTCCGTGGAGTTTCGTGGCATTTGGACTCCATCTGATATTGATTTTCTGCGATGTAAAAAAGCATGGAAAAAACAGCAACTGGCACTTGGCACTATGTCAAATGATATAAAATGACTATAAAATGATTATAAAACATCCAAGATTGATAATATAATAGCATGGAACAATAAAAAATTATATATACGTTGGAGACGTATCAGCATCCCCAAGCTTAACTCCTTCTCGTCCTCGAGTAGGTAAGTGATAAAAACAGAATTTTTGATGTGGAATGCTGCCTAACATGTCATATCATATTCTTTTTCTTTATACCATGGACAATTGGAATTTTATGTGATTCAAAGCAATAGTCTAGTTTTGACATAATAATTTAGATACTCAAGCATATCAACAAGCAACCATGTCTTTCAAAATATCAACGCTAAAATAAGTTATCCCTAGCCCATCATGCTCAACCATTGATCCATTCATGAAACACACTCGCATATTAGCTACACCCAATACTTAAGTATGATCATATTGCCTCCTAGTTGGTGCTTTTATGAGAGAAGATGGAGACTCAAATTCAAAATAAAAATTGCATAAAGTAAAAGAAAGGCCCTTCGCAGAGGGAAGTAGGGATTTGTAGAGGTGCGAGAGCTCAAAGCGAAAAATTAGAGATAAAAACATTTTGGGAGGTGTATCCATCCCACCAACGAAAACGACTTAGAGTTCCCAACACTTTCCATGCTAGATATGCCATAGGCGGTTCCAAACAAAAAATAAAGTTTATTCCTTTTTCCACCATACTTTCACTTTCCGTGGCTAACCGTATCCACGGGTGCCCTCCATACCAACACTTTCCAAGGAATTTATTATTCGACAACATAAAGTAAATTCATTTTTGCATTTCGGGACTGGGCATCCCTAAAACCTTTGCCTTACTCTCGTGTAATGACAAGTGAATAAACACTCACCGTGAGAATAACACATCCAGCATGGAAAATATTAGCCACCCCTCACCGCTCCGCGAGCAAAACAAACACACAAAAGATAAGTTTATTTTGAAAATTAGAGATGGCACATGCAAATTTGCTTAGAACAGCAAAAGAATACCGCATATAGGTAGATATAGTGGACTCATGTGACAAAACTGGTTTAAAGGATTTTGGATGCACAAGTAGAGATCATACTTGGTGCAAAATGAAAGCTAGCAAAAGATTGAGAAGCGACCAACCAAGAAACGAATAATCTCATAAGCAAGCATTAAGCATAAATAACACCGAATAATGCACCACAAGTAGGATATAATTTCATTGCATGACTATTGACTTTCGTACTTGCATAGGGAATAACAAACCTTAGCACCAATATTCTTACTAAAGCATAATTACTTATCAACATAACTCACATATCACATCATCATATCTCAAAATTATTACTAGGAATCAAGTTTATTTTGTCCAATGATCTTCATGAAAGTTTTTATTATATCCTTCTTGGATATCTATCATTTTGGGACTAATTTTCATGAGTTGCTTTTCATAAGCTCAAACAAATATAAGTGAGATCATGAGCATAATTCTTTTTGTTCCTCTCAAAATAATTTAAGTGAAGCAAGAGAGCATTTCTTGAAAATTTTACTAACTCTGAAATAATTCTAAGTGAAGCAATTGAGCATTTCTTCAAAAATACTAAGTACACCGTGCTCAAAAAGATATAAGTGAAGCACTAGAGCAAGTCCATTGCTCATAAAAATTTAAGTGAAGCATAGAGAGCAATTCTAACAAGTCATGGCATAATTTTGGCTCTCTCAAATAGGTGTGTCCAGCAAGGATTAATGACTTAAAACACACAATAAAACAAGCAAAGACTCATATCATACAAGACGCTCCAAGCAAAACACATATCATGTGACGAATAAAAATATAGGTTCGAGTAAAATACCGATAGTCGTTGGAAGAAAGAGGGGATGCCACTCGGGGGCATCCCCGAGCTTAGTTGGTTGCTCATTTTTGGATAATATCTTGGGATGCCGAGGCATCCCCAAGCTTTGGCTCTTCTATCCTTCCTTCATCCATCGTAAGATAACCCAAAACTTGAAAACTTCAATCATACAAAACTCAACAAAACCTTCGTGAGATCTGTTAGTGTAAGAAAAATAAACCACTACTATAAGTGTTGTATCAAACCAATTCATATTTTGTTTTTGCCTTATATCTACTGTATTCCAACTTTTTCTATGGCAAAAACTCATCAAAGAAAACCATAGAGCCACCAAAATAAGCACACAACACAAAGAAAACTCAATCTTTCGGAACAGAATAGTCTGTAGCAATCTGATTTGTTCAAATACTTCTGGAACTCCAAAAGTTCTGAAACACTAGGACAACCTGGGTAATTTGTATGTTAATATTCTGCAAAAAGAATTGGCATTTTATCACGTTCTGGTGATTTTTAACAATGTTTTTCGTGAGCGCAAAGTTTCTGTCTTTTTCAGCAAGATCAAACAACTATCACCCAAGAAGATCCTATTGGTTCTACTTGGCACAAACACTAATTAAAACACAAAAACACAATCACAACAGTAGCATAATTGTGCTAACACTCAAGAACAGAAAGCAAAAAGCAAAAATAAATTTTATTCATTGGGTTGCCTCCCAACAAGTGCTATCATTTTATGCCCCTAGCTAGGCATAATATTTCAATGATGCTCACAAGAAAGATAGTAGTTGAAACACGAAGAGAGCACCATCAAACATGTGACAAACACATTTAAGTCTAACATAATTCCTATGCATAGGAATTTTATAGGAAAACAAATTATCAAGACAAGAAATATCTAGCATATGCAAAGGAGAGGAATAAAACATTGACAATCTCAACACAACGAGAGGAAATTTAATAACATGAAAATTTCTACATCCATATTTTCCTCTCTCATATTAATTATATGTAGGATCATAATCAAATTCAATAATATAACTATCATATACTCCCTCTGTTCCAAAATAGATGACTCAACTTTGTACTAACTTTAGTACAAAATTAGTACAAAGTTGGGTCATCTATTTTGGAACGGAGGGAGTAAAATTTTCTCTTTATGATCCACATGCATGCAAAGTTGACACTCTTCAAAAATAGTGGGATTATCATCAAATAAAGTGATGACCTCTCCAAACCCACTTTTATCAAAAATTTCATAAGATTGATCATCCTCCAAAGTAGTGGGATTATTATTACCTAGAGTTGACACTCTTCCAAACCCACTTTCAATATTATCGCAAACATATTCATCATGAGGTTTAAATAAATTTTCAAGATCGTAAGAATCATTATCACCCCAATCATGATCATTGCCATAAGTAGTGGACATAGCAAAATTAGCATCCCCAAGCTTGGGGTTTTGCATATTATTAGCACAATTGACATTAATAGAATTTATAATAACATCATTACAATCATGCTTTTTATTCAAGGAGCTATCATGAATCACTTTATAAATTTCTTCTTCTAACACTTCATCAGAATTTTCAGATTCACGAAATTCAAGCAAAACTTCATAGAGATAATCAAGTGCACTCAAATCACTAGCAGCTGGTTCAACATGATTGGATCTTTTGAAAAGATTAGCAAGTGGATGAGGATCCATATCAATATGTTTTTAGCAAGAGAAGATGCAAGCAAATAAGAGACACATGGCAACACAAGCAAACAAGAGATCTGACATGAAAAAGGCAAACAGAAAGAAGGCGAATAAAACGGCAATTTTTGTGAAGTGGGGGAGAGGAAAACGAGAGGCAAATGGCAAATAATGTAAATTGCAGGGTGATTAGGAACCTGATATATGTTGAAGATCCTCCCCGACAACGGCGCCAGAAATTCCTTTTGATGTCGTTTGAAGCTACGTCAGTATTTCCCCAAAGAGGAAGGGATGATGCAACATAGCGGCGGTAGGTATTTCCCTCAGATATGAAACCAAGGTTATCGAACCAGTAGGAGAACCAAGCAACACAACGTAAACAGCCCCTGCACATAGATAACAAATCCTCGCAACCCGACGTCTTAAAGGGGTTGTCAATCCCTTCCGGGGTATGGCGCCTCGAGATAGGCAAACAAACGTGAGATAAATTGTAGTAGATTGATAGATCGAACGCCAAATAAAATAAATAGAAATAAAACACAGCAAGGTATTTTTGTATTTTTGGTTTAATAAATCTAAAAATAAATTCAAGAGAAAAGTAGATCGCAAAGGCAAATATATGAGAAAGAAGACTTGGGGGCCGTAGGTTTCACTAGTGGCTTCTCTCGAGAAAAATAGCAAACGATGGGTGAACAAATTATTGTTGGGCAATTGACAGAACTTCTAATAATCATGATGATATCCAGGCAATGATCATTATATATGCATCACATCCAAGACTAGTAGACCGACTCCTGCCTGCATCTACTACTATTACTCCACACATCGACCGCTATCTAGCATGCATCTAGTGTATTAAGTTCATGGAAAACGGAGTAATGCAATAAGAACGATGACATGATGTAGACAAGATCTATCGATGTAGAGATAGACCCCATCGTTTTATCCTTAGTAGCAACAATACATACGTGTTGTTTCCCCGTCCTGTCACTGGGATCAAGCACCATAAGATCGAACCCACTACAAAGCACCTCTTCCCATTGCAAGATAAATAGATCAAGTTGGCCCAAACAAAACTCAAATATCGAAGAAGAAATACGAGGCTATAAGCAATCATGCATATAAGAGATCAAAGAAACTCAAATAACTTTCATGGATATAAAAAGATAGACCTGATCATAAACTCAAAGTTCATCGATCCCAACAAACACACCGCAAAAGAGTTACATCATATGGATCTCCAAGAGACCATTGAATTGAGAATTCAGCGAGAGGGAGGAAGCCATCTAGCTACTAACTACGGACCCGAAGGTCTACAAAGAACTACTCACGCATCATCGGTGAGGCACCACTGGAGGTGGTGAACCCCATCCGAGATGGTGTCTAGATTAGATCTGGTAGTTCTGGACTCCCCTAGGGTTTCTGGAATATTGGGGAATTTATATAGCAAAGAGGCGGTCCGGGGGCACCCGAGGTGGGCACAACCCACCAGGGCGCGCCTGGGCCTCGTGGCGCGCCCTGGTGGGTTGTGCGCCCCTCGGGGCACCCCCCAGGCGCAGCCAGGGTCCGTTGTGTTCCTTCTGGACCATAAAAATTCTCCGCGGAGTTTCGTGGCATTTGGACTCCATCTGATATTGATTTTCTGCGATGTAAAAAAAAGGAAAAACAGCAACTAGCACTTGGCACTATGTCAATAGGTTAGTACCAAAAAATGATATAATATGACTATAAAATGATTATAAAACATCCAAGATTGATAATATAATAGCATAGAACAATCAAAAATTATAGATGCGTTGGAGATGTATCTGAGCTGGAGTGAGGAGAGTGAGGTCGACTGGGGTAAATGCGGTCTGAGGAGGGTGAGGGGTATATATAGCTAAGGTGAAATACCGCTCGTCCGAGAAAAATGGAAGAACGTGCCCCTGACCCTTGTCATCCTAGCGACATGTGTCACCCACATACAGTGAGGTGGAGATCGTATGAGATCGTGGGTGAATATAATAACATTATCGTGGCATGTGGAACGGTTTGAGCGGCAAAAGCTGAAAATTCAGATAAGAATATTTTAAAGTTTCGTTCACAAATTCTTCAGCTGACAAGGACATAGTGAAGATTTTGAACGGGTTTCAAATAGAACGCACATGAAGAATTTGTGAACAGACTGGGTTGAGTTTATATATATATATATATATATATATATATATATATATATACTGTAGAGGACTGAAAAACTCGAATATATATATATATATAGTCAATGAAGAACAATGACGGAAAGAGCGAAGACAAGGCAAAGTTGAAGAATTTGAACAACTGAGGAATTTCAAAAACTAAAGAAAAACTTGAATTGAAGATTTTCAAATTTTGTTGGTGGCGTGACCCACCGTATAAGAATGATGATTTCAGATGCCGCGTACAATTGTTGTAAGGCTTTGAGAATCAAATTCTTCATTAATTTCTTCACACTTATAGGTTTAGTTTTCATTGATTGATGAAAAACGTTACTTCGTGTGTTGCACATCTAAGTCATCAATTTTGCATAAGTGTTAGGATGTGTGTCCTATTCAAAGGACATTTGAAGATTCTAAGATATTTAGCTCACACCGCAACTTGATAAATCTCTTCTCATCCAAGGGCTTTGTGAAGATATCGGCTAGTTGTTCTTCAGTCTTCATGTGCTCGGTCGAGATGTCACCCTTCAACACATGATCTCGAAGAAAATGATGACGAATCTGGATGTGCGTTGTCTTCCACTGCTAAACTGGGTTATGAGCAATCTTGATGGCACTCTCATTGTCACAGAAGAGTGGCACATTCTTCACATTGATGCCGTAGTCCTTGAGGGTTTTCTTTATCCATAGCAATTGAGCACAGCACGAACCAGCAGCAATGTACTCAACTTCAGCAGTAGAGAGTGATACGCAGTTCTGCTTCTTCGAGGACCAACATACCAAGGATCGTTCGAGGAAATGGCATGTGCCGGATGTTGAATTGCGGTCCACACGATCACCGGCATAGTCAGAGTCAGAATATCCAATGAGATCAAAAGCCGAGCCCTTGGGATACCATAATCCAAGTGTTGGAGTGTGAGCTAGATATCGAAGAATATGCTTCACAGCCTTATGTTGTGATTCCTTCGGTGTAGCTTGAAATCGGGAACACATGCAAACACTAAGCATAATATCTGGCCTAGATGCACATAGATACAATACAAAGCCAATCATGGAGCGGTATTGAGGGAGTCCTGGATTAGGGGGTCCTCGGACAGCCGGACTATATCCTTTGGCCGGACTGTTGGGCTATGAAGATACAAGATTGAAGATTTCGTCCCGTGTCCGGATGGGACTCTCCTTGGCGTGGAAGGCAAGCTTGGCAATACGGATATGTAGATCTCCTCCCTTGTAACCGACTCTGTGTAACCCTAGCCCCCTCCGGTGTCTATATAAACCGGAGGGTTTAGTCCGTAGGACAACAACAATCATACCATAGGCTAGCTTCTAGGGTTTAGCCTCTATGATCTCGTGGTAGATCAACTCTTGTAATACTCATATCATCAAGATCAATCAAGCAGGAAGTAGGGTATTACCTCCATCGAGAGGGCCTGAACTTGGGTAAACATCGTGTCCCCCGCCTCCTGTTACCATCCGCCTTAGTCGCACAGTTCGGGACCCCCTACCCGAGATCCGCCGGTTTTGACACCGACATTGGTGCTTTCATTGAGAGTTCCACTGTGCCGTCACCACAAGGTTTGATGGATCCTTCGATCATCGACAACGATGCGATCTAGGGTGAGGTTTTCCTCCCCGGACAGATCTTCGTATTCGGCGGCTCCGTACTGCGGGCCAACTCACTTAGCCATCTGGAGCAGATCGAGAGCTACGCCCCTGGCCGTCTGGTCAGGTTTGGAAATTTAAACTACACTGCCGACATCCGCGGAGACTTGATCTTTGACGGATTCGAGCCCACGTCAGGTGCGCCGCACAGTCATGACGAGCACGACTTAGCTCTACCGTCGGACAGTGTTCGGGAGATCACACCTGTGGCTACTCCGGCCCTAGATCCGGAGTCGATTGCGCCGTCCGAGGACGGGTGGATAGACCCCGCCTCGGAGGCCACACACTCAGTGGCGATAGAGCCGAATACTGACTTCACCTCCTATGAGACCTGTGTCACCAGATCATCGGATTCGTCCCCGGCCATAGGCCCCGAACCGCCTGCGTCCATGCCTATCGAATCTGATTGGGCGCCGATCATGGAGTTTACCTCCGCGGATATCTTTCAGCACTCGCCGTTTGGCGATGTGCTAAATTCATTAAGGTCTCTCTCCTTGTCAGGAGGCCCTCGGCCGAACTATGTCCGGCTCGAGTGGGAGGCGGACGACGAAGAAATTCGTTCCCCACCCACCACCCACTTAATAGCCACTGTCGATGACTTAACCGACATGCTCGATTTCGACTCCGAAGACATCGACGGTATGGACGACGATGCAGGAGAAGAACAGGAACCACCGCCCACAGGGCGCTGGACAGCCACTTTATCATACGATATATATATATATATATATATGTTGGATACACCCAAAGAAAACAATGATGAGGAACGGAAGGATGCAGTGAGGGATAGTTCCCTCGAGAAGCAGCCAAAGCGACGGCGTAGGCGCCGCTCCAAATCCCGCCTCGGCAAAAACAGCGATAACAGCACAAGAAAAAATAATACCCCGGTCGACTCCAGAGAAAACAACGACCACACGGACCCAGCGACAGAGCAGGATGAACCGGAGGACGGTGAACATAGTACGGAGCCGCTGTCCGATCACGGCGATGCCGAGGATAAAGCTCATCAACCTCTCTCCAGAGAGGAAAACAGTCCGGACGACGATGCACACATCATCCCGGAAAGGCACTTGGAACAAGAGAACCTCCATAGAAGGCTTATTGCCACTGCGAGGAGTCTGAAGAAACAGAAGCAAAGGCTTAAGGCCGCGCAGAATACGCTCAACAGTAGATGGAACAAAGTGCTCGACACTGAAGAAAAGTATGGTGGCAGTCGCCACACAAAGAGCTATCCAAAGCGCAAGCTGTTGCCCGAATTCGATGATGAGGCCTTAGAGCCGACACAGCTGAAAAATAAAACGGCCGACCGGTCGGATCGACCACCTCGTGGCCGCGATAGGGCGGCTAACGAGGCCGCACATAAGTCAGCACACGATTCACGCAAGGACTTGCATCAAAAACCGGCATGACCAGATCCATCTACGGATCTAGGAAGCGCGCTACAGCGCAGAATCAAAACCGAACACTACAACCGTCAGAACGTCGTGACACATCCAAATACAGGGGTGCCGCACACCCCCTATGCTTCACTGATGAGGTGCTGGATCACCAATTTCCAGAGGGATTCAAACCCGTGAACATAGAGGCGTACGACGGAACGACAGACCCTGGGGTCTGGATTGAGGACTTCATCCTCCATATCCATATGGCTCGCGGAGACGATCTCCACGCCATCAAATACTTGCCCCTCAAGTTGAAAGGACCAGCTCAGCACTGGCTGAAGAGCCTCCCCGAAAATTCAGTCAGAAGTTTGGAGGAGCTTGAGGATGCTTTTAGGGCTAACTTTCAAGGGACCTATGTCCGACCTCCGGATGCAGACGATTTAATTCATATAATTCAACAGCCCGGAGAGTCAGCCCGAAAGCTTTGGAACATATTTCTCACTAAGAAGAATCAAATCATCGACTGCCCGGACGCCGAAGCCTTAGCAGCTTTCAAACATAGCGTCCGAGACGAATGGCTCGCCAGACACCTCGACCAAGAAAAACCGAGGACAATGGCAGCCCTAACAAGCCTTATGACCCGCTTTTGCGCGGGCGAGGATAGCTGGCTGGCCCGTACTAGCACCAGCGACCCAGGCACATCTGAAGTCAGGGACGACAATGGAAAACCACGACGCAATAAAAGCAAGCGTCGAAATAACGAAGGTAGCCCAGATAACACGGCGGTAAACGCCGGATTTAGGGGCTCTCGACCCGGTCAACGGAAGAAGCCTTTCAAAGGCAACAGAGATGGACCGTCCATCCTAAACAAGATTCTAGACAAACTATGTCAGATTCATGGCACCTCCGATAAACCTGCAAATCACACCCACAGAGAATGCTGGGTCTTCAAGCAGGCCGGCAAGCTAAACGCCAAACACAAGGGGAGGGAGACACCAAGTGAAGACGAGGATGAGCCTCGCCAGCAAAACACTGGGGGACAGAAAAAATTCCCACCATAGGTCAAAACAGTGAACATGATTCACGTAACCAAAAGGAGGAGCAAACACGCACTCCGAGACATATGTGCCGTAGAGCCCGTCACCCCTAAGTTCAACCCTTGGTCGGCCTGCTCGATCACTTTTGATCGCAGGGATCACCCGACTAGTATCCGGCACGGAGGATTGGCTGCCTTGGTGCTAGACCCAATAATCGACGGATACCATCTCACCCAAGTCCTCATGGACGGCGACAGTAGTCTTAATCTGATATATCAGGACACAGTCCGCAAAATGGGGATAGACCCGAAAAGAATCAGCCAAAGCAATACTACCTTTAAAGGAGTAATATCAGGCCCAGAGGCCCGTTGCACGGGCTCTCTAGTACTAGAGGTTGTATTCGGTTCTCCCGACAACTTCCGAAGTGAAAAGTTAACCTTCGACATCGCTCCATTCCGAAGCGACTATCAAGCACTACTCGGAAGAACAGCCTTCGCTCGTTTTAATGCAGTACCGCATTACGCTTCTCTTAAACTTAAGATGCCTGGTCCATGTGGCATCATCATAGTTAGCGGAAACACTGAGCGTTCCTTACGCGCGGAAGAACAGTTGGTGGCTTTAGCAGCCGAACACTAAACGACCTCTCCAACCAGAATAAATGGCCGGTCGTCAAGACCGCGGACACGGCTAGACGAGTCCGGCGCACCACTAGTTGTAACAGCTTAGATAAACCTGAGATCGGTTTGATGGATATACCCCCATAGGCGGTACCTGGGGCTTCCCGCATGTAAAAAGGACTACAGTTCGGCTTGACCTCATTTAGAGTGAATTTTAATGAGAATAATCAGTTTTTCGCACGAAGACTTTCATCTAAGTTTTTCTCTTTTACAGATGACAATCGTGCTACACCCTTCCAGGATACGGCACAACGGAGACACGGGCGCAGACGTGCAGCAGGGCCCCGCTCAAAGGTTTCTTTTTAGATTAAGACCCTGCGTAAACCTTTCTTACTGTCTCTTGTTGCTTGACACGCCCCGGATACTTAACACAACCATGAGGGATGCTGGCGTTATTGGCATTTCGCCACGTCAGACTAATGCACGTACCTGGAAATTCAGGGTTCATTATCAAGGGCGTTACTCAGCCCGGTATATGTTGTAAAGACCGAACACCTTAGGGAGTGTTCGGCGTCGCGAGTTTGGCCTTATATGCATCAGCTCTGAATCATGTCTTTGGTCAAATGTTGGGTTTGCCCGGCTCCCGTGTTTTGCTACCTTACGTTCTGCTCTATCGGCTAAGGTGGCACCGGGAGAACTACTGCGATTGTGCCCTGGTTCATCTGGATGAGCACCTCAGTAGAGAAATCCGAAAACTGACTGTCATGATAAAGCGCGAGACTGGTCAACCACTCGATGACTTAGCGAAATCTTCGGGATTCCTCCGCATTAACAAGGGGCCGGTTTTCCCAGTCATGTACATACGTGCCCCGTAGTCGGATGAGCGCGGAAGTACCAGGGGCTATATAGTAGCCCCACTGTCAAACTCCTATGGCTAAGTGAAAGTGTTAAAGCAATATAGTCCGATTGCCTCGTTCGCCATGCTACCACCTCCTTAATGGACCAAGACGTTGGATCAAGTGTGAACACGCGCTTTTGCGAACACCCCCGCATTATATGTGTGGGGGCTGAAGCCGACGACTGCAAACTTTTAGGTTTTATATATATATATATATATATATATATATATATATATATATATATATATATACATAAACGGCCGCACAGGGGGCATCATAATACTTTCAGGCAAAAGTATAAACACAGCCTTTATAATTCAAATAGCACTGTTTTTACAATCGGGATACATGTCACTCGAACATGACACTCTTCGAGCACTGAGCCTCTATCAAACGAGCACCTTCTAGGACTTCTTCAAAATAGTGCTCGGCCGAAACCTGGCCTACGGCCGGATTCTGGGTTGCAATAGTGGTGGCCTCCATCTCTGCCCAGTATGTCTTGACACGGGCAAGAGCCATCCGCGCACCCTCTATGCATGCCGACCTCTTTACAACGTCGATATGCGGCACATCACCAAGGAATCGTTGCACTAGACCAAAATAACTATTCGTCCTTGGTCCTTCCGGCCATAGATGATCCACGACAGACCTCATGGCAAGTCCGGACAACCTATGGAGCTCGGCCCACTCGGCCATTTGCTCATTTAACAGCAGCGGACGTGCTGGAGCATTGAACTGCGACCAGAACAACTTTTCCACTTCGTGATCTTTTTGATCTTTGAAAAACTTGGTTGCATCAGCAGCACTCGCTGCCAAATCCAAGTACGCGTCTGCAGAACTCCATAATTGATCCAGAAGGGCATACTTAGGATCTCCGAACTTCGTCCGCAACAAAAAGGGCTTCCCAGGCATGATATTTCCGGCTTGACGTAGCTCCTCCTTCACCGCTCTGATTTCATAGCAGGTTTCCTTGGCTGCTACCATGGCTTTCTCTAGGTCCGCCGTCTTCGTTTGACTTTCCCTTTCAAGAAGCTCATAACGGTCGGCGGCATCTTTCAACTCAACAGCCATCTTGGCTATTTTATCTTTGCTCTGGCGATGAGCGGCCTGTTCGGCTCTTAACTCTTCGGCCGCCTTTAGGGCGGCCGCATCACTTCTCCTGGCTTGTTCCTTGGCTCGGGCAGGCTCTGCCCGAAGGGTCTCCACGGCGGCAGCTCCATCTGCAATCACAGCATATGACAGATACTAGCATCATGCCCCTCTTAATATCTGTTGACCACTGGAGGATACATATCATGTGCCTCGTCAAGCCGCTTGTTTACAAGCACGATGTCGGCATCCACCACATCAAGTTGCCGCTTCAGTTCGGCAAACTCACCAGTCCAGCCAGCCACCGGACCCTCAGCTGCCTGCACATGAAAGCAGCGTGATCATTACCTGGGACTATGATCCTCTGTTTGCCGCCTTTAGACAGCAACCAGAGTCTCAGGGGCTACTATCTGCATAGGGCACACCTAGCGTGTGCGGTACCGTCAAAAAAATTTATATATTACTTTGCGTACCTCAAAGCCTCTTAGCAGGCTCATAAACGCTTCATGCAACCCACTTTCGGCAGATGAAATCCTCTCAACCACCGTACCCATTAAAGTACGATGCGCCTTTGAGATAGCCGCTTGCTCCAGAAGATTCATCAGTGCGTCCGGTCGCGCACCGGACAGTTCCGGATTCCTCCTGTTGCTCCCCTTAGGAGCCGAATACTCCGGACTTTGGGTGGCCGAAGGGTTACCTTTCGTCCTTGGCGGATCAGGAGAAATCCTTCATGACGACACCTCAGGGTCGTCCGCCTCACGAGGCAGGGAGACAGGGGGAGGCGTTTCGCTCTCCATCATCTCCGGAAGAAGATCCCCCGAAGACGAACTCTGTCGAGAAGGGCTATGGTCCGAACTGCAAGACATACGTCTCGGTTATTGTCCTCGGAAATAAAAGCAGGATATATTTACTATAAAGTACTTGTGTTTACTTACAGCTCGGTGGAGGGATGATCCCCTTGTGGACACTGTGCGGTAAGGATGCCCTCCGGGGCAGGGCCCCCTGACAAAGGTTTCTTCCCTCGTTTGGAAACCATTGTTTCCAAGTCTTCAGAGGCGGTCCTCTTCCTTCCTTGGGGAGAGGGGATTTTAGATTCTTCTCCCCGGTTATCCTCCTTCGCGGAGGCACTTATTCCCCCGGTTTGGATGAATAATGAGTGAGGCCCGCTTTCGGCTTCTTTATTCCTCCCTTTATCTTCCCCTGATGGCGCTTGATAAGGCGCAAGCCCAAGCATCCTGGCTAGTACAGGATCCGGTGAGCCTTCGGGAAGGGGGGCCGAAAACCTGATCATCTTCGCCTTTTTTATCCAGTCCTGGTCAAAGAATTTCTTATTGGTGTTCGCCGCAATCTTTCTTAGAGATAGGACTTCAAGTCGAAGTTGAGTTGCAGAATGCCTTTCTGCTAGAACTTGGGACTGAAGAAGTCGAACTGATTCAGACAACGAATTCTGTGAGCTTGTCTGACTGTTAGTCTCAAGTAACTTGAACACTGCATCAAGACAAGACTTTGGGGTTGTCTCGCTATCTTCAAGATGTTTTGCCTTCTTTGCTGCAATATATGTTGGGTTTGTCTCACAACCTTCAGCAGACTTGTGCGTGCCATCAGGCATATCACCCTGAAACAAAGTAGAGAGATGACAAGTTTTGCACGTGTATAAATAAAGATGATAACTGTTCTGTCAATTCTATCCAATTTCAAATTAGAAAATAAAGAGTAAGTTCAAAATATCAATAGCATAATTTGGCATTGTTCATAATGCGGGGAGCTTCGCCACACTACTGGATTACCATGTCAACATAACAAGCATAGATGAAGGGCAAAGAAAATCCTTGTATCTATTTTGGATGATGTGCATGGCATGTTGTTCATATCATCAGCCACATCAGTAAGATAAAACAGGAGATGACAAGGTGCAAACGTGGGCTGCTTCACCACACACTGGATTATAGATCCACAAAAACAAGCATACATATAGGGAGTATTAAGTAATGTGCATGGTATGAATAAGGAATTTGGTTTTACAAGTAAAACTTAGAACTTACGGTTCTTACAAACATGCATTTTGGTAGAAACAGCAAACTAAACAGCAGTAAACGATAGGGAGTATGAGCAAATTAAACAGCAGTTGAGGATAAAGGCTTTAGAAGGACTGACTTACATTAACAGTTAACACTGGCTTTATAATGCCCTTCTCCATGTCAAGGGAAGGATAACTCAAGAATTTCAGCATAGGATCTTCTTCATAAGCATTGCTTGTACTCTACATTTTGTAGAGAGTAATTATAGATATGATAATACTGGAAGGGATAGAGGATAATGAAGATAAGATGCAGATTGATGCTACATAATCAACTACCAATCCCTGGAAGTACAAGCGTTACAAGACAAAATGTACTGACAAGAGCAATGGGCTACACTTCTGCACTGGAATTGTCTGTGTATTCTACTTGTTGGTAAGATTAAATATAGATCTGATCTTTTTTAGTAAATGGTGGACGAGGGAGATAAGATGCAGAATGCTACAAAATGAACCAATCCCTCTTCCCATAATACAAGAGTGTTTTGAACACTGGTGTACTGTACAAAATGTTCTTATATTGTGGGACGGAGGGAGTAGCTGTTAATGTAAGTACACTGATAAACCACGTTCAGTCCTTACAAGAGGACTGCAGAGCTAAACCTCTTCAAAAGCATTGGGTTGATTCTAAATTTATGTAAGAGTCCATACGGATCTTATAATGTCCACCAAATGGACGATTACGAGGCTAACATGTGCAGTGGTGCTACATAATCAAACAGCTATGAAAGTAAGTATGGTCATACAGGGCAAGAGGTACTCACAAGAGCAATGCAGTGTGCAGTATAGTTGCGAGATTCTGTGGTCCCTTGAGAATGAATGTTCTTCTGCTAACAGTTTTCGTACAAGTGAGACATTAAGGCAAATGCAGAAATGTAGTTCAAATTGTGATGTGATATCATAGACAGTACCTTACGCTGCAGCCGAGACCAATGTGTAACAAGATTATTCCAGTCACCGTCGGATAAATGTAGCACCGGAGACTTTACAGAAATTTCGTTCAGAGGCTTGCCATTGAAGTGCGCTTGCCTCGGGTAGAAACGATAGTTCATCAATGAGTGCTTGAAAAGCGCAACCAACCCTTGCTCGTCATCACAATCCAGTTTGCTCCTCGCCTATTTAAAAGAATGAAATCTTGTGTCTTCTGTCAGCAGAAACATATGCAGTAATGACCATGAATCACATTAGTACATTACTTACGCGTAAGTTGCGAAGGAAGACTGGAAATTGTTCTGTGTCTGCGGTATAATCTTTCCATGAAGGAAAGATGCGCACAAAGTTCCTGACAACAACATAAGCTTCGTCTTCTAAACTGGGAAGAAATGGAACAGGGGTCCTATTTGCTGCAATTGGGGCTCTCTCTGGTTCGAAAAGGGATTTGGCAACTGGATTTGGTGTACTCTTTGCTAGAATGAGGGTTTTGCGTCGTACAGCTGGTGCTATGTCAACTGGCATAATCATACTGTTTGCTGCAGTTGGGGTCTGCTGAGTTGGGGCATCAGAAATGACCAGTGTAGTAGGGCTAGAGTCTGCTAGAGTTGGGGTATTTTGTGGGTCAGGTGATATTGCAACTACACCTAATGGGCTATTTGATTTATCAGGTGCCACTACCTTTTCCAAATACTTTGCTTGTGCTCCTCCACGATCAGCAATCGCCCTCTTCCTTTTGAACGTCTGATACACAAGAACAGCATTTGAATGGATAAATATGGTATGATGACAGATGGAATATGTACTGAAAATGGATAGGCAGGGCGTATTCACATACACGATGTGTAAACTAAGCTAATGGCAGTTCAACAAAGTAGAAGCAATGCAAAGCATCAGTTGCAAGATATGTGCGAGCAATGTAACCTTGGAAAGCTAGAGCAAGTACCTTGATGGGTGAATAAGATAGGGCATCTTCCTCTGACTCCTCCACTAGGGAGCTACATTGACTTAGGTCTCCCTCTAGCTCAGAATCACTGTTAGGATCATATTCTGAGCATGAATCTGTAGGTGGAGAGCGTTTGCATTGCATTGCATCCAGACTTGATTTCAGTCCCTTAATGCCAAGTTTGACAGCCATGGCATTGTTCTACTTTATTCTTTTCATGCGCGCAAGCTCATAATCATTATGATGTTGTTCAGAATCTGAGATTCATGAAAACATAAAAAGTAGTCAGATTATCTATGGAATGCATTGCGGATTCAACTCAGAGAGTGTCTCCCTATAAACCCCTGCATATGCAAAGTTCACCTCCCCAACCGTGCTGACCAGACCACACACAGAAATACAAACCCCTTATGTCTCTATAACAGGCAGGCACACATTTCAAAACTGAAGTAGGAACATTAGAATCATATGAAATTCGTATTTGAACAAATAAACTAAGCAATTATGAGTGGAGTAATGTTTAGCTTCAAGGGTGGAGTGTTGGTAGTGCGACACAAAGCAAGTAGGCAGATTGTATTCCATGTAAAAGATCGAAACCTATGTAAAAGCTGGAAATGACACTTTCTTTCTATACAATGCAGTGTTCATTACCCACACATGATGGAAGAGATCACATAGAGAAATACTATTCACTCATGTCTACGGTTCCAGTATTTAGAAACAGGGTGGTCCACCCTAAAAGAATATTGACAACAAATATGACAAGGCAAGCATAGATGTAGTGAATCAATCATTTACTTGTGAGCTTACTAGGACAAGTATGCAGATTGTAACTGCAGTAAGAGACCGTCCAAAATCTGAATGAAGAAGTTTGTCTAGCACTTACTGTTTGCAACTAATCGACGTGAATAATTGGATATTATATCAAATGAGTAAGAAAGACAAGTAAAATTGTCAACAAACCTGGCTTGCAGTAGTAATCTGGGTCAATGTCACTACGACCAACAATCCAAAATGACTAGTTTCTGTTCCGAGGGCCGGGAGTTTGAAAACCCTGTGAACTTTAGAGGTACTAAAGATTACCGAAATACATCTGAACCATTAAGTGTAGGTAGCACTGAGCACACAACAAACCCTAATGACAGTCCTGCCTAATGAGTAATGAATCAATTAGAAGATGGGTGATGAGGAGTGGCTGCTGAGTGTTGAGGATGTATCTCAGGATAAATCAGGTTGGCTTGGTGGGTGCTGCACGCCTGAGCCTTGAACGGACTGGGAAGGTAGGCAGGGCAGCGCGCCCGGGCAGCGGTGACGCTGTTGGGCGAGCGGCTCCTGGCCTCCTGTTAGTCCGGCGTCTCCTCCTAGAGTCATGCCGTCCGGGGACGGCAAGTCGCCGGTGAGGCAGGCGGCTGGGGGCGAGTAGAGATCGGAAGCGCGCAACAAAACAGAGGGGAATCGGGGCCTGGGACGACCCAAAATCCCAGGGTGGGCCGGCCCACCGTGGGCACCCTGTAGAGATACACACCCGAGCGGCGAACATGCATTTTCGAAACTAATTTAGGAACATTTAGCTGACCAATTAAACAACTCTGTTTTAATAATATCAGATTCGTATTTGAACAACTAAGCTTGTTTAGCTTGATGGGTGGAGCAGTGTTATTATGACACGAAGCACGTATTCTAATCGTATAGTGATCATAAAAGGGGGAAACTCCAAGCATATTTTTTTAGCAAAAGAGGGTTTCCCCTCCGATTTCTATTAAAGAAACCACCACGGAACCAACATGATCAATTAAACCCTAAGCATGATCAATTAAACCGTATTATGGCTGTGCCATGGCAGATTTGAAGCTGCAAACCAGAGAAATGATATTTAGCATCCATTGTTTGCTTCGAACTAAGAACTAAATTCTAAGAGCTGGAAAGAAAGTAGAGTAACCAAGTTAAGATCTATTTTCTGGTTGAGATCAAAAAGTTGAGGAGATATGAAGTACCACCTCTCTCGCGGCGTCGTGTAGGCATCGAGGGTGCGATGGCTGTCGGTGGCGTTGAAGCAGATCTGCGACGGTAGACGGGTGCATCGGGGGATAAGTCCCGTTGCGGTGGAAGAGAAGGTCGTGTGAGCGGCCCCGGCAAAGAGGACGACGGCGCCGATGAAGCGAGAGGACGCGATGCAAGGCTATTGGTCTGTCGCTGTGGATGAGAAACGTCCATATCTAGTAGTGGACGACGCGGTCTTGGTAGGCGCTCCGGCATGGTGGAGGACGGTGGCGATGGATGTGGTGGAGGACGGCGGCGATGGATGGGGTGGCGGACGGAGGCTGGTGTGGGGATGGGGTGTTCTAGCGCGGACGGTGTATGAATGGGAAAATGGAGGGAGAGGTAGGGGGAACCATGTTTTTGGGACACGCCTGTCTGAAATATGGGAAAGTTACGAACTTAGCCCCCGTTTAAAATTTGGACGTCTCATCGGTTGGGGATAGGACGGTAATCTCGCATCTCGCCAATATTTGCCCAGAGCGATTTCGAGCGAGGAGAGGGTGGTTGGCGCCCATGGTTGGCGCCCACGGTGTATGAATGGGGCTGACAGGTAGGGCGGTTGTGTCACGTCTGAGTGCTGTTACAAACCTGCCCCTATTGAAAATATTTGCCTACATCGATTTCGGCCGAGTCGAGTTTGTTTTGCCGCCCACCGTGTATGAATGGGGAATGGAGGGAGAAACAGAGGTCTTTCGGACAAGCTTGAATCAAATGAGTTTTGTCGCCCATGTTTGACGCCCACCGTGTCGGAATGGGCTCAGAGGCGGTCGTGTCACGTCTAATTGAAGTTACTAACCTACCCCTATTTAGAGCAGTGGAAATCGGGCCGATGGATTGTCTGTGTAATGGGTAGACAGTAATTTCCATCTCCCAAACACTTGGCTTCGGGCAGCCGACGTGGGAGTGGACATTTTGCTGCTTCTTTCGAATTTTGGGACAATAAGCATCCACGTTTACCCTGGCAACTAAATTCGAATCCATTTTGTATTCCTATATGAATCTTTATAAATCATTCTATGTGTTTTTATATATCTTCAAAAGGACGACAAAGATGTATTCCACTGTCATATATGAATATGGTTTACAAATGCCGATACTCAAATTCAGAAACTAGAATCCAGTTTAAGGTGAATTCGAATATTTGGAACACTTCATGTCCAACTCAAATGTCACACGCAGCATAATGTGTACTCCCATTTAGATATGTACACAAGCGATGTATCAAGATTCAAATACCGAGTCAATCAACCAAGAATATACAGAACTAACAGACATATAAACACTTATAGAGTATATGGATCAATAATATCAACTAACATACATAAGCCGGGCCGCTGTACTTTTTTTTGGCTACAACAGCATCCTTTTTTTAGCCAGCATCTGGGCCCTTTTTGATGTGTGCCACTTATGGTCCATCTATACTACTACTATTGCTGAATGCACATTCAGCCCAATTGGCATATTTGTAGGTCTGGCACAACAATCCAAATGAAATGTCTCCGAGTCTTATCAATTAATACAGACTTGTTCTCAAATAAAATTACAAACCAAAAAACAAGAAAAAAATTATTACATGATCTCTAAAACAAATAGTTTGATTGATTACATGAACAGACAACACAAAGGTTATTCAACTATGGAAAGAACATTTCACCTATGATTTACCAAGTAGGAATTTAATTTCCTTTTTTCCTTCAGGACCTTAACAATCTGGTCAGTCCCAGCTTGCTTCGTTTTGAAATCCACCAAATATTTAATGGTTGTCTTGAGTACTGCTTGTGATTGTGATGTTTGCTTCCTCAACATGTCAACTTCATCTCTAAGTGCAGAAGCAGAATCTCTTTCTACCACTAGTTTAGCCTCTAGAGCATCAGCAGTTGGCAATTCATAATGCACGATTGGGCCGGTGCCACTGCTGTGGGATGATGCAACGTCCATGGGGACCTCGCTCTTTGATCTTGGGCTAACATGTTTTACCATTAAAGTTCCGATTGGATTCAGAAAAGTTGAAGTTAGCAAAACATCTCAACTGGGAGTTATAACAGCAAACCAGTTAAACAAACAAGGAATTAAAGAGTTTCAATTGGATGCTGAAAAGTAGTTATTAACATCATTGTAACCCGCTGTTGCAGCAGCAAAGCAGTTAAACAAACAAGTAGATATTTAAGTTAAGGCAAACAGGTAATTCTTAACAGTAAGTATCAAACACATAGATAGGCGCAGTCTACAATATGATTAACAGGCTGTGCCATTATGTAATCAGTAGCAAACTAAATTAAGCCAAGCAACGTAATTGAACAATTTTGCAATAAGTGGCTAACTAAAATTCTGAGAAGCGGGTAACTGAACTTATGCTAGTTCTTTGTACAGGCACACTGCAACTTCTTTTTCGCTTACAAGGTTGTACGAAGGAGTCCATGGCACCAATTTCTTGGATATGCAGTCCCAATACTTCTTTCTTCCCACACTGCATGGGTAAGTCGAATGGTTAATCTGGTAAGATGGTGCGTCCTTGATATGTTATATGAGGACGTGTAGTCAGACTAGTTGTAGCCAAACACATCACACTGGCTTTTACTGTATATTTCATGTGATTACTTTTGGCATCTCGAGATCTAAGCAATCTACAATAGGATGAAAAGACTGGCATCCTTCACATTATTGGCGAACTCAGTTCATAGAAACAAGCAATTCAACCATTCTGTGGGTAAATCAAAAGCGCCACTAGAATATTTTTCACTATCCAATCATACACGCAAAAAGGGGCGACGCCACCATAGGGGCTGGTATGGGCGGCCGCCTCAGGTGGCTGGAAAGTGTGCACCTAGTTTGAGTCGTCCAGGTTGGCCCACGCTAGTTTTCTTCGTCCCAACGCACGAGCAGGCAATGTAAAAAATGAAGAAAAATGTTTCAATTTGGATGGGCCAATAACATAAGTGCAAGGCAGGCCCTATAGCAGGCTCGCGGCCCAAACGAGCGCCTCCCATATTGATCGACAGCAGAAAAAATCCCAATTAATTCGCTCCAGCCTCCAGTCTGGTTTGCTCCTAACCTAGCCGCCGCTGGACAGACCGACACAGCACTTCCTCGCGCCCTCGTTGGAGGGCGGTCGCCGGGCTTCAAGCGAACGGAAGGACAAGAAGATGAAGATCCAACCCTGGGTGTAGCCTGCGTGGGAGGCAGCGGCGGCAGCACGGGCACGGCATCGAGCTTGCGCAAACGGACAGTCACAGCTTGTAAGAGTAGCATGCGCAACGAGCAGGTACATCACATCCCTGATTATATCTAATTCAACTCTTCAATTTCTGGCCAATAGTTAAACCTGACGGTGTTGTAAAACTGCTTGTATGTAGGGAATCTATGAGAAAATGAAACCAGTTTCTACTTATTTTATAACTCCCCCAATCAATACTGAACAGACTGAATCTGATGTATCTAATCAAGTTTCCGGTGCAAACATACAAGCTCATGTTGTTCTTGAGCCTGAAGTGTCTAATGAACAGACTGCTAATGAAGGATTTGATGCAAACATTTTACATGCTCCTGGTGATGAACATATAGTGTCTAATCAGGGATCTAATGCAAGCATTTTGCAAGCTCATTGAAGGATTTAGTGTCTAATGATGATCTACTATGTTGAGAGAGACAGAGATTTGCAGGCATTGATGACAAGCAAATTATAGTGCATTTTCATAGCTTGAGGAAACGTCGAGGCCATCTACCAGAAAGTCCCCGTATCATGACAACATAGCATAAATACTTTTCTAATCTGTTGTTTGAAACTATTGCCATACTTGTGCAGGATAGATATATTGATATGCAGTTTGCGCACTGGTTATACGTGCAATTACACTTCGATATTTTCAGCCAGAGAACAAATAATTCAAGCAGGTACAGACCATGTTTGTAGTCCTTGTACACCATGTTGCATTTTGTGTTTTTTGGTGCTTGCATCATTTAGTGTTTATAATCTGAACTACTTTGGATCATTAGCTGGTTTTCAAAGTGGATGTAGCTTCACATTTCTCAAGTTATGTTGATTTCCGGAGTGCAAGTGCCTTTGTATTTTTTAAGTTAAATGTTCGCCCCTAGTAACTTGAACTCGTGGATCAGCCACTGCACACAAATCATACACGAATGCCAGTACGAATTAAATGAAATGCAGGGACTTACGCTAGCTCGTTGTACAGGCTCACTGCAGCTCTGCTTGCGCTTGGGATGTTCCATGTACAAGTCCATGTTACCACTTGCTTGGATGTGCAGGCCTTGTGCTCCTTGCATCCCCCTCTGCATTTTTGACACGGCAAATGGTTGATCAAATAAGAGGAATCGACCTTGATGTTGTACCGGAGGACAGATACTTACAAGGTTATACGGGTGTGCAGGATGTGTACCAGATCCCGTAGCGCCGTCATGCTTCGCTAAAAATGGATTTGCTTGTTTCAGATGATATCTCCAGAAGAAATAAGAGTTAAAGTCAGAGTTGCATAGGCGTGTAAGCTAAGAGAGCAGTGAAAGGATATCCAAACATCGTCGGAATAGTGCACAAGGGAGTGATGTGTGGATACCTAGTTCAGGCCGGCGTTTGGGCATGCTCGCCTAGCTAGAGTGCGGGTCACTTCAGAGCCGTTGAGGGTGATGCGCTGGCGTTGGCTGGCCGCGCACGTATGCAGATCTTGAGTGGAAGCGGAGCGCTATGATGCGGTGGACGAGACCGTTGGTGAAGCCCCAACGGCCTCGGGGGGCGGAGGTGCAACGATGTGCTCGGTGAAGTAGCCCCGGTGAGCTGGGAGACGGCATCGGTGAAGCGCACCTGATGCGGTGGAACTCGGTGTCTGTGAGGCACGTCGGTTGCGGCGGCCGACGTTGTCGGTGGACCACCCGGTGCGGTGGACGAGGGCGTAGATGAGGTAGCTCCGGTGCGGTGGTGAAGCGCGACCGTCATCTTCGTCGTCGTCGTCCGGCACAGAGGTGGGGAACGGTGGGGAAAGAGACGATACGAGGGGCGATTCGAGGGTTGGCGGCGAATTAGGGATTTCAGCAATCTGGGCGCGGAAGGGGACGGTGGAGAAGAGAGATTTTGCAGGGCTGGAATTGGGGCCGCAAGATATTTCAATCCGAAACGTGGAAGCACGAACTTATATTGTCGTCGTCCTTTTGGGGGGTGGGTGGCTGGGTGCTACGTGTCCGTCCGACACACGCGACCACCCCGACAGGACTATGCTTCGGTGCCTTAAGGCACCTGCCTTTGTGTCCATGACATGTGGGCCCAACAGGTGCCTGGCCCACATGTCAATGACCCAAAGGCAGTTGCCTTTAAGGCACCGAAGCAGCGTCCACCCCGAGACGACCCTGGTCTGCCTGGTGCGCCTACATTTGAGAATGCAAACGAATCTTCTTTCATTTGCAAACGAATCTGTATATATTACCATGCCCGTGTTTTCCTTGCAATAATTAGTCATTTGAAACGAGATACTCCATCCGTTCACTTTTGTAAGTCGTTTCAGACAACTTAAAATGAACTGTTTTGCACATTGTCTGAAATGTCTTCAAGGTCTTATAAAAGTGAACAGAGGGAGTACTATAAATTAATTAATGAGGAGTTATTTGAAAAAAAATCGAAACGGTACCCACGCTAACGTGGATTAGAGTGTGTGTCACATAACTAGTTATTTGAATTAGAGTGTGTGTCACGTAGTTAGTTATTTGAATTAGAGTGTGTGTCACGTAGCGATCTCCAATTCTAACGTGGATTTCGCATTTCACTGTATCCATGCTACTTTTTTAATACAAATTCATATGTATATGATGAACACCATGGTAGTGAGAAAACTTTTGGATGGATTCAAACATATGACCTACAAAATAGCACAACAAACTGAGTCAATGTCAACTTTTCGAAACTTAGTATGGCACGAATTCGAAATAATTACCCGTACGCCTGGTCCTCGGTTCAAATCTTACAATGTACACCGAATTGAAACATCGATATTAAGTCTCGTACTATGTACATTCAAATGTTGTTTTTAGCCCCCCCCCCCACCCCCGCACAAACGCTACATACTTCCTGTATCGGTCAATCTTCCTCTCCTAACCACCTTAGGAAGCTATCGGTTTCCAACACACGTTCATTCTTTCTCTCCATGTTTCGATCTCTAAGTCTCTCAACTACACAACCCATTTTTCCACTCTGTTACCAAATGTATTTACCTCACACACCCGCCATTGCACCCCATGCCGAGCTCTCTCTCTCTCCCCCCTCTCCCTCTCACCCTCTCACGCTAAATACATGCATTGCCTATCTAGCCCCCCCCCAACCTCTCGTCGCACTCACGCACGTTGTATATCTAGATCACTCCCTCGAGACTGTCTCACTCTTTCTTCCGCACGGCGGGCCACACTCGCTCAATCTCGCTCTCTTTATCTGAGTCTCGTTTAACCTCGTTTTCTTTCACACACAAATGATATATCTCCCTGTTCGGGCCTCGATCGACACACTCTATACTCTCTCACGCAGATTGTCTATCTAGGTCAGTCCATCCAAGCCGCCGCCACTCTTTCGACCTCATGGTGGGCCACGCTCACTCAATCTCTCTCTCTCTCTCTCTCCGTATGTCTCGATTGACCTCGCTCTTTCTCGGACAAAAACGATATGTCACCATGTTTGAGCCCAATTCGACCTATTCACATTGTATACTCTCTCACGCACATCGTCTATCTAGGTCACTCTCTCCAACCCGTCTCACTCTTTCGATCGCACGGCGACCCTATGTGATCGGTTGACCTTGCTTCCTCCCACGCACAAAATATATCTACACGTCTGTGACTGGATCATCTCTCAAGCTCTATCTTACAGCCCTCACCCTTGCCAAAAATCTCAATCGGACAATATATCTCCAGAGCATATATATTTGTTCAATGAATGTCGGACCACACTCACTTTGTCTCTCTATCTATATGTCTCTCGATTGACCTCGCTTTCTCACACCGTATCTTCCACGCGTTGAAGCTACTACCTCTCCATCCCTCGCAAAGCCGGAGCTATTTACATTGCGAGGGGCACTCCAACCTTGGATTAATTTGTGTAGGCATTTATTCCTGTCGGTTTAGATTATATTTTCGTAGCATTCGGCCCACAACTACTCCAAACACCATTGCAACCCACGCAACTCCCCTAGTTGATTTCCCTCTGGCTCGGTCATCGCTCTATCGCACGTCCTTTCTCGCCTTCAATGTCGCACCATGGTATTATTGAAAAAACTATGTTGTTCTCTTTAATTATTATAAATAAGCTACAAAACTACACACCGATAGTCCACTTGGAATGGAACAAATTTCGACCACAAATTAAAGTGCTACAAACTACACACCGAGGGGACCACATGTCATGAAACAAATTTGGACCCATATACAAATTAAAAAATAAAGGACGAGGATCGAACATGCGACCGGGCCTTCAAGCCGCACGTCAATAGGCAACATACGTAGAATAGCAATGTTTGTTGTACCCCCTTTGTTCACATAATGTTTTTATATTACCACAGCCTAATTAATGGATAACATGTAATATTATTTTTAGTACTATTCGCCTTCACTTACTGGTGGGTTCCATGTGTGCTCTCTCTCTCTCTCCTCCCCTTCTGCGTTTAGACGCACGGGCAAACAGGAAGAACTCGCGGGCGATGTTGCCGTTGACCATATCTGGACGCGTTCACAAGTCACGGCACCAGTTTCACGTACTAGATGCACTAGTCAGTGTGTACGTGCAATGCACGTTAATTTGGAAGTATATTAAGTGCATGCGAATATTAACTACTAGGATATTATTTGCGTGTTGTCATGTGATTAGCACTATTTTTGGCATGAAATTAACTGCACGCTAAACGTGTTGAGCGCTCGACATTGAAGCAGTCTAGGTCGTTGGATGACAAGGAATACATGTGGCTTGATGACGTTTTATATTTAATTTGATACGGCTCTAGCAGAACATTCAATCGATCAAACCATACATTTCGTTCAGTCTGACTCCGACTTTAAATTATACGAATAAACGGAAATGATAAACGTTCGGATTTTAAGCATGGCAATCCGAACGTTTTTCATGGCAAATTTAGATTACACGGCGGCGGCGGGGGCGTCTCGCGGTGGGAAGCGGCTCCTCTGCCGTGCTCTGTGTGTCGTCGGGCCACTGACCGACGGCGACGGCGGCGTCTTGCGCCATTGTTGGCGTACTCCTGGACGTTGGCCTAGCTTCAAGGAAGGCCAAAATGTTCTGGACTTCGGAGCGAGTCAACTGGCGGGAGGAGGCGAGTGGCGTTGGTGCAAGGAAGCGGTCGACGGCGGCCATCCATGCCGCAGCGGGGGGCACTGGCACCCGCGCGGGGACAGGCGCTATCAACGGCGCGGTGGAGACATTCATGTGCACGGGCACCGGCACGGGCGCGTACGTCAGTGCACGCGCAGGCGCATGCGCTGGCAGGTGTACGGACACCGGCACGGGCGTGCGCGTCAGTGCACGCGCAGGCGCATGCGCTGGCAGGTGCACGGGCGCGTGAAAGTCGGCGGGGACCTCGTGGAACCCCGTGGGATCAAGCTCGGCGACAATGTGCGGCTCCCAGCCCATGAATGCCACGGGGATGGGCGCTGGCGCAGTCGGGGCGATGGGAGCCGGAACGGGAGCGGGGACAGGCGCGGCGTCTTCCCGCAAGGCCAGTTCAAGCTCGTCCCAAAGACCATCGTGATGCGGCATGGCGTACGTTTAGGTCAGGCTAGTTGGAGGTAGACGACAGGAGAATCGGAGAGGAAGAGAGAGGATTGTAGCGATACCGGGTAGTGCGGGGTTGATTTTAAACTGCGGCGCCGACGACATTAAAAGTGGGAGCAGTTGGGACGACGGTGGGCAGCGGAGCCTGGTCAAAGGGCTCGCCTCCCACTGAGCCTGCACAGCGGTCTGCTCGCACGCCTCCCTAACAGCCAGTGCAGCGGTCTGCTCGCACGCCTCCCGTCGACTCACACGCTTGCTCGGATGGCACCTGCCGATGAGAAGCGGGGACTCGTGGCGGCACGTAAACGCCCACGGTTTCAATAGTGAAAGCGTTCGCCTTAACTTGACAGGTCTTTGTTCCAAAATACCTTGGCTCTTCATTTGTGCAACTTGTCATAAGCAGCTTGTCTCAAATTGAAGAAAAAACTTACGAAGTAATATTTGTGCCATATCACGTGACCATGCTTAGTTTCAAGAATTTATGCTCACTTTTGGATTTTCTGAAATTTAAGATCCAGGATTCGAAACAATATCATAACATGCATCATGCAATAAATTTTCAAGCCGTACATCTGTCCTGTTGTATTTCTTAAGAAAGGATTTGGTCAAACATTTTGCTTAGTTAGACTTCAGACAAGTTATATATGCAGAGTAAAAGGATAATCCCTCCGTACCAGTGCATTGCCTGATATATTAACTCAAGTACTAGACACGAACAAACGGGCTCAATTCTGTGCTTATCCTGGTGTAGTAGTAGTAGTAATAGGCAATGCAGTTGACGGGTGACCTTGACGAGCGGCGACCGAGGGAATTGAACCGTGCTCGGCACGGTAGGTAACGTTATCTAGTTACTAAAGCATCCCTCCGTTGTTCATCGGTAGTCATTATGGACCGGGGACATGAGGGGAATTTCCTATGGCTGGAATTCTGGCCGCCAGATATTTCGACTTGAAACGCTGAGGCTCGACTGGTTGGGGTTGCCTAATGTGCGTACCACGCACGCCACCGAAGGACACGAGCCCGGTTTTTTTTTAGGATCAACACGAGCCAAGGTCTGGCTGGTACACCGTTGGGTCCTACCATTCGAGAATACGAAAGGAACCTTTTAAATTGCCGAACGAATCTATGTGTATTACAATACCCGTATTTTCCTTGCAAATACTAATCTCAACGTGGTAATTGATTTATGACGAGTTGTTGAATTAGAGTGAGTTTGTGATATAGTGATCTCAACGTGGATTTCACATTTCATGGTATCCCTAGTAAGTTTTCCAATGCAAATTCAAATTTAAAAGATGAACAATATGGAGGTGAGAAAACTTTGTATGTATCAAGCATATGACCACACACACACACACAGAGACACACACACACGAACACAACAACAATCCAATAAGTATAGTGCATCTATTTTTCCAAACCATGCATGTATGACATGAATTCAAAAATACTCCTTCTATTCCTAAATATTAGTCTTTTAGAGAGTTCAACAAGTGACTACATACGGAGCAAAATGAGTGAATCTAGACTCTAAAATATGTCTATATACATCCGTATGTGCCAGTCCATTTGAAGCCTCTAAAAAGACTAATATTTAGGAACGAAGGGAGTAAAATGTAAGACATCCATGGTCCTTAGTTCAATATTTAAAATGAACATGAAACTGAAACATGAATATTAAGTCTAGTACTACAGTACATGCAAATGTTGTGTTTAGGCGGAGCTATGATTGTCGGGGGTCAACCCCTCGACCTTAGATAAAATTGTGGAGCTCTGTTTAGGGTTGTTTAGATTATATTTGTCCCCACCCTCCCAACCACCGATTGGTTGTGCACCCCCACCCCTCCTCCCCGGGAGAATATCATGTGCCCCCATACCTTAGATGCTATATGGCGATACGAGTTGCTTGGAGCTTGTAGATCTGAGATATAGCAGCTCACATGATGTGTCTTAATATTTTTGCAGGAAACCTTGATGAGTTTGAGAATTGCACACAATTTGTACAAAAACTACTTAGATGCCCTTTGATCCCATATCCAACGACCTCGAAGCTCGTATCACCGTAGCATCTAAGATGAAGGAGGACATCATATTCTCATGTATGTAAGAATATCATGTGCTACCACACCTTAGATGCTTTGGTGATACAAGCTCTTCGGAGGCGTTGGATTTGTGACCCAACACCTCCTCGGTGGTTCGAATGGTTTTTTGCAGAAAAGCCCCAAAAGAGTTCGGCCACTGCTTACAAGCACAAAGACTGCTCAGATGCCATTGGATCTCAGATCAAACGACCTCCAAGCTCGTATCACCGTAGCATCCAAGCTGCGATAGCACCTTATGTTTTATCGCACGGGAGAGTATGAGGTGCTCCCGCACCGTAGATTCTATGGTGATACGAGTTCACTGAGATCTAACGGCCCACAGTAGGAGGTTTGAATGTTTTTGCAATATACGGCTGATAGAGTTTGGGAAATGTGCAGAAAGTACAAGTACTATGCATGTGCCATCTCATCACTGATCATACGACCTAGATGCTCATATCACCGTAGCGGGTAATTAAGCTACGGGGAGCACCTAATATGAGCACCGGGGAGCCGTTGGATCGAAGATGCAGCGGCACACACGAGGCCTGAATGTTTTATTTGCAAAAAAAACCTTTGGAGAGTTTGGAAATTGCGCATAATTACAAAGACTACTCCCAAGCCATTGGATCTCACTTCCAATGGTGTAAAAACTCGTATCACCATAGTATCTAAGCTGCGGGGTGGATGTGCTTTTCTATGCCGCTGTCATTTTTGTTCGTAAACTTGCAAAATACGTGTAACTCGTGCCGTTACTTGTCTAACCGCGCAAAGTGTTTGTTCAAAAAAACCATCCTACACTGAAATATCGGAACAACACACGGGGGTGCCACTTGTCATTAATCAAATTTGGACCTAAAACTAACAAATCTGAAAGACGAGATTCGAACTGGCAACCTGGACTACAAAGCGTAAGTCGATAGCCTGAAAAAACGAACGGTTGTTGGCTTTGTCCCATAACTTGATTTTATACAGTACTTGCGTTGAGTAGAGTAGAGGGAGTGCCTCGTCAACACGTGCATGACCGTTGTCTCACTTACTGGTGGGTCCCAGGTCTTCGATCTCAATCTCTCTTCTCTCCATCGTCTAACCTTTGCACGGGCACACACGAAGAGTGGCGCTAGCTTGCCGTGGTGTTATTACAACTAAAAAAAGCTTGGAAAATAGAAGAATCGCCTAGAACAAGAGACGTTGTGGCTGGTCGAGACGGAGCTAACCACATCTATCCTCCGTGCCACGTTTGCATGATGAAGTTGTGTGGCTAATGGGGTGTTTTCGACCGACTGGCTGGGTCCCGAGGTCGAACCATAGGTACTACGTCTGATACAGTATATTTTTACACGCACATTTTTCCTCCGTGCCGAGACGTGGCGCACCCTACCGCGCGGTTTCGGGGTCCTCCCGGGTGGTGCACGCATATATTCTTCCGGACGTGGGACGCCCTATCGCGCGTTTTCTGGGTCCTCCTCGGTCGTAGTCGCCGAAGCAAGTAAATGAGTCGTCAAATCACGAAACACCACCTTTCCCGCCGAGTACATCAGTGAAGCACGGTGGCTAGCTAGTTGGGCTAGTTCGACGGATTAGCTAGGCCGCCGCCACATTTGTTTTTTTCACCCCTTTTTTATCTACTTGCCGGCAGGTAAATTTAAATATCCACCGCGAAGTTGCTCTGGTGTTTGGGTGCGGCAGGATTTTTAATTTTTTGATTGACGGGAGCAGGCGCGGCAGGATTTTTAATTTTTTGATTGACGGGAGCAGGCACGGCAGCAATTAGTCACGATGACTCCGCCTGTAAAATCCCACTGCTCCCTGATGTGAGAAGTCGTCGACTGGTGTTTTACCGTGGTGAAAACCAAAAGATTCCCCGCTCCCTCCGCCTTCCCGTAGATTGCATTGCCTGTCAGCCGTTTCGCCCCCTTTGCTTCATCTCCCATTGCTTCTACCTGGTGCCATGGCGGCGCAGCAGATCACGGAGTCCGAGGTGAGGCGCCTGACACAGGAGCTCCATGTCAAGGATGCGGAGCTCAGGGCCAAGGACGTGGAGCTCCGTGAGCTCAAGGAGGAGAGGAGTGCCATGCTCCTCCGTTATGTGCGGGAGTTCACAGAGCTTCAAAAGCGGCAGGCGTCCACCACAAAGATGCTCGAGGCGTCGGCGGCGTTGCTGCAGAAAGCGGGAGATACGATAGGCCGTCAGCGGAGCCGGCTGGAGCGCGAGCAGGCCGATCGTGATGAGGTCCAGGATCGCCTCAGCCACTTGGTGAACCAAGTTGCCACGCACGTGTTGCGGCTGCGCGATGCCTACCGTCGTGCCAGCGCGACGATGCCGGCTGTCAGGCTAAACCCGTTCGACCACCCAGTCGACTTCAATGAGCTGCGGCTTCCTGACCTGGTCTCCTTCTTCACCTATACCTCCGAGGAGCTGAGCCGTCTCCGCGCGATGGTGGGGGCTGAGCTGGAAAAGGAGGGGTTGCAGGTTGTCGTCGCCGTTGCCGGGTGAATCCTTTCAGGGCTCCGTCACCGGAATCCATTCGTGCCATTGGACGCCGTCTTTGACGAGCTGGCTCCCGTCGACCGGGAGTGGGCTCTGCGGGCGGTTGCACCCTGCATCACCAACGTCGTGCGCCTCGAGAAGCACAGGGACTTCGGTGGTGTTTAGGCGCTCTCTGCATGGGCATGTCCATATCTCGCCGCAACATGACCGTTGGATCAAACTCAGACGGTGCAGATTAGTCACTGTAGCACAAAGCGTGTGGGTGTGTTTGGTTGCATTCTCATCTCAATATAGTTGTTTCCTCTTCGTGTATTTTTGTCAACCTACTAGTGTGGACTCATGCACCCTTCATGCACTCTGCCAAACACCCAAAGTGGGTCGAGAAGGGAACTTTTGCTCCCATCCCGTGCACCCTTCATACACCCTGCCTAACACTATTCGTGCTTCATATGGTTCATGTTTCGTGGAGTACTGTAGCACCGTACTCTCCGTGCGCTGTGGACCTAGTTCTGTTAACATTGATCTCACCGTTCATTCTCGACTGGACAGTCAAAAAAGTGGTACTATGTTACATATAGGAGTAGTTGACATGCGCACAACATCATTTGTTATCCTCATATCTTACTACACTAGCAACAAGATTGTGTAGTACTGACGTATGAACCACTGCACATGCCTAGTAGTAGGAGCACTGTGTATGTTCAAGTGGCTGTCGTGTTTCGCACTCTCCGTCGTAAGAGTGAAAACGCTTGTTGTAATCATTTTTTTCTTCAGAAAAACAGTGGACACGCTCTACCGTGCGGATCCTCCTCTAGCCATGCACTAAATTACTCACTTTCGCCGACGTGTGGGACAGCCAGCACCTGGGTCCACCAGCCATGCACTAAATTACTCCGTAGTAGAGTGACGGTAGACTACCCCGATCAAACCACCGCAGTAATGCCCAATGAGCCGTCAAAACACAAAACCCCCTCCTTTCCAGCAGTAAGTTGGACGGACGAAGCAACCATTATTTCACTCTTGTCTCTCAGCTTCCTCTCTTGAAGAAAACCCCCACTCGCTTCGCTTCTCCCTCATCTCGTTCCTCCTTTCACTCTTCTCTCTCAGCTTCCTCTCTTGGATGGACGCCGGAGCATCGGCCGACGTGATGTCTATGGCTCTGGCCAAAACCGTCGAGGCTCATGGTACGAAGAAGCGCAAGCACCCCGCCGAGACTACCGCAGACAAGCTCAAAGCCATCGCCCTGTCCAAGCCCCCCTCTCCGGGATCCCTCATTAAGCAAGTCCAGGTAATGTCTCTTGCTGATGATCTTTTTCTCGATCTTGATCGTGTTTTTTCATCTAACACGCAGTACTAGTACTGGTAGTACAACTTTCTAGGTGATCTTGCATGTGATTTTAGTGTGCCAAATGACGGTTCTAAATTCCTCTTTTGACCAAAACATGCGAGAGGTTGACACTGATTTCTTATAGATTACTTTCAACTACTCCCTCTGTCCCAAATTTCTTGTCTTAGATTTGTCTAGATACGGATGTATCTAATACTAAAATGTGACTTGATACATCCATATCTAGACAAATCTAAGACAAGAATTTTGGGACGGAGGGAGTACTTTATGAACATCAATGCTACCTTTTAAGAGGGTATATTTGCCTCAGTAACTTGTGTTATGGATATTGCATGTAATCCCTCTACTCTCATGCCTTTGAAGACATGTTCTAGTGTCTTTGTTCACTCATTTCTGTGCGTATATGTAGTCATATATGGAGTATAATATCGAAAATCATCTTATATTTCTGAACGGAGGTAGTTATAAAATATGGTTTCTGTTTGAATTAGAACCAGGTCCGCGGTGGAGATGAAGTTCTCAAAGTCATGCCGTGTGAACTGGAAGACCTGATGATGAGTTCTACTGCTAAACTATCCAGCTGTTGTGTCCTTGTCGCCACGTGTCCTGAACTAGTGTTTTCCTGTAGCATTGTTGTCAGGCGTGTTCTCGAGGTTGTACTTGACCACAACAATTTCCTGGTTGTGCCTTCGATTACGAAGGGTGTGGTTCTTGTAAAGCTTCCCAACAAATCTGATGCGGCCGGCCTGTCTTCATCATCATGTTTATGAGTGGAAAGACCACTCTGTTAGGTTCTCCAAGGTTGACAACATGGTGATGGTGCATTTAGACATCTCACACGAAGTCCATGGCCTAGTCAGTTATGCGGGGTTCATCCCGTAGGTCGGTGGCAAGAAATAGTCTGCAGAGTTTAGTTAGTGCAACTTTGCTTGTCTGTAGTAAGTACTATTGTTCAGTACTTGATTTGTGTTTGTGAACCCTGTATTGTTTATTAGTACTGCCGCTTTTGGTGTGTGAACGGTCTATGTTAATGTCTGTCCACTCAATTTAGTCTGTATATTTTGAAGTATCCAGATCATATTTTTTGTGAGGACGGTTTATCAAGTATGGTTACACTCCAATATCTGTATGCATTGCAGGGTTTATCGCACCCACCAGGATTTCCAGTCCCATGGATGTTCAGTCCATACAATTTGTCACGACCTTTGGACTGTCCTGCTTGTGGGAGTAGGCAGGTCCCCTGCATGCCACGCGTAGTTGGACGATCAATCTTCTGTTTAGTACTTCAACATAGTGATTTCCTGGTAAGGATTCACTCGTGTCACATCAAGTAAATCTTATTGATTTACTGTCTAAATCTTATTGATTTAATGTCATGTTTTCATTCTTTTCCTGCAATTTTACGATGCAGGTTTTGCCATGTGACATTCATCACAGAATAAACCGTTTGGTTTGCTCTACGATGGCTATTTTTGCAGGTTTCACTTCTTATGTCGTGTCAGTAACGAAGGCACTGTCCATCACTTATATTACTGGAAAAAATTGGATCAGTCTGTTGTCTGAGTACAAGCTGAATCCCTATGATGAATTGCAGTTTGGTTTAACAAAAACGCCACAATTAGTCCTTCTCGCGTTTAAAAGAAATGAAGAAAAAAACTGGATCACGGTCACGGATCCTAGTCAAGTTAGAAAGCTGATCATAGCAGACCAGACACGATCGCCGCTGTCTCGCACAGATCGAGCACCGGCAGTTGCTCTAGCACTGACAGCGGCAGCAGCTCAGTCTGATCCAGCTGAGGATTGGGCACCGACCGCGTCAGCGGATCAGTCTGATCTACCGGAGGATCGGGCATCGACACCGGCACCTGCTCCGACACCGGCACCAGCTCTACAAGGAGCACCATCTCCGGCAGCAGCAGCGGCTTTGGCACCTGCACCAACACTTGCACTTGCATCTGCTCCGGCCCGTGCAGTTGCACCAGCAACAGACTGGGCTGCAGTTCGCACTTCATATACCAAAGTCCTTACAAAAACCGACATGTCCACCTTCTTGGTAAGCATTGTCCGCCCAAGTGCTTCGTTCTTTTTTCTTTCCATGTTGTTTCACATGATTCACTGTGTTGATCTAACTGTTTGGGTATGTCTTCTTGTTTGCAAACAGAGAATTCCTAGAGCAACGAGGGAGTCGTTCAACAATCCGGGCGACCGCGGCCAAGTTTCTCTTACCATGCGCAGCCTTGGTGTGAATGAACCTGCTCAATATACTGTAAGTACAAAGGATGGTCGCATGATGATTGATGCTAAAGGATGGTCAAGGTTCAAATCTAAATCATATCTTGCGGTAGGGGATGATGTCAAAATCGGACTTTCTCGGCAAGGAGAGCTGGTCCAAATCAACTTTGAAATTCTTCAGCAACAGCACGCAACTGCCGAACTGATCTATCCTCCGAGAGATTTTGATGTAATAATCTGGCATGGCGAAACAAGTGCCCTGTGTGTATAAGTAGTACGACAGTATTATTTATCATGTGGTATATCGTTGATAGAATTGCAACTCTGATTGCTGGTTAGGAACTGTCATTCGATTTCATTCCAACAGTTGCCGTGCTTTATTCAATTTCGTGTATTCGCCTTGCGACAGCATCTAAAACCAGCGCCGTACCGATCGCTTGCAATATGAAAAGCACTGAGGTAGAACACATGGGCCCCCAAACATGCAGGGTTGGCCTGCGGCCCAAAGTCAAGAACCGTGAGCCTATCTGAGTATTATATTCTCAGCTGAACCCCCATAAAAAAAACTAAACCCCCATAATGCCCGTGCGTTGCAGAGGGAGTATATTTCTTGGCAAGGTGAGCCTGTGATATAAAAGATTTGTATATTTCTTTACAGAGGGAGTATCTCTCTGTCAAAAAATATATTTATGTGTAACTACTTACTCATGTCTTTCTACTTCCTTTCGCTAATATGTGGGGCAACTGGCAACGGGGTCCACGTGCCATATGCACAAATTAGAGTGCACAACTTCACGGTAGACACACCCCGGTCGTAGCACCGCAGTAATGCCCAATGAGCCGTCAAATCACAACCCCCCTTTCCAGCTTTAGCAGTAAGCTGGACGGACGAAGCGGCAATATTTCACTGGGCCTGAATCCCCTTCTCCCTCGTCTGCTTGTTCAGAGAAAACCCCCTCTCAGCGATTGCATAGGGTTTTCTCATGGAGAACCAGGTACGAATTCTTCATCCATCCCTGATAAATCCAAGTCCCTTGGTCGCAGGTAATCCTAGGATGGTAGCCGCCGCCGTTGATGCATTTTTCTTCCTACTGAATCTAGTGTGTTTCATTTGCAGTGCCCAAAGTGCGAGTACCCTACAGGTTTCTGCGCCCTCGGCGAGACGCCACACTTGTTCCTTCTCATTCTAACACAGCATTTTGAAACGCGCACAGTATGTTCCTAGAATCCTCTTTTCTATCCGGGAGGGTGGGTTTTTTTTTGAACATGTTGTGTTCTCATATTATTTTTCCTGCAATGTATTATTTGCTCTGCCAGAACACATGTACTCAAGATGCTCGGCCTTGCCATAACTGAATACACTAGTTTAATGGTCACAGTGAAGACAAGCCATGGATATAAGTTCCGAGTTGGGTTCATGAACCAAGAAGATCGCTTCTTTTTTTATGGCCGAACTTGGATAAACTTTCTCAAGTGTTACGGACTGAAAGTTGGCGCACGAGTGTTGATGGAAATAACAGAACCTGGTCTCATCTTCACTGCGATCTTCCACCCTGACGTCGTTCCAATTGTTCATCCATGTTAGTTTTGTATCTGGTTCTTGCTTGTTGCCTCAATTACTTCTTAATCCACCTATTCTGTCTAACTAGTCACAATTTAACTTTAGAAGTAGCAACGAATCTCTCACGAAGATGCTACTTCTAACTAATATTTTCTTATAATTGGTGGCGCGTGTAGGCTTTTTTAGAGTTAAGCAGTCTGCTCATTTGTTACTCTGTAATAACTCGGTTGTTACTAATGGCACTGAAGTTGACTGGATCGACATCCACAAGTTCCTACACTTCATTGATTGTCTTGAGGTCCTTGTGGGGCGTTTCAATGGTGGAAGGCCACGTGGGATATGTGTGCCACTGCTGCACTCGTTGAACAGGTCCAACTGTGTCGAGAAACTTATGGTACGAGCTGTTTTCTGTTATATGTGTTGTTCATAAACTATTGCTTATACACAGTTTTACAGCTGTGATCTTCTTGAAACAGGAACTGCCGAGTTCTATTGTTCCTATACAGATGCCTGACCATGGTCGGGTCAGACTTGCGCTTGGTCACAACATGATATTTATGTCGACCTACTCAATTCCCCTTGGAGGTGAAAAGATACTTATTCATGGGTGGTCTCAAATAATGAAGGCCCGTCCATCTTGGAGAATAGGACAGAAGATTATGTTCATGCTTTTCCATGGCTCTAAAGCGAATATCCTGTTTATTGACCACGTTGCTTTAAGCTTTGGTTGTTAAGTGCCCCTGCTGGTTTCAGTTAAGGTTGTTAAGTACTCCTGCTGCTTTTACAGTCTGTCGTATTTCTTCAGTCATGTCTTCCTCCAGCCGCCAAAACCAAACCAGCGCCGGCGGGGCCGCCTGCTTCCGCCTCCCACGGCTGGTTGCACCTCAGCGCACGCATCGCCGCCCCACCATCTCCTAAATCCTTAACGCCGACGTCCTCCGCGCGCTTTGGTGCGCTCGCCGCGGCGCCGCCCTCTCGCATTGTCAACATGGTCAACAAACAACAGGAATCGGCAGATGTACGTGGAGAGGATGACAGTAGGGGCCCACCACATCAGCGTATGGAAAAATAAAATGCTTCCTCCTAGTGTTTTCCTGACATCTGGGACCCACAACATTGTGAGCGTATATAGTCAATAGACAAGAGAACAGCACAAGATCGGCTGACACCTGGGACGTAGCTACTCGAGCAGTATTTTTTTTGTTTGGTATTGTTGAGACGGAGTAGGGTTTGAACTAGGTTGTGGCCCGTCTAGCCCAGGTATTTTATGTTCACCATGTGACCAGCCCAGCTATTTTTTCTTTGTGAAAATGAGCCCAGTTTATTTTTTCTGAAGAATACCCAATCCAGGCCTACTTATTTTTCTACGCCCTGATGGGCTGCAACTCTTTCAAGACGCCTGCAAATCTTGAAAGTAATATGAAATGGGTTGTAAATATAAAAACAGATGACAAATTGGCAATTACTTTATAATTTCTGAATTTTTTTCACATTTTCAGATTCCTATTTCATTGGGAATTAACCTAATTTAAATATATCTTCAAAGTACTTTAAATCTGGCTCAACATTTTGGTATTAAAAATAGTTTGGAACCCACAGAAATATGTGAAATTGGCCCTGGCCAACCAAAAAAATGACTGCAATAAATTGCATAAGAAGTTGCCATGAGCTATATATAAATTATTAAAAAAAAAAAGGGAGTGGTCTGACTTGTGGGACTGTTTAGTTGACGCGTATGCAAGATTTGTTTTAGTTATTATATACGTCAACAAATGATTCTAGCAGACGTAACCGTTGGATGTCAATCCAACGACCGTCGTGTTTCTTCAATCTCTGATCTTCTTGCTCCAGCCGCCAAAGCAGCGCCGGCGGGACCGCCTACTCCCGCCTCCCGTGGCCGGATGTGCTGCCGCGCAGGCCTCAGCGCCCCCTACTACTCCCACCGCTGGCCAGGGCATCCCTCTACTCACCCACACCCCCTGTTATTCTGCGGCGACGGCAGCCTCACACCGCAGCCGAACCGGTGAACCCTCGTACTCCTCTCCGCGCGGGCTTCCACTGCCGCGTCTTCCCCGGCTCCGCCTTGTCCCCTTCCTAGGCCTCGTCATCGTCCACCGCCATGGTGCTCTCGGCGCGGCGTGGTCAATGTGGTCAACGACCGACTTCCATCGGAAGAGTACTGTACGTGGAGAGGCTGACAGCTGGGTCCACGGCAGCCGCAAGGAAGTGCCTCCTTATTACGCGGAAAATAATTATTCCTCCACCTGACAGCAGGGACCCACCGGACAGGCCACCAGTATTTCGCGAAAAAAACGTTTCCCCCTGACTGTTGGGACCCACAGGACGGGCCACCGTATTTCGCGAAAAAAAACGTTCCCCCCGCTGTCAGCTCGGACCCACCGGAAGTGCCTCCTTATTACGCACAAAAAAATAATACCCCCTGCTAGCCGGGACCCACCTTGGTGGGAGGCTGACTTGTGGGGCTACTAAGTTGACTGGGACGGAGGCCTTTGTCAACTTTAGTCAATATATGAACGATTCTAGCTCCAGTGACCGTACGATGTCCATTCAACGGCCGTAGTGCTTCTTCAACCTCTGGTCTTCTTGCTCCAGCCGCCCAAAGCAGCGTCGATCGTGCCGCCTGCTCCTGCCGCCCGTGGCCGGCTGTGATGCCGCGGAGGCCTCATCGCCCCTACTACTCCCACCGCTGGCCAGGCCATCCCTCTACGCACCCACACCCCCTGTTATTCTGCGGCGACGGCAGCCTCACACCGCAGCCGAACGAGTGAACCCTCATACTCCTCTACACGTGGGCATCCACTGTCGCGTCTTCCCCGGCTCCGTGTCGTCCCCTTCCTAGGCCTCGCCGTCGTCCATCGCCCTGGTGCTCTCGACGCGGCGTGGTCAACGTGGTCAAGGAATGGCTTCCATCGGACGTGGACTATACATGGAGAGGCTGACAGCTGGGTCCACGGCCGCAGCAAGGAAGTGCCTCTTTATTACGCGCAAAATAATTATTCCTCCACCTGACAGCGGGGACCCACCGAACGGGCCACCGTATTTCGCGAAAAAAACGTTTCCCCGTGACTGCTGGGACCCACCAGCTACATCTTCGCACGCAAGGAAGTGCGTCCGAAAAAAATGATTCGCCCCCTGACTGCTGGGACCCACCAGCTACATCTTCGCACGCAAGGAAGTGCGTCCGGGCAAAAAATAACAAAACGATTCCCCCCCTGACTGCTGGGACCCAGTAGCTACACCTTCGCACGCATGGAAGTGCGTCCGAACAAAAAAACGATTCGCCCCCCTGACTGCTGGGACCCACCAGCTACATCTTCGCAGGCAAGGAAGTGCCTGACAGTCGGGACCCACCTGGTCGAAGCATACGTAGCATTGTCATTCTGGTCGCGAACGTGTACATACATATATACTGGTCGATGTAGAGGCGCGCACGTGTCGTAGTAGAGGCGCGTACGTGTCGTAGTAGAGGCGCGCACGTAGCATGTACACGTACGTACAGCGGCCAGGGTGCAAGAAAGAAAATACGGCCATGTACGTACATACGGGCAGGGTCTCGAACGCCTACTCGCGCATACGTACGGCCAGGGCTCGTGTACATGGCTAGGTCGGAAAGGAGAAACAGCGTCGTCGTCGTGTTCATGGGGAGGCAACGGAATGCGTCGTGTTCATGGGGAGGCAACGGAATGTATCGTGTTCATCGGGAGGCAACGGAACGCGTGGGAGCCAACCGGCTGGGTCGGAACGGAATGCGTGGTCGTGTTCATCGGGAGGGCTTGGACGGAACAGGCGATGGAAACGAGGCCTGGCGTACCGCAAAACAGAGGAAACGGCCTTGTGTTCGACCGGCCACGTTCGAAACGGGATCCTGTTCATCGGGAGGGGTCTGGCGTACCGCAAAACAGAGGAAACGGACCTCCTATGGTCGAAACGGGGGTCCTATTGATCGGGAGGGGTGTGGCGTACCGCAAAACGGAGGAAACGGACTTGTGTTGGAGCGCTACGGTCGAAACAGGGGTCCTGTTGATCGGGAGGGATGTGGCGTACCGCAAAACAGGACTCCACGGGATACTGTTCATCTCCACCGTCGACCTCCTCCAGCCTCCACGGGCTACCGTCGACCTCCTCCAGCCTCCACGGGCTCCTGTTCATCCAGCCTCCACCGCGCGCTACTCCACCGGCTACTGTTCAACCACCCCTCCACGGGCACCCCTCCACCGTCTATTGTTCATCCAGCCCTCCACACCACGGGGTCCTGTTCAACCACCCCTCCACGGGCACCCCTCTACCGTCTACTGTTCATCCAGCCCTCCACACCACGGGGCCATGTTCATCCAGAGGCAACGCCACCGCTCACTGTTCATCCAACCCCCCCCCCCCCGCAATGCTCACTGTTCATCCAATCGATCGGCTTCAGTTAGCAGCAGTAGAGAAGGAATCGCTCGATCGGGGTTCAGTTAACAGCCATCAATCGATTGCTCGGGTTCATTAACGCGTAGCCTGCAGTGCAATCGCTCGGGTTCAGTTAGAGCCCAACGCCTCGCTCGGGTTCAGTTAGAGCCAACGCCTCGCACACACGCGCGTACGTGTACAAGAGAAACGCACATCGCTCGGCCCCCGACCTCCCACCGTAACCGGGAACTCCCCGAAATTTTCCTCCCCCTCGCTTCTACCACGGTTTTTTCCGTCATGGACGGCCCAAAGAATGTCATGCAGTTGCGTCTCCGGCCCGCCCAGGACGAAAAGCCCATTTTCTGTCATGATTTTTTGTCATAGAAGTAGGAGCCCACCACATCTATGATCATACCGGGTTTTGTCACAATTATCGTCATAGAAGTGTCATATGTATGACAGAAAAAAAAATTCGTTCGGCCCAAAATGTCACGGATGTGTCTTTTTTTTGTAGTGTTGTTTACCCATGACGCCAGTTGTGGCGGGGGGCCCGAACGGAAGGCGGGGGCAGCTACCCACTTAGCACTTCGGGGAGCTGTGATGTAAAACCACTCCCGCTGCCATAAGTTGGACATCTCCAGGAAGGAACCCTTTGGCCATGGAACATCGGCGCCTTTGCTTATTATGGCACCTCCGCACTCTGCGTGTCGCCCATCGATCATCTTCGGCTTCACATTGAAGGTCTTGAGCCATAAGCCGAAGTGTGGGGCGATGCGGAGGAAGGCTTCACACGACGATGAACGACGAGATGTGAAGGATGGAATCCGGAGCCGGATCATGGAAATCGAGCCCGTAATAGAACATAAGCCCTCTAACAAAGGGATCAAGACTAAAGCCTAGCCCTCGGAGGAAGTGGGAAACAAACATGACACTCTCGTTGGGTTCGGGAGTAGGGATGACCTGCCCTTGAGCAGGCAGCCTGTGCGAGATTTCGGCGGTCAGATACCTGGCCTCTCTTAGCTTCTTGATGTCCTCCTATGTGACAGAGGAGGCCATCCACTGGCCTTGAAGGTTGGATCCGGACATGATTGAAGGTCCGAAGCGCTTAGCCTGAGCCTTGGGTGTTGGAATTCGAGGTGGGGGAAGGGAGGATCGAGCGCGAGAAGAAAAGGACAGGCCTTGACCCCTTTATAAAGAGGGTGAATATCAAGCGTCCTCCGCGTGGCCGTTTGGACCTTGCCTAAAATCGAGGAGTCATACCAGCAGGCACGATTGGGTTACCCATACCCGTATTGATGAGAATCCCGTGAAAAGAGGGACACGATCTCTGCTTTGACAAGACGTGCCAACAAAACTGCCTCGCAACACGTGCAGTGGCAGGCTCGGAAAAACGGTTCGTCATGACCAGACCACGGCAGAACGTCACGTTAAGAAAAGCTGTCAGCAGATTAGATTTGTGGAAATATTATTCTCTCTACGGTGGTATGTGGAATTTGTTTTGCAGAGCCGGACACTATCCTTGTGTTCAAAATCTTCTATGGAATATTCGGAGGAGGAACCCGCCTTGCAATGTCGAAGGCAATCTACGCGTCGGACTCATCGTCAATGAAGTCTGGTTCAGGGGCTACTGAGGGAGTCCTGGATTAGGGGGTCCTCGGACAGCCGGACTATATCCTTTGGCCGTACTGTTGGGCTATGAAGATACAAGATTGAAGACTTCGTCCCGTGTCCGGATGGGACTCTCCTTGGCATGGAAGGCAAGCTTGGCAATACGGATATGTAGATCTCCTCCCTTGTAACCGACTCTGTGTAACCCTAGCCCCCTCCGGTGTCTATATAAACCGGAGGGTTTAGTCCGTAGGACAACAACAATCATACCATAGGCTAGCTTCTAGGGTTTAGCCTCTACGATCTCGTGGTAGATCAACTCTTGTAATACTCATATCATCAAGATCAATCAAGCAGGAAGTAGGGTATTACCTCCATCGAGAGGGTCCGAACCTGGGTAAACATCGTGTCCCCTGCCTCCTGTTACCATCCGCCTTAGACGCACAGTTCGGGACCCCCTACCCAAGATCCGCTGGTTTTGACACCGACAGGTATACCTTTTGATCGAAGTCAATACCATTTTCATCAGTGCATAGATGGCCATTTGTGGGCATAGGGATTTTGACGCCTTTGCAATCTTGCATGCCGAATTTCCACAACACATCCTTGAGGTATTTCTCTTGAGATATGAAGATGTCATTGCGCTGTTGACGAATTTGAAGACCTAAGAAGAATTTCAATTCTCCCATCATAGACATTTGATATTCCTCACTCATCATATAGGCAAATTCGTCACTGTAACGTTGGTCAGTATAGCCAAAGATAATATCATCAACATATATTTGGCACATGAATAATTCATCATCATAGGTTTTGGTGAAAAGAGTTGGGTCAAGTGAACCGGATTTGAAGCCTTTCTTCATGAGGAATTCCTTCAAAGTATCATACCACGCCCAAGGGGCCTGCTTGAGGCCATATAGGGCCTTATTGAGTCTGAAGACTTTGTCTGGATGCTTTGGATCTTCAAAACCTGGTGGTTGAGCAACATATACTTCTTCCTCAAGCTTACCATCGAGGAATGCACTTTTCACATCCATTTGATATAAGATGATATTATGATGGTTAGCATAAGCAAGCAGTATGCGAATAGCCTCAAGTCTAGCAACAGGTGCAAAAGTTTCATCGAAATCAATTCCTTCAACCTGTGTGTAGCCTTGAGCTACAAGCCGTGCCTTATTCCTCACCACAAGGCCATTTTCATCTTGCTTGTTGCGGTAGATCCATTTGGTGCCGATGTTATTGTGCTTGCGTGGGTCTGGTCGCTTAACAAGTTCCCAGACATTGTTGAGCTTGAATTGATGTAATTCTTCTTGCATTGCTTGAATCCACTCAGGCTCCAGAAATGCCTCATCTACTTTGGTGGGCTCTGTGATAGAGACAAAAGCAAAGTGCCCACAAAAGTTAGACAAATGTGAAGCTTTTGAGCGTGTGAGAGGACCTGGTGCATTGATGTCGCTGATGATTTTCTCGATCTGCACTTCATTTGCAACGCGAGGATGAGTGGGTTGACGACGTTGAGTGGGCTCTGCATTTTCTTCAGAGCCATTTTCCTCAGGTACACCAGCATGTTGTTCTTCACGTTCTGGAATGACTTCTTTAGCAAATTCCTCGGTAGGAATGACATCCTCAGTAGCCTTGAACTTAATGGATTCCTTAGGAGAAGGTTCATCTAGCACAGGAGGTAGGTGCTCTCTTTGCGAGTCGTTAGTTTCATCGAACCGCACATCTACAGTTTCAACAACCTTGTGGTGAATGGTGTTGAAGACTCTGTAGGTGTGCGAGTCCTTTCCGTAACCAAGCATAAAACCTTCATGTGCTTTCGGTGCAAATTTAGAATTGTGATGAGGATCTCTAATCCAACATTTAGCACCAAAGACTCTGAAGTAACTCACATTGGGTTTCTTGTCAGTGAGGAGTTCATATGAGGTCATTTTGAAGAATTTGTGAAGATATACCCTGTTGATGATGTGACACCCAGTATCAATTGCCTCAGGCCAGAAGCGAGGAGGCATCTTGTATTCATCAAGCATAGTGCAAGCCATCTCAACAAGAGTCCTGTTCTTGTGCTCCATGACGCCATTCTGCTGAGGAGTATAAGGAGCAGATAACTCGTGAGTAATACCAAGTTCATCAAGATAGTCATCAAGACCAGTATTCTTGAACTTGGTCCCATTGTCACTTCTGATGTGCTTGATCTTCACACCAAAGTTGGTTGAAGCCCTTGAGGAAAATCGTTTGAAGACTTCCTGCACTTCAGTTTTGTAAGTGATGATATGCACCCATGTGTAACGAGAATAGTCATCAACAATAACAAAGCCATATAAAGATGCAGCATTGGTGAATGTGGCATAATGAGTAGGGCCAAAGAGATCCATGTGAAGCAATTCAAATGGACGAGTGGTAGTCATGATAATCTTTGAGGGATGCTTGGCCTTGGTCATCTTTCCAGCTTCACAAGCTCCACACAGGTGGTCCTTGAGGAATTTGACATCCTCGATGACAATGACATGCTTTGTGGCACCCCGATCCGCATGGAGCAGGGGGCCTTCGCACGTCAGCCCAGGATAACACCTGACGCACGACAGGTCCAGAATACAGCATTCCAGGTACAAAAATATGTTGGGGATCATAGCAGAATTTTAAAATTTTCTACGCATCACCAAGATCCATCTATGGAGTCTACTAGCAACGAGGGGAAAGGAGTGCATCTACATACCCTTGTAGATCGCGAGCGGAAGCGTTCAAGTGAACGGGGTTGATGGAGTCGTACTCGTCGTGATCCAAATCACCGATGACCAAGTGCCGAACGGACGGCACCTCCGCGTTCAACACACGTAGGGAGCAGCGACGTCTCCTCCTTGTTGATCCAGCAAGGGGGAAGGAGAGGTTGATGGAGATCCAGCAGCACGACGGCGTGGTGGTGGATGTAGCGGGATCCCGGCAGGGCTTCGCCAAGCACAAGCGGGAGGGAGAGGTGTTGCAGGGGGAGAGGGAGGCGCCAGGGGCTGTGGTACTGCTGCCCTCCCTCCCCCCCCCCACTATTTATAGGATCCCTGGGGGGGCGCCGGCCCTGGGAGATTAGATCTCCAAGGGGGGCGGCGGCCAAGGGGGAAGGGGGGGTGGCTTCCCCCCCCCCAAGCCAAGTGGGGCGCCCCCCACCCCTAGGGTTTCCAACCCTAGGCGCAGGGGGAGGCCCAAGGGGGGGCGCCCCAGCCCACTAAGGGCTGGTTCCCTTCCCACTTCAGCCCATGGGGCCCTCCGGGATAGGTGGCCCCACCCGGTGGACCCCCGGGACCCTTCCGGTGGTCCCTGTACAATACCGATAACCCCCGAAACTTTCCCGATGGCCGAAACTGGACTTCCTATATATAATTCTTCACCTCCGGACCATTCCGGAACTCCTCGTGACGTCCGGGATCTCATCCGGGACTCCGAACAACTTTCGGGTTTCCGCATACTAATATCTCTACAACCCTAGCGTCACCGAACCTTAAGTGTGTAGACCCTACGGGTTCGGGAGACATGCAGACATGACCGAGACGCCTCTCCGGTCAATAACCAACAGCGGGATCTGGATACCCATGTTGGCTCCCACATGTTTCATGATGATCTCATCGGATGAACCACGATGTCGAGGATTCAATCGATCCCGTATACAATTCCCTTTGTCAATCGGTATGTTACTTGCCCGAGATTCGATCGTCGGTATCCCAATACCTTGTTCAATCTCGTTACCGGCAAGTCTCTTTACTCGTACCATAATGCATGATCCCGTGACTAACTCCTTAGTCACATTGAGCTCATTATGATGATGCATTACCGAGTCGGCCCAGACATACCTCTCCGTCATACGGAGTGACAAATCCCAGTCTCGATCCGTGCCAACCCAACAGACACTTTCGGAGATACCCGTAGTGCACCTTTATAGTCACCTAGTTACGTTGTGACGTTTGGTACACCCAAAGCACTCCTACGGCATCCGGGAGTTACACGATCTCATGGTCTAAGGAAAATATACTTGACATTGGAAAAGCTCTAGCAAACGAACTACACGATCTTTGCGCTATGCTTAGGATTGGGTCTTGTCCATCACATCATTCTCCTAATGATGTGATCCCGTTATCAATGACATCCAATGTCCATAGTCAGGAAACCATGACTATCTGTTGATCAACGAGCTAGTCAACTAGAGGCAAACTAGGGACACGTTGTGGTCTATGTATTCACACATGTATTACGATTTCCGGATAACACAATTATAGCATGAACAATAGACAATTATCATGAACAAGGAAATATAATAATAACCATTTATTATTGCCTCTAGGGCATATTTCCAACAGTCTCCCACTTGCACTAGAGTCAATAATCTAGTTACATTGTGATGAATCGAACACCCATAGAGTTCTGGTGTTGATCATGTTTTGCTCTAGGGAGAGGTTTAGTCAACGGATCTGCTACATTCAAGTCCGTATGTACTTTACAAATATCTATGTCTCCATTTTGAACACTTTCACGAATGGAGTTGAAGCGACGCCTGATATGCCTGGTCTTCCTGCGAAACCTGGGCTCCTTGGCAAGGGCAATAGCTCCAGTGTTGTCACAGAAGAGAGTCATCGGGCCTGACGCATTGGGAATCACCCCTAGGTCGGTAATGAACTCCTTTATCCAGACTGCTTCTTGTGCTGCCTCTGAGGCCGCCATGTACTCCGCTTCACATGTAGATCCCGCCACGACGCTTTGCTTGCAACTGCACCAGCTTACTGCCCCACCATTTAAAATATACACGTATCCGGTTTGTGACTTAGAGTCATCCAGATCTGTGTCGAAGCTAGCATCGACGTAACCCTTTACGACGAGCTCTTCGTCACCTCCATAAACGAGAAACATATCCTTAGTCCTCTTCTGGTACTTCAGGAAGTTCTTGACCGCTGTCTAGTGTTCCATGCCGGGATTACTTTGGTACCTTCCTACCAAACTTACGGCAAGGTTTACATCAGGTCTGGTACACAGCATGGCATACATAATAGACCCTATGGCCGAGGCATAGGGGATGACATTCATCTTTTCTCTATCTTCTGCCGTGGTCGGGCATTGAGCCGTGCTCAATTGCACACCTTGCAATATAGGCAAGAACCCCTTCTTAGACTGATCCATATTGAACTTCTTCAATATCTTGTCAAGGTACGTACTCTGTGAAAGACCTATGAGGCGTCTTGATCTATCTCTATAGATCTTGATGCCTAATATATAAGCAGCTTCTCCAAGGTCCTTCATTGAAAAACACTTATTCAAGTAGGCCTTTATACTTTCCAAGAATTCTATATCATTTCCCATCAATAGTATGTCATCCACATATAATAAGAGAAATGCTATTGAGCTCCCACTCACTTTCTTGTAAACACAGGCTTCTCCATAAGTCTGTGTAAACCCAAACGCTTTGATCATCTCATCAAAACGAATGTTCCAACTCCGAGATGCTTGCACCAGCCCATAGATGGAGCGCTGGAGCTTGCATACCTTGTTAGCATTCTTAGGATCGACAAAACCTTCCGGCTGCATCATATACAATTCTTCCTTAAGAAAGCCATTAAGGAATGCCGTTTTGACGTCCATTTGCCATATCTCATAATCATAGAATGCGGCAATTGCTAACATGATTCGGACGGACTTCAGCTTCGCTACGGGTGAGAAAGTCTCATCGTAGTCAACCCCTTGAACTTGTCGATAACCCTTAGCGACAAGTCGAGCCTTATAGATGGTCACGTTACCATCCGCGTCTGTCTTCTTCTTAAAGATCCATTTATTTTCTATGGCTCGCCGATCATCGGGCAAGTCAGTCAAAGTCCATACTTCGTTTTCATACATGGATCCTATCTCGGATTTCATGGCTTCTAGCCATTTGTCGGAATCCGGGCCCGCCATCGCTTCTTCATAGTTCGAAGGTTCACCGTTGTCTAACAACATGATTTCCAGGACAGGGTTGCCGTACCACTCTGGTGCGGAACGTGTCCTTGTGGACCTATGAAGTTCAGCAGTAACTTGATCCAAAGCTTCATGATCTTCATCATTAACTTCCTCCCCAGTCGGTGTAGGCACCACAGGAACATCCTCCCGCGCTGCGCTACTTTCCGGTTCGGAAGGGGTGACTATCACCTCATCAAGTTCCACTTTCCTCCCACTTAATTCTTTCAAGAGAAACTCTTTCTCCAGAAAGGACCCCTTCTTGGCAACAAAGATCTTGCCTTCGGATCTGAGGTAGAAGGTATACCCAATGGTTTCCTTAGGGTACCCTATGAAGACGCATTTTTCCGACTTGGGTTCGAGCTTTTTAGGTTGAAGTTTCTTGACATAAGCATCGCATCCCCAAACTTTTAGAAACGACAGCTTAGGTTTCTTCCCAAACCATAATTCATACGGTGTCGTCTCAACGGATTTCGACGGAGCCCCATTTAAAGTGAATGCGGCAGTCTCTAAAGCATAGCCCCAAAATGAGAGCGGTAGATCGGTAAGAGACATCATAGATCGCACCATATCCAATAGAGTGCGATTACGACGTTCGGACACACCATTTCGCTGAGGTGTTCCAGGCGGCGTGAGTTGTGAAACTATTCCACATTTCCTTAAGTGTGTACCAAATTCGTGACTTAAATATTCTCCTCCATGATCTGATCGTAGGAACTTTATTTTTCTGTCACGTTGATTCTCAACCTCACTCTGAAATTCCTTGAACTTTTCAAAGGTCTCAGACTTGTGTTTCATTAGGTAGACATACCCATATCTACTTAAATCATCAGTGAGAGTGAGAACATAACGATAGCCACCGCGAGCCTCAACACTCATTGGACCGCACACATCAGTATGTATGATTTCCAATAGGTTGGTTGCTCGCTCCATTATTCCAGAGAACGGAGTCTTGGTCATCTTACCCATGAGGCATGGTTCGCACGTGTCAAATGATTCATAATCAAGAGACTCCAAAAGTCCATCTGCATGGAGCTTCTTTATGCGTTTGACACCAATGTGACCAAGGCGGCAGTGCCACAAGTATGTGGGACTATCGTTATCAACTTTACATCTTTTGGTATTCACACTATGAATGTGTGTAGCATCACGTTCGAGATTCATCAAGAATAAACCATTGACCAGCGGGGCATGACCATAAAACATATCTCTCATATAAAGAGAACAACCATTATTCTCGGATTTAAATGAGTAGCCATCTCGAATTAAACGAGATCCAGATACAATGTTCATGCTCAAAGCTGGCACTAAATAACAATTATTGAGGTTTAAAACTAATCCCGTAGGTAAATGCAGAGGTAGCGTACCGACGGCGATCACATCGACCTTGGAACCATTCCCAACGCGCATCGTCACCTCGTCCTTCGCCAGTCTCCGCTTATTCCGCAGCTCTTGTTTTGAGTTACAAATATGAGCAACCGCACCGGTATCAAATACCCAGGAGCTACTACGAGTATTGGTAAGGTACACATCAATTACATGTATATCACATATACCTTTGGTGTTGCCGGCCTTCTTGTCCGCTAAGTATTTGGGGCAGTTCCGCTTCCAATGACCACTTCCCTTGCAATAAAAGCACTCAGTCTCAGGCTTGGGTCCATTCTTTGGCTTCTTCCCGGCAACTGGCTTACCGGGCGCGGCAACTCCCTTGCCGTCCTTCTTGAAGTTCTTCCTACCCTTGCCTTTCTTGAACTTAGTGGTTTTATTCACCATCAACACTTGATGTTCCTTTATGATCTCCACCTCCACTGATTTCAGCATTGAATATACCTCAGGGATGGTCTTTTCCATCCCCTGCATATTGAAGTTCATCACAAAGCTCTTGTAGCTTGGTGGAAGCGACTGAAGGATTCTGTCAATGACCGCGTCATCCGGGAGATTAACTCCCAGCTGAGTCAAGCGGTTGTGCAACCCAGACATTTTGAGTATGTGCTCACTGACAGAACTGTTTTCCTCCATCTTACAACTGAAGAACTTGTCGGAGACTTCATATCTCTCGACCCGGGCATGAGCTTGGAAAACCATTTTCAGCTCTTCGAACATCTCATATGCTCCGTGTTGCTCAAAACGCTTTTGGAGCCCCGGTTCTAAGCTGTAAAGCATGCCGCACTGAACGAGGGAGTAATCATCAGCACGTGATTGCCATGTGTTCATAACGTCTTGGTTCTCTGGGATGGGTGCATCACCTAGCGGTGCTTCTAGGACATAATCTTTCTTGGCAGCTATGAGGATGATCCTCAGGTTCCGGACCCAGTCCGTATAGTTGCTGCCATCATCTTTCAGCTTGGTTTTCTCTAGGAACGCGTTGAAGTTGAGGACAACGTGGGCCATTTGATCTACAAGACATGTTGTAAAGATTTTAGACTAAGTTCATGATAATTAAGTTCATCTAATCAAATTATTCAATGAACTCCCACTCAGACGGACATCCCTCCAGTCATCTAAGTGAAACATGATCCGAGTCAACTAGGCCGTGTCCGATCATCACATGAGACGGACTAGTCAAACATCGGTGAACATCTTCATGTTGATCGTATCTTCTATACGACTCATGCTCGACCTTTCGGTATTCCATGTTCCGAGGCCATGTCTGTACATGCTAGGCTCGTCAAGTCAACCTAAGTGTATTGCGTGTGTTCCGAGGCCATGTCTGTACATGCTAGGCTCGTCAACACCCGTGGTATGCGAACGTTAGAATCTATCACACCCGATCATCACGTGGTGCTTCGAAACAACGAACCTTCGCAACGGTGCACAGTTAGGGGGAACACTTTCTTGAAATTATTATAAGGGATCATCTTACTTACTACCGTCGTTCTAAGCAAATAAGATGCAAAACATGATAAACATCACATGTAATCAAATAGTGACATGATATGGCCAATATCATTTTGCTCCTTTGATCTCCATCTTCGGGGCGCCATGATCATCTTCGTCACCGGCATGACACCATGATCTCCATCATCATGATCTTCATCATCGTGTCTTCATGAAGTTGTCACGCCAACGATTACTTCTACTTCTATGGCTAACGCGTTTAGCAATAAAGTAAATTAATTTACATGGCGTTATTCAATGACACGCAGGTCATACAAAAAATAAAGACAACTCCTATGGCTCCTGCCGGTTGTCATACTCATCGACATGCAAGTCGTGATTCCTATTACAAGAATATGATCAATCTCATACATCACATATATCATTCATCACATCTTCTGGCCATATCACATCACAAGGCACATGCTGCAAAAACAAGTTAGACGTCCTCTAATTGTTGTTGCAACTTTTTACGTGGCTTCTATAGGTTTCTAGCAAGAACGTTTCTTACCTACGTAAAACCACAACGTGATATGCCAATTACTATTTACCCTTCATAAGGACCCTTTTCATCAAATCCGATCCGACTAAAGTGGGAGAGACAGACACCCGCTAGCCACCTTATGCAACTAGTGCATGTCAGTCGGTGGAACCTGTCTCACGTAAGCGTACGTGTAAGGTCGGTCCGGGCCGCTTCATCCCATAATGCCGCCGAATCAAGATAAGACTAGTAGCGGCAAGTAAATTGACATGATCTACGCCCACAACTGCTTTGTGTTCTACTCGTGCATAGTAACTACGCATAAACCTGGCTCATGATGCCACTGTTGGGGATCGTAGCAGAATTTTAAAATTTTCTACGCATCACCAAGATCCATCTATGGAGTCTACTAGCAACGAGGGGAAAGGAGTGCATCTACATACCCTTGTAGATCGCGAGCGGAAGCGTTCAAGTGAACGGGGTTGATGGAGTCGTACTCGTCGTGATCCAAATCACCGATGACCAAGTGCCGAACGGACGGCACCTCCACGTTCAACACACGTAGGGAGCAGCGACGTCTCCTCCTTCTTGATCCAGCAAGGGGGAAGGAGAGGTTGATGGAGATCCAGCAGCACGACGGCGTGGTGGTGGATGTAGCGGGATCCCGGCAGGGCTTCGCCAAGCACAAGCGGGAGGGAGAGGCGTTGCAGGGGGAGAGGGAGGCGCCAGGGGCTGTGGTACTGCTGCCCTCCCTCCCCCCCACTATATATAGGGTCCCTGGGGGGGCGCCGGCCCTGGGAGATCAGATCTCCAAGGGGGGGCGGCGGCCAAGGGGGAAGGGGGGTGGCTTCCCCCCCCCCCCCAAGCCAAGTGGGGCGCCCCCCACCCCTAGGGTTTCCAACCCTAGGCGCAGGGGGAGGCCCAAGGGGGGCGCCCCAGCCCACTAAGGGCTGGTTCCCTTCCCACTTCAGCCCATGGGGCCCTCTGGGATAGGTGGCCCCACCCGATGGACCCCCGGGACCCTTCCGGTGGTCCCGGTACAATACCGATAACCCCCGAAACTTTCCCGATGTGCGAAACTGGACTTCCTATATATAATTCTTCACCTCCGGACCATTCCGGAACTCCTCGTGACGTCCGGGATCTCATCCGGGACTCCCAACAACTTTCGGGCTTCCGCATACTAATATCTCTACAACCCTAGCGTCACCGAACCTTAAGTGTGTAGACCCTACGGGTTCGGGAGACATGCAGACATGACCGAGACGCCTCTCCGGTCAATAACCAACAGCGGGATCTGGATACCCATGTTGGCTCCCACATGTTCCATGATGATCTCATCGGATGAACCACGATGTCGAGGATTCAATCAATCCCGTATACAATTCCCTTTGTCAATCGGTATGTTACTTGCCCGAGATTCGATCGTCGGTATCCCAATACCTTGTTCAATCTCGTTACCGGCAAGTCTCTTTACTCGTACCGTAATGCATGATCCCGTGACTAACTCCTTAGTCACATTGAGCTCATTATGATGATGCATTACCGAGTGGGCCCAGAGATACCTCTCCGTCATACGGAGTGACAAATCCCAGTCTCGATCCGTGCCAACCCAACAGACACTTTCGGAGATACCCGTAGTGCACCTTTATAGTCACCCAGTTACGTTGTGACATTTGGTACACCCAAAGCACTCCTACGGCATCCGGGAGTTACACGATCTCATGGTCTAAGGAAAAGATACTTGACATTGGAAAAGCTCTAGCAAACGAACTACACGATCTTTGCGCTATGCTTAGGATTGGGTCTTGTCCATCACATCATTCTCCTAATGATGTGATCCCGTTATCAATGACATCCAATGTCCATAGTCAGGAAACCATGACTATCTGTTGATCAACGAGCTAGTCAACTAGAGGCATACTAGGGACACGTTGTGGTCTATGTATTCACACATGTATTACGATTTCCGGATTACACAATTATAGCATGAACAATAGACAATTATCATGAACAAGGAAATATAATAATAACCATTTATTATTGCCTCTAGGGCATATTTCCAACAAAATATTCATCAAATACATGTATATGAGATTACATCATTGATGAATACAATTATCTGGCATAGCCCTAAGGCTATTAAATGACAGCGGAAGTCTGATAAAAATGGCAGCGGAAGTCTTGGTTTGGCAGCATAATAATTCTGGCTGGGCTCCACAACTCACAGGACTGGCAAGATTACGGCCTAGCACGACGGATCAAGCGAGCAATACGGGTACGACCTACAAAACTGGCATGACACGCCAGGTCAGTACATTGAATGTACTTGCAAGACAACCAAATACATAGCATCCAAACAAGCTGCAGACAAAGCAAGAACCGAGCGCATGCAACAACCTATCTCATATCAATTACTAAACATGGCATGATAAAAATTCAACTAGGCATGAACAAAATCATAACATCTACTAACATGGCAATGACATGGCATGTCAGAACATGATTATAACATTGTAATAGCAAAACATAGAATTTTATCTCAATCATGGCATAACTTAACATGTCAATCAAAGCATAGCATGGCATCAAGAAACTATGCTGAAAATAAACTACCAATAATATCCAATGCAGACATAGCATGTTAACATTATGCAATCATCTTCTGTTCTATCATGGTTCTTTAAATGCAAATAATGATATATTATTCCAGCAATGCAATCAAACTTGTGCACCGAGTCCCTCGGACTCTCTTATCAACTGTGATCATCTCTGGATCACAAACACACCACCAAAGTGGTCTTTCTCAAGAACAACTCGTGATCCTTACGGCGACCACAACCACGACCAACACTTGGTCTCCAACCGTGATCCTTACGGCGATCACAACCACTTATCTCATCATCAAAATATCGTCGTGACTCCTCACGACTATCTCATAGTTCAAGTTACCATATTCTTGTTATCACATATTTATTTACCAACTTAATTATTTCAGTTTGTCCTCCATTTCGACCAAGACCTGATAGTGGGACCTACTACGAACTGTGTTGCTATCGATAGACTTTATATACACTCTGCAGAGGTAGCACACTGTACCCACACCACGGAACCCATGGCCTCGTCATCCCATTCGGGTGGACCAACGACATTCCGACGAAACCAACCTACTGCCATGACGCTCTCCCGGCCACTCCGACCCAATCCCCAACGGGCTGGTCCTGGGTGGCCCCGTGTCTACCAAAGACACCCCGACCACCGTCGTGGTCAACTCCCACTCGGGGACTGGTACCAAAAATCTCAAAAACGAGCACACAAGGTTATGTCCGCTTACCTGATCAGGGTAAGCACGCCCATAACCTTCCCTAGTGGGAGGCACCGGCGAGAGGTCACGACAATAGCTCGCATTAAGGCCTCCCATGAGGCAAATGTGGCTGCACTGAAAAAGTTCGGTTTGGCGGCACTATGACTCGATCCCATCGATGACGGAGGAGGTTTGTTATTATTAAGTCATTTTATTTCCTTCTCCATCATCATGAACATATTTAACATGAGTGCAACATGCCGCATACAAATGCACGAACAAAATATTGAACTCCTCAAGTGCACAACTATAACATAAAGGACACGACAATAGTATATCAACGGTGCATTACAATCCTCCTAACAGTTTATAACGATGACATGCAACTAAAGTAGAGTAGTGGCATGGCATTATTAATAATAACATTCTAATTAACATGGCAAAGGTATCATGAAACACAAGCATGCAAGATAGGCATAAAGAAATAACTGCCGATGAAAACGATATAAAACAACTTCAACTACACACACACACACACAAGGTGCAAGCAAAGTCAACATGCAAGTTCGGGGCTCATGATAAGAGGTTGGCTTGCCTGGGGGTCGACAAATACTCCGGGAAGAAGTGTGAAACGATCGCATTCTGGCCCGAAGAAGAGGAGAAATACGCTTTTGGCTAAGGGAAAGCGCACTCCACGGGATACGCCTTCGGGGTAGCGAAAGCGGAAAACGGCCCGAGGCGCCGCCACTTAACTAACGTGCCGAAGCGGGGTCAACGCGGGGTCACTGACGAGGGGGACCCGCGAGGGGGTGGGGCCTGCCTGGCTGGCTTCTTCCTCCTCCCGCTCGGGATCGAGCGAGGCCGAGGGAGGCGCCAGCCCCGACGGCGCTTGCCGGCGCGTCCGGCCACGGCATGCGACGGGCGACCTACCCACGGGCTCAGGAGGAGGAGGCGCACCCCGGGGTAGTCTCCATTGCCAGCGACGAGCACTGGAGAGGGAGCCACCCGGCCCGTGGCGGAGAGGGGCTTCGGCCTCCGGCGAACTAGGGGCTCCGGTGGGGGACACGGTCGGGCGAGGCAACGGGGAGACTTAGTGGGATCTATAGGTTGCAGTGGTGGTGGTGGAGGAACGGTAAGGAGGGCTCGGGAGTGCCGGAATCGATGGAGGCCCGAAGCGGCGACCACGGCGGCGATGGTGGTTGAAGAGCGACTCCGGGGAGGGGTGAGTGGCTTGGGGAGGCGTAGAAGAGGGCGGGGGAGCTGCTGATGGTCTCAAGAGGCTCGAGGGCAGGCTATTTATAGCCGGGGCAAGGAGGGGAGGAGGTGGCACGCGGCGGGCGACGTGTCCGCGCGTCGGCGACGGCGCAGTGTCGGCAGGCGCGGCCAAGGCCCACGGGAAAGCGACGGGGAGGATTAAGACGAGCAGCAGAGGCTCACGGAGACGAGCAGCGCTCGGAGACGAACGGAGGAAGAGGACACCGGGGAGGAAGGCGACAATGCACAGGAGCGCACTGCTCCGGTCGTTGGCACGGCTCGCCGGAGAAGAAAACGAAGGGGGCCAGAGGTCCAGAGGGAAGACGACGTCGAGGGGAAGCTGTTGGGCATTAATGGCGAGGCCAGAGACGGTCGGGGCAGCGATGCCGACGACCACAGTGGCTAGACCACCGTTTTGGCTGGTTACACGCGTGGTCACCACTGGCATGGCACGCTTTGGGGTTTTAACTGATGTAAGTTCATGTCTACCGCGTAGTCCTTCCAGCGTGGAGTGTTACCATGGTGAAAGATCGGGCAGAGACAAATGGAGATGAGTGAAACAAGCTCCACAAGTTTGTTGTTGCAAACTTGGCAACATCCTAGAGATTAAACCAGAGAGGGTAAATGGTAAACTTGATGTCCGGGAGGCTTGGGGTAGAAAGGACTACGGTCCTGGGAGTTTTGAGGTAAAATGGACAACTATTTACCATAGTTGCTGTACAACCACCAAAACTGACCCAGAAACTTAATCATGATGAAACACTCACTAGGAGTGATGGATTGGGCTATAACTTGGCAAAGCCTGATGATTTGAACATACCATGATGCTGTAAAAGTTCATACCAAATGGACTCACCAAAATGGTACTTCCTTCACAGTTATCATTTCTGTCCAAAAACTTCAGAAATATCCTCAGGGCAATTGGTCAAGTGAAATGAGCCACAATCTTGTGGAGATAGGTTATATGAGTAGGAGAAGGCGTGGAAAAATTATCAGCCATAATGGAGCAAGATAAAATACACTTGCTTCACAAACTGAAAATTTGGACAGAAAAAAAGAATTGCTCCTGTGCTCACATAGTTCAATGAAATGAACTGAATTTGGGTGGAGGATAATTATTTGAGATACTTGAGAGGATGGAAAAGTTTCATCCCATTTGGAAACACTATGAAGGTACTTCCTTCACAAACTTGTGTTCTGGTCAGAAACTTTGAAAAATTGCACAGGGAGCTAGGGTGAATGGATTGAGCTCATCTTTGTTATCCATGGGTTATTTAACAATGTTAAATACCCTGCCAAATTGCAGCTCAATTGGAGTTAGCAATAAAGCACTTCCTTTGCAAAATTTCAGAGAAGGCAGAAAATTGCATTGGATCATGTGCTAAATTTTGAACTGTGGAATCATGATATTAGGATGGAACTAGTGATTATATAGCAAGGACAAGCTCCACAATTTATGTGGGAATTTTCTCTGCTATAAAAATAGTAGTTCCTTTGGAAATTGGCAGAAATGCAATATTGGCATTAAATAGGAAAAGGCGATTTTCCTTATTTAATTATGGCCAATATAGTTGCCAAAGCTTGGATTAGGCATAAGCATCAACTCCACCAATTCTCGTGAATTTTGGAGATGGCTAGATATGCCTTTGGATTTTATTCCTCAGAAAGGCAAGAAAAGGAATAAATCATAATTCAAAAATATTGCATTGGACTTAGCAATATTTTTGCATATCCAAGGTTAAGAAAGATAGGATGATCTCTGGGATCAATTGGGAGGATCAACAGAACAAGGAAAATGATAGCTCCTTTGTATTCACAAAGGGCATATTCAAATTCGAAAAAATTGGAATTAGGGTTTGAGAGGATTTGAGCTGATGAAAATGAGGTCTTGCCCACTGAAAAAGACGTGAGCGAGGTTTTGAAAGGTTGGAAATGACAAAATTTCTCAGAGTCATCCAGCAAACTCAGGAGAAAATTTTGAAAATGAGTGCTAGGAGAGAATAACAGCACAAAAATTGATAACCCAATTTTGGGGTTGTTACAACTCTTCCCCCCTTAAAAAGAAATCTCGTCCTCGAGATTCCTAGGGTTACAGCACAAACGAAAGAATAACAACTTCGGAGAAAAACCTCGGGGTTAATTTTTAACCCTTTGGTTAAATTCAAACGAGTTGGGGGCACCGAGAAAAAAAATCACGGATTCCTCCACGAAACGTAGGTGTCGAGGTAGAATCAAGGGTGAAACCTGTATCGGGGTAGATGTACTGGATCGAGTGAAATAAAATTGGCAGTGTTTCTCCGGAAATGAAATCAGGAAAAAGAATTAGAGACGAGGAATTTCCAAGCGGAAATGCCTCTGCGGGGTTTCTAGAGTTGGAAATCCGGCACACTGCGTATGCACAGATAGATAGGGATATGTGACTTTGCATTTCCCCGAGTACTGCCCGAATGTACTCGTGGGTGAACCGGGTATGCGTGCAGTATGCAGAAAAATCTAAACTAGCAAACAGACAGAGGCAATAAACATGCAACGGAAAACACACCAGGCAAAATCATTCTAAGGTGTTTTAATGCTAGTGGGTATATATATAATCCTGGCATATATGTACCTACACCAGCGCGCATTTTATTATAGACTCGAGACGAGTCAATGTTATTTTAGTGTATGTGATCTACTAATTAAAATCTTGTTAGCAACACAGTGTCAACCCTGTCAAACATTTTTGGTTGACAGAGAGACAAGCAAAAACAACACAAAAACAAAAGCACAAAAACATACATAGAACATAGCATACGGACTACAACAGTACCAGCAGACAACAAAACACGAACGCGCTGCGTGCTAAATGAAGCAACTCATCTAGGGATACATAGTTCTATCCTCATATCGAGGATGAACCGATAGACTGGTCATCTTACTGCTTGACTGCGGTCATGCAGAGGATTTGCCTTGCTGGGGCTCTCCGGGAGGACGAAGACTGAGCCAATCTCCATCTTCATCGTCCGACAACACTATGGGTTCAGGTTCGGCTGCTGGGGGTGTGGCTGAAATTGATCCGAGCAAATGCTGCTGGTGGATCCGTAAAAGAGCCTTGTCGAGGGTGACGATGTTAGGTCTAGGCCACAACACGGGCTGAGAGGGTAGCACTGGTTCGGATGGCGTTGGACAAATGACTTGAGACGCGAATTTACGAGCCTCACGATAAGCTTCCTTGACGACTCGCACCGCATCGTTGTCCAGAGTTCGAAACTCGGCAAGCATCTGGGAAATCATCATCCCCTGGGCGGTAATATACTGCACCAGGCGAGCGATTGCGGGGTCATCTCCTTGGCTAGCGGGAGAAGGCTGCATTCCTACCTCTGTCACAATGGGGTAGAAGCAGAAATCACGCCTTGCTGCCATATGCGGGTATCTGGTTCGGAGGTGAAGCATAGCCTCCACAGCAGCGGCCTGAATGGCTAAATCAGAGGTAGGCATAGCTCTACCCTGAAAAACCAACGGCTGGCCATCCGCTGCTAGGCTGATGCACACTCTTGCATCGAAGTGATGAAGGTGAGGGACGGGTGATGATTGGAACACCAGGTAATCGGGGCTAGCCTTACAGCCAAAGGCTTTGGTGAGCATCTCAGCAAGAAGGGGTGGAAAGCCGGGGTGGTTGACGGCACCGGTGCGGGTGTGAAACTTGGGAGCTTTGAAGGTGCCAGTCATGGCTGGAGTGCTACTAGCTAGGCTTCTTTGCAGGGACTTGGCTGACTGAGGGGTGAGCGATACGGCGAGCGGGAAGGGGGCTTTTATAGGCAGCTATGTGGGACATGCCCACATGGTGTGGCCCCTTTCCCTTAAGGGCGAAGGGTGAGCGGTGTGGCCGACCAGAAAGGATATGGTTGCTATTCGCACCACGGATAACTAGGCGGGGACAGCGGGGTGAGGACGTGCCCATCCCGACTGCGCCACCTGTTGATTAACAGTGGCCATGCCGGATGCAGGGATGGGTCAAATCCCTTAGGGCCATTACTGGTTAATGGTAGCGGTGATCTAATGCTAGGATAACCTATGCCAGCCTGGCTGCTCTGATACCATGCCATGTGGCACCCTGATCCGCATGGAGCAGGGGGCCTTCGCACGTCAGCCCAGGATAACACCTGACGCACGAGAGGTCCATAATACAGCATTCCAGGTACAAAAATATTCATCAAATACATGTATATGAGATTACATCATTGATGAATACAATTATCTGGCATAGCCCTAAGGCTATTAAATGACAGCGGAAGTCTGATAAAAATGGCGGCGGAAGTCTTGGTTTGGTTGCATAACAACTCTGGCTGGGCTCCACAACTCACAGGACTGGCAAGATTACGGCCTAGCACGACGGATCAAGCGATCAATACGGGTACGACCTACAAAACTGGCATGACACGTCAGGTCAGTACATTGAATGTACTTGCAAGACAACCAAATACATAGCATCCAAACAAGCTGTAGACAAAGCAAGAACCGAGCGCATGCAACAACCTATCTCATATCAATTACTAAACATGGCATGATAAAAATTCAACTAGGCATGAACAAAATCATAACATCTACTAACATGGCAATGACATGGCATGTCAGAACATGATTATAACATTGTAATAGCAAAACATAGAATTTTATCTCAATCATGGCATAACTTAACATGTCAATCAAAGCATAGCATGGCATCAAGAAACTATGCTGAAAATAAACTACCAATAATATCCAATGCAGACATAGCATGTTAACATTATGCAATCATCTTTTGTTCTATCATGGTTCTTTAAAGGCAAATAATGATATATTATTCCAGCAATGCAATCAAACTTGTGCACCGAGTCCCTCGGACTCTCTTATCAACTGTGATCATCTCTGGATCATAAACACACCACCAAAGTGATCTTTCTCAAGAACAACTCGTGATCCTTACAGCGATCACAACCACGACCAACACTTGGTCTCCAACCGTGATCCTTACGGCGATCACAACCACTTATCTCATCATCAAAATATCGTCGTGACTCCTCACGACTATCTCATAGTTCAAGTTACCATATTCTTGTTATCACATATTTATTTACCAACTTAATTATTTCGGTTTGTCCTCCATTTCGACCAAGACCTGATAGTGGGACCTACTACGAACTGTGTTGCTATCGATAGACTTTATATACACTCTGCAGAGGTAGCACACTATACCCACACCACGGAACCCATGGCCTCGTCATCCCATTTGGGTGGACCAACGGCATTCCGACGAAACCAACCTACTGCCATGATGCTCTCCCGGCCACTCCGACCCAATCCCCAACGGGCTGGTCCTGGGTGGCCCCGTGTCTACGAAAGACACCCCGACCACCGTCGTGGTCAACTCCCACTCGGGGACACTCCCACTCGGGGACTGGTACCAAAAATCTCAAAAACGAGCACACAAGGTTATGTCCGCTTACCTGATCAGGGTAAGCACGCCCATAACCTTCCCTAGTGGGAGGCACCGGCGAGAGGTCACGACAATAGCTCGCATTAAGGCCTCCCATGAGGCAAATGTGGCTGCACTGAAAAAGTTCGGTTTGGCGGCACTATGACTCGATCCCATCGATGATGGAGGAGGTTTGTTATTATTAAGTCCTTTTATTTCCTTCTCCATCATCATGAACATATTTAACATGAGTGCAACATGCCGCATACAAATGCACGAACAAAATATTGAACTCCTCAAGTGCACAACTATAACATAAAGGACACGACAATAGTATATCAACGGTGCATTACAATCCTCCTAATAGTTTATAACGATGACATGCAACTAAAGTAGAGTAGTGGCATGGCATTATTAATAATAACATTCTAATTAACATGGCAAAGGTATCATGAAACACAAGCATGCAAGATAGGCATAAAGAAATAACTGCCGATGAAAACGATATAAAACAACTACAACTACACACACACAAGGTGCAAGCAAAGTCAACATGCAAGTTCGGGGCTCATGATAAGACGTTGGCTTTCCTGGGGGTCGACAAATACTCCGGGAAGAAGTGTGAAACGATCGCGAAAAGATTTGCCGGAAACAGTTCTCTCTTGGAGCAGACTGTTTACGGTCAAGGGCAAAATGGTCATTTTCACTGTGTGAAAATATTATGATAATGACATCAACGGAACGGGCTCGACGAAACGAAGACGTGGGCTTTGGAATCACCTGATTCGGAGCTACGGGTAAAAAGATATGACTGTTTAACTACTAGGGACTTATCGGTAAAGAAAATCATTACAAACTGGGCCCTGGCAGAAAAACAGATCGCGTCTTTCTCAGAATCCGCTTTCCAGAGAGGAAAACGCATTCTGGCCCGAAGAGGAGAAGAAATACGCTTTCGGCTAAGGGAAAGCGCACTCCACGGAATACGCCTTCGGGGTAGCGAAAGCGGAAAACGGCCCGAGGCACCGCCACTTAACTAACGTGGCGAAGCGGGGTCAACGCGGGGTCACTGACGAGGGGGACCCGCGAGGGGGTGAGGCCTGGCTGGCTGTCTTCTTCCTCCTCCCGCTCGGGATCGAGCGAGGCCGAGGGAGGCGCCAGCCCCGACGGCGCTTGCCGGCGCGTCCGGCCACGGCAGGCGACGGGCGACCTACCCACGGGCTCAGGAGGAGGAGGCGCACCCCGGGGTAGTCTCCGTTGCCGGCGACGAGCACTGGAGAGGGAGCCACCCGGCCCGTGGCGGAGAGGGGCTTTGGCCTCCGGCGAACTAGGGGCTCCGGTGGGGGACACGGTCGGGCGAGGCAACGGGGAGACTTGGTGGGATCTATAGGTTGCAGTGGTGGTGGAGGAACGGCGAGGAGGGCTCGGGAGTGCCGAAATCGATGGAGGCCCGAAGCGGCGACCACGGCGGCGATGGTGGTTGAAGAGCGACTCCGGGGAGGGGTGAGTGGCTTGGGGAGGCGTAGAAGAGGGCGGGGGAGCTGCTGATGGTCTCCAGAGGCTCGAGGGCAGGCTATTTATAGCCGGGGCAAGGAGGGGAGGAGGTGGCACGCGGCGGGCGACGTGTCCGCGCGTCGGCGACGGCGCAGTGTCGGCAGGCGCGGCCAAGGCCCACGGGAAGGCGACGGGGAGGATCAAGACGAGCAGCAGAGGCTCACGGAGACGAGCAGTGCTCGGAGACGAACGGAGGAAGAGGACATCGGGGAGGAAGGCGATGATGCACAGGAGCGCACTGTTCCGGTCGTTGGCACGGCTCTTCGGAGAATAAAACGAAGGGGGCCAGAGGTCCAGAGGGAAGACGACGTCGAGGGGGAGCTGTTGGGCATTAATGGCGAGGCCAGAGACGGTCGGGGCAGCGATGCCGACGACCACAGTGGCTAGACCACCGTTTTGGCTGGTTACACGCGTGGTCACCACTGGCATGGCACGCTTTGGGGTTTTAACTGATGTAAGTTCATGTCTACCGCGTAGTCCTTCCAGCGTGGAGTGTTACCATGGTGAAAGATCGGGCAGAGACAAATGGAGATGAGTGAAACAAGCTCCACAAGTTTGCTGTTGCAAACTTGGCAACATCCTAGAGATTAAACCAGAGAGGGTAAATGGTAAACTTGATGTCCAGGAGGCTTGGGGTAGAAAGGACTACGGTCCTGGGAGTTTTGAGGTAAAATGGACAACTATTTACCATAGTTGCTGTACAACCACCAAAACTGACCCAGAAACTTAATCATGATGAAACACTCACTAGGAGTGATGGATTGGGCTATAACTTGGCAAAGCCTGATGATTTGAACATACCATGATGCTGTAAAAACTTCATACCAAATGGACTCACCAAAATGGTACTTCCTTCACAGTTATCATTTCTGTCCAAAAACTTCAGAAATATCCTCAGGGCAATTGGTCAAGTGAAATGAGCCAAAATCTTGTGGAGATAGGTTATATGAGTAGGAGAAGGCCTGTAAAAATTATCAGCCATAATGGAGCAAGATAAAATACACTTGCTTCACAAACTGAAAATTTGGACAGAAAACAAGAATTTCTCCTGTGCTCACATAGTTCAATGAAATGAACTGAATTTGGGTGGAGGATAATTATTTGAGATACTTGAGAGGATGGAAAAGTTTCATCCCATTTGGAAACACTATGAAGGTACTTCCTTCACAAACTTGTGTTCTGGTCAGATACTTTGAAAAATTGCACAGGGAGCTAGGGTGAATGGATTGCGCTCATCTTTGGTATCCATGGGTTATTTAACAATTTTAAACACCCTGCCAAATTGGATCTCAATTGGACTTAGCAATAAAGCACTTCCTTTGCAAAATTTCAGAGAAGGCAGAAACTTGCATTGGATCATGTGCCAAATTTTGAACTGTGGAATCATGATATTAGGATGGAACTAGTGATTATATAGCAAGGACAAGCTCCACAATTTATGTGGGAATTTTCTCTGCTATAAAAATAGTAGTTCCTTTGGAAATTGGCAGAAATGCAATATTGGCATTAAATAGGAAAAGGCGATTTTCTTGATTTAATTATGGCCAATATAGTTGCCAGAGCTTGGATTAGGCATAAGCATCAACTCCACCAATTCTCATGAATTTAGGAGATGGCTAGATATGCCTTTGGATTTTATTCCTCAGAAAGGCAAGAAAAGGAATAAATCATAATTCAAAAATATTGCATTGGACTTAGCAATATTTTTGCATATCCAAGGTTAAGAAAGATAGGATGATCTCTGGGGTCAATTGGGAGGATCAACAGAACAAGGAAAATGAGAGATCCTTTGTATTCACAAAGGGCATATTCAAATTCCAAAAATTTGGAATTAGGGTTTGAGAGGATTTGAGCTGGTGAAAATGAGGTCTTGCCCACTGAAAAAGACATGAGCAAGGTTTTGAAAGGTTGGAAATGACAAAATTTCTCAGAGTCATCTAGCAAACTCAGGAGAAAATTTTGAAAATGAGTGCCAGGAGAGAATAACAGCACAAAAATTGATAACCCAATTTTGGGGCTGTTACATGCTTCTTCTTCGCGAGAGTGTGCAAGTTCCTCCTTCCAACATGACCAAGTCGTTGATGCCATAGCCAGCCTTCTGAAGCTTTTGCAAGTAGACATGTAGCAGGTTGTGGTCCTGTAGAGAAATCAACAATATACAAGTCTCCTCTCATAAAGCCTTCGAAGACTTTGGAATGGTCAGCTTCCATGATCACCACACAACGGTACTTGCCAAAGACAACAACCATATCAAGATCACAAAGCATTGAGACAGACATGAGGTTGAATCCTAAGGATTCGACAAGCATGACTTTGTCCATGTGTCGATCCTTTGAGATCGCAACCTTACCTAGACCCAATACCTTGCTTCTGCCTTTGTCAGCGTAGGTGATATGCTTCAGATGCGATGGAGATAAAGCAGTGTCCATCAATAAGTTCCTGTCACCAGTCATGTGATTTGTACATCCACTGTCGAGGACCCACTCAGTAGCTTTTGGTTGATCATCCTGCAGATGAATTAGTGCATCTTACGAACTCATATACTTCATCAGTGAAGAATATGACATCAAATTCATCAAGGAATAGAATAGATATAGCAGTATGAGGACGTGAGAAATGAAAAATCATTTCTTCATGATTAGCTTGCGTCCTTTCAATCATATTCAGGTCTCCACCAAATTCTTCAGACGTTCAAGTTCGTCTGAAGACCTAACCCTGCATAAGAGATTAAATCTTTTTCTTCACCACCCACATCTGGAGGGGTGGCAAAGAGTTCATCGTTCTGCGAGCTCCATAAGAGAAAGGTGGCATAGACGCCAATCCACTTTGTTTCACAGGAGAGGGGTTAGAGTAAGCATATGAATAAGCAGAGAAATTCTTCGAGGACTTATGAACATAATGATTTGAAGAATAATGTACATATTCATAGCCCTTAGATCTTCCCTGCGAAACAGAAGTGTTAGCACGATGATTTTCATATGAGGATTTTGATCCATGTGAGGAATTTGATCCACGTGAGGAATTCGGTCCATAAGAGGTCTTGGATCCATATGAAGACTTTGATCCATGTGAAGAATTTGATCTGGGGTTCCTGTTCTTCACAGGTGGTGTCATGATGACATTCACCTGAAGATTTTCAAGGCACCTTTTGGGAACCCAGATTTTCTTCATAGGAGGACCGTTCCTGCAGGTAGTGCCAACATATCTAGCAAATACTTCACCATTCTAATTTTCGAACAGTTTATAGTTGGAGTCAAATGACTCATCAGAAGAATATGAAGATTCACAAGTAAAGCCAGATAAAGTGGATGGATCGACGGGAGGTCCCTTTGCAGCAACCCATGAGGTTTTGGGATACTGCTCAGGTTCAGTAGGTCCCATCAGCATTGAGTTTCCTCTCAAAGGTGATACCCTCTTTCCTAGGGTTCCTGTTGAGGATCTGCTTTTTAAGCACATCACAAAGTGCCTGATGCCCTTTGAGGCTTTTGTACATGCCTGTCACATACAATTCCTTCAGCCCTGCATTGTCAGTGATAATAGTAGCATCCTCAGATGAGGAATTTGTGATAGCAGAGACAGTTGAAGAATTTGCAGCAATAGAAGCATTTGAACTTTCAGGTGAAGAATTAGCAGATTCACGTTCAATGCATTTCAAACATGGTGGAATGAATTCTTCCTGAACGGCACTGATCTGTTGAGCAAGCAATGAAACACGTTCCTTCTGAAGATCTTCATAACTCTCCCTTAGCTTTTCAAGATCTTGCTTTCTTTAAAGAAATTCATAAGAAAGCTTATCATGATCAGATAAGAGAGTGTTATAATGACTTTGAAGGTTGTCAAACTTAGACTGAAGTCTCTGAAGATTATCAGTCAGAGTTTGAGTTCGATCCATTTCTTCACCCAACATATCATCGCTTTCATCAAGCATGTTTTGAACTTTTTCCAAAGCTCTTTGTTGTTTAGTGGCAAGGGAAGCAAGTTTGGTATAGCTGGGTCCAAATTCATCACCAGATTCATCATCACTAGACTCAGATAGGTAGCATTCAGTTACCTTGGCACCTTTTGCCATAAGGCATGGTGCAGAGGATGATGATTCCGGATCGAAAGTCATCGCCTTGAGCGATTCCTAGAAATCCTCAAACCAGGGATCATGACGAGTTCGATGACCTTCATAGACCTCAGAGAGTCGATCCCAGATAAGCTTCGCATGGCTGAGATGCATAATGTTCCTGAACTGATTTTGGGACGAACAAGAGCAGATGATGTCCTTCGCTGTGAGGTTAAGTAGAGTGTACTTGCGAATATCATCAGCCTCCTCCATCTTGCATAGATCGGTAAGACCAATCTCAGTGACGGACCACAGTTCGCTATTCATCGCCATGAGGTGCTTCTTCATCATGGCCTTCCACTTGGGATAATCATGACCGTCAAAGATGGGGCATGTCACTATCTTCATTCCTGCGATCGACATAAATAAAACTCCAGGCGGTTAAACAAAAATCACACAGAACAAGGGAGTACCTTACTCTGATACCAATTGAAAGTGTGTTATATCGACTAGAGGGGGGTGAATAGACGATGTTTACAAATTCGTCGCTCAGGAATTTCAGGGTGAGGAAATTCCTAAACAACAAACTACTTAGCAGCGGAATAAGTACTCAGATGCAAGCATAACAGAGTAGTAGCACAGTCATCATGATGAAATGAAAACAAGCACATAGTACAAGTAGCGTAAACACAAGATAAGCAGGCTGAAGACAAACTGACTGAAGAAATAGGATTGAGAAAATTAAGAAAGTCTTTTATACGTCTCCGTCGTATCTACTTTTCCAAACACTTTTGCCCTTGTTCTGGACTCTAACTTGCATGATTTGAATGGAACTAACCCGGACTGACGCTGTTTTCAGCAGAATTGCCATGGTGTTATCTTTGTGCAGAAACAAAAGTTCTCGGAATGACCTGAAACTTCACGGAGATTATTTTTGGGAATAATAAAAAATATTGGCGAAAGAATCAAGGCTAGGGGCCCACACCCTGTCCACGAGGGTGGGAGGCGCGCCTGCCCCCCCCCCCAGGGCGCGCCCCCCTGCCTCGTGGGCCCCCTGGTGCTCCACCGACCTCAACTCCAACTCTATATATTCACGTTCGGGGACAAAAAATCAGAGAGAAGGATTCATCGCGTTTTACGATATGAAGCCGCCGCCAAGCCCTAATCTCTCTCGGGAGGGCTGATCTGGAGTCCGTTCGGGGCTCCGGAGAAGGGAATCCATCGCCATCGTCATCATCAACCATCCTCCATCACCAATTTCATGATGCTCACCACCGTGCGTGAGTAATTCCATCGTAGGCTTGCTGGACGGTGATGGGTCGGATGAGATTTATCATGTAATCGAGTTAGTTTTGTTAGGGTTTGATCCCTAGTATCCACTATGTTCTGAGATTGATGTTGTTATGACTTTGCTATGCTTAATGCTTGTCACTAGGGCCCGAGTGCCATGATTTCAGATCTGAACCTATTATGTTTTCATGAATATATGTGAGTTCTTGATCCTATCTTGCAAGTCTATAGTCACCTACTATGTGTTATGATCCGGCAACCCCGAAGTGACAATAATCGGGACCACTCCCGGTGATGACCGTAGTTTGAGGAGTTCATGTATTCACTATGTGTTAATGCTTTGATCCGGTACTCTATTAAAAGGAGGCCTTAATATCCCTTAGTTTCCAATAGGACCCCGCTGCCACGGGAGGGTAGGACAAAAGATGTCATGCAAGTTCTTTTCCATAAGCACGTTTGACTATATTCGGAATACATGCCTACATTATATTGATGAATTGGAGCTAGTTCTGTGTCACCCTATGTTATGATTGTTACATGATGAACCGCATTCGGCATAATTCTCCATCACCGATTCAATGCCTACGAGCTTTTCACATATTGTTCTCCGCTTATTTACTTTTCCGTTGCTACTGTTACAATCACTACAAAACCCAAAAATATTACTTTTGCTACTATTACCGTTACTATCATACTACTTTGCTACTAAATACTTTGCTGCAGATACTAAGTTATCCAGGTGTGGTTGAATTGACAACTCAACTGCTAATACTTGAGAATATTCTTTGGCTCCCCTTGTGTCGAATCAATAAATTTGGGTTGAATACTCTACCCTCGAAAACTGTTGCGATCCCCTATACTTGTGGGTTATCAAGACTATTTTCTGGCGCCGTTGCTGGGGAGCATAGCCCTATTCTTTGAGTCACTTGGGATTTATATCTGCTGGTCACTTTGAGGAACTTGAAAGACGAGAAAACAAAAATTTATCCCTCAACTACGAGGGGAGGTAAGGAACTGCCATCTAGCTCTGCACTTGATTCACCTTCTGTTTTGAGTAAGCTTGCGACACCTAAACCTGCTTCTGCTATTAATTCTGATATGTCGCATGTTATTGATGATGCCACTTCTGCTATGCATGATACTTATGATGAAACTACTTCTATGCTTGATACTACTGTGCCACTTGGTGAATTTCTTGATGAACAACTTGCTAGGGCTAGAGAGAATGAAATTATTGAAACTGATAATATTGATGAAAGTGATGATGAAGATACTCCCCCTAAATATGAATTGCCTGTTGTGCCTGAGGGCTATGTTATGGATGAAGAAACCGAGACTTTCTTGCTTGCAATGATAGAAGTGATCTTAAGAAATTATTAGCTAAGCTGAAACAAAAATCTCTGAATGCTAGAATGAAATATGACCCTGCTTATGCTACTTCACCTATCTTTGTTACTGATAAGGATTATGCATTCTCTGTCAACCCTAATATAATTAGTTTGGTTGAATCTGATCCTTTTTATGGTTATGAATCTGAAACTGTTGTGGCACATCTTACTAAATTAAATGATATAGCCACCCTGTTCACTAATGATGAGAAAACTCGCTACTATTATATCCTTAAGATATTTCTGTTCTCATTAAAGGGTGATGCTAAGATATGGTTTAATTCTCTTGATCCTGGTTGTGTGCGTAGTCCCCAGGATATGATTTATTACTTCTCTGCTAAATATTTCCCCGCTCATAAGAAACAAGCTGCTTTAAGGGAAATATATAATTTTGTGCAAATTGAAGAAGAGAGTCTCCCACAAGCTTGGGGGAGGCTTCTCCAATTACTTAATGCTTTGCCTGATCATCCTCTCAAGAAAAATGAAATACTTGATATCTTTTATAATGGACTAACCGATGCTTCCAGAGACCACCTGGATAGTTGTGTTGGTTGTGTTTTCAGGGAAAGAACAGTTGATCAAGCTGAAATTCTATTGAATAATATGTTGACCAATCAAAACAATTGGACACTTCCTGAACCAACTCCTAAGTCAACTCCGAAGAAAAGGGGTGTTCTATTTCTCAATCCTGAAGATATGCAAGAGGCAAAGAAATCTATGAAAGAAAAGGGTATTAAAGCTGAAGATGTTAAGAATTTACCTCCTATTGAAGAAATACATGGTCTTAATTTACCGCCTGTTGAAGAAATATATGGTCTTAATTCATCACCTATTGAACAAACACCTGGTCTTGATAACCCGACACAGGTAGTAAAGGTAAATTCTCTCTATAGATTTGATGAAGGTGATATTCCTCGTTATAAGTCTGCTAGCCAATGCTTAGATGAGTTTGATAATTTTATTGTCAAACAAGAAAACTTCAATGCTTATGTTGGTAGACAATTGAAACACAATTCTTATATGCTTGAACACTTGTGATTATATGTCTAGAGTTAAAGGTGAACTTAAACTCATTAGTAAACATGCTTCTATGGTTACCACTCAAGTAGAACAAGTACTTAAAGATCAGAATGATTTGCTCAATGAATTGAATAGTAAGAATAATGACTATGTTGTTAGAGTTGCAACTAGAGGAGGTAAAGTGACTCAGGAACCTTTGTATCATGAAGGTCACCCCAAGAGAATTGAGCAAGATTCTCATAAACTAATGTAGATGCACCTAGTCCTTCTAAGAAGAAGAAAAAGAAAAATGATAGGACTTTGCATGCTTCTAGTGAACCTGTTGTAGACACACCTGAGAATCCCAATGATATTTCTATTTCTGATGCTGAAACACAATCTGGTAATGAACATGAACCTAGTGATAATGTTAATAATGATGTTCATGTTGATGCTCAACCTAGTAATAATAATGATGTAGAAATTGAACCTGCTGTTGATCTTGATAACCCACAATCAAAAAATCAACATTATGATAAGAGATACTTTGTTGCTAGGAAGCACGGTAAAGAAAGAGAACCATGGGTTCAGAAACCCATGCCTTTTCCTCCCAAACCATCCAAGAAAAAGGATGATGAGGATTTTGAGCGCTTTGCTGAAATGATTAGACCTATCTTTTTGCGTATGCATTTAACTGATATGCTCAAAATGAATCCCTATGCTAAGTATATGAAAGAAATTGTTACTAATAAGAGGAAGATACCGGAAGCTGAAATTTCCACCATGCTTGCTAATTATACTTTTAAGGGTGGAATACCAAAGAAACTTGGAGATCCAGGAGTACCTACTATACCATGCTCCATTAAAAGAAACTATGTTAAAACTGCTTTATGTGATCTTGGAGCAGGTGTTAGTGCTATGCCTCTCTCTTTATATCGTAGACTTGATTTGAATAAGTTGACACCTACTGAAATATCTTTGCAAATGGCTGATAATCAACTGATATACCTGTCGGTATTTGTGAGGATGTGCCTGTTGTGGTTGCGAACGTTACTATTTTAACGGACTTTGTTATTCTTGATATTCCCGAGGACGATAGTATGTCTATTATTCTTGGAAGACCCTTTTTGAATACTGCAGGGGCTGTTATTGGTTGCAACAAAGGCAATGTCACTTTTCATGTTAATGGTAATGAGCATATGGTACACTTTCCGAGGAAACAACCTCAAGTTCATAGTATAAACTCTATTGGAAAATTTTCATCGATTATTTTTGGAGGTTTTGAATTTCCTCTTCCTACTGTCAAGAAAAATATGATATTCTTATTATTGGGGATGTGCATATCCCCATTGAGGTAACATAGTGTTATTCGAAATTTCTCCGATTCCATGTTATTCGGAATGAGTTTGTTAACAAGACTTGATCAACCTTGTTAATGGATTCCTTTTGATGAGCATGAGATGGATGAAGTTAGAAAGCACAACCTTCTGTACACTCCTTTTACTTTCTGTAATTTAGATTAAATAAAGCAAAAAATAGTATATTCTGTCAGTTTTCTGAATTATCCGTGCAATAAAAAATACCCTGAAAATAAAAGTTCTCCAGATGCCCCGAAAATGAAATATGATTTTTTCTGGAATATTTGAGAATATCTGGCACTGAGAACACAGCAGGGGAGCAAGCACCTGGCCATGAGGGTCCAGGGTGCGCCCACCCCCTGAGCGCGCCCCCTGCCTCGTGGGCCCATGGTGGCTCCCCTCCACTTATTCCAGCCACCACACACTCCTTCCTCCCAAAAAAATCACCAACCAGCTCAAGCACGAGTTCTAGCTCATTTTGCTGCGATCTTTGATCTCCTTGCTTAAAGCACCTCTCACAAAACTGCTTTGGGGGATTGTTCCTTGGTATCTGACTCCTCCAATGGTCCAATTAGTTTTTGTTCTAGTGCTTTATTCATTGCAATTTTTTGCTGCCTAGGTGACCCTGTTCTTGAGCTTGCATGTCAAATTTATATGGTCCCAAGTAGTTCTAATGCATGATATAGTCTCTAGGCACTTGTGGGAGTAGTTGCTATCAATTTTGTTGAGTTTGGTTCACTTTCATTTGAAGTTACTAAAATTTTCAGAAATTTTTCAGAGGAAGAAATATGTTTAGAAGATGTACCAAGGTGGCCCTTCAAGGAAGCAAGGACCCAGGCTCGCAATGCGCGATGCCGACGATGAACCACCAAGGGAAGCTCAAGTGCGGGCTTGTGAATGGCCTTCAGAGGACTTCATGGATCGAGCAGGAATCAAGGAAGAATTTAACGCATATGTGTGTAACACTGATCTTGTGAGCTTCGAGGCAGATAAGTGCCGTCAGTACCACTATCTCACTGATTCCTTTGTGAGGAGGCAAAGGGGAGATATGTCATAACCAGGGAGGAGGCAAATGAGTACGAGAGGAGGACGAGGGCAGCTCGCCTCCAAGCTGCAGCCCACGATGCAATAGCCGCTGCATCTCAGTATGACCCCAACTATAACTTTGGATATCCGCCGGCCAGCCGTGGCCATAGACCAACTTAGGCCAAAAGCCTAAGCTTGGGGGAGTACGTATCTCTCACCGACATTACATTCATGTTTACACACTCATTGCTAGATGTCGGTGCTCATACTTTTTCACTGTAATATCCATGCTAGTTTATTTGTTTTTCTTTTCTTTTTATGCTTTCTTCTTGTGTGTTTGAAAAACCTTAAGAAAACCAAAAAATAAGTAGCAGTTTTTAGCTAGTTTAGTTTCCTTGCCTGTAGTAGTAATAATTAAAAAGAAAACCCAAAAAGATTTCCCGTTCTTTTTTTGCTTGTTGGGAGCTTTCCCGTGTAAATAGTTTTATTTCTTTTCTTTTCTTTGGGGGTCGATAGGAGAAGACCATAATGAAAATGTTGAAGTGGCTCTATTCTGCATTATTTTTGATTTAACCAAGAGCCCATATTGCCTTGTCTTCTCCTGTTTATTGAATGCTCGCAGATTCTAGCTTAGTCCAATGCACGTGCACTATTATTATTATTCACATCGTTCGGTCGTGCAAGTGAAAGGCAATTATGACGATATATGATGGACTGATTGAGATGAGAGAAGCTGGTATGAACTCGACCTCCCTTGTTTTTGTAAATATGATTAGTTCATCGTTCCTGATTCAGCCTATTATGAATAAACATGTTTGCAATGACAATTAGAGATTATAGTTGCTTATGCCATGCTTAATTAGCTAGGAGTTTATAATGGTTCACCTTGCGCGCCAACATGCTATTAAAATGGTTGTGATGTGGTATGATAGGGTGGTATCCTCCTTTGAATGATTCGAGTGACTTGACTTGGCACATGTTCACGCATGTAGTTGAAACAAAATCAACATAGCCTTCATGATATTTATGTTCATGGTGGATTATATCCTACTCATGCTTGCACTCAATGTTTATTAATTTTAATGCATGTTCATGACTGTTGTCGCTCTCTAGTTGGTCGCTTCCCAGTCTTTTGCTAGCCTTCACTTGTACTAAGCGGGAATACTGCTTGTGCATCCAATCCCTTAAACCCCAAAGTTATTCCATATGAGTCCACCATACCTTCCTATATGCGGTATCTACCTGCCGTTCCAAGTAAATTTGTATGTGCCAAACTCCAAACCTTCAAATGAAATTCTGTTTTGCATGCTCGAATAGCTCATGTATCAACTAGGGCTGTCTGTATCTTCCATGCTAGGCGGGTTATTCTCAAGAGGAGTGGACTCCGCTCCTCACTCACGAGAAAATGGCTGGTCACCGGGATGCCCAGTCCCATGCTTTATGCATGTCAAATCAAAATAATTGCAAACAAAACTCCCCCGGGACTGTTGTTAGTTGGAGGCACTCGTTGTTTGGAGCAAGCCATGGATTGATGCTTGTTGGTGGAGGGGGGGTAAAAACTTTACCATTCTGTTTGGGAACCGCCTATAATATGTGTAGCATGGAAGATATCGCCATCTCTCAGTTGTTATGTTGACAATACAAGTATGCCGCTCAAAATATTATTTATCTCTGCTTTAAAATCGAGCTCTGGCACCTCTACAAATCCCTGCTTCCCTCTGCGAAGGGCTTATCTATTTACTTTTATGTTGAGTCATCACCCTCTTATTAAAAGCACCAGCTGGAGAGCACCGCTGTCATTTGCATCCATTACTATTAATTCATATTGGGTATGACTATGACTGGATCTCTTTTACCATGAATTACAATGTTTAGTCAGTACTTGATCTTTAAAGGTGCTCTGCATTTATGTTTTGCGGTCTCAGAAAGGGCTAGCAAGATACCATCTTGTTATATCATATCATGATTGTTTTGAGAAAGTGTTGTCATCCGAGATTTATTATTATTGCTCGCTAGTTGATTATGGCATTAACATGAGTAAACATGAGACCTAAGTGTTATTGTGAATATGGTTAGTTCATAATCTTTGCTGAAAACTTGAATGCTGGCTTTACATATTTACAACAACAAGAGCAAACCACTACAGGAATCAGCTACTTTGCCGTCTGCCACGGCGGACAGCAAAGGCATGAACGGCGGACGGCAAAGGCCTTTGCCGTCAGCCGCGGACGGCAAAAGGCTCCGGCAAAGTAGGCTACGGCAAAGACCTACTTTGCCGTCTGCCGCGGACGGCAAAATGAGTAGTGTTAGTGTCCGTTAGGTGGCTAACGGCAGCCTTTGTCGTCCGCCAGCTGACGGCAAAGGCTGCAGGCTCTTTGCCATCTGTTGGCAGATGGCAAAGAGACCAAATAGGCATTAATTCTGTTTCTTCTTATATCAATTCATTTTCACAGAAAATCAAACACAGATATATATATGACCAATATAGCATATCCAACACATATTACCAATACTCATGAACACATATATATCCAACACATGTTACCAATATATAGTCATGAACACATATATATCCAACACATATCCATGAACACATATCCAACAAATATTACAAGGAATGATCTAAAACTAAATATCTATTTTCCTAAAAAACTATCTTATTACTAAGATCTTCTCCGGATCTTCTTCTTTTCTTCCAACCTGCGTAACAAAAACACTAAGAAAGAGAGAATGGGTTAGGAGTAGAAATGTAGCATTTCACTTGGTGAAATGCAATGCTGTAGGAGCCAGTACTTGAGATCAAGATAATCTTAGTTAAGATCCTGATTTTCAAAGTGATCTTAATTATAAAGCCAAATAGAGTAAACCAATACCAAAGAGCCAAAGGAGGGAACCAGCCAAGGACCCAATCAAGAAGCCACCACAATTAGCAGTAAGTTAAATGCCAACACAAAGACCACTATCAGTACTAGCTCCAGGAATTAAGCCAACTAAAAACTAGTGATTAAAGCCAAAGATTAGACTTCATCACCACAATCAGTTTTGTCTAGTGACAATAGGTACATGTCACTGTGCAACGCCAAAAACAAAGCTCCAGGAGGAGATATACATCACAACCAGCCAACCAGACCAACTCCCAACACATCCAACCACCAGTAGCTTAGAAGAGATAACTATTAAGGAGAGCTACAGAAGACCTCAAGGTATACTTGAGGGATTATGTGCTCAGACAGCCTGGAAGTGCCAGGGCTAGTTCATCACAGCACAGGGATAGTCACATGTAAATTAAGCCTAAGAGAGGGGGGCTCAGACCAGCATCACTGCCCAAATCAGATGTAGTATCTGTCTTATCAGTAGAAAACTAGGAAAGTAACAGCCAAAACCAAGTATAGCATCTGTTCATAGGCTATTAGAAAGAGACAAATAGGAATAGCCAAACCAAGTGGTATCTGTTCATATCAGTATTAGAAGTAAAATAACTAAGAACAAGTGAGTATCCGTTCATGAGTAAAGTAACTGACCAAAGTAACAACTCCAGGATCAACTAAACATAACAGAGCAGTACAGGAGTATATATACTTCACAAATACACATAGATGGTCACTGACCAAAACCCTGACACAGCAAGAATCCATCACAGAGAGCTCCAATACAAGTTGATGCTCATCTACAGCAGCTAACCACAGCTAATAGAGCCTCACATCCAACAAGATCAAGAGCTAGAGCTATGCATTAGAGAGATCAGGAGGGGAGCAAGGAGAAGCTCACCAAAAGGAGTTGTAGCCGAAGTAGGATGCAGCCACACCATCACTATGGTGTGACCAGCATCACAACCAACACTAGCACAACAAGCCGGAGCTTGCCAGAGAGCACCACAACGGCGGCACCAGTGAGAGCACGGGCACGAAGGCGCCAACCAGGGGCACCGCAGCACGGAGGCGCCACCCAGGGGCACCACCGCGCCACGGCACATCCAGCACCGCCGGAGGATCCTCACGGCGACCGGAGCAACACCGGAGCCACGCCGGCGATGTGGTGGCCGAAACCCTAGCCGCAGGGGAGGGTCACGCGTGGTCGCAAGAGGACGCAGTGGGGCGGGTGGGCCGGCCACGTGGGCGGCGCCGGGCGACGCGTGGCGGGGCGTCGGCGGGTGGGGTGGGGCGGAGGGGTGGTGGGGGCTGCTCCGGGAGGCGGGGGCGGCGCCGGACGGCGCCGGGCGGCGGGTGGCAGGGCGACGCCGGGCAACGGGTGGCGGGGGCGGCGCCGGGCAGCGGGTGGCGGGGCGGGGGCGGCGCCGGGCGGCGGGGCGGGTTCGGCGGCGGGTGGCGGGGGCGGCGCCGGGCGGCGGGGGCGGCGGTGGGTGTGGATCTGGTGGGCGTCGGGGAGGAGAGAGGGAGAGAAGAGATAACGGGCGGGGGGCGGTGCCGGGCGGGGCATCGGCGGGTGGGGTGGAGGCGGAGGGGTGGTGGGGGCTGCTCCGGGAGGCGGGGGTGGCGCCGGACGGCGCCGGGCGGCGGGTGGCAGGGCGACGCCGGGCAGCGGGTGGCGGGGGCGGCGCCGGGCAGCGGGTGGCGGGGCGGGGGCGGCGCCGGGCGGCGGGGCGGGTTCGGCGGCGGGGGCGGCGCCGGGCGGCGGGGGCGGCGGGGTGGCGGTGGGTGTGGATCTGGTGGGCATCGGGGAGGAGAGAGGGAGAGAAGAGATAACGGGCGGGGGGCGTGGTGGGTGTGGATCTGGTTTGCCGTCCGCCGTTTTGTCTCTTTGCCGTCTGGGGGCGTTTTTTTTCCGTAAACGGCTTGTTAGTGGGGGGCCACCTCTCTCTTTGCCGTCCGCCAGCTGACGGCAAAGATTCTTTGCCGTCCGCCAGCTGATGGCAAAGAATCTTTGCCGTCCGCCAGCTGACGGCAAAGAAGTGACTGATGGCAAAGGCCTGTTTTGCCGTCAGCCATTTCTTTGCCGTCTGCTTTTGGGTAGCTGATTGCAAAGACCTTCTTTGCCATCTGCTAGCAGACGGCAAAGAGCTGGCAGATGGCAAATTAGCTGATTCCAGTAGTGAACAGAGTTTGTAAAAGTTTTTCTTTATCACTTTCAGTTTATCAACTGAATTGCTTGAGGACAAGCAAAGGTTTAAGCTTGGGGGAGTTGATACGTCTCCGTCGTATCTACTTTTCCAAACACTTTTGCCCTTGTTTTGGACTCTAACTTGCATGATTTGAATGGAACTAACCCGGACTGACGCTATTTTCAGCAGAATTGCCATGGTGTTATCTTTGTGCAGAAACAAAAGTTCTCGGAATGACCTGAAACTTCACGGAGATTATTTTTGGAAATAATAAGAAATATTGGCGAAAGAATCAAGGCCAGGGGGCCCACACCCTGTCCACGAGGGTGGGAGGCGCGCCTGCCCCCCAGGGCGCGCCCCCTGCCTCGTGGGCCCCCTAGTGCTCCACCGACCTCAACTCCAACTCTATATATTCATGTTCGGGGAGAAAAAATCAGAGAGAAGGATTCATCACGTTTTACGATACGGAGCCGCCGCCAAGCCCTAATCTCTCTCGGGAGGGCTGATCTGGTCGCCATCGTCATCATCAACCATCCTCCATCACCAATTTCATGATGCTCACCGCCGTGCGTGACTAATTCCATCGTAGGCTTGCTGGACGGTGATGGGTTGGATGAGATTTATCATATAATCGAGCTAGTTTTGTTAGGGTTTGATCCCTAGTATCCACTATGTTCTAAGATTGATGTTGCTATGACTTTGCTATGCTTAATGCTTGTCACTAGGGCCCGAGTGCCAAGATTTCAGATGTGAACCTATTATGTTTTCATGAATATATGTGAGTTCTTGATCCTATCTTGCAAGTCAATAGTCACCTACTATGTGTTATGATCTCGCAACCCCGAAGTGACAATAATCGGGACCACTCCCGGTGATGACCGTAGTTTGAGGAGTTCATGTATTCACTATGTGTTAATGCTTTGGTCCGGTACTCTATTAAAAGAAGGCCTTAATATCCCTTAGTTTCCAATAGGACCCCGTTGCCACAGGAGGGTAGGACAAAAGATGTCATGCAAGTTCTTTTCCATAAGCACGTATGACTATATTCGGAACACATGCCTACATTATATTGATGAATTGGAGCTAGTTCTGTGTCACCCTATGTTATGATTGTTACATGATGAACCGCATCCGGCATAATTCTCCATCACTGATCCAATGCCTACGAGCTTTTCACATATTGTTCTCCACTTATTTACTTTTCCGTTGCTACTGTTACAATCACTACAAAACCCCAAAATATTACTTTTGCTACTGTTACCGTTACTATCATACTACTTTGCTACTAAATACTTTGCTGCAGATACTAAGTTATCCAGGTGTGGTTGAATTGACAACTCAACTGCTAATACTTGAGAATATTCTTTGGCTCCCCTTGTGTCAAATCAATAAATTTGGGTTGAATACTCTACCCTCGAAAACTGTTGCGATCCCCTATAATTGTGGGTTGTCAGTCAAAGTCAAAGTCTTCAAACAGTAACGATCAAGTACAACAGTATATGAATGAGGGAATGGAAGAGTTGTGGAAATAGAACCAGTAGCTTGGTGAAGACAATGATTTGGTAGACCAGTTCCAACTACTGTGACAGTCGTACGTCTGGTTGGAGCGGCTAGGTATTTAAACCTGAGGACACAGAGTCCCAGACACACAGTCCTCACCGTATTCTCCTTGAGCTAAGGTCACACAGACCTCACCCAATCACTCGTGGTAAGTCTTTAGGTGACTTCCAAACCTTCACAGACTCGGTCACTCAGCATCCACAATTTCCTCTTGGATGCTCTAGACCATGACGCCTAACCGTCTGGAGGATACACAGTCAGCAAAGGTAACAAGCGTCGGTTCCACACAGGAACAATCTCTTCAGTGATGCTCAATCACTTTGGGTTTGTAGGTGTTTGGGTTTGGGTTTTCCTCACTTGATGATTTTCGCTCAAAGTCCTCGGAGGATGGGATGCTCTCAATGACAAGTGTCAGTTTCTCTCAGAGCAGCCAACCATCTAGTGGTTGTAGGGGGGCTATTTATAGCCTAGGGAGCATCCTGACATGATAAGACATAAATGCCATTCAATGATATGACCGTTAGGTGGGTAGATATTTTAGGACAGCTGGCGCATAGCACAACAACGGTCGGATATTTTATTATCGAATTCCTTAGGGCTATCATGTTCCTCACTTGTAGGCAATCCGCACTGGCGAATTCCTAACTCCTCAGTTAATACAAATTCCTCAGAGACCAGAAGATCTTCGTCCCTTCCACTGAAGAAATTGACTGAACTGTATGAGATTTCCAATGGCTTAACTCGAAAGGATTGGTAGGTGTAGGATTTTGAGATGAGCATCACTTGGAAACTTTTCCTTGGTTTTACCTCGGCCCCCTTTAATAGTACGGTGTTTCCTATGACTCAAGAAAGAGAAACTGAAACTATGAAAACAAAAGTCTTCATGCTCCATATTCCTCGCATGAATATCAAGTCTTCACGGTCACACCAATTTCTTCACTTTCGAAGTCTTCAGAAAGCTAAAGTCTTCAGTTGAAGACATTCATTTTTAGGGGTCGACTTTCTCTGCAAATATCAAACTCCTCATAGACTTATAGACCTGTGTACACTCACAAACGCATTAGTCCCTTAACCTATAAGTCTTCAATACACCAAAATCACTAAGGGGCGCTAGATGCACTTACACTTTGTATGCATTAAATCACTAGAAGGACCTATGATTCCTTGGACTGAGCTATAGAACCACTATTAAGTACAGTGTTCCATTGGCACAATCATCTAGAAATCATAACAAGCTCAATGAAAGTGTTATTGATCACTCTCCATTGTTGCTTCTAAAGCGACAATCTACTCAGCCCTCTGTTGTAGATTTCACCACAGTAACCAACAACCCAACAAACACACTGCAAAAAAAGATTACATCGGATAGAACTCCAAGAAGATCGAGGAGAACATTGTATTGAAGATCAAAGAGAGAGAAGAAGCCATCTAGCTACTAGCTATGGACTCGTAGACCTATGGTGAATTACTCACACATCATCGGAAGGCAGCACGGATGATGCAGAAACCCTCCGTGATCGATTCCCCCTCTGGCGGAGTACCGGAAAATGCCTCCAGATGGAATCGCGGAAGAATAAAAGCTTGCGATGGTGGAAAAAGTGTTTCGGATGGCTCTCTGTTGGTTTAGGAATATTTGTGAAGCTATAGGCTTGGAATTAGGTCAAACGGAGTTGCGTGGGCCCATGAGCTCAGGGGGGCGTGCTTTGTGAGCTCGTGGCTCTCTCGTAGCCTTTCTGGCCTCCTCCCGAACCTTCTAGGACCCCTTCTGGTCCAGAAAAAATCACCGTAAAGTTTCATCGTATTTGGACTTCGTTTGGTATTGATTTTCTGAAAAGCCAAAAACAAGCAAAAAATAGGAACTAGCACTGGGCAATGGGTTAATAGGTTAGTCCCAAAATGGTATAAAATAGCATAAAATGCATATAATCCAAGATTAATAATATAATATCATGAAACAATCAAAAGTTATAGATACATTGGAAACGTATCAGCATTACCAAGCTTAATTCATGCTCGTCCTCGAGTAGGTAAATGAGAAAAACAGAATTTTTGTGTATGCATGTATTGTTTGTAGTGAGATATGCACATGACAAAGAGCGATACAATTGCCAGGATCAGACCAATGTACATGACATAAGAAAGAGGTGGCACATCTCTGAACGCAAGGTCCATGGCAACAAGCAGACGCAATGGAAAAGACAGATTGTTTTGTCATCTTTTGCAGCGCCATCCTTTAGTATGCCAGGGAGCAGTTAAGGAATGAAATCATGCTCCATTTTGGATCATAAGATTTTAATTTGACCATAAGCTAAGCCTCCACCACACGAAAAGTGATGAAAATCCAAAATTTGTTATGTGATGCAATGCAATGCAAATCTTATGTACTCCCTCTGTAAAGAAATATAAAAGCGTTTAGATCATTACTTTACACGTTACCATCGTAATCTCAAGCTTTGAATTTAGTACTACTCATTAATCAGTTGTGTGATCTTAAGAAAACGCTATACATCTAAAATGAACAACTAAAAGGTCACGGGACACTTAGTGATCTCCGAATAAATTGGTTGTTCCAGGGGAAAAGTGATGAAAAGTGTTGTTCTAGGGGAAAAGTGATGACAAGCATGGATTATCTGTTTCGTCATCTTGGGAGGGGGAGGGTCATCCACATGACCACAAGCCAAGCCCACACCCCACGGCAAGTGATGAAAATCCCAATCATGTTATGTCATGATTTACAATGCAAATCTTCTTTAAAACTTTACACATTGGCATCACTATCTTAAGCTTGGCATTTAGTACTCCCTATGATCCATATTTGTTGTCGCTCAAATGAATGTATCTAGCACTAAAATACATCTAGATACATCTGTTTCAGCGACAACTAATATGGATCAGAGGAAATACTACTAATTAGTTGTGTGATGTTAATAAAACACCATGCTTCTAAAACGAACAGGTCACGAGGCGTGTACCAATCTCCAGATGAATTTGATGTTCTACAGAATTCATAAGTGCGGAAAGATAAGACTGAAAACCGCACACTTACCCGGGATAGGATGGGATATTTTTTGAGAAATAGATAAGGATTAGTTCAGGTTTCTCCCATATATACGAAATGACTGGACGATGACTAATTAAACGAGAGACAACAAACCACTTAGCTTCCTTTATGACGCAATTGATCGAGAGCCTTTCCAAATTGCTTTTGCGGTTTTGTTGGTCACAATGCAGATGCTTCGGACCTTTGCACAATGGGCATGTGGCTCCCTTTAAATAGCCACAAGAACCCATGAAAATAGCACTTCCAAAGTTCCCATTTATTCCATCTTCCTCTCAGGTCTAACCAAAGCCCAACAAACCACCACCTCGGCCATGGCAACCACCCTCGCCACCGACGTCCGCCTCTCCATCGCGCACCAGACCCGCTTCGCCCTCCGTCTCGCCTCCACCATCTCATCCAACCCTAAGTCTGCTGCCAGCAATGCCGCCTTCTCCCCGGTCTCCCTCCACTCCGCACTTAGCCTCCTCGCCGCTGGTGCGGGCAGTGCCACTCGGGACCAACTCGTCGCCACACTCGGGACAGGCGAGGTCGAGGGACTCCACGCGCTCGCCGAGCAAGTGGTCCAGTTCGTGCTCGCCGACGCGTCCTCCGCTGGAGGTCCGCGTGTCGCCTTCGCCAACGGCGTCTTCGTGGACGCGTCGCTGCTCCTCAAGCCATCCTTCCAAGAGCTTGCAGTGTGCAAGTACAAGGCCGAGACCCAATCCGTGGACTTCCAAACTAAGGTGACCCCCCCCCCCCCCCCCCCTTCTCGGTTCTTACCAGAAAACAAAAACAGAGTAAAAGAATTTTTTAACGGACATAATTATGTACATTTGAGAGAAACAATGACATGTTGCCATGCCATTGCTTCACTCAAAGTGTTTGGTTTGTGCTGATGTAATATAGAGGTCTGTATCAATCTTATACACATTCTAGATTTGTAATTTAGTGGTTATTGTATACTATTGTTTTTTACACTAGAAGCTTTAGCACTGTTTCTAACTTCCTATAGGTACATACGTTTAGTATTTTGGTTGGCTTGGTAAAATAAACAGGAGCTCTTTGACAGGAACCGTTATTAGTCCCTTGCCATTTCTATGAAGTGTAGTTGTTATCCTGTTAGTCGGCATGATTCACCTTTGTGAGCATAGTTCACACCTGCGACCTTGAATTGTGAATGATTTTGCTTATCCTGTTAGTCGGCATGATTGGAGATAACTAGTCTGTTACTTTTCTGAGCATATCTAATCTTTTGGGAGTGTAATTCTCATACTGTGCTATCTTGGGATATGAAGGCTGGGGAATTTGCTGGTGTGTTTTACTTTACGCTCTTCAGCATAGTGAGATTATAATTTTGGGAGTATTTTCTGGAGTCTTTGTCTCCGACCTAAGAAGATGTACAAAAAAATCAGCTAAAGATTATAATTTCGGGAATATTTCTGTAAAAGTATTTCATAGTGGTGCTTCAAGATGTTGTGATGACCATTTAAGTTTGTATGCTCATATGAATTGTTCTTCTGTCATCCGTCGTTGTATGTGATGATTTTACTATGTGTTTGGAAATTTTACTATAGAAATGCTTTATAAAAACGCTAGTATGCTGCTTTGCATTCTTAGCACGACTATTATAATTTGTTCTTTGAAAGAATTTTCTGTTTGTTTGTTCAAAGGTTGGCGGCACAGCAGTACTGTCAATCTATTTTCGTTACGTAATTGACCTTTGTTTATTTCTCCGTGGCGCAGGCCGCTGAAGTTACTACTCAAGTGAACTCATGGGTAGAGAAAGTCACAAGCGGTCGCATCAAGAACATTCTCCCATCAGGATCTGTTGACAATACCACTAAACTTGTTCTTGCCAATGCCCTTTATTTCAAAGGAGCTTGGACAGATCAGTTTGATTCATATGGAACAAAAAACGACTACTTCTACCTTCTTGATGGGAGCTCAGTTCAAACACCATTCATGTCCAGCATGGATGACGACCAATACATTTCGTCTTCTGATGGGTTGAAGGTACTTAAGCTTCCTTACAAGCAAGGTGGGGACAATAGGCAGTTCTCCATGTATATCCTTCTTCCAGAAGCACCGGGTGGTCTCTCGAGCTTGGCCGAAAAATTGAGTGCTGAACCAGACTTCCTGGAGCGGCATATCCCAAGGCAGAGGGTTGCAATTAGGCAATTCAAGCTCCCCAAGTTCAAGATATCATTTGGAATTGAAGCATCTGATTTGCTCAAATGCTTGGGCCTCCAGCTTCCATTCAGCGATGAAGCCGATTTTTCGGAGATGGTGGATTCCCCAATGCCACAAGGTCTTCGTGTCTCATCTGTTTTCCACCAAGCGTTTGTGGAAGTGAACGAACAAGGAACTGAGGCTGCAGCATCAACTGCTATTAAAATGGTCCCGCAACAGGCAAGGCCGCCCTCGGTCATGGATTTCATCGCGGATCACCCTTTCCTCTTCCTTCTCCGGGAAGACATCTCTGGTGTGGTCCTATTCATGGGTCATGTGGTCAATCCCCTCTTATCTTGGTAATGTGTTTGCTCTGAAAGTGCGTGTTGTCGGTTGCCTCAGCCATTACATGTAATGGAAGGGTTTCAACCGTCAGCCATGTTATCCATACAATAAATCCAATAAATGGTTCTGCTAAGACATCCAATATATAAATTGCCTTTTAATAATGACTTGCTTGTTGCGCAAAGGAAAGCCAATTGGACTGTTTTTCATTAATCATTGCGGCGCTGCGGATTTCTGGAAGAACTACCTCATGCCAAAAGGAAAATCCAAGTCATCTTGATTAGTACTGTACTATCCAACATGAATCTCATCGTCATTAACATCTATATTTTTTTCACACAAAAAACTGCCAATGGCCACTTTTTGTGATTGAATATGCTCTTCAATTTCTCTTCTTCTTCTTACGTTTTTCATATCCTCGCTTATCTTTAGATTCACTAACTCCTTGGGATTGGAGCTCCCGGAGCCAATTGTGTTGATCGATTTGCATGGCCCCACATGAACGGACGCGACCTTGCATGCTACCCTCTTCCTTGCCGCGGATCCTTCCTCAGTTTCTCTCCCTTCCGAGAATCTATTCCGACGTAGAGATAACGCCTCCAGCACTATAGTTGGTGCGGCCGACCGCTTTCTCGCTCTCCTCTCTGATTCCCTGCCTCTGAGCATCTACAGCCTCAGACACGGCGTGTCCGCAGGCACTGACCGATCACTTCACAAATCATGTCGTCAACATTCGTTTATCTCATATCCAATCTTCTGTATCCATACTAAACCATACATCGTTGATCAAACTACGTAAATCATCAAATGGACATAGAAATGCACTATACGTTCATCAAAAGATCACCAACAAATCTTCAAAAGACAGCCATAGTTCACATAATGCACATAAATGACAGACAGCTTTAAACTACATCTAAAAACTTGCAATTAAAGTGAACAAAGTGGATCTTCATCACTTCCTTGCCGGCCCTTTCACCTTCTGATCGTCGGCACAGCTGTAGGCATCGGCGGCTGGTGGAGGATCGTCCGAGTCGTCATGGTCATCACCGTCGTCGTAGGAGGAGCAGAGGATGATGAGGCGTTTGAGGCGTCGGACGGCCCGGTCCTGCTGCCGCTTGAGCTTCGCCAGCCGAGCCGCCTCCAAGGATTTCTTCTTGGCCTCGCGCTCGGACTGCTCGATGGCAAGCCGGAGCGCCTTGGTGTTCTTCCGGCGGAGCCACCGAGCGTCCGTCTCCGTTGTCATAAGCGACCGAGTGGGGAGCCGCTCGTCCTTGTCGGGCTCCGCCGGAAACCCACGATGGCGGCAGACAGATTTCTCCGCCGCGTCCCTCTCCCTTGCCCGCTGCCTGTCGCGGCAGGCGGCGCGCGCCTCCGGTTCCGGTGTGCGCGTCCATGCTCGCTGGGCGGGCACAAGCATCCACCGTTACCGATGTGGGGGAGCAGCAGCCGGCGGGGGCAGGGGACGGCATGGGGGAGGCGCGGACTACCCAGCCCTCGTGGCGCTGCGCGCGGGCCAGGAGGGGCCGGCGTCTTCACTGCGCCGTCGGGGGAGAGGTGAGGCGGCAGATCTGGAATTGCCCCCCCCCCCCCTTGTCCACCTACCACATCTTGAGGGCAATGCGGAGGGCTGGCTCCTCGTTGATGTCGAGGTCAGAGTCTGACCGGTTGCCGGAGCTCGACATGGTCGCTGATTCGTTTGACTGGATCGAATCGGGGAAATCGAAGGAGAAGAAAAAGGGACGAAGCGAGGTACTTTTCGGGTTGGGAATATTTATGAGGACGGGGTGAGGTTGGGGTGGACCGGGCTAACATGGCGGATGCGCCCGGGCCACCCCAAATACACCCTAGATTCGAGCTGGATATGAGGGGCGCCGGACAATCCGAGCATTTGAGACCCGTTTGAGGTGTTCGTCTGGATCAAATTTTTATGATCAGTTAATGACCAGGCCATCCGTCCGGACGTTTGAGACGGGTTTAGAGTGCCCGGGTGTAGACGCTCTCGGCCTCAATCTTTCGCCTCCGAACGTTCCCCCCGGCCAACCCAATCCAGGGCTCGGTTCACCGTCTAGCAGTCGTCTGCGTCGCCTCCCGCAATTCCTCCGACCTCCGGTGCACCCCTTCATGCAACTTCCCTGGATCGTCGCGCTTCCCGCGCTGTCGAGTCGACGGTCGACGTGCGCTTCTCATGGTGTTTGGCTGCTCGATCACCTGGCTGCTGCTAACCTCATCTCGGTGATGCAGCAAACAAAGGAGAGGTATTGACTAGCACGCTTGGATCTGCTGCGTCTTTGTGCTGGGTGCTAGTCGCTGCCCTGCTAGATGCATGCAAGATTTACATGTATGCACACCGGTGTTGAGCGTTGGTGGCCTCATTGGTGACCCCGTGGACGAAAAAGGTCTGAACATTTTTCTGATTTGCACACACCCTGTCGATCCTGGACACACCAGAAAAGGCCAATCTTTTTTATTTAGCTGCCTATGTTTTTACACAAAACTATGAAGAACATAGAGGGCAGCTTTGGGTCACGGAAAAAACTTATACTGTGCGGAAAAGAAATCATGATTTCAGTAGCACTGAATTATAATAAGCTCAGGCAAGTATTACCAATTCTGATGTCACCACTATAAATATGTACAGCAAAGGTCGAAAGTATTTATCAAAAAATGTGTGTGTGTTTCATTCTTCCGCAATACAATAAGAAGTCCACGACGAAAGCTCTTTCCTCCTTCACAAGAAAAGTCCCTTCTCCTCCCGCCGGCGCCGTCGTTGGTCCGCCCCATATCCGATGGCCTCTGGGCCATGGAGCCGCGAAGGATCTCGGCCCCTGTTCTCGTTCTTATTAGATTCAACGTCTTGGTTGGGGTTGTATGATGGCGGTGATGTCTTTTAGAGCATCTCTAGCAGACCCCGTATAAATGGTCAAACCCGCAAAATAACCGTTTTTTGCAGTTCTAGTCGAAAAAACGAGCCCGAACAGACCCCGCAAAATCGTCCGACCCTTAAAAAATTTTAAGGGGCCCTGTAAACGCGAACGCGAAACCCTCGTATATACAGTTTTGAGGGCAACTTTACCAGGACCCTGCATACCGGTCAACGTTGGTGGTTGAGGAATCTTTGCTTCCGCCAACGCCATGAAGCTCGCCCGGGCGCCGTGCCCGGCCGCCTCCCGGCCGCCCGGCTGCCGCGCCCGTCCGCCCCGGCCACCGCGCTCGCTCGCCGGCCGTCCGATAGTCGGCCGGCCCTCCGTCCCGGCCGCTGCGCTCGCGCGTGGCTCCATGGCTCTCGAACCGAGCTAGCTAGCTAGCTCAATCCATTCGAACGGAGCTAGCTCGCTAGCAGCTCAATGGATTCGAAGAGCTAGCTAGCTAGCTCGATGCGCCGGCCGTTGGATCCCGCCGCCGCTCGCGCCGCCCCGGCAGCCCTGGCCTCCGCGCGCACCGCGCTCGCCCCGGCCGCCTTGGCCTCCGCCCGCGCCGCGCTCGCCTCTTGTTTTCCCTTGTTCGCCTGTTCGCCGGATTGACGCGAGGAAGAGGACGACAAAAAAAAAGAGCTAGCTCAGTCTGTTCGGTATATTCGGAGAATATTCTTTTTATGGGTTAATTATACGGGGTCTGAGTCTATCCTCGCCCGCACCGGCCTGCATATACCCTTTTCGCGAACTGCAAAAGACTTATGCGGGTCGGGATTTTGCGGGGTCTGCTAGAGATGCTCTTAGTAGGAATAATGTCTCCCACACTCCATCCCCGTCACGATGGTGCGCCTAGCATCGTCAGAGGGCGTGTGGAGGTGCTGGTCTCCGTGGATCTCGTGTGATTCGGTCGGTACTAGTCTTCGGTGGATCTGTTTGGATGTGGGTCTTCTGGCATCCTAGCTTATGGGGCCCATGTTGATCTTCGGGCCTCTCCCCCAAGTTTCTAGGGTCTCTTATGTTTCAGAAAAAATCGTCAAAAAGTTTTGTCGTGTTTAGACTTCGGGAGGTATCGATTTTATGTAAAACAAAAAACATGAAAAAAGACAGAAACTGTCACTGAGAACTAAATTAATAGGTTAGTCAAGAAAAAAATATAAAATAATATATAAAGTATACAAAAGTGATAATATAATAGCATTTAACAATCAAAAATTTAGATGCGTTTGAGACGTATCAGGTACCAACCACAGTATCTTGGATCTCTCATTCAAGAGTGTGTGACCAACGTTAGCATATGGTCTTCAATTTGTTTCGAAACTTTGGCCAAAACAATCAATATTAGCCAAATTGTATTGAAATATTGGAGAAAACTGAAAGCACTCTAACGATGCATGGTCGTGTCCTTGAATTGTCGCATAATGCAAGGATCATGCCATCAGTTCCCTGCTCTACTTAAGTTACAAAATAGGGGCATGTTCGTCCTTCCCGATTGCTCCTCGAGTGAACGCTAGCGAGCGGTGGTGACGGGGTCCTGTACCGAGGATGGATAACACCAAGGAGCCCGGCCTCATCAACTATAAGGGCCCTGCTAGGCCCAACTCGAGGAGAAACTCTATGGAGGCAAAGACGGCCTTCGTGACCCCCAAGACTAGAGCGTGGCCGCAACCTAGATCACATCTGCCATGTAAACCTTAGACCTCTCCTGCCTATATAAAGGGAGGTCTAGGGTACCCATTCATCATCTATCCACAACTATCAGTAGCAATCTCAATATCTCATACACCATTGTAACCCCTTGCACGAGGTATCACTCCATTATGAATCATCAAAACCAGCAGGACGTAGGGTACTACTCTCCGAATGCCCGAACCTAGATAAACCCCTCACGTGACCTCCGATCCATGACTTCCAGCTGCGCTTGGACCCCTACCGAGGGATCTGACGGTATTTCGCTCTGTCAAGTGACGCAAGCATACAGAGGCAGGCAGCAAAGCCCCTATCGGAACCGGCAAGGCATCCGGTGGCATGTGGCACAGGCGCCGAGGTGCACGACAATAAGTCGAGGCAGTGAAGCTTTTCGATTTTCAACCTACATATCCTTTCATGTTTAATTTTTTTTATGAGAAGTAGTAGCGCTACGTTCCCTTCTTTAAGAAGGGAGAGTTAGGAAATTACAAGGGAAGACAAGGGTGAGAACACAGCACACGAGAACAACTAGGGTTACATGCTACAACAAGATAGTAGAGAGGGGAAAGAACGAGGGAACTACAAAGGATGGAAAGAATGCCACTTGTAACCACTGATCGCATCGACAGAACCAACATGGAGGAGCACTTCAGCTTCCATCTTCATCTGACCAAGGAAGGGCGAGGCTTTGATCTTGGTCGTCTCGTTGCCACCTGACAACACGCCTCAAAGAGGGAAGGGTTCAAAGGGAGGGGGGCCCAAGGCGAATCGCGGGCTCGCTAACCCGGCTTCAGATGAGAGCATCAGGCTCTTCCACAAACTTGGTCGAAGAGGCGAGACCGGTGTGCACATCGTGGCAAGAAAACACCACATGAAACGGGGAGGAAGCGGGAGTAGCCACCACTAATCTAGTCGCCGCCCGTGGCCATGGACCTTAAAGCAGCCAACCAAAACAATAAACAACCAATGATGGGTCAGTGACTCTAAGACGCCGCCTCCAAGGATATCATGACATCAAGGACGGCATCGTCCGGTCCAGAAGATGGATCTAAGGCTTTCGCCTAGAGAGCACCAAGGAGGCAAGGTGTCCGAGCTTCGTGAAGATGCCTAAAAGGAAGAAGACAATGCCCAAACGTTGTCCTCATCATTGCCAACAAAATCGACACGTGCTTCTCTTGTAGCATCACACCTCGATGCCCATACTAAACCACACTGCTGCTAAGTCTGGTGGCCTAGAGCACCGGACCTCACCAGCCTCTGCCCTCGGCATCGCGTGCTTACTAGCTCCGACAAGGCACCACAGAGCCGTCTCTGGCGCAAAAACGATAACCAAGGCCTCCTATCGACGGACGACTACGAGTCGCGCCTGGAATTGGAGGAGTCCCGCCCGCATAGGGGCAAGCCAGATCCGTGTGCCTTCTAGCGCGAGGAGGCAACGAGCGTCAAGGAAGGGCCGTTGACGCACGTCGACGGTCAGAATCGAGGTATGAGGTCACCATCGCCGGTCAGATACAATGTCCGGGCCCCTCCACCATGTAATGTCTTGCAACACAACATCCGCACCGGGACAACCCCACAAACCTTCAACAGCGGGCCACCATGCTGCAACAGAGGCCGGCGGCAAAAGAAGGGAAGGGAGATGGGGAGCCGATAATGGCGGCGGGGTGCTCCTCCCGGGCCGCGCCGGTGCAGGCGACACACGAGCCCATGTGTTTTAGTGCTAGCAGTAAACTTTTTTCTAAGGTCTATAGTCTTACTTTCAAGGCCCGAATCAACTTGGACTCACGAGTGTGTTGGTTAAAATCCCAACACCTCAGTGCAATTTGATAAATCAAACATTGCCACTAGTTTCATCTACTACTATTATGATTCAAGTCCCCAACCAATCTACCTTTGCCTGAAAATGACAAGAGGGGCCTGCCTCGCTGCTTCCGCACGCAAGCCGGGAGCAGCAGCATCGATCGCCGCCAGGTCAAACGAGACGAGCACGCGCGCGGCACGTGGGGACGTGCGGTCAAGTCCGGCGGATGGCCGACACCCTCCGCCGAATTACGCATTTCCTGGGGGGCCTGGGCGCGAGAGCCGGTTATCCGATAAAACCCCCGGCGCTGAGATCCGCGCACCCGAAGCTTCTCTACTTCCCTCCGCCCCACCCCCACCCGCCTTCCCAGCCAGCGCGCGGTTTGGTCGTCGCCTCCTCCTCCTCCCCCTCGCCGATCCACCCGCCCCTCCCAGATCCACGCCACCGCGCGGATCCCCGATGCGGGCGCCGGCGATGCTCCGGTGGGCCGCCGCCGGGCTCGCCCTCGTCGCGCTCCTCGCCGCCGCGCCCCCCGCCGCCGCCTTCTACCTCCCCGGCGTCGCCCCCACCGACTTCGGCAAGGTGAGAACTCGCTTCCTCCCCCCCTGGTGCCACGCACCAGAACCCCTCCGTCCCCGCCGGCCGAGGGAATGAGTAGCTCGCGCCCGGGCTCGCCGGCTAGATCCGGTCAACGGGCGGCGCTTCCCCGCGCGCAGGCTCCCGGGATCCGCGGATCTCAGGACAGACTCGTACGCACAAGTGCTGATGGTCCAATTACCTTCGCCGCGATCGCAGCCAGGGGCGCACTAGGATGCGGGATCCGCATGCATCCTTGGTTGCGCCATGATTCGCGCGTTGCCTACTGCCTCCCCGCGCGCCCCGTTCTGATCCCGAACGTGCTCCTTAGATTCACCCATGGTGCTGGCTCACAGTTGGTTTTGTTACATGCGTGTCCTTGTACACTTGTAGTGCTAGTGGTTCTAAGACACTGAGAATTGGAAGCAGACGCTTATGGCAATTTAGATCTCATCTTTTTCTTAGTTTGATCCACAGCTAGGGCTCGATCGGCTGATTGAGTAGAATAGACGTCTCAGCCAAGCACAAATCTGATCTCATAGTTTTAAAATGCCCAATTCGCAGTAATTGCGCGTCCTGCAAGGACTTGCTTTTTTATGTTTATTATTACTGTTTAAAAGGCTGCGCCGTTTGTCAAAGATAGTTTTCTTGTTTGGATCTTTTATGTCATAATCTTAGAAAAAAGTTCTGTTTGATACACCGGGGTTTAGTACATGTTCCTAGGAAACTAAATGCTCTGAAGAGCAGTATAGAATATTGTGTGGGATGGTTGAAACATAGTTTCGAAGACCAAACTGATCACCGGATCTGCCTCAACTGAAATTGTACTGGTTGGGCCAGATATCTTTTCTGCTGAGTTATGACTGTATCTGATATTTCTATGAACAGCTATCTGCATATAGCTTTTCTTTTTGCTTCTAAAATATGTCCTTGATTTATCTCTCGGTTTATCCGTCTACAGGGAGATGAACTGTTGGTGAAGGTGAACAAGCTGACATCAATAAAGACTCAGCTACCCTACACATATTATTCCCTTCCTTTCTGCAAGCCGAATACCATAGTTGACAGCGCTGAAAACCTTGGTGAGGTTCTCCGTGGTGATCGAATTGAGAACTCCCCTTACGTGGTAAGTATTCGGTAAAGAATAATCAATAATTTATGTACCTGGGAGGAAAATGTGCCTGGTTTTTAGTTTAACATGCTCCTTGTCTGAACTGCAGTTTCAAATGAGAGAGCCCAAGATGTGCCAGATTATCTGCAAAATAACTGTTACTGAGAAAGAAGCAAAGGAGCTCAAGGAGAAGATTGAGGATGAATATCGTGTGAACATGTAAGGGCAATATAGTAGGTGTTGTCGCGCTTTACTTTGCATGGTATTTTTTGAAATTGACTGGGTTTTCTTTGCAGGGTTCTTGACAATCTGCCACTGGTTGTTCCAGTTCAAAGGCCAGATAGGAACACTGTGGCCTACCAAGGTGGATATCATGTTGGTGTCAAGGGCCAGTATGCTGGAGTAAGTTCATATAGCCTGTTCATGCTTACCCTTGTCTTTACATGTATGATCGGGACTAACTAATTCACGTATATAAATATATTTCCAGAGCAAGGATGAGAAGCACTTCATCCACAACCATTTGTCATTTTCGGTTAAGTTTCACAAGGATGAGGATTCAGAACTTTCTAGGATAGTGGGATTTGAGGTCAAACCATTCAGGTTTTCTTTCAACTTTGCTTGTTGTGTTAATAACTTTTGCCATACCTAAATGGAATGTACGTACCTAATTTTTGTGTTCTGTCTTGTATGTTTGCACCAGCATCAAGCATCAGTTTGATGGGAATTGGAATGACGCAATCACTCGTTTGACCACATGTGATCCTCATAACAGCAAGTTTGTAGTAAATTCTGAAACTCCTCAGGAGGTTGAGGTCGGCAAAGATATCATATTCACCTATGATGTTCGCTTTGAGGTACTATTTTTTTTATTGTTGTCTCCTACGACATGATAGTTTCTTAACCTTTAATGTTAGATCTGCTTTACCGAAAAATTCATGGAATTTGTTACTTCTGCAGGAGAGTGAAATTAAGTGGGCATCTCGATGGGACACCTATCTGTTGATGTCTGATGATCAGATTCACTGGTTCTCTATCGTTAACTCTCTCATGATCGTGCTTTTCCTATCTGGTATGGTGGCCATGATCATGATGCGCACCCTGTACAGAGATATATCTAGGTACAACCAGCTTGAAACTCAAGAGGAGGCACAGGAGGAAACTGGCTGGAAGCTTGTCCACGGAGATGTTTTCCGCCCTCCAGTCAACTCTGATTTGCTCTGCGTCTTTGTTGGCACTGGAGTCCAATTCTTTGGCATGCTGCTGGTTACGATGATCTTTGCTGTTCTGGGTTTCCTCTCTCCATCGAACCGTGGAGGATTGATGACTGCAATGCTTCTCGTCTGGGTCCTGATGGGGTTGATTGCTGGCTATTCTTCTTCACGACTCTACAAGATGTTCAAGGGTGCAGAGTGGAAGCAGATAACCCTGCGCACGGCTTTCCTGTTTCCAGGGATTGCCTTTGTTATCTTCTTCATCTTGAATGCCCTTATATGGGGGGAGAAGTCATCCGGTGCTGTCCCATTCACCACCATGTTTGCCCTGGTCCTCCTCTGGTTCGGCATCTCAGTGCCCCTCGTGTTTGTTGGGAGCTACCTCGGGTTCAAGAAGCCCGCCATGGAGCCTCCAGTGAAGACCAACAAGATCCCGCGTCAGATCCCTGAGCAAGCCTGGTACATGAACCCGCTCTTCACCATCCTGATCGGCGGCATCCTGCCGTTCGGCGCGGTCTTCATCGAGCTCTTCTTCATCCTCACCTCGATCTGGCTGCACCAGTTCTACTACATCTTCGGGTTCCTCTTCCTGGTGTTTGTGATCCTCATCATCACGTGCGCGGAGATCACCATCGTGCTCTGCTACTTCCAGCTGTGCAGCGAAGACTACAACTGGTGGTGGAGGTCGTACCTCACCTCGGGGTCGTCGGCGCTGTACCTCTTCCTGTACGCTGGGTTCTACTTCTGGACCAAGCTGCAGATCAGCAAGCTGGTGTCGGGCATCCTCTACTTCGGGTACATGCTGCTCGCCTCCTTCTCCTTCTTTGTGCTCACCGGAACCATTGGCTTCTGCGCCTGCTTCTGGTTCACGAGGATGATCTACTCGTCCGTGAAGATCGATTAGTCGCTGGAAGCACAGCAGGCAGAGACAGAGACAAAGCATAGCATATGTTTTCAGCTTTCGCGGTCAGAGGTGATAATTGTATGATTAAGGTGAAGGTGGGGATCATCCCCGTGTTTGTTACTCTTTTGAGGGAAAAGTTACATTTTGGGATTAGTTTATGAACTGATGATTTATGTTTATTGTTGTGGTCACAAGTGATGATACTTGTTAGTGATAAATGTTGGAGTTACAAGGGTAGAATACAATACACTGTGATGGAGTTGTCTGTTTTGGCAGAATTTAATGGATCAGCGTATAAAATTCAATTTATATTTCATGACCTGTAATTCTTGTGCTGCTGGATCGGTTTGCTGCTTGTAAGTTTTGTTTTCTTTCGAATTGGAGGTATAAGATTTGCCTTACCTGTTAAATAAGAAGGGAAATAGAGATTTACAAGTGGACATACACGGCATGACAACTACTCGTGCAAGACAATATGCCCTAGTTTCTTAGCACCTGCAGAAACCCAAAGCCTAGCCTCGTTGACAACAATTTTAAGAAGAATTGGCGGCGGTGCACTTGTGGTGTGGTAAACACAGAATTTCTCTTGTTTCAAATTGTCAAGACACGAGCATGGTGTGGGAGGTCATAGCTCGTTTATTTGGAGTTTTGCATCTATTGGGGGTTTTGCACGTCGGTTCTCTTATCCCACCAATCCTCGAAGGATTCCTCTAAGTGAACTCAAACTTATTGAAGAAGAGGCGGGTGCCTGTTTTTTTGCTCCCTTTTGCAAAGAGGGCAAAGACCACAATTTGCCCAATCACGCCTCTCCAACCGACCGGCAGTCCAAGTCTAACTTCGCAATGTGAAGAATCTAACTTTTGGAGGGGTCCAAACTTCTCAAACCATGAAGTCCATGGGGGTAGCGTAAATTCCATCCATAGAATACTCCCAAACAATGTCATCTTCATTTTCTTCGTCATGGTGGTAGTCATGCACAAGCATTCGAAGGGTGAAGAATTCTCATATGTGGTCTCCGAAGAAGACGGTGTCGTGGTTGATCTTTAGCATCCAACCCATTGAGAGCCTCACGCACTTTTCAACTCTTTCTCCTCGAGGCCTAAAAAATTAGCAGAGCAATATCCTCGGGCCTACGCCCAAGTAGCCAAGGGGAATCCCAGAAAGGTGTTTTGGCATCATTGCCAACAGTGATAGCGGTGGAGGCATAAAAGAAATCAAGGCCTTCCTCGTTGCATGGGTTACCCAACCCAACCCAAAGCTTGTTTGGCTCATTCCATTCATACCAAGGCCATCTCAGCGGCAACCACGTGCAAATTTGTCGGTTTCAGGACCCCAAGGCCTCGGTATTTCGAAGGACGAAAAACCACCTCTTTATTGACCTTGCACTTGGCCCTCGTCGTCTTGTCTGAGCTAGACCAAAGGAAAGCCCTCTCATCTTGTTGAGGTTATGAAGAGAGCCCTGCGGCACAATAAGGGGCATGATGAGTACACCGCTTTGGAGGTGATAACCGATTTGACGAGGGTCATGCGCCGAATGATGGTGATGTTTTGCCCTCCCAAGCTAGCAATTTTTTGGCTGCTTTGTCTTCAGGATATTGGAAGTCAACCTTCCTAAGTTGCCAAACCAAGACTTGGAGGCCCAAGTATTCCATAGTGAAATAAGCTCTAGTTGTCGGAGCGCTGTGGAGGATATGCCCCGAATCAAGATGATTGCATCAAATGAGCACCACCGAACTTTTACGGAAGTTGGTGCAAAGGCCTGTCACATCGCCAAACCCCTTAAGATGGCCGAGAGGTTTTCCATGCCCCTCTTAATTGGAGCCATAAAAATGGTCGTGTCGTCCGCATAGAGGAATGTACACACCATGGCGCCACGTCCTCGAATCTTATGTCTAATGCCTTTACTAGTTGCAAGGTCGAGGATTTGAGGGAGAGGGTCAATCGCAAGGCGGAGAATGGGGGTCCCCTTATCAAAGCCCTCGGCCATGTTTGATAGAAGGCACGGGCAACCCGTTGAGGAGGAATCGCAAAGAGGAAGAGGAAAGTAACGTGGCAATCCAATCCTGAAATTGCTTGTAAGGTTGTAAAAGCTTTCAGCCAGCACCATTATGAGAATATATTCTTGTGCTCTCTAGAGCTTCACGCCTCTATCAGTCTACTGCTGCCTTTCCTGTAATTTCATTACTATCATTGTAACTCTCCCTCCTAGAGTGCGCTTTCGGCATCGCCATGGAATTGCTCCGGCATTTGTGGCATGTGTATGCGTTGCTTAGCACAGAAGGCGACCACGGAGCGCAAGAGGCAAACTTTTTTTATGTTTGAACTGCCCCACCGGCAAACTTTTGCGGGCGACTTGCCTCGGTTGGCGCGTAGGGATTCAAAAAAGTTTCAAACTCAAAATCTCGGACGAATCTGCAGGAGAAAAACTCGCTCGCTTCCTGCTGCGCCGGCCAGGAGTGGGCCAGGATGTCATGTGCACGAGACCACCAATGAGTGCGCCCTGGCACGAGCAATTTACTTATATGCCACTGATGCCCCCGTGCTCTGCTTGCTTTCCCCATTCACTGCTCACTCTGCTCGCCACTCTGCTCACTCTCTCTAGAGGTGAGAGCTGAGCAATGGCGTCCAGGGCGCTGTTGCTCGCCGTGGCCGTGGTGGTGGTGGCGGGGTGCGCGGTGGGGCTCTCCGGCGCGACGGACCACATCGTGGGGGCCAACCGCGGGTGGAACCCCAACATCAACTACTCCAGCTGGTCCGCCAACCAGACCTTCTACGTCGGCGACCTCATCTGTATGCCCAAAGAAAAACCCTCACCCTCTCTCTCTCTCTCTTTTCTTCACCTCGGCCTCCCCTCCCCTCTCCCCTCCCCTAGCTCCAGCTCCACCAGATCTACTACTACTTCCCTGCCGCCTCACTCATTCCTGATTTGCAGCGTTCCGGCACCAGAAGGGGACGCACAACGTGTTCGCGGTGAACGAGACCGGCTACGACAACTGCACCATGGACGGGGTCACCGGCAACTGGACCTCCGGCAAGGACTTCATCCCGCTCCCGCACCCCGGCACCTACTTCTTCATCTGCGGCAACGGCTTCTGCCAGGCCGGCATGAAGGTCGCCATCACCGTCCGCATCTTCGATCTCGGCCCAGAGATCTACCCCCCGCCCGCCCCCGGCGCCGACAATCCCCCCTCCTCCTCCTCCTTCGCCGCAGGGGCGTGGCCGGCAGCGGCAGCGGCGGCCACCGCGCTGGGAGCTGCTGCCATCATTGCCCTTTAGTTCCTAGGAGTATCATCTGCAGCAATTGACCGAGACGTGGTCTCTAATCTAGTATAACTAGTTGGGGCGCATTTAACTAGCTAGCTTTCCTGATGTAATGTAACCGCATCTGCATTTCGAGTATCAGTAGAATGTACTCATGGATGACCACGGCAGTTGCAATTCATCAAGATAGATCCAAAACGCTGGGAAAAAAAAAGCTCTGCAATTTATCCACAACCCATATCCACCAACCAAGATCGACAGCTATGTATATTGGACAAAAGGCTACAAGAACAAACCCTATGGGAATTGTTGAATAGAATCCCTCTGTTATATACACCACTTCACTTACTGCTATCTGATTTTGTCTATCACCGATTAGACCCTTTCTGAACCATGTGGCTTGGCCTTGGAGCGCTGCTGTTTCGACCGGGTCACGACCTTCTGACCATCGCTTTGCCTCGGAGCGCTACTTCGACGACGACGGGGTCTTTGGGGCATCAGGCTCGCTGTTCACAAAGGGGACAGGGGAGGGGCTCAGATTCTGAAAGAGTAGCTCAGGTTTTACAATGTGGGATTTCAAAATCTGTAATATGTGTTGCTTCAGCAGAGGAATCTTGCTTACCTGGGCCGCATCTCTTCGTCGGTGACCGCAGATTGCTCCGAGCTAGCAGTAGCAGCCGACTTGGTAGGCGTGACAGGAGATTGCTCTGAGCTAGAAGTAGCAGCCGAGTCGGTAGGCTTCTTGAGCACAACCAAGATCATCGTCATGTTGTCACAACCCTCCCCACCACTCTCAGGCGCCAAGCACCGGTCGAGCACCTTCTCACACACGGCAGATAGACTATCCTCCTGCAGATTTCCAACCCCCTGGTATATGAATACCATAACACTACATGATATCAATATAATCTATGTTTGACGAAACAGAGGTGCTTACAGTCTTCAACTTTTCATGCACAAAGTCCACTACTTGTTGACTTGACATGCAGTCCCTGTCATACAATAAGGGAGTTAATGAAAACCAAGTCGCCATGGAAAGTGTAATTATGAATGCATGTGTGCATTGTAAAGCTCATCAATCAGGTCACACGAGTAATAAGTTGATACATCATCAGATCACATGACAAAAGTAGCACGCTAAGAGTATGAAAGTGGCCTCAGATTCTAGTATGGAACCTCTATTGCCTTCGATGTGTAATTCATCCGATCAAACATTTCAGTGATAGCATTTAAGATGACGTGGATAAAACAGAACATTCCACAGCCTAAAAGATCAAAAACTCTGGCCTGATCCAGATCAAAGGTGTTGACTCCATGGCATGGAACTAACCAAGTCTCGTAGTATCTGCAAAACTGGTTGCAACTGAGCTTCCACAAGTACCAGTCTAACCATGTCTGACACCGCTTGCTAAATGCACAAAATCTAACCCCTTAACAATCACAATATGATGCATAAGAGAAGAGTGTGATCAACATTATTTGTGCAATACTGGTCTCTACAGATCCAAGGACATGCTGAAATAACTAAGCTCTCTAAAGACACGTTGGCATTCTCCAATTCAAATTTAGTACTGTACTCCCTCCGTCCCAAAATAAGTGACTCAACTTTGTACTACGTCCCAAAATAAGTGACTCTTATTTTGGGACGGAGGGAGTATATAATTTGTCTGGATGTACGTGGCATCTGAAAAAAGGCACCAGTTCTGTTGAGCGACCATTGTGCTCTCAATCTTCAAGAGACAACATAACATCTCAGGAGAATTGTGTGTCAATGGGCTCTAAGCGTCCAGAATGTTACACTGGGAAAACACCATGTTATGCTTTCGGTCTATCCTTAACACAAACTATTGCGTATTTGTTATTTAAGGTTCAGAACTGCAAACATACTACAGTACCTCAGCAAAATTTTGAAAATTTAGCAGCAACTTGTAAAGCTAATAAATGTGTTCCATGTCAATTATGTTGATGAATGATGACAATAAGCTCCTGTACTATGTCAACTTGCCAACATAGCCGTGTGTTCTTGATTAACATGCATCATATGTAGTGCCCAGATCAAACAATGGCATGCCCGGTGGTGGCAAGTTTTTCTTTCCCTCTATGCTTTCGGACAGTAGTTATAGTACATGGAAATCAAGGAAAATAATCGTGTTATATCCTCTTCAAGTTTCACGACTTTGATACGAAAGGTACAATTGGGAAGCTTTACTATGATATAAATCATGAACAACAAGAAAAAAAGCAGGCAAAGCAGGTATCACGATAAGTCTCAACCCTCAGAATGAATAATTATTACAGCCAAAAATTCATACCATATACCATCACAGGCCAAAACAATGAATTCATCATCCTCAGAAAGTGTAACCTGACCAACAGTAATGCAATCCTGAGTTTGAGTAATTTTGTTCAAACAAAACTGACAGAGAAGAGGCAGCAAAACTCACTGTGTTCACTTCAGGTTCAGCTGAGACAGTCTGTTTCTCGGCTGGTAAAAGCTTATTTTCCTTCATTTCCATATCCCCTGGGGATTAGATTTACAAAAATGAGTACAAATAATACATCCAATATATAAATGTTTTAGTTGATAGGAGTGTGTGCTACCAATTGCTCTTGTCAAGTTCAAACTTCCATTGACCCGCCCAGCAACAATGTAACCACCAGCATTCTCAATCCTCTCTTTTTCTGACTGAAGTTCTGGCTTGTGATCTCTTGACAAATCGTGAGCCTTAACAGTAGATGAGTTAGGAAAACATAAGCTAGCAAATATACTTCAATTACAACTAAAGATAGTTACAACTGGCATACCCGACCCTTCCTTGAGATAACACACCGGGAATCCCCGGCATTTGCAACAACCAGTTGATCATTTCTTATGATAGCCACACACGCTGTGCTTCCACATGTTGGCCCAGAAAAATCTGAATGAGGACCCTGGTACAGTAGCATAGTTAAAAAAAGGGTCAGGTAAACTTAATATTCACTAGAACATCATAAAACTAGTTTTTGTGAGTTTACTGTATAAGAAACAAGGGCACATATAAATATAACACCCCAACATTGTTGTACTGCAAGTAACATGACGGACCAATGTTTTAGAAACAATGATGTTAGGTAATTACTGCAGATATGTTCTCGTATTTCAATCAGGGATTTCAATACAGGGGTATGGAACAATCTGCAGTCTGTTTTAGGACTGGTCAGTATTAGGAGATTCACTAATCTCATCTGAGCAATCCACCGGTCCAGTTCCCACCCATCCCTGCAGAAACTCCATCCGCCCCCCTTTCTAAAGCAGGGCACAAGCCTCCTACCCAACCCACTTTCTTAACAACATCACCAATTTGAAGCAAACCCCTCTTTAGATATGGGTTGAGAAATGCCCACAATCCAAGCAGTTTTATCCATCAAATTTATTCTCAAATAAGAGATGAGCTGTGCCATGAAAAGTAACCTGTTCGATTCCATATCCAGCAAAAGGGATTGAGCAGAGAGAGGAGGAGGAAGCAATTTTACCTCCTCCGAGTGCCATCCGTCCCCAAGTTTATCTGCATCTCCAGCTTTGGGAGACCAAATTATACTCTCCAACATTCCAGTGAACTTTGGCCCCTTTTCTCCCAGCTCAGCCAGTTCTCTCCATCCCCTTTGCCCTTTCATCATCTCGTCCATTCTGAAAGAGCAATACAGATTCATTGAACCATCAAACATGTCAGTTTCAAGCAAAAAAGCATACCACAGTGCAAAGAAAGAACATGGTAGATACCTCAAAAAGGCTTTCCGAGCAGAAGAAGCTAAATCACCAGAACAATATGCTGCACTTCTTAAGAATTGCATGTGTAGATGTTTGGCGCAGAATTTAGCGACCGCTTTCCCTGTAAATTGTATTTTGTATTGGCTAATAAATTCATGTCACACATAAGAAAACACATAATGCAGCTATTTTTTTAACTAAAAGCGAAAGCACGTGTAGATTTTGAACTGACATTTTCCAAATATGTGCTTCTATCTCTTACATCCAATGGTTAAATGGAAACATGTAACTACTGAGTCATTTGATTAGCTATTGCCATGTTAGGATACTGCCATGCTGTAAAGCCAAACTCAACATAGCTAATCTCCACAGCGTACACACAACAACTAGTCAATGCTACAAATGTTCAATTCTCAGAGTTAATAAAGCCAGTGAACACATTTTGTTGTTGAAGCAATCTTTTTGGTTTCAAAAAAATAAAATCCAATGAGGGAGTCAAACGGCCATGAACCTTCAGGAGAGGACAACACAGTAAGCAAAAATGATGATCAAATAACAAGTCCTGCCAGTTAACATGAACATTGCAGTCCTGTCAGTAGCTACTTATATACACATCCAATACTGTATGAAAGCCCCAGCATGATAAAATAGTGCTAATTATATTATGTTGAACAGAATAACAGCAAACGACATAGTGATGTGCAATACATGATTTAGTGTAAGGTAACAATACAGAATTTCGTTCTATGGAAGGTTTTAAAGGGTTAGATTATACTAATCCACTCAAAGCAAGATGTGACCAGCTTAAACCAAAATAGGTACAAACCATTGTGAAACAAACAGTACAGGTACGACTGAATAGATGGTATGGTATAAAGTTAAACGAGAAGAGAAAACAGCCAGTATTTACCTCCATGCCCATCAAAAACGGCAAAAAAGGATGTGCGTTCATCAAGCTGTGGCATAGCTGTATGCTACAAGGGTAAACAGGTGCCAAGTCAGCTTCTAACGAGTAATAAACATGCAGATACACTCAAACTTAAGTATCACAAGCAAACAACTCTTATCCTCGACAATATAGCTTCAGATATGATGCAGCACTCTACATCTCCAACTTTAGTCATACGTCAGAATCAGAATCCATTTACATGAGCTAGCAGTGAACTCCCAAATGCAAGTCAGCAAGCCGAAAAACCGCTGTCTCAAGCATTTCGCCTATAGAGAAGCGCTGGCGCCATCGAGCGAACCAATGGAATTTCCAGCGCAAGTCGCAAGCCGACAAACCGCACCTCAAACTTTACACCTTATAGAGGAAAGGCGATTGGGCGGGCGAACAAACGGATAGAAAGCTACCAATGCAAATGGCAACCAACAAAGCGCTAACCGAGCCGTTCCACTTGCACGTAAAATGCTGCCATTGGGTGAATCACAACAACATTTATTCTAGGTTCCCAAATAACAGGAAGAGACCAAATCACATGATGCAAATGAATAACAGAATCAGAAACATCGAACTCCCAATGCAAGTGACACGCCGTATATAAGCATCTAACATTGGAACCGCCAGGGGGTGAGTCACAAGGAATTTAACTAACATATTCAGGCTGTTCCCAGACAGCAGGAATGGACCAATTCATCAGCAGATAAACTCGTCACGCAAATGAACAGGGCATGACGGAATCGCGAACAGCGAACTCCCGATGCGAACCAAACCGCTGCTTGGAGTAGTACGGGAAACGCCATTGCGGGGAATCGCTAACGGGAATTCATCGCACCCCCGCCGACCAACTGACTCGTCACGACGCGGGCGAGCGAATCTATGCACGCAAGAGGCGCCACCCCGGGACTCACCGAGCCGCCGCGGATTCCTCCCGCGCTGGCGCGTCGAGGCCCACGCGCTGCCTGCGCACCCTAGGCCGTGCCGTGCCGTACCGTACCGAGCGGCGCGCACAGAACGCAAAATAGAGAGAGCAGGGGAAGTGGGGGAAGGAGGAACTCACGGCGTCCTCCATGGTGGTCCGCCATCCCTGCATGGAGGCGAGGCCGTAGCGGACGCGGGCGCCCTCGCCGTCGGCGGTCTGCTTCTCCGTCTTGGGCGTGCTGAGGTACGTCCCCATGGCGCCCTAGCCCTCGAGCCCGGCGCACCTGCGTCAACCAGCAAACACCCTCGCCGTCACTGCTACAGCCCGTCTCGGCCGCGACCGCGACTGCGACCCCGGCCCGCGCGACTGCGGCAATTCCAGCCCCGCGGTGGGAGCGGGGACGCGATTCGGCGGAGGAGGTGGGGGGTGGGGAGGGACTCACTGCGGTTGCGGTTGCGGTTGCGGTTGCGGCGGGCGGGCGGTGGAGCGGATGCGGAGGAGGAGGAGACGTCTCTCCTCCGTATTTGTATGGAGGTGGCTTTCCGTCGCCGCGGCGCGGGGGCGGGGGAGGGAGACGGGGTGGGGTGGGGGATTCGGGGAAGATGTTGCGTATCTACTCTCCGCCTTTTCTATTCACCGCCAGCTCCCCGGATCGCCTCCCTGCCGGCCGGCTTCGGGCTTCGCCTCTCTCTCTCTCTCTCTCTCTCTCTCTCTCTGTCGTGGACGGTTCTGATCCCTCTGCCTCTCCCTCCGGCCACGCCTCCCCGGACTAGTAGTAAAATAAAAACCGACATGCTAGTTGTGGTATGCGGTTACTTTTGGACCTAGTGGCCCGTGCCCAACGGGGATAAGTTCAACCATGCCTTCTCTTTTTTTAAAGGCATGATATATCAAGTATCACATACCCTTCAAATACATTCTCATGATTCATTTAAAAAAAATACATTCTCATGATTATGAAATATATCATAAAGACTGAAAAATACGTCCCATTCCTTGAGGTGTCAAAGTCTTCTCCCTGCCGCATCCATCGGCAGCATGCCGTGACTAAAGCTCGTTGCTGCCTCTAGGTCTCTATTCCAGTGGAGCAAACTTGTCTAAACACAAGAGCTTGTAGAAGTAGTAATCGAATCCCCTATAAAAAGGTATGTAAAAGTCATTGGTGTAGACCAAAAGATGTTGGTACCTATGATCTATGTAGAAAATCGCCGCTACGGAGAAGAAAACATTAGAGAGGGCTTGTAGAACGCCCCTGGTCTGGCCAGAGGGAGTTGAGGAACACAAATCTCACACGCTCTCCAACAAGGCCGAAACTGGTTAACCTTCGTCGATCGGAACTGGAGTCGAACGGCTAAAAAGCACAACGACAATATCCGCTCCGTAGAACAATGCCACCGAGACAAACATGCGGAAGAAAAATCCAGGCCAAAGAAGCAGATCCGGGGACATGCCTCTCAATGAAAGCACCACCGGAACGAGGGCGGGAGGGGCAGACCTTGTTCCACGCCAACGTCTCTTGACCGCCAATCATAGACGAAACCTAACTTTATTCCTAATCATACAACCATCAGACCAATGCTTTGGGATTCCCCGCCTCCTCCCGTCAACAGAGTGACGTACGGAGGAAGAGGGGATCCGTGGACTCACTGGCGAAGAAGGTAGATGGTCGCTTGCCTGGACACCTAGGTCACGGAGCAGGGAAAGCGGAAATGATTTCTTCGTTTCATATCACCCAATCATTGTAGATGCCATGTAGGTAAGTAATTCTTTGTTTTTCATTTAAGTTCCGCTCAAGCCGACGATGATGGCGTTGGTGCCTTGACCTAGTCAGACATGGTAACATGGTTGATTGTTCGCAGTGCAGGTAGGGACACCGTAGTTGAGGAAATTAGCACGGTGTGGTGGGGGTTAGAAAGGTGCATGATGAGTGGCGTCAGTGATCGGATGAGGCGACGCTATAGCGATACTGGCCGCATATGGGGAAGACAACCGATTGGATCAAGTAGGGAGGCTAAGGGGTAGAGGGCAGATGTTGTGGAAGAAGGCACACACTCATCCAAGATTATTGCATTTAGATGAAATGCCACACATAACAACCATATAAGCCGTCCACTAAGAAGTAGGGCATTTTGAAGGTTGAGCTCCATGGAGTCCAATTTTTTAAAAGAATTGTAATTCAAACTTTTTAGTTTTGATAAATTCCAAAAAATATACATGAATATAGTATATGTCTATAAAATTTCTGGATGAAATACCTTGAAATGCAAGTTGTGAAAAACATCATAGACACTGAGAATGAACAGTGTATGTGTTGAAAAAACCACATATTTAATGTATTTCGTCTAGAAAATTTACACACATATACATTATGCCTCTAGGTATATACGTATTCTCTCCAATAAATAAATAAAATGTAAAAGATATGAAATTTGCATTTATCAAATTTAGCCTCCATGGAACTCGTCCTCCATTCAGAATTTTCATACACTAAAACAGTACTGCCCCTATTTCTAAAGGTAAAATGTTTTGCAGTTTAAATTAAACCGTCAAAGCATCTTATATTTAGAAACATAGGATGTATAAAATTATAGATACCGGCGGGATGGGATATGTAGGAGCAGCGTCGGTTGACCAAGTCAGCATGACTCTCAAATACTCGCCAGCACAATCGTCATATTATTAATGGCTCTTTGATTCATAGGATTCTCAAGATGTGAAAATACAGTGGCACGACCACTTCAATTATGCAGAAATGTGTGTGCTACTTCGTCAGATTTTATTTACAAAAGGGCAAAGGATTCTTTATGAAAGGTTTAAATCCGCAGAAAATAGTCTTTTAGCACGGATTAAATAGAGAAGAATCCCGCGGAATTCATATGAAAATCCTCCCCGTACCAGTAGTTAGCTCTGTGAATGAAAGGACGGTTCCATAGTGCCGACCAGTACATTTTATACATTTGGAAGCTCTTTTTTCTCTCTACTAATAGCAACTGCCACACCTCTGATCAGGACACCCGCATCATTCTCATTCTGTCTCGTCGCCGTCCAACCCATGCCACCCACGTCGGTAGCCGCTGCCGACCAGCACATCGGTCTCATGGATTTATCTTCCTGGCCAAAAGGTCAAAAAGAAAAAACCTATCTAATGAAACTGAAAGAAATACTTATCAGCAGACATTTGAGCTGAAAAGGACTCTCCAAACTCCCATACTCGCAGGCAATCCTCGTCAGCTAGCTAGCTAAGCCAGGGGCAATTATTTTTATAAGCCTGGTAGTTAAAATTTAACTAGTAAGCTTTTAAATAAAGAAAATTTTGGTTGGACCTTTAGAATAAGCTAGATAGGGGCAGCTTATTCTGAAAGGCCAAAAAAGCTAGAAAAAAACTGATGCTACGCCGGGCCGCTTGGCTGGTTGACACGTGTCGTCGATAGCAATTCCATCTGTCGACCCGGCAGGCGTTAGTGGTTGGTGAACGAACAGCACCAATGGTGAGTTCGAGGATAGTTACGTGCGTACGGAGCGCTTGCTTACACCTGGCAGTGGCATCCCATCAGGACTAGGTGTCCGGCGCAATGATTCAAGCAATGCCCTTTTTAATGAGAACCAAAATTCCAACATCCTATCCTACGTTCCCCAACCTGAGTAGTATACCTGACATCGACTGGTTGTTAATTTCACGAGAAAGAAGCTGAGAGCATCTCTAACCGCGGCGTCAAAAGGCGCGCGCGTGATAAACCGAGTCTTTTGCGCGCGCGGGATGTTTCGGCGCTTCACCGGTAGTGGGAAAGGCGCGCGGGAATGGTTTGCACGCGCGGGAAAAGGCGGCAAGTCGCGCGTTTTTTTGGGCGCACCGCTTCCGCGCCTGTAAAATGCGGCGCTCGCCACACGCCTATTCCACACCATTCTTTTCCTCTTCCGCTGTCACGCGCGCCTCCACCGCTTTCTCGGTTGCTTCCGCTGCCACGCGCGCCACCGCTCCAGCGCCCCGCCATCATGCCGCCGCGCCGCCAAGGAGCGTCGGGCTACCGCGGCGTCCGCCAGCGCCCCAACGGCGGGTTCTACTCCGAGATACGGTCCGGCCAACTCCGGCTCGGCCTCGGCACCTTCGAGACGGCGCACGAGGCCGGCCGCGCGTACGACGCGGCGCTGTGGCGCCTAGGCAGGCCGCGCCAGCAGATGAACTTCCACGACGTCCACACGCTGCAGCAGGCGCTGGATGTCGCCCCGCCGCCTCGTGCGTATCACGCTGAGCGGCAGAACCGCCTCCTCGTCGCCCATGAGGACGAGCGGGTCATGGCGGAGTGGCGCCAGCGCCACCCGGAGGACGTCACCTATGAGCAAGCCTACTGGGCAAGGCGCCGCGAGGAGGAGACGCAAAGGCGCCGCGCTGAGCGGTTGGACAGGCGTCGGCGGAAGGCCCTGGCGCTATCACAGTGCGAAATCGTTGAAAATGGTGATGAGACGATCTTTGTGTCTGATGATGATCGTTGGGAAGACATGTGGCTCGATACCTCGGACCAGACCAGCGAGGATGGCGACGATGACGATGACGGCGACGACTGGGAGTAGACTATAGTTGCACTATCTAGTAGTTTTTATCTATGTTCTTGCACTATCTTAAATAGTTTTTATCTATCTATGCTATGAAACTATGTAAAATATCTATGTATCGTTTTTTCTATCTATGAATTTTAATTAAAAAAATGTACGCACTGTTTAGCGCGGCCGCTGGAGGTACGCGCGTGCGCTTAATTTTGATGCGTCTGCTGGAGCCAGCGCTGCCGGCCGCGCCAAACCAGGCGAACGGCGCGCGGCGCGTTGCGCGGCTGTTGGAGATGCTCTCATGCTGGTCTCTCTGCATGTACAAGTACTTTCACTGGCCGGCCTTATTGGCCCCCTTTGGCCCTTTGTATAAAAAAGTATACATGGAAAATGCCTTTGGTTCCTAGGTGTATATACCCCTGACATGGAAAAAAATTAATAATTAAAAAAATTCAAAATGTTTTAAAAGTTTTTGAGAATAAACTTGAATTTCTCTTTAAATTACCCGCCACCCCAGAAACCGAAAATTAGGTAGTAGGGAGGGCCTCTTTAATTTTTTTTAACACAATATATAGTCACAAACGGCCACATACACGTACGTGTACTCATTTTCTATGAATGCACAAATGCTCACATCCAGTAAAACACAAACACTAGCGACAAGTCTAGAACTTGAACCTGATGGTTGATGCCACCACAAGGAACCCTAATCATCTGATCTCGCAAACTGGCCCCTTGAACTGTTCGTACGGAGATGATCTTTGGGATCCCACACGTTGCAGTAATCTTTTTCAGAACCCGTTTATCACAAGCTCTTCTGCCTGCTTTGGAGACGCTCTCGATCGCATGACAAATCTAGAAACAATCCGATGTCTCATGCATGCATGTTTAGCCCTCCTTAGTTTTCTGCCCCTTATATAATTATTTAGTGGGTTGGAAATCCTTTTGGGGCTCCTTCGTGGTGTGCTTCTGCATGCGAGATCATATCTGGGGGATCCTGTCGCCATGTGTGTGCCACCCGCCCCGGCCCAATTAACAATCGCGCTAGCTGCCGACCCTGAGCATGGCCACTAAGCTAATCGCCCATGCGAACCTGTCGGATTTCCCCGCCCTTAATCTGCAAGATCGCGCGCGTACGGTGGCCTCGCACCGGCAGCTGTTCGTCACTAATTAACGATGATGGTGGCTTTGACAACGGTGTTAGGGTCGATTAGCTAGCTGGTCCCCCTGCTGTGGTGTGGTGTGGTGGGTGCGGGATGTCTGGACCTGGGCGACGGATTTAGAAGGATCCTCCGGGCGGATTAACAATCTGCTCATTTGTATTTTAAAATGTAGTGACGGCGTTGCTTACGTGCGTGCATGGGAACAATATCTAGCAACTGGCCGCAGAGGACGGGAGGAGACGGACCAAGGTGGAGATCGCCCACCATGGGGTGCGGGATACGCTGTATATTATCTTCTGACATGAACAGGCATTAGGGGGATACACTGTACATGCATCATCCGTGAGTTTTTTCCTTTCTGAAATTATTTCTCTTTTCTCACAAGAAAAAGAATCATCATCATCTTCTTTTCCTGAGTGCAGCTTCTATCGTTTTCCCTTTGGCGTCGACATTTAGTTTGTTTTTTTTTTGAGAAAGGCGTCAACATTCAGGGGAGCTCCTATCGGGCGCTTCAGGCGCCCGAACCTCTCCCTGGCGCTCGCTACGGCGCCCAGTTGGGCCGGCCCAAGAATCGCGCTCAGCAGCGAACACAAAAGCTCGCGATTTGTTTTTTCGGAAAAAGACATCGTTAGCCACTCGATCTATCGTTAGTGATTAGTAACAGCGGCAAAGGCATAATAAATAATGTCGCTGCGCTATTTTATTTCATAGATTTTTTTTGGAAAAAGATCGTGACATTGAAATAGTTCATGGATTTTGAAAATTGTTCTTCATTTTGGAGGAAAATTACACAAACCTGAAAAAGTTCATTGGTTTTCAAAAAAGGTACATCAAATTTGAAAAAACTTATTGGTTTTGAAAAACGTTCATCAAAATCAAAAAACAAAATTAATGCATTTTCATTTAATGTTCATCAAACTTGAAAAATAGTTCAGCGAATTTGAAAAAAAGTTCATCAAATTTGAAAAATGTTCATCAAAATTGAAAAAAGTTAATAATTTTTCAAGAAAAGTTCATCAATTTGAAAAAAGTTCATCGAATTTGGAAAAAAGTTCATGTCACGACCGGTTTTTCAATAAAATAATTATTGAGAGACCAATCCCTTTTACGGACCAGCGAGGAAGAATTCCTTCTCACTGGTAGACAATATCTTGGTCACAGAAGAAAAATACCAGGAGTACTAAATATAATACAAGGTTGAGTAGAGACTGCCCAATAATTTATTACATGCACGCCGCTAAAACAAGACGGCGGATAGGGTGGCAAACTACTAACTCACGATAATAACAGTGGTGGAAAAATCATCGCGAAGCGAGTGATATGATTCCAGAAGACTACAACTCTTCGAGCGTCGGAGTGAGGCTCGAGAAGACTTATTGCGGGTGGCGGAAGCGTATACAATACAAGTGACCAAAATCCGGGATCGCGCAGGACTGACTGGGACTCCTCTAGGTGTCGGACGCGCTATCAAACTCTTCATCCAAGAGATCGCCTTCGTCAACATCTGGCCAAATCAACAAGCCAGGTGAGTACTATGAAAGTACTCGCAAGACAGTTCGGACATAAGGTATAACAAATGTAAACATGAAGCACATGAACAAGTTAACCAGTGCGATCAGACATAGAGATAATAAATACTGGGTGCCAAGCGAGGGTCTGAATGACGCCTCGAGCGGAAACTGCAGAATAGTAATACTGGTGCCAAACGAGTGTCTGAAAGACTCCTCGAGCGGAAAATGCGGAATAATAATACAGGTGCCAAACGAGTGTCTGAAAGACTCCTCGAGCGGAAAATGCGGAATAATAATACAGGTGCCAAACGAGTGTCTGAAAGACTCCTCGAGCGGAAAATGCGGAATAATAATACAGGTGCCAAACGAGTGTCTGAAAGACTCCTCGAGCGGAAAAGGCGGAATGATAATACAGGTGCCAAACGAGTGTCCGAAAGACTCCTCGAGCGAAAAATGCGGAATAATAATACAGGTGCCAAACGATTGTCTGAAAGACTCCTCGAGCGGAAAATGCGGAATAATAATGCCACAGTCGGGCGTCGAGGCGACACCACATAAAGGGCTTATAACAGGAAATAAAGACAGTGCATGCCACAATCGGACGTCTGGGCGACATCACATAAAGGGCTTATATTTAAAGTAAGAAACAAGTACACGCCACAGTCGGACGTCTGCGCGACGTCACATAAAGGGCTTATATCACAGCTCAATAATACAATCGTTCGGGAACATAAATTATCACAAACATGACAAATATAAAGTTAGTCCATCCACAGGAATAACAATAAAACTGGATTTACCACTTGAGCTTGTTCACCGGGGGCAAGTTTTTCACACGGATAGATATGGATATAATGTTTACACTACTTGATCATGGATACGATGATTTGGAAAGAATTGACTCTGCAGAGTTTGTACTTAACCACAGCCAACGGATTTCAGTAGTCACGGGGACTAGTTCCGTCTACGGTGTTTTGGAAGAAACACGTCTAACCAGTACACACCCAATTCAACCATCCGAAGCCAGGGATCACCCTCGGCAACATTCAAGAAAAACCTTGAGACGGGGAGGCTACAACCTCGCGTAGCATGGGATCAAATTTCTATACGCGCGCTCTAAGGGGGTGCCCCCTCTCGGTCCCAACCGGAAACACCCATGCCCCCTGACCGGATGACTGGCTTTAATCCTGGGCCAAGGTACCATCATCCCGGCCTCTCTGTTTGGTGTGTACACGGAAAGAGGTTACCAACTTACTAAACCGCATCATGGCAATGAGACATGTGGTAGCACGAAAAGGGGAAAGAACGGTAACGTGGCTCCAACCACGTTAACGTCGGAGGAAGTCGGATGACGCAAGGCTGGTATGCTACAACAGTACCACCTTGCTGCCCTTCATGTCACCACATGATTTGGCCATCTCTCATCAGAGATCATCGCAACTTTGGAACATGCGGGAAAAGAACGATAACGTGGCTCCAACCACGTTAACGTCGGAGAAAGTCGGATGACGCAAGGCTGGTATGCTACAACAGTACCACCTTGCTGCCCTTCATGTCACCACATGATTAGGCCATCTCTCATCAGAGATCATCGCGACTTTGGCACAATCGGGTCGTTGCCTTACAAGCAACGAGGTGTTTACCGACACTCATATGCCACGCACAAACTCTCACGTGAACATGTAAAACACCTGTCATATCAAATGTTCAAAACATGCTTGCCTGGTTTGGAGAAGTCGGAGTCTAGCTCGGCGAAGTTCGCGGCTCCTTCACCTCTTCCGGAACCTACGGCAATCACGAAACGGGTACTAACGTGAAAACCAACACTTGCACAGAAACTTTTCCAAATAATTTTCAAATAAATCCCATAAAAAACTAGACAAAATTTGAAGATTGTCAGAAAAAGAATCACTCAAAAATTCCTTTTTATTAAAAAGTTATAAAGGTTTCTGTCCAGGGACTTATCTGTAATGAAACAGAAAAGTTCCAGGGTTTTAACTGAGGAAACAGAAAACGCTTCGGTTGGGAATGCGTAAGCGCAAAGGAGAAAACGTATTTGCCCGAAGGCGCCAACAGATAACGGTTCGGAGGAGAATAGAATAGAGGCTGACAGGCGGGGTCCACCTATCAGGTTTAAAAAGCTCGCCGGCGCCCGAAGACTGCGGTGGACGCCGGCGTCGAACCACGGCGAGTTAGGAGAAACGGAGGGTACCAAGAGCTTCAGCGTCTTCTTCCGCGTCGGTGGGTGGTGGACTCGTCCAACGGGGAGCACCACGTCGACGGCGACACTATCTCCGGCGGACGGCGGCTCGGGTGAGGATGGGGGACTCCGGTGGAGGGCTGCAAACTACGAATTGAGGCGCGGGTCAGAACGAGGGATGCAAGGTGAAGCTACTGGCAAGAGAATGGGGGCGGGGAAGCACACACGGGGGCGAATCGGGCTGGATCCCGTGGCGGGTCGCGGCGGCCGGTGTCGAGGAAGGAGACCTCCTCGGGGCTCTACCAGTGGCTAGGCTTGCTCTAGGGGGAGTGCAGGGATGGTGGGTGCTCGAGTTGAAGCTCGGGGCCTCTATTTATAGGCAGATCGACGGGGTGGCCGTGAACGGAGAATCTCCGGCGAGCGATTACGGCGGAGCAGTGGATTGGTAGGAGGTTTGAGTGGCCAGGCAGCACCAGTGGAGGTTACTGGAGTCGTTTCATAGCTAAACGGGGTCGGTCTTGGCGTAATGGCGTCGGTCCACGGTGAGGTGACCGCACGGGCTCAACGGCGGCAGAGAGCGCGCTCCGCGCCCTGCGGTTCACGACGAGAGCGGCAGCGCGTTCGGGGGAGTGGAAGGCCACGCGGCGAGCTCCGGTGGTTTGGGCGGCGCTGGGTGGCGTCGTCGGCGCCGTGTCTCCCGCTGGTGTCCGCAAAGCCGCCGCCGGCGTCGGTCACGGGGCGGCGCACCTTCTGCTGCTTGTCGCCGACGCCCGCAAGGCGCCAGGCATTCGTGCGGTGCAGGAACAAGAGGGCGGGGACGAGGAGCAAGGCGACGCGGTGGTACTGGCGAGATTGATGTCCTTCTCTGAAGAAAACGACAGCAAGCCACTGACTGAATCTCTGAATTTTTCTGAACTTGATACAGACAGTTCACTGCAGGTGTTCGACAGGAGTTTTTTGCAATGAGATAAATTTTTCTGGAGCTGTAACTTGGTGAGGTGACCACTCAATGCACCCAGAGGCTGCCTGATTTTACTTGAAATTTTTGGAGAAGGTTTTGAATGAATTTCACCAAATTTGACAAATCTGGTCCAAACTTGCAGCAGGTGTAGTTTGAAAATTTTGAACTGAAGACCAGTGATCTTCATGGTTCTTGATTGAGGGTTCAAAGGACTAGGAGGGGAAAAAGGTTTGGGGGCAAAAATCAAGACAGAAAGTGGAGTTCCTTTGTAAATCTCCAAGTGCTAGAAAAGAAGGCAGAAATTTATTTGAATAGAATATAAATGGAAAAAATCACATGGGGAGGTTCAACTTGCTGGATTTGATGCAAATCATTATCCAAAGGTGAGGAAAGGGTTAGGAGAGGGGATTTGCACTAAGGCCATGGCAAGAAGGAATTGTTGAAAGTGGCAAAGGATTTTCCAAAAGCCATAGTGCAAATTTCAAGGAGATTTTCAAAAGTCATTTCCCAAGTGAAAATATTTTGTCTTGAGTCCAAGTGAAAAGTAAGAACCTCCAAGACCAAAGACAGATCTTGGTTGAATCCAAATAAAACTTTTGCCATAAAGAAAAATATTTGAGAGTGAGAGTTCTCTTGAAGAAAAATTTAAATCACTCCCCTCAAGTCAAATAAAAATCTTTTTAAAAACAAATCCAAATAAAAAAAACTTGGGTGTCACAGTTCATCGGATTTGAAATAAGTTCATCAAATTTGAAAAAATTCATCGGATTTGGAAAAGAGTTCATCGAATTTGAAAAAAGTTTATCGGATATGGAAAGAGGTCATCGGATTTGAAAAAAGTTCATCAAATTTGAAAAAAGTTCATCGAAATTGGAAAAAGAGTTCATCGGATTTGGAAAAATGTTCATCGGATTTGAAAAAAGTTCATCGAATTTGGAAAAGAGTTCATCGAATTTGAAAAAGTTCATTGATTTTTAAGAAAAAAATTCATGAATTTCAAGCAAAAACTTCAAACTAGGAAGAACAAAAAAAAGGAAAAACAGAAAACAAAAACGAAAAAAGGAAATAATAGAATGGAAATAGAGGAAAAAGATTGTAGTTCACATATAAGCGAGTTGGCGTGATGGTTAGCGATGCTTTGCTCGACAAGGATGTCGCTGGTTTGATCCTCTGCCGGGACATGTTTTTTTAGCGCTTAGGAAAAAGGAGATGGGCCGGCCCAGCGGGGTGAAAGGGGTGTGCGCCGTGTACCAGTAAGCCTAAAACGGGCGCTACAGGCGCCGTTTAGGAAATGCCAACATTCAGGTGTGAGGTGTGTGTAGGGTGGGCTAGCAACTTTAGGCTAGCACTCGTCAGAAGTGACGGACCTGGAAGTTGCACATTGATGGGCTAGACTAAAGTAGGCCCAATGCAACGAGCGTGGATGTACTACCTAGCAAAATGGTAGACTCACGGGCCTTTACATGCCATTATGGGGCCTTTCCAACTAACTAAACCAGCGCCCCCCCCCCCCCCCCCCAACTTTTAGGAGGGTATGGGCTAATTTTCCCAAATGACCAACCACAAACTGCCAAGTGGGTCCACCCCCATAAAACCCCGGTAATGACCCCTACATGTAGCATTACTCCACTACCTAGGAGGCAAAAGCAAACTGTTCGTTAGTACCACATTGGCAATTTATAAAACTTGTCAGATTAAAATATATAGACAGGATGAAGTCATAATATCACCTTGCTTTATCAGTAGGTATAAATTTAGGATGTGAAAATAAGCTGCCCCTACCCAACTTATTCTAGAAAAGCCGTACTTAAAATTTTATTTTAGAAGCCTACTAATTAAGAGCTAATTAGTAGGTTTCTAAAATAAAATAAGCTAGGTAGAGGACAGATTATTTATACAACCCCAAATAGCCACAAAAGAACTTGCCCTTAATTGGAGAGCTCCTATGTGGCGCCTTGAGCACCACTAGGAGGAACCGCACCCACGCGCCTGCCTTATGGGCTGGCCCAATTATATGGTGGCTAGGTCCCTCGTCCTGGAACCGTTTATGGTTTGCTCGCTCAGGGTGAGCTGAGTTGACTTATACGGAAAAAATATCCAAGAATACAAAAAAATAGTTCATGGATTTAAAAAAATCACAAAATCAAAAAGTTCATTGATTTTGAAAAAATCATACAATTAACAAAAATTCAGTTTTAAAAAAGTTCATCCAGTTTGACAAAAAATTGTCGGCTTTTAAAAAAAGTTTATCAAGTTTGGAAAACAGTTCGCAAAACTGAAAAAAATCGTCAATTTTGAAAAAGAAATCAATTATATGATAAGTTCATAAATTTGAAAAAAGTTCATTGATTTTGAAAAAAAACACAAAAGTAAGAAAAGAAAAGAAATAAAAAATAAAATAAAATAAAAAATAAAAAAGAAATGAACAAAAGCAGAAAAAAAGAGTAAGAAAAATGCAACGGCCTAGGTGGTTAGTGTAGATTATCGCGAATAAAGAGATCACTGGTTCGAATCTCTCTCGCGCCGCGTTTTTTGTAGTTTCACAGGGGAAAAAAGAAGCCAAGTGGGCTGGCCCAGCGCGGGGGCAGTGGTGTGCGTCCGATTGTAGGAACACTAGTAGCAGGCGCATAAGGGGCGTTTAGGAAATGCCCCTTAATTTTCTGGTGCGTATACAATGACTGAAGGGTGGGTCTCTGCCACATGTGCGAGCCGTTCACCGTTGAAGGAACGGCGCAACAAGTAACAATGGATGATACATGTGGAGATCCACCTATGAGACACAAGAGATTGGGCAGGCATAAACTTGGAAGAGATGCCTACTTCATATAATTTCACATATATTATAATGTTTGAAAAATTCAAGTGAAGCTGCTAGGAATTAGTCGGCTAGTAGTTGGATGTTATCAGCCAACTGATTCGGGAGCTATCCGTCGCCTCGACAGCTGTTACACGTGTGACATCACATCTTTTAGCCGTAGTCACAAAGATCTCGCACCCGCACAATGGGGCGCCAAGGATCTTAGTTTTGGGGTGCCACAATTTACATATACAATATAACTTATTTTTATTGAGAGAAAACAACACTATATAGATCATAACACATCATCGTTACATAAAGTACCCCGAATACAGTAAGCATTCGGCGCTACACCTCTAAACACAGAAACAACTAGACGGCAGATAAAATATTTGCTGAGACATTGCGTTGGCGCCAGTAGCCTGGACTCCATCCTTCTTGAGTTGTAGCCTTGTGTAATATAGGGTGGCCATTAGGGTGCTTATGTGCACGCCATTCGAGTGTGTACGCGTCATTTGGGTGGACATTGTACTTGTACTCCCCCCTTCTATCAATGCAATGATGCACAAATCTTTTGCGCGTTTGTGAAAAAAAAATCCAGTTTTTGTTTTCTACTGTACTCCATAGGATAATAGTTGGCATATGTGGCGAATGTATGGCGTCCATAGGATCAAGATCGTGTAGCAGTTAGGGCGTTCGCTGTCGGTTTCTCCCTGGCGAACGTTTTCCCAAGGATAAACCGCGTGCGGCACCTGACTACCTGAGGCCGCTGCGGCGTTTCCCCGTGGAGCCGCGTGGGTGGCGTGTCGGCCCGGCCAGCCCCGGCCAGCGCCACAAGTCTGTAAAGTCTCCGCGCGAAGTAATCACATCATCCTCTCCCTCCGTCCTTCCTCCCCCGATCCGACCTGAGATCCGCATCACCGATGGCGTCCCGGAGCTGCACCTTCCTCGAGATCCTGCTCGCCATCATCCTGCCGCCGCTCGGCGTCTTCCTCCACTACGGTTGCTGCAGCGTAAGCAATTCAACCCCCCCCCCCCCGCCCCCCAACCGCGACCCTCCTCTGCTGGCTGGATTCACGCGACCCGGTAGGTTCCCGAACGCGAACTATGCGGTCGGGCGGGCTTGCGCGCTGGCAGCCGCCGGCCGAGTAGCAGGCGAGGCGACCGGTGGTTCGAGAGAGATATTCGGGCGGCGGTTCCCCCTTGGCTACAGTCGCGAGGTCCGGAGTCTCCCCTGATCTCGCGCGATGTCCTGTCGGTGACGCGTAGTATAGCATTGCTCTAGCTTGGGCTTGCGGTTTCCTCAGTCTTTAGACCTGCAAATGACCTGTAGGTGACGCCTAGTATTGCAGGCAACATACTACTGTATGGTTCAGGGCTGGTATGGTTTAGTAGTTTGCTATTGCTCTAGCTATGGAATTATGCAGGCCCTGCTGGTTGCTGCCATGCCAATGAAAGCAGATTGAAGCCTTTTTACACGTTTGTTGAGTATCAAGAAGACAATCAGACCATCCGTGGGGTTCGTCGTCATCTAAGTGGGATGATAACATGTATGGTGCAATGTCGATAATGTCTGAATTTTGTTTAGAGAAAAGGCCTCTCCTCTCAGCCCCGCATTATATAGAAAGCAAAACCACGCCATCTGCTGGGGGCCTGGGATTACCCTCTCTCGGTTCTTACTACCACTGTATTGCGCTTCAAGTGGTTATATTCGACCAATTGTTTATTGGGTGCTTTAGCAAAACTGTTGTTTATTTATACTAAGTAGAAGTTTATGTGCATAGCCGGTGTGGTAAATTTGTCTAAGTAGCACAATCTGTTCCTCGTCGGCAGAGCAAGTTGCTCCGATGATTCACTGGATTAATTTTGGATCCTGAATGGATAGGTGATGCGCAAGCGCCTTCTGTGTGGCACAGAAGGAGCAGTTCAATGCTATTGTTTTTTCTCAATCCTGATAGCATACTAACAGTATTGGTCTTCCTTTCTGTCTTGAACAGATGGAGTTCTGCATCTGCCTGTTGCTCACCATCCTGGGCTACATCCCCGGCATCATCTACGCGGTCTACGTGCTCGTTGCGCTCGGCTCAGAGGAGCGTGATCGGGATTACGACACCCTTGCTTAATAATCCTGCAGCAACTCGTATTGTGTGATGAACCTCTCGCCTGGTTGTTGCGAATCGACGTCGTGTGTTTCCATCTGGACTGTGTAGCGTGCCTTATTTCTGTCAGCCTGTAAATGCTTAAACCATCCTTCCCTTCGGTTTTGCCGTCCTGTAATTCTGATACAACCGAATCAATTTCAGCAGCTTCGAAGATTTATGCCAGTGGTTTACATGAGCAGGGTTATGTAACAGGAGTTACGATCCGAGGAATTCCCGCCACCGTTGTTGCGTGGTGATCTTTGTTCAGTCGGACTTAATTTTGTGTGCTATATATACTTCATTGCTGATAGGAGCCGCACCACCCATATGTCAAATGTGTTTCTTTTTTCTTTCTTTTGATTGATGGTGCAAATGTGTTGTTTTCAAAAAGCTAGGTCAGTTTTACATACATATATGCCGCCTAGCATTGGGCCAGAGATCAAGCTGTAGAAGTTTTAGAACCATCACTGTCGTTTTTATGTTTGAGAGACAGGCAGAGTTTTCTGAAAAGGACCATTCCTAAACTAACTCAAGTGGGCAACTGACGCTGCATCAGCAGGATTAGGTGAGTCGGTGTGGTGTTCTTGTGCATGGGCACCAAACGCGGCAGCAGATGCTGTCTTTTTTTTTTTGCGGGGTAGATGCTGCAATCAGCTCTCATCTCATGTCCAAAACATCTGAGACGTGCTTTGTTTCGGCATGCTGACAGCCTGAAACATCGCTACGCCGGACGAAGAGACCAGACTAGAGCAGGAGCAGCAGGTCAGGTTCACCTGCTGCAGCCGGCGCCGGGCATGGGGCCGTGGGTGATGGCGGGACGACCACGGTCGGACCCGGACGGCTTGTTTGCGGCGGGCCTTGTCAGAGCATCTTCAATAGATGGTCCAAAATTTGGCGGTCCAAAACCGGAGATGCAAAATTTGAACTGCCAAAAAGTGTGTTTTGGAGCTTCGAAAAAAGCTCAACTCCAACAGATGGTCCAAATTGATGGTCCAAAAGAGCAACTCCAATAGATGGTCCAAAATGAAGATGTAAATTCCTGAAATTTTGCCAAGTCTGAGAATTCGCCAGTTTTAAACATCACTTAGTTGTTTTCAAAATGCTACAACTATTGTTCTGTACCTCCTATGATTTTGTGCCTTATATCAATTTGGAGCATTTTTCTGTGATCTACATGTTAGTACCAATTACATCCATATTAGAGCTCATTTGCTTGGTCATCAACAGCACTAAAGTAGCTATGAAAATAAAGCTGTTTTCTGCTTTTCACTTAACAGAACTTAGCATTTTGTGATTTTTGTAGGATTTAATCCATGCATCAAAAGGATTTGGTCCAGTGGGATAAAATGGACTTTGTCATGTATACTTTCCACTCATATTATTTTCACTCATGTTAACAACTGTTTAACCGCAGTTTAGGGGCTGTCAAGAGGGCTAGTCAATGTAATAGTTGCAAAGCTGGCTACTGCTACAGTAACTGAACATTGCTGGTGCAGCAGCAGAGTGCAGCCGGCAGATCGGCAGCGGCGGCGCGGCGAGGCCGGAGGTGGGCGCGGCCACACACTCAGCGCACACACACACTGCACGCACGCACCGCACACACACACACACTGCACGCACACACCGCACACACACACTGCACGCACGCACAACACACATACACACACGCACGGCCGCTCGGCCATGGCCGTGGCCACGGCCATGGCCAGCAGTAGCAGCAGCCGGCGGCAACGGCTAGCGGCAGCAGTAGAAAGGCAGCAGCAACAGTAGGCAGGGGCCGGCCATGGCGTATGGGTAGCTGCAGGGGCTGCGTCGGCGGGAGGCCGGCGATGCCAGAGGCCAGTGCGGCGCGGGCGAGGCAGCGGAGGCGGCGAAGTGGCCGGGCGGGAGCGGCTGGAGCGCAGCAGCTGCAGCCTGGGAGCGGCTGGAGCGCAGCAGGGGCGCGGTGTCGCGCCCGCGGACTGCGCGAGCTGGCGAAGGCGGGCGTGGCTGAGCGGCCAGGAGCTCGCGACAGGCACGGCCATGGCGCGGCCACGCGAGGCAGGGGAGGCGGGGCTGCGGTGGCTGGGCAGGAGGCGAGCGGGATGGGCGGCCGCAGCGAGCGAGCGCGAGGCGGCACCGGATTTGATGCGGGCGGCCTGCGGCGGGGCCACGGCGAACGGGCGGGAGGTCGCGGGCGGGCGGGCGAGAAAGGAAATGAAGTGGCGGTTGGTCGTTCGCGGGCGGCTGCTGGTTTTGGACCAGATGCACCTCGTGATGTAAATTTGCACCGCGAGGTGTTGTATTTTACATCACGAGGAGGCCGCGGTTCAATTTTTTTTACGTATGGACCATCTGTTAGAGCTGCGTTTTTGGCCTCAGACGGTCCAAAAGTTAGTTACTTTTACATTTGGACCATCTATTGGAGATGCTCTTATATCTGTATATCCCTCCTGCTAGAAGGGAGAGAGAGGGATTTTGGTGGAATAGTTGTTATATTGCTTGAGCCTCATGGAAATATATATAAAAATACATGATCGACTTAAAGTACAATACAAGACAGGAACAAATCCTAGTCTATCTTGTGTTTCCTAATGAATCAATATACTCAACATCCCCCCGCAGTCATAACGGTAGCGACGCAGAAGGTGAGACTGGAGAAGAATCCGAAGGCAAGCCGACGGACACCTTCCCACAGTCGTAACGGTCGACGCATCGCGGAAGGCGTGGCTGGAGTGGGAACCGACGAGGTTGCTCAAGCAAGGCGGTAGCCCTTTGTGCCGTTTGTCGAGGTAGCCGAGAGCGTGTGTGGTGGAGCCATGGTCGAGGTAGCCGTGCGAAGAATGTCGAGTCGGGGCGGCCGGTGTCGGGGAAGTCGCCGTGGAGCCGCGGGCGCAAGGAGGCGCCGAGTCAGTCATGGGCGCAGTGGTGTTGAAGTGGTGGTGCGCCGGGAAGAAGACGTCGTTGGCGACGCGTCGCGCCGGGTTTGCCAAGCCCGGGGACACATCGTGGACGAAGGCACGCATCGGTGTTGCCAGCACTGGGCATGCGTAGACGGACGAAGACGAAGTTGACAAAGCGCCGCACTAGGCTTGCCAGGCCCGGGGACACGTCGTGGACGAAGGCACGCATCGGTGTTGCCAACACCGGGCATCCGTAGACTGGGACCTGCACGAGCTGTACGCCATGTCGGAGAAGTCGGAGAGGCCAGCAGAGAAGGACTCAACGACGGTGGCGGCGCCAATCGGCACGGGGCCGATGTCGCCCGCGGTTGTCGGAGTAGATGAAGTGGTCAAGGTAGATGACGGCAACGCTGGCGACGAGCTGGTGCTAGATGAAGACGAAGGAGGTGGATGGGCGGCGGCGGCTACAAGGGTAACGACGACGGCCAAAGAAGAGTGGCGACAGCGGCGGCGTCTAGGTTAGGAGTGCGATGGAGATGCTCGAAGTAGGCGAGCAACCCGACAGCGTGACGAAGACTGGCGCGGACGGTGACGTTCCCACGCCAAGGGAGGTGGTGACGATGACATGTACCTAGGGTAGGGTAATGGGCTTGACCGAAACACCCTTCCCAAGGACACTGCCCTAAAAGTCAAAGACATTCAAAGCACAGCAACATCTGTCACCTCAGAGTGCAACCCACTCGACCAGAAGCATTTCACTCGGATAACCCAATTTCATTCGACCAGGATATACTCACTCGACCACATCAGAAATCACTCGGAGTACAGAAGATCTAAAGTCACTCAGAATGGCAACGGTCAGGCGTTCACTCCGTAGTCTTAATGACCATTTATATGCCTTTATTATTGGCGTTACCAGTAACGTCTCCCCTTTATGTACATTGAACCTCTTGTAACGTGGGCTGACTGGGGTCCTGGCGCACTCTATATAAGCCACCCCCCTCCACTAGCACAAGGGTTCACACCCCCTGTAACTTCACGCATAATCCAGTGGACCGCCTCCGGGCACCGAGACGTAGGGCTGTTACTTCCTCCGAGAAGGGCCTAAACTCGTAAATCTTGCGTGCACAACCTCATCGTAGCAAGAATCTTGCCTCCTCCTACGTACCCCCTATTCTACTGTCAGACTTAGAACCACGACAGTTGGCGCCCACCTTGGGGCAGGTGTCTTAGCGACTTTCCGGTGAGGTTGCGATTTTTCCGATTCCCATCATCATGGTTTCCGGCGGTGGATTGGCCGAGGGCCGCGAGATCCGTCTCGGCGCGCTCGTTTTCGTCGCCGACGACTCCGCCTGGCTCCAGGAGCCCCCCCTCGACGTCGAGGCGCTCCCCGTCCGCGGGGCGACGCACTTTCGTGCATGCGTCCGCGCCGTCCTTCTACGGCAGCCGTCGACTCAGTATCGATCGGCTCCCGCGGCATCTTCGTTCCCCGCTATTCGTCGTCGCAAGCGATCTGGTCGATCGCGGCTTCAGCGGTGGGTGAAGCATGCAGTGGCTCGTCGGACGGCCACCCCTCAAGTCGCGGCAATCGAGCCCGACGAATCTCTCTACGGGCTATTTGACATGTCGAGTGGCTCCGTCGAGACCCTGTCCGAGTGCGACAGCAGCGACCCTGCGGCGGAAGTTCTGATGGTCGACATGGCGCGCAGCCCGCCTGGTTTCCGTCACGGCGACGACGGCGATCCGTCGCGTGTTCACGAGGATACCATCCCGAAGCCCTCTCTTCGCAATAGAGGGAGGAACTACACCGCCGCAACGTGGAGGCGCTCCACACTCCCATCATCGGAGAGACCTCTGAGGCTCGGGCCTTGGAGTCTGCGCGCCTGGCCACTTTGGCTGAGCGCACTCGACTGGAGAGCCTTCAGCATGCACTCGACGAACGCGCTCGACGGCAGATCCCTGAGTCCAGTCGACGGCAACTGTTCCCGCCCAAACCTCAGGTATACCGCACTCCGATTCAGAACCTTACAGCTGCAGCCCGAATAGCAGAGTCGATTCAGCCGTCCCAATCAGAGGCTGGAAGAGGTTTGATGCAGATCCGGGCACTGCTCCGGGAAGCAAGAGAGCAAAACACAGCCGTTTCTTAGTCTCGCAACAGGATCCATAGCAGATCTGTGGTGGCTGACACAGTTCAGTCGGCTCACAACCCAAGATCGCCCTGCGGTGTGAGGGACGTGGGCATCGCGAAGAGCAGTATTTGGGTCGGAATCACGAGCAGTATGATCATCAACTCGGCCGTGATGACCGCCGCCGAGTGCCTACGCCCCCTCCGAGGGGCAGACCGTATGTGCCCCGGCAATATGATGACAGGCGCTCATACAGCGATGAGCGAAGGGTCCCAGTCGACCCAAGAGAGCCAGGGTTTGATGCGAGGTCGACCCTCGTTCAAGGTCTGGTCGACAGGAACAGAGCACACAGGGAAGGACTCGACAGAGACCGCCCGACTGGCAGCAGAGTTCATGTCTCCGAACCTGAGTGTTTCAGCAGAGCTATCAGAGCCGCTGAGATTCCTCCCAATTTCAGGTTGGCAATGGGAGTGAGCAAGTTCACCGGTGAGTCGAAGCCTGACACTTGGCTGGAGGATTACCGAGTGGCCGTACAAATCGGTGGTGATAATGATGAGGTAGCCATGAAGCATCTTCCCCTTATGTTAGAGGGTTCGGCCAGAGCATGGCTGAATCAGTTGACTCCAGGCAGTATATTCGGTTGGGAAGAGTTGGCCCGAGTGTTTGTCAGGACATTTGAGGGCACATGCAAACGACCTGCAGGGTTGGCAGAACTACAACATTGCGTACAAAAACCGAATGAAACTTTGAGGGATTACATCCAGAGGTGGACCACTTTGCATCACACAGTGGAGAATGTGTCTCAGCACCAAGCAGTTTGCGCCTTCAAGGAGGGCGTTCAGTATAGAGAGCTTAACCTGAAATTCGGTCGGACATGAGACATGACCCTGACCCGAATGATGGAAATAGCCACTCGGTACGCTAACGGCGAAGAAGAAGACCAACTCCGCAGTGGCAAGAGCAAACCAGTCGGCCAGGACACCGGAGGAGATAATTCCAATCGGAAGCAGAAGCGCAAAGCCAAGCCCGCGGGTCCTGGAGAGGCTACAGTTGTGACCCAAGGAAAATTCAAGGGAAAGCCTAAGGGGCCCTGGATCCCCAAGAAGGTAAAAGATCAAGCAGGAAATGATGTGTTGGATTTGCCACGTCACATTCACACCAAGAAAGATGAAGAGGGAAATCTGATTTATCCCAAGCATACCACTCGACAATGTCGACTCCTTATCCAGCAGTTTCGAGAGAAACAACCCAGTGAGAAAGAAAAAGAATCCGATAAGGATGAAGACAAAGAGGAGGATGATGGTTTCCCCAATGTCAATTCCACCTTAGTGATTTTTGCTGACGTCGAGAGCAAAAGTCGACTGAAAGTCATAAATAGAGAGGTGGACATGGTTGCTCCGGCAACAACGACATATTTGAAGTGGTCAAATACTCCTATCACATTCGACCAGTCCGATCACCCAGCACACGTAGCCACCCCCGGGAGGCAAGCGTTGGTCCAGTCGTTGGGGGCACCCGACTGACCAAAGTACTGATGGATGGTGGCAGCGGTTTGAATATTTTGTATGCTGAGACCCTCAGGGGGATGTGCATTCTGATGTCCAAGCTCAGTGAGAGCAACATGCGGTTCCACTGCGTCATCCCTGGGAAGAAAGCCGATTCACTCAGCCAGATCACTCTTGACGTGGCTTTCGGTGATTCAAGAAATTACCGCAAAGAAAAGTTGACATTTGAAGTTGTGGATTTTCACAGTGCCTATCATGCTATTCTGGGCAGACCTGCATATGCCCGTTTCATGGCTCGACCATGTTACTTATACCTCAAGCTAAAGATGCCTGGTCCCAAGGGCGTGATCACAGTCACTGGTAATCGGCAGAGAGCGGAAGAGTGCCTCCAGAGGGGCTCAAAGATCGTTGATGAACAGATGGCAGCAGTGGAAATGCAAGAATATCAGAAGAACTCAGATCCGAGTGATTTGTTACGTGCCAAGAAGCCTGCTTCAGAATCTGCATTTCCGTCGTCTGGTGAAACGAAGCCAGTTCACATTCACCCGACCGATCCCAATGCTGCTCCGACTCATATTTCAACAACACTCGACAGCAAATAGGAAGAAGCGCCCATCCAGTTCCTCCGTGAGAACTGGGACATCTTTGCATGGAAGCCTTCTGACATGTCAGGTGTACCCAGGGGATTGGCTGAGCACCGTTTGCGAGTCAACCTGAAAGCAAAACCTGTCAAAGAGCATCTCCGTCGGTCCGCCGTGGAGAAGAGGAAGGCAATTGGTGAAGAGGTGGCTCGGCTTCTAGCAGCTGAGTTCATCCGCGAGATATACCACTCCGAGCGGCTCGCCAATGTTGTCATGGTCCCCAAGAAAGATGATTCAGTTCGTATGTGCATCGACTTCAAGCATATCAATCGGGCCTGCCCGAAAGATCATTTCCCTCTACCCCGCATCGATCAAATTGTCGACTCGACTGCGGGATGCGAGTGCTTATCCTTTTTGGACGTTTATTCCGGGTACCATCAGATCCGACTGTATGGACCCGACGAAATAAAAATAGCTTTCATCACCCCATTCGGGTGTTTTTGCTATGTTGCCATGCCTTTTGGTCTCAAGAATGCTGGCGCCACATTCATGCGCATGATACAGAAGTGCCTGCTCACTCAAATCAGTCGGAATGTGGAAGCATACATGGATGATGCTACCTCTTGAGCATGCGTTGGTTTTCCCTTGAAGAGGAAAGGGTGATGCAGCAAAGTAGCGTAAGTATTTCCCTCAGTTTTTGAGAACCAAGGTATCAATCCAGTAGGAGACTACACGCAAATCGCCTAGTACCTGCACAAACAATCAAGAACCTTGCAACCAATGCGATAAAGGGGTTGTCAATCCCTTCACGGCCACTTGAAAAAGTGAGATCTGATAAAGATAATAAGATAAATATTTTTGGTATTTTTGTTGTATAGATTGAAAAGTAAAGATTGCAAAATAAACGGTGATAGAAATAGCTAGTTGACGGGAAACTAATATGATGTAAAATAGACCCGGGGGCCATAGGTTTCACTAGTGGCTTCTCTCATGATAGCATATATTACGGTGGGTGAACAAATTACTGCTGAGCAATTGATAGAAAAGCGCATAGTTATGAGAATATCTAGGCATGATCATGAATATAGGTATCACGTCCGTGTCAAGTAGACCGAAACGATTCTGCATCTACTACTATTACTCCACACATTGACCGCTATCTAGCATGCATCTAGAGTATTAAGTTCATAAGAACAGAGTAACGCATTAGACAAGATGACATGATGTAGAGGGATAAACTCAAGCAATATGATATAAACCCCATCTTTTTATCCTCGATGGCAACAATACAATACATGCCTTGCTGCCCCTACTGTCACGGGGAAAGGACACCGCAAGATTGAACCCAAAGCTAAGCACTTCTCCCATTGCAAGAAAGATCAATCTAGTAGGCCAAACCAAACTGATAATTCGAAGAGACTTGCAAAGATATCAAATCATACATATAAGAATTCAGAGGAGATTCAAATATTTTTCATAGATAATCTTGATCATAAACCCATAATTCATCGGATCTCAACAAACACACCGCAAAAAGTATTACATCGAATAGATCTCCAAGAACATCAAGGAGAACTTTGTATTGAGAACCAAAGAGAGAGAATAAGCCATCTAGCTAACAACTATGGACCCGAAGGTCAGTGGTAAACTACTCACACATCATCGGAGAGGCTATGGTGTTGATGTAGAAGTCCTCCGTGATCGATTCCCCCTTCAGTGGAGCGCCGGAAAAGGCCCCAAGATGGAATCTCACGGGTACAGAAGATTGCGGCGGTGGAAAAGTGGTTTCGTGGCTCCCCTGGATGTTTTCAGGGTATAAGAGTATATATGGGCGAAAGAAGTAGGTCGGTCGGGCTACGAGGGGCCCACGAGGGTGGGGGGCGCGCCCACCCCCTGGGGTGCGCCCTCCTGCCTCGTGGCTTCCTCGCGGAGTTCCAGACTTCCACTCCAAGTCTCCTGGGTTGCGTTTGTTCCAAGAAAGATCCTCGCGAAGGTTTCATTCCGTTTGGATTCCGTTTGATATTCCTTTTTTGCGAAACACTGAAATAGGCAAAAAAAACAGCAATTTGCACTGGGCCTTTGATTAATAGGTTAGTCCCAAAAATAATATAAAAGAGCATATAAAAGCCCATTAACATCCAAAACAGATAATATAATAGCATGGAACAATCAAAAATTATAGATACGTTGGAGACGTATCAGATGACATCGTGGTCAAGTCACGTAAAGGTTCCGACCTGCTAACTGACCTCACTGAAACCTTTGCCAATTTGAGAAGATATGATATCAAGCTTAATCTGTCAAAGTGCACATTTGGAGTCCCAGGTGGAAAGTTACCCGGTTTCCTCGTTTCCAAATGAGGGTCGATGCAAACCCACAGAAAGTTGGTGCAGTCCTCCGAATGAAACGCCCTATGCGTGTGCAATACGTTCAGAAGCTTACTGGTTGTTTGGCCGCTTTGAGTCGATTCATCTCTCGTCTCGGTGAAAAGGCATTGCCTCTTTACCGACTGATGAAGAAATCTGATAAGTTCGAGTGGACTCCTGAAGCTGACGCAGCGTTTGCAGAGCTCAAAGCCCTGCTTTCCACCCAGCCAGTGCTCGCTGCCCCAATCAGCAAAGAGCCTTTACTGCTTTATATTGCAGCCACTAGACAAGTTGTTAGTACAGTACTCACGGTCGAGCGGGAAGAAGAAGGTAAAGCCTACAAGGTTCAGCGCCCAGTGTACTATATTTCTGAAGTCTTGACTCCATCCAAGCAGAGATATTTGCATTATCATAAGCTTGTTTATGGAATTTACTTGACCACAAAGAAGGTTGCACATTACTTCTCAGATCATTCAATTATAGTCGTCAGTGACGCTCCATTGTCAGAAATTCTGAACAACAGAGATGCAACTGGTCGAGTGGCAAAATGGGCGATTGAACTCCTTCTGTTGGATATCAAGTTTGAGGCAAAGAAAGCAATCAAGTCCCAAGCAATAGCAGATTTCCTCGTGGAGTGGGTTGAGCAGCAACAACCAACTCAGATTCACTCGGAGCATTAGACTATGTTCTTTGATGGATCCAAGATGCTGAATGGTTCTGGTGCTGGGGTAGTCCTGGTATCCCCACGAGGTGAACAGCTCAGTTACGTTCTCCAGATTCACTTTGATTCGTCCAACAATGAAGTTGAATATGAGGCACTTCTGTATGGGTTGCGTATGGCCATTTCACTCAGCGTCCATCGCCTAATGGTTTACGACGACTCAGATTTAGTGGTCAATCAAGTGATGAAAGAGTGGGACATCAGGACCCCAGCTATGACTGGCTATTGCAATGCAGTGAGAAAGTTAGAAAAGAAGTTTGAAGGGTTAGAGCTCCACCATATAGCCCGACTGAAGAATCAAGCAGCTGATGACTTAGCAAAAATAGGTTCTAAGCGGGAGTCCATTCCCAACAATGTGTTCTTGGAGCATCTTCACACACCGTCAGTTCAAGAGGATCCTTTCACAGAAGAGCCCCCACAACCAAAAAGTTCTACTGATCCGACTGAAGTTGAAATCCAGCCGTGGTCGACCTCATCATGGAGGTATTGGTCATCACCCCCGATTGGACGGTGCCCTATATTGCATACCTGCTCAGAAAGGAACTTCTGGAAGATGAAGATGAGGCCCGTCAGGTTGTCTGTCGATCCAAAGCCTTCACCGTGATAGGTGGACAGCTTTTCAGAGAGAGTATTACTGGAATTGCTCAGCAATGCATCACGCGAGAAGAAGGTCGAATGATCCTCAATGTTATCCACTCGGGGACCTGTGGTCACCATGCGTCCTCTCGGACCATCGTGTCCAAAGCATACCGAGCGGAATTCTATTGGCCACGAGCAAATGAGATGGCAAAAGATATAGTCGACAAATGTGAAGGTTGTCAGTTCTACTCCAACATGTCCCACAAGCCTGCATCAGCCTTGAAGACCATTCCACTCGTTTGGCCATTTGCTGTTTGGGGATTGGATATGGTTGGACCCCTGAGGACCGGCAGAAGTGGTTTCACTCATTTGCTTGTAGCAGTTGACAAGTTCACTAAATGGATCGAAGCCAAGCCCATCAAGAATCTCGATTTAGGCACTGCCATCAGTTTTATCAGAGAGCTGACGTTCAGATATGGAGTCCCTCACAGTATTATCATGGATAATGGCTCCAACTTTGATTCTGATGAGTTCAGAGCATTCTGCGCCTCCCAAGGAACTCGGGTCGACTACGCGTCTGTCGCGCATCCACAGTCGAATGGCCAGGCAGAGAGAGCAAATGGTTTGATCCTCCAGGGGCTGAAACCCCGGTTGATGCGTGACCTCAAGCATGCGGCTGGTGCTTGGGTGGACGAGTTACCACCAGTCCTTTGGGGATTGAGAACAACACCAAATTGGTCGACTGGTCGGACCCCTTTCTTCATGGTCTATGGGGCTGAAGCCGTGCTGCCGAGTGATTTGCTTCACAACGCGCCCCGAGTAGAACTTTTTCAGAAGCTGAAGCAGAACAAGCTCGACAAGATGCTTTTGACCTTCTGGAAGAAGAAAGAGAGATGGCTTTGATCCGGTCGACCATTTATCAGCAAGACCTCCGTCGATTCCATGCCAGAAACATGCGAGGTCGAGCATTTCAGGAAGGAGACCTTGTGCTCCGAGTGGATCAGCAACGGCCCCACAAGCTTGCTCCTGCTTGGGAACGTCCCTTCATCATCACCAAGGTGCTCCACAACGGAGCATATCACCTCTACAATGTGGAACAGAAGAAGGACAAGCCACCAACTTGGAATGCAGAGCTGCTCCGCCATTTTTACACTTAAACACTCGAGTCGACGAGTTGTAATAAGAATCGTTCAGTTTGCTTATCAAAGACAAGATTTTTGTAATATCTTAATTATTGTTGTCCTGTCAATGCATGTGTCCAAATCCCCCAGTGGGTGTCTTAGCTGCGAACCTGATTCGCCTAAGTCTCAAAAACTACTTCGAGTGGAGAGCAATCCTCCCACTCGGGGGCTTAGCTGCGAATCTGATTCGCCTAAGTTTGAAAAATCCTACCAAGTGAAGAGCAACCCTCTCACTCGGGGGCTTAGCTGCAGTCCCGTACTCGCCTAAGTTTTAAAAATCCTACCGAGTGATGAGCAACACTCTCACTCGGGGGCTTAGCTGCGAACCTGATTCGCCTAAGTTTGAAAAATCCTACTGAGTGAAGAGCAACCCTCTCACTGGGAGGCTTAGTTGCAGTCCCGTACTCGCCTAAGTTTGAAAAATCCTACCGAGTGAAGAGCAACCCTCTCACTCGGAGGCTTAGCTGCAGTCCCGTACTCGCCTAAGTTTGAAAAATCCTACCGAGTGATGAGCAACCCTCTCACTCGGAGGCTTAGCTATAGTCTCGTACTCGCCTAAGTTTGAAAAATCCTACCGAGTGATGAGCAACCCTCTCACTCGGAGGCTTAGCTGCAGTCCCGTACTCGCCTGAGTTTGAAAAATCCTACCAAGTGATGAGCAACCCTCTCACTCGGAGGCTTAGCTGCAGTCCCGTACTCGCCTAACTTTGAAAAATCCTACCAAGTGAAGAGCAACCCTCTCACTCGGGGGCTTAGCTGCAGTCCCATACTCGCCTAAGTTTTAAAAATCCTACCGAGTGAAGAGCAACCCTCTCACTCGGAGGCTTAGTTGCAGTTCCGTACTCGCCTAAGTTTAAAAAAATCCTACCGAGTGAAGAGCAACCCTCTCACACGGGGGTTGAGTTGCAGTTCCGTACTCGCCAAAGTTTTAAAAATCCTACCGAGTGAAGAGCAGCCCTCTCACTCGGAGGCTTAGCTGCAGTCCCGTACTCGCCTAAGTTTAAAAATCTCCGAGTGAAGAGCAATCCTCTCCCTCCGGGACTTGGCCGTACGTTCCGTTTCGATCCGCAAGGACGATGAGGTGCAGGTCGCCTGCGACCCTCTCCTCGGAGCTGCGCCAAAAATACAACATACGCTCCAGCTCGATCCGCAAGGACGACGAGGTGCAAGTCGTCTGCGACCCTCTCCTCGGAGCTGCGCCACAAATAAAATGTATGCTCCATCTCGATTCGCAGGGACGATGAGGTGCAGGTCATCTGCGACCCTCTCCTCGGAGCTGCATCACAAGTACAAAAGTCTGTTCCGAGTGAAGAAACAAGTTCCAGTCGGAGACAAAGACAAGCATATTCAAGGAAAAACCAAGTTTAGATAAATCCCACGAGGTTCCGAACCGCAGATAAAAGTACTCGGGCATCAGGCCCGAAGGATTTTAACGGTTACAAAATCACTCAGCATCCCGAGGCAAATTTAATCAGAGCATAAAGTTTGTTCACTCCGCAGGAGGAGGGCTGGCAGGCTCGACGAACTCATCCAAGTCGATTCCATCTGCAATGCGAGTGGCTGCTTCGATGAAGGTTTCCACGAAGGACTGGAAGTCAAGCTTCTTGGTGTTGGCGACCTTGAGCGCTGCTAGTTTCTCTTCCATGGCTTCTTTGCAGTGGACACGAACCAGAGACAAAGCCATGTCAGCACTACACCGAGCAGATGACTTCTACCATTCCTGCACTCGACCGGGGATCTCATTGAGTCAAGTCATCAGAGACTCGAGGTCATTTTGGAGCGTCACCCTTGGCCAGAGCGCTGTGTTGATCCGCGACACCGCAACCTTCAGTCGAGCGAGGTAGTCCATGACGCTGGCAAGACGAGATTCCAGTCGGAGCACGTTCATGGCAGCTTCATCTTTAACGGGAGAGTTGATGGGGTCCAAGCTCGTCTCAATTCGCCCAGTCTCTTCCTCGAAGTTTTGTCAGAATTCTGCACTCACAAAGAAATAATGAGTCGACAGTTATATGACGAGTCGACGGTAGCAAATCAATCGGACAAAGAAAAGTACCTTCAAGCATAAGGAACAACTTCTTGGCGAGTCCTCCCAGATAAACCTCTAGCTCGTCTCTCTTGCGGGTGAGATCCTCCACTTTGTCGGTCAGAGTCCCCTTATCCTTCTTCAGTCGCGTCACTTCCTTGTTGGCTTCATCAAGAGCAGTCTTCAGCTTGGTATTTTCTTCTTCTAACTTTCCGATCGAAGCTAGCTTCTGGTTGGCGAGTGCTCATTTCTCTTCTGCCGTTTTCTACGTGGCCGCAAGGTCAAGATCCTTCTTCTCCAAGGCCTGCCTCATTTTTTTCTAAAAGGAAATAACACTTGGGTCAGAAAAAGGAAGGAAAAGATGGCAAGAGAATCAGTTGACAAGTTTTTACCTCCCATATGCTACCTCTTGAGCACTGCGTTGGTTTTCCCTTGAAGAGGAAAGGGTGATGTAGCAAAGTAGCGTAAGTATTTCCCTCAGTTTTTGAGAACCAAGGTATCAATCCAGTAGAAGGCCATGCACGAGTCCCTCGCACCTACACAAACAAATAAATCCTCGCAACCAACGCGATAAGGGGTTGTCAATCCCTACATGGTCACTTACGAGAGTGAGATCTGATAGATATGATAAATAATATTTTTGGTATTTTTGTGATAAGATGCAAAATAAAATAAAAGCAAAATAAAAGGCAACGGAATAAGCTAAGTGTTGAAAGATTAATATGATGGAAAATAGACCCGGGGGCCATAGGTTTCACTAGTGGCTTCTCTCAAGAGCATAAGTATTTACGGTGGGTGAACAAATTACTGTTGAGCAACTGACAGAATTAAGCATAGTTATGAGAATATCTAGGTATGATCATGTATATAAGCATCACGTCCGAGACAAGTAGACCGACTCCTGCCTGCATCTACTACTATTACTCCACACATCGACCGCTATCCAGCATGCATCTAGAGTATTAAGTTCATAAGAACAGAGTAATGCCTTAAGTAAGATGACATGATGTAGAGGGATAAACTCATGCAATATGATATAAACCCCATCTTTTTATCCTCGATGGCAACAATACAATACGTGCCTTGCTGCCCCTACTGTCACTGGGAAAGGACACCGCAAGATTGAACCCAAAGCTAAGCACTTCTCCCATTGCAAGAAAGATCAATCTAGTAGGCCAAACCAAACTGATAATTCGAAGAGACTTGCAAAGATAACCAATCATACATAAAAGAATTCAGAAGATTCAAATTTTGTTCATAGATAAACTTGATCATAAACCCACAATTCATCGGTCTCAACAAACACACCGCAAAAGAAGATTACATCGAATAGATATCCACGAGAGAGGGGGAGAACATTGTATTGAGATCCAAAAAGAGAGAGAAAGCCATCTAGCTAATAACTATGGACCCGAAGGTCTGAGGTAAACTACTCACACTTCATCGGAGATGCTATGGTGTTGATGTAGAAGCCCTCCGTGATCGATGCCCCCTCCGGCGGAGCTCCGGAACAGGCCCCAAGATGGGATCTCACGGGTACAGAAGGTTGCGGTGGTGGAATTAGGTTTTTGGCTCCGTATCTGGTAGTTTGGGGGTACGTAGGTATATATAGGAGGAAGGAGTACGTCGGTGGAGCAACGTGGGGCCCATGAGGGTGGAGGGCGCGCCCCCTACCTCGTGGCTTCCTGGTAGCTTTCTTGACGTAGGGTCCAAGTCCTCTGGATCATGTTCGTTCCGAAAATCACGTTCCCGAATGTTTCTTTCCGTTTGGACTCCGTTGGATATTCTTTTTCTACGAAACTCTGAAATAGGCAAAAAACAGCAATTCTGGGCTGGGCCTCCGGTTAATAGGTTAGTCCCAAAAATAATATAAAAGTGTATAATAAAGCCCAATAATGTCCAAAACAGAAGATAATATAGCATGGTGCAATCAAAAATTATAGATACGTTGGAGACGTATCAAGCATCCCCAAGCTTAATTCCTGCTCGTCCTCGAGTAGGTAAATGATAAAAACAGAATTTTTGGTGTGGAATGCTACTTGGCATAATTTCAATGTAATTCTTCTTAATTGTGGAATGAATATTCAGATCCGAAAGATTCAAGATAAAAGTTCAATATTAACATAAAAATAATAATACTTCAAGCATACTAACTAAGCAATTATGTCCTCTCAAAATAACATGGCCAAAGAAAGTTCATCCCTACAAAATCATATAGTTTAGTCATGCTCCATTTTCGTCACACAAGAATGCTCTCATCATGCACAACCCCGATGAAAAGCCAAGCAATTGTTTCATACTTTAGTAATCTCAAACTTTTTCAACCTTCACGCAATACATGAGCGTGAGCCATGGATATAGCACTATGGGTGGAATAGAATATGATGACGGGGGTTAAGTGGAGAAGACAAAAAAGGAGAAAGTCTTACATCGACGAGGCTAATCAATGAGCTATGGAGATGCCCATCGATTGATGTTAATGCAAGGAGTAAGGATTGCCATGCAACGGATGCACTAGAGCTATAAATATATGAAAGCTCAACAAAAGAAACTAAGTGGGTGTGCATCCAACTTGATTGCTCATGAAGACCTAGAGCACTTGAGGAGGCCCATTGTTGGAATATACAAGCCAAGTTCTATAATGAAAAATTCCCACTTGTATATGAAAGTGACAAAACAAGAGACTCTCTATCATGAAGATTATGGTGCTACTTTGAAGCACAAGTGTGGTAAAAGGATAGTAACATTGTCCCTTCTCTCTTTTTCTCTATTTTTTGGGGCCTTCTCTTTTTTATGGCCTTTTTTTATTCCTCACTTGGGACAATGCTCTAGAAAATGATGATCATCACACTTCTATTTATTTACAACTCAATGATTACAACTCGATACTAGAACAAAGTATGACTCTATATGAATGCCTCCGGCAGTGTACCGGGATATGCAATGAATCAAGAGTGACATGTATGAAAGAATTATGAACGGTGGCTTTGCCACAAATACTATGTCAACTACATGATCATGCAAAGCAATATGACAATGATGAACATGTCATGATAAACGGAACGGTGGAAAGTTGCATGGCAATATATCTCGGAATGGCTATGGAAATGCCATAATAGGTAGGTATGGTGGCTGTTTTGAGGAAGATATAAGGAGGTTTATGTGTGAAAGAGCGTATCATATCACGGGGTTTGGATGCACCGGCGAAGTTTGCATCAACTCTCAATGTGAGAAAGGGCAATGCACGGTACCGAAGAGGGTAGCAATGATGGAAAGGTGAGAGTGCGTATAATCCATGGACTCAACATTAGTCATAAAGAACTCACATACTTATCGCAAAAATCTACAAGTCTTCAAAAACCAAGCACTACGCGCATGCTCCTAGGGGGATGGATTGGTAGAAAAGACCATCGCTCGTCCCCGACCGCCACTCATAAGGAGGACAATCAAAGAACACCTCATGTTTCAAATTTGTCACATAACGTTTACCATACGTGCATGCTACGGGACTTGCAAACTTCAACACAAGTATTTATCAAATTCACAACTACTCAACTAGCACAACTTTAATATCACTACCTCCATGTCTCAAAACAATCATCAAGCATCAAACTTCTCTTAGTATTCAAAACACTCATAAGAAAGTTTTTACTAATGTTGAATACCTAGCACATTAGGATTATTTAAGCAAATTACCATGCTATTTAAGACTCTCAAAATAATCTAAGTGAAGCATGAGAGATCAATAGTTTCTATAAAACAAATCCACCACCGTGCTCTAAAAGATATAAGTGAAGTACTAGAGCAAAAACTATATAGCTCAAAAGATATAAGTGAAGCACATAGAGTATTCTAATAATTTCCGAATCATGTGTGTCTCTCTCAAAAGGTGTGTACAGCAAGGATGATTGTGGTAAACTAAAAAGCAAAGACTCAAATCATACAAGACGCTCCAAGCAAAACACATATCATGTGGTGAATAAAAATATAGCTCCAAGTAAAGTTACCGATGGAAGTAGACGAAAGAGGGGATGCCTTCCGGGGCATCCCCAAGCTTTGGCTTTTAGGTGTCCTTAGATTATCTTGGGGGTGCCATGGGGATCCCCAAGCTTAGGCTCTTGCCACTCCTTGTTCCATAATCCATCAAATCTTTCACCCAAAACTTGAAAACTTCACAACACAAAACTCAGCAGAAAATCTCGTGAGCTCCGTTAGCGAAAGAAAACAAAACACCACTTCAAGGTACTGTAATGAACTCATTTTTTATTTATATTGGTATTAAAACTACTGTATTCCAACTTCTCTATGGTTTATAAACTATTTTACTAGCCATAGATTCATCAAAATAAGCAAACAACACACGAAAAACAGAATTTGTCAAAAACAGAACAGTCTGTAGTAATCTGTAACTAACGCAAACTTCTGGAACTCCAAAAAATCAGCCAAAATAGGACGAGCTAGAAAATTTGTTTATTGATTAGCAGCAATTGGAATCAATATTTTATCACGTTCTGGTGATTTTTAACAATTATTTTCGTGAACAGAAAGTTTCTGGAATTTTCTGCAAGATCAAATAACTATCATCCAAGAAGATCCTATAGGTTTAACTTGGCACAAACACTAATTAAAACATAAAAACAAGTCTAAACAGAGGCTAGAACAAATATTTATTCCTAAACAGAAGCAAAAAGCAAAAAACAAAAAATAAAATTGGGTTGCCTCCCAACAAGCGCTATCGTTTAATGCCCCTAGCTAGGCATAGAAGCAAGAATAGATCTAGGTGTTGCCATCTTTGGTAGGCAATCCATAAGTGGCTCTCATAATAGATTCATATGGTAATTTTATTTTCTTCCTAGGGAAGTGTTCCATGCCTTTCTTTAATGGAAATTGGAATCTAATATTCCCTTCCTTCATATCAATAATTGCACCAATCGTTCTAAGGAAAGGTCTACCAAGAATAATAGGACATGAAGGATTGCAATCTATATCAAGAACAATAAAATCTACGGGCACATAGTTCCTATTTGCAACAATAAGAACATCATTAATTCTTCCCAGAGGTTTCTTAATAGTGGAATCCGCAAGGTGCAAGTTTAGAGAGCAATCATCAAAATCACGAAAACCTAGCAAATCACACAAAGTTTTTGGAATCGTGGAAACACTAGCACCCAAATCACACAAAGCATAGCATTCATGATCTTTAATTTTAATTTTAATTTTAATAGTAGGTTCCCACTCATCATAAAGTTTTCTAGGGATAGAAACTTCCAACTCAAGTTTTTCTTCATAAGATTGCATCAAAGCATCAACGATATGTTTGGTAAAGGCTTTATTTTGACTATAGGCATGAGGAGAATTTAGCACGGATTGCAACAAGGAAATACAATCTATCAAAGAGAAATTATCATAATTAAATCCCTTGAAATCCACAATGGTGGGTTCATTAATATCTAATGTTTTGATCTCTTCAATCCCAATTTTATCAATTTTAGCATCAAGATCTAAAAACTCCGAATTTCTGGAACGCCTTCTAGGTAAAGGTGGATCATATTCAGTCTCTTCATTATCAAGATTCATATTGAAAAAAAAAATATTTAATAGGGGACACATCAATAACTTTTAGATCTTCATCTTTATTTTCAAAGGAATTAGAAGAACACGCTTTCATAAAGTAATCTCTCTTAGCACGCATCCTAGCGGTTCTTTCTTTGCACTCATCAATGGAAATTCTCATGGCTTTGAGAGACTCATTGATATAATGCTTAGGAGGAATGGATCTAAGTTTTAAAGAATCAACATCAAGAGAAATTCTATCAACGTTCCTAGCCAATTCATCAACTTTAAGCAATTTCTCTTCAAGCAAAGCATTGAAATTATTTTGCGAATTCATAAATTCCTTAACACTAGTCTCAAATTCAGAGGGCATCTTATTAAAATTTACATAAGAATTGTTGTAGGAATTACCATAATTATTAGAGGAATTACTAGGATAAGGCCTAGGATTAAAGTTTCCTCTATACGCGTTGTTACCAAAATTATTCCTACCAACAAAATTCACATCCAAAGATTCATTATTATTCTCAATCAAAGTAGACAAAGGAATATCATTAGGATCAGAAGAAACACTCTTAGTAGCAAATAATTTCATAAGTTCATCCATCTTTCCACTCAAAACATTAATTTCTTCTATCGCATGCACTTCTTTATTAGTAGATCTTTCAGTGTGCCATTGAGAATAATTAACCACAATATTATCTAGGAGTTTAGTAGCTTCTCCTAAAGCGATTTCCATAAAAGTGCCTCCCGCGGCCGAATCTAAAAGATTTCTAGAAGCAAAATTCAATCCGGCATAAATTTTTTGTATAATCATCCACAAATTCAAACCATGCGTGGGGCAATTACGTATCATTAATTTCATCCTCTCCCAAGCTTGTGCAACATGTTCATGATCGAGTTGCTTAAAATTCATAATATCGTTTCTAAGAGAGATAATCTTAGCGGGAGGAAAATACTTAGAGATAAAAGCATCTTTGCACTTATTCCAAGAATCAATACTATTTTTAGGCAAAGACAAAAACCAAGCTTTAGCACGATCTCTAAGCGAAAAAGGAAATAGCTTCAATTTAACAATATCATTGTCAACATCTTTCTTATTTTGCATATCACACAAATCAACGAAGCTATTTAGATGAGTAGGGGCATCTTCACTAGGAAGGCCGTCGAATTGATCTTTCAAGACAAGATTCAACAAAGCAGCATTGATTTCACAAGATTCAGTATCGGTAAGAGGAGTAATTGGAGTGCTAAGGAAATCATTATTGTTGGTATTGGTAAAGTCACATAATTTGGTATTATCCTGAGCCATCGTGACAAACAAGCAATCCAACACACGAGCAAACAAGAAGCAAGCGAAAAAGAGGCGAACGAAAAAGAGGGCGAATAAAAACGGTAAGGGTGAAGTGGGGGAGACGAAAACGAGAGGCAAATGGCAAATAATGTAATGCGGGAGATAAGGGTTTGTGATGGGTACTTGGTATGTTGACTTTTGCGTAGACCTCCCCGGCAATGGCGCCAGAAATCCTTCTTGCTACCTCTTGAGCACTGCGTTGGTTTTCCCTTGAAGAGGAAAGGGTGATGCAGCAGAGTAGCGTAAGTATTTCCCTCAGTTTTTGAGAACCAAGGTATCAATCCAGTAGGAGGCCACACACGAGTCCCTCGCACCTACACAAACAAACAAATCCTCGCAACCAACGCGATAAGGGGTTGTCAATCCCTACACGGTCACTTACGAGAGTGAGATCTGATAGATATGATAAGATAATATTTTTGGTATTTTTGTGATAAGATGCAAAATAAAATAAAAGCAAAATAAAAGGCAACGGAAACAACTAAGTGTTGAAAGATTAATATGATGGAAAATAGACCCGGGGGCCATAGGTTTCACTAGTGGCTTCTCTCAAGAGCATAAGTATTTATGGTGGGTGAACAAATTAATGTTGAGCAATTGACAGAATTGAGCATAGTTATGAGAATATCTAGGTATCATCATGTATGTAGGCATCACGTCCGAGACAAGTAGACCGACTCCTGCCTGCATCTACTACTATTACTCCACACATCGACCGCTATCCAGCATGCATCTAGAGTATTAAGTTCATAAGAATAGAGTAATGCCTTAAGTAAGATGACATGATGAAGAGAGATAAACTCATGCAATATGATATAAACCCCATCTTTTTATCCTCGATGGCAACAATACAATATGTGCCTTGCTGCCCCTACTGTCACTGGGAAAGGACACCGCAAGATTGAACCCAAAGCTAAGCACTTCTCCCATTGCAAGAAAGATCAATCTAGTAGGCCAAACCAAACTGATAATTCGAAGAGACTTGCAAAGATAACCAATCATACATAAAAGAATTCAGAAGATTCAAATATTGTTCATAGATAAACTTGATCATAAACCCACAATTCATCGATCTCAACAAACACACCGCACAAGAAGATTACATCGAATATATCTCCACGAGAGAGGGGGAGAACATTGTGTTGTGATCCAAAAAGAGAGAGGAAGCCATCTAGCTAATAACTATGGACCCGAAGGTCTGAGGTAAACTACTCACACTTCATCGGAGAGGCAATGGTGTTGATGTAGAAGCCCTCCATGATCGATGCCCCCTCCGGCGGAGCTCCGGAACAGGCCCCAAGATGGGATCTCACGGGTACAGAAGGTTGCGGCGGTGGAATTAGGTTTTTGGCTCCGTATCTGGTAGTTTGGGGGTACGTAGGTATATATAGGAGGAAGGAGTACGTCGGTGGAGCAACGTGGGGCCCACGAGGGTGGAGGGCGCGCCCAGGGGGTAGGCGCGCCCCCTACCTCGTGGCTTCCTGGTAGCTTTCTTGACGTAGGGTCCAAGTCCTCTGGATCATGTTCGTTCCGAAAATCACGTTCCCAAAGGTTTCATTCCGTTTGGACTCCGTTTGATATTCTTTTTCTGCGAAACTCTGAAATAGGCAAAAAACAGCAATTCTGGGCTGGGCCTCCGGTTAATAGGTTAGTCCCAAAAATAATATAAAAGTGTATAATAAAGCCCAATAATGTCCAAAACAGAAGATAATATAGCATGGAGCAATCAAAAATTATAGATACGTTGGAGACGTATCAAGCATCCCCAAGCTTAATTCCTGCTCGTCCTCGAGTAGGTAAATGATAAAAACAGAATTTTTGATGTGGAATGCTACTTGGCATAATTTCAATGTAATTCTTCTTAATTGTGGTATGAATATTCAGATCCGAAAGATTCAAGATAAAAGTTCAATATTGACATAAAAATAATAATACTTCAAGCATACTAACTAAGCAATTATGTCCTCTCAAAATAACATGGCCAAAGAAAGTTCATCCCTACAAAATCATATAGTTTAGTCATGCTCCATTTTCGTCACACAAGAATGCTCTCATCATGCACAACCCCGATGAAAAGCCAAGCAATTGTTTCATACTTTAGTAATCTCAAACTTTTTCAACCTTCACGCAATACATGAGCGTGAGCCATGGATATAGCACTATGGGTGGAATAGAATATGATGACGGGGGTTATGTGGAGAAGACAAAAAAGGAGAAAGTCTCACATCGACGAGGCTAATCAATGAGCTATGGAGATGCCCATCGATTGATGTTAATGCAAGGAGTAAGGATTGCCATGCAACGGATGCACTAGAGCTATAAATATATGAAAGCTCAACAAAAGAAACTAAGTGGGTGTGCATCCAACTTGCTTGCTCATGAAGACCTAGAGCACTTGAGGAGGCCCATTGTTGGAATATACAAGCCAAGTTCTATAATGAAAAATTCCCACTTGTATATGAAAGTGACAAAACAAGAGACTCTCTATCATGAAGATTATGGTGCTACTTTGAAGCACAAGTGTGGTAAAAGGATAGTAACATTGTCCCTTCTCTCTTTTTCTCTATTTTTTTGGGGCCTTCTCTTTTTTATGGCCTTTTTTTTATTCCTCACTTGGGACAATGCTCTAGAAAATGATGATCATCACACTTCTATTTATTTACAACTCAATGATTACAACTCGATACTAGAACAAAGTATGACTCTATATGAATGCCTCCGGCAGTGTACCGGGATATGCAATGAATCAAGAGTGACATGTATGAAAGAATTATGAACTGTGGCTTTGCCACAAATACTATGTCAACTACATGATCATGCAAAGCAATATGACAATGATGAACGTGTCATGATAAACGGAACGGTGGAAAGTTGCATGGCAATATATCTCGGAATGGCTATGGAAATGCCATAATAGGTAGGTATGGTGGCTGTTTTGAGGAAGATATAAGGAGGTTTATGTGTGAAAGAGCGTATCATATCACGGGGTTTGGATGCACCGGCGAAGTTTGCACCAACTCTCAATGTGAGAAAGGGCAATGCACGGTACCGAAGAGGCTAGCAATGATGGAAAGGTGAGAGTGCGTCTAATCGATGGACTTAACATTAGTCATGAAGAACTCACATACTTATTGCAAAAATCTACAAGTCATCAAAAACCAAGCACTACGCGCATGCTCCTAGGGGGATAGATTGGTAGGAAAAGACCATCGCTCGTCCCCGACCGCCACTCATAAGGAGGACAATCAAAGAACACCTCATGTTTCAAATTTGTTACATAACGTTTACCATACGTGCATGCTACGGGACTTGCAAACTTCAACACAAGTATTTCTCAAATTCACAACTACTCAACTAGCACAACTTTAATATCACTACCTCCATGTCTGAAAACAATCATCAAGCATCAAACTTCTCTTAGTATTCAAAACACTCATAAGAAAGTTTTTACTAATGTTGAATACCTAGCACATTAGGATTATTTAAGCAAATTACCATGCTATTTAAGACTCTCAAAATAATCTAAGTGAAGCATGAGAGATCAATAGTTTCTATAAAACAAATCCACCACCGTGCTCTAAAAGATATAAGTGAAGTACTAGAGCAAACACTATATAGCTCAAAAGATATAAGTGAAGCACATAGAGTATTCTAATAATTTTTGAATCATGTGTGTCTCTCTCAAAAGGTGTGTACAACAAGGATGATTGTGGTAAACTAAAAAGCAAAGACTCAAATCATACAAGACGCTCCAAGCAAAACACATATCATGTGGTGAATAAAAATATAGCTCCAAGTAAAGTTACCGATGGAAGTAGACGAAAGAGGGGATGCCTTCCGGGGCATCCCCAAGCTTTGGCTTTTAGGTGTCCTTAGATTATCTTGGGGGTGCCATGGGCATCCCCAAGCTTAGGCTCTTGCCACTCCTTGTTCCATAATCCATCAAATCTTTCACCCAAAACTTGAAAACTTCACAACACAAAACTCAGCAGAAAATCTCGTGAGCTCCATTAGCGAAAGAAAACAAAACACCACTTCAAGGTACTGTAATGAACTCATTCTTTATTTATATCGCGTGCCTGGAGAGGCTGGATGCGTCGACTGAGGAACACCTCCAACAAATCCATACCAGTCACGCCGTCACGGACCAACTGAACTACCCGGTCGACTAGCATCAACACTTCATCTTTCTCCTCCGAGGTCTCGAGCAACGAAGGGGGTTGGTGGATTCGGTCCATGGTGAAGGGAGGAAGACCGGTCGACTAACCGGGAGTCGGAACATCCTTACAGTAAAACTAACTCGACTGCCATCCCTAACCGAGTCAGGAAGGGTCATTGCAGGGAAAGCACTCCTACCTCTCATCTGAATCCCTAAACCCCCACACATCTGGATCACTCGGGTCTTATCATCAGTCAGACTAGCCTTCTTCACAGACTAAGAGTGACAAGTAAAAATGTGCTTGAAAAGACCCCAGTGTGGTCGACAGCCCAAGAAGTTTTCGCACAAAGATACATACGCGGCAAGATATGTGATTGTGTTGGGAGAAAAATGATGAAATTGGGCTCCGAAACTATTCAAGAAACCTCGGAAAAAGGACGGGGAGGCAAAGAGAAGCCGCGGTCGACATGAGTGGCGAGGAGGACGCACTCACCCTCCTGCGGCTGCGGCTCGAGTTCATTCCCAGGCAGCCTCCCAAATCCAGGGGCAATCAAGCCCCCCGCTTTTAGATCATCCAGATCTTCTTGCCGGATTGTAGACCGGATCCAGTCCCCCTGAATCCAGCCGGGCGGCAATCTGGACCTTGATGACGACCCCCAACTCGTCTTCTTGCCCTTCGACTTCGCCGTCGCCGTCGCCTTCTTGGCGCGCTCCAAGGCAGCCGTCTTGTCCTTCCCCATCGCCGAGGATTGCTCTCGGGCGAAACGGTGGCATCGAGAGTGAAGAGGGGAACGATGGAGAAGCAGAGGAGGAAGAAGGGGAATAAGGAACACTGTGCAATCGCATCGACCTCAACGCCTTTTATGGGCTCACTTCCGAGTGGCTGACGCGTAGGCCCAAATGATCCTGTCAAATCCCGCAACAGTCGCGCGCTCGGTACGTGGAGAAAAAGGCGGCGCGAGGATCGAGGCATCCTGTTTACTACGGTGCCCTCTGTCCCGCGCGCTTCTCCAAATTTCGAATCCCGTGAGATCCGGGAACGACAACGCAACCAATCACGCCCAAGATTTCATGCCGCTCCAACACTCGAAGCATATCTACATAAGTTCACTCGACAAATTCTGAATGGATCAAGGCAACTGAAGATGGAGTGGAAAGTTCTAGCATGGTTCACCCACCTAGGTAAAATGCCCCTGAAGCATAAAATTCGGGTCGGAATCATCTTCAACCCCTTCTCCACTCGGACCCCGATCCATTCGGGGGCTAAGGACGATGACATGTACCTAGGGTAGGGTAATGGGCTTGACCTAAACACCCTTCCCAAGGACACTGCCCTAAAAGTCAAAGACATTCAAAGCACAGCAGCATCTACCGACCGTAGTCACCTCAGAGTGCAACCCACTCGACTAGAAGCATTTCACTCGGATAACCCAATTCCATTCGACCAGGATATACTCACTCGACCACATCAGAAATCACTCGGAGTACAAAAGATCTAAAGTCACTCAGGATGGCAACGGTCAGGCGTTCACTCCGTAGTCTTAATGATCATTTATATGCCTTTATTATTGGCGTTACCAGTAATGTCTCCCCTTTATGTACATTGAACCTCTTGTAGCCTGGGCTGGTTGGGGTCCTGGCGCACTCTATATAAACCACTCCCCTCCACTGGCACAAGGGTTCGCACCCCCTGTAACTTCATGCATAATCTAGTCGACCGCCTCCGGGCACCGAGACGTAGGGCTGTTACTTCCTCCGAGAAGGGCCTGAACTCGTAAATCTTGCGTGCACAACCTCATCGTAGCTAGGATCTTGCCTCCTCCTACGTACCCCCTATTCTACTGTTAGACTTAGAACCACGACAGCCGGCGCGGCGCATACCACGGGAAGTCGACGCGCGGGGACGGCGGAGTGGACCGTGTGCCGCCGCGCTACGGCCCGAAGCGGGGACGCGGCGGCAATAGGCTGGTCAGGGTGACGGCGGGGACCGCGGGTCGCGGCGCTACGGCCCGAAGGGGCGACGCAGCGGCAGAGCCCGGGTCAGTGCAGCCGCGGGGACGGCCTCGATCGGTCGCGGAGACCGTGTGCCACGCTTGCTACGACCTGATGGGGCGACGCAGCGGCAGCACGCGGGTCGATGGAGCCGCGGGGAGAACCACAGGGTGCCGGCATTGCGGCCCGATAGGGCGACACAGCGACAACCCGATGCTCGATCGGTGAAGGGGCGCGCTGAACTCGGGGACGATCTTCACGGGACCTGCGGAGGTGCGCGCAACCGACGGGCCAGGTCGATCGCGTGGCGTAGATGAGGCGGATCGCGGAGGCGAGCGGGTGATCAGGCCGATCGCGCGTGAGGTCGGGGACGCCGCTCGGTGGAGGCGGGGTGGCGGCGGAGTCCAATGCGGCCGACGATGACGGACGTTGTAGGACGACGTGCGGACGAGCACGTCAGCGCCGGCACCCGGGCTGCCAAAAAAGCGCCGGCGCCCGGGCAGCAAGGCCTAAGCGACCAACGTAGCAGCGGCACCCGAGCTGAGGCAGCCGACAAGCCTGACGCAGCCGCACCGACGCAGCAGGGGACGAAGCCGACGAGGCATACCGCAGGGCCGCCGTGCAGACGCGGTGGAGGCGTATGGCATGGATCGATGGGCGGGCTGGCGCGAGAGGTGGCTATGATGGGCCGCCGCATGGCGCGAGGCCACCGGGTCGGGGCGATGCAGGCACTACTGCAGGATGCTGCTAACACGACACTACGATCAGAGACCCTTCGACGAAACTGTGTGCCATGTCATAATCGCAAACGGTGGTGTAAAAAACCCGTCAAAAAAGGTGCAAAATGTTTGCGATGACGGATGCATCAAACACGGTTCAGATGTCAGTTGTGTGTGCGAAGCAGGGCATACGGTTGATCCACACGAACTGTTTGCGATTAGACAAAACAACAGAAACGGGCAGCCATATTAATGCGTGTGTGATATACGGCCTATGGTTCGCTCCGATGAACTGTTTTCTATTAGGGAAAGCAATAGAAACGGTCAGCCAGATCAAGGTGTTTGTAATATACGGCATACGGTTCAGTCGAATAAACTGTTTTCGATTAGGGAAGAGAACATAAACGGTTCAACTTACAGTTTAGTCGAATGCACGTGCATGATCGTGCGCCGGCCCCAAACACTGGCAGCACAACTTATAAATTGACGGATGGAGTACTAGTTACAGTGATGCATATAATTAAGCAAAGGGATCGCACATGTCTGTATTGACTAGAACGAGAATGCAATAGCACAATAAGAATTAAGGTCACGATGATGCGATTGCAGTGGAGGTTACAGGAGGCAAGAAGAAAGATGCATCCATCAACGTACGACCTCCTCCTCCTCAACTCAGTGCGCCGGGCCACCGTCCGGCGGCTAAGGAGTGGTGGCTTTTGTGGCGAGGTCAAGGCATCCAAGGCTTCGAGCCGGTTGAAGAAGGCCAACGTCGTAGCGTCCTCACTGGCCTTGTAGATACCTATGTACACGATTTGCTCGTACACATGGATGTGTAGGTCTATGGTTTCTTGCAGGGTGAGGTGCCTCGCGGCGAGTGCGACCTCCTGGTGGACATTCTTCGTGGCATCGGCGGGCAGTCGCAGGGCCACCAGTGCTTGAAAGAGGTTCCGACCATGGAGGCCGATTAGGGTGGAAGGCAATGAGGAGCCCGGGCGCGCGGGCTGGAGGAGTACGGCGATGTCGTCCGCGAGCTGCTCGACGACGGTGAACCTGTTGGTGGTGCGAACGATCATCTGGTCGTACTGAGAGTCGTAGATGGCGTCGATGGCGGCCATCCACCAGCCGGTCGCCAACACCGCGTGGAGACGATCCACGGTGCCATGCCGCAGGCCGGCGTCGTGGACCATCTGGCACAGCCGCTGGCTGCTCGCGCGCATCACCGCCATGGGTCTGGAGTGAGCACTTTTGCGCTTATTAGTTTAGGTGCTTAGGCAAATGCTTAGGTGCGTATGATGTGGTAGATGCATTGAAATGGAGAGGGGCCTTTATATGAGTGCAAATTGCGTTGCATTCACATCGTGTCGGTCCTCCTCCCATTACTTCCCTCATGCATTCACATGATGCTAATTGAAGGGGGATGCATCATTGGCCGTTCACCATTTCGGGAACCGCTACCCTCTGCCTCGTCTGCATTAAAGCCGTATCGGGAACTGCGCCGCCCGCTGTCAAATCAAATAGTACTGCGCCGCCCGCTGCACGCCCAGCTGAACACGCCTCCTCGCCTCCATCTATGCTTAATTACTGAATTTTAGTGCAAAAATTAGATACTGCTAGTGATTTTTAGCTTCATATTTTGACAAATCACAGTGTTACAAGGTTGGCAAATGGCAATGTTACTAGATCAACAAATGTCAATCTTTCTAGTTTGACAAATGGCAACATACCCAATATGACAGATGCAAATCGCACCAAATTGTTTGTAAGTGCTTCACACGGGTCATCCAAAAGAACCGTTTGTGTTCAAGAGATGCGCAAATCCTGCTCTCACTTTGCATACGGGTGTTCTATCTAAAACGTTTGCAATCAAGAGCCATTAAAACCAAGACACATGGCGTCACGTGAATGGTTAACATAACGCACATGGTTTGAATTATACAAACGTTTGAGATATTAAAGTGGCAGCTATTTTTTCAAAATGCCTTTGTTGGCTGTTATTCGAGTGCGCCTTCTCTCAAAATGGACACGAAAAATACCACAGCATGTCGGGTGCCATTCCATTATAGCATGCCAAGTTCCATGAATTTCAGACGAGTTTTGGATTTACTAGAATTTAAAAACAAAGTATCTCAACGTTTTGCCGGCAATCAACGGTGCCCTGGTGTTTGAAATTCATTCTCATTTCTTGCATTGGACCTAAGCATGCACCCAAGGACAAAGATTAGATTTTTCAACCAATTTATACGCACTGGAGCATGTGCATGTAGTTCAAATTTGAATTATGCACTTAAATGCATTGAGAACTCAGTTAATGCATAAAAATGTCCAAATGAACCCCGAAAAATAATCACAAAAAATAACACAACACTCCTGCTGTTCTATGTTGACACGAAAAAAAAATTGAAACCAATAAGAGGCAATGGATATCGTTTCGTCCCCAAAGGTGGGGCGTTCCCTACCGAAACCATCATGCTTGTTGTGAGAAACTCTGGTTTGTGAGAAGCATATACCCAAACCTGCCCCAAATAGGACAAAAAAATTACCACGACATGTTGATGCTGCTCCATGATAGCATGCCAAGTTTCATGAATTTCAGACGAGTTTTGGATTTACTAGAATTTAAAAACCAGGTATCTCAATGTTTGCGGCCGAGTGACGGTGGCAGAGTGTTTGACATTCATTCTCATTTCTTGCATGGGACCTAAGCATGCACCCAAGGACAAAGATTTGACTTTTCAACCAATTTATATGCACTGGAGCATGTGCATGTAGTTCAAATTTAAATTATGCACATAGATGCATTGAAAACTCACTTAATGCATAAAAATGTCCAAACGAACCCCGAAAAATCACAAAAAAATAACACAACACTCCTGTTGTTCTATGTTGACACGAGAAATTTTTCGAAAGCAATAAGAGGCAATGGATAACGTTTCGTCCCCATAGGTGGGGCGTTCCCTACCGAAACCATCATGCTTGTTGTGAGAAACTCTGGTTTGTCATAAGCATATACCGAAACCTGCCACAAATGGGACAATTTTTTTTACCATGGCATGTTGATGTCATTCCATGAAAGCATGCCAAGTTTCATGAATTTTAGACGAGTTTTGCATTTACTAGAATTTAACAATAAAGTATCTCAACGTTTTGCCGGCAATCAACGTTGCCCTGGTGTTTGAAATTCATTCCAATTTCTTGCATGGGACCTAAGCATGCACCCAAGGACACATATTTGAATTTTCAACCAATTTATATGCATGAGAGCATGTGCATGTAGTTCAAATTTGAATTATGCACATAAATGCATTGAAAACTCAATTAATGCATAAAAATGTCCAAACGAACCCCGAAAAATCCCAAAAATTGACACAACACTCCTGTTGTTCTATGTTGACACGAGAATTTTTTTTGAAAGCAATAAGAGGCAATGGATATCATTTCGTCCCCGAAGGTGGGACGTTCCCTACTGAAACCATCACGCTTGTTGTGAGAACCTTCTGTTTGTGAGAAGCATATCCCCAAACCTGCCCCAAATGGGACAAAAAATTTACCACGGCATGTTGATGCCGCCCCATGATAGCATGCCAAGTTTCATGAATTTCGGATGAGTTTTGGATTTGCTAGAATTTAAAAACCAGGTATCTCAATGTTTGCGGCCGAGTGACCGTGCCCTGGTGTTTGACATTAATTCCCATTTCTTGCATGGGACCTAAGCATGCACCCAAGGACACAGATTAGATTTTTCAACCAATTTATATGCATTAGAGCATGTGCATGTAGTTCCAATTTGAATTATGCACATAAATCAATTCAAAACTCAATTAATGCATAAAAATGTCCAAACGAACCCCAAAAATCCCAAAAATTAACACAACACTCCTGTTGTTTTATGTTGACACGAGAAAAAAAATGAAAGCAATAATAGGCGATGGATATCATTTCGTCCCCAAAGGTGGGACGTTCCCTACCGAAACTATCACGCTTGTTGTGAGAAGCTCTGGTTTGTGAGAAGCATATGCTCAAACCTGCGCAAAATGGGACAAAATTTTTACCACGACATGTTGATGCCGCCCCATGATAGCATGCCAAGTTTCATGAATTTTGGACGAGTTTTGGATTTACTAGAATTTAAAAACCAGGTATCTCAATGTTTACGGCCGAGTGACCGTGCCCTGGTGTTTGACATTCATTCCCATTTCTTGCATGGGACCTAAGCATGTACCCAAGGACATAGATTAGATTTTTTCAACCAATTTATATGCATTAGAGCATGTGCATGTAGTTCAAATTTGAATTATGCACATAAATGCATCGAAAGCTCAATTAATGCATAAAAATGTCCAAACGAACCCCGAAAAATCCCAAAAATCGACACAACACTCCTGTTGTTCTATGTTGACATGAGAAAAAAATTTGAAAGCAATAAGAGGCAATGGATATCATTTCATCCGCAAAGGTGGGACGTTCCCTACCGAAACCATCCGGCTTGTTGTGAGATGCTCTGGTTTGTGAAAAGCATATCCCCAAACCTGCCCCAAATGGGACAAAAAAATTACCACGACATGTTGATGCCGCTCCATGATGGCATGCCAAGTTTCATGAATTTCAGACGTGCTTTGGATTTACTAGAATTTAAAAACCAGGTATCTCAATGTTTACGGCCGAGTGACCGTGGCAGGGTGTTTGACATTCATTCTCTTTTCTTGCATGGGACCTAAGCATGCAACCAAGGACACAGATTTGAATTTTTAACCAATTTATATGCATTAGATCATGTGCATGTAGTTCAAATTTGAATTATGCACATAAATGCATTGAGAACTCAGTTAATGCATAAAAATGTCCAAACGAACCCCGAAAAATCACAAAAAATAACATAACACTCCTGTTGTTCTATGTTGACACGAGAAAATTTTTGAAAGCAATAAGAGGCAATGGATATCGTTCCGTCCCCAAAGGTGGGGCGTTCCCTACCGAAACCATCATGCTTGTTGTGAACCAAGGTATCAATCCAGTAGGAGACCACGCTCAAGTCCCACGCACCTACACAAACAAATAAGAACCTTGCAACCAATGCGATAAAGGGGTTGTCAATCCCTTCACGGCCACTTGCAAAAGTGAGATCTGATAGAGATGATAAGATAATATTTTTGGTATTTTTATGATAAAGACTAAAAGTAAAGAAAGCAAAATAAACGGCGCCAGAAATAGCTTGTTGACGGGAGATTAATATGATGGAAAATAGACCCGGGGGCCATAGGTTTCACTAGTGGCTTCTCTCAAGATAGCATAAGTATTACGGTGGGTGAACAAATTACTATCGAGCAATTGATAGAATTGAGCATAGTTATGAGAATATCTAGGTATGATCATGTATATAGGCATCACGTCCGTGACAAGTAGACCGACTCCTGCCTGCATCTACTACTATTACTCCACACATCGACCGCTATCCAGCATGCATCTAGAGTATTAAGTTCATAAGAACGGAGTAACGCTTTAAGCAAGATGACATGATGTAGAGGGATAAACTCATGCAATATGATATAAACCCCATCTTTTTATCCTCGATGTCAACAATACAATACGTGTCGTTTCCCTTACTGTCACTGGGCTCGAGCACCGCAAGATTGAACCCAAAGCTAAGCACTTCTCCCATTGCAAGAAAGATCAATCTAGTAGGCCAAAACCAAACTGATAATTCGAAGAGACTTGCAGAGATAACAAATCATACATAAAAGAATTCAGAGGAGATTCAAATATTGTTCATAGATAATCTTAATCATAAACCCACAATTCATCGGATCTCGAAAAACACACCGCAAAAGAAGATTACATCGAATAGATCTCCAAGAGAATCGAGGAGAACTTTGTATTGAGATCCAAAGTGAGAGATGAAGCCATCTAGCTAATAACTATGGACCCGAAGGTCTGAGGTAAACTACTCACACATCATCGAAGAGGCTATGGTGTTGATGTAGAAGCCCTCCGTGATAGATGCCCCCTCCGGCGTAGCGCCGGAAAAGGCCCCAAGATGGGATCTCATGGGTACAGAAGGTTCTGGTGGTGGAAATAGGGTTTTGGATCCTCCTTTGATGTTTTCGGGGTACGTAGGTATATATAGGAGGAAGAAGTAGGTCGGTGGAGCTACGAGGGGCCCACGAGGGTGGAGGGCGCGCCCCCTGCCTCGTGGCCTCCTCGTTGATTGCTTGACGTCCACTCCAAGTCCTTTGGATCACGTTTGTTCAGAAAATCACGTTTCCGAAGGTTTCATTCCGTTTGGACTCCGTTTGATATTCCTTTCCTTCGAAATACTGAAATAGGCAAAAAATAGCAATTTGGGCCGGGCCTCCGGTTAATAGGTTAGTCCCAAAAATAATATAAAAGTGTATAATAAAGCCCATTGAACATCCAAAACAGATAATATAATACCATGGAACAATCAAAAATTATAGATACATTGGAGACGTATCAAGCATCCCCAAGCTTAATTCCTGCTCGTCCTCGAGTAGGTAAATGATAAAAACAGAATTTTTGATGTGGATTGCTACTTAGCATAATTTTCAATGTAATTCTTTTTATTGTGCCATGAATATTTAGATCCAAAAGATTCAAGATAAAAGTTTAATGTTGACATAAAAACAATAATACTTCAAACATGCTAATCAAGCAATTGTGTCTTATCAAAATAACATAGCCAAAGAAAGCTTATCCCTACAAAATCATATAGTTAGGCCATGCTTCAATTTCATCACACAAAACGTTCTCATCATGCATAACCCCGATGACAAGCCGAGCAATTGGTTCATACTTTTTAACGCGCTTCAGCCTTTTCAACCCTTACGCAATACATGAGCGGAAGCCATGGATATAACACTATGGGTGGAATAAAGTATAATGATGGGGGTTATGTGAGACGACAAAAAAGGTAGAAAGTCTCACATTGACGCGGCTAATCAATAGGCTATGGAGATGCCCATCAATTGATGTCAATGTGAGGAGTAGGGATTGCCATGCAACGGATGCACTAGAGCTATAAATATATGGAAGCTCAACAAAAGAAACTAAGTGGGTGTGCATCCAACTTGCTTGCTCACGAAGACCTAGGGCATTTTGAGGAAGCCCATCATTGGAATATACAAGCCAAGTTCTATAATGAAAAATTCCCACTAGTATATGAAAATGACAACATAGGAGACTCTCTATCATGAAGATCACGGTGCTACTTTGAAGCACAAGTGTGGAAAAAGGATAGTAACATTGTCCCTTCTCTCTTTTTCTCTCATCATTTTTTTCTCTTTTTTTTGTTGGGCCTTCTCTTTTTTTTGGCCTCTTTTTTTAGTCCGGAATCTCATCCCGACTTGTGGGGGAATCATAGTCTCCATCAACCTTTTCCTCACATGGGACAATGCTCTAATAATGATGATCATCACACTTTTATTACTTACAACTCAAGAATTACAACTCAATACTTAGAACAAAATATTACTCTATGTGAAAGCCTCCGGCGGTGTACCGGGATATGCAATGAATCAAGAGTGAAATGTATAAAAAATTATGAAAGGTGGCTTTGCCGCAAATACGATGTCAACTACATGATCATGCAAAGTAATATGACAATGATGGAGCGTGTCATAATAAATGGAACGGTGGTAAGTTGCATGGCAAAATATCTCGGAATGGCTATGGAAATGCCATGATAGGTAGGTATGGGGACTGTTTTGTGGAAGATATAAGGAGGTTTATGTGTGATAGAGCGTATCATATCACGGGGTTTGGATGCACCAGTGAAGTTTGCACCAACTCTCAAGGCGAGAAAGGGCAATGCACGGTACCGTAGAGGCAAGAAAATTGTGGAAGGTTGAGAGTGCGTATAATCCATGGACTCACATTAGTCATAAAGAACTCATATACTTATTGCAAAAGTTTATTAGCCCTCGAAGCAAAGTACTAGTACGTATGCCCCTAGAGGGATAGATTGGTAGGAAAAGACCATCGGTCGTCCCCGACCGCCACTCATAAGGAAAGCAATAATAGAACACCTTATGTGTCAAAATTGTCACACAACTTTCACCATACGTGCATGCTACGGGACTTGCCAACCTTAACACAAGTATTTCTCAATTTCACAATTACTCAACTAGCACACTCTAATATTACCACCTTTATATCTCAAAACACTTATCAAGTATCAAACTTCTCATGATATTCAATTAACTCAATATGGAAATTTTTATTATGCTCATCTTGGATGCCTATCACATTCGGATTAATTTCACAATTAAAGCAAATTACCATGCTGTTTAATACTCTCAAAATAATATAAGTGAAGCATGAGAGATCAATAATTTCTATAAAATAAAACCACCACCGTGCTCTAAAAGATATAAGTGAAGCACTAGAGCAAAAACTATATAGCTCAAAAGATATAAGTGAAGCATATAGAGTATTCTAACAAATTCCGAATCATGTGTGTCTCTCTCAAAAGGTGTGTACAGCAAGGATGATTGTGGTAAACTAAAAAGCAAAGACTCAAATCATACAAGACGCTCCAAGCAAAACACATATCATGTGGTGAATAAAAATATAGCCCCAAGTAAAGTTACCGATAGACGAAGACGAAAGAGGGGATGCCTTCCGGGGCATCCCCAAGCTTAGGCTTTTGGTTGTCCTTGAATTTTACCTTGGGGTACCTTGGGCATCCCCAAGCTTAGGCTCTTGCCAATCCTTGTTCCATAATCCATGAAATCTTTACCCAAAACTTGAAAACTTCACAACACAAAACTTAACAGGAAATCTCGTGAGCTCCGTTAGCGAAAGAAAACAAAACACCACTTCAAGATACTGTAATGAACTCATTATTTATTTATATTGGTGTTAAACCCACTATATTCCAACTTCTCTATGGTTTATAAACTCTTTTACTAGCCATAGATTCATCAAAATAAGCAAACAACACACGAAAAACAGAATCTGTCTAAAACAGAACAGTCTGTAGTAATCTGTATCTAACGCAAACTTTTGGAACTCAGAAAAATCTACCAAAATAGGAAGAACTAGATAATTTGTTTATTGGTCTACTGCAATTGGAATCAGTATTTTATCATGTTCTGCTGATTTTTAACAATTGTTTTCGTGAGCAGAAAGTTTCTGATTTTTTCAGCAAATTTAAATAACTATCATCCAAGAAGTTCCTATAGGTTTTACTTGGCACAAACACTAATTAAAACATAAAAACAAATATAACCAAAGACTAGATCAATTATTTATTGAATAACAGCAAGTAAAAAAATTGGGTTGTCTCCCAACAAGCGCTTTTCTTTAAAGCCTTTTAGCTAGGCATAGATAATTTTAATGATGCTCACATCAAAGACAAGAATTAAAGCACAAAGAGAGCATCATAGAACACGTGATAAACACATCTAAGTCTAACATACTTCCTATGCATAGGCAATTTATAAGCAAACAAATTATCGTAGCAAGCAAAAATTAGCATATGCAAGGAAGAAGAAAGAGACGATAGCAATCTCAACATGACGAGAGGTAATTTAGTAAGATAAAAATTTCTACAACCATATTTTCCTCTCTCATAATAATTACATGTAGGATCATAGGCAAATTCAACAATATAGCTATCACATAAAATTTTCTCTACATGATCCACATGCATGCAAAGTTGACACTCCCCCAAAATAGTGGGAATATCATCAACTAAAGTCATGACCTCTCCAAACCCACTTTTATCAAAAATACCATAAGATTGAATATTCTCCAAATATGCGGGATCTAAAGTTGACACTCTTCCAAACCCACTTTCAATATTATTGCAAACACTATTATCAATCTCATATTCATCATGGGGCTTAAATAAATTTTCAAGATCATAAGAAGAATCACCCCAATCATGATCATTGCACCAAGTAGTAGACATAGCAAAACTAGCATCCCCAAGCTTAGGGTTTTGCATATTTTTAGCATAATTGACATCAAGAGAATTTATAGTAAAATCATTGCAATCATGCTTTTTATTCAAGGAGCTATCGTGAATCTCTTCATAAATTTCTTCATCACAATTTTCAGATTCACGAATTTCAAGCAAAACTTCATAAAAATAATCTAGTGCACAAAACTCATTAGGAATTGGTTCATCATAATTGGATCTCTTAAAAAGAATAGCAAGCGGATGAGGATCCATAGATCTTAGGTTCTCTGTTTAGCAATAAATAAACAACTATTCCAACCAAACGAGCAAACGAGCCAAGTAAGACATCAAAGTAAACGAAAAAGACGAACAGAAGAAGGGCGAATAAGACGGCAAAGGTGAAGTGGGGGAGAGGAAAACGATAGGCAAATGGCAAATAATGTAATGCAAGGGATAAGAGTTTGTGATGGGTACTTGGTATGTCTTGACTTGTGCGTAGACCTCCCCGGCAACGGCGCCAGAAATCCTTCTTGCTACCTCTTGAGCACTGCGTTGGTTTTCCCTTGAAGAGGAAAGGGTGATGCAGTAAAGTAGCGTAAGTATTTCCCTCAGTTTTTGAGAACCAAGTATCAATCCAGTAGGAGACCACACTCAAGTCCCACGCACCTACACAAACAAATAAGAACCTTGCAACCAACGCGATAAAGGGGATGTCAATCCCTTCACGGCCACTTGCAAAAGTGAGATCTGATAGAGATGATAAGATAATATTTTTGGTATTTTTATGATAAAGACTAAAAGTAAAGAAAGCAAAATAAACGGCACCAGAAATAGCTTGTTGACGGGAGATTAATATGATGGAAAATAGACCCCGGGGCCATAGGTTTCACTAGTGGCTTCTCTCAAGATAGCATAAGTATTACGGTGGGTGAACAAATTACCGTCGAGCAATTGGTAGAATTGAGCATAGTTATGAGAATATCTAGGTATGATCATGTATATAGGCATCACGTCCGTGACAAGTAGACCGACTCCTGCCTGCATCTACTACTATTACTCCACACATCGACCGCTATCCAGCATGCATCTAGAGTATTAAGTTCATAAGAACGGAGTAACGCTTTAAGCAAGATGACATGATGTAGAGGGATAAACTCATGCAATATGATATAAACCCCATCTTTTTATCCTCGATGTCAACAATACAATACGTGTCGTTTCCCTTACTGTCACTGGGATCGAGCACCGCAAGATTGAACCCAAAGCTAAGCACTTCTCCCATTGCAAGAAAGATCAATCTAGTAGGCCAAACCAAATTGATAATTCGAAGAGACTTCAAAAGATAACAAATCGTACCTAAAAGAATTCAGAGGAGATTCAAATATTTTTCATAGATAATCTTGATCATAAACCCACAATTCATCGGATCTCGACAAACACACCGCAAAAGAAGATTACATCGAATAGATCTCCAAGAGAATCGAGGAGAACTTTGTATTGAGATCCAAAGTGAGAGAAGAAGCCATCTAGCTAATAACTATGGACCCGAAGGTCTGAGGTATACTACTCACACATCATCGGAGAGGCTATGGTGTTGATGTAGAAGCCCTCCGTGATAGATGCCCCCTCCGGCGTAGCGCCGAAAAAGGCCCCAAGATGGGATCTCACGGGTACAGAAGGTTGCGGCGGTGGAAATAGGGTTTTGGATCCTCCTCTGATGTTTTCGGGGTACGTAGGTATATATAGGAGGAAGAAGTAGGTCGGTGGAGCTACGAGGGGCCCACGAGGGTGGAGGGTGCGCCCAGGGGGTAGGCGCGCCCCCTGCCTCGTGGCCTCCTCGTTGATTGCTTGACGTCCACTCCAAGTCCTCTGGATCACGTTTGTTCAGAAAATCACGTTCCCGAAGGTTTCATTCCGTTTGGACTCCGTTCGATATTCCTTTCCTTTGAAACACTGAAATAGGCAAAAAAATAGCAATTTGGGATGGGCCTCCGGTTAATAGGTTAGTCCCAAAAATAATATAAAAGTGTATAATAAAGCCCATTGAACATCCAAAACAGATAATATAATAGCATGGAACAATCAAAAATTATAGATACGTTGGAGACATATCAAGCATCCCCAAGCTTAATTCCTGCTCGTCCTCGAGTAGGTAAATGATAAAAACAGAATTTTTGATGTGGATTGCTACTTAGCATAATTTTCAATGTAATTCTTTTTATTGTGCCATGAATATTTAGATCCGAAAGATTCAAGATAAAAGTTTAATGTTGACACAAAAACAATAATACTTCAAACATTCTAATCAAGCAATTGTGTCTTATCAAAATAACATAGCCAAAGAAAGCTTATCCCTACAAAATCATATAGTTAGGCCATGCTTCAATTTCATCACACAAAACGTTCTCATCATGCATAACCCCGATGACAAGCCGAGCAATTGGTTCATACTTTTTAACGCGCTTCAGCCTTTTCAACCCTTACGCAACACATGAGCGCAAGCCATGGATATAGCACTATGGGTGGAATAAAGTATAATGATGGGGGTTATGTGAGAAGACAAAAAAGGTAGAAAGTCTCACATTGACGCGGCTAATCAATAGGCTATGGAGATGCCCATCAATTGATGTCAATGTGAGGAGTAGGGATTGCCATGCAACGGATGCACTAGAGCTATAAATATATGAAAACTCAACAAAAGAAACTAAGTGGGTGTGCATCCAACTTGCTTGCTCACGAAGACCTAGGGCATTTTGAGGAAGCCCATCATTGGAATATACAAGCCAAGTTCTATAATGAAAATTCCCACTAGTATATGAAAGTGACAACATAGGAGACTCTCTATCATGAAGATCATGGTGCTACTTTGAAGCACAAGTGTGGAAAAAGGATAGTAACATTGTCCCTTCAAAATCAAGTCAAACAATTAAAGTTTTCAAAATTCAAAACTAAAATGTTCTCAATGTGACAAATAGATCATGGATAATACTGGTGGAGAAACCACACTTTTATAAAATGTTTAAATACTCTAAAATGAATAAAACAGTAGAAAATACAATTATTTAAATGCTTTTAAAATAATAAACAATTTCAAAACCAAATTGTCAGAAATATTAAACTATTGTGGCAGAGGCATAAGTTGTAGCATCTATTTAGGTGCCACTTTGGTATTTTACTAAAACTAAAAAAAGAAAAACAGAAAAGAATGAACAAAGCAAAAAGAGAAAAATGACCAAAAGAAAAAGGGTGCAAGCCCCCCTTTTCCCTGGGCCGTTTGGCCCAGCTGGCCACTGCACTGGCCGGCCCAGCCTTGGCCTATATGGCCCCCTCACCCCGTGACCTAACCGAACCCCTCCCCCACGATCCCTACAATCCCCGCTCCCCCCGCCTGGATCTGGATCGTGCCCAAGCGTGCCCGGACCTCGCCGCCTCGTCCCTGCGCCTCGTCGCCAGCGTCGCCCGTCTCCGTCGTCGCCTCCCCGTCTCCTCCCCACGCCGGACCTCCTCCCCGACCGCCTCCCCAAGCCATGCTGCGCCCCGTCGCCGCTCGCCGTCTCTGGAGCCACCACGCCGGCCTGCCTCCTCGCCTCCTCATCCCTCTCATCGTCGGAACGTCGTCCCCGTCCTCCTCCCCGCGCCCCACTGCCACTCCCCTACGGCCAAAGTGAGCACGCGCCCCTCCTCTATCCCCGTCCCTCCCGGTCACCACGCGCCTGCGCGCTCGCCGCGGCGGACGTGCGCCCCGCCTCCGCCTCGACCCACTCCTGCCGTGCCCGCACCAGCGCGCCACCGCGGCCTCCTCCCGCTCGCGCCTGCTGCCATGGTCGCGTGCGCCTGCCCCCGATGCCCCGGTTCCTCGCGTCGCCGCCCCCTGTAGCAGACCACCGGCCACCGCCCCGCGTGCCTCCGCTCGTCGACCGCGCCGCGCGTCCACCCCTTTCCCCGCCCGGCGCTGCTCACCGGAGCTCCCCGCCGCTTGCCGCCCGTGGCCTTCTCCTCGCGCCCGCGTCGCTGCCCGACGCCGCGGTCAACGGGCGCCATGGCCGTCGTCCCCGCCACTGGCTGCACCCCTTCTGGCCTCCCGTTCCCGCTCCCGGGGCTGGCGCCCGCCACCGGCGTCCCCGTCCCCCCACCGTTGGCCTGGGCAAGCGCCCAATCGGGCTGGCGCCCACGCGCCCACGCCCACTCGCCCGACCCGCAAGGCCCCTGTGCCACAGACAGGTGGGCCTAGCCCCAGAACGTTTTTAAATAAATAATAAAATAAAATAAAAATGAATTAATAAAAATAATGATTAATTAATTAGTGAATAAATTAAGTTAATTAATCATGTTTAATTAATCTAATTAACTAGTTAGTTTAATTAAACAGTAATTAGATTAGCTAAATCCTAATTAACCTAAACAGAGTATGACAGGTGGGTCCCGCACGTCAGTTTGACCCAGTCAACGCCCTGTTGACTGATGACGCGAGCATACACTATTCTGGATAATGTGATTTAAAATAATTAAGTAAATTCTAAAAATTAATATAAAATAAACCGTACCTCGGATGAAAATACTTTGTACATGAAAGTTGCTCAGTACGACGAGACGAATCTGAATACACGGTCTGTTTGTTTGCCACACGTCCCTTGTATAGCAAACCTGCAACCGTCCCCCTTCGGTTCGTTTGTCCAAAAATGCCAAACATTGGGAGTACTTTCCCGGTTGTTTCCCCCTTCGCCGGTATCACCTATCCCTGCGTTAGGTCACCCCTAGCACAACGTATTGCCGCGTCTTGCTTTGTGTTACATTTGATTGCTCTGTTATTTATTGTGTTCCCCCTCCGTTACTTCTTTCCGGTAGGCTCCGAGACCGTTGCCGATACCCCTGTGATCGACTACATCGACGACGACCCCTTCTTCTTGCCAGAGCAACCAGGCAAGCCCCCCCATTGATCACCAGATATCGCCTATTCTTTCTCTCTACTGCTTGCATTAGAGTAGTGTAGCATGTTACTGCTTTCGGTTAATCCTATTCTGCTGCATAGCATGTCATTGTTGCTACAGTTGTTACCCTTACCTGCAATCCTAAATTCTTAGTATAGGATGCTAGTATTCCATCAGTGGCCCTACACTCTTGTCCGTCTGCCATGCTATACTACTGGGCCGTGATCACTTCGGGAGGTGATCACGGGCATATGCTATATACTTTATACTGTTACATTACTTATGATACTGTTCGGAGATGGGGGCTGAAGGGGCAGGTTGCTCCATCCCGGTAGAGGTGGGCCTGGGTTCCCGACGGCCCCTGACTGTTACTTTGTGGCGGAGCGACAGGGCAGGTTGAGACCACCTAGGTGAGAGGTGGGCCTGGCCCTGATCGGCGTTCGCGGTTACTTCATAATAACACACTTAACGAGATCTTGGTATTTGATCTAAGTCTGGACACTGGCCTGTACGCACTAACCAACTACGCGGGAACAATTATGGGCACTCGACGTCGTGGCATCAACCGAAGCCTTGACGTCAGCGACTGAGCGGCGCGCGCCGGATTGGACTGGAACGCCTGCTCTTGTATTAGGGAGGCTAGGTCTGCTTCCAGCTGCCCTCGCAACGTGCAGGTGTGCAATGGGCGATGGGCCCAGACCCTTGCGCCATAAGATTTAGACCGACGTGCTGGCCTCTCTGTTGTGCCTAGGTGGGGCTGCGATGTGTTGATCTTCCGAGGCCGGGCATGACCCAGGAAAGTGTGTCCGGCCAAAGGGGATCGAGCGTGTTGGGTTATGTGGTGCACCCCTGCAGGGAAGTTTATCTATTCGAATAGCCGTGTCCCTCGGTAAAAGGACGACCCGGAGTTGTACCTTGACCTTATGACAACTAGAACCGGATACTTAATAAAACACACCCTTCCAAGTGCCAGATACAACCCGGTGATCGCTCTCTCACAGGTTGACGAGGAGAGGATCGTCGGGTAGGATTATGCTATGCGATGATACTTGGTGAACTTACCATCTACTCTCTTCTACATGCTGCAAGATGGAGGCTGCCAGAAGCGTAGTCTTCGACTGGACTAGTTATCCCCCTCTTATTCTGGCATTCTGCAGTTCAGTCCACCGATATTGCCCCTTTACACATATACCCATGCATATGTAGTGTAGATCCTTGCTTGCGAGTACTTTGGATGAGTACTCACGGTTGCTTTGCTCCCCCTTTTCCCCCTTTTCCTTTCTTCCTGGTTGTCGCAACCAGATGCTGGAGCCCAGGAGCCAAACGCCACCGTCGACGACGACTCCTACTACACCGGAGGTGCCTACTACTACGTGCAGGCCGCTGACGACGACCGGGAGTAGTTTAGGAGGATCCCAGGCAGGAGGCCTGCGCCTCTTTCGATCTGTATCCCAGTTTGTGGAGTAAATAGCATAAAACTACCACTTTTCGTCCTATGGTTCCAAAAAACTACCACTTTTTTGTTTATGACTGATACCTACCACTTTTTTCGTCGGTTGTCTCAAAAAACCCAAATCGCCCGTTGCTAGCGTTTTAAACCGTTTTCTGACGGTCCGGGCCCGCCTGTCAGGCCACGTCAGCGCGCGCGTGACGGCGAGGCCGTTAACGGCCGTTACTCGGACCGACCGGCGCGGTCGGACCGCACCCGCTCGCCCGCTGCCGTTCTCTCTTTGTCGGCAGCATCTCTCTCTCGCTCCTCCTCCCCCCGTGCTCTCTGTCTCCCCGACGATGGCGGCGGCGAAGAAGAAGGACGACGGCGAGCCTGGGCCGACAACCAGCGGCGAGGGCGGTGCTCACTCCGAGGTCAACAAGTGGCTAGGCAGCGCAAGTTTCCCGACCCAGCGCTCGTCTGGGCCACCGACGCAGGAGGTCCAGATGTCGCCGGCGTTCCGCGCGGCCAGGGCTGTGGCCAAATGCATCCACGCGGATCCAGAAGGCGGGCACCAGTGGGCCTCCTCACTTGGTGGCGTGGAGTAAGTTATGAATTGTTTTAATTATTTTTCTTAGTTTATTTATGAACTAGGGTTAGGATTTGTTTCTTATATTGTTAATGAATTAGTTCTTTGGTATATTATTGTGTATACATTGTACTCAATATATGAATTAGGGTTTAGGTTTGGATGATATGTTGTGCAAGTGAAACTGTTGCATACTTTTTAACTTGAAAATCTGAAGAAATCTGAATGTGTTGTTTCTTTTTTTGCATAGTTTGGATGGTGAAGTATGGGAATTGAGGCTGCATTTTCAGGGTAGAGACAACATGGAAAGGAAGTTTTCCTTATCAGAAATGAATTACCTGTTTTTGTTAGCACTTATTGAACTTGAGGGCTATGGGTTGGATGCCTATCTGTCATATGTTAAGGATGAGGGTAAGGGGTTGGAGGGGATTGAGGTTTTGGACAGTGATGAGAAGGTGGAGGAGATGCTAGATTTGTTTGCTGAGAAGAAAATATTGAACATAACAGTGAGAGAGGCTAGTGACCCAAATCCAGCAGATGCAAACATGGACCACACCTTGCTTGAAGAGCAGATTCCAATTAGTCAAGTTGGTGATCCCATTGTTTATAGTGTTTCGCAAGAAGGTGTCCTTTTCCCTGTCTCAAATTCTTCACAGCCCCCACTTGTGCATGTTGATCCATATTTTAACACACAACAGAGCTGTAATTTCAACAAGGGAAAAGAGGCAGTGGAAATTGAAGGCATTGAAGCAGAAGATCAAGATGAAGATGAGTTGGACAAATCCTCTTCAGATTTTGAGTTTTTCAGGGGTGATTACAGAGGGAAGAAAATTTCATACAAGTCTTGGGCTAGGGGAGAAGATGAAGGTGGTGAAGGAACAAGTCAGCACTACAGGGAAGAGGAAGAGGAAGAGATGGCTGAGCATTATTTTGGGGGTGCTTCTGAACCCTCAGAGTTTTGACAGGAGCCAAATGGTTCTAAAGAAGATGATGAAGAAGAAGTTTCAGATCATGTGAAAACTGTGGCATAGAAGATACCTGTGAGGAAACAAGGCCCAACAAGCAGATCACACAGTGAGCCAGATCACAAAAAGTTTGAAGATTTCGTGCCAGAAGCTGATGAGTTCTGCTTTCCAGGTGATGAAGGCATTTCTGATGAAGAAGATGATGCACCTAGGTTGCCTTGTGGCAGCAAGAGAAAATTGAAGAAGAAGAAGAAGAAGAAGGAGAGAATATGGTATGATTCCTCTAGGCCTGATGCACATGAACAGTTTAGGATTCATTTGTGCTTTCAGAATGTGGTAGAGTTCAGAGAAGCATTGAGAAACTACCATGTTAGGACACTTAGGAACTTTGAGTACCATAGGAATGATCCAAGTAGGATCATAGCCTGGTGCTCAGATAGAAGCATGGTTGTGAGTTTTATATTACTGCTTCTAAGATTGCCCATGAGTCAACCTTTAGCATCAAGAAGATGAATCTTGATCACACCTGTGGAGCAAGTGGAGAGAACACAAAGGTTACCATGAAGTGGGTTGCAAAGGCTGTTGAGGATACTGTAAGATCCAATCCTGGTGCAGGTGTTGAGACTATACTGAGTTATACAAAAAAGAAATTTGGAGTACATGTTCCAAAAAGTTTGGCCTACAGGGCAAGGAGGAAAGCAGTTGATGTTGTGCAAGGGGATCACAAGACACAATACTACAGGTTAAGAGACTATCTGCAGTGTGTTTTGGACACAAACGCTGGTAGTAGGTGTGTTGTGACAACAAAGGAATTTGAACTCCACCCAGCACCTACCCCAAGGTTTCATTACATGTTTTATTGTCTGTTTGCTTGTAAGGAGGGGTTCCTAAATGGTTGCAGGCCTTTCATAGGTAAATCTAGTCTGTAGAGTGCTTAAATAGGGATTGCATTACATGTTGCTGTTTACTAATGGCTTAAAATGCAGGTCTTGATGGATGCTTCATCAAACTAAGCACTGGGCAGCAAATCCTGGCAGCAACAGGGAGGGATGGCAACAACAACATCTTCCCTATTGCATTTGGTGTTGTTGACAAGGAGGAGACAGATAGTTGGACTTGGTTTCTTACACAGTTAAGGACAGTAATTGGTAGTGGCAACAAGTTTGGGCCCTACACAATTATGTCAGACAGGCAAAAGGTACAACTACTCTTCATGATTTGACTGATTTTCCTTTCACTATGTACTGCTTTTCCTTGCACTATGTACTGCTTTTCCTTGCACTATGTACTGCTTTTCTCTACTTACTTCACTAGTTATTAATACAAAATCAATGAACAGGGTCTGCTCAATGCAATAGAGGATGTATTTCCTGATTCCCCTCAAAGATTTTGTTTAAGACACATATATGCCAACTTCCAATCAGCTGGGTTTAGAGGGGATGAATTGAAAAAACATCTAGACCAGGCTGCATATTCTTTCACTAAGCATGGGCATGATCTGGGCATGGAAGCATTGAAGAAAGAGAGTGAGGAGGCATGGAAGTGGTTGTCCAACATACCAGTCCATACTTGGGCCAGGCATAGAATGGATACTATATGCAAGACAGACCTTGTTGTAAACAATCTTAGTGAAGTTTTCAACAGGATTATTCTGGATGTTAGGAACAAGCCCATAAGGACAATGCTTGAAGGAATTAGGACAAAACTCATGATCAAGTTTCAGAAGATTAGGGAGAAAACAGAGACATGTAGGTGGGATATCACACCCACTTACTCTGAGATATCGGAGGAGGCCAAGAAGTGGGCAAAATATTGTGATGCATATATGGCTGGACCAGGAATTTGGCAAGTTACAAGTAGTTCAGAAAAGACCTACTGTGTAAACCTAAACAACTACACTTGTTCCTGTTCCAGGCCCTGATTGTTGGCCACACACCATGGGGGATGACATATCTCCTCCAGTATTCAAAGAAAAGAAGGGTAAAAAGCAGACAGCTAGGAGGAAAGGACATTTTGAGGTGCCTGCCAAGAAGGATACATCAAGAATTGGGACAGTGACCTGTAGCAATTGCAATATGCAAGGTCACAGATATACCACTTGTGGTGTTCCACTGAAACCCAAACTGCAGATGAGAAAGAATAATCACCAGGTATACTTATTGATAAAGAAACTTCTGTTTCATAGGCTAGGTGGTTTAATTATAATTTACTTTGTTAAATGTGCAGGAGAATAGGTCAGACTACTCTTCATCTACCAGAGCTTCTACAGGTGTGGTTGCACCCCCACCCTCACCCCCACCACTACCATCAGCACCATCAGCACCAGCCATAGCTAGGAAGAGGTCTGCAACAGCCACAACTACTCCAGGACCAGCAAAGAGGAACAAGGGAGCTGCTTCTGCTACTCCAGCACCAGCCACATCAGCACCTGCCAAGAAGACCAAAGCAACCAAGAAGACCAAAGCAACCAAGAAGACAGGGGCTCCTAGCACATCTTCACCAGCCAAGAACACAAGGTCATCCATTGCTTCTCCAGCAAAGAACACCAGAGCATCAACAGCTAGCAGAGGGTACACAGTTTTCAATGCTCCAAGGCAAGCTGCCAACTCTGAGATGGAGATTGGGTCCAAGAGGGTTAGGAAGCCAACTGGAAAGTGGAAGGCATATTTCACAGCTAGTGGTAACTACTGAAGATTCCAACATTTGAGAAAGTTGTCTTGTTGTATGAGTGCTGAAACCTAAGTGTTTGCAACCTTAAACCTATGTATTTGCTTGCTGAAACTTGAGTGTTAGCATTATGAAACCTATGTATTTGCTTCCTGAAACCAGAGTGTTTGCATTTATGAAACCTAAGTGGTTGCATTATGCAACCTGAGTGTTTGTGACATTGATTCAGACAACACTTATGCAAACATTGATTCAGACAACACTTATGCAAACATTGATTCATTTATTCAAACATTCATAGATTCCACCATCCAAACTTTCTTTCATACAAAGAGTTGTACAGAAATGGAAGGGATACATAGCTCAGACTCTCATTCATACTTAAAAAAACTACTACCAACAACTCTCAATCGTAACGATCGAAGAAACGACACCACTTTGCTCTAGTAGAAGGGTGAGGAGCGAGTACTGCCTGTCTCCTAGCCCACCTGATGATCTTCCCTGAGCTCTTGCGCCTGCCGCTAGGGACAAGAACTGTGAACTCATCTGAGTTGCACTTCTCCAAGATCTTCTCTGCCAGCCTCCTCTTGAACTCCAGCTCCCACTCCACTGCCTGCACTGCAGGGCGAGCCCTTTGCCTCCTCACATCCACTGCCTGCACTGCCTCCTCTTCCTCATCTGTCACCTCCCCAAGCTCTGGATCCATCTAGGGTTTCTAGAGGTGGGGTGTGGCGGCTGTGTTCTGGAGGGAGGAGGGTGGGTGGAGTAGGCTATTTATGAGCAGTGGAGGGTGGGTGGAGTAGGCCTAGGTTTGTAAATATAACTGGGCCACAAAGCCCAGGTAGAAAGCACTAATAAACATAACTACCTTTTAAACATAAAAAGACACATAGCATACTCCAGCAGTGCTTATCACTGACTCCATAACATAGCAGAAGAGGTTCAAATACAGGCAGAACAGTCATTACAACTTAGTTCATAACTTAGCATTAAAGGTTCTAGCAGCATAACAACAGTTCTTAACATTGGCATAGACATAGACTAGATTAGCTTCACATTCCCCAAAATGTACACCCCATATCTTCACATCAGATTGTTAGGCCACATACTTATAAAGGCCTTGGATGTACTTCACCATCTGCAGAACACACATCATGAATCAAGGATGGCCTTGATTTTCTCAAGTTTCTCCTTGCTTGCATGCCCATCACTCAGCAGCTCATTCACCACATGCTCAAGCTTGGCCTTCTCTATCTTAAGCAAATCTCTCTCCTGTTCAACCTCCTTCTTTGCCTTCCTGGTATTCTTGATAATGTCAGCTTGGCTCTGTAAAATGCACCTTTGTTCCTTGGCAAGTTTGAGCTTCTCCATCTGAACCTCCAACCTAGCTCTCTCTTCTACCTCTTTCTTCTTCTTCTCAAATTCTTCCTCCTCAACTGCCTTCTGGTTATCCATGTGGCCTACCCTACCATCCTGCCAATCAAACATCTTGGATACATCTTGGACAAGCTTTGTGTACTTAATGCACAGCTTGTCATTTTCAGTCTTAAGCTTGGCCAAATGCTTCTCATACTTCTGCTTATCAACTACCCTGCCACAATTCTGTTCATGGTACATGTCCCACAGCCTGGACAAGCAATTCTGAAGAATTGGATGCCAGGGCTTGTCAACCCACTCAGTAACACCACAATTAACACCTTCACTCTGCATTTGGAAATTGAAATATACATCACTAAGTGCACTCAATTTCATAACAACAAATCATATCAGACTAAGAAACTAAAGGTGAGGCTTAAGTAAACTGAATATGTTGTTTAATATAACTCAAACTATAACTGAAACCCAACCTGCTTGTACAAGTACATTCACAGATATATGCTTCCTATACATAAGCATTTTTGATAGTAACCATATCCCTCAATACCTTAATACAAGGCATATTGCAGTTCATCCTAAATAATACAGTGTAGGTTCAGAAGAGCAACTTGTCAACATAATACTGTGTGGGTTCAGAACAGCAACTTGTCATCCTTGTAAATACATGTGTGGGTTCAGAAGAAAATGATTCCAATTAAGGTACTATACCTGCTGCACTGGACAACCATAGAAACGCCTTCCAGTTAAGGTTCCTTCAAATGCCACACACTTAATTGGCCTCATGTGGTGCATCATGCAGGTGGGTTCAGAAAGCTCCAGCTGGCCACAGAAAAGAGGCTCCACGATGGTGTCAGGGGTCTCCTGCATGAACAGATGAACAAAATCACCTTAGCTCACATAACCAGACATAGATCACAAATTAATTCCCCAATCCAGCAAGAACCCTAACCCAAACCCTAGTTTTCAAGCATACATAAACATAGCTCAAACAGCAACCATAACCCTGCCTACTAAATAACAGTAAACAAAGCTTACCCTAGCTCACCAAGATGAACACTAACCTAATCTAGCTCCTAGATGAACCCTAACCCTAGCTCAGCAGATCGAAAAACTTACCCAAAGAGCCATGTCCATGCTTGTGATGTCGCACTCATCCTCTGAGCTCGTATCCCCGTCATTCCAGGAAGGCATGGCGGCGGTGGAGCTTCCACAGCGCAAGTCGCCGCCGGCGTCGAAGAGCAGAGAGGAGAGGAGCGAGAGAGTGAGAGTGAGAGCAGAGGAATGAGTGCGGGCAGGGGAGAGAGTGAGAGTGAGGGCAGGGGAGCAGAGTAATGAGCGCACGAGCGGGTGCGGTCCGACCGCGCCGGTCGGTCCGAGTAACGGCCGTTAACGGCCTCGCCGTCACGCACGCGCTGACGTGGCCTGACAGGCGGGCCCGGACCGTCAGAAAACGGTTTAAAACGCTAGCAACGGGCGATTTGGGTTTTTTGAGACAACCGACGAAAAAAGTGGTAGGTATCAGTCACAAACAAAAAAGTGGTGGTTTTTTGGAACCATAGGACGAAAAGTGGTAGTTTTATGCTATTTACTCCAGTTTGTGCTAGCCGTCTTAAGGCAAACTTGTTTAACTTATGTCTGTACTCAGATATTGTTGCTTCCGCTGACTCGTCTATGATCGAGCACTTGTCTTCGAGCCCTCGAGGCCCCTGGCTTATTATGATGCTTGTATGACTTATTTATTTTTAGAGTTGTGTTGTGATATCTTCCCGTGAGTCCCTGATCTTGACCGTACACGTTTGCGTGTATGATTAGTGTACGATTGAATCGGGGGAGTCACACGCGTGGCCGTCGAGTCGGAGGAGAGGCCTGCTGGTCGCGCCGGGGTCGAAGTAGAGGCGCGCGGGAGTCGACAGCGACGTTGGGCGACGCAAATCGATCAAGCATATATCGGAAAACCAAAAAGAAAAACACCGATCAATGTGGCCGGCGGGTGAGAGAAAAAACCCGGAGCAAGGGCTCGAGAAAAAGACTCTCTAGGGCAGTCGGTCAACACGACCGGCGGACGAACTATAGGTACAGGCGGCGCGGCCCCCGGCGGCGGTCATGGAGGCCGACCGCCCCGGGTACGACGCGCGTGGCAGAAGCGGCGGGCGGCGGCTAGGGTTGGATCGGTTAGGCTGTTACCGTGTTTGAACGGAGAAAGAGGGATTGATGGAATAGTTGTTATATTGCTTGAGCCTCATGGGCATAAGGAGTACATGATCAACTTGGAGTACAAGATAAGGCAGGAACAAATCCTAGTCTATCAATACTCAACACCTCCTTCTTGGAATCTGATGCTCAGAATCAGCAACAAACGAACAAACATTGATCGACCAGGGTTAAAAAATTTCAACGACATTTCAGTGAAATTTTCAAAATTTCGCATATTTCAGTGGGGCCCAAAATACTTTTAACCCCGGAATTTCGAGGTAGGTTTAACCTGATTTCAAAATAAATTTCAATTATGTTAGAATTCATTAATTTTAAGCGAAACCTGAAATCACATAATCCGAAATAATTTCCAAAATATACAAAATTTCTGAAATTTTGCAAATTTCGCACCATTGCTTCCTATTGAGGTCGATTAGCAGCCGCCTCTACCATCACTTGACCCCGCGACCGAGCCGAGCCGCTGCTCCTTCAAAGCTTTTTTGCTTTCGGACGGCGTGACGACGGTAGAGGCGTCGAGAAGACCACCCCAAGGCCATTCCTAGACGGCGCGGCGACCACCTCGGCCCCGATGAGCAGCCGGCCAGATTTCTCTTCCTTGCGCACTAGGTGTTCGACCAAAAGCCTCAAAGGAAAAAAAATCCGTTTTTGTTCTTTCTGTTGCGATATGCGAGTAGATTGTAATGAAAAGTATTGAGTTGTAGATGAGTTAATTCGGATCCTCTCCGTGAGATGATGCCTCCTTCGAAAAAGAATATGAGATGGACGAAGACGAAGGCACTGCTTTGATCATGATGATGTACATGCATAAGAGATCTCATCGAGGAGTTGTGGACATAGAATGAGCAACAAAAGCACTAATTTCATCTCTATGTTTTATGTCATGTGTGATGGACAGACGGCACTCCACGCACGATGCATGCACGATTCACAATCAGATGGATGTGGAGCACTTTATTCTACGACTGAATGGCTGGATGTGGAGCATCGTTCATGCATTGTTACAAAAACGTCGTCTGCAGCTCTCATTGCTATATATTGCCCATGGCGAGCACTATGAGCGGGACACAATTCCCATTAGACGTCACTATGATGGTCAAAGCGAGAGTTTTGACTAACCAAACGCGACTAACGGTTTGGCATCTTCGTAACCTGACACGACACACAACAACAAACAATTAGTGTGTCTGACAAAGAAAACAAACACGTTTATCGGTTAGTCAGCTCCAGAAGATGTGGCGACACTTGTCAAGAATGCGAACCGTCCTGTGGATAGTTAGATGGACAGTGATATCCCCAGCCCATCAGGGTTCAGTTCCTGATGCTCGTATTTATCCTGAATTTATTTCAGGATTTCTGGCGATACGCTTCTAGTGGGAGGAAACGTTTCCGTCGACTATGAGGTGCCTATGGTGAATTCGTAAAATCTCAAGATGATATGCCGGCTCGGTCTCTCGGAGGTGCTCATAGAGGTAGGGTGTGCGTGTGTGCGTTCATAGGGGTGAGTGTATGTGCGTATATGAGCGCTTGTGTCTGTACCGATGTTCAAAAAGACAAAACAATGCGCGACTAAACGAATCAACCCGTGGTTGGATGGCTAGGTGGACAGTGGTATCCCTAGCGCATCAATGTTCAAGTCCTGATGCTTGCATTTATCCTGGATTCATTTTAGTATTTTCGGCGATACGCGTTTAGTGGGAGGAGACGTTCCCGTCGACTACGAGGCGTCGACGGTGACTTCGTAAAATCTCAAGATGATATGCCGGTCCAGTCTCTCGGAGGTGCTTATAGGGGTAGGGTGTGTGCGCGCGCGCGTTCATAGCGGTGAGTGTAGGCGCGTATATATGAGCGCTTATGTCTTTTTTTAAAGGAGGATAGACCCCCGGCCTCTGCATCGGGACGATGCATGCCGCCATCTTATTAATTATTCACACATGCCATACAAAGTAATACATCAGTCAGCATGAAGCCACCATCTAGGCAACACCTGTTGCTACTCCTATCCCATTGATGAAGGTGTGCCGAATATCCGGACCTAATACCAAACGAACATCGCACCAAACCCTAACATCTAAAGCCGGATGCCCCAGCCCAGACTGGGTCCCATACCAGACCGACGCACTCTTAGAGGCTGCCGGTGCCATCTTCCATTGGTCCATCTCCAGAGCAGAAACTGACCCATCGACCTTGTCTGGCCTGCCGTCGACGCCACCACGACGCCAGACAACTCCACCATCCTGCACGTATCCGTCCACATGCGCCCGTCGCCGAACCTCCGCAGCACCATGCCACCGGAATCCGCCGTCAGCCTTGCGGTGGATGAGACACCGCTCTTCCGCTTGTCCCGTCCAACTAGCATTTGCTCCAAAATGATGCCCTTAGGAGGGACAACGACATCAAAGGTACCATCATCGTCCAATCTGGTAGATCCAGATCTATAGTTTCCCCCGGAGCATCACGAGTGGGCTGCCACGACCTGCAACAACGATGCCTCGAGAAAGAAACGACGTCATAGATGCCGCCATCGTCCGCCATGACCAAAGTCGGCGCGATTTTCACCGGAAGTCGCCCCCCCCCCAACCTCGCAGCTGCCTGGAACCGAACGAAACCTCGCCATGGAGATGAGGGCCGCTGTCGACATGCCGGTAGGGAGCCTCCAGCCGCCCCTCACCGGTCCTACTCGCGCCACTAGCCGGCCAAGGCCATATCGAGACGGATCTGGACAGGACACCAGATCCGCAGCCATTGGAGCCACCCATGCGCCCGCCACACCGCCAGCCATGTAGGTTCCCATCGGCGCCGTGCAGTAGGGGCGCCGCCCTGACTGCCACCCCCAACCTCCCCACGCGAGACGCTGCCTCCGCCTCATAGGATTTGCCGCGAGGACCACCCACCCTGGATCTGCGGTGCAGGGCCCACCGCCATCGCGGCCCTTGCCAGCGGCAGCGGCAGCTGGGGGTGGAGGAGCGGGGAGGGGCTTGCGGCACGGGATCGGGGGGCCCTGGCGCCGCCCGAATGGAGGCGACGCGAGGGGGGTGACTCGAATCGATGAGCGCTTGTGTCTGTACTGACGTAAAAAAACAAAATACAATGCGTGACTACGGCTGACTAGGTTCAACACGGCCATCGAATTAACGTGACACGAGAAAATGTACGCTTCTGGGCAAAAGCCGTGTCGCTTACTTCCACGGACGTTTTACACCGGCACAACGCAGCATACACCGTTTGTCGTATCGGAATTCAAGCTGGAATTTGTTCAGTTGTATCGGATTTCAGAGTCACAGGGTGGAGAAACCGGGCACTGTTCAAGTATGCAATAGCCACTTCAAATGCTCCACGTGTTGTGATACAGATTTTCTGGCTCCGTACATGGTGGCGCGTTGTGGCGTTTCGCCGTCGATCCGCGTGGCATGGCATGTCGGCACAGCCAGCCAGCCCAGCACCACCACAACTTGTGTAATAAAGTCTCCTCCCGTCCTTCCTTCCCCGACAGAGCAACGCGGCCCCAAACCAAACCTCCGGACGCAGAGCAAGAGAGAGGGAGAGAGAGAGAGAGAGAGATCTCCATCACCGATGGCGTCCCGGAGCTGCACCTTCCTGGAGATCCTGCTCGCCGTCATCCTGCCGCCGCTCGGCGTCTTCCTCCGCTACGGCTGCTGCAGCGTAAGCAATCCGCCCCCCTCCTCTCCTCTGCTGGGCTGGATGAATCCATGCTGGATCCTGATATATAGCATACTAATAACAGTATTGATTGGTCTTTTCTTTCTGTCTGCCTTGAGCAGATGGAGTTCTTGATCTGCCTGCTGCTCACCATCCTGGGCTACATCCCCGGCATCATCTACGCCGTCTACGTGCTCGTCGCGCATGGCTCCGCCTCGGAGGAGAGCGGCAGGGACTACGACGCCCTTGCTTGATACAGTACCGTGTAGCAACTCATGCCGTGCGAATCAACGTCGTGTGTGTGTGTTTGTGTTTCCATCTGCTGCACCGTGTGGCGTGCCTTCTTTCTAGTATATATCAGTCTGTAAATGCTGCTTAAACCGTGCTTCGGTTTCCCCGGCCGTCCTGTGATTCTCATACAACCGAATAAATTTCAGCTCTGAAGATTTTTGCCACTGGTTTGCCCCAGTCGGTGAGCAGGTTTTGTGTAAACAGGAGTTACGATCCCAGGATTCCCCCCCACCACTCATTGTGTGGCGATATTTCTCCGATCGGACTTGATTTTGTGTCCTATATGCTTCATTGCTGGTAACCACCCCTCGTCAAATGTGTTTCTTTCTTTTCTTTTGACGGTGCTAATGCGTTGTTTCCAAAAAAAAGCTACTCCCTCTGTTCCCTTTACTCCTATCCGACACAAGACGTTTAGACAATCCAGACAAAGCACAAAACAGTTCAGTGTCGACTGTCCAAAATGTCTTATAAAAAAGGAGGGAGTGCGTCAGAAGTTCTGATGCAGAGGCAGGGGTAGGATCAAACTGTCTTTTTAAGTAGGATAGGGGAGAAGTTGTAGTCCTTTTTTATCTTTGGTACGGTAGGCAGAGTTTTCTCAGAAGAAGCATGGTCAAACTAACCAAGTGAGTAATAAGCGCACCAAAGACCAAACGCGGCAGCAGATGCTGTCAAATGTCCAAAACAAACCGCCGAGACGTGCTTTTGTTTCGGCATGCTGTGGACGTGCTGAGAGCAACTCCAATGGGGCGACCTATTTCGTCCGCGGCTGTCCGTTTGGGTCGGCGCGGACACAAAAAGTGGCCCAACGCGCCGATTTAAATGGACGCGCGTCCGTTTTTCGTCCGCGGGCGATCCATTCCCGGCCCATTTTTTAGCCTGATTTGCGTCAGCGCGGACGCGTGACGGACGCGCGTTCGCCTACTTCTGTCCCCGGGCCCGCTGGTTTGTGGCACATTGGCCTCCCGTCTCATCCTGCGGCCAACAAAGCAACCTTCTCGCCTCCTCCGTCGCCGACGCCGCCGCCCATTTTTTTCGGCGACTCTTCCAGCTGCCGCCGCCTCCACATCCGCCCAGCAACGCCGCCCCCTCCCCCATCGTCCTCCGCCGCCGTTTTGCCGCCGGGGAGCAAACTGCTTCCCACCGCCGCTTCCCCCACCTCACAGCCGCCCGTCTCCAAGAAGTCGCCTCGCCGCCCCTGCCACATCCGACCGGCACGCTCGTCGGACGCCGGCACACTCGTCGGACGCCGGCAGGGCAGCTAGCTGGTCTGTGGGCGCCGCGACTCCCCTCGCCGGCCGTCTCCTTCGTCGACGCCCGCAAGCTGTTCGACAGTTTGCCAAGGTACGAAATGGACTCTGCCGACGAGTTCTTTTTCCACAATTTCCTTTGCGACTCCGGCGATTCGTTGTCCGACGACGAGGAGGAGATATTGGCTGCCGTGTTGGTCCATCACCACCTCAACAGTCAGCGGCCATTGTTTCGTGGCTCCATTCCGGGCCACCTTTCGGCGTTGAATCGCAACCGAGAGAGCGGGCATTTCCTTCTCTGAAAGGACTACTTTGATACAACGAACCCGTTGTTCAAACATCACAAATTCTGCCGCCGGTTCCGTATGAGTAGGCATGTTTTCAACCGTATTAGAGAGGGAGTGGTCGGCTATGATGACTACTTCGAGTGCAAAGAGGATGCGGTCGGCAAGTTTGGTTTCTCCTCTTATCAAAAATGCACTGCCGCCATCCGAATGCTTGCATACGGAGTGCCCGGTGATCTCATTGACGAGTACGTCCGTATGAGCGAGTCTACATGCCTAGAGTCTGTGTATAAGTTCTGCAAGGCTGTGATTGCTGTGTTTGGCCCTGAGTACTTGAGAGAGCCGACAGCTGAAGATACAGCCCGTTTGTTGGCGATGAATGCCAGCAGGGGCTTCCCGGGGATGCTTGGCAGCATAGACTGCATGCACTGGGAGTGGAAGAACTGCCCTTCTGCTTGACAAGGGCAGTATAAGAGACATGTCAGGGCTTGCACTGTCATACTAGAGGCCGTGGCGTCTCAAGATCTCTGGATCTGGCACTCTTTCTTTGGCATGGCTGGATCACACAATGATATCAACGTGCTTCAGCGCTCGCCGGTGTTTGCTAGGCTTGCCGAAGGCAACAGCCCATCGGTGAACTTTACTGTCAACGGCCACAACTACGACAAAGGGTACTATTTGGGTGGCAGTATCAATCCTCAGTGGACCACTATTGTCAAGACAATACCCAACCCTGTCGGAGAAAAAAGGAAAAGATTTGCCCAAGAGCAAGAGAGTGCTAGGAAGGATGTCGAGCGTGCCTTTGGTGTTTTGCAATCTCGATGGGGCATCGTTCGGTATCCTGCTAATACTTGGAGCACGCAGAAACTATGGGAGGTGATGACTGCTTGTGTGATCATGCACAATATGATCGTAGAAGACGAGCGTCCGGAACGTCTGTACGATCAAGGCTTTCAGTTTCAGGGTGAGAATGTTGTGCCTGAGCATGGAGTAGCGGTAACATTTGAGCAGTTCAGTCAGTTTCATAAAGACATGCGTGATTGAGAAACTCACGTGCAACTGCAAAATGATTTGGTTGAGCATATGTGGACTCATGTTGGCAACCAATAGATATATCTTCTTTTATTCGTTTGCAAAAGTATGTGAAACATTTTTATTTTTATTTGGCTTGTAAAACTATACTATTTATTTGGACGGCCAGACTATTTAGCTTGTTAAACATTTTCATTTCACAATATGTTTGACTGCAAAATCAATGTAAAATTGGGCGGCCAGCCGACCACGCCTGCACATATGGGTCGACGCGTTGGGCGCGCTGCCGACCCATATCAAAAACAGGGCGAACGCCGGGCGGGCAGCCGACCCAAACGGACAAAAGGCGGACAAAATCAGCGTCGGTTTGGGTCGGCCCGTTGGAGTTGCTCTGACAGCCTGGAAGGATTGCTGTCTCGCCTGGGCCGGAGAGAAGCAGAGGTTTGCGTGCTTCTGATCTGATGTGATGTGATGGGTTGGATGCAACGAAAAAAATAGCGTGCTATAACGACGCTATAGCGCCGTTATAGCGCCGTTATAGCGTATTCAGAAGGAAACACTATATTTTAGCAAATTCAGCCGCTATGGCGCTATTCACGTAATTAGCGCGCTACAGGGCGTTATAACGTTGTCGCGTGTAGCGTTATAGCGTTCAAATGATGAAAAATATCAGAAAAATAAGGAAGGACGGGTTTATTTTGTGGTTATTGCACGGTAGATGTAGGCTAGGTGCTCAGTGTTCAGAGTTAATATATGTTAAATAGATTAACTATAGTTTGACATTCAGTTTAAAATTTGTGCTTCCTATTTGGCTAGATTATGTCTATCTACGATGGTGTCTTAAGATACTGAAATACTTTATTTATAGATATATTTAGCATTTTGTGCAAACGCTATTTTGAAATATAGCACGCTATTAGCGTGCTATAACTTGTGTAGCATTTTGAGAAGGGGCTCGCTATATTTTGTAGCGCGCTATTTTTTTCGTTGGTCGGACGGGGCATCCATCAGGTGCGGCTCGTCGCCGGCTACTAGAGCAGGAGCAGCTGGTGGAGATGGCGGGACGGCTCGTCTGCGGCTGCCGGCCGGCGCCGGCCCAGATGGAGGCGCTGCAAGCATCCTGCTTTACTGACGGTCTTGCATTTTGAGGCGGAGCGAGCAGTATCGACCTACTTTGGTTGGATGCCGCTCTATCTAGATGCCACGACATCTGAAGAGCCTTGCCACCTACCGATACTTCCAATAGTCAACAACGGATTATGCTACCAAATCAATCCGTGTAAAGTGGTTTACCCGTAGACGCACGCTCGTTGCTGTCTGATTTGACTCACTCCCTCCGTCATTCCACGCAACAGCCTCTGTTCATATGGATGGGTAAAGAGGCAATAACATAGGCGGTGCTCGAACTCGCCACTGATGTTCACTTTAGGGCCTACACTTAAAAAATACGTTAAACTAGTTCTAAAACTCGGCGCGAGCATGCAAATACGATGATAATGCCATTCATAGACGTAAAGGGTGCTGATGTGGCACAGTATTTGTTTGCCGTGGCATAGTATCCACTTGTAGCGACGAAACGGGATTTTAGTTGAATACCATACCCCTATGACTGGTGGACCCCGTCTGTTAATAGACAAGAAAACTGGAATAAAAAATCCCATGAAGTGTGTGGGCGCGTTGTGCTAGCCACTCCATCGGATAGCTTCAATTTCCAAATTTGGCCCCACCTCAGCTTTAATTTTTTTTTTTGAGGGGTCTCAGCTTTAATACTTGTGCTACTTAAATTGGCTTCAATCATTGCGGCCTATTTAGCACATGTCATTTTTCTAAAAACATCTGTGAATTATAATCACAGTAATACACATGCTACCACTCTCCATTTTGCACATGTTAACGTCTGTAGATAATAATAATAATAACAATAATAATAATAAAATTAGATTCAAATATTTGTGTGTTATTAATAGTTACCTCATAGTATACAAATATTCATGTGCATATATTATTTATTAAAAAAAAACCAAGCCCCATGCCATGTCATGCATTATAAATATTTGTGGTACATAAATAATAACCTCGTGGCATATTCATGTGCACACAAAACTAATATATAGATATGCAATAAAATAACTTACTAGAAATGTTCCAGTAAGTTTAAGAAATAAGAAATATTAACATATTATTTTTAAAATACTTTTTTCAATATAGTGACTGAATATTTTCGTACATGCCTGGCTCATATTTAATTTGAAGAAATTTATGGATAACAACATTTACTAAATACTTACGTATATTCACTGGCGTATAATTTCGCTCATGGCTTATATTCTTAAGTTTTATATAATGTAAATATAATCCACGAGTGAAAATTCGTACATACATTTTAAATTTTATATTATGAATAATTTTTAATTATAGAAACGTTTTCTTAAACGACATACTTATGAATTATACAAATATGCATTTAATTACTCAAATATTTGAATAATTAAAATAATTTACAAACTGTAATTTTAAAATATTTGTATTATTTTATATTAAATTATACAAACATTGTTATAATTTGTATCTATTATTTCAGTTATATTAATGTCTTTTAAAATAATACATGAATATTCTAAAAGTTATATGAACATTTTTTAAAGTTATTTATTTTAGTTATATGTATAATATTTATAACTATTAATACCACAGGAGTGATTGAACTTTATTAGCATTACTGTGATTTATAATTTACAGATTTTTTACATTTTTCAAAATTAACATGTGCTAAATGGGCGGCACTAACTGAAAGCAATTTAAGTAGCACGAGTTTTTTATATTTCATAGTACATCAAGCCTAAGGGGCCGAAGTTTACATATAAAGGTAACTGGTTGAGTGGCTAGCACAGCTTGCCTCCATTCTTCAGTTGGCTTGTTCAAACTCTGTTCCTCAGCATTTTTTATTTTAGTTTTCTTGTGTATTGACAAATGAGGCCCACTTTTTATAGAGACATTATATTCAACTAAAATCCTGTTTCGTCACTAAAAGTGGACCCCATGCCACCTCAGCAAAATACGGTGCTACGGTCAGCACCCTTTATGTCTACGAATGACATTATGTGACGCCCCCGATTTGATCGTACAACAAATGTGTACGATCAAGATTAAGGACTCACGGAAAAATATCACAATACAACTCTAAACACAAATGAAAATACTACAAGCTTTATATTACAAGCCAGGGGCCTCGAGGGCTCGAGTACAAAAGCTCGAAAACAAACGAGTCGGCGGAAGCAACAATATCTGAGTACAAACATAAGTTAAATAAGTTTGCCTTAAGAAGGCTAGCACAAATTAGCAACGATCGAAAAGGCAAGGCCTCCTGCCTGGGACCTCCTAACTCCTCGAAGTCGAACTCCACGTAGAATCATCCTCGGGATCCTCTGGCTCTTGGACTCCATCATATGGTCACAGTAACCGGGAAAAGGGGAAAAAGAAGTAGCAAAGCAACCGTGAGTACACATCCAAAGAACTCGCAAATAAGGATCTACACTACATATGCATCGGTATCAATGAAAAGGGTAGTATCTGTGGACTGAACTGCAGAATGCCATAATGAGAGGGGGAGAAGCTAGGGGCTGCTTGGATGGCAGCCCCAAGCTGCCCTTCCAAAATTTTGGTCGTTGACCACAGGTTGGGCCAGCGTTTGGATCGTAGCCAAGTTTTTGGCTCACAACCAACTTTTTGGCCAGCCGTTGTGATTCTGCACTAGCGTGTGGGCGAGTTCCCGGTGGCTATTTCCTTCGCCAAAATTTTGGCACGCCGTCGTTTTGGTCGGGCTGGTGTGGGCATAATCCAAACGCCCCCCTAGTCCTATCAAAGAGTATGCTTCTGGCAGCCTCCATCTTGAAGCATATAGAAGAGAGTAGCTGGTAAGTTAACCAAGTAACAACGTATAGCATAAACCTACCCGACGATCCTCTCCTCGTCACGCTGTGAGAGAGCAATCACCGGGTTGTATCTGCAACTTATCTGGGTGTGTTTTATTGAGTATCCGGTTCTAGTTGTCATGAGGTTAGAATACAACTCCAGGTCGTCCTATTACCGTCGACACGGCTATTCGAATAGATAAACTTCCCTGCAGGGGTGCACCACATTACCCAACACGCTCGATCACTCTGGCCGAACACACTTTCCTGGGTCATGCCCGGCCTCGGAAGATCAACACGTCGCAGCCCTACCTAGGACTAACAGAGAGGTCAGCACTCCGGTCTAAATCCTATGCGTGCAGGGGTCTTGGGCCCATCGCCCGTTGCACACCTGCACGTTGCGTACGCGGCCGGTGAGCACACCTGGCAGCCTCCATTACAAAGGAGGGTTCTTTACGTGGTCCAACCCGGCGCGCGCCGCTCAGTCGCTGACGTCTAGAAGGCTTCGGCTGATACTATGACGTCGAGTGCCCATAATTGTTCCCACGTGGTGGTTAGTGCGTATAGGCAAGTGGCCAACTCAGATCAAATAACAAATCTCGTTAAGCGTGTTATTTGAAGTAATGGCGGACGCCGACCAGGACTAGCCCACCTGTCTCCTAGGTGGTCACAACCTGCCCTATCGCTCCGCCACAAAGAATCACTCGAGGGTCCGTCGGGAACCCAGGCCCATCACAACCTGGATGGAACCACCTGCCCCTTCAGCCCCCAGGTCGTGAATCACTCGCGGGTACTCTATGAGCCGACCCAACTTTAGTCACATCATGTGTCAAGTATAATATATATGTATGTATATACCCGTGATCAACTCCCGAGTGATCACGACCCGATAGTATAGCATGGCAGACGAACAAGAATGTAGGGCCACTGATGGAATACTAGCATCCTATACTAAGCATTTAGGATAGTAGGTAAAGGAATCAACAATTGTAGCAACAATGACACGCTATGCAACAGATTAGGAGCTATTGAATCAACAATAGTAGCAAACCTAATGCAAGAATAAGAGAGAAGAGAGTGGGCGATATCTGGTTGACCAAGGGGGGTTTGCATGCCTGGAAGCTCTGTTGAGAAGGAAGGGTCATCGTTGACGTACTCATACTCAGGGGCATCAGCGTCGGCCTCGGGGTCTGATGTCGCTTGAAGCTACGTCGGTATTTCCCCAAAGAGAAAGGGATGATGCAGCACAGCGGCGGTAGGTATTTCCCTCAGAAATGAAACCAAGTTTATCGAACCAGTAGGAGAACCAAGCAACACGACGTAAACAGCCCCTGCACACAAATAACAACACCTCGCAACCCGACGTGTTAAAGGGGTTGTCAATCCCTTTCGGGGTACGGTGCCAGAAATTGCGTGTTGACGGGAGAAAGTTGTAATAGATTGAAATAATAGATCGCAAATAAAATAAAGTGCAGCAAAGTATTTCTGTATTTCTGGTTTAATAGATCTGAATAAAAAGAGCAAATAAAATAGATCGCAAAGCAAATATATGAGAAAGAAGGCCCGGGGGCCGTAGGTTTCACTAGTGGCTTCTCTCGAGAAAGATAGCAAACGGTGGGTAAGCAAATTACTATTGGGCAATTGATAGAACTTCAAATACTCATGACGATATCCAGGCAATGATCATTACATAGGCATCACGTCCAAGATTAGTAGACCAACTCCTGCATGCATCTTCTACTATTACTCCACACATCGACCGCTATCCAGCATGCATCTAGTGTATTAAGTTCATGAAAAAATGGAGTAATGCAATAAGAACGATGACATGATGTAGACAAGATCCGTTTATCTATGGCGGTAGATATAGATCCCGTCTTTTTATCCTTAGTAGCAACGATACATACGTGTCGGTTCCCTTTCTGTCACTGGGATCGAGCACCGTAAGATCGAACCCACTACCGGGCACCTCTTCCCATTGCAAAATAAATAGATCAAGTTGGCCAAACAAAACCCAAATATCAGAGAAGAAATACGAGGCTATAAGAGATCATGCATATAAGAGATCAAAGAAACTCAAATAACTTTCATGGATATAAAAAGATATAACTGATCATAAACTTGAAGTTCATCAGATCCCAACAAACACACCGCAAAAGAGTTACATCATATGGATCTCCAAGAGACCATTGTATTGAGAATTCAGCGAGAGAGAGAAAGCCATCTAGCTACTAACTACGGACCCGAAGGTCTACAAAGAACTACTCACGCATCATCGGAGAGGCACCAATGGAAGTGGTGAACCCCTCCGTGATGGTGTCTAGATTGGATCTGTTGGTTCTGGACTCTGCGGCGGCTGGATGAATATTTCGTCGACCCTTCTAGGGTTCTGGGATTTTTGGGGTATTTATAGAGCAAAGGGGCGGTCCGGGGGCATAACCCACCAGGGCGCGCCTGGGCCTCCTGGCGCGCCCTGGTGGGTTGTGCCCCCCTCGGGGCACCCCCCAGGTGCAACCAGGTCCCATTGCCTTCCTTCTGGCCCATAAAAAATCATCGTGGAGTTTCATGGCATTTGGACTCCGTTTGATATTGATTTCCCGTGATGTAAAAAACTTGGAAAAACAGCAACTGGCACTTAGCACCATGTCAATAGGTTAGTACCAAAAAATGATATAAAATGATTATAAAACATCCAAGATTGGTAATAAAACAACATGGAACAATCAAAAAATTATAGATACATTGGAGACGTATCAGCATCCCCAAGCTTAACTCATACTCGTCCTCGAGTAGGTAAGTGATGAAAACAGAATTTTTGATGTGGACTGCTGTTCATCAAGTCATATCATATTCTTTTCTTTATAGCATGGACATTTGGACTTTTATGTGATTCAAAGCAATAGTCTAGTTTTGACATAATAATTTAGATACTCAAGCATATCAACAAGCAACCATGTCTTTCAGAATATCAACGCTAAAATAAGTTATCCCTAGCCCATCATGCTCAAACATTGATCCATTCATGGAACACACTCGAATATTTAACTACACCCAATACTTAAGGACGATCATATTGCCTCTTAGTTGGTGCTTTTGTAAGAGAAGATGGAGACTCAAATTTCAAAATGAAAATTGCATAAAGTAAAAGAAAGTCCCTTCGCAGAGGGAAGTAGGGATTTGCAGAGGTGCCAGAGCTCAAAGCGAAAAATATTAGAGATAAAAACATTTTGGGAGGTGTATCCATCCCACCAACGAAAACGACGTAGAGCTACAAATACTTTCCATGCTAGATATGCCATACGCGGTTCCCAAACAGATAATAAAGTTTATTCCTTTTTCCACCATACTTTCACTTTCCATGGCTAACCGTATCCACGGGTGCCCTCCATACGAACACTTTCCAAGGAATTTATTATTTGACAACATAAAGTTTGCATTTCGGGACTGGGCACCCTAAAACCTTTGCCTTACTCTCGTGCAATGACAAGTGAATAAACACTCATCGTGAGAATAACACATCTAGCATTGAAAATATTAGCCACCCATTACCATTCCGCGAGCGAAACAAACACACAAAAAAGAAGTTTATTTTGAAAATTAGAGATGGAAAATGCAAATTTGCTTAGAACGGCAAAAGAATACCGCATATAGGTAGATATAGTGGACTCATGTGGCAAAACTGGTTTAAAGGGTTTTGGATGCATAAGTAGAGGTCATACTTAGTGCAAAATGAAGGCTAGCAAAAAGATTGAGAAGCGACCAACCAAGAAACGAATAATCTCATAAGCAAGCATTAAGCATAATTAACACCGAATAATGCACCGCAAGTAGGATATAATTTTCATTGCATGATTATTGGCTTTCGTGCATGCATAGGGAATCACAAACCTTAACACCGATATTCTTACTAGAGCACAATTACTCATCAACATAACTCACATATCACATCATCATATCTCAAAACTATTACTAAGAATCAAGTTTATTTTGTCCAATGATCTTCATGAAATTTTTTACTTTATCCTTCTTGGATATCTATCACTTTGGGACTAATTTTCATGTGTTGCTTTTCATAAGCTCAAACAAATATAAGTGAAGATCATGAGCATAACAAATTTTCTTTCTCTCAAAATAATTTAAGTGAAGCAAGAGAGAATTTCTTCAAAATTTTACTAACTCTCAAATAAATCTAAGTGAAGCAATATAGCATTTCTTCAAAAATAGTAAAGCACACCGTGCTCAAAAATATATAAGTGAAGCACTAGAGCAAGTCCATAGCTCATAAAAGATTTAAGTGAAGCATAGAGAGCAATTCTAACAAGTCATGATATAATTTTGGCTCTCTCAAATAGGTGTGTCCAGAAAGGATTGATGACCTAAAACAAAAAATAAAACAAGCAAAGACTCATATCATACAAGACGCTCCAAGCAAAACACATATCATGTGACGAATAAAAATATAGTCTCGAGTAAAATACCGATAGTTGTTGGAAGAAAGCGGGGATGCCACTCGGGGGCATCCCCAAGCTTATTTGGTTGCTCATTCTTGGATAATAGCTTGGGATGTCGGGGCATCCCCAAGCTTAGGCTCTTACATCCTTCCTTCATCCATCGTAAGATAACCCAAAACTTGAAAACTTCAATCACACAAAACTCAACAAAACCTTTGTGAGATCCGTTAGTATAAGAAAGCAAACCACTACTATAAGTGCTGTATGAAACCAATTCATATTTTGTTTTTTGTATTATATCTACTGTATTCCAACTTTTCTATGGCAAAAACTCATCAAAGAAAACCATAGAGCCATCAAAATAAGCACACAACACAAAGAAAACAGAATCTGTCAAAACAGAACAGTCTGTAGCAATCTGACTTTTGCGAATACTTCTGGAACTCCAAAAATTCTACCAAATTAGGAAGACCAGGGTAATTTGTATATTAATCTTTTGAAAAAATAATCAGAGCAAAATCTCTTTTTTGTGATTTATGAAAATTATTTTCATGAGCGCAAAGTTTCTGTCTTTTTCAGCAATATCAAAAACCTATCACCCAAGAAGATCCTAAAGGCTTTACTTGGCACAAACACTAATTAAAACACAAAAAAACACAATATGCTCTCGACACGGGCATGGGCCTGAAATACTAATTTCAACTCTTGGAACATCTTCTATGCTCCATGGCGTTCAAAATATTTTTGAAGTCCCGGTTTTAAGCCGTAAAGCATGGTGCACTAAACTAAAAAGTAGTCATCATACCGAGCTTTTGTCAAAACATTCATAACCTCTGCATCTGCTCCTGCAATAGGTCTGTCACCTAGTGGTGAATCAAGGACATAATTCTACTGTGCAGCAATGAGGATAATCCTCAGATCATAGTCCAAGTCCGCATCATTGCTACTATCATCTTTCAACTTAGTTTTTCTCTAGGAACATATCAAAAATAAACGGGGAGCTATATCGCGAGCTATTGATCTACAACATAGTTATGCAAACACTACTAGGACTAAGTTCATGATAAATTAAAGTTCAATTAATCAAATTACTTAAGAACTCCCACTTAGATAGACATCCCTCTAATCATCTAAATGATCACGTGATCCAAATCAACTAAACCATGTCCGATCATCACGTGAGATGGAGTAGTTTTCAATGGTGAACATCACTATGTTGATCATATCTACTATATGATTCACACTTGACCTTTCGGTCTCAGTGTTCCGACGCCATATCTGCATATGCTAGGCTCGTCAAGTTTAACCCGAGTATTCTGCGTGTGCAAAACTGGCTTGCACCCGTTGTATGTGGACGTAGAGCTTATCACACCCGATCATCACATGGTGTCTCAGCACGAAGAACTGTCGCAATGGTGCATATTCAGGGAGAACACTTATACCTTGAAATTTTAGTAAGGGATCATATTATAAAGCTGCCGCCGAAGCAAGCAAAATAAGATGTATAAAAGATAAACATCACATGCAATCAAAATATGAGACATGATATGGCCATCATCATCTTGTGCCTTTGATCTCCATCTCCAAAGTACCGTCATGATTTCTATCGTCACCGGCATGACACCAGGATCTCTATCATCTTGATCTCTATCAACGTGTCGTCATATGGTCGTCTCGCCAACTATTGCTTTTACAACTATTGCTATGGCATAGCGATAAAGTAAAGCAATTACATGACACTTGCATCTTATGCAATAAAGAGACAACCATAAGGCTCCTGCCAGTTGCCCATAATTTCAAAAAACAAAACATGATCATCTCATACAATAAAATTTAGCATCATGTCTTGACCATATCACATCACAACATGCCCTGCAAAAACAAGTTAGACGTCCTCTACTTTGTTGTTGCAAGTTTTACGTGGCTGCTACGGGCTGAGCAAGAACCGTTCTTACCTACGCATCAAAACCACAATGATTGTTCGTCAAGTATGTGTTGTTTTAACCTTCAACAAGGACCAGGCGTAGCAACACTCGATTCAACTAAAGTTGGAGAAACTGACACCCGACAGCCACGTGTGTGCGAAGCACGTCGGTAGAACCAGTCTCGCGTAAGCGTACGCGTAATGTCGGTCCGGGCCGCTTCATCCAACAATACCGCCGAATCAAAGTATGACATGCCGGTAAGCAGTATGACTAATATCGCCCACAACTCACTTGTGTTCTACTCGTGGATATAACATCTATGCATAAACCTGGCTCTGATACCACTGTTGGGGAACGTAGTAATTTCAAAAAAAATCATACGCACACGCAAGATCATGGTGATGCATAGCAACGAGAGGGGAGAGTGTTGTCCACGTACCCTTGTAAACTGAAAGCGGAAGCGTTATGACAACACGTTTGATGTAGTCGTATGTATTCACGATCGATCGATCTTAGTACCGAACGTACGGCACCTCCGCGATCTGCACACGTTCAGCTCGGTGACGTCCCACGAACTCACGATCCAGTAGAGCTTCGAGGGAGAGCTTCGTCAGTACGACGGCGTGATGACGGTGATGATTAAGCTACCGGCGCAGGGCTTCGCATAAGCACTACGACGATATGACCGAGGTGGATTATGGTGGAGGGGGGCACCGCACACGGCTAAGAGATCAATGATCAACTTGTGTGTTCTAGGGTGCCCCCCTGCCCCCGTATACAAAGGAGCAAGGGGGAGGAGTCCTCCTCCTAGTAGGAGTAGGACTCCCCCTTTCCTAGTCCAACTAGGAGGAGGAAGGGGAAAGGAAGGAGAGGAAGAGAGGGAGGGAAAGAGGGGGCGCCGCCCCCCCTCCTTGTCCAATTCGGACTCCTCAAGGGGGGGGCGTGGCCAGCCCATGGCTCCCTCCTCTCTCTCTCACAAGGCCCATGTTGGCCCATTAGTTCCCCCGGGGGTTCCGATAACCCCCCAACACTCCAATAATTATCCGGTGACCCCCGGAACACTTCCGGTGTCTGAATATAGTCGTCCAATATATCAATCTTTATGTCTCAACCATTTCGAGACTCCTCGTCATGTCCGTGATCACATCTGGGCTCCGAACTGTCTTCGGTACATCAAAACACATAAACTAATAATACTGATCGCCACCGAACGTTAACCGTGCGGAACCTACGGGTTCGAGAACTTTGTAGACACGATCGAGACACGTCACCGGTCAATAACCAATAGCGGAACCTGGATGCTCATATTGGTTCCTACATATTCTACGAAGATCTTTATCGGTCAAACCGCATAACAACATACGTTGTTCCCTTTGTCATCGGTATGTTACTTGCCCGAGATTCGATCGTCGGTATCTCAATACCTAGTTCAATCTCGTTACCGGCAAGTCTCTTTACTCGTTCCGTAATGCATCATCCAGCAACTAACTCATTAGTTACATTGCTTGCAAGGCTTATAGTGATGTGCATTACCGAGAGGGCCCAGAGATACCTCTCCGACAATCGGAGTGACAAATCCTAATCTTGATCTATGCCAACTCAACAAACACCATCGGAGACACCTGTAGAGCACCTTTATAATCACCCAGTTATGTTGTGAGGTTTGGTAGCACACAAAGTGTTCCTCAGGTATTCGGGAGTTGCATAATCTCATAGTCATAGGAACATGTATAAGTCATGAAGAAAGCAATAGCAACATACTAAACGATCAAGTGCTAAGCTAACGGAATGGGTCAGGCCAATCACATCATTCTCTAATGATGTGATCCCGTTAATCAAATGACAACTCATGTCAATGGCTAGGAAACTTAACCATCTTTGATTCAACGAGCTAGTCAAGTAGAGGCATACTAGTGACACTCTGTTTGTCTATGTATTCACACATGTACTAAGTTTCCGGTTAATACAATTCTAGCATGAATAATAAACATTTATCATGATATAAGGAAATATAAATAACAACTTTATTATTGCCTCTAGGGCATATTTCCTTCAGTCTCCCACTTGCACTAGAGTCAATAATCTAGTTCACATCGCCATGTGATTTAACACCAATAGTTCACATCACCATGTGATTAACACCCATAGTTCACATCGCCATGTGACCCACACTCAAAGGGTTTACTAGAGTCAGTAATCTTAGTTCACATCGCCATGTGATTAACACCCAAAGAGTACGCCATATTCAGATCCATATGTATTCTGCAAATTTCTATGTCAACAATGCTCTGCATGGAGCTACTCTAGCTAATTACTCCCACTTTCAATATGTATCCAGATTGAGACTTAGAGTCATCTGGATCAGTGTCAAAACTTGCATCGACGTAACCCTTTACGACGAACCTTTTGTCACCTCCATAATCGAGAAACATATCCTTATTCCACTAAGGATAATTTTGACCGATGTCTAGTGATCTACTCCAAGATCACTATTGTACTCCCTTGCCAAACTCAGTGTAGGGTGTACAATAGATCTGGTACACATCATGGCATACTTTATAGAACCTATGGCTGAGGCATAGGGAATGACTTTCATTCTCTATCTATCTTCTGCCGTGGTCAGGCTTTGAATCTTACTCAATTTCACACCTTGCAATACAGGCAAGAACTCCTTCTTTGACTATTCCATTTTGAACTACTTCAAAATTTGTCAAGGTATGTACTCATTGAAAAAACTTATCAAGCGTCTTGATCTATCTCTATAGATCTTGATGCTCAATATGTAAGCAGCTTCATCGAGGTCTTTATTTGAAAAACTCATTTCAAACACTCCTTTTATGCTGTCCAGAAAATTCTACATCATTTACGATCAACAATATGTCATTCACATATACTTATCAGAAAGGTTGTAGTGCTCCCACTCACTTTCTTGTAAATACAGGCTTCATCGCAAGTCTGTATAAAACTATATGCTTTGATCAACTCATCAAAGCGTATATTCCAACTCTGAGATGCTTTGCACCAGTCCATGGATGGATCGCTGGAGCTTGCACATTTTGTTAGCACCTTTAGGATCGACAAAACCTTCTGGTTGCATCATATACAACTCTTCTTTAAGAAATCCATTAAGGAATGTAGTTTTGACATCCATTTGCCATATTTCTTAAAATGTGGCAATTTGCTAACATGATTCGAACAGACTTAAGCATCGCTACGAGTGAGAAAATCTCATCATAGTCAACACCTTGAACTTTGTCAAAAACCTTTTTCGACAAGTCTAGCTTTGTAGATAGTAACACTACTATCAGCGTCCATCTTCCTCTTGAAGATCCATTTATTTTGTATGGCTTGCCGATCATCGGGCAAGTCAACCAAAGTCCATACTTTGTTCTCATACATGGATCCCATCTCAGATTTCATGGCCTCAAGCCATTTCGTGGAATCTGGGCTCATCATCGCTTCCTCATAGTTCATAGGTTCATCACGGTCAAGTAACACGAACTCCAGAATAGGATTACCGTACCACTCTGGTGCGGAACGTACTCTGGTTGACCTACGAGGTTCGGTAGTAACTTGATCCGAAGCTTCATGATCATCATCATTAACTTCCTCACTAATTGGTGTAAGCATCACTTGAACTGATTTCAGTATAGAAATACTTTCCAGTTCGGGAGAATGTACAATTACCTCATCAAGTTCTACCTTCCTCCCACTCACTTCTTTCGAGAGAAACTCCTTCTCCAAAAAGGATCCATTCTTAGCAACAAAGATCTTGCCTTCGGATCTGTGATAGAAGGTGTACCCAATAGTCTCTTTTGGGTATCCTATGAAGACACATTTCTCCGATTTGGGTTCGAGCTTATCAGGTTGAAGCTTTTTCACATAAGCATCGCAGCCTCAAACTTTAAGAAACGACAACTTGGGTTTCTTGCCAAACCACAGTTCATAAGGTGTCGTCTCAACGGATTTAGATGGTGCCCTATTTAACGTGAATGCGGCTGTCTCTAATGCATAACCCCAAAACGATAGTGGTAAATCGGTAAGAGACATCATAGATTGCACTATATCCAATAAAGTATGGTTATGATGTTCGGACACACCATTATGCTGTGGTGTTCCAGGTGGCATGAGTTTGTGAAACTATTCCACATTGTTTTAATTGAAGGCCAAACTCGTAACTCAAATATTTGCGTCTACGATCAGATCGTAGAAACTTTATTTTCTTGTTACGATGATTCTGTACTTCACTCTAAAAATCTTTGAACTTTTCAAGTGTTTCACACTTGTGTTTCATCAAGTAGATATACACATATCTGCCTAAATCATCTGTGAAAGTTAGAAAACAAGGATACCCGCCGTGAGCCTCAACACTCATTGGACTGCATACATCGGTATGTATTATTACCAATAAGTCAGTGGCTCGCTCCATTGTTTCAGAGAAGGGAGTCTTAGTCATCTTGCCCATGAGGCATGGTTCGCAAGCATCAAATGATTCATAATCAAGTGATTCCAAAAGTCCATCGGCATGGAGTTTCTTCATGCGCTTTACACCAATATGACCTAAACGGCAGTGCCACAAATAAGTTGCACTATCATTATTAACTTTGCATATTTTGGCTTCAATATTATGAATATGTGTATCACTACGATCGAGATCCAATAAACTATTTTCATTGGGTGTATGACCATCGAAGGTTTTATTCATGTAAACAGAATAACAATTATTCTTTGACTTAAATGACTAACCGTATTGCAATAAACATGATCCAATCATATTCATGCTCAACGCAAACACCAAATAACATTTATTTAGGTTCAACACTAATCCCGAAGGTAAAGGGAGTGTGCGATTGTGATCTTATCAACCTTGGAATCACTTCCAACTCACATCATCACCTCGCCCTTAACTAGTCTCTGTTTATTTTGCAACTCCCGTTTCGAGTTACTACTCTTAGAAATTGAACTAGTATCAAATACCGAGGGGTTGCTATAAACACTAGTAAACTACACATCAATAACATGTATATCAAATATACCTTTGTTCATTTTGCCATCCTTCTTATTAGCCAAGTATCTAGGGGCAGTTCCACTTCCAGTGACCATTTCCTCTGCAGTAGAAGCACTCAGTTTCAGGCTTGAGTCTAACTTTGGGTTTCTTTACGGGAGTGACAACTTGTTTGCCATTCTTTTTGAAGTTCCCCTTCTATCCCTTTGCCCTTTTCTTGAAACTAGTGGTCTTGTTAACCATCAACACTTGATGCTCTTTCTTGATTTCTACCTTTGTCGATTTCAGCATTGCGAAGAGCTCGGGAATTACTTTCGTCATCCCTTGCATATTATAGTTCATCATGAAGTTCTAGTAACTTGGAGATAGTGACTAGAGAACTTTGTCAATTACTATCTTATCTGGAAGATTAACTCCCACTTGATTCAAGCAATTGTAGTATCCAGACAATCTGAGTACATGCTCACTGGTTGAGCTATTCTCCTCCATCTTGTAGGCAAAGTATTGTCAGAGGTTTCATACCTCTCAACACGGGCATGAGTCTGTAATACTAATTTCAACTCTTGGAACATCTTATATGCTCCATGGCATTTAAAACATTTTCGAAGTCCCAGTTTTAAGCCGTAAAGCATGGTGCACTAAACTATCAAGTAGTCATCATACCGAGCTTTTGTCAAAACGTTCATAATGTATGCATCTGCTCCTGCAATAGGTCTATCACCTAGCGGTGCATCAAGGGCATAATTCTTCTGTGCAGCAATGAGGATAATCCTTAGATCACGGTCTAAGTCTGCATCATTGCTACTATCATCTTTCAACTTAGTTTTTCTTTAGGAACATACCAAAAATAAACGGGGAGCTATATCGCGAGCTATTGATCTACAACATAGTTATGCAAACACTACCAGGACTAAGTTCATGATAAATTAAAGTTCAATTAATCAAATTACTTAAGAACTCCCACTTAGATAGACATCCCTCTAATCATCTAAATGATCACGTGATCCAAATCAACTAAACCATGTTCGATCATCACGTGAGATGGAGTAGTTTTCAATGGTGAACATCACTATGTTGATCATATCTACTATATGATTCACGCTCGACCTTTCGGTCTCAGTGTTCCGAGGCCATATCTGCAAATGCTAGGCTCGTCAAGTTTAACCCGAGTATTCTGCGTGTGCAAAACTGGCTTGCACCCGTTGTATGTGAACGTAGAGCTTATCACACCCGATCATCACGTGGTGTCTCAGCACGAAGAACTGTCGCAACGGTGCATACTCAGGGAGAACACTTATACCTTGAAATTTCAGTAAGGGATCATCTTATAAAGCTACCGCCGAACCAAGCAAAATAAGATGTATAAAAGATAAACATCACATGCAATCAAAATATGTGACATGATATGGCCATCATAATCTTGTGCCTTTGATCTCCATCTCCAAAGTACCGTCATGATTTCTATCGTCACCGGCATGACACCATGATCTCTATCATCTTGATCTCTATCAACGTGTCGTCAGATGGTCGTCTCCCAACTATTGCTTTTGCAACTATTGCTATCGCATAGCGATAAAGTAAAGCAATTACATGGCACTTGCATCTGATGCAATAAAGAGACAACCATAAGGCTCCTGCCAGTTGCCGATAATTTCAAAAACAAAACATGATCATCTCATACAATAAAACTTAGCATCATGTCTTGACCATATCACATCACAACATGCCGTGCAAAAACAAGTTAGACGTCCTCTAATTTGTTGTTGCAAGTTTTACGTGGCTGCTACGGGCTGAGCAAGAACCGTTCTTACCTACGCATCAAAACCACAACAATTTTTCGTCAAGTATGTGTTGTTTTAACCTTCAACAAGGACCGGGCTTAGCTACACTCGATTCAACTGAAGTTGGAGAAACAGACACCCGCCAGCCACCTGTGTGCGAAGCACGTCGGTAGAACCAGTCTCGCGTAAGCGTACGCGTAATGTCGGTCTGGGCCGCTTCATCCAACAATACCGCCGAATCAAAGTATGACATGCTGGTAAGCAGTATGACTATTATCACCCACAACTCACATGTGTTCTACTCATGCATATAACATCTACGCATAAACCTGGCTCTGATACCACTATTGGGGAACGTAGTAATTTCAAAAAAATTCCTACGCACACGCAAGATCATGGTGATGCATAGCAACGAGAGGGGAGAGTGTTGTCCACGTACCCTCGTAGACCGAAAGCAGAAGCGTTATGATAACGCGGTTGATGTAGTCGTACGTCTTCACGATCGACCGATCCAAGTACCGAACGTACGACACCTCCGCGATCTGCACACGTTTAGCTCGGTGACGTCCCATGAACTCACGATCCAGTAGAGCTTTGAGGGAGAGCTTCGTCAGCACGACGGCGTGATGACGGTGATGATGAAGCTACTGGCGCAGAGCTTCGCCTAAGCACTATGACGATATGACCGAGGTGGATTATGGTGGAGGGGGGCACCGCACACGGCTAGGAGATCAATGATCAACTTGTGTGTTCTAGGGTGCCCCCTGCCCCCGTATATAAAGGAGCAAGGGGGAGGCCGGCCGACCCTTCGGGCGCGCCAAGGAGGGGAAGGAGTCCTCCTCCTAGTAGGAGTAGAACTCCCCCTTTCCTAGTCCAGCTAGGAGGAGGAAGGGGAAGGAAGGAGAGGGAGAGAGGGAGGGAAAGAGGGGGCGCCGCCCCCTCCTTGTCCAATTCGGACTCCTCAAGGGGGGGCGCGACCAGCCCATGGCTCCCTCCTCTCTCTCTCACACAAGGCCCATGTTGGCCCATTAGTTCCCCCGGGGGTTCCGATAACCCCCCGGCACTCCGATAATTATCCGGTGACCCCCGGAACACTTCCGGTGTCCGAATATAGTCGTCCAATATATCAATCTTTATGTCTCGACCATTTTGAGACTCCTCGTCATGTCCGTGATCACATCCGGGACTCCGAACTATCTTCGATACATCAAAACACATAAACTCATAATACCGATCGCCACCGAACGTTAACCCGCGGACCCTACAGGTTCGAGAACTATGTAGACATGACCGAGACATGTCACCGGTCAATAACCAATAGCGGAACCTGGATGCTCATATTGGTTCCTACATATTCTACGAAGATCTTTATCGGTCAAACCGCATAACAACATACGTTGTTCCCTTTGTCATCGGTATGTTACTTGCCCGAGATTCGATCGTCGGTATCTCAATACCTAGTTCAATCTCGTTACCGGCAAGTCTCTTTACTCGTTCCGTAATGCATCATCCAGCAACTAACTCATTAGTTACATTGCTTGCAAGGCTTATAGTGATGTGCATTACCGAGAGGGCCCAGAGATACCTCTCCGACAATCGGAGTGACAAATCCTAATCTTGATCTATGCCAACTCAACAAACACCATCGGAGACACCTGTAGAGCACCTTTATAATCACACAGTTACGTTGTGAGGTTTGGTAGCACACAAAGTGTTACTCAGGTATTCGGGAGTTGCATAATCTCATAGTCATAGGAACATGTATAAGTCATGAAGAAAGCAATAGCAACATACTAAATGATCAAGTGCTAAGCTAACGGAATGGGTCAGGTCAATCACATCATTCTCTAATGATGTGATCCCGTTAATCAAATGACAACTCATGTCAATGGCTAGGAAACTTAACCATCTTTGATTCAACGAGCTAGTCAAGTAGAGGCATACTAGTGACACTCTGTTTGTCTATGTATTCACACATGTACTAAGTTTCCGGTTAATACAATTCTAGCATGAATAATAAACATTTATCATGATATAAGGAAATATAAATAACAACTTTATTATTGCCTCTAGGGCATATTTCCTTCAGTCTCCCACTTGCACTAGAGTCAATAATCTAGTTCACATCGTCATGTGATTTAACACCAATAGTTCACATCACCATGTGATTAACACCCATAGTTCACATCGCCATGTGACCAACACTCAAAGGGTTTACTAGAGTCAGTAATCTTAGTTCACATCGCCATGTGATTAACACCCAAAGGGTACTAAGGTGTGATCATGTTTTGCTTGTGAGAGAAGTTTAGTCAACGGGTCTGCCATATTCAGATCCGTATGTATTCTGCAAATTTCTATGTCAACAATGCTCAGCATGGAGCTACTCTAGCTAATTGCTCCCACTTTCAATATGTATCCAGATTGAGACTTAGAGTCATCTGGATCAGTGTCAAAACTTGCATCAACGTAACCCTTTACGACGAACCTTCTGTCACCTCCATAATCGAGAAACATATCCTTATTCCACTAAGGATAATTTTGACCGTTGTCCAGTGATGTACTCCTAGATCACTATTGTACTCCCTTGCCAAACTCAGTGTAGGGTATACAATAGATCTGGTACACATCATGGCATACTTTATAGAACCTATGGTTGAGGCATAGGAAATGACTTTCATTCTCTTTCTATCTTCTGCCGTGGTCGGGCTTTGAGTCTTACTCAATTTCACACCTTGCAATACAGGCAAGAACTCCTTCTTTGACTATTCCATTTTGAACTACTTCAAAATTTGTCAAGGTATGTACTCATTGAAAAAACTTATCAAGCGTCTTGATCTATCTCTATAGATCTTGATGCTCAATATGTAAGCAACTTCATCGAGGTCTTTCTTTGAAAAACTCCTTTCAAACACTCCTTTTATGCTTTCCAGAAAATTCTACATCATTTACGATCAACAATATGTCATTCACATATACTTATCAGAAAGGTTGTAGTGCTCCCACTCACTTTCTTGTAAATACAGGCTTCATCGCAAGTCTGTATAAAACTATATGCTTTGATCAACTCATCAAAGCGTATATTCCAACTCTGAGATGTCTTGCACCAGTCCATGGATGGATCGCTGGAGCTTGCACATTTTGTTAGCACCTTTAGGATCGACAAAACCTTCTGGTTGCATCATATACAACTCTTCTTTAAGAAATCCATTAAGGAATGTAGTTTTGACATCCATTTGCCATATTTCTTAAAATGTGGCAATTTGCTAACATGATTCGAACAGACTTAAGCATCGCTACGAGTGAGAAAATCTCATCATAGTCAACACCTTGAACTTTGTCAAAAACCTTTTTCGACAAGTCTAGCTTTGTAGATAGTAACACTACTATCAGCGTCCATCTTCCTCTTGAAGATCCATTTATTTTGTATGGCTTGCCGATCATCGGGCAAGTCAACCAAAGTCCATACTTTGTTCTCATACATGCATCCCATCTCAGATTTCATGGCCTCAAGCCATTTCGTGGAATCTGGGCTCATCATCGCTTCCTCATAGTTCATAGGTTCATCACGGTCAAGTAACACGAACTCCAGAATAGGATTACCGTACCACTCTGGTGCGGAACGTACTCTGGTTGACCTACGAGGTTCGGTAGTAACTTGATCCGAAGCTTCATGATCATCATCATTAACTTCCTCACTAATTGGTGTAAGCATCACTTGAACTGATTTCAGTGAAGAAATACTTTCCAATTCGGGAGAATGTACAATTACCTCATCAAGTTCTACCTTCCTCCCACTCACTTCTTTCGAGAGAAACTCCTTCTCCAGAAAGGAACCATTCTTAGCAACAAAGATCTTGCCTTCGGATCTGTGAAAGAAGGTGTACCCAACAGTCTCTTTTGGGTATCCTATGAAGACACATCTCTCCGATTTGGGTTCGAGCTTATCAGGTTGAAGCTTTTTCACATAAGGATCGCAGACTCAAACTTTAAGAAATGACAACTTGGATTTCTTGCCAAACCACAATTCATAAGGTGTCGTCTCAATGGATTTAGATGGTGCCCTATTTAACGTGAATGCAGCTGTATCTAATGCATAACCCCAAAACGATAGTGGTAAATCGATAAGAGACATCATAGATTGCACTGTATCCAATAAAGTACGGTTATGACGTTCGGACACACCATTATGCTGTGGTGTTCCAGGTGGCATGAGTTTGTGAAACTATTCCACATTGTTTCAGTTGAAGGTGAAACTCATAACTCAAATATTTGCCTCTACGATAAGATCGTAGAAACTTTATTTTCTTGTTACGATGATTCTGTACTTCACTCTAAAAATCTTTGAACTTTTCAAGTGTTTCAGACTTGTGTTTCATCAAGTAGATATACACATATCAGCTCAAATCATGTGTGAAAGTCTGAAAACAATGATACCAGCCATGAGCCTCGACACTAATTGGACTGCATACATCGGTATGTATTATTTCCAATAAGTCAAAAGCTCGCTCCATTGTTCCGGAGAACGGAGTCTTAGTCATCTTGCCCATGAGGCATGGTTCGCAAGCATCAAATGATTCATAATCAAGTGATTCCAAAAGTCCATCGGCATGGAGTTTCTTCATGCGCTTTACACCAATATGACCTAAACGGCAGTGCCACAAATAAGTTGCACTATCATTATTAACTTTGCATCTTTTGGCTTCAATATTGTGAATATGTGTATCACTACGATCGAGATCTAATAAACTATTTTCATTGGATGTATGACCATCGAAGGTTTTATTCATGTAAACAGAATAACAATTATTCTTTGACTTAAATGAATAACCGTATTGCAATAAACATGATTCAATCATATTCATGCTCAACGCAAACACCAAATAACATTTATTTAGGTCCAACAGTAATCCCGAAGGTAAAGGGAGTGTGCGATGGTGATCTTATCAACCTTGGAATCACTTCCAACTCACATCATCACCTCTCCCTTAACTAGTCTCTGTTTATTTTGCAACTCCCGTTTCGAGTTACTACTCTTAGCAATTGAACTAGTATCAAATACCGAGGGGTTGCTATAAACACTAGTAAACTACACATCAATAACATGTATATCAAATATACCTTTGTTCATTTTGCCATCCTTCTTATCCGCTAAGTATCTAGGGGCAGTTCCACTTCTAGTGACCATTTCCTTTGCAGTAGAAGCACTCAGTTTCAGGCTTGAGTCTAACTTTGGGTTTCTTTATGGGAGTGACAACTTGTTTGTCATTCTTTTTGAAGTTCCCCTTCTATCCCTTTGCTCTTTTCTTGAAACTAGTGGTCTTGTTAACCATCAACACTTGATGCTCTTTCTTGATTTCTACCTTCGTCGATTTCAGCATCGCGAAGAGCTCGGGAATTGCTTTCGTCATCCCTTGCATATTATAGTTCATCACAAAGTTCTAGTAACTTGGAGATAGTGACTAGAGAACTTTGTCAATTACTATCTTATCTGGAAGATTAACTCCCACTTGATTCAAGCAATTGTAGTATCCAGACAATCTAAGGACATGCTCACTGGTTGAGCTACTCTCCTCTATCTTGTAGGCAAAGTACTGTCAGAGGTTTCATACCTCTCAACACGGGCATGAGTCTGAAATACTAATTTCAACTCTTGGAACATCTTACATGCTCCATGGCGTTTAAAACATTTTCGAAGTCCCGGTTTTAAGCCGTAAAGCATGGTGCACTAAACTATCAAGTAGTCATCATACCGAGCTTTTGTCAACACGTTCATAACGTCTGCATCTGCTCCTGCAATAGGTCTATCACCTAGCGGTGCATCAAGGACATAATTCTTCTGTGCAGCAATGAGGATAATCCTCAGATCACGGTCCAAGTCCGCATCATTGCTACTATCATCTTTCAACTTAGTTTTTCTTTAGGAACATATCAAAAATAAACGGGGAGCTATATCGCGAGCTATTGATCTACAACATAGTTATGCAAACACTACCAGGACTAAGTTCATGATAAATTAAAGTTCAATTATTGAAATTACTTAAGAACTCCCACTTACATAGACATCCCTCTAATCATCTAAATGATCACGTGATCCAAATCAACTAAACCATGTCCGATCTTCACGTGGGATGGAGTAGTTTTCAATGGTGAACATCACTATGTTTATCATATCTACTATATGATTCACGCTCGACCTTTCGGTCTCAGTGTTCCGAGGCCATCTCTGCATATGCTAGGCTCGTCAAGTTTAACCCGAGTATTCTGCGTGTGCAAAACTGGCTTGCACCCGTTGTATGTGAATGTAGAGCTATCACACCCGATCATCACGTGGTGTCTCAGCACAAAGAACCGTCGCAACGGTGCATACTCAGGGAGAACACTTATACCTTGAAATTTTAGTAAGGGCTTATAAAGCTACCACCGAACCAAGCAAAATAAGATGTATAAATGATAAACATCACATGCAATCAAAATATGTGACATGATATGGCCATCATCATCTTGTGCCTTTGATCTCCATCTCCAAAGTACCATCATGATTTCTATCGTCACCGGCATGACACCATGATCTCTATCATCTTGATCTCTATCAACGTGTCGTCATATGGTCGTCTCGCCAACTATTGCTTTTGCAACTATTGCTATCGCATAGCGATAAAGTAAAGCAATTACATGGCACTTGCATCTTATGTAATAAAGAGACAACCATAAGGCTCCTGCCAGTTGCCGATAATTTCAAAAACAAAAAAATGATCATCTCATACAATAAAATTTAGCATCATGTCTTGACCATATCACATCACAACATGCCCTGCAAAAACAAGTTAGACGTCCTCTACTTTGTTGTTGCAAGTTTTACGTGGCTGCTACGGGCTGAGCAAGAACCGTTCTTACCTACGCATCAAAACCACAACGATTTTTTGTCAAGTATGTGCTATTTTAACCTTCAACAAGGACCGGGCGTAGCCACACTCGATTCAACTAAAGTTTGAGAAACTGACACCCCCCAGCCACCTGTGTGCAAAGCACGTCAGTAGAACCAGTCTCGCGTAAGCGTACGCGTAATGTCGGTCCGGGCCGCTTCATCCAACAATACCGCCGAATCAAAGTATGACATGCTGGTAAGCAGTATGACTATTATCGCCCACAACTCACTTGTGTTCTACTCGTGCATATAACATCTACGCATAAACCTGGCTCTGATACCACTGTTGGGGAATGTAGTAATTTCAAAAAAAATCCTACGCACACGCAAGATCATGGTGATGCATAGCAACGAGAGGGGAGAGTGTTGTCCAGGTACCCTCGTAGACCAAAAGCGGAAGCGTTATGACAACGCGGTTGATGTAGTCATACGTCTTCACGATCGACCGATCCTAGTACCAAACGTACAGCACCACCGCGATCTGCACACGTTCAGCTCGGTGACGTCCCACGAACTCACGATCCCATAGAGCTTCGAGGGAGAGCTTCGTCAGCACGATGGCGTGAAGACGGTGATGATGAAGCTATCGGCGCAGGACTTCGCCTAAGCACTACGACGATATGACCGAGGTGGATTATGGTGGAGGGGGGCACCGCACACGGCTAAGAGATCAATGATCAACTTGTGTGTTCTAGGGTGCCCCCTGCCCCCGTATATAAAGGAGCAAGAGGGAGGCCGGCCGGCCCTTGGGGCGTGCCAAGGAGGGGGAGGAGTCCTCCTCCTAGTAGGAGTAGGACTCCCCTTTCCTAGTCCAACTAGGAGGAGGAAGGGGGAAGGAAGGAGAGGGAGGGAAAGAGGGGGCGCCGCCCCCTCCTTGTCCAATTCGGAATCCTCAAGGGGGGGCGCGGCCAGCCCATGGCTCCCTCCTCTCTCTCACACACAAGGCCCATGTTGGCCCATTAGTTCCCCCGGGGTTCCGATAACCCCCCCGGCACTCCGATAATTATCCGGTGACCCCCGGAACACTTCCGGTGTCCGAATATAGTCGTCCAATATATCAATCTTTATGTCTCAACCATTTCGAGACTCCTCGTCATGTCTGTGATCACATCCGAGACTTCGAACTATCTTCGGTACATCAAAACACATAAACTCATAATATCGATCGTCATCGAACGTTAAGCGTGCGGACCCTACGGGTTCGAGAACTATGTAGACATGACCGAGACACGTCACCGGTCAATAACCAATAGCGGAACCTGGATGCTCATATTGGTTCCTACATATTCTACGAAGATCTTTATCGGTCAAACCACATAACAACATACGTTGTTCCCTTTGTCATCGGTATGTTACTTGCCCGAGATTCGATCGTTGGTATCTCAATACCTAGTTCAATCTCGTTACCGGCAAGTCTCTTTACTCGTTCCATAATGCATCATCCAGCAACTAACTCATTAGTTACATTGCTTGCAAGGCTTATAGTGATGTGCATTACCGAGAGGGCCCAGAGATACCTCTCCGACAATCGGAGTGACAAATCCTAATCTTGATCTATGCCAACTCAACAAACACCATCGGAGACACCTGTAGAGCACCTTTATAATCACACAGTTACGTTGTGAGGTTTGGTAGCACACAAAGTGTTACTCAGGTATTCGGGAGTTGCATAATCTCATAGTCATAGGAACATGTATAAGTCATGAAGAAAGCAATAGCAACATACTAAACGATCAAGTGCTAAGCTAACGGAATGGGTCAGGTCAATCACATCATTCTCTAATGATGTGATCCCGTTAATCAAATGACAACTCATGTCAATGGCTAGGAAACTTAACCATCTTTGATTCAACGAGCTAGTCAAGTAGAGGCATACTAGTGACACTCTGTTTGTCTATGTATTCACACATGTACTAAGTTTCCAGTTAATACAATTCTAGCATGAATAATAAACATTTATCATGATATAAGGAAATATAAATAACAACTTTATTATTGCCTCTAGGGCATATTTCCTTCAATAACATATTCCCTACATGATCCACATGCATACAAAGTTGACACTCTTCCAAAATAGTGGGATTAACATCAACTAAAGTCATGACCTCTCCAAACCCACTTTCAATACTATTGCAAAAATTAATATCAATATCATATTCATCATGAGGCATAAATAAATTTTCAAGATCATAAGAAGCATCATCATCCCAATCATGGTCATTGCAATAAGTAGCGGACATGACAAAACAAGCATCCCCAAGCTTGGGGTTTTGCATATTATTAGCACAATTGACATTAATAGAATTTATAGTAAAATTATTGCAATCATGCTTTTCATTCAAGGAGCTATCATGAATCACTTCATAAACTTCTTCATCACAATTTTCAGATTCGCGATTCTCAAGCAAAACTTCATAAAGATAATCTAGTGCACTCAACTCACTAACAATTGGTTCGTCGTGATTGGATCTTTTAAAAAGATTAGCAAGTGGATGGGGATCCATATCTATAGATTTTTAGCAAGCAAAGATGCAAGCATATAGAAGGCACATGGCAACACAAGCAAACAAAAGATCTGACGAGAAAAAGGCGAACGAAAAAGAGGGCGAATAAAACGGCAAATTTTTGTGAAGTGGGGGAGAGGAAAACGAGAGGCAAATGGCAAATAATGTAAATTGCGAGGAGATGAGATTTGTGATTAGGAACCCGGTTATGTTGAAGATCCTCCCCGGCAACGGCGCCAGAAAGTCCTTTTGATGTCGCTTGAAGCTACGTCACTATTTCCCCAAAGAGGAAGGGATGATGCAGCACAACGGAGGTAGGTATTTCCCTCAGAAATGAAACCAAGGTTAACGAACCAGTAGGAGAACCAAGCAACACAACATAAACAGCCCCTGCACACAAATAACAACACCTCGCAACCCGACGTGTTAAAGGGGTTGTCAATCACTTTTGGGGTACGGCGCTAGAAATTGCGTGTTGTCGGGAGAAAGTTGTAATAGATTAAAATAATAGATCGCAACTAAATTAAAGTGCAGCAAAGTATTTTTGTATTTTTGGTTTAATAGATCTGAATAAAAAGAGCAAATAAAATAGATCACAAAGCAAATATATGAGAAAGAAGACCCGGGGGCCGTAGGTTTCACTAGTGGCTTCTCTCGAGAAAGATAGCAAACAGTGGGTAAACAAATTACTGTTGGGCAATTGATAGAACTTCAAATACTCATGACGATATCCAGGCAATGATCATTACATAGGCATCACGTCCAAGATTAGTAGACTGACTCCTGCCTGCATCTACTACTATTACTCCACACATCGACTACTATCCAGCATGCATCTTGTGTATTAAGTTCATGGAAAAACTGTGTAATGCAATAAGAACGATGACATGATGTAGACAAGATCAGTTTATCTATGGAGGTAGATATAGATCCCGTCTTTTTATCCTTAGTAGCAATGATACATACGTGTCGGTTCCCTTTCTGTCACTGGGATCGAGCACCATAAGATCGAACCCACTACCGGGCACCTCTTCCCATTGCAAAATAAATAGATCAAGTTGGCCAAACAAAACCCAAATATCAGAGAAGAAATACGAGGCTATAAGAGATCATGCATATAAGAGATCAAAGAAACTCAAATAACTTTCATGGATATAAAAAGATATAACTGATCATAAACTCGAAGTTCATCAGATCCCAACAAACACACCGCAAAAGAGTTATATCATATGGATCTCCAAGAGACCATTGTATTGAGAATTCAGCGAGAGAGAGAAAGCCATCTAGCTACTAACTACGGACCCAAAGGTCTACAAAGAACTACTCACGCATCATCGGAGAGGCACCAATGGAAGTGGTGAACCCTCCGTGATGGTGTCTAGATTGGATCTGGTGGTTCTGGACTCTGCGGCGGCTGGATGAATATTTCGTCGACCCTTCTAGGGTTCTGGGATTTTTGGGGTATTTATAGAGCAAAGAGGCGGTCCGGGGGGGGCACCCGAGGTGGGCACAACCCACCAGGGCGCGCCTGGGCCTCCTGGCGCGCACTGGTGGGTTGTGCCCCCCTCGGGGCACCCCCAAGTGCAACCAGGGCCCATTGCCTTCCTTCTGGCCCATAAAAAATCATCGTGGAGTTTCGTGGCATTTGGACTCCGTTTGACATTGATTTCTTGCGATGTAAAAAACATGGAAAAAACAGCAACTGGCACTTGGCACTATGTCAATAGGTTAGTACCAAAAAAAGATGTAAAATGACTATAAAATGATTATGAAACATCCAAGATTGATAATAAAACAGCATGGAACAATCAAAAATTATAGATACGTGGAGACGTATCAGGGTCTACCGGAGAAGAAGAGGGGGAAGAAATAGTAAATACGGAGCAAACAAGGCATCACAAAACATAACATGACAAAACGCGGTGCTAGGGTACTAGGCGATAATGGCGAAGGGGGAAACATCCGGGAAAGTATTCCCGGTGTTTGACGTTTTCGGACAGACGAAACAGAGGGGGCGGTTGCATGTTCGCTATGTTAGGGACGTGTGGCAGATGAACGGACTCCGCTATCAGAATCGTTGCGTTTTTCTGAGCAACTTTCATGTACAAAGTATTTTCATCTGAGATACGGTTTATTTTATATTAATTTTCCAAGTTTTAATTGATTTTCTAATTTCTGGATTTAACTTAAATCGAAACTTAATTAGTATTTAAATGCTATGGGTACACGGGAAGTGTACCCAGAAGTGTGCACCTGAGGCTGACAGGTGGGGACAGTTTACTAAGTCAACTACCCAATCAGCAGCCAACAGGGCGTTGACTAGTCAAACCTGACTAGTGGGACCCACTGGTTAGTGACTATTAACAGTGTTTTAGTTAACCTAATTAGGCTAATTAGTGAGGTGGGGCCAGGCTGTCAGTGGCTCATTTTTTTAACAGAGTTTTATTTAACCAATTTGATTAATTAGTGAGGTGGCCCCACGTGTTGGTGGCTATTAGGGCGCCGGTTAGTGCTAATTAGCGTTTAGGTCCAAAATATCTGGGCGGGCCCACACGTCAGTGAGCCAGCCCGTTGGTTTAGGCGCGCGCGGGTGCGCTGTGCACGCCGGCGAGGCACAGGGGGAGGCACAGGGGACGGCGGAGGTGCTCGGGAGCACAACTCCGGCGACGGCTAGCGAGGCACAGGGGACGGCGGAGGTGCTCGGGAGGGCGCATTGGAGGGCTCGTGGAGCAGCGCGTCCTGCGATGGCGGTGGCTCGACCTAAGACGGCCGGAGAAGGTGGCGGCATTGAGCAGAGCGGCGGCCGGAGCGGGCGAGGTGCGGAGGGGGCGGTCGCCTGCAGGTCTCCAACATATCTATAATTTTTGATTGTTCCATGCTATTATATTATCTGTTTTGGATGTTTTATATGCATTAATATGCTATTTTATATTACTTTTGGGACTAACTTATTAACCTAGAGCCAAGTGCCAGTTTCTGTTTTTTCCTTGTTTTCGAGCTTTGCAGAAAAGGAATACCAAACGGAATAAAACCTTTGCGATGATTTTTCTTGGACCAGAAGACACCCATGAGACTTGGAGTGCAAGTCAGAAGAGCCACGAAGCGGCCACAAGGGTGGAGGGCGCGCCCCCTACCTTGTGGGCTCCTTGGTGACCCCCTGACCTAGATCTTCCTCCTATATATTCACATATATTCCCAAACCATCAGAAGTATCCAGAAAACACTTTTCCACCGCCGCAACTGAGGGAGTCCTGTATTAGGGGGTCCTCGGGCGTCCGGGCTATGTGACATGGGCATGACTCATGGGCCTTGAAGATACAAGATGGAAGGCTTTCCCCCGTGTCCGGGTGGGACTCTCCTTGGCATGGAAGGCAAGCTTGGCGTTCGGATATGAAGATTCCTTCCTCTGTAAACCGACTCTGTACAACCCTAGGCCCCTCCGGTGTCTATATAAACCGGAGGGTTTAGTCCATAGAAGCAATCGCAACCATACAGGCTAGACATCTAGGGTTTAGCCATTACGATCTCGAGGTAGATCAACTCTTGTAACCCCTATATTCATCAAAGTAAATCAAGCAGGAAGTAGGGTATTACCTCCATCGAGAGGGCCCGAACCTGGGTAAACATCGTGTCCCCGTCCCCTGTTACCTTCGATCCTTAGACGCACAGTTCGGGACCCCCTACCCGAGATCTGCCGGTTTTGACACCGACAGCAACCTTCTGTTCCCGTGAGATCCAATCTTGGGGCCTTTTTCGTCATCCTGCTGAAGGGGGATTTGATCACAGAGGGCATCTACATCAATCCTATTGCCCTTCCGATGAAGTGTGAGCAGTTTACCATAGACCTACGGGTCCATAGCTAGTAGCTAGATGGCTTCTTCTCTCTCTCTTTGCTTCTCAATACCATGTTCTCCTCGATGTTCTTGGAGATCTATCCGATGTAATCTTATTTTGTGGTGTGTTTATCGAGATCCAATGAATTGTGGATTTATGACCAGCTTATCTATGAATATTATTTGAATCTTCTCTGAATTCTTTTATGCATGATTTGATATCTTTGTAATTCTCTTCAAACTATCAGTTTGGTTTGGCCAACTAGATTGGTTTTTCTTATAATGGGAGAAGTGCTTAGCTTTGGGTTCAATCTTGCGGTGTCCTCACCCAGTGACGGTAGGGGTAGCGAGGCACGTATTGTATTGTTGCCATCGAGGATAAAAAGATGGGGTTTACATCGTATTGCTTGAGTTTATTCCTCTACATCATGTCATCTTTCTTAAAGCGTTAATCTGTTCTTTAGGAACTTAATACTATAGATGCAGGCAGGAGTAGGTCGATGTGGGGAGTAATAGTAGATGCAGGAAGGAGTCGGTCTACTTGACACAGACGTGGTGCCTATATTACACAATCATTGCCTTGGATATCGTCATAACTTTGCGCTTTTCTATCAATTACTTGATAGTAATTTGTTCACCCACCGTATTATTTGCTATCTTGAGAGAAGCCTCTAGTGAAACCTATGGCCCCAGGGTCTATTTTCCATCATATAAGTTTCCGATCTACTATTTTGCAATCTTTTACTTTCCGATCTATAAACCAAAAACCCAAAAATATTTACTTTATCTTTTGTTTAGTTTTATCTATCTCTATCAGATCTCACCTTTGCAAGTGACCGTGAAGGGATTGACAACCCATTTATCGCGTTGGGTGCAAGTGTTTGATTGTTTGTGCAGGTACTTGGTGATTTGTACGTTCTTCTCCTACTAGTTTGATACCTTGGTTCTCTAACTGAGGGAAATACTTATCTCTACTTTGCTGCATCACCCTTTCCTCTTCAAGGGAAAAACCAACGCAAGCTCAAGAAGTAGCATCGCCCATAGCAACACATGAAAAATTTACTAGTATCAAATAATTGTTCACTAATTTGTGAATTATTTACCCGCATTATGAAGGCACGAGAAGGGGTAGCATGTGTATACCATGTTCGAACGATTTGAATTGTTTTCTTCTTTATTTTCTTATTCATTTTGAAGAACAAGCAATAGAAACTGGCGAGGAGGAGGGGAGGGGGGGTTGAAGGGAAGATTTAGAGATAGAGTTTGGATGTGTATGTCAAACATAGTGGATGAAGGAGTGAAGGACAAGAGGAAGATGAAGAAGAAAATAGATTTAGTGGTAAAAAAGACATTAGAAATGTCGTCTGCTATGCAAGAGGATCCCTGACCTAATGTATATGTTGGACACACTTAGTATTGAACCAATAGAATATGTGCCCCGTTGCAATGCACGAGCAAATAATAGTTTTACTCAAAATTGCCTATGCCTAGTAGTAATACTGACGGAATTTTGCAGCACAAATGCCGTCGAGACATCGTTTTACGGGGCCGGAGGTTATAGCATCTCTAGCAGATCCGGTATACCCCCGTCCTGCGAAAATCGTTTCCATGCGCGTGTAATTTTTTTTGCAGTACCGCGAGGCCTCCGGCGGAACAGATCATGTAAACTTGTCCCACAAATGTTCTATGGGACGAGTTTACAAGATCTGTTCCGCGCCGGAGGCCTCGTGGTACTGCAAATTATTTCTAGCTTTGTAAATTCAAGATTTTCAACAATACGAACCAATTAGAATCATAATATAAATTAAAAACATGAGTATAAATGGTTCGAAAGGCAATTAACAATACAACAATCGTCTTCATTACAACAAATGTTCAAATTCGAAAAATTATTACAACAACAAATTGTTCAAATCACCCAAACATATATGAAAATTGTCCACGGGATGCAACAACACTAGGTTGTTGACATCGTCGTCCGAAATCATCTCTTTTATGTTCGAATCATCCGACGAAGACAACAACGATGAACTCCAATCCATCTGAAAAATGCACGCGCGTGAATATCTCCCTATCAAAATTGAATCAAAATAGACGGCGGGCATTGAACATAGCTTCCCCCGAGGCAAAGCCAGCCACCCCTTTCTTCTCCCATGCTGGCCGAAGCAAAGCGGACCGCCCCTTTCTTCTTCCCTCTGGCTGAAGTAAAGCCAGCCAAAACTCTTTCCGCCGGCTCACGTGGCTATCCCTAGAGTGAATCTGAGGCTCACCTGCGTTGGAAACAACCGGATCCGCCGGTGCCAAGGCCGCGCGCCAAGCTCCATGGCGGATCCATGGCGGTGGTAGCGGCAGCTAGCCCCCGGATACAAATGGGCACCCGGGCCTCTAAATTTTGTGAAATAGATGCGGCGCGAGGCGGCGGAGCTAACGGACGATGCGGGATAGTCGGGGGCACCAAGAACCGGCTGGGAGTGAGGCGGGAACGGAAGCGAGCGGAAATGGCGTTAGCGCCAAGGAACGGGGATCCGTCAAAAATAGGTGTGGATCTCGTAGATACGGCGGAAACGACTCGAATATGTAGAATCCCGCAGCAAAAAATCAAGGCCGATTACAAGGGGTCTATTCGGGCCGGAAAAATCGGCCATGTCCTGTGAACCGGCGTTTATTATTGGGTCCTGATAACGCCCACACGTGTGGCATACTAGACATCCGCCCACACACCATGTGTGGCGTGAGCAGGAGATAGCCCACACGGGCTGTGTGTGGGCAAATATTAGAATAGCCCACATGTGTGGGCGCAGCTACTTCGTGCCACACGCCCAACAAGCACTACTCATCCCCATCCCGCGCGTGTGGCACGAAGCAAATATGCCCACACGTCCTGGTGCACCTACGTTAGGTACCCGTGGGATGACGATTTAGTTGCCATCCGGGATGACAGATGTAATTATCCGGGATGACAAATGTAGCTGTAAAAGCATGGCAACTCTCTTTGTTTTGGTTAACTATAGTTGTCATGTCTAATTTATGGTAGTTGCCGCGTGTAATCAAACCATAGTTGCCATGTGCGATTAACTACTTGCCACATATGGTCAAACAATAGTTGCCACGTGTGTTTACCTAGTTGCCATGTGTGGTCCAACCATAGTTGCCATGTATGGTTAATCACAGTTGTCTTGTGTGTTTATCTGATTGCCACGTACGCGCAACTGCAGTTGCCGTCTAGCAACGAATCATAGTTGCCATGTGTGTTTACCTAGTTGCCACGTACGCGCAACTGCAGTTGCCATCCGACAACGTACGAGTGTCGTGTGGGCGAAAAGCAGTTCGACCACACGCGCGTGGACTAGGTGATGGTTGTGTTGGTAGAAACTAGTTCGCCCACACAGCACAGCCGGCAAACCGCGTGCTGCGGGGCGTGTAGGCGAACTCTCCAACGCCCACACATACGATGATGCCCACGTGACACTGAGATTCTAACAGATTCCTTTAGGATTCATGCAAAATAGAATCAACGTGGATCAAAGCGTGTGGGCGATGTGCAAAAATGCCACGTGTGTGGGCGTTATCATTTGGGTTGTTATTTGGGATGCCCCGGTTTAGGGCATGACATCCGGAGCTGATTGGGTGGGGTGTCCCTGGAGCTGAGCTGCCGGTGCTGGCTCCGCTGGTCAACTGGTTGAACAGTGCTCCAGCAAGCAAGCCGCGGGACGGGAGCAGCGGGAGCGAGGGAAAAGGGGGCCGGAAGAAGACGCACGCCAGTCCGCCACCAACCGCGGCGCGTGGGAGGGCTAGCGCTAGTGCGGGCGGAGTCCCACCCAGCAAGAAGGAGGCAACCACCCCCACGGTTGGGGTTGAGGTTGGGGTTGGGGTCACCGCCCGCCCGCCCGCCGGACGCGCCAGCGACAGCGACGAATCAATCAATCCGCCTCGTTTTGCCGCCGGGCCGGGCCGCGCCGCGCCGATCCGGTCAGCGCGCGCGTCACGCCCCACTCCCCCGCTCCCGCCCCCGCTCCCTCTCCCCGTCGGCTATTGCGGTCCGACGCGGCGCGCGCCTCCACTCCCGCCCGCCCTCGCTGTCCGTGGCGGGCCTACCTCACGCGGCCGGCAGTTGGCAACCGTGGCCGCGCGGGCAGGCGGGCGGAGTCCTCCCTCCCCCACTTTCCGCTCCCACCACCTCCTCCTCCCTTTCCCCTTCCCCCACGGAGAGGAGAGGAGCGGGATCCTTCCCAACCCCACCTCCCGCCCCGGCCCGGCCGCCACCCTCCATTTTCTTTTCCGAGCTCGAATCAAGTCCCCTCGCCCTGCCGCAGCTGCCGCCGCGGCCTAGCCCTTGACTCTTCTCCACGACGCTCCCCCGCTGTCTTTTGACCGCTCCAAACTTGCTTCTCTTCCCCCGTGATCGCGGCTAGCCATGGGGTTATGAGTGACACAGCGCTTGCTTTGGACGCAGCTGTTCGTCCGTCCGGCAGCGGCACGGCACCCGCTGCCGCATCATAACCGCCGGCCTGCCCTTTCTGCTCCATCTGGGAAGTTAACTCCTCCCGAAATTCCCTTCTTTCGGTACCCCTGGGAAAAGGGGAGGAAAAGGCGCCATCTTTTCCGATCCCAGCTTCAGCTTCAGAGGCACACCATCTTCCCCTGATCGCTCACGCGGCAGGCTTCCAGCTTCAGGGATCGAGTGAAGCTCTTCTTCTTCCCGAGCGGAATTAAAGCTCTGGTGCACCTGTTTTGAGCTCAGGCAGCAGATCCCCGCGCCGGAGGGGGATCTTCTCGCTGACAGAGTCAGACGGTCTCGGTCCAACTGCTCCCGTGGCTCTGCCTAAGCTCTGTTCCAGTTTGGGGGCTCCGTCTGCTCTGCTGCGGCCTCGATGGACGGCCTCCCCGACGCGGCGCCGCCCGCGCCGACGCCGCAGCAGCAGCCGAAGCGGGACGAGTGGAGCGAGAGCGGCATCTCGCGCCTGCTGGAGGCCTACGAGGCCAAGTGGCTGCTCCGCAACCGGGCCAAGCTCAAGTGGAGCGACTGGGTCGACATCGCCCACGACGTCTCCGCCCACTGCTCCTCCTCCGACCACGCGGCCTCCAAGCCCGGCGCCGCTGCCGGGGGCACCGCCAAGACGCCCAACCAGTGCAAGAATAAGGTCGAGTCCATGAAGAAGCGCTACCGGGCCGAGTCCGCCGCCGCCACGCGCGCCGGAGTAGCCGGGGCGGCCAGCGCCTCCGGTGGCCCGTCGTGGCGCTTCTTCGGCCGCATGGACGGGCTGCTCAAGGGGCCGGCCGCCGGCTGCTCTGGCCAGCCGCAGGCGCAACCGGAGCCGAGTAGCGATGGCATGGTCCAGCTGCCGCGAGCACCGCCGAAAGCAGAGCCGGAGGTCGACGCCGAAGCGGACACCGCCCTCCAGCAGCCGCCGGACACAGCAGGGCCGCCCGTCGCGCTCTCCAAGCTACTCAACGCAGACGCCAACGGCTCCGCAACGGTGAAGGCCGAGAAGACCGTCGATCTGGCCACGCACAAGGAGAGCAGCAGGGCGGCTGACAGCGACGCCGAAAATGTGAGCTCTCCGCGGAGCAAGGAGGTGGAGGTGGAGGCGAACGATGACGGCGCCGAGGAGGTGGACACGCCGAGAAAGAGGAAGAGCCCGGAGCTGGACGTCGCGAGGAGCATCGAGCTGCTGGCGAGCTCGTTCCTGAAGATCGAGCGGGCCAGGCTGGAGGTGTACCGGGACACGGAGAGGATGCGGGCCGAGGCAGAGGTGAAGAAGGGCGAGATGGAGCTGAGGAGGACGGAGATCATGGCCAAGACGCAGTTGCAGATCGCCAGGCTCTTCGCCAAGCGGCTCAAGGAGTGCGTCGGCGGTAATGGTGGCAGCTCGTCTCAAGTGGACACCCTTGCCAAGAAAGGCGAAAATGGTTAGTCCCAACTTACCAGTAAGATTGCTGTTCATATTCAGTGCTGCAAGAACATCCTAAATAGTGCATGGTGTGAAGTATGGATATGTAGAAGTGCATTTCCGGGTTCATCTTACACTCTATCGCTGTCAGTTAATTACTGCAATCATGCTATGTCTGGAGTTCCTTTTCTATCTATTCCTGGAAAATCATCATTTAGAGAATAGGAAATTGCAGCATGAGGATATCCTTGCACTAATATGGTAACTACTAGGAACAAGATGATCTCTGAATTCACTTTAGTTTTTGCTTCAATGGTACTAAAGGAGCTTTTCATTCTGTACTACTAGTACTGTGATGGCTCAGACACTTTCTGAGTTTGACTGAACTGAAATACATTTCTGTGGAACGGCTGAACTTTTGAAGCCTTTCCTTCCTATCGAGACCTACCATCTCATTCTACAGCGCTGTTCTACCATTTGGCTGAGGCTGAATGTTGTCCACCGTGTGTTGCTACGTATGACTCCATTCGGGTTATTTTATTGGCAAAAGCAAAGAGAAAAACCGCATGTCAGAACTAAAATCTTGGTATAACTAGTGTCATACATGCTCTGCTAGAAGAGGGTGTATTTTGAGTATCGTTTACTGACATAAACGCAAACATGGTACTCGGATCGGATGTTCTAACTTGTAGGCAGCAGAAGGCTTGATGTTGTTGACATATAATGGATGCTCTGAATGTTTAGTTCCATTGCAAGACTGTATAGTGGAATTCAGGTACTGTGGTAACGCAGGGGCCAAAATATAATCTCCTCATTAAACCGATCCGAGGTCTCGCGGTACTATGCTATGGGGGTCAATGGACAATTATGGAACTTAATCCTCGTATGATACGAACCTGCTGCGAGGAGTCGACTAGGTGTTGCTTCGACTTTGTTAGCATACATTCTCAAAATTTAGGCGTGCTTGTTTAGTTCCAAGACAGATTTTCATTTTATCATATGAAAAGCAGCATCTTGTACGGTCTGCTGACATCCTTACTCTTTTTCTCTTTGAAATCTTGCAGGAGAACTACATGTAACTCATCTTGTTTTGTACAGTACTATTTAGTTTTCAGTTCTCTTCTCACCAATTTGGCTTATGGGTTTCAGGTTCAGGGTGACTGGCCAATCAGAACACCTGTGAACTGTGATTCTCTTCCCCTGGCGTCGCACTCCATTCATGTGCGGAAAATGTATGTCGATTGATTTAGCCTCACCATGAGAGTGAAGGCATAGTGTAGCCATAAATATCGAAACGCAATAACGGAAGCGTCGGTGCCCCTTTCCAGCAGGGTGTTAGAAGATGCAGTTTTACAATCAGGAGTAGTTTGCTAGTCCGAAAATTTGTCAACTTGCATTCCTACTGAAACTGTTTTACTGACAACCATTGTAAGATGCTGTGGTTCTCTCGCAGTGCTGAAAGCCGGATGCTTCAGGTGGTATTTTTGTGTGACTGTTGATGGTATGATTCATTCGTGTACTGTGTATGCATCATCCACGGCTACCTTTTCCATATATGTAATGTGTGCATCATCCATGCTCTTACCTTTTTCCATGTGCTGTACATGGCTTCAAAAAGTCATTTTGTTTTGAAACTTTTCAGATGGAGGCGACGGGGATTCCTTTTTCTGGACACCCTTTTTGCCACAAAAAAAATCCCATCTGCCAGTGTACCCTTGAAAGCCCCCAATACTTTAGGGCAACTCCCACGCATGGTTCCAAATCGTCCGTGTGTGTCCGTTTGGGGTTAAACGGACAGACCAAGCATTCCAACGCGCGGGAGCATCCCCATTTTTTGCCTGATCTGTGTCCGTTCTACTCCATTTCTCTCTTGTTTATATTTGATCATGCACTGGAAACCACTATCACGATATTTCTTCAATCACGCGCTTTAGAGCTCTCTACAACATTTTAAAATGTTTAGAGCATACGTGATGCATGGATATATATTGGAGTGTCTATTTCTTAGTAGATGTCTATTTCTTTGTATATTGGAGCTCTACCAATACACGATATTCCTTCTTTATCCGATAATTAATTTAGTTATACTTTCTCTAAAAACAACTGTCAACTCAATGTTTTCTCTTAATGCTTTTTTTGAGCCAAACAAATCCATCCTTTATAAAAAAAATTGTCAACTCAGTGACTGCACATTGTACAACGTATGTGTCACTTTAGATTTATTTCATTTCCAGAGTTAAAGTTGCATGAATTTTTGTGTGTTAACTATAGTCTTGATTATGCACAACTCGTTCAACTACACACGCCACTTTGGCGATCTTTAATTTGTTTCGCATAAAAGGATCCGGTTCAACAAATGGTAAATTTAAGGAGTATTATCTAGAAACTTAGGAATAAAGACAAATTAAAAATATATAAGCATTGAACCCCGGGGTTTTCTCCTCTTTGAGAAAAAGTAATTAAATGCATACTAAATTGAGAAAATCACTATGTTATTAATTATGCTATCTAAGTAATAGAAAAAATGTAACTACATTGTGATTCGACGAAAAATATAACTAAAAAAGAAAAAATCTTTAGTATAAAATAACCTGGTAGAATGACAAATCATTAATCTTTTAGATAAATAGTGGCAGATGATATGTGTTAACGAGAACAAAGCCAAATATTCAAAGTGAAACATTATCAAAATCTTAGAGAGAGCGACAATGCATGGAAAGAGCCAACACGCAAAGAAGTGTCGGGTGTAATCCATGTGAAACTCAGCGATTTGAAATGGGTTTGCACAGGGCATGAACCTGTTCTTATAGGTGAAACGGAGATCCAACTGGGGACGTGTTGAAACCACGCAGATTTGCGGGATTTTGATCAGATCTCGGTGGGGTGAAAATAACTGAATGAGGATTAAGTAATTGAATTTTTGAACTTAATTTTGCGTGTGCAATTCGTTTTTCGAACACTGTCTTCGTCTTTGATCACCACTCTTTGACCTAGAGTGAAGTTTGTCGGAGTCTCTCAGCATACAAAGATGTATATAATGACGAGATGTGGTGCGTGATGATGAGTGATACCGAGCCAAGCCAACTTGGTCTTTTGGTCCAGTAGTGAGCCCTGCTAGGGACAGAAAGTTGCTCTTTAAACACATGTCATACTTAGCAAATTCTTACGAAAAATTACAATTCATATGTGTTTATTGGTATAGTTGCCCGAATAGTAATGGAGACGATGACATCGTGTAGACTTGATATTGGTCCTCTCTCTCTTTCTTTCTATCGAACAAAGAAAGTATATTTTTCTGTCCATCTCCAGCTTGGTCCGGAAATCGCGAAACCGTGTGAATAAGAGGGGCTTATTGATTTTCGTTTCTATACTCATAATATGGTGTCCTAGTTAACTTGATTTTGGGTTCCCATTTTCTTTATAAATATATCTTCATGTTTCTATTTCTAGTATAACCATAATTATATACTCACACATATGTACTTTACAAGTTGAAATTGAATAAGGAGTGGTAGCACACCCTCCTCCTCTCCCCTCCCCGCACCCTTCCTAAGAGCATCTCCAGCCGGCCCCCCCCCCCCAGGACGCCCCCCAGGACCACTTTTTGGCCGCCGGCGACTAAATTTTCGCCCACTCGTGGCCCCAACAACCCAGATTTGGCCGGATTTAGCCGAAATTAGAGCTGGCGGTCCCAGGCCACACCCAGCCCATCGGGGGGCACTTGGGGGAGGAGAGAGAAGATTTTGCTGTTCATTTGGCCCACAGTCAGCCTCCCAGAAAGTGCTAGTTATCGACTAGAGGGGGGGTGAATAGGCAATTTTTATGAATGTCTTCAAAACATGAGAGTTTCGAAGACAAACAATAGAAATGAACCTATTGATATGCAGCAGAAGGTAGACTACACTAAGCAAGCCATAGTCAAGTATGCAATGAAGTGAAAGCACGAAGACTAATAGCAGCTAGGTAGTAAAGATCAGGATGGAAGATAGTATGAAGCCAAACAATGATAGTAGTCACACACTGAAGTCAAACAGGTAGTGCAAGCAGGCAATGACTTCACGAAGACAAACTGTAAGTAAAGAGAGGGAGAGGATAGAACCAGTCACTTGGTGAGGACACAGGATTTGTTGGACCAGTTCCAGTTGCTGTGACAACTGTACGTCTGGTTAGGGAGGCTAAGATTCAACTCAGAAGACCACGTCTTCACCTTATTCCCCTTGAGCTAAGGACACCCAGTCCTCGCCCAATCACTCTGGTAAGTCTTCAAGGTAGACTTCCAAACCTTCACATACTTTGTTCACCGGCGATCCACAATGACTCTTGGATGCTCAGAACGCGACGCCTAACCGGCCGGAGGATTCACAGTCCTCAAGTGTAACAAGTCTTCAGGTCACGCAGACAGAAAGACTTCAGTGATGCCTAACACTCTTTGGCTCTGGGTGTTTGGGCTTTGTCCTCGCAAGGATTTCTCTCTCTCAAAAGCTTTGGAGGTGGGTTGCTCTCAAACGACAAAATCCGTGCACTAACTCTGAGCAGCCACCAATTTATGGTGTAGGGGGTGGGCTATTTATAGCCACTAGGCAACCCGACCTGATTTGTCCGAAATGACCCTGGGTCACTAAGGAACTGACACGTGTTCCAACGGTCAGATTTCAAACACACGCGGCAACTTGACTTGGGCTACAAGTAAAGCTGACTCATCCAGCTCTGGATAAGATTTGCTCTCATTGTCTTCGCTCGAAGACATAGGATCTGGTTGAGCATGACTTCAGTCACTCTGACTTTGTTCACTAGGACCTCACTTAACAGTACGGTGGTTCCTATGACTCAACAAAGAAGAAAAGGAAACAACGAAACAACTAAGTCTTCGCGCTCCATAGTCTTCACGCGATGTCTTCTCATGTCATAGTCTTCAATGTGAATATCTCCACATACCACCATTATCTTCAATGTCTTCATATATTTTTAGGGGTCATCTCCGGTAGGTAAACCGAATCAATGAGGGACTACTACCTGTGTTATCCTGCAATTCTCACAAACACATTAGTCCGTCAACCAGGTTTGTCGTCAATACTCCAAAACCAACTAGGGGTGGCACTAGATGCACTTACAATCTCCCCCTTTTTGGTGATTGATGACAAACTGGTTGAAGTTTTCAACGGGGATAAAAGTATGTGAAATTGTAAAGGATTAAGGTATTGTATTCATAAGTAGCAAAAGGCTCCCCCTGAAGATGTGCATATAAGTAATTTGCTTTTGGAATGCAAATGCACATAGCAGGTTGTACTTATGGAGATCCTCTTCAACTCATGAAGACAATTCATCATGCATGATTTGATATATCGAAGATAATGACATGCATAATGAGAAATGGACGTCTGCAATATGACTAAGTGCGGGATTTATCATCGCATCACAGAATAGCAGAAAACGTAGCAGACGACCATCAAGTTTAAGTGTTACAACTCAAAAAACCAAATGTATCAAAAGCGAGAGTTGTAAACACTAGGCAAAATATAAAGCAACCGCCCATATGGACCCGCTTGAAGACTATCAACTCATATGCTTCTCCCCCTTTTGTCAGTAAGGACCAAAAAGGTTTGAAGACATAGAGCCTCTACTCGTTCCCAGAAGGAGTAGGAGAAGATGCAGGGTCGGCGTCGGGGTTTGGCGGTGCAGAAGAACTTGGTGCAATGTCGATACGCGCCGAAGTAGGAGGTGGTGAGGTAGCATCATCTTGGTCATCTATGACTCTGGCATTCACCGTTGCAGCTGAGGAGGAATAGTCAGAGTCTTCAAGAGAGGGAGTTCGACGCAAGACAACATTCCTTGGAGGAGTGGAGTCAAACTTGAATCTTTCAGTGAAGCCATCGTCTTGAAGATCTGCTTCAGCACTCAGCAATGTCAAACTCTTCCATGACCGCCGACAGGTTTCATGAGTGACAAAGGCATTCTTGGTGGCAAGATTGCGAATTCGATTGACGTCCACCAAGAGGCTTTGCATCTGCCGCTTCAGCCAGTAGTGATGCTTATCCTGTTTCTGATGCAGGGCAACGAGAAGCTCTCGGTCATTGAGAACACGAGATCGCTTCCGAGGCCTTTGAGCAATAGTGCTCTCAGTGGCTTCAGTTTGAGCACGGTGAGGTAAGCGTGTATTGCCAGCCAAAGGATAAACACGAGTGGCGGCCTGGACTCCTTCAATGGGCTGTGTGAAGCTTTGGTGATCAGCATTGTGAAGAAAAACAGGCTCCTTGGCAGGCTCTGGGTATATGGCTTCAACTGACATATCAACCTCCGGCAAAAATATCAGATGGTTGCGAGCAGAAGGCTGATAGTTGACCGCAGAATGAAGCTTGATCAGGCGCATAACCCATGGAGCGTAGAATTTCAATCCAAAGAGATCAGAGCCTGATGCAGCCAATTGCCTGATAAAGAAGTCTTGAGCATTGAAGTTGATGCCATTGAAGATATAAAAGACCAATGTCTTCATTGCTCCTTCAAGCTTCGCTGCAGAAGAATGTCCTTTGACAGGCCATAGAGTTCGCCTGATGATATGATAGATAGTGCGGGGCAGATACTCTAGGTCTTCAACAAAGAACTCTCTTGGGTATTCAGCGTCACGTGGCAGAGGCTTCATCATGCTCAGCATTTGGCTCATGTTGGGCTCTGGCTTCTGAAAGATGCTCTCCAATGCATTGCGGTGAAGCTGACAACCAGGTTCATATAGTTCACCTGGAGTGGGCAGACCAGTGAGCTCAATAATGTCAAGAGCTTTAGCTTCATGGTGTACATTTCCTGTCATCCACTCAAGGATCCATGTCTTCGGATCCTTGTTGTAGCTGCGAATGTCGAGGGTGGCATAGAATTGCAGCAGAAGCTCTTCATTCCAATGCTCCTTATTAGTCACAAAGTTCAGCAATCCAGCATCACGGAAGCAGTCAAGGGCTTCTTCAAGGCATGGCAATCCAGCAATGGCTTCATAGTCAAGATGCATATGAGGGAAGATGCGACCTTGATCATAGAGAACACAGGAATAGTAACTGCGCTGCTGATAGCTCCAGAACCGATTAGATGATATTCTTGGCTTGGAGTAGGGGTTCTTGGCGCTATCAAAGAAAGTGTTGTGCGCAATGAAGCCATTTGCATTGAAGGACCCTGGTGAAGTGGCAGTACCTGGAAACCTGGGCAACCTTGGCTTAGGCTTCTGGACCTGAGGCCTGTGCTCGACATGGTAGTCAAATTGAGGACCAGCAGCAGGCGAAGGAACCAGAATGGGCCATCTAACAGTGACCAGCTGACCATGATCATATGCTTGCTCGATTGTGTGTGGCCTTGGAGGCGGTACAGGAGCAGTGGCATTGACTTCAGGCTGCAGATTTGCATCAGGTGCAGCATTGGCTTCAGGAGCAATCACTTCAGGCACCACATTAACTTCAGGCGCCACATTAGCGTCAGCCATGATAACATTATTGGCTTCAGTGTTGGTGTTGGTGGTCGCCTCAATGTTGTTAACCTCCACTCGAGTAGCTGGAGGGTCGGACATGTTCTCCTCGAGAACAACTTCAGGGTTGGTTGGGGGTGTAGCAACATGTTCTTCTTCAACTCTTAGTTCTTCTTGGTCATCGACTGATGCAGCCGGAATATCTTCAGCCGCCTTGGCTTCAGACTCGGGGACGTTCGCAGTAGGAGAGGCTTCAGGAAATACTTGGCGTGATACTGATTGGCGCTCTTCTCCTTCTGGAACACTCGAAAGAGTGACTTGTGGCCTTGGTCCTTTACGAAGCCTGCGGAAAGCTGGTGACGCTTGTGGAGATGGAGTAGGTTGGGCCACAAAGTCTTCATCTTCAGAGTGGTGACTTGAGTTGGGGGAGTAACTGGTGTTTCTTCTTCACGGGGGGATTCTTGAGGGTGATCAGCCCATGAGTCATCCTGAGCGATTGGCGTCAAAGGACGACCAATGCTGATGAGTTCGTTGTTCGTGAGAACAGGCGATGATACCATATTGTGCTCGATCTGAGGAAGGACTTCATCATCTTCAACATTGTCTTGATGACCAATGTCTTCAGCTGCGGTGGGGTCAACAGGTGGAATGTCTTCAGCTTCAGGAGCCTCTGGGGAAGCAGGCTCATGAACTATCAAACGGCGCTCTTGTTGTGCAGATGCAGGACGAGCAACAGAAATTGGCTCGACGACAAGGGGCTCTGTGGGAGCAGCCCGATCTTTCTTCTTGGTCTTGCGCTTCTTGGTGGGTGGAGCATCGTCGGTGGTGTTCTTGGTCTTGCGCTTTCTGGCTTTGGCTTTAGCTGCCCTGGTTTTCTGAAGCTCTGAAGCCACTGTGGGGATCTTAGGCTTCACGCCTGTCATACTAGCGGGGAAGACAATGCGAGGTTCTTCCCACCTGGATGGTTCAGCTGTTGGAAATATGCCCTAGAGGCAATAATAAATGGTTATTATTATATTTCTTTGTTCATGGTAATTGTCTATTATTCATGCTATAATTGTATTGTCCGGAAATCGTAATACATGTGTGAATACATAGACCACAACCTGTCCCTAGTAAGCCTCTAGTTGACTAGCTCGTTGATCAACAGATAGTCATGGTTTCCTGACTATGGACATTGGATGTCATTGATAACGGGATCACATCATTAGGAGAATGATGTGATGGACAAGACCCAATCCTAAGCATAGCATAAAAGATCATGTAGTTTCGTTTGCTAGAGCTTTTCCAATGTCAAGTATCTTTTCCTTAGACCATGAGATCGTGCAACTCCCGGATACCGTAGGAGTGCTTTGGGTGTGCCAAACGTCACAACGTAACTGGGTGACTATAAAGGTGCACTACGGGTATCTCCGAAAGTGTCTGTTGGGTTGGCACGGATCGAGACTGGGATTTGTCACTCCGTATGACGGAGAGGTATCTCTGGGCCCACTCGGTAATGCATCATCATAATGAGCTCAATGTGACTAAGGCGTTAGTCACGGGATCATGCATTGCGGTACGAGTAAAGAGACTTGCCGGTAACGAGATTGAACAAGGTATTGGGATACCGACGATCGAATCTCGGGCAAGTAACATACCGATTGACAAAGGGAATTGTATACGGGATTGATTGAATCCTCGACACCGTGGTTCATCCGATGAGATCATCGTGGAACATGTGGGAGCCAACATGGGTATCCAGATCCCGCTGTTGGTTATTGACCGGAGAGGCGTCTCGGTCATGTCTGCATGTCTCCCGAACCCGTAGGGTCTACACACTTAAGGTCCGGTGACGCTAGGGTTGTAGAGATATATGTATGCGGAAACCCGAAAGTTGTTCGGAGTCCCGGATGAGATCCCGGACGTCACGAGAGGTTCCGGAATGGTCCGGAGGTGAAGAACAGCCTTGGGCGCCTCCCTCCTCCCCTGCAACACCTCTCTCTCTCGTAGAAGCTCGGCGAAGCCCTGCACGAGACCCGCTACATCCACCACCACGCCGTCGTGCTGCTGGATCTCCATCAACCTCTCCTTCCCCCTTGCTGGATCAAGAAGGAGGAGACGTCGCTGCACCGTACGTGTGTTGAACGCGGAGGTGCCGTCCGTTCGGCACTCGGTCATCGGTGATTTGGATCACGGCGAGTACGACTCCGTCACACGTTCATTGGAACGCTTCCGCTCGCGATCTACAAGGGTATGTAGATGCACTCCCTTCCCCTCGTTGCTAGTATACTCCATAGATGCATCTTGGTGAACGTAGGAAAATTTTAAAATTATGCTACGATTCCCAACAGTGGCATCATGAGCCAGGCCTATGCGTAGTTACTATGCACGAGTAGAACACAAAGCAGTTGTGGGCGTTGAGTTTGCCAATTCTTCTTGCCGCTACTAGTCGTTTCTTGTTTCGGTGGCATTGTAGGATGAAGCGGCCCGGACCGACCTTACACGTACGCTTACGTGAGACTGGTTCCACCGACTGACATGCACAAGTTGCATAAGGTGGCTAGCGGGTGTCTGTCTCTCCTACTTTAGTCGGAACGGATTCGATGAAAAGGGTCCTTATGAAGGGTAAATAGAAATTGGCAAATCACGTTGTGGTCATACGTAGGTAAGAAACGTTCTTGCTAGAAACCTACAAACCACGTAAAAACTTGCAACAACAATTAGAGGACGTCTAACTTGTTTTTGCAGCAAGTGCTATGTGATGTGATACGGCCAGAAGATGTGATGAATGATATATGTGATGTATGAGATTGATCATATTCTTGTAATAGGAATCACGACTTGCATGTCGATGAGTATGACAACCGGCAGGAGCCATAGGAGTTGTCTTTATTATTTTGTATGACCTGCGTGTCATTAAATAAACGCCATGTAAATTACTTTACTTTATTGCTAAACGCGTTAGCCATAGAAGTAGAAGTAATCATTGGCGTGACTACTTCATGAAGACACAATGATGGAGATCATGATGATGGAGATCATGGTGTCATGCCGGTGACAAAGATGATCATGGTGCCCCGAAGATGGAGATCAAAGGAGCATGATGATATTGGCCATATCATGTCACTATTTGATTGCATGTGATGTTTATCATGTTTTTGCATCTTATTTGCTTAGAACGACGGTAGCAAGTAGGATGACCCCTTATAATAATTTCAAGAAAGTGTTCACCCTAACTGTGCACCGTTGCGAAGGTTCGTTGTTTCGAAGCACCACGTGATGATCGAGTGTGATAGATTCTAACGTTCGAATACAACGGGTGTTGACGAGCCTAGCATGTACAGACATGGCCTCGGAACACACGCAATACACTTAGGTTCACTTGACGAGCCTAGCATGTACAGACATGGCCTCGGAACACGGAGGACCGAAAGGTCGAGCATGAGTCGTATAGAAGATACGATCAACATGGAGATGTTCACCGATCTTGACTAGTCCGTCTCACGTGATGATCGGACACGGCCTAGTCGAATTCGGATCATGTTTCACTTAGATGACTAGAGGGATGTCTATCTGAGTGGGAGTTCATTAAATAATTTGATTATATGAACTTAATTATCATGAACTTAGTCTAAATCTTTACACTATGTATTGTAGATCAAATGGCCCACGTTGTCCTCAATTTCAACGCGTTCCTAGAGAAAACCAAGCTGAAAGATGATGGCAGCAACTATACGGACTGGGTCCGGAACCTGAGGATCATCCTCATAGCAGCCAAGAAAGATTATGTCTTAGAAGCACCGCTAGGTGAAGCACCAATCCCTGAGAACCAAGACGTTATGAACGCTTGGCAGCAGCGTGCTGATGATTACTCCCTCGTTCAGTGCGGCGTGCTTTACAGCTTAGAACCGGGTCTCCAAAAGCGTTTTGAGAAACATGGAGCATATGAGATGTTCGAGGAGCTGAAACTGGTTTTTCAAGCTCATGCCCGGGTCGAGAGATATGATGTCTCCGACAAGTTCTTCAGTTGTAAAATGGAGGAGAACAGTTCTATTAGTGAGCACATACTCAGAATGTCTGGGTTGCACAACCGCTTGTCTCAGCTGGGAGTTAATCTCCCGGATGACGCGGTCATTGACAGAATCCTCCAGTCGCTTCCACCAAGCTACAAGAGCTTTGTGATGAACTACAATATGCAGGGGATGGAAAAGACCATTCCCGAGGTATATTCAATGCTGAAATCAGCTGAGGTAGAGATCAGAAAAGAACATCAAGTGTTGATGGTGAATAAAACCACGAAGTTCAAGAAGGGCAAGGGTAAGAAGAACTTCAAGAAGGACGGCAAGGGAGTTGCCGCGCCCGGTAAGCCAGTTGCCGGGAAGAAGTCAAAGAATGGACCCAAGCCCGAGACTGAGTGCTTTTATTGCAAGGGAAGTGGTCACTGGAAGCGGAACTGCCCCAAATACTTAGCGGACAAGAAGAAGGCCGGCAACACCCAAGGTATATGTGATATACTAGTAATTGATGTGTACCTTACCAGTACTCGTAGTAGCTCCTGGGTATTTGATACCGGTGCGGTTGCTCATATTTGTAACTCAAAGCAGGAACTACGGACTAAACGGAGACTAGCAAAGGACGAGGTGACGATGCGCGTCGGGAATGGTTCCAAGGTCGATGTGATCGCCGTTGGCACGCTACCTCTGCATCTACCCACGGGATTAGTTTTAAACCTCAATAATTGTTATTTAGTGCCAGCTTTGAGCATGAACATTGTATCTGGATCTCGTTTAATTCGAGATGGCTACTCATTTAAATATGAGAATAATGGTTGTTCTATTTATTTGAGAGATATGTTTTATGGTCATGCCCCGCTGGTCAATGGTTTATTTTTGATGAATCTCGAACGTGATGTTACACATGTTCATAGTGTGAATACCAAAAGATGTAAAGTTGATAACGATAGTCCCACATACTTGTGGCACTGCCGCCTTGGTCACATTGGTGTCAAGCGCATGAAGAAGCTCCATGCAGATGGACTTTTGGAGTCTCTTGATTACGAATCATTTGACACGTGCGAACCATGCCTCATGGGTAAGATGACCAAGACTCCGTTCTCCGGAACAATGGAGCGAGCAACCAACTTATTGGAAATCATACATACCGATGTGTGCGGTCCAATGAGTGTTGAGGCTCGTGGAGGATATCGTTATGTTCTCACTCTCACTGATGATTTAAGTAGATATGGGTATGTCTACCTAATGAAACACAAGTCTGAAACCTTTGAAAAGTTCAAGGAATTTCAGAGTGAAGTCGAGAATCAACGTGACAGGAAAATAAAATTCTTACGATCAGATCGTGGTGGAGAATATTTAAGTCACGAATTTGGTACACACTTAAGGAAATGTGGAATAGTTTCACAACTCACGCCGCCTGGAACACCTCAGAGAAATGGTGTGTCCGAACGTCGTAATCGCACTCTATTGGATATGGTGCGATCTATGATGTCTCTTACCGATTTACCGCTCTCATTTTGGGGCTATGCTTTAGAGACTGCCGCATTCACTTTAAATAGGGCACCGTCTAAATCCGTTGAGACGACACCGTATGAATTATGGTTTGGGAAGAAACCTAAGCTGTCGTTTCTAAAAGTTTGGGGATGCGATGCTTATGTCAAGAAACTTCAACCTGAAAAGCTCGAACCCAAATCGGAAAAATGCGTCTTCATAGGATACCCTAAGGAAACTATTGGGTACACCTTCTACCTCAGATCCGAAGGCAAGATCTTCGTTGCCAAGAACGGGTCCTTTCTAGAGAAGGAGTTTCTCTCGAAAGAATTGAGTGGGAGGAAAGTGGAACTTGATGAGGTGATAGTCACCCCTTCCGAACCGGAAAGAAGCGCAGCGCGGGAAAATGTTCCTGTGGTGCCTACACCGACTGGGGAGGAAGTTAATGATGATGATCATGAAGCTTCAGATCAAGTTGCTGAACTTCGTAGGTCCACAAGGACACGTTCCGCACCAGAGTGGTACGGCAACCCTGTCCTGGAAATCATGTTGTTAGACAACGGTGAACCTTCGAACTATGAAGAAGCGATGGCGGGCCCGGATTCCAACAAATGGCTAGAAGCCATGAAATCCGAGATAGAATCCATGTATGAAAACAAAGTATGGACTTTGACTGACTTGCCCGATGAGCGGCGAGCCATAGAAAACAAATGGATCTTTAAGAAGAAGACGGACGCGGATGGTAATGTGACCGTCTACAAAGCTCGACTTGTCGCTAAGGGTTATCGACAAGTTCAAGGGGTTGACTACGATGAGACTTTCTCACCCGTAGCGAAGCTGAAGTCCGTCCGAATCATGTTAGCAATTGCCGCATACTATGATTATGAGATATGGCAGATGGACGTCAAAACGGCATTCCTTAATGGCTTCCTTAAGGAAGAGTTGTATATGATACAGCCGGAAGGTTTTGTCGATCCTAAGAATGCTAACAAAGTGTGCAAGCTCCAGCGCTCAATCTATGGGCTGGTGCAAGCATCTCGGAGTTGGAACATTCGCTTTGATGAGATGATCAAAGCGTTTGGGTTTACACAGACTTATGGAGAAGCCTGTGTTTACAAGAAAGTGAGTGGGAGCTCTGTAGCATTTCTCATATTATATGTGGATGACATATTATTGATGGGAAATGATATAGAATTCTTGGAAAGTATAAAGGCCTATTTGAATAAGTGTTTTTCAATGAAGGACCTTGGAGAAGCTGCTTATATATTAGGCATCAAGATCTATAGAGATAGATCAAGACGCCTCATTGGTCTTTCACAGAGTACATACCTTGACAAGATATTGAGGAAGTTCAGTATGGATCAGTCCAAGAAGGGGTTCTTGCCTGTATTGCAAGGTGTGCAATTGAGCACGGCTCAATGCCCGACCACGGCAGAAGATATAGAATAGATGAGTGTCATCCCCTATGCCTCGGCCATAGGGTCTATTATGTATGCCATGCTGTGTACCAGACCTGATATAAACCTTGCCGTAAGTTTGGTAGGAAGGTACCAAAGTAATCCCGGCAAGGAACACTGGACAGCGGTCAAGAATATCCTGAAGTACCTGAAGAGGACTAAGGATATGTTTCTCGTTTATGGAGGTGACGAAGAGCTCGTCGTAAAGGGTTACGTCGACGCTAGCTTCGACACAGATCTGGATGACTCGAAGTCACAGACCGGATACGTGTATATTTTGAATAGAGGAGCAGTAAGCTGGTGCAGTTGCAAGCAAAGCGTCGTGGCGGGATCTACATGTGAAGCGGAGTACATGGCAGCCTCGGAGGCAGCACAGGAAGCAGTCTGGATGAAGGAGTTCATTACCGACCTAGGGATGATTCCCAATGCGTCGGGCCCAATGACTCTCTTCTGTGACAATACTGGAGCTATTGCCCTTGCAAAGGAGCCCAGGTTTCACAGGAAGACCAGGCATATCAAGCGTCGCTTCAACTCCATTCGTGAAAGTGTTCAAAATGGAGACATAGATATTTGTAAAGTACATACGGACCTGAATGTAGCAGATCCGTTGACTAAACCTCTCCCTAGAGCAAAACATGATCAACACCAGGACGCAATGGGTGTTCGATTCATCACAATGTAACTAGATTATTGACTCTAGTGCAAGTGGGAGACTGTTGGAAATATGCCCTAGAGGCAATAATAAATGGTTATTATTATATTTCTTTGTTCATGGTAATTGTCTATTATTCATGCTATAATTGTATTGTCCGGAAATTGTAATACATGTGTGAATACATAGACCACAACCTGTCCCTAGTAAGCCTCTAGTTGACTAGCTCGTTGATCAACAGATAGTCATGGTTTCCTGACTATGGACATTGGATGTCATTGATAACGGGATCACATCATTAGGAGAATGATGTGATGGACAAGACCCAATCCTAAGCATAGCATAAAAGATCGTGTAGTTTCGTTTGCTAGAGATTTTCCAATGTCAAGTATCTTTTCCTTAGACCATGAGATCGTGCAACTCCCGGATACCGTAGGAGTGCTTTGGGTGTGCCAAACGTCACAACGTAACTGGGTGACTATAAAGGTGCACTACGGGTATCTCCGAAAGTGTCTGTTGGGTTGGCACGGATCGAGACTGGGATTTGTCACTCCGTATGACGGAGAGGTATCTCTGGGCCCACTCGGTAATGCATCATCATAATGAGCTCAATGTGACTAAGGCGTTAGTCACGGGATCATGCATTGCGGTACGAGTAAAGAGACTTGCCGGTAACGAGATTGAACAAGGTATTGGGATACCGACGATCGAATCTCGGGCAAGTAACATACCGATTGACAAAGGGAATTGTATACGGGATTGATTGAATCCTCGACACCGTAGTTCATCTGATGAGATCATCGTGGAACATGTGGGAGCCAACATGGGTATCCAGATCCCGCTGTTGGTTATTGACCGGAGAGGCGTCTCGGTCATGTCTGCATGTCTCCCGAACCCGTAGGGTCTACACACTTAAGGTCCGGTGACGCTAGGGTTGTAGAGATATATGTATGCGGAAACCCGAAAGTTGTTCGGAGTCCCGGATGAGATCCCGGACGTCACGAGAGGTTCCGGAATGGTCCGGAGGTGAAGAACAGCCTTGGGCGCCTCCCTCCTCCCCTGAAACACCTCTCTCTCTCTCGTAGAAGCTCGGCGAAGCCCTGCACGAGACCCGCTACATCCACCACCACGCCGTCGTGGTGCTGGATCTCCATCAACCTCTCCTTCCCCCTTGCTGGATCAAGAAGGAGGAGACGTCGCTGCACCGTACGTGTGTTGAACGCGGAGGTGCCGTCTGTTCGGCACTCGGTCATCGGTGATTTGGATCACGGCGAGTACGACTCCGTCATCCACGTTCATTGGAACGCTTCCGCTCGCGATCTACAAGGGTATGTAGATGCACTCCCTTCCCCTCGTTGCTAGTATACTCCATAGATGCATCTTGGTGAACGTAGGAAAATTTTAAAATTATGCTACGATTCCCAACATCAGCTTGGTCCACAGTAGGCTTCTTCTGCTTGGCAGCCATCTTGGGGTCGATGCCAGGACGCCCAAGTGCCTTGTGCTTCTCAGCTTCATTGTAAGCTTGAACACACTTTGCAGCCAGAAGCTTCATTCGCTCTCGAGAACCTTTGGCTTCATCATGTTTCTTGTGAAACGCTTCCTTGAGCTCATGCATCATAGTCTTGAAGTTTTGGACGTTTGTCACGCTGAGCTTGGCCACATGCTTCTTGAACTGAGACTTTTCATAGTCGATATTGTGCTTCAGTTCAACGATTTTCTGAGCAAGAGCCAGCTCAGGAGCAATGGCGCCATGGAAGGAGACTCTGAGGCCTACGGGGAGTTGCAGATCATCAAAGCTGAGATTGGGGGTGTCAAACCACTCATCGATGAAATTGTTCAGCACTTCCACGTCAAATAGAGGTAAATCATTGAAGATTTCCGCCTCTTGCTTGCTCTTTATCAGCAGTTCTAGAGCATCATCAGCAAGATCGTCGTCACTCGACAGATCAATGGCGTCGTTCTCATTTCTTAGAACAGCAGCAGGAGTCAGTGCTTGACCAGTGGTGTGCACGGGCTTCTTCTTCTTCTTCTTCTTCTCAGACTTGGAGATGCGTGAGAGATCTTCAGACTGCACACTCGGTGCAGGAGGAGCAGTGGCCAGAGGCTTCGCTCGTGAAGCTTTTGGTGCAGTGGAAGGCTTCGAAGCCTTGGGTTTCTTCAGCTTCTTAGGCTTCGGTGGTGCAGGCGCTTCGTCAGAATCAGCGTCATCTGCAAGTTGATCCACGACTGTCCCTTGAACCATAATGTGAGTGATGACAATTGAAAGATCGTGGATGTCGCCTAGAGGGGGGGTGAATAGGCGCTTTAAAATAATTACGGTTGAGGCTTGAACAAAAGCGGAATAACCCTAGCAGTTAATTTGTCAAGCACAAAACCTACAACAACTAGGCTCACCTATGTGCACCAACAACTTATGCTAAGCAAGAAAACTACTTAGGTGATAGCAAGATATATGACAAGAAACAATATGGCTATCACAAAGTAAAGTGCATAAGTAAAGGGCTCGGGTAAGAGATAACCGAGGCACGCGGAGATGACGATGTATCCCGAAGTTCACACCCTTGCGGATGCTAATCTCCGTTTGGAGCGGTGTGGAGGCACAATGCTTTCCAAGAAGCCACTAGGGCCACTGTAATCTCCTCACGCCCTCGCACAATGCAAGATGCCGTGATTCCACTAAGGGACCCTTGAGGGCGGTCACCGAACCCGTACAAATGGCAACCCTTGGGGGCGGTCACCGAACCCGTACACTTTGGCAACCCTTGGGGGCAGTCACCGGAACCCGTCAAATTGCTCGGGGCGATCTCCACAACCTAATTGGAGACCCCGACGCTTGCCCGGAGCTTTACACCACAATGATTGAACTCCGAACACCACCAACCGTCTAGGGCACCCAAGCACCCAAGAGGAACAAGCTCAAGGGTACCAAGCACCCAAGAGTAATAGGCTTCTCAACTTGTAACTTCCACGTATCACCGTGGAGAACTCAAACCGATGCACCAAATGCAATGGCAAGGGCACACGGAGTGCCCAAGTCCTTCTCTCTCAAATCCCACCGAAGCAACTAATGCTAGGGAGGAAAATGAGAGGAAGAACAAGAAGGAGAACACCAAGAACTCCAAGATCTAGATCCAAGGGGTTCCCCTCACATAGAGGAGAAAGTGATTGGTGGAAATGTGGATCTAGATCTCCTCTCTCTTTTCCTTCAAAAACTAGCAAGAATCCATGGAGGGATTGAGAGTTAGCAAGCTCGAAGAAGGTCAACAATGGGGGAAGAACACGAGCTCAAAGGATAAGGTTCATTGGGGAAGAAGACCCCATTTTATAGGAGGGGGAAATCCAACCGTTATGCTCACAGCCCACACCGAGCGGTACTACCGCTAGGGCGGCAGAAGCCCAATGAAACAACACTGCAAACGGGCAACAGGGCGGTACTACTGCAGGAGCGGTACTACCGCCTGCCCTTGCGGAACTACCGCGCGACCACGGAAGTAAAAATAACTGCCGCGCCTACAACCGCTGGAGCTAGCTACGAGAAAAAGGCGGCACGGTACTACCGCTCACAGGGAGCGGTACTACCGCGCAAGGGCGGATGTAAAAAATTACATCCGCGCCTACTACTGCACGCAATCAGCGACAGGATGCGAGGCAGCGGTACTACCGCTCGCCAGGAGCGGTACTACCGCGTAGGACGCGGAAGCAAAAAATTACTTCCGCGCCTACTTCCGTGTGCGCCAGCGTTCTGGGCTAGAGGCAGCGGTACTACCGCTGGCCCCTGCGGTACTACCGCTCCCTTGAGCAGTACTACCGCACGCCACAGAGGCTTTAGCACTTGGATGCCTTCAAAACGCAGCTAAAGACAATAGATGGATCCAATAAAACCAGAACTGCCATAACTTCTGCAAATGAGCTCCGAATTGAGCAAACTCAAGCTTGTTGGATACAAGACAACGAGTGGCATCAAAACAGCGAGTGGTTATAGTAAGAAGAGGCAGGGGAGGTATGCCTAACACATAGAGGAGTGAAACCTCCAACAGAGAAGAACTGGCATAACCTCCAACATCGAAAACATCATAGAAGATGCAAGTGAACTCCATTTTCGATGAACTCGAGCTTGTCAACAAGATGACCAAAAGCTCCAAAACTCACAAAGAGAAGCAAACAAGAACCAAGAAAGATGATGCAAGGATGCAATGGTTTGAGCTCTCTACGAATGATACGATCAAGCTACTCATCGAGAGTCCCCCTTGATAGTACGGCAATCGATCCTATAACCCGGTCTCCCAACTACCATCATGAGACCGGTAAAATAGAAAACCTATCAAGGGCAAACCTTTGCCTTGCACATGGTCCACTTGAGCTATATGAAGACGATCTTGACTCCCTCAAGTTGGACCACCTTTCTTGATTGCATTGGCTCGATGAAGACTAGTTGATTGCTCCCCCATACTCCACTATGGGTGAGCCACTCTTCCGCACATCTTCACAAGTCCATTGTCACCACAATGGACGACAAGCTTCAAGCATTTGATCTCTTCGTGATGCTTCCTTGAACTTGCACACCGCAACCTAACCCCACAAAGAACTCTCACGAAGATCATGGGTTAGTACACAAAGCGTAATTAACAATGCTTACCATACCATGGGATCGCTTGATCCCTCTCGGTACATCTTCTACGCTTTGTGTGTTGATCAACTTGATTCACTCTTTTACTTGGTATTGATCAACCTCTCACAAGACCAATCTTTAGGTAATTCTTTGAATAGCACCTTGGTCATCACAAACTCTCCTTGAAACCAACAAATGTACTCCAAGAAAAGCCTATGGACAAAACCTTCAAATATAACTCAAGGCAACCATTAGTCCATAGAGATTGTCATCAATTACCAAAATCAAACATGGGGGCACCGCATGTTCTTTCAAGACCTTCTAGGTTGTAGAAGGGCCCAACAAGATTGGGTTCAGCTTCGCGTGTGCCATCTGCACGAGGAGCAGAGGGACCTGCATTGAAGTCTAATCCCCGTGACTTCTTGTTCTCTTTGGCCGAGTTTTTGGCAAACTGAAAGTTGCGCTTGAACAGATTGTCATCACGGCACCATAGCAGAGAAGATGGGTCGGCATCAGCAGGTTGTGGTCCACGAACCATGCAAGGGTAGAAGCCTTGCTCAATGGCTTCAACTCTGGACCTGGGTGGAAGATTTTTGTACAAGATGTCTCCCCAGGGCCGCTTGATGGCATTCTTTTCAGCATATTCCTGGGTCACGAACCTGTACTTGTACCATTGTTCTGCCCAATATCTTCGAATCCATTGGATTCGTGTCTTGGCTGATTGTAGTCCTCCTCTGGATCTGTCTTGTACAGCTCACAGAGGTCTGGTGGCAAATCCTTCGATGTATTCCCACGACGCTGTCTGCCACCCTTCCTTGCTGACTTATCCGTTGCCATGAAGTTCAAACTGAATGGCTTCAACACTGTCAAAGGCTTCCGTCTGCTGGTCAGACAGGAATTGGCTTCGGGAGAGTTGATATGATGCTGTAAGAATTCTGCAAATGAATGCAGACTATGAGAACCAAGGGATTCTCCCACGGACATGTACATGTGACAGCATTAGAGATGCGAGGGAAGGGGAAGAGGTCATATGCATTCTCAGAAGATTTTGAAGATAAATCAGTTTAGAAGACATTGACCTCATAGCGCGAAGACATTCACTTATATGTTGAGAGTTGGTTCCAGATTTGTACGAATCCAAGAATAGGTACAAGTGAGGAATCTAACTACGTGTGAAGCATAAGTGAATATACTAGGCATCATATGAGATGCAGAACAGGATAGATCCAAATTTGTGGAGGCAGAAACCACTTTTGGTAGGAAGGATGAATCTATCGGATCAAAAGGACAGTAAAAAGACGGTTTTAATTTACCACACGATGAACTGCTAGACGGAGTAGAAGATGAGGCCGAGCAGTTTGATCTTCCATGCCCTAACTTGGCGACGGAGGACACCTACGGCGGCGGCGGAGAAGACGATGTCCGCGGCCGGCATGAAGACGGCGTCGGTGAGGTCGCGGCAGCTAAGCGCTTCGTCGCCGGCGTCGTCGAGAGCTAGCGGTGGCGCTAGGGTTTGTCGAGGTGGAGAGGTGGAAGAAAGATTTTGACCGCGATTGGATGTGCATTTATAGGGAAAGGGACGGCACATCGCAATTACGCAGGTGCCCCTGGCGGTTCACATCTGAGGGACACGTGGCGAACATGCAACACATTGGGAGTTGTCCCATGTTCCCACGCACGCCTGGACTGTCGGGTGGTCGTTCCGGCTTCTCCGGGTTCCAGGCAATAAGAATTGAGCATTTAAAACAGATTTAATGTTTGTCTCTGTATCTTCTGCTGACAAGGACGCAGAGAAGACATTCGACAGTTTCAACAGAATGCATATGATTTGGATAGATAGAGTTTGAGATAGGAAGCATAGAGAGGTTAGGGTCCGATCACATTCACTTAGTTCAAAAGATTCAATCGAGAAGACATAGCTATAAGTGAATGCTGTAGAGGACAGAACACTAATATATGTATATATCAGAATAAAACCAAATCAACATAGTGAAGATAAACATGAAGTCATGTTAATATTGAAGACAAACCAAATGCGAAGACTTAGCAAATGTAACGCCAGGGGAAACACTTCAAATAAGGTTTGGTGGTGGCGTTACCCACCGTATAGGAAGTATTAGACCCAGACACGGCGCACAATTATCGTGGCGCTCCGAAGTTGAATTCTGCATTAATGTATTCACACTCAGAGTGTAAGTCTTCATTGATTGAAGACATACATTACTTCGTGTGTTGCACATCTAAGTCATCAACATGCATAAGTGTTAGGATGTGTGCCTGATCACAGGACATTCGAGGATTCCAAGATATTTAGCTCACACCACAACTTGCAAAACCTTTTCTCATCCAAGGGCTTTGTGAAGATATCTGTCAATTGCTCTTCAGTGTTGACGTGTATGATATCAATATCTTCCTTCATGACATGATCTCTGAGAAAGTGATGACGAATTTCAATGTGCTTTGTCTTCGAGTGCTGAACTGGGTTGTTGGCAATCTTGATGGCGCTTTCGTTGTCGCAGTAGAGTGGAACTTGTTTCAGATGGATGCCATAGTCCTTGAGTGTTTGCTTCATCCATAGAAGCTGAGCGCAGCAAGATCCAGCAGCAATGTATTCAGATTCAGCAGTGGGGAGTGATACACAGTTCTACTTCTTTGAAGACCAACAGACAAGTGATCGTCCCAGAAAGTGACATGTGCCTGATGTGGACTTGCGATCCACCTTGTCACCAGCATAATCAGCATCCGAGAATCCAACTAGATCAAACTCTGAGCCCTTTGGATACCATAATCCTAGTGTTGGGGTGTAAGCCAAATATCGAAGAATTCGCTTCACAGCTAAGTGATGCGATTCCTTTGGTGCCGCTTGGAATCGAGCACACATGCAAACACTAAGCATGATATCTGGCCTAGATGCACATAAATAAAGTAAAGAACCAATCATGGAGCGGTATACCTTTTGATCGAACTCTTTACCATTGGCGTCAGGACTCGGATGACTCTTGGTTGGCATTGGCGTCGTATAACCTTTGCAGTCTTGCATTCCAAACTTCTTCAAGCAATCTTTGAGATATTTCTCTTGAGATATGAAGATGCCATTGCTTTGCTGACGAATTTGAAGACCAAGGAAGAACTTCAGCTCACCCATCATGGACATTTGATATTGCTCTTGCATCATGTGTCCAAACTCATCACTGTATTTCTGGTTGGTGCAGCCGAAGATACTGTCATCCACATATATTTGGCACACAAACAGTTCACCATCATATGTCTTCGTGAAGAGTGCTGGATACAGGGAACCAGGTTTGAAGCCTTTGCTCTTCAGGAAGTCTTTGAGTGTGTCATACCAAGCGCGAGGGGCTTGTTTGAGGCCATACAGTGCCTTGTTTAGCTTGTACACCATATCAGGATGTTTTGGATCTTCAAAGCCAGGAGGTTGTGCAACATACACTTCTTCTTCAATCTTGCCGTTGAGAAATGCACTCTTCACATCCATTTGATACAGCAGGATGTTGTGATGGTTTGCATAGGCTAGCAATATGCGAATAGCTTCAAGCCTAGCCACAGGAGCAAAGGTTTCATCGAAGTCAATCCCTTCAACTTGAGTGTATCCTTGAGCAACGAGACGAGCCTTGTTTCTGACAACTTGACCATGCTCATCTTGCTTGTTGTGATATATCCATTTTGTGCCTATTATGTTGTGCTTGCGGGGATCAGGACGCTTGACAAGTTCCTAGACATTGTTCAGCTTGAACTGTTGAAGCTCTTCTTGCATAGCTTGAATCCATTCAGGTTCCATGAAGGCTTCAGCAACTTTCTTGGGTTCAGATATTGAGACAAATGCAAAGTGCCCACAGAAATTTGCTAGTTGTGTTGCTCTTGAACGAGTGAGTGGACCAGGCGCATTTATGCTGTCAATTATCTTCTCAATCTGTACTTCATTTGCAACACGAGGATGAACCGGACGAAGATTTTGCTCTTGCTGATCATTTTCATCGTTAGGAGGATTGTCTTTGGGCTGAGCACTGTCTTCAGGTTGATTAGGTGCAGAAATGATAAGTTCCTCTTCAGGTTGTGCTCCATTTGGTATGATTTCTCCAGTTCCCATGAGCTTTATGGATTCACTAGGTGGAACTTCATCTAGCACATTTGGCAGGTGCTCTCTTTGCGAGCCGTTAGTCTCATCGAACCGCACATCCACAGTTTCAACCACTTTATAGTGAAAGAGGTTGAAGACTCTGTAGGAGTGTGAATCCTTTCCGTATCCAAGCATAAAACCTTCATGTGCTTTCGGTGCAAATTTTGAAGTGTGATGTGGATCCTTGATCCAGCACCTAGCACCAAATACTCTGAAGTAACTGACATTTGGCTTCTTACCAGTGAGGAGTTCATAGGATGTTTTCTTCAGAAGCTTGTGAAGATAAACACGGTTGATGACATGGCATGCAGTATCAATAGCTTCAGGCCAGAACTTTCTTGGAGTCTTGTATTCATCAAGCATCGTCCGAGCCATCTCAATGAGTGTTCTGTTCTTGCGCTCCACGATGCCATTCTGCTGAGGTGTGTACGGAGCTGAGAACTCATGAGTGATGCCTAATGTATCCAGGTAAAGGTCGAGGCCGGTGTTCTTGAACTCTGTGCCGTTGTCACTTCTGATATGCTTGATCTTGACACCATAGTTGTTCATGGCACGGTTGGCGAAGCGTCTGAAGACATCCTGCACTTCAGTCTTGTAGAGAATTATGTGCACCCACGTATATCTTGAATAATCATCAACAATGACGAAGCCATAGAGACAAGCAGTAGTAGTGAGAGTAGAGTAGTGAGTAGGGCCAAATAAGTCCATGTATAGCAGCTCTAAGGGTTGAGATGTCGTCATGATTGTCTTCGAGGGATGCTTGGCCCTTGTCATCTTCCCAGCTTCGTAGGCACCGCACAAGTGATCCTTCTTGAACTTGACGCCCTCGATGCCTATGACATGCTTCTTCTTTGCGAGAGTGTGCAAGTTCCTCATGCCAGCATGCCCTAGCCTTCGATGCCAAAGCCAGCACTCTGAAGCTTTTGCTAGAAGACATACGGCAAGTTGTGGTCCTGCCGAGAAATCTACCATGTACAGATCGTCTTTCCGGTACCCTTCAAAGACTAGAGATTTGCCAGATTCCATTAGTACAAGGCAACGATATTTTCCAAATATCACAATCATGTTCAAGTCGCAAAGCATTGAGACAGACATTAAGTTGAAACCAAGGGATTCAACAAGCATCACTTTATCCATGTGCTGATCCTTTGAGATTGCAACTCTACCTAGACCCAATACCTTGCTTTTACCAGTGTTAGCAAATGTGATGTGACTCTTGTCAGATGGACGTAAGGTTGAGTCCATGAGAAGACTTCGATCACCAGTCATATGATTAGTACATCCGCTGTCCATAATCCATTCTGAAGCATGAGGTGTCATACCCTACAGTACAGTTAGGGGGATAGGCTTCACCAAGAGTATTGTGAAGCATAAACATTTGACGGACAAGAGGATTATCAAAGCTCATATCAAGATTAGGACTGATAGGATGATTGGCAAGCGATTCAGGAACAAAATACATAGTAAGACCATTTGGGCATTTGATCTTACGCCCTACAAGATGTTTTAGGCCCCCAGCATTAGCATCAGACGCCTTTGATTTCCGGCTGGAGACCTTTCCCTGTAAAAGAAAGTTAATTCTTCTTATCCACCCACATCTTCAGGGGTGGCTTAGGAGCAATGAGTCTAAGTGCATCATCTGAGAACTTCGGCTTTGAAGCCCTAGCAAATAGCCTTGCAGGAGGTGAATAGTACTCATATGAATAAGCAGAAAAGTTCTTAGTTTTATGAACATAGCGGTTTGAAGAAACACGCTCATATTCATAAGTTTGAGTATGATTTCCCTGCAAAACATTGGCGTTAGGGTGACTCAGGTGAGTCCTCTGTCTGTATGAAGCCTTTGGTCTGGGATTTGTCTTCTTCCCAGGCGGTGTCATGATGACATTCATAGGAAGATTCTCAAGACAACTTTTGGGAACCTAGATCTTCTTCATAGGTGGCCCATTCCTGCAGTTAGTACCAATACCATTCTGATTCTTAAACAGTTTATAGTTTGCATCAAAGGATTCATCAATGATAATAGGGTTAGCACAAGTGAAGCCAGATAAGGTGGATGGATCCACTGAAGGTCCCTTTGCAGCAACCCATGTGGTTTTGGGATACTGCTCAGGCTTCCAGTAGGAGCCATCAACATTCATTTTCCTCTCGAACCCAACACCCTCTTTCCTAGGGTTTCGGTTCAGAATCTGCTTTTTGAGGACATCGCACAGTGTCTGATGCCCTTTGAGACTTTTGTACATCCCTGTTTCAAGCAATGTCTTCAACCTAGCATTTTCATCAGCAATAGTGGTGGCATCCTCAGCAGAGGGGTTAGTTACCACATCAACAGTTGAAGATATTGCAACAGTAGCAGCAGTAGAACATTCAGCAACAGAAGTAGCGTTATCACGCTAAAGGCATTTTAGACATGGTGGTTCAAATCCTTCCTGAGCGGGACTGATCTGTTGAGCGCGAAGTGAGTCATTCTCTTTTTGAAGATCTTCATGAGCCGCTCTCAATTTCTCAAGCTCTTGCTTCCTTTGAAGATAATCATAGGAAAGCTTTTCATGAGTGGTTAAGAGCGTTTCATGACGACTTTCAAGTTCCTGGTACTTAACATGAAGATTTTTTAAGTCTTCAATTAAGGACTGAGAACGGGTCATTTCCGCGTCCAACAGGTAATCGCTTTTGTCTAACAGTTTTTGAGTATGTTCCATAGCTTTCTGTTGTTCAGTTGCAATTTTAGCAAGTGTTTTGTAGCTGGGTTTAGATTCACAATCAGAGTCATCTTCACTTGATGTTTGAAAGTAAGCATCGCGTGATTTTACCTTGGCACCACGTGCCATGAAGCAGTAGGTGGAAGCAGAGTCGTCCTTGTCATTAGCATCGGCGTTGGTGACGGGGCCATTGTCTTCAGTGTTGAAGATAGACTTGGCAACGTAGGCTGTAGCTAGAGCCAGACTTGCAACGCCAGGGTCGGACTCCTCCTCAGACTCCACCTCTGCCTCCTCAGAAGCAGACTCCTCCTCTGAATCAATCTCCTTGCCAACAAAAGCACGAGCCTTGCCAGATGAGCTCTTCTTATGAGATGAAGACTTGGATGAGGACTTGGAAGAAGACTTTGAGGATTTCTTCTTCTTCTTGTCATCAGAATAATATTCCTTGCTCTTCTTCTTCTTCTTCTTGTTCTCATTGTCCCACTGTGGACACTCAGAGATGTAGTGTCCAGGTTTCTTGCACTTGTGACATGTTCTCTTCTTGTAGTCATGAGTGGAAGCTTCATCATTTCTTGAGCTGGATCATGAAGACTTTCTGAAGCCCTTCTTCTTAGTGAACTTCTGGAACTTCTTCACAAGCAAAGCAAGCTCGTGTCCAATGTCTTCAGGATCACCAGAACTGCAGTCAGTTTCTTCTTCAGATGAGAAAACAACTTTTGCCTTCAAAGCACGAGTTCAGCCATAGTTGGGACCATAGATATCTCTTTTCTCAGATAGCTGGAACTCATGTGTGTTGAGCCTCTCAAGTATGTCAGACGAATCGAGTGTCTTGAAGTCAGGGCGTTCTTGTATCATCAGGGCAAGGGTGTCGAACGAGCTGTCAAGTGATCTCAGCAGTGTCTTGACGATTTCATGCTTGGTGATCTCAGTGGCGCCGAGAGCACGAAGCTCATTTGTGATGTCAGTGAGGCGATCAAACGTGAGCTGGACATTCTCATTGTCGTTTCTCTTGAAGCGGTTGAAGAGGTTGCGAAGAACACTGATCCTTTGATCTCTCTGGGTTGAGACGCCTTCGTTGACCTTGGAGCGCCAGTCCCAGACTAGCTTCGACGTTTCCAGAGCACTCACACGGCCATACTGTCCTTTGGTCAGATGACCACAGATGATGTTCTTGGCAGTAGAATCCAGTTGAATGAACTTCTTGACATCAGCAGGGGTGACACCTTCACCAGTCTTGGGGACACAATTCTTGACGACATACCAGAGGTCGACATCAATGGCTTCAAGATGCATGCGCATCTTATTCTTCCAGTAGGGATATTCAGTTCCATCGAAGACGGGGCAAGCAGCGGAGACTTTGATTATCCCTGCAGTCGACATAGTTAAAACTCCAGGTGGTTAAACCGAATCACACAGAACAAGGGAGTATCTTGCTCTGATACCAATTGAAAGTGCTAATTATCGACTAGGGGGGGTGAATAGGCGATTTTTATGAATGTCTTTAAAACATGAGAGTTTCGAAGACAAACAATAGAAATGAACCTATTGATATGCAGCGGAAGGTAGACTACACTAAGCAAGACATAGTCAAGTATGCAATGAAGTGAAAGCACGAAGACTAATAGCAGATAGGTAGTAAAGATCAGGATGGAAGATAGTATGAAGCCAAACAATGATAGTAGTCACACAGTGAAGTCAAACAGGTAGTGCAAGCAGGCAATGACTTCACGAAGACAAACTATAAGTAAAGAGAGGGAGAGGATAGAACCAGTCACTTGGTGAGGACACATGATTTGTTGGACCAGTTCCAGTTGCTGTGACAACTGTACGTCTGGTTAGGGAGGCTGAGATTCAACTCAGAAGACCACGTCTTCACCTTATTCCCCTTGAGTTAAGGACACCCAGTCCTCGCCCAATCACTCTGGTAAGTCTTCAAGGTAGACTTCCAAACCTTCACAGACTTCGTTCACCGGCGATCCACAATGACTCTTGGATGCTCAGAACGCGACGCCTAACCGGCTGGAGGATTCACAGTCCTCAAGTATAACAAGTCTTCAGGTCACGCGGACAGAAAGACTACAGTGATGCCTAACACTCTTTGGCTCTGGGTGTTTGGGCTTTGTCCTCGCAAGGATTTCTCTCTCTCAAAAGCTTCGGAGGTGGGTTGCTCTCAAACGACAAAATCCGTGCACTAACTCTGAGCAGCCACCAGTTTATGGTGTAGGGGGTGGGCTATTTATAGCCACTAGGCAACCCGACCTGATTTGTCCGAAATGACCCTGGATCACTAAGGAACTGACACGTGTTCCAACGGTCAGATTTCAAAGACACGCGGCAACTTGACTTGGGCTACAAGTAAAGCTGACTCATCTAGCTCTGGATAAGATTTGCTCTCATTGTCTTCGCTCGAAGACATAGGATCTGGTTGAGCATCACTTCAGTCACTCTGACTTTGTTCACTGGGACCCCACTTAACAGTACGGTGGTTCCTATGACTCAACAAAGAAGAAAAGGAAACAACGAAACAACTAAGTCTTCGCGCTCCATAGTCTTCACGCGATGTCTTCTCATGTCATAGTCTTCAATGTGAATATCTTCACATACCATCATTATCTTCAATGTCTTCATACATTTTTAGGGGTCATCTCCGGTAGGTAAACCGAATCAATGAGGGACTACTACCTATGTTATCCTGCAATTCTCACAAACACATTAGTCCCTCAACCAGGTTTGTCGTCAATACTCCAAAACAAACTAGGGGTGGCACTAGATGCACTTACACTCCCACTCCCTCTCTCCACCCTTTTTCTTCGGGCCCCACGCACATGCAGCCCCTTCTTCCACGCCTCCACTCCAACCACCACCACCGCCCACAAATGCAACCCGTCCTCGCCCTGCTCCTGGCGTCGCCGGCGCCGGCACCGGCGCTCTGCCGCCACTGCGCGCCCGCGGCCGACGGGTCGAGGCCTCACTCTCCCGTGCCCGCGCCACGCGCCGCCGTCTCCAGTTGCTCGCCACGCCCCACGCCGCCGTCTCCAGTGTCCCTCCCCGCGCCCCGCGCCGCCGTCTCCCGCCCCAACCTGAGGCCGGCCAACGCCATGCCGGATTTCAAGGCGTCGGCGCCGGAGCATGGTGCGGTGAGTACTTCTCCCGCGCGGACGCCGGCTCCGCCGTGTCATGGAGCCCCGAGGAGGACGAGCTGCTGCACGGCGACGAATCTGGAGGTGAGCGACCTCTTGGCGCCGGAGTCCGGGGTGTACTGGCGGAGCGTGACCACGCCCTGCACGAGGCTCATCGCCCTGGGATTGGCCGGCCGCGTGGAGTCCAGGGCAGCGGCGAGCCAGTCGGTGGCGATCCAGGCGTAGCCAGACGCCATCATGCCGAGGGAGCGCGCGGCGGCGAAGACGATGTCCGGAGGGAAGGGCGCCTTGAAGGAGACCTTGGCGCACTGGGCCTCGAGCGCGTCGCCGAGGGCGTCGACGCCGCCGCGGTCGTAGTCGTTGTCGACGTAGATGACGGTGACCTCCCTCCAGCCATAGTAAGTGACGATGTCGGCGACGGCGGCCATCTGGGAGGAGTCACCTGCGCTGGTGCAACCAGCTCAGCCCCGGGGTGCACCGCCGCGCCTTCATGCCCGACGAGGACCGCCTCATCTTCGAGCTCCACAGCAAGCACGACAACAAGTGGGTCGGAGGCGAGGCAGCCAGCGGGCGCCCCCGCCGGGCGCGGGCGTCGTCTTCTCCATGGTCACCCCACGAGTCACGCCCGCGTCCACGCTCGCCGAGGTCCTCACCGGGCACGCGGGGCACGAGGACGGAGCGGCGGCGGTCGAGCTCGGCGGGCGCGTGCGCAGTGCGTTCGTCGGTTGGGTGGGGGCGGCTGGAAAATTTGTCACTCCCAGAACAAAAAATCCGCCGGTGCCTCCCCAGGAGGCCGAAAAAACGCCTCCTGGGGGACACAACGGCTGGAGATGCTCTAAACACTCCCTCCGTTTCTAAATATGAGCCTTTCTAGAGATTTCAACCTGGACTACATACAGATGTCTATAGACGTGTTTTAGAGTGTGAGTTACTCGTTTTGCTCCGTATGTAGTCCATCTTAGAATCTCTAAATCATCTTATATTCAGGAACAGAGGGAGTAGTTGGATTCCCAAACTTATTTTTGTGTGTGCAATTCGTCTTCCGATGCCTGTCTTCGCCTCTCATGAACTCTTCATCGCTCGCCGCCTCGTCATGACTGAATTTCATCGGAGCCCCTGAATGCATAGAGAGGGCTAACACGACGAGCCTGCGGTGCGTGCTGACGAGCTCAGATCAAGATGCGCCGACAGATGTTAGCTTAGAGCATCTCCAGCCGTTGGCCCCCCCAGGACGCATAAAAATTGCCCCCTGGGGGCGAGCCGGCGACACAATCGGCGCTGGGGGCGGTTTTGCGCCCAGTCGTCGCCCCCAGGCGCCGAAATTGGCCCACTTTTCAGCCCCATTTCGGCGAATAAAGGGCCCATATGGGCGAGAATAGGCCCATATTCGGCGTGGTTCGCCGTGGCTCGACGTTCAATTATCAATGTAAATTTTTTCTTATAACATATTTCATCACAGAAAAATCAAATACTTCAACAAAATAGTACAACAACAAATAGTTCAGTACAAATTATATAGTTCAACAAATAAAAACTCGTATTTCATCACACGTCGCGCCCGGCGTCCCCCTTGAGCCTCCATAGGTGCTCAATCAGATCTTTCTGCAGTTGATGATGCACCTGTGGGTCTCGGATCTCCTGACGCATACTGAGATAGGCAGTCCAGGTTGCCGGTAGCTGGTGATCAACTTCGGCTAGAGGACCCTGCCTGTAGTATGGTTCAGTGTCAAACACTGGGTCTTCTTGCTCGCTCTCGATGATCATGTTGTGCAAGATGACACAACAAGTCATAATCTCCCACATTTGATCTTTCGACCAGGTCTGAGCGGGGTACCGGACAATAGCAAATCGAGATTGGAGCACACCAAATGCCCGCTCGACATCCTTCCTGCAAGCCTCCTGAATCTTCGCAAACCAGGCGTTCTTGCCTCCTGGCACAGGGTTTGAGATCGTCTTCACAAATGTCGACCATCTCGGATAGATGCCATCAGCTAGATAGTATCCCTTGTTGTAGTGCCGCCCATTGATCTCGAAGTTCACCGGAGGAGAATGACCTTCAACAAGCTTGGCAAAGACAGGAGAGCACTGCAGCACGTTGATGTCATTGTGAGTTCCTGGCATACCAAAGAAGGAGTGCCAAATCCAGAGGTCCTGTGTGGCCACCACCTCAAGTACCACACTGCAACCGCCTTTGGCGCCTTTGTACATCCCATGCCAAGCAAATGGGCAATTCTTCCATTTCCAATGCATGCAGTCGATGCTTCCAAGCATCCCAGGAAATCCTCTTGCCGCATTTTGTGCTAGGATCCGAGCAGTGTCTTCCGCATTGGGTGTTCTCAAGTATTGCGGTCTAAACACTGCCACCACTGCCCGACAGAACTTGTAGAAGCACTCTATGCTGGTGGACTCGGCCATGCGCCCATAGTCGTCGAGTGAATCACCGGGAGCTCCGTATGCAAGCATCCTCATCGCTGTCGTGCACTTCTGGATCGAGGTGAATCCAAGTTTGGCGGTGCAATCCATCTTGCACTTGAAGTAGTTGTCGAACTCCCGGATGGAATTCACAATTCTGAGGAAGAGCTTTCGGCTCATTCGATAACGGCGCCGAAATGTTTTGTCGCCGTGAAGTGGAGCATCGGCGAAGTAGTCGGAGTAGAGCATGCAGTAGCCTTCGAGACGATGCCGGTTTTTTGCTTTCACCCGCCCCGGCGCCGAGCCACCTCGCCGCGGCTTTTCATTGCTCGCCAGCAGCTGGGCGAGGGCGGCGAGCACCATCAGATGCTCTTGTTCCTGGACGTCGGCCTCGGCTTCCTCCTCCAGCAGCGCGGCGAGCGCTTCCTCGTCATCCGAGTCCATCGCCGAGGCAGGCAAATCGCCGAACACCTTGCGCCCGGTGGGCGTGCACCCGCCGCTAAATTGCCCCTCCGCGGCCGGAAACGCCCAACTGCTGTTGGAGGGGCTGCCGCGGCGAACCTCTGCTATTTTTCCAGCGGGGAATGGCTATCTAGCGGTGAAGGGCGGCGGGCGGTGCCGAGATATAGCTAGTGGCGGCCGAGGGCGCGGGGGGTGGAAGGCGAGTCGGGGAAGAAAATCTTGACTTTTCACCTGAGGGTGTGGGCCAGCCGCGCTTTTCCGTTGCGCCGGAGCCCCCGATTGCCCCACAGTGCGCCGGGTTCGGCCTGCGCGTGCCGGGCGGAAAAAAGGGCCGAACCGACGCTTTTCGTCGTCCTAGAGACGCTATTAGGACGTTTTTTTGACGCCGGCGCTGAAAAAGTGGCCTGTTAGGGGCGTGGCTGGAGATGCTCTTACCCGAGCAGCTGATTGGTAAAATGCACGTAAATAGACATGCATTCATGTGTGCCGGAAGAAGAGATGGGTTTACTGTTTACACCTTCAGCCCACGCTCATTTTCGGCGCAAAACGTGGCCCCACCCGCCAGCGTAATTGGCTGTTGCCCGTGTAGGCACCCCGTGTGTCCCGAGCTTTCGGCAGACACTCCCACGAACGAACAGGCAGGGCAGCCGTCGTCTGGTCCGCGCGGTCCAACCCCTCCTCTCCCGGAAAGAGAAAAAAAGGAAGCAACTGCAAAGGGAGCGGCCTTTCTCCGCGGACCCGCGCGCGCGAGCTCGTCCTGGCATGGTGGCGATCCGCGGCCGGCAGCAGCTTCGCCGCGCTCTCCGGGCCCCGCTCCCCTGACCCGCTGCGGCGAGATTCGGAGGAGGAGCGGCGGGGGAGGCGGCGGCCGCAGCCATGTTTGGGTCCAGGGCCCAGGATGGGGTGGAGATGCAGCAGCGGCGGACGACCAACAGGTGCGTGCCCGCGATCTCCCGGTGCTCGTGGATGCTGCTCCGGAGGGCCTGTGTGTGGGATCGAGGGTGCCGCGCTAGTAGGTGTCTTGCTTGGATTGGGATTTGACTTTGAGTGGAGGGGAGGAGTTAGGCATATGGTGCGAGTCGAGAGTAGTTGGTGATGAGATAGCAGGACTTGGTATCAGCGTTAGCTTCGTTGCTGCCGAAAATTCGAGCCTTGGAGAGTGGCGGTAGCTTTGGAATTGGGAATAGAAACTTAAGAGCTCCTCCATTTTGCTTCCTTTTGAAGCATGTATGCATGTTTTTTTCTGTATACTGGGATTCGAAACTGTAGTTTGGGCATTGGGAATGGAAACTTAAGACCTCATTTTGCTTCCTTGTGTTCAAGCATATGTGTGTGTTCATTTATCTACCGATTTCCACCCCTCGAGGAATTAAGGACCAAAATAAAATAGGATATCATTTTGATGCTGCGTAGTTACCAGGAGAGTGCAGTTGTTACCAGGAGATATGCGCCGAGCCTGATTCGTACATCATTTTGATGTTCTGCAGTTTTTAGCACTTCCCTAAGTTGCTGTTCTACTCTGTCTTCAGGATCTTTCCCGATGAGAGGCAAGATCAATCCAAGATGCCGTTTCAAGCTGGACGGGTCGACAGGTTCGCTGCCAACAGGATAGACCCAAAGACCCTCGACAAGCTCAAATTGATGAACGAGGGCAACGTGCCGTGGCACAGCCGCATCCTGGACCCCAGAAGCAGCGTGCTGCTGACATGGAACAGGGTGTACCTGGTGGCCTGTCTCTTCGCGCTCTTCATCGACCCTTTCTTCTACTACCTGCCATTTGTCAGAGTCATGGACGAAAGAACTCGTGTTTCGTGTGTTGCCGAGGACCAACGATTGAGAAATACTATGACCGTTCTGCGGACACTCGCTGACTTGTTTTATGTGCTCAACATTGCGATCAAGTTCCATACCGCATATGTAGACCCAAAGTCCAGAGTCCTTGGGAAGGGAGAGCTTGTTGTGGATCTAAAGAAGATTCAAAGAAGATATGCCAGATCAGATCTCTGTATAGACATACTTGCAGCCATACCCCTTCCACAGGTAAATAGCTCCAAGTGTGCACTAATTGCAGTACTTGTCGTATATTTCATGGCAATTACGTTAAGTATATTGCACTTGCCCAGTTTCAGTGTAATACTCATATTCATTTGTACCTAAAATGATTCATTATCATCTGTATGGCAAGATTGTTATGCTTCATTGTGTGCGCGGCAAGCCCTATTGGATTCTTTCCCTTTGATTGGCTGTCCAAAGGAAGACATCTGGACAGTACCTCTTATTTTTACAGTAACCACATGATTTTAACCAGCAAATTGTGACTTTTAAGAGGTGGACCCAACTAGGTTTCCTCTGCGAAGAGCCAAAAGATTTATTTTCCATTGTCACATTTCATCTGTTAATTGCAACTTATACTCCACAGATCCTTTTCCTTTTCATACTTCATCTGTTAGTCACCACTTAGATATTATGTAAACGTTAGGAATTTATGAAATCAGTCAAAGTTTATGCAAAATAAGTTTATCTGTATAACTAAATTGGTTGACGCTAATTATCCGAAATATTGAATATCCATTAATCAATTGTTCAATCTAGAGTGATAATGTGAATCATCTGTTTATTTTTTTTTGCAGGTTACTGTTTGGTTAATCATGCCTGGGATAAAACGCTCAGATTATAACATCCAAAACACTACGTATGCTCTTATTATTTTGGTTCAGTATGTCTTAAGGATGTATCTCATTGTACCTTTAAGCAATCAAATCATCAAAGCTGCTGGAGTAGTTGCAAAGTCAGCCTGGGGAGGAGCAGCATACAATCTTCTGCTCTACATGCTTGCAAGCCATGTATGGTCATCTCAACCATCACCTCAGCCTCGTAATAAATTCCTAGTCACTTACTCAGAATAAATTTATAGGGAAATTTGAAGCTCATTTTGTTCGTAAGAGAGATGCATAATTCTATTTACGACTGAAAGATAAGTAGAAATAGCCTCTGCTAAATATGGAACCTAAAATATCAGTTCATTGGGTTTGATACCTCATGTCGTAACTGGAATAGGCCAAAATGGAAAATAATTCATGTGTATTTGTTTTCCTGGAATGCATTATTACTTTTTAAAATCTGAAGAAATAATCAAAACTATTGCTGGCAGACATGCATGTGAGCTAGAAGCAGTAGACTCTCACTATCATCTCGCATTTCCTTGCTCACTTTTCTGCCATAAATACTTCAGTGTCACTTATGATCTGTGCGCATCACTGCAGATTACTGGGGCAGCATACTATCTTCTCTCCGTTGAACGGCAGATTACATGTTGGAATCAGCAGTGCCTTGCTGAGTCGAGCAATACATCTTGTGACCTTGGGTTTATAAGTTGCGAGAATACTGGTTCTAGCAGTTATCCTGGTTGGCAAAGTAAAACACAAATATTTAACCACTGTGATGCCAATGCTGATCCTCAACAATTGCAGTTTAATTACGGAATGTTCTCGAGTGCATTGACCAAGGGTGCCGTCTCAACTTCATTCCAGGAGAAGTACTTCTATTGCCTGTGGTGGGGCTTGTTGCAACTTAGGTAGGAATCTATTATTAACTTCTGTTACTTTGGAGTTCTTATGCATAGGTTTCTGTGTCTTGAATACAGTTAATCAGGTTAAGTTATTTGGTATTTTGCTGTCACCTTTTCAGTTCAAGCGGGAATCCTCTTCAAACAAGTGCATTTATCGTAGAGAACATATTTGCTATTGCAATCGGCGCTATAAGTCTCATACTCTTTGCTCAGCTGATTGGCAAAATGCAGGTAATATTATAAAATTCTCTGCTCTATAAACTAGAAATATATGTACTGATGTTGATGATTCTTATTTATCATGCCCATATTACCTAGTTACCTTGCGGTTTGGCTAAGCATGACACGTATTGCATTGCATTATTCAGTAACTTGCTAGCAGTTTTGTCATCTGCAGTTCTATTGTGTGTAGTGCTATCATGGATTATGTCGTTTTAATTAATGGATGCATCAAGCTTGTGATATATGAACATGCATTTCATGGTTTGAAATGATTTAAAGAACATAAAGCTACTTTTATATGTGCAGTAAGCCATTTCCACGTTGACAGCTACTTACTTATCCTTTTTCATCTTTTAGACATACTTGCAATCTGTTAGCAAAAGGCTCGAAGAGTGGAGGTTGAGGCAACGGGACATGGAGGAGTGGATGAGACATCACCGGCTCCCACCCGACCTTCAGGAACGTGTCCAGCGGTTTGTTCAAGTTAAATGGCTTGCAACGCGTGGAGTAGAAGAAGAATCCATCTTGCAAGCTTTGCCTGCTGACATACGTCGGGATGTACAGCGCCATCTTTGTTTGGATCTTGTTCGACGTGTAAGTTGGAGTTATACCCCTATCCGATGGCTCATCTAGTAAACTGTTTTAGTTTCTTAAAGATTTCGATAGCATATTTTGTACTGGGCTCTGTCTTCTGATAGCTGATCCAGTATGCCAGTGTCTCAGCCACTGCCTGCACTACTAGGTTTCTGTTCCTTGGCGGGCTTCTGATCTCTCTTTGTAAAATGCAGGTCCCTTTCTTTGCCGAGATGGACGATCAGCTCCTGGACGCCATCTGCGAGCGGCTGGTGTCGTTCCTGTGCCCGGAGGGCACGTACATTTCTCGCGAGGGCGATCCTGTGAGCGAGATGCTTTTCATTATCCGCGGCAAGCTGGAGAGCTCCACGACCAACGGAGGCCGGAGCAACTTCTTCAACTCCATCCTCCTACGCCCTGGTGAATTCGCCGGCGAGGAGCTGCTCACCTGGGCCCTGCTGCCAAAGACCAACATCCACTTCCCGCTCTCCACGAGGACCGTCCGGAGCCTGACGGAGGTGGAGGCCTTCGCGCTGCGGGCCGAGGACCTCAAGTTCGTGGCGAACCAGTTCCGGAGGCTCCACAGCAAGAAGCTCCAGCACACGTTCCGGTTCTACTCCCACCACTGGAGGACGTGGGGCGCCTGCTTCATCCAGGCGGCGTGGCGGCAGCACCAGCGGAGGAAGCTGTCGGAGAGCCTGAGCCGGTGGGAGTCCTACTCGTGGTGGTCGGAGGAGCACCCGGCCGCCGATAAGCCTAAGCAGGAGGGCACCTCGAGGACCGCCGCCGAGATGCACAAGTTCGCCTCCGCGTCCAGGAGGTTCCGCGCCGACGACACCATGATCCGCAGGCTGCAGAAGCCCGACGAGCCCGATTTCTCCGCCGACCATTTCGACTGAAGCCATCATCTCGCTCTCCGATGCGCGACACATTGTTCCGAAAACCTGTTTTTGTTGTAAATCTAGTACAGTACATAAGAAGAAATGTTGGAGTTGTCAGTGCCATATAGACATCCATATACCCTACTAATGTACTCCCTCCGTAAACTAATATAAGAGCAACGCTCTCTTATATTAGTTTACGGAGGGAGTATAACACACATCCCTTTTGTGTATGTCACTGTAACAATATGAACTTGAGTTCTGAATGAATCTGAAGCTTGGTTTTTCCCCCTGTTTCCGCGGGGATTCGACAGTTTTGTGCGAAATTCATGTAAAAGTAGCACTGAATCATACAGCTACCAGCAGCTACAAATTACAGTATACAGTAGTTGACTTCTGATTCTGGTTTCAGTTATATCTTCTTTTCTTCAGTTACAAAGTGAGTGAGAGTGTTGTTCTCTGTGGCCACTAGGACCAGTCTCCGGTTCCCAAATCCACCAGGAGGCACGATGACGGCGGCGGCGCGGCCCAAGATCGGCGACAGGGCGACGAGCGACGTGGTGGTGCGGCTGCGGACGCCGGACTCGGGCCGGGACGAGTGGCTCTACTGCCACTCCGGCGTGCTCGCCGCCGGGAGCGCCTACTTCGCCGACCGCCTCTCCGACGCCTGGCCGACGTGCCAGATCCTCGACTCGCGCTACTGCGTCGAGGTCCACTGCCGCGACGCCGACCTCAGCTCCCACGTCACCGCGCTCCGCCTCCTCTACGCCGCCGACCCCGTCTCCCGCTTCGGCGTCCGCGGCGCGCTCGCCCTGCTCGACGCCGCCGCGCACCTCGCCTGCGCCCGCACCGCCGCCGCCTGCGCCGACTACCTCGAGTCCGCCCCCTGGGACGAGGCCGACGAGGAGGAGATCCTCGCCGCCGCCCCGCGCCTCGGCGCCCACCGCGCCCGCGTCCTCGCGCGCCTCCGCCCCGCCGATCCGGGCCCCGCCACCGCCATCTTCCTCTCCGCGTTCCGCCACGCGACGGCCGCCTCGCGGGAGCTCAAGTCCGCCGCCCAGGAGCAGCTGGAGTACATGCTCACCGAGGACGACGACGCGCCGCTGCTCACCTTCGGCGCCGGCAGCGACGCCGTCAAGTCTCAGGTGAAGGGATGCGTCACGGGCCTACTGAACAGGTTCAGCGATTTCACGGGCTCCGCACTGACGAAACAGACGGAGGCCCCTTGCTCCGGCGAGCTTCAGCAGGATCTGCACTCCTTCGTCTCCGACATCGCCTGGGTCTGCCAGGTCCTGGGCAAGCTGGAGATGATGAAATTCCTCGCAGCCTACTGGGTGGAAGCGTCGTCCGCCGTCGTCGCAGCCGTGGAGGCGGCGGCGGCGGCGGAGTGCCACCCGGGGCCTGAATGTCTGAAGACCAGGCTGAAGGTCGTGGAGATATCCGCAAAGGTGCTGGAGGCCGTCGCGTTCGGCAACGTCGTCCTCCCAGCGGAGAAGCGGCGCCACGCCGTGAGCGTCTGGATCGGCTTCGCCGGGGCAACGAGGCATCTGGTGGACGAAGCTGACCGCGGCAACGACGACGGTGACGGTAATAACGGTGATGGAGACACTGAAGCCGAAGCTGCATCAGCATCAGCAGCAGCAGCAGCAAAGGTCGGCCTGGACGGCGAGGTGTGGCAGGGGCTGGAGTCGGCGATCACCTCGATCGTGACGACGCTGCCGTCGAACGCCCAGGCCGAGGTGCTGTCGGAGTGGCTTCAGTCGAAGCACGCCGCGTTCCCGGACCTGTCGGAGGCGTTCGACGCCTGGTGCTACAGGTCCAAGGTCGCGCGGAGGAGGCTGTCTTTCCTGACCAGCGCCAATCCGGCGTCCTGATCCCCGGCCGGCCGGCCGGCAGGAGAGATCCGTTGCTGTCGAGAGGATGCATACATACTTGATGATGTCCATCCCCATGGTCTGGTCTGCAGCCGGCCTCTTCTGATCATCATGGACAGCGCTGAGCATCTGCCTTTCTTCACCATCAAAACACCAATGGACATGGAATTCCATTGCCTTGCTATATGGTCAGATACATACTCACATTGCCGGTCGTAGTGATGGCAATTGCCGCAAGATCTCCTTATGAACTTGCAGTAAGCTCCATGTAACCGACGGCCTTGGCATGTGGAATTGGGGACGCTCATGTGATGGTCTGTACTCTGTAGCGCCAACAAGTTTGATGATATTTGTTTGATCTCCTTGTCAAACTACTGGTTGGTCATGGCACGAAGATGGAGCTGGCGCCGGAGCCACCGAAGAACACCGGCAAACACCTAACCTTTGATGTTTACCGATTTTTGGCATTCCATTCCATGCTGTGAACTTGTGGGCTTAGCTTGATTGTTGTCAAAAGGAAACAGCTCAAGGTGTAGATGTTTTCTTGACCGGCAATTGTGAACCTGTTGTACTGGTCGCTGTCCGAGTGTCTGATTTTAACGTCGGTTTTATTTACTGTGCACAGCAGCGCCCATGGCCTAATGGATAAGGCGTCTGACTTCTAATCAGGCGATTGTGGGTTCGAGTCCCACTGGGCGTGCTCCTCTTTTTTTTATTTTTTTTCGGATTTGCTATTTAACAGTCAAGTGTTTTTCAATTCGTCATCATTCAAATTTGCATCCATCCGTTCTCGCGCGGAGATTCGCGCTGGTTTTCTTTTTTTCTTCGTGCTGGCGCCCTGTTTACTCTGGTTGGCCTTTTTTGCCGGGTTCAGTTTTTCTTTGTCTCAACCCGTAACCGCCCCCGACCCGGCACTGTTGGATTTTGTCCTGTTCGAATTTTGGAGCGGGTGTCGTTTCCCCTTTCATTTGGGTCATTCTGTTTGGATAAGGCCGAGGGAGAGAGCTCGAGCGGCGGCGAAGAGGCGATTCATGGTGATTCCGAGCTATTCCACCGTTCGATTTTGATTTCTCCTCCCTTTTCTCTTCGTCCGCCGGCTGCCGAGGTTGGTTCCCCTTGTCTCTCGCGTCCCCCCGTGTATTTTTGCTGGTGTTGTGGTCTTGTAGTTCCAGATCTAGGTGAGTTTCGTCGTCGTGGATTCGTGGATCATCTGTTTGTTGTCGTTCATGGATCCGTGGTAGGTGCTGCCGTGTTGTTCTAGTCCGCCCTTCGTAGTCTGCCCAATTTCCCCTCTCCATTCTGCTCGCCTGTGTTATCTAGGAGCTTGTAGTTGCAGGTTCTAGGTCTGGTAGATGGTGGAGGTAGGCGTACTGGTAGTTGCAGCGGTTGACTTCCCTGTCAATTTTTCTGCTAGCCTGTGGTGTCTGTTCCCTTGCGTTAGATGATAGTTGTAGGTGGCTGGTCTGTTCCCTCCTTGTCTGAATTTCATGCTTCTACTAGATCATCGATGGCGCGCGTTGCCGCACCCGTCCGTTATGACGATAGAATTATAGGAATTTAAATATATGAAGGGAATAAATAAATAAATGTTAGAATCAAATGTGAGCACAAATCTAAAGCAGAAGGGTGTGCCAAATAATATTTCAACTAATCATGCTAAGATAATAATAATGACATAGCATCCTAATTGTTTACTAAAATGTTGTTGCGGATAATGCTTTTCACAAAGAGATCTGAACTGATCTTTCTTTCATAACCTCCATACTTTGATTCAAATGTGTGTTTTGAACTTCAGGATGATTTTTCGAGGCAGATAGATTAACCAGACAGAGCAAAAGAACCAAACCAAGTAAAACTGAGAAGCCTTGTTGCCTGGGAAGAAGCTAAATCTTGAGATGAAATTCATCAGAAAGAACAAGTTGTAATAGTGTACAAAAACCAAAATATCCTTCTTAGATTACAGTACACCACTCTTGATGCCATCGTTCACTTAAGGAATGCAGCTGTACATACATCCAGGCGTGCTGAAGGCATGCATAGAAGTATTGCGTATAAAAGGATCTTCATTTGGCACCACTAAAAAGGGAAAGAAATCTCATGGCACAACATGATTAAATAATCAAATTTCCCCTTTTTTGCGAGCAAGGCAATTAGAGAAAGCTTTCTGCACAACACAAGAATGTAGGTGATAAGTAGCATGATGTAATAGTTCCTATGCATTACTGTAGCACATTTTAGGAAATAGATAATTTATATAGTTGAGCACACAAAATGAAAATAAACAATGGAAATGGACGAAAGAACATTATTTAATCAGTGATATATCTGGATAGCAATTACCAATCTCAGCATATGCTTTAATGAAGTCGCACTGACACTCGTATGCTTAGTGCATTTTTAATGCAACCGGTGCAATATATCCCTGACTAATTGATGAAATATTTAGTAAATGTGAAAAATCATGTGGATTGCTACAATACATTTGTGTTGTGAGCATTCACCATATATTTGATCTAAGAAGATACAATGGCTTCTATGCTTTCCTCAAATTATTGAAGTGACATGATAGTAGGCATGCTCTAAACTTTGTGGAGTCCAAGAGAGAGAGTGAGAGAGAGAGGGAGGGAGAGAGAATGTGTTTGTGTGTCTGCTTAGCAACGTAACAATCTACACTAACATAACCACAGAGGCTAATGTGATGACACTATTTGTTCCAATAATAAATCATAGAAGTCTAGAGAATTAATTTATATTGTACTTCCTCAGAGACCATAGTTAAATGACATGTTTCATTTAGAAAGGGCCAAAGACATCATAAAAATTCTAATTTGTTGCCAGCCAAGGGTGGAATGCAATGAAACAAAAACTTGCCATATTCCTGTGGACAGGTATTTACTAACCAAAGGGAATGTTATGAAACAAAGACCAAAGTGTGGCCCATATTCATCCTCTTGTTCCACAGAAGTTAACAATTTATTATGCGTACAATGGAAAATTACACACATTCTAAATTAGCATTACTATTTGGTCAAGAATATTGAACATCATTTCTAGAAATTATGCTTTACCTTTCCTAAAACCAAAGGGGCAACATATAAGTAATCAATGATACCTTACTTGTGGACAATAAAAATCTGCAATTGGAAGTTTGCATTAATTATACATGAATATAGTTGCAATCCTCTCATGCTGCTATATAGCTCCTTCACAAAAAACTGTTGAAACGTTTGGAAGTAAGAACAAATTAAGAAAAAAAAAAGGTGAAAAATGAAAGCTGAAGCAGTAAGTATTCATTGAAAATACAAATTGCAAGGCGGTGGAGTTATTTAGCCCTAGCCCTAAAGAAAAACAGGTGAATTAATTAGCATATACTCATACTGCCCTGAAAGTACATATATAAGATGAAAAAGGTTAAATCTCATCAGCCTACAATAGTTGCAAACTCAAAGTTGGGTGTACTATCAAGTAATCCAAAGGACACAGTAGAAGGCACTCACTTGGCTCCTTATATCCTCAGCAATAAAGATCAAATGTTGCAAACTTCAGTAACCATTCCATCTGATCGGTTATTGCAAGCATAATTTCTTATCACAAAGAGCCGATATGCAACGAAGGAAGGTTTTCAATAAACTATACATCAGTTCGGTCATAACCAGTGGCAGCAAGCACACCTGCAATGAGCAGCAAGCTAAGAAATGCTGACAAGATAATCGATTTACAAACTATATAGTCATGAGATGCAAATCCTGTATTAACCTTGTGAAGAAACACTGACTACATAACCGATTTGTCATAGAACAATGAGGCAGGCCCGCAGGATGTATTCTTTGGATGTACGATCTAAAATTTTGCAAGGCAACTCCAAAACAGATGACACAGTGAAATACATCTACTAATCAAAACTACCAATTACCAGATGGTGACCTGGACGTCAGGGTCGGAACCAGCGCCCTTCTTGATCTCTCTGCAAGCATCACAACATGTTCCCAAGGTCGAGTAGTACCTGCAAATAAACAGAAAATGGAGCAATCAGATCAATGAGCTAAGCTAGGCAAAAGAAGAGAATCCTGACTCCGAGCTGGGGCTAGTGTGGCGGCACCGAAACAAAGCATAAAGCTCTAATTTAAAAGGAGCCTGAGAATATTGACCACGGAATAAATTGAAACAGAGATTAGGGATCAACCTAACCTACTCAAAAGTGACGTTGAGGTGCAAGTACTGAACATGTGGAACGGGAGGCTTCAGTACATCACTCCGATCTCCACACCGGTTGCTGCATCCATTTTGTCTCCTCAAGAGCAGAAGTTCAACAATTTTTGGGACAAGCCAGATGATGTGGCGGACAGCAACACCCCTCCTCCTCTACATTGCTGGAGGTGGCAACCTCCCAGGCACCCCTTCTTCCAGTAACCTCGTTTGTCCACCAACGCAGCAAATTAAATGGTACAGAAAAGCACCAGAAAAGACGAATAACACGTCCAGTGCACAAGCACAACACATAGATCAAAGATGAATACTGAAATCGTTCACGGCTGAAATACATATTCAGAAACTTAGCCATGAAAGATTTAAAAGTACAGCATACCCGCAGAGATCGAATCCAGTGCGGAAAGATATGAGCTGCAGAAGAGTAATCACGAGACGGCGGCCGCATGGGAGTGGAGGCGCCCGCCTTATCGCGTGAATCCAACACGCTGAGCGGCCGAGGTGTTCATGCTGGCCGGTGAACCTTTCGCGACTCCGAGCTGGGGCTCGGGCGGCAGCGCCGCCGGTCGCGGTTGCGCTTGTCGCGACGGTCATCCCTCCCATCGTCAGATGCCTTAGGACACTTCCGCCGGCGGTCGTCCTCCTTCTCGTCGTCAGAAGCCCTAGATCGCCTCGTCCGGCGGCCGTCCTCCTCCTCCCCGTCGGAACCATAGCGTGCGAGCGCGGGGGGTCGTCGACCTTACTGGGCTTGGGGACCCCGTTGTCTTCCGAGGGCTTGGGGTCGTGGCGGGGCCGTCGGTCCGGGTCGGGCGGGGAAGGAGGTGGTGGCGATCCGGCGCTCCACTGGAGGGCAGCGGCATGCCCAATGGCGTCCCAGGGCCGGAAGGCTGCGGCGAGCCTAGGAAGCTGACGCGCCACCGTGTCCCATCCGGCCATCCCCATTGTCGTCTGCAAGGTTTCGGCTCCTCGGGTCGCTCCCGCGGGCGGCCAGGGGGGCGAAAACCTAGCCGCCGCCAGCGCAGATCCACCGGTCAGCTTCCCCTCGCCGCCGCCGGCAGACGTCGCCGGGCAAAGCCCGCGCGGCTCGGTGGCGGCGGGGCACTCCCTCCTCCCGTCTGAGCTCTAGTAGCGCGGGCTGCCCATCTCGGCGGGATCCAGGGCGTTGCTCCCGCGCCGGTGCGCGCACGGGCTGGGGCGGCCGCGTTCGAGCGCGGGGAGGCGCGCGTAGGGCGGCGCAGCTTGGCTGTGCCGGCGAGGCTGCGGATCTGGCGGCTCGGAGGAGGGTGCGGATCTGGCGAGTTGGGAGCGATGGCGGAGCTCCTCTGCTGTGCGGCGCGGGCAGTGAGGCAGGGATGGCTGCGGCCTGGGCCATGCGGTGGCCGCGCGGGTCACCGGCGCACCGCACCAGGGCAGGCCCCTGCTGGATCTGAAGAGGGCCGCCGTCGGACGGGCTCTTGCTTGGTGCTGCGGCAGAGGAGATGGGTCAGGCGGGAGCCAGCTTCTCGGCGGCGCGTGGGCTGTAGTGCTCCGGCGGCAGTCGACTAGTTGGGCTCCAGGGGTGGTGCGAAGCAGATCGGGCCCCGGCGTCCTGTTCTGAGAGGAGGCCGTGATGACCGTCAGGCGCATGGGGCCGGCGGCTCTATCCGGCGAGGACCGGCGGCAGCGATGAAGACCTGGGCCCCGGCGTCCAGTTCTGAATGTGGTTGCGGCGGACGTTGGGCGCGTGGGGCCGGCGGCCGCCGGCCGTGTGTCTGTGGTGGTGGTCTGGCTCGGGTTGGTGGTCGGAGGTGCAGCGCCAGGTGAAGACTTTGCTGCCGGCTCTTGAGCTGGGGCGGGCGACGGCGACGCCTACGGGCGCCGCTTCCTTCTTGAAGGCGTCGCTGAGGCGTTCCTGCTCACTCCACTACGCAAGGATGCTCGGGGGAAACCCTTGATCCCCTAGGATCGGACGATGATGGCGGCGTGCGTCGCACCTCTTGGGGCATCGTTCCAGGAGCTCCTTACCGGCCAGAGGGACCAGTGATAGGTGGGGGAGGTTGTGCTGCTCGGTCGTGCCCGTCCGGCAATGGAGCGGGTGAGCATTGTCGGAGGCGTGGCATTGTTAATGGCGGCGAAGATCGGCGGCATGGCGCTGTGGAGGCGCGCCGCCCGATGCGCGGAGATGGGCTCGCGCAGGAGGAGGTAGCTGTCTGGCGTCATGGTGACGTCGATGGCGGAGTGGCCTACACAAGGTAGAAGACTCAATATATTCTGAAGACGGACCTGTGGAAGATGGCTGCGACGACACAAGAGTGTGTCTGACCGGATTGTGCCCCAGACCCGGTATGTGGCTCGGCTGGGGCTTCCGGCTTTTGATGTTAGGTTTAGGTGAGTGGTTTGGGTAGTGGCCCAACTAGCATCCCTTCATCATATGGATAAGAGTAGCGGCATATGTTGCCAAGATGGTGGATTCAGGAATATTGTTTGTAATACTTTGTAAGGTCCTCGAGAATAATTAATAAAGTGGCCGTATGCATCTCCCAGATGCAGAGGCCGGAGGTCATCCTCCTTTTTTAAAAAAAAAAAGTTTGTTGTCTGCAAGGAAGGCGGAGAGGCTCAAGAGGAGGCAGGGTCGGGAGGGGTGGGGTGGGGTCAGATTATCCAGCGACACACATCGGACCAAATGGGCTGTCCTCGCTTGCTTAGATGGGCTGGCAGCCCAGTTTACCACAGTGCGCCGTTTCAGCCTGTGGAGCAGCTGCCCACAGGACAGTAGGCCCAGTATCGCATTAGACAGAGATCCAACGACCAGAACACTCAGATCGCCAAATCAGACGAACGAAAATGCAAACCGCTGTGAGGGCAGGGATTAAGTGCGGTTATACTGTCCTTAATTACTGTGTGTTTTTACCCCCAGACTTGTAGTGTATCTCAGAATTTCAGTGTATGTTGCAGAACCGAACTGTAGTTTCCCCTACATTTACAGTGTAATACTCCCAATATTACAGTGTCATGCTTTTCTATTTGTACTGGCTGGAGGTAAGCGTACTGGTTGTTGCAGCGGTCGATTTTCCCGTATTTTTCTGCCAGTTCCTTTTCCGTTAGATGATAGTTGGAGGTGATCTGGCTTTTTTTTGCGTGATTATGCGATGTAGTTTTTGTAGTTGTAGGTGGCTGCTCATGATTTTCCCCTGGTAGCTCAGGTGTGCGTGGTTTCCACTGAAATTTCCAGTCGAATTTTAGTTTCCTTTCACTGTATTATAAGTGTATTTTATAGTCTAATATCAGTGTACTTACCTTGTAACTTGCACTGTTATATCAGTGTACTAACTTTTGTAACTACACTGTAATATCAGTGTATTTACAGTCTAATATCAGTGTACTTACTTTGTTACTTGCACTTTAATATCAGTGTACTTACACTGTAAATCACAGTGTAATTTCAGTGAATTTACTTTTGCAATCCTAGTGATTTCAGCATGTGGTGCTTCCTGATTGACTGATTCCTATGATTTTTAGTTAGTTATGCAAGTGGATCCCTCTGTATTGTAGCTCAAAATTACAGTTGTTCTTACCCCCCAGAATTTCAGTGTAACTACTGTGTAATATGTTGGGACTGTCTAATTGACAGTCGACTGAAATCAATTCGTTTTCAGTCAGATTTTTAAGCCAATAGGAACCTAACGGTTGTCTGTCCCTGTCACCTGTATGTCCATGTCAAAATTTGCTACCAGCCTACCAGCCGCACTAAAATAATAACGGGTTTGTCCATCCACCAAAGCCGGCCCGATTACACTGGAGGGATCTCGTAGCACCTGAACTTGCGAGGGAATTATAATAAGCTAAATAAAACAGAAACATGCGGGAAGGAGGGATCTCGTGTCAATCGATCTAATCACCAAGGAAGAAGCAAGCAGGAGGTCAAAATCACCAAGTTCAGAGACACTCACATGGAAGAAAAACTGCTAGATGAACCTCAGGGGACATATGTTCGAAAATTCCTCCTCACGACCTCTTTTGCGTTCACCAAAAAAAAAAAAAAACTGCCGTGCATTACCGTTCCAGTATTCTTCTCATATGAACTTGTTCTAATATGGGCTGAGTCTGGAAAACACAGTACACACGAACATCAACAGTGTGTGAAATCGTCTGAAAGAAAGTAGACAGAACATAAAACAGAAATTCAGGAATTCAGCACTAGATCAGAGGAAATTTCAGTATAATGTCAAACACCAGTAGTTTGACAGCAGCAACAGTAGTTTTAAATACAAAGTTCAGGCATTGCTTACAAACAACAGTAATTCAACAATGATCAAATAACAGTAGAACCATCTATTTTTAGGCTATTTCTTGTAAAAATACAGTAGAATAACAGTGCAAATGACAGTGAGCTTTACAGTGTAATTGCAGTAGATTTACATTGTAATTTATAGTAGAATTACACTGTAAATACTACATGTTCCAGTGAGATTTTACAGTAGATTTACAGTGTAAATACAGTAGTGTTGCAGTTGAATTACAGTGTAATTACAAGTAATTCTACTGTAAATGTCAGTGGAACTACAGTCTAAATACAATTGTATTTTACGATAGAACTTCAGTGCAAAATACAGAGTTTTCAGTGTAATTCTACTATAATCAAAGTGTATTTTACAGTAGAACTTCAATGTAAATACAGATTTTTACGGTATGATTGCAGTAGATTTACAGTACAATTACACCATAAATACTACAGTTGAGTTCCAGTAACATTTTTACGGTGTAAATACCGTAGTATTGCAGTTGAATTACATTGATTTACAGTTTAATTTCACAAGTAATTCTACTGTAAATGTCACTAGAAATTTCAACTGACATGCACCTCCATCTTCCTAACAACATAAACACCCACTAATTGAAGAACACATCACTGTTAAACATAGACAGGAAACAACTACTCGGATCACGGCAACGCAGATGAGCTACTCCTGGAAACATGTCTTCTTCAGTTAGTATCGTCCGCCTGCAAAGGAAACAAACATGAGTATTATAAGAGAATGTTAGAATAAGAGAACATATATTGCAAAGGAGATTAAATTTACACACATCTTTAAATCAAATCTACAACTGATGTGAAGTCTAAAACCTTGACAGAGAATAAACCAAATCCCATAACGCATTGGTTTCACTGGAACCGGTTCTTGGACCAAAAAACACCTGCACCTACAATATTGAAATTACAGTAGCTAAAATTACAAATTACACTAGAATATTCAGTTTACAGTGCGATCTTGTGAAATTCAGTTTCCATTGTTTCAGTGAAAAAATTACAGGAGCTAAAAACACCAATTAAATTTTGCACTGAAATTCTACCGTAATTACCATGTAAATTACACTGTAACAACACTAAAAAATTCAGTGTAATTACAGTGAATCACACTGAAATTATACTGTAAAATCCAGCGTAAACTAGCATGTAAATTACGCTGTAACAACACTATAAAATTCAGCGTAATTACAGTACAAATGCACAGTAAATTCAGTGTAACTACTATCCAAAAGAACACTGAAATTCAGTGTAACCACAGATGCATTTTCTGTAATTACACTGCTTAGTAAACTACAATGAAGATTGCACTGACTTACTAAACTGTAATTGCACTAAAAAAACTAGTGCACTGACTAATGACACTGACCAAGTACAAAAACCTGTGCACGGTCAGATTTCTTCCACAAAACGTCAAACATTAACAACCACTGAAATTTCAGTATTTTTATTGCCAACACACTAAAAATAAGATAAAGTTCTAAAATGGTGCTAAAAATGGATGAAATAATACGCAACAAAGACCAACCCCAACAAAGAAGACAAACCCCAAAGAAAAGGTTCTGCAATGCTTGCAGGCCAACCATAGACAAACCCCTAACAAAAGGTTAACGTAGACGAACTAGAAAAAAACCACTAAGAGCTACAGTGTGGAAAAGAAACTTCAGTTACAATGAAAATACACTATAATTTCATCGTAATGTACACTCAGAATCTGTCTTTAATTACACTGAATATTGAACTGTAATTACCATGAAAATTACACTGTAACAACACTAGGATTACTCTGCAATGTGCACCGTAATTGCACTAAAGATCCTAGTGTAATTTTAAATAAACTGAAAGAGAGAACTGAAAAAGAAAAGAAAAGCTAGACAAAAATAACTACCGGCGACATATGATACGAATCATCTTCCGCGGAGTCATTGGGCACAAAAACATTAATCCAAAGAATCTGAGGTTTCAGACAGATTACATAAACATGATACACAAAGGTCAACAACACTTACTGGATGAGCTAGAAAACAAAAGGAAAAGCAAAATTATGCATAAAAAGAAATAAGAGAAACAACTGAATACTATGGAACTTAACCTGCTTGATTATGGAAATTGCACTGATGAAAAATTATGGAACTCATTGGGGTAATACAATTTTAAAAGATACTGCAAATTTCTGAACTCGCTACCAGGAGAATGACAGAAATAAACATGGTACTAAGCTAACGGTCAAAAAGGCTTGACCATCATTTCTACGAGGATGGAACTGCACAAAACAGAACTGTACCCGACATATATTGCAAATGCACTGAAGAAAAAAGATACTACAAATGCAGTGAAAATACTACCTACCTACCCTGCACAAGATAGCTAGCAAATATTGATGCAGAAATGAAGTCATACTGCAAATACAGTGAACAACACTAGTTACATAGCACCAAACTGAAAATACAGAACCAATACACTGTAAGCAACTAAAGTACCACGAATCACATACATTGGAACCTTAAAGTAACTCAGTACAAAACTGAAACAGAAAAATTCAGAGCAAGTAGGATCTAACACCTACATCCACAAAAGAGATCATGAGACATCTAAATCAATCGGGAGACTGAGCAAACTTCACATACATCTACATCAAATGGGCCAGCCAAAAATTAAATGATCATGGGGGATCTAGCGAACTATTAGATGCCCACGGGGATCAATCAACAACCACTGTAGTGGGATGATATCAAAATCACAGCAGTAAAATATCAAAAGGGTCAAGGGGATCCACCGCTACATCTGAAGCAATCAATGGGAACCAACGAATTGACCGCCTGCGTTACATCCGGGGGAATCTCGAAGGGGCACAGAAACATGAAATTGAACGCGGGGGGGGGGGGGGGGGGGGGGGGAGGTGAATCACCGGAGCGGAACTCAAGCTCGAGGAGAGGTGCAGCTTGGAATCGCAATGGAATACGATCAAAATCGCCTCTTCCTCTCCGCTGCTGTAGCGCTCACTCTCTCTCTGCCTTGCCCATTTCAAACAGTGACGCCTAAGGAAATGAGAAAGCAAAATGCCAATTCATCGTCAGAAGAATAAAAGGGAAAAGACAGCGTCCGGGCGGTAACGGGCCGACCCAAAATGAAAACCGCGCCCGACAAGTAGAAACCGCCCAGCAAAACCCAGCTCTCAGCACGAATCGCGCGCAAGATCGAACGGCCAGCGAATTGTAATTCACTCGACTGTAAAATAGCAAATCCGAAATGTTTACAGAACCTCACTGCCCCTGCTTTTACAGTGTAATTATCTCATTTTACAGTGTAATTCTCTCATATTACAGTGTAATTAACATGCTTTTGCAATCCTAGTGATGTCAGTGTAACTCTCCCATTTTACAGTGTAATTCTCTCATATTACAGTGTAATTCTCATGCTTTTTACACTTCTCCCATGTTTGTAATTACTGTGTAATTTGTCCTAGTAGTACAATGTAATTTACAGTGTAATACTTTCAAATACTCCCAGAATTACAATGTAACTTTCCTCCCAGAATTACTTTCTAATTTATCATTCAATTACAGTGTAAATTGTCCTAGCAGTACTGTGTAATTTCCCCCCTAATTCCAGTGTAAATCCTGATTACAGTGTATATCCTGAGTTATGCAAGATTTTTCAGTGTGTATGCAGATTTTCAGTGTATTATGCCATGGAATCACTGTGTAATTTGTCCTAGCATTTACACAGTAATTTAGCCCAACTACTCATGTAATTTGCAGTTTATATGCCCAGATTTACAGTGTATTATGCACTAGAATCACTGTAGTTTACTTAGTAATTTAGCCCAAATACTCTTGTAATTTACTATGTAATTTGTTATAGAATAATTGTAGTTTACCCTCCATTTACAGTGTAATACTTCCATATTTCAGTGTATGTGCAAGAATTACTGTCTAATATGGCCCCGAGTTTCAGTGTAATTTACCACTTATTTTTAGTGTAGTTTTAATGTTTCAGTTATGTAATTCCTGATTTTTTTTTTGCTTCTATTTCTCAACTGTGCCCTGTTTACATTGTAATTTCCCCAAGAATTCCCAAGGTTTCCACCCCCTCCCCCCCCCCCCCACAATTTTTACAGTGTATTTTTCTTTATTCAGTTATGTAATTCCTGAATTTATGGCTCTCAGTGTACCCCTAGTTTTATACTGTAATCGTCTTGCTTAGTTTATGTATTTATAATGTATTTGTTGCGTCTATTTTGTAGTGTAATGTTCATGCTTTTAGCTCTGTAATTTTCAGGTTTAGATTTATGGGAAAGCTTCGGAAAGTCTCTCACCAGGACGTTCCGTTAGTGTCATCTTTTGAGAGTGCAGATTCTATTCGTGAACCATTCATGCCTAATGACTTTGCGGAAGATGGATCATATCCAATGTCTTCGGTAATTATTTTTCTCTTATTTTCTTCTAGTTATATTTTCTTTTTGAGTTTATGTAATCAGTTTATTTATCTTGGCTTTGTTGTCCTTTTCTTTTTTTCAGAAACTTTCTGGCCGATGAAGGAGCCTTTGACAAAGCTCTTTTCAAGTTCTATGTTAATCAAGTTGGTTATCTGCTTTCTTTTTCTTGTTCTTGCTATTTGATGTTGTTGGTTATTTTCTCTTGTTGAGGTGACTTTCGTTTTTATGTTTTTTCAGAAAGTAAAATCATTGAAGAGGAAGTTGTCTTTTGCTGGTAGAAGAAATGTGGTTAGTCCTCCTTCTTTTGCCATGCTCTCATACGATTTTTAGTTTGTTAATATTATTATTTTCTGTTAATATTTCTTGAGTGATGTAGTAGTGTTCTTTAGGATCTTATTTTTTGTTTTATTGGTTTTAGTATTTTGATATATGTTTCTTTTTGTTTGTTGTAGAGGCAGAAAAGTTCTACCGATTACCCTACTTGTTCTACCTTGACCAGATACTCTGGAAAAAAAATTCTCTGGAGTAGTAGATGGTATGTGTCCTAGGTATAAGAATGTCATCGAAACTTGTGGCATGGGGTGTCTTCTTAATTTTGTGAGGACTGAGGTTCCTCTCAGGCTAGTTAAGTGGCTTGCCAGTAGGTTTGATGTCCCTTCTTCTGAATTCCAGTTGAAAAAGAAGTTCATTCCAATCACCAAATATGATATTCACAATATCCTTGATCTCCCAGTAGATGGTGAGCCACTCCTTTGTGATCCTGAGTCAGGACGTGATTTTGTCCTCTCTCATTTCAATCTGTCAAGTATTCCTCCAGTCTCTTTCTTCACCAAGAAGCTTAAATCTTCCGAAGTCGAGTTGCCTGACGATGACATTTTCATATGCTTCATGATTGTTGCTTTCTCCTCCTTTCTATGTCCAAACTCTAGTCTCAGTCCTAGTCCAAAGTACCTACACATCTTCAACGATTGTTGATCTGTTTGCAAGTTGGATCTGTCCCAGTTTGTTTATGAGTGGTTGCTGTGCAGTATTAAAAAATTCAAGGATTCTACTAAAGTTGCTTCAAAAAGATCTGTGACGTTTGGTGGCTGCCATTATGCTTTTGCTGTAAGTTTGATTACCTCTAGCTCATTCTATTTTTCCTGTAATGTTGTAAGTAGTACTGAAGTTGTAAGTAGCTCTCTTATTTTTGTCAGATCATGGTAGTGTATCCAAATTTTTGTCACTTACTATCGAATGGACTGATGTGCTGTTGCTGTTATGTGTTCTGTTTCTCGATTCACCTCCATTTGTTGAATGTACCTGTAAGAAACATGCTCATTAAATATAGTTCTTGCTGTATTATCACAATGAATGAAACCCATCTCTTTTCCAATAAGCTGTAAAAGTAATACTGTTATTGTAAGAATATTTTTCTTACCTTGTATATAATGTCTGATTGTAGGAGCGCAGTAAAAGAAAATGATTCCTGCAGTGTTTGTGTGTCAGAATTTGTTTTTGATGTACTCAGCATTCTCTTCCAAGTTTTTAACATTTATTGGTACTTACATTTAGGATGAGATCTTCCTGTGACATTGACAGTGGTTCGTCTTCTGTTATTGCCCTTGTCATGCTCCCCATCTGCATTTTTGGAAAAGAATTGTGAGTATTAGTACAGCAAACATATGTATAGTCCAAAGGCTTCTCTCTTTTCAATGTACATTGTAATTATTGTTGTATTTATAGGGGATTTGCACTGTAATTTCTGTAATCTCTAGGGGATTTCCCCATCTGCCAATGAGTTACAGTATAAGTCGAAAAGTTCTGCTAGTGTATAGAAATGTGTTACAATTTCTAGGACATTTTCCACTGTAATTCATTGGCTATTTACATTGTAATTCGTTTGTATTTTTACCCTGTGCACTTAACAGTGCGAATTACTGTAATTGCTACGGGATTTACACTGTAATTATTGTTGTACTGCAGTTTATTTCATAGGTAGTTTCAGTGTAAGTTGACAAGTTCTAGTATAAATAAATGTGTTAAAAATTACAGGACAGTTTCCACTGTAATTCAGTGGCAATTAGATTGTAGTTTGTTACCAATTTACTTGTGCATTTTAACAAGCAATGTGATTTTCCATGTAATTGCTATGGGTTTTACACTGTAATTATTGTTCTGCTGCACTTCAATTCATAGGAAGTTTTTAGTGTAAAGAGTTGTGTGCTTGCAGTGTCATTCCTGTAACTATCCAAGTTTTTTGCCTGGTGCTTGGGTCGCAAGTTGATGGACGGCTGGTAGTTGTGGTCCAGGGAGGTTTACGGTCCAGGTTTAGTTCCAATGGTTCCAAGCGGGTCAGGGTTTACCCGCCCCGTTTCCTCATAAATAGGGAAAAATACAGTAGACGGTGGAGGGTTTTGGGACATACAGGTGTCAACTTTTTATTTGTCTGTATTTTTGATTGTTGTCGAATTGAAAAACAGCCGAATGTCAAATAGACAGTCCCTTTTTTTTTGTTTATTTATGCCTTTCCCTTCTCCTTTTATTTACACTATTATTATTATTCTTGCTTTCTAGCCCTCATCACCTGAGTCCATTTTGTACTAGTAGTAAGCATAAGCAGCAGATTCTCCTTTTTCTTTCTTGTGATTGATTCCAAGAATGGTCTGCCTCTGGTGAATCAACATGCTGCTAAGATTCCAGCTTTCATCCATGCTACTATTGTACTACTATCTTTCAACAGAAACCCTGCGCCTGAAAGCTCAAGCTGCTGCTTGTTTTGCTACTCGATGGTACAGTACTGCTTAAGATCAACATGCTGGAGCAATATTCTTCATTCAAGGCAAGGGTGTATAAACATCAAAATCATCTTGCAAGTAACAGATTCAGACATGTACAGAAAATAGTAGTAACAAGTGAACAGGTCACAGCAACTGAAAATTACACCAAAAAGACATGGCACTCGAAGGTGACTTCCAGTTGTGGTTTAATAGCAAGTGGAATTTGTGAACATCATGATGGTGGCGGCGTTATCTTTACGTGGAATTTGTCATGGATGAAGTGTCTCTTCTTGCCAGCAATGAACTTTGACCAAGGAATCATGCATCCAACGCCTCGCCTAACACCGCCGTTGGAAGAGCCCCGAGCACTTGTCAGGCTTTATAGTGAAGCAGATTACACGAGACGGATGATCGACTAGAACGCCATCGGCCATCGAGCGCTCGTGGAAGTAACTGCGAACTCAACATCTTGTGTCTCTCTTCTGAATTTGGGTACTGTGAACAGGCCCTTTGCAAGTCTTATACTTCATATGTCTTACTCTTACATTGCGGATTTTCCCTACATAATGCAAAAGCAAAACACCTAAGTGAAGGTGACCTTTAATTAAAGTTTTGCTTCACTTGTGATTAATTGGCAATCTACTTACTCACAATAAGAGCATTCAGGAAAAGGAACTAGATATTCATCTACGTTGGATAGTAGATAAAGTTCGTCTACACTGAAATTCCTAATTATCAAAGCAACAGACTTGTGAGCACACTTGCCAATTTCGTATTATGCGAGTGCACATATTTGTTAAAAGAAAACGTATCAACCGCTAGGAAAATAGTACAAAAATGCTCGGAGATAATCATCATCATAATATTGGCTAAGAATTCCAATCACTAGAATATATCACTGCATAGCAAAACACATGCGCACACGTCAAAGTTTAGCATCTGGTAGTACGTGAGATGGTGAAACCTCTAGCAACAAATTCTTAGATGTTTTGCATGCTAGAATCCAGTTACCAGAGAGAGAACAAATGCTAGCAAAATACGTCCAGGTTTCCTCGTGTTTCACAAAAACAAAGAGGGACTTGAGCAAGCTTATGGCTAATGAACGTATCACTATGGCTGCGGCGTTATCTTCACCTGAACCCGCAGATGGACTTTGCCGCCGATGAAGTAGCTGTCGTCAGCAATGAACTTCGACCAAGGAAGCCTGCATCCAACGCGTCGCCTAATATTGCTGGCGGTGGCGCGACAGTGCTTGATGGAGAACTTGAGCGACGGTCTGGTCTTAAGCCCGATGATATAATCTATTGCCCCACTTACTGCCTCCTTGTCTTCTTCTAGCATCTTTACCGAGATGCCAAAAAATGGTACTTGCTCTGCCATCCTGCGGTCTGCCAGGAGGAGGAAGCCACGCCCCGCGCAACGGAACGGCTGCGAACGCAGAACTCCTGACAGGAAGAGCCCCAAGCACTTCTCGCGCTTTATGGTAAAGTTGATTATGCAAGACGGGTGATCAATTAGAACGGCATCGGTCATGCTGAGAGCTCGTGGCACCAGAGGAAGGCAAATTTGACAAATTTGATCTATAGACGAAATCAAATCACAGAATGAACTATCCGTGAAACTATTTCACGCGGCTGACCTTTTTGTGTGACGCCGGACACGAAGGCGCCACACTACACTGTGCAACGCCTCACAGATAGGCGCTACACGGCCAGCGTCGCACCCGTGTGATCAGAAAATTACTAAGTCAGTGTGCAGCGCCTGAGAGCTAGGCGCCACACTATACAGTATAGCGCCTAGCTCCCAGGCGTTGCACTAGTGCAGCGCCTGAGAGCTAGGCGCCACGGGTCAGCCGCGTGAAATAGTTTCACGGACAGTTCATTCTGTGATTTGATTTCGTCTATAGGGCAAATTTGTGCCCCAGAGGAAGTAACTGCGAACTCAAGATCTTGTGTCTCTCTTCTGAGTTTGGGTACTGCAAACAGGCCCACCTGAACAGGAAATCGTAGATGGATCCTTCAGATTCCATCCCGAGGCGATTCCTTGATAAGATGGCGAGAATCCCAGCGAGAGGGATCCTCATCAGTTCATCTTGGAACCTGAAATGAGATTAAACCATGCAATGCAATGCCTTGAGATAATGATTTTGTCACAACAACGTCCACATGTTTCCTCAAAAAGGATAAAAGATACTGTATATCTGAAAACCAAATGGGGATCACTTACTCTGTTGACAGGAATTCCTTGTACCTTTCAGCAAGGAATTTCTTGGCTTCCTCTTTGATGGCAGATGCCATTGAGATGGAACGTGAGAGATCTAGGCACCTCACTGCCGATTCTGGTGTCATAGGCTGGTCTATGAGCCGCTGACCGCAGAGCTTCATGCAAGATACAACCTCAAATTTATCAGCAGCCATCAAAATATTAACCAGAAGAGTGGGCTCGGTTGTTGGTGTCAACTTTCCACTATACATAAAGCGTAAAAGCTCAATGAAGGCCTTTCCTCTGTTCTAAGTAAGAAATGAAATCAAAGAGGCATAAGGACTAATGAAACGGTTCAATAAATCTCAAACTGGCAACAGTTAAATAAAGAAGTACAAAAGAAAAGGGATAGCTATTTTGTATGCATAGATGGTTATGTAATTAGTTGGAAGAAACTACAATAATGCGTAAAAGAATACAAAATATCCATTTCAGAGATAAGTTCTGTGGGGGAAATGAGAGTAACAAATTTATCATCAAAATTAAAAAATGTGGCAAGGAACTCCAAAACAGCCCTCTCTCTAACATAAGCAATCATCTTTTAAATTCTACAAGAGGTAATCATATTTTTAATTCAATAAATAAATAAATCAACAATATGATAACAATAGGAAACTGGAACCGTCAGTTATAAGATGAAGATTGTCGGACTACAGTGAACACTGTACCTGAATCAGCAATTGTAACTGTTGCATGTCTCTGTTCAGACTCTTTCATGCCATTTGAGAAAAGCTGAGAATCACGCGCAGCTTATCAGAAAGCTAATTTCACTGATTGTTGAACAAATGCATTTCAGGTCATCAGAATTACCTTGAGAATAAAAGGACTTTGTGCAGCAAGAATCGCCGAGCTAATGTGCATGGTATTGATTCGTAAAACTGGTGTACCCATCAGTGCCATAAGAGTACAAGAGGATTCAATATCTTTTCCATCATCGCCTGCGAAAAAAACACAAAGCAGATAAACACAGAGAAACATGCAAAACTAGGGGGTAGAACGGTGGAAGGCACATAACAGAATTACTAGAGAAAATTTTCTGTTACACTAAATATATGAAGGATCACACCTGCTCATATAATCATGAAACAATCACTTCATGTTCCAACTTCCAAGTATGTACATTCAGGGGTCAACGACGCATTTGTTGATAATAATTTGCTCTTGCCATTTTATTCTGGACCTTTTGGTTTTTCATTTAAAGATACAATTATTAGCAGATTCGACATTAGACATCAACCAACACATGTTTCTTGTGGAAGGTGTAAAATAACTGGTCACCTTGTTCCTTTAATCAATCTCAGGCTGAAGCATGCATTGTGCTACCTGGATCAGACCTACTTACACGCCACACGGACCATATGCATACAGAGTTACAGACACACGACCCGTATGTATGCACCTCCACAGCAATATACGGACCTATCACACACAAATTATTCGGAATCTGTTTAGTTGTGCAGCGGCTATTCTCAACTTGTATAATGGTATGATGTAGTTTGAACACGACTGCTGCAATTGGACTGGACGTATGGGCAAAGACATACCACTAGTCTGTTAACTGTTCTTCTGGAAAAAACACGTCAGAGAAAACGGAATGCATTTTAGAGTAACCCAGCAGCCAGCACCTAGAAATCTAAAACTAAAAAGGATCTTGTATAAAATATATCAACCCACATCCTAATCACGGATAGTTGGCTAATGGTACTGTGCCCGTACGCACCTTGGGCGTCCTCGCGGCGGCGCTTGCGGCTGGCGCCGGAGCCGGAGGCGGGCGCGTCGTGGCTGCCGACGATCTTATACGCAGGACCCTGTCGGAGAAGGCCTCGTTGTCGAAGGCGAACTCGAAGCCCCCCGCGTCCACCTCCGCCCCCGTCGACGCGTCGTCTCCGGCCATGCGCGCGCCGTCTCCAGACCCTGGAAGCACCGGTGGCCGTAACCCTAGCTAAAACCAGCGGAGTGGATTTGATCATAGCAGATTCATAAAACCTCCTGCCGCTGTCTACAAACTGCAGATAGCTGAATTAGCGCTAGCTAATAACAGTTTTTTTTAGCAAAGCGCTAGCTAACAGTTTAATTTCCTCTGGAGCATCCGATGGTGCTCGTTCACGCGAACATATATTTTCGTTTCCAACCAAGGGACACGTTTTCCTGCTACGTTGATGGGAACATTTTTTTTTACCGGGATGAAAACATTTTTCAGTGTCAATGAAACACGTCTTCACGTCGGTAGAAACACATTTCACGTGAGTTCTTTTTACAAAAAAACTTCTGATCTATTTATCATGCCATGACAGTACGAAAATAATAAAAATTACATCCGTATCTGTAGACCACGTAGCGACGACTACAAGCATTAGAGCAAGCCGAAGGTATGACGCCGCCATCACCCCTCCCTCACAGAAGTCGGGCCAAACGTTGTTGTAGTAGACGGTCCAAAAGTCGTCATGCTAAGGAGGACCAGCAAACCAGAACAACACCCGTCGCCGATGAAGAAAGTATGGATCGAAAGGATCCAACCTATAATCACATTAACGAAGACGAACAAAGAGTCGCCACTGCCCCGTCTTCCTGAATATGACACAAACCCTAAACGAACTCACAAAAACACAGAGAAATAGAGCAAGATCCCTCCCACCGACAAGGACCGGGGTCCATCATGCCTCCATGGCACTAGGTCCAACGAAGACGAGGCGGCGGCGGCAGGTGGAGGAACCCTTAGTTCTTTCTTGAAGAGGTTTCATTGAGTTTGCTAATATTAAGTCATACAGAAGTTGTTTTATGTGGATAATACTGAAGTTGTTATAAGTTTCATTGCTTAAACACAACGCATATTTCCTAGGCCGGGCTCTAAAACCTTATACAACGCAGGTGCTCATACGAGTGCTCGAGTGAAAGAAGGTTTTTTTTTTGCTGACATTAATTTGCACACATGGGGCTTAGAGCATCTCCAACAGGCGCGCAAAAAAAGGCTTTACAGCATCGAAATAGTCGGTTTTTGGCGAAGCTGAGTGCTGGCTCCAGCGACCGCTGCAAAATATAGGGCGTGCAAGCCGCTCCAGCAGGCGCCGCAAAAAACAGCACGCGCGCCCAGCATAAACAACATATGACACTCCAAACAAAACCAAGAAGATCAAACACATAAAAAATAATCAACAATAAATAGTTTAATTTTATTACAACTCAGACAAATAGTTTATCTTCCAATACAACAAATAGTTCGACACTACAACATCAAACGTACAACATCAAACATACAAATCATCATGCGTTTTGTCGGCCTTTTCATGCCCACAACTCCTCGATTAGATCCTTCTAAATATCATCATGCATTCGGCACGTCGAATGGCATGATAGGAGGCAACAAATCGGGCCACCCTCGCAGCCCTCCGCCGCACTCGCACGGGGTGTCCCAAAAGTTCATACTGAGAGTAGTCTAAATCTTGGCCACGCTCATTCTCGATGACATGTTATGCATGATCACACAAGCGTGCATGATGTATCAAAGGATCTTTTGATCCCAAAATCTAGTTGGTTCACAATAGCAAATTGGGCTTGCAAAATCCCAAAAGCTCTCTCCAAATCTTTCCTAGCCGCCGACTGAGCATTGTGGAAATCTACATTTTTCTTACCTTCCGATTTTTTCAACGACTTCACAAATGTTTGCCACATTGGGTAGATGTCATCCGCAAGATAGTAGCCATAGTTGTATGTATGGCCATTTGCTACAAACTGCACCGGTGGCAGTTTACCATTTGCAATCTTATTCATGAGCGGTGACCGGTTAACAACGTTGATGTCATTCAAAGATCCAGGCATTCCAAAGAAAATCATGTCAAGTCCAAGTCTTTTGATCGGCCACCGCTTCAAGGATTATAGTGGAACCCTTTTTCTGACCGTGGAATTGCCCATGCCATGCTTTAGGACAGTTCTTCCAACTCCAATGCATGCAATCTATTGAGCCAAACATACCTGGGAACCTGCGAGCTTTGTTCATCGTCTCCAAAAGCCTTCCGACGTCTTCAGCATTGGGAGATCTCAAATACTCCGGGCCAAACACTTGCACAATTCCGACTGCGAAGCGCTTGGCACACATGATGGCTTCACTCTCACCCATGACCAAGTGGTCACCAACTAGATCAGCCGGAATACCGTATGCCAACATACACAAAGCAGCTGTCACCTTTTGAAAGGTGCTATGCCCGAGTTCTCCGGCAGCATTCCTCCTTTGCTGAAAAAACCGATCATGGCTCGCCAGTTTCTCTGCAATGCGCCTGAACAACTCGGTGCTCATCCTAAACCAGCGCCGGAAGTATGACTCGGGGTACACGGGATTATCTACAAAATAGTGCCTCATCAATCTGTTGTCGGCATCGATCTTATCCCTTCAAATTTTCTACCGACCCATAACCAAACCACCGTGCTTCGGCTTTTTATTGATGTGCATAGCTAGGATCATTGCAAGGTCCTACTCCTTTTCAATATCAAATTCTTGTTTGGAAGAATCATATGACAAACTCATCTACAATATTGAATTTAAACTAGTCTATAAAAACTACAAAAAACATGCAACAAATTCATGTAAAAAATGTGAAGTTGAAGCAATACATACCTTGCAAGCGTTTTGTCGAACACCTTGTGGGCGCCGAGCGGCAGTGGGCGGCCGGGCGCTGTTCGTCGGAGGAATGGCGCGCGCGAGGGGCGGCGGCGACTAGAGTGACACGGAGGAAGCAGCGGCGGCGCGGGGATAGGCCGGGGAAGCGCCGTCGGGTCGCCGGGGCAAATGGGGTGGCGCGGGCGGCGGCGGCGGCGCCAGCGACTGGATTGGCGTTAGGTGGAAAAAGTCACGGCGCAGGCGCTCGAGTGTGCAGCGCGTGGGAGCGGGCGCACGAAATAACCGGCGCGCGATGCCGTTCCGCCCCGCGCGATGAACCACTTATGCCGCGCGCGCGTTTTTTGCGGCTCCGCTGGAGTGCCCGGAGCAGCTGCGCGCGCGCAAAAAACTGTATTTTTTCAGCGCGGCGCTTATATCGCGCGGCGGTTGGAGATGCTCTTAGGAAGATATAAATTAGGTCATCGAACTCATTCCCAAATTTCATTTCGGTTACTGGACTTTGGAATTATTCCCAAAATACGATGATGAAAGTCAAATAAGTGTACACTGACGATCACCACATACATTTGGCTCCGTATTATGCTAACATCATGTATTGTTTGATTGATTGAGTGTCCACGTATGTGTCAGCAGGCCAATAGCGGAGTGAAATTAATCGATGGTCACTGAACTCGTACAGTTCTACATGTTTTGAATTATTACATGACGTTTTTACATTATATATATTTTTAAAATCACTTACATTTTCTTCAAAAATGTGATTTTCTTTTGTCACATATTTTGTTTTGAATGGCAAAACCATTTTCTAGAAGTTGAGCGATTTTTTCTTGCATCAACATTTTTTTATATGCGATGAACACTTTCAAAAGACTAATTTTTTTCATAATATATGTATCTATTATTTTCGAAATATAAACAAGAGAAAAAAAATACATGTGTGATGTCAGTGTGACAAAATCATATGGCTACTGGACCGACTCCTGTAGGCGAGCTGGGCTTAAGTCCTGCTAAAGGCCGAACATAGACTTTCCCTATCCAGCCGAGCGTACAATGACGTGTTAGCTGGGCCGGCTCATTAACAGCGGCTTCCAAGTGAGCTTGATTTTGCTGTTTTTTAGTTACCTTTTTCGTTTTGCTTTACTGTTTTTTTACTTTTCTTTTGGTTTGTTCTTGTTTTCCTTTATATTTTCTCTTCTTAATTATTTTTCTAATTCATTTTTATTGTTCATTCTTCTATTTTGGTTACCTTTTAAAATTCAGAAATTCTTTGTCAAAACAAATAAAACATCTTAAAATCCTCTAACAAATTTTGACATACATATTAAAAAATGAGATTTTTTTAATTCATGAATATTTGAAAAGAATCAATTCATGATTCTTCGGAAATTATAGAATATTTTAGAAAATGTAAACATTTTAAAATACACCAACAATTGTTTACTTCAAGAACATGTTTTAAACTCGTTAATATATTTTAGATTCGCAAACATTTTCTAGATCGCTAAGATTTTCCGAATTTAGGAAGGTTTTTGAAATTCATGAATATTTTTGAACATTTGAAAATTTCTTGATCAGTTTTAAATTTGTGGGAAAAAATTCATATTTATGATAAAATTGGTTAAAATAGTACCATTCCAGTGACAGGGGCATATCAAATTGATGTTACTTACACCTCAAGCTCATTGGAGAGCTGCTAATAGGCACCTCCAGTGCCGATTAGTCGATCTTGCGCCTACTACGCGCCTAAGTGGGTTGCGTTCACAAAGCCCACTCATTCACACATGTTATGTTCGTTCACATGGACTGTTTGTTTCGTTCATTCACGTGGACTCGTTCGTTCATTCACAAAAGGGGCTGAACGTTTTGGAAAAAGTTAGCGAGTTCGAAAAAGTTCATGGATTTGAAAATTTTCAAGGATTTTGAAAAAAGTTCATGAAATTGAAAGTATTATGCTAATTTGAGAAAAAGTTCACGAATTTTAAAAGTTTGTGAGTTTGAAAAAGTTGACGGATTTGAAAAGGTTTGCAGATTTGTAAAAAGTTCATGAAATTTGGAAAAATGTTCACGAAGTTTTCTAAAAAGTTCACACATCCAAACAATCATGGATTTGAAAAAAAACCGTGTCTTGAAAAAGCTCACAAAACCGAGAAAAGTTCATGCATTTGAAAAAAAGTCAAAAGGTAAAATTTTCATACATTTGAAAAATAAGTTCAGGAACTGTAAAAATATCATGCATTGAAAAAAGCAAAAATAAACAGGAAAAAGGAGAAAACAAAAGAAAAATAAAAAGGGAAATAAAAACTAAGTAAAAACCAAAGAAAACTGGCAAAATAAAACAAAAAGAAGAAAAAGATAGAGTATTCTTCTTAGCATTACATTTGGCTCAACAAAGAAGAGAAAAGAAGTTACTACGCACATCAGGTGAGTGGTCTCAGATGGTTATCGTGGTTGATAGTGAACCTGAGGTTTAAAGTTTGAATCTCAGGTACGCCCATTGTTTGAAGGTTGAAATAAAGAGAAAATGGTAGACGGACCGAGCTAGAACGGAGAGGGGTGTGCGCCAGTTTGTAGAATGGTCTATATATATGCGGCACCGAGGGCACCAAATAGGAGTTGGAGAGTTCATAGAGCTTACTTTCAGTGGCGGATCTTAGTTGAAGCAAAACTGGGCCATGGCCCACCCATTTTTTCTTCAAAACAGTGGGCCAAAGGGGGGGGGGGGGGGGGTGGTGGTGGATAGGCCGTGAGAGAAAGAAACATGTATGTGTTCTCATTTAGCTAGCCACCCAAGCTATGACTCCGCCACTACTTACTTCTACATCTTCGTCTGATGCTACATCCTTGGAGGCATTGGTTTGCAGAGAAGCACTTGCACTTGCCCTGGATCTTTCACTTACCGATGTGGTCGTTGCTCGGACTGTCAAAGGTGTGGTTAATGATATTCACAAGGGAACAGGGGGGATTTATGCTCCTTCATCTTCAAAGGACGAGAATCTAATATCAAGGTGCACAGTCTTACTAAACACGCTCTAGGACATCCCTTGGGACGCACCGTGTGGCTCCTTAATATTCCAGATCTCAATTGTATCCCCATGACTTTGTTTAATGATCAACAAAATGGAGTGTGTTTAGACTCAAAAAAGGGTCTAGATATATATGTTTGAGTGATAGTTAATATAAGACCGAGGTAGTATATTTCTTGAAAATACCATACTTTTGTTTTCCACATATTCTCGGGCCAAGCTCTCTTGTGTATTTCTACCATCTACTAACAGAAAAACGAAATGAGAAAAATACGTTGTTCCGTGGTAATATTCCCTGGGTGACTAGACTAGTCATTTCTCCCTGGATATACACAGAGGACTTTGGATGCACAGACAAACAGATAGATCACACAAGGCAGACTAGACATGAAAAGCGGCCGGCAGCAGGCAACGTGTAACAAGTACGAACAACCAAATTTGAGCCAGGCACCCGAGGGCCAACCCTAAGCCCTCCATGTTCCTAACTAGCTGGCTAGCTAGCTAGCTATGAGCTTACAACTATCCATGCAAGCTTGATTACTTGATCCGTATGGACAAGTTAAGCAATCCCCCAACTCAATGACGAAGTCCTAGCTAAGCTAGCAGACGAGATTAGACTAGTCCTCGGTCGATCACCGATTGGTTCATGCACTATTACAGAGTACACATCTTCGGCGCCGGCTTGACTTCTTGGTGATTCTCTTCCACAACCAACTAACATCACTAATGTGGCGAATTGAGCGTAGCTCAGATGATGAAATTACCTGCGATGAAACTAGTCTATCAGTGTTCAAGTCTTAGACTTGCATTGGTGCTCACATTTTTTTTCTTGATTTTTTTTCAGACTTTTTGGCGATATTCGTTCAGTAGAAGAAGACATTTTTTGAATAATGAGGCGTCTATGGCGACTTCATCAATCTTAAAATGTTGTGTTGGCCTAATATCTCAAACGTATTCATAGGGATAAAGTGTGCATGCGTGTATTCATAGAGATAAATGTATGTGCATGTTTACGAGCATCAACAATCACATGTAGGTACCCGCAAAAAAAAAAAACGATCATATGTAAGAAAAACTAACTCAATCCGTGACAAGTTAACTCGAACTAGGGAGTAGTAGTCTAGAAAAGGAGACGAGAAAACAACTCGACCAAGGGAAAGGTGCACGCAACACGCGATGAAAAGAGAGGACGTACGTACGCCATGCAATCCAGCCACTCGGCTGCCATATCAGGGTCCAACACGATGTGGCCGGCCAGATATCTCCTGACGCCGCCTGCCGCCCAGGATGAGCGGTTTGGCAGTCACAGGATATTTCCCTCCGTACTCAACCATGAACTCTCTGCCAACTGCATGCATGCGTCACTGAGCTAGCTCACCAGTCACCACATGCTTGTTTAATTATTTCTTCTTTCTCTGAAAACCACTGAAAGATACATGAACGGACGGCTGTTTGCCTCCGTTCCATGGACTCTCTGCATGCATGCTTCGGTTGAGAGAGTCCAACCGCATGCGTGTGTGCCTGTGATTACCTCGGTTGAGTTCGAATACATGTAAAATGAGATGTTTTCTTTTCAACAGGAAGTTAAAGATAGTTCAAATTAAAGCTACTCCCTCCGTACCGGTTTACGAAAACCAAATAATTCCAAACTCTTAGGCACGGTGCATTAACTACTCACCTCGTTCCCTCCTTTTTGTCACGAAAAAAGAAATCAGCCTATAGATGACGTGGGATGTGTATGCATTCAATGACTTGAGACTACTTAGCACCACATGTAGTACATAGTCAATTCTTTGCATGCAATGACATTAATTACAAAATAAACATCAAGTTCTCTCGTTTTTTCCCACATTAGTCGCGGTGCACATCCTAAGATGACTAATTCACTGGTACGGAGGGAGTACCAATGATGTATAACAATGCCATGTTTTGCCATACTTGGTTGTATTGTTCCGGTTTACGGCCTCTGTTTTACTAAAATAGATGTATAATGCGCCATTAGCACGCTACAAGGATCCCATTTAGGAACTACTATATAAGAAGTCACAGATAGTTTGAACAAAAGGCGCCACACTCATAGAGCCCTGTTTGGTCAAGCCCTACCTTCACCAACGATCTCAAGGAAACACGTTAACTAGATCAAGACTTCCAAGAGTGTATGGAGGGAAACTGACTTTTCTTCGATACAAAGTTAAATAGAGTGCAAGTAGAAGTCCTGATGTAAATTATATGTGGTATTGTTTGGAGAAACTCGGTTGCAGTTCTAGTTGACTCTAATTTCAGTTAGCTGGAGAGCACGTATATACCACACTCTCAGCAATACACCCTAGTATATGTATAAGAAAAAGCAAGAGAGTTTATACGAAAGGCACCGTGCACATCAAGCCCTATTTCATCAACCACGTAAAAAGATTAGTTTACCCAAATACTAGTATAAATCTAACGCCAGATTTGTTTTTCAGGGTCAGAGCGAACGTGTTGGCTGCCGTCAGATGTCCTGCACGAATCTTGGTGCAAGGTGACATGCCACGTCAGCAGCGTCGGTACGGCAGCTCCTCACGCGAACGCATCAAGCCTATTTCGTCATGCTTGGTTAACGAAACACGTCAACAGATTCATTAAGATACTTTCTATATACACTCCCTCCGTTCCTAAATATATGACGTTTTGGTAGTTCATAGTTGGCAACCAGTTAACTAATTATGCTTGCCTATCTAGGTAGTTTGATATGCTAAGGAGAAAAATAATTATTGAGTACATATAAGTGTTTAATTGGCCGGTTTGGTTAGCTTGGGTGACGTGGCTACCTAACATTGGAGGAAATTAGCTAGCAACTGGAGTAGCTAGCTAATGGGGCACTCCAACGTACTACTCATATATGTGTGAACATGCATAGATGGCTATGTTTTATTCCAGATGTTGCAGATAGAAGTACTAGATAAATTTGGACGCTTGCTCTGAAGTGATGAGTTGAGTGTGGAATATAGCTTTTCTTGTGTTTGTGTTAGTCACATGCTAGCCAGCTACGGACTGAGATTGTTCAGCAGGAGTATGTCTTAGCTTAGTTTTGAGCATGGCCCACCAACAATACACATACACCGCGCTATTGTTTATTTGTCTTATCTCAGAATGATAGTACTTTTCATGATCACAACTCATAATCAATTAGCCACCATAGGCTAGTTTTGTGTACCATCTCTCTGTCATAGCATATCAACTTTGCAAACCACTCGAAGATGATGACCGGTTTGTCACTTAAGCTTGCTTGAAAATCCAAAGCTACCTGCCAACCACTCTTTGCTAGCTGCAAGCTACTAGCTAGCTAGCTAGCTCAGAGTCTCATATCAGATGCATCATGCATGTTTACAAATCAAGTGAGGAGTACCACACTTGCACTGCTCCACTTGGACGTACAAATCAGTGACGTGATCCTCTCTTTTCTAAGAATATCTACATGGAAGGAAACCGACTTTTCGTCGAGAGGAAGTTAGAGAATCTGAATAGATGTCATAATGCCATAGTACTATCACGACGTTTTGGTGCTTCTGCTATAGCACCTTTTCACCCCCACATATGGCGACTCTACTAGAGTTGCTCTATGAAAGTTAAAAGAGAGTTCGAACAGAAGGCGCCATGCACATCAAGTCCTATTTGGTCAAGGCTCTGCTCTTTAAAGAAACAAATTAAGTAATTTACCCGGTTATTTTTTTGACAACTTATTGGGAAGGATAACAAATTAAGTAATTTACCTGGTTAAAATTGTCCATCAATTATTGAGGAGGTTAATTACGCTAATCAAAGAAAATGGACTATCGAGTAGGCTAAGTGGTTAAACCAGTGTGATTATTTTGGGTGATGTGGATGGCTGACTAACATTGGAGCAAATTAGCTTGCAAGCTGGCTAAAGTGTACTCCTACTAGTTACTCCTGTAGATGTGTGAACGCAGATAGATAGAGTTTTATTGCTTAACTCCTGTATATGGATAACATATTGATTAGGACACTTGCTAGAACCGATGAGTTAACAGTTGAGTGTGACAAGCCCCTTTTGCTGGGTTTTTGTTACTAGTCACATGCTAAGCCAGGCTAGCTTAATTAGGACTTGGAGGGATTATTCAGCAGAAGGAGCTACTGCATGCCTTAGCTTAGTTTAGGCCACCAACAAACACTACACCATTGTCTTTGTCGACTCCATGCTTGATAGTACTTGTCATTGTCACAAGTTTACTATTTGGCCACTACTAGTTGTATACCATCGTTGTCATAGCAGAATCATCAACTTTGCAAACCACATAAAAATGATGGACATGTCAGTTAGTTTGCGAGTGAACTCGAGTTTTATCCTCTATTTTGGTATTTTTAACAAGTTTCCATCCCATTGAGCGAAAGTTTTTCGCAGTCGAACTTATTTGTACATCTGCCAATCATGTATTATGTGCTTATGATGAGTTGGGTGAGGCCGGTGAACGGGTAGTCAATGGTACGTATCTGTGAATAGCTAGGCATACTGTGGGCGGCAAAGCAATGGTTTTGCCGTTAGGGGTTAAATAAATACTCCCTTCATCCAAAAATAAGACCATTTTTGACAGTATCGTAATGTCAAAAATAATATTACATTTTGGGATGGAGGGAGTAGCTAGTTATAGCATCTACAGCCAAACTTGACAAATCCGACCCCCTATACGTCCGCGGACGCGCCCGGGCCGCCCGTGGGCATGTCCGGACGGACCCTCATATTTTCGTCCCCGCATCCACATATGTCAAATCCGGACTCTCAAATCCATTCAAATACATGCACATCGATCATATAAGCCAATGTAGCACGTAAATAGCAAATGTTGGTACGAAGCATAGATAGTGTTTACATAAAATTTATTTTAAGTTCCAAACTCAAGCATTGGCTTCTTGGTTGCCATTGTGGGACCACATGTGCTCCACAAGATCATTGAGTAGTTGCGTGTGCACCTGCTGGTCTCGAAGATTCGGATGCATATGCAGAAAGTTCATCAGCTGAGCCACATCTTGATCTTCCGGGATTTCTACTTGTTCTCTAGGTGCTTCAAAATCATGGGTTTAGGCTACACCATCACCCTCATCCTCGACAATCATATTGTGCAGAATAACACAACATGTCATCAGCTGCCACAAAGTTTCTGATTCCCACATTGTCGTGGAGTTGACACGACAGATGTCCTAGCGGAAGGACTTAGTTGTGGATCCATCGCAATTAGGTTAGCTTAAAGAGGTTAATCGGGACAAAGGACACAGAGAGTTTATACTGATTGGGCCCCTTGCGGTGAAGGTAAAGGCCTAATCCAGTTTGGGGTGGTATTGCTTGGGTTTCGATTACCAGGGAGCGAATACGCTTGACCTAGTTCTCGATCTCTTGTTTCTTACCCTTAACTCGCCGCCGAGTCACCCCTTTATATACACAGGTTGATGCCCGGCGGCTTACGGAGTCCCGACCGGCTGATACACAACGTGTCCGGCTCGCTGACTAACTAAGCTTGCCTTACAATATAAGTCATACATATGGCGGTTCATCCTCTTGGGCCTTAAGTCGCCTCTGAGTCTTGGGCCATCAATGGGCTGTATGAGCCGCCATCTTCATTGATAAGTCGCCAGTGGTATGACCCGGCCCCTCCTGGGCGGTTCATACCTAGTAGTTATATCCCCAACATTAGGCCCCAGGTTGATTTGAACTTGTTCATATCAATCTTCAATACATGACTTGTCAAAATCTTGCTTCGCTTGTTTGATAAACCTTGCTGTCACCCGCCATGACGCCAGCTCACAGAATCTTCTTAAACCGCCATGACGTCATCTCACATTAATTTTGCATGGAGCCCATCACATCTTAATTGATCCTTATCTTAATGAACATCCCAAAGATCGAGGCGTCCATATAGCCACATGATGATTTCGGCCTCCTCGATTCCGGCGCATGCCTTGTATCTACCACCCCTTATAAATAGGGGCGGGGGTTCTTTCCATTTCCCCCCTTGCCTCATCTCCTTCGTCTTCCTCTGCCGCCCGAGCTCCGCCGCCGCGACCTCCGACACCAACTTAGGCCACTGCATCGACCTGACCAGACCAGAGAACGCCGACGCTCCACCGCAGTCCATCTGCCACCGTAAGTGTTCATCTCCCTCGACTTCAGATCCGCATTAGGGTTCGCCTTGTTCATCGGTGTTGTTCACCGTTCTTCGTATTCTTCAACTCAAGCAGCTTTCAATCTGAATAGGTCATGAACCTTGTGCGGTAGTAGTTTAGCATTCGTTTTTAACAATAAAATACTTCCTCTCCATAGAAAATCCCATCGGAGTACACAAACTTTTCTGCTGCCGCCACCTTAGGTTTAGAATTTACTGTCTTTTCTGCACCGCTGTAGATCCAAAATTATATCTTCAGTCTGTGAAATCTATTTGTCCATCACTTAGCAAAATTTTCACTAATAGATTTGAAACACCACAACTGCCATGGCGGCTTATACCGTAAGCCGTGATCCACCATATAACACTAGGCCTTATTTAAACCGCCATCATACGCTTCATAACTTGCATGACCCGACAATACTTCTCCGGTTTAACCATGCTCGCTTATAATTTGGTTCTGCATAATATACTTGCCTGTTTAACTCTGTCCGGCTTAACAGCAGAATCCTTAATCCGGTAGGTACCATTACTCCCCTTTTAAGCCGCCAATATGAATATCTGCGTACTTCAATGTTCATTCTCCGGCTTAATCTGTTAGCCCGTTTACAACATTTTACCTTTGAATCGATGGTCCGGCTTTAATAGCATGATCTTAAGCCGGCAATATTTCTTTCCTTTAGGCCCTTTTCCTAAAAAATGGTCAAGACTGTCACCGCCTGCAACTGGGTCGTTTCCCGGGTCACCGAGGAAGACCTGAACGAATATGTTCAGACTGGCGTCGTAGCCAAAAAGGATGTAATCCATTGGAGGGTTCCAGGCAATGAAACTCGTCATGAGCCCAAGGACAGTGAGATTGTCTTTACTGATCACATAAACCGGAGCTTCAGCCTTCCCGGCTCAAAATTCTTCCGCGTTGTGCTGCATTTTTTCAAGCTCCATTCTCAAGATATTGGACCCAACTTCGTTTCAAACATCTGCAACCACTACTGTAGGTTGCTGCTAACGCGACACTACGATCAGAGACCCTTCGATGAAACTGTGTGCGATGCCATAATCGCAAACGGTGGTGTAAAATAACCGTCAAAAAAGGTGCAAAACGTTTGCGATGGAGGATGCATCGAACACGGTTCAGATTTTAGTTGCATGTGCGATACAGGGCATACGTTTCAGCTCAATTAACTGCTTGTGATGAGGAGGAACAAAAGAAACGGGCAGCCAGATGAAGGTGTGTGCGATATACAGCATACGGTTCACTCGGATGAACTGTTTGTGATTAGGCAACACAAAAGAAACGGTCAGCTAGATGAAGGTGTGTGCGATATACGGCATGCGGTTCACTCGGATGAACTGTTTGCGTTGAGACGTGGGAACATAAATGGTTCAACTTAACAAGATGTGTGTGATACGCGACAAACAGGTCTGTAATCAGAAATGTGTGCGAAGACCGATTATAACACAGGCGATTGCGGCTAATAAGACATATGTGATATGCTCTGTCTACACAACTCTATTGGCCATTGGGGGACTGGCGGTCATCTGGATATGCCATAAGGATGCGAAGTTTCCATTAATTGATGGCGTTTTATGAACACACCACCGTTTCCCGCCATTTCCTCACCTGTTTCCCGCCACCCTGCTATATTGCCCATAGGCGGCGCGCGACGCATGGAGGCGACAAGCACAGCCTGTAGCACATCCACCTTTTCCAAGCATGCCAACCCACCAAAGCGCCACCTCTACCATCAACCTTGTCGACGAGGAAAACGAGCAGGCGCCACAGCCCGTCGAGGCCGAGACGCTCCCCAGCAACGTGATGGACGACGCCGTGATGCGCGTCATCGCCAGGTTGAGCAGACCTTTGGCGCATGGCGCTTGAGCGCCGCAGATCAAGATAGGCATGTCAGCACCGACAGGCTGCAGCTTGCCGCAGAGCAAGCTAGGCGCGTGCGCGCCAATAGGCCGCGGCTCGCCGCACGGTAGTCCCGGCCATCTCAGGCCCAGCCCTGTCGGCCCACCCAAGCCCGACCCTAAAATCCAGGGCCTAGGCCCGATGGGCTTGCCCATGGGCCGGGCTTGGGCCTGAGTTTTGAGCCCACCAACAGGGCCTGGACGGGCTTGGCCTTTGCATATTGGCATTTTAAGGAAGAGGCCCGGCCCACGGCCCTAAGCCCTAAGGGCTTTTCAGGGCTTTTTACCAGATGGGCCGGGCTTGGGCTTGAAAAGTAGGCCCGATGGTAGGGCCTGGGAGGGCCTGAGCCTCAGTTTTTTGCCATGGGCTTTTTCAGGCCCAGCCCAAGCCCGGCCCGGCCTGGCCCATGGCCAGATATACCGCACGGCGAGACCGTTCTAGCGCCGCAGAGCGAGAGGCGCAGCGCGCCGCACAGCAAGAGCGGATCCATTGGCGCTTGCCTGCTGTCGACACGGCGTCACAGCTAGGTACACGTTCCGTCAGTACCCCCATTCCTCGCCAGGAATGGGTAGAGGCCCTCAGCGCCGTACTTGCACCAGAGGCCGGCCGCGCCGTACTTGCACCGGACGCCCGCCGCGCCGTTCGCATGGGTGCCGCACAGCAAGAGCGGGTCCGTTGGAGCGCCCCATCCATCCATCCATCCAAGCTCCTCCCCACTCCAGATGCAGTAACCACCCACCACCATCGCCAGCTGCCACCGCGGGCGACCACGTCCATCCGCCCAATTGGACGTGGGGGGAGCTCGAGCTGCACCACCCGCCGCCGCTCCCCGTGCAGGCTGTTCACCGACGAGCTCCCGCATCGGTGTTCATCAGATTAGTGTTTGCGCCTATGGAATCCGACCGGCCCTAATCCCCGTTGGTGCAGCAATCCAGAACGACGCCCGTCCTTCCGAGCTTTGGCTGGTGTTGCTTTCAGCGCCGATGCGGCCCCTGCGCCGTCCAACTACGACTGTCCTGCAGTCCAACCTGGTTTGCGCGTGCAGTGCCTCCTTGTTTGCTCGCTCGCTCGCGTAGTTCCTTCGTGAGAAGGAGAAGAGCAATGTCAGTTTCCTCTGAACTTTCATCTTCGGGCTATGGTTGTTAATTCTCTCTGAACGTTTTTCTCTCTGAACATTTTCCTGCTCGGGCATCTCTCAACGACCTTCGACGAAGCTTGTCATCGACCTTCCCTTGGAATTTCTCATTGCTGCCGCACACGGCGCTCCGTGGTTTCCTGGCGCCTCTCCCCCGCGGCTGTTTGTGTTGTGTTCCCTGGCACCTTCCCATGTGCTTGCACCGAGCTGCTGTTGCCTTTGCTTGCTGTTAATTTGGACGTACAAGGAAGAAGACAAAGCATGGGGTGAAAACGAGATAAAAGAGGAGGTGTGTCTAGGCGGTGTGGATAGGGAACATGTGGTGTGTGAGAGGACTGGAGTTTCTGCCGTCCAGATCCTGCACGGCCACACCGCTGACCGATGACCCGCTGCACAACGCGCGACCCCGGTCCACCAAAAAGTCTCGCGCCGACGAGCCCCTGTAGTCATCTCCCAGCGCTGCTACACACAGGCTCTATCCCTCCAACCCCACTATCGGTTTGTTGAGTTCTTAAAGAGCATCCGCAAAATTGTTTCTGAATGAACATATGATCTAAAGAAAATAGATATTGAGAATGCTTTGTTGTGCTTGTACTACTGCGCTATTTATTTTGGCTTTAAAAATTTACTTTTGCGAAGGTCAAAATGTTGTGTCGCAGAAGGTCAAGTGTGTTATGTATATGTGTGTGCGTTTTAAAACAAATGCATACCTCGATTGAAAATGGTTAACCACCTACTTTTGGAGATAAAACTAGTAGGTAACGAGTGGTAAAAAGAACACGTAGTTTACCCAAAAAAAATCAACTTGGGGCTAGAGGGACATGGGTTGGAAAATTTCTCCTCGCCTCGACAGTGTCCTTCTCAAGCACCATGTGCCTAGGATGCAAATTCTCAAGCACGATGTGAGTTCAAAAAAATTGCTTTCGAAAAAACAAAACACCTTGGGTGTCCAAGAAAAGAGAGTTGAACACATGAAAAATATCAGTTGACAAGTGAACCTTGTGAATCCAGAGTTATACAAAAATGTTCCATTGTAAAACATCATGTAACAAAAAGTGAACAGTACAAAATATATAAGAAAAGACAAAAAATGAACACTTGTTCAAGAAAAAAAGAAGTTCAAATTAAAACAACGGAGAAGTTCTCTATTAATTATAAAACTGGGATTTTCACCTTTAATAAAAATAAACCAAGAAGTTCAAATAATAAAAAGTAGATCACTTAAAAAATATACGAGAAAATGGTATTTCCCATTTCCAGAAAAAAAAATATAGGTTCAAATTTAAATAATGTGGAAGTTCAATGTTTATTACAATGTCAAGAAGATCAAATTGAAAACATCGAGCAGTTCAAAAAGTTTGTAAAAACAAATTTTCCTTCTTTTAAAAAATAAGACATAGAAGTTCAACTTTAAAATAATTGAGCAGTTCGATATTTATAACATAACTAGGACTTTTCTGTTACTAATGAATAACACCAAGAAGTCCGAAATTAAAAAATATGAAGTTGTTTAATGTTTATAAAAACTCAAATTTTCCCCAATGCTAAAGATTAAAACCAACAAGTTCAATTTTGAAAAATGGAGCAATAAAAAACTCAGGTTTTCACGTTACTAGAGAATAAAACCAAGAAATTCAATTGGAAAAAGCGGAGCAGTTTGATATTTATTTGAAATATCGGATTTTTCTAGTTACTAAAGAATAAAACCAATAAGTTCAATTTCAAATAACGAAGAAGTTCGGTGTTTCTAAAAAACCTCCAATTTTCACATTTATAAAAGAACACAATGAAGTTCAAAATAAAAAGGCTAGAGCAGTTCAATGTCTATAAAAAACTCAGATATTTTCACGTAACCAAGAGAGGTTAAGATTGATAACTGCGAGAAGGTCACGTACTACATGGTGTGCATTTGGAATTAAAAAAAGAATGAAAAAGCAAAGGCTGAAAGTTTTGTTGCTAGAACTTCAAGTGCTCAACCCAAGAAAATTCAAAAATTCGTGTGAGAGAGGTTGAAAAAAAATACGTGACAGAAGTTCAAGGTGAAAACGTTGGGAAGTTCAACTACTACACGGAATGCGTTTCAGATAAGAATATAAGAAAAGAAACCAAAAAACTTAGAAGGTTTGTTGAAAGAAGTTCAACTGCTCTCTCCGGGGAAGTTCAAAAATTCTTGTGAGAAAGGTTCACCTTGTATTTCCATGTTCGAAAACACAAAAAAGAATGAAAACAAGAAGTTCAACTTTTAATAATAGAGCGCTTCAAAATTTCATAAAAAAGATTAAGAAATAAAACCAGGAAGTCCATATTAAAAAGATGGAGAAGTTCGATGATTATACAAAACTCAGATTTTCCTCGTTATTAAAGAATGGAAACAAGAAGTTCAAAAATAAAAAAACAAGAAGTTCAACTTTAAAAAATATAAGGCTTCAAAAGTCCATATTAAAAAGATAGAGAAGTTCGATGATTATAAAAAACTCAAATTTTCCTCGTTATTAAAGAATGGAAACAAGAAGTTCAAAAATAAAATAACAAGAACTTCAACTATTAAAAATAGAGCGCTTCAAAATTCATAAAAAAGGATTAAGAAAATCAGATTAAAAATTCATAAAAAAACACAAATATTTTCACGTAACCGAGAAAAGTTCAGGTTGATAACTGCCATAAGTTCATGTACTACACGGCGTGCATTTTGTATTAAAAAAATAAAAAAGCAAAGGCTAAAAGTTTTGTTGTTATAAGTTCAAGTCCTTCGTCGGAGAAAATTAAAAATTTATTGTGAGAGAGATTTGTACAAAAGGAATATCATTTGTGTAACACTGACGAATGAATGAGAAAATTACAAACGAAAATACGTCACAGAAGTTCAACTGAAAACAGCAGGAAGTTCAACTACTACAGTGGATGAATTTCAGATGACAAATTTTAAAACCATCGCGAGTATGAAAATATAATCAACACAGGAAAGTTGCGTGTTTACAGCAGCTTTCCATCTGGATATCACTTGCTCAATTCCGGTGAGTAGATGGAGATCTACGAAAAAAAACACGTGAAAAACAGAGTGAAGTTCATGTAGACATGTCGAGAAGTTCAAGTTCTTCACACAGTGCATTTTCGAAGAATTCGTTTCACGATAAAGGCAGAACGCATGATCTCGTTGTTTTTGAAATTACTTAAAAACGGCTAGAAACCAGAGAAAACCATCAACATGAAAAAGTTTCGCATTTTCCGTAGCTTTTCAGCGGTATATTATTTGCCCCATTCCGATAAAGTTTGTAGAAATTACGGCAAAAATACTTTTTTAGCCATTTTCAAAATTTACTTAAAATAGTAAGGAATTGAGAGAAACAATATATACAAAAAAGTTTCGCATTTCCTCATGCTTTCCAATGCCGTATCATTTGTTGCATTCGGACGTACGGTTAAAAAATTAGCTTGAAAATACAAACTCGATGAAACTTGTATCGTTTTCTAAATTACTTTTAAACCGTTCAAAATTAGAAAAACTTTCAACATGAGAAAGTAGCGCATATTCACAAGCTTTCCAACGCCATATCATCTGCCTCAATTGGATTAGCCGTTTAGAAATTACATTGAAAATACAAACTCGACTGTTCGGTTTGTGAAATTTTACGATTTTTGAAATTACTCTTTATCCATAGGGAATTAGAGAAAACTTTCAACACGTCAAAGGAGCGGTTTTCCAGCAGCTTTCCAACGCCATATTATTTACCTCATTCAGATAAACGGTTTAGAAATGCAATCAACAATACGCTTCACATTTTTTGTACGAAGAAAAAACGGTTTTCAAAACTGCTCTTAAACCGCTTACATTTTGCCAAAAAATTAACTTGGGTTATGATACTGGTGTCCATAGCTTTCCAACGGTGTATCGCAAGCCCCATTTGGACACCTTTTAGCTGAAGTTCAACCTAGTACTCGGGGAAGGTCAGGCGCGTTACTCGGGAAGTTCAGGTTGTGATCAGAATAGTGTTTATGTATATATATATATATATATATATATATATATATATATATATATATATATAAAATACATCACATATACGTGATGATACTTAACTACTAGGTACAATGCATACAATTTAAAACGAACAATACTAAAACTAATAATCCCTCCTGGGCCAGTATTCCGGCAGCCCCTCGCCAGCAGCTTCCTGGTGCACGGCGTCTTCCCAGTGCGGAGACAGTACTCCACCTCCTCCGCCTCGCTGCGCTTGATGTACCGATCTGCCTCTTGCTGGCGGACGCGCGCGGTCGATCTTGCCATTTCGTTGGGCGCCCACCGGAGCTCCTCGTCGATGGCACGCTGGAGCTTATCGGCCCACCTCCACACAGCGACGAGGCGCCCAGCGCCTATGACCTTCCTCGCGAAGTACCAGTCTTCGTACACCTCCTCGGCACGACGACGCAACCGCCCCCAAAGCTCCGCCGCCTCCTTTTTCCAGGCAGCATCACGGGCTTCACAGGCCGCCTGGTACCTGGCTTCCTCCTCAGCCATCTCCTTCTTGAACGCCACTTGCCTGGCTTTCTCAGCCGGCGGCAGTGACTTCCACAGACAAAGATTGTACTGGCCCCAAAACCAATCCAAAGTTGGGGGGTCCGGCGCAACCTCGTCAGGCGGCGCGTAGGGGTCCTCGTCGCTGCTAATCGAGTGAGCGTCCTCGGGGGGCGGTGACTCCTCGTCGGCGCGTGGGCAGACCGGCGGCGCCATGGCAGAGATTTGAGAGAGAGAGAGAGGGCGAGCGAGGGGAGGATTTAGATGAGAATGCAGGCGGGACGACGTGAGCAAGGTAGTATTTATTTGTGGCCGGAATCTACATCGACGGGGACAGTACACACGCCGGTCGCCGGAATTTACGAGTACTGTAGTTTGAATTACACACGATTCTCGTAGCAAAATCCGTGTGTGAACATAATAGCTGACGGTTTCCAATACAGAACCGTGTCTGATTAATGATCACTGCCAATCACCTACCAAACCTCGAGCCGCGAGGTAGAGTGCCAATCGTGTGGGGGCCAGTTGTCTTGCCAGATCTTTACATTTTCTTTTTTGAACACAAGATATTTACATCGTCTGATGATTTTTTAACTCGCACACAAGTACACAAAAATATGATTTTTCAAACCGTTTTGGTTAGGCGTTGCATGTAGATGTAGTTCAAATTTGAATTACGGTCATTAAATAGTTAGAAAATCACTTAATTATCTTTAAAAGGTCAAATGACCCCTGAAATTTTCCAAATTTTCACATGACGGTTGTATTAGTGCACGTTAAATGTGGGGAAAAATTTGAAGGCCGTAAGAGGAAGCTATCTCTCGTTCGTCATCAAACATGCATTGTTCCCTCTCGAAACCACGAACCTTCTAGCGAGTTGCTTCGGTTTGTGAGGGGTGTGTGTCCAAACGTTCGTCAAACATGCCAATTTATTTACCACATCATCTTGGTGGCATGAAATTACATCAACCAAGGTTTCATGTTTTTCTGATCATTTCTTTATTTTTAGAATTAAAATGCCATGTCACTCCATGCATACGTATGCATGTGTCCATGTCGTGAGACCAATATGTTTGAAAATTCCTTCTAATTTACTGCACATGGAATTAACTCGCACACAAGTACACATATATGATTTTTCAAACCATTTTGGTTAGGCGTTGCATGTAGATGGAGTTCAAATTTGAATTACGGTCATTAAATGGTTAGAAAATCACTTAAATGTCTTTAAAAGGTCAAATGACCCCTAGAATTTTCCAAAATTTCACATTACAGTTGTAGTAGTGCATGTTAGATGTAGAAAAAAAATTGAAAGCCGTAAAAGGAAGCTATCTCCCGTTCGTCATCAAACATGCATTGTTCCCTCTCGGAACCACGAGCCTTCTAGTGAGTTGCTCCGGTTTGTGAGGGGTGTGTGTCCAAACTTTCGTCAAACATGCCAATTTCTTTACCACATCATCTTGGTGGCATGGCATTACATCAACCAAGGTTTCATGTGCTTCTGATTTTTTTTGAATTAAAATGCCATGTCACTCCATGCATACGTATGCATGCATGTGTCCATGTCGTGAGACAAATATGTTTGAAAATTCCTTCTAGTTTACTGCACATGGAATTAGCTCGCACACAAGTACACAAATATGATTTTTCAAACCATTTTGGTTAGGCGTTGCATGTAGATGTAGTTCAAATTTGAATTACGGTCATTAAATGGCTAGAAAATCACTTAAATGTCTTTAAAAGGTCAAATTACCTTTAAAAATTTCAAAAATTTCACATTATAGTTGTAGTAGTGCACGTTAGACGTAGAAAAAAATTGAAGGCCGTAAGAGGAAGCTATCTCCCGTTCGTCATCAAACATGCATTGTTCCCTCTCGGAACCACGAGCCTTCTAGTGAGTTGCTCCGGTTTGTGAGGGGTGTGTGTCCAAACTTTCGTCAAACATGCCAAATTTTTTACCACATCATCTTGGTGGCATGACATTACATCAACCAAGGTTTCATGTGTTTATGTTTTTTATTTATTTTTTGGAATTAAAATGCCATGTCCCTCCATGCTTAATTGTGTCATAGCCGTTAGACCAATATGTTTGAAAATTCCTTCCAATTTACTGCACATGGAATTAAATCGCACACAACTACACGAAATATGAGTTTTCAAACCGTTATGGTTAGCTGTTGCATGTACAGGTAGTTCGGATTTCAATTACGGTCATTAAATGGCTAGAAAATCACTTAAATGTCTTAAAGGGTCAAATGACCCCTGAAATTTTCCAAAATTTGACATGACAGTTGTATTAGTACTACAAAATTTCTCGTTCATTTAAAACACCATCCATTGGCACTTTACTCCAAATTCGTCTTTCACACCTAATAAAAAATATCTACAACATCACACACAGTTGTTTTCTAGGAACCGTTTGCGATGAAAATATCTAGGTCTATTTATGTCTCCCTCCTTAAGCTTCGCCGGCTCGTCTGCTCTAGTGCTGGCAACCCCCGAATCCACGAATCCCCATCCCCATTCCCGCACCCCCTTCTTGCAAAGATGACCCAGTGGAAACGCTTCGTGAAGGCCCGTACGATGGCCGCGTCCCCCCGAGCGCCGCCGCCTGCACCGAGAGCGCGGCCGCCTACGCCGAGAGTGCCGCCGCATCCGCATTGAGCGCGGCCGCTTCCACCGAGAGGGCGTCTGCGGCAGCACAGGGCAGCTGCAGCAGCCGAGACGGCTGCAGCTGCTGCTGCGACGGCGGCTGCAAACGCCGAGAGCGCTCGAGCTACCGTCCGTGTCGCTGATGTCGCCCTGGCCCGGGTCGAGGCCATCCACGCCAAGATCGAGGATGCACACGCCAAGATATTCCAGGCCACCTCGGAGTCCAGCATGCAACCCACGTCTGAAACGGCGGCGGTGGCCATGGAGCACCTCCTTCCTCATGAGGTCGCCGAGCGGGAGCTGGAGATGCAAGAGGCTGCGGAGATCGAGGAGCGCCGGGAGGAGGAGTTGTGCGTGGCCGAGGTCGAGGTAGAGAAGAGTCTGTCCGTCGAGGAATCGGTGATGGAGTACCAACGCGAGCTCTGGTGCAACCACTACTATGAGTACTACAACCTTGAGGGCGGCGCCGAGGACGAGGACGCGGTCGACTTCAGCAGGGGGGACGCGGAGTCCACCAACGGCGGCATGTCGCCAGGACAAGTCATCGACGTCTCATCTCACACCGGCAATGCATAGGCCGGCACGGCGGCGGATTTGTTAAAATTATGCGTACTTAGGCTTTGTTTTTAATGCTGGTCTTTTGTTAGAGCAATGTTTAGGTCAACTGGCTCTGTTTAATTACTAAAATTGCTTAATTCAGTAAGTGTGGTCTGTCTGCTGTATGCTCTTTTGTGTGCCCAAATTAGCAAGCGATGTTAAATTATGCAATGACGTACCCGGGGAAATTTCCACCAAAATTTGAATTATCAAACTCATCCCATGCGCGTAAAGTAGAAGAATTGTTTGCGATGCACACAATCGTTCAAAGTGAATGGTCCGGCGGCACCGCGTGCAAAGTTTCCCTCCACATTTCCAAAATTTTGGCCTACTGCCAAAATATCTACCCTCGCCCCTTCCCCACCCCCTTTTCTCCCCGACCACAAGTCACATTTCCCCTGTTTCCTCCTCCCTTCCTTCCTTGCTAAGCTATAGCCGCTTCCTCGTTCTCGCCGTCTCGCATCCTACCGCCGGGGTCGCCATGGTCTTCTTCAAAGACCTCTCCAGCAGTTCCTCCTCCGACGACTACTCCTTCACCACCCGGGTATGCCTCTCTTCTCTCTCTCGGGCTATGACTTGGAATGAAGGATTTTTACCCGACGGTCGATTTGAGTCATTTCTTCCTCTTGTAGCTCCCTAGGACCATCAGTGTCAATAAATGAAGCGGGGTGGCTGAAGATCTATCTGCTCGTTGTCACCATCAATCTCCATGCGTGAAGCTGGTTGCGTTTGATTCTGTGGATAGTGGGAGGAAGTTTCTGGCATGTGCAGAGAAGGTTAGACCCTCTTTCGTTGTTACAAATCATTTGTTAGATGTGATTCAGACACTGTCACAGTCCCAACCCATTCATACCACACCTTCAACCAAACGCATCCTAAGACAGTGTCACATTTTGTACCTAGTATCTTAAATTGTTGCCATCTCATCAGCGGTGCCATTAGAAAATTATTTGGCACCACTTCAGCGGTTTGTGCAGCCAACTTTGGTCAACACATCCGAGCAGCCAAGCAGTAAAATACTAAATCTTTATAGCACGAAGGAACTGGGCATCGGAGCAACTACGTGCTTCGGAGTCCGGGTCCCTGATTTTTTTCCGCTGCATCGGCTCGCCAGTGCAGGGCAACGGTGCGAGATGTAACAACAGTAGTCTTTACCCCAGTTTTGGCATACATAGTGGACGGTCTTAGTGCTATTAGTTCTATGTTACTAAATTTGTGCATGTACACACCTGTTAGTATCAATTTGCTGTCATCCAAACACTGTCGTTATGCTGTTGCAGTTATATTTACCTTCCTCATAAAATGTTCAATTTGTTATTTATTGTACATGAGTAAGAACTTGTAGTGTCGTTGTAGTTAATTATAGCTTTTGATGTTCCAGAATTTGGTTGTTGTCTCAGTACCAATTATTTCATTTGCACATTGATCTTTTTAAGAAGATATGTCATAATTAACATGTTTCTTCAGTTTTTCAAAATAAGCATTGGTGATTTTCTATGTTGCTATAAACCCATTTCCCCTACAATTGTTACTGATATAGTTTTAAATATTATAGGATGAACAGAAGTGTTCTTACTTGGAGTGGGTTGATCAAGAGTGGCCACAGTCTTTGAAGATGTGCCTAGCGAAGCTCTGGATCACGTATGAGGAAGAGAACACACGTAGGCTTAGAGAAACTGTTGTCAACGCTGAAGCATATTTTATGATGCGGGATAAAAAGTTGAAGGTGGAGAATGAGCTCAGATTTTTTAAATCAGACTTTGCTAAGATGGTGTTGGCGAAGGAGGAGGCACTTTCCCAGTTGGCCCGTGTGAGGGAGTCCTGGATTAGGGGGTCCTCGGACAGCCGGACTATATACTCTGGCCGGACTGTTGGACTATGAAGATACAAAATTGAAGACTTCGTCCCGTGTCCGGATGGGACTCTCCTTTGCATGGAAGGCAAGCTTGGCAATTCGGATATGTAGATCTCCTCCCTTGTAACCGACTCTGTGTAACCCTAGCCCCCTCCGGTGTCTATATAAACCGGAGGGCTTAGTCCGTAGGACAACAACAATCATAATCATAGGCTAGCTTCTAGGGTTTAGCCTCTACGATCTCGTGGTAGATCAACTCTTGTAATACTCATATCATCAAGATCAATCAAGCAGGAAGTAGGGTATTACCTCCATCGAGAGGGCCCGAACCTGGGTAAACATGGTGTCCCCCGCCTCCTGTTACCATCCGCCTTAGACGCACAGTTCGGGACCCCCTACCCGAGATCCGCTGGTTTTGACACCGACATTGGTGCTTTCATTGAGAGTTCCACTGTGCCGTCACGATAAAGGGTTGATGGCTCCTTCGATCATCGGCAACGATGCGATCCAGGGTGAGGTTTTTCTCCTCGTACAGATCTTCGTATTCGGCGGCTTCGTACCGCGGGCTAACTCGCTTGGCCATCTGGAGCAGATCGAGAGCTACGCCCCTGGCCGTCAGGTCAGGTTTGGAAACTTAAACTATACTGCCAACATCCGCGGAGACTTGATCTTCGAAGGATTCGAGCCCATGTCAGGTGCGCCGCACAGTCACGACGAGCATGACTTAGCTCTGCCGTCGGACGGTGTTCGGGAGATCACACCCGTGGCTACTCCGGCCCTCAATCCGGAGCAGATTGCGCCGTCCGAGGATGGGTGGATGGACCCCGCCACGGAGGCCGCACACTCAGCGGGCGGTAGAGCCGAATACTGACTTCACCTCCTATGAGACCTGTGTTGCTGGACCCTTGGATTCGTCCCCAGCCACGGGCTCCGAACCGCCTGCGTCCGTGCCTATCGAATCTGATTGGGCACTGATCATGGAGTTTTCCTCCGCGGATATCTTTCAGCACTCGCCCCTTGGCGATGTGCTAAATTCATTAAGGTCTCTCTCCTTGTCAGGAGACCCTCGGCCGAACTATGTCCGGCTCGAGTGGGAAGCGGACGACGAAGAAATTCGTTCCCCACCCACCACCCACTTAATAGCCACTGTCGACGATTTAATCGACATGCTTGATTTTGACTCCGAAGACATCGACGGTATGGACGACGACGCAGGAGAGGAACAGGAACCACCGCCCACAGGGCGCTGGACAGCCACATCATCATACAATATATACATGGCGGATACACCCAAAGAAAACAACGACGAGGAACGGGAGGAAGCAGCGAAGGATAGTTCCCTCGAGAAGCAACCAAAGCGACGACGCACGCGATGACCCAAACCTCGCCTCAGCAAAAACAGCGATAACAGCGCAAGAAAGAATAACACCCCGGTCGACTCCAAAGGAAACGACGACCATATGGACCCAGCGATGGAGCAGGATGAGCCAGCGGACGGCAAACATAGTACAAAACCGCTGTCCGATCACAGCGACGCCGAGGGTAAAGCTCATCAACCTGTCTCCGGAGAGGAGAACAGTCCGGACGACGATGCACACATCATCCCGGAAAGGCACTTGGAACAAGAGAACCTCCATAAAGGGCTTATTGCCACCGCGAGGAGCCTGAAGAAGCAGAAACAAAGGCTTAAGGCCGCGCAGAATACGCTCAACAGCAGATGGAATAAAATGCTTGACACTGAAGAAAAGTACCGGGGCAGTCGCCACACAAAGAGCTATCCAAGGCGCAAGCTGCTGCCTGAATTCGATGACGAGGCTTTAGAGCCCATACAACCGAAAAATAAAACGGCCGATTAGCCGGATCGACCACCCCGTGGCCGCGATAGGGCGGCTAACGATGTCGCACATAAGTCAGTACACGATTTACGTGAGGACTTGCACCCAAAAGCCGGTATGACCAGGTCCATCTACGGATCTAGGAAGCGCGCTCCGGCACATAATCAAAACCGAACACTACAACCGTCAGAATGCCATGACACATCCAAATACAGGGGTGCCGCGCACCCCCTATGCTTCACCGATGAGGTGCTGGATCACGAATTTCCAGAGGGATTCAAACCCGTTAACATAGAGGCATACGACGGAACGACAGACCCTGGGGTCTGGATTGAGGACTTTATCCTTCACATCCACACGGCTCACGGAGATGATCTCCACGCCATCAAATACTTGCCCCTCAAGCTGAAAGGACCAGCTCGGCACTGGCTGAAGAGCCTCCCCGAAAACTCAATTGGAAGTTGGGAAGAGCTTGAGGATGCTTTTAGGGCTAATTTTCAAGGGACCTATGTCCGACCTCCGGATGCAGACGATTTAAGTCATATAATTCAACAGCCCGGAGAGTTAGCCCAAAAGCTTTGGAACAGATTCCTCACTAAGAAGAATCAAATTGTCGACTGCCCGGACGCCGAAGCCTTAGCGGCTTTCAAACACAGTGTCCAGGACGAATGGCTCGCCAGACACCTCGGCCAGGAAAAACCGAGGACAATGGCAGCCCTAACAAGCCTTATGACCCGCTTTTGCACGGGCGAAGACAGTTGGCTGGCCCGTAGCGGCACCAGCGACCCAGGCACATCCGAAGTCAGGGATGGTAATGGGAAACCGCGACGCAATAAAAGCAAGCGTCAAAACAATGAAGACATCCCAGATAACATGGTGGTAAACGCCGGATTCAGGGGCTCTCAACCCGGTCAACAAAAAAAACCATTTAAAGGCAGCAGAGATGGACCGTCCAGCCTACACAAGATTCTAGACAGATTATGTCAGATTCATGGCACCTCCGACAAAACCTGCAAATCACACCAACAGAGAATGCTGGGTCTTCAAGCAGGCCGGCAAGCTAAATGCCGGACGCAAGGGGATGGAGACACCAAGTGAAGACGAGGATGAGCCTCGCCAGCCAAAAAATGGGGGACAGAAAAAATTCCCATCAGAGGTCAAAACAGTGAACATGATTCACGTAACGAAGAGGAGGAGCAAACGCGCACTCCGAGACGTATGCTCTGTGGAGCCCGTCACCCCTAAGTTCAACCCTTGGTCGGCCTGCCCGATCACTTTTGATCGCAGGGATCACCCGACTAGTATCCGGCACGGAGGATCGGCTGCCTTGGTGCTAGACCCAATAATTGACGGATACCATCTCACCCGAGTCCTTATGGACGGCGGCAGTAGTCTTAATATGATATATCAGGACATAGTCTGCAAAATGGGGATAGACCCGACAAGAATCAGCCAAAGCAATACTACCTTTAAAGGAGTAATACCAGGCCCAGAGGCCCGCTGCACGGGCTCTCTAGTACTAGAGGTTGTATTCGGTTCTCGCGACAACTTCCAAAGCGAAAAGTTAACCTTCGACATCGCTCCATTCCGAAGCGGCTATCACGCACTACTCGGAAGAACGGCCTTCGCTCGTTTTAATGCAGTACCGCATTATGCTTATCTTAAGCTTAAGATGCCCGGTCCACGTGGCATCATCATAGTTAGCGGAAACACAGAGCGTTCCTTACGCGTGGAAGAATGTGTGGCGGCTCTAGCAGCCGAACACTGAACGGCCTCTCCAACCAGAATAAATGATCGGTCGTCAAGACCACGGACACGGCTAGACGAGTCCGGCGCACCACTAGCTGTAACAGCAGATAAACCTGAGATTGGGTCGATGGATATACCCCCATAGGTGGTGCTAGGGGCTTCCCGCATGTAAAAAGGACTGCAGTTCGGCTTGACCTTATTTAGATTGAATTTTAATGGTTCATTAAGAATAACCAATTTTTCGCACGAAAACTTTCATCTGGGCTTTTCTCTCTTACAGATGATCATCGTGCTACACCCTTCCAGGATACGGCACAACGGAGACACAGGCACAGACGTGCAGCAGGGCCCCGCTCAAAGGTTTCTTTTTAGATTAAGACCCTGTGTAAACCTTTTTTACTGTCTCTTGTTGCTTCACACCATCCGGATATTCATCATAACCAAGAGGGATGCTGGCGTTATTGGCATTTCGTCATGTCAGACTAATGCACGTACCTGGAAATTCATGGCTCATTATCGAGGGCGTTACTCAGCCCAGTATACGTTTTAAAGACCGAATACCTTAGGGAGTGTTCGGCGTCGCGAGTTTGGCCTTATATGCATAAGCTCCGAATCATGTCTTTGGTCAATAGTTGGGTTTGCCCGGCTCCCGTGTTTTGCTACCTGATACGTCTCCGTCGTATCTACTTTTCCAAACACTTTTGCCCTTGTTTTGGACTCTAACGTGCATGATTTGAATGGAACTAACCCGGACTGACGCTGTTTTCAGCAGACTTTCCATGGTGTTATTTATGTGCAGAAACAAAGGTTCTCGGAATCACCTGAAACTCCACGGAACGTCTATGTGGAAATAATAAAAAATCCTTGCAAAAGATGAAGACCAGGGGGCCCACACCCTGTCCACGAGGGTGGGGGGCGCGACCTCCCCCCTAGGGCGCGCCCCCTACCTCGTGGGCCCCCTGGAGCTCCTCCGACCTCAACTCCAACTCTATATATTTGCTTACGGGGAGAAAAAAAATCAAAGAGAAGAATTCATCGCGTTTTACGATACGGAGCCCCCGCCAAGCCCTAAAACCTCTCGGGAGGGCTGATCTGGAGTCCGTTCGGGGCTCCGGAGAGGGGGATTCGTCGCCATCGTCATCATCAACCATCCTCCATCACCAATTTCATGATGCTCACCGCCGTGTGTGAGTAATTCCATCGTAGGCTTGCTGGACGGTGATGGGTTGGATGAGATCAATCATGTAATCGAGTTAGTTTTGTTAGGGTTTGATCCCTAGTATCCACTATGTTCTGAGATTGATGTTGCTATGACTTTGCTATGCTTAATGCTTGTCACTAGGGCCCGAGTGCCATGATTTCAGATCTGAACCTATTATGTTTTCATGAATATATGTGAGTTCTTGATCCTATCTTGCAAGTCTATAGTCACCTACTATGTGTTATGATCCGGCAACCCCGAAGTGACAATAATCGGGACCACTCCTGGTGATGACCATAGTTTGAGGAGTTCATGTATTCACTATGTGCTAATGCTTTGTTCCGGTACTCTATTAAAAGGAGGCCTTAATATCCCTTAGTTTCCGCTAGGACCCCGCTGCCACGGGAGGGTAGGACAAAAGATGTCATGCAAGTTCTTTTCCATAAGCACGTATGACTATATTCGGAATACATGCCTACATTACATTGATGAATTGGAGCTAGTTCTGTGTCACCCTATGTTATGACTGTTACATGATGAACCGCATCCGGCATAATTATCCATCATCGATCCAATGCATACGAGCTTTTCATATATTGTTCTCCATTTATTTACTTTTTCGTTGCTACTGTTACAATCACTACAAAACACCAAAAATATTACTTTTGCTACCTTTACTTTTGTTACCGTTACCACTACTATCATATTACTTTGCTACTAAACACTTTGCTGCAGATATTAAGTTATCCAGGTGTGGTTGAATTGACAACTCAACTGCTAATACTTGAGAATATTCTTTGGCTCCCCTATTGTCGAATCAATAAATTTGGGTTGAATACTCTACCCTCGAAAACTGTTGCGATCTCCTATACTTGTGGGTTATCAAGACTATTTTCTGGCGCCGTTGCCGGGGAGCATAGCTCTATTCTTTGAGTCACTTGGGATTTATATCTGCTGGTCACTATGAAGAACTTGAAAGACGCTAAGACAACAATTTATCCCTCAACTACGAGGGGAGGTAAGGAACTGCCATCTAGCTCTGCACTTGATTCACCTTCTGTTTTGAGTAAGCTTGCGACACCTAAACCTGCTTCTGCTATTCGTTCTGATATGTCGCATGTTATTGATGATGCCACTTCTGCTATGCATGATACTTATGATGAAACTATTTCTATGCTTGATACTACTGTGCCACTTGGTGAATTTCTTGATGAACAAATTGCTAGGGCTAGAGAGAAAGAAATTATTAAAACTGATTATATTGATGAAAGTGATGATGAAGATTTGCCTGTTATTCCTGAGGGTTATGTTTTTGATAAAGAAGCTTCTTTAGCTATTTTAGCTTGCAAAGATAGACATGAGCTCAAGAGGTTATTAGCTAAATGGAAGCAGCAATCTCTTAATGATAGAATGAAACCTGACCCTGCTTTTGCTACTTCACCTATCTGTGTTACCGATAAGGATTATGAATTCTCTGTTGATCCTGATATAATTACTTTGGTTGAATCTGACCCTTTTCATGGCTATGAATCTGAAACTGTTTTGGCACATCTTACTAAATTAAATGATATAGCCACCCTGTTCACTAATGATGAGAGATCTCGCTACTTTTATATCCTTAAAATATTTCCGTTCTCATTAAAGGGTGATGCTAAGATATGGTTTAATTCTCTTGATCCTGGTTGTGTGCGTAGTTCCCAGGATATGATTTATTACTTCTCTGCTAAATATTTCCCTGCTCATAAGAAACAAGCTGCTTTGAGGGAAATATACAACTTTGTGCAAATTGAAGAAGAGAGTCTCCCACAAGCTTGGGGGAGGCTTCTCAAGTTACTTAATGCTTTGAATGATCATCCTCTTAAGAAAAATGAAATACTTGATATCTTTTATAATGGACTAACCGATGCTTCCAAAGATTACCTGGATAGTTGTGCTGGTTCTGTTTTCAGGGAAAGAACACCGGATGAAGCTGAAATTCTATTGAATAATATGTTGACAAATGAAAATAATTGGACACCTCCTGAGCCAGCTCCTGAGCCAATTCCTGAGCCTATTCCTGAACCAACTCCGAAGAAGAGAGGTGTTCTATTTCTCAGTCCTGAAGATATGCAAGAGGCAAAGAAATCTATGAAAGAAAAAGGTATAAAAGCTGAGAATGTTAAGAATTTACCTCCTATTGAAGAAATACATGGTCTTAATCTACCGCCTGTTGAAGAAACATATGATCTTAATCCATTACCTATTGAAGAAACTCATGGTATTGATAACCCGACACAGGTAGTAAAGGTAAATTCTCTCTATAGATTTGATGAAGGTGATATTCCTCACTATAAGTCTGCTAGACAATGCTTAGAAGAGTTTGATAATTTTATTGTCAAACAAGAAAACTTCAATGCTTATTTTGGTAGACAATTGAAATACAATTCCGATATGCTTGAACACTTGGGTGATTATATGGCTAATGTTAAAGGTGAACTTAAACTCATTAGTAAACATGCTTCTATGGTTACCACTCAAGTAGAACAAGTACTTAAAGCTCAAAATGATTTGCTCAATGAAATGAATAGTAAGAAAAATGATTATGCTGTTAGAGTGGCTATTAGAACTGGTAGAATGACTCAGGAACCTTTGTATCCTGAAGGCCACCCTAAGAGAATTGAGCAAGATTCTCAGAGAAATAATATTGATGCACCTAGTCCTTCTAAAAAGAAGAAAAAGAAAAATGATAGGACTTTGCATGCTTCTAGTGAACCTATTGCTGAACCACCTGAGAATCCAAATGATATTCCTATTTCTGATGCTGAAACACAATCTGGTAATGAACATGAACCTAGTGAAAATGCTAATGATGATGTTCATGATGATGCTCAACCTAGTAATGACAGTGATGTAGAATTTGAACCTGCTGTTGATCTTGATAACCCACAATCAAAGAATCAACGTTATGATAAGAGAGACTTTGTTGCTAGGAAACATGGTAAAGAAAGGGAACCTTGGGTTCAGAAACCCATGCCTTTTCCTCCCAAACCATCCAAGAAAAAGGATGATGAAGATTTTGAGCGCTTTGCTGAAATGATTAGACCTATCTTTTTGCGTATGCGATTAACTGATATGCTCAAAATGAATCCTTATGCTAAGTATATGAAAGACATTGTTACTAATAAAAGAAAGATACCGGAAGCTGAGATTTCCACCATGCTTGCTAATTATACTTTTAAGGGTGGAATACCAAAGAAACTTGGAGATCCAGGAGTACCCACTATACCATGCTCCATTAAAAGAAACTATGTTAAAACTGCTTTATGTGATCTTGGAGCCGGTGTTAGTGTTATGCCTCTCTCTTTATATCGTAGACTTGATTTGAATAAGTTGACACCTACTGAAATATCTTTGCAAATGGCTGATAAATCAACTGCTATACCTATCGGTATTTGTGAGGATGTGCCTGTTGTGGTTGCAAACGTTAGCATTTTAACGGACTTTGTTATTCTTGATATTCCCGAGGACGATAGCATGTCTATTATTCTTGGAAGACCTTTTTTGAATACTGCAGGGGCTGTTATTGATTGCAACAAAGGCAATGTCACTTTTCATGTTAATGGTAATGAGCATACGGTACACTTTCCGAGGAAACAACCTCAAGTTCATAGTATCAACTCTATTGGAAAAATTCCATCGATTATATTTGGAGGTTTTGAATTTCCTCTTCCTACTGTCAAGAAGAAATATGATATTCTTATTATTGGGGATGTGCATATCCCCGTTGAGGTAACATAGTGTTATTCGAAATTTCTCCAGTTTCATGTTAATCGGAATGAGTTTGTTAACAAGACTTGATCAACCTTGTTAGTGGATTCCTTTTGATGAGCATGAGATGGATGAAACTAGAAGGCACAACCTTCTGTACCCTCTCTCTATTTTCTGTTATTTAGTTGAAATAAAGTAAAAAATAGTATTTTTCTGTCTGTTTTCTGATTTATCTGTGCAATATAAAAATACCCCAAAAATAAAAGTTCTCCAAATGCCCTGAAAATGGAATATGATTTTTTCTAGAATATTTGAGAATATCTGGCACTGAGAACATAGCAGGAGGGGCAAGCACCTGGCCACGAGGGTGGAGGGCGCGCCCTACTCCCCAGGGCGCGCCCCCTGCCTCGTGGGCCCACGGTGGCCCTCCTCCACTTATTCCTACACCCATACACTCCTTCTTCCTCCCACAAACACCAATATCCAGCTCAAGCACGAGTTCTAGCTCATTTTTCTGCAATTTTCGATCTCCTTGCTCAAAGCACCTCTCACAAAATTGCTTCGGGAGATTGTTCCTTGCTATGTGACTCCTCCATTGGTCCAATTAGTTTTTGTTCTGGTGCTTTATTCATTGCAAATTTGTGCTGCTTAGGTGACCATGTTCTTGAGCTTGCATGTCAAATTTATATGGTTGCAAGTAGTTCTAATGCATTATATAGGCTCTAGGCACTTGTAGGAGTAGTTGCTATCAATTTTGTTGAGCTTGGTTCACTTTTGTTTGAAGTTACTAAAATTTTCAGAAATTTTTCAGAGGAAGAAATATGCTTAGGAAAATGTTCCAAGGTGGTTCTTCAAGGAAGCAAGGACCTAGGCTTGCAATGCGCCACCAAGGGACGCTCCTGTGCGGCCCTGTGAATGGCCTTCAGAAAATTTTATGGATCGAGCAGGAATCAAGGAAGAATTTAACGCATATTTGCGTAATGCTGATCTTGTGAGCTTCGAGGCAGAGAAGTGCAGCCAATACCATCATCTCACTAGTTCATTTGTGAGGAGGTTTGAATTTTCATCTTCACGTAATTCTCCAACTGTCCTGTTTGATCTTTATGAAAAATCTTATACCATGGACTTAGAGGATTTTACTTCTGCTTGCAAACTTCCACAATGGGGTAGTGTTAGTGAACCCCGTAAATCTGAATTTAGAAACTTTCTTGCTGGTATAACCATGGGGGAATATAGAGATATAGCACAAGCTACCATAGGGAGCATTCACTTTCCTGCTATACATTATTTTGCTCTCTTCATAGGTAGGTGCATAAATGGTAAAGATGAAGCATGTCATATGTGTGTCCCTGACCTTAGTATTCTTAGGAGTGCTGTGTTAGGAGACAAATCTTATAATTTGGGAGCCATTGTTGCACGTAGGTTGCATAATAATAGATTTAATGGAGATTTCTTTGGTGGAATTTATGCAACCCGCTTAGCTGATTTTCTTGGTGTGGACGTTCGTGAGGATGACATTGAGTTGCCTCCTACTTATTTAGACTATAATTCTATGGTCTATCACCAGTTTGTCGAGAGGAATGAATCACCTCTCTGATATCGCTTAATCTTTGACAGACGTCATGCTTTCCGTATTACTCTCCCTGCTCCTGCCTTCTTTGATTATCAGGCAAAAGGAAGACATTTTATTACCAGAGAGGAGGCAGATGAGTACGAGAGGAGGGCGGAGGCAGCTCGCCGCCATGCTGCAGCTCAGGAGGCGATAACCGCTGCATCTCAGTACGACCCCAGCTAAAACTATGGATATCCGCCAGGACATCCTTGGCAATGAACCAACTTAGGCCAAAAGCCTAAGCTTGGGGGAGTACGTATTTCCCACCGACATTACATTTATGTTCACACACTCATTGCTAGATGTCGGTGCTCATACTTTTTCACTGTAATATCCATGCTAGTTTATTTTCTTTTTCTTGCTTTCTTCTTGTGTGTTTGATAAACCTTAAGAAAAACAAAAAAATTAGAGTAATTTCTAGTTAGTTTACTTTTCTTGCCGTAGTAGTAATAGTTAAAAAGAAAACCCAAAAAGATTTCCTGTTCTTCTTTTGCTTGTTGGGAGCTTTCCCGTGTAAATAGTTCTTTTCTTTTCTTTTCTTTGGGGGTCGATAGGAGAAGACCATGATTAAATTGTTGAAGTGCCTCTTATATGCATTATTGTTGATTTAACCAAGAGCCCATATTGCCTTGTCTTCTCCTGTTTATTGAATGCTCGCAGATTCCAGCTTAGTCCAATGCACGTGCACTCTTATTATTCACATCATTCGGTCGTGCAAGTGAAAGGCAATTATGACGATATATGATGGACTGACTGAGATGAGAAAAGCTGGTATGAACTCGACCTCTCTTGTTTTTGAAAATATGATGAGTTCATCGTTCTTGATTCAGCTTATTATGAATAAACATGTTTGCAATGACAATTAGAGATCATAGTTGCTCGTGCCATGCTTGATTAGCTATGAGTTATAATGGTTTACCTTGCGTGCCAACATGCTATTAAAATGGTTGTGATGTGGTATAGTGGGGTGGTATCCTCCTTTGAATGATTTAAGTGACTTGACTTGGCACATGTTCACACATGTAGTTGAAACAAAATCAACATAGCCTTCACGATATTTATGTTCATGGTGGATTATATCCTACTCATGCTTGCATCAAATGTTTATTAATTTTAATGCATGTTCATGACTGTTGTCGCTCTCTAGTTGGTCGCTTCCCAGTCTTTTGCTAGCCTTCGCTTGTACTAAGCGGGAATACTGCTTGTGCATCCAATCCCTTAAACCCCAAAGTTATTCCATATGAGTCCACTATACCTTCCTATATGCGGTATTTACCTGCCGTTCCAAGTAAATTTGTATGTGCCAAACTCTAAACCTTCAAATAAACATTCTGTTTTGTATGCTCGAATAGCTCATGTATCAACTAGGGCTGCCCTTATCTTCCATGTTAGGCAGGTCATTCTCAAGAGGAGTGGACTCCGCTCCTCATTCACGAGAAAATGGCTGGTCACCGGGATGCCCAGTCCCATGCTTTATGCAAACTAAATCAAAATAGTTGCAAACAAAACTCCCCCTGGGACTGTTGCTAGTTGGAGACACTCGTTGTTTCGAGCAAGTCATGGATTGATGCTTGTTGGTGGAGGGGGAGTATAAACTTTACCATTCTGTTTGGGAACCGCCTATAATGTGTGTAGCATGGAAGATATCGCCATCTCTTGGTTGTTATGTTGACAATGAAAGTATGCCGCTCAAAATATTATTTATCTCTATTTCAAAACCGAGCTCTGGCACCTCTACAAATCCCTGCTTCCCTCTGCGAAGGGCCTATCTATTTACTTTTATGTTGAGTCATCACCCTCTTATTAAAAAGCACTAGCTGGAGAGCGCAGCTGTCATTTGCATTCATTACTATTAATTTATATTGGGTATGATTATGATTGGATCTCTTTTACCATGAATTATAATGTCTAGTCAGTCCTTGATCTTTAAAGGTGCTCTGCATTTATGTTTTGCGGTCTCAGAAAGGGCTAGCGAGATACCATCTTATTATATCATATCATGATTGTTTTGAGAAAGTGTTGTCATCCGAGATTTATTATTATGGATCGCTAGTTGATTATGCCATTGATATGAGTAAACATGAGACCTAAGAGTTATTGCAACTGTGGTTAGTCATAATCTTTGCTGAAAACTTGAATAATGGCTTTACATATTTACAACAACAAGAGCAAACAGAGTTTGTAAAAGTTTTTCTTTATCACTTTCAGTTTATCAACTGAATTGCTTGAGGACAAGCAAAGGTTTAAGCTTGGGGGAGTTGATACGTCTCCGTCGTATCTACTTTTCCAAACACTTTTGCCCTTGTTTTGGGCTCTAACTTGCATGATTTGAATGGAACTAACCCGGACTGACGCTGTTTTCAGCAGACTTTCCATGGTGTTATTTATGTGTAGAAACAAAAGTTCTTGGAATGACCTAAAACTCCACGGAACGTCTATTTGAAAATAAAAAAAAATCCTTGCAAAAGATGAAGACCAGGGGGCCCACACCCTGTCCACGAGGGTGGGGGGGCGCGCCCTCCCCCCTAGGGCGCGCCCCTACCTCGTGGGCCCCCTGGAGCTCCTCCGACCTCAACTCCAACTCTATATATTTGCTTTCGGGGAGAAAAAAATCAGAGAGAAGAATTCATCGCGTTTTACGATACGGAGCCGCCGCCAAGCCCTAAAACCTCTCGGGAGGGCTGATCTGGAGTCCGTTCGGGGCTCCGGAGAGGGGGATTCGTCGCCGTCGTCATCATCAACCATCCTCCATCACCAATTTCATGATGCTCACCGCCGTGTGTGAGTAATTCCATCGTAGGCTTGCTGGACGGTGATGGGTTGGATGAGATCTATCATGTAATCGAGTTAGTTTTGTTAGGGTTTGATCCCTAGTATCCACTATGTTCCGAGATTGATGTTGCTATGACTTTGCTATGCTTAATGCTTGTCACTAGGGCCCGAGTGCCATGATTTCAGATCTGAACCTATTATGTTTTCATGAATATATGTGAGTTCTTGATCCTATCTTGCAAGTCTATAGTCACCTACTATGTGTCATGATCCGGCAACCCCGAAGTGACAATAATCGGGACCACTCCCGGTGATGACCATAGTTTGAGGAGTTCATGTATTCACTATGTGCTAATGCTTTGTTCTGGTACTCTATTAAAAGGAGGCCTTAATATCCCTTAGTTTCCGCTAGGACCCCACTGCCACAGGAGGGTAGGACAAAAGATGTCATGCAAGTTCTTTTCCATAACCATGTATGACTATATTCAGAATACATGCCTACATTACATTGATGAATTGGAGCTAGTTCTGTGTCACCCTATTTTCTGACTGTTACATGATGAACCGCATCCGACATAATTATCCATCACCGATCCAATGCCTATGAGCTTTTCATATATGGTTCTCCGTTTATTTACTTTTCCGTTGCTACTGTTACAATCACTACAAAACACCAAAAATATTACTTTTGCTACCTTTACTTTTGTTACCGTTACCACTACTATCATATTACTTTGCTACTAAACACTTTGCTGCAGATATTAAGTTATCCAGGTGTGGTTGAATTGACAACTCAACTGCTAATACTTGAGAATATTCTTTGGCTCCCCTTGTGTCGAATCAATGAATTTGGGTTGAATACTCTACCCTCAAAAACTATTGCGATCCCCTATACTTGTGGTTTATCACTACCTTACGTTCCGCTCTATCGGCTAAGGTGGCATCGGGAGAACTACTGCGATTGTGCCCTGGTTCATCCGGATGAGCACCTCAGTAGAGAAAGCCGAAAACTGACTGTCATGATAAAGCGCGAGACTGGTCAACCACTCGATGACTCAGTGGAATCTTCGCGATTCCTCCGCATTAACGAAGGGCCGGTTTCCCGGTCATGTATGTACGCGCCCCATATTCGGAAGAGCGCGGAGGTACCAGGGGCTATATAGTAGCCCCACCGTCAAACTCCTATGGCTAAGTGAAAGTGTTAAAGCTATATAGTCCGATTGCCTTGTTCGCCGCGCTATCACCTCCTTAGTGGACGAAGACGTTGGATCAAGTGTGAATACGCGCTTTTCCGAACACCCCCGCATTATATGCGTGGGGGCTGAAGCCGATGACTGCAAACTTTCAGGTTATATACATACATAAACGGCCGCACATGAGGCATCATAATACTTTGAGGCAAAAGTATAAACACAACCTTTATAATCCAAATAGCATTGTTTTTACAATTGGGATACATGTCACTCGAACATGATACTCTTCGAGCACTGAGCCTCTATTAAACGAGCACCTTCTAGGACTTCTTCAAAATAGTGCTCGGCCGAGACCTGGCCTACGGCCGGATCCTGGGTTGCAATAGCGGTGGCCTCCATCTCCGCCCAGTATGTCTTAACACGGGCAAGAGCCATCCGCACACCCTCTATGCACGCCGACCTCTTTACAACATCGATATGCGGCACAACACCAAGGAATCGTTGCACTAAACCAAAATAACTATTCAGCCTTGGTCCCTCCGGCCAAAGATGATCCACGACAGACCTCATGGCAAGTCCGGACAATCTATGGAGCTCAGCCCACTCGGCCATTTGTTCATTTAACAGCAGCAGACGCGTGGGAGCACTGAACTGTGATCAGAACAACCTTTCCACTTCATGATCTTTCTGATCTTTGAAAAACTCAGTCGCATCATCTGCCAAGTCCAAGTACGCGCCTGCAACACTCCATAATTGATCCAGAGGGGCATCCTTCGGATCTCCGAACTTCGTCCGCAACAAAAAGGGCTTCCCAGCCATGATATCTCCGGCTTGACGAAGCTCCTCCTTTGCTGCTCTGATTTTAGAGCCGGTTTCCTTGGCTGCTACCATGGCTTTCTTCAGGTCCGCCGTTTTCGCTTGGCTTCCCTTTTCAAGAAGCTCGTACCGGCCGGCGGCATCCTTCAGCTCAACAGCCATCTTGGCTATTTTATCTTCGCTCTGGCGATGAGCAGCCTGTTCGGCTCTTAACTCTTCGGCCGCCTTTAGGGCGGCCGCATCACTTCTCCTGGCTTGTTCCTTGGCTCGGGCAAGCTCCGCCCAAAGGGTCTCCACGGTGGCAGCTCCATCTGCAGTCACAACATATTATAGATACTAGCATCATGCTCCTCTTAATATCTGTTGACCACCGGAAAATACATACCCTGTGCCTCGTCAAGCCGGTTGTTCACAAGCACGATGTCAGCATCTGCCACATCAAGCTGCCGCCTCAGTTCGGCAAACTCGCCAGTCCGGCCAGCCACCGGACCCTCAGCCGCCTGCACATGAAGGCAGCATGATCATTACCTGGGACAATGATCATCTGTTTGCTGCCTCTGGACAGCAACCAGAGTCTCAGGGGCTACTATCTGTATAGGGCACACCTAGCGTGTGCGGTACCATCAAAAAATATATATATTTCTTTGCGTACCTCAAAGCCTCTTAGCAGGCTCATAAAAGCTTCATGCAACCCACTTTCGGCGGATGAAATCCTCTCAACCACCGTACTCATTAAAGTACGATGCGCCTCTGAGATAGCCGCTTGCTCCAGAAGATCCATCAGTGCGTCTGGCCGTGCACCGGACAGTCCCGGACTCTTTCTGTTGCTCTCCTTAGGAGCCGAATACTCCGGACATCGGGTGGCCAAAGGGTTACCTTCTGGCCTTGGCGGATCAGGAGAAATCCTCCGTGACGACACCTCAGGGTCGTTCGCCTCATGAGGCGGGGAGACAGGGGGAGGCGTTTCGCTCTCCATCATCTCCGGAAGAAGATCCCCTGAAGATGAACTCTGTCGAGAAGGGCTACGATCCGAACTGCAAGACATACGTCTCGGTTATTGTCCTAGGAGATGAAGCAGGATATATTTACCAAAAGTACTCTTGTTCACTTACAGCTCGGTGGAGGGATGATCCCCTTGCGGGCACAGTGCGGTAAGGACGCTCTCCGGGGAAGGGCCCCCTGACGAAGGTTTCTTCCCTCATTTGGAAACCCTCGTTTCTGAGTCTTTAGAGGCGGTCCTTTTCCTTCCTTGGGGAGAGGGAATTTTAGATTCTTCTCCCCGATTATCCTCCTTCGCGGAGACACTAATTCCCCCGGTTTGGATGAGTAATTTGTAAGGCCCGCTTTCGGCTTCTTTATTCCTCCCTTTATCTTCCCCTGATGGCACTTGATAAGGTGCGTGCTCAAGCATCCTGGCTAGTACAGGATCCGGTGAGTCTTCGAGAAGGGGGGCCGAACACCTGATCATCTTCGCCTTTCTTATCCAGTCCTGGCCAAGAGCGATTTTTTCAGAATGATGTTGTGACAAATGAAAAGATAGCATGCTCGGCCGTAGAATTACTTACGTGGGTATCTGGACGGTTGCAGTTGAGATCCGCATCCTCGGTGGTGTCCAGACACTTTATTTGTGATCCGAAGAACAATCCATACATCTCTTTAAGCGTCGCGCCGAAGAATTGCCGAATAGTTCGCGGTCCTTCCGGGTTGAACTCCCACATACGGAGAGATCGACGTTGGCATGGCAGGACCCGACGAACTAGCATGACTTGCATTACCTTGACAAGACTGACATCTCTCTTGAGGAGATCTCGGATGCGACTCTACAATGTCAGCACGTCATTAACTGGCCCCCAGTCCAGCCCCTTGTTGATCCATGACGCCAGTTGTGGCAGGGGGCCCGAACGGAAGGCGGGGGCAGCTACCCACTTAGTACTTCGGGGGGCTGTGATGTAAAACCACTCCCGCTGCCATAAGTTGGACATCTCCGGGAAGGAACCCTTCGGCCATGGAGCATCAGCGCCTTTGCTTATTATGGAACCTCCGCATTCTGCGTGTCGCCCACCGATCATCTTCGGCTTCACATTGAAGGTCTTGAGCCATAAGACGAAGTGTGGGGTGATGCGGAGGAAGGCCTCACACACGACGATGAACGACGAGATGTTAAGGATGGAATCCGGGGCTAGATCATGGAAATCGAGCCCGTAATAGAACATAAGCCCTCTAACAAAGGGATCAAGGCTAAAGCCTAGCCCTCGGAGGAAGTGGGAAACAAATACGACACTCTCGTTGGGTTTGGGAGTAGGGATGACCTGCCCTTGAGCAGGCAGCCTATGCGAGATTTCGGCGGTCAGATACCTGGCTTCTCTTAGCTTCTTTGATGTCCTCCTCTATGACAGAGGAGGCCATCCACCGGCCTTTAAGGTTGGATCTGGACATGATTGAAGGTCCGAAGCGCTTAGCCTGAGCCTTGGGTGTTGGAATTCGAGGTGGGGGAAGGGAAGGATCGAGCGCGAGAAGAAAAGGACAGGCCTTGGCCCCTTTATAAAGAGGATGAATATCAAGCGTCCTCCGCGTGGCCGTTTGGAACTTGCCTAAAATCGAGGAGTCATACCAGCAGGCACGATTGGGTTACCCACACCCGTATTGATGAGAATCCCGTGATAAGGGGACACGATCTCTGCTTCGACAAGACGTGCCAAGAAAACCGCCTCCCAACACGTGCAGTGGCAGGCTGGGAAAAACGGTTCGTAATGACCGGACCACGGCAGAAAAGTTGTCAGCAGATTAGATTTGTGGAATATTATACTCTCTACGGTGGTATGTGGAATTTGTTTTGCAGATCCGGACATGATCCTTGTGTTCAAAATCTTCTATGGAGTATTCGGAGGAGGAACCCGCCTTGCAATGCCGAAGACAATCTGCAACTTATCGTCATTGAAGCCTGGTTCAGGGGCTACTGAGGGAGTCCTGGATTAGGGGTCCTTGGACAGCCGGACTATATACTCTGGCCGGACTGTTGGACTATGAAGATACAAAATTGAAGACTTCGTCCCGTGTCCGGGTGGGACTCTCCTTTGCGTGGAAGGCAAGCTTGGCAATTCGGATATGTAGATCTCCTCCCTTGTAACCGACTCTGTGTAACCCTAGCCCCCTCCGGTGTCTATATAAACCGGAGGGCTTAGTCCATAGGACAACAACAATCATAATCATAGGCTAGCTTCTAGGGTTTAGCCTCTACGATCTCGTGGTAGATCAACTCTTGTAATACTCATATCATGAAGATCAATCAAGCAGGAAGTAGGGTATTACCTCCATCGAGAGGGCCCGAACCTGGGTAAACATTGTGTCCCCCGCCTCCTGTTACCATCCGCCTTAGACGCATAGTTCGGGACCCCCTACCCGAGATCCGCTGGTTTTGACACCGACACCGTGCAAAACGGGTTCTTACTGAACTGAAAGCAGAGGTGGATAAGACAAGCCTGGATGATCTCGATTAGGGAAATGAATATATTGTTCTTACGAAGTTGAACTAGCTATATGTTGTACTGTGCTGTTTTCATGTAGCTACTGTACTGTGATGTTATAATGTATTTATGTGCCTGATATGAAATTGGCAAACAACTGTTCGATATGAAATGTGAATTTGCGTAATACTGGAATTATTAATTGTAAACTAATAAACCTGCTAAATGTGTCATGGACCTTTGCAAACGGTTCTAGCAGTAAAACCGCTTGCGATGGATAGCCCAATGCCTCACAGTTTTCTTCATCAAATCGTGTGTGATATAGTTGATAAAAGCAAACAGTTAACCAAGGCAGACCGTGTGTGATAGTTACACCTTTCACACACGAGCCTACACATAAAACTGTGTGGGATGTACGTCCGAACAGAAACGTTTTCCCTGGATTGACTGTGTGGGATGTACATAAGAACGGAAATGTATTCCTTGGATTGAATGTGTGTGATATACATACGAACGGAAATGTTTTTCTGGGATTCACCGTCTGGGATGTACATACCTACGGAAATGTTTTTCTTGGATTACCGTGTGGGATGTACATACCTACAGAAATGATTGGGTTTCGATGCCTCGCCCGATCGCACACGGCCCCAGTCTGGGTCCCAGGAGGGCCTATCCCCGACGATTTCTGGGTCGTGTGGGAAGGACCTCCCCTATCGCCCACACTCACTTGGCGACGGTTCCAAATGCCATCACGGAAAGGGGTTAAAAACCGTTTGTTTAGGACCGACGCGTACCAGTGAACTTCCAAGTATTCTGTGAGGTGTACCTTCAACAGGAGCCCACCGTAGAACTATTCAGAGAGTTCTATTACTTAAACCAGCAGAACGAGTTCACAGACGGGCCCAGCCTAGAACTAGGCGGCATTTCTATACAGCGCCGGAAAGAAGCCACCTTCCCTGCTGCCACTCTTCCTAGTCATCCCAAAGACTGGAACGAAACTTGGTTTTATTGCAAAGACACTTCCCCAGAAGGGGAAAATCCTTTACCGGGTTATCGCACCAGCCGGCTTAGTAACAGACATCATCTTCCAGACCGTATCAGCACGGCAGAGCGGAAAAAAATACATGACCTTTTTTTCAAAGATCCGGGCCTTGACGGCCAACGGCTTGACCAGAATTGATCTAGTTCGATGCTGGGTCGCCTGGAGAGTCTTGCCTCTAAGCCGCCGGCCCGGCTTAATGTGCGAGTACACCGGTGAGTTAACAGATATGCAACGCCATTGTCAGATTGAAATGACTGACGAAGACATCAATAATATGACCAAAACTCTGTTGAATGAGAGCTTGGAAGACTGCAGCCAAGTCGGATTGAATCCTTTCTGCGTCCTTAATAAACCGCCAGCTGTACGTTTTGAATCAATTTCATACTTGAATCATGTTTTCATTTGTACTGCCTGTTCATACTCATTCAATTTTTACAGGCCGATTCACCTTTTTGGACCAAGAAGCTGCAGGATAAACCGGTCAAGAAAACCCGGACAAAGAGCAAGGCTATCAAAAAGCCTGCTAAGAAAAAAACCAATCCTGCCGATTTATTCGATTCGGATGACAAAGATGATGATGACGAGTCGGAGGTAGAACTTGATTCCCTTGGCTCGTTTTTTGTACATCTTATTGACAATGACTATTATCAAGATGATGCGGAGGCTAGCCGTGCAAATGATGAAGAGATAATTACTCTTTCCTCCGGCTCAGAACCTCTGCCAACACAGAAAACTCGACAAGCAAGCGGGAAAGTAAGATTTTCTCACCCTTTAGCTTACTTGGATCCCAACTTTCTTTTGAAGAAGCAGCAACATGAAGCCCGCCGCACAACCCGGAACAGCGGTGGTGGAGTTTTATCATCCGGCTTACCGAACACCCCAGCACCTCGCAAATGTCGACCGGAGGTTTCACATATTTCTGATTTATCTTATCCAAAGGCGGGTCTTTTTCGACAACCTCTTAACCCGTCTGATTCAAACTATCAGGGAACATCTCATTCCTCCTCCGGCGACTCAACGGGGACTCAAATGCCAACCTTCAAGATTGTGCTTGGGTAAGGGTGTATTCCATCCTTTGAAACTTCATGCCTGATTGATATGCTGACATCTTTGTATTTCTTATTTTTAGTGGCATGGCCAAGCCTAGCAAGAAGGCAAAACTGAACAAGCCGGCTGAAGATTCCAACCCTTCTGAGCCGAAAAAGCAATTGCCAGAGGCCTCTCATCCAACCGCTGAAGCTACCATTGATGACCTGCCACCAGAAGAGCACGACGTCACCATGGATCATATAGACATTGAACCGGTCATCACTAAGCCTCCAAGTCCCATCAAGCCTACTGAAGAGAAAGCTGACGATGTCATCATCACCGGGCTTGGTTATACGGCGCCGGGTAACCCCACTGCCTTATCCAAGCATAGCGCCAAGGAAGAATTGTCTACTGCTGATAAAGGCAAGTTGAAGGTAGACTTGGAAAGCTACGCCCAGTTCGGCACCCAAGAGATCCACTCCGGTTATTTGAACCGTCTGTATACCAGCCGTGACTTTGAAGCCGACTTGGTTAACTTGATGAAGGAGCGCTATGAGGTAATCCAACAAAATCTTCCTCATAAATATATCTCTATTAGCCGCCAAGTCTATAGAATATGATAGAATTGAATATATTGTAGACTTTCAAATAGTCACAGATAAATGAACATCATCACTAGTAGGCCCCCAGGGCCGGCTTAAACTAACAAATTAAGCCGGGACTTCAGTTAGTAGTAATTCAACTTTGCAGCTGTAGCCCCCAAGGGCCGGTTTAATCAGTATGAATAAACCGGGACTTATCATCATGGCTGAGAAACCCAATTATGTAGCCTTTATAAACCGGATCATATCATTTTGTCCAGGCCATCATAAAACTTGTCATAAAAAAGAGCAATAGGCATTAGACCCCAAGTGCCAAGGAGAATACTTGTATTGTGCTTGGGACTTTAAAAATAATCATGATCATAATATCCTCCATGTTTGTTCATGTCACAGGCTGAACTAACTGAAAAGGATTCGCAAATCACCGATCTGAAGGCCAATATAAAAACCCAGCAATCTGAGACATCCGAGGCCAAATCAGAATTGAAGACTGCATTGGAAAACATTGAGCAGTTAAAATAGAACTTCAGCACTGATAAAACCGGCTAGGAGACCGAGAAGGCGGCTCTATTAAAGAGAGCAGAAGATGCCGAGGCAGCTCTTAAACCAGTGACTGATGAGTTGTCCGGTTTAAAGCATCAGATCAATAGCATGACATCAACCATCTTCGTTAAGTAGTAAACATGACTCCTTTACCCCAGCAAGCATATCATAATCATCTACCGGTTTATCAATAACTTTACTGATACAGGCTCCCGAAGTTCCAAGTTGGGTTCAGACATGCGCATCAAGCTTAAGGCTGTCTATACTCTGGTAGAACAGCTATACACTGGCGCTCAACGGACAATATCTACTGTTATCCATAAGAAGCCTCCGCCCACCCTCATCAAGGAAACATTGGAGAATTTATCAGTGCTGCCCCAAAGGATCGACGATTTAAAGCGAGCATCTGCCAGAGCCGGCGCCTTGACTGCCTTAAGCCGGTCAAAGGCGTGGCAAGCAGATCTTGATCCAGAAGACTTGGCCAACGGTTGCCCTAGTGTAAAAGAAGACGGGTCTCCCTTCAGTGCTGATGACTTTGCAGAAATAGCAAGAGCAATGCATCCGTTAGCGAGCAAGCTGGCTGAAGAGACCAATCTAGCCCAATACCAGGCGGCTTATGATGTTGAGAACAAGAAGATGAAGGCGCCGGTTCATCAAGAGGTGGATCTCATCCCACCAATGCGTAAGCACACCTTCGCTCGTGACATTGATGCATCAAATCTTATAGATGACGAGGCTGTGTTTAGAGCTTTGAATGGTATCAACTGGGCCTCGCCTGTCTTCCAGCCAATGGATAATCAAGAAGAAGAAGAAGCACAGGATGACCCGGAAGCTTCGACCCGCCAAGACTAACAGTCTCAACTCATGAGCCAGCTTACCAATCATAGCATTTTGATGCTATGTCTCAAAAAATACTCGTCCTCGTGGGCCGTCAGATGCCTTGTAATAGGCTAGTTAAACAATTCTGATCTGTCACACCATCGTGCATGCTTATTTGCATAACACTGCCGATCATTTATTTGAAAGTCTGCCACTTATGCATATAATATCATCAATTTTGCAGACCATGCTTATCAGTTTTTCCTTCACATAAGCAGATAACAAGTGCCCTGGCGGTTTACCCCAGGGCGGGTCACAATACCCCATATAAAAACCACTGGTGACTAAATAGTCCATAACCAGGGCCGGTTTAGCAAAACCTCATATAATCATAACAAAAATATCATACCTGTGATATTTCTTCACACTGCCGGCTTATCATACCGTGTGCAGTAAGGGTAACAGCCCAAAGACAGAGCACAACACCCTGTTCAATTTATTCATATATACCGTCAGCTTATTATGCCATATGCGGCTAGGGGTAACATCCCAAAGTTTAGAGCACGGCGCTCCAAACACATAATCATCATACACTGGTGACTTAAAGTCCAAAACCAGGCCTGGTTAATAAAACTCCGGATAGATTCATATATGAATCATAAGGCAACATGGCCCTAATCAATTTTCAACCATGTATCAATATGGTATAAAAGATGAACCTCAAAAAATGTTCAAACTAAATCAAAAAAAAACCAAACAAGGCATTCATAGTCTGCCAAGCCTCCATGTCAAGCCTTATTCAAGGGCTACGCAGTCGTGAGTTAAACCGTACTTCAAACCTCGTAAGCCGGACCTCACATGACCAATCACCGTTTTAACTTTGACAAATTCAGGGTCTTTTAAAAGATTGATTGTCAAGAGTATGGTGAGTCATTCCAGGATTACCTGGTCTGAGTGGTAAGCAAACAAAGGCAGTATAACCCGGATTTTTTGGTGAATACACACCTGGCGTCCAAGCCTGTTACAAGGGTCAACAAAGCTCTATTCATTAACAAAGAGCCCCCAAGCAATATTTCATTCTAGGCATATAAGCCGGATCAGTAGGGTAGTCATAGCTATGCTCAATGAGCAGGAAGCCCCCAGGTATTTTGTAATCATGGCGTACAAGCCGGATCAAGAGGGTAATCATAGCTATGCTCAATAAGCAGGAAGCCCCCAAGTGATCGTATGAAGTGACAATAAAGACTCATATTCTTAGAAATGAAACGACAGAGGCCCTGAATTATCAGGGATGCCGGCTTTATTATATTCATCATAATATATATACATTGATAGAAATATGTACATCACAAGAGCCGGTAGCTCAGGTGTAATAAGGCCGAAGATGAGCAATGTTCCACGGCCGACGAGTCTCCTCCTTAGATTTGCGTGAGTCCTTGTGCTCTCGAACACCAATGAGGTAGTATGATCTGTTGTTCAGATTTTTGCTGACCACAAAAGGCCCTTCCCAAGGCGGGGATAGCTTGTGCATATCTGTTTGATCCTGGATAAGCCGGAGCACCAAATCTCCTTCTTGAAAAGTTCTGATTTTAACCCGGCGGCTGTGATAACGACGCAAATCTTGCTGGTAAATCACCGAACGAGTCGCCGCAAGGTCACGCTCCTCATCAAGTGCATCCCGACATGCTTTTTCATTATCAGATTCGACATAAGCTGCCACACGGGGCGAGTCGTGACGGATGCCACTAGGGAGAACCGCCTCTACTCTGTAAACCATGAAGAAAGGCGTGTAACCCGTAGATCTGTTGGGGGTAATATTGATGCTCAATAACACTGAGGGTAATTCCTCCACCCAACAACCCGGTGTCCTCTGTAAAGGGACCGTAAGCCGGGGCTTGATGCATCTCAAAATTTCTTGATTGGCTCTTTCAGCTTGGCCATAGGACTGGGGGTGAGCCACTGATGATACATCAAGACGAATATGCTCTCGTTGATAGAATTCTTTCATAGCACCCTTGGACAGATTAGTGCCATTATCAGTTATAATGCTGTGGGGATAACCAAAACGAAAGATCACCTTTTTGATGAATTGAACCGCTGTTGCCACGTCACACTTACTGACCGGCTCTGCTTCGACCCACTTTGTGAATTTGTCAACCGCCACCAAAAGATGGGTCTTTTTATCCTTGGACCTTTTGAAAGGTCCAACCATATCAAGCCCCCAGACTGCAAATGGCCAAGTGATTGGAATCATCCTCAATTCTTGAGCCGGCACATGAGCTCGTCTTGAAAATTTCTGACAACCGTCACATTTACTGACCAGATCTTCTGAATCAGCATGAGCCGTCAGCCAATAAAACCCATGACGAAAAGCCTTGGCCACGAGAGATTTAGAGCCGTCATGATGAACACAATCTCCTTCATGAATCTCTCACAGAATCTCACGGCCCTCCTCAGGAGAAACAAAACGTTGAAACACCCCTGTGACACTGCAGCGGTGCAACTCTCCATTGACAATAGTCATTGACTTAGACCGTCGGGTTATCTGCCTAGCCAAAGTTTCATCTTCAGGTAACTCGCCCCGGGTCATATAAGCCAAATATGGAACTGTCCAATCAGGAATAACATGAAGAGCCGCCACTAATTGTGCCTACGGGTTAGGAATAGCAAGATCTTCCTCTGTAGGCAATTTAACTGAAGGGTTATGCAAGATATCAAGGAAAACGTTAGGTGGCACCGGCTTACGCTGGGACCCTAACCGGCTCAAAGCATCAGCCGCCTCATTTTTCCTGCGATCAACATGTTCCACTTGATAACCTTTGAAATAACCAGCAATAGCATCAACCTCGCGGCGGTAAGCCGCCATGAGTGGGTCCTTAGAATCCCAAGTGCCTGAAACTTGCTGAGCCACCAAATCTGAGTCGACTGATGTAAATATGCCCTAGAGGCAATAATAAAGTTATTATTTATTTCCTTATTTCATGATAAATGTTTATTATTCATGCTAGAATTGTATTAACCAGAAACTTAGTACATGTGTGAATACATAGACAAAACAAAGTGCCCCTTGTATGCCTCTACTTGACTAGCTCGTTTATCAAAGATGGTTATGTTTCCTAACCATAGACATGTGTTGTCATTTGATGAACGGGATCACATCATTAGGAGAATGATGTGATGGACAAGACCCATTCATTAGCTTAGCATTATGATCGTTACAGTTTCATTGCTACTGCTTTCTTCGTGACTTATACATGTTCCTCAGACTATGAGATTATGCAACTCCCGAATACCGGAGGAACACCTTGTGTGCTATCAAATGTCACAACGTAACTGGGTGATTATAAAGATGCTCTACAGGTGTCTCCGATGGTGTTTGTTGAGTTGGGATAGATCAAGATTAGGATTTGTCACTCCGTGTATCGGAGAGGTATCTTTGGGCCCTCTCGGTAATGCACATCACTATAAGCCTTGCAAGCATTGTGACTAATGAGTTAGTTGCGGGATGATGCCTTACGGAACGAGTAAAGAGACTTGTCGGTAACGAGATTGAACTAGGTATTGAGATACCGATGATCGAATCTCGGGCAAGTAACATACCGATGACATAGGGAACAACACATGTTGTTATGCGGTTTGACCAATAAAGATCTTCGTAGAATATGTAGGAACCGATATGAGCATCCAGGTTCCGCTATTGGTTATTGACCGGAGATGAGTCTCGGTCATGTCTACATAGTTCTCGAACCCGTAGGGTCCGCACGCTTAACGTTCTGTGGCGATTTGTATTATGAATTATGTGATTTGATGACCGAAGTTTGTTCGGAGTCCCGGATGAGATCGGGGACATAACGAGGAGTCTCGAAATGGTCGAGACGTAAAGATCGATATATTGGAAGGCTATATTCGGATATCGGAAAGGTTCCGAGTGATTCGGGTATTTTTCGGAGTAACGGAGAGTTACGGGAATTCGTATTGGGCCTTAATGGGCCATACGGGAAAGGAGAGAAAGGCCTCAAGGGTGGCCGCGCCCTTCCCCATGGACTGGTCCGAATTGGACTAGGGAAAGGGGGCGCCCCCTTCCTTCCTTCTCCTTCTCCCTTCCCTTTTTCCTATTCCATGTGGGAGGTGGAGTCCTACTAGGAATAGGGAGTCCTGGTAGGACTCCACACTTTGGGCGCGCCTTATGAGGGCCGGCCTCCTCCTCCCTCCATCCTTTATATACGTGGTGAGGGGGCACCCCATAGACACACAAGTTGATCATTGATCTCTTAGCCATGTGCGGTGCCCCCCTCCACCATAATCCACCTCGGTCATATCGTCGTAGTGCTTAGGCGAAGCCCTGCGCCGGTAGCTTCATCATCACTGTCATCACGTCATCATGCTGACGAAGCTCTCCCTCGACACTCTGCTGGATCGTGAGTTCGTGGGACGTCACCGAGCCGAACGTGTGCAGATCGCAGAGGTGCCGTACTTTCGGTACTAGGATCGGTCGATCGTAAAGACGTACGACTACATCAACCGCGTTGTCATAACGCTTCCACTTACAGTCTACGAGGGTACGTGGACTACACTCTCCCCTCTCGTTGCTATGCATCACCATGATCTTGCGTGTGCGTAGGATTTTTTTTGAAATTACTACGTTCCCCACCTCACCCGGCTTAAATTCTTCTCTTTAGCCATCCGAAGACCATGGAGCAAGGCCTCATACTCAGCTGCATTGTTAGTATAAGGAAACATCAACCTTAAAACATAACAAAATTTATCACCCCATGGGGAAGTCAAAATAACTCCAGCCCCCGAGCCTTCCAACTGCCTGGATCCATCGAAGTGAATAGTCCAATATGTGCTATCCGGCTTCTCCTCAGGCATCTGCAGCTCAGTCCAGTCATTGATAACATCCACCAGTGCTTGAGACTTGATAGCTGTTCATGGCATATACTTCAAACCATTGGGTCCAAGCTCAATGGCCCACTTGGCTACCCGACCTGTGGCCTCTCTTTTTTGAAGAATATCTCCTAAAGGAGCAGAACTAACCACAGTAATGGGATGACCCAGAAAACATTGCTTGAGCTTCGACTAGCCATGAACACCCCATATACCAGCTTCTGCCAATGCAGATACCTCTGCTTGGACTCAACGAGCACCTCACTGATGTAATAAACCGGCCGCTGAACCGGATATGCCTTGCCTGATTCCTTCCACTCCACAAAAATTGCCACGCTGATAGCTCGTCTATTGGCTACCACATATAACAACAAGGGCTCTTTATCAATGGGAGCAACAAGGATCGGCGGCTCAGCTAACTGTTTCTTGAAGGCTTCAAACGCCTTATCAGCAGCATCACTCCAGACAAAGTAATCTGTTTTTTCATCATCTACTATAGAGGGATAGCTTTTTCTCCCAACCGGCTTACGAACCGGCTTAAGGCCGCAATACGACCCGCCACACGCTGAACATCATTGATACACGCCGGTTTAGCCAAGGAAGTAATAGCCTTGATATTTTCCGGGTTAGCCTCAATGCCTCTTTCAGAAACCAGAAAACCCAAGAGCTTGCCTGCTGGTACACCAAAGACACATTTGGCCGGGTTAAGCATCATCTTGTAGACCCGGAGATTGTCAAAGGTCTCTTTCAAATCATCTATCAAGGTCTCTTTCTTCCTTGATTTCACCACAATATAATCCACATAAGTATGAACATTGTGCCCAATCTGATCATAGAGGCAATTTTGCACACACCGCTGGTAAGTCGCCTGGGCACTCTTGAGCCCAAAAGGCATGGATACATAGCAGAAGGCTCCAAAGGGAGTGATGAAGGCTGTCTTCTCTAGGTCCTTAACTCCCATCTTGATCTGATGATACCCAGAATAAGCATCCAAAAAACTCAAACACTCACAACCCGTCGTAGCATGAATAATCTGATCAATACGAGGGAGAGCAAAAGGATCAGCCGGACAGGCCTTATTAAGGTCTGTATGATCCACGCACATGCGCCAAGTGCCATTCTTCTTAAGTACCAGCACTGGGTTAGCCAACCATTCAGGATGAAAAACTTCAATAATAAACCCGGCTGCCAAGAGCCGGGCCACTTCTTCACCAATGGCCTTACGCCTCTCTTCATTGAAGCGGCGAAGGAATTGCTTGACCGGCTTAAACTTTGGATCAATATTGAGAGTGTGCTCAGCGAGTTCCCTCGGTACACCTAGCATGTCTGAAGGATTCCATGCAAAGATGTCCCGGTTCTCACGGATGAACTCGATGAGCGTGCTTTCCTATTTCAGATCCAGATTAGCGCTGATACTAAACTGTTTAGATGAATCGCCAGGAACAAAATCAACCAGCTTAGTGCCATCTGCCGACTTAAATTTCAACAGGGGGTTATGCTCTGTGGTTGGCTTCTTCAAAGGTGTCATATCCGTCGGGTCAACATTATCTTTATAAAATTTCAACTCTTCTGTTGTACAAACAGACTCAGCATAAGCGGCATCACCTTCTTCACATTCCAAGGCTATCTTCCTGTTGCCGTGCACAGTGATGGTGCCCTTGTAACCTGGCATCTTGAGCTGTAGATAAACATAACAAGGCCTTGCCATAAACTTGGCGTAAGCCGGCCGCCCAAACAAGGCATGATAAGGGCTCTTAATCTTAACCACTTCAAATGTCAATGTCTCTGCTCTGGAATCATGCTCGTCACCAAAAGCCACCTCCAAATCTATCTTGCCCACTGAATACGCCGACTTGCCAGGTACCACTCCATGAAAACAGTATTAGACGGCTTAAGATCCTTGTCAGTCAAACTCAGACGATGAAAAGTTTCATAGTAAAGGATATTGATGCTGCTGCCTCCATCCATGAGCACTTTAGTGAACCTGTACCCTCCAACATGAGGTGCAACCACCAAAGCCAACTGACCCGGATTGTCAACCCGGGGCAGGTGATCCTCACGGCTCCAAAGAATAGGATGTTCAGACCATCTCAAGAAACGGGGAACCTCCAGCTCAACTGCGTTCACGCCCTTTTATGAATCTTCTGATCTCGTTTGCATAAACTCGTGGTGAACACATGATATTGTCCACTATTCAGCTGCTTCAGGTTACTCTGATAACCAGATTGCTGCTACTGATTGCCATGACCAGACTGTTGATTGAAACCACCTTGATTGCCTTGACCCTGGAAACCATAATTTGAGCCGCCTCCACCAAAGCCAGGCCCGTGAGAGCCAGATCCTGAACTGCCATTCGGGCCATGATTGTTCTGAAAAAATTGGAATTTCTGTACTCCCTCATGATGAAGCAATCCTTCCATAGATGATTGGCCGGCTTCTCATGCATACCATGCTTTGGGCAAGGCTGATTCATCATCGCCTCTAGGTTGAACTTTGGCCCACCAAGCCGGGGCTGCTTTCCCTTATTGTTCCGCGTATTGGTATTGGCCACAAAGTCTAAACCGCCCTCTGCCTTGCGCTTACCATTGCCACCGTGACCCACCGTGTTATGCTGCTGTCCCTTCGTATTGCCACTCTTCTTCCCTTTACCCGCCTTCTCCTCATCAGAGTCGGGGTCTTTGGTACTATCAGAGTCGGCATATTTGACGAGAGCCGCCATGAGCTCCCCCATGTTATTGCAGTGGCGTTTAAGCCGCCCCAGTTTCTGCTTAAGGGGGAGAAAACGACAATTCTTCTCCAACATCAGGACTGCTGAGCCGGCATTGATACTGTCCGATGAGTGTATAACAACTGAAATTTGGCGCACCCAATTGGTTGTTGACTCGCCCTCACCTTGGACACAAGAATCCAAATCCAGGATCGACATAGGCTGCTTGCACATGTCTTTAAAATTTTGGATAAAACAAGCTTTCAACTCCGCCCATGATCTAATGGAGTTAGCGGGCAGCCCTTTCAACCAAGTACGAGCCGGGCCATCCAACATCATGGTGAAATACTTAGCACATGCAACATCACTAACATCCAGCATCTCCATAGCCATCTCGTAGCTCTCAATCCAAGCCTCAGGGGGCTGATCCGCCGTGTAATTAGGCACCTTACAAGGACCCTTGAAATCCTTAGGTAAGTGCTCATTATGCAGAGCCGACACTAAACATGGCACACCCAAGGTTCTAGAGGTCACTCACGCTTCCACCGACGTTGATGGATAAACCAGGGATTGTTGTTGAGTCGCCAGCTGAGCCGCCAGCTCAGCCTCCCGACGCGCTTTGCCCTGATCCACCAAGCTTTGAGCATCGACACCACCGCGCGCCGGGTCATGCCCACGAGGTTGGTTACGTCACTGTTCACTGCTTGAAACTGCTGGCGAATCAAGGTGCCGGCTATAACTCCGGCTTGGTCGAGGGGTTGAGTGAATCCTTTCACGGCTGTACGAATAAGCCGCCTGCTGATCCAGTGCTGTCTGAAGAAGCTCTCTGGCCCTCCATGCCTCTATCGCAGCTGGAGACTCACCTTCAACTGGGAGAGCCGCCAGCCGTGTCGCCGCAGCAATCATATTATCCAAAGGGTTAGAATAGTGACCCGATGGTGTTGGAACATGCTGAGGCGGAGTATTATTCAAATGAGGCGGGTCCATTATACGCGGCTGAACCGGCGCTCCAGTTACAGGCGCCTCAACCGCCCGGTTTACCACCGGTGGGTCACTAGTCCCTGCGCCAGGTGTGTTGAAGAGGTTTCTCGCATCATAAACCGGGGGTAAATGACTCTGGTGCCTCTTTCTCATGATTTCAATTGACGCGTTTTGATCCAGGGTGATCCGGAAAGAGTCTTCCTGAATCCGCTGTGCATGCGTGTCCAAAGCAGCTCGCTCCGCTGCCATCCTAATATTCCCAGCTACCAGTTCCTCCTTAGCTTGAGCTATCTCATCTCGTAGCTTCGCAACATCCACCTTATGTTGTTCTTGAGTATCCGAGGTTATCTCCATCCCCATCAAAGTTGCCAAAGCCTCTAACAACTCTGTCAAAACCTGAGCCGCCGGGCGTGCAGAGCTGCTATCACCAGCCGCCCTCGCAGCCATTGAGCTAGAGGTCATAGCCACGGCGGTCGTTGAACCAAGTGCCGGCTAAGGGCGAACCATGAAAATCGCAACTCTGTGCGGCGGCTCGTAAGGGTCCGGAATACTGTCGCCATCGGAACAGCCCCCAAGCCGGCCATCTTGCACCTTATACATTGAGTTAGTCTCACCGGTTGACGACTCACCATCAAAGTAGATGGCGATATCTACTACGCAACCTTCTTCTTGTAGACGTTGTTGGGCCTCCAAGTGCAGAGGTTTGTAGGACAGTAGCAAATTTCCCTCAAGTGGATGACCTAAGGTTTATCAATCCGCAAGAGGCGTAGGATGAAGATGGTCTCTCTCAAACAACCCTGCAACAAAATAACAAAGAGTAACTTGTGTCCCCAACACACCAAATACAATGGTAAATTGTATAGGTGCACTAGTTCGGCGAAGAGATGGTGATACAAGTGCAATATGGATGGTAGATATAGGTCTTTGTAATCTGAAATTATAAAAACAGCAAGGTAACTAATGATAAAAGTGAGCGTAAACGGTATTGCAATGCGTTGAAACAAGGCCTAGGGTTCATACTTTCACTAGTGCAAGTTCTCTCAACAATAATAACATAACTGGATCATATAACTATCCCTCAACATGCAACAAAGAGTCACTCCAAAGTCACTAATAGCGGAGAACAAACGAAGAGATTATTGTAGGGTACGAAACCACCTCAAAGTTATTCTTTCGGATCGATCTATCATAGAGTTCGTACTAGAATAACCTTAAGACACAAATCAACCAAAACCCTAATGTCACCTAGATACTCCAATGTCACCTCAAGTATCCGTGGGTATGATTATACGATATGCATCAAACAATCTCAGATTCATCTATTCAACCAACACATAGAACTTCAAAGAGTGCCCCAAAGCTTCTACCAGAGAGTCAAGACGAAAATGTGTGCCAATCCCTATGCATAAGTTCACGAGCGGAACCCGCAAGTTGATCACCAAAACATACATCAAGTGGATCACGTGAATATCCCATTGTCACCACAGATAAGCACATGCAAGACATACATCAAGTGTTTAGTAAAGCTTGCGATACATCAAGATCGTATCACCTCAAGAACACGAGAGAGAGAGATCAAACACATAGCTACTGGTACATATCCTCAGCCCCGAGGGTGAACTACTCCCTCCTCGTCATGGAGATCGCCGGGATGATGAAGATGGTTACCGGTGATGGATCCCCCCTCCGGCAGGGTGCCGGAACAGGGTCCCGATTGGTTTTTGGTGGCTACAGAGGCTTGTGGCGGCGGAACTCCCGATCTATTCTGCTCTCCGATGTTTTTAGGGTATATGGATATATATATATAGGCCAAATAAGTCGGTCAGGGGAGCCACGAGGGGCCCATGAGGGTGGGGGCGCGCCCAGGGGGGTAGGGCGCGCCTCCCTGCCTTGTGGCTTCCTTGAAGCTTCCCTGACGTCTACTCCAAGTCTCCTGGATTGCTTCCGTTCCAAAAATAACTCTCCCGAAGGTTTCATTCCGTTTGGACTCTGTTTGATATTCCTTTTCTTCGAAACACTGAAATAGGCAAGAAAACAACAATTTGGGCTGGGCCTCCGGTTAATAGGTTAGTCCCAAAAATAATATAAAAGTGTTTAGTAAAGCCCATAAACATCCAAAACAGATAATATAATAGCATGAATACTTCATAAATTATAGATACGTTGGAGACGTATCAGCATCCGCAAGCTTAATTCCTGCTCGTCCTCGAGTAGGTAAATGATAAAAGAAATAATTTATGCAGTGTGAATGCTAGTAGGTGCACAAGTTTAATCAATGATATTTCAATCACCTTTTCTAGCATCATTATATGTCATAACAGTAGCTCATATCATAAAGCTTCTCATGATCAAGTAACAAGCTATTCACATGTTAAAGCATAGATCATAAACTTTCTTGAAAACTAACAAACTGTGTTATTAGTCATCAAATAATTACAATTCATCTTATTTTCAGGAAGGGTCTATGTCAGAGCTTTCACTACTGGAATCAGGGATTTTGCCGTCTGCCAGTTCTTTGCCGTCCGCTAGCAGACGACAAAGAAGGTCTTTGCCATCAGCTACCAAAAAGCAGACGGCAAACAACTGGCAGACGGCAAAGAAGGTCTTTGCCATCTGTCACTTCTTTGCCGTCTGCTGGCAGACGGCAAAGAGAGAGGTGGCCCCCACTAACGAGCCGATTAGAAAAAACTTAACGGCCCCCTCTTTGCCGTCTGCTAGCAGACGACAAAGATAAAAAAGCGGACGGCAAAGGCTAACTAACCTAACCTAACTAACGGCCGATCGAGCCCCCCCGCCCGTTACTCCTCTCTGTTTCTCTCCCTCTCTCCTCCCCGACGCCACGCCACCAGATCCACCCACCGCCGCCCCCGCCGCCCGGCGCCGCCCCCACCACCATCCCCGCCCCCGCTTGCCCCGTCGCCCCACCACCCCGCCATCCCCACCCCACCCGCCGATGCCCCGTCGCCCCACCATCCCGCCCGGCGCCGCCCCTGCTTGCCCCGTCGCCCCACCACCCCACCCGCCGACGCCCCGGCGCCCCGGTGCGCCACCACGTCGCCGGCCCACCCGCCCCACTGCCCCGACCGTCCCATTGCCCCGGCGCACCACCACGTCGCCGGCCCACCCGCCCCACTGCCCCGACCGTCCCATTGCTCCGGTGAGTAATTTTTTCTTCTGTTTTTTCATTTTTTTGCTGTTTAATTGTTAGTGATAGATTAGTGCTAGATATGTGTTATATAGTGTTAGTGTTAGAAGAAAAGAAGAAAATAAGTAGAAGAAAAAAGAATATGTAGAAGAAAAGAAGAAGAAGAAGAAGAAAAGAAGTAGAAGAAGTAGAAGAAGAAGAAAAGAAGAAAAGAAAAGAAGTAGAAAAAAGATGAAAAAAGAAGAAGAAGAAAAGAAGAAGAAGAAGAAGAAGAATAAAGGAAGAAAAGAAAAGAAGTAGAAAAAAGATGAAAGAAGAAGAAGAAGAAAAGAAGTAGAAGAAGTAGAAGAAGAAGAAAAGAAGAAACGAAAAGAAGTAAAAGAAGTAGAAAAAAGATGAAAGAAGAAGAAATGAAAGAAGAAGAAGAAGAGAAAGAAAGAAAAAGAAAGATAGAAGGAAACACCCCGACCCCCTGACCCTGACCCCGACACCACACCCCGACACCTCGACCCCCTGACCCCGACCCCGACACCACACCCCGACACCCCGTCCCCGACACCACACCCCGACACCCCGACCCCCTGACCCCCTAACCCCGACACCCTGACCCCGACACCACACCCCGACATGCAAGGGAGCTCTTGAGTTTCGTTGGCTTCAGGCCGGTCGCAAGTTTTCTTGCTTCGACATGCATAGACAGTTCCTGGATCCTCGCCATAAGTTCAGGAAAGACAAGAAGAACTTCATCAGAGGTAGAGTTGTCAAAAACTCTGCACCACCTGCGTTGACAGGCCAACAGACCCTGGATCAGTTAAACGCTCTCGAGCCAGATCCAAAGCGTCCAGGGTACTTCAAGGGGTATAATTCTAAGCACGCCTGGACTCACAAGACATGCTTATGGGATCTGCCTTACTTCAAAGACCTCCTTTGCCCACACAACATCGACGTGATGCACACTGAGAAGAATATCGCCAAGGCACTTTTTGCTACATTGTTCGGCATAGATGGGAAGTCAAAGGATAATACTAAGGCTAGAGTCGATCTGGAGGCGCTATGTGATAGGCCGTTACAAAACATGAAAGAACCGAAAGGAAAGCAGAACTGGCGAAGCCAAAGGCATGGTTCAATCTTGGAAGGCTAGCTATGAGGGAAATTATCTTGTGGGTGAAAATGCAGTTGATGTTCCCCGATGGGTATGCAGCGAATCTAAAGAGGGGAGCGAGTCTTGATAAATTGAAGATATTTGGTCTGAAGAGTCATGATTGGCACATATGGATTGAGCGGGTAATGCCGGTGATGTTGCGTGGCTTCATCCCTGAGGATGAATGGCTAGTACTGACAGAACTCAGCTATTTCTTCCGTGTTCTTTGTGCGAAAGAACTATCGCCTGGCGTGCTAGAATAAATGGAAGAGTTGGCGCCGGAGTTGATCTGCAAGTTAGAGAAGATCTTTCCACCGGGCTTCTTTAATCCAATGCAGCATTTGATTTTGCATCTCCCGACCGAGGCAAGATTGGGGGGGCCCGTGCAAAATCGTTGGTGCTACCCAACTGAGAGGATACAGAAGACGCTTCGACAAAAATGTAAAAATAAACGTAGAATTGAAGCATCGATGGCTGAGGCATTCATCACTGAGGAGGCGGCAAACTTCGTGACAGCACACTACGAAGCCAAAAATCCCCATTTGCATAATCCGAAGCCTCGGTACAATGCTGACGAACCTCAAAAGGGTGGATCCAACCTCAGCCTACTAAAAGGGAATCTCGCACCAGCCAGTGGTTCGAAACCAGTATCTTTGGATAACGAAGAATGCCGGACCATTACGTTGTATATCTTCAACAACCTGACAGAAGTGCGGCCGTACATTGAGTAAGTTCTCAGTACATTGTTTCGCAACTTCTATTTCCTTTGAACTGCTCTTATTCCTGGATATTTCATACAGTCGATACGTCGCCATATTCTCGTATGGAGCGGTAATCCAAAAGGATTCCGTCGAAGAGTATGAGCTTCTCGCAAAGCAAGGAGGCAGCTATCCCGGTTTCATCTCTTGGTTCAAACAAACGGTAATTTCTATTAGACCATTTCATTACATTCGCTAATTTCTGCCTAATGCAACAATCCTTTTGTATTAAACTTGTAGGCTAATTCAGAGTCTATGGACGCCGAATTGAGACAAGTCGCTAATGGTTTTGACTATAAGGTCCGTTCATTTGACAAATACGACATCAACGGGTATCGCTTTCGTACCTATGGCAAAGAGCTATCTATGGCCGACCGAAAGTCTACAAATTGTTGTGTATCTGCTATCGGCGAAGGAGGTACCGAGTATTATGGGAGAGTTGAAGTAATTTATGAACTTATATTCTATGGTGACAACCCACCAAATGTCGTACTCTTCAAATGTTATTGGTTTCAGCCGAAGGAGACTAGAAGGACTCATGAACATATAGGGCTAGTTGAAATCAAACAAAGCACCCATTTAGATGTTCCTGATGTCTATATTACGGCTCAACAGGCGACCCAAGTATTCTATCTACCGTGGGCCTGCCAAACTAATCCAAATCTGAAAGGTTGGGATGTCGTTTATGAAGTGCCGCCACGTGCTAGACTATCTCCCCCAAAGGAAGAGGATTATGAACCTCGCATTAACCCAGACACATATGAAGGAGAATTCTTCCAAGAGACACGTCTTTCCAAAAAGCGTTTCAAGAACCGCTATACTTCACCCCAAAATATTGAAGTAGACAGCGACAGTGAATCCGACATCAACCCAGAGCCGGAACAAGAAGAGGTTACTGCTGCGGATGACCTGTCAATGCTTGACCGATTACGTCAAGGTGGCCTTCCACATGTTGATGCCACTGAACCCTATGAGCCCGTCATTGATTATAGTGATGATGATGATTATGCATTTATTGATGATAGTGATCGAGATTATTAGTAGTGTCAGGTATATAATTTTTTTATGTTGTACTTGATGATGATACACTTAAGTGATATACATATTATTATTCATGTCGGTATTTTTTTATGTTGTACTAATTTCGTTTACTCTTTGTCATGGCAGGTGTTGAAAGATGGTGGGAGCTGGTAAGTTTCTTATAGTGTTTTGCTTAACAAATGCATAAAGACCTAGACTTAGCCTTATTTCCTCCAATATGCTTACCACAATGACCTAAAGTTAGCTTCTTTTCCTCCAAAATGACTTAATAAGCTTACTGACCTCCAAAACCATCCATTTTACCTAAGTTAGCTCTAAAACGATCTATACTTAGCTTTGTTTCCTCCAAAATGACCTAAGTTAGCTCTAGTATGCTTAGTTAACTAGGTTTGCTCAATAATGACATGTACTTAGCTTACTTATGTCAAAAATGGCATAATTAGCTTAGTTAGCTCATAAACAATCCATTTTACCTAAGTTAGCTCTAAAATGACCCATTATACCTTAGTTAGCTCATAAATGATCCATTTTACCCAAGTTAGCTCTAAAATGACCCATTTTACCTAGACTAACTCCAAAATGATCCATTTTACCTATGTTAGCTCTAAAATGACCCATTTTACCTAGGTTAGCTCCAAAATGACCCATCTTACCTAGGTTAGCTCCAAAATGATGCATTTTACCCAAGTTAGCTCTAAAATGACCCATTTTACCTAGATTAGCTCATAAACGATCCATTTCACCTAGGTTAGCTCACAAACGATCCATTTTACCTAGTTTAGCTCCAAAATGACCCATCACACCTAGGTTAGCTCTAAAATGATGCATTTTACCAAAGTTAGCTCATAAACGATCTATTTCACCTAGGTTAGCTCATAAATGATCCATTTCACCTAACTTAGCTAAAAAACGATCCATTTCACCTAGGTTAGCTCCAAAATGACCCATCTTACCTAGGTTAGCTCTAAAATGATGCATTATACCTAAGTTAGCTCATAAACGATCTATTTCACCTAGGTTAGCTCATAAACGATCCATTTCAACTAAGTTAGCTCATAAATGATCCATTTCACCTAAGTTAGCTCATAAATGGCATATACTTCTTCTTCTAGTCACCTTTTTCTAACTTTCTTATTTGCCTTTTTGCAGATTTCATTCACTTCACGGAAGCTAGCTTGCTATGATGGAGTGCTTGTTTTTTCTTTCATTCTCCTCTAGTATTCTTCTAGCTTGCTATGATGGAACTTGCTATCTTGATGAAACTATACATTGTAATATGTATGGATGGAACAATGTGTATGTGCAACTTGCTATGTATGAATGGATGGAACTATATATGTATGCACGATGAAACTTATGTGCTGGATATGTCATATGTTTGCTGTTAAATAGCCAATGAAATATATATATATATATATATATATATATATATGTCATATATTTGCTGTGAAAATTGCTGGATAAAAAAAAACAGAAAAAAGAGGCACCTTTGCCGTCAGCTGCTGATGGCAAAGGCGCCTTTGCCGTCCGCCGCGGATGGTAAAGAAGCCACGCGGCGGCCACCTGTGCTCCCTGGGAGCTGACCCATTTGGTCAGTTTGCCTACAGCGGCGGACGACAAAGGCTTTGCCTACAGTGGCAGACGGCAAAGACTTGTCCCGCAGTGACGTCCAGCTGACGTCATTCGGCGGACAACAAAGGCTGGATGCTCTTTGCCGTCAGCGGCGGACGGCAAAGGCTGCCGTTAGCCGCCTAACGGACTAACAACACATTTATTGCCGTCGGCTTTCATTGCCGTCCGCCGCTGATGGCAAAGGCCCTTTTGCCGTCCGCTTCAGAAAGCAGACGGCAAAGAAGCTCTTTACCGTAGCCTACTTTACCGGAGCCTTTTGCCGTCCGCGGTAGACGGCAAAGGCCTTTGTCGTCCGCCATCCTTGCCTGCAGACGACAAAGTAGCTGATACCTGTAGTGTTTAATTCAGCAAACTTCTCATACTCAACTATCATTTAGTCTTTCACAATTGCTAACACTCACGTGATATTTATGGGTTCAAAGTTTTAATCAGGCACAGAGAAAGATAGGGGCTTATAGATTCTCCTCCCAACCTTTCACCTCAAGGGTAATGTCAACAATAATAGTTCATGATGCCTTACATCCAATTGGATATATATATATATATCAGGATCTTTCCAACACAATGTGCTTGCCAAAGGATAAAATGTAAAAAGGAAAGCGGAAGATCACCATGACTCTTGCATAAGGCATAAGACAAGAATAAAAGATAAGCCCTTCGCAGAGGGAAGCAGAGGTTGTCATGCACTTTTATAGTTGGATGCACAAAATATTAATGCGAAAGAACGTCACTTTATATTGCCACTTGTGATAGGGACGTTTATTATGCTGTCCGTCACTTTTATTGCTTCCACAACACAAGATCGTATAAAGCTTATTTTCTCCACACTAATAGATCATACACATTTAGAGAGCAATTTTTATTGCATGCACCGATCACAACTTACTTGAAGGATCTTACTCAATCCATAGGTAGGTATGGTGGACTCTCATGGCAATACTGGTTTAGGGGATGTTTGGAAGCACAAGTAGTATCTCTACTTGGTGCAAAGAATTGGCTAGCATGAGGGAGAAAGGCAAGCACAACGTGTTGGATGATCCATGACAATATACTTTATTTCAGATATAAGAAAACATAACCCATTACGTTGTATTCCTTGTCCAACATCAACCTTTTAACATGTCTTATTTTAATGAGTGCTCACAATTACAAAAGATGTCCAAGATAGTATATTTATATGTGAAATCTCTCTTCCCTCAATATTCTTTCATGAATTGTTCAAGTGACCAATACAATGTTTGCTAACCTTAAAATAAATTTACCACCTCTACTTCTTATATGTGAAGTCATTACGCCCCATGGGGTAAGCATACGAAACATATAAAATTTCAGATTTATGATATTCGCTCATTCAACTATTTACTCATAGGATATAAGTGAAGCACACGAGTAAAACTACTCCAAAAAGATATAAGTGAAGATCAATGAGTAGTTAAATAATTATGTAACTATGTGAAGACTCTCTCTCATTTAAGAATTTCAGATCTTGATATTTTATTCAAACAGCAAGCAAAATAAAATAAAATGACGCTCCAATGAAAACACATATCATGTGGTGAATAAAAATATAGCTCCAAGTAAAGTTACCGATGAATGAAGACGAAAGAGGGGATGCCATCCGGGGCATCCCCAAGCATAGGCTTTTCGTTGTCCTTGAATTTTACCTTGGGGTGCCTTGGGTATCCCCAATCTTAGGCTCTTGCCACTCCTTATTCCATAGTCCATCTAATCTTTACCCAAAACTTGAAAAATTCACAACACAAATCTTAACAGAAAACTCGTAAGCTCCGTTAGTATAAGAAAATAAATCACCACTTAGGTACTGTTGTGAACTCATTCTAAATTCATATTGGTGTAATATCTACTGTATTCCAACTTATCTATGGTTCATACCCTCTGATACTACTCATAGATTCACCAAAATAAGCAAATAACACATAGAAAACAGAATCTGTAAAAAACAGAACAGTCTGTAGTAATCTGCAAACGTATACTTCTGTAACTCCAAAAATTCTGAAATAAATTGGTGGACCTGAGGAATTTGTCTATTAATCATCTGCAAAAGAATCAACTTAAAAGCACTCTTCAGTAAAAATGGCAGCTAATCTCGTGAGCACTAAAGTTTCTGTTTTTTACAGCATGATCATAAAGACTTCACCCAAGTCTTCCCAAAGGTTCTACTTGGCACAAACACTAACTAAAACATAAAACCACATCCAACCAGAGGCTAGATCAAATATTTATTACTAAACAGAACCAAAAAGCAAGAAACAAAAATAAAATTGGGTTGCCTCTCAACAAGCGCTAACGTTTAACGCCCCTAGCTAGGCATGATGATTTCAATGATGCTCACATAAAGGATAAGAATTGCAACATAAATAGAGCATCATGAAGAATATGACTAGCACATTTAAGTCTAACCAACTTCCTATGCATGGGGATGTTGTGAGCAAACAACTTATGAGAACAATAATCAACTAGCATAGGAAGGCAAAACAAGCATAACTTCAAAACTTTAAGCACATAGAGAGGAAACTTGATATTATTGCAATTACTACAAGCATATATTCCCCCCTCATAATAATTTTCAGTAGCATCATGAATGAATTCAACAATATAACCATCACATAAAGCATTCTTTTCATGATCCACAAGCATAGAAATTTTATTACTCTCCACATAAGCAAAATTCTTCTCATTCGGAATAGTGGGAGTATCATAAGAAACTCGAATACTATAAATTGTTTTCATATTAAAAGAGTAATGTTCATAAAAAGGGTAATCATAATCATGACAAGTTTTATAAATATAAACATCACTACTTTTTATAGCATAAGTTTCATCACAATAATCATCATAAGTAGCAACTTTGTTCTCATCATAATCAATTGAAACCTCATCCGAAATAGTGGATTCATCACTAAATAAAGTCATGATCTCTCCAAATCAACTTTCATAAATATTATAAGATTCAACACCCTCCAAAATAGTGGGATCATTACTTCCTAAAGTTGACACTCTTCCATACCCACTTTCATCAATATAACCATCATAAATAGGAGGCATGCTATCATCATAATAAATTTGCTCATCAAAACTTGGGAGGCTAAAAATATCATCTTCATTAAACATAGCATCCCCAAGCTTGGGACAAACATTAATTGCAGAAAATATATTCTCAAACATGTCATTCTCATCAAACATAGCATCCCTAAGCTTGGGCCTTTTCATATCATAAGCATAATCACTCTCATCATTAATAGTATGGATAGCACCAATAGTATAGCAATTATCATCATCACAATGAGTAATAGGAGCAACATCATTTGGGAGGGATACTTTTTTACCTTTGCTTCTCCGTCTTTTCTTTTTCTTCTTCACATCATGTGTGGGTTTAACCCTCTTTTTTGAGCTCCTTATTAATGAGATTGGTTGAATAGAAAGCTCCTCCTCGTTACTTGATTCATCATAAGAAATAATAGGAGGATATTGGGAAGTCTCTCCCCTTTCATTAGTATTCTCTTCATCCTCTATTTGTTTCATTTTCTTTATGTAATTGGCAATATAAGGATTTTCAATGCAATTCACCGCACAATACATAAAAAATTCTTCTAGATCGATATCGAGGAATTTCTCAAGGTTATATTCTGGAATATGCTTAGTTATACGTTTCATTTCTTCATAACCCAAAAGAAAACTAAGTTCATTATGATGTGCAAGGGAAATCAAATCATCACAATTTTTGGACACGATACGATCATGAAACAATTTGCATTGGAGATTTAAATGACCATGTTCATTGCAAAGTTCACAAGTATGGCAAAGAAATTTTAAATTTTCAGCACAAACATCTAGCCTCTCTTGCAACCATTTGGTTTCTAAATACTTATGCCTCTTGCAAAATCTATCTTCCCTATTTGGTGTGTACTTGCAAACTCTATGCACTCCACAAAAGTTGACATGCTTATAAGAGACATTTTCATCATGACTAGTGCAATCATCATTAGTACTATGGATATTCAAAGAGTTCATACTAACAACATTGCAATCATGCTCATCATTCAAAGATTGAGTGCCAAACATTCTAATGCATTCTTCCTCTAGCAATTGAGCACAATTATCGGAATCCTTATTTTCATGAAAGGTATTAAAAAGATGAAGCATATGAGGTACCCTCAATTCCATTTTTTTGCAGTTTTCTTTTATAAACTAAACTAGTGACAAAACAAGAAACTAAAAGATTCGATTGAAAGATCTAAAGATATACCTTCAAGCACTCACCTCCCCGGCAACGGCGCCAGAAACTGCTTGATGTCTACTACGCAACCTTCTTCTTGTAGACGTTGTTGGGCCTCCAAGTGCAGAGGTTTGTAGGACAGTAGCAAATTTCCCTCAAGTGGATGACCTAAGGTTTATCAATCCGCGGGAGGCATAGGATGAAGATGGTCTCTCTCAAACAACCCTGCAATCAAATAACAAAGAGTCTCTTGTGTCCCCAACACACTCAATACAATGGTAAATCGTATAGGTGCACTAGTTCGGCGAGGATATGGTGATACAAGTGCAATATGGATGGTAGATATAGGTTTTTGTAATCTAAAATTATAAAAACAGCAAGGTAACTAATGATAAAAGTGAGCGTAAACGGTATTGCAATGCGTTGAAACAAGGCCTAGGGTTCATACTTTCACTAGTGCAAGTTCTCTCAACAATAATAACATAATTGGATCATATAACTATCCCTCAACATGCAACAAAGGGTCACTCCAAAGTCACTAATAGCGGAGAACAAGCGAAGAGATTATTGTAGGGTACGAAACCACCTCGAAGTTATTCTTTCGGATCGATCTATCATAGAGTTCGTACTAGAATAACACCTTAAGACACAAATCAACCAAAACCCTAATGTCACCTAGATACTCCAATGTCACCTCAAGTATCCGTGGGTATGATTATACGATATGCATCAAACAATCTCAGATTCATCTATTCAACCAACACATAGAACTTCAAAGAGTGCCCCCAAGTTTCTACCGGAGAGTCAAGACGAAAACGTGTGCCAACCCCTATGCATAAGTTCACGAGCGGAACCCGCAAGTTGATCACCAAAACATACATCAAGTGGATCACGTGAATAACCCATTGTCACCATAGATAAGCACATGCAAGACATACATCAAGTGTTCTGAAATCCTTAAAGACTCAATCCAATAAGATAACTTCAAAGGGAAAACTCAATCCATTACAAGAGAGTAGAGGGGGAGAAACATCATAAGATCCAACTATAATAGCAAAGCTCGCGATACATCAAGATCGTATCACCTCAAGAACACGAGAGAGAGAGAGATCAAACACATAGCTACTGGTACATACCCTCAGCCCCGAGGGTGAACTACTCCCTCCTCGTCATGGAGATCGCCGGGATGATGAAGATGGCCACCGGTGATAGATTCCCCCTCTGACAGGGTGCCGGAACAGGGTCCTGATTGGTTTTTGGTGGCTACAGAGGCTTGCGGCGGCGGAACTCCCGATCTATTCTGCTCTTTGATGTTTTTAAGGGTATATGGATATATATAGGCGAAAGAAGTCGGTCAGGGGAGCCACGAGGGTGGGGGGCGCGCCCAGGGGGGTAGGGCGCGCCTCCCTGCCTCGTGGCTTCCTTGAAGCTTCCCTGACGTCTACTCCAATTCTCCTGGATTGCTTCCGTTCCAAAAATAACTCTCCCGAAGGTTTCATTCCGTTTGGACTCTGTTTGATATTCCTTTTCTTCGAAACACTGAAATAGGCAAGAAAACAGCAATTTGGGCTGGGCCTCCGGTTAATAGGTTAGTCCCAAAAATAATATAAAAGTGTTTAGTAAAGCCCATAAACATCCAAAATAGATAATATAATAGCATGAATAGTTCATAAATTATAGATACGTTGGAGACGTATCAGATGGCTGTCTCGTCACCAGACACAGATCCTTCCTCAAATTCTGCCCCATGGATGAACCAACAAAGGCATGCTTCACAGCGGGTTGAACCTGGGCGGGTCGTGCACGCTGAGCCGTCTCGATGATGTTGGTGCAGGTGTCCAGCTCAGGGCCCGGTTCGCCGATCTTGCCGATGAAGACGTGGATTCCGCCGAAGGGGACCCGGTATCCGTACTCGATTGAGCCGGCCTTGGGGCCCCAGCCTGCGTCGTCGATGTAGAGCTTGCCGCGAAGACTTTTAGTCATCCAGCCCACAGCGTATCCCTTGATCCCTTCGAAGCTGCCCTTCAAGAACTCGAAACCACAGTGCGCTGACCCCATGGTGGGCGCCAACTGTCATGGAGTTGACACGGCAGATGTCCTAGCGGAAGGACTTAGTCGTGGAGCCATCGCAACTAGGTTAGCTTAAAGGGGTTAATCGGGACAAAGGACACAGAGAGTTTATACTGGTTTGGCCCCTTGCGGTGAAGGTAAAGGCCTAATCCAGTTTGGGGTGGTATTGCTTGGGTTTCGATTACCAGGGAGCAAATACGCTTGACCTAGTTCTCGATCTCTTGTTTCTTGCCCTTAACTCACCGCCGGGTCACCCCTTCATATACACAGGTTGACGCCCGGCGGCTTACAGAGTCCCGACCGGCTCATACACAACGTGTCCGGCTCGGTGACTAACTAAGCTTGCCTTACAATATAAGTCATACATATGGTGGTTCATCCTCTTGGGCCTTAAGTCGCCTCTGAGTCTTGGGCCAGCAATGGGCTGTATGAGCCGCCATCTTCATTGATAAGTCGCCAGTGGTATTACCCGGCCCCTCCTGGGCGGTTCATATCCAATAGTTATATCCCCAACACACATCATTGCAGTGCTCCGCACAATTCCCCAACGAGCTTGAAACACACCCAAATGCCTTCTCCACATCCTTCCTAGCCACTTCCTACATTGTTGCAAAGTGGCTCTGTTTCTTTCCACACGGCTCGGATATGGTCTTGACAAATGCCGCCCATTGAGGATAGATACCATCGCAAGATAATATTCCATGTTGTAGTCTTGGCCGTTGACGGTGTAGTCGCACGACGGTGATTCACCATTGCCAAGCATATTGAACACCGGAGATCGGAAGCATGTTGATGTCGTTGTGAGAACCCGGCATTCCAAAGAAAGCATGCCAAATCCATAAGTCATGTGATGCCACTGCTTCTAGTATGATGGTGTCCTCTTTTGTGTGACCTTGATACATTCCCAGCAACCTTTGGGACAGTTCTTCCATTGCCAACACATGCAATCAATTGAGACGAGCATTCCTGGAAACCCCCTTGCCTGTCCAATAACCAACAACTTCTCCATGTCCCGCACATTTGGTTCTCTGAAATACTCAGGTCCAAACACCTCCACCACGGCACGGGCAAACTTGACAATAGTCTTCAAGCACGTGTTCTCCCCCGTGCTGATCATCTCACCAACTGCATCTGCAGCAGCTCCAAGTGCAAGCATTCCCAGAGCAGTCGTGCACTTCTGGTTGGGAGAGAAAGAGAGTTGTCTGTAGCAATCCCTTGTGAGCTTGAAGTAGTCGTCGTGTGCCACTCCCTCCACAATGCGCAAGAACAATCGTTTCCGCATGCGAAAACGGTGATGAAACCATGGTTCATCCGGGAAAGCAGGCGTGGGAGCAATAGTCTCTGTACAGTAGCTTTGCTCCAGACACCCTATCCCGGTTGATCACTCTTCTTCCTTTGATTGAGCCCTTGAAGTTGTGAGTATGCTCCACTTGGCGGTTCATCTCCGCTTGCATTCTCATGAGCATAATCATGTCCACTTCTTCGTCCGAATCTGAGTAATCGAAGAACTCATCTTGAATGATTTGGTCAAGCTCTGTCCGTTCATACTCCTCATCCGACGAAGCATCGGAATCCATCGTTTTCCCTAACCAAATTACAAAAAAATCCGGTCAGACAATGTGTCGAACACATCGAGCGCAAGGCGGAGCCAGAGAGTTGTCGGACGTACCACGGTGCCGTCCAGGCCGAAGACGAAGTCCCCCATGGCGAGGACGAGGGAGAGGACTGCTCTGCCGGAGCTACCTGTGCAGAGGTCACGAACGGCTGCGGAGTGCACGCGGCGGCGGAGCGGCAAGCCGGACGACGTGGACGAGGAAGAAGAGAGGAGAGAGCAAATGGATCCGGCAGCTCGGGGGGTGGATTTGGTGCAATTTGGGGTGGGGTCGGGCTGTCGGGTCCGACGTGGCGGGCGTGCCCGGGCGCCCCCATATCCGCCCAATATTTGGGCTGGATATAGGGGGTGCCGGTCAGCCCGGGCGTTTGAGGGGCCCGTCTCGGTCAAAAAATCGTGACCGGACAGTGACCGGGCGGCCCGCCCGGGCGTATAAGGCGGGTTTGAGAGGTCCGACTTGCCGGACTTGGCAAATCCGGCCCCTCAAATGCCCGCAGACGCGCCCGGGCGTGGCCACGGGCACTGACCGGGCACCCCTCAAATTAGCCACTTTGCATCCACCTCTCTCATATTTCAGCCCCTAGATCCATACAAAGCATGCAAAAAAAATCCTACATACTACATCTAGGTACTACCCTAGCTACTCTTCGTTGTCGGAGATGTGTACGACGAGGGCGCTGGGCGCCGGCTGGACGTGCGGGTAGGAGGGCTCCGGCTCATCCTCCTCCTGCTCGACCTCATCCATGTAGGCGAACATCACCGCCTCCTGTGCGGCCTCTTGCGCCTCCATCTGATGCCAGCAACAACACCTTGCCTCCGCAGCCGACTCCGACCGGAGGGAATCGAGGATGGCCTGCTGCTCCGCCTGCAGATCCTTGTCGCCAGCGTCTCCCACGTTCTCCTCCTCCGCCTCATCCCGCTCCTCCTCAAAGTCCTCCTCCTCCTCCTCCACCACCTCCTCCTCCTCCTCCAACTTCTCCTCCGGGTCCACTACATCCGGAGGTAGCCCTGCGGCGATCCGGGCTTCACGCCTAGCCCGGATCTGCTCAAGGAGCTCGAGCCGGCGCTCCGGCGTCAGAAATGGCTCGCTCTTCACCCGGCAACGTGGGGGTATGGCCACTAGGCGGACGGATGGAGTGGAAAGTGGCGGCAGCGACGAATAGAAGGTGGAAAATGTGGAAGGATGGTAGGGCATCGGTGCCGCCAGTCGACTTAAATAGTCGGACAGTGACCGGGCGGCTCGCCCGAGCGTATGAGACGGGTTTGAGAGGTCCGGCTGTAGATGCTCCAGGGACCAAAGGTGCTCTCCATTAGCAGATCAAGCAATTTCCAAGAAACCGACCGGACCTCACGTCGTAGTAACGAGCTAGCTAGCTAGGCAAGACGTGCCCAAGCAAAAATAAAATAAAATGTAAAGATGTATATGTGGAAATACAGTAAGAATTTGTAGAGGTCCATGAGAAAACACCTACATGTAGTTGTGAGATTCAAGAAAAGATAGCACCCAAAAAAAATGTGGCGATGAGAAAAGGAAAATTAAAGAAACATTTCTTTTCTCGGCAAAGAACCATAGTGCTGCTGAATCTGAATACTCGGTGTACATGTCCAACAGTGCCTTTTTCAGATAGACAGAGATATGTATCATGTATGGTTTTGGAATTTGTGAGAGGCCAAAAAATAAGGTGCTGTTTGGTTCTCTAGTCCTAGGATTTTTTTCTAATCTATAGGATTTTTTGAAAAAGACTCTTAAGGAGGTGCTTCTAAAGACTTTTAGCAAAAGATCCTAAAAAAGTTTCACCCTGTTTGGTTTGCTAGGAATTTTTTCTAATCTCAATACAAAAAAGTCTGAAGAACTAAACACCCCCTAAGTTATACGAAGAACCATTTGGTCTAGACAGGACGGGGCCCCCAAGATATCTCCTGAGGCCGCCTGCCGACTGCCGAGCATGGAAGAGAAATAAACGGACGGTTCGGCGAGCACATGCATGCGTACTGTTTGTTTACAGTCAGGTGAGGCGAGGAGTTTCCTCCGTAGTGTGCATGCATGCGTCGGTAAGCCAGCTCAACACATGCATGCATCATCCATGCTTTGTCTGTTTACAAATCAAGTGACGTGCATGTGCCACAGTTGGACTTCCCCAGCAGTACTTGCAAGTACTGCCAACTTTAACTTTAACTTGAGAGACAGAGAGAGAGAGAGAGTAGAAGTTACAATTAGAACCGGTTTCACCAAACTTGGTTGTATGGTACCGGTTTTCCGCTCCGGTTTTAGTGAAGTGATGATGCATACGGTCCTAATAGCATGCTACATGTGATTTTTTTAGGAAGTTAAAAAGGAGTTCGAACAAAAGGCGCCATGCTTAGTCTTGTTTGCCAAGCCCTAGCAAGCTTCACAAATGGTCTCAAGGAAACACAATAATTAGACCAAAACTTCTAAGAATGTATGGAAGGAATCGGACTCTTCACCGAGAGGGGGTTAAATACATAAGAATAGAAGTCATGACGCACATTATATGTGGTATTGTTTGGCCAAGCTCGGTTGGAATTCTACTTGGCTCTATTTTTAGTGAGGCGAGAGTACACATAGTATATGTTGGGGATATTACCACTGGGCGTAAACCGGCCAGGAGAGGCCGGGTTAACCCCATAAGTAGTTCATCTGTATCTGAAGTCCATGAAGACGGACGGTGACGCTTTATGAAGGCCCAGGTCCCAAAGCCGGTTTAAGGCCTGTAGACATAAACCGGCGTTGATATGTAAACTTGTGTTGTAAGATAGAAGTAGCAGAGACCGAGCCGGACACGATTATGAGCCGGCCTCGGGATTCTGTAAACCGACGGGCGTCAACCCATGTATATAAGGGGACGACCCGGCGGCGGTTCAAGGACAACAGACAACAACTCGAGACTCAGGCAAAGCGTATTCGCTCCCTGGTCATCGAAACCTCATCAATTCCATCACAACTAGACGTAGGCTTTTACCTTCATCGTAAGGGGCCGAACTAGTATAAAACTCTCTTGCGTCCCTTGTCCGCTTTAACCCCTTTAAGTTAACCCGTAGCGATGGCTCCACGACTAAGTCCTTTCTCTAGGACATCTGCCGTGACAAAACCACGACAGTTGGCGCCCACCGTGGGGCTATCGCATGATGGTTTCAAGTTCTTGGAGGGCAACTTCGAAGGACTCAAGGGTTACGCTGTGGGCCGGATGACCAAGAGTCGTCGCGGCAAGCTCTACATCGATGATGCAGGCTGGGGCCCCGAGGCCGGCTCAATCGAGTACGGGTACCGGGTCCCCTTTGGTGGCATACACGTTTTCATTGGCAAGATCGGTGAACCGGGCCCTGAGCCAGACATCTAAACCGACCTCGTCGAAACGGCTCAGCTTGCGAGATCTGCCCGGGTCAAGCCTGTCATGAAGCGTGCCTTCATGGGAGTTATCCATGGAGGGGAATATGAGGATAGGTCGAAATCTGGTGGTGAGACCGTCGTTTATTCCGGCGACGAGTCATCGACTGGAGAAACCGAGTCGTTATATCAGTTACAAGATGGCCGGATTGGGGGCTGTTCCGATGGCGATAGTATTCCGGACCCCTTTGATCTGCCAAACCGGGTTGCGATCTTCATGGCCGGCATGCAACCGGCGCTCCACTCTTCAACTGCAGCGGCGATGATTTCCGGATCGGCAGCGGTGGCAGCGGCCGGGGCAGGAGGCCCTGTGCGACCGCCAGCTCAGGTTCTATCTGATTTGTTTGACGCGTTGGCAACGCTGATGGTGGAGGTTAACCCGGCGGATCAGGATGCACACAATGCGGAAATTGCGAAAGTGAAAGATCAGATCACCCAGGCCAAAGCCGACTTAGCAGCTGAGGATACCAGGATAGCCGCGGAGCGGGCCGCTTTGGATGCACAAGCTTATCGAATTATGCTGGATCAGAGTGCGTCGAAAGAAGTCCTGAAGAGGAGGCACCGATCTCGCCTACCGCCGGTTTATGACGCTAGAAATCTCTTTAACACCCGAGGAGCAGGGACCAGTAATCCGCCGGTGGTAAACCGGGCGGAGGCACCTGGAGCAGGGGCGCCGGTTCAGTCACATTTGGCGGATCTGCCTCGTCAGAACAACATTGTAACGCTGCATGTCCCACGCCGCCGGGTCATTACTCTAACCCGATGGACAACATTGTCGCTGCCGCTTCACGGCTGGCGGCCATCCCGATCGAAGGCGATTCTCCAGCGGCGGTCGAGAGGCGTCGGGTTAAGGAGCTTCTTCAGACAGCTTTGGTTCAACAGGAGGCTTATTCATATAGTCGTGATCGGATTCATTCCACTCCCCGTCCAAGCCGGAGTTACAGCAGGCGTATGGATGAACCGGCAGTGTCAAGCAATGCGCGGAACCGTGATCTGCCCCGTGGCAATAACCCGGCGGGTGGTGCTGGTGATGCTCAGGAGGTGGTGGACCGGGCTCGGGGACGCAGAGAGGCCGAGTTAGCGGCGCAGCATGAAGCCCGTCAGCTTACTCCGGTTCGTCCAACCACATAGGTGGAACAAGGAGTTACCTCTAGTTCTTTGGGAGTGCCATGTCTTGTCCCAGCGTTGCGCAATCTGCGCCTGCCCAAGGATTTTAAGGGCCCGCGCAAGGTGCTGAATTACACCGCCGATTTATCCCCTGAAACATGGGTCGAAAGCTATGAGATGGCCATGGAGATGCTGGATGTGCATGATGCGGCATGTGCGAAATACTTCACCATGATGCTAGAAGGGACAACCCGCACTTGGTTAAAGCTTACCCGAGTTGAGAGCCCGGTTTATTCAGAATTTCAAGGATACATGCAAGCAGCCCATGTCAATTGTGGACTTAGCTGCCTGTGTCCAGGAGGAAGGAGAGTCAACAACCCATTGGGTGCGCCGGGTTTCGGAGATTTTGCATTCGTCGGACCGCATCAACGCTGACACCGCAGTTTTAACATTGGAAGGCAATTGCCGGTTTGTACCCCTGAAGTTGAAGTTGGGAGGGCTCAAACGTCATTGTAATGATATGGGAACCCTCATGGCTGCACTGGTGAAGTATGCCGACTCTGATAGTACCAAGGATCCCGAGTCTGACGATGATAAGACAGGGACGGGAAAGAAGAGCGGCAATGCCAAGGGGCAGCACCACAACCCGGCGGGTCATGGAAACGGCGGCAAGCGTAAGGCGGACCATGGTTTAGACTTTATGTCTAACACTAATACACATGATAAGGGCCAGCGGCGTAAGGGTAAACCGCCCCAGCGCGGTGGAAGGCCAAGTCCTAATCCGGACCGTTTGTCTTATCTGTTGAACCAACCCTGTCCAAAGCATGGGACGAAGGAGGACCCGTCCACGCACCTCTGTAAAGATTGTTACATCATGCAAGAGTTCAAAAATTCTGATTCTTTCCGGTATGATCATGGACCAGGAGGCGGTTCGGGCCCCGGCGCTCATGGGCCGTGTTATGGCGGAGGAAATTCTGGTTCAGGCTTCCACGGTAATCAGGGTGGACATAACAATCAAAGTAATCAGGGTAACCAAGGTGGCTATAATCATCAGGGCAATCATCAGCAGCAGCAGTTGGGTTACCAGAGCAACCCGAAGCAGTTGAATAGCGGACAATATCATGTCTTCACCACTAGCTTGGACAAGCGCGATCAGAAGCTTCGTAAAAGGGCAGTGAATGCCGTTGAACCGGCGATGCCCCGTTATTTGCGTTGGTCCGAGCAGCCGATTGTGTGGAGTAGAAAAGATCATCCACCCCGGGTTGACAATCCGGGTCATCTGGCTCTGGTGGTGGCACCTCAGGTGGGAGGTTATAAGTTCACTAAGGTACTCATGGATGGAGGGAGTAGTATCAATATCCTTTATTATGAAACTTTCCGTCGCATGGGGTTAACAAATAAAAATCTTAAACCGTCCAATACGGTGTTCCATGGTGTGGTGCCTAGTAAGTCGGCGTATCCTGTTGGTAAGATAGCTCTGGAGGTGGCTTTTGGAGATCAGCATGACTCGAGATCAGAAACCTTGACCTTTGAAGTGGTGAAAAATCAGCAGCCCGTATCATGCCCTATTTGGACGGCCATCTTATGCTAAGTTTATGGCACGACCTTGTTATGTCTATCTACAGCTCAAGATGCCGGGTCACAAGGGAACTATAACCGTGCATGGGAGCCGCAAGATTGCTCTGGAGTGTGAAGAAGGTGATGCGGCTTATGCTGAGTCGGTTTGTGCAACAGAAGAGTTGAAGTTTTACAAGGACAATGTTGATCCGGCAGATATGACTTCGTTGAAGAAACCAACTACAGAGCATGATCCGGCCCTGAAGTTTAAATCGGCTGATGAGACTAAGCTTGCTGACTTCGTGCCTGGCGATTCGTCCAAGCAGTTTAGCATCAGCGCTAACTTGGATCAGAAATAGGAAAGCGCGCTCATCGAGTTCATCCGTGAGAATTGGGACATCTTTGCTTGGAAGCCTTCTGACATGCCAGGTGTACCGAGAGAACTCGCTGAGCACACTCTCAATATTGATCCCAAGTATAAACTGGTCAATCAGTTTCTCCGCCGGTTTAATGAAGAAAGGCGCAAAGCTATTAGAGAAGAAGTAGCCAGGCTCTTGGCGGCTGGATTTATCGTTGAAGTATTCCATCCTGAGTGGTTGGCTAATCCGGTGCTGGTCCTCAAGAAGAATGGCACTTGGCGTATGTGTGTGGATTACACAGACCTCAACAAAGCTTGTCCAGCAAATCCTTTTGCCCTTCCCCGTATTTATCAAATTATTGATGCTACGGCGGGGTGCGAGCGTTTAAGCTTTTTGGATGCATATTCTGGTTATCATCAGATCAAAATGGCAGTTAAGGACCAGGAGAAGACAGCCTTCATAACTCCCTTGGGAGCCTTCTGCTATGTGTCCATGCCCTTTGGGCTCAAGAGTGCCCAGGCGACTTATCAACGGTGTGTGCAGAATTGTCTGCATAAACAGATCGGCCGCAATGGTCACGCCTATGTGGATGATATTGTGGTAAAATCAAGGAAGAAGGAGACATTGATTGATGACTTGAAGGAAACCTTTGATAACCTGCGGGTTTATAAAATGATGCTTAATCCGGCCAAGTGTGTCTTTGGTGTACCTGCAGGCTAGCTCTTGGGCTTTTTGGTGTCTAACAGGGGCATTGAAGCTAATCCGGAAAAGATCAAAGCCATCACCTCCTTGGCTAAACCGAAGTGTATCAATGATGTTCAACGCCTAGCAGGCCGGATTGCCGCGTTGAGCCGGTTTGTCAGTCACCTTGGCGAGAAGGCCATCCCTTTATATCAGATGCTGAAGAAAATGGATAACTTCGTCTGGAGTGACGCCGCTAATGAAGCATTTGAGGACTTAAAGCGGCAGCTGGCTAATTCGCCGATTCTCGCTGCTCCAGTGGACAAAGAACCATTGTTTCTATATGTGGCAGCTAATGCTCGGGCTGTTAGTGTGGCTATCGTGGTGGAGCGCAAGGAGGCAGGAAAGGAATATCCGGTTCAGCGGCCGGTTTACTATATCAGTGAGGTACTTGTTGAGTCCAAGCAGAGATACCCGCATTGGCAAAAATTGGTGTATGGGGTTTTCATGGCAAGCCAGAAGCTTAAGCAGTATTTCCAAGGTCATCCCATCACGGTGGTCAGCTCCGCTCCTTTGGGGGATATAATCCAAAACATGGAAGCAACTGGTCGGATTGCTAAGTGGGCTATCGAGCTCGGGCCTCACGGGTTGAAATACATACCCCGAACGGCGATCAAATCTCAGGAACTTGTGGATTTCATCAATGATTGGACAAAATTACAAGCGCCAGAGGAGAAGCCGGATCACACTTATTGGACTATTCATTTTGATGGGTCCAGGCAATTGGAGGGCTCGGGGGCCAGAGTCGTATTAACTTCCCCACGAGGTGATAAGTTTTGTTATGTTCTCCGTTTAATGTTCCCTTGCACTAACAATGCAGCTGAATATGAGGCTTTACTCCATGGTCTTCGGATGGCTAAGGAGATGAACCTAAGCCAAGTTAAGTGCTTCGGTGACTCGGATCTAGTGGCTCAACAAGTGTTCGACACTTCTAATTCCAAGGACCCACTAATGGCAGCATATCGTTGTGAGGTGGATATTGTTGCAGGTCACTTTAAAGGTTATCAGGTGGATCATGTGGACCGGCGGAAGAATGAAGCGGTGGACGCTTTAAGCCGCATGGGTACCCAACGTAAACCGGTTCCACCTAATGTCTTCCTGGATGTTTTGCATAATCCGTCCGTCAAGCTCCCTGGTGAAGAGGATTTGGTTGTTCCTGATCCGGAGGCTCAGTTGGTGGCGGCTCTTCATGTTATCCCAGATTGGACGGTTCCATATCTGGCGTATATAAACGGGGGCGAGTTACCAGAGGATGAAACTTTGGCCAGGCAGATAACCCGGCGGTCCAAGTCCATGACTATTATCAATGGAGAGTTACATCATTGCAGTGTGATAGGGGCGTTTCAACGCTGTGTTTCTCCTGAGGAAGGCCGTGAAATTTTGCGTGAGATCCACGAAGGAGATTGTGGTCACCACGTCGGTTCAAAATCTTTGGTGGCCAAGGCGTTTCATCACGGTTTCTATTGGTTGACAGCTCATGCTGATGCCGAGGACTTGGTCAAAAGATGTGATGGCTGTCAGAAATTTTCAAGGCGCGCTCATGTACCAGCTCAAGAATTGAGGATGATTCCAATCACCTGGCCGTTTGCAACTTGGGGCTGGATATGGTTGGGCCTTTCAAGAGGTCCAAGGACAAGAAGACCCACCTTTTGGTGGCGGTTGATAAGTTTACGAAGTGGGTGGAGGCAGAGCCAGTTAGTAAGTGTGACGCAGCCACTGCGTTTCAATTCCTCAAAAAGGTGATCTTCCGGTTTGGCTTTCCACACAGCATTATAACAGACAATGGTACCAATCTGCCAAAGGGTGCCATGAAGGAGTTCTGTCAACGTGAGCACATCCGGCTTGACGTGTCATCAGTGGCTCAGCCCCAGTCCAATGGTTAAGCGGAGAGGGCCAATCAAGAGACCTTGAGAGGTATCAAACCCCGGCTTATGGTTCCTTTGCAACGGACGCCGAGTTGTTGGGTTGAGGAGTTACCTTCTGTGTTGTGGAGCATCAATACCACAGCCAACAGGTCGACAGGGTACACACCATTCTTCATGGTTTATGGAGCGGAAGCAGTTCTTCCTAGTGACATCCGTCATGACTCGCCTCGTGTAGCGGCATATGTTGAAGCTGACAACGAGAAGGCACGGCAGGAAGCTCTTGACCTGTTAGATGAGGAACGTGACATGGCGGCAGCCCGTTCGGCGATTTATCAGCAAGATCTGCGTCGCTATCATAGCCGCCGGGTTAGAACCAGAACCTTTCAAGAAGGTGATTTGGTGCTTCGGCTCATCCAGGATCAGACGGATATGCACAAGCTATCCCCCCCTTGGGAAGGACCCTTTGTGGTCAGCAAGAATCTACACAACGGGTCGTACTACCTAATCGATGTTCGAGAGCGCAAAGACTCACGTAAATCGGAGGAGACCAACCGCCCGTGGAATATTACTCATCTTCGGCCTTACTATACTTGAGCTATAGGCTCTGCTTATGTACATATTATGACATTGTATATATTATGATCAATATAATAAACCGGAACCTCAGCTAAAGCGGGGTATCTGTTGTTTTTATTACATCATGTGTGGTTACATGGAGCTTACAAAGCGGCGTCCGGTTTACCCCTTGATTTAGCTTCTCAAAGCTTCATATTAGATCACTTGGGGGTTTGGTCGTATCCGAACCATAGCTACACCTCTTGATCGGCGCAATGCCACAGCATCACTTGGGGGCTTGGTCGTATCCGAACCATAGCTACACCTCTTGATCGGCGCAATGCCACAACATCACTTGGGGGCTTGGTCGTATCCGAACCATAACTACACCTCTTGATCGGCGCAATGCCACAGCATCACTTGGGGGCTTGGTCGTACCCGAACCATAGCTACACCTCTTGATCGGCGTAATGCCACAACATCACTTGGGGGCTTGGTCGTATCCGAGCCACAGTCACACCTCTTGATCGGCTCAAAGCCACATCAATCCGGGGCGAAAGAGAGTGTTGTAAAACAACAGCTCAAACATAGGCACTCACTGAGCACAGCTCACAATGTTGTTTGGAGATTTTTTGCCGTCGAATTTAGGGCCTGGCAGCCCGTGAAAAGCCTCGACTACAACGGTTTTATTTGCCTTTTGCTAAGTTTCTCTTTCTTTTGATAAGATTGGTGATGTTTTCAAACCGGTGTTTATCAACCCGGTTAGGCTGTCAACTACAAGTTGTCAGTACATGATCAAGTTATAATCCGGAGACTATCAGGCCGGTCTGGTTTTGACTCAAAGTCACCAGTATGGAATATACCGGTGTTTATCACAACCCGGAGCGGTTTTATTGTAAACCGGCATCATATAACAGGAGTTGCTTTTACTCCGGATTAGGGTTATTATCCTCATTACAAAGTTGGTCAGCCAACACTATGCCTAAAGGTCACAGGTGTCATATATTTAAATATTTGGTTATCTTTTACAACCTTGGTTATAAACCTTGGTCATGTATATATTTGGGTATCATGACCCACCCGGTGGTAAACTGCCAGGGCGTTTTAAGCTTCTTATCTGCAGGAACAATTTGAATAAATAGCTATGGATTATAAACATTGTATTTTAAGCATGGCAGATTAACACGCATCAGTCACAGATAAATATGCACGAAGGCATAACAGACCAAGTATTTTAACTAGCCTATTACAAGGCGTTTTAGTGCCCAAAGGGATAATTGTTTCTCAATAAGCATTGCAGCAAGTGGAAGACTAAACCGGCCCCCAGATTATGATTTCTTATCAGCTTGACCTGACGGCTGTGGATCATCTTGCACCGGTTCATCTTCTTCGTCTCTACCCAGCGGCTGGAAATCAACAGTTGTCCAGTCGATCCCAGTTAAAGCTTGGAACACAGCTTCGTCGCTTATAAGGCTTGACGGTTCAATATCAGGGGCATAAGTGTGCTTACGGATTGGAGGGATCAGATTTTGCGCTTCTGGAATTGGCGCCGCAACCCGTCTGTTCTTATCATCATAACTTGCCTGATAGTATGAGAGATCAACTTCTTCAGCCAATTGACAATCCAGTGGACGTACTTCCCGGTTTATGGCGCGGAGATCTTCCTGGCCAAATTCTGATCCGTCTTCTTTTAAGCTTGGGAAGCCTTTAGCCACGTCCACCGGATCAAGATCAGGCACCCACGCCTTTGCCCGGGTTAGAGCGGTCAGAGCTCCGGCCCTTGCCGCAGCTTTCTTTAGATCTTCAACCCAGGCAGGCAGCATGGATAGCCTTGGTCAATGTTGGAGGAGGTTTATTGTGTGAAGCGGTGCAGATAATCCGCTGTGCGCCGGTATACAACTGCTCTATCAGAGTATAGGCCGCTTTCAATTTCTTCTGTACGTCAGAGCCCAGATGGCTAATGCGAGTTCCTGCACCATTGTACACATCAGTAAGCCGACAACACATGGGAAAGATATGTTGAAAGTATTACGGAAAAGATGTTTACCAAACACAACAGCAGTCATGGCATGAATCTGCCGCTTTACGCCGGTCAGTTCATCAACCACCGGTTTAAGAGCGGCTTCTGCGTTTTCAGCCCTTTTTATCAAAGCGGATTTTTCAGTCTCCCAATCCGCCCGCTCCTTGGTGAAGCTCTCCTTTAGTTTTTCCATAGTGGCTAAGGCGCTCCTCAGCTCATCTTTTGCCTTGGAAGTTTCGGCCTGTTGGGACTTGAGGTTCTCTTGCAGATCAGCGGTTTGGCTTTCCTTCTTGCTCAGTTCAGCCTACAAAGAGACAGATATATAATGAGTTGACAGTACATATTTGAAGTACCAAGCACATAACAAGTTATGCCCTTAGTACTTGGGGGCTAATGCATATTTGCTCTTTATCAGAAATTTTTACAAGTCCCAAGCACAATACATGTATTAAGCTTGGCACTTGGGGGCTAATGTGTATTTGCTCATAAAATGCTGCTATGGGAATTCTTCTACAAAGTCCCGGTTCATCTTTATAAAGTTAAACCAGCCCTTGGGGGCTACATCAGTGAAGTTAAGGTGCATTGTTGCAAACATGAAATTGTTACTAAGTCCCGGTTTAGATTGATATCATAAACCGTTACTTGGGGGCTACTAGGAGTTGATAAACTGCAATTGGACAAAAGAGAAAAATATTAGTTACCTCATATCGCTCCTTCATCAAGTTTACCAAACTAGCTTCATAGTCACGGCTGGTATACAGACGGTTCAAGAAGCCAGAGTGAATGTCTTGAGCATTGAGATGGGCGTAGCTTGATAAATCGGCATTCCATTTGCCTTTGCCGATAGCAAAGAGCTCATCCTTGGCAGTATGTTTTGACAAAGCGACGGGATTGCCAGGAGTGGTGTGGCCAGTGCCAGTAATCATAATGTCATCATCTTGGTCATCTAGGGATGGCAGTTTTGCCCATGGGTATGGGTACCCGCGGGTACCCTACCCTAAAATAGTGGGCATGGGTAAGACTTGGCAAGATTTGATACCCATGGGTATGGGTATCCATACCCACAAAATATATGGGTAGGGCATGGGTAAGAAATTGTGCCCATGGGTAACCCAATGGATACCCAGAAAAAAATAACTTCTATGGCCAAACCCTCAATCCCTTATTCCATAAACGAGCCATAGTCATAGGACCGCAACTTATAGATCACCACTCCTTCTCCAACCTATGCGACTCATCGAAATAATGAAATCTTGACTAATCAGCAACGGACTCTTGCCCAACACTCGGAGCAATATAACCTAGTTCCCATGGCCGCCTCTCTTTGTGTCGGCCTTCTACCAACCACTTATTGTACTCCCTTTCCACCTCTAATAGGCCCATCGCAGGAGGCAACGTCGATGCTAAACTGATCGCCAATCATCACTTGAATTTTAGACTCATTTCTATAATTTCTCAACATGTAAATGCTATATACTGTACCCATCGGATACCCATTGGGTATGGGATACCCGATGGGTATGGGATACCCGATGGGTATGGGTATGGGTGTCAATTTGTGCCTATGGGTCTTGAAATGGGTGGGTATAGGAAGTTTTTTTGGGTATGGGTTTGGGCAGAAAAGGGTTGTACCCGCCCATACCCTACCCATTGCCATCCCTATGGTCATCAGCAGCCTTCACTGGAGTTGGCGGTTTGTCAGTATCTTTAACTGGACTGACCGGTTTATGATCAGTTCGGACAGGGCTGGTTGGCCAGTCTGCATGGCTTGTAGCGTCAACTTGCACTTGTTCGGCAAGGAAGTCATGGTCTTGAGGCGGCGGATCATTAAGCATGGCGTCAGCGTCGGTTTCTTCCGGATCTGGAGTTGTTTCCGGTTCAGCAGCTACATTATCATCAGCCGGTTTGCTTAACCGAGCCTTCTTGCTGGGTCTTGGCTTGGCGCTGAGAAAAGATAGACATAAGGATCAGTACAGTATGTAAAGATAACACATCAAGAATAAAGACACGTGCATACCTCACCCAGGAACTTTTTTGGGGGGTGGAAGCTGTGTGGCCGATGACTCGCCAGAGGATGAGTGAGAAACACCCTGATAATTTGAATCAGACGGATTAAGAGGCTGGCGGAAACAACCTTCTTTTGGGCATGAAGTATCAATGGGATAAGAGACCTCTGATTGGCATTTCCAAACCGGACTGTTCGGTAAACCGGCGGAGGTAACTACCTGGCCGCTGTGCCGGGTTGTACGGCGAGCCTCGTGCTGCTGCGTCTTCAAAAGAAAGTTTGGGTCCAAGTAACCAAGAGGGTGAGAAAATTTTACTTTCCGGTTTGCTTGACGGATTTTTGATGTTGGCAGAGGATCTGAATCGGAGGAAAGAATGGTTACCTCTACGTCCTCAGCATGACTGCCTTTAGCATCGTCCTGATAATAATCATTGTCAATGAGATGTACGAAAAATGAACCAAGAGAGTCAAGTTCTACCTCTGGTCCGGATTACCCACAGGGTCATCAGCTGGTGGATCGGAGGATGCAGTGGTCCTTCTCTTGGCAGGTTTTTTAACAACCTTGGTCTTTGGACGAACTGACTTGACCGGTTTATCTTGCGGCTTCGCCGGTTTGTCTTGTGATGGTTTCTTGTTCCAGAACGGATCATCACCCTGTCAGAAATAATCACACTTTCAGAAAATATTTGGGCAGAAGCAACTTCAGATAAAAAGATTATATGATTCTTACAGCTGGTGGTTTGTTGAAGGTGCAGAAAGGGAGTAGTCCGGTTTGGGCACAAACAGCCTCCGGTTCGTTCAGTATCTTTTTTACAGCCTCAGTGACCTCTGCATCTGTAAGCTGAATGTCAATGTGCCGCTGAGCATCTTTCAAACTCCCTGTATACTCACACATCAAACCGGAGCGCCGGCTTAAGGGCAGAATACTCCAGCTTATCCAACAACGAGCAAGATCAACTCCTGTCAAACCGTTTGCCATGAAGGCTCTAAGCTTTGATAATTGAGGAGCATAGTTGGCCCTTTCTCTTGCAGTCAACCTCTGAGGAAAAGGATGTGTGTTGCTCAGGCGTTCAGGGCGGTAAACCGGCAGGGGGTTTTCATCAGGTGGAGATGTATCCATGCAATAAAACCAAGTCTGGTTCCACTCTTTGGGGTGACTGTGGAGTTTGGGATGAGGGAAGGTGACTTCTTTCCTTTTCTGAACCTCCATTCCGCCCAGTTCCGTATTGGGTCCATCCGAGAACTCTGTGCGACGGTTTAGGTGAAAGAAATCCCTAAACAGTTCGACTGTAGGTTCCTCTTGCAGATAAACCTCACAAAAGACTTGGAAGTGGCAGATGTTGGTCACAGAATTGGGACCGATGTCTTGAGGGCGCAACTGAAAATTGGCCAGTACATCCCGGAAATTTTTTGAACCAGGAGGACTAAAACCTCGTCCGAGATGATCAGCAAACACGACTACCTCTCCGTCCTTGGGTGTAGGAGGACTTTCCGGGCCAGGGACCCTCTAGTGGATGACATCTTTCTTGGCTAAAGCGCCCGTTTTAACAAGATTGTTTAATTGTTCTTTGGTTACTCGAGAAGGAGCCCAATTACATTCATAGACTTGCTTGGCCATGGCAATGGAAATCTGAAACATGATTATTGTCGGTTTAAGATTGACCGTGGACAATTATACAGCGGTATAAGGATACAAGCATATTGATAAACCGGAATTGGTTATTCGTAAACCGGAGTCTGACAATGGAAACAGTACAATGATGAATGCATTGGCGGTTCAACAGGGGACTAATGGTATCTACTGGGTCATCATTTTGTATGTAAAGTTAAACCGCCCAATCTGGTACTCCTTGTGTATAAGTGAAGGAAGAAACAAGTTTCACATCTGGCCATGGTAATTTTAGATCTACCGCGCATTGGAAAAATAAAATATATTCTGACCTAATTTCTAGCGTACTAAAAGTTCACCAAGATGAGATGAGTTGGATATCAAACAGGTGCTAAAACTACTACCGCGCGAGATCTATGTGGTTTTTGGATCTAATCCATGGATATAAATAAGGATAAAGAAGGGCGGCGACGAACACTGATGAACGACAGAAACCCTAAGTGCAGATCTATGGTAAGAGAAAGGGGAGACTTACTGAGGCTGTTGAGGAGCGGCGGCGTGCGGAGGAGCTCTGGTACGTTCAGGTCGATGCAGCGGCCAAGGTTAGTGCAGCAGTCGAAGGTTGACGGCGGCGGCCGAGGTCGAAGGTTCGGGCGTCCCGAGGATGACGATGACGCGAAGAGGCACGAGGGGGAGAATGGAAAGACCCCCTGGCCCAATTTATAAGGGCAGAAAGATAAATGTGAGGCGCGAAAATCGAGGAGCCGAATTTTTGGATATGAGGCGGAGCTGTCGCCTTGATTGTCGGAGGCTCATTAATGAAGATGGATTATACACAATTTTAAAAGAAACAGGTGACGTCACGGCGGTTTATCATGGTCCTAGAAGATGATGTCATGGCGGTTTACAAGATTATGTGAAGATGTTGAAGAAGAAGTTTTCTTAAGTATTGAGGATTGACATGAACCAGTTCAAATCAATCTGGGGCCTAATGTTGGGGATATTACCACTGGGCGTAAACCGGCTAGGAGAGGCCGGGTAAACTCCATAAGTAGTTCATCTGTATCTGAAGTCCATGAAGACGGACGGTGACATTTTATGAAGGCCCAGGGCCCAAAGCTGGTTTAAGGCATGTAGACATAAACCGGCGTTGATATGTAAACTTGTGTTGTAAGATAGAAGTAGCAGAGACCGAGCCGGACACGATTATGAGCCGGCCTCGGGATTCTGTAAACCGACGGGCGTCAACCCATGTATATAAGGGGACGACCCGGCGGCGGTTCAGGGACAACAGACAACAACTCGAGACTCGGGCAAAGCGTATTCGCTCCCTGGTCATCGAAACCCCATCAATTCCATCACAACTAGACGTAGGTTTTTACCTTCATCGTAAGGGGCCGAACTAGTATAAAACTCTCTTGCGTCCTTTGTCCGCTTTAACCCCTTTAAGTTAACCCATAGCGATGACTCCACGACTAAGTCCTTTCTCTAGGACATCTGCCGTGACAAACCACGACAGTATATGTATAAGAGGAAGTTTAAAGAGAGTTCGGAGAAAATGCGCCATGCACATTCCACCATATTTTCTCACATAGATGTCTGAAAGAAACAAACTAATTGAGCCGATTATATATAGTTGGGTATTAATTATTGTGGTTTGCTACCTAGGTTTTCCTTTTCTATTTAAAGGAAAAGGTCAGGCCCTTGCATCAATCAATGCACACAATCATAACTTGCCTTGGTAGGTATATGCTAGTCAGAGGGAATTATTGTGTACATAGAGTGCTTAACTAGCCGAGTTAGTTAGTTTGGTTGATGCGGCTGCCTAATATTGGAGGAGATTGGCTAGCCATTGGAGTAACTAGCTAGCTAATTGGGAACTCCTACTACTCATAGATGTGTGCACATATACAGATGGCTAGATGTTTGTTCTAGATCTTGTTGATACACTTACAGATAAACTTGCGCTCTTCCCCTGAAGCGATGAGTTGATCGTGCCATATCGATCACCTTTCTTGTGTTTGTGTTAGTCACATGATTGTTTAGTTGTCTTCATCGCAACATGATAGTACTTTTCATGATCACAATCAATTAACCACCACATGCTAGCTGTGTACCTTTGCTGTCACAGCATAGCAACTTCTCAAACTACTTCAAGATAATGATCGATTTGCAAGCAAAGCTTGCTTGAAAAGCCAATACTACTTCCGTTTTGCCAAAACATAAATAAAAACAGGTTTGCTAAAAGTCAGTCAACCGAGATTTAACCAAGTCTCAGTCGACCTTGCAACATTTTGTCCCATTGTTTGAAACATTTCTTCTTACCAGTTGCAGCATTAGTCTTGCTGGTTGTAACAGGTCGTCCCTCGTCGGTTGTCACACGTCATCTCACCAGTCGCACCATCCTCCGTTAACGGTTGTAGCATTTGTTGCTTGCAGTACCGTCGCAACATTTTTCATCATCGTTTGCAGTATCCAGCAGTGCCGATCGTAGCACCATAGTTATGCTGACGTCACTCAGTCAAAAAATGCTAATCCGGGAAACGTCGTCAATTTCTAAGGTAAATAAGTTAGATCCGTGCAAGAAAAAAGAAGATAAGTAGATCAGACAGACTTTTATTCTAAATCATACATATAATTAAGGTAGGCAGATAGATTTGGGGTCTTGCTCAGAACAGAAGGGTTTGTGTGTGCCATATCGTTTTCATGTGTTACTTTCGTTAGTCACATGCTAACCACGCAATGCTTGATTAGGACTGGGAGGGGTTGTTCAGCAGGAGCTATACCGCCTGCCTTAGCTCATTTTGGAGCATGGCCCACCACCACCAACACACACTACACCATTGCCTTTGCAGATCTCAGCATATATTCATGATAGTACTTCTCAGGATGATTAACTAGCCAGTACTAGTCGTGCACGCACCATCGCTGTCATAGCAGAACAACTTTGCAAATTAACCACATTGAAACGATCGACAAACGCCAATCAATCTTGCATGGAAATCCAATGTTTGTCTCCAAAACAAAACAAAAACCAATGTCGTAATTTGTGGACTTTCATCGCAGTCATAGCCATAAGATCAAGCTTTAGAACCAACTTCTCATTCATTTCGCGCTTGGCAAACAGAACTTCATCTTATATGCATGCATGCGGATCAAGTTAAGCGTGTCATCGGCGATGATTTAGAAATGGTTATTTCACGGTCGCTGCCGATCAAAAACTGCGAAGCCAAAAAGATATGTTAGGTGATTATTAATGCCAAAGGTAGAGGCTTCTTATAAAGAGCGGTATCTATCGATCTCCAAGCATATAAATCTGGCTCTCAAGTATTGAGGAGTTGGGTGTTGGGTGACTAAAAGTCTAGTCAGATCATGAGGGGTATCTGATCTGTGTAGCATCTAGCTATGCTAGATGTTGTAATAGGCAGGGAGCAGTGACACGGCGGCGAAGCAATGTCTTTGCCGTTAGGGGTTAGCTGGTGAAAATGGCCGTCGTAAAACTTAGCACGCAACTTCCAAGAAATAACTCGATGGACTAGAACCGGACCTCACGTCAAAGTAACGACAGGCACGTACACACTGAGGCGCTAAAGAAGCTACCTACTTCTATATGTGGTGTAGTAGCACTGGGCAAGTGATGTCTTTAACATGTAGGAGTATATAGTAGCATTAGTTGTTTCTTAGATAGATGGATCGATTGATATAGTAAATTCAGAGGGCTTGTGTGATTTGTTATCCAGTAAACTAGTTAAGCACCAGTACACACACACACACACACACACACACAGATATATATATATATATCAGGAAATCCCAGCAGCATATATAGATGGGTGAGCTGAAACAATCAACTGCATAGGTATACTCCGAATAATTAATCAATTAACCGCCAGGTGCATGCATGCAACAACTAATTAAGCACCAGTACTACCTACTAGGGGTACTTGCTGTTGACAAGCTAGACGTATCGATTGTCCATGCACATTTGCTTCTGGAATCTAGTGCTGGCTAAATTAGCTCGTCAGAGCTTGAGCGACAGGTCGACCTCCGGCACCGCTTCCCCGGCGGCCTCTGCCGTGCTGCCGGTGCCAGCCCAGCCCATCCCCATGCCCATCAGTGGCGCTATCTTCGCGGAGTCCGGAGCAGCGGCCGAAGCAGAGTACCCCCAGAGCTCCCCGCCGCCGGCGTGGAGCCAGCTGTGGGCGGCCGTGGAAGAGGAAGCAGTCGCCGTGGCGACGGCTGAGGAGGGGACGTCGCGGCTGCGCTTGGCGAGGGTGCGCTCCAGCTTGTGCGCGTTCTGGTGGCCGCCGAGCACCTGCAAGCTTAAGAACTTGCGGTGGCAGTAGTTGCAGGCGAAGGCCTCCCTGCCGACGTTGTCGAGCGCCGCGGGAGCAGCGGGGGACGCCGGGCGCGGCCCCCCGCGCTGGTGGGTGACCGTGTTGAGACGCAGGTCCAGGCTCACGCCGTGGAGCAGCTGCTGGTGGCGCGCCTCTGCCTTTCTCTCCATTGTCGATGGCCGGAGCTAGCAAGTCGGCGTGTATGTGGACTGTGTGTTGAAACATATTGCCCGCCTTCCTTCATCAGTTCGGACTTTTGGATGAGTTGGCTGATGCATGAAATCAATAGGGTATCCGAGCCAAGAGGTCTTGAGTTTAAGACCCTGCCAACGCAGTATTAAATAAAACGATTCTGCGGCCTACATCGATCCCACGTCTAAGGACTAAAGTAGCCTAGACGTGAGAGGGGTGTTGAAACATATTGCCCGTCTCCTTCCATCAGTTCGAATTTTTGAATGAATTAGCTGATGCATGAATTTAATACTGTGAAGCAGGAAGAAGAAGACCAAGAAGGAGGAAACAGTGGCGCGGGGCGGTGATGTGAGCGAGCGATCGTGATCGCCGGTGGTATATAAAGAGGAGGAGTGAGGCCGGCAGACCAGGGTTCCGACTGGCCGGGCCGGGCCGGCTCTGTGCAGTGCAGTGTAGGCATGCATCAACCAGTTCCCAGTGCAGTGCGGTGCACAACTTCTTCTCTCTCTCTTTCTTTTTTGGAAAAATATATAATTGCACCAGAAGCAAACCAATACTTACTATACACAACTGGATCTGAAAGAAGATCCAAATGCCATGAAAAAGAAAAGCGGCAGACAATAAAGGAGCGTCGCGTGCGTACCGACGTACCCTACGTGGTGCATCTGCCAATGTTGAACATATCTTGTCGGCTGATCATGCGTTTGGCCGATATATACATGTTCACCATGCATCATGTGCTAGTGCAAACTGCAAAGTGTGTAGCTACGTACGTACATGTTGCGTCTGAGTCATGAATGATGCTCTGCGACAGATGAAAGGTGCACACTTTGGGCTGAACATCAACTCAAGATGACATGTACTAGCTAGCTCGAGAAACTGCGGCTGGCCAAAACCGATGCATGGCATGGGGGAGTTGGGATATCTGGGCGGGGCACCTGGCCCTCACGTAATCATCGACCATTTCATCAGGGTCCTAGTCCCGCGAGCTACTGCATGCAGTAGCTACGTCGTGTCATTTTCACATATCTCGGGTGTACATTCACGGTTGATGTCACGACGTTTAGTTGTCGTCATCCATCCGCATCCTGCCAGCTTAATTCGTCATCATTGTATCCTCAATCATATGCATCGTGCATGTCCGCAAATCAAGTGAGGTGTACCATACCACACTTGCACTGCTCCGCTTGGACGTATGTGATAATAACTAACGTCATCCTCTCTTTGCTAAGGGCATGGCCAATGCTCCACCGTGGAGTAATGCCCCGCTATCCACGTAGGTTCGGATGGTCCAGCATGCTGCTTGCAGGCCAAAGCGGCATCCTAAAGAACCGGATTCCTCGGCTGAGAAAGGTATGAAAGCAAGGGAAAAAGCAAGCGAGTGAGATGTGCTGCTCACGATCTTCCCATTCTGGGAAACAGAGCAGTGAAAACGCTGACGAGAGAGATGGAAAAAGTGCTCAGCAATGATGGCAGCTTGGGGTCACGGCCTCGCCGGTTCGTGCACATGTGGAGCATGGGGCAGCACCTAGGTGTTGCCTCCATTGTACATGCTCTAAGAGTGCTGCTAGACGGACGACACTGCTCGGACGATGCTATGGATCCAACCATGCATGCGTAGGAGTAATTGTCACACGGCCGTAGGATCACGCGTCGTCTCAAAATCAGGCAGAGAGTGTCGGCCACAGAGTACTTCCGCTTTGCTAAAGGAAGCGTGGGTGGTGCACTTTGTATTTTTTCAGGAAAGAAGAAAGTAAAGAGAGTTCCAGCAGAAGGCGCCTCGCTCATAGGAGCCCTATTTGTCTAAGCCCTGGCCCCACAAATGATCTTAGTTAAGGAGACAAATTAGTTAGTTAGGCCGAGGGTTCTATGAATATTCACATCGAAGGAAACTTTTCATCGAGAGGAAGTTAGAGAATTGGAATTGAAGTCGTAGAAAGGATCTAAATCTTTAAAGCAACTACGAAAAGCATTGTGTAAGAACTTAAAGGATAGTCCAAACAGAAGGCGACATGCACATCAAGCCCTATTTGATCAAGCCTCCACATCATAATTAAGGAAACAATGTAAGTACTTAACGGTTATAATTGCCCATCAATTATAGAGAAGGTTAATTACGTCAATCGTGGGAAAATGACTATTGAGTACGCTAAGTGGTTTGATTAGTTCGGGTGACGCGGCTGCCTAGCTAACATTGGAGCAAATTAGCAAGCAAGCTAGCTAAAGTGTACTAGCTACTCATAGAGATGTGTGAACATAGATAGATAGAGCTTTATTCGGAAGCTCCAGTACAAGAAAAAAAGCTGTTAGTGGCGCACCTGTTTTTGCTATTAATGGCGCATTATAGGTGCGCCACTATTAACACACCACTAGTAACAAATAGTAATGGCGCACCGGAGTATCCTAGATAATAGTGGCGCACCTTGTAGTGCGACATTACTATGTCCAACTGTGCGCCATTACTATGCCTCCTAGGGGGGCATATTTACCTTCACGTATGCCCCCAAGTGCGCCATTACTATGCCCCATAATGCGCCACTGGTATTTAGCCCTGGTGCGCCACTAATGCTCAATATGGTGCGCCACTACTATGAATATTAGGAATTATTATTTTTTGCTTTTCTGGTATTTGCACAGGTGACAAAATATCTGGTATTTGCACAAGTTACAAAATACATGTTACACAACACAGAATATAACCATCACACAATAGAATTCATCATATTAGTCTCCAAATTCGAAATAGCGAACGAAGTTCATACATTAGCCAAGTTTAGGTCTCGAGACATTAGGAAAGTTCATCATATATATTAGCCGAGTTTGTCGTCACATTACAAAGTCGATATCGATCATCTAAACTACCATCACATAGAAGAGAGCTGCGGTCACGATGAGCATCATCGCGATGAAACTGGTCTTCATCCGGTTCCTCCTCCGCTCCCTCCTCTCTCCCGCTAGATAGCGCACGTATCTAGCTTCCGCCTCCGCCCTAGTGGTGTACGCTTTGTAACTATTACCGCTGAAACGGTGAACCTGTCTCCGACACTCCTCCCAGTCGTCGTAGACTCCGGAACCTTACCCTTGTACATGACATACGACGGCATCTCTATGCACTAGACAAACAAAACGTTAGTAGCAATTCACGGACAATATATAAGCAATATATAAGTATGCAACAAAAGGATCGGAAGAGAAAAGCAACACATTAATAGCACGATTCATGGTCCTACTAATAAATAGCATCGATTACATATAAGTTGAACGAGTCCAAACTAAAGAGACATACAAGTTCATTAAAGTTTAATTACAACATGAGTTAATCGATATTTCAGAACTACATAGCATCATTACTTTCGACTCGACTCAGGGACCAGAGCGTGGATGAAGCCGCCGTCTTTCGTGATGGTCATAAAATCGCGATCGTTGTCAGCCTGCATTTGTAGCGTTGTTTCTATTTCACTGTTGGACGGTAGATATTTGAGGTAGAACTGCCCCGAGGTACGAAGGACATCTTGATGGATGATTTCCGCAAACTCCGACTGGATGCGAAAGAATTCTTGTCTGATATCCGCGTCCTGGATTGCCAACAAGCGTGCGGTCCAATCTTTGAGATTAGTTGGTAGCCGAAGGTGATTATGGTCCCGTACGATCGCCCGCATGTGATGGAGGGCGTAGTAGGCATCCTTCTGACCGCCAGGCGGCTGCTTGATGTAGGGGAACGTCGTTACGTGGGTGAACACGTGCTTCCCGTACATACAAATTGGCCTCCTGAAGGTGCCTCCAGATTTGGCGTAGCCGGGGAGAGCATCATCAAGAACTTTCTTGATATTTGTGTAGTCTTTCTTCGACTGACGGTCCGAGTCGAAATACGTGGCCATGGAATATTTCGGGCTTAAGAGGATGAGTGTGCAATGTGTGTCACTTCACAAAACACGGAATGTTAGAAAAAAAAGAACGATCGAAATCAAAGAAATCGTATGTTACGGGGAGGTGAGGGGATGACTTACTCGGGAAACTAAGACACGAGGAAGTTATCCTTATCTGGGTTCGCCAGAATGATGCCTTCGAGGTATGAACTCGCGACTTGCCGGTCCCCTGTGCTGCCCAAGCTCTTGGCACGCATGTAGAAGGGGTCGACTATCACGATGTCCGGGGTCTTGTCTCTAATGATCCGCATCTCCATACTGAGCGAAAATAGCCGAATGAAGGTGTAGTGCAGCGGATGAAGGTTAAACATAGCGAAGATGTCATCAAACCGCAGGACGATCATACCCCCGATGGTGCTATCGACAAAGCCCTTGCCCTCTGGCACCTTGGCAATGAAAACCGGGTATGCCACATCATTCTCGGAGAGACGCCGCTTCTCCATAGAAAGAACACTGTCATGCAGACTCCGCATAGCAGCGGTTGCAGCATTGAGCAGATTAGTCGGTAGCATCGGCCTACCCGCCACATGCATCCTCCTCGAGATATTCTTAGGTGAAGGTGGCCCATCCTGAGCACGGATCGTACTCGGTGCCGGCTGGCTCGCACCCTTGTTATTTTTTCTTTTCCGTCCCTTCTGCTTCTTCTGCTGTAATGGGATCGAGTTCTGCTCAGAGACCACCTTCTTGAGTGTGTTGGGGCTGATAATATTTCGCACCTCGGCTATCTGAGGCTCGGTGAAGGCGGCAGCTGGAGGCGTCTCCTGAGAACTGAACGCCAGACGACGCCTGTTGCAATTGGGTTTCTCCGCGGTACCAGCTAGATCACGATCATCTTTTGCAGGGTTGGGTTCTTGAGAAGGAGGCCCCAAGAATTCGTCACCGTACCCATGTTCGTTGAAGTACTTATCGACGTTGGTAAATGTACCGTTGTCGTCGTCCGGATCCTGTGCCATATGCATGTCCGGATCAGCTGACGGCGGTAGCGTTGCGGCGGTCTTGCCATGGCTTGGTGCCGGCACGACTGGCGGTGTTGTCTGTGGGGTGGTGTCCCCCGCCCCCAAACGAATCTGGCTCTTCGGCCAAAGCATGGACCAGCTTATGCAGGCGCTGAGGGTCATCACATCATCTTCGTCGGCCCCAGGGGGTCGATACGGAGGTAACAAGTCGCCGCAGCCCCGCAGCACCTGAACCAGTTGAACCCTATACACGGTCGATGGCATCGGTACCATGGAACACGCGGTTGCCCGGTTGAACGATTCTGGCCTTGGCGACATCGATCAACTCGCCGTCCACGAAGTGCAGGAGAGTGCATGGAACGTCGGCAGCGCCCTGCGAAAACATGTAGGGCGTCAGGGATGCCAGTCAAAGGCAAGGAGATGAAGTCATCGGCCGAGAGGCTTAGTTACCGTGATGGCGTCGAGCTCGGCTAATGTCGAGGCACCGCCAACGGCGGGCGTGCAAGTGACGGAGGGGCCGCTTGCTGCCGAGGTGCCGGTCGGCGTATTCTTGCCACACCCGGGGTGCATTAAGCTCCAATGCCGGCGCCGACGCCGGAGACACCAATGCCACCTCCGCCGGAGACACCAATGGTGCCAGCGCGTTGTGCGAGTTGCTGCCCGTGAAGCTGGGGATCGGGGGCGGCCCCTGTTGGCCGCCCGCAATCCACGCTTGCAGCCCCTCAATCAAGGTAGGCACAATGGCGGTGATCGTCGCTCCCAGTTGGTCTCGCACTTGCTCTTCGACTATCTTCGGAATCTGCGCCACTTGTGCCTTGAGTTCTTGAACCTTGCGCTCCTGGCTTTCCGAGCTGGTCTTTCTCTCCTTTCGCCCAGCGTTATAGTATTCCGACCATTTCATGGACAAGCCTTTGCCGGCCACACGACCAGCTGACGACGGCTTACTGAACTTATCCTTGTGTTTCATTACGTTCAACGCCCTATTTAAAGTGGTGTCCCAAGGGGAGCTCTGAGACGACCCCGCGCTACTGCTTTCAGTGTCCTGCGGAAGGAACGTGAACCATTTAGAAATTTGGCTTTATTAATTAGAATGCAACCATATGGAGATAATTACGCGGGGGTCTATTCCTTACCAGAACAAGCTCAAGCGCCCTGGTCTTCGGATCCGTGGTAAGCTCCTTTGTTACCGGGTCCACCTTGTACCGGGCCCTGACATAGTTCCTGGTCTGCTTGTCACGGTATTTATCGAAGAGGGGCGGTAGGCCTTGCTCGGCACGCTCCGCGTCCTCCTTGTCCCATATAGGTTCCGCCACTCTGTAACCGCCGGGACCGAGTTTGTGGACCCCTAAGTTCAAGTCCCGCATATCTTTCCCCCACTGACTTGATTCCGCAGATGCGTTGCTCTCGCACTTGATCTTGAACTCCAGGTAGTCAGCTTCGCTGATCGAAGGATTTGTCTCCTTGATCTTCTCATAACTATCACCTCTTAGAATCCTTCTCTTCACCGCGGCTCTCCAAGTAGCCAGGGTCGTGCTCATCTTGGTGAGGGCGGCACTGTTCACTTTATTCCCTGAGACGCGTCTGTTTGCGAAGTCACCGGGGAACTTGTATCGTCGTGCAGCTTCGTGAAGAGGAGGTTGCGCAAATTCCCTCGGTCACGATGCCTTAGGTTCTCGGTGTTGATCGAGACGGTGCTCCGGAGAATGCACCTGAGTTGTCCCACGTACCCACTGACTAATTCTTTGGGCGCTGTTGGATGCCCACTGGAGGGCACTTCAGTAAATTCCTCCTTGACGGTGCCGAGCACGTTCGGGCGCAGGTCCTTCCATTGCCTCTTCGGTTGGCTGCCATCTGTGCGTGCGCTGCCATCATCAGTGGTGGCATCCTCGGCGGCACCATCAGCGGTGTCATCCCCGACGCCACTAGGGGTTGTGTAGTCGGGATCGGTGTCTTCCGCGGCGTCTGCTACCACTACAAAAAAATACACTTCCGTGATGATACGTGTTTGTCACAGTAGGTCGCGTTTTTTGTCATGCATGTACATCCATGACAAATTTATGACAGAATCAAGATAGTCATACCTGTGCTGTCGTAGAAGTGTTCCATGACATTACCAAAATTATCATCACGGAAGTGTCCACTTCCATGACGATAAATCGCGCGTCACAGAAATGCTTTCGTCAAGGGTGACCGACACATGGCATCCACCGTAACAGAACGCCGTGAAGCTATCGGGTCGGGTTTTGGATCCGATAACCCGTTAATAGCCCCGACCAATGGGGATTTTCCACGTGTAAAATCATGATTGGCTGGAGGAAACACGTGTCGGCTCATCGTTGGGACAGATGTCATCCACTCATTGGACAGAAGGCGCCTATGATACGTTGACACGTGGCACAGCCCAACAGAGGCCCATTCCTGTGAAAAGGCCGGCCCGTTTGACTTGGTCAAAAGGTGGTGGACCGGCCCATGGAAAGCCTGTTAACGGCCTGTTCGCATATAGCCCATTTACAGCCCGCTAACCCAAGGCCCGTTACACCCTATCCGAATTAGGCCCAGTAGCGTCATCTGGGCCATCCAATATGATTCCAGCCCGTTTTCACTTCTGGCCCATGTATGGCCCATGACGTCTTTCGGCCCATATGAGGCCCTATGTAACTCTTGGCCTATTAACGGCCCGTGGTGAAACTGGCCCGTAATGAATAGTGTATCACTTTACACCCATTAACGGCCCGTGGTGAAACTGGCCCGTAATGAATAGTGTATCACTTTATACCCATTAACGGCCCGTTATTCCGTTGGGCCGTTTCCAGCCCATGTTATCTTTCGGCCTTCTCAGAGCCCATTTATTCTTGGGCTCATTTCCAGCATTCGTTTACTTACGGCCCGTTACTGTCATTTTCTGCTTGTGGGGCAAATTCAGCCCGTGGTTATAGTCGGCCCGTTTGTGGTCCGTTAATACGTTGGGCCGTTTTCATAGCGTCATCAAATACGGCCTATTAACGATGGCCCATTATGGCCAGCCCATGAACGGACGATTCCAACTCTAGCCCGTTTACGGCCATAATGCGGCCTGTTATTGGCCCATGTTTGGCCAATCGATCATAGGGCCCGTATAAGGCCCATTGATGATACGGCCCGTAGAAGGCCCATTGTTTCTACGCCCCGTAGAAGGCCCATTGTTTTCTACAGCCCGTAGAAGGCCTACTGTTTCTACGGCCCGTAGAAGGCCCACTGTTTCTACGGCCCGTAGGAGGCCCAGTGTCACTACAGTAAATATTAGCCCATGGTTATTGTGGCCTAGTTTTAAAAAATAGGTTATTGCAGCCACTAGCAAACCGCGGAAAAAGAACTGCATGACTACAAGCAAAAAAATAAACAAGACAACAAGGAAATAAAAAAGCAAGCAACTTATGCTAGGCTATCACGGCTATTACACATATTACATCCACTGGGCATCAAAGTTCGCCACCAGTGCAAATGTAGGGAACAAAGCAGCATATAAACGCCGCAGCAAAACAAGTCAAGAACTGAAACCACTTCAGAAGAGTTCAAGAAACAATATCATGGGTACCCATAATGCTGGCAAGATGCTTAGCAAGCTTTTTAACTTTCTCTTGTTTGGCGCTTAAATCCTCCAGCGCTTGCTGTTGCACAAGAAAGTACGCATCTGAATTTTGCAGGGACTTCCTCAGTCCTTCGGCTTCTTGCCGCAGCACAGCTGACTGATGCCTTTCAGCTTGTAGCTAAGACCGAAGAAGCCGAAGTGATTCAGGCAGCGAGTTCGAAGAGCTTGTGCCAGCGGTACTGGCCAGTAACTCGAACACTACATCAACGCAGGACTGTGGGGTTTTCTCAGTCTACAAGATCGTTTTTATCACCTTACTTGGAGACCAACAGTGTTGTCTCACTATCTTGAACCTTATCTGCATTACTTTCTCTACCATTGCATAGTGGGGTGCTCTTCTCCAATATTCTGTTTGCATACTACAAGAGAAACAAGCAGACATATCACAGGTTTAGCTTGTAGTATACGAAACTCATTTTGGTAAACCGGTTCAGTAGTAAGGTGGACAGGATAACATCATGAAACAACCATATATCTATGTACTATGGTCACTGTATTTTCCATATCAATCTAGTTTATGTTCCCTAATCAACATAGAGACACAGTTCAACTAATATATTTTTAAGACACATCAGCATAGACAGAATATAAGTGTGAGAAACTACACAGCATTGGCAGCACTTGTAATGTGCATCACATGAGAACATAACTGTTTATACAACTTAAGCTGAAATCAACATAGAGCAACAAGTTAGAACAGCAATCCAGTTAAAGAAATAGGTTTAAAACATACCTGTTGCGCCATTGGAGTTTCAATTGGATCCTTCAAATTCGAAAGTAGTTGGTATGAGTAAATACAGTGATGCAACAACAAAGGAGTATGGACCATAGCTACGGAATCTGACCTGAGAACAGTTGTTCTTCTGCTTTAAACGTGGAGTTTGGGTTAGCTGTGGTGGTCTTCGTGCTTTGGGCATTGCAGTAGCTCTACAAACTGCTCGTGTGGGTGTACTCTGTGGTGGACATGGTGCTTTGTCAACTATAAGTTGGTTACTATCCGCTGGGGTTGCGGTTAGATGGGTTGTAGCTGGTTCTCTGCCCAACGGTGTAAGTGTGCAATCTGGAAGAGTCTCGATTATGTGTGGTGGGGCTAGTTTGTGGGCCAGTACAACCATGGTTCTATCTGCATCGACGGGTAGCACTGTCTTTTGTGAAGAACGGATTTTTGCTCCCTTAGATACTGCCATCACCCCCTCCAATTCAAATGGCTGATAAACAAGAAAAGAAATTGAACGTACAGACATTGTATGATAGACAGATGCGGTAATTCACATATATGTTGTCTAACCAAACAGGACAGCATGACACAATTTCACATATATGATGCCTAACTAAACATGATAGCATGACACAGTTTCAGATATATGATGGATAACTTAACAGGATATAATGGCATAATTCAACATATGATGAGTACCTAAACAGGATGACATGACAAAACTATATGATCTCTTTCTAAAATAGGGTGGGATGAAATAATTCACATACGTGTTGTCTAAGTATACAGGATGGCATGATATAATTGACATAATTGATTCATATACTAAGCAGCTGGCACTCGCATGTATGATCTCTAAACTAAGCAGATAGAATTCAATATTGTGCATATGATGTCTAAACTAAGCAATGCAAGACACCATATGCATCATATGAGAAATATAAACATTGCAACTTAGAGCATACACCTCAGGTGGGATATAGGACTGGTCATCTGTCTCTGAATCCTCCTTTGGGGAGCTCCATGTAACCATCGAGATATATGCTTCAACAGGTACCATTGCCTGCTCTAAAGACCTTGTTTTCACTCCAGATTTTTCCATAACTGGCTCAAATGGCTGATACACATGAAGAGTAGTTCAATATACAAAGATTGTCGACAAATGGAATACGTAATGAAAAAAAAGATGGCATGAGATAATTCACATATATGATGCCTGGCTCCATGGCGGTGCATAATTCACATATATGATAACTGGCTGAAAAACATGGCATTGCATAATTCACACAAAGCATGTCTAATCTAAGCAGATGGCATGGCAATGCAAGACACCATATGCATGATATGAGCAATATAACCCAGCCAAGTTAGAGCATGCACCTCGGGGGGGATACGACTGGTCATCTCTCTCTGAATCCTCCTCTGAGGAGCTATCTGTAACCAGCAAGAAATCTGCATCGACAGGTAGCACTGACTGCTCAGAAGACCTTGTTTTCACTCCAGATTTTCCCATGACCGACTCAAATGGCTGATGCACAGGAAGAGTAGATGAATGTATAAACATTGTTGACAAATGGAATACATTATGGGAAAAAATGGCACAATACAATTCACATATACGATGACTGGCTAAACAGGATGGCATTGCATGATTCACGTATATGATGCCTGGCTAAAGAAGATGGCATTGCATAATTCCCATATACTCCCTCCGTTCCTAAATATTTCTCTTTTTAGAGATTTCAAATGGACTACCACATACGGATGTATATAGACATATTTTAGAGTGTAGATTCACTCATTTTGTTCCGTATGTAGTCACTTGTTGAAATCTCTAAAAAGACAAATATTTAGGAATGGTGGGAGTATGATATAGAAACCAAACAGGTGGCATTCACACAAAGCAAATCTAAACTAAGCTGATGACATATAAGATGTATAATGTAAGCAATGCAAAGCGCCATATGCATGATATGACCAACATTAGCATGCCAGGTTAGAGCAAACACCTCAGGTGTTAAACAGGCGTGGTCGGCTCCTTCTAAATCTCCATCTGAACAGTTATCTTCCTCTGGAATACAATCTGGAAATGCAGGAGGGGGGCCACTTCGCCTACCATGGAGCGGCGTCTGCATGACATTATATTCGCACGCAACGGTCTTCTCTTTTTCTCTACATGTTCAGTACGATTGTGTACAATATCTGACATGCATAATAAAAAAAATAGTTAGATTTTGTAAGGCCTAAGGGGTGCATGAAAAAATCAAGACTGATGGTAGCAAATGAGTGGATGGATCCAAAACTAATGATAGCAGGTAGATTATAGCTTCAGTTTAAAAAGATAGACAATGGATCATCTATTGTTTGTTCCCCACCCAACATGAACCACATAGAAGACCCCAGATGAACCAGATAGTAGACAGATACTATTTGTTGCTGGCTCGATATGAGACCCATGGGCAATTCAAAACTCAAGATTGAACGATAAAGTAGCAGGTAATAATAACCGATGTATAACGTAAGCAAACACGAAAGACTGCGACCTCTCTTCCGGAACTGTGTAGTCCTCAGGTTCATCTGCTCAGCCGATGATGGTAATGCAGTTGGCGTGGCTGCCGGCAACGGGGAAGATGATCTGAGGCGGCGAAAGGAAGTCTGCAGGGGGGATCTCTACTGCAGTGAATGCTTCTGTCGATGGTGCACCTCAGGTGGGGTGGATGACGGCACGGCAGGAGCAGGACATAACACACAGAGTTTTCTTTGACGCCTATCTGAAAATGAAGTAAATCTGTAAGGGCTCCTTAGAATTGGAGGATTCTATAAACGTAGGGACAAGAAAAACACAGGAATAGGATAGGAATGCACGTGCAAAACAGAGCATTTGGAAACATAGGATTTCAGTCAACCTGGGTGTTTGGCTCACATGAAATGGAAGAACAGAGGAATGGAGAAACAAAGTGATGCGACGAGTGTACAACCTCTTTGGCATAGCCTTGTAGACCTCAGCATCATTGGGTTGGACGTGGAGGATGGTGATGATGCTGGTGTGATTGTCGGAGGCGGGGAAGAAGATCCGAGGCCTCTGGAAACGGCGTTGAGGCCGCTGTGATGGACGGCTTCGTCGTTGGAGCAGCTCCGCTAAGGTGTACGGCGACGAGGCTGAAGCATGACAAGACAGACAACGTTAATCTGAAGTGGGACCCTAATATCATCTGCAATAGATGATGTAAAATACATCACCAAAAAGTGCTAGATGTAAAACGCATCAGCCGCGCCACGGCCGCTCCGACAGATGTTGTAAGTACTGTTCACTCTGAACTTAACTGAAGAAAATGAACTTCACAGTTGAAACTGAATTTTACTATCGAAACTGATTGAACTAGTAACAGAGCATTGCAATAGATGTTTAGAGCGTTCGAGCACTAGTAGCAGAGAAGCAGTGATCTAAATCAGCAGACGCTCGAGCAGGGAACACACTAGCAGAGAGCAAGTCGTGCAGTAGCACCGCGAGCGAGTGCAAAAGCAGCAACTCCTGTAGCTGCCGGAGGTCGTGCAGCAGCAGCAGCAGCGCAAGCGAGAGCAAGAGCAGAGCAGCAGCATGAACGAAAGTAGGAGCAGTGCAGCAGCGCGACCGACAGCAAGAACAGAGTCGCAACGCGAGCGAGAGCCGGAGCAGCTGCAGCTAGTACCGTTGTGGAAGTCGCCGCCGAGGAAGCAACGACATGGGGGAGAGACGCCGTGGATGATGTGGCCGGCGACGGCGCCGTCGATGGAGACACGCCATGTCTGCTCGGTATCGAGCATCGGCAGCCCCGTGAGATTGAATAAAAGATAAAATGCAGCGGTGAGTGCAGAACCTCCTTGTTGGCGCCGAGTTGGCCTCGGCTTCATCAGAGGAATTGGTGAGGGTGCTACGGTTCCGGTGGGGCAGGTCAAGACGGTGCTGTGGGGATTGAGGTGGCGCGATAGACGAGGCGAACGTCGGGGCAGCTCCTTGGAGGTGGAGGACGGGGCGGCTGATCCGGCGGGACGACGAGATCGACAACGGATCCTCATCCGGTGCGGTGGATGAGGGACGGCGAGCTGTTGCGGTGGACGACGTAGTCGGGGAAGAGTCTCCGGCTGGGCGGCGGTCGGGAGGCCGACGGAGGAGCGTGGGGTTTCGCGGGTTTTGGCGGCGTCGGTGTACGAATGGGGGGTGAAGGGGGAGGGGGAGCCAAGCTTAGGGACGTGCTTGTCCCAAATGTAGGGTAAGTTACCAGCGTACCCCCACCGGTTTTGACACCGCGACGTGGAGCTTCATTTCCGGCTGAGGGGTAGAAAGGGGATTTTGCGTGTCTGGGCTGCGGGAGCGATTTCGGATGAGGAGGGAGTTCTCGCGCGCGTCCAATTTCGGGATAACAAGGCGCGGCGCGGGTTGAAGAAGCGGGAGTTTCAAAGCAGGTGAGACAAAAGATACTCGAGCTTGAAAATTTCGGGATAACAAGGTGCGGATTCCTTGTTCGGCAGAAAAAACTTAACGTGTAAAAAAACAATTCATACAAGACACAAGAGAGTCATGTCCCCTTTTACTATATTGCTATAGATGCCATTGAAAAAACTACAAGAAAAATGTAAAAAAAAATCGGGAGAACAAGATTACCCTGCACAGTACCAAATCGATTCGCACTTCCCTCAACAACAACAAAAAACAAATCAATTCCCACCAAAGAAAGAGTAATGTCCCTTTTTATATGATTACAGATGCCAAGATCTCGAATTTCAATTTTTGAATCCACGTTATGTTGAATTCAAATATATCATTAGGTGACCTTGCGGTTTATAATTGATTTAGTCGTACATTTTGATCTTCCATCATATATGAACATTTTACTCCACCATGTGAACATATATATTGTCGTCTACCATATGGACTAAATTTGAATCAATTTTCCTTATTTGAATACGATTGTTGTCAAGTTATACAATAATTTAAATATTATCTTGATAACAAAAAACATACATATAGCAACAATCATATTTCACTATGAACTACATGTACCATACGCTCTCCAATTCAAATATTTGTATCCATTTTATGTTGAATTCAAATCATAATACATTATTGGTCTAGGTAGCGAGATGTTCGGGATAATCTAAACCCTGTTTTCATACGTATAATTTTTGGCTGAATTGGGACAAGTTTTGGTATAAGCCTCTTGCAAAACTGGAGATTCTCTCAACAAGCCTCGTGGTTCCGAAAGGGAACGTGTCACCTTTGTGTGTGAAACAATATACGCTGCCTCCCCCCTGATTTTATTTACAGAGGCAACATAGAACTATATGAGTGCCCTGTTAAATTTTGGAATTATTTTGGGTTCATTTGGCCTTTTTATACATTAATTGAGTTTCTGGACTTTTAATGTGCATAATCTAAATATGAATTGCATGCACATGCTCCGGTGCACCAAAGTGGGTTGAAAAATCACATGTGTGTCATGGGTTGAGTTTCTAGGCCCCATGGAAGAAATGAGAATGAAATTCAAACATCTGGGCGTCATGACTCGGCCGAGAACATCGAGAAACTTTGATTTTAAATTCATGTAAATCCAAAACTCGCCTGGAAATCATGAAGCTTGGCATGGTGTCATGTCATGGCACTAACATGTTGTGGTAAAAAATTGGGCCGATTTGGAAGCTCGTGGTTCTAAGAGGGAACGTGCCACCTTTGAGTGTGAAACGATATACGCTTCCCCCCCCCTTGAGTTTCTTAACAAAGGCAACATAGAACTACATTAGTGCCCTGTTAAATTTTGGAATCATTCCGGGTTCGTTTGTCATTTTTTATACATTAATTGAGTTTCTGGCATTTAATGTGCATAAGTCAAATTTGAACTACAAGCACATGCTCTCGTGCACCAAAGTTGGTTCAAAATTCACATTTGTGTCGTGGGGTGAATTTCTAGGTCCCATGCAAGAAATGAGAATAAAATTAAAACATCTGGGCATCGTGGCTTGGCCGAGAACATTGAGAAACTTGGTTTTAAAATTCTTGTAAATCCAAAACACGTCTGAAAATCATGAAACTTGGCATGGATGTCATGTCATGGTACTACCATATTGTGGTAAAAAAATTGGCCGAATAGGAACAGATTTTGGTATAAGCTTCTTGCAAACCGAAGCTTCTCTCAAGAAGGCTCATGGTTCTGAGAGGGAACGTGCCACCTTTGAGTGCGAAACGATATATGTTGTCCCCCTTGAGTTTAAGGCATAATAAAACTACATGAGTGCCCTGTTAAATTTTGGAATTATTCCGGCTTCGTTTGGCCTTATTTACACATTAATTGAGTTTTTGGTCATTTAATATGCATAATTCAAATTTGAACTACAAGCACATGCTCCCGTGCACCAAAGTTGGTTGAAAAATCACATTTGTGTCCTCGGGTGAATTTCTACTCCCTCCTTCCATCTATATAGGTCCTAATGCGTTTTTCGAGGCTAACTTTGACCAAACGTTAGAGCAATAATATATGACATGCAACTTACACAAAGCATACCTTTAAATTTGTATGTCAAAGGAGCATCCAATAATATAATTTTCATAGTATACATCTCATGTGCTATTAATCTTGTCAATAGTCAAAGGTTGTCTTGAAAAACACATTAGGCCCTATATAGATGGAAGGAGGGAGTATGTCCCATGCAAAAAATGAGAATAAAATTCAAACATCTGGGCATCGTGGCTCGGTCGAGAACATTGAGAAACTTGGTTTTAAAATCACGAAACTTGGCATGGTGTCATGTCATGGTAGTACCATGCCGTGGTAAAAAAATTGGCCGAATAGAAACAAATTTTGGTATAAGCTTCTTGCAAATCGGAGCTTCTCTCAAGAAGGCTCGTGGTTCTGGAAGGGAACGTGTCACCTTTGTGTGCATAATTCAAATTTGAAATAGAAGCACATGTTCCAGTGCACCAAAGTTGGTTGAAAAATCAAATGTGTGTCCTCGGGTAAATTTCTAGGTTCCATGCAAGAAATGGGAATGAAATTCAAAATTCTGGGCGTCGTGGCTGGGTTGGAAACATTGAGAAACTTAGTTTTTTAATTCCTGTAAATCCAAAACATGCATGAAAATAATGAAACTTGGCTTGGTGCCATGACATGGCACCAACATGCTGCGGTAAATTTGCAGTCCGATTTGCGAAGGCGCACACATTAACAATCAACAAAGTCATTTTGGAACAAGTGCTGTCACGTTACAATCGGAAACACAAGTATTATTGAAACCGTGGGCGTTCTACTTACTAGTACCATTTACGTGCCGCCACGCGTCCCCATTTTTTATTAGCTAGGAGGCGCCGTGCAGGGTAGCTATTTGAGTACGAGAGGCGTGCGACCAGACCCCTGCGCGTGCTTATCGGGAGGAGAGCCCTTTGACCTCCATCTGTCGTCCACCTCTCTCCCAAGGTCTCCATTAATGGCGCCCGAGCCTCTGTTTAATGGCGTGGCTATGTCTCACTCGACTGAGATTTAAGAGAAAAAAAAGAAAATCTGAAAGCACGGATCTTGATGTAAGATCCGACGGACCTATATAGCATCTACTGCGACTTAGAGCAAGACTGATGAATATATAAGGACGATTAATTATTATTTTTGATCAAAGAAGGGCTTGCCCCTTCCGATTTTCATTACTGAAAACCACCACAATTCACAAGAAGTTCAGCACAACTCGTTGAGAAACCACAATTCAAGGGGCGGAGGCACAAGGGGCAGTGGAGCACGGTTAGGTCCATCGAGACCTTAGACAGCTCCATCGTCGGGTCCTGTTCGGTCTGCATGATCTCGCCCTCCTCGTGCACAACCATCTCTCGACTTGGGCCGGGGTATTACAAAGCTTTACCGTCACATATTTTATACTATTTCAAGGTGCATTAAATCAACACATGCAAGTATCAAAAGGAGAGTCACGGCATGCATGCATGCGTTGTAATTAATGCATCGGTAAACACAAATTATTGAAATATATCAAGTGCAGTGCTTTGATGTGTCGCGTCAACTCGTACATCAACAAGAAGTTTGATTATCCTCTCCCTCGCGGACTTAACTGCACCTGCCTTTGGCTGTATGACAGGTTGGCCACACACCTGTCGGGCCCACCTGTCATACACGCAAAGGCAGGAGCGTCCCTCCCTCGCCCATGAGCGTGGTGGCTGGCAAGACTAGGAGAAGCTTTCTCTACACGCTCTCCCTCCCGCACGCGGTGGACATGCAGCAGTTCAATCGGTGTCAGATGGCCAGAAGCGTACTGTAGTACTCCTCCAGTGCAGTAGTACTCCATCATTGTTCGACTTCCCGAAGAAGTGAAGAGCCAAGCGCAGCCCGGACGCTCGTGTGGCAGTTTCATGTGTAGAGTAGTCTAGGATAGCGTGTGCCGTGCCTGTAAGCTTAAAATCGTTGGGGTCGGCTCCATGCTATGTGGCTGTCTTGAAGTTTTAAAAAAATTAAAATAGTCTTCTGGCCCTACCTGACACCCTGGTGATTGTAGTTTGCACGCTCATCTGGTCAAGACAGGAATATATATTTTAATTTGTTTTTTTTTTGAAAAGGGGGGACTCCCCGGCCTCTGCATCAGAACGATGCATACGGCCACATATATTTTAATTTGTGGTGGGTAAATGTTAGAGGTTGCAGCAAATATATTGTACACTGCGGGTCTTTCAGCCAAGTTTAGAGGCAAGCATGTGGGGCCAGTGCTATGATGTGTCGCGTCAACTCGTACAACGAGGAGAAGCTTGATTTTACTACACGCCTTCTCCCTCACCCATGCGCGCGGTTGCTCGCAAACGAGGACAGGCTTTTGCTTAGTAGTACTTCTACAACAAGCTATCCGTCCCACTCGCGGTGGACGGACATGCAGCAGTGGATTCGACACTGTAGAAGCAGTAGTAGTAACATCATTGTTCGTCTTCTCGAAGAGGCGAAGAGCCAAGCACAAACCGAACGTTGCAGTTGCGAACATTGGAGCACGCATATAGCCAGGCTCTTGCATGAGACAAAATTGCTATGTGAGCCCACTATTGTACTAGTACGTACAATTACTTACTAGTATAGCCCTGTAAACCAGAAAGGAGTATTTGCCCTTCTAGAGATTTCAACAAGCGACTAGACTACATCGAGACGGAGTACATATGGAACAAAATGAGTGAATCTGCACCGTAAATAAATACGTACTAGTTCTATCGTTTTCCTCTCCGAGGTGCACAATATTGAGTATACTGACTAGTCTCTTTTTGACACGCATTTACGTTTTTTTACACAGTACAGACGCAAGCGCTCATATACACGCGCATACACTCACCCCTATGAACGCACACACGCATGGCACTATCATCTTGAGTACTATAAATAACTTTGATGTGTCCCGTCAACTCGCAGAACGAGATGAAGCTTGCTTACTACGCCTTCTCGCTCGCCAACGCGTGCGCGGTGGCTCGCAGCACGAGGAGAAATTTTTGCTTACAAGCGGTGGACGTGCAGCAGTTCATTTGGTGTCAGATTGCCAGAAGTACTACTGTAGTACCATCATTATTGTTCGACTTCCGGAAGAGGAGAAGAGCCAAGCGCAAGGTTAATAAATATAGGCGGCTCTTGCAGCGGCACATCATTTAGAGCAAGTACTCTCTTCGTAGGAACAAAGGAAGTGAAACAAAAGTTGGAGTGGATGCTAGATTGCCAATTAAAAGATGATTACATAGGAAAAAAAATCCTATAGCATTCTATCCTATGAATCAAACGACCAATGTAGGAATATTATGAGGGGGGTCTGTCCAACAGTGTTCCTGGGCTCGCACCTAACATCACGGTGGTCGAACTTGGAGTCATTCATCTGGTACACGTGGCATCTCAGATCTGGACACAAGGTGACGCGACCTCTCACTTCCTCCGCCATTTGAAGCGGCGCGCCGGTGGAGGGCTAGCATACTCCAATATTAGGTTGGCTCTATGTGATGTGGCAACTTCATATACTAACCGGATGCTGGCTATACTACTACGGTACTCACACTCCAAGAAGTGACTCGAAAACCATTCATAAATTGAGTCTATGACATGCATTCGCAACTGAAATGTACCATTCATTAAATACAACAAGTCATCAACACACAACGACAACGAGGATACATGTTGGATTATAGATTATTTCCAACAAAACATTCTAGCAAATACTAAAGTTTTCATCACACAACAAATAACAAGCAATGAAATGAACTTCAACTCAACCAATACTCGGCGTTGGAAACGCTTGCTTTGAACCATAGGTGCTCTGGGAAGGGCCAGCTATTGTCAATATCGAGAGCAACGCAGGACTGGTCATCTAGGCTGAAGCGGCATATATCAGGACCAGGGTAGGGAACCACCGAAATGTCCAAGGTATAGATACAGTTGCTTCTCATAAATGGTAGTAACGTTGTGTCAACAGCAGCTGGATCTCCTTTCACCATCATCGGATAGTTTGGTCCAAGGAAGAGCGAGTTTTTTCCAATACTATCAATACTGAACCAGGGAGAAGGTGTTTGCGCTAGCACACTAGTATCCGTCCTGAATACCATGCAACGGGTGTTGGAATAGGTCAGGAGAGGGCGACCATAGGAGACAACACCTGCTTCCTCAGTAGTAACAGTCTGAGTGCACTGTATACAGACACGAAGAGGTGATCCATCGGAATTAGTTGCCAGGCGCCACTGAGTATAAATGTTCTGCTCCTCCTCATGCTCGTGATCATCACCATCATCATCTCCCCCTTGCGTATAAATTTTTTCTAGTATAGGTGGTGGAATGTTCACAAGACCTTGGAAACACAAGAAGAAGGTTAATTAGTAAAGGGAAACTTGCTAACCCGCATGCATGTGGATGTAACAATTATAATTACGGTGGAAGACAAACGTACCGAAACTACGAGGATCCCATGCAAAAACAGTGCCACGAGTGGTGGCAGCAAACACAAGATCCTCGTATTCAATTGCATCACAGTACACATCCATGTATAGAAACTGATTTTTGAGCAATATCCATCCAGTCGAACCACGAAGGACGGCAACAAGCTTGTCGAAGATAGCAACAACTTGATATTTCTTGTAATTCCAAGAGCGGTTAGGAACTCGACAAATTGCTATCTTCAGTAGACGAAAGTCACCATGATCGTATTTGAACGTACGTAGATCATCTGTGTGCTCAACCTCAGGGCACTCGGAGATTTTTGGAAGTGGAATCCGCTGACGAGTGTACACATTCACAAGTTCCCACTCGCAATTGTACCCAATATAAACAACCCAATATCCATTTGTGCCAGCCCAGGACTTACCCTTAAGCGATGGCATCTTGACATCACACGTATCATTGTCAAGCGGCATCAACTTGCACAAGGCGAGGCCTCCGTCGTCCGCGCCCATGTGAATAGGCTTATAGCGAAGAAGACAAGGGAGATCAAACCGCTCCTGGACCCTTGGGTTCCTTGTAATGATGTTATTAGTTGAGTCGAGAATGGGCTTGAACGAACCTGCCATGCTAGCCGAGGTGATGACGTCGCATCGATCAATGAGTTCCTCCACCACGTCATCTTTTAGATCGGGGCAAGAATAACGGGGTCGTTTCCGGCTTGTTCCCTCCATGGAGAAGACGATCAAACAATGGCAGAAGGAAGGGTGAAGGCAAATGGAGGAGGGAGGAAGAGCGTGCGACAGCAGTTCCAAATCGAGAGGGAAAGGCGAAGAGTCGGTGGACGGTTGCCAGTTTGCCATGGTACACGAAGAGGCGCCCCGGCCTACACGTTCTTTCGGAAATTGTACAAAAGGACTCGCCGTCGTCTCACTGACATGTTGGAACGGGACCACATGTTAACGAAACATCGTGTGTAATTTCTCGTGCAAAATGCGATCTGGCCGCGTTGGCCCGAGGTGCCGCATTATTTCTCGACTTTATTTTTTTAATGGCGTGCCGTTCAGTTTTGAAGCACGACTAACTGGTACTGTTTGCAGAGAAAATATAAACTACTCTACCACTACTCCACCTCTAGTACTAGTAGTATAAAAAGATATATAGGCTGGAGCTTCAGAGCTTTCTTGCTAAGGGCTGCCCACTTGCTTCTCACACTATCACCCTCTCTCCAGATCTAAAAAAGACGGCCTCTCCCTCCCTCCTCACCGGTGGTCACAGATCCGCCGGGGAAGAAAAGGACGTGCAGTGTTGACGCACTCGTCGTCGGCGAGCGAGGTCATGCACTAACGACAAGGTCGTCCTCTCAGACCTAGCGCCCGCGCGGGATGGCCTCCGTCCCCAAGCTCGCTGTCGTAGTGCGTGTGGAGGACGATGACCACGAGCGAAGCCACTTCCTGCCGACCCTCAGGTATGCTACCTCTTTTCGAACCATACCCTTGTTCTATTGCCCCATCTGCCATGTCGCTGCATGTGGATCTTTTTCCACACCACCATCTTCCCAATTTGCTATCCTCTGCTCTGCTGGTCACGCAGACGAAAACCTTAATTTGCACTATTGAAGGAAACCCTACTTCATGCATACTAATCCATGTCTGGGTTGAATAAGGTAAGGAAGGGAGACTGTACTGTCCAAGAGAGTAGGCATCCAACCCGCATCTAGGTTGAGAAGGGGAAAATCAGTAGCTAAGGAACGAGTCTCGTGTCTCTTGGTTGAAGAAGGGTAGAAAGGATTGACAACGCAATAGAGAATGACCAGGTCGATCGGTTTGTTGTCCTCACATAGGGAAAAGGTGGCTAAACATAACAAAAATGGGACGTAATCCACAGATGCTGCCTGGATATTTGTTGCTCTGGGCAACCATACCTCCCTCACCTCTCTATGCGTCCGTGGAGGTACATCGTACTGGTGCGCCCACTGTCCGAATGGGCCTCGCATGCTCTTAGTCTAACTTTTTTGCTGTTAGTATAACGCCAGCAGCCAAGTCAAGCAATGCTACTGCTAAAGTGATGCCACATTTAACTAAGGCCGCACTCAGTCTAATGCCACCGATAAATTTAAGCAATGCCATTTAATGTCACTGGATTATTTCAGGGTTAGCTGTTGATTGTGGATGTATTAAAGATTTTTCAACTAAGGCATTCTAATGATGTTGCACAGCCAGTATACCAACGATGAAACTTGTTACTACCTTCAGATTTTTGCACTGTTAATGCTTATAGATTACATACCTTTCAGAAAGAACTATATATGCCTTTCTGACATCAGGCTCTGTTGCCTTATTTATTCCTTCAAAAAGGTGGTTAGAAACAGTCTTGCTACCTTTTCCCATTAAGAAATTGGAATGCTTATATTTGTGAGTCTATGCTTCAACTAGTGCCACTTTCATAGTAATCACACTTTCAATATCTATGCAAACAGGGATGCTCGAGTTTAGTGGAACTGCACAAAAAGTCCAACTGGTTCAACATTAGGAGCATGTTTTCTCCCAAACCTTTATATCCAATTGGTGGCACTATGAGCTGTTCATTAAGAAGGTACATGGTTTGCTACTATCTTGCTACTCTTTTTGTACTGTCATTAGATAGTAATACTAGTGGTTTGCATGTGAATTTATTGGCAGGGTGGACCTACATTGGAGGTGCAGGACATGATTCAATGACTGGATGCTCAATTTCGGTTGTATCGATTTCACCTCTTTCATCACTGGAACATGGATATCCTTGGTCTGATGAAGAATAGGCACTATATTTCTGCTCTGAACAAGAAAATCAATTCAGTATGAAATTGTCCAGGGCAAAACATGACTGTATCAAATTGTCCAGTGCAAAACATGACAGATCTAAGCGCAAGAGACATGTTTAAACCGAAATACAAGGTGGGGTATATGTTTACTAGCTGCTTGATATTTGTGCAGACAGAGATGTCTGCCCGTTGCTATTTAGTAAACACACAAAGTGACCGCAATTTTGGTTGAACTGCACAAGAGAATATTATAGTCACTGCATGCAGTGCCATTTGAAAATAGACACAGAAAGATTGGATAGTCACTTCATGGACTCCAGAAAAGTAGTACTGTACTATTTATTGGCCAACACTAGGTGCTTCATTGCTTTGGTCTGATTATACAATGGGCATCATTTTGCCTAAGTTAAAGTTTGTATTCCAAAAATAGTCTCGCGTGTGATCAAGAGAAGACCAAATCATATTGCAGCGGATGTTCCTCCATCATGTGTGGTTCATTCCCATGGTTCCAGCTGTTGGTGAAGCCACTTACGTTTGCAAGAGGAATTTTAGACTTCACAAACAAATTTGTCATTCAGTCTGTACTGAATGTTGGCCAAGAGAAGCATCCATGTTAGTAGGAAGAACATATGTTTTTTCTAGATCTTTGCTTTTGGAGCTACATATTTGTATATGATTTGTGAATCATTGAGATGCATTAACATGTTGATCTTATGTATGGGAATCGTACTAGTTGGTTTTAGTTGTGGCTGATCTTTGCTTTTGGAGCTACATATTTGTATATGATCTGTGAATCATTGAGATGCATTAACAGTTCCTTATATCTGTTCGCTCAGTGTTTACAAGTTACCGATCGATCACTAGCTAGCCTACTAATGCACTCCTGGCTGTTTTAGTTGGGACGCAAGATCCGAAGTGGCAGTTTTTTGAATAGAAATGCCTACCTCTGAAGAAACTGACAAGCTGCTCTGAAGAAAATGCCATGCGAATCTGAAGAAACTGCTAGCAAAAACGTTCGCAAAAGCCTTATCTCCCAGCTAAAGGTCATCAATAATGCCCTCGGCTGCGACTCATTGCATGCTGCTCCGCGTACTGGCTGCGAGCGATTTTGAGTGCCCGCATGCAGCCGGCCGTAATTAAGGCAGCTAACTGATGCGAAAAAGATGCGCTTTAATTGTTGCGGGCCTTTTAAATCCATGGAATCATTATTGACAAGGAGGGAGATGATTCCAGTGCACTCGTTTGACCGTAAGGCCGGCGTGCGACCCAGCACGGACGGGACGGGACGGCACAGTCAGAATTTCAGTTTCTCTAGTTTTCCACGGCAAGCTGGCGCGCTAAGCCATGCCTCCTTCATTATGCATTGAATTCCGATGACCGTCGCGCTACCTTCCTCTTATAAGTACTGTTTCTCGGCCTTCTATGGTGGCACCGTGACCCAACTCGCCCTATCCTCATAAGCCCCCACCGGCCCGACGTTACTCGCCACTTATCCTCGCTCTCGCCACGTCCGCCATGCCCCTACCCGTCCGCGATAGGCGTGGCCGGAGGCGGTCACCGCCGGAACTAGTGTTCGGTTTTTCACCGGAAGGCAGACGGAGGGAGGAGGCATTCTATCGGTCTTTAGATGGCAATGCGGAGATCGAGGACTTGTTGGAGCGCGACCGCCTGGCGGAGGAGCAGGAGTTGTTGGAGCGCGACCGCTTGGCGGATGAGCAGCGTATCGCCGATTTTCGCCGCCAGCGGGACATGGAGCAGCAGCGCACCGACGCTCTGAGTCGCGAGCAGAGCGCCCGCACGTGGGCCGACTACATGGAGGCCGGCGCCCGGCAAATAGCCCTGGAGGCTGTCGGGCACGCACGCGTTCGCGACGCCGATTTTTACTACCAACTCGTCAAGTGGGTTTCCCGCTTAGAAGCCGAAGCTTCGGTGGACCATGCCGGCATGGAAAGGGCCAACGCGCGCGAGCAACGCGCCCTATCGCACCTCTGGCAAGTCCGAGGCGAGACGGAGGACGCCGGTGCCGGCGTTTAGCGTGTACTGCAGATGGAGGCCGGCATCGTCTAGTTAGCTAAGAGTAAGTTAGTACTTGTATGCTACTAGAGTATTAGTGGAAGTACATAGTTAACTTGGCTATGATGGTTGTCAACGTGGAAGTTCAGTATTTATATGTGGATCAGACCTGTTACTTTGCTCTGAATGTTGAACTTTCCGTTTGAACATATGGAATGGGCTGTTATTTTTTTAAAATGGGTTGTATTTGTCCTCCACGGGTTTAGAGGCTGACTTATGGGCCTACCAAGTTGACGCGTACACAACCAGGAGATGATTGTACGTGGAGAGGATGACAGCAGGGACCCGCCAAGGTCATGGCAGTACGCAAGCAAAGTGCCTCCTTATTTCAATCCAATAAAAAATGGCTCCTCGTAATGGATTTCTGACATCTGGGTCCCATGCCATTGTCAACGTAGTCAATAAACGAGAGAGTTGCACAACGAGCGGCTGACATCAGGGACCCAGCAGCTCGCCCAGTTATTTTTGTTTTGGGTTAATTTGATAAATGCCACTCCAAATCTGGTGTTTCTAAGAAATGCCATTGCAATTTCCAATCTTTGAAAAATGCCATTTGATGGCATCCCCAGTGGCATTTTTCGAAGTCTGGAGTGGCGTTTTTCAAAGTTTGCAAATTGAAGTGGCGTTTTCCAAAGTTTGCAAAAATTGCAGTGGCATTTTTCAAGGTTTGGAAATTGCAGTGGCATTTTTATGAATCGCCAAATTTGTTGTGGCATTTATCTAATTTGTTTTTGAGACGGAAGCAGGGTGTCAACTCGGCTGTGCGGGGCAGTCTGGCATGTCTAGACAGCCTTCTCTTTTATGTTTACCACAGACCAGCCCAGTAGTTTTTTTTCTTTCTGAAAATGGCTAGCCCAGTTTTTCTGTGATTTGCCAAGTAAGTCGCTTTGTCAGGCCTATTGGGCTGCAAATCTTTCAAGAAGAGGAGAGCTTCATTCGGCTGGACGAGAAAATGGCCTATCAGTAATGAGAAATGGGTTGTACATTTTTAAAACACATCAAACCGGCAATTACTTCAAATTTATTTTTTTCATTTCAAGATTTTAAATTGCATTAATTTTTATGCGTGGACAATTTGTTGGATCTTATATTGATATACATTTATTTTTAAAATCAGTTTGAATGTGACTCAAAATTTCGGGATTAAAAACAGTTCGGACCGCACCGAAATATGCAACATTTCGTATAATTTTTTAACCGTGGCCACGATATGGGCTGTAATGCTAACAAAAAGAATTTGGGCCCCAAGAAAACCTTCAGAATTTGCAAATGGGCTGTAAATTATTAGAAATAATGGCCGATGGGTTGTATGTTGTTTTCCACATATTTGAGGCTTTCCTAAAAAAAGGTTGACGCACAAGCAGTGATTGTTGGATGTCCATCCAACGGCCGTCGTGCTTCTTCAATCTCTGCTCTTCCTGCTCCAGCCGCTCAGACAAGCGCCAGCGGGACTGCCTGCTCCCTCCTCCCCGCGGCCGGCTGTGCTGCCGCGCAGGCTTCACCGCCCCACCGTACTCCCATCGCTGGCCTAGCCATCCCTCTACTCACCCACATCTGTTGTTATTCTCCGGCGACGGCAGACGAACCAGTAAACCCTCGTATAGTCGTACTCCCCTCCACGTGGGAAACAACTGCCGAGTCTTCCCTGCCTCTGTGTCGTTCCCTTCCTAGGTCTCGCCGTCGTCCACCGCCCTGGTGCTCCCGGCGCGGCCTGGTCAACGTGGTCAACGACCGACATGCATATGAAGTGGACTGTACGTGGAGAGGCTGACAGCTGGGTCCACGGCCCCACGCAAGGAAATGCCTCCTTATTACGCGCAAAATAATGATTCCTCCACCTGACATCTGGGACCCACCGAAAGGGCCTCTGTATTTCATGAAAAAAACGTTACCGCCGCTGACAGCTCGGACCCACCAGCTATATCTTCGCACGCAAGGAAGTGCGTCCTTATTACGCACAAAAAAATGAATACTCCCCCTTGGGACCCAGTATAGTGGCAGGCTGACTTGTAGGCCTACTAAGTTGACGGGGACGGAGGGCTTTGTCAACTTAGTCAATATGCACGATTCTAGCTCCAGTGACCGTATGATGTCCATCCAACGGCCGTAGTGCTTCTTCAACCTCTGGTCTTGTTGCTCCAGCCGCCCAAAGCAGCGCCGGTCGTGCCGCATGCTCCTGCCTCTCGTGGCCGGCTGTGCTGCCGCGGAGAACTCACTGCCCCCTACTATTCCCACCGCTGGCCAGGCCCTGCGGCGACGGCAGCCTCACACCGCAGCCGAACCAGTGAACCCTCGTACTCCTCTCCGCGCGGGCTTCCACTGCCGCGTCTTCCCCGGCTCCGCGTCATCCCCTTCCTAGGCCTCGCCGTCGTCCACCGCCCTGGTGCTCTCGGCGCGGCGTGGTCAACGTGGTCAAGAAACGACTTCCATCGGACGCGGACTGTACATGGAGAGGCTGACAGTTGGGTCCACAGCCGCAGCAAGGAAGTGCCTCCTTATTACGCGGAAAATAATTATTCCTCCACCTGACAGCGGGGACCCACCGGACGGGCCATCGTATTTCGCGAAAAAAACGTTTCCCCCTGACTGCGGGGACCCACCAGTTACATCTTCGCACGCAAGGAAGTGCGTCCGGGCAAAAAAACGATTCGCCCCCTGACTGCCGGGACCCACCACCTACATCTTCGCAGGCAAGGAAGTGCCTGACAGTCGGGACCCACCTGGTCGAAGCGTACGTAGCATTGTCATTCTGGTCGCGAACGTGTACGTACATACTGGTCGATGTAGAGGCGTGCACGTGTTGTAGTAGAGGCGCGCACGTAGCATGTACACGTACGTACAACGGCCAGTGTGCAAGAAAGAAAATATGGCCACATACGTACATACGGGCAGGGTCTTGAACGCCTACTCGCGCATACGTACGGCCAGGGCTCGTGTACATGGCTGGGTTGGAACGGAGAAACAGCATCGTCGTCGTGTTCATGGGGAGCCAACCGGCTGGGTCGGAACGGAATGCGTCGTCGTGTTCATCGGGAGGGCTTGGCCGGAACAGCTGATGGAAACAAGGCTGGCGTACCGCAGAACGGAGGAAACGGCCTTGTGTTCGACCGGCCACGTTTGAAACGGGATCCTGTTGATCGGGAGGGGTCTGGCGTACCGCAAAACGGAGAAAACGGACCTCCTACGGTCGAAACAGGGGTCCTGTTGATCGGGAGGGGTGTGGCGTACCGCAAAACGGAGGAAACGGACTTGTGTTGGAGCGCTACGGTCGAAACGGGGGTCCAGTTCATCGGGAGGGGTGTGGCGTACCGCAAAACGGGACTCCATGGGACACTGTTCATCTCCACCGTCGACCCCCTCCAGCCTCCACGGGCTACTGTTCATCCACCGTCGACCTCCTCCAGCCTCCACCTGCGACTATTCATCCACGAGCTCCTATTCATCCAGCCTCCACCACGCGCTACTCCACCGGCTACTGTTCAACCAGCCCTCTCCACGGGCTCCTGTTCAACAACCCCTCCACGGGCTACTGTTCATCCAGCCCTCCACCGTCTACTGTTCATTCAGCCCTCCACGGGGTGGTCCTATTCATCCTGCCCTCCACGGGGTCCTGTTCATCCAGCCCCAACCGGCTCCATCGATCGGGGTCCTGTTCATCCACCCCCACTGGGAACTGTTCATCCAAACCCCCCCAGCAACGCTCACTGTTCATCCAGAGGCAGCATCGATCGGCTTCAGTTAGCAGCAGTAGCGAAGGAATCGCTCGATCGGGTTCAGTTAACAGCCATCGATCAATCGCTCGGGTTCAGTAACGCGTAGCCTGCAGTGCAATCACTCGGGTTCAGTTAGAGCCCAACGCCTCGCTCGGGTTCAGTTAGAGCCAATGCCTCGCACACACGCGCGTACGTGTACGAGAGAAACGCGCATCGCTCGGCCCCCGACCTCCCACCGTAACCGGGAACTCCCCAAAATTTTCCTCGCCCTCGCTTCTACCATGGTTTTTTCCGTCATGGACGGCCCAAAGAATGTCATGCAGCTGCGTCTCCGGCCCGCCCAGGATGAAAAGCCCATTTTCTGTCATGATTTTTTGTCATAGAAGTAGGAGCCCACCACATCTATGATGATACCGGGTTTTTTCACAATTATCGTCATAGAAGTGTCATATGTATGACAGAAAAAAAATTCGTTCGGCCCAAAATTTCACGGATGTGTCTTTTTTTTGTAGTCTACCTCTTGAGCACTGCGTTGGTTTTCCCTTGAAGAGGAAAGGGTGATGCAACAAAGTAGCGTAAGTATTTCCCTCAGTTTTTGAGAACCAAGGTATCAATCCAGTAGGAGGCCACGCACGAGTCCCTCGCACCTACACAAACAAATAAATCCCCGCAACCAACGCGATAAGAGGTTGTCAATCCCTACACGGTCACTTACGAGAGTGAGATCTGATAGAAATGATAGGATAATATTTTTGGTATTTTTATGATAAAGATGCAAAGTAAAGTAAACAAAATAAAAACGGCGTCAGAAATAGCTTGTTGTCGGGAGATTAATATGCTGGAAAATAGACCCGGGGCCATAGGTTTCACTAGTGGCTTCTCTCAAGAGCATAAGTATTTTACGGTGTGTGAACAAATTACTGTTGAGCAATTGACAGAATTGAGCATAGTTATGAGAATATCTAGGTATGATCATGTATATAGGCATCACGTCCGAGACAAGTAGACCAACTCCTGCCTGCATCTACTACTATTACTCCACACATCGACCGCTATCCAGCATGCATCTAGAGTATTAAGTTCATAAGAATAGAGTAATGCTTTAAGCAAGATGACATGATGTAGAGGGATAAATTCATGCAATATGATATAAACCCCATCTTGTTATCCTCGATGGCAACAATACAATACGTGCCTTGCTGCCCCTACTGTCACTGGGAAAGGACACCGCAAGATTGAACCCAAAGCTAAGCACTTCTCCCATTGCAAGAAAGATCAATCTAGTAGGCCAAACCAAACTGATAATTCGAAGAGACTTGCAAAGATAACCAATCATACATAAAAGAAGTCAGAAGATTCAAATATTGTTCATAGATAAACTTGATCATAAACCCACAATTCATCGGTCTCAACAAACACACCGCAAAAGAAGATTACATCGAATAGATCTCCACGAGAGAGGGGGAGAACATTGTATTGAGATCCAAAAAGAGAGAAGAAGCCATCTAGCTAATAACTATGGACCCGAAGGTCTGAGGTAAACTACTCACACATCATCGGAGAGGCTATGGTGTTGATGTAGAAGCCCTCCGTGATCGATGCCCCCTCCGGCGGAGCTCCGGAACAGGCCCCAAGATGGGATCTCACGGGTCTAGAAGGTTGCGGCGGTGGAATTAGGTTTTTGGCTCCGTATCTGGTAGTTTGGGGGTACGTAGGTATATATAGGTGGAAGGAGTACGTCGGTGGAGCAACATGGGGCCCACGAGGGTGGAGGGCGCGCCAGGGGGGTAGGCGCCCCCCTACCTCGTGGCTTCCTGGTAGCTTTCTTGACTTACGGTACAAGTCCTCTGGATCATGTTCGTTCCGAAAATCACGTTCCCGAAGGTTTCATTCCGTTTGGGCTCCGTTTGATATTCTTTTTCTGCGAAACTCTGAAATAGGCAAAAGACAGCAATTCTGGGCTGGGCCTCCGGTTAATAGGTTAGTCCCAAAAATAATATAAAAGTGTATAATAAAGCCCGATAATGTCCAAAACAGAAGATAATATAGCATGGAGCAATCAAAAATTATAGGTACGTTGGAGACGTATCAAGCATCCCCAAGCTTAATTCCTGCTCGTCCTCGAGTAGGTAAATGATAAAAACAGAATTTTTTGATGTGGAATGCTATTTGGCATACTTTCAATGTAATTCTTCTTAATTGTGGTATGAATATTCAGATCGGAAAGATTCAAGATAAAAGTTCAATATTGACATAATAATAATAATATTTCAAGCATACTAACTAAGAAATTATGTCCTCTCAAAATAACACGGCCAAAGAAAGTTCAGCCCTACAAAATCATATAGTTTAGTCATGCTCCATTTTTGTCACACAAGAATGCTCTCATCATGCACAACCCCGATGACAAGCCAAGCAATTGTTTCATACTTTAGTAATCTCAAACTTTTTCAACCTTCACGCAATACATGAGCGTGAGCCATGGATATAGCACTATGGGTGGAATAGAATATGATGATGGGGGTTATGTGGAGAAGACAAAAAAGGAGAAAGTCTCACATCAACGAGGCTAATCAATGAGCTATGGAGATGCCCATCGATTGATGTTAATGCAAGGACTAGGGATTTCCATGCAACGGATGCACTAGAGCTATAAATATATGAAAGCTCAACAAAAGAAACTAAGTGGGTGTGCATCTAACTTGCTTGCTCACGAAGACCTAGGGCACTTGAGGAGGCCCATTGTTGGAATATACAAGCCAAGTTCTATAATGAAAAATTCCCACTAGTATATGAAAGTGACAAAACAAGAGACTCTCTATCATGAAGATTATGGTGCTACTTTGAAGCACAAGTGTGGTAAAAGGATAGTAACATTGTCCCTTCTCTCTTTTTCTCTCATTTTTTAGAGCCTTCTCTTTTTTTATGGCCTTCTTTTTTTATTCCTCACTTGGGACAATGCTCTAGAAAATGATGATCATCACACTTCTCTTTATTTACAACTCAATGATTACAACTCGATACTAGAACAAAGTATGACTCTATATGAATGCCTCCGGCGGTGTACCGGGATATGCAATGAACCAAGAGTGACGTGTATGAAAGAATTATGAACGGTGGCTTTGCCACAAATACTATTTCAACTACATGATCATGCAAAGCAATATGACAATGATGAACGTGTCATGATAAACGGAACGGTGGAAAGTTGCATGACAATATATCTCGGAATGGCTATGGAAATGCCATAATAGGTAGGTATGGTGGCTGTTTTGAGGAAGGTATACGGAGGTTTATGTGTGAAAGAGCGTATCATATCACGGGGTTTGGATGCACCGGCAAAGTTTGCACCAACTCTCAATGTGAGAAAGGGCAATGCACGGTACCGAAGAGGCTAGCAATGATGGAAGGGTGAGAGTGCGTATAATCCATGGACTCAACATTAGTCATAAAGAACTCACATACTTATTACAAAAATGTACAAGTCATCAAAAACCAAGCACTACGCGCATGCTCCTAGGGGGGTAGATTGGTAGGAAAAGACCATCGCTCGTCCCCGACCGCCACTCATAAGGATGACAATCAAAGAACACCTCATGTTTCAAATTTGTTACATAACATTTACCATAAGTGCATGCTACGGGACTTGCAAACTTCAACACAAGTATTTCTCAAATTCACAACTACTCAACTAGCACAACTTAGATATCACTACCTCCATGTCTCAAAACAATCATCAAGCATCAAACTTCTCTTAGTATTCAAAACACTCATAAGAAAGTTTTTACTATTCTTGAATACCTAGCATATTAGGATTATTTAAGCAAATTACCATGCTATTTAAGAGTCTCAAAATAAACTAAGTGAAGCATGAGAGATCAATAGTTTCTATAAAGCAAATCCACCACCATGCTCTAAAAGATATAAGTGAAGTACTAGAGCAAAAACTATATAACTCAAAAGATATTTGTGAAGCACATAGAGTATTCTAATAATTTCCGAATCATGTGTGTCTCTCTAAAAAGGTGTGTACAGAAAAGATGATTGTGGTAAACTAAAAAGCAAAGACTCAAATCATACAAGACGCTCCAAGCAAAACACATATCATGTGGTGAATAAAAATATAGCTCCAAGTAAAGTTACCGATGGAAGTAGACGAAAGAGGGGATGCCTTCCGGGGCATCCCCAAGATTTGGCTTTTTGGTGTCCTTAGATTATCTTGGGGTGCCATGGGCATCCCCAAGCTTAGGCTCTTGCCACTCCTTGTTCCATAATCCATCAAATCATTCACCCAAAACTTGAAAACTTCACAACACAAAACTCAGCAGAAAATCTCGTGAGCTCCGTTAGCGAAAGAAAACAAAAGACCACTTCAAGGTACTGTAATGAACTCATTCTTTATTTATATTGGTGTTAAAACTACTGTATTCCAACTTCTCTATGGTTTATAAACTATTTTACTAGCCATAGATTCATGAAAATAAGCAAACAACACACGAAAAACAGAATCTGTCAAAAACAGAACAGTCTGTAGTAATCTGTAACTAACGCAAACTTCTGGAACTCCAAAAAATCAGACAAAATAGGAAGACCTAGAATTTTTTTTATTGATCAGAAGAAATTGGAATCAATATTTTATCACGTTCTGGTGATTTTTAACAATTATTTTCGTGAACAGAAAGTTTCTGGAATTTTCTGCAAGATCAAATAACTATCATCCAAGAAGATCCTATAGGTTTAACTTGGCACAAACACTAATTAAAACATAAAAACACATCTAACCAGAGGCTAGAACAAATATTTATTCCTAAACATAAGCAAAAAGCAAAAAACTAAAAATAAAATTGGGTTGCCTCCCAACAAGCGCTATCGTTTAACGCCCCTAGCTAGGCATAAAAGCAAGGATAGATCTAGGTGTTGCCATCTTTGGTAGGCAATTCTTCAATAAGACATCTATCATCCTTTAGAGTTTCTTTCTTTTTATTAATTATCAAACTTTTAGGCATAAGATCGAAAAATTCATTTGTAGCAAATGGTTCCTTAATGATAGCAAAAAGATTGGGATGAATACTTATAGATTTGAGATCCGCAGTTTCCTTACTAGAGGATTCACCCTTATTTTTAGGAACATAGATAAGCTTGGCAATTTTAGTTGGAGGACTTGGAGTATTCTTTACGGAAGAAAAAGCGGTTCCCAAGTTGGTAATGATACCCTCAAGTTTATCGATTCTAGTGGAATCTTGATTTATTCTTTCATTAACTATGGGTTCCTTCTCATTAATATTTTTCAAAGTGACTCCTACTTTAGATCCATATTGGGTAATTTGGTTGTGGATCTTTTTATCCAAATTTCAATAAACTCTACGGTAGCAACTTTATTTTCAATAATTTCAAGTCTTTGCATTACATGCTCCAAAGTTAACATAGTTCCATCAACCAAAAGAGGTGGTGAGCCAAACAAATCTATCATAGCATGATAAGAATCAGAAGTATGGCTACCCAAGAAATTCCCTCCGGTAATGGTATCAAGGATATATCTGTACCAAGGAGTAGCGCCTACATAAAAATTGCGAAGAAGAACGGAGGTAGATTGCTTCCTGGTAGATCTATTTTGAGCATTGCAAATTCTATACCAAGCGTCTTTTAGATTTTCTCCCTCCCTTTGCTTAAAATTTAGAACTTCATTCTCGGGAGACAACGGAGAAGATAGAGGACTAGCCATAACGACAAGCAAACAAAAAAGAGGCAAACGGAAAAGAGAGGGCGAACAAAACGGCAAGGGTGAAGTGGGGGAGAGGAAAATGTGAGGCAAATGGCAAATAATGTAATGCGGGAGATAAGGGTTTGTGATGGGTACTTGGTATGTTGACTTTTGCGTAGACTCCACGGCAACGGCGCCAGAAATCCTTCTTGCTACCTCTTGAGCACTGCGTTGGTTTTCCCTTGAAGAGGAAAGGGTGATGCAGCAAAGTAGCGTAAGTATTTCCCTCAGTTTTTGAGAACCAAGGTATCAATCCAGTAGGAGGCCACGCACGAGTCCCTCGCACCTACACAAACAAATAAATCCTCGCAACCAACGCGATAAGAGGTTGTCAATCCCTACACGGTCACTTACGAGAGTGAGATCTGATAGAAATGATAGGATAATATTTTTGGTATTTTTATGATAAAGATGCAAAGTAAAGTAAACAAAATAAAAACAGCGTCAGAAATAGCTTGTTGTCGGGAGATTAATATGGTGGAAAATAGACCCGGGGGCCATAGGTTTCACTAGTGGCTTCTCTCAAGAGCATAAGTATTTTACGGTGTGTGAACAAATTACTGTTGAGCAATTGACAGAATTGAGCATAGTTATGAGAATATCTAGGTATGATCATGTATATAGGCATCACGTCCGAGACAAGTAGACCGACTCCTGCCTGCATCTACTACTATTACTCCACACATCGACCGCTATCCAGCATGCATCTAGAGTATTAAGTTCTTAAGAATAGAGTAATGCTTTAAGCAAGATGACATGATGTAGAGGGACAAATTCATGCAATATGATATAAACCCCATCTTGTTATCCTCGATGGCAACAATACAATACGTGCCTTGCTGCCCCTACTGTCACTGGGAAAGGACACCGCAAGATTGAACCCAAAGCTAAGCACTTCTCCCATTGCAAGAAAGATCAATCTAGTAGGCCAAACCAAACTGATAATTCAAAGAGACTTGCAAAGATAACCAATCATACATAAAAGAAGTCAGAATATTCAAATATTGTTCATAGATAAACTTGATCATAAACCCACAATTCATCGGTCTCAACAAACACACCGCAAAAGAAGATTACATCGAATAGATCTCCACGAGAGAGGGGGAGAACATTGTATTGAGATCCAAAAAGAGAGAAGAAGCCATCTAGCTAATAACTATGGACCCGAAGGTCTGAGGTAAACTACTCACACATCATCGGAGAGGCTATGGTGTTGATGTAGAAGCCCTCCATGATCGATGCCCCCTCCAGCGGAGCTCCGGAACAGGCCCCAAGATGGGATCTCACGGGTCCAGAAGGTTGCGGCGGTGGAATTAGGTTTTTGGCTCCGTATCTGGTAGTTTGGGGGTACGTAGGTATATATAGGAGGAAGGAGTACGTCGGTGGAGCAACGTGGGGCCCACGAGGGTGGAGGGCGCGCCCAGGGGGGTAGGCGCCCCCCTACCTCGTGGCTTCCTGGTAGCTTTCTTGACGTAGGGTACAAGTCCTCTGGATCATGTTCGTTCCGAAAATCACGTTCCCGAAGGTTTCATTCCGCTTGGGCTCCGTTTGATATTCTTTTTCTGCGAAACTCTGAAATAGGCAAAAGACAGCAATTCTGGGCTGGGCCTCCGGTAATAGGTTAGTCCCAAAAATAATATAAAAGTGTATAATAAAGCCCGATAATGTCCAAAACAGAAGATAATATAGCATGGAGCAATCAAAAATTATAGGTACGTTGGAGACGTATCAAGCATCCCCAAGCTTAATTCCTGCTCGTCCTCGAGTAGGTAAATGATAAAAACAGAATTTTTGATGTGGAATGCTACTTGGCATAATTTCAATGTAATTCTTCTTAATTGTGGTATGAATATTCAGATCGGAAAGATTCAAGATAAAAGTTCAATATTGACATAATAATAATAATATTTCAAGCATACTAACTAAGAAATTATGTCCTCTCAAAATAACACGGCCAAAGAAAGTTCATCCCTACAAAATCATATAGTTTAGTCATGCTCCATTTTCGTCACACAAGAATGCTCTCATCATGCACAACCCCGATGACAAGCCAAGCAATTGTTTCATACTTTAGTAATCTCAAACTTTTTCAACCTTCACGCAATACATGAGCGTGAGCCATGGATATAGCACTATGGGTGGAATAGAATATGATGATGGGGGTTATGTGGAGAAGACAAAAAAGGAGAAAGTCTCACATCAACGAGGCTAATCAATGAGCTATGGAGATGCCCATCGATTGATGTTAATGCAAGGACTAGGGATTTCCATGCAACGGATGCACTAGAGCTATAAATATATGAAAGCTCAACAAAAGAAACTAAGTGGGTGTGCATCCAACTTGCTTGCTCACGAAGACCTAGGGCACTTGAGGAGGCCCATTGTTGGAATATACAAGCCAAGTTCTATAATGAAAAATTCCCACTAGTATATGAAAGTGACAAAACAAGAGACTCTCTATCATGAAGATTATGGTGCTACTTTGAAGCACAAGTGTGGTAAAAGGATAGTAACATTGTCCCTTCTCTCTTTTTCTCTCATTTTTTTGAGCCTTCTCTTTTTTATGGCCTTTCTTTTTTTATTCCTCACTTGGGACAATGCTCTAGAAAATGATGATCATCACACTTCTCTTTATTTACAACTCAATGATTACAACTCGATACTAGAACAAAGTATGACTCTATATGAATGCCTCCGGCGGTGTACCGGGATATGCAATGAACCAAGAGTGACGTGTATGAAAGAATTATGAATGGTGGCTTTGCCACAAATACTATGTCAACTACATGATCATGCAAAGCAATATGACAATGATGAACGTGTCATGATAAACGGAACGGTGGAAAGTTGCATGACAATATATCTCGGAATGGCTATGGAAATGCCATAATAGGTAGGTATGGTGGCTGTTTTGAGGAAGGTATAAGGAGGTTTATGTGTGAAAGAGCGTATCATATCACGGGGTTTGGATGCACCGGCGAAGTTTGCACCAACTCTCAATGTGAGAAAGGGCAATGCACGGTACCGAAGAGGCTAGCAATGATGGAAGGGTGAGTGTGCGTATAATCCATGGACTCAACATTAGTCATAAAGAACTCACATACTTATTACAAAAATGTACAAGTCATCAAAAACCAAGCACTACGCGCATGCTCCTAGGGGGGTAGATTGGTAGGAAAAGACCATCGCTCGTCCCCGACCGCCACTCATAAGGATGACAATCAAAGAACACCTCATGTTTCAAATTTGTTACATAACGTTTACCATAAGTGCATGCTACGGGACTTGCAAACTTCAACACAAGTATTTCTCAAATTCACAACTACTCAACTAGCACAACTTTGATATCACTACCTCCATGTCTCAAAACAATCATCAAGCATCAAACTTCTCTTAGTATTCAAAACACTCATAAGAAAGTTTTTACTATTCTTGAATACCTAGCATATTAGGATTATTTAAGCAAATTACCATGCTATTTAAGAGTCTCAAAATAAACTAAGTGAATCATGAGAGATCAATAGTTTCTATAAAGCAAATCCACCACCATGCTCTAAAAGATATAAGTGAAGTACTAGAGCAAAAACTATATAACTCAAAAGATATATGTGAAGCACATAGAGTATTCTAATAATTTCCGAATCATGTGTGTCTCTCTAAAAAGGTGTGTACAGAAAAGATGATTGTGGTAAACTAAAAAGCAAAGACTCAAATCATACAAGACGCTCCAAGCAAAACACATATCATGTGGTGAATAAAAATATAGCTCCAAGTAAAGTTACCGATGGAAGTAGACGAAAGAGGGGATGCCTTCCGGGGCATCCCCAAGATTTGGCTTTTTGGTGTCCTTAGATTATCTTGGGGTGCCATGGGCATCCCCAATCTTAGGCTCTTGCCACTCCTTGTTCCATAATCCATCAAATCATTCACCCAAAACTTGAAAACTTCACAACACAAAACTCAGCAGAAAATCTCGTGAGCTCCGTTAGCGAAAGAAAACAAAAGACCACTTCAAGGTACTGTAATGAACTCATTCTTTATTTATATTGGTGTTAAAACTACTGTATTCCAACTTCTCTATGGTTTATAAACTATTTTACTAGCCATAGATTCATGAAAATAAGCAAACAACACACGAAAAACAGAATCTGTCAAAAACAGAACAGTCTGTAGTAATCTGTAACTAACGCAAACTTCTGGAACTCCAAAAAATCAGCCAAAATAGGAAGACCTAGAATTTTTTTTATTGATCAGAAGAAATTGGAATCAATATTTTATCACGTTCTGGTGATTTTTAACAATTATTTTCGTGAACAGAAAGTTTCTGGAATTTTCTGCAAGATCAAATAACTATCATCCAAGAAGATCCTATAGGTTTAACTTGGCACAAACACTAATTAAAACATAAAAACACATCTAACCAGAGGCTAGAACAAATATTTATTCCTAAACATAAGCAAAAAGCAAAAAACTAAAAATAAAATTGGGTTGCCTCCCAACAAGCGCTATCGTTTAACGCCCCTAGCTAGGCATAAAAGCAAGGATAGATCTAGGTGTTGCCATCTTTGGTAGGCAATTCTTCAATAAGACATCTATCATCCTTTAGAGTAACATGGGGCCCACGAGGGTGGAGGGCGCGCCAGGGGGGTAGGCGCCCCCCTACCTCGTGGCTTCCTGGTAGCTTTCTTGACGTAGGGTCCAAGTCATCTGGATCATGTTCGTTCCGAAAATCACGTTCCCGAAGGTTTCATTCCGTTTGGACTCCGTTTGATATTCTTTTTCGGCGAAACTCTGAAATAGGCAAAAAACAGCAATTCTGGGCTGGGCCTCCGGTTAATATGTTAGTCCCAAAAATAATATAAAAGTGTATAATAAAGCCCAATAATGTCCAAAACAGAAGATAATATAGCATGGAGCAATCAAAAATTATAGATACGTTGGAGACGTATCAGCGTCCTCATAGCGGTGAGGTTCTTCCTCCATCTCCTGGGACAGCTCCCAGAATGCCTTGCCCGAACCGCCGGCCTCATCGTTGTTGGCCATGTTCGCTCTAAATAGGAAAAAAGGCTACTAGAGTTATTTCTTAAATGCAGTCTAGCAAAAAATAAATCCACAAGTCAATATATCAGGACCCATCACATCTTCATAGACTCGATGGGGCCTCAAATGCCCTTCCTCATCTACAACTAGTTGTCCGCCTCAATCGATGGATTTTCTCACATTTTTCTGATTCAAACTAGATTTCGATGGTTGTTAGGTTATTCGGCATGTAATCTAAAATAATTAGAAAGTATAGGTTGTTTCTACCGTAATGCATTATTGACTTGTTATTTGTGAGAACCAAAAGAAAGCCAACCATCTCAAAGTTTTGGACTGGACCCAATTCTCAAACTGAACCACCACATGGACTGAAGCGCATTCAGCTCTATACCGTATGTATTCAGTTTGATCAACTTGCAAACCAGCCAGCATTGGGAAGTTCCAGTCTACTAGTAGAGGGGAAAACATGAGGAGCAGCTTGTAGGTTTGCTTGCTCCGGTGGGACGGGATGGAGGATATAGCGGTAGCAACTCAAAGCAGTAGCAGTAGCACCCCTATATCGTACATAGATTTATTTTTTGCCCTGCTGCTCTTACTAGTTTTAGCTTATCAAAGTGGATGTATGTATCACATGTTTCTGAAACTAGATTTGTATTGTTGGTAGGTTATTTTGTGTATGTGATCTAAAATAAATGCAAAAATATCGTCTGATTCTACTGTAATGCATTATTAGTCTCAAAACTTCCTGTTATGTTTGCAATATTAATAGGAGTACACTACTAGAGTTAACAAATTGGGCATCTTCTAGGTCAAACTATAAATGTTGATTAATTTTTGTTTCCGTTGAGAATCGGGCACCTTCTATGTCAAGAAAATTGGGCATGACCTTTGCTAATTTTCTTGACCTAGGAGTGCCCCATTCTCAACCGAAACGTAAATTAATCAAGATTTCAGGAGAAAGGGGTAACTGTTTGTCCCTGCACAACACTTCAGGAGAAAATGTGCATCTTGGAATAAGATAGCAACACATTTTATCATGATCCTGCTACACCTCAAACAACTACAGAACAAATTTGTAGCAAGGTAGATCTAAACAAATTTGTAGCACTGCATTGGATATATTAGGCAAGTCTGCTTGTAGACTTAGCTACCAGTTCAGAAATACAGCTAAGATAAGATCATCACCACATTTCAGAAACATAGCTCATCATTTTCATTCTTGCAGATAAGATCATCACCACATTTCAGAAATACAGCTTCATAGGTTGTTCAACCAGAACACTTAGCAATGTAGTATTGCTAGTCTATTCGTCAAGCAGCCACAAACCAAACAAAGAGGCAACATAAATTAGGTGATATGAATAACCGACAATTTATGTATCAGTGTTCCATTTCTTGCAGATAAGATAAGATCGTATAAAATCACCCCATTTTTCATAACACTGTTTCATAGTTTGCTCAATCAGAACACTAGCATAATGTAGTATTACCTCATTCATCAAGCAGCCACAAGTCAACAAAGATGCAATATAAATTAGGTTTTACCAAACAAAGATATGCTTAGACGAACAACACTAGTAATCTTAACGAAATCACATGCCCCAAATAACAGCCTGACCTAGGGCACTGTCTATCTGACAAGTCATGCCAAGAACAGCAGTTCCAATCACGAACAAAACTTGTCATAATTCAGCAACCTTTGTAACTTCATCTGTGAACTAATGGACTGATCGATGCACACGCCTACACTAATCCTAATGGTGGATCAGGGACCAACTGAGAAAAAATCCACACAAACATGCCTCGGCTGGCCTCTAGATTCTTACAATAAACATACTATACTGAAATTTGACTCGGACTAAAAAAGGAGATCTACATACTACATCCAAGACAACACCGAGGCGGAAATTTTGGTGAGGGGAAATTCAGACGAGGATACCTGGCCTGGCGTGGCGTGGCGTGGGTGAGGAAATCGAGCGGCGGAGCCCAAGAATGGCGCCTGCAGAAAGGGGAGTAGAAGAGAAATCCAGTGAGGGGATGAACAGGCGGCTAGGCAGGGCAGGGGAAAGAAAGATGGATCCTTGGTTCCTTACCTAGCTTTCTTGGAGCCGAGCAGCGGGAATGGAGGTCGACCGTGGAGGTGGATCCTTGACGAGCTGCTGCTCCTTGGCGAGGTGGACGCGCTGCTGCTCCTCGGCGAGGTGGACGCGCTGCGCAGTGGGTCGGGGCGGCGCAGTGGGTCTGGGCGGCGGCGCAGGTAGGGGCGGCGGCGTAGTGGGTCGGGGCGGCGGCGCAGGTCGAGGGCTCGGGGGCAGCAGTGGGGATTTGGGATCGAAGGTTTTTTTATCTTTGCCTTTTTTAGTGGGGGGGGGGGTTAGCAATGGCGCATCTTTTAGGAGTGCGCCATAAACACCGTGATAGCAATGGCGCACCTACTCTTGGTGCGCCATTACTAACTTTTTTTTGGATTTTTAGTTGTATGTAATAATTTTGTAGAAAATGACCATAAATTTTAAAATGTTACGATATAAGTAGTTATTACTAATTTTCAAATATTTGTGTTGCAAAACATTTGTGAATTGGTAAAACATTTATGAATATGAACAAATATCGTCAAATTTGAAAAAAATATTCATGAATTCAAAAAGTGCCCATGAAATTTAAAAATATTCATGAGTTCAGAAAATATTAACAAATTCAATACTTTTTGTGAGTTCAAAAAATGTTCGCATTTTCAAAAAATGTTTGAAAATTTAAGCAGGAAAAGGAACACTGAAAAATAAAATACCAAAATAACCATAAATAAAAATTGGTATATCAATGGCGCACCTTCTAGGGGTGCGCCATAAACACCGTGATAGCAATGGCGCACCTTCTCCTGGTGCACCATTACTAACTTTTTTTTATTTTACCAGAATAAACATAAATAAAAACAATTAAAATACCAGAATAAAACATTAATCCCCACTGTTTTAAACAAAAGAGGTTACTGGATAGAGGACTAGAACAGAAGAAATGCCATTTCCATATGTCGAAATACAATCGAGAAATGAAGACTACAATTTAAACCATTGTGCCAAGATTTAGAATTAGATCGATGACATGGTTGAAATCAAGTGATACATGTAATAATTTAGTTACATGTAATAATTGAGCTTGCCACTGACACACATACACGCGGCCGACACGTCGTGATTTGATCTTAGCTATCTTTTCAGAATCTTCTTGCCCTTCTTTTTCGCAAATAGAGTTCTTCTCTTGAACGGATGTCCTTTAGGTAGGGTGGTCCTTCTTCTTCTTGTGGTGTATGGTACTTCATCGTCGTCGTCATGTTCCATCTTCGGGTCGCCGTACTTGTCGAAGTCTTGCTCATTGGCGACTCCATCCATTCCGATGATCTTCCTTTTGCCTCTCCTCACGACAACACGACTGGGCTTTGACGGGTCGGTAATGAAGAAGCATTGGTCCACTTGGGAAGCCAGTACCCATGGCTCATTTTTCGTGGTGACGTTTGCGCCCGCGGTCTTGGATTTGGCTTCGGGTATAACCATGGTGGTGAAATACCGGTCTTCTTTTCGGACGCTCTTGGCCCATCTGACATGGAACATCGGGACCTTCTCTGCAGCGTAGCTCAGCTCCCAGATCTCCTCGATCCTTCTGTAGTATCTGTCCTTGTCGTTACCGGTGTAGGATTCCATCGTTACCACGGAGTTCTGATAATCATCGCTCTTCATGTCCTTTTCCTCGGTGTAGAATGTGTAGTTGTTGATATCGTACGCCTCATAGGTCATCAGGTTATGCTCGGCGCCCTGTGACAAGGCGAATATGAGTTTTTCTTCCGTGGAAGAATCCTCATGTAAAGGGTACGACAGAAGCTTCTCCTTGAACCAACGCGTGAAACATGAGTTGTGCTCTTTGATTATATCTCCGTCCGTCCTCTGTTGGCCTCGGTCATTGTACGTCTTCTCAATAAAGGTTTTGTGCTCTACCACCCAAGGATCAACTACGTCTATGTGTTGTAGCGCGACTAGGTTTTCTCTTTCAAAGTCGGCGAGTCGACCCTTGAAGTCGACATGCATTTCGCGGCGACCCTCACGGTGACCCCATCCAGCGAGCCTGCCGAGGTGCCTGTTGACGAGCAGACCAACGGGGTTCTCGATGCCTAGATAATTCGTGCAGTAGGAGATGCACTCTTCGGTCAGAAAGCCCTTGGCTATGCTTCCCTCTGGACGTGACATGTTGCGGACATATCCTTTGATGACACCATTCATCCTTTCGAATGGCATCATGCTGTGCAGGAACGTCGGCCCGAGTTGGATGATATCCTCCACGATATGGACCAGCAGATGCACCATAACATCGAAGAATGCGGGCGGGAAGTACATCTCAAGCTCGCATAGTATCACCACGATCTCTTCCTGTAGCCTTCTGAGTCGCCTCACGCCAACCGACTTCCGAGAGATGACGTCGAAAAAGTTGCATAGGCCAAATAGCGTTTCACGGACGTGCGCGTCCATGATCCCACGGATTGCAGCTGGAAGTATCTGCATCAGCACGTGACAGTCGTGAGACCTCATCCCGCTGAACTTCTGCTTCGCTGAGTCTAGGTATCTGCTTATCTTCCCCGCGTAACCGTAAGGAAGTTTTACTCCTACGAGGCAGGTGAAAAACTGCTCGATCTCCTCCTGACTTAGAGTGAAGCACAGGGGAGGGCAGTCATTTCCGATCTTCTTGGCCTTTTTGCCTTTGTGACGACTTTCCGTGTCCTTCGCCTCATCATCATCATCATCATTAGCGTGAAGCTCCTCCCTGATGCCCATTGATTTCAAGTCTGCCCTTGCTTTCGGCCCATCTTTGGTCCTCTCTGGCATGTTGAGCAGGGTACCAAGCAGACTCTCGCACACGTTCTTCGTGATATGCATGACATCAAGGCTGTGAGGCACACGTAGGATCTTCCAGTACAGCAAGTCCCAGAAAACAGACCTCGTTTTCCATACCTTCAGCAGCGGCTCTGGCGCCTTTCGCTTCTTTCCCGGCTCTGGCGCCTTTCGCTTCTTTCCCGGCGGTGGGCACTCTTTCCAATTTTTCAACAGCTCGTCTATTTCCTCGCCGCTCCTCGTACGCGGGCGTCTTCGGGGTTCGGTTTCACCATCGAACAGATCCCTGCGTTTTCTCCATGAGTCATCGTCGCAAAGCCACCTTCGATGTCCTATGAACACGGTTTTCGAAGACCTGGGATCTCTATCTAGTTGGCGATACATTGTGTCATCCATGCACCTGACGCATGCAGAAAATCCATGGACCACCTGCCCCGCGACATATCCGTAACCGAGATAGTCGTGCACCGTCGTGAGCAGTGCGGCTCTCATAGGGAAATATTCTTTCTCTGCGGCGTCCCACGTATTGGCTGGCGTTTTCCACAGCGTGTCTAGCTCCTCTTTCAGCAGCCCCAGATACAGATTGATGTCGTTCCCTGGTTGTTTCGGCCCTTCAATTAGCAAACTCATGTGAATGTACTTCCTCTTCATGCACAACTAGGGGGAAGGTTGTACATCCACACAAACACAGGCCAGGTGCTATGTGTGCTTCTCTGGCTGCCAAACGGATTGACTCCATCGGTGCTCGCGCCCAGCATGATGTTCCTTGGATCGTCCCCAAATTCTGGGTGTCCGAAGTTCAACGCTTGCCACTGGCTCGCATCCTTAGGGTGACTCAGCATCTTGTCTTTTTTATTTATCTCCGGATCATTTCCGTCATCTTCTCGCTTCTTCTCCTCCCTATCCGCGTGCCAACGCGGGAGCTTTGCTAGCTTAGGGTCCGCGAAATACCGCTGCAGATGAGGAGTGATCGGAAAGTACCACACCACTTTTCGAGGAGCTTTCTTCCTCTTCTAGTATCGAGTGACGCCGCACACCGGACATATGGTAGACTCCGCGTGCTCGTCCCGATAAATGATGCAATTGTTCATGCACACATGGTATTTCACGTGCGGTAAATCCAGAGGACACACGATTTTCTTCACCTCCTCGAAACTGGTCGGGCACTTGTTCCCCTTGGGAAGACGTTCGTGCCAGAATGACATGTTCTCGTCGAAGCATGCGTCGGTCATTTTGCGGTTTACCTTCATCTCCAGAGCCATGAGCGTTACTTTCAGGCGGGTATCCTCGGGCCTGCATCCTTCATACAATGGAGTAACCGAGTCTATCTCCAGTTGATCCAGCTTGGCTTTCTCTCGGGCGGCAGCTCTTGCGTTACCCGTCTGCTTGAGAAGCAGTTGTTGAATATGAGGGTCCTGCACCCAGCCCATTGTAGAGGTCCATGAGAAAACACTTCCATTTAGTTGTGAGATTCAAAATAAGATAGCACCCGAAAAAATGTGGCAATGAAACAGGGAAAATTATAGAAACTTTTCTTTTCTCTGTATCTCTCTCCGTTTGCCATGTTGTGTATATATAGAACATAGCCACATTTGGTTTATATATATTCTCTCTGTTCCAAAATAGATGACTCAACTTTGTACTAATAGAACATAGCCTTTTTTTTGTGTGTTCAAGAAAAATCGGCATACCCTTTTTTTTAGATAGACAGAGATATGCATGGTTTTGGAATTTGTGAGGCGGCTAAAAAATAAGTATACTCTACCAAGAACCATTTGGTCAGACAGGACGGGGCCTCCAAGATATCTCCTGACGCCGCCTGCCGCCTGCCGATTGCCGAGTGTGGAAGAGAAATCAACGGACGGTTCGGCGAGCACATGCATGCGTACTGTTTGTTTACAAGTCAGGTGAAGCGAGGAGTTTCCTCCGTAGTGTGCATGCTTGCGTCGGTGAGCTAGCTCATCACATGCATCATCCATCTATGCTTGTTTGTCTACAGGTCAAGTGAGGTGCATGTGCCACAGTTGGACTGCCCTGCTACTTGCAAGTACAGGTGACTAGACACACACACACACAGAGATGGGGGGGGGGGGGGGGGGGGGGGGGGGGGGTCGAGTACATGTCAAGAGAGTTCCAGTAGAAGTTGTAATTAGACCCGGTTTCATCAAACTTGGTTGTATGGTACCGGTTTTAGTAAATCGATGGTGCATACGGCCCTACTAGCACGCCACATGTGATATTTTAGGAAGTTAAAAAGGAGTTCAAACAAAAGGCGCCATGCTTATTAGAGTCTTGTTTGGTCAAGCCCTAGCAAGACTCATAAATGGTCTCAAGGAAACAAATGAATTAGACCAAAACTTCTAAGAATGTATGGAAGGAATCGGACTCTTCATCGAGAGGGAGTTAAATACATAAGAATAGAAGTCATGACACACATTACATGTGGTATTGTTTGGCCAAGATCGGTTGGATTTCTAGTTGGCTCTAATTTTAGTAAGGCGAGAGTACACATATAGTACACTGTGAACAATGCACCTTTAAGTGGAGTATATGTATAGAAGAAGTTTAAAGAGAGTTAGGAGAAAATGTGCCATGCTTATTCCACCATATTTTGTCAACCGAAAATCCTATACTTACAGAGATCTGATACGGAATGGTTCTACGGATTCCTCTCTGGCCAACCAATACCCATGATTTCAGCTGGTGGGATCTCTTCCCTAATCTTCTCCAACCACAACTTCACACGTGACTCCGTAACAAAATGTCTAGCATTTCTCTTTGTCAACATAGACGTCTGAAAGAAACAAACAAATTGAGCCGATTATATATAGGTGGGTATTAATTAGTGTGCTTTGCTAGCTAGGTTTTCTTTTTCTATTTGAAGGAAAAGGTCAGGCGTTTGCATCAATTGATGCACACAACCATGACTTGCCTTAGTAGGTATACGCTAGTCGGAGGGAATTATTGAGTACATTGAGTGCTTAATTAGCCAAGTTAGTTAGTTTGGGTGATGTGCCTGCCTAAGATTGGAGGAGATTGGCTAGCCACTAGAGTAACTAGCTAGCTACTCCTTCCGTCCCAATAATATAAGAACGTTTTTGACACTAGTGCCCTCCGACCATAATATAAGAACTTTTTTACACTACACTAGTGTCAAAACGCTCTTATAGACGGAGGGAGTAATTGGGTACTCCTACTACTCATAGATGTGTGACATGTACGGATAGGTAGATGTTTGTTCCAGATATTGCTGATAGACTTACTGATAAACTTGGGCTCTTCCTTTGAAACGATGAGTTGATCGTGCCGTATCGCTTTTCTTGTGTCTTTGTTAGTCACATGCTAGCCATCTTAGGACTGAGATTGTTCAGCAGGAGGAGCTAGCAGTATATCTTAGCTTAGTTTAGAGCTTGGCCCACCAAGAATACACATAACCGTATTGTTGTTTAATTGTCTTCATCTCAGCATGATAGTACTTGTCATTATCACAATCAATTAGCCACCACAGGCAAGCCTAAGTGGGTTGCATTCACAAAGCCCACTCATTCGCACATGTTATGTTCGTTCACATGGACTATTTGTTTCGTTCGTTCACGTGACTCATTCGGTCGTTCATTCACAAAACCGGGTTGAATGTTTTGAAAAAAGTTTGCGAGTTCAAAAAAGTTCACGGATTTGAAAATTTTCATGGATTTTGAAAAAGTTTATGAAATTGAAAATATATTATGCTAATTTGAGAAAAAGTTCGTGAATTTTAGAAAGTTTGTGCCTTTGAAACAATTGACGGATTTGAAAAGGTTAGTACATTTTCAAAAATTTCATAAACTTAGAAAAATGTTCACGAAGTTTTCTCATCAAAGATCAGTGGCCCGAATTTGTCACCAAAAAGAAATCTGAGAGAGCAGCGAAGATGTCAGCGACAAACAAGCACTAGTAGAAAACAGGGCTTAGGTCACAGGGCAATTTTCACATTAGACCCGGTTCAGTCACGAACCGAGACTAATGTGAGCATTGGTCCCGGTTCGTGCGGCCAGGGGCCTGCCGGGCCTCGTGGGGGCATTGGTCCCGGTTGGTGGGACAAACCGGGACCAATGGGCCACGCTCCTGGCCCACCACCCTTTAGTCCCGGTTCATACCACAAACCGGGACTAAAGGGCTGGTCCTAGTTGCGGCCAGTGTTTAGTCCCACCTCGCCCGTCCCTCTATGCCTTGTTGAGCTTCTCTTAAAGTGAAAATAGATGCCCTTATACAGGGAATTTCACCTAAATTCACAGTAAATTGAAATTTACTGTGAATTTAGGTTTAATTTTCTCTATAAGCGCATCTATGTTTATTTTTTTATATTAATAAAATAAATAAAACTAAATAAACTTTAATAAAATAAAATAAAATAAACTATAGTAACTACAATAAATAAACCTTAATAAATTAAGTAAAAATAGCAGCAGTAAAATAAATAAAAATAGCAGCAGTAAAATAAATAAAAATAAAATAATTAAAGTAAAATACATAAGTAATTAGAAATAAAATAAATAAGTTTTTTGTTGTAAGTAGAAACAAAACAAAACAAATAAAGCAAAAGAGAAAAAAAAACACGTCCCTCTCTGTCTTGTTGAGCTCCTCTCAAAATGAAAATAGATGCCCTTATACAGGGAATTTGGTCTAAATTCAGAGTGAGTTTCTCTGAAATTCATAGAAATTTATTATGAATTTAGGTTGAATGTTCTCTATAAGCGCATCTATGCTCATTTTTTTATGTTGGGGTTGGCGATCTTTACAGACTTTTTGTGTGTTGAATATGCACCATTCAAAATCAGTCTCTACTTTGAATGGTGCATTTTGAACACACAAAAAGTCAGGAGTTCAAATAAGTTTTAAAAAATGAAATCCCTTTGTAACAAACGAGTTTCCGTATGAAATCCTGATACTTTGAAAGAGATTGTCCGTTTTGTACACGAAGTGCATCCAGTTTTTGTCGTAACCCTCTCAACTTTCTTGCACATGCTATGTGGATGAAATGATGATACCATGCCAACTTTAAACCTTTTCAGAGTTCATTTGAAATGCTTTTCAATTTTAGGGTCATATAGCTCAAAATAATTAGTACATGCATGAAAAATAACAAATGAAGTCAGAAAGGATTAAAAAATGATGATGTGGCTTTGAATGGTGCATTTTGAACACACAAAAAGTCAGGAGTTCAAATAAGTTCTAAAAAATGAAATCCCTTTGTAACAGACGAGTTTCCGGATGAAATCCTGATACTTTGAAAGAGATTGTCCGTTTTGTACACGAAGTGCATCCAGTATTTGCCGTAACCCTCTCAACTTTCTTGCACATGCTATGTGGATGAAATGATGATACCATGCCAACTTTCAACCTTTTCAGAGTTCATTTGAAATGCTTTTCAATTTTAGGGTCTTGTAGCTCAAAATAATTAGTAAATGCATGAAAAATAACAAATGAAGTCAGAAAGGATTGAAAAATGATGATGTGGCTTTGAATGGTGCATTTTGAACACACAAAAAGTCAGGACTTCAAATAAGTATTAAAAAATGAAATCCCTTTGTAACACACGAGTTTCCGGATGAAATCCTGATACTTTGAAAGAGATTGTCCGTTTTGTACACGAAGTGCATCCAGTATTTGCCGTAACCCTCTCAACTTTCTTGCACATGCTATGTGGATGAAATGATGATACCATGCAAACTTTCAACCTTTTCAGAGTTCATTTGAAAGAGATTGTCCGTTTTCAGAGTTCAGAGTTCATTTGAAAGAGATTGTCCGTTTTGTACACGAAGTGCATCCAGTATTTGCCGTAACCCTCTCAACTTTCTTGCACATGCTATGTGGATGAAATGATGATACCATGCAAACTTTCAACCTTTTCAGAGTTCATTTGAAATGCTTTTCAATTTTAGGGTCTTGTAGCTCAAAATAATTAGTAAATGCATGAAAAATAACAAATGAAGTGAGAAAGGATTGAAAAATGATGATGTGGCTTTGAATGGTGCATTTTAAACACACAAAAAGTCAGGAGTTCAAATAAGTTTTAAAAAATGAAATCCCTTTATAACAGACGAGTTTCCGTATGAAATCCTGATACTTTGAAAGAGATTGTCCGTTTTGTACATGAACTGCATCCAGTTTTTGCCGTAACCCTCTCAACTTTCTTGCACATGCTATGTGGATGAAATGATGATACCATGCAAACTTTCAACCTTTTCAAAGTTCATTTGAAATGCTTTTCAATTTTAGGGTCTTATAGCTCAAAATAATTAGTAAATGCATGAAAAATAACAAATGAAGTCAGAAAGGATTGAAAAATGATGATGTGGCTTTGAATGGTGCATTTTGAACACACAAAAAGTCAGGAGTTCAAATAAGTATTAAAAAATGAAATCCCTTTGTAACACACGAGTTTCCGGATGAAATCCTGATACTTTGAAAGAGATTGTCCGTTTTGTACACGAAGTGCATCCAGTATTTGCCGTAACCCTCTCAACTTTCTTGCACATGCTATGTGGATGAAATGATGATACCATGCAAACTTTCAACCTTTTCAGAGTTCATTTGATATGCTTTTATAAACTCTAATAGCAAAAGGAATCAACTAAAAAGCTTTTATAAACCTCTAGTATTTTCGTAAAGAATTAAAATTTAAACTATTCAAATTTGGAAACTAATGGAGTAACAGAAAGTTTATAATTATTCTGAGCTAAAAGCAAAAAGAATAAAAAATAAAGCAAAAATCAAAAGAAAATAAATAATTCAAAAAACAAAAAAATACTGGAAAAAATAAAAAAAATGCCGCCTAATGGGCCACACGGCCTGCATACGACTAGAAACCCATCTGCACATGGGCGAGGATGCAGGCCCGCAGGCCCAATAGGCCCAACATGGCAGTGATAAGGGTAGGCATGTAATGCCTACATATTAGAGAGGAGCTCAGCACCTGAGCTGCAACGCAGCTTATAAACAGGTGCTGAGCTCTCTCAGCTAGCGAGGTGGGACTAAACTTCCCACCGCACCGCGCCAGCACATTAGTCCCGGTTGGTGGCTCCAACCGGAACCAATGCTCCCCTTTGGTCCCGGTTGGTGCCACCAACTGGGACCAAAGCCCTCTGCTTCCCGCCCTTTGGGCTGGTGAAAAGAGGCCTTTGGTCCCGGTTGGTGGCACCAACCGGGACCAAAGGGTGGGCATTGGTTCCGGTTTGTGCGTTGAACCGGGACCAAAGCCTTTGCTATATAAGCCAGCACTTACGAAATTTTCAGATTTCCATCGCCAGTTTCCCCCCGCCCGACGACGCCGCGAGCTCGATCTACGCCGCCAGGCTGCCCCGCCGCCGTCGCCGTCGCCCGTGGCCCCGAGCCCACGCCATCGCCCGTCGCCGTCGTCCTCCGCCCCCCGTCGCCGTCGCCGTCGGCCTCCGCCGCGCGCCCCCGAGCCGTCGCCTGTACGTCACCGTCGCCCTCCGCCCCCGGCCCGCCGCGGTCGCCATCGCCCTCCGCCACCCACGCCGTCGCCCTCCGCCGCCCACGCCGTCGCCCTCCGTCGCCCGATGTGAGCCGCCGCCACGCCACGGCTCTGTTTATTTTTTTCATATAATTTGTATTATTTTTTTGTTCATTGCATTTTTTCATATATATAATGTATATATATATGTATGTGGTAGCTATATGATGAATGGATGTGGCTATGTATGTATGAATATAATGTTCATACAATTTTTTTGTTTATATACGTTTTTTTCATATATGTATTAATTTTTTATTGAGGTTAATTATTAGTACATATCGATTTTAGGTTAGTGCTTAGTAGTTGAACTAGTTGATTAATTAATAGAACTATTTTATTAAATTTTACTATATATAGAAGTAGTTTATTTTTAGTAAGAACTACTTTATTTTATTTATTTATAGTAAGTGCTTAGTAGTTGAACTAGTTGATTAATTAATAAAACTACTTTATTTTATTTATAGTAAGTGCTTAATTAGTAGTTGAACTAGTTGATTTAACAAAACTAGTTTATTTTACTATAGAAGTAGTTTATTTTTAGCAAGGAAATTAATAGAACTAGTTTGTTTTTTAGTTAAAGCAATTATTCCCGCATCGACGTCGACGATGCCTATCCCGCATCCTCGTCGTCGACTCGGCGCAGGAGGCCGGCTTGATCAGAGGGGCCATGTCCGGGACTGGGCTCCGCTGGGCTGGTTTTGGGAGGTGCTACCTTCCGGTGGGCATAGGTTGGTGAGGAACCAGTCCGTCGTTGACCCGATCCTTGTTTGGTGGCGCTCGCGTGGGCCAGTGACGGTGCCGAGGCTTCCGGACACCGCGGAGGTGGTACGTCACCGTGTCAGCGAGGAGGACCAGCACGTCCGTCGCTACATGGTTGCGTTGGAGGGCAGGTTCGACAATACCTGGCAGGTTCTTCAGGGATCTCACTGGAGCTATGATCCTGTGATGGCTCCGTCCCTTTGGGTGTCCACCGCCCGCGCCGATACCCGTCGGGCGCTACTGTTCTAGCTGTACTAGCGATGCTATATGTATGATAGTATTCGAGGTGTATTAGTGATAATATTCGACGATGTACGGACGCATGGAGATGATGTAGTTTTGCTTATAATTGAATGCATCCTAATTTCAATACTACTTTATTTTGTGATTTGATTTTGCTTATTGAATGCTCAAAGTGGAAAACTACTCCGATCCTACTTTGAATGCTAAAATTGGAGAGCACTATGATTAGTTGATAGCTTATAGGGTTTTTGTTTTCGCAGATATCTAGGAGCCCCCGGCCCCTCCATCATCCCCGCCGTCGTCCCCGTCACCGCCCCCTCCGACATCGAGGTGAGACCAGCCAAATCCTCTTTTAGAAAGATAATTAAACGATATTTCGGGTTGACTGTAAGTCTGTCGAGTCTCCACCATATATGAGAGGATGAAGAATCCCGACTGTTGTCATGGGGGTAGCTTCTCCTTCGTTCCTGTGTGCTAGACAATTTGGTGTAATGCACTCGAGAACGAAAGGAGGAGGTACCATCACCGACGGTCGCAAATGTCACAGAGGAATCAGTGAGGGAGAGTTCCACCATATATATATGAGAGGATGAAGAATCCCGACTGTTGTCGTGGGGGTCGCTTCTTCCTTTGTTCCCGTGTGCTAGACATTTTGGTGTAATGCACACGGGGACAAAGGGAGGAGCGACCATCACCAACGGTCGAATGTATACACCACATGAGCTGAGAGTTTTCAAGAAAAGACTCGACAAACCGATAGTCAACCCGTGATGAATAATAATGATCTAACTTAGGTTTTTTAGTACATATATTTAATTGTAGATGTTTAATATTTGAATTATGAACATAGGAAATGTCGTACTCGGACGACGAAAGTCTCCCGGGGGAGTGCGACTGGTGCCACGACGACCGAGGTCAGTGCGACAGGCCTCACCTGGACGAAGATCGGCGCTTCAGTGTTAAGCTGGAGGAGACCTTCGATGTTGAAACGGTACACAACGACGACAAGTGTTATTTTTCGTAATTAAGCACGACTTCAACTATTTCAACGTGTACTTTTCATCTTCTACAATTCGGCTAGCTTATCCCATGCCATGCAAGACGCTACGTCTTGGAGAGGATGGGTTTTGAAGACCATGAAAGTATGGAAACAAAGAAAATTCACCTAAGGACCCATCATGATATAGATTTTGAAGTAAAGTTGTATAATTCTGAGAGCGTAACCCATTTTGGTTGCAAAAATTGGGAAACATTTTGCAAGATGTATGGTTTTGATGAGGGTATGCTTGTCACCATGGATCTTGGTGATCCTGACATCGAGCAAGACAATATGGACATTTGGGTCCTTGTTGATACGCCTCCAATTCTACCGCTATGTGAGTTTCTCAAACATAGTTATTAGCTAATTTATATTGTTCATTTCAAAATAGTTGACAGCTTATTTTCATTGACAGCTTATTTTGATTGTTCAAACAATGTGCGGAACATGGTAGACAGAACCTACTACACCGATGGCTCTGAGTTAACTTATAAGGAGAAAACTCATCTGGTCGGATTTTGTACTGATCTTGAGAATTACAATATCTACAATCAAACTCCTCAACATTATGGTCAATACGTGCCACTAGTGCACGTGTTGAACTACGGTAACTACTATGGAGATACCCTGGTAAGATTTCTTACTATTACGACATCCGTGCATATTTTGCATAGTTCTAAAACTAGTACATCATTGCTAACTATGAAGTTATTACTATGTTTTTCAACAGATAATCCCAAAGGATTGTGTGCCTCATTTGATGTATCAGAATGGTAGGCTTGATGTTTTGAATATACAACCAGGTCATCCTACGAATCTCAACTGTCCATACCGGATTTCTAAAAGAAGTGGAGACATGCAAATCAAAGAATGGAAAAAATGTATGGACAGTCGCAAGGAGGTTCTTGGAAGCAAAAGGAAGCGAAGCGCAAGAATTGGAGACAGGATGATCTCCATTCTCCATAATGGAGAGTCAGGGTCTATATTGTTTTATGCTATTTTACCTTAAAGAGGGTATTTCGGTCCTACCTAATACTGATGATCATGTGCTAAGAACAATTAAGTAGGGTTGGTTCGATGACTGTGAGGATGATGATCGTATGACTTGTTATTAATAACGAGTAGAAGTTGTATGATGATGATTACTAGGACTTGTTATTATATATGATGATGCATGATGCGCGCATGAAGAGTTATTATATATCAGCGGGTGAAATGAACATGGATTGGATTGAAGTGAAGGCAACATGCATGTGGTGCGTGTCGAAAGTAGTACAATCCAAACTTGATCAAGTTAGGATTAGTATTACTTTCGACATGCACCACAAGTTGCCTTCACTTCAATCTAAGCCATGTTTAGGCATAGCATGCAGTACGTAGCGTTGGTAAACCAAGCACGGAGATATAAGAGAGGACACTTCTCTCTAATAGCTACCTAATAACAACCTAAATTAACCCCCCTAAACCCCCTAAACCCCCCCCCCCTTTAAAAAAACAAAAAACCCAGCCCCTGAAATGCTGACGCGTGGATGCCTATTGGTCCCGGTTGGTGTCACCAACCGGGACCAAAGGCCCTCCGTCCTGGGCTGGCCGCAGCGGCCACGTGGAGGACCTTCTGTCCCGGTTCGTGTAAGAACCGGAACTAAAGGCCAAGGGCATTAGTAACGACCTTTTAGTCCCGGTTCACAAACCGGGACAGAAGGCCCTCATGAACCGGGACAAGAGGCCCTTTTTCTACTAGTGAAGAAAAATGCTGCAAAGAAGAAGCATCACCATCGCACGGGGTCAGGTGGCTACCTGAAAGCCCGGCCGTTGTGGGACAAGGCTGAGAATGACCTCATTGATAAAGGGATTGAACTAGAGACGCGACGTTGGACAGACCGTTGCAGGACTTGGTTCTTCGGGGTTGGGGGAAAATTGGACCCTGTAACAGGGAAGTGCGTTTGGACCGACGAGCAGCTGAACACACCCATCGAGAAGCTTCGGGAGTATATGGAAAAGGCGCAGCAAGGGACGTTCGTTCCGGACAGAGAAAACGACGAGCTCACAGAGGCCCTCGGGAATCCTGAGCACCCCGGACGGACACGAGGCACGCCAGGCTCCCTTTCGTGGAAGGCTGGATTTCCCGACACAGGCGGTTACAAACGCCGGGAGAGGAAGACAAAAAAGGAGTTGACCCAACTACAGGCGCTGCACGCAAGGGTACAAGCGCTAGAGGAACGAGAGGCAGTTCGCAGCACGCGACCTGCCGAAGCTACACCCGAAGCTACCCCGCCATCTCAGCGGAGAAGCAGCGTGGCTTCCACGGAGCTGCTTCAGGAGCCTGTCTTCACGGCTCCTGCTAGCTACCACGTAGATGCTATCACGGAGTCTCAGCATTGCCACCTTATGACGCAGTGGATGGAATTGAAAGTCAAGGCGGCTGTTGGCTCTGTTGCACCTCCTGAACCTGGCGCAACTTTTCACTGCCGGCCGATTCCAGAAGGATATGCTAGGGTGATGGTGGATGAAATCACAGAAGGATTTCAGGACCTCCAGCTTGACCACCCTACGGGTGAAGGGGAGACTCGGCTGGGTTCTTGTTTGAAGACTCCATGCCTATGGCGGAAGGAGCTCATCAACCTTCCGAACTGGATGCCTCCGCCTCCTCCTCCTCCTCCGGCGAGTCAGGGCACTCCGCCTCCTCCACCGCCTCCTCCTCTGGCGAGTGACGATCAGGGCACTCAGCCTCCTTCTCCGGCGCATGGCGGCACTCCGCCTCCTTCCCCGCCTGCGCCGGCGCGCCCGAGCAGCCACCAGCCTCCTCCTTCTCCGCCTCGCCAGCAAGGGCGGAAGAGACCCGCCGCCGCCCCGGCTGCTCCGGCGCGTCGTAGTCCTTCTCCTCCGCCTCGTAAGCAAGCACGAAAAAAGACAGCCGCAGCCGCTCCGTCTGCTCCGGCGTCTAGCAGTACAGCCAGAGGCAGGAGGCAATACAGATACGGTCCACCTCTCAAGCCTCTAGAGAAGTTACCGTATGAGAGGACCGCGGAGGAAAACGCGAAGATCGTGCGGACCAAAGTGAAGGACTTCTTTGAAGGGTCGAAAGCAAAGAGACATCCACCTCCGGAGGAGAAGGTAGATCCGGTGAAAGCAAAGCGCACTATCAACGCCCTGAGGAAACCACCAAAGTCTTCGCCGAAAACCAACTATGAGCGCATTACTGAAAAGACATATCTCGAAGCGGAGCGGTCGGGAAGTACTGTCAGTGATCAAAGGTTAAAAGAACGAGCAGCTGGGAAAAAAATTGCCCAGCTCGGCGAACAAGCAAACCAATCGTGCCCCCCGCTCAATGTGTCTAGCGACATCGTCGCTAATGCTACGGGGATGGTGCCCGGTTATAGCAATCTTGGAGATTACCTGCCCGACGATGTACATTATGATTTCTTGGAGGTGGACGAACACAGATACGAGTATGGGAAGCCTCTCGTCAAAGATGAAAAATCTCTAACAATGATGATGCGAAGATTCCATGATTGGTACATGAAAACCTGCAGAGTCTGGGGGGACGAATACTTTGTATCTGAGAATTAAAGAGGAGCACGACCTCGTTGGAACTGATCTGTTGCATGTTCCATTTGAGGAGTTCTTCCAGTTCTTCAATCAAAAGACCCTCGATAAATTAACGGTCACTTGCTACTGTCTGTAAGTACTATTTCTGTCATTAAGTCTCTATATATAGCTCAGCTCTTTCATTGCATGTATTTATAATTATCCTCACTATATTATGTAGATTCAAGATCGTCGAGTGCAGAAAAGCAGAAATGTATGATATTGGGTTCATTAACACAAATCTCATAGATGAATTTCAGGTTACAAAGAACGCCGAAGAGGCCGAGGCCAACTTGCTGAAATCATTGTTAATAAATCAAAACAAAGATTCAATACTGTTTCCTTACAACTTCAAGTGAGTGTTACTGTCGTGTGCATATTCGGTTTCCCTTATTACTCGAGCGAGGTTATAGTAATGTAATTGATGAGTTATGCATGCGTGCGCAGCTTCCACTATATTCTCCTGGAGATTAAGCTTGAGCGAGGACTAGTAACCGTCTTAGACTCGAGACGAAAAGATCCCGAGACCTATGCAGACATGACTAAAATTCTCAACAAGTAAGTTCAATCGATCATTATCGCACCATATCGGCAACTTTTTGTTCATTTCCTGATATCTCAAGTAATAATTATTTTCTTTGTCTGGCAGGGTTTGGAAACAGTTCACCGCAGAAGCTCCGGGACTGCCGAAGGAGCTGCAATATAGATACCCGAAAGTAAGTACTACTAGCTAGCTAGTTGCGCGCATCTCCCGTTGATTCTAGCTACTTTCATCAATGCCATTTATAATGCTTCATTATCAGTTTGATTGACCTCTATTTCTCGTAAAGTGCTTGTGGCAGGAACAAGGGAATGATTACTGTGGATACTACGTGTGCGAGTTCATCTACAACGCGACTTTGAAAAATAAGCGGGGCTACTCTAAAAGACAATATGAAGTGCGTAAGCAATAATATTCACAATTTTATTTTATTACACCATCATTTTTGTTGAGTTTCATTCATATATATGTATTAACCCCCTTCTTCAAATTAGACGTGGCAGATGCGGAATGAACTCCTACCACAAGATCGCATGAAAGCAATTCAAGAGGAATTGGCGAGATTCTTTCTTGACCACGTCATCAATAAAGCCGGAGAATACCATGTGGAAGTTGAGTTCAAATGCTAGGGGATTGTAAGAGATCTTACATATTGTATATGTATGTAGCCAGTAGCGTCGGATAGATAATACGAAAACTTGTTGTTCGACCAATCTCTCGGAGAAGGAGAGGTCGATCACTTCTCTCGGTATGCATGACGAACTTCTGTACTTAATGGTTTCCTTTATTTTCTTACTAGCTAGCGTGTCGAGGGCCTCTCTATGTATAGTACGTAGCGTCGACCAAGCACGGAGATAAGAGAGGACACTTCTCTCTATTAATTAATTAGCTACCTAACACAATATATGAAACACCTTAATTAACCATACAAAACCCCCAAATCCACCCCCGTTTCAGAAAAAAAACAAAAACCCTAACCCCTTAACAGCTGACGCGTGGATGCCTATTGGTCCCGGTTGACGCCACCAACCGGGACTAAAGGGCCTACTGCCTGGGCTCGCAGCACCGGCCACGTGGAGGCCCATCTGTCCCGGTTAGTATAAGAACCGAGACTAAAGGCCTACGCATTAGTAACGACCCTTTACTCCCGGTTCCCCAACCGGGACAGATGGGCCTTATGAACCGGGACAAATGGCCCTTTTTTTACTAGTGATGCTCAGTTGGCTTGTAATTTAGTCTAGTTGCACACATATTGATGTTTAGTTGGCAGGACACTAGTTGCACACACAAATGCGCAATTGACGCGGCAATGTAGTCTAGTTGCACATACATTGATATTTAGTTGACAGGACTAGTTACACACATATATGCTCAGTTGGCGCGGCAATGTAGTCTAGTCGCACACACATTGATGTTTAGTTGACAGGACTATTGGCACACACATATGCTCAGTTGGCGCGGGAATGTAGTCTAGTTGCACACACATTGATGTTTAGTTGGCAGAAGGACTATTGGCACACACATATGCTCAGTTGGCGCAGCATGTAGTCTAGTTGCACACATATTGGTGTTTAGTTGGTAGGAAGACAAGTTCGTCGAAACATCCCCATGCGGGATCTACTTTTGAAGAGCACGTCGCGAGGGTTTCAACCGTGAAAATAGATCTGAATTTCGACACGCGGTTTAGAAGATATGTCTTTTATAATTATGAAAACCAAAAATTAATGCACGAACATGGAAACATTAATGTATCGGCATGCAAGCACTAGACGCATGCATGCAGCCGCTGCCCAAATTGTGGGACGGGTGGCCGTTTCCTTGCGTTTCCTTTTTCTAAACGTGAAAGGACAGGTCCTTACCTTATTTGACCGGCCGCTGGATCGCCCTACTGAGCAGCCGGCCGCCCGGTAGACGCGCCCAAGAAAAAAAGGAGACGAGGAAACAACTCAACCAAGGAAAGGTGCAAGCAACACGCAATGAAAAGAGAGGATGTACGTACGCCATGCAATGCCAGCCACTCGACTGCCATATCAGGGTCCAACACGATGTGGCCGCCCAGATATCTCCTGACGCCGCCTGCCGCCCAGGATCAGCGGTCTGGCAGTCACAGGATATTTCCCTCCGTACTCAACTACTCAACCATGAACTCTCTGCCATGCATGCGTCGCCGAGCTAGCTCACCACATGCATCTTTCACCCACGCATGCTTGTTTATTTTTTCTGTCTCTGCAAACCACTGAAAGAAACACACATCAACGGACGGCTCCATGCATGCGTCTCCTCAGTCACATGCATCATTCATCCATGCTTGTTTACAACTCCTTTTGTTTATGGCCAACTACCACACTTGCACTGCCCCCGCTACTAATTCCAATCCAGCTATACTTGGACGTATTGCTGGGACACGGATTAATTGTCTGCTTCCAAGCCCACATATACTAGTATGGACAAGAAATTCCGGAAAAAAGTAGAAAAAAATCTGAAATTTATTGTGGATGAACATCAACAATTTTTCTAAATCCTGCAAAATTTCATCTTGAAAAGGCATACGTGGTGGCCCGTACAAAAGACACATTTTGGAGCAGTCATTTTTGGTTTTATGGCACATACTTCCACGGATGTCCTTTCGTGGCCAAATTTACTTGCTGATTTTCATCCATTTAAAAAAAATCAGTTTTTGGAATATTTTTACTTCTTTTTCCTGAATCTACTTTTCACGTGGGTGCATTTGTGCTCGGGATTAAAGTAATATTTTTGGTGTTGCTGTAGCTTGATTGTACTTCTCTACCCTGCTCGAGGGAACCGCAAGTCGGCAACAAGTACTTCCAGCTTCCGCATGCGTGCATGTGTGTGTGTGTGTGTGTGTGTGTGTGTGTGTGTGTGTGTGTGTGTGTGTGTGATTAGCTAGGTTGAGTTCGAATACATGTAAAAAAGAGATGTTTTCCTTTCAACACGAAGTTAAAGATAGTTCACATTAAAGCTACCAATGATGTGCAGCAATACCCTGTTTCGCCATACTTGGTTGTATTGTACCGGTTTCCGGCTTCTGTTTTACTAAATCGAGTACATGTAAGTGTTTAATTGGCCAATTTGGTTAGCTTGGGTGACGTGACTGCCTAACATTGGAGGAAATTAGCTAGCAACTGGAGTAGCTAGCTAATGGGGCACTCCAGCGTACTACTCATATATGTGAACATGCATAGATGACCATGCTTTTATTCCGGATCTCGCAGATAGACGTAGTACTAGATAAATTTGGACTCTTGCTCTGAAGTGATGAGTTGAGTGTGACATATAGCTTTTCCTGTGTTTGTGTTAGTCACATGCTAGCCAGCTTAGGACCGGGACTGTTGAGCAGGAGGAGCTAGTAGCAGTATATCTTAGCTTAGTTTTGAGCATGGCCCACCAACAATACACATACACCGCGCTATTGCTTATTTGTCTTATCTCAGAATGATAGCACTTTTGATGATCACAATTCACAATCAATTAGCCACCATAGGCTAGTTTTTTGTACCATCTCTCTGTCATATAGCATATCAACTTTGCAAACCACTCGAAGATGATGATCGATTTGTCACTTAAGCTTGCTTGTAAATCCAAAGCTACCTGCCAACCACTCTTTTCATTGTTCTTTTGCTAGCTGCAAGCTACTAGCTCAGAGCCTCAGATCAGATGCATCATACTCCCTTCGTTTCTAAATATAAGTCTTTTTAGACATTTTAAATGGACTACAACATACAGATGTATGTAGACATATTTTAGAGTATAAATTCATTCATCTTGCTCCGTATATAGTCACTTGTTGGAATGTCTAAAAGGACTTATATTTAGGAACGGGGAGAATACATGTTTACAAATCAAGTGAGGTTTAGGCCAACTCCATTGCACGACCCCATTTTGTCCGGGTGCGTCCGTTTGGGGTAAATCGGACATACCAGATGACCCAGCGGCAGACCCCATTTTACTTTTTCGTCCGTTTTGCCCCATCTCTGGACCAAAGTTGGTCTCACTTTGGGTCCAAAGCGGACACGAGCCGGACGTTTTTCTGCGTCCTTGCTGTCCCCTGTGTCCGTCTGCACATGAGTCTGGCCCACCTGTCATTGAAACCTGAGGAACCCACCCACCCACCCACCCATCCCTTCTCTCTCCTCCATTTCCACTATTCCTTGCACACCGCCTCGACGGCCGCCGGAGCAGGGCAAGGGCACGGCCTCCCTGCCTCCCCGCCAGTGGGCCAACCAACGCCAGCCTCCCGACCACGGCAGCCGCGACTGGCAGACAGCGAGCACGCGGGGCTCCGTAAGGGTGGCGAGAAGGGCGCGCGAGCGACCTGTTGAGTAGCGGGCGCGCGGGGCGAGCGGAGACGGCGAGGCGCGGCGACGAGCATGGGCGGGCCGGCGCGGCGGGCGCGCGGGGCGAGCGGCGACGGCGCGGCGGCAGGCGGGGGCGCCGCGGGTGCGCGGGGCGAGCGGCGACTACGCGGCGACAGGTGGGGGCGCGCGCGGGGCGAGGCGCAGCTACGTTCGGGGCAGGCCGGCGCGGCGGGCGCGCGGAGCTAGCGGCTCCGGCTGCTGCAGGCGCGTGTCCGAGCGCGCGCGGTGAGGCGCCGCGACGAGCGGGGGCGGGCCGGCGTGGCGGGCTCGCGGGGCGAGCGGCGACGGCAGGCGGGGGGCGCGCGCGGCGAGGCGCGGAGACGAGCGGGGGCGGGCCGGCGCAGCGGGCGTGCGGGGCGAGCAGCGACGGCGGTGGCGGGCGCGTGGCCGAGCGCGCGCGGCAACAGGCGGGGCCGGGCGTGCGCGGGCGGGCTGGCTCGATTAGCGAGCGTGAGCGGCCATGGCGGGCGCGGCGCGATGGCGAGATGTGCGGGCAGATGCAGTGGACGTTTTGGGTCGCTCTGCCGCGTTGGGCGCCTCGAACACAAGCCGGACACGCATGTCCGTTTTCGTCCCCATTGCCACCCCAAACGGATGAAATCCGGACAAAGCGGACGTGCGTTTGGGGTCATGCGGTAGAGTTGGCCTTACCACACTTGCATTGCTCCACTTGGACGTACAAATCAAGTGACGTGATCATGGAAGGAAACTGACTTTTCGTCGAGAGGAAGTTAGAGCAACTCCAATGGGGCGACCCATTTCGTCCGCGGCCGTCAGTTTGGATTGGCGCGGACAAAAAAGCCGGCCCAACGCGCCGACCCAAACGGACGCGCATCCGCTTTCGTCCGCCTGCCGACCCATTCCCGGCCCATTTTTGAGCCTGATTTGCGTCGGCACGGACACAAGATGGACGCGCACGCGCTCGCCCTCTTTCCTCACCGGGCCCGCTGGTCGGTGGCACATTGGATTCACACCCTCGACCGCCTGCTACGTCGCCGACGCCGCCGGCCATTTTCAGATTAAAATGGATACATAGATAGTTCTAGCGTACACAGATAAAAGAAAAAGACCACTACTCGTCGCTTTCTGACTCCGACTCGGTAATGTCCTCCTCCAACGTCTGAATGTAGGCATCAGCAAGCTGCTCGTCTTCAAAGTCCCAACCCGACGTTTCTCGTAGCTTCAGTTTCAATTGAGCTGCCTGCTTCCGCGAACGCTTGTCCTCCCAATAGGCGGCTCACTCCCTCCTCCTCGCGTCCCTCTCCAACCTCAATTGCTTGTAGAACTGCCGCTCGTTGACGATGTCCTGGGGAAGCCTCCGCGCCACACCACCAAGGCTTCCACGTCCTTCTCTGTGATGGCGAGGCGATGCTGCCGCCTCCGGTGGACACGACGATCCTCGTCGGTGAAAAGCCGCGGGAGAGGCGCCAGATCCTGCGCCCTCTGGCTCGACACGTTGGGAAAATTCATATCCCGACGAGGCCTCAGGAGGCGCCACGCCGCCACGTCGTGCGCGCGGGCCGCCTCCTCTGCGGTGTCGAAGGTGCCGAGGATGAGACATTTTTCTCGCGAAACCAGATCTCGGAGGAGAAGGCGCCGGAGCGGCGCTCGCGGACTCCGCGAAAATCCGAAGCGCCCAGGCGGCGGATCGACATGGTGGCGCAGAGGCGGCGAGAGTGGGCGGCAGACAGAGTATGGAGGGAGCGCCTTCTTTATAACGAGCGCCGGCCGCGGCGCGCGCGCGAACCTTTCCCGCGCGCTGGAGCGCCAAAACCAGCGCGCGCTAGGCCGCTTTCCCCCCGCGTGCGAACCTTTCCCGCGCGCTGGAGCGCCAAAACCAGGGCGACAACATTGATCTTAAACGCGCGCGGTCATGAAATGGGTCAGCCCGTTGGGCGCACAGCCGACCCAAAATTAAAAGAGGACGGACGGCGGGCGGGCGGCCGACCCAAACAGACAAAAAGCGGACAAAAACACCGTCTGTTTGGGTCGGCCCGTTGGAGTTGCTCTTAGAGAATCTGAGTAGATGTCGTAATGCCGTAGTACTATCACAACATTCTAGCGATTCAGCTAGAGCGCCATTTCACCCCCGCATATGGCGGCCACTAGAGTTGTTCTAAGAAGTTAAAAGAGAGTTCGAACATAAGCCGCCATGCACATCAAGTCCTATTTGGTCAAGGCTCCGCGTCTTAAGGAAAAAAATTATGTAATTTACCCGGTTATAATTGTCCATAATTTTTTTAGAAGGTTAATTATGCTAATCAGAGAAAATTGGCTATTAAGTATGTCTTGATTAATTTGGATGACTTGGCTGCCTAGCTAACACTGGGGCAAGTTAGCAAAGCTGGCTGGCTAAAGTGTACTAACTACTCATATAGATGTGTGAACAGAGATAGATAGAGTTTTATTCCATAGCTCCTCCATATGGATAGACGGATAGATTCGGTTCAATATCCGGCGTATCTTGTAGTAGGGGTCCTAAGCTAGGAGTCTTGGAGCGATGGTAACATGGACACGGGGTTTTACCCAGCTTCGGGCTCTCTTGATGAGATAATACCCTATATGCTGCTTTTGATTGTATTCATATGGGTGTAGTACAGAGTACATGTATCTACCACGAGATTGTAGTAATGAATATGAGATTGTCTATTGACTAGCCCGGCCTCGGTTTATATAACACACCGGAGGCCTAGGGTTTAGGAGAGTCCTCGCCTTGGGCGTCAAGTCTTGTGGAGTCTTCCTTGTATGCGGCAGGGGTTGTCCGAACTGGCCCACGAGTATGCGGCCATGGGGTCCTCGGCCCAATCTAACTGATCGGCAGACGACGTGGTGAGTACCCCCTAGTCCAGGACACCGTCAGTAGCCCCCTGAACTGGTCTTCAAGTTGGGGACGCTCCTCGATTCTTCCGAACGGTTCTTCATCTTCGGTCGTCGATCTTGAGAACTGGTTCAACAAATCTTCCCATCTTCGATTTTGAGGATCGCCAAAGTGCATCCGAAGAGTTTACACGTCGGGTATCCGAAAAGCCCCTTTAAGTTTCCGGCCTTTATCAATGCCTTGTTATTTTCACGCCCACCTCGGGTTTGAAGTTGTCCTCGTGCGGCGGTGTCCTCTTGCATCCGAGCTCCAACGCCGGACTGCATTTGAGGTATCTTTTGCAGCCGAGCACCAACGTTGGATTGTATCTGAGCTCCAACGCCGAACTGAATCCAAACTCCAACGCCGGGGAGTATCCGAGCTCCAACGCCGGACTACATCCGAGGTGTCATAGATCACCTTGGCTCAAAAAAGTCGAAGGAGTTTAGCCGAGCTTAATGCCAGAAATGCCCTCTATGGAGCCAACCACTGGCGTCCGAGCTTTATGCCGGACTGCTTCCGGGGTGTCTATTGTAGTCGAGCACCAACGCCGGACTGTATCCGAGGTAGTATACCACCTCGTCAATGGGCTGATTTTTATGAATTTAATCTCGAATTGTGCAATGTAATCTCTGCTGAGATGTATAGCCAGTAGCCCTCAAGGTGCGTGTTGGCTTAATATTCGGGATGCGCCTGAAGGAAAAAATCAAACCGCTGACCCTAGTAGCCCCTGAGACTCGGGTCGATTCATAAAATCAGCATGAGGATCAATTCCCAGCTCGGCAGCATATTTAGGAATAGAAACGCGGTGTGCAAAGTCCTCGAGACTCAGGTTGGGTGCGGCCGACCAACCTGAGGATAACAATCTCCTCGAAAACTATATTGCACTTTAAATTTTCTGCATTGGATTGTCAATGCAGTAGCCCCCGAGACACTGGTCAGGTGGCAACACCAGATCAAGGGATCGATGTACCCCTTTAATATTTGTAAATAATAAGCACGAAGCGCAGTAGCCCCCGAGCCTTAATGTGGGCACGGGTGGCCGAATTAAGGATCGATATCCAAGTAAAATCACAAATTATGTGTAATGATTATATGTATCCAAATACTTTTCATCATCAATGCTCGGATCCGAATTGTACAAAACTTTGTTGACCGACCATCGGCTTCCACCTCCTTGGCCAGTAACCGAGGAGTGTTTGTCCTACTTTATAAAGCCTTTACAAGGGCAAAGACTTACGACAAACAAGGCAATCCGGCCATACAGTTTTATAAACAAAGGTACACAGAGAGATATGTTGTATTACTGTTTAATGTAAGAAACATCTTCCAAAGAAAATAGTCCCGCTATCGGTTCCGTTCTTTGGGTTGTCATGCCAACCATGATCATGAAACCTCACCTCCGATTAATGCAAGAGAAAAATATTGAGGATTTAGTTCGGGGAAAGTTCTCGAATTCTATGGTATTAATGAACCAAAAAAATTTCACTTCCGTCGTTGCCGACCAATGTGATACTTTAAGATTGCTACCTTTCGGCTTCACCCAGTCTGAGGTACTAACTCGGATGACCCGGTAGTAACGACCACAGAGGTGCTCCCTTTACCGCCTAGCCGAACAATCGGGAACGTAGGGGTAAGCACAGGAGCCAGGTAACCCAGCTTGGCCAAAATCTTAAGTCGAATTGATGGCTTTACAACGATGATTGCGGAAGGCAGCCCTCGTATATTAAATACAAACGCCGATGATATGTTTATTTTGACTCCGTTGTGACCGTTTATCAGTTGAAAATGGCCCATCGTCGACTTCTACCCCTTTGTAGATACTACGCAGGGTGTTTCCACAATAACAAGACAACCCTTAGCCGACGTCTCGGTGCCCGAAGGCGGTTGTGTTAGCGGAAACGAGGCAATCAGATATGCGGGCTTTATAACTTTCACTTAGTCATAGGAGGTTAAAGTTGGGAGGCCAATTACTAGCCCCCGGTTAGTGTTTAGCGATAGCCTAGGTCAAGCCGTAAACACTTCGGCCAGTGTTATGAACGGCCCGTCATTTAACATAGTCACCGGATCGCTGACCAGTTTACGCTTATTGTGACAGTCGGTTTTCGGCTTTCTCCACTGAGGTGCTTAACCATGCGAGCTGGAAGCACAATCGCAGTGGTTCTCCTTTTGCACACCTAGCCGAGCAAAGCGGAACATAGGCGGCAAGCACAGGAGCCGGGCAACCCAACTATTGACCGAAGACACAATTCGAAACCAATGCATATATAGCAATATCCGAGAATGTTTTTGCCGAGTCTCTAAAGGTGTCCGGCGCTTCACTGTGAGACTTATGCTGGAAACACACAAATTGTTTAAAAGTGTCATAGGCTTGGAAAACCAAAAAACCTCAGGAAAAACTTGACGTCCGAACTAGATCAAGTGTTCGGTGCCAATCCAAAAAAAATTGGTCTTAGGGAAAAAAAGAAAAGTGCTTATGTCATGCTTTAACATGACGCGTCCTATCTCAAGACGTCAAGCGGGCCAGCCTTCGGCTTCAACTTCCCTATCCCAAAGGCGGGGTGTTTCTCGTCAGGCTGCCCGGCTATTGACCACACACTCGCGTCAAAAAAAGAGTGATAGAAAAAGACTTTGCAGCGACTGAGAAGAAAAATTTATTGTAAAACGGCTCATGCAAATTTAAGAGCCCCCAAGTGACTTGGGTAAAAGAATTTTATGTATAATGATTGTATGTACCAAAGTACTTATATCATATCTGTGTTCACCCGAACTTTATACGCGTCTTAACCGACCGTCGGCTTCTCCCTCTTCGGTTAAGGGCCGAAAAGTGTTGTGTACTCCGCCTGTCGAGAATATCGACGGTGTTTCCGATAACCAGGCAATCAGGCCATAAGGCTGTAACAGACAAAGCGCGCTCAGGGAACTTATGCTATATTACTGACGAAGTGTAAGAAGCATCTTCGAAGAAAATAGTACCCCCACCGATACCTTTCTTCGGTGCTCATTGTTACTATGAGACTTGTGCAATAGATTTTTTGTACTCATGAGTTTCGTTGTGTGCCGACCATAATTGAAAACAATAAGAGCGCTAGCTGACCCGATCGTGACAATCGCAGAGGTGCTCCCTTTACTCCCTAGCCGAACAATCGGAAACGTAGGGGTAAACATAGGAGCAAGGCAACCCAGCTTGCGGAACACTTAAGTCAATATGGTGCATATTGTGGCGTAATACACGAACAAGGAACGAAGCCATACAAGTATAATCATTTGCAAGAGGAAATGCTGCATAAAGAAAGCCCCAAAGTAAACGGGGTATTTGAATTTGTGTGCCACAAACAAAGTTTTGACAAAGAAGTTTTTCACAAACAACTTTTTGCAAAAAAGGTATAATGCTTGGTCGAACCGGACAAAATTTAAAACTGAAAGTTTTTTCGCATGAAAGCGACTTAGCTGGTTAATATGCTCGGTGTTGATGACGCGGTCCGAGCTTGATGCGGGACAAGGTCCCAGCCCCGAGCCGGTCCCGAGGTGGCGGAGCGAAGAGCTCGGCACTCTGAAGTGGCGACGTAGCACGGCCAATGTGGCGAGGTGGAACCCCCAGTCCGACCGAGGGGAGGGAGCAGGCCGGCAGTATGACGCCGAAGTCCCCGGCGTGTGTTAATGAAGCGATGACGAAGTCCCGGTCCAGCCGAGGTGACGTGGTACGTCAGTACGCCGAGGTGACAGCGTTGCCGAATCCGGATCATTTATCTGTGCACGGAAAATAGTGCAAGCCGGAGATAATAGTAATAATAATAAATTGACAAAAATTGCATAATTAATAATTTATGCGAAGTGAGTAATTAAAGAAATACGGCCCATATGCCGAACACTAGACGAGATAGAGCTCTGTCAGCGATGCCGAGGTCCCCAAGGCAACCGAACATGTCGGTATGGCAATTTGACCAACAAGGAGATCGCGCGAGCTGATTTATGCCGATTGGGAGGACGGCATCGGCCTGCCGAGGTGGCAGCATAGCACGACCATAGTTAATTTTCCTGCATGCATAAAGCAGCGCAAGATGGAAAATAAAAATGAAAAAGGTCCCTTATATAATTTATTCACGCAAAATAAATAATTTTAAGAAGTATGGGCTGTTGAAGGGACGACGACATCAGTTCATCGAGACGGTGGTGCGGACCAGCCGAAGTTGGTTTACCTGTGCACATAAAATAGTGCAAGACAAAAATAATAACAAGTAATGATAGTAATGATATACCTTTTTTAAAAAGGTTCTTCTGCTTAATTAACTCAAGCGAAGTAAATAATTAGACAAAAATGGCCTGAGCGCCGAGGTCGGCACGGCGGAGTGACCGCACGGAGATGTCGACCTAGGTCGGCCAGCCTCAATGACGGCCTAGACCGTCGTCATGCATAAGTGTCGACAAAATATTCCTGCAAAAATAATGCAGTGCAAAATAACAGAAAATATTCTGTGTGCAATAATTTTAAGGACTAACCGAATAGTTAGGCAAAATAAGACCTGTTTGGGGGCGACGACATCGATGCGAATAGACAAACTAATCCATAATGAACTAGCAACGAGAACCAAATTTCACTGATCTTGCGCGGGGTCCACCAATACGTGAAAGCAAGGTACCGTGCTGCGAAACGCTTGGCTGTGTAGCTCGGTGTGCATGCATGCTCTTCGTTTGACCATCGATCTGATCTCGCACCGGACTCTGACTGTTTTCTTGTCCGGCATGTTGAGTAAACGTGATTGTATTAGGAAACAATAGATTAGACTAGGAAATATTCTGGCTTGCCTTGTATTTTAAGTAGATCATTGTACTCCTATATATATGCCCATGAGGTTCAAGCAATACAATGAACTATTCCACCAATCCTCTTTCTTCCTTCTAACATGGTATCTATCGCAAGTCGATCCTAAACCCTAGTCGTCGCCGGTTCCGCACCCACGCGCCGCCGCCGGGGCGGTCGGCCTCCATGACCGCCGTCGGGGGCCGCGCCGCCCGTACCTAGGGTTCGTTCGCCGGCCGTGTTGGCCGGCTGCCCTAGAGAGTTTTTTTTCCCGATCCTTTGATCCGGGTTTTCTCTCTCTCGCCGGTCGCTTTGATCGGCGTCTACTTTTTGGTTTTCCGGTCTATGTGATCCGGTTTGCGTCGCCCACCGCCGCCGTCGACCCCGTGCGCCTCTACTCCAATACCGGCGCGATTGGCCGGCTTCTTCACCGACCCGACGGCATCGCGCGTCGTCCGCGCGTCTGCCCGTCGGTCGCCCCGACTCGGAGGCCTCGCACGTCGGCCCGCCGGTCGCCCCGACCCGGCGCCCTCGCGTCATCCGGCGGCCCTTCACCGTCGCTGTACGCGCGACGGCCCGCCCGTCGATCTACGCCGGCCATCACCGCCCTGCTCCGACCGAGACTCCTGCATCACCCGACCCGGCGGCCTCGCGCCATGCGGCGGCCAATCATAGCTGTCCTGCCGCCCGCCGCCGGCGGCTTCATCTCGGACTCCGCCACCCCCACGCCTCCACCAAGCGGCGTCCCCGACCTCGCGCGCGATCGGCTTGATCACTCGCTCGCCGCTGCGATCCGCCTCATCTACACCGCGCGACCGACCTGGCACGGCGGTTACGCGCGCCTCCGCAGGTCCCGTGAAGATCATCCCCGAGTTCAGCGCGCCTCTCCATCGATCGAGCATCGGGCCGCCGCTGCATCGCCCCCTCGGGCCGCAGCGCCGCCGCCCCGTGGTTCTTCTCCCGGCTGCACCGACCCGCGTCACCGCTGCGTCGCCCCTTCGGGCCGTAGTGCCGCGGCCTGCAGTCCCCCGCCGCCCCGAGGGCGTCCGCTCTAGGTCGTCCCGTGGCTGCATCGACCCTCGCGCCGCCGCTGTGTCGCCCCGTCGGGCCGTAGTGAGCGTGGCACGCGGTCCACGCCGCCGTCCCGAGGCCGTCCCCGCGGTTGCAACGACTCGCGAACCGCCGTTGCGTCGCCCCTTCAGGCCGCAGCGTCGCGGCCCGCGGTCCCCGCCACCGCCCCAAGGTCTTCCCGCCGTCGCCCCGACCCGCCTGCCACCACTGCGTCGCCCCTTCGGCCGTAGCGCCGCGGCCCGCGGTCCACTCCGCCGTCACCGCGCGTCGACCTCCCGTGGTATGTGCCGCGCCGTCTTCCTTGGCGCGGGAACACCGCCGTCCGCGCCGGTCTTCGTCACGCTGTCAGGGTTCTTCGCCTACTCCGAGCACCGCCGCCGCACTCCTAACCTAGCCGCTGCCGCCGTTCTCAGTCCGCCGCCGCCAATCTTCTTTGGCCGCCGCCGTCGCTACCTTCGTAGCCGCCGCCGCCGCCCGTCCACCACCTTCGTCTTCGTCTAGCACCAGCTCGTCGCCAGGGTCGCCGTCATCTACCCCGACCGCTTCATCTACTCCGACAACCGCGGGCGACATTGGCCCCGCGCTGATGGATGCCGCAATCGTCGTCGAGTTCTTCTCTGCTGGCCCCTCCGACTTCTCCGACATGGCGTACAGCTCGTGCAGGTCCCTCGTCTATGCATGTCCGGTGCTGGCAACACCGATGCGTGCCTTCATCCACGACGTGTCCCCGGGCCTGGCAAGCCTGGCCGGCGCTTCGTCAACTTCATCTTCGTCCGTCTACGCATGCCCGGTGCTGGCAACACCGGTGCGTGCCTTCGTCCACGATGTGTCCCCGGGTTTGGCAAACCTGCCGCGACGCGTCGTCAACAACATCTCCTTACCGGCGCACCACTACTTCGACACCACTGCGCCCATGCTAACTCGGCGCCACCTTGCGCCCGCGGATCCACGGCGACTTCCTCGACACCGGCTACCCTGACTCGACATCGACCATGGCGTTCTTCGCACGGCTACCTCGACCACGACCACACCACCATACACTCTCGGCTACATCGACAAACGGCACAAAGGGCTACCGCCTGCTTGAGCAACCTCGTTGGTTTTCACTCCAGCCACGACTCCGCGATGCGTCGACCGTTACCACTGTGGGTCCGTCGGCTTGCCTTCGGATTCTTCTCCAGTCTCACCGTCTGCGTCGCTACCCTTGTGACTGCGTGGAGATGTTGAGTAAACGTGATTGTATTAGGAAACAATAGGTTAGACTAGGAGATATTCTGGTTTGCCTTGTATTCCAAGTAGATCATTATACTCCAATATATATGCCCACGAGGCTCAAGCAATACAATGAACTATTCCACCAATCCTCTCTCTTCCTTCTAACACCGCCGCCGCCGCTTTGCGCATGCACCGCTGCCCGTGCGTCCGTCCGTGCAACCTGTCCGATGCTGCCTGTCCCTCCAACTGGCGTGAATACCTCCATGAAAAGACCGGTCAAGCCTAAGCTAGCTAGACCATCACGTCTCAGCAATGATTAAGAGAGGAATAATTAATTAGTAATCTGGATGGATTGGCATATAAGCAAACAAAAAGGATTATGCCGTTCATCCATTAGGTTTTGAGAAGTGTGCTAAAGGTGCACGGCTAGTACTTCCCTTGCTAGTATTATATGAACGCTATACTTGGTAAAGCGATCGTCCCTGCCGATGTCGCCGGAGACTTTGAGCGATCACCTGCGGCAATCAGTAGCCGCATACAGAATACTGCGTGGCTTTTGTGAAGCCCGATCTGCGAACAAAAAATAGCCCTAGACAGCAAGACCAATTCGCCAAGGATCGGAACAAACATAACCATATCACCTGATTTGGAGTTAGCGAAGATCCCATCAAACCGTGTTGATCACCTAGCAGGCTCTCAATGAAAGCACCAATGTCGGTTCAATATCCGGCGTATCTCATAGTAGGGGTCCTAAGCTAGGCGTCTTGGAGGGATGGTAACATGGACACGGGGTTTTACCCAGCTTCGGGCTCTCTTGATGAGATAATACCCTACATGCTGCTTTTGATTGTATTCATATGGGTGTAGTAAAGAGTACATGTATCTACCACGAGATTGTAGTAATGAATATGAGATTGTCTATTGACTAGCCCGGCCTCGTTTTATATAACACACCGGAGGCCTAGGGTTTAGGAGAGTCCTCGCCTTGGGCGCCAAGTCTTGTGGAGTCTTCCTTGTATGCGGCAGGGGTTGTCCGAACTGGCCCACGAGTATGCGGCCATGGGGTCCTCGGCCCAATCTAACTGATCGGGAGACGACGTGGTGAGTACCCCCTAGTCCAGGACACCGTCATCGGTCTCTTCTTCGCCTTCTTCGCGGGCATCTCCTCCATCTGGATGCCTTGCGGCACGAGCCACTCCGCCACCGCCTGGGACTCGACCTCTGGGAAGTTGAGGTCCGTTTTCGGCCGTCCGGCACGCCACACCGCCACGTCGTAGCACGCGTGGCCTCATCGGCGGTGGGATACGTGCCGAGCCACCAACGCCGCCCGGCGTCGGAGAACTCCACTCCGAGGTTCCCGAGGGGCTTGGCCCTCACGCCGAAGAAACCGGACTTGCCCTTCGGCGTCTTCTTCGGCGCCATCGGGGAGCGAGTCGGGGCGGTGGCCGAGCAGGGACCGAGTTGGGGCGGCGGCCGAGCGGGGAGCGATTCGGAGCGGCGGCCGAGCGGGGAGCGATTCGGAGCGGCGGCGTGCACGGCGCGGGGCGGAGGCGGACAGAGCCGGGGGGGGCGGACCGGTGGCGGAGGCGGCCGAAGAGGAGGCAGACGGAGCGGGGCCGGGCGAAGGACGGACCGGAGGCAGAGGCGGTTGGAGAGGAGGCGGACAGGGTCGGGGCGGGGCGGCACGACGGCAGGCAGCGGCCCAGCCGGGGTGGAATCGGCGGCGGGGGTCTGGATCTACAGCGGGGCGGTGTCGGAGAGCTGCGGCGGGGCGGCAGCCGAGAGTGGAAGGGGAATGAAGTGGCGGTTGGGCGTTTGGCGGCGGCCGCGGTTTTACATCAGTTGCATCTCGTGATGTAAATTTGCATAACGAAGTTTTCTATTTTACATCACCGAAAGGCCGCGGTTCATTTTTTTTACATATGAACCGTGTGTTGGAGCAGCGTTTTTTGTCACAGACGATCCAAAAGTTAGGTATTTTTTACATTTGAACCGTCTATTGAAGATGCTCTTAGTTTAGAACATATTTTTTACATTTGGACCGTCTATTGAAGATGCTCTTAGTTTAGAGCATAGGCCACCAGCACACACTACACGATTGTCTTTGTCGACTCCATGCATGATAGTACTACACGATTGTCTTTGTCGACTCCATGCATGATAGTACTTGTCATTGTCACAACTTGACTGATTGGCCAATACTAGTTGTACACCATCGTTGTCATAGCAGAATTATCAAATTTGCAAACCACATAAAAGTTGTGGACGTGTCAGTTGGTTTGCGAGTTAACTCGAGTTTTATCCTCTATTTTGGTATTTTTAACAAGTTTCCATCCCATTGAGCGAAAGTTTTTCCTAGCTTATGCTGAATCTGAATACTCGGTTTTCTCTCTCTCTCTCTGTTTGCCATGCTGTGTATATGAGATATGTATGGTTTTGGAATTTGTGAGGAGGCTAAAAAATAAAATACTCTACGTGAACCATTTGGTCCAGACAGGACGGGCCCCCCAAGATATCTCCTGAGGCCACCTGCCGACTGCTGAGCATGAAGAGAAATCAACGGACGGTTCGGCGAGCACATGCATGCGTACTGTTTGTTTACAAGTCAGGTGAAGCGAGGAGTTTCCTCCGTAGTGTGCATGCATGCGTCGGTAAGCTAAGCTAGCTCATCACATGCATGCATCATCCATGCTTTGTCTGTTTACAAATCAAGTGACGTGCATGTGCCACAGTTGGACTGCCCCAGCAGTACTTGCAAGTACTGCCAACTCGAACTTATAATTAGACCCGGTTTCACCAAACTTGGTTGTATGGTGCCGGTTTTCCGGTCCGGTTTTTAGTGAAGTGATGATGATGCATACCGCGCTACTAGCACTCTTCACGGTTTTTTTTAGGAAGTTAAAGAGAGTTCGAACAGAAGGTGCCATGCTTATTAGAACCTTGTTTGGTCAAGCCCTAGCAAGCTTCACAAATGGTCTCAAGGAAACAAGTTAATTAGATCAAAACTTCTAAGAATGTATGGAAGGAATTGGCCTCTTCATCGAGAGGGGGTTAAATACATAAGAATAGAAGTCATCACGCACATTATATGTGGTATTTTTTGGCCAAGCTCGGGTGGAATTCTAGTTGGCTATAATTTTAGTGAGGCGAGAGTACACATAGTATATGTATAAGAGGAAGTTTAAAGAGAGTTCAGAGAAAATGCGCCATGCACATTCAACCATATTTTCTCAACATAGATATCTGAAAGAAATAATCTAACTGAGCCTATTATGTATAGTTGGGTATTAATTATTGTGCTTTGCTACCTAGGTTTTCCTTTTCTATTTAAAGGAAAAGTTCAAGCCTCTGCATCAATCGATGCACACAATCATAACTTGCCTTGGTAGGTATATGCTAGTCAGAGGGAATTATTGAGTATATAGAGTGCTTATTTAGCCGAGTTAGTTAGTTTGGTTGATGCGGCTGCCTAATATGGAAGGAGATTGGCTAGCCACTGGAGTAACTAGCTAGCTAATTGGGTACTCCTACTCATAGATGTGTGAACATATACAGATAGCTAGATGTCTGTTCCAGATACTGCCGATACACTTACAGATAAACTTGGGCTCTTCCCCTGAAGCGATGAGTTGAGCGTGCCGTATCGATCGCCTTTCTTGTGTTTGTGTTAGTCACACGATTGTTTAGTTGTCTTCATCACATCATGACAGTACTTTTCATGATCACAATCAATTAACCACCACAGGCTAGCTGTGTACCATTGCTGTCATAGCATAGCAACTTCTCAAACTACTTCAAGACAATGATCGATTTGTCAGCAAAGCTTGCTTGAAAAGCCAATAATACTTCTGTTTCGGCAAATCATAAATAAAAACAGGTTTGCTAAAAGTCAGTCAACTGAGATTTAACCAAGTCCCAGTCGACCTTGCAGCATTTTGTCCCATTGTTTGCAACATTTCTTCTTACCAGTTGCAGCATTCGTCTTGTTGGTTGTAACATGTCGTCCCTCATCGGTTGTTGCATGTCATCTCACCACTTGCAACATCCTCCGTTAACAGTTGTACTGTTGTAGCATTCGTTGCTTGCAGTTCCGCCGCACCATTTTTCATCGTCGTTTGCAGTATCCAGCTGTGCCGATCGTAGCACCACTGCTATGCTGACATCACTCGACTGAGACTTGGTTAAGTCTCAGTCAAAAAAAGGCTAATCCGGGACACGTCGTCAATTTCCGAGGTAAATAAGTTAGATCCGTGCAAAAAAAAGATAAATAGATCAGGTTGGTTTTTATTCTAAATACATATAATTAAAGTAGGCAAATAGATTTGGGGTCTTGCTCAAAACACAGAAAGGTTTGTGTGTGCCATATCGTTTTCATGTGTTACTTTCTGTTAGTCACATGCTAACCAGGCAAAGCTTGATTAGGACTGGTAGGGGTTGTTCAGCAAGAGCTATACTGCCTGCCTTAGCTCATTTTGGAGCATGGCCCACCAACACACACTACACCATTGCCTTTGCAGATCTCATCATATATTCATGATAGTACTTCTCAGGATGATTAATTAGCCAGTACTAGTCGTTAACGCACCATCGCTGTCATAGCAGATCAACTTTGCAAATTAACCACATGGAAACGATCGACAAACGCCAAACAATCTTGCATGGGAATCCAAGGTTTGCCTCAAAAATGAAAACACCAATGACCAATGTCGTAATTTCTGGACTTTCATCTCTGTCATAGCCATCCGATCATGCTTTAGAACCAACTTCTCATTCATTTCCCGCTTGGCAAACTAAACTTCAACCTATATATGCATGCATGCATGCAGATCAAGTTAATCAAGTTAACCTGTGTCATCGGCGATGATTTAGAAATGGTTATTTCACAGTCGCCGCCGATCAAAAACTGCGAAGCCAAAAATATATGTTAGGTGATTATTAATGCCAAAGGTAGAAGATTTTCATAAGACTGGTCATAGTGGGAGTAACTTCAAAAGTAACATGGGGTTCAATTCAGCAAAAAAAAATGTGGCAATGAGTTAATGAGGAGAGAGGTAAATTGAGTAACTTAGCTAGTTAATGTAACATCACATATCCCAAGACAATATGATTCTATAACCCAATAAATGAACCTTTGCATGACAGCACAAATATGTTACTACCCACTATGAAGGTAGTTACATAGCTAGGGTAGCGTGTAGTATATTACTAGTGTAAATTACTCTTCACTAAAAAGCGGTATCTATCAATCTCCAAGCATATAAATCTGGCACTCAAGTATTGGCGAGTCTGGTGTTGGGTGACTAGACGTCTAGTGAGGGGTATCTGACCTGTGGAGCATCTAGCTATGCTAGATGTTGTAATAGGCAGGGAGCAGTGACATGGCGGCAAAGCAATGTCTTTGCCGTTAGGGGTTAGCTGTGGAGAAAATGTCGTCGTAAAACTTAGCACGCAACTTCCAAGAAATAACTCTATGGACATGAACCGGACCTCACGTCAAAGTAACGACAGGCACGTACACACTACAATGCACAGGGCGCGGTGCGGTGCTAAAGAAGCTACTTACTTCTATATGTGGTGTAGTAGCACTGGGCTGGAGTGTTAAAGTGCTAAAGTAGGAGTATATAATAGCATTAGTTGTTTCTTAGATGGATGGATTGATTGATATAGTAAATTCAGAGGGCTTGTGCGATTTGTTATCCAGCAATCTAGTTAAGGTTGCACATAATCCAAACTCCAAAGGGGGCATATTAATCCGGAAATCCACTGTTCATTTTTATAAGACCTTGAAAACATTTCAGACAATGTGCAAAACAGCCCATTTTAAGCTGTCTGAAATGACTTACAAAAGTGAACGGAGGGAGTAGTATATATAGATGGGTGAACTGAAACAATCAACCGTACGAAAATGCCAAATGAAGACCGAGCTCCATGGAGGCCTTTATTTAAAAACTTTAAAATTCAAACTTTTCAATTTGCTTCTAGCGAATAATTAAGCATCAGTACTACTACCTAGGGGTACTTGTTGACAAGCTAGACGTATCGATTGTCCATGCACATTTGCTTCTGGAATCTAGTGTTGGCTCCGCTCAACTAGTTCGTCTCAGAGCTTGAGCGACAGGTCCATCTCCGGCACCGCCTCCCCGGCGGCCGCTGCGGTGCCAGCCCAGCCCATCCCCATGCGCATCAGTGGCGCCATCGTCGTGGAGTCCGGAGCAGGGGCCGAAGCAGAGTACCCCCAGAGCTCCCCGCCGCCGGCGTGGAGCCAGCTGTGGGCGGCCGTGGAAGAGGAAGCAGTCGCCGTGGCGAAGGCTGGGGAGGGGACGTCGCGGCTGCGCTTGGCGAGGGTGCGCTCGAGCTTGTGCGCGTTCTGGTGGCCGCCGAGCGCCTGAGAGCTGAAGAACTTGCGGTGGCAGTAGTTGCAGGAGAAGGCCTCCCTGCCGGCGTTGTGGAGCGCCGCGGGAGTAGCAGGGGACGCCGGGCGCGCGCCGCTGTGCTGGTGCGTGGCCGTGTCGAGACGCAGGTCGAGGCTCACGCCGTGGAGCAGCAGCTGGTGGCGCGCCTCTGCCTCTCTCTCCATGGTCGACGGCCGGAGCTAGCAAGGCCTCGTGTGTGTGGATCAGGAAGGAGGAAGCGGTGGCCCGGGGCGGTGGTTTGAGCAAGCGATCGCGCTCGCCGGACGGGTGGTATATAAACAGGAGAAGTGAGGCCGGTGGACCGGGCCGACTCTGTACAGTGCAGCGTAGGCATGCATCAACCAGTTCCCAGTGCAGTGTACAGCTTCTTCTCTGTCTTTTTTTTGGGAAAAATATATACATGCATCAGAAGCAAACAAATACTTACTATACACAACTGGATCTGAAAGAAGATCCAACTGCCATGAAAAAGAAAAGCGGCAGACAATAAAGGAGCGTCGCGTGCGTACCCTACGTGGTGCATCTGCCAATGTTGAGCATATCTTGTCGGCTAATCATGCGTTTGGCCGATACATACATGTTCACCATGCATCATGCATGTGCTAGCGCAAAGTGTGTACGTACGTACGTCGTACGTACTGCGTCTGAGTCATGAATGATGCTCTGCAACAGATCAAAGGTGCATGAATTGCAACAACAAAAAAAGATCAAAGGTGCATGCACACTTTGGGCTGAACATCAACTCAAGATGACATGTACGTACTAGCTGGAGAAACTGCGGCTGGCCAAAAATGATGCATGGGGGAGATGGGATATCTGGGACGACGTGGGTCGGTGGGTGCATGGGCGGGGCACCTGGTCCTCACGTAATCATCGACCAGATCATCAGGGACCCGGCCCAGGCCCGCGAGCTACCGCAGTAGCTACGTCACGTCATTTTCACATATCTCGGATGTACATTCACGGTTGATGTCACGACGTTTAGTTGTCGTCATTATTGTATCCTCAATCACATGCATCGTGCATGTCTGCAAATCAAGTGAGGTGTACCATGCCACACTTGCACTGCTCCGCTTGGACGTATGTAATGCTAACTAACGTGATCCTCCCTTTGCTAAAGGAAGCGTGGGTGGTGCACTTCGATTTTTTTTAGGAAAGAAGAGTAAAGAGAGTTCCAGCAGAAGGCGCCTTGCTTGCTCACAGGAGCCCTATTTGGCTAAGCCCCGGCCCCACAAATGATCTTAGTTAAGGGGACAAATTAGTTAGTTAGGCCGAGGGTTCTATGAATATTCACATCGAAGGAGACTTTTCATCGAGAGCAAGTTAGAGAATTGGAATCGAAGTCGTAGAACGGATCTAAATATTTATAGCAACTACGTTACTACGCAAAGCATTATGTAAGAACTTAAAAGATAGTCCAAACAGAGGGCGACATGCACATCAAGCCCTATTTGATCAAGGCTCCACATCATAAGGAAACAAAGATAATTGTCCATCAATTATAGAGAAGGTTAATTACGTCAATCGTAGAAAAATGACTATTGAGTACGCGAAGTGGTTTGATTAGTTCGTGTGACGCGGCTGCCTAGCCAACATCTAGCTAGCTAAAGTGTACTAGCTACTCATAGAGATGTGTGAACACAGATAGATAGAGTTTTATTCCAAAGCTCCTGCAAAAGGATAGACAGATATACTGCACACTTGCCGGGAAACGATGAGCTGACAATTGAGTGTGACATGTCGCTTTTGCTGGGTTTGTGTTAGTCACATGCTAAGCCAGGCTAGCTTAACAACCGCATGCCTTAGCTTGGTTTAGAGCATAGCCCACCAACACACATTATTACACCATTGTCTTCGTCAACTCCATGCATGATAGTACTTGTCATTGTCACAACTTAACTGATTGGCCACTACCACTTGTAAACCATCGTTGTCATAGCAGAATTATTAACATTGCAAACCACATAAAAATTATGGACGTATCAGTTAGTTTTTGAGAGAATTATTCGAGTATTTATCCTCTATTTGTTTTACACCAACTAGCCCATTTAAATTTTTTTCATCCGGATTATCCCACGGAGCGGAAGTTTTCCGAGTCGAACTTGCTAAACTTACGAGGCTGCAGGTCGTGGAAATTAACTTATGGACAAAGGCTTTTATGTATAAAAGGCTCGGCCTCTCTCCGCATGTGTATATTTAGGCAGCTACGGGGTAGCAAAACAATGTTTTTGTTATTAGGGGTTAGTAACTATACATCCGTTTCAACTGGCTAGCTAGAGAAGACACACCCATGCAACAACTACAAAAATGCAAAAATGTATTTGTGGATATACAACAAGAATTTGTAGAGGTCCATGAGAAAACACTTCAATTTAGTTGTGAGATTCAAAATAAGATAGCACCCGAAAAAATGTGGCGATGAAAAAGGGAAAATTATAGAAACTTTTCTTTTCTCTGTATCTCTCTCCATTTGCCATGTTGTGTGTATATATAGAAAAAAGGCACATTTTGTTTATATATAGAACATAGACTTTTTTGTGCGTGTTCAAGAAAAATCAGCATACCCTTTTTTTTAGATAGACAGAGATATGCATGGTTTTGGAATTTGTGAGGCGGCTAAAAAATAAGTATACTCTACCAAGAACCATTTAGTCAGACAGGACGGGGCCTCCAAGATATCTCCTGACGCCGCCTGCCGCCTGCCAATTGCCGAGTGTGGAAGAGAAATCAACGGACGGTTCGGCGAGCACATGCATGCGTACTGTTTGTTTACAATCAAGTGAAGCGACGACGTTTCGTCCATAGTGTGCATGCTTGCGTCGGTGAGCTAGCTCATCACATGCATCATCCATCCATGCTTGTTTGTCTACAGGTCAAGTGGGGTGCATGTGCCACAGTTGGACTGCCCCACTACTTGCAAGTACAGGTAACCAGACACACACACACAGATGGGGTGGGGGGGGGGGGGGGGGGGGGGTGTCGAGTACATGTCAAGAGAGTTCCAGTAGAAGTTGTAATTAGACCCGGTTTCATCAAACTTGGTTGTATGGTACCGGTTTTCCGCTCCGGTTTTAGTAAATCGGTGGTGCATACGGCCCTACTAGCACGCTACATGTGATATTTTAGGAAGTTAAAAAGGAGTTCGAACAAAAGGCGCCATGCTTATTAGAGTCTTGTTTGGTCAAGCCCTAAGACTCACAAATGGTCTCAAGGAAACAAATGAATTAGACCAAAACTTCTAAGAATGTATGGAAGGAATCGGACTCTTCATCGAGAGGGGGTTAAATACATAAGAATAGAAGTCATGACACACATTATATGTGGTATTGTTTGGCCAAGATCGGTTGGATTTCTAGTTGGCTCTAATTTTAGTAAGGCGAGAGTACACATATAGTACACTGTGAACAATGCACCTTTAAGTGGAGTATATGTATAGAAGAAGTTTAAAGAGAGTTCGAAGAAAATGTGCCATGCTTATTCCACCATATTTTGTCAACCGAAAATCCTATACTTACAGAGATCTGATACGGAATGATTCTATGGATTCCTCTTTGACCAACCAATACCCATGATTTCAACTGGTGGGACCTCTCTTCCCTAATCTTCTCCAACCACAACTTCACACGTGAGTCCGTAACAAAATGTCTAGCATTTCTCTGTGTCAACATAGACGTCTGAAAGAAACAAACAAATTGAGCCGATTATATATAGGTGGGTATTAATTAGTGTGCTTTGCTAGCTAGGTTTTCTTTTTCTATTTGAAGGAAAAGGTCAGGCGTTTGCATCAATTGATGCACACAACCATGACTTGCATTAGTAGGTATACGCTAGTCGGAGGGAATTATTGAGTACATTGAGTGCTTAATTAGCCAAGTTAGTTAGTTTGGGTGATGTGCCTGCCTAAGATTGGAGGAGATTGGCTAGCCACTAGAGTAACTAGCTAGCTACTCCCTCCGCCCCATAATATAAGAACGTTTTTGACACTAGTACCCTCCGACCATAATATAAGAGCTTTTTTACACTACACTAGTGTCAAAAACGCTCTTATATTATGAGATGGAGGGAGTAATTGGGTACTCCTACTACTCATAGATGTGTGATAGGTACAGGTAGGTAGATGTCTGTTCCAGATATTGTTGATAGACTTACTGATAAACTTGGGCTCTTCCTCTGAAGCGGTGAGTTGATCGTGCCGTATCGCCTTTCTTGTGTCTTTGTTAGTGACATGCTAGCCATCTTAGGACTGAGATTGTTCAGCAGGAGGAGCTAGCAGTATAACTTAGCTTAGTTTAGAGCATGGCCCACCAAGAATACACATAACCGTATTGTTGTTTAGTTGTCTTCATCTCAGCATGATAGTGCTTGTCATTATCACAGTCAATTAGCCCCCAAAGGCAAGCTGTGTACTATTGCTGTCATAGTATAGCAACTTCTCAAACTACTTGAAGATAGTTATCGATTTGTCAGTAAAGATTGCTTGAAAAGCCAATGCTACTTCCGCTTCGGCAATAAATAAATAAATAAAAAACAATGCTACTCCTACAAAAAAAAAAGGCTAATCCGGGGAAGCGTCGTCAATTTCCAGAGGTAAATAAATTAGATTCCTGCAAAAAAAAGATAAATATGTCAGACAGGTTTTTATTCTACCTCATGCATATAATTAAGGCAGATGCAGATAGATTTGGGGTCTTGCTCAGAACAGAAGGGTTTGTGTGTGCCATATCGTTTTCATGTGTTACTTTCTGTTAGTCACATGCTAACCAGGCAAAGCTTGATTAGGACATGAAAACTCAGCGAAACCGAAAACATACGTTAGGTGATTAAGGAGAAAGTTGGAACCCTTGACGAGTTGGGTGTTTGGTGACTAAACGTCTAGTCAGATCATGGGGGATATGTGTGTAGTAGCTAGGCTAGGTGGTGTAATAGGCAGGGGAGCAGTGACACGGCGGCAAAGCAATGTCTTTGCCGTTCGGGGTTAACTGGTGAGAAAATGGCTGTCGTTCGGCCAAGCTAGCAACTTCCAAGAAATAACCTGATGGACAAGAAGCGGACCTCACGTCAAAGTAACTGACATACACGTACACACTACACTGCACAGGGTGCGGTGCTAAAGAAGCTACTTCTATAAATGTACACATATATGTGGTGTAGTAGCACTGGGCTGGAGAGTGTTCAAGTGATGTAGTACTTGCTTCAAAAGAAATATAAGAGCGTTTAGATCACTAAAGTCTGAGGGACGCGGAGGAATTGATCCTGAGCTCATATGCTCCCGCATGAACAGTAAAATCGAAAAAATATCGAAAAAATTTAAAAAATTCAAAAAAAAATTGAGAGAAACATTGACAAAAGTTCTAAGTGCCTGCAAAAATTCGTCGTGAAATCACATTCCTAGAAGGCATGGCAAAAAAAACAAAAACAGTACTCTGAAAAAGCTACTTTCAAAAGCATTTTGAAGCACTGAATTTGTTTTTTTTTTTTTTGCCACGCCTTACAGGAATGTGATTTCATGATGAATTTTTGCAGGCACTTAGAACTTTTGTCAATGTTTCTCTCAAAAAAAGTTAGAATTTTTTGAATTTTTTTGATATTTTTTCGATTTTACTGTTCATGCGGGAGCATATGAGCTCGGGATCAAAAGATGACTTTCGGGAGTAGTAGCATATTAGTACTAGTATTTGTTTCTTAGATAGATATCGATATATCCATTGATGGAAATGAGGCCAACAAACCATGCAAATTCAGAGGGCTTTGTGTGATTTGTTATCCAGTGATCTAGTTAAGGTTACACATCATCAATTGCATAATACTCGAACAATTAATTAATCGCCCGGTGCATACATGCAACAACTAATAAAGCACCAGTACTATACGAGTGCCGAGTACTGGTACTGGTAGTACTAGTTGACAAGCTAGACTTATATCCATGCTGCACATATTGCCTCTGGAATCTAGTGCTGGCTCAACTAGCTCGTCAGAGCTTGAGCGACAGGTCCATCTCCGCCACCGCCTCCCCGCCGGCCGCTGCGGTGCTTCCAGTGCCAGCCCAGCCCATGCCCATGCTTATCAGTGGCGCCATCGTCGCGGAGTCCGGAGCAGGGGCCGAAGCAGAGTAACCCCAGAGCTCCCCGCCGCCGGCGTGGAGCCAGTGGGCGGCTGTGGAAGAGGAAGCAGTCGTGGTGGCGACGGTTTCTGAGGGGACGTCGCGGCTGCGCTTGGCGAGGGTGCGCTCGAGCTTGTGCGCGTTCTGGTGGCCGCCGAGCGCCTGCGAGCTCAAGAACTTGCGGTGGCAGTAGTTGCAGGCGAAGGCCTCCCTGCCGGCGTTCTCGAGGGCCGTGGGAGCAGCAGGGGGAGGGGATGCCGGGCGCCGTGCGCCGCGCTGCCCCTGCTGGTGCGTGGCCGTGGCCGTGTCGAGGCGCAGGTCGAGGCTGACGCCGTGCAGCAGTAGCTGGTGCGACTGCGGCGCCTCGCCCTCCATCTCCATGGTCGATCGATGGCCGGAGTGCGTGTCGTCGGCGTGTGGAGGAGGAAGAAGAGACGGGGAGAGGAAGCGGTGGTGTTAGCGAGCGAGCGCGCGCGGCGCGCCGGTATATAAAGAGGAGGAGGCACCAGTGGTCGAGCCCGGTGGGTGTGGGCCGAGCCGACAATGCTCCGACCGGCAGGGCCGGGCCGAGCCCGCGAATAAGGCACGTCCTGTCATTTCTGCGTATCTCAGATGTCCATCCACGGTCGATGTCACGACATTGTTGACGTACGTAGTCGATCTGCATCCAGCCAGCTTCATGCGTCCTCATCGATCGAGTCGATGCGATCGATGTCCCAGCTTTATTTTACAAGACATTTTGAACGATGTAATTTTTTTCCTGTGCAATAAAGTGCGCCATGAAGACTTTTCGTCAAAAAAGAAACACTTCAATGATTTTTGTTTTGCGGGGGAGACTTCAATGATCTATATACATGTTCATGTGCATACGTAGTGCGCGCGATAATATCACGATGTATCTAAACGCCATATTCTTACATGGTAAAGCCTGGGTGACATTGGATGGCTAGGCTTTTGTTCCAGATCTTGCAGATAGATGTGCCAGATAAATTTGCACACTTGCTCTCAAGGGATGAGTTGAGTGTGCCGCGCGCATAGCTTTTCTTTTGTTTGTGTTAGTCACAATGCTAGCCAGCTTAGGACTGGGGTTGTTCAGCAGGAGGAGCTAGCATTATATCTTAGCTTAGTTTAGATCATGGCCCATCAAGAATACACATACATGATACTATTGTTAAGTTGTGGTTATCTCAGCATGATGGTACTTTTCATGGTGGCAATCAATTAGCCACCATAGGCTAGGTGTGTACCATCGCCGTCATGGCATATCGATTTTGCAAAGCCACTCGGAGATAATGATCCGTTTCTCCAATGCTACCTGCAAACCACTCTCTGCTAGCCGCAAGCTACTCATGTATACAAATCAAGTGAGGTGTGCCACACTTGCACCGCTTGACTCGGACTTAAGCAATGCGGACTAACGTGATCATCATTTTTTTTTCATGAATACACAAAGCTTGTGTATCCTTCCATTGAAAGAAGCTGTTTAAATGAGAACAAAGGAAGGGTACATCACATGGCACAACCACAAGATAGCGTAAACATGGTGCCCGGAGCAGAGAGACATGGGATGCCCAGCCAAACAAAAGCTACAACATATCGCTAAACTACCTTAGCCTAGAGAAACGGCCTGAACCAAAACGATGTCCCAAATCTCAAAATCCAGCACCACAAGCAACCAAGACGACACCTTCATGAAGGGAACAATGCAGTGACGTTGCCGCTATCCGATCCAAGGTACTGGACATGGGTTTCCCCCGGTGCTCCGAAGAAGGGGACTGTACCCGCAGGTGTAGTCACTGCCAGCATCAGCAAGCCAAGTAGGGATTTTGCCCTGCCCTATGTCTGAGAAATCCCAAAGCCAGGATCCAAATACGAGGCACATGTAGCAAGTTGGGACTACCACTATCGGAAGGGGAGCTACGCCCGTGATCGGGCATGCGAGTATTGGATCTGGCGGAGGAGAGGCGAGGAAAGGGGTGGCGGTTAGGGTTGGAGAGGCGACGACGAGGCATGGAGATCCAGCACCCGGGATGCGATGGTAGCTGGCAATGTCGGCGAACTATAATATGGAGAGACGCGGACCTGGACCTACGAGGACAAAGCCGCCAAAACTCAGGCAGCCAAGGAAGTCAGAAAGGGCACAACTTCTAGAGTACCAGGTCCGGAGCAGCTATGGGAGGGAACGCCACCGAGCCATGAAACACTGGAGAACGCCCACCGGGGCTGGATTAGCTATGGCAGGATCCACCAGGTGTTAGCCACCGCACCACCGAAGACTACTAGATCTGTACCACCATCAAACAGAACGGCTGCAGCCCACCTACGGCACCAACACGCGGAGAAGCCGCCGGCATACCACAACAACGTCGAGAGTGCACGACCACGGCCAGCACACACACACACACACACACACACACACACACACACACACACACACACACACACACACACACACACACACACACACACACGCACACGCACACACACCGCAAGACGTGCTGACGCTCGCCGAAGCCCTCCCCACAGCCCCCATAGCCAAGCCCTCCTCTCAACCTCGCGCGCGTAGCCAGATAGGGAAGCACCGCCTCGAACGTTGTCCTTAAGACATGGAGCCATGTTGATAATTTGGAAACAAATTAAGTAATTTACCTGGTTATAGTTGTCCATCAATTATTGGGAAGGTTCATTATGCTAATCATAGAAAATTGACTATTGAGTACATTAGGTGGTTAAACCAGTTTGATTATTTTGGATGACGTGGATGCCTAACTAACAATGGAGCAAATGAGCTTGCAACCTGGTTAAAGTGTACTAGCTGCTCCTAGAGATGTGTGAACACAGATAGATAGAGTTTATAAATAAAAAAATGCGGGGAAGATAGATAGGGTTTTATTCCATAGCTCCTGCATATGGATAGACATATTGATTTGGACACTTGGTAGAACCGAAGTGTTAACAGTTGAGTGTGACATGTCGCTTTTGCTTGGGTTCTGTTAGTCACAGGCTAGCTTAATTAGGACTGGGATGGATTGTTCACCAGGAAGAGTTACTGCATGCCTTAGCTTAGTTTAGAGCATAGCCCACCAACACACGCTACACCATTGTCTTCGTGGACTGGGATGGATAGTACTTGTCATTGACACAACTTAACTGATTAGCCACTACTAGCTGTATACCATCGTTGTCATAGAAGAATTACCAGCTTTGCAAACCACATTAAAATTATTGACGTGTCGGTTAAATTTCCTTGGAAGTAAACTTCCAATTTGCGGGAATAAAACACGTTCAGACTAGTCGACGGACTGATACAGGTCCGTGTTTAATGACAAAACCCATACGAACCACGCGGTCTGGACGGATACGAGCAGTTTGTAGCGTTACTCTTAGCTAGGCAATGTGAAAAACAAAGGCTCTTATATGTAAAAAAAACTCATACTCAATCACACTGATCTGCCACTCATACGTTATGTACTTAGGGCATCTCCAAGGCGGACCCGCATCCACCCGAACCGTGCTGCCCGGACCGAGGAAGCCATCCAATGCGGGCCTGTATCGGTCCGCGGGGCTGTCCGGACGCGATTTCTCCCGCAAATTGGAGAGAAACGTAGGACTCCGACACCCCCGGCCCACCAATCCCCCCTCCCGGTCTCATTTTCTTCCATTCCGCTCCTTCTTCCCCTTGCTTTGCATCCGCACCCTCAACCTCCGCCGCCGCTGTTGTACGTCTCCGGCCGCCACAGAGGCATTGCCGGACATCCGCAACCAGCAACTATGCGCCCGCTCGCCATTACGACGGGGCTTTCCGCCATGGAGCCATTTGTACCCAGGTACACCCCGCCCCCTGTCGACGACCTCCATGGCGGACACCACGCCCAGTAGGTGTTCAGTCAAATGTCATTGAGCTTATTTTCAAAATACTATGTTATTTTTTAGAGTACGCGTGATGGTAAGCTACTCGACCATGGAGGATGAGTTGTTGTGCAATGCGTGGTTGGCCGTCTCCGTGGATTTTGTAGGCAGGAGCAGAGGGGAGCCCTTCTCGGAGAAGTGCATGAAAAGTTCACGCACATTGCGCCATACGACCTGTACATCATTCAACCACGCAATGTGAGGTCGTTCTCGTATCGCTGGCACGCTATACAGATCAGCGTCACCAATTTTTGCGACATGGTTCGTCAGCTCGAAGTAAGGTGGCCATTACACGCGGCAGAGGACGAGATCGTAAGTTTTCTTTCTCTTGTTCAACTTATTGATTGATTCATTCACTCAATGTTGGTCTACACGTTATATGTAGCTTGCACACACTGTCGTGGTGTACCACAAAATAGAGGGACGGCCATTTACGTGCAAACACTGTCGGATGAAGCTAAAGGGGGAGCATGTGTGGAATGACATGATCCGTTCATGAAAAACTTGTTGGACATCTGGGATCTAGTCTAATTTGAGACATTGTTGTACTAGACTTAATTTGCATGGTATGTGTGGATAATTTGTGCTATTTTCTGTTCGAACTTTGATAAATATCGGCCCGATTTGCATGAATTTCGTCCGGTGGGGATGTGGGGGGGGGGGGGGGGGAGATTTGCGGTTTGCTGTTGGAGATGCCCTTATGCTGAGTTGGGTGAGGTCCGTGGAGGATTGAGATCCAGTGACTTGCTAGTCACCAGTCACCAGTGAACAGTACGGTGACTTGCCCCCCTCTCCACACCGTCTGATCTAAAATCGGCGGACAGATGCGTGTGAACAGTGCAAGATGTACATTGTTCGATCTACAGTACCGCGTCCACAGTAACCGGTCTACAGTACCCCGTCTACAGTGTTCCCTGCTGCGGAGTTTAATCTGACCCGCCCCCCTGCATCTAACGGTGGGCTATCCGCCAGTTACGGCGTGACTGGCTAGAGGCCAGTCACTGGATCCCAGTCCGTCGGTGGACGTCTAGTCGATGGTATCTGAGTATAGCATAGCTAGGCAGCTACTGTAACTGGGCGGCAAAGCAATGTTTTTGCCGTTAGGGGTTAAAGTAAGTAGCTAGCTATGGACCAAAAGTGCTCTCTTGCAGCAGATCAAGCTACTTCCAAGCTAGCTAGAGAAGGCGTGACCAGGCAAAAGAGGAAAATGTTACTCTGGCACATAGTGGTGCTACACGTTCCACCCTGTCGAAAAATGCAAAAATGTTTTGGTGGAAATACACCAATAATTTGTAGAGGTTCATGAGAAAACGCCTCCATTTAATTGCGAGATACTAATAGAAAAGCTAGCAACCCGAAAAATGTGGCGATGAAGAAAAGAAAACTAGACAGAGAGCTTTTCTTTTCTCGGCAAAAATCAGTGCTGCTGAATTCTCAGATTTCTCTCTCGGTTTGCCACATGCTGTGGAGTATATATATGCAACATTGCCTTTTCTAGATAGACAGATACATGTATGGTTCTGGAATCTGCGAGGCGACTAGAAAACAAAAATATTCCACGGAGAACCATTTGGCCTAGACAGGGCGGAGCCTCCCAGATATCTCCAGACGCCGAGCATGAAAGAGAAATCAACGGACGGTTCGGCAGCGACAAGGTACGCGTTTCCCTCCGTACTTGTGCATGAATGCAGCGTCGGTGAGCTAGCTCATCACATGCATGCATCATCCATGTCTGTCTGTTTACAAGTCAGCTGACGTGCATCATGAACCACACTTGCACTGCCCCACAACTTGCAGCTATTGCTAACTTGATCTTCTCTCTCTATATCTGCTAGAGGAGCTGCATGCCAGGAATTAGTACTTTCAACCGCAGGAATCTGTATTGTTTTCCTTCACGATTTCGACCTTTAGGAGTTCTTTTACCGTAGGTGCGTTTATGCTCACTAATTCAATTTGTATGCTCTACCAGCATCCACCTCCATATCCCTTTTTCAAAGAACTGACTTTTTAATCTATCAGGAGGGAGTAAAGAGAGTCCGAAAATAAGTCATAACTAGACTGGGTTTCGCCGAACTTGGTTGTATGGTACCGGTTTTCCGGTCCGGTATTAGTAAAGTGATGATGCATACATGCTACTCGCACGCTACAAGGGATCTTTTCCTTAGGAACTACTATATTGTCAAAAAAGACGTCTTATATTTTGATACGGAGGGAGTATAAAAGAGGAAGTTAAAAAGAGTCCGAACAAAAGGCGCCATGCTCATTGCAACCCTGTTTGTCAAGCCCCAGCAAGCTTCACAAATGATCTCAAGGGAACAAATTAATTAGGCCAAAACTTCTAAGAATGTATGTTAGGAATCGGACTTTTCATCGAGAGGGAGTTAAATGGAGTTCGTGTAGACCTCCTGATCCACATTATACGGGGTATTGTTTGCGAATATCCATTTCTGAGCCCAGGCTCATCTGCACCCCACGAAGAGAAAATTCACAACAACAAAAAACTAAAAAAGTCGAAAAAATCTGAATTGTTTTTACTCATATCATTTGGACATATGAGTAGCTCTCAGCAAAAAGACAAATTGGGTTAGAACAATACATGAACAGTAAACTTTTTCACAGACTCCAGATTTGTCTTTTAAGCCGAGTGCTACTCAGATATCCAAATGATCTGAAATTTAGAGCGCACCTCATGCAGCAAATTATATTCGATGCAAAAAATTGATTATTATTTTTCAAATTTTCTGTTCATCGCGAGTGCAGCTGAGCCTGGGCACCGAATCGCCTTGTCCGTATGTTTTGGCCAGACTCGGTTGCAATTCTAGTTGGCTCTAATTTTACTTAGCTGTATAGTACACTGTAAAAAATGCACCCTGAAGTGGAGTATATGTATAAAAAGAAATTAAATAGAGTTCAGACAGAAGGCGCAAGCACATTACAAAATATTTTGTCAATGTAGACATCTGAAAGAAGCAAACTAATAGAGGCAATTATATATAGTTTTGACATTAAGGCGTGCTTTAGTAGCAACAATTTCTTTTTTGAAGGACAAGTTCAACAATTATGCATCCACCCCAGCATCAACATGCGTCCACGTCCACTTTCTTTTCCCTTCACGATTTCGATCTTTAGAAGTTCTTTTACGGTAGGTGTGTTTATGGCCACTAATTCAATTTGTATGCTCTTTTTGTATTTATCTCGATGATTTCCAGCATCCACCTCTGTATCCCTTTTTCAAATAATTGTTTTTTATATCAACATGAAGTAAAGAGAGTTAAAAAACAAGTCATAACTTGACCTGTTTTGCCAAACTTGGTTGTATGGTACCGGTTTTCTACTCCAGCTTTAGTAAAGTGATGATGCATATGTGCTACTAGCACGCTACAAGGGACTATAAGAGAGGAAGTTAAAGAGATATCAAACAAAAGGTGCCATGCTTATTACAACCCTGTTTGTCAAGTCCCGGCATGCTTCACAAATGATCTCAAGGAAAGAAATTAATTAGGCCAAAACTTCTAAGAATGTATGGAAGGGATCGGACTTTCCGTGGAGAGGAAGTTAAGCGGAGTTTGTACAGAAGTCTTGATCTATGTGTTATTGTTTGGCGAAACTCGGTTGCAATTCTAGTTGGCCCTAATTTAGTCAGGTGGGAGTATGTATATAGTACACGGTCAGCAATGTACCCTGAAAGTGGAGTGTATAGTACACTGTAAAAAGAAATTAAAGAGAGTTCTGACGGAAGGCGCCATGCACATTACGCCATATTATGTCAGCATAGACGTCTCAAACAAAGAAACTAATTGAGGCAATTATATATAGTTGGGCATTGATTGTCGTGCTTTAGTAGCTGCCATTTCTTTTTTCAAGGACAAAGTCGGGCCTCTGCATCAGTTGATGCACACATCCATAACTTGCCTTGGTAGGTATACGCTATTGGAGGAAATTATCGAGTACATTGATTGCTAAATTAGCTAGGTTAGTTAGTTCGGGTGATGTGACTACCTAACATTGGAGGAGATTAGCTAGGCACTAGAGTAACTAGCTAGCTAATTGGGTAGTCCTACTACTCATAGATGTGTGAAACGTACGTATAAATATGGCCAGATCTTCTAGATAAACGTACCGATAATTTGGACTCTTCCTCTGCGATGAGTTGAGTGTGGCATATTGCCTTTCTTGTGTTTCTTAGTCACATGCAAGCCAGATTACGACTGGGACTGTTCAGCGGGAGGGGCTATGTACTACAGTACTCCCTCCGTAAAGAAATATAAGATTGTTTAGATCACTACATCTTAGCTTAGTTCACAGCACTATTCATTAGTTGCCTTCATCTCAGCGTGATACTTTTCATGAGCACAATCAATTAGCTGGCTAGTTGTGAACCATCACTGTCATAGCATATCAACTTTGCAAACCACTTGGAGATAATGATCGATATGGCAGTTAGCTTGTTGAAAATAAAATGCTAATCTGGGGTAGTCCATTCCCATACATACGGGTGACATAGAAATGGTTATTTCTTTGGGAACGGACTTTTCGCGGAGAGAAGTTGAAGAGAGTTCCTGCCCTAATTTCTGCCAGGTGGGGCATATACGGTGCATCCCTATCAGCACACCAAAATGGAAATTACTTCAAGAAAGTACTATACGGGAAGAATCTTTTGTTTTGCGGGAATATATGAGAAGAAGTTATGGAGAGTTCAAACAAAAGGCGGCATGCACATCAAGCCCTTTTGGGTCAAGCTCCACATTTTATGGAAACAAAATAATCAAGCCATTACAGTATGCTACCTACCTAATTCTCGCAGATATGTGAAGATATATAGGTTGGTTTTTATTGAAGACCATGTATATATGCATCTATAGGACAGATATATGGATATGGGTTTTTATTCAAGACCATGCATATAGGTAGACGGATCACTCGAAATGAATAGAAGGGTTTGAGTGCGCCATATCGCTTTAATTTGGTGCCTTAATCTGTGTTAGTCACATGCTAGCCAGCTAGCTAGCTTGATTAGGAGTAGGAGGGGTTGTTCGGCAGGAGGAGCTACTGCTTTCCCTTGGCTCATTTTGGAGCATGGCCCACCAATACACTGCGCCATTGTCTTCGTTGATCTCGGCATACATGATGGTACTCATCATGACGATCAGAAGTGATTAATTTAGCCAGCGCTAGTCGTGCTGTGTACGTACCATCGCTGTCATGGCAGACCAACTTTTGCAAACCACGTGAAAACGGTTGACAACTCAGTTAATCTTGCCTCCAAAAGACACAGTAACTTGTGGTCTTTTATCGCTCCAGGCATATGCGTACATGTGTGGATCACATATCTGCCACTCAAGTGTTGACGAGTTGGGCGTTGTTGGGTGAGTAAACGTCTAGCTAGTCAGATCATGGTGGATATCTGATCTGTGTGGTAGCAAGGCTAGGTGCGGTGACACGGCGGCGAAGCAATGATGTCTTTGCCGTTAGGGCTAACTAGGGTGAGAAAATGGCTGTGGTTCAGCCGAGCAAGCAACTTCCAAGAAATGACACCCGATGGACAAGAACCGGACCTCACGTCAAAGCAAGGGGATCTATCTAGGAGACGCACCCAACGACAGACACGTACTCACTCACTGCCGGTGCGGTGGTAAAGTAAGCTGCTTCGATGTATGCATGTACACATATGTATGGTGTTGTAGCAGTGGGCAGCTGGAGTGGATGTTCTTTTTTTCGAGAGAAGTGTTAATGTCTTTAACATGCATGTGTACACATACATATGCTTGATCATTGAGTATATATCATATTACATGGATAGATTGATTGATATATAGTAAGTACAAATGAGACAGACCAACCATGCATGTGCATGTAATTAAGATATGGGTAGCTTGTCTGATCTGTTATCCAGTAATCTAATTAAGGTTAAAAAAATAACAGACTCAAAGGGCTGTGTATTTATTTATAGATCGATGAGCTGAAGCAATCAATTGCATTGCATGTAATCTGAATAAATAAATAATTAATCGCCAGGTGCATGCAACAATGAATTGAGCACTACTTGTTGACACGCTAGCTAGTGCTCAGACTCAGAGCTTGAGCGACAGGTCCATCTCCGGCACCGCCTCCCCGCCGTCCGCTGTTGTGCTACCAGCCCAGCCCATGCCCATCAGGGGCGCCATCGTCGTGGAATCCGGGGCAGCGGCCGAAGCAGAGTACGTCCAGAGCTCCCCGCCACCGCCGTGGAGCCAGTGAGAGGAAGGCGTGGCGGTTGCCGCCGCTGCGGTGGAGGAGGCGTCGCGGCTGCGCTTGGCGAGCGTGCGCTCGAGCTTGTGGGCGTTCTGGTGGCCGCCGAGCGCCTGCGAGCTGAAGAACTTGCGGTGGCAGTAGTTGCAGGCGAAGGCCTCCTTGCCGGCCTGGTCGAGGGCCACGGGAGTAGGCGCAGGGGACGCCGGGCGCCGGGCGCCGCGCTGCTGGTGCGCCGTCGTGTCGAGGCGCAGGTCGAGGCTGACGCCGTGGAGCAGCAGCTGGTGCGACTGCGGCGCCTCGCCCTCCATGGTCGATGGCCGGAGCAAGCAAGTGGGTGGAAGGTACTGCGTGCGCGCGGGCGTGTGTGTGGCCGTGTGGAGGAAGAAGAAGAGGCAGAGAGAGTGGCGCGGGGCCGGGGCGGTGGTGTGAGCGAGCGACCGCGCGGGGCGCGCCGGTATATAAAGAGGAGTGGCCGAGCACGGTGGATCGAGCCGGGCCCGGCCCGCGAACCAGCTCTGATTTCCTTTTGCTGTTTTTGCACGGCCTTGAATTAATCGCCTGACAAATCCGAATATATATGCCATGAAAAAAGAAACAGACGCTAGACCACAGAGTGCATACTGGATATGTATACCCGGCCGGACGGTATCTCCATCGATGGATGCATGCATGCATGCGACAAATGGAGCTAGCACACGTTGGACTCAACATGCAGCGTGGTACTACGTACTGCAGGTATGCATGCAGCTGGCCAACGCGTGCGTGCAACTGTAGATATATCTCATATCTTGCCACCAGTACCACTGCGGTCGGTGACGACTGGGGAAGTGAGTGAGCAAACCGGCCGAGCTCGCCGGTGCTGGCGTAATCACCAACCACTTCACTTCACCAGGGCCTACCTACTCGCGTCCTCCCGTCATTTCTGCGTATCTCATATGTCTGCCACGACGACATTAGGTTGACGTAATCCATCTGGGTCCTGCTGCCACCTTCATTCCTCATCATCGATCGATCCAGTCGGTCCATGTGCCATACTGGATTCCAATTTCCAACATAGACACATGTATTGTACTACTACCTCTCTATCAAAATATAAGACGTTTTTATAGTTTAAGCAGATGATTTCTCAGTTCTGTTCTAACACGAGTTATCAATCTTCAAGTGTTTTTTTCTAATAAATAAATAAAAGCGGGTTTTCCTGCGGTTCCCTTCAATTGATTGAAACCAAACATCGATCGCTCGAACCTCCCAGGCACACAGCCAAGGTACCAAGCTAAGATAGAGTAAACTGATCAATCGAACGGTTGTTACCACAAGAACACTTCCCATACTACAAGTTCTTTAGAATGAAACTAATAACAAGGGGAGCACAAGGGTTTATATGGCTCAACCTTGCTGGAACCAACTGTGTTGGAGATCAGTATCGTTGACACCGCTCTTCATCACTTGTGTCCAAAGGAAGGACTAGTCCCAGCCGATTCAGAGTAGCTACCCATGACGTCGATCCAGCGTAAGCAAACACCGATTGAGGATCGTCGCAAATCACCTTTCATTGATGGATGTACACACATAGCTTTGACAGAATCATGGCTCTACGAACTAGTCAAAGCATAAATCGTGATAGTACTCCAACTGATATATTTTTCTGCACTCCAACTGCTACCTGTATGAAATCTGCACCTCAAGTATACCCTGGTCAGCACCTGTGATATATTTTTTACCGTCATCGCGGTAGAAGGTGATATCCCCTTGGAAGGAGGAAGTACGGGCCTCATCACCATGATCACTATCCGTTGTAACGCACAGGTTCAACTTGATAGTCATGAGCGGCTCCATGTATATTGGAACAGCCGCCCAGTTCCGTGAGAGTGGAAGTTCGCCATCAATAACCTCGATCTGGCTCTCTTTACCACAGGAAAAGAGCACGACGCTCTCACGGCCGTAGAGTTGGTGGTGTGCTGCGATTTCGCCATAGACGTAGCAGACGGTGCCGCTCTCACATGCGAGATCAAGTTTGACGTACACATTGGCCTGTATAGCCCTGTGCAGCGGTATGAAAGTCAAATCTATTTCGCGGTATCTTGTAGTGCGGATAGTGTGGGTTATGACATCGCTGCAATGGAAGGGGTCCAATCTGAAATCGAAAAATCCATAATCAGTGTCGTCGGCCTCTATTTCAATCGAGAAGCCGTCCTCAAGGGCAAAGTCTTCTGAGTGGAGTATCAAATTACCCTGCAAAATGTATGTATCGTCAGTGAGAATAAAAACGATTCAAAAGGAGTATATATTTTGTCAAGTCAACGTTGCATAGTTAGACTATGTTTGTAGGAAAAAACATCAAAACTATACATTGTTTGACTTGAGAAGACAAGATGTATATAGGCCTTGTATTGTTTTCATCAAGGACAAAGGGAGTGCGACATATATAATGCATACCTGTGAATCAAGGTTGCTATCAGTATGTCCTCTTTCTGAGCAAGAATAGTATGTAGAACGACTGCCCCAGGCAACCACCGTCCCCACGAAGGGGAAGCGGGGACGCACAGCCAACAGCTCCACCAGGTACCGAGAAATAGAGTAAGCTAGGAATACACGAGAGTTGAGTCCATCATAGCAAATTCTGAAACTCGGTGGTAAACCGTCGTCCTCCTCCTCTTCATCGTCGTTGTTAGAGGTCCTCCACCTCCACCCCACCCGCCGCCGCCGCCGCCGCACCAAAACCCTAAACCCTAGGGCTGCCGCTGCCGGCGGCATGACCGCTTCCGCTTCGGGCGCCGCCAGCTTCGGGTCTATCCCCGCGTCGCTTGCCGCCCTCCTCAACCTCCCACCTCGCCCCCTGGCTCCGTCAGTGCCTCAGTTCTTCGGCACCACCGCCGTCGGCTCCCTGTTTTCAGCGCCGATCCCACCGTCACCGCCCGCGACGGCCTCAGCACCAGTCGCGCCGCCGCCGCCCGCGATGGCCTCTTCCGGATCCTCCTCGACACTCGCCGTCATCACGCCGACCTCGGGGGAGACGCTGCCCGCGGAGCCACCCGCGGCCTCGCTAATGGCACCACCCTCGGGGGAGATGCTGCCGGACAACTACTTGTTCTGGCGCGCCAAGGTCCTACCGCTGCTACGCAGCCGGTCTCTTCTCGGGTTTGTTGATGGTTCGCTACCGTGTCCTCCGCAGGTTATCCCTGCCGTCCACGGCCCGGCCATCAACCCGGAACACCGTATGTGGGTGCAGCAGGACCAGGCGATCCTCTCTGCCATCCAGGGTTCCCTCGGCAACGGGGTCACTGGCCTTTGTCTCTTCGCCGCCACCTCCATGGACGCCTGGACGACCCTGGAGCACGCCTTTGCCCAGGTCTCTACCTCCCGCTCGATGGCCCTTCGCAGCGAACTCGCCGACATCAAGAAGTTGGACTCCTCCGCTACGACCTACTTCAACAAGATGAAGGTGTTGGCGGGCACGCTCGCCTCTATTGGTCGGCCGCTTAGCGACGAGGAGTTCGCCGGCTTCGTCATCAAAGGCCTCGACGCCGACTACGACAATCTCGCCGAGGCCGTCCAGAACGCCAAGCCAGCGATGCCTCCTCACAAGCTCTACTCACGCCTCCTCTTCACCGAGCAACGCGTCGAGGCTCGTCGCTCCTCCGCCACCATCACCGCCCAGCCGGCGGCCTTCTGGGCCTCTCGTGGCCAGCGCCCACCTGCCCCATCACCTGGCAAGGCAGCCCCGCCCCCTGCATCGACCCTGGGTGGGGGCCCTAACACTAGTGGTGTGCCAGCTATGTGGTCGTGAACGCCATGTCGCCTCCAAGTGTCACCGCCGCTTTCAGAGGAGCTTCCTTGGCATCGGCAACGACGGCAAGGGCAACGAGCGCCAGTTTTCCATGGCAGACTTTGGTCCTCCCGCCGCCGCCCCGGCTGCCCACATCGCTGCCGCCCCGTCTGCCCACATCGCCGCCAAGGGCAAGGACCCGCGCGTCGAGCAGGGATACACACCATCCTACCCTGTTGATCCAGCCTGGTACATGGACACCGGCACCACGGATCACATGACGAATGAGCTCAACAAACTCTCCACCTACCAGCCCTACTACGGGCATGATCAGGTTCACACCGCTAATGGTGTAGGTATGCCCATCTCTCATATTGGCCAAGCATCTCTTTTAACTAGTCATCCCTCTAGGCAGCTCCATCTTCGTAATGTTTTACGGGTAGCCTCGGTAACTCGTAATCTTTTATCTGTCCCTAAGCTCACCCTTGATAATCATGTCCTATGTGAATTTCATCCTTTTAATCTTTTTGTTAAGGATCAAGCAACCTGAGACGTTCTGCTTAGTGGCCGGTTGAGCCAAGGCTTGTACCGTTTGGAGGATCCATCCGCCCCGTGCGTCTTCAGCGGTATTCGTGTGTCGCCTTCCCAGTGGCACTCTCGCTTTGGTCACCCTGCCACACCCATCGTTCGTCACATAATCCACCGTCATGAGCTGCCATTAGTGTCTAGCAATAAAGAGATGTCCATGTGTGATGCCTGTCAGCAAGGCAAGAGTCATCAGCTACCTTTTGTTTCATCTACTAGAGAAGTAAAGAACCCTCTTGAAATTGTGTTTTCTGATGTGTGGGGTCCGGCACAAACATCTGTTAGTGGTCACAACTATTATGTCAGTTTTGTTGATGCCTATAGTCGCTTCACTTGGCTTTATTTTCTTAAGCGCAAATCTGATGTGTTTGATATATTCATACAGTTTCAATTGCATGTTGAACGTCTACTCAAGCATAAAATTATCCATGTTCAATCAGATTGGGGGGTGGGAGAATATTGCAACCTCAACACCTTCTTTAATAAGCTTGGGATCTCTCATCGTTTATCATGCCCGCATACACATCAGCAAAATGGCGCTGTTGAGCGCAAACATCGCCATATAGTTGAGATCGGCCTCACACTTCTTGCTCATGCTTCTGTACCCTTTCGTTTTTGGAGTGATGCTTTTGCTACCGCGTGTTTTCTCATTAACAGATTACCTACGCGTGTTCTTAATATGAAAACTCCGATTGAGCTTCTCTTAGGTGAAACTCCTGACTATACCTTTTTTAAGGTGTTCGGGTGTGCCTGCTGGCCTAATTTTCGTCCTTATAATGACCGCAAACTTGAGTTTTGCTCCAAAAAGTGTGTGTTCTTATGGTATAGTTCTCTCCATAAAGGCTACAAGTGTCTCCATGTCCCAACCAATCGAGTCTACATATCTCGGGATGTTGTTTTTGATGAGACTGTCTTCCCCTTTTCTGCCATGCCTCAGTCATCCACCACAACACCTTCTATGCATTCATCTCCTCTTATGCCTGGCCAATTTGAAGATGTTGCATATTCGCCTGTGTTGTTACCTAATCATGGTGCAGGAATTGGACGTGGAGCTCGCCTGGAACTCCTCCCTGACGGACCCGCTACGTCGCCTGTGGAACACGTCGATCGGCCGGTGCATGCATCGCCTCCCGCCTTCGACCCCGCACCGGGCGCCCTGTCTCCAACCGCGCCTGGACCGGAGCCCATGCTGGCTACTGCGACCGGGCCAGAGCCTGCGACGGCCTCCTCTGAGCAGTCTCCGTCGCCACCTCTTCGCCCGGACTCCCCTCCATCGTCGCCCTCGCCATCCGCGCGGGCGTCCTTGGTGCCTACTTCGCCCGGGTCTGCAGCGGCTCACACGCCATCGGGGCCTACGTCGCCTGGCCTGCTGTCGCCTGATCCGCCGTCGCCCGGCCCGACGTCACCCGGTTCTTCTTCGCCGGAGTCCCCTGGACCAGCCTCACCTGCTCTGGACATCCCGCCGGCCCCGGTGTTTGCTCCCCCACGGCGTCCGCACACTCGCAGCCGCAGTGGCATTGTTCGTCCCAAGGAGCGCACCGATGGCACGGTCACCTATCTTGCTGCTTGCCTGGCTCATGCTGTGGATGATCCAACCGCCGAACCACGCAGTTATCAAGCCGCTATGAGTATTCCACACTGGAGGGCTGCTATGGAACAAGAATATCAGGCTCTTATGAAGAATAAGACCTGGACAATTGTTCCCCCTCCGTCTCGCATCAACATCATTGATTCGAAGTGGGTGTTCAAGGTGAAGAAACATGCAGATGGTTCCATTGAGCGCTACAAAGCGCGCCTCGTGGCTAAGGGCTTTAAACAACGTCAGGGCCTGGACTATGAGGATACATTCAGCCCAGTTGTCAAGCCTACCACTATTCGACTTCTTCTGTCTCTGGCAGTTTCTCGCGGATGGTCTCTCCGCCAGCTTGATGTGCAGAACGCTTTTCTTCATGGATTGCTTGAAGAAGAGGTTTACATGCGGCAGCCATCTGGATTTGTTGATCACACTCGGCCTCATCATCTCTGTCATCTGACGAAGGCCATATATGGACTGAAGCAGGCTCCCCGTGCCTGGCATGCTCGCCTGGCTTTAGCTCTACGCACTCATGGGTTCATTCCTTCGACGGCTGATACTTCACTGTTCTTGTTTCAGCGACCGAGTGTGACCATGTACCTCCTTGTGTATGTGGATGATATTGTCCTGGTGAGCTCATCTCCGACGGCTGCTGATGCTCTTGTGACTGCACTTGGTCGTGATTTTGCAGTTAAGGATTTGGGACAGCTTCATTTCTTCCTGGGTATTGAGGTCGCTCATCAGTCTCGTGGCAGTTTGGCTCTCACCCAGAAGAAGTACTCTCTTGATCTCTTGCGCCGTGCTGGTATGCTCAAGTGCAAGCCATCGCCTACGCCCATGTCCTCCACTGACACCCTTTCTGCTGCTGATGGTGCTCTTCTCTCTCCTGAGGATGCTACTGAGTACAGGAGTATTGTTGGTGGCCTGCAGTATCTGACGATCACGCGTCCTGATCTCTCCTTTGCGGTTAACAGGGTGTGCCAGTATCTTCATGCTCCCACTGATGTACACTGGTCTACTGTGAAGCGCATACTGCGTTATGTGCGTCTCACTGTCTCCTTTGGTCTTCACCTGCGCCCCAGTTCCTCCGGAGTTCTTTCTGCATTCTCTGATGCTGATTGGGCTGGGTGTCCAGATGACAGGCGATCCACAGGGGGACATGCTGTGTTCTTGGGTCCTAATCTGATCGCCTAGAGTGCACGCAAGCAAGCCACTGTTTCCCGCAGCAGCACAGAAGCTGAGTACAAGTCGGTTGCCAATGCAACTGCTGAACTTATATGGATTGAGTCCCTACTTCGAGAGCTAGGAGTTGCTCAGCCACATCCTTCGGTCCTTTGGTGTGACAACATCGGTGCTACGTTTCTGTCGTCAAATCCGGTGTTCCATGCACGGACTAAACACATTGATATTGACTATCATTTTGTGAGGGAACGTGTTGCGCAGAAGTTACTACAAGTCAGGTTTATCTCTTCAAAAGATCAACTTGCGGACATCTTCACCAAGCCTCTACCTTCTCCCATGTTTGAGGTCTGTAGGCGCAATCAACCTCCTAGATACTTCAGGAGTGAGTTGAGATTGAGGGATGGTGTTAGACTTCATATTGTAGCCCTATTGTGTAAACCATACCTTATTGGTATTGGACTTGTATGTCATCATTATATATACTCCTTTGAGGGTTGAGCCAGTTCCCTCAAAACCTACGTTTTACAGTCTTCATCGCCGCTGTCGGTGTAATTATCGACGAACCAGTGAGAATCATCGTCGGGGTTGGAGTCATCGTCCGCGACAATGTCAAGCCGCCCGTCGTCAGCCTCTTGTTGGCTGTAGCCATCGTCTTGAGCAGCATCAACGGCTTCTCCACCCTTCCCAGTTCCTCCTACCGATTTCCAAGGTCGTCCAACAAGATCTCGAGTCCAGCAATGAAAAATTCTAGCGGGCTCAGAGATGCATGCCTGTTTCAGGAGAGGATCGAGCATTAGAAAGGAGAAATACAGCCTGATCAACAAATAATGCTTCCATAGATCTGCATCGATCTGATGAAAAATTATTTGGCATAACTAGCAGGATCAAAATAAGAAGGGCGGGTGCAGATTTCAAAATACCTGCAGACCGTACAAGATTGCGCTCAGAGATGTTCTTTCGGGCGGGCATCCGTCGGCAAAGCTCGGGGACATACCTCGCCCTTGGCTGGCTAGCTCGGCGGCGGAACTTGAAAGGTAATGGAACCCTTGATCTACCAGACGGATCGTTTGCCGTCCTGATAGACCATTTATATGGGAGATTCACTACCGAGTCCTGCTCGGCCTGGGTGTCTATCTCTCTTTCCTTTTTTGTTCTGAGCGTAATATAATCAGATTTGCTATTTCACATCTAAGTCCAGAGTCGTTGGATCATATGTCTTTAATATTTGTGCAAAACCTGATGGTCTGGCCGGTGCGCTCGCTCGTTCAGCGTTGTCTCGCGCGTAGCTCATGTCCAGGTTGTTGCTCGTACGAGGTCGGCCCGTTGTCGTGTTTTTTTTTTTGGGTGATATTGGGCTGGCAGGCCGTTTTTGTCTATAGTCTAGTTACATTTCTCTCCAGCGCCTCACATCTAGTGTGCTTAGTTTTTTTGGCCATAGGCTGCGTTCTTCTATTTTTCTTTTCAAAAGTATGTGCAACGAGTCAATTCTAGTTCTTCTCATTTTTGTACACTTTCACTTGACTCTTAGTATTTGTTTTTTGTTTGTTTCCGTTTTATTTTATTTTATTTTTGTTTTGTATTTCATTATTTGCTTTCAATTATGAACTAGTTTTAAATTCGTGGTTTTTTTGTTTTTAATTTTTTTTCTCCTTTTCTCCCTTTTACCTTTTTCCTTTCTTTCTTTCTTTTTTGTTTAAAATTCATGAACTTGTTTTCGCTCTGTCATATGTTCGCTTTGAATGTCGTGCAAATCTTGATCACGGGTTATTTTTGTCACGCGCGCTATATGTCGCGTCGTGTGATTGGTGTCTACTTGTCGACATGTTTGTGCATGCTTCTTTTGTTGGGCCGTTTTCGCCATGCGGTCTGGGGTCTCGTTTTGGATTGGTTTGGTAATTCTCATCTAAATGAGAGTTAACAATGTTTCATCTAACTCATATATTGTTAGATACACATGTTTCTGGGTCGTGCTCGTTATCGTTGCGTCGTGTTTTCTATTTGTCCCTCGTGAAGCAATGAAGGCCTGATATAATATTCTTTTTAGTGGGCCGTTATTATGTTTTGTGTATTGGTTTTTCTCTGTGGGCTTAGTTTTTTCTAGGGCCATGTGGCTTTTTATTCCCTCTTCTGTTTTTTTGTTTTGATCATGTAGCTAGATTTTTTGTTTCAGATTTGCTAAATCCAATCTAGATGAATTTTTAGCTCATATATGTCTATAACTGTCCGATTTGTTTGCCTTAATGTTCGTACAAACCAAAACATGCGCGTCCATGTGAGCTCGCCATTTTTTTGTCGCGCGTCCTCTTGTCTTGTTTATTTTGTGTCATCATGTTCTCGCGTTTCTTTCCACGTGGGCCCATATATGTCATCACTAGATCGTTGATGGCGCGCGTTGCCGTGCCCGTCTATTTTAATGTAAAATAGTAAGAATTTGTATAAATATGCGAACATGATAGCTAAGTTGATCATGTGGAGATTTTAAGATAAAATACAACTGTTGGAAAACTGTGAGTATTTCAAATACGCCGCTTGATGTAGATCGCAACCCATGGTACATATTTTCAAAGCAAATAGGTCTAAAATACAGAAAGTCGACATGCTAGTGAGGGAGGGAGGGAGAGAGACGGAGGGAGGGAGAGACAGAGAGGGAGAGAGAGAGAGAGATTTATCAATAAACTGCTATGCTGAATTGGATATGTTTCCTGGAAGTGTGGTGAAACCCTTTGCAGCTCCTCTTGTTGTTGTTTGCAGCAACGACCATCAGGCCAGCTATTCATATCTATTAGCTCTTTGATATGGGGTGCTCTTTCCATGACATCGTCCACGCCTTCCTAAGAAAAATAATGCAGATTACAGTGGGGTTAGTCGAGAAAACAAAAAAGAAGTCATATAGCAGCGAAGTGAATCCAAGAACACAAATGTGAACTGCTAATGTATAAATTCTTCAAATTTAGGGTACACTGAAAGCTGAATCTTAAAATCAGATATGCTTATTTCTGCAGGTAAGGTAAATATCTAGAAACTATAACATCTTGCCCTATAGATGAAAAAGCTATATAAAGACATTCATGCCTTTCAACATAATTATTCTACAAATCTTAAAGCAAACGTATTGAGCAAACTGCCTTTATTTAGATCAAGAAATTTATCTCACAGTTAACATCATGTAATATACTTTATGTATCTGATTCTTTTTGCGGCAACGTACTGCGGAAAAAGGCATGGCCAGCATGACACAGACTTGGACGACACTACGACAGCATGCCAGGGACACCAGTTCAACCTATCGTGCAAAGTTGACAAGTCACAGTGGCCGCTGTTGTGTGTGGTGGAGGTCGCAGAGAGGCGCCACCATTTGAGGTCGAGGTCGGGGAAGCAGGACGCTTGCATGACCAGGAGGAAGAAAGCAGACTTCACCGTGTTCTAGGCTTGTAGCTCTATGGATACTGCTAACATCTGAAAACTATACATGTTTAGTTCTTGATATTAAAAAAGCATTAGTTTATTTATTACTTTGCAACAACACCACAAAAGTTCTAAGCTTCAGGATACTGTTCAAGTGCAGCTTCTCAGTTTAGTTTTATAGAGTGAATTTGCTCCATGCAGGGATGTGCTCCTCTAGCTAACATGCATTATAAGATGGTTCTATTAGTATATCTGATCAAATGGCCAGAGCCAATGAACTTGACACCTAGTCAAATTCTGCTCTACCACATCATCTCTCCAGTTACTACATATATTTGCCTATGGTCATTTTTCAGTAATGATTTCTTTGCTCCGATATTATTAAGAGTTTCCAAAATGCAACGTCAAAGATTGCTTCTAATTGATTGGCGTTTGATTCAAGAAGCTGCTCGTTTGGACAACTGCATGGTTTATGATGAGGATAATGACAACTTTGGTTTCAAGACCCTGAAGAAGTGTTACCTCTTGAAGTTTGGTGAGAATGCTGTCCAAACTCCAAATCACATGATAGCATTCTGTTAGGCCACCAGGATGCGATCAGATTGATATTCTAAATCATGACATTATGTTAGCACTGGTTTACTCAAATATTTGTATGACATTATACATCAGTGTCATTCCTTCCTCGAATATGGGTCCTGATTTATGCCCTGCCTATATCGAGAACTGTAATCTGAACCTTCAGAATTTTCCATATGGTTGTTCCATGGGTGTTACCTTGTTTCCGAAAACTCGTATGAGATTAGAATGCAATTATGATCTTAGGATTCTGTAACTAATATTTACAACTATATTCGCCGTATTACCCTCCTAAGAACAAGTACCAGTACTCTATACTGTAAATCAAGGAAGTTCTTCGTAACTTTCAAGTACTCTCTATTGTAAATCAAGAAAGGTCTTTGTAACTTCCATGTATCAAGCCACCATATATTTACAGAAATTCCGACCATTCTACCGGAACAAAGGACGGGCGCCGCAATGCAAGCCATCATGTACGCTCACCGTTGTGTGCCACTGACCCGCGAGTGCCGCGTAAATTGAGTTTTTGAACCTCATATTTGTCACCAAACATTCAATAATCATTTATTCTCCATGGGAATTGTACAAACATTGGATATGTCATTTTATCAGATAGGAACAAATTAAGAGTGTACAACACTTATGTTTGTGCATATCGATCTACCATCCTAAACAACCTCATGCATATATACAATAATAATCGGCAGTAGCTTGTCATGATTAATTACGAACAAATAAGCATGGAAAATAAGCAATCATATGAACACACTGGATATGGACAAAATATATGACATTCCACGTAGCTAACCTGCCAGCAGCCATTGGGATCCCAGTTTTCAGAATTTAGGAACAAAAATAAACAGAGAAACACCGAGAGAAATTTGGTAAACAAGCCAGAACCAGTCCCGAGCACTTGGGCGTCAATAACTGTAGCAAATTAAGAGCAGAAATCAGCATTAGCAGGAGCCCTATTAGAGCACAAATATTGGGTACGAAGGGACTGTAGTGGCGAAGGGAAACATGCAGCAAAGTTGAAGATGAAGGGACAAACTACTGGAGAAGCACAGCTCCTGGATGTTACTGCGTCACTGCCGGATGAAGAAGGGGGAGAACCTGGGTTTCGACACACTGCATATGTAGGTAACTCGCCAATATCACATTCTGCGCAATCCCATAGCCCTGTAAATATATCAAAAACAACACACATAAACAGGGGAGGCATTCACTCACACCTTTCAAACCTGGGGGAGCATGGCAAACTTTGAAGAATACACGAACGATGTGAGGCGATGGGTGAGCGCCAGGCCAGGGTAGGCGGGGCGGCCCCACCTGTCCGTACCTTCATGGAGCTATGGATTAAGCAGACAAACATGGACTTTGCTCGTTTATTAGTACAGGCAGAAGATGTCGAGGCTTCGTCTCCCTCTACGACAGAATGGTTACGTTTTTCGCCCATTGTAATACTACTTTTCTAATTCACCTGTTCCACACAGGAGCATGATATGAATACCAGAGGAACATATTATTTAAGCGATTTGCGGCGTAGTAGTAAAATTGATAGCAGAAGATGAAAGGATAATGTACGGAGTAATTACCTGTCCAAAAGCCATTTGAGAGATGATGAACGGCTGATCACAAGAATGGACAGTAGGAAAGCTGCAGAATCTGGCCAAATCAATTGACGCATAGCATATGAACATCACCTGCACATACATTTTTTTGGCAGAGGGTATGAGTATCTTTTCTGTGAGACGATTTGAGGACATGGCAATTGTTTGATGCAATTTAAAGGTAAAATACCTGAGCATATCGCCGAAGAAGATGTAGATGCTAGAGCGTGTTGTGCATACAAAGCCAGGGAGGGAACCATTATATAGTACCACTGCGCACAAGAAAGGTTTGCAAATTTACCAGCCATGAACGAATGAATAATATGCTATGATTGCTAGCTTCAAGGAGAGAGGAGCAGTTTCCAGCAGAGGAGGGCCATGATCGCAAGCTTGAAGGAGGGCAGAGCAGTTTCAAGCAGGCCAAGAGTTTGCGGGCGCCCACCGTCGCGCCGGCCCCAAACCGTGCCAGCGCCGGCCCCACCTCCGGTCGCAGGGATCGACCGGATGGACTCGATCCATCCCTCAACCCGTCTTCAATTTGATGGAACCAGGATCGACCGCACCGGCTGCTCCTCTCCTCCGGTCGCTGGATTGGGCGGGTGGACCTCGATCGGGATCAGGATTGGGCGAGCTTCGATCGGGATCGGGAGGGCGACTGGATGCGGTCTCGTGGGGACTGGATCGGGTGGGCTTCGGGAGCGGATGGACCTGGTAGTTCGTAGGCCTCACTCCTTCGATGGGCTGCCAGCTCGCTAAGGCCCAATACACGAGAGGGCTCTGTTTCGGCCTGTGGAGCAGCAGCCCACAGGACAGCCGGGCCAAATTTCGCACAGTGCGGCGTAGATCGCTTCTCAGACAAGATCCGACGGCCAGAAATGCTTAGATCGCGAGAACGGACGGCTGAAAACGCAAATCGCTGTGAGAGCTCGCTTTAGGTGCGGTTATACTGTCCTTAATTTGGGGGTTCGACGATGCAGCTTATCCTCATCTTCTCACTGACGACCTTTGATCCCTATATTTGTCTGTGATTTATTTTTCATCCCAGTTATAGGTCCACCCTTGACATGCAACTCGCCTGTAGTTTGTTTCATCCTAGTTGCAAGTCAAACCTTGACTCGCAACTGGGCTTGTAGTTTCGTAGTTGTCTCAGGTACAAGTCCACCCTCAACTCGCAACTAGACTCATAGTTTTTCCAATTGCAAGCGCTTTATCTTCTTCCTTGCTTTTCGCTATTTGTTTTTTGCGTATCGGGTTGTTGGCCTAGGCATGTTTGGCTTCGCTTTTGTCCCCTTGACTCGCCAATTGGGGCTTGACCATTTTCTGTGCAAGTTGCAAGTCCACCCTCGACTCGCAACTGGAACCCGATATTTTTGTCCCACTTGCAAGTTCACCCTCGACTCGCAACTAGGGTCCGATCATTTTTTGTCGCGGTTGCAAGTACATCCTTGACTCGCAACTGGGACCTGACATTTTTTTGTCCCACTTGCAAGCCCACCATCGACTCGCAAATATGGCTTGACCCTTTTTCCTAGTTGCAAGTCCATTGTCGACTCGCAACTGGGACTTGACATTTTTTGTCCCAGTTGCGAGTTCACCGCTGACTCGCAACTGGGGCTCAACCTTTTTTCCTAGTTGCAAGCCCGTTATCGACTCGCAAGTAGGGGCCGACCTTTTTTTTCGTCCCAGTTGCAACCCCCTCGACTCGTAACTAGGACCTGACTTTTTTTGTCCGAGCTGCAAGTCCACCCTCAACTCGCAACTAGGGGTCCGACTTTTTTTGTCCAAGTTGCAAGTCCATCCTCGAGTCGCAGCTGGTCCCGACATTTTTTTTCGGTTGCAATTTCACTGTTGACTCACAACTGGGGCCCGACATTTTTTTCCTCCTAATTACAAGTCCACCCTCAACTCGGAACCGAGGTTCGACCCTTTTTTGTCCCAGTTGGAAGTCCACCCTCGATTCAGGGCCTAACCTTTTTTGTCCTAGTTCCAGGTCCACTCTCGACTCACAAATAGAGCGAGACTTTTTCTTGTCCAAGTTGCAAGTCGACCCTCGACTCGCAACTCGGGCCCAACCTGTTTTGTCCAAGTTGCAAGTCCACCCTTGACTTGCAACTGGGGGCAAACATTTTTTGTTCGAGTTGCAAGTCCACCCTCAATTTGCAACTAGGGTCCAACCTTTTCTGTCCGAGTTGCAAGTCCACCTTCGACTCGCAGCTGCGGCCCAATTTTTTTACAACCAGCTGCAAGTCCACCGTCGATTCGCAACTGAGGCCCGACCTTTTTGTGTCTCAGTTGCAAGTCCATCGTCGACTCGCAACTTGGGCTCAACCTTTTTCTTGTCCCAGTTGCAAGTCTACCCTCGACTCGCAACTGGGGCCCAACCTTTTTTGCCCAGTAGCAAGTGTAAACACAACTCGCAACTAGGGCCTGACCTTTTTTAGTCACAATTGCGAATCCACCCTCGACTTGCCACTGTGGGTTCGACTTTTTTTGTCCCAATTGCAAGTCCACCCTCGACAGCAAACAAACGGCAGATGAGCCGACTCAAGTAGCTAGGATATGATTTTGGTTTTGTTTTGTTCATGTTTTCTATTTTTTATTTTATCATTTTTCTTTATTGGTTTTTCTCTCCTTTTATTTTTTCTATTTTCAAAAATTGATCTCATTTTTTTTCATTTTTTCTGATTATTTTTTCTTTTTTCATAAATTCACAAGATTCAATAAATGTTCCAAATTTTATAAATTTGTTCATTGTTCTAAAATTGTTTGTGTTTATCAAATTTAAAAAATATATCAAAATGTGTTCATCTCCGGCATGTTTATTGGAAAGAAAACTAATATTCTAGCGAGATTATCTCCATCGTAAGAAGAGAAGAACGCGAGCTATCGTGTAGTGTAGAGTTGTAGTACGACTAGCAACAACAACATGAAGTGTCGCGAGTTGCTGTGTAGTGTAGTATAGTACTACAACTAGCAGCAACAAAACGAAGGGAAGCGAGCTGTCGTTTGTAGTAGTATGACGACTAATAGCATTAGCAAAGGAGCAGCGACATCGGTAAGCCTGTTTGTAGTAGTATTAGCAGCATTAAGTAAGGGAGCAGCAACAGCGGCAAGCCGCGAACATGCTCTGGGTGGCCTTTTTTTAGTCGTGCTTGGTGATTCTCAAAAAACAAAAATGACGCTAGGCTGAACAACAACAAAAATGGAAAACAACAAACCAATGCTAAAAAATCAACTAAGATAATGTCATGTTAGATGTGAAGTATTATCTCACACTAGTAAAATGCCCGTGCGTTGCTACGGGCTACAAGTGAATCAAACAAATAATTAAGATTGTCTCCAACATTGAAGCTCATATATCCTTCCCATGTCCGAAGGTGTTTTGACATCAAATGGGTGCCCAGCCGGCACCCCAAAATTAAACCAGCTAGACAGTTCAGCCTTCCCCAAATACATACCATATATGAAGGAGAAATATGGTTGTCCGGACTATTCATCATGTTATCTCCAACAAAAAGAGGGCCCAACACACAAAAAATCCACCTCACGACACACCCTTTCCTTTTCCTGTCAGACCATTCCCTTCCTGCTCGATTTTCATCGTAGCGTGACATTTCTCGATGGAGCCCTCTCATTTAAAACTGGATGACGCCCACCTCGCCTTCGCTAGCACCCTCTCTCCTTCATACCGAACTTCTCCATGGAACATCCAGGAGACCCTGCAAACCGCCCAACTCTCCACCCACATCCCTTCCTCTATGTTCGTGTTGATCCGCCGCCTCCATGGAAGGGGAAGGAGGCATTGGCCGCCCACAACGCCTCCTAAGCCAAGCCAAGAAAGCAGATCCAATGTTTCCTTAGCCACTGGACAAACTATGATGTCCGTTGTCATTGTATCCATTATTAACTCTTGAAGCAACCAACAAATGCATGTACCATTCTATGCTAACTAAAACATTGTATGACTTGATGTAAAAAAAATGAACCGCTCGCTCAAGCAATTTGCTGCAAAGTCAGCTCTAATGAAATGCAATTTGCCAGATTTTCTAATGTAGGGAAATTATTCCGCTCATAGAACGATAATTGAACAGAACAAACCCCAACCCCAAATCACATCCATCGCATAATATAAGTGGGAGGCCCACATGTGTGTACAAAAAAAATACAAAACAAGTGAAGATCCCACATAATCTCACGTCAATGACAGGCTTGGCTAAACTTTTGTAAAGAAAAATACTGCTGCTGACTACTTCAAGTAACCTACTACTGATGTATCAGATATAACTTTAAAAGGTTAATCTCAGTTTTACAACTTACTGTTGCGTCTAAAAATCAGTTCATCTCAATGCACACATGAAGTATGGTTTGCTTCCTAGTTCTTTCATGTTTATGCTTGATCACACTTTGATGCACAGATCCATCGTGAGCTATAAGAAGGCAATCATCAAGTTAGCAAATGGACCAAAAGTGAATTTATTCACATACTCAAACAACAGAAAATCAGAAACCGTGACTGGAAACGCTTCCTACCAGGCATCTGATAGCAGACGTTTGTCAGACTAATCGCACACCGTCGGTGCTCTTTCATCTCACGGCCGAGATTGCGTCCGAAATCCTTTGATTAGTTTCCAAAACAGCCTGATTTTCCACCCATAACTACTCCCGCATTAATCTCACCTGCCAAAGCCCACCCGTTCCCATCCCCGTCGCCTGCTCCGGAGCTCGCCAATCTCGTCCCCGGCCGCCCTGCCCTTGTTCTCGCCGCCATGAACCAGCCTCCCCAATTCCCATGAGACACAACTCACAGGTGCGTCGTCCCACACGATTGTGGTGGCCGGCATTAGCCACGTCGAGCATGACAAGCGAGCTCGCAGTCCATGGTCGTCCCGATTATCTACACTTGCTTCGGATCCCCCGGCGTCCAGGCCACCGTGGCGGAGCTTCGTCTCGGTTTTCGAACGAATCCATCATGCGAGGAACCTTGCTGGAGTCGCCCCCCATCTCCTCTGCAGGTAGCATCCTCATCTGACCTAGGTAATTCTGGGAAATCTTGATATAGCCCTCTCTTATTTCTAACATGTTTGTATGTCACCAGTGTTGTTTGATGAATTTTGTACACCTCCATTGTGTATTTGTATAACTCATTCATTATTTTGGCCACACCATTGTGTATTATATGACTGAATCAGAGTAATATTTCTGAATTTGGTATGTACATATGTACATGTGCTTCTCAATTTTGGCTGCAATATAAGTGAGAAGCGAGAAGATTTTTGTCGCTCTTTTTCCCCTCTTTGTTGTCTATGTTCAAAGTTGGTGAAGGGAGCACACACTGCTGGTCGCGCGAATCCGCCATACCATCCTCATCCAACCTTTTCATGACTATCCTCGTTATATAGAAAGTATGTCGAGATTGCATCCGTACAATGCTTCCAGCTTTTCATGTTTCATACATACATATAGTACTACTACACCATTGCTGGTTAAACTCTGCTTCATTTATCATGCCAATGCTTCTACATTGAGTCCACTTTGCTTCCTACATATCAAACTTGTGCTTCTACATCGTGTTCAGTTCTGCTTTCTGCCAATCCTTTGCACGTTCTTGTAGGCATCATGTTTTTACTTAATGAACAACTAAATCATGCTTCCTAAATTTCACACATATTATGGACAAGATGCATGTCACCGCTTGTCTTAATTTGAATGACTGTGCATAGATATTTTGCACCCCATTTTTCTTATATGTGCTTCCACTATGTAGAAATTATGTTGAGATTACATGAATACGATGTATCCAGTTTTCATGATTCAATTGTATCATAGTTGTGCTTCTTCATGGTGCATAGTTTGCTTCATATATGGACCATGGTTATGCTTCTTAATAGTGTATGGTTTGCTTCATGTACTTAACAACTGTGCTTCTACACCTTGTTTAGTTTGCTTCATTTCCATGTTTCATATTATTTTGTAGGCGCCATGTTTGTACCCAAATCAAACTACACATGCTTCCTAAATTCCTGCAGAACTAACTTGAGCGAAAGATCTTGCTTTACTGATTGTGAGCATGCCACGGTCGTCGATGGGGGCATGGCGTGCGACGTGAGATCAAGCATTTAATTGCTCATTGTTTTGTCATCGTGCTGCAAGCAAACAAGCAAGATGCACACTCGGCTGTCAAAGGTCAAGGGCGTCGTACCCTCGATGGTGCCGGCCTCTCTGGTCCTCACCAACTCTTGTGGCTCGCGATGTCAAAACCCACAGATTTGTGGGACAAAAGAAGGTCATCGAGGCTAGGCCGGACACGATGGATGGAGCAGAGCAGGGAGGGGCTTCGACAGGACCGTAGCGGCGGAGCGACATAGTAGGCAGGAATCCTACAAGCTATGTACAAAGCAACTAAACTTCTAGTAAGCCAAAAAACGGCGGTCATAACACATGGAGTCATACCTAAAAAACAAATAAAACAATACACATGAAACTGCTTTGAGAGAAAAAAATGACTGGATTATGAAGCATAGTTTGTAGTGTTGGAAGAATGATTTTCAGATGATGAAAGCAAAGCATATTTGTATTTCTTGGAATCACATCCCTAATATGCTTGAAGCATGTTTTATTTGTACTCGTGATAATGGTTATTTTTATAGGAAGAATGTCTTATTTTGGTGGTGCAATCCTCTAGGTAGAAAACAAATATGTATTAACCTTAGCAAGTTTAGTTCACTATGGGCGCAAACTCATTGATAAACGGAAGCAAGTTTAATTTTGCATTACACTGGAAAAACATTTTTTATGATGTCAAAGAACATCCACACTAATGGAAGTAAATGTAAATAAAAATGGAATCAAGATGTGCTTCATGAGGAAGCAAATAGCCTCATGCGAAAATCAAGAACATGTACTCACGTGATTTCTGGAAGTAGTTTTCGCCCTGGTTTATGGAAGCACTCGTTAGGAAACAAACTTGGAAAGAATCAGGCGCCATGTTTCCATGATTTCGAGGGAACCATGCAAGGAAGTAATATTCAGGATGGAGAGAGACGCAGGGATGCAGGGCGTGCATTGCGGGAGCGATTAGGAAGCAGCAACAAATTAGGGATTGGAAGCATCTAATCAAACAAGCGGACTACCAGCTCGAGCGTACGTCCGGCATCTGACCCAACGGCCTTGGACTGGTCTGATAGTTGCGAACTATCAGTAGTCTGATGGCTAGTGATGCCCGTGATGATATTGATACAATCAGGGAAATTAATTATGATGCATTTGTTCACAGCAAGAAAAATCAAGATTTCACCTTGCTATTTTAGGGACATTTGTTTTAAGCTACACGGAAGAATACGCCATCTAGTACATTTCATGAGGGTGTCAAATATAACACAAGTATGCATATAGTTGAGGCATCCAGGAAATCTCTTGCACTCTGAGACCAATAGAATTCATCTCAGTGTACTAATCAATAGTTAAAAATTAGCTAGAGATCATTTAGTGTACCAGATAAGTGGAAGTCAAACTAAATAAAAAAACATGAAAAATTAATAAAAACCATGACTATTCCTAGCAATTGATGATCCTATACAGGAAGATCTAGTGCATATCCCATTAGTAAATAATCTAGGCATACAGGTACAGAAGAGCCACAAGCCTGATTGGAGCTTTAGTTTAACATGAAGCAGTTGCTTACAGTCCAGAACATAGTGGCAAAATTGCACCAAGAACAGGATCTGACACTTGCATTGTGGTGTTTTTTCACTGTATATCTGACACACACACACACACACACTACATGCATTCTGCAGATAGGTGACTTACCAAGAGGTAGGTCACGAAATTACCTAGAGCTGCGAGGAATGGAAATCAAATGAGGAGGGAGAAGAAAAAAAAGGATTTTTACCTTCTTCCAGCTGGTGGTGGTCTTGGTTCTTCAAGATTTCTTTTTCCGCAGTTGAGGTGCAGCTGCCGGCGGTATGATAAGAAAACTGTTGCTATTTCACTCTCACGAATTAAACTCACTTGTATGTCATCTCACTTATGCCAAATCATAAATCTTGGTATTGAATATCCTCCTGCATACAAAATCAAATGAAGTTAGACAAGAAAACTACTGCTATTTCATGCAAATAATAAGAGGCGAATTACTCAGCAAGCAGTTTAATCCTGAGAGTGAACACAATATTGCAGTCTCATATGCTCACCAGATTGGTAAAACTTTACAAATCACATTAGAAAAGTACCGTGGTAATTTACCTGACAGAGAAAGAGGTCAAGAAAATGCAGGATCAAACTGAACCATCAGCTCTCACCGGCTTATTAACCGCAAACTTTACAAAATCCAAAAAATATTTTTTTTAAATATGATGCCCACAAACAATAATGGATCAAATGGTTGTATCTGATTCCGAACAAACTGAGGCCCCTGCCCAAACAACAAAAAAGGAGTTTCCTGATTCATTAATTTGATGCACCAAGTATAATCCAAATAGGAATATGTAGCACTAAAATTGATGAATGCCCAGAAGTGAACTGATACTTATCTATTTGGGAGAATTTTACTGTATTGATACTGAAACTTTGAGTTTCAGCCATCTGAGTGTTAGTCTAGACAAAGAGCATGTAATTGGACCAGCTGCCTATGATACAAAGGCATTCTTTTAATGCAAGGTGGAAAACTGGAACTAAAATAATCCCTTAAATATCGATCTAGCCAGACCTAACAAGGAACCGAGTGCTTACTCAGAGGACCAAACTTTCAATATATTGACAATATATAGACATAAAACTAACTATACAAAATTAACCAGTGATACACGCAAGATAAAATTGGCAGCCAATTGCATTTTTATTTCAACAAGCACTTGGTATGTACATGGACCAGATGACTGAAAAAGGGTTTGCTGAAGCTCGTGAAAATGCACACTTGACGGGCCATTGGAAATATGAAAACTACCAAGTAGAATCGCATTTGAAAATAATTTTCACATGCACAGATTACTGGGAAAGAATGTCACTTCGCAGGGATGAAGACACGATAATCTGCATGTTTCGAAATTAAACAAAACAGCACCAGTGTTTATACCTAGAAATAAGATGAGAAAGTAATATCTTAATGATCGAAAAACAACTGATAGATATACATGTTCTCTCCTGGCAGGTATATACATGTAATGGTCAAATCTGCCATTGTTCAGATATAACAGATCTACAGCTATATATACATGTTCTCTAAAAGCATCTATACATGTAATGGTCAAGTAAATAAGATACGGAGGGTAAATATTAAGCGTAACCTTTTAGACATCTTTGAGTTGCTCACCATTAGCAAGGAAAGTGGAAGGTTCTTTTTGCTTGGAGTTTGGCGAGTAGCAGCGGAGGAGCTTCTTCTGTTGCATTTCGCCTGTCCAATAAGATATCTACCTGCAGAGGACATAACCCTTGTAGATAATCCCCATGTACAGTCCCATAGAAGGAACAAATTCGGCAGAATATAAGTGAAAGCAGTTTGATGCAGACAGGAACTTCATGTTGCTTTTTCTTCCGTCTGCAACAAAAATATATTAACAGAATCAAAACAAATTTAATGCACACACGTGAAGACGCACGTCTATATTTTCTACTCTTGTTCTTTACAATTAGATAGCCATAAGTCCAGGGCAATGGAAAATGTAGACCTGAAGATATTTTCTACTCGGCAGAATATATTTTCTGCTCTTGTTCTTTAGAATCAGACTGAACTCTGTATGCTACTTACTCATAAGTCCAGGGCAATGGAAAATGTAGACCTGATGTGTTGCAGAAATGCACATCACCGTGCAGTTTTGTTTCCGCCATGTCCTATCTCTGAAGAAGAAAAGCTTGAGTTCTCACAGTGCAGTAAGCAAATCAGGAGGGTTCGGGATGAAGAAAACTCACCCCTTTGTGGTCGGTCGGATGGGGCGGAGCTCGCATTTGGTGAAGACGTGATCCCCAGCGGCGGCGGCGAGGAGGAGGCGGAGATGGCCGGTTCCCGAGGGCCGGACGGGATCTGCAGCTCGCTCCACCCAGGGAGGAAGGATACCTTCCTGAATCCATCCATCCAGGCGGAGGCGGAGGCGACCTCGCGCGGGAAGTAGGCCGGGGCGGATGCTCGCTGGGTTCGAGGGAGGGGCCAGGTGGGGGTCCGAACCACCGGGGCACCTAGTGGAGGTGCTCGGCTGCTGCAGCGGTTGGGGCGGCGGCTGAGTCGCGGGAACCGGCCGTGAGGCAGGATCCGGTGCGCCTCCGGCAGATCTGGGTGGGGGGGGACCGGCGATGGGACCACTGGTCCCGTGGGCGGGGGTGGCGGGGCGGTGGCGCTCTGGGGAAGACGGCGGCAGCGGCGCGCTCGGGAAGATGGCGGCGGCAGCGGCGCGCTCGGGAAGATGGCGGCGGCAGCGGGGTGGCGGCGCTCCAGGGAAGAAGGAGGGTCCGGCGGCGCGCCGGTAGGAGGCGGGGATGACGGCGCGCCGAAAGGAGGCGGGGATGACGGCGCACCGGAAGGAGGCGGGAGTGGTGGCGCACCGGTAGGAGGCAGCGACGACGGGATCGGGGGGGGGGGGGGGGGTTGGGGATCGGACGAGGGGATTTTTTTTAGCGGGTCGGGCAATTCGGGGTGTGAGAAGGGGACGAAAAAACCGAGAAAAAAAAAGACAAAAGTGGTGGGACGAAAATAAATCCGGAACGGAGACTACCAACTGAGACATTAAAAGTAGAGATCTGTGACATAGACAGACCCTAATATAATACCTCTCTTTTCAAGATAGTGGAGGTGCTAGAACCTTCATGGTGGAATCCATCGCTGAAGTTTGGCATCTCAGGGCAAGAAATACCATCTATTTATCAGTATATATAATCCATGACATGACATGACATGTTTGCCTTCATATTGGTTTCTTTTTCGCAGGGCATGCATCCTCGGATTTTCTTTTCACCTTATTTTTGGGTTGATGTTGTTCGACTGCTAAATTTTGCATTCTTAATAATAGATATATGGTTGTATGCATCATCTTAATGGAGAGGACGTGAGTTATCCTCCTTTTCAAAAAATAATGGTTTCTTTTGTTAACACAATACAATTGCAGATGCTCATGTACACGTACATACACTCTCCTATGAATGCAAGCACGCACACCCGACGCCTATGAGCACCTCTGAGATACTAAGGCTAGTCATAGTGGGAGTAACTTAGATAGTAACATAGCGCACTTAAAAAAAATTTGCTTATGTGACATGTAATTAATAAAGAGAGAGGTGTTTAGTGTAACATAATATAGCGCTTCCCGAAAAAGGATGAGTTTACAAGCTAATAAATGAAGCCATATACTTTGTACTATGGAGGTAGTAACTTAGACTAGTGTCATATGCATGACACTAGTATAAGTTACTCCCCACTGTGACCAGCCTAAGCCGGCACAACATTCTGAGATTGACAAAGTCACCATAAATAGATGCCTCATAATCAATGTGAACATCTTCACCCACTGAATGATCATTGTCGAAAAGCTAGAAATAAGTCCAGAAAAATACGAGCACTAGTGTCAAGTCTATGAGTTAGAACCCTGATGGGTTGGTTCTACTGCAAGAAACCTAACATATGAGCTACGCTCATATTGCCCTTTATATTGGTTTCATTATGCATAAAATCACATGTAATTCTACCAGGTCTATTTACAAACCCCAAAGCATGGTTCCTGTCGGAGATCAATTTATAGACCCATTATCTTAGACTCTTGGTTATCAACTGAAAGGCCTTCAGTTTGCACATTTTCAAAGTTTCCACCTTCACTAGAATATGCATGCCCATGGAATATACCTTCCATTTGCGCTTTTCCCAAACTGTTGGGTTAGCACCTAAAACGACCATAGTCTCCTAGCTCAGAGGAACCATCCTCCAACCACCGACAACTGACCATTTCAAGAAAATGTGTAACATCATTCCTAGCAATGTTGTCGGAGTGTTTAGATGCATCACTGATTTGATCAGGATAGCAAGCATGCCATCAAGATAGCTTGATATTGAAAGAAAAGCTGTCAAATTATTTAGGGGTTATTGTTGCACGTGTACCAACATTGCTTTCTCAGACCGAACTCTTGCACAGAGGTGCTGCTGTAAATCAGCATCATCTTTCTTGTTCTGTACATTCTGATGCTTTATGAAGCCCTTATTCAACTTCACCGCAGCCACACCATGTGAAGAAAGGTCACAACAAAGAACAAAACAAATGAGAACCAAAGAAGTGAAATATGTTCGCCATGTCACTAACCATCACTTTTCAGAGGCAACACAGGTATAAACATAAATTTCTTCATTCCTCCTTATACCGGAAGGCTGAAAACTAGCTGCCAGATTATTCAGAATATTACGGATTGGGCTTGTACAAATGAATCTTGAGTAGATACCTTTGAGAAGTAAAGGACGTCTCCAACTCAAGTATTTGGAAAATGGTAAAGGAAAGTAGACAACGAATAATTGTTGAATCGGACTGTAGGATACACAGGTACTGGAAATCCTGAAAGGGAAAAATGCACATTGTTAAAGACAATTAGTCAAACTTCACTTTCAACAGCTCAAAATACACATAATTGACATTACCTTATTGCAGAACACATTTGCTGGTCCAGAGATGTGCCCTGAAAGAGCCCAACTCTAATGTGAGGTAAATATTTCATGAAGAGAACTGGAGACATCATTTCCAAAACTGTCTGATTGAAGAGGCAAAGGGGATGATGAAGGAACTATGTATAGATAGAAAAGACATGTAAATTGTTGAGAGTCGTCGGGAGGCTATCCGACCATGTAAACTATATAGGGTGTCTACCGAGTCCTGCATGTTGTATTACATCATGAAACAACGACACTTTGGACCATAATTCGGTACTTCCCCACTTCTCGCCTCCCGATTTGTGCAATCAGGAAATACAGATTTTTTTGGGTCTGAAATGTATGGAAAATAATCCTATATGACCGAGTCGTATGGACCCAAACTGGAGACACCCTTCCCTGCATGATTTCTAGCAAACTGAGTCCCAAAGCATCTAATCGTTCAACTTTACCATATATTGATTTATGTAGTGGAAAGTTGTATTGTAGGCCGAGCTCAGTTGTACCTGTTATCATGACTGTCTATTTGTGTCATGATCTGTGCAACTTGGAGCACCACGAGCCCAAATATGACTGCTCCAGTGTCATTGCCACACGTTGACCAACCCCATCTTCAACATCTTCTGTCACTATTAACCTCGTGGCTCAAGCTTGGTGGCAGTTAGCATTCCTCGCATGTGGAGAGCTGCCCCACACAACATAAGTAGAGGTTCCATCCAGGATTCCTGCTTCATGGTGTGTGAGCAGTAGAGAGAGAGAGAGTAGAAATGGGGAGGAGAGAGAGCAGTGTAAGTGCATTTAGTGCCCCTTAATGATTTGGTGTATTGAAGACTTATAGGTTAAGGGACTACTGTGTTTGTGAGTGTACACAGGTCTATAAGTCTATGAGGAGTTTGATATTTACAGAGAAAGTCGACCCCTAAAAATGAATGTCTTCAACTGAAGACTTTGGCTTTCTGAAGACTTTGAAAGTGAAGAAATTGATGTGATCGTGAAGACTTGATATCCATGCGAGGAACATGAAGTGTGAAGACTTTTGTTTTCATAGTTTCATTTTCCCTGTCTTGAGTCATAGGAAACACTACTGTTAAAGGGGGTCGAGGAAAAACTAAGGAAAAGTTTCCAAGTGATGCTCATCTCAAAATCCTACACCTACCAATCCCTTCGAGTTAAGCCATTGGAAATCTCATACAGTTCAGTCAATTTCTTCAGTGACAAAGACGAAGTTCTTCTGGTCTCTGAGGAATTTGTTCTGACTGAGGAGTTAGGAATTCGCCAGTGCGGATTGCCTACAAGTGAGGAACATGATAGCCATGAGGAATTTGATAGATCAAATATCCGACCGTTGTTGTGCTACGCGCCAGCTGTCCCAAAATATCTACCCACCCAACGGTCATATCATTGAAGGGCATTTATGTCTTATCATGTTGGGCTGCTCCCTAGGCTGTAAATAGCCGCCCCCTACAACCACTAGCTGGTTGGCTGCTCCGAGAGAAACTGACACTTGTCATTGAGAGCATCCCATCCTCCGAGGGCTTTGAGCGAAAATCATCAAGTGAGGAAAACCCAAACCCAAACACCTACAGACCCAAAGTGATTGAGCATCACTTAAGAGATTGTTCCTGTGTGGATTCGATGCTTGTTACCTTTGAAGACTGTGCATCTTCCAGACGGTTATGCGTCATGGTCTAGAGCATCAAGAGGAAATTGTGGATCGCCGAGTGACCGAGTTTGTGAAGGTTTGGAAGTCACCTGAAGACTTACCACGAGTGATTGGGCGAGGTCTGTGTGACCTTAGCTTAAGGAGAATACGGTGAGGACTGTGTGTCCTCAGGTTTAAATACCTAGCCGCTCCAACCAGACGTACAACTGTCACAGCAGTTGGAACTGGTCTACCAAATCACTGCCTTCACCGAGCTAACTGGTTATATTTCCTCAACCCTTTCATTTCCTCATCACTGTGTTGTGTACTTGATCATTACTGTTTGAAGACTTTGACTGAAGACTTTCTCAATTTCCTCAGTTCAATTTCTGTAGTCAGTTTGTCTTCTGCCTACTTATCCTGTGGTTACGCTTTCTGTACTCTGTGCTTGTTTTCATTTCATCATGATGACTGTGCTTCTGTTCTGTTATGCTTGCATCTGAGTACTTATTCCGCTGCTTGTCGTTCGTAACTTAGGAATTTCCTCACCCTGAAATTCCTCGGTGACGAATTTGTAAAAATCTCCTATTCACCCCCCTCTAGTCGACTTAACGCAATTTCAAGCAGATGTCTAGAGACAGAAGAGGGAAGGAAGAAGAGAGACAACATGCAACTTCTTAAGAGAGGGAGAGAGAGAGAGAGAGAGCAGGTGGGACAGAGGTACCGCTGCTACAATATGCATGCACATATTACTGTTCACATATTATGCAAATCGCGTTGGGGTAGCACAGCATGGTTGAGGTCTCAAGGGAAGGGGATCCGCTGTGAGAGGTATAGATAGGAGGTCCACCAGAGCTTGGCCTTGAAAAATCATGCTCTTTCTGTAGCTAGTGTTCTTTAACTTGTCGAGCACCCATTACTCTAGCTGTCGCCCGTCCGGTGTGGTCCACCCTAGTTGCTTGCCAAACACGCCGCCAATGTGCTCCTCTATGCCAGGCCCAATCCCCCTGCTCGGCGCACACCATCCTGGGCGGTAACAACAACATTTGTTGGGAGCCCAACTCATTGCCCCCTTGTTACTCATCACATCCGGCCATGGACACGCTCATCGACCTTTGAAACAACCATGTTTGTCAAAAACTCCCTTTACCCGGGGGCTCCATGCCTATCGGATACAATCATGTTCGTCAGAGGCCCAGCTCGAGGCACAACCCAAGCTGCTTGCCCTCGTCGTGTCAGCATGTCTACACCCAGCTCAGGAGATGCTATCAACGAAGACAAGGCCCAACCCAGGAGAGAACGAAAAGAGCCCAGTTGGCTTACAAGAGTTGAGTTCGCCGAACCTTGTAACTATAAGTAGTTCTCTCTGTCGATCATTGCAACTTGGAACGAAAGGAATAAGATAGGCTAGGAACATAACGCATCAGTGATTCGCCATGAGGGTGTGGATGGGTGCAATAGGTCGACTCCAACCACTGTTTTTGTTTGAGATTCAAATCTCCATGAGTTACTTCCCTTCCCCAGTTTGATTGCTAGATCCACTAGCATGTTCCTCACAATTGTATTAGTTTCAATTGAAAACTTGGACCACGCGGCACATCACCACGAGATGAGGTTCCGCGACCGGCGACAAAAGCAAGTTATGGAGCAGCTCACACCGGATAGTCGCGTCGTTTACGACCTTCTCAATACGGAGTTTGCCACAAATACATGGGAGAGGTCGCTCGGGGAGATGAGGATCTTGTAGTGCTTCACCGCCCATAGCTGGACACCTCAACAAGGCGGTGCCAGATCAAGTCAAGCGAGGCGAGGGGGAGGGTTAGGCTGTTGGCGATTAGGAGGAGCGAATAAAGGAGAGGACCGAGGAGATGGGATTGAGCGAGACGAGTCATAAGGAACCATGAGAGGAAGGAACATTCGGGGCAGAGTTAACAAGGGTGATTTTTTCGTACGTTCTTTTTGGATAGGAAAAAATAGAAGAAATTACCGTCCATTATTGAAGTGAGTTAATTGTGTTATGCATTACCAGATAAGATGTTGATTGCCATATGTGAATTGATTGTATTACAAAATATTGATTGGGTTTGTCTGGCTAGATGAAAACCGTTTTAAACGAAAAACCAGGAGCATATGAAAATCGATGGAAGGGTGGGAGGGACAGACGAAGTGATCAGCCGATGTAAGATGGGAGACAAAACCGAACATATTTTTTAGGTAGTAGAGATTAACCTCTAAATTTCCATACTCTCACTAAGTATTTCAATAATTACTCTATTTAATGGACAAACCTCTTGTTTTTTCGTTGAAATAGAAATTCGCCAAGGACGACTTGATGCATAAGCAAAAGGATCAAGCTAGCTTTCTTTGAGATGTTCCATCCTATGAAATATTGTAAATTATAAACTTTCCTCCACCAGTTTAAATTATTGCATCATCGAGAGGGTGGTGAAGATGCTGATTTGTTTTGTTTCTTTGCAAGGAGAGGGTGATTAAGGCGATATGGTGATGACCGAGGAGGAAAGGAGTGAGAAATAGAATTAGTTTGTCGTTGTACGAATAGAAATAGAAAACCACACGCCGTCATATTTGACACACTTTTGAATTTCAACCTTCGTTTACTCAGGTTTTGTATTCCGTGGCAACGCAGGAGCATTCAACTTTTTTTTTGAGAACGCAGGAGCATTCATCTTTTTTTTTTGAGGATCCGCAGGAGCATTCAGCTAGTCCATATAATAAATCTTAATCTTCTAAGTTATGGCCCCTTAGAATTTGCACGCCACATTTCCTAGGAAAACCTTTTAGGTTGGTCCGTTGGGCCGGCGCGGGACCACGATGACGATGGATGATGGAAGCTGGGCCGGCCCGGCCCTTGGCATGGGGCTTTCTTTCTTGCATCCCCCATCCGACACGAGCAAAGCGAAGCGAAGAACACTCTTTCCCCTCCGTCCGTCCCCTCCTAAAACCCTAGCAGCCCAGGCGGCGGCCCCCTCCCTCCTCCACCGCGCCACCCCGAGCCCCGCGCCTCTCGCCGTCCGGAATGGGGCGCGCCGATGGAGAAGACAAGGCCGCGCTCTCCCCCGGCGGGGAGGACACCGCCGACCTCTCCCCCGACGACTCGCCGTGGAGCGACAGCGCCTGGTCCGAGGACGACGACGACGACGAGGTCCGCCCCCGCTCCCCCACTCACCCCATCGACTTTCTACTTAGCGCTGATGGGTTGTCCATGCTGCCGCCGCAGGCATCGCTGTCGTTCGAGGACAGTGGCGAGGGCTCTGGCTCCGACGCCGACTCCGACGGCCTGGAGGAGGAGGATGATGCCGCGGCGGAAGAGAGCGACTCCTCCGAGGACGAGGTGATTTAGCTGCCCCGCGGCCATTTTAGTTGCGTTACCGGGGTTAACGGACTCGATGGTTATTATTATCAATTGGCATTATGCTGCAGGTTGCGCCGCGGAACACCGTCGGGAACGTGCCGCTCCAGTGGTACAAGGACGAGGAGCACATCGGTTACGACATCTCAGCGAGGAAGATCAAGAAGCGGGACAGGGAGGGCAGAATCGACAGCTTCCTCAGCAGCAAAGATAACGATGATGACTGGTACGAGGCCCCAACTCGATTGGCTGCTATATAGGGTCGCACGCCCAGCTTACTATGTGCTTGTGAGAACTTCAGGATGGGATTAGTTATCCGTCTGATGTAACTTCAGTTTTACTTACAGCTAAGGAAACAGGGGCTGAACAAATGTTGAGCGGTTGGTTTAGCTTCCGTATAAGTGCTTTTATCATCTCGCTCCAGTCTGTCATACTCAAAGACTAGCTACTAGCCTATGCCCAGTTCTGATTTTAAACTCTGCATATACTCAACTGATATAAGAAAGCCTTGCCAAGTATCCCTGCAGTCTTGCGCGATATGGAGTCAAAATGTTTTTGAAAAATTTCATGGTTCAGTGCCCCAGATTGCACACGTCTTGCAAAATGTTTTTCCTCCCTTACCTTCATTCATACATTGTCTGGTTCTAGGTTGGGTGGGTCTGGATTTCCTTACTGATGAAATGCCCCATCCTCACTTCCTGCTGTTGCCAAATATAGGTTAAAGATTTGGGATGACTATAATGCCGAGGAGGTGAAGATTACCAAGGAAGAAGCTAAGATAATTAGTAGAATGATGAAGGGGAAGACTCCACATGCCAATGTTGATCCATATCCAGTAAGTGTACCTGACAAAATCATCCAACATTTATTTGAAGCGTTCATTTTGTAACTAAAAAAGACCTAGTTGGTCTGCTTAGTGGTTATTATTTGCTATCATCACTATGCTTGTGAATCTGTGCAGATGAACATTTAGAAGTGAATTCCATGCTGGCATTTACTAAGCGTCATGCATAATACTGATTTTGTACGGATGTAACTTGTACTTACCTGTACAAGTAATAATTTAAGCTGTAGTTGACATGGCAGTGGAGATTATGTACATGCATGCAAATTGAAGCTATTCTTTTACAGTTCATGGTTTCCTTTCATTTTCTCTATAATGTTCAACACAGACCGAGTAGACTTCTCTTAGTATTATGTTGACTGGTTTGAATGTGGTGATCATTGAAGTTAATTCTTTTGCAATTTATGGTTTCCTTCCACTTTTTATACATATAACTATTATGCTCAACATGGGCTGAGTAAACTTTTCTCGTAGGATTATGTTGACTGGTTTGAATATGCTGATAAAGGCCATCCACTTTCTAACGCTCCTGAGCCAAAGAGGCGATTTGTGCCCTCAAAATGGGAGCAAAAGAAGGTATATCATCAGTTTCCTTATCTTCTATGTTATGTTAGAGCTTTTGATAAAATCTACATGCTCTTTAATTTCTAATAAGATATAACTAAGTGCATGGATGTCTTATTAATCTGTCTGTTCGAGATCTGAAGTATCTTGCTTAAGAAAAGAAATACCCTATTAAAATGTGTTTTATACAGAATGTTTTAAGAAATTTGTGAGACAGTGAACTCATGATTGTTGGCAGGTCACGGGTGCCTGCTTTAGTAATTCAGTTCATGATTGTGAGGTGTTTCTAGTTTTCATATTTTGCTGGCTGCCTTGGAGTGTGTACTGTTCATAGTTAAAAAAGGCACGCCTAAGCGAGCGCTTAAGCGCGCCTAGGCTCTAGGCGTTGGCAAAACGCATTGCGCATAACTACGCTTAATCTGTGCATAACTGCGCATAAGCATGCGCTTTGGTCAGTAAAGCGCAAGGCGGTGGCAAAACGCACAATTAACGCCTAGCGCTTTTGTGAACTATGGTACTGTTTAGATTTCAGATTGCGCTCTACTAATTTATTGCATGTTGCAGCAAGGGATTACTAATGTTAGTTCACCTTTCACTTTTGTTCAGTTGCCTAGATTTTTGTGGGCAGTCATTGAATTAGATCATGTGATATTAGTACTCCATAAACAGACTCAGTAGCCATATGACTAATTCTGTAGGTACTCTCTGAAACTGCTTTGGATTCGTATTGTATATGCTTTCTCGCTGAGCAAGAATATAGAGATTATATGCTGTTAGTAATTAGTACTGGTCAAATAGCCTTAATTTCCACAGGACTTATTTGTTAGTTTCTTTCAGAAACTGCTTTGGAATTGCATTTGTGCTATCACGTTTCTTGCCTGCCATTTATAACTAATAATTAGTTTGCATTGCTATTTACTATATCTTTTACCTCAATTGTTCTTTATGGCAGGTTGTTAAACTTGTTAGAGCCATTCGTAAAGGATGGATCAAGTTTGACAAGCCAAAGGATGAGCCAAACTATTATCTCTTGTGGGGAGATGACACTGATACAGCAGACAATAAGCGGCAAGGCTTGAGCTACATTCCTGCACCTAAACCAAATTTGCCAGGTACCATGCCATCATTTTGCAAGCCCTGTCATGCTTACTTGAAAAGCTTCTCGGCAATCTATTTGACCTGATGACCTCCCATTCTGTTGAAATGATGTGAAACAGTTTTGCACTGGGCATTTCTGTTTCTTAGTTGATGTTCTATATTGTGTATGATGCCATTAATTTCTTCTATTCAGGTCATGAAGAGTCGTATAATCCTTCTGTTGAATATATTCCCACACAAGAGGAGATAGATAACTACCAGCTTATGTATGAGGAGGACAGGCCAAAATTCATCCCACGACGGTATAATTACTTCTACATTGTCATTACAATTTTTCTTATGCATGGTCTGATTCGTCTGAGGAAATTTAGTTACATCACCCCTTTATATTGTCCCGTTGATTATGCAGATTTGAATCTCTTAGAAGTGTACCTGCCTACGAGAAGGCACTTAGGGAAGGATTTGATCGGTGCCTAGATCTTTATCTATGTCCTAGAACTCGCAAGAAGCGTGTAAGTGGAGGATCTATCTTCTTTTCATGACTATATATGGGCCTTTATTGCCTGGATTCCAGTTTATCATTTATTATCGTCATGTTCTTTTCAATGCATGATGATTATTTGGCAATTCCACAGATAAACATTGATCCTGAGTCGCTCAAGCCAAAGTTACCCAGTAAAAAGGATCTGAGGCCATATCCACGAACTTGTTACCTTGAGTTCAAGGGCCATGGTGGTCCAGTGACGTCGCTGTCAGTTGAAGCAACAGGGCAGTGGATAGCATCAGGTATAGAGTGTAGATATTTATTTTCCCCAAGTGATAATGCCCACACGTGTGGCACGAAGCAATTCCGCCCACACGTTTTTTGATGGCAACTTTAGTTACAAGAGGATGATGGCAACTTTAGTTGTGAAGCATGGCAACTTTCTGTTTGGATGGCAAGTTTCAGTTTTTCTGAGATTTGTTTTTTTTTCGGATGGCAACTTTAGTGTAAAAAACGTGTGGGCGGTGTTACTACATGCCACACGTGTGGCAGTTATCGCCGTCCTTATTTTCTATGATAATGTTCTGATGGTTCAAATAGTAATGAACTCAATGTTATTAGTTAATTTACATTTTCAATGTGACCAACTTTATTACTCCCTCCGTTCCTAAATACAAGTCTTTTTAGAGATTCCAACAAGTGACTACATACGGAGCAAAATGAGTGAATCTACACTCTAAAATATGTCTACATACATCCGTATGTTGTAGTCAATTTGAAATGTCTAAAAAGACTTATATTTAGGAACGGAGGGAGTAGTATGCATCGTATACAAAAGTAGTAAATGACAGTGCTGTGAAACATAACTGTAATGGCAAATATTATTGACCAATCTCAAGTTTCCAAAAAATGGAGGGTCTTATATTTGTAGAAGGATGAGGAATTGGACAAGATAATTCAGTGAAAAGGCCCCTTTGCTGCATGAAATGATCTCATAAACTTGAGCATGGCATTGTCTTATATTACAGTTCTTCTTTGCTGAAGGTTCATCTGATGGAACAATTCGTGTTTGGGAGGTTGAAACTGGTCGCTGTCTTAAGGTTTTCAATGTTGGTGCTGATGTCCATCATATTTCGTGGAATCCTTCACCTGAGAGGCCCATTCTGGCTGCTATTGTGTATGCCTTCGCCATTCACAAGTATCCTTCATTTTCTGGTGTTACACATTCTCACCATTCATTTTATGTTGTGCAGTGGCCGTGATCTTCTGCTTCTTAACGCTGAGGTGGGGGATGAGGAAACACAAGTGAGGACAAAGGAGCTCCTCCATGTCGGGGAACCGACCCCTGAAGATGATGGTAATAGTAGTTGTCAACCAAACAATTCTTCCACCTATCTTATTCAGTGTGTTCTTAAATATTTAATTATGTTGCAGGTGATAAGAAACCAGCTGTGAGGTGGGTGAATAATGACAAATTTGACGGAATCACATTGATTCATCATAGGGTATAGTACTTGAGGGTTACTTATCATTCTCCTAAATGTGTAGGCTTTTTGTTCGCATGCTTACATCTGTTTTATTGTTCAGGCTGCATCAACCGTGGAGTGGCATTCGAAGGGAGACTATTTCACGACAGTCGTGCCAACTGATATCCTGTTTGCTTTGTTTAATTTACAAGTGATGCATGAGCATAATAACAAATATGGTCTAAACTATTCAGTCTTGGAGCTGCCATGCAACATTCTAACTATATCAAGATAATCATTTGCGACGTTTCTATATTGTGTGCCCCAGCGAAATTGGCTTTTCTTTCTTTGTTTCGGAGCTGTGTGCTTCTCTTTCTTTATTGGGTCTCACTCTTTCAATTCATAGTTACTGTAGATATGCATCCCCGCCAACATAGTGTGTAGACAGATTCTTCACATTTTGAATATCTTTTCTTTCGTTTGTCTACCTTAATTCCTTTGTACGTGAATCAAGGGCTGTATTGTTGCATCAGCTCTCCAAGAAGCATTCTCACCATCCTTTTCGTAAATTGCCGGGACTCCCTGTAGCAGCAGTATTCCATCCAACTCAAAAGATGTTCTTTGTTGCCACTAAGAAGTTTGTTCAGGTTTATGATCTCCAAAAGGCAGAGGTAGTCAAGAAGCTGGAGTCAGGTCTCCGTGAGATTTCCTCTATCTCTATCCACCCTGGTGGTACGTATAAAATCAACTGATTACTAATTTACCAGTTGATAAATCTTGAGTTGGTTCATATTACCTTTGCTATTCTAAGCTGTAAACCATTGGTTAAATTAATGGTAGTGCTACACTGTTTGTTGGATCGCCTTTTTATTGGCATTGCAATTCTTTCATGCAGGCGATAATGTTATTGTGGGAAGTAAAGATGGTAAATTGTGCTGGTTTGACACTGATCTGTCTACAAGGCCGTACAAGATGTTAAAGTACTACTTCTCTTACATTTAGTTTCTTTCTTGTATTTTTGGTTTCAGTTTTCGTATAGAACTATAGATACGTTGCCAATGTTACCGTTTTAGGCAGTTGGTTGCTTATTATTTTAGCTTTTCTTTGTTCAATTTACTTCAGATAACTTAATGTTTTTTATGGAGCTTATTACAAAGTGTTTTTATGTACTAATTACTAAATGCTTTAATAACAATGTACAATACGGGCGACATGCTTTTCTATCTGATGTGGGCACCTATTTTAATCAAGCAACAGTACATGCCACATGCTTTGCTATCTGATGCAGCCACAGATGACTCCATTACGCTAGCCTTCAAAGTCATGCCGACCTATTCTTTCTCGACATCACCACTATGTGCAAAAGTGTTCCCTATTAAATGTAGATGATTTACACTGTTTAGTCTAGTTTTTTTGAATTTTGTACTGTAAGAAATTTTCATGTTTTTTCCGGTTTCAGTTACTGTTCTGTTTTAAAAAAATCCTATCAGATACAGTTCTTTTTATGGATAGTACCCACTACTTATACTTATACTGTTCTGTATGAGTTTATATTTTTTGTTTTATTTTCTTTATTTCAGGAACCACTCGAAGGATATAACCAGTGTTACCTTCCACCGGAGATACCCTCTTTTTGCCTCATCGTCGGAGGATTGTACAGCCCATGTGTTCCATGGGATGGTTTATGCTGATCTCAACCAGAACCCACTTATTGTGCCATTGGAGATTCTTCGTGGCCATTTAAGTTCCGATAGAAGAGGTATATTGTCATACATCATGTGGTTTCTATAATTTGCATTATTTTAAATTTTTTGTTGATTCTTATTTGCGTAGACATTTCGATCAAAGCAGATATATGCCAGTGGTTAAACTCTGTTTACATTGTGATGTTCTTCACGGGAAGAATGCAAGTCATATACTTTGCATTGAACCTTGCATTCTGCAATCCATATGACGCGAGTTTGAACTGAAGCATACATGTGCTTGTGCTGATATGCCATGTTCTCCTATTTGATCACTTACAAATTACAGTAAATTGCTTATAGCTTTTCCTGCTTTGTTGGTGCTTGGATTTTTTTTTGAGAACCAGGGACAGGCTAGCGTAATATTGAGCCTGTAATGTTGTAGCACGTTTCTTGCTAAATCGAAATTATTCGTACGGAGGAAACTTAGTTTCAGTCCATTGGACCAAGCACTCTAGGTATATATCGGCTCGCAAGGATGCATAGGCAAATTCAAGATTTGGGCAGGATCAACTTTGTACGCGTAGAAGGAAATATGTATTTATGTTATATTTTGCGTTGCTGAAAGCTATATAGTTTTGTTTATAACAGTTATCTATGATATTTTTTGCATAACCAGTTAACCACACAAGGTTATGCAAATAAAGGCAAGTATCTGTAACTATATGTTTTGGTTTTGTTGCTTTGCAGGAGTTTTGGATTGCAAATTCCACCCAAGACAACCGTGGTTGTTCACCGCCGGTGCCGACTCGATGATTAGGCTATACTGTGACTGATGACGATGCTTTCAAGGAGTATAGGTTTTAGGTGGCAATTTCGACGGGTAGCTTTTCATGATGGTTATGTTCTGCCGTTTCGCCAAGAGTCGCAGACCGGAGCCAGGAAGGATTTCCTCTCGTGCTGCAGTTTGCGATCGCATTTTTGTTTGGGGAGATTGTTGTATCTTTTTTCTTGTCATTATTATGTATAACAATTAGATGAGGTGCAGAGTCTTGGCTTGTAATGACAACAGGGAGTGGAAAGAGAAGTTTGAGCTATCCCACAAGTAATTGTTGAGCCTTTTGTTTGGTGCTATTTATTCTTGTTGAGTTACATGGTCTCCCAGGCCAATGCAGCTGCGCATCGGCATAGCTGCTGCTGCTGTTGCCATCGCCAGCCTCTTTGGCTCTGTGCTGAGCCATGCCGTAGTGTTGTCCACCCTGTTGGATGGCTTTGAAGGCGCTCTTCAAATTTACCCAAAGAAATGCAGGTTTTCCTGGATGTATCTATCTGAAGTGATTCAAAACAAGTTGCAATGAATGTTATGTTTGGGCGCAATTGCAGCAGTTATTATGTTTAGGTGCAATCGCAGCAGTGTAACTTTCTCGGACGATTTTGATGGCTTTTACACCTTATTGTGATTTTGATTTGCAGGGGTATCGCATAGATTGGAGCAGGTTGGATGATGCCGAATTGTGGCTACCCGATTCTGATTTGCTAGGGTTTCTGCTTCCAAAAAAGATCAGCATGTTGGTTTTTTATATCGACTTGATCCTGCCTGGAACTACGTTGTCTGCTTTAAAAAAACAACACAATTTTCAAGCTTCTCGTCCCCTTTGCACGCGGCAAACTAATTTCAACCAATGTGCGGATCAAACCGTGGTGTCATCGGTGGTGATTTAGAAATGGTTATTTCTTGGTCGCCGCAGAATCAAAAATAGCAAAACCGAAAAAGCCCTTCAGGTAATCGTGGCTAAAGTGAAATATTTTTAAAAAGAGGGCGTGGTATCAATCAATGTCTAAGCATGTGTGAGGATCACACATCTGCCCCCAAATGTTTCTGGTGAGTTGGGTATGGGTAAACATCAAGTTTAGATCATGGTGGATATCTGATCTGGTGTAGCAGCTAGGCTAGTGTTGCAGTAAGCAGGGAGCAGTGACACGACGGCAAAGCGATGTTTTTGCCGTTATGGGTTAACTGGTGAGAAAATGGCCGTCGTTCAGCTAAGCAAACAACTCCCAAGAAATGAGACCCGGTCGATGGAGAAGAACCGGACAGCATGTCAAAGTAAGGGGATCTAGCAGACGTGCCCAATTAAAAAGAAATATGGTGCAGTGCTAAGGAAGTTACTTCTATATATGTACACATATACTGTATGTCTTTGTTGGACACTCCACACACATATTAGAATATGTACATGTAGTATGTAGTATATAAGAATATTTGAATAGTATATATACCAATTTGTATGTAGTATATGCCATTTTTTTTGTATGCTGTTGTATACATATGAAGGTATTTTGAAATATATAAAAAACTATGGACTCATATACAATTTTTTCATATAGTTTTCTTTGAAATATCTTAAATATAGTATATGAACATACTTAGAATGATAAAGTAGTATATATACAAGACTAATTTTCTGTACTCTTGGGAGTATGCACTCCCACGTTCAATATACCTCAAAATCAAATATTTTATACCTCTTTTTTATTCTCAAATACCTTGTTGATTATTCTAAGATACCTCAATATAAATTTTATGAAAAATATCATAAAGGCCCATAGTTTACGTAATACACCATTTGTACGTACAAAATAACAGTTTATGTGCGTACAAAATAAAATACAAGCATCCAAATGGATTTTTTTTTACAAAACTCACTTTGAGGTATCTAGTAATAATTAATAAGGTATATTAAAAATAATAATAAGGTATAGTGGTATCATCTATGTGGTATATGAAGAGCGGGAGTACATACTCCCAGGAGTACACATGCATTTTTCCTATTACCCGGTGGTAGTTACCACCACTTGCGTTTTGTATGTCGTATGTAGAATCTATCAAATCAGAGTATGTACACGTAGTATGTAGTATATAAGAATGTTTAAGTAGTATATATACTATTTTTTGGTAGTATTTTTTTTTAGAAAAGGAGGATGACCCCGGCCTCTGCATCTGGGCGATGCATACGACCACTTTATTAATTATTCTCACAAGACCTTACAAAAGCCGCCGTCTAAGCAACTCTATCCAGTTGATGAAGGGGCGCAGATAGCCTGGGCCTAATACCAAACAGACATCGCAGCCAAACCTAACATCTAAGGCCTGAGGTCCCATCGAGGACGCCTGCCGGGCATGGGTCTCACCGGTCCGGCGTGCACTCAGAGGCTGCCGCCGCCAACTGCCACTTCTCCATCTTCAGAACTGTACTGATGCATCAACCTTGCTCGATCCAGCTATCGTCGACGCCATCACGGCGCCCAACGACACCTCCTCCCTACGCACGTCACGGTCGCCACTGATACACCTCAGCACCATGCTGCCAAGTACCACCAGCCGACACAGCTTGAAGTCTTTGGAAAATCTGTCGTGCGTAGCACCTGCCGACCAGGCATGACAAAGCGTAGCACCTGTCGGTCAGGCATGACTTGACATCTCCACCGAAGCTCCGTGCAAGATGAAGCCGCTCCACCTCCAGCCTCTCTGAACGGGACGGGAGCACCCAGGAAGACACGACGAAGAGTTGGGCACCACAAACACCACGAGAGCCGGACCAGCCGACCGCCATGGCGAAGCGACACCACTAAAGAGAGACCGCCGCCATCAGGAACGCCAAGAACGCGCTGCAGCAGTCCCACCTCCCCACGGACCCAAAGCGGCGCCTTCAAGAAGGTGACGGAGCCGGGCACCGCCGCCGCCCAACCAAAGTTGTGGGTTTTGACCCGGGTGTAGGGGGAGGACGAGGGGGAGGGAGCTGGATCTCGAAGCCGCCTTCAAGAAGGGAAAAGCGCTTGGAGCGCCGCCGGCGTCGTGGCCGCCGCAGCCGGCCAAGAAATTACTCCGATCCAGAGCTCCCAACCCCACATCCGCGCAGTCCGCCACCGGATCCGGCCGGACTGACGAGGAGGAAGCAGCAGCACAGTGGCGTCGTCTTCAGATCTGGCGAAGGAGAGCAGCCGGGGATCCCTCCACGCGGCGCCCGCATCCACTGCCCACTCGCCGCCCGCGCGGCCGAGTAGACGCGGCCCTCAACTCCGGCGAGCGCCGCCCGCCGCTAGAACGACGCCGCCCTCACCAGCAGAGGCCGCCGCCTCAAACCCTAGGCCCGAGCCCGAGCGGCGTCGCGGCCGAGGGCCTCGCCGCCACCCTCATCGGCGGCCGCAAGGGGGACCCGGCGCCCGTCTCCGGCGGCGGCGAGGATAGATCGATAAGGGGATGAGGCGGACGGGGAGGTTGGTCGCCCCGAGTCGCCCTCGAGAGGGCGAATATGGTCCTTTTTACGTACAAATATGTACCTGTTTCACAAATATAATAAAAATTATGGATCAACTTGCAATTGTTTCATGCAACTCACTTTGAAATATCTTATATATAATGTATGAATATACTTACAATGATAAAATTACATATATACTATTACATGATAGTATATGAGAAATGAGAAATGATAGTATATATATATGTGTGCGCGCGCGTGTGTGCGTGTGTGTGCGCGCGCGCATATATATGTATATATGTATGGTTGACACGCTAGGCGCATGAACGTACTGCCGCTCAAATGTACTCCGTCGTGGTCTGCTCGCTGGCTGTCGTGGTTCTCAGAGGCAGAGCTTGAGCGACAAGTCCATCTCCGCCGTGGTCTCCCCACCGACCGTCGTGGTGAGGCGAGTGCCATCCCAGCCGTCCATGCCCATGCCCATGCTCAAGCTCGTGGGGGGTGAAGTAGCGTAGGCCCAAATATCACCGCCGCCGTTGATCCAGCTATGGGCGACGGTCGTGGAGCCAGCTGTGAGCGACAAGTCCAGCTCCGCCGTGTCCTCCCCGGCAGCCGTCGTGGTGCGGCGAGTGCCAGCCAAGCCACCCATGCCCATGCTCGACGCGGGTGAAGTAGCGTAGGCCCAAAGATCACCGCCGCCGTGGAGCCAGCTGTGGATGACGGCCGGCGAGGAAGGCGTGGCGGCGACGGCGGCGTTTATGCCTGCAGAGGCGTCGCGTCTGCGCTTGGCGAGGGTGCGGTCGGCGAGGGCGCGCTCGTTCTTGTGGGCGTTCTGGTGGCCGCCGAGCGCCTGCGAGCTAAAGAACTTTCGCTGGCAGTAGTTGCACGAAAAGGCTTCCTTACCATGGTGCTGTTGCTGGTAGTCCGCGGGAGCAGGGGACGCCGGGCGCCGGGTGCGGCGGTGGTGCGTCATCGCATCGAGGCGGAGGTCGAGGCTGATACGGTTCGACAACAGCTGGTAAGGCGTCTCACCCTCACCCTCCATGGTCGACGCTTTGAAGGTGGTGTGCGCGCGCGGGAAAGTGTGGAGGAAGGAGGAGGAGGAGGCACGTACGGGGCGGTGTGAAGTGTGAGCCAGCGCGACGGTATATAAAGAGCAGTGAGCCTGGATGAACCAGTGCTTGCCCGTTTAGCTGGGTTGCCATTGCTTCAACGGTTTTTTTCGTTTTTCTTTCTTTCAAAAAAGCACTCTCTGGCGGCACCACATTTCTGTTTTTCACATAAAGTACTTCTTTTTCTTTTGCGACATTAACATGTTCCGTGTTTGTTTGTATTCACGCATGACTAGCTGCTATACCATGCCCTTCTCCATTCATGTCTTTTCAATCCATATGATCCAAACAGACCCTGAGAAGCTCGAGACACGATTTGAAACGGGCCGGGTGCATGTCAATGTCAATGTCAGTGTGCACACTATAGCCACGTAGCTTAATTTATGGGTCTTACAGAAAGGAATTAGGCCGGGAATGCTAACAGACTATGGAACGGACCCCTTTTCCGTCAAGAGGGAGCTAAAGATGGTTCAAACAGAAGGCTCCTAATGTTTCTCAACACCGACTGTTGTTCCTGTTTTGTGTAGTCTCTGGTTTTAGTAGCACAAATACCACACAACTAGCACGCTACATGCAAGGGGTCTTTTTTTTTAGAAACTTTGTACGTAAGAAGAAGCTAAAAAGAGTTCCGACAAAATGCGCCATGAACCAATCGAAGGAGCTGAAGAGAGTTTCAACAAAAGGCGCTATGCTAGGCCGTAGGTGTACGAGTTCTTTCCTTAGAAACCATGCATCCAAGAAGAAGCTAAAGAGAGTTACGCACTACGTACTATTCCTTGGCCGACACTCGAAAGAAACCATTGAAAGAACCTCAACATCGAGCTAAATATAGTTCAAACAGAAAAAAAAACGTAATAGCCCTTCAGGCCCTGTTTGGCCAAGCAGCTTGAATAAGTTGTGGTTCTGATTTTCTTTCAGCTCCGTTTTTGTAGATAGACACACACAACAAAACTAGAATTAATGCTACCTACAAGGGGGCTTTTTTTAGAACCATATAGGAGAAGCTAAAGAGAGATCCAACAAAGACCATCTTACGCGGCATATATATGGGTTCTTTGAGTTCTGTAGAAGGAGCTAAAGAGAGTTCCAACAAAAGGCGCCATGCTAGGCCATAGGTACACGAGTTCTTTCCTTAGAAACCATGCGTCCAAGAAGAAGCTAAAGAGAGTTACAACACAGGGCGCAATGCTACGCATTACGTAATATTGCTTGGCCGACACTCGAAAGAAACCATTGAAAGAACCTCAACATTGAGCTAAATATAGTTCAAACAGAAAAAATGTAATAGACCTTGAGGCTCTGTTTGGCCAAGCAGCTTGAATAAGTTGTGGTTCCGATTTTCTTTCAGCTCCGTTTTTGTAGATAGACACACACAACAAAACTAGAATTAATGCTACCTACGTGGGGTCTTTTTTTAGGAACCATATGTATAGGAGAAGCTAAACAAAGATCCAACAAAGACCATCTTACGCGACACGTACATGGGTTCTTTTTAGGAGTTTTGTAGAAGAAGCTAAAGAGAGTTCCAACAAAAGGCGCCATGCTAGGCCGTAGGTACACGAGTTCTTTCCTTAGAAACCATGCGTCCAAGAAGAAGCTAAAGAGAGTTACAACACAGGGCGCCATGCTACGCACTACGTAATATTCCTTGTCCGACACTCGAAAGAAACCACTGAAAGAACCTCAACATTGAGCTAAATATAGTTCAAACAGAAAAAACGTAATAGACCTTGAGGCCCTGTTTGGCCAAGCAGCTTGAATAAGTTGTGGTTCTGATTTTCTTTCAGCTCCGTTTTTGTAGATAGACACACACAACAAAACTAGAATGCTACCTACAAGGGGTCTCTTTTTAGGAACCATATGTATAGGAGAAGCTAAAGAGAGATCCAACAAAGACCATCTTACGTGGCACGTACATGAGTTCTTTTTAGGAGTTTTGTAGAAGAAGCTAAAGAGAGTTCCAACAAAAGGCACCATGCTAGGCCGTAGGTACACAAGTTCTTTCCTTACAAACCATACGTCCAAGAAGAGGCTAAAGAGAGTTACAACATAGGGTGCCATGCTACGCACTACATAGTGGCCGACACTCCAAAGAAACCATTGAAAGAACCTCACCATCGAGCTAAATATAGTTCAAACAGAAAAAACGTAATAGACCTTGATGCCCTGTTTGGCCAAGCAGCTTGAATAAGTTGTGGTTCTGGTTTTCTTTCAGCTCCATTTTTGTAGATAGACACACACAAAAAAACTAGAATGCTACCTACAAGGGGTCTTTTTTTTGAACCATATGTATAAGAGAAGTTAAAGAGAGATCCAACAAAACCATCTTACACGGCACGTACATATGTTCTTTTTAGGAGTTCTGTAGAAGAAGCTAAAGAGAGTTCCAACAAAAGGCGCCAGGCTACGTAGGTACACGAACTATTTCCTTAGAAACCATGCGTCCAAAAAGAAGCTAAAGAAAGTTACAACACATGGCGCCATGCTACGCACTACGTAATATTCTTTGGTTGACACTCAAAAGAAACGATTGAAAGAACCTCAACATCGAACTAAATATAGTTCAGACAGAAAAAAAACGTAATAGATCTTGAGGCCCTGTTTGGCCAAGCAGCTTGAATAAGTTGTGGTTCTGGTTTTCTTTCAGCTCCATTTTTGTAGATAGACACACACAAAAAAACTAGAATGCTACCTACAAGGGGTCTTTTTTTTGAACCATATGTATAAGAGAAGTTAAAGAGAGATCCAACAAAACCATCTTACACGGCACGTACATATGTTTTTTTTAGGAGTTCTGTAGAAGAAGCTAAAGAGAGTTCCAACAAAAGGCGCCAGGCTACGTAGGTACACGAACTATTTCCTTAGAAACCATGCGTCCAAAAAGAAGCTAAAGAAAGTTACAACACATGGCGCCATGCTACGCACTACGTAATATTCTTTGGTTGACACTCAAAAGAAACGATTGAAAGAACCTCAACATCGAACTAAATATAGTTCAGACAGAAAAAAAACGTAATAGATCTTGAGGCCCTGTTAGGCCAAACTTGAATAAGTTGTGGTTCCGATTTTCTTTCAGCTCCGTTTTTATAGATAGACACACACCACAAAACTAGAATGCTACCTACAAGGGGTCTTTTTTTAGAAACCATATGTGTAGGAGAAGCTAAAGAGAGATCCAACAAAGACCATCTTACGCGGCACGTACATATGTTCTTTTTAGGAGTTCTGTAGAAAAAGCTAAAGAAAGTTCCAACAAAAGGCGCCAGGCTACGTAGGTACACGAACTATTTCCTTAGAAACCATGCGTCCAAAAAGAAGCTAAAGAGAGTTACAACACATGGCGCCATGCTACGCACTACGTAATATTCTTTGGTTGACACTCAAAAGAAACCATTGAAAGAACCTCAACATCAAGCTAAATATAGTTCAGACAGAAAAAATGTAATAGACCTTGAGGCCCTGTTAGGCCAAGCTTGAATAAGTTGTGGTTCCGATTTTCTTTCAGCTCCGTTTTTGTAGATAGACACACACCACAAAACTAGAATGCTACCTACAAGGGGTCTTTTTTTAGAAACCATATGTATAGGAGAAGCTAAAGAGAGATCCAACAAAGACCATCTTACGCGACACGTACAAGGGTTCTTTTATGAGTTCTGTAGAAGAAGATAAAGAAAGTTCTAACAAAAGGCGCCATGCTAGGCCGTAGGTGCACGAGCTCTTTCCTTAGAAAGCATGCGTCCAAGAAGAAGCTAGAGAGAGTTGCAACATAGGCGGCGATGCTACACACTACGTAATATTCTTTGGTCGACACTCAAAAGAAACCATTGAAAGAACCTCAACATGGAGCTAAATATAGTTCAGACAGAAAAAAAAAACGTAATAGACCTTGAGGCCCTGTTTGGCCAAGCTTGAATAAGTTGTGGTTCCGATTTTCTTTCAGCTCCGTTTTTGTAGATAGACACACACCATAAAACTAGAATGCTACCTACAAGGGTTCTTTTTTTAGGAACCATATGTATAGGAGAAGCTAAAGAGCGATCCAACAAAGACCATCTTACGCGGCACGTACATGGGTTCTTTTTAGGAGTTCTGTAGAAGAAGCTAAAGAGAGTTCTAACAAAAGGCGCCATGCTAGGCCGTAGGTACACAAGTTGTTTCCTTAGAAAGCATGCGCCCAAGAAGAAGCTCAAAATATTAGTTATCTCTATTTCAAAACTCGAGCTCTGGCACCTCTACAAACCCTGCTTCCCTCTGCGAAGGGCCTATCTATTTACTTTTATGTTGAGTCATCATCCTCTTATTAAAAAGCACCAGTTGGAGAGCACTGCTGTCATTTGCATGCATTACTATTAGTTTACATTGAGTATGACTGGATCTCTTTTACCATGAATTACAATGTTTAGTCAGTCCTTGATCTTCAGAGGTGCTCTGCATTTATGTTTTGCGGTCTCAGAAAAGGCTAGCGAGATACCATCTTGTTATATCATATTATGATTGTTTTGAGAAAGTGTTGTCATCCGAGATTTACTATTATTGCTCGCTAGTTGATTACGCAATTGATATGAGTAAACATGAGACCTAAGTATTATTGTGAATATGGTTGGTTCATAATCTTTGCTGAAAACTTGAATGCCGGCTTTACATATTTACAACAACAAGAGCAAACAGAGTTTGTAAAAGTTTTTCTTTATCACTTTCAGTTTGTCAACTGAATTGCTTGAGGACAAGCAAAGGTTTAAGCTTGGGGGAGTTGATACGTCTCCATCGTATCTACTTTTCCAAACACTTTTGCCCTTGTTTTGGACTCTAACTTGCATGATTTGAATGGAACTAACCCGGACTCACGTTGTTTTCAGCAGAATTGCCATGGTGTTATTTTTGTGCAGAAATAAAAGTTCTCGGAATGACCTGAGATTTCACAGAGAATATTTTTGGAATTAATAAAAAATACTGGCGAAAGAATCAACACTAGGGGGCCCACACCCTTTCCACCAGGGTGGGGGGCGTGCCCCCTGCCTCGTGGGCCCCCTGAGGCTCCACCGACCTCAACTCCAACTCTATATATTCACGTTCGGGGAGAAAAAATCAGAGAGAAGGATTCATCGCGTTTTACGATACAGAGCCGCCGCCAAGCCCTAATCTCTCTCGGGAGGGCTGATCTGGAGTCCGTTCGGGGCTCCGGAGAGGGGAATACATCATCGTCGTCATCATCAACCATCCCCCATCACTAATTTCATGATGCTCACCGCCGTGCGTGAGTAATTCCATCGTAGGCTTGCTGGACGGTGATGGGTTGGATGAGATTTATCATGTAATCGAGTTAGTTTTGTTAGGGTTTGATCCCTAGTATCCATTATGTTCTGAGATTGATGTTGCTATGACTTTACTATGCTTAATGCTTGTCACTAGGGCCCGAGTGCCATGAATTGAGATCTGAACCTATTATGTTTTCATGAATATATGTGAGTTCTTGATCCTATCTTGCAAGTCAATAGTCACCTACTATGTGTTATGATCCGGCAACCCCGAAGTGACAATAATCGGGACCACTCGCGGTGATGACCGTAGTTTGAGGAGTTCATGTATTCACTAAGTGTTAATGCTTTGGTCCGGTACTCTATTAAAAGGAGGCCTTAATATCCCTTAGTTTCCAATAGGCCCCCGCTGCCACGGGAGGGTAGGACAAAAGATGTCATGCAAGTTCTTTTCCATAAGCACGTATGACTATATTCGGAATACATGCCTACATTACATTGATGAACTGGAGCTAGTCTGTGTCACCCTATGTTATAACTGTTGCATGAGGAAACGCATCCGACATAATTATCCATCACTGATCCAATGCCTACGAGCTTTTCACATATTGATCTTTTCTTAGTTACTTTTCCGTTGCCACTGTTACAATTACTACAAAACTGCTACTGTTACTTTTTCCACCGTTACCATTACTTCCATACTACTTTGCTGCAGATATTAAGTTTTCCAGGTGTGGTTGAATTGACAACTCAACTGCTAAAACTTGAGAATATTCTTTGGCTCCCCTTGTGTCGAATAAATAAATTTGGGTTGAATACTCTACCCTCGAAAACTGTTGCGATCCCCTATACTTGTGGGTTATCACCACTGCAATAGCTAAATTTGGGAGAATTATAAACTGGGAAAAGGAAGATGCTTTAAAGGGCAAAATCCTGGTTAAGGCCAGACTTACAGACCTGATTGAAATTCCAAAAAGCATTCGGTGGTCTGAAGGAGAGAATTTTGAGGAAGGGTCACTTACAAGTTCAGTAGAAGTTTTGTTGGAGGAAATGCAGGGAGGTGGGCTTGCAGATGAAGATCCTTTCCCCCCTCCTGGAGTTGACCCACATCCAATAACTCAGAATGCAAATGACTTTCCAGGATTCCACAACATGCAATTCAATAATGCCCCTACTGACAATGCTGAGTGGGAAGAGTGGGATGAGCAGGGCCACTGGGCTTTTCCTCAGCCAGCAGCACAGCCTATGGACATTGTGCAACAGCAGCAACAGGAAGAAGTTCAGTTAGATGGTAATGAAGTTATGCCTAACAGCAGCATTACCACAACAATTTCTCTGTCTGAAGGTTTATCCTCACATAATGCTGGACTTAACATTCAGAATCAAGAGGTGAATCAAATTGCTTTGGAAAACATTGAGGTTCCTCTAGGAGTTGGTTTGCACAATTTGCTGCAAGCTAATGCTTCTGATGATGCTGACAATGATTTTGAAGAAGGAGAGTTCATTGCACCTGTGGATCAGCTGTTGGGAGATGCTGAGCAAATGGAGCAGCAACCAGCTGCAACCCAAAACATGAACAATGCAGAGGAGAATGTGAATAACATTGATCTCATCCCACAGCAGGAGGCACTGGAAGTGCAAGCCACAGGAGCAGAAGTAACTACTGTTGCAGAAGCAGTGCAGGTTCCTTCAGATGAATTACAGGTTGCTGCAGAACAAGGCCTAATTAAGAAAGGGTCAAAAGAGAATGAGGATTCTTTGAATTCTATCCCTACTGGGGAAAATGCTGGACCCTCTACAGGTATAAGCAATATTAATTTGGATAATGCTTCTAAACCAACTATCAGTTCACAAGATATTTTTAATTTGGCCTCACAACATGCTTTATCTGTTATTGATGGTGCTCATCTTATGTCTGAGGAAGGTATTGAGCTCTGGGGAAACACTTTGCACCTTCACCCACACAGGTGGCCAGTTCCTTTTCATCTGAAATTCCAGTAAGTTGGTTCAATTTCATCCTTTCTTACTTCTGACACCAGATAAGTTCGAATGGACTTTGCACTTGCTGAAATCTCCCTTATGGCAAATTTTGATTGAAAAAAGCAAGGAGGGAGACTCAATGACTTTTTGCATTTCTGACAAATGCTCTGTCTCTCAGGCTCCTGTTTGCAAGCTACAGTCCCCAGTTGGATTTAATAAAGAGAATGCAGGATATAGCCCAGCAGCTCACTCTTCTTCAGGAGCAGGCAGTCCTCTCAAAATGGTTTTTCCAAGTAATGTTATTCTCTTACCTGCTGGTGAGGCTATCTCCGAAAAGAGGAGGGGAAAAGGACCTCTAGTTGAGACTCAGGTAAGGAGAAGTGGAAGAATTAGAGAGGAAAATAAAGGTTTCATAAGAAACTCATGCACAGGAAATTTTTGTCTTCCTTGCAATGCTGCTCCCCTAGTTTTACACAGTAAAGTAGTTAAAAATCTCACTACATCTTTTTGGAAGGTGGCTGGGGAGGATCTGCAAGAGAACCTGGCCAAGAGGGCCAAAAGCAAGGAGACAGATGGGGAGGCCAAGAGTTCCAAGGCCAAGGAGAACAACAACTCCAACTCTAGTGCAGAATGATTAGTCCCATCACTATATATTGTGCCTGGAAAGCCAGGAATCATAGGGAGAATGTTCCTAAGTTAGTATTCCAGACTATGGGCTTTAAGTACTACCAGAGGCATTTTGCTATGTGCTTGCTTGGCACCTATCTATGCAGACTTTGTTGCTTTTGCTGTAATGATTTCTATTTCTGGGAGACATGTAAAGAGATGATTTGGAAACCTGGATCTGTACAGGTTATGTGTTGCAACCAGTTTAATTAAGTGCAAGGTCAATGTCTGGTTTGTTGTGGTTTGTCAAGGGGTGGTCTTTGATAGCAAAATAATAACTAAGATGTTTCAATATGATTAATAACAGATCTTGGAACATATTTAAGTGGAACATTAGGGGCATCAATGCAGAAGCAAAATGGTTAGCTCTAAAGAAAAAATAGAGGAAAGTGCAGCTGGGATTATTTGTTTACACGAGACCAAAAGAGAGGTGTTTGATCTGGCTTATGTTCATAATTTTTGCCCACATAGATTTAATAAATTTGAGTATCTGCCCTCTGTTGGGGCTTCTGGTGGAATTATTATTGCCTGGGTTGGCTATCTATTCCAAGGAGAAGTTTTGTTGCAAAACAGGTTTTCTCTCTCAGTGAAGTTTACTTGCAACACCTCCAATCAGTCTTGGGTTTTGACAAACATCTATGGTCCTAGTAATCAGGAAGATAAATCTGATTTTTTTACAATGGTTTAGTAGCATTCAAATGCCCCCTGAGGTGGATTGGATAGTGATAGGTGACTTCATTTTTATCACATCACCAAGTGACAGAAACAAACCAGGAGGGGATGTGAATCAAATGCTTCTTTTTAATGAAGCTTAGTAACCTGGGTTTGTTAGAATTACCTTTAAAAGGGAGGCAATTTAGTTGGAGTAATATGCAGGAAAAACCACTGTTAGAAAAGCTTGACTGGTTCTTTACCTCTGCTTCATGGATGATCTCATATCCAGACACTACTGCTCTTCCACTTGCAAGGCCTATTTCTGACCATCTACCCTATTTGATTAAAGTGGGCACTTCAATTCCCAAAGCAAAAGTGTTTAGATTTGAGAATTTTTTGTTGAAGCACAGTTCTTTTAAGGAGGTAGTTAAAGCAGCTTGGGACATTCCTGTGGGCTACACAAATCCTGCTAAGATGATCAATGCAAAATTCAAAAATCTTAGGAGGGATTTAAAATTATGGGCAAAGAACTTGACATGCCTTAAGAAACAGATTGCAGACATTAATGAATGTATTTTTCTCCTAGATTTCTTTGAGAAATTTAGAAGATTGGACATAATGGAGTGGAATTGTAGAGCTGTGCTCAAAGAACACTTGCTGACTATTCTGAAGAATCAGAAAATTTACTGGAAGCAGAGAGGAAAAGTTAAAGGAGTAAAATTTGGAGATGAAAATACAAAGTTTTTCCATACAAGAGCATCCATTAATTACAGGCATAATAAAATTACTATGCTCCTTAATGATGATCACATTGAAATAACAGATCATGCTGGCAAGGCTGGCATACTTTAGGAATCCTTCAAAAAGAGATTAGGAAAATCTGAGAGACACACTATGCATTTTGATTTGCAAGACCTTCTTGCTAATCAGATAAACCCAGATATTTTCAGAGACACTGAACAACCATTTTCAGATGAGGAAATTAATAATGTTGTTAAGGAGCTACCAACTGACAAATCTCCTAGGCCAGATGGATTCAATAATGAGTTTTTAAAAGCATGTTGGGACATTATAGGAGATGATGTAAGAAAATTGGTTCATGCCTTCCATGAAGGTAATATTTCTCTTGAGAGCATTAACACTTCATATATCACACTAATACCCAAGAATAATGCTCCTCTCACTCCTAGTGATTTTAGACCAATTTCTTTGCTTAATGGGGTGCTTAAGATCATCACTAAACTGCTGGCAAACAGATTGCAAAAGGTTATACTGCAAATGATTCACATCAACCAATATGGTTTTCTTAAAGACAGGGTTATTCAAGATTGTTTGGGGTGGTCTTATGAATATATCCATCAATGTCCGAAATCTAGAGAAGAATTGCTTGTGCTAAAGCTAGACTTTGAAAAAGCATTTGATACAATTGAACATCAAGCAATTATTGACATCCTCAGAGCTAAAGGTTTTGGCAATAACTGGATCTCATGGATAGAAATGATCTTTAACTCTGCTTCAACTGTTGTGATGCTGAATGGAGTGACAGGTAAAAAAATTTACTGTAGAAGGGGAGTACCACAAGGAGACCCTCTATCCCCACTGTTGTTTGTCATAGTTGTAGACCTTCTACAATTAGTTATTAATAAAGCAATGGGACTGGGCCTTCTTCATACACCACTGCAAATTAACTCCTGCCCTGATTTTCCAATTGTCCAGTATGCAGATGACACCTTATTGATAACGCAAGCTGATTCCAGACAACTAATCTGCCTTAAGCCCAACTGAACACTTTTGCATCTGCCACTGGTCTCAAAGTAAACTATCAGAAGTCTATCATGGTCCCTATTAATATTCAAGAGGAGAGGGCACAAATCTATGCTGTAACTCTTAATTGTCAGATGGGACACTTTCCATTCACATACCTTGGGCTTCCTTTAGGACTACACAAACCAACAGTGGAACAATGTCTCCCACTGGTTAACAGTGTTGCAAAAAGACTGGCTGGTATTGCCACATTTATGACCTATGCAGGCAGATTGTTAATGGTTAAAGTTGTTCTAGCATCTCTCAAAATTTTCTTCATGAGTTGTTTGGATGTACCAGTTACTATTAAGCAGCAGATCTTAAAATATTTCAGACACTGCTTATGGAGAGGCCCAGACATGGAGGATCATAGACCAGCCCTAGTAAAATGGACCACTGTTTGTAGGCCAAAGAATCAAGGAGGGCTAGGAGTCATGGATATTTTCACATAGAATAAGGCACTACTTATGAAAAACTTGCACAAATTCTATAACAGACATGAAATTCCATGGGTTCAATTGATTTGGGAAACTCATTACTCTGAAAACAAGTTGCCAGGAGATGAGTTAGTGGGATCTTTCTGGTGGAAGGCAAACTTGCAATTAATTCAGCAGTATAAAGCTTTAGCAAGGTGCAATTTGGGAGATGGTAGAAGTGCTTATTTTTTGACTGACTTATGGGCTGAGGAACTCGTGCAACATAAATTCCCACATCTTTTCTCTTTTGTGATTAATCACAGACTTACTGTACAACAGGTCATTGGCACAGAATATCTGGAAGACCTATTTCACCTACCACTGTCAATGGAGGCGCATGAACATTTTTTAAAGCTTGAAGAGATGTGCTACATTATGAGGCAATCACAGTACCAGAATTTCACAGACACATGGAGCTATATCTGGGGTAATGAGCACTTTTCTTCGGCCAAGGCTTACAATGTTATGATTGGTTTCAAGCAAACCCCACCACACTTCAACTTGATTTGGAATTCCTCCTGCCAACCTAAACATAAAATATTCTTCTGGATGCTCTTACATGACAGACTCAATACAAGAAATCTTCTGAGAAGGAAAACATTTGTGCTAGAAGACTATAACTGTGCTCTCAGGGGATGCCAAGAGGAGGAAACTCTGTATCATTTATTTTAGGGATGCTCATTTGCTAAGAGATGCTGGGACTACATTTGTCCCACTAGAACACCAGATTTATCTGTCTTAGAGGCCTTCCAGGATATCAAAGAAAAACTGAGACTTCCTTTCATCATGGACATAATAATTCTCAGCTCCTGGGCTATCTGGATTTCCAGGAACAACAAGATCTTTGAACATATTCACCCCACATTTCAAGGATGGAAGCACATTTATTTGATGGAGCTGAAGTTACTCAAGCACAGAACAAGACCAAAGCATGCCAATCAATTCCTTTCATGGCTGGATCTTCAAGGGGAGTTTTTTTCTTTTTCTTTGGCAGCTCAGCTCTCTACCTAGGTTCTTTCTTTAGTTCTTCTTTATTTCTTAGTCTTAGTTTTTGTCTTTTCTTCTTTTTGTTGTAGCTTCTTAGTCTTTTCTCTTCTTCTTCTTCTTTTTTCTTCTTTTTCTCTTTTCTAGGGGGCTCCTCTCAAGCCCTTGCCTTCCCTTGTTCTTTGCTACTCAGGACCTTCTTGCTCTTTGCTATTTATAAAAATTGTTGTGGGGTGTTTACCCTACTGTTTATAGTCAAAAAAATAGTTGTTGCAAAATTGGACCAAATTTATTTTCTAAAATACTAGGACATATTTAATGCATAATTTACCAAATGCTTGGGTGTCAAAAGCTTTTATCCACCTCTCGTGAAAAACACAAATTTCTGTCGATTCAGTTGGAAGCGGGTCAAATTTGAACTGCAGCTGCCTCATAGTTTGCTATTTATTTTTCCAAAAAATCATTTTTAGGTACAAAAGTACCTATTTAATCATAGAAACACCAAAAAAAATCAAGATTCAACAACTAGCTAGGAACGGTCATGCCCGCCGTTTTGAGCGCATTTTGAAACGGGCATGAAAAATTCAAAAAAATTGGAAAATTGGGAAATCTTCGCATTGTGTCATTATATGTGGCCAAGTTGCCAGGAAAAGTAATGAACTTGTAATACGGGAATTATTTTTAAAAAGTGTTCTCAGAAACGAGCTATCATGTGTGGAGATCAATGGCTTTCAAGCCAAATGATCAATCTTATGGCCACATTCATGGCATAGTTTGTTCAAATGATCTCATATTGTCCACAAGGGTGCATATTGGAATGGCAAACAATGTTGCCTAAGGAAGTTTTCATTTTCTTTGGACGAAAAAATCATTTTCCTTTTTTCGAGTGCCTAAAATGAGGTTTTTTTGTGAAGAACCTACCAAATAGTTGTTCCAAAATTGGACCAAATCAATTTTATAAAATACTAGGACATATTTAATGCATACTTAACCAAATGGTTGGGTGTCAAAAGCTTTTACCCACCTCTCGTGAAAAAAGACAAATTTCTGTCGATACAGCTAGAAGCGGGTCAAATTTGAACTGCAGCTGCCTCATAGTTTTCTATTTATTTTTCCCAAAAATCATTTTTAGGTACAAAAGTATCTATTTAATCAGAGAAACACCAAAAGTTTTTCAAGATTCAACCACTAGCTAGGAACGGTCATGCCCGCCGTTTTGACCGCATTTTGAAACGGGCAAGGAAAAATGAAAAAAAATCAAAAAATTGGAAAACCTTCGCATTGTGTCATTATATGTGGCCAAGTTGCGAGGAAAAATAATAAACTTGTAATACGGGAATTATTTTTAAAAAGTGTTCTCAGAAACGAGCTATCATGTGTGGAGATCAATGCCTATCAAGCCAAATGATCAATCTTCTGGCCACATTCATGGCATAGTTTGTTCAAATGATCTCATATTGTGCACAAGGGTGCATATTGGAATGGCAAACAATGTTGCCTAAGGAAGTTTTCATTTTCTTTGGACGAAAAATTATTTTCCTTTTTTCAAGTGCCTAAAATGAGGTTTTTTTGTGAAGAACCTACCAAATAGTTGTTGCAAAATTGGACCAAATAAATTTTATAAAATACTAGGACATATTTAATGCATAATTGACCAAATGGTTTGGTGTAAAAAGATTTTTACCACCTCTTGTGAAAAAAGACAAATTTCTGTCGATTCAGTTGGAAGCGGGTCAAATTTGAACTGCAGCTGCCTCATAGTTTTCTATTTATTTTTCCCAAAAATCATTTTTAGGTACAAAAGTATCTATTTAATCAGAGAAACACCAAAAGTTTTTCAAGATTCAACCACTAGCTAGGAATGGTCATGCCCACCGTTTTGACCACATTTTGAAACGGGCAAGAAAAAATGAAAAAATCAAAAAATTGGAAAACCTTCGCATTGTGTCATTATATGTGGCCAAGTTGCCAGGAAATATAATAAACTTGTAATACGGGAATTATTTTTAAAAAGTGTTCTCAGAAACGAGCTATCATGTGTGGAGATCAATGCCTATCAAGCCAAATGATTAATCTTATGGCCATATTCATGGCATAGTTTGTTCAAATGATCTCATATTGTGCACAAGGGTGCATATTGGAATGGCAAACAATGTTGCCTAAGGAAGTTTTCATTTTCTTTGGACGAAAAAACCATTTTCCATTTTTCGAGTGCCCAAAATGAGGTTTTTTTGTGAAGAACCTACCAAATAGTTGTTGCAAAATTGGACCAAATCAATTTTATAAAATACTAGGACATATTTAATGCATAATTTACCAAACGGTTGGGTGTCAACAGCTTTTATCCACCTCTCGTGAAAAAGACAAATTTTTGCCAATTGAGTTGGAAGCGGGTCAAATTTGAACCGCAGCTGCCTCATATTTTGCTATTTATTTTTCCGAAAATCATTTTTAGGTACAAAAGTATCTATTTAATTAGAGAAACACCAAAAGTTTCTCAAGATTCAAGCATTAGCTAGGAACGGTCATGCCCGCTGTTTTGACCGCATTTTGAAACGGGCATGAAAAATTCAAAAAAATAAAAAATTGGAAAATCTTCGCATTGTGTCATTATATGTGGCCAAGTTGCTAGGAAAAATAATAAACTTGTAATACGGCAATTATTTTTTAAAAGTGTTCTCAGAAACGAGCTATCATGTGTGGAGATCCATCGCTTTCAAGCCAAATGATCAATCTTATGGCCACATTCATTGCATAGTTTGTTCAAATGATCTCATGTTGTGCACAAGGGTGCATATTGGAATGGAAAACAATATTTCCTAAGGAAGTTTTCATTTTCTTTGGACGAAAAAATCATTTTCCATATTTTGAGTGCCCAAAATGAGGTTTTTTGTGTGAAGAACCTACCAAATAGTTGTTGCAAAATTGGACCAAATCAATTTTATAAAATACTAGGACATATTTAATGCATAATTTACCAAATGGTTGGGTGTCAAAAGCTTTTATCCACCTCTCGTGAAAAACACAAATTTCTGTCGATTAAGATGGAAGCGAGTCAAATTTGAACTGCAGTTGCCTCATATTTTGCTATTTATTTTTCCAAAAAATCATTTTTAGGTACAAAAGTATCTATTTAATCAGAGAAACACCAAAAGTTTTTCAAGATTCAACCATTAGCTAGGAACGGTCATGCCCGCCGTTTTGACCGCATTTTGAAACGGGCATGAAAAATTCAAAAAAAAATCAAAAAATTGGAAAACCTTCGCATTGTGTCATTATATGTGGCCAACTTGCCAGGAAAAATAATATACTTGTAATACGGGAATTATTTTTAAAAATTGTTCTCAGAAACGAGCTATCATGTGTGGAGATCAATGGCTTTCAAGCCAAATGATCAATCTTATGGCCACATTCATGGCATAGTTTGTTCAAATGATCTCATATTGTCCACAAGGGTGCATATTGGAATGGCAAACAATGTTTCCTAAGGAAGTTTTCATTTTCTTTGGACGAAAAAATCATTTTCCTTTTTTCGAGTGCCTAAAATGAGGTTTTTTTGTGAAGAACCTACCAAATAGTTGTTGCAAAATTGGACCAAATAAATTTTATAAAATACTAGGACATATTTAATGCATAATTAACCAAATGGTTGGGTGTCAAAAGATTTTTCCCACCTGTCGTGAAAAAAGTCAAATTTCTGCCGATACAGCTAGAAGCGGGTCAAATTTGAACTGCAGCTGCCTCATAGTTTTCTATTTATTTTTCCCAAAAATCATTTTTAGGTACAAAAGTATCTATTTAATCAGAGAAACACCAAAAGTTTTTCAAGATTCAACCACTAGCTAGGAACGGTCATGCCCACCGTGTTGACCGCATTTTGAAACGGGCAAGAAAAAATGAAAAAAAATAAAAAAATTGGAAAACCTTCGCATTGTGTCATTATATGTGGCCAAGTTGCGAGGAAAAATAATAAACTTGTAATACGGGAATTATTTTTAAGAAGTGTTCTCAGAAACGAGCTATCATGTGTGGAGATCAATGCCTATCAAACCAAATGATCAATCTTCTGGCCACATTCATGGCATAGTTTGTTCAAATGATCTCATATTGTGCACAAGGGTGCATATTGGAATGGCAAACAATGTTGCCTAAGGAAGTTTTCATTTTCTTTGGACGAAAAAATCATTTTCCTTTTTTCGAGTGCCTAAAATGAGGTTTTTTTGTGAAGAACCTACCAAATAGTTGTTGCAAAATTGGACCAAATAAATTTTATAAAATACTAGGACATATTTAATGCATAATTGACCAAATGGTTGGGTGTAAAAAGATTTTTCCCACCTCTTGTGAAAAAAGACAAATTTCTGTCGATTCAGTTGGAAGCGGGTCAAATTTGAACTGCAGCTGCCTCATAGTTTTCTATTTATTTTTCCCAAAAATCATTTTTAGGTACAAAAGTATCTATTTAATCAGAGAAACACCAAAAGTTTTTCAAGATTCAACCACTAGCTAGGAATGGTCATGCCCACCGTTTTGACCGCATTTTGAAACGGGCAAGAAAAAATGAAAAAAAATCAAAAAATTGGAAAACCTTCGCATTGTGTCATTATATGTGGCCAAGTTGCGAGGAAATATAATAAACTTGTAATACGGGAATTATTTTTAAAAAGTGTTCTCAGAAACGAGCTATCATGTGTGGAGATCAATGCCTATCAAGCCAAATGATTAATCTTATGGCCATATTCATGGCATAGTTTGTTCAAATGATCTCATATTGTGCACAAGGGTGCATATTGGAATGGCAAACAATGTTGCCTAAGGAAGTTTCATTTTCTTTGGACGAAAATATCATTTTCCATTTTTCGAGTGCCCAAAATGAGGTTTTTTTTGTGTGAAGAACCTACCAAATAGTTGTTGCAAAATTGGACCAAATGAATTTTATAAAATACTAGGACATATTTAATGCATAATTTACCAAACGGTTGGGTATCAAAAGCTTTTATCCACCTCTCGTGAAAAAGACAAATTTCTGCCAATTCAGTTGGAAGCGGGTCAAATTTGAACCGCAGCTGCCTCATATTTTGCTATTTATTTTTCCCAAAAATCATTTTTAGGTACAAAAGTATCTATTTAATCAGAGAAACACCAAAAGTTTCTCAAGATTCAACCATTAGCTAGGAACGGTCATGCCCGCCGTTTTGACCGCATTTTGAAACGGGCATGAAAAATTCAAAAAAAAATAAAAAAATTGGAAAATCTTCGCATTGTGTCATTATATGTGGCCAAGTTGCTAGGAAAAATAATAAACTTGTAATACAGAAATTATTTTTTAAAAGTGTTCTCAGAAACGAGCTATCATGTGTGGAGATCAATGGCTTTCAAGCCAAATGATCAATCTGATGGCCACATTCATTGCATAGTTTGTTCAAATGATCTCATGTTGTGCACAAGGGTGCATATTGGAATGGAAAACAATATTTCCTAAGGAAGTTTTCATTTTCTTTGGACGAAAAAATCATTTTCCATTTTTTGAGTGCCCAAAATGAGGTTTTTTGTGTGAAGAACCTACCAAATAGTTGTTGCAAAATTGGACCAAATAAATTTTATAAAATACTAGGACATAGTTAATGCATAATTTACCAAATGGTTGGGTGTCAAAAGCTTTTATCCACCTCTCGTGAAAAACACAAATTTTTGTCAATTAAGATGGAAGCGAGTCAAATTTGAACTGCAGCTGCCTCATATTTTGCTATATATTTTTCCCAAAAATCATTTTTAGGTACAAAAGTATCTATTTAATCAGAGAAACACCAAAAGTTTTTCAAGATTGAACCATTATCTAGGAACGGTCATGCCCGCCATTTTGACCGCATTTTGAAACGGGCATGAAAAATTCAAAAAAAAAATAAAAAAATTGGAAAATCTTCGCATTGTGTCATTATATGTGGCCAACTTGCCAGAAAAAATAATATACTTGTAATACGGCAATTATTTTAAAAAAGTGTTCTCAGAAACGAGCTATCATGTGTGGAGATAAATGGCTTTCAAGCCAAATGATCAATCTTATGGCCACATTCATGGCATATTTTGTTCAAATGATCTCATATTGTGCACAAGGGTGCATATTGGAATGGCAAACAATGTTGCCTACGGAAGTTTTCGTTTTCTTTGGACGAAAAATTCATTTTCCATTTCTCGAGTGCCCAAAATGAGGTTTTTTGTGAAGAACCTACCAAATAGTTGTTGCAAAATTGGACCGAATCAATTTTATAAAATACTAGGACATATTTAATGCATAATTTACCAAATGGTTGGGTGTCAAAATCTTTTATCCACCTCTCGTGAAAAAGACAAATTCCTGCCGATTCAGCGGGAAGCGGGTCTAATTTGAACAGCAGCTGCCTCATAGTTTGCTACTTATTTTTCCCAAAAATCATTTTTAGGTACAAAAGTATCTATTTAATCAGAGAAACACGAAAAGTTTTCAAGATTCAACCACTAGCTAGGAACGGTCATGCCCGCCGTTTTGACTGCATTTTGAAACGGGCATGAAAAATTCAAAAAAATCCAAACATTGGAAAACATTCGCATTGTGTCATTATATGTGGCCAAGTTGCCAAGAAAAATATTAAACTTGTAATACGAAAATTATTTTAAAAAAGTGTTCTCAGAAACGAGCTATCATGTGTGGAGATCGATGGCTTTCAAGCCAAATGATCAATCTTATGGCCACATTCATGGCATAGTTTGTTCAAATGATCTCATATTGTGCACAAGGGTGCATATTGGAATGGCAAACAATGTTGCCTAAGGAAGTTTTCATTTTCTTTGGACGAAAAATTCATTTCCCATTTTTCGAGTGCCCAAAATGAGGTTTTTTTTGTGAAGAACCTACCAAATAATTGTTGCAAAATTGGACCAAATCAATTTTATAAAATACTAGGACATATTTAATGCATAATTGACCAAATGGTTGGCTGTGAAAAGCTTTTATCCACCTCTCGTGAAAAAGACAAATTTCTGTCGATTAAGATGGAAGTGGGTCAAATTTGAACTGCAGCTGCCTTATAGTTTGCTCTTTATTTTTTCCAAAAATTATTTTTAGGTTCAAAAGTATCTATTTAATCAAAAATACATGGTTTGGTGGCGATACATCGAGGTTTGGACGGTGGCCGAGGGCCCCAACTCCAGAGCGCGTAAACTCGCATGCCCGCCACGTGGTCACCACGTGACCGTGGCGTTGCCATGCGTTCTGAGCGGCCTAGGCATGTCTAGTGGGTTGGGTACTCCCCAGGTAGGTGGTAGGAAGAAAATTACAACATAATATTCTCACGAGGAGACCGAACTATGCTCAAACATGATTAGCAGCCAAGTGTTTGATTAGCAGTACGGGAAATGCACATGGCCAATGGGCGTGAGTTTTGGCTGAGGTTGATCATCTACTAAGAAGACTGTCTTCACAAATTTTCAGCTCAAAAGGAGGTGCCTAGGTGGTACTTACTTTGCACAGTACCACACTGGACAGAAATATGAATGTTGAAGCTGGGCTCAAAATAATGAATGGATTGAGCTGAAATTTGGTGGAGGGTGGTTATTTGGGCATTGGAAAGCATTGTAGAAAATTCATACCATTTGGACATGCCAAAGTGGTACTTCCTTCACAATGCTCTTCTCTAGACAGAAACTTAGGAAAATTAGTGAGAGAAAATGGATAAATGAAATGAGCTCAAATTTGGTGTAGATAAGTTACATAGGTATGGTCATGCCCTGGTTTATTTTCAGATCATTTGGGTAAGCCTAGCTAGTACTTACTTCACAAAGCTTCTCTCTAGATAGAAACTTTGGAAATTTTCTAAGGAAGATTTACCAGGAAAATGGAGCTGAATATTATCATGTGGCAATGATTTGGGTATGGAAGAGTGCCCAAAAAGTTTGAGGGTAATAGGAGGGGTCTAGATAACACTTGCTTTGCAATATGCCAATCTGGCCATAAAATAGAAATTGAACCTGGGCTCACATAGACGATTTGACTGAGCTGCAATTTCGAGGAGGGTGATGATTTGGGCATATGAAAGAACTGTATAAATTTCATGTCATTTGGATATATAAAAATGGTACTTCCTTCACAATGCTCTCCACTGAACAACAAATTAGGAAAATATTGAGAGAAAATGGTTATATTAAATGAGCTAAAATTTGGTGGAGGGGGGTTCTATGGGCAGGGTCATCTCCTGGTAAATTTTCAGAAATTCTAAAGCAATATAAAATATAGTTGCTTCACAAACTGAAAATATTACTAGAAACAAAGATTGGATGGTGAACTCTCATGGATTGTTAGATGGAGCTAAAATTTTGTGGAGAGCTATGATATGGGAATATAGAAGATGTGGCGAAAATTCAACTCATTAGGATATGCATAGCTAGTACTTCCTTCACGAAGCTTCTAGCTGAACAAAAACTTTGGAAATTTGCCGAGGAACATTTACTAGGCAAATGGAGCTGAATTTTGTCATGAGGCAATGATTTGGATTGGAAAGAGTGCCCAAATTTTTTAGGGCAATCAATAATATATAAATAGAACTTCCTTCACAAAGTGTTGTTTTGAACAGAATAGGAAAATGAATATTTTTGAATTATATTTGAACTAGGCGAGGAAGGTTTTTGACATATTTGATGAAGATATTATCCAAAGAATTTATGAGAATTTTTTGGGAATTTTGGGAATAACAGAAATATAGCTTGCTTCACAACCTAGGGAAAATTGACACATGGACATGACACATAGGCAAAAGTGATGAGGTGGCGCCTAGTCATAGCAATCCACCATAATTTACAAGGTTATGACCATCTATATTGGTCGTGATCAGCTAGAAATAAGGTAGCGGACCAGTGTTGTCTGCTTTATGACCATTTCGTGTAAGGAAATTACGACCTTTCTGACCAAAATGGTCGATATATTTTAGGGTTTGGAGCCCCCGGACAGCTTTTGACCAATTGGTCTCAAATGGTCATAGATTAATGACCAATTCTTCCACAGTCACTGACAGAAGGTCACAAGTTGACATATTTCTTATAGTGGTCATAGATCCCAACGGAGAATACTATTACAAGCTCTAATGCCTCCATGTAATGATCTGCAAATTGTAGGAGAAATTGTATATACCAGATTGTATATATATACATGTGTATGTGAATGGTCGTATGATCGGTTCTACGAGAAATTCTATTTATATATATGCATAACGTGTACAATATGTAGTAGCGTAAAATATGTTTGAAATAAAAAAGAATTAAATGGAAAACACAAAACTAAAAGGAAAAATAAATCATAAACCTAACCAACCGGGACTAAAGGCCCCCAGCCCCCCGGCGCGGGCTCGTGCCACGTGGTGGGCCTTTGGTCCCGGTTCGTGTTGAGCCGGGACTAAAGGGGGGCCTTTAGTCCCCACCCTTTAGTGCCGGTTGCAGAACCGGCACTAAAGGTCCTTACGAACTGGGACAATAGCCCGATTCTGCACTAGTGGTTGCTTCTCTCCTCCCAACTTGCATGCCAAGTCAACCTAACCGATGGTGCTTGCCGATTAGATCGATCTCAATTTCGACCACCTCTTGTGATGGTCGTCCAGCGGCAGCCTGTCCACCCTGCGTCATCACGCCTGCGATCAATGCCGCACTTCGTTGATGGTATTCCGCTCCGGCAAAAGCCCACCCTTCCTTCAGAACAACATTGCCTTCATTGCCCCCATCTAGATCATCTATGTTGAGCGTACGTTGTCCACTGCATGTGTATAGGACTAGAGTATGTATTTATACATGTGTATCTCTCTCTCCCCCTCGTATATTTGTACATCTTGTGAGACAAGTAGAGGCCGGTCCACCCTGTATCTATATATGTGCATCATGCACACGATCAATGAATTATCAATGCATGCAATCTCCTCCTTCCAACTGACATGGTATCAGATAGCTCACCCATACCTTTCCTCGCTTCCGCCTAACCCCCCCGCCGCCGCCCTACAGCCGACGCCGCTGCTCCTTGCTGCGTAGCCGCTGCCGCCGTTGTACGCCGCCGCCGCAACACCCCGCAGCCGCCACACCCCTCTCCTACCGCCGCTGCACCCCTCCCCACAACCCTAGTCGTGCGCGCCACCTCTCCCAAACCCTAACACGCGCCGCCGCCGCTAGCCCTCGAGCCGTCGACCCCTTCCCCGCGTCGCTGCAGCTCCATGGCGTCCCCCCACTCCGGCAACTCCAATCCGTTCGCCGGTCCCGAGCCCAATGCCACCGCCGTTCGCGATCTTGATATCCACACCCGTGTCCCCATCAAGCTCGATCAGTCCAACTCCTTGTACTACGCATGGAAGACTTACTTCAACCTCGTCTTCCGCGATTACCACCTCGTCGAGCACGTCGACGGGTCCGTTGATGGCGATCTCATGGCGGGCTATCCGGACTGGGCGGCCATTGAGGCCTCCCTCATACAGTGGTTCTACCTCACCGTCTCGCCGGACATCTTCCACACGGTCGTCTCGGAGGATGACGACGCGTGTGCCGTGTGGACCAAGATCAACAACTTATTCACCGACAATCAGCTTCAATGCCTTGTGTTTTTGCAGCAGGAATTTTTCGGGTGCCACCAAGATGACTCCTCCATCGATGACTACTGCATGCGCCTCAAGCGGCTCGCTGACGAGCTCCGTGACATAGGCGCAAAGGTGTCTGACGAGCTCATGCTTAGCACTCTCTCCACCGGCCTCAATGAGGACTTCGGCAACGCGGCCTCGAACCTCTCCCTGCTGTCGAACCCGACCTTCCAGTCCATCGCCGCGTATTTACGCTTGGAGGAACGCCGGATGACAAAGGTCAAAGCTCGCGTTCATCACACTGCCCTCGCCGCCGGGACGTCTCGCGGGACACCTCTGCCCGCCCCGCCTCATCCACGTCCGCCCGTGCCACCGGGGTACTTCCCCCTCCCGCCGGCTCCGCCCGCACCACCCGCCCCTCAGCAACAGCAGCAAGGCGGTGGTGGCGGTCGCCACAACCGGCGCCGTGGGGGCGGCCGCCCCGGGCCACAACAGCAGTAGCAGTAGCCGGGGTACGGGGGGGCTCCACACCAACACCAGCCCTCCCCGCCCTGGACCGTCGGCGCCAATCCGTGGACCGGCGTGGTCCACGCTTTCCACATGCCGGTCCCATGGGCTCTGGGCATCCTCGGGCCACACCCGACCGAGCCTCAGGCGCACTTCGCCGCTGCACCCTACCACGCGGGTGGGGGCGGCTACATGCCCCTGCCTGCGCCTCCTTCGGCCGGCACTTTCCAGCAGCCCGATGGCTACCCGCTGCTCGGCGGCTTCGCGCCGCCTCCCGCGCTGGTTCAGCCCGGAGGCTACCCCCTCCCGCCGGCCCCATGGGATCCCGCCCTGCTCGCCGCGCTGCACTCGGCACCATCTCTCTCCAACTACGGAGGTGGCGGCGATTGGTACATGGACACGGGGGCTACCGCCCACATGACGTCGCACCCCGGTAACCTGTTGGGGAACGTAGCAGAAATTCAAAATTTTCTACGCATCACCAAGATCAATCTATGGAGTACTCTAGCAACGAGGGGAAGGGGAGTGCATCTACATACCCTTGTAGATCGCGAGCGGAAGCGTTCAAGAGAACGGGGTTGATGGAGTCGTACTCGTCGTGATCCAAATCACCGATGATCCTAGCGCCGAACGGACGGCACCTCCGCGTTCAACACACGTACGGAGCAGCGACGTCTCCTCCTTCTTGATCCAGCAAGGGGGAGGAGAGGTTGATGGAGATCCAGCAGCACGACGGCGTGGTGGTGGAAGTAGCGGGATCCCGGCAGGGCTTCGCCAAGCGCAAGCGGGGAGGAAGAGGTGTCACGGGAGGGAGAGGGAGGCGCCAGGGCTTGGATTGCTGCTGCCCTCCCTCCCCCCCACTATATATAGGGCCAAGGGAGAGGGGGGGTGCAGCCTTGGCCCTTCCTCCAAGGAAGAGTCCGGCCAGGGAGGAGTCCTTCCCCCCCAAGGCACCTCGGAGGTGCCTTCCCCCTTTAGGACTCTCCCTTTTTCTTATCTCTTGGCGCATGGGCCTCTTGGGGCTGGTGCCCTTGGCCCATATAGGCCAAGGCACACCCCCTACAGCCCATGTGGCCCCCCGGGGCTGGTGGACCCCCTTGGTGGACCCCCGGACCCCTTTCGGCACTCCCGGTACAATACCGATAAAGTGCGAAACTTTTTCGGCGACCAAAATAAGACTTCCCATATATAAATCTTTACCTCCGGACCATTCCGGAACTCCTCGTGACGTCCGGGATCTCATCCGGGACTCCGAACAACTTTCGGGTTACCGCATACTTATATCTCTATAACCCTAGCGTCACCGAACCTTAAGTGTGTAGACCCTACGGGTTCGGGAGACATGCAGACATGACCGAGACGACTCTCCGGTCAATAACCAACAGCGGGATCTGGATACCCATGTTGGCTCCCACATGCTCCTTGATGATCTCATCGGATGAACCATGATGTCGAGGATTCAATCAATCCCGTATACAATTCCCTTTATCTATCGGTATGGTACTTGCCCGAGATTCGATCGTCGGTATCCCGATACCTTGTTCAATCTCGTTACCGGCAAGTCTCTTTACTCGTTCCGTAACTCACATCATCCCGTGATCAACTCCTTGGTCACATTGTGCACATTATGATGATGTCCTACCGAGTGGGCCCAGAGATACCTCTCCGTTTACACGGAGTGACAAATCCCAGTCTCGATTCGTGCCAACCCAACAGACACTTTTGGAGATACCTGTAGTGCACCTTTATAGCCACCCAGTTACGTTGTGACGTTTGGTACACCCAAAGCATTCCTACGGTATCCGGGAGTTGCACAATCTCATGGTCTAAGGAAATGATACTTGACATTAGAAAAGCTCTTAGCAAACGAACTACACGATCTTGAGCTAGGCTTAGGATTGGGTCTTGTTCATCACATCATTCTCCTAATGATGTGATCCCGTTATCAACGACATCCAATGTCCATGGTCAGGAAACCGTAACCATCTATTGATCAACGAGCTAGTCAACTAGAGGCTTACTAGGGACATGGTGTTGTCTATGTATCCACACATGTATCTGAGTTTCCTTTCAATACAATTCTAGCATGGATAATAAACTATTATCATGAACAAGGAAATATAATAATAACCAATTTATTATTGCCTCTAGGGCATATTTCCAACATAACCTTACTTCCTCCTTCCCGATCACCACCTCGAACCGCATCACCCTCGGTGACGGTTCTTCTTTGCCCATTACTCATGTTGGTCATGGTTTCGTTCCTTCTAACTCCATGCCGATTAATATGACTAATGTTCTTGTTTCACCTGACCTAGTTAAAAATCTTGTCTCCGTTCATCGTCCTACTCGTGATAATCCTCTCACTGTTGAATTTGATGGTCTTGGTTTTCTCTGTGAAGGACGCCCATACACGGATGGTTCTGCACCGATGTGCCAGCCCCGATGATCTCTACCCGGTGCACTCCGCCTCCACCGCCACCACCACCACTGCCGCCACCACCACCGCCTCTCCAGTCGCCCTCTTCGCCGGCGTAGATCTTTGGCATGCACGTTTGGGTCATCCCAACTCCACCGTCCTTCGTCGGATTTTCAAGAGTTTTTCATTTTCATGTAATAAATTCGACGAGCACACTTGTCATGCTTGTCGTCTCGGAAAACATGTTCGTCAGCCGTTTAGCATGTCAAACACTATTTCTACTTTTCCGTTTCAGTTACTTCACAGTGATGTATGGACATCCCCCGTGGCGAGTAACATGGGTTTTCTATATTATCTAGTTTTACTTGATGATTTCTCTCATTTTGCGTGGACATTTCCGCTCCGTCGCAAGTCTGATGTACTCGCCACCCTCACGGCCTTTTACTCCTACGTCACCACCCAGTTCGGGCGCCCTATTCTTGCCCTACAAACTGATAACGGAAAAGAGTTTGACAACGCTGCCACTCGCCAGCTTCTCGCCTCCTACGGCACCACCTTTCGTCTCACATGTCCCTACACATCCCAGCAGAATGGCCGCGCCGAGCGCATTCTCCGCACTCTTAACGACTGCGTCCACACGTTGTTGTTTCACTCCAACGTGCCACCTCGGTTTTGGCCCGATGCTCTCGCCACCGCCACCCTCCTAGTTAACATCAGGCCATGTCGTCCCCGTTGGAACTACACCCCACATCATCTTCTCTTCGGTTCTCCTCCATCCTACGATGGTCTCCGCATCTTCGGTTGTCTGTGTTATCCTAGCACCGCCTCCACCACACCTCACAAACTTGCTCCTCGCTCCGTAGCATGTATCTTTTTAGGATATCCCCCTAACACCAAAGGTTACTGGTGCTACGACCCTGTCTCCCATCGTGTGTACACCTCCCGACACGTGTACTTTGATGAGCGGGTATTTCCTTTTTATCAGGTACCACCTTCTGCAAAGGATCCGGTGCAGCCCTCGGCGCGGCCTCCTATGGCCCTGGTGTGGCCTCCTTCGAGTGCGGATGACGCGGACGCGGCTCCGGTACAGCCCCGGCATGGCCTTCTATGGCCCCGGCGCGGCTCCCTGCGCCCCCCTTGGGTGTGGCCTCAGGCGCGGCCTCGGCGCCGCCCCCCACGGCTCCCGCCCCCCCCCCCCCACATCGGCCTTGGCGCCACCCCCCACGGCTCCCGCGGGCCCCTCCACCTCGGCCTTGAGTGGCCCTTCGGCTCCCCCCATGACGGGTGCAGCCGCGGTTCCAGCAGGCGCTACCCCGGTCGGCCCCTCTGCGGCGCAGGGCGCGACGGACCCTTCATGTCAGGACCGGATTTTCGGGATATTAATTTTCCAGAAAATGGCCCTTGTGCTCACCAGCCCCAAGATTACTGTTAGCTGATGAGGCACCAACTTGATACAGGAATTCCAAGCAAAGTACAAAGTATGTAGTACAAGACCATTGTGGCCTATGAGTACAACACTTGATTCCTAGTGGTTGACGGCGGAAGCGGTTTGTGGTTCATCTGCGTCTATGGGACTCCATTTCCCACAGGAACAGCTGACCAGGATAACTCCTATCTTCGCGAGGCTGCTATCATCATTGCGAAGGTTCCGGGGCTGTCATCGCAATGCTTCTCTCCATACGAGAAATCTGGCCAAGACAATAGCCAGGGACAAGCCAGTGAGTACTTTTGAATGTACTCGCAAACATTAAGAACACGGGTATAATATAACAAGGGGTAATCATGCTCCAAAATATTCTATGATCATAACGTCTGCCACGAAATAGACAAAATCCATGATGCACGCATGCGGGTAAAATATGAATATGCAATTACGAGCGTAGAAATATAGAATGCACCGATCGAGTGTCTGAAGCGATGCCTCGAAAGGATAAGAGATAAATCATGCCTCAGTCGGGCGTCTGAGCGACACCACATAAAGGGCTTATAAATGGGAGAAATAACAGGCATGCCATAGTCGGGCGTCTGCGCGACACCACATAAAGGGCTTATAATATAAAAGAAACAACAAGCATGCCACAGTCGGGCGTCTATGCGACACCACATAAAGGGCTTATAATATAAAAGAAATAGCAATCATGCCACAGTCGGGCGTCTATGCGACACCACATAAAGGGCTTATAATATAAAAGAAATAGCAATCATGCCACAGTCGGGCGTCTATGCGACACCACATAAAGGGCTTATAAGAGAATAGTCGCAGTGAGTAACCAGGAGGTAGAACCGTCCCAGGGATACTCAAAAATTCAAATAATGTAAATGGTTAGTCCACAATAATAATAATCAAAATCCTCATGTGTCATAGGTCAAAATCAATGTTCTGGTTTAGTCGTTTCTCCTCCGAAGACCGTCACTAGACCCATCTCAGACCGTAGTCCTTACCCATGGACATGGCTATCCGAATAGATTTAACCTCTGCAGAGGGTGTACTCTTTTACCCACGAGTAACGGCTTTATTTAGTCCATCGGGACTAATTCCGTCTTCGGTCTTTTAATTGAAAACACGCCTGACCTGCACACACCAGCTTAACTTACCGGTGTCTGGAATCACCCACGACACCTGTCAAGCAAAACTCTAAGTGGGGAGGCTACAACCTCGACTTAGCATGGGATCAATTTATATCGCGCGCTCTAAGGGGTGCCCCCCTCTCGGTCCCAACCGGAAACACCCATGCCCCCGGACCAGGTGGCATGCCTACCGGATGCATCCGGTATCTTCCACCATGGCCTCTCTGTACGGTGTGTGCTAGGAAGGGGTTGACAACTTACTGAACCGTACCCTACCTGCGGCAGGGACAAGTGGTAGTACGAAACAAATATGGGGGTTACTGGAATAAGACTTGATCTACGACCGACTCAGGAGGTTCGAGTATTCCCTGTATGATTAGCATAACGAAAACATATTTCAACTAACAGATAGAATTACCGCTCATCAAACCCCATCATGCCATACCGGACACACTCGTCTCGACGAGGAACTAGGGACGAGCTCGTGTCTACCCAAGACCGCGACTTTCCCGGCTTCCTTCCGGTATGCAAGGGAAGTTAACGAGGATGACTACCATCACCAGCATATCCATTACTAACAGCAAGGCATCTCCATTACGCACTCATGCGTATGATATTATCGTCACATAAAATAACGTATGCTCCAAGTCGAGGTGGTGTTGTAACCGTATCAAACAACACACAAAAATATTATGCCAGGATTCAGAATGCTTGCCTTCAGGTTGTGGAGAGGAAGGGTGCATTCCAAAACTTTTGAAAGTTTTCTTCTCTCTCCATTTCCTATTTTGAAATAAATCTTAAAATAAACTAGATGAAATTTGAGAGAGGTAGGAAAAGGAATTAATTCATTTGGAGTTGTATTTAAAAAGATATAGCCAGTCAAAGTTCTGTTTTAAAAATAAAACAGAAAGAGAAAACGTTTCGGAGGGGCTTACGCTTTCTGTTTAGCGAAAACGTATTTTGTGAAATTCCCCTCCACTTAAAACACACGTCGGCGGGGCTGGGTCGCTGACAGTGGGTCCAGCAGGCCCACTGGTCAGGTTTGACCAGTCGCTCGCGCCTTCCTTTCTTCTGGCCGAATGGAGGCGGAGCTCCGGCGATCGCCGTCGACGAACGGCGCCTCCCCGCGGGGTCCTAAGGGCGGGGACGGATCCGCCAGTCCAGGGCGGACCTCCCGGTGGTCGCTAGGCAGGTGGGGACGGAGGGAACCGCCGGCGGTGAGCTTCGCGGCGGAGATGGCTTCGGGTGGATTCGGGGCTTTGGGCTACGGTGGTTCCCGAGCGAGTTTGAGGTGCTAGGAAGCTCCGCACGGTCAAGGGGAGTCGGACGGTGGCACTGGAAGGACTAGGGAGGCTCTGCTTGCGACGAAATGGACCGGAGGGCGGCGGCGGCCGAACCTGCCGGAGATGGGGAAGACGGCCTCTACCGGTCAATCCGTGGCTAGGGGAGCGCTAGGGGGATGGCCTGAGGTCGCCTGAGGGTTTGGACGAGCTCGGGGACTCCTATTTATAGGTGGACGAGGTCGGTTCCGCGGCGGCCGTGGATAAGAACGCCGACGACTGCCGTTCTGTAGCCAGGGGCGCGTGGCGATGGCTGGCGGGGTCTGGCAGAGTGAGGGGATAAGCTTGAGCTGTTCCAGGGGCAGCTGGCGCGTGCGTGTGGCTTGGGTGGCGCCGTCCATGGCAGAGGCCTGCTGCCGACGCCGGCGTGCCGCCAAGGGCTCTGACGGCGGTGCTGTAGGGCGCCAGGGTGAAGCTTGGAGCGATCTGGCGAGCGGGCGAGGGCAGGGCGTGGCTCTGCAGGCGAGCAAGGGCCAGGGGCGGGACGCGGCGACCCGTGCGCACGCACGTGCAAAACGCGCGCTCTGGCCGCGCCCAGCGCACGCACGCTATGTGCTCGACACAATGCCAGGGCGTGCTAGAGGATAAGAATGAGGCTGGGGATTAGCAGGCCTGGGTTAGAGGTGGCTGGGAGACTAGTGGACATGCTGGTTAGGCCATTGGTGCAACTTCATATTGCAAGTCCATAAGCATGCCAAAACTGGCCATGCTCCTAACCTGTTCGACGAAATGCCAAGTGCATCTGGGCATCTCTTGGGGTGGCCAAAATCTCCAGATCCTAGTCTCTTTAGGTGCTAAAGAAGGTGGTAAGGTTAGTTTGGCAAAAACAGAAACTTGCTAGTGCAAGTTTTTGAGAAAGTCAATTTTGGGCAGAAACTAAAGGCTAATATTGCATGGACTAAAAACACTCCAATGGGTCCACTCTCCTGGGCTTAAGGGTTTTGTAGGGATGACTACAAGCAGGAAAAAGCTCATGGGCACTAGAGCAAAATAAATTAGGGTTGCAGTACAAATCACCAAACTGGACCAGAATGAAGATGAGGATGATCTTCTCAACTTTTTCAAAGAACACCAATGTTTTCTAGCATAAAGTTGAATTATATGCATCTACTGACATCTCCAAACACTTGGAAGAATTTTTAAAGGAATATTTAAATAGGTTGTAGTGTAAAAATACCTACTGGACCAGATTTGAAAAGTTGATGTAGAGCTCAAAATCTCCAATAACCAAACGATATTTTTGCATAAAAGTGATGTGGAAACATCACATGACATTCCCAAATTTTGGTGAAAATTTTCAAGAATTTTCTGAAAGGGTTGTAGTGCAAATAGAGCCCTGAGACTCATGACAAATCCCTTTTAAGGAAATAAAGCTCAGAAGAAATAATTATGCAAACAACTCCACTGATAACAGGAAAAAAAATTGTTTTATTGAGAGAGCATACAAGTCCAATAATACTTTTTGGAAAATTTCCACTTGAGGTAAAAACCCACCATATTAAAGAGAAGAGAGGTTCTGAAATCAAGAGATAAATCCAGAAGATAAAAATTTATTTTCCTGGCAAAATTTTAATTAATAAAACAAGGTCAAAATTTTGGGATGTTACACTTCACCACCCTCGTCTATCGCTCCCGCAGCCGCCGACTCGCCATCCACCGGCATGGTGACCCAGTCCCGTGCTGGTATCCACCGGCCCAGCTTGCGATACACTGCTGATGAGTATGCGTGCACGGTGTCGACATGGTCCTCTCCACCGTCGCCCATACCCTCGTTCGCACGTGCCGCCCTCCGCGACCCGCATTGGCTTGCTGCGATGCGCGAGGAGTTTGATGCATTGCAGCGCAACCGCACCTGGCATCTTGTTCCGCGACCCCCTCACGCCAACATCATCAGTGGCAAATGGGTGTTTCGCCATAAGACCAACCCTGACGGTTCTCTCGAGCGCTACAAGGCTCGGTGGGTGGTGCGCGGTTTTCGCCAGCGCGCCGGCGTGGACTTCACCGACACCTTCGCCCTGGTTGTTAAACCGGGCACGATCCGCACGGTGTTGCAGCTGGCGGTCTCCCGTGCTTGGACCGTGCATCAGTTGGACGTCTCCAACACCTTTCTGCACGGCCACCTCACGGAACGGGTCCTCTGTGAGCAGCCGACCGGCTTCGTCGACGCCGAGCGCCCCGATCACGTGTGCTTGCTCTCTCGGTCTCTCTATGGACTGAAGCAGGCCCCCCAGGCGTGGTACTAGCGTATGGCAGGCTTCCTACATCAGCTTGGGTTTCACACCACCCGCTCCGATGCTTCCCTCTTCGTCTACCATCAGGGCACTGCCACTGCATACCTGCTGCTCTATGTTGACGACATCATCCTGACGGCATCCTCTCCCGGGCTTCTTCAGTAGCTCACGGCTCGTCTTCGTGATGAGGTTGCCCTCAAGGATCTGGGAGCACTCCACTAATTCTTGGCATCGACGTGGTTCGCCGTGCCGATGGGTTCTTTCTGCACCAGCAAAAGTACGCTCATGAGCTCCTTGAGCGTGCGGGTATGCTTAACTGCAAACCCGCCCCCACGCCTGTTGACACTAAGGCGAAGGTCTCTGCCTTGGAGGGATCCCCTGCGCCTAATGCCGCATTCTATCGCTCCATCGTCGGTGCTCTATAGTATCTCACCCTCACTCGGCCTGATTTGCCGTATGCAGTCCAACAGGTGTGCCTTCACATGCACTCCCCGCGTGACTCCCACTGGACTCTAGTGAAGCGTATTCTCCGATATATACGCGGCACTATGACCCTGGGACTCACCCTGACGGCCTCCACCTCCATCGACATGGTCGCCTACTTTGACACCGACTGGGCTGGCTGCCCGGACACTCGTCGTTCTACGTCAGGCTATTGTGTCTACCTCGGGCCCTCGCTGATTTCGTGGTCGTCTAAGCGACAACCCACGGTCTCTCGCTCGAGTGCTGAGGCGGAGTATCGGGCAGTGGCTAATGCCGTTGCTGAGTGCTCCTGGCTCCGTCAGCTGCTCCAGGAGTTGCTTTGTGTGGTCCCCAAGGCCACGATCGTCTACTGCGACAACGTCTCCACCGTCTACCTCTCTGCCAACCCCGTTCATCATCGCCGCACGAAGCATATTGAGCTCGATATTCACTTCGTCCGTGATCAGGTGGCACTTGGGAAGGTTCATGTTCTACACGTTCCTACCACTCAGCAGTTTGCCGATGTTATGACTAAGGGACTACCGACCCCAGTCTTTGAGGAGTTTCGGTCCAGTCTCTGTGTCGCCGGCAACGCTTCGACTGCGGGGGGGGGGGGGGGGGGCGGGGGGTTGAGCGTACGTTGTCCACTGCATGTGTATAGGACTAGGGTCTGTATTTATACCTGTGTATCTCTTTCTCCCCCTCGTATATTTGTACATCTTGTGAGACAAGTAGAGGCCGGTCCACCCCGTACCTATATATGTGCATCATGCACACGATCAATGAATTATCGATGTATGCAATCTCCTCCTTCCAACTAACAATCTGTACCATGACCCGATTCTTGCAACCATAGTCATGATACCATTTGTTAGAAAATACGCAACCATAGATCATTGCAGAAAAGTAGATGAAACACGTGATATTTTGTTTAGGAGGTTTACCATGGCTAATCCCCAGGACATGATTATGGGTGCACCTCACATGTACCAATCACATGATACAAATTGAAGATAAGCCAACCAAAGCTACCAGACAGCACTTCGACCACCACCCCACGTCTGGTCCGGCCATCCCTGCCACGAGTGCCTGGACTGTCTCTCTTGTGATTTTTGTTTTAGCCTACAACTTATGTCTAGTCTATTTTGGCTACCCGCGATGACCTTATGTAATAGTCTCGGGTTACACGGGGCCGACTCAAACATCTAACCTTCCACGTGCTCTAAGTCTATTTATAACCCAATACACATATTCGACATAATTTTAACATGTGTGATGCTGTGGTTGCTACTTGCTAGTGTCTCAGATCGATCTATCAAGCTATATAGGCGACAAATTGAGCTAACACATGTACACTGGACTAAGAGCATCTTCACTAGTGCCCCCAAGAAGCCTTCCCAAGCCACCTTTTGGGCGCCGACGGGCAAAAATCGCCCCACTCGGGCCCCCAACTCCTTGTTTTTCGCCGGTAGAAGCAAAATTCCCGCCGGCGACCCCATACGACACCCAGCGCACCGGGGGGCTCCTAGGGGGCCTAATTTCGCCTTTTTGTGGGCGTTGGCCCACCTGCCAGCGGCTCTCTCTCCTGTTAACTCACTTTTGTGGGCGCTGGCCCACCCACGTGCTCCCTCCTCTCTCTTTCCCTCCATACACGGGCACCGAACCCCACTCCCGTCCCCGCCGCCTGGCAGCCTCGTTGCTGGTCCTCGTCGACGCCGGAGACCTGCTCGTGCCCGATGCCGATGCGGCAGCCGAGGAGGCCACCACCTTCCGCGCCCGTCCTCCGCGCTGCGGGCGTCGCCGTGGCGGCCTCCACGGCCACGGCCGCCTGGCACGCCCTGTCCGCCGCTGCTCTCGCTCTTGCACCCGGGCTCCCACGCCTTCTGCCTCCCCGCCGGCCCCGCCACCTTCTTCCTCGAGCATGCGCTGCTCCTCGCCGGCCTGGCCCCCTCCGGCGCCCCGCTGAGCCGGCCCCTCACCCCGACCGAGCAGGACATCACTAAAAGAAATATGTCAACTTGTGACCCTCACTATTGGCCGCTGAAAGGTCATAGTTTTTCATTTGCGACCTTTTTGTGACCAAAAACAGAAGGTCAAAAGCTGGCAGTCGTAGACTGAAATTAGCGACCTTCTCTGTGAGAAGGTCGTAGACGTTTACGACCGAAACAGAAGGTCGTCGAACCCATGACCTTTTGTTTTGGTCACTGGCTGTCTGCCCAGGCCACGCCGGATCCGACGTGGCAATCTGACGTGGCAAAATTGCGACCAATTGAAAAGGTCAAAAATTAGAATCGGCCCGGTCCAATTGGGTGTTTATATGGGCCAAGCCCATTAATTCAGCCTTTTTATATATTTTCTGTTAATTTTCACTACCTACATGGGCCTGGCCCAGTAATTCAGCCTTTTTATTTTCTGGGTCATGGCCTTTCACATGCCATTTCCTTTTTGGGCCTCGGTCATTTTACAATCCAATTTTTTTTAATTTTCAGCCTTTGTTCCCACTAATATATTTTGGGCCATGGCCTTTTCAAAGCACAAATAGACTTGGTCCAATAGACATTTCATCCACTTCTTGATTTGGGCTGTGCCTCTTCAAGTCAAATAATATTTACATCATAGATATACATTCAGCCCAGATTCAATGCCAATATATTTTCCAATCCAGAAATAAATTTCAAGTAAACATAGTGGCAAGCAAATATACACCAAACTCTCAGCAAAATCACCAGTACAGCAAAATTCCCAGAAAAATCAGCGTTACAACAAAATCCTGCACCTCCCTAGCTAGGTTCAGAAGCAGGGATACTAGAGCATGCATGCCTAGATCCAGCATGCATTGCTTCTTCCAACTTCTTCATCCTAGAGCTCACGACGAATCATGAATAGAGGCCACCATCTGCATGTTATAAAACAAAATGGTCAGGAACAAAATAAATTCGAACATGTTAACCTTTTGGCATAAATAACAATAGAACGATCAAAACGAGGCATAGTTATCAGTGAATACTAGTGACTACCAATAATCAGTAAATATTATATTAGTGAGGAACAACATCATAAAGATTAACAACGGGGATGCCACAACTAGAAGGAGCAAGCTATTTTGTATTTGAGAAATGAAAAAAAAATTGCATCAACAATTTCTCAGAAGGTAATTGAACTTATGTGCATGCATTTAGACAAAAACAAGAGCTTGCACTGTACACATTAATTAGAACAGGATTGCAAGACACCTACACAAGCTAGAAGGACTCTTTAAATTTAAGGAAAAAAAAGGACATTTGAAACTTTTAACAGGCGTAATCTTGAGTTTGACAAGTAAGCATTAATTTTAGCATAGCATCACTAGCTCTGTTGTTGTTTGCATATTATACAGGTATTGCATCACTAGCTCTGTTGTTGTTGTTTGCATATTAACAGGCAGACAACAAATAACACATCAGTTTAATCATAGGCATCAATTTTGTTACAAGCTTTTCTTGAGAGCTGGGCTAGTCTGTTGCTACTACTGCAGTACTATCGGTGCACATCACCGTAGTCTACATCTGCAGCTGCCCATTCACTAGAACCACACAGATCACTAGCTGCCCATTCCTTAATAATCATAACAAAAATTACATCTAATATCAAGTACCATGGATGCACTAAATCCCTCCCACCAGCTTGACCCTGAGCAGCAACTCGGTCTCAAGCCTACATAGTACATGCATTGAGAAGTTCAACAAATATGTAAATGTGTTCATGTACTGTACTGGATAGCAATTAGGAGACAACTGAAGCCTAGTTATTATGTTGCTTAGCCTGCTTATCATTCATTTATTTGTACAAGCTGGGATTCATCATCTTTGCACTGGGTAGCTCTCAGCTCTCTAGCAAACAACGAACATGTACTGTACTGGGTAGAAATTAGCAATCTGGTCCACCTCAACCTTACCTCCGGCTCTGTATAGCTGCTCAGCTCCTAGCTGTTGGCCTCCACCTCAATCCCGTCGAAGCATACTGCATGATAACAAGCACGAAAATTCAGAAAACACACCCCAATCCTGAAATTCTGTGAAGCACGAAAAGCAGCAGCAAAGTAGACAGTAGCACGCATGCAGCGTTGCAAACAACAAACCATGTAATATAATGTACACTACAGGAGAAACAAACAGCAAAGCGAGGCCTGACCTGGAAGGGACAGACGTGGGAGCCCTCGAGGCCCTGGAACGCCCTCCGGATCTGCTCCAGCCTCCGCTCATGGTCATGCGAGGCAACAGAATTTAGTCGGAACAAACAAGCAAGGGCGCTGAATATACTCCAAGTACTCAACTTGTTCTAACTGAATTTAGGAGTCCGTTTTTATTCTTTTCTTATATGCAGTCTGAAGCTTAACTTGTTCTAATTGAATTTAGTCAGAACAAACAAGCTAGGTCGCTGCAGATCACGCACCTGAGATCAAGGGCACTGTAGATCACGAATCAAAGCACATCCGTCCAGTTCTCGGCACCAACTCCTCCTCCAATTGCTACAGAAACTAAGAGCAGAAAATCAACTCGCCTACTTCAGCAGAAAGAAGAAGCAAACATGCAAGCAAGAAATACTGAAATAAAGAAGAAGCAAACATGCAGAACTCAAATTTATCTGAGATCGTAACTTTATGTTATCAATTTAAGAGCAGGTCATTTATGCATGTCAAAATGTGAGCAGAATACTCATTGATGATCTGGGTTGTGTACCAAGGTGCTAGGGGTTGGCCCCTGTACTGAAATTGTATTTAAACTTCCTCTTTTCTACTAACAGAAAGAGCAATGCTCCTGTCAATATTTTGGAAAACAAATTTGAGAGCATATCATTGATGTTGTCCATTTGTGAGCATATCGGTGAATTGTAAATCATTGTAAGACAGTGCATGTGGCAAATGAGATCAGTTAACTACAAAACTGAACCAACTAAACTGAATTTTGAGACCAGATTAATGAAACCATTGTAATAGAAAAATAATGTTTGAAGTATCCTTGCCGGTTCTCGGAAAGGCTGTACAACCAAATTAGCACTGTAAATCCATCACAGATGGCCAACAATTTATCTACAAAATGCATCTAATTACAGAACTAGCAAGGAGTAGAACAAAACTTCTGTTAGGCTCTTTGTTGTGATGCATGATGTGTTCGGTTTGCTGTACTCATGCATTCCAACGAACCTAAAAAGATGATTCAGTTCTGATATGCTGTTAGGCTCTTTGTGCAAAATCAATCCAACCCACACGAGGTTCAGTGCCAAATTCTAACACCAGAGAAGCAATGGCCAATCCTAGTACTAGCAAATTAATCAAGCAGAGAGGAGGAGGGGACGAGCTCACCTACAACTTCCTCCTTGCCGTCCAGCACCCCCTCCTCAGGCGCCATCCATCCTTGCCGTCCATCCTTGCCGTCCAGTCTATCTACAACTTCCTCCTGCATACCTACAGTCAAAGAACAGAGCAGACATTAGAGAGAGAGAGAGAGATAGGAGGGGATGGAGCTCGAGTACCATCCAGGGGCTGAGCCGCGTGTGGGGGCGCGGCAGATGTCGGGGAGGAGCCGCCAATGTCGCCGGAGCAGTACTGACGATGGAGGCGCCGCCGCCCTAGCCACGGGGAGGGCTACGGGTGAGCGTTTGAGGCCGGGAGAGGCCGAGAGGTCTCCGAGATTCGCACCGTCGCCGTCCTGGTGGCCGGAGACATGGCGTGCAGTGCTGCCACCGCAAACCCTAGGCAAGCCACGCGCGCGCCATGGTCCGGCCAGCTCGACGGAGCGCCGCGCATCGAAGCACGCATGCGCGCGCCGGTGAGCAAGCCGGCCGCGACGCTGTTGTCGCTGGGCAGCGCCGCTGTTGTCTCCGTTGCGTGAGGAGAGGAGGTTGCTTGGTCTGGGGGAGAAGGGGAGGCAGCGGGTGGATGGATCTGAAGGGAGGAGGAGAAGAGGAGGTGGCGGCGGCGATGGATCTGATGGGAGGAGGAGACGGGGGAGAAGGGGCGGCAGCGGGTGGATGGATCTGAAGGGAGGAGGAGATGAGAAGGTGGCGGCGGCGATGGATTTGATGGGAGGCGGAGACGGGGGAGAAGGGGCGGCTGCTGGGTTGGATCTGCCGCGCGCCGGCGTTGGGGTTGGGGTGGATCCGCTGGCGGGCCGGAGGATGTGCAGCGGAGGTCACGCCGGCCGATGGGATCGGGGGAGAGGAGGTCGCGAGAGGGAGGGGTTGGGGTCGCGGGAGGGAGGGAGAAAGAAAGGAGGCGGGGGTGGATGGAAAATGTCCACGAGGACTAGGGTTTCGGCTTAGGTGGGCTTGGGGTGAGGACTGCCGTTGGATCCGCGAGCATCCGACGGTGTTCGATCCACGATCCGCGTGAAACGCCCACAGACCAATCAAAATGCAGCACACGGGTACGATGTCATGACCATTTAAATTGGTCGTAGTTGACTAAAAAATTGGTCATGGTTGATTAAAAATTCATTTTCCATTTTTCAAGTGCCGAAAATGATTTTTTTGTGAAGGACCTACAATATATTTGTTGCAAAATTAGACCAAATCAATTTTATAAAATATTAGAACATACTTAATGTATAATTGACCAAATACTTGGGTGTCAAAAGTTTTGATTCACCTCTCATGAAAAAGACAAATTTCCGCCGATCCAGTTGGAAACGGGTCAAATTTGAACTGCAGCTACCTTACAGTTTGTTATTTATTTTTTCCAAAAATCATTTTTTGGTACATAAGTATCTATTTAATCAGAGAAACATCAAAAAAATCGAAGATTCAACAACTAGCTAGGAACGGTCATTCCCGCCGTTTTGACCACATTTTGAAACGGGCATAAAAAATTCAAAAAAAATTAAAAAATTGGAAAACCTTCGCATTGTGTCATTATATGTGACCAACTTACCAGGAAAAATAATAAACTTGTATATGGCAATCCTTTTAAAAAAGTGTTCTCAGAAATGAGCTATCATGTGTGAAGATTCATGGCTTTCAAGTCAAATGATCAATCTTATGGTCACATTCATGGCATAGTTTGTTCAAATGATCTCATATTGTGCACAAGGGTGCATATTGGAATGGCAAACAATGTTGCCTAAGGAAGTTTTCATTTTCTTTGGACGAAAAAACCATTTTCCATTTTTGAGTGCCCAAAAGGAGGTTTTTTTGTGAAGGAACTCCCAAATAATTGTTGCAAAATTGGACCAAATCAAGTTTACAAAATACTAGGACATATTTAATGCACAATTGACAAAATGGTTGGGTGTAAAAAGTTTCGATCCACCTCTGGTGAAAAAGACAAATTTCTGCCGATTCAGTTGGAAGCGGGTCAAATTTGAACTGTAGCTGCCTCATAGTTTGCTATTTATTTTTTCCAAAAATCATTTCTAGGTACATAAGTATCTATTTAATCAGAGAAACACCAAAAAAATTCCAAGATTCAACCACTAGCTAGGAACGGTCATTCCCGCCGTTTTGACCGCATTTTGAAACGGGCATAAAAAATTCAAAAAAGATCAAAAAATTGGGAAACCTTCGCATTCTGTCATTACATGTGGCCAAGTTCCCAGGAAAAATAACAAACTTGTAATACGGCAATTATTTTAAAAAAGTGTTCTCAGAAACGAGCTATGACGTGTGGAGATCAATGGCTTTCAAGCCAAATGATCAATCTTATGGCCACATTCATGGCATAGTTTGTTCGAATGATCTCATATTGTGCACAAGGGTGCATATTGGAATGTCAAACAATGTTGCCTAAGGAAGTTTTCATTTTCTTTGGACGAAAAAACCATTTTCCATTTTTCGAGTGCCCAAAAGGAGGTTTTTTTTGTGAAGGACCTCCCAAATAATTGTTGCAAAATTGGACCAAATAAATTTTCTAAAATACTAGGACATATTTAATGCACAATTGACAAAATGGTTGGGTGTAAAAAGTTTTGATCCACCTCTCGTGAAAAAGACAAATTTCCGCCGATTCAGTTGGAAGCGGGTCAAATTTGAACTGCAGCTGCCTCATAGTTTGCTATTTATTTTTTCCAAAAATCATTTCTAGGTACATAAGTATCTATTTAATCAGAGAAACACCAAAAAAAATCCAAGATTCAACCACTAGCTAGGAACGGTCATTCCCGCCGTTTTGACCGCATTTTGAAACGGGCATAAAAAAATTCAAAAAAAATCAAAAAATTGGGAAACCTTCGCATTGTGTCATTACATGTGGCCAAGTTCCCAGGAAAAATAACAAACTTGTGCAATTATTTTTAAAAAGTGTTCTCAGAAACGAGCTATCACGTGTGGGGATCAATGGCTTTCAAGCAAATGATCAATCTTATGGCCACATTCATGGCATAGTTTGTTCGAATGATCTCATATTGTGCACAAGGGTGCATATTGGAATGGCAAACAATGTTGCCTAAGGAAGTTTTCATTTTCTTTGGACGAAAAAACCATTTTCCATATTTCGAGTGCCCAAAAGGAGGTTTTTTTGTGAAGGACCTCCCAAATAATTGTTGCAAAATTGGACCAAATCAATTTTCTAAAATACTAGGACATATTTAATGCACAATTGACAAAATGGTTGGGTGTAAAAAGTTTTGATCCACCTCTCGTGAAAAAGATAAATTTCAGCTGATTCAGGTGGAAGCGGGTCAAATTTGAACTGCAGCCGCCTCATAGTTTGCTATTTATTTTTTCCAAAAATCATTTCTAGTTACATAAGTACCTATTTAATCATAAATACATGGTTTGGTGGCGATACGTCGAGGTTTGGGCGGTGGACGAGGGCCCTAACTCTAGAGCGTGTAAACTCGCATGCCCGCCGCGTGGTCACCAGGTGACCGTGGCGTTGCCATGTGTACTGGGCGGCCTAGGCATGTCTAGTGGGTTGGGCACTCCCCAGGTAGGTGCTAGGAAAAAATTACAACATAAGATTCAGACGAGGAGACCGATCGATGCTCAAACATGAATTAGCAGCCAAGTGTTTGATTAGCGGTACGGGAAATGTACATGGCTAATGGGCGTGAGTTTTGGCTGAGGATGATCAGTTACTAAGAAGACCGTCTTCACAAATTTTTAGCTCAAAAGGAGGAGCCTAGGTGGTACTTGCTTTGCAAAGTACCACACTGGACATAAATACGAAGTTGAAGCTGGGCTCAAAATAATGAATGGATTGAGCTGGCATTTGGTGGAGGATGGTTATTTGGGCATAGGAAAGCACTGTAGAAAATGGATACTATTTGGACATGCCAAAGTGGTACTTCCTTCACAAAGTGCTGCTCTGAACAGAATAGGAAAATGAATATTGTTGAATTATTTTTGAACTAGGCAAGGAAGGTTTTTGACATATTTGATGAAGATATGATCCAAACAATTTATGAGAATTTTTTGGGAATTTTTGGAATAACAAAAATATAGGTTGCTTCACAACCTAGGGCAAAAATTGACACATGGACATGACACATAGGCAAAACTGATGAGATGGCGCCTAGTCATCGCAACTGAAAGAACATGCGGTGCCCCCATGTTTGGTTTTGGTAATTGATGACAATCTCTATGGACTAATGGTTGCCTTGAGTTATATTTGAAGGATTTGTCCATAGGCATTTCTTGACGTTCATGTGTTGGTTTCAAGGAGTTTATGTGGTGACCAAGGTGTTATTAAGGAATTATCCAAAGTTTGGTCATGTGAGAGTGGAGCTTATTGCAAGCATGTCTTGGAGAAGAAGATTGTGTGATCATTCATGCATATCTTCAAGACATCATCCAAATGAAGAGAGTTGAAAAGATTCATGGTTGATCAAGACTAAGTCAAGAGTGAATCAACTTGATCAACTCACAAAGCGTAGAAGATGTACCGAGAGGGATCAAGCGATCCCATGGTGTGGTAAGCATTGTCAATTACGCTTTGTGTACTAACCCATGATCTTCGTGAGAGTTCTTTGTGGGGTTAGGTTGTGGTGTGCAAGTTCAAGTGAAGCATCATGAAGAGATCAAATGCTTGAAGCTTGTCGTCCATTGTGGTGACAATGGACTTGTGAAGATGTGCGGAAGAGTGGCTCACCCATAGTGGAGTATGGGGGAGCAATCAACTAGTCTTCATCGAGCCAACGCAACCAAGAAAGGTGGTCCAACTTGAGGGAGTCAAGATCGTCATCATCTAACTCAAGTGGACCATGTGCAAGGCAAAGGTTTGCCCTTGATAGGTTTTCTATTTTACCGGTCTCATGATGGTAGTTGGGAGACCGGGTTTGAGGATCGATTGCCGTACTATCAAGGGGGGCTCTCGATGAGTAGCTTGATCGTATCATTCGTAGAGAGCTCAAACCATTGCTTCCTTGCATCATCTTTATTGGTTCTTGTTTGGTTCTTCTCTTTGTGAGTTTTGGAGCTTATGGTCATCTTGATGACAAGCTCGAGTTCATCGAAAACGGAGTTCACTCGCATATTCTATGATGTTTTCGATGTTGGAGGTTATGCCGGTTCTTCTCGGTTGGAGGTTTCACTCCTCTATTTGTTGGCATACCTCCCCTGCCTCTTCTTACTATAACCAACAAGCTTGAGTTTGCTCAATTCGGAGCTCATATGCAGAAGTTATGGCAGTTTTGGTTTCCTAGCGGTAGTACCGCGGGCCGGAGCGGTAGTACCGCTTGAGTGCTCCAGAGCGGTAGTACCGCTCCAGAGCGGTAGTACCGCTGGTAGCCCCCAGCCGTAGTACCGCTGCGGTCTCGTGCTAGTACCGCCTCAATTCGAGGGGTCTGTTTTCGTGTCGGGTTTTACGGTACTAGCCGCGGCAGTGGGGGCCGTAGTACCGCTCGTTTGCGGTAGTACCGCCCTGCCACCGCGGTAGTACCGCTCTAGGCCCAGCGGCAGTACCGCGAGGGGGAGCGGTAGTACCGCTTGTAGGGGCAAGCGGTAGTACCGCTGGCCAAGCGGTAGTACCGCTCTCTGCGGGGCTGAAGTGGGGGTAACGGTTGGACTGTTCCCCCCACTATATATGGAGGTCTTCTTCCCCAATGAACCTTATCCTTTGAGCTCGTGTTCTTCCCCCATTGTTGACCTTCTTCGAGCTTGCTAACTCTCAATCCCTCCATGGATTCTTGCTAGTTTTTGAGGGAAAGAGAGAGGAGATCTAGATTCACATTTCCACCAATCACTTTCTCCTCTATGTGAGGGGAACCCCTTGGATCTAGATCTTGGAGTTCTTGGTGTTCTCCTTCTTGTTCTTCCTCTCATTTTCCTCCCTAGCATTAGTTGCTTCGGTGGGATTTGTGAGAGAAGGACTTGGGCACTCCGTGTGCCCTTGCCATTGCATTTGGTGCATCGGTTTGAGTTCTCCACGGTGATACGTGGAAGTTACAAGTTGAGAAGCTTATTACTCTTGGGTGCTTGGTACCCTTGAGCTTGTTCCTCTTGGGTGCTTGGGCGCCCTAGACGGTTGGTGGTGTTCGGAGCTCAATCATTGTGGTGTAAAGCTCTGGGCAAGCGTCGGGGTCTCCAATTAGGTTGTGGAGATCGCCCCGAGCAATTTGACGGGTTCCGGTGACCGCCCCCAAGGGTTGCCAAAGTGTACGGGTTCGGTGACCGCCCCCAAGGGTTGCCATTTGTACGGGTTCGGTGACCGCCCTCAAGGGTCCCTTAGTGGAATCACGGCATCTTGCATTGTGCGAGGGCGTGAGGAGATTACGGTGGCCCTAGTGGCTTCTTGGGGAGCATTGTGCCTCCACACCGCTCCAAACGGAGATTAGCATCCGCAAGGGTGTGAACTTCGGGATACATCATCGTCTCCGCGTGCCTCGGTTATCTCTTACCTGAGCCCTTTACTTATGCACTTTACTTTGTGATAGCCATATTGTTTCTTGTTATATATCTTGCTATCACCTAGTTGTTTATCTTGCTTAGCATAAGTTGTTGGTGCACATAGGTGAGCCTAGTTGTTGTAGGTTTTGTGCTTGATAAATTAACCGCTAGGTTTATTCCGCATTTGTTCAAGCCTAAACCGTAATTATTTTAAAGCGCCTATTCACCCCCCCCCCTCTAGGCGACATCCACGATCTTTCAGCAACCCACCACAATTTACAAGGCTATGACCATCTATATTGGTCGTTAACAACTAGAAATAAGGCAGCGGACTAGCGCTGTTTGCTTTATGACCATTTCGTGTAAGGAAATTACGACCTTTCTGACCAAAATGGTCGCAATGGTTTAGGGTTTGGAGCCCCCCGAACAGCTTTTGACCAATTGGTCTGAAATGGTCATAGATCTATGACCAATTCATCTAGGGTCACTGACAGAACGTCACTAGTTGACATATTTCTTGTAGTGCATCCGCGCTCGCCTCGTCGTCGAGAAGGAGAATATCCAGGCGCTCCACCCCTGCGCCCACAAGGCCCACCGTGTGTCTGCGGAGGTCTGGCTTGAGTGGTTCGAGAGCCGAATCCGTGAGGACGACGAGCTGCGCCGGCTCGGCCTCCTCGCCTACTGGCTTGCCTTCTTCGTCACCCCGCGGCTGCAGTCCAAGGGCGGTGAGCTGCCGGAGCGCGCTCCGGCACGCTCCCCCGCGCCGTCGCCTCCGGGCGGATGGCCGGCGGGCGCGCACCTGCTCTGGGGGCGCAACGAGTGGGATTTTTTCCGCCCCCAGGCCAAAAAAATTGCCGGCAGCCCCCCAAGTGGCGAAAAAATGCCTCCTGGGGGGCGCAACGGCTGGAGATGCTCATAGCTCCTAGTTGTAGTGCGTGCTGAGGGCATCTTCAACGCTAACCCGAGTCTATGGATATGATCTAGGAGCTGGTCATCCAACCATATCACATAAATGTCCTTCGTCTCTGCGTTTTACCAGGCGGCCTGGAGCGTGGTGGCGCCGGATCTTCTTCGTCTCTTCGACGAGTTCCACGCCGGCGTCGCCCGCCTCGACGGAATCAACCGTGCCTACATCGACTTGTTGCCCAAAGGGAGCGGTGTGCCGTCCCCTGCCTCCTTCCGCCCCATTTCGCTCCAAAATGGCGATGTCAAGATCTTGTGCAGAGGCCTGACCTCGCGGCTTCAGCAGCAAATCTGTCTCCTGATCGACGAGGATCAGTCAGGCTTTGTGCGGGGGCAAAGCATCTCGGAAAACTTCATCTACGCCACGGAGCTGGTGCAGTGCTGCCACCGGCGCCAAGCCCCCGCGATGGTCCTGAAGCTTGACTTCGCCAAGGCGTTCGACTCCATCAACTGGGCGAGCTTGCGAGCTGTGATGGAGGTCCGGGGTTTCCCGTCGCTCTGGTGCGACTGGATGGATGCCCTCTTCCACTCCTCACGCTCGGCGGTCCTGCTAAACGGGGTGCCCGGGCGGTGGTTCCAGGTGCGTTGCGGCCTCAGGCAGGGGGACCCCATCTCCCCCTACCTCTTCCTCATCGTCGCCGACGTTCTCCAGCGGCTCATCCGTCGGAGGGCACAGGAAGTTGTTCCTGTGGCACCTACACCAATTGAAGTGGGAGCTTATGATAGTGATCATGAAACTTCGGATCAAGTCACTACCAAACCTCGTAGGACGACGAGGATGCGTGCTACTTCAGAGTGGTACGTGATCCTGTCTGAGATATCATGTTGTTGGACAATACTGAACCTACGAGCTATGGAGAAGCGATGGTGGGCCCATATTCCGACAAATGGTTAGAAGCCATGAAATCCGAGATAAATGAATCTTTAAGAAGAAGACGGACATGGACGGTAATGTTACCGTCTATGAAGCTCGACTTGTGGCAAAGAGTATTTCCACAAGTTCAAGGAGTTGACTACGATGAGATTTTCTCATCCGTAGCGATGCTTAAGTCCGTCGGAATCATGTTAGCATTAGCTGCATTTATGAAATCTGGCAGATGGATGTCAAAAAAAACAAGTTTCCTTACCAGTTTTCGTAAGGAAAGGTTGTATGTGATACAATCAGAAAGGTTTTGTCGATCCTAAGGATGCTAAAAGGTATGCTAGCTCCAGCGATCCTTCCATGGATTAGAGCAAGCATCTCGGAGTCAGAATATACGCTTTGATGGAGTGATCAAAGTTTTTGGGTTTATACAAAGTTTGTTAGAAACTTGTATTTACAATAAAGTGAGTGGGAGCGCTACAACATTTCTGATAAGTATATGTGAATGACATATTGTTGATCCGAAATATGAATTTCTGGAAAGCATAAAGGGTTGTTTGAAAGGAGTTTTTCAAAGGAAGACCTGGATAATGCTGCTTACATATTGGGCATCAAGATCTATAGAGATAGATCAAGACGCCTGATGATACTTTCAAAGAACGCACACCTTGACATGATTTTGAAAGAGTTCAAAATAGATCAGCAAAGAAGGAGTTCTTGGCTGTGTTACAAGGTGTGAATATTGAGTAAGACTCAAGACCTGACCACAGCAGAAGAGAGAGAAAGGACGAAGGTCGTCCCCTATGCTTTAGACGTAGGCTCTACAGTATGCTATGATGTGTACCGCACATGAAGTGTGCCTTGCCATGAGTTGGTCAAGGGGTACAATAGTGATCCGGGAATGGATCACATGACAGCGGTCGAACTTATCCTTAGTATCTAGTGGACTAAGGAATTTTCTCGATTATGGAGGTGAAAAGGAGTTCGTCGTAAAGGGTTACGTCGATGCGAACTTTGACACTAATCCGATGACTCTGAGTAGTAAACCGGATTCGTATAGTAGAGCAGTTATTTGAAATGGCTCCAAGTAGCGCGTGGTAGCATCCACAAGATGACATAGATATGCGTAAAGCACACACGGATCTGAAAGGTTCAGACCCGTTGACTAATAACCTCTCTCACAAGCATAACATGATCAAACCAGAATTCATTGAGTGTTAATCACATAGTGATGTGAACTAGATTGTTGACTCTAGTAAACTCTTTGGATGTTGGTCACATGGTGATGTGACCTGTGAGTGTTAATCACATGGTGATGTGAACTAGATTATTGACTCTAGTGCAAGTGGGAGACTGTTGGAAATATGCCCTAGAGGCAATAATAAATTGGTTATTATTATATTTCCTTGTTCATGATAATCGTTTATTATCCATGCTAGAATTGTATTGATAGGAAACTCAGATACATGTGTGGATACATAGACAACACCATGTCCCTAGTAAGCCTCTAGTTGACTAGCTCGTTGATCAATAGATGGTTACGGTTTCCTGACCATGGACATTGGATGTCATTGATAACGGGATCACATCATTAGGAGAATGATGTGATGGACAAGACCCAATCCTAAGCCTAGCACAAGATCGTGTAGTTCGTTTGCTAAGAGCTTTTCTAATGTCAAGTATCATTTCCTTAGACCATGAGATTGTGCAACTCCCGGATACCGTAGGAATGCTTTGGGTGTACCAAACGTCACAACGTAACTGGGTGGCTATAAAGGTGCACTACACGTATCTCCGAAAGTGTCTGTTGGGTTGGCACGAATCGAGACTGGGATTTGTCACTCCGTGTGAACGGAGAGGTATCTCTGGGCCCACTCGGTAGGACATCATCATAATGTGCACAATGTGACCAAGGAGTTGATCACGGGATGATGTGTTACGGAACGAGTAAAGAGACTTGCCGGTAACGAGATTGAACAAGGTATCGGGATACCGACGATCGAATCTCGGGCAAGTACCATACCGATAGATAAAGGGAATTGTATACGGGATTAATTGAATCCTCGACATCGTGGTTCATCCGATGAGATCATCGAGGAGCATGTGGGAGCCAACATGGGTATCCAGATCCCGCTGTTGGTTATTGACCGGAGAGTCGTCTCGGTCATGTCTGCCTGTCTCCCGAACACGTAGGGTCTACACACTTAAGGTTCCGTGACGCTAGGGTTATAGAGATATTAGTATGCGGTAACCCGAAAGTTGTTCGGAGTCCCGGATGAGATCCCGGACGTCACGAGGAGTTCCGGAATGGTCCGGAGGTAAAGATTTATATATGGGAAGTCTTATTTTGGTCGCCGGAAAAGTTTCGCACTTTATCGGTATTGTACCGCGAGTGCCGAAAGGGGTCCGGGGGTCCACCAAGGGGGTCCACCAGCCCCGGGGGGGCACATGGTCTGTAGGGGGTGCGCCTTGTCCTATATGGGCCAAGGGCACCAGCTCCAAGAGGCCCATGCGCCAAGAGATAAGGAAAAGGGAGAGTCCTAAAGGGGGAAGGCACCTCCGAGGTGCCTTGGGGGGGAAGGACTCCTCCCTGGCCGCACCCTTCCTTGGAGGAAGGGCCAAGGCTGCCCCCCCCCCTCTCCCTTGGCCCTATATATAGTGGGGGAAGGGAGGGCAGCAATACCCAAGCCCTGGCGCCTCCCTCTCCCTCCCGTGACACCTCTTCATCCCCGCTTGCGCTTGGCGAAGCCCTGCCGGGATCCCGCTACTTCCACCACCACGCCGTCGTGCTGCTGGATCTCCATCAACCTCTCCTCCCCCCTTGCTGGATCAAGAAGGAGGAGACGTTGCTGCTCCGTACGTGTGTTGAACGCGGAGGTGCCGTCCGCTCGGCGCTAGGATCATCGGTGATTTGGATCACGACGAGTACGACTCCATCAACCCCGTTCTCTTGAACGCTTCCGCTCGCGATCTACAAGGGTATGTAGATGCACTCCTTCCCTCTCGTTGCTAGTAAACTCCATAGATTGATCTTCGTGATGCGTAGAAAATTTTGAATTTCTGCTACGTTACCCAACAGTGGCATCATGAGCTAGGTCTATGCGTAGTTTCTATGCACGAGTAGAACACAAAGTAGTTGTGGGCATAGATGTTGCCAATTCTTCTTGCCGCTACTAGTCTTATCTTGTTTCGGCGGCATTGTGGGATGAAGCGGCCCGGACCGACCTTACACGTACGCTTACGTGAGACAGGTTCCACCGACTGACATGCACTAGTTGCATAAGGTGGCTAGCGGGTGTCTGTCTCTCCCACTTTAGTCGGAACGGATTCGATGAAAAGGGTCCTTATGAAGGGTAAATAGAAATTGGCATATCACGTTGTGGTTTTACGTAGGTAAGAAACGTTCTTGCTAGAAACCTATACAAGCCACGTAAAAACTTGCAACAACAATTAGAGGACGTCTAACTTGTTTTTGCAGCATGTGCTATGTGATGTGATATGGCCAGAAGATATGATGAATGATATATGTGATGTATGAGATTGATCATATTCTTGTAATAGGGATCACGACTTGCATGTCGATGAGTATGACAACCGGCAGGAGCCATAGGAGTTGTCTTTATTTTTTGTATGACCTGCGTGTCATTGAATAACGCCATGTAAATTACTTTACTTTATTGCTAAGCGCGTTAGCCATAGAAGTAGAAGTAATCGTTGGCGTGACAACTTCATGAAGACACAATGATGGAGATCATGATGATGGAGATCATGGTGTCATGCCGGTGACAAAGATGATCATGGTGCCCCGAAGATGGAGATCAAAGGAGCAAAATGATATTGGCCATATCATGTCACTATTTGATTGCATGTGATGTTTATCATGTTATGCATCTTATTTGCTTAGAACGACGGTAGTAAGTAAGATGATCCCTCACTAAAATTTCAAGAGAAGTGTTCCCCCTAACTGTGCACCGTTGCGAAGGTTCGTTGTTTCGAAGCACCACGTGATGATCGGGTGTGATAGATTCTAACGTTCGAATACAACGGGTGTTGACGAGCCTAGCATGTACAGACATGGCCTCGGAACACATGCGAAACACTTAGGTTGACTTGATGAGCCTAGCATGTACAGACATGGCCTCGGAACACAAGAGACCGAAAGGTCGAACATGAGTCGTATAGCAGATACGATCAACATGGAGATGTTCACCGATGATGACTAGTCCGTCTCACGTGATGATCGGACACGGCCTAGTTTGACTCGGATCATGTATCACTTAGATGACTAGAGGGATGTCTATCTGAGTGGGAGTTCATTCAATAATCAGATGAACTTCATTATCATGAACATAGTCAAAAGGTCTTTGCAAATTATGTCATAGCTTGCGCTTTAGTTCTACTGTTTAAGATATGTTCCTAGAGAAAATTTAGTTGAAAGTTGGTAGTAGCAATTATGCGGACTGGGTCCGTAAACTGAGGATTGTCCTCATTGCTGCACAGAAGGCTTATGTCCTTAATGCACCGCTCGGTGTGCTGAACCTCAGCGTTGTCTGTAGATGTTGCGGAACATCTGACATACACGTTTTGATAACTACGTGATAGTTCAGTGAGTAATGCTAACGGTTTAGAATTGTGTCACGAGAGACGTTTTTTTGAAACGTCACAGAACATATGAGATGTTCCGAAGACAGAAATTGGGATTTCAGACTAGTGCCCACGTCAAGAGGTATGAGACCTCTGACAAGTTTCTTAAGCCTACAGACTAAGGGAGAAAAGCTCAATCGTTGAGCATGTGCTCAGATTGTCTGAGTACCACAATCGCTTGAATCGAGTGGGAGTTAATCTCCCAGATGAGATAGTGATGGTTCTCCATAGTCACTACCACCAAGCTAGTAGAGCTTCGTGATGAACTATAACATATCAGGGATAGACATGATGATCCTTGAGCAACTCGCGATGTTTGACACCGCGAAAGTAGAAATCAAGAAGGAGCATCAATTGTTGATGGTTAGTAAAACCACTAGTTTCAAGAAGGGCAAGGGCAAAAGGGATACTTCATGAAACAGCAAATCATTTGCTGCTCTAGTGAAGAATCCCAAGGTTGAACCCAAACCCGAGACTAAGTGCTTCTGTAATGAGAGGAACGGTCACTGAAGCAGTACTACCCTAGATATTTGGTAGATGAGAAGGCAGGCAAGGTCGACAGAAGTATATTGGATATACGTTATACGAATGTGTACTTTACTAGTACTCCTAGCAGCACCAGGGTATTAGATACCGGTTCGGTTGCTAAGTGTTAGTAACACGAAATAAAAGCTGCGGAATAAATGGAGACTAGCTAAAGGTGAGATGACGATGTGTGTTGAAAGTGTTTCAAGGTTGATGTGATCAAGCATCGCATGCTCCCTCTACCATCGAGATTTGGTGTTTGCGTTGAGCATGATTGGATTATGTTTATCGCAATACGGTTATTCATTTAAGGAGAATAATGGTTACTCTGTTTATTTGAATAATACCTTCAATGGTCTTGCACCTAAAATGAATCTCGATCGTAGTGATACACATGTTCGTGCCAAAAGATATAAAATACCACATACTTGTGGCACTGCAATTTGAGTCATATTGGTATAGAACGCATGAAGAAGCTCCATGTAGATGGATCTTTGGACTCACTCATTTTTGAAAAGAATGAGACATGCGAACCATGTCTATTGGTATATATGCATGAAGAAACTCCATGCAGATGGATCGTTTGGACTCACTTGATTTTGAATCACTTGAGACATGCAAATCATACCACATGGGCAAGATGACTGAAAGGCCTCGTTTTCAGTAAGATGGAACAAGAGAGCAACTTATTGGAAGTAATACATTTTGATGTATGCAGTCCAATGAGTGCTGAGGCATGCAGTGGATATCGTTAGGTTCTTGCTTCACAGATGATTTGAGTAGATGCTGAGTGTATTTACTTGATAAAACACAAGTCTGAATTATTGAAAGGTTCAAGTAATTTCGGAGTGAAGTTGAAGATCGTCGTGACAAGAGGATAAAATGTCTGTGATATGATCATAGAGATGAGTATCTGAGTTACGAGTTTGGCGCACAATTAAGACATTGTGGAAAGTATTTCACAATTAACACCGCCTGGAACACCATAGTGTGATGGTGTGTCCGAACATCATAACTACACCCTATTGGATATGGTGCATACCATGATGTTTCTTATCGAATTACCACTATCGTTTATGGGTTAGGCATTAGAGACAACCGCATTCCCTTTAAAAGGGGCACCACGCAATTCCGTTGAGACGACACCGTTTAGAGAAACCTAAGTTGTCGTTTCTTAAAAGTTTGGGGCTGCGATGCTTATGTGGAAAAGTTTCAGGCTGATAAGCTCGAACCCAAAGCGGATAAATGCATCTTCATAGAAAACCCAAAACTGTTGGGTATACCTCCTATTTCAGATCTGGAAGCAAAAGTAATTGCTTCTAGAAACAGGTCCTTTCTCGAGGAAAAGTTTCTCTCGAAAGAATTGAGTGGGAGGATGGTGGAGACTTGATAAGGTTATTGAACCGTCGCTTCAACTAGTGTGTAGCAGGGCACAGGAAGTTGTTCCTGTGGCACCTACACCAATTGAAGTGGGAGCTTATGATAGTGATCATGAAACTTCGAATCAAGTCACTACCAAACCTCGTAGGACGACGAGGATGCGTGCTACTTCAGAGTGGTACGTGATCCTGTCTGAGATATCATGTTGTTGGACAATACTGAACCTACGAGCTATGGAGAAGCGATGGTGGGCCCATATTCCGACAAATGGTTAGAAGCCATGAAATCCGAGATAAATGAATCTTTAAGAAGAAGACGGACATGGACGGTAATGTTACCGTCTATGAAGCTCGACTTGTGGCAAAGAGTATTTCCACAAGTTCAAGGAGTTGACTACGATGAGATTTTCTCATCCGTAGCGATGCTTAAGTCCGTCGGAATCATGTTAGCATTAGCTGCATTTATGAAATCTGGCAGATGGATGTCAAAAAAAACAAGTTTCCTTACCAGTTTTCGTAAGGAAAGGTTGTATGTGATACAATCAGAAAGGTTTTGTCGATCCCAAGGATGCTAAAAGGTATGCTAGCTCCAGCGATCCTTCCATGGATTAGAGCAAGCATCTCGGAGTCAGAATATACGCTTTGATGGAGTGATCAAAGTTTTTGGGTTTATACAAAGTTTGTTAGAAACTTGTATTTACAATAAAGTGAGTGGGAGCGCTACAACATTTCTGATAAGTATATGTGAATGACATATTGTTGATCCGAAATATGTAAAATTTCTGGAAAGCATAAAGGGTTGTTTGAAAGGAGTTTTTCAAAGGAAGACCTGGATAATGCTGCTTACATATTGGGCATCAAGATCTATAGAGATAGATCAAGACGCCTGATGATACTTTCAAAGAACGCACACCTTGACATGATTTTGAAAGAGTTCAAAATAGATCAGCAAAGAAGGAGTTCTTGGCTGTGTTACAAGGTGTGAATATTGAGTAAGACTCAAGACCTGACCACAGCAGAAGAGAGAGAAAGGACGAAGGTCGTCCCCTATGCTTTAGACGTAGGCTCTACAGTATGCTATGATGTGTACCGCACATGAAGTGTGCCTTGCCATGAGTTGGTCAAGGGGTACAATAGTGATCCGGGAATGGATCACATGACAGCGGTCGAACTTATCCTTAGTATCTAGTGGACTAAGGAATTTTCTCGATTATGGAGGTGAAAAGGAGTTCGTCGTAAAGGGTTACGTCGATGCGAACTTTGACACTAATCCGATGACTCTGAGTAGTAAACCGGATTCGTATAGTAGAGCAGTTATTTGAAATGGCTCCAAGTAGCGCGTGGTAGCATCCACAAGATGACATAGATATTCGTAAAGCACACACGGATCTGAAAGGTTCAGACCCGTTGACTAATAACCTCTCTCACAAGCATAACATGATCAAACCAGAATTCATTGAGTGTTAATCACATAGTGATGTGAACTAGATTGTTGACTCTAGTAAACTCTTTGGATGTTGGTCACATGGTGATGTGACCTGTGAGTGTTAATCACATGGTGATGTGAACTAGATTATTGACTCTAGTGCAAGTGGGAGACTGTTGGAAATATGCCCTAGAGGCAATAATAAATTGGTTATTATTATATTTCCTTGTTCATGATAATCGTTTATTATCCATGCTAGAATTGTATTGATAGGAAACTCAGATACATGTGTGGATACATAGACAACACCATGTCCCTAGTAAGCCTCTAGTTGACTAGCTCGTTGATCAATAGATGGTTACGGTTTCCTGACCATGGACATTGGATGTCGTTGATAACGGGATCACATCATTAGGAGAATGATGTGATGGACAAGACCCAATCCTAAGCCTAGCACAAGATCGTGTAGTTCGTTTGCTAAGAGCTTTTCTAATGTCAAGTATCATTTCCTTAGACCATGAGATTGTGCAACTCCCGGATACCGTAGGAATGCTTTGGGTGTACCAAACGTCACAACGTAACTGGGTGGCTATAAAGGTGCACTACACGTATCTCCGAAAGTGTCTGTTGGGTTGGCACGAATCGAGACTGGGATTTGTCACTCCGTGTGAACGGAGAGGTATCTCTGGGCCCACTCGGTAGGACATCATCATAATGTGCACAATGTGACCAAGGAGTTGATCACGGGATGATGTGTTACGGAACGAGTAAAGAGACTTGCCGGTAACGAGATTGAACAAGGTATCGGGATACCGACGATCGAATCTCGGGCAAGTACCATACCGATAGATAAAGGGAATTGTATACGGGATTGATTGAATCCTCGACATCGTGGTTCATCCGATGAGATCATCGAGGAGCATGTGGGAGCCAACATGGGTATCCAGGTCCCGCTGTTGGTTATTGACCGGAGAGTCGTCTCGGTCATGTCTGCCTGTCTCCCGAACCCGTAGGGTCTACACACTTAAGGTTCCGTGACGCTAGGGTTATAGAGATATTAGTATGCGGTAACCCGAAAGTTGTTCGGAGTCCCGGATGAGATCCCGGACGTCACGAGGAGTTCCGGAATGGTCCGGAGGTAAAGATTTATATATGGGAAGTCTTATTTTGGTCGCCGGAAAAGTTTCGCACTTTATCGGTATTGTACCGGGAGTGCCGAAAGGGGTCCGGGGGGCCACCAAGGGGGTCCACCAGCCCCGGGGGGGCACATGGTCTGTAGGGGGTGCGCCTTGGCCTATATGGGCCAAGGGCACCAGCCCCAAGAGGCCCATGCGCCAAGAGATAAGGAAAAGGGAGAGTCCTAAAGGGGGAAGGCACCTCCGAGGTGCCTTGGGGGGGAAGGACTCCTCCCTGGCCGCACCCTTCCTTGGAGGAAGGGCCAAGGCTGCGCCCCCCCTCTCCCTTGGCCCTATATATAGTGGGGGAAGGGAGGGCAGCAATACCCAAGCCCTGGCGCCTCCCTCTCCCTCCCGTGACACCTCTTCCTCCCCGCTTGCGCTTGGCGAAGCCCTGCCGGGATCCCGCTACTTCCACCACCACGCCGTCGTGCTGCTGGATCTCCATCAACCTCTCCTCCCCCCTTGCTGGATCAAGAAGGAGGAGACGTCGCTGCTCCGTACGTGTGTTGAACGCGGAGGTGCCGTTCGTTCGGCGCTAGGATCATCGGTGATTTGGATCACGACGAGTACGACTCCATCAACCCCGTTCTCTTGAACGCTTCCGCTCGCGATCTACAAGGGTATGTAGATGCACTCCTTCCCTCTCGTTGCTAGTAAACTCCATAGATTGATCTTGGTGAGTCGTAGAAAATTTTGAATTTCTGCTACGTTACCCAACAGTCACCTGTTCCTTCTGGTGGGATCGCTGGCTGCCCTGCGGGCCCGTCGCGGTGGCGTACCCTGCCCTCTTCTCCCACGCCCTGGACACGGAGGTGACGGTAGGGCAGGTGCGCGCGCGCGGCCTCGCCAGCTGCCTGGTGCCCCGGCGGACGAGGGCGGGCGAGCGCGAGCTCGCGGCGGTCGCTGCGCTCCTGGCAGCATTACCGGCACGAGACGAGAGGCGGCTCCTTCACGCCGCTGCCCCCAAAGGCGCCCTATCTTCCAGCTCTGCTTACAGGCTCCTGCGGTTTGGTGGGGTGACCGCCGGCTTCGCCCCCATGATCTGGGAGGCGCGTGCTCCGTCGCGGGTGAAGTTTTTTTGCTGGCTGTTGGTGCAACGACGCATTCACACGAGGGACGTCCTGCTCTGGAAGTGCATTGTCGCCGCGGACGACGCCGGCTGCCCCCTCTGCTCTGCTACCCTGGAAACCGCTGACCACATGCTCTTCTCCTGCCCATTCGTGGTGGCACTCTGGAGGGGTTCCCAAGTCGCCGTTGACGGGGTTTCGGTCTGCAAGCTCACTGCTCTTACTGTGGCAGCTGCGGCGGTCGTCGAGTCGGAGGTGGAGTTCGCCATGCTGTGTTGCTGGCAGCTTTGGAAACACCGGAACGCGGTTGTTTTTCAGCGGCTGTCGCCGTCCCTAGCCCGCCTGTTCTGTTGTTGTCGAGAAGACGCGGTCCTCTAGCGTGATCGGCTGCCCGAAACTCGTCGTACGCATGCGGACAGTTGGGTGCATGCGCTCTCTCCATTACTTGTGTGATGTGTGTGGCGCCCCCCCCCCCCCTCTGTAAAGCTGCTGCTTTGTAACTATTTGGGATTTTAGCCCACTCTTATCAATATATTCAGGTGGGGGGTCCTCCCCCCCCCCCCCCCCCCGGTGAACCTTCAAAGAAATGTCCTTTTATGGAGTATATAGCAAAAAAACTACCACATTACAGGCTAGTGCTACAAAAAACTACCACTTTTTTTAATTTTTAAAAAAACTACAACAAAATTGTTTGGTTGTTCCACAAAACCCAAATGAGCATGTTGTTTAAAATTGATTCGGATTATGATAGTTCGGGTCCACTCATCAAGTTGACCGTTAGCTTTGACCATTAGGTTGACCATTGACAGGTTATGACAGATGGACCCCACTTATTTATAAAAGGCAATCAGGCCCCTGTATTAAAAAAAAGCAATAGGGTCCCTATATTTTTTTAAGAAAAAGCAATCTAGTCCCCGCTGGCAAGCTCGTCCCCGGAGCTGAGGAAGGGACCCGTGCGCGTTGGCCGGCCTTGCTCTGGCGGCGGAGATCGAGGACGTGACGGCGGCGTAGCAGCTGCTCCTCCTCAACGTCGCGACTCCTGTTGTCCCTGGGCAAGGTGGCATGAGCTCCTGGGAACGGCAGCGGCTTCTCTAGCTGCTGGGCGCGGCGCCCCAAGCTCCTGGACCATGGACGAAGCGCCGCGGCGGCCTGAGCTCCTAGGCATGGCTGGCGCACGGCTGCCCGAGCTCCTAGGCGTGGCGGCCTGAGCTCTTGTGGGCATGGCCGGCGGCAGCTTGCAGGGAGAGGGGCGGAGGGAGCACCGGAGCTCCTAGGCGTGGCGGCCTGAGCTCCTAGGCATGGCTGGCGCACGGCTGCCCGAGCTCCTAGGCGTGGCGGCCTGAGCTCTTGTGGGCATGGCCGGCGGCAGCTTGCAGGGAGAGGGGCGGAGGGAGCACCGGAGATGGTCCGGGCGGCGGCGCTGGCTGCAGAAGATGGAACGACGTGGCTTGTGCGCCCCGGCCATCGGCCATGGTGGCTTCCGGCGGCGGCGCCCCGGTCCGGTGAGATTCAATCGAAGAAGAACACTCGGGAGAGGGAGGGGAGAGGTCGGGCGCAGAGGACTGCATGAGTTGACCCGGCTGGGTGTTTTAACTCGTTTCTTTGTTTTTAATGGGCTGGGAGGATGACATGTGGGCCTTAACGGTCAACGCTATTGATCTTAACGGTCAACATTTACGAGTGGGCCCCACCCTGTCATAAACCTAGTTAACACCTAATGCTTCAGTCATTTGGGTTTTTCGGAACAGCCAAACAATTTTGTGGTAGTTTTTTAAAAAATTAAAAAAAAGTGATAGTTTTTTGTAGCACTAGCCTGTAATGTGGTAGTTTTGCTATATACTCTCCTTTTATGTATGTGCATGTCACGGTTGAGGAGAGAGAATGTTCAGATGTCTGATGATGGCTTTTGGTTGGCTAGGCGTATTTTCGGACACTCTCAGACTCCCCAAGTTACTTCTAGTTTGGGAGAGTTTGGATGTCCGGACATGTTTTCGGACCCCTGGGAGATAGCATTGGATGACAAAATATATCCGAACTCTTGCAAAGGACGTATACCGAAGCTTTGAGAGTCTCCTTTATAGATGCCTTAAGAAGCGAGAGAGCAAGCGCCTGACGAATGTACCGACTCTGTCCCATAAAGTAAGACGTTTTTGCAAGGTAATGGGATGGAGGGAGTACATGTGTGCATGCGTCGGCCGTCAGTGCTCAAGAATGTTTTTTTAGGGGGAAAACCAAGTTTTATTCATCAAAATCCACATGGTGTGGGATACAATTTTGGTCATGAGACTGGCCAAACCAAACGTGGCGTCCCGGAAGATAGTGCAAACTTGGTTGGACTATGTGCTTCATAATTAACAACACAACCTTCAAAAATAAAATTACATTGAAATAAAGACGCTCCAACAGTGATATCGCTAATGATAGCCCCATAGTCGCCTCATTCATGGTTGATGATGTCTCCAACAACTTGTTTAAGTCAGACGAGATGATAAATTGTTGGATGTGAAGGTCTTCCGCGAGAGCCAGCGCCTCCCTACATGCAATTGCTTCAATTATTGCTGGATCACACACCCCGCTAATGACAAGACCCGAGCTCCCCACGAAAGAGACTTCCCTATCCCTGCATATTGCGGCTGCTGCTCCTCCCCTTCCAACTCGGATACCAGCATCAACATGAATTTTTGCATAGCCAGGCGGCGGTGCCTTGGGTCGCTGACCCGTGATCGGTGCATGACCAGGAGGGCCCGGCGCTGGGAGTGTTTCATTAAGCATCTCAAGCTCGAAGATGTACCTGGTGATGAAAGAGTGGGTGGCCTGAGGTGTTTGAAAAATTCCTTCATGGATCGCCTTATGCCTTGCATGCCAGATAGCCCAAAGTGTGACCATGAGCTTCACAAACATCACATGTGATAATGATTCCGTGAGTGTAAACAACCAATTTTTTTGCATTTGGTTCAGAGGTTGCCACAAGGGTTTGAGCCAGATCGCCGTCCACTAACGCACAAGTGCATCGAGAGACTGTGCAGTCAACAAAGGAGTGTTTCCATGAGTCTGGGGCGCCGCAGAAACCTTCCCTAAGCTTGCTTCTGGTTTGCGGGAATTCTGGCTGACGTTTGGATGGCCGGGGGTGAGGAGGGGGCGACTAGGACTCGGCGCCGCTTCTGCTTGGCGAGTTCGCCTTCGCGCTTATGCTCGTTCTGGTGGCCGGCGGCGAGCAATGACCAGCGCGGAGACGACTTGGCTGGGCCTGGGCGGGGGTCGAGGCTGCCGACCACGCCGCCGTGCTGCTGCGCACTGTTCTCCATGGGGGTCGAGCGAGTGTGCGTGTTTGTCTGGGGAAGAAGAGGAAGATCGAAGCAGCAACCAACCAAGGATCGATGGACGGTTTTTGTAGCACGGTGATGCCAGTGTGTGCATGTAGCACTCAACCCAAAACATCCACGGCATATCATATGATGTGAGCAATCATTAGCTATAACAGACTTGTAAATAAGGTGGGCCGGCTAGCTAGTGGTGGGCACAAGGCCAGCAGAGCACCCCGAGTGAGTGACGGCTGACGACCGGGCGAAGAGAAAATGTATGCACGCTCCAGACTAAAAATGGGGACGCATCGACGTCGACCAACATGCATGCATGCAGGCCAGCCACATCACACAGTGTACAGTTTGCAAATTGGAAGCCATACCTAATTCACCCAGCTAGCCTGGCTTAGCATAACACGCAAAATCTAAATGGCACACTCAACTCATCTGTTCCGAGCAAAGGGCCCAAATAATCTGCCCCATTGTATCCATGCATCCATCTAGAGCATCTAGGAAAAGGAAAAACCTACCCATCTGTATATGTTCACAAAAATCCATTGTATTGTTGGGACCCAAACAAACTAATTAAGACTAGTCATACTGAGGAGTAACTTGACGTAGAGTAATTGGGATGGGAACTATCTCGCAAAAAAAATTGGGATGGGAACTCTCCCTTAACTTCCTCTCGTCAAAAAGTTTGTTTCTTGATTAGAACTTTTGGCCTGACTAATTTGTTTCGTTGACAACATTTGTGAATTCAGGGCTCAACCAAACATGATGCGTGGCTCTGATCGATGAGCGTGCATGGCGCCTTCCGTTGGAATTCTCTTTAGCGGATTCTTATACGCATGAAGAAAGTTCATTATCTTACGTGTCGATTGAAACCATCGCTCGCCTATGTTTGGCATTCATGCACATACACACTAACGTGTTAATTAATGGAGAAGCTAACTAAGTTGATGTTAGCAAAACCAGTAGTGATACGCGCAAATGTGAGGGCTATATGACTATATCTTTACATGCATTGCCTTTTTTTTGCTAAAATTCAAGTTCGAGTTCGGTCTCATATGCCCCTCCATGAACTATAAAATCAAAATAACAGTAACAAAGGTTAAAAATTCTCAATTTATTTTTACATTGTCCACGTTTGTTTCATCTGTTCTAATATAAGTATTTTCTTCGCGATGAAAAGATCATGTGTGGTGAAGCAAAAAAAAAGGTGCTCTAAAAGGCTTTTGAAGGGCCCTTATTTCCCCAGATCACCGCACATGTTCTTCCTTCATGAAAATTAGCTTGGAGTTACAACACGCTAACTTTTTTGTTGCCTACAATTTCTAGATTTAGTTGATTTTTCTCTACCTTTTTTGGGTTTTACTGTTCACATGAAGCATATGAACTCTTCCACACACAAAGGAGACCACATGAAAACTTGAAAATTATAGGAATTACTGAATTTAAACATACACATGCATTTGAGGTAAAAGCTTCCTAAAGATTGAGATCGATCGTGAAGAGAAAATACGCATTAATTAATTCCTTCATTTCAAGGTGCTAGCTCCCTGATAGATCGGTTCCTCTAGCATGGAGGAAGGGAAAATCAAGTGAGTACTTGCTTTCACAACTTAAAATTCCAGCATCGCCTTCATAATGTTAAAATTCTCACGAAAGCGGTTGAGAATCGCAGGCACTCTCCACATTTCGAAGAGCTATTCCGAGCTTACCGGCGAATCAAGGCGTGCAAGTGTGGGTCCAGTGGCGGAGGTTGGGCCAAAATGTTGGAGGGGCAATGGGTTGGGGTGTGGCAGCGGCGGCCAGAACAAGATTTTGGTCAATTTCACTCACTGCTTATATGGCCCAATTACTAAGGGACTATCACTAAAAAAATATGTGCTGGTGGGCTAGGGGGGCAGCTGCCCAAGTTGGCTCTCACTAAGCTCCGATACTGTGTGGGTCAAACATACATTTATAGGGAGTATGGCGTTTTCGATCTCGGCCTCCATGGACGCCAAATTTTTGAAAAAAAAATGAAATTTGGAATCTTCAGTTTAGAAAAAAAAAATGTGCAAGTAAACAAGGATGTGCGGTATATGTGTGTAAATTTTCAGGATGAAATACGTCAAAATATGACCTGTACAAAAAAAGATAAATTCAAAGGCCTCGGTTTTTTTTCACAGCCCTCATTTCAGCGTATTTCGTCCTGAAAATTTACACACTAGCATTACGCATGTCTGTATTTTTTCAGAATTTTTTTCAAATATAAAAAGTTGTGAATTTTCACGAATTTTGAATTTTGCATTTGGAGGGCCCCATGGAGCTCAGGCTCCAAAAGCAATTTCCGCATTTACAGGTGGCTTTCAAAATACTTTGCTATTTAATTTATTTATTTATTTGCCTTTTATACAACTTTAGTTTCAACTTAGTTTTTCAACCATATTTCTTTTGAGACATTACTTTTTAAACCATATGAATTCATTGACTTGTGCACGAAAGATGACATACACCAGCTCTAGGTGATCTTGCTTGTTTGCACGCAGAGGAGGAAGGAGAAGAGACTGGCAAGGGTATGTCTAGATTGTGTCCAAAATGGACCCTACTTGAATTTTAGTCAGAACAAAATTTGGATGGCTGCTAAATTTTTAATGTGCCAACACCAACTCTAGTCCATTTTCCTCATTTATGCGTACAGGTACGGCCGTTGCTTCAAAGAGTAACAATAACTGGTTAAATTAGCTGACATGCAAATGGGCACCTTTATTTAGCTTCAAATTCCAGACATCACAAAACAATCGATGAATCGTCATCCTCTGTTCCACAAATAATACTACAGCAGTACCTAGCTGGAGGTTTCCTATACAACAACAAAAATCCCACTACTATATATATCCTCCATAGAGACCTGAAAAAAGGGCGCCAATCATATTCGAAATCAGAGCCGCATTTCTCATGTTCGGTCCATCATTTCACTAGATTTCCTAAGTGGTGTTGAATCGTTCGTTCATTTCTGCAATTGTTACCAGACGTCTCTCAGGTATCTCCCTTCCATCTGAAGGTTTTTCACATAGCCCTCCGTCTTGGAGCTGTCCAGAGAGCCCTGCGATGAAAAGAGAATGACTGGTCAGTTCAGGGAAACCAAAAGGAACTCTCCAAGAGACCAAAATGGATGTGCGTTGCGTCACCTGTTCCTGAACTATGGTGTGCAGCATGCGGTGCACGTCTCTCGCCATGCCCTTGGCGTCGCCGCAGACGTACACATAGCCGCCCTGGGAAACAATGCTCCACAGCTCTGCAGCCTGCCAAGATTGTTTACACGTGCATGGTCAAGCGAGGAAAACAAAGGATTATTTGTACCTATATAATCAACGACAGGACATGGATAAACAGTGAGTTATCAATCAGGTTACCTTCTCTGCCATTTTATGTTGGACGTACTCCTTTGTAGGACCCTCACGAGAAAAGGCGACGACCAACTCAGACAGGGCTCCGGATTCGGCAAAGTTGTTCAGCTCATCCTCATATATGAAGTCCTGGAGAAATAAAATGTTAATCAGGCAGTTTTCACATATAAGTTAGACAAGTGTTTTTTATCACCCATGAGATCCTTCACTAGATGTAAAATGCAAATGCAGAAAAGTTTCCTGACAGGCGACGGGGAGTTAAGAGGCATAGACTAATATTTAGGCAGATATATGTAAGAATTTGAAATGCCATATGAATTATACATGACATGAATGCTGGTGCGGCTCACAAATCATGACAATTTCTTACAATAACCGTAGATGAAGCTGAATAATAGAAGTCATACCATCTGGCGGTTTCTGCACCCGAAAAACAGGATGGCACGGCCCAGTTCCACCCCGGTCTCTTTTAAAGCTAATCTTTCCTGCCAGTACCAAATGGATTGGATATGAATATTAACATACTAAAGAGTGACAGAGCTTGAAGCACAATGCGAGAGAAACAAGAAGGGAAAAACAAAACAAACCTGTAAGAAGCCCCTGAAAGGTGCAAGGCCAGTCCCAGGGCCTACCATTATAATAGGCACTGTGGGATCAGCAGGCAATTTGAAGTTTGACTGCCTCACAAAAATTGGAGCCCAGCTACATTCTTGGCTCTCTTCCAAGGGAGTTGAATTCTGCGTGTAGCCGCGTAGGATCATAAGACTAAAACGTTTACTAGATGGCAAGATGGTCACTGGCAGATATTTCAAATGATTTAAAAAAATACTTGGCTACATAGTACGTACGAATCATTATGATTTTGAAATGACTGCACTCACATCTCAAAGTACAAATGTTTGTGTGGCCACCTATATAAGACCAGAGATACAAAAATATGTATCGAGAACTCATATCATACTGTAGAGTAAAAGACCTACAATGTGATTCTAGTTCAAAGGGAGTAGTGCAAGGTTGCGTCATTGAACGAAATGAGCTCCATGATATCATCCATTTAATTAATTTACACGGCCACACAGGGCAAGCTCACAATGAAAATGTTGAGAATGATCAACAAAAGATGATTAGTCGTTCACCTAAATAAACATACAAAGAAAGGCCAGCAGACTGAACCAGAAATTTCAGTCCAACATCATTAAACCTGGGAAAATATGTGTAATTTAAGGAGTTCTCGAGGGCAAAAAATGGAAGTTGCCTCAACATGTTCAGGATAGATTGAGCAAATGGGGGTTGAGTCCAAACATCAAAGTGAGCAATAGGGGACAAGTTCAATTATCTTGCCAAAGGTCAAAAGGTTTCCATGCTTGTAACTATATTATAGGAACGAAGTTCTGCCCTGTGACCATGAAGAGACAGGAGTATACCTTCATCCAAGTAGAACAAACTCCTTTATGGATCCTTCCAGTTGGGGTTTGCCCATGAACTAGTGAACATGTTACATGAATTCTTGTAGGTGCCATTCTGCAACGATATGATATCATGAAACTTGACTGACTAATCAATTTGTTTATGTAACATAGGGAACTATTTCAAAGACAAGATACCTTGGTGAGGAAGATATTGAGTAGTATCTCGGCTGAAGGCGAGGAGCAATAGCTGCAAAGAAGACACCAAGCGGAGGTTTCGCCGATGGAAACTCCGAAATAACTTCCAAGAGACTTCTTTGACTAGCGATTATCCACTGAGAATACTCCTTCTGACCAATGAAATTCATGTGAGAAAGATGACACCATTATTGGAGGGTAACGAATTTATCCTAGATTACAAACCAACCTTTCCAGCAGGAGATGCTAGATGTCTGAGCCGCTCGGCCTCTTTGGGATCAGATGCATGAGCAGCCAAAGCAAGTAAAACACTCTGCAGTAACCCATCAGAAAATATTTATGAATACAAACATATGATGCAGCGAGAGAACAAATACGCAAAAACAAAATATTCACCTTTTTAGGTGAATTCAACAGATCGGCATATCTGGCAAGTGCAACCCTCACAGTACAGGGAGATGGGAAAGGAGGTGGCAAAGAGCCCCCAAAAAGTGGAGTGCCATCCTCTTGGTCAGCATAAATTGAGAAATAAGTATCTGGTGAATAATCTAATAGCTTTTCTGCCTCCTCTACAGTCTCAATTGAATTTTCTGCGTACACACCAACATGATCTCCAGTCTCATATCTGGAATGAAAATGAGGAATAATCAGCTGTCTAAAGGCCAATCACATAAACTGGTTATTACCTCTTATTCTAAAAAACTGACAGAGCTAGATCCTTCAATATGCTTACGTAAGGCTAGTTCCTGCAATATCAAATTCCAAATGAATGCAGGACCGGTCAGAAGCTGGTGTGTGAAGCTCCCGTCGCACAGCCACATTTGCCCTGGAAAAGAAGTGTGTCAGAGTTCGCTCATAGAAAAAAAATGGGCCTAGTCACATAAAAGCAAGAAGGGCATACCTGCAAGGATGTTGACTGTCGTAGACGACATGACCATTGCTAAGACTGAAAGACTTGTTGATATGTGTGGCATCCTCTGGTTTGGTAAGCACAACTCTATATTGCGGAATAGCAGCTGTGTAAGGAGATTGTGCTGTTGAAGAATTATCTTCAACGCGGAGCAGTTTGTCCAATTCTGGCCACAGTAGTTCCTTCCTGTAGTCCAAGAAACAAACCATTAGCTTTCGATTGTAAGACTCTCAAGGTCTAAAGTTGAGATCAAGATATGTGCAGAAACAGGGCCACCATGCACAAGCCGATAAAATGAAAGGCTACCAACTGTCCTGATTTCGAAAGTTCAGATCGAGGTTACGCTCATCGCTGTACATACCAGGCATTGAAGTCATCCTCAATGCATTGATCGTCATCTCCAAGGCCAACAGGAACTATGCGCTTTCCACCTGCAGAAACATCATGGACAAAAGTTAACCACTAGCAGACGACAAAGGGGACAACAAAACTAGGAAAAAACATGTAATGATGGAGACATGCTGCAGAGGATTCGTAACATCTAACTCAAAACTAACTATACATGGCACAACCATTACAGGCCTATTTAGTTATATAATTTCTCAAAAGAATAGTGAAGTGTAGGTGAGGTGAGCTACGACAAATTGAATTGGTCATTCATTCCGCTTTTGTTTACCTTGTTCGGCGAGGAGCTGATCGACCTCCTTTCCGACCTGGAGTTGAGAAAACATTTGAAAGCAAAAGAACGGATAAGTTTACAACTTACAAGTCACAAGTAAAGAGTGCATATATGCAATCAGATGTATTTAGAGGGCATGGGGGCAGACCTTGTTGAAATGCTCGTACTGCCTATTCCCAAGAGCAAACACCCCGAACTTGAGGTTGCTCAACCACTCACCCCTCTCGTTTCCCTGTAGTTCGACCAAACAAGGCAGCCATGAATACCAACCATGAGAAAACGCACATTCAGAGGTGCATCACCAGAAAGTAGTAGGTTTTGTGTAATCAAACGGACCTCGGAGAACCATTTGTAGAATCTGGCGGCATTGTCGGTTGGCTCACCGTCCCCATACCTACAACAGCGACAAGGACACCCATTAGCAATTTTGCTTTTTAGATTAGAGAAAAGGGGTAGCCCCCATCTTTACTAGTAAGTGCTGGTTTGATTAGCAATTGTGTGGAACAAATAAATATTCATGGTTTCCTTGCTTAACACGTGTAGAGTAATTTATTAAGCAAGCAATCCACTAGTGTTGTAACGAAGTCGGTAAGGGTTGCAGATGGAAACTGGCAGCGGCGGTCCTTACGTTGCGAGGAAGAAGAAGGCGATGTTCTCCTTCTTGAGCTTCTCCTCGTACTCCTCGTCCTCCGCGGCATAGTCATCCTGAGTGCCGACAAATCAATCGTATGAGACGAGGGGAGGGGGAGCTTTAAGAAGAAACAGCGTGGGCGGCGAGGTTGTGAGATCGTACCAGATCGAGCACCTTGAAGACGGCCTTGTCGTACCTGGCCTTGGCCTCCTCCGCGAGCGCCTGGCATAGCAGAGCGGGGAGGTCAGATTGTTGCACGGGAGGTGGGAGGGAGCATCAGTGCTGAGAGAGCGCGCGGCGCAGGGACGAGCGTACCTTGGCGAAGCCCTCGGCGGTGCCGGTCTGCGTGCCGAAGAAGAGGGCGATCCGCTGGCGGCCGTCGTCGGGGTCGGGCTCCTGGTCCTTCTTCGCTGCGAGGGGCTTGGCCGCGGCGGACTTGTGGGCCAGCGGCGCGGCGCCGGAGGAGGAGCGGCGGAAGAGGAGCGCGACGCCGCAGCCGACGAGCACGGCGAGGGAGGTGGCGAGCAGCGCGAGCAGGCGGCGGTTCTGGTCCCCGTCGTCGGCCGCCGCCGGGGCCCGGCCCGTGAGCAGCGCCGCCAGCAGGTCGAGCGCCGAGTCCCTCATCCCCGCGGCGGCGGAGTCCATGGCGGAGGGGGGAGGGGGGAGGCGGCGCGCGCGCGCTACGCGTTGGTTCGATGGGATCGAGGCGTGCGGGCGGGCGGGCGAGGCGGGTGCGTGTACGAGTGCTAGTGGTGGATGTAGGCGATTTGTGTTTGCTGTCGCGTCAAAACGGGTGGAGGTTTTATGCCCGGAAAAGGAAGGGAACGGGGTCGGGGAGTTGGTGGTGGTGGCGGTGCGGTGCGGGGCGACCCAGTCAGGTCTGGCTCCGGTCTGGTTTGCGGTGCGGCGCGGTGACACGCGCGGCTGCGGACGGCCGCAGCTTCGGACCGGCCGCTGGAAACTTCCACCTACCGACCTCTACGGTGGAGTACCTTTGTTTTTTTTTTCTTTGACTTGATGATGAAGGCGAGGCGATGCGAGGCAGTCCCACCTACCCGCGGTCGCAGCGGGGGAGCCTGGCTCTGACGGATGAACGAACGGTTCAGCGTCGCCTTCCTGACCGTGGAATGGAATTTTTTTTTTTTCATTCTACTACGTTGACACGCTCTTTTTATTTTGTCACAGACGCTCGGGGCCTCGTACCAAAGTACACCGTCAAACAAATGTCTTCACTCGAAACCCTGACACCAAGAGAAAACCACAACAACACCCTCAAGAGTAGAGCATTCGACATCTCACTCGTGCCGCCATGTTGCACCCAAAACCAACAATGCCGCCGGATTTGGGTCTGGGCGATGCCACTGCCCGCGACAGAGAACGAGTCCGAGCCACCAGCCGGTACACCTCTTGCCGCCGACGATCAAGAGACATAGCCGCCGCCGCCATGATGCTTTACGGATAGCCAACCATGTGAACCGCCATCTGGGGTCGCCTTCCCGGCATTCATGCCCATAGACACCGCCAATCATCCACGTCACAACCACCCGAAACACAGTAGAAGGGGTGAAAGGCCCCTCCTTCCACTCCTAGCCCGACATCAACCACCGAGTTTGGGTCGACGGCATAATAGGAGCAGCCCACGCCTGCGTCCCCAGCCTGTACCGATGGACCGGGGGGTACAACCTTGCGAGTGTCAACGACCGCCGTCGAGCAAACTCGAACCTCGCCATGTTTGTGGTTACTGGCGCTAATACATCCCGATGACACTGCATTGCGGGGGCGGACCAAGTCAGCCCCCGAACATTCGCGCTGCCGAACATCATCCACCACGAATCAAATCTGTAATTGCCCGTCGAAGGCGTCGACAATCCGGATCACACCGCTGCCAAACCACGGCGCCTATGTCGCTCCATCACCGCCCTGAGGACCTCGGGCAACACCGCCATCGACCACCGTACCCGTGGGAAGAGACACCTCACCTACTCAGGGAGAGAGCCCCGACCCGCCTTAGGCACAAATCTGGTCTGCCCGGAAAAGCGAGCCTTGGGTCGGAGTCACCGTCGTCGCGGGTGCAGCAGGTGCGCGTCCGGCACCCAACCCACGCATTGTCGGCTCTAACCCAAGGGAAGAGATATCACCACCATCCCTGCGTCGTCGGTTGGTACACGGCTGTCGGCGCCGCCATCGTATATGGCGTCTCTCCACCCGAGGCCCCCACTACCCGCACTTGCAGCCAAGCCGAGGCCAGTCGCACCACCACCGCCGACAATCATCACCATCCGATAAAACGGTCGCAACCGTCGGCCCGTGCCACACATACCCCGCGTTCTCCGTCGCTGCATGTATCCCGGTACGTCGGCGGCGGCATGCCCCACCAGGAAAACTCTGTGCAGCCGCGGCAGAACTGCCCCGCCGTCGTGGCCCATGTCAAGGTTGACGCCCCTGCCGGCTAGCCGCGTCCCGTGCCACGGCCACCGTGTAGGGGGGAGGGGGAGCAGGAGAGCCCTAGCGGAGGCAAGGGCGAGGGAGGAAGCGAAGGAGGGAGCGGCGCGCATGACCGCCACGCGGTGCGGCTCCGGCGAGCGGAAGGGGATATCGCCCAACTTCTATGTCCACCAAACAACTACTCGTCTCGCAGTCCGTGTCAAAAGTGAAAAAACTAGTGCTCGCAGTCGCAGCAGCAAGTCTGACGGATGATGACTGGTTCAGCGTTGCCTTTTTGTATTCAAACAAGGTCAACGATATACTTGTTCCCCAAACAAAACGATATACTTTCTTCTTTTTTTTGTCACGGACGCTCGGGGCCTGATTCCCACACGTTGGCGGCTCGGCTGTGCGTGATTCTGATCAAACATGCGCCCTGGAGCTGGTGGTGCCCGCACGCACGTTGAGTTCCCCCTGTTTTTTTTTTTGCGGGTGCTTGAGGTGAGGTAGGTGTGGAGTTTGACACGACGACGACGAAGCGGTGGTCGTGGCCACCCTCTTAGCTTCCGACACAGCAGCGCGCCACCAGCTCCGATCCTGTGTCATGAAATTTTCAGAATACTGAGTACTCCCTCCGTAAATTAATATAAAAGCGTTTAGATCACTAAAACTAAAAATAGTGATCTAAACGCTCTTATATTAGTTTACAGAGGGAGTACTACGTACTACTCCGTATATCTCATGTGTCCTGTACTACTTGATTATCTTAGGATTTTTTAGTAACTCGTGGCATGTGTATTTTTGGCTTTGGGTGCATCGAGTTGCAGCACAATAACTTTCCGGCCGGCCGGCCGCACGCACGGACGCGAGCGATCTACCCACCCTCTGCTCTGCGGTGCGCCCCATGCGTGCGTGCGCCTCGGTCGCATTATTGAGGCGTCGTTGCATGCATGCATGAATCCGTCAGACCGTCCGCGGGGATGGACGCATCTTGTCCGTTTCGACCGCGTCGACCAGGACATGTGCGCGCGCGTTCCGCCCCTACACACCCGCCACGCACGTGGGTGTTTCTTTATTCCACGTAACTTTTTCTTTTGGTTTAACTAGCAAAAGGCCCCGTGCGTTGCAATGGGAGGAAGTAAATCACATGCCCATATGTTAGAGCTAGTAGTAAAGAGAATGCAATACGTACTTGTTCTTTTTCCAAGATTTGATTTATGAATTCATGGTCGATGCAGTATATCACATCACTGGCTACTTCCATATTCTCTCAAGGCAACGTTTATATTAGGCTAATCTCGTATCCCGGCACCTAGCTAGCCGCCAGCTATATAGGTGATGTTCCAAACAACTTGAGAACGTATATGAATTGGTGAGAATTAGTTTAAATTGGCGAGGTGGGACTATTCAAACAAAAATATCCATGCATCATCGCATCAGTATGCTTTCCCTGTTGGCTACTGACTTAGCACACAACACCTGAGGTTACAGGTTCGATCTTCACCTCAGGCATCCTTTTTTTTGGTGGCTTGCGCGAGAACTGGAAACATGACTTGCGGCCCAGGCTCAGCAACGTAGCTACGAACAACCTACGACACATTTAGCCTATACTTACAGGCAGAAAAAACACGTTTAATATACAATCTTCATATTATAGTGGTACAAAACGAGTATGTGCGCGCGGCAGTGGGACCCACCAAGTGACGCGCGTGCAGACACCCACAAAGATGTATATGCACTCACCCATGGCGATTATCTGTGCCCCTCTTCGAGCATCAGGGGAAACCCTAGGTCCGGTTTTGCGGATCGGACGACGACGGCGTCTTGGTGTCGTTCTCCTTTGTGAAGGCGTTGTCTTGTTTGCTCGCGGCGTCCTCGGTGCTGCCTTTGGAGATGTCGGTCGTCTAGTTGTTGGTTGGATTGCTTCTTCGGTCGGAGAGTTTAGCTATGTTTTTTATGTTTGGGTCGAGTTTCTCATGTTTCTCTGTTTCGTGCACTATGTTCACGCCTCTTGCGTCCATGTCATGTGTTGTACCATCTTTTGTACTCATTCTAACTCCTTCTATCAATGAAATGATACGCAAGCTTTGCGTATTTGTGGGGGGAAAAAACGCACACAAAACAATTCTACTCTATGATCACTTTCTTCTAGAGACCGGGGCCGACATGTTTTAAGATTGACAAAGTCGTCACAAATGCTTCGGTATGGGTACTTCGCTTCTCACTGAAAGAACATTTCACCTCTATGTATGAGGTTGGATCCCCGGTGACAGACTAGGATATCATTGTTCTCTTAATCATGCAATCATGGGTTAGTTATCGCGCATATGTGCAACTGCACATTCTAGCAACATAAAAAATAGCGGCCCCACCTAATTTCCCCATACTATTTCCTTTCCGCTTCCCTTGACTTTCTCTCGGATTTTTGAGGGTTTATTTGAAAAAAAAAGCTGGAAAGTTTTGACAATTTTATTTTCTTAGGAAAAAAATATGGTATAGTCGCAGACGCTCAGATCATGGACGCTCTCTCATCCATGTGAATACACTTATTTATTTATTTTGGACTTCAGGAAAATCTTTCTAAAAATGAACTTGGCGGAGGATGAATGCAAGGCACTTCTCCGGCGGTTTTAGCAGGGCACTTTACAAGCTAGCATGGTAGCCGCCCGTTGCTATGCAATAGAAAGAAACACACTGACACAGACGTATATAAGCGTTGATCACATGGTAAATTTATTTAGTGAACTTGTGCAGAGTGGGACAAGCCACGTGAGATTTTCAACCATCCACAGACAAACTTCACTGCATTTTTTATCGTCAAATATGAGGTTTAATCTCCCCCATCCCAGCACTTTACCTAGAGTCATTTTTAAGCCATGTATATACTCTCACTTTTTTTTCAGACAATATATATACTCTCACTCAAGCATCGATGCATCGTTGCTCCATGCCTCCATCATCCGTCAATCCACACCAGCCTCCTTTTTTTAGCGTATCCACACCAGCCCCACGACCGTGTCGAAGCCCCCCCCCCCCCCCCCCCCCCCATGGCGAGGGAACGCCTCGAACATTTGAGCCGCTAGTTGGGTCACACCCATTTGATTTGATTTGTCCCTAAATTTAAAAAATCCTAGTTTCTGACCAAGCTCATTTGCTCCTCTTATACTTTTGTCCCATGACCATTTAACCGTTACTTTGAAAACTTCATAACCAATTCATATTAACTCGGAAAAATGCAAATAAGGTATCGAAATGTTCAGAAAAAGACCAATTATATGTGCATGCCATTTGCATTCATGACAAAGTGTTGTTAATGCGGAGTATCTCAACTCGAGTCTATATGAGCTTAGGTGAATAGTAAACTCCAAAAATATTTAAAAAACCTGAATTGTTTTTCTAAAAAACATTGACAAATGTTTTTACTGCTTGCAAAGTTTCATCATGGAAAAACACTAGTGGATTCATGGCAAAAAACACAAATCGAGTGCTAATTTTGTGTTTTTGCCATGACTTTCACGAATGTCATTTCCAGATGAAACTTTGCAAGTAATCAAAACCTTTGCCAGTGTTTACCACCAAAAAAGTTTCAGATTTTTTTAAAAAAATCAATGTTTTAGGATTTTGTTCATGCCGAAATTATATGAGCTCGAGCTGAGATGGGGACTTTCCAACACTTTTGTCATGAATGCAAATGGCGTGCACATATAGGTGATGTTTTTATGAACATTTTGATATCTTATTTGCATTTTTTGAGTTAATTTGAACTGGTTATGAAGTTTTCAAAGTCACGATCAAACGGTCAAAAAGCAAAAGCATAAGAGGAGCAAACAGGCTTGGGCAAGAAACGAGGGTTTTTTGAATTTAGGGGCAAATCAAAACGGGTTTGACCTAACTAGGGGTTCAAATGTAATTGTCACTTTTTTTTACATTGGCTAAAGCTGGGTTGTTAGAGTATTTAGTGAGGCACGATTTATACCTGCAAGTATGTTCATATGAACTAATATGATTTATATCTGACACATCTTTACCTACAAGGTATTTGTCACTGTGTTTTGGGCAAATAATTCCAAAATAAGATTGTAAATATCCAGAGTCATTACCTCTTGGAGCGTTGTAGTTGTTCTTGAAATTATTTATGGATGTTCATCATGATATGACATGTACACTTGCAAAATCTGGTGACAAGGTATGAACGCATGCACACTCCACAAAAAGGAGAATTTTTTTCTTGTTGTGTGGCCAGGGAAAGGAAGACGTGCACCATGCTCTTGTCACATGTCCTCATGCAGCGGCGCTATGGTAGGCTATGCGTGAGCATTGGGCGCTACCAATCCCAATGTTGGGGTTGAATCCGGCAGATCTTGGGTAGGGGGTCCTGAGCTAGTGATCTTAACTAGATGGTAACATGATGAACAAGGGAGATGATGTTTACCCAGGTCCGGGCCCTCTCGAGGAGGGTAAAACCCTACGTCATGCTTTTATTGTATTGATTGTGTTGGAGTACAAAGTACATGATGATCTACCTCGAGATCGTATGTGTCTTGGAGCATGTGCCAAGTCTTCGAAGGACTACATCTTGAGCACCCCTTGGGGCATGGCAGTCTTGGCCCATCTGTTGACGATCTAAGGGTCCTCGGCCCAGCCTACTATGATGGGGACGACGTGGTTAGAACCCCTATTCCAGGACACCATCACCTTGCCGACCTACGCGACGTTGAGCCAGATTGGTTATTACGCTTGCTTGATAAAGTGCTAGATCTGCAGAACCTTTCTTTGATGACCATGTGGATGATTTGGTATGCAAGAAATGAGATCATGCATCATACACCTCTAGTCCCTATTGAGGCCTCATGCTGATTCCTATCGAGTTATATGAATTCCCTACTTGCAACCAGGTGATTCAATAAATTTCAACGAACAATTTGATTATAGAGTGGCAATTCGTCATATCCCAACAAACACACAACCGACTGCATCATATGGATCCCGATCATGTGAGGTAGCTTACGGGGACTTTGTATTCGATCACAAGGGGGAGAAAATGCCATCTAGCTACTGCTATGAACACTAAGGTCCTAAAGGAACTACTCACACATGGTCATGGAGGCAACAAGGTTGACGAATAACCCTCTGGTGAATCGTGATGGATTCCCCCTCCGACAAGGTGCCGAAACAGGTCTCCAGATTCGGTCTCCTCGAAACAGGAATTTGCGACGGTGAAAAAAAATGGAGAAAGATGATACGAAGGGTTTCTTGATTTATGAAATTTATAGGCGAAAAAATGGACGAAAGACGGTGCACAGGGTGCCCACACAACCTAGTGGTGCGGGTCAGCCCCTGGTCGCGCCGCCTGGCCGCATGGGGCCCTTGGCTGGCCCCTCGGCAGGTCCCGGCACTTTCTGGAATCTTTGTGACGCGAAATAATTGTAGGGGATCGTAGCAGAAATTTAAAATTTTCTACGCATCACCAAGATCCATCTATGGAGTTTACTAGCAACGAGGGGAAAGGAGTGCATCTACATACCCTTGTAGATCGCGAGCGGAAGCGTTCAAGTGAACGGGGTTGATGGAGTCATACTCGTCGTGATCCAAATCACTGATGACCGAGCGCCGAACGGACGGCACCTCCGCGTTCAACACACGTACGGAGCAGCGACGTCTCCTCCTTCTTGATCCAGCAAGGGGGAAGGAGAGGTTGATGGAGATCCAGCAGCACGACGGCGTGGTGGTGGAAGTAGCGGGGATCCCGGCAGGGCTTCGCCAAGCGCAAGCGAGAGAGAGAGGTGTCACGGGAGGGAGAGGGAGGCGCCAGGGGCTAGGGTCCCTGAGCCCTCCCTCCCCCCCTTTATATAGGCCCCCTGGGGGGGCGCCGGCCCCTGGGATCCCATCTATAGGGGGCGGCGGCCAAAGGGGGGGAAACTTCCCCCCCAAGTCAGGTGGGGCGCCCCCCACCCCCAGGGTTTCCAACCCTAGGCGCAGGGGGAGGCCCATGGGGGGCGCACCAGCCCGCCAGGGGCTGGTTCCCCTCCCACTTCAGCCCATGGGGCCCTCCGGGATAGGTGGCCCCACCCGGTGGACCCCCGGAACCCTTCCGGTGGTCCCGGTACAATACCGATAACCCCCGAAACTTTCCCGGTGGCCGAAACTGGACTTCCTATATATAATTCTTCACCTCCGGACCATTCCGGAACCCCTCGTGACGTCCGGGATCTCATCCAGGACTCCGAACAACTTTCGGTTTCCACATACTAATATCTCTACAACCCTAGCGTCACCGAACCTTAAGTGTGTAGACCCTACGGGTTCGGGAGACATGCAGACATGACCGAGACGCCTCTCCGGTCAATAACCAACAGCGGGATCTGGATACCCATGTTGGCTCCCACATGTTCCACGATGATCTCATCGGATGAACCACGATGTCGAGGATTCAATCAATCCCGTATACAATTCCCTTTGTCAATCGGTACGTTACTTGCCCGAGATTCGATCGTCGGTATCCCAATACCTTGTTCAATCTCGTTACCGGCAAGTCACTTTACTCGTACCGTAATGCATGATCCCGTGACTAACTCCTTAGTCACATTGAGCTCATTATGATGATGCATTACCGAGTGGGCCCAGAGATACCTCTCCGTCATACGGAGTGACAAATCCCAGTCTCGATCCGTGCCAACTCAACAGACACTTTTGGAGATACCCGTAGTGCACCTTTATAGTCACCCAGTTACGTTGTGACGTTTGGTACACCCAAAGCATTCCTACGGCATCCGGGAGTTGCACGATCTCATGGTCTAAGGAAATGATACTTGACATTGGAAAAGCTCTAGCAAACGAACTACACGATCTTTGTGCTATGCTTAGGATTGGGTCTTGTCCATCACATCATTCTCCTAATGATGTGATCCCGTTATCAATGACATCCAATGTCCATAGTCAGGAAACCATGACTATCTGTTGATCAACGAGCTAGTCAACTAGAGGCTCACTAGGGACATGTTGTGGTCTATGTATTCACACATGTATTACGATTTCCGGATAACACAATTATAGCATGAATAATACACAATCATCATGAACAAGGAAATATAATAATAACCATTTTATTATTGCCTCTAGGGCATATTTCCAACAATAATTGTATTAAATCCTCAGAGTTTTTTGACCTCGTAGATATGGATTTTGTAAAAAGTCAAAAACATGTAGAGAACAACAATTAGCTTCGGGCACTAAATTAATAGGTTAATCCAAAAAATGCTATAAAAAGTATTGAAAAGTGATATTATAATAGCATGAAACAATCAAAAAAATATATACGTTCGAGACGTATGTAGGGGTCATGTATATCAATCAAGTGCCCGATCCAGGGGCAATTTTGACTGATCTTGAATGTTTTTTTCCGAGACTTGACTAAGACATTGTTGGAACCACACATACAATTTTTTAGGATTTTTCAAGTTTCATCAATTTTGTTGTGGATTTCATTGTCTCTAGAGGCTACAAAGCTGGGCCATGTGGCTAGACAGGCACATGGCTTGATCATGCGCGGACCCACATGCTTCGACAATGCAACCCATTTCTCATGTGGATTCCTTCATCAAGTCCTACTCTTATGTTTTAGATGTTAAACTTTGTTTTGCATATTCATTCAAACAATAAACTAAGGAAATAATGAACGTAACAGGTTATAAAACTGTATACAACTTGGAATACCCATAGGCGGGATTCTACAGGCACACTCTCCATCTCACTCGCGATGACAAGCAAGAATTGTTTTTCAAGCAACATTGAAAATTTGTTCATTCATGAAATCTTGTTCCATTTTTGCGGTTCATTCTACATAAGTACAAGAAACCTGAAACTTAGTATTTGACCACCAGTTTGCATGAACTAAAAATGGTCATCTATGATGTCAAGAGCCAATTGTCGGTATCCAAATAAGCCGCAACATAGGCTATCGATATGTGGTAGAAGAACACCTTCGCCGCAATGATTTTTAATAAACTATATAACCAAACAACGATATATTGAAGGCGTGCTCGCTGTCTTCTTCTGTCATACCACATGGTTAAGCTAAATACCGAGTCAAACCGCGATTCAAACCCTATCCCACGACAAACCACAATTTTCAACACATCCAGTCACATACATAACTCGATCTATAGTGGAATGGTAAAGGCTCCGGGGAATCAATGCCAATCTCGACACATATGATGTTCGTGATAAACCTTCTGGTGGGCGCAAATGTATGCGCTACATAAATCAATTCAAGAGGCCTCTTCAATATGAGGAAATTTCATAAAAAAAGGAATGGCCTACCCCAACATGAAGCAGAGAATATTTTATAAAGTTCAAAAATTTCAAACCAAACAAAGGCAAAAACCCACCAAACTCATTCGGTGGTACGTAGTACTAGGAGTTGAGCTTTGGTCTCTCTCAGATCCAGCCCCCCACCCCGAAGACCAAACCCGCCAGCAGCCAGATCTCACCCCGCCCAGATCAGATCCCAGCCCGGCCCCCGGATGCGCTCGTAGCCGCCCGCGCGCTCGCACCGGACCGCCGCCCGCCTCCATGGGCGGCCTCAGGGCAGCGTCGCCGTCGCCGTCGTCGGGAGCGGGGTCGTCGGGCGTGGCGATGGCGTGCGTGGTGGCGTCGGAGGTGGCCACGGTGCTGGCCGTCATGCGCCGCAACGTGCGCTGGGCGGGCGTGCGCTACGGCGGGGACGACGGCGGCGGCGCCGAGGAGGAGCACCTCGACCACCCCCTCATCGCGGGGCTCAAGTCGCTCCGCCGCCGCGCCGCCGCGTGGGGGACCCGCTGGCCCGAGGCCGACCCGCTCCTCTGCCTCCGCCCCTTCCTCGACGTCGTGCGCTCCGACGAGACCGGCGCGCCCATCACCGGCTCCGCGCTCTCCTCCCTGCACAAGCTCCTGTCCCTCGACCTCGTGGCGCCCGGCGGGGGCGCCGCCGAGGCCATGGGCGCCGTCGTGGAGGCCGTCACCGGCTGCCGCTTCGAGGTCACCGACCCGGCCTCCGAGGAGGCCGTCCTCGCCCGGGTCCTGCAGGTGCTGCTCGCCTGCGTGCGCGGCCGCGCCGCCCCCGCGCTCTCCAACCGCCACGTCTGCGCCATCGTCACCACCTGCTTCCGCGTCGTGCAGCAGGCCGGCACCAAGGGGGAGCTCCTGCAGCGCGTCTCCAGGCAGACCATGCAGGAGGTCATCCGCTGTGTCTTTGCCCGCCTTGCTGACATTGAGCCCACCACCATCGTCAACGAGCAGGTGGGATTGCTTCTCAGGGTCTTCAGCCCACCAATTACATTTTTATATTGCTCGCACACATGATCATGGAGACAATGCTGCTCTGTTCCTTTATTACTTAGTATTGTGATAGTTTAACTTGCAGGTGCTCTTTTAGGTTAGTGTACTGAAGTAACTATACTTATTCATGTGTGTGTGTGTGTGTGTGTGTGTGTGTGTGTTTGTATGGAGGGTTAATTGGAGTCTTAGTTTTCTAAATGCTGTCATTCCAGCAATTTGACCGTGTGCACATGGAAACCGACTCCATTTTTACTTGCCTTGAGTACCTGTGCACTATGTATCATGCTAGTTTGGAACAAAATGCATTCTGGTGGTAATACCAAGTTTGGTGTATTAATGTGGCGGTGCGTTTGTTCCACAGATTAGCAAGAACCAAGACTTGGGTGCTGAGGAGCTAGGGAATGGGAAGAGTGATTATGTTTGTTTGAATAGCTCCGGGGATGAGGTCGGAGGTGGATTTGGTGCCGTTCAAGACAAGGACATGATGGAGCCGCTCGGGGTTCCTTGCATGGTGGAGATATTACAGTTCCTGTGCTCCCTCTTGAACATAGCTGAAGACATGGATGTGAGCCAAAGGATGAATGGTATTGATTATGATGAGGACGTGCCCCTCTTTGCTCTGGGGTTGATAAATTCTGCCATTGAGTTGTCAGCTTCGTCCATCCACAGGCACCCAAAGTTGCTGGCTTTTGTACAGGATGAACTGTTCCACAATCTAATGCAGTTTGGCTTGTCAATGAGCCCCCTGATTCTGTCGACAGTGTGCAGCACTGTTTTTACTCTCTTCTACCATTTACGTCAGGAACTTAAGTTGCAAATTGAGGCTTTCTTCTCGTGTGTGATCCTAAGATTAGCCCAGGGTAGATATGGAGCTAGTTATCAGCAGCAGGAAGTCGCCCTGGAGGCTCTAGTGGATTTCTGTCGGCAGAAAGAGTTTATGGCTGAGATGTATGCAAACATGGACTGTGATCTACAGTGTTCAAATGTTTTTGAAGACCTAGCTAATCTTCTGTCTAGAAGTGCATTCCCTGTAAACAGTCCGTTGTCTGCATTGAATGTCCTTGCATTGGATGGTTTGGTTGCTGTCATTCAGGCGATAGCAGAGAGGACTGATCATGCACATCAGCATCATGGGCAGACAGTGCCAGAAATAAGTGAATATTTTCCTTTTTGGCAGTTGAAGTGTGAGGGCAGTAATGATCCTGATCAATGGGTTAGATTCGTTCACCAGCAAAAAAGCATCAAGAGAAAGCTAATGGTTGGTGTTGAGCATTTCAATAGGGACAAAAAGAAGGGCTTTGAGTACCTGCAAGGTGTCCACCTATTGCCTGAAAAACTTGATCCACGAAGTGTTGCTCTGTTCTTTCGGTACACACCTGGATTGGACAAGAACCTTCTTGGGGAATACCTTGGGAATCATGATGAGTTCTCTATTCTGGTACTTCACGAATTTTCTAAAACCTTTGACTTCGAGGATATGAACTTGGACGCTGCCCTAAGGCTCTTCTTGGAAACTTTCCGGCTGCCTGGTGAGTCACAAAAGATACAGCGGATTCTGGAGGCCTTCTCTGAGAGGTATTATGAACAGTCACCACACATGTTTGTTAATAGGGATGCTGCTCTGGTGCTGTCGTATTCAGTAATTATGCTCAACACAGATCAACACAATGTAAGGGTTAAGAAGAAGATGACTGAAGAAGACTTTATCAGGAACAATCGCCGTATCAATGGTGGGAATGATCTTCCGAGGGAGTTCTTGTCGGAGCTGTTTTATTCTATATGTCGGAATGAGATCAAAACCATTCCCGAGCAAGGAGCTGGATGCTCTGAGATGTCTTACAGCCGCTGGGTCGATCTGATGTGGAAGTCAAAGAGGACATCAGTGTATATTGCTTGTGACTCCTACCCTTTTCTTGATAATGACATGTTCCCTATCATGGCTGGACCATCAGTTGCTGCTATCTCCGTGGTTTTTGATAATGTTGAGCATGAGGAGATTCTTACAGGATGCATTGATGGTTTTCTATCTGTAGCAAAGCTGGCTGCATTCTATCATCTCGATGATGTATTGAATGATCTTGTTGTGGGTCTATGTAAGTTCACCACTTTGTTGAACAATTCATATGTTGATGACCCTGTAATAGCTTTTGGGGTGGATACCAAGGCTAGAATGGCAACAGAGGCGGTCTTCACAATTGCAACTACTTATGGTGATCATATACGGAGTGGATGGAGGAATATAGTAGATTGCATTTTAAGGTTGCACAAGATAGGCCTTCTTCCGGGTCGCCTCACTGGCGATACAGGTGACGATCAGGAGTCGTCTTCAGATTCATTGCCTAGCAAGCTTGGTTCATATGCAGTTGCACCTCAAGCCTTACCAATCAACACCCCTAAAAAAACATATGGGCTGATGGGGAGGTTTAGCCAACTACTGTACTTAGATGCTGAAGAACCAAGGTCCCAACCAACTGAGGAGCAACTGGCAGCTCAGAGGAATGCTTTGGAGACCGTAAAGAAATGCCAAATAGGTACCATCTTCACCGAGAGTAAATTCTTACAAGCTGACTCACTCTCAAATCTAGCAAGAGCCCTCATTCAGGCAGCAGGCCGACCTCAGAGGATAACCAGCTCGCTTGATGATGAAGGCACGGCAGTGTTCTGCTTAGAGCTCCTAATTACTGTCACATTAAATAACAGAGACAGGATTGTGCTTTTGTGGCAGGGTGTTTATGAGCACATAACCCATATCGTTCAGTCCACAGTGATGCCTTGCAATCTGGTGGAGAAGGCTGTGTTCGGGCTCCTGCACATCTGCCAGAGGCTGCTTCCTTATAAGGAGAATCTGGTAGATGACTTACTGAGGTCACTGCAGCTGATTTTGAAACTTGATGCTCGTGTAGCTGATGCTTACTGTGAGAACATCACGTTGGAGGTCACACGACTTGTGAAGGCCAATGCAACCCATATCAAATCTCAGATGGGCTGGCGAACTATAATTTCCTTACTCTGCGTCACCGCTCGCCATCCTGATGCTTCTGATGCTGGCTTTGAAGCTCTGGTTTTCATCATGTCTGAGGGAGCACACCTCTCACCTGCCAACTTTATCGTTTCTGTGGAGGCCTCAAGGCAGTTTGCAGAATCTCGGCTTGGGTCTGCAGAGAGATCTATCCATGCCTTGAACCTAATGGCTGACTCGGTAAATTGCCTTACACGCTGGTCACGTGAGGTCAAGGAAGCTGGTGGCGAGGCAGACAGGATATTGGAAGGCATCGCTGAGATGTGGCTGCGGCTAGTGCAGGCATTGAGGAAGGTGTGCACGGATCAGAGGGAGGAAGTGAGGAACCATGCGCTGTTATGTTTGCACAGATGCTTAATAGTTGATGGAATATCAGTCTCCTCTTCTGCATGGTTGATGTCCTTTGATATTATCTTCCAGTTGCTTGACGAGTTGTTGGAGATTGCTCAGAGTTACTCACCGAAGGATTTCAGAAACATGGAGGTGTCCCTCTTGCATGCCGTGAAACTGTTGTGCAAGGTGTTCTTGCAGTCACTTAAAGACTTGTCTGCACAGAGCAGTTTCAGCAAGCTGTGGTTGGAAGTCCTCGACATGATAGAGAAGTTCATGAAAGTGAAACTGAGAGGGAGGAGGACTGAGAAGCTACATGAGGCAATCCCTGAGCTACTGAAGAACATACTGCTGGTGATGAAAGCAAATGGTGTACTGTCAAAGACAAGTGCCAGCGAGGAGAACACGTTGTGGGAAGCAACATGGCTTCAAGTCAACAAGGTGGCGCCATCGCTGCAGCCAGAGGTTTTCCCTGACAACGAAAGCGACTCCGCAGCAGAAGGCGAGCAGAGCAAGCCGGAGAGTTCAGCACAGGAGGGCCAAACTGCCGAGCAATAGGCCCAAACTGCTGAACGTCGAATCCGACCTTCCAGCAATTTTCGGCGGAGCTATACACAGACGCCTGGCTGCGCTCTCGGTGGACATTAGGGAGGGAGAGCAAGCTGGTGTATTGTAATTTTTTAGTCCATAATAATTGGCTTTTTTTGGGTTATTGACGTGGATGTTGCCACTCTGAGGTTTTATTGTTGCAACACCTGAGGAAAATTGTATGATAGGGTATATCGCAGCAGTTACAGGATTTCCCCCCAGCACCCGCATTGTTACATTTGTTACAGATGTGAATAGGTGGATGAGGTAGCAAAACTCCATGGATTTTTAGCATACTGTGCAAGTGCTGGATGCATGTCAACTTTTTTCTTGCATCTATTATTACAAGCTGTAATCACACAAGATATTTACTGTACATTATTTGGTGCAAGCATGCATCCACTGCATATTGAGTGAATTGGGTTGAACATGGCTTGAGGATTTCTGTAGGATCTGGAATACATGGTAACCTTTTCGCCTTGATTGGTCGACATATATGGTTGTAGGCCTATTTGTTTGACAATCATATCGAAAATTCTACAGCGTGAATGTGTAACTGATGATATTCTATTTCTCTAACAAAAGCTTATTTATATGAGTATTATGTTGAGACCCAGGCGCATGTTATTCTCTTTTGATCAAACCAGGGTATGAGACGCAGTCTTGGCGTCTGTTTGGATATTCAATCTAAAGCCACACACATATTCTGGTAATCAACAGACTTGCAGAAGTAGTTGTATTCTAGCTATCCCGAAAGGTTTTGAATGAGAAGTTGAAATATATGCATGGTGTTCATGTATCATGTTATAACTTGCAATTTTCATGATAAAGGTGCATAAATAGATGGGTCATCATTTTTATGTGACCATGATTCTCATGCATGCATGATAATAAATTGATTTTTTTCCAGAGTACGTAAATTACTATCATAGCTTTATATAAGAAAGGAAAAATGTACAAGATAAAAGTGCATCACAGCCACAGCTTGGCTGAAGGCAAAGTAATAAGACTCCAAATCCAAATACAGGACCTACTCCTCACAAAAGATCACTCATTCCTCTCCCTCCTGCCAAAGCCCACATTCTGAGCTCCTCAAAGATACTCATCACGCCGCACTAACCGTGCCTGATGCATTGCGAAACACATAATAAAACACTACTTCCTCTGTAAACAAATATAAGAGCGTTTAGATCACTAATTTAGTGATCTAAACGCTCTTATATTTCTTTACAGAGAGAGTATTTGTTTTCAACACACGGTACGAATAGAGCCATATTTTTACAAGGTTTGACTTGGGACGAATCTAAGATGCACCATTTTTTGTCTTGAAAAAGCCCACCATGTATTAATTAACTTAAAACATTCGTACAATCATTCATTACAAATTTTGCCATGCAGGGCGGAACAGAATTAAGATGCACCATATTTTGGCACAGAGGAAGTTTTATTTTTATTCTTGTTCTAGGTAAAGCAAATGTGTGCGTAGAGTTGTATCGGTGGCCGATAGAACTTATTTGTCGAAGAAGGCTACAAATGATCCCCTATACTTGTGGGTTATCACATCGTCGTAGCCGTCCATTCCGTCGCCACCGCCGCTGGAGGGACCCGTGCCGTCGCCGTCATTGTCGTTCTCGTTCCTCCAACGGCGGAAGGGCGTCGTAGGGCCGCGACAGCCTTGTCCGGCGACTGCCTGCCGCTTGCGAAGGAGCCTCTCCACCTCTTGTTGCGTGGTGCGAAGGGCCGCCTTGGCCACTATCGACACCGTCGGCGGAGCCCTTGCAGCGGCCTTGCCCCTGCCGGCATTGGCGGAGCAGTCGCTAAGCGACCACTCGTCGCCACTCGCCAATCTTGGTGAGCTCGCTGTCGAGGTGGCGCCTGGCAGCCGTCTTTGCGATTGGGATGTATCGATCACGCGCCCAGGAGGCGGCGAGGTACGTGTCGTGGTTGTGTCACGGCAGATGTCCTTAGTGTCAGGACTTAGTCGCGAGGCCAGCGCATCTATGTGGTAGCTTGAGAGGGGTTGGGCGGAATCGAGAGACGCAACACAAGACAGAGATTTAGACAGCTTCGGGCCCCGGGAAACATCATCCGGTAATAGCCCTACATGCTGTTTGTGGCTAGATCTCATTATGCTCATGAGAGAGTCGCCGGTAAGCCGGCTCTTTGTGTCTAGCCTTAGAGATTGTTTCTTGTTGCTTGTCCCTCTTTGGGGTGCCCTGCCCCTCATTATATAAGTTGAAGGGGCGGTTACATGACTAGTCCTAGTAGGATTAGGATTACTCAATTACAAGTTGAGTCCTAGTCTTGCTTTCTTTGTAAGGGAATATTTCTTACGCTTTCCTCTTAAGCCGGCCCACCATAACATGAGCCGGCCTTCTGGGCCTTGGGCCTAGTCTTCTGTCTGACCCGCCGTCGGGGCCATCCATGAGTCGTCTGGTTCATGAGCTGTCTGACCAATGAGCCGCCAGACCCATGAGTCGCTAGTCCTCCGCCGGGTCATCGGTGAAATGCCAAGTCCGGCCGGGTCATACTTCCGGCCGGGTCATACCGCGGGGTATATCCCCGACATTAGCCCCCAGTTTAATTTGGATTTATCCATGTTAAACTGATCCTGCAACATAAACACAAGAACAAATTTGACAGGTTGTGCTCCGGGTTAAATATTCTTGTAAGCCGGCACCTGATCATCCTTAAGTCCTTGACATTTTCTCCTGGAATATCCGGGTCAATAGGCCAGCTTCATAATCCATTTGCTGACATTGGCTCTTATAAAGAAATATTATACGAAATAATCCATTTGAGTCGGTTTCCAAAACTCCGACTTAATAAACATCTTAGACTCAAGATTCATCTGATGATCCGCCAGTTTAAAGATGTAGAGGCTGGCTAGTTATAATTGCCAAAATTACCGTCTTGTAAATATTGATAACACCGGGTCATTATTATTGGTGACACCGGGTCATGCTTGTTGCAAACACCGGGTCAATCTGGTCTGCTCCAAACTGAGAATTTGAAGATTTTTTCTTCCTTATATGCATATCACCTGTAGCCCCCAAGTCTTAAGAGGAGAACATAGTGATAACTTAAGACTTGCTTCAATATAAGTGTTGCAACCTTGAAGAAAACCGGGTTATTCATCTCAATCATTAGTCATAAACTGAATATTCCATATATGTAGCCCCCAAGTGCCGGGTTGTCATGCTTGCTGCAACCTGGGACTTGTAATTGCCTTATTCTCATAAAAACTTCAACCAGTGTAGCCCCCAAGGGCCGGGTCAGTAAGATATTACCGAGCTGGGACTTTGTATATGATTCATTGATAATAACAACATATGATGTAATCTCCACCATGGGGCTTGAACCCACGTCCACAAGGTTAAGAGCTTTGTACTCTACCAATTGAGTAGTGGATCTTTCAATATAATAGATTAAGGCTTATGTACCCTGAATTTTTGACAGGAGCAATTGGTAGCCCCCAAGGGCCGGCTCATTACAATGTGATGAGTCGGGTCTTCAATAAGTTGAGCAAAAAATGTCTTTACATTAGCCCCCAAGTGCCATGGTGCATGCTGGCAGTGACATGGGACTTGCATATTTGATGTGATCTCAATTTAAATAACGTAGCCCCCAAGCGCCGGGTCGTAAGCCTGCAGCGACTCGGGACTATTCTTTCTATTGTAGAATAAATCATATCTATTGATAAAATAATAGCCATTGCGCCAAAGCAACTTTGAATACCTCATCTGCTGATAAGTCAATCCGGAGTTTAAATACCCGGCGGCTCTTGGCCGATGGCGATTTAATACGCCTCCATTGTAAGCCAGAATTTGTACAACCCGACAGCTTATAGCCTTTGAGAAAATCAAGAATTGATAACCCTTTTGAGACACCCATTTCAATCTATGATGATGGGCTTGAATTTAATCATTTATGTAAGTCATAGCTCTGTAAATCCTGCAGAATTTAAACAACATATGCTCTGGCGACTTCAAAAACCAGGGCGAGTAACCATCCAATTGTAGTCTTATCCTGCACATAATTAGATCACAAGATCCCTTGGCGGTTTACCGCAGGGCGGGTCATAATATCTCACATATAACCATTGATGTGTAACAAGGAGTCAGATAAGCCTGTTATGAATCATAACTTTGAAACATAACTATAATAATAATATTATACCTGTGATATTGAATTTTCACTGCCAGTTTATGTGACCTGTGCAGTAAGGGTGATAACCCAATCTTTAGAAATCAAGAGTTTTCCAAATGTTTATGATTGTCATATGATGGCGACTTATCATCCAAAGTCAAACCGGGTTAAATAGCAACCACTCATATACACTTTAGATATGATCAAAAGAGCTTCAAATAAAATCCAAAAATTGTTTGCAAAAAGAGACTTCAAATTTTTTGAGGCTTCTGATTCGAATACGATCAGAAAACCGTCCCAAAGGGGTTAAGCTAAGATTCGAATACGATCATATAGCCCCCAGTGGCTTTGGCGTTGCCGATCAAGAGGGTACCGACAGCTATGTTCTCTTTGGTTCGAATACGACCTATGTTTGAACAGGAAGCCCCCAAATGACCTTGAGAGTTGTTTAACGACGCTGATTCGAATACGAACCACGTCGGTTCTCAAAAGGGGTTGAGCTATGATTCGAATACGATCAAGAAGCCCCCTAGTGAGCTCGGCAGTGTGCCGATCAAGAGGGTACCGACAGCTATGTTCTCTTTGGTTCGAATACGACCTATGTTTGAACAGGAAGCCCCCTAGTGATCATGAGAATATTTAACGACTCTGATTCAAATACGATCAGGGTCACACCAAAAGGGTTAAGCTAAATTCGAATACGATCAGCTCCCAATGGTCATTAAAGCAGGGTACCTATATTTGAGTTGTGCTTTGTAACAGACTCTTTTTGGTCCCTTTAATTTTTCCTGAGAACTCGAACTTTGCGAGAGATAAATTCTTTTTGAACCGGAAATTCTTAAACCGGATATTGAGAGTTTCAAAGCTTGGTGATAGACAAATTTACCTTGAACCGTATTTGGAACCGGATTTGAGAGCTTCAAAGCTTTGTGGCAGATAAATTTCCCTTGAACCGGATTTTAAACCGGATATTAAGAGCTTCAGTGCTTTGTGGGAGATGACAAGTCTCTTGATCCGGATCTAAACCGGAATCCTTCTTTTTAAGCCGGAAATTTTCTGACGGCCTTTAAACTTTTTACCAATATGGCGGTAGCCTCCGGGACCGGGTTATTTTTCCCTCCAATGACCCGGAGTTCTTGAATGCATTGAAACCGACCAATGCTGCCGAGTCATATCATTGTAGCCCCCGAGTCTCAAGACGACTCGAGGAGTTGGCTTTGAGATTCTCCATATTGACCATAGCATAAGGTGTATATCATTGGTGTTGATAGCGCGATGTTAATCCACAGAAGGTTGAGGTGACTGCGGCGGGTTATAAATGATTCCGTATGAGCCGTGTCAGCGACTCGGCCAATGGTTCCTTCCAACTGGATGTTTGAAGTTAACCAAACTGTAGTGGCGGCGACTTGTGCACCTACCCATTGAGCCATCCAGTGCAGACAGCGGCTGATAATACATGATAATTTGCCTCCAATTTGTCGGAAGAAAACCGGGCTACCCAAGCGGTGACTTGCTCATACTCAATAATCAGCTCATGCAGACAGGTATGGCCCGGTATGTTGATGTAGACCAGGCCGCGAGAGACGGACGGAAAAGACGACCGCATCATCAGAGGCGGCTCAGACAGATGAATCGGCCATGGTGTTCTAAGCCGGCGCGGACGGGCGAGTCAATCGCGGGCGTGATAAACCGCGCGGATGGGCGAGTCAACCACGTCGTGTTGATGCAGTGAACAATTGTCCTGATGTGTTTTTCGGACGAAGTGATTGCACAGCAATTTTACCAAATGATGGCCTTCACGTCCAAACATATAACCACGCCTCCATCCATTTTTTTAAGTAAGTCGTGCCCCCTTGGCGGGTTACAGAGGTGGAGGTAGCAGCTCAACCCACGCGTGTTGACATAGACCGGACCGTGTGTTCGTCGAGCAGTATGGCACAAACAATCATCAGTGCAGACTGATTTATTGTCCAATCGCGCGTAGTTGCGTCGTACTAGAGTCAGCTTCTGCGGGAGGCCGACGAGCCAGAGCAATGCTGGAGTCGGTGCACGGGAGACTTGGCGGCCTGGCCGTGTTGGAGACCTGGAGGCCGTGATCGGTAAACCGGCGAGGTAAAGCCAACGTGGACGTGAAAGTCAGGCGCGACGTTGTACGCCGATGCAGTTGTGGGCGTTGAGCGCGGCACCGTAAGCCGGCGCAGCAATGTAGACGTTGGACGTGGTGCTGTAAGCCGACGTAAATGTGGACGTCGAGCGTGGCGTTTGTGAGCCGGCGTGAAACGGGGCAAACCGTCTTGGCCACAGAAAACAATAAATGTCCTGAACCTGCGTACGTAAGACTGCACAACGGATAATAAAATTCTTAATAGAATTAATTTGCAGAGCAATGATGTAGAAGAGATAGCACCTGATAATTTGCTCGAACGGTAGTTGTTTCAATGTCCGGAGTGCAGTCCGGCGATAAGTTGAGGACAGTATTACCATCAATTATGCGGCAGCAGGCGACTTGGCAATTCGAAGTACAGTAGCGGCTGAGGAAGGGTTGGAGTCGAGGACGACTCAGAACAGGCCGGCTTGGTGGCGAGTCAGCGAAGTGGGGACCGCCACGGCGGCTTGAAGCAAGGCGGCCGTGACCGGCCCGCAGAGGAGACAAGCAATGGCAGTACCCCACGGTGGCGAGGCCGTGCAGCAAGGGCGGCTCGAGGCGGAGCCTGTAGAGATCGGCAAGCCAAAGACGGGACAGTGCGTTGAGCCGGCAAGACGAAGACGAGTCCATGACCCTTGTCCTTCCCCGGTCGTGGCTTCCCTCTCCCCTTTTTTTTGTCCGTACTAATACTAATACCTTGGCACCATTGGTAGTTCCTCTTTTCCTTTTAAACCTGAATCCTGGACCCCGTAGAAAGTTCTCTGAATCCAAATCAATGTTGGGGGTTGCCTTTTATATTTAATCCTTCCTTGGAGTCCGTGCGTGTGTAGTGGTTGTACTAGTTGAGGGGTCTTTCACGTGGAATAACTTGGAAATCCATCAGGCTTTGGGTTTCAGGTTGATTAGCAGAAACTTTGACTCATGTAGATTGATCTGGCGATCTCACGTGGCCGCAAGCAGCTCTCTTAATCGCCGTTTGTACTGGCAGATGACACATGACGCCTGTCGGCCGTCTCTGATCACTTTGGATTTGGACGATAGTACGTGGAGCAGTAATGGTGACTCGCAGATCCCTCAAGTTTAGATTGACTTGGACAGGAATTGATGCACCTACTTCCGTCGACGGAACCTGCCAGCTTTAACAGTTCACACGAGGCGGTGGCGGTTTATCTTTAGTGAGACCGATTTCCTACCTGTCTCGGCGGCCTGGGGCGCGGCGTGATGCAACCCTAAACTTCCATGCTCAATTTTCTATACGCTGCCGCTGAAAAATTCTTTAATCTTGACTGATGAACTTCGTAGTTGACGTGAATTCTTCCATGCCGGCTCTTGCTGATCCGGCGGGTCATAGCTTCTCGATTCCTGAAGAGATCCCTTCAAGAACTCAACACCACCGTGCGCCGCGCCCCACGGTGGGCGCCAACTGTCGTGGTTGTGTCACGGCAGATGTCCTTAGTGTCAGGACTTCGTCGCGAGGCCAGCGCATCTATGTGGTAGCTTGAGAGGGGTTGGGCGGAATCGAGAGACGCAACACAAGACAGGGATTTAGACAGCTTCGGGCCCCGGGAAACATCATCCGGTAATAGCCCTACATGCTGTTTGTGGCTAGATCTCATTATGCTCATGAGAGAGTCGCCGGTAAGCCGGCTCTTTGTGTCTAGCCCTAGAGATTGTTTCTTGTTGCTTGTCCCTCTTTGGGGTGCCCTGCCCCTCATTATATAAGTTGAAGGGGCGGGTTACATGACTAGTCCTAGTAGGATTAGGATTACTCAATTACAAGTGGAGTCCTAGTCTTGCTTTCTTTGTAAGGGAATATTCCTTACGCTTTCCTCTTAAGCCGGCCCACCATAACATGAGCCGGCCTTCTGGGCCTTGGGCCTAGTCTTCTGTCTGACCCGCCGTCAGGGCCATCCATGAGTCGTCTGGTTCATGAGCTGTCTGACCAATGAGCCGCCAGACCCATGAGTCGCTAGTCCTCCGCCGGGTCATCGGTGAAATGCCAAGTCCGGCCGGGTCATACTTCCGGCCGGGTCATACCGCGGGGTATATCCCCGACACATATGGTGCTCTTAGTAGGGACAATCAACGGGGGAAGTTGTCGCAGTTTGTCGGGAAAAATTATATGGAATCATTTTCCATTACTCTCAATGGTGTCATGGATGTCCCTACCCTTGAATCCATGGCGTACCGGGAGGCACATGTGCTTGCTCTCCATCTATTATGGTCTTGAGTTCTTATTGCATCTGATTACAAGTCGGTCATTTAAGATATTGAAGCGAATATAGGAGGAGCCCAGGCTGCGGTGATCAAAGAATTTAAGAGCACTACAGCTGGGCGCCTCATACCCGTCTCAAACGCTCGGGCCAAAAACCCAACCCACCCAGACGCCCCATACCGGCCTCAAACATTCGGACTGACCGACACCCCTCATATCCAGCCCAAATTTAGGAGGATATGGGGCAGCCCGGGTGAAACCCAATGGCTCGACGGGCGACTCCTTTGGGGGTGTGAACGCCATGTGGCGCCTCTCCGGCTCACCATCCAAGGGTTAAAGTCTAGCTATTTAAGCCGGACGGCAACCCTCGGCCCTAGCCACATCCGCTTCCTCTCCGCGCCATCTGCCCAAGCCAAAATGCACTCCTTCCCTCTGTGCCTCCCTCTCTGCTCACCCTTCGAGCTCACCATGGCCCGACAGAGGGTGACCACGTACGCGATTCTGATGCCAGAGCGGCGCCTCCAGTTCTCGAGGAGATCCGGGCTAGGCGTGCCACACCTGGATCGCAGTCGGCCTACCTCCGGACTCGCCGGAGCAGGAGGAGGAGGAGGAGGAAGAGAAGGAATAGAAGGGGAGCCACAACCAGAGGGGGAGCCGCAGTCGGAGGCGGAGCAGCAACCGCCCATGAATGGGGCAGATCCATAAGAAGAGGACGCAGAGAAGCCGGAGTTTGTTGCGACCTTCGTCACGGAGGACGCCATGGTGAAGTTCGAGGTCGCTCAAGCACCGGAGATGGCAGAGCGAATCACCATCCTGAAGTCCAATCAGGATAAGGCCTATGTGGAGGCCAACGGACGCTACATTCGGCAAGAACATGCGGAGATCGAAGAGCAATTGGCCGAACTAGAAGCAAAGGGCGAGGCAGAGGCAGAGCCGGAGGAGCCAGAGTTATGGCTGCCACGCATGTACCCGGAGCCCAGCACGGAGATCGTGGACATCTCCGATGAGAATGATAGTGTAGTGTAGGTTTTAGTTGATCTATGTAGCAGGTAGGTTTTCCTTTTTCATGCTTTGTTGGATTTAAGGTTTGAAAATATGAGGCATTCGAATGCAGACAAGGAAATTTGAGGGTTGCTCGGTCACTGCCCGCGGACGCTCCTGAGCACGTCTGCTGGCGTTTGTGCGGACGGATCTGGTGTCCACGACTGTAGATGCTCTAATAGTAGAAGAAGGGATTTTCAAGATTGTTGTTTTATTCATGAGTCAAGATGTAGAAATTATGAAGCTAGCCAAAAAATTTATATCTAGATCTTAGTAGAGACGTGTGGTTCGGTGTTTCACACGATATTATAACCATTCCTCCCAACTTAATTGAATAAATAAGATGAAGTTTCTAGAAAAACATCATATTAGTTAATGAAATTTTATGGTCCGTACATAGGGACCATCCATTATGTACTCGTAGAAAGAAATCCAGTTTTTTATTTAAATTTTTTTCCTAGCGGAGCCCGGCAAGGTGTGAAAATGCTGCGCTCGTTCTGCTAGCTCTAACGGACTAGTATATCTAGTGTCAGACTAGACTGTCTAGCTTCCTGAAAATAAGAATATATAGACGGGATCTGATGTCCGCGGTTGTAGATGCTCTAATGATAGAAGAAGGGATTTTCAAGATTGTTATTTTATTCATGAGTCAAGATGTAGAAATTATGAAGCTGACAGTTTGGCCAAATTTTCATTATCTATTGATTTTAGTACACACGTGTGGTGGTTTGGAGTTTCATATGATATTGTAACCATTCCTCCGAACTTTGTTGAATAAATAAGATGAAGTTTCTAGAAAAACCATCATATTAGTTAATGAAATTTAAGGGTACACAGAGACCATCCATTATGTGCTCGTAGAAAGAAATTCAAGTTTTTATTGGATTTATTTCTTTTCTCCAACGGAGTCCAGCAAGGTGCGAAAATGCTTCACTCGTTCTGCTAGCTCTCATGGACTAGAATATCTAGCTTCCTCAAAATAAGAATATATAGCTGGGATCTGATATCCGCGGTTGTAGATGCTCTAATGGTAGAAGAAGGGATTTTTAAGATTGTTATTTTATTCATGAGTCAAGATGTAGAAATTATGAAGTTGACAGTTTGGCCAAATTTTCTGGAAATTCATCTCTGCACCCGAGATCATCTGCACCCGCGTTGACAAAAAAATCAAAACAAATACTAAAAAACTTCAAAAATTTCCATTTTTTTGTACGGTAGAAAATTTAATGCGTGAGGCCCGCTCCAATTTTCAAATCATTTGGACATCCGAGGAGCTCTCAGAAAAAAGACAAATTGGGGGTCTGTAAAAATGTTTACTGTTCATGTACTGTTTTGGCCTGATTTGTCTTTTTTGCTGAGAGCTACTCAGATATCCAAGTGACTTCAAATTTGGAGCGCGCCTCACGCATCAAATTGTCTACCGCACAAAAAAACTGGATTTTTTTAAATCTTTTACGAATTTTTTTCTAACCGGGTGCAGCTGAGCCTGGGCACCGAAACGCCCTACTACAATTTTTTTTTCTTATCTCTTGATTTTAGTACACATGTGTGGTTTGGTGTTTCACACGATATTGTAACCATTGCTCCGAACTTTGTTGAATAAATAAGACGAGGTTTCTAGAAAAAACATCATATTAGTTAATGAAATTTTTCGGGTACACAAAGACCATCCATTATGTACTCGTAGAAAGAAATCCAATTTTGTTGGATTTATTTATTTTTTCCCAACGGAGCCCGACAAGGTGCGAAGATGCTGCACTCATTCTACTAGCTCTAACGGACTAAAATATCTAGCTTCCTCAGAATAAGAATATATAGCCGGACCAAAATTCAGTTAGTGAGCGCCAGATGTGTATAATACTAGAAAGTTAGGCATTTCCAGCTGGCGGCTCACCCTTGTGTGAAAGTACAGCGCCACACCACGTCCGTTAAGGGAAAAAAAAATCTTATACATGATCTTTTTCAGTTGAGTACGGCCCGGTCGCAATGGATATTTTTCTTTCCGGCCGTTAACGTAACCGATTGTTGCTTGGCATGAGAATCGCCCAACCCTCCTTCCTCGGTGTCCTCGCCAGACCAAAGAAGGGCGGAGCATCGCCTCCGTTTGCACCCACGTAAGTACGCACGTCCACCGGCGAACTTGCATGGGATCCCTCCCCTTCTCTTCAAATACGCGCCGCCCGGGACGAGGAGAATCAAGCCAAGTACCCGCGCCACGCTAGCTAGCTGCCTCCTCTTCCCTCTCTCATCTCTCCTCTCCTGCGTGCAGGTGCAGGAAGAAAAGAAAAGTACGCGCAGCCGTCGCATGTCTTCGGAGAAGCAGTCCACTGTGCAGCGTGGCGGCGGTCGTGCACTGCTATGCCGACGCGGCATTCTCCTGTGCGACGTGCCATGCCCAGGCGCACTGCACCAGCTCCCTCGCGTCCCACCACCAGCTCACGCGCGTCCAGCCCGAGCCCAACCACGTACGCGCGGAGGTTTCGGCCAGGGCGATGGACCTGGACCCCTGGGTAGAGCGCCTACCTGCCGCTGCAGCCGGCAACACGCGTGTGCCGCCGCCCAATGACGTCCGCACGGAGGTTACAGCCAGGGCGATGGGTCTCGACCCCTAGGCTGCGCGCCTACGTGCCGCCGCAGCCGGCAGCACGCTTGTGCCGCTGCCCAACGACGTCCGCACGGAGGTTACAGCCAGGGCGATGGAACTGGACCCCTGGGTAGCACGCCTACGTGCCACCGAAGCCGACAACACGCGTGTGCCGCCGTCCAGCAACGTCCGCATGGAGGTTACGGCCAGGCGATGGGCCTCGACCCCTGCGCCGCGCGCCTACGTGCCGCCGCAGCCGGCCGCACGCGTGTGCCGCTGCCCAACGACGTCCGCACGAAGGTTACAACTAGGGCGATGGAACTGGACCCCTGGGTAGCGCGCCTACGTGCCGTCGAAGTCGGCAGCACGCGCGCGCCGCCACCCAGCAACGTCCGCACGGAGGTTACAGCCAGGGCGATGGGCCTCGACCCCTGCGCCGCGCGCCTACGTGCCGCCGCAGCCGGCCGCACGTGTGTCCCGCCGCCCAGCGACGTCCGCGGCAGCTGCGAGGCCATGCTCTTGCTTTTGGCTAGGCGGGTAGGCCTGGACGTGGGGGCTGCGCGCCTGTGTGCCGCCGCAGCCTCCCGCAGGCTCCGGGTCGAGTTCGCCACCGCGCCGCGCATGCCACTGCGCGTCGCGATGGCTGTCGCGCTGTGGAGGGAGGTGGCGGATCACGACGTCATCCACCAGCCCGACCGCGCGCTGCAGCGCCTGGCAACCTGGGCACACGTGCCGACGAGTTACCTTGTGGCGGTGGCGACGGCGATCGGGGGAGTGCGCCAAGTAAGGACGGCCGCAGTGGACGTTGAGGAGGACTCGGTCGACTGCGCGATCGGGGGAGCGAGCGAAGTAAGGACGGTCGCACTGGATGTTGAGGAGGACTCGGTCGACCGCGCGATCGTGAGCCCAACAACAAGAGAAAATTGACGTATTGCTATGAATAAAGGCAAGTTTCGACATACATCAAGTTTCGCCATCACCAAAACGCCGGCACAAGCTCCGGAGTAAATGTAATATTTCCCGTCCATGCATTTAGTTGACTTACTCAATCACCCTAAGGGAACTTTTAATAAAATTATATTGTAATCTTACATATCATTTTGTATTAAGCCCAAATCTAGGTTGCAAATGTTTCCATGAACTACTGGCGTGACCCCTTTAACAAGGTCCGATTGGTTATGAGCATTGATGCTTCCTCGCGTACGATATTAGCGGGCAACAATGAGAGTAGTTGATTTATGATCCACGTCAGCTAGTCCCAACATGAATAAGAATTATGTGCTTCCGATATGACCATCCTTGCAAGACGGTTGTTTGCAGGTTTTCTAGTTTTATTTCGACATCCTAATGATGCACTATTTGGCCGTGGTTAATGTGAGACATCGTGGTCTGAGAGACAAAAGAGAAGGGAATTAATGATGGAGGTATTAGCACCTTTTTCTAGTAATCTAATCCACGAGTAGATAACAAATATGGCAATCACAATATGCAACTCATACCGATACCTAAAGATGTGAGCACGTACAATACATAGAACCCAAACATCTATGAACATAACATATATGGTTAGCACAACGGTTGCTAGATTTTTCTGTCGATCGATGCTAATACAATCCTAACCATCCCCATTAGCACAGTGCAACACCACGATTTTTTGGCTTGGGGTGAGAAAAGAAGGGTATCTTCACTGTAAAATCGGCATACCGTATGTTGATCACTACAAAGATCCATTGAGAGGCGTCGCTCGAGGGTACTGGTGATTCGTTGGATCCCATCATAGAGCAAAAGTCTTGGACTCGATGTTCCATCGAAGGTACGAGTTTTCCTATGGAGTTTAGCTCAACAGTCCATCCCTAGTGCTGATTTAATAAACCATATAAATATGTCTACTTCAAGTAAATGTCAGATATGTGGAGCGGAGGATTCCTAGTTTCAATCCTTGATTCAGTGCACACACGCCCGATGCGTTTGGTCTCTATGTGAAGACGATATGTGGTGCATCACATACAGAACACTGTTGAACCTTTGGTGCGGAACTAGCTTTTCTCTATGTTTGAATCTCTAAACCATATTGAAGTGAGTAGGTTGGTTGTCACCATGTGGGCTATTTTTCATGCCCAAATGAAATTAATCCACGAAGGGGAGCACCAGAGCCAAGCTAGTATGCACGGTTTTTGTCAACTGTTTCATTGACGAGTTGCAAGTTTTGAAGAAGCCGGTTCAGAGATCGCCCTTGCCATCTTCAGGCGTTGCACCACGATGGTTACCACCTGCAGCTGGAACTTCAAAAGTTAATGTTGATGGTGCAACTTTCATGGGCGATGGCACAAGAGGATCATTCAGTGCAGTAGCTCGTAACGTCGAGGCTGGAGCCTATCTAGGAATCTTCTGCTATGATTGAAGAACTGAACAACCCTGAAATTTTGGAAACTTTGGCCTGTCGAGAGGGGCTGACTCTTGCAGCAGACTTGAACTTGTCACATACTCCCTCCCTCCTAAAATAATTAACTCAACTTTGTACTAACTTTAGGACGAAGGGAGTATAAAGCAAGCATTAGATTGCAAAGTTCTTGTCGCTGATTTGGCAAAGGGATCTTCAGGGGGGAAGAATCTGAGCTTGCTGTGCAACAATAGAAAAATTGTTGCTGGGCCATCGGATGAGAGATCGACCTCACAGATTCTGATTGAGCGATCTTTGCGCAAAATATGCAGCAAGATCCGACGCTCCAAGCAAATTTGCTTTCGATGCCCTCCCTATCCAATCCCAAATCCCCTACACACCGGTGGCGGCAGGACCGAAAAATCCTCGGCGGCGGCGGAGGCGGAGGCCCGGATCCTCAGCCAAGCTGGGCGAGCACGCCCAGCAAATGTACTGATCCATATCTTCTCCGATGCATGGCTCCTAACCGGTTTGTCGCGGGCGCTGCAGTTTGATGCAGATTGGATCGGATTCCTCCCCCCCTCCCCCCCCTACTCAGGGCTCCCGGATCAGCTCGTGGCGTGCTCTCAGCTCCTTTACCCGCATGCGATCCAGCACCAGCTCGGCGGTGGTGGAATTATCGTCTCCTTCACGACCGGCCGCTTCTAGGTGCCGTGAACAGGCCATCACGGTGGCTCGTTCTTCAGCTAAATATATATTAGCTACTCCCTCTGTCCAATAATAAAGGAGCGTTTTTGAGGAAGCAATGCAATAATTATCAAGGAAATCCAGCAACGTGCACAAGCATTCAGTTCCTGCACCTTTTGTCCATGAAGGACGTGCCTCGAATGTGGAGGCCCATAGTTTAGCAAAACACACTCTTTCTTTGTCTCAAAGGCACCATGTGTGGTTCTTAAACCCGTATGACACTATTGTAATTTCTACAAAACTTGTTTTAGATTAATAAACCAAGTGTGTTAAAGTTAATCAAATTTTACGGGTACATAGAGAACATCCACTATGTACTTGTAGAAATGATTTCAAACTTTTTGGATTTTTTTTCCACGGAGCCCGGCAAGTCGTGTAAATGCTGCACTCGTTCTGATAGCTCTCACGGACTAGAATATCTAGTGTCGGACTAGAATATCTAGCAGGCAAAACAACGACGGCTAGCTAGACTAATATTCAGATAGTGGGCACCAGACGCCAGACAATGTTTCTAAAAAAAGTCACAGAAATCTTACGGGTACATAAAGTCCATCTTGTTGTTTTTATTGTTATTGTGTTGTTGTACATAGAGACCATCCATTATGTACTCATAGAAAAAAAATCCAAATCTTTTGGATTTTTTTTTCCAATGGAGCTCGGCAAGGTGCGAAAATGTTGCACTCGTTCTGCTAGCTCTCAGAAACTAGAATATCTAGCTAGACCAAAATTCAGATAGTGGGCGCTCTCAGAAACTAGAATATCTAGCTAGACCAAAATTCAGATAATGGGCGCCGGACCGAGTACGTATAGTAGGAGTAGTTTGAAAGTCTAGTCTAAAGAAGTAGGCATCTCCAGGTGGCGGCTCACCCTCTTGTGCAAGTGCAGCGCCACACTATGGGCGTTAACGTTGCTGATTGTTGTTTGGCATGGGAATCGCCCAACCCTCCTTCCTCCACGTCCTTGCCAGACAGACAAAGCAAGGGCGGCGCGTCACCTCCGTTTGCACCCACGTACGTACGCACATACATACATCCACCGGCGATCAACTTGCATGGGATCCCTCTCCTCGTCTTCAAATACGCGTCGCCTGAGGCGAGAGAAATCAATCCATGCATGCACATGTAGCTGCACCACGCTAGCTAGCTGCCTCCTCGTCGTCCACCCCCGTCTCCTGCCTGCCTGCAGGTGCAGGAAGAAAGAAGGCACAGCCGTTGCACGTCTTCTGAGATGCTGTCCACTGGCGTGAGGCGGCCGCGCTACGCGCTGTGCGGCGCGGGGGCGAACATGCACTGTCATGCCGACGTGGCGTTCCTCTGCGCGCCGTGCCACGCCAAGGTGCACTGCACCAGCTCCCTCGCATCCCGCCACCGCCTCACGTGCGTCCCACCGCCCAACCACGTCCGCGCGGAGGTTCCGGCCAGGGCGATGGGCCTCGACCCCTGCCCCGCGCGCCTACGTGCCGCACGCGTGTCCCGCCGCCCAGCGACGTCCGCGCTCCAGCTTTTGGCCAGGCGGGTAGGCCTGGACGCGGGGGTGCGCGCCTGCGTGCCGCCGTAGCCTTCCGCACGCTCCTGGTCGAGTTCACCGCCGCGCCGCACATGCGGCTGCGTGTCGCGATGCCTGCCGCACTGTGGATGAAGGTGACGGCTCACGGCGGCGTCCACGACCCTGGGTACGCGCTCCAGCGCCTGGCAGCCTGGGTGCACGTGCCGGACAGTTTCCTTGTGGTCGTGGCGGCGGTGATCGGGCGCGCGCGCCAAGTAAGGACGGCCGCAGTGGACGCTGAGGAGGACTCGATCGACTGCGCGATCGTGAACCCACGGACACCACGGGAGCTTTGCTTATTCGTTTAGTATAAGGATGTAGCTAGGTCTCAGTTGACTGAGACATAATCAAGTCCCAGTCAAGTGTCTAACATGCAAGAGAGAAAAAGAAAAATCTGAAAAGAAAATTTTGCACGAATCTTAATGTAGTATCTCATGGATATAGCATCGACTGAGACTTAACAAAGTCTCAGTCGACTGAGACTTAGCAAGACTGTTAGTATAACTATTAATAGTAAATATGCATGTGCCTTGCAACAGAGAAAATTAATGCATTGCTACGAAAAAAAGACGTTTCTCCAACTAAAAAACACTCAACAGCGAGGCACAAGCTCCAGAAGTCAATGCAATATCTACTGTTTATGGATTTAGTTGATTTATTATTACTCAATCACTCTAAGGGAGGTTTTAGTAAAATTATATTGTGATTTTACATATCACTAGCACAAATGCCCGTGCGTGGCAACGTGGTATAGCAAGTTTATATGACACCCTAAAAATCATAACAACTATCGTCAGCATAAATATACAGATCCTCCGTTATCCAACCTCGACTGGCAAACCTGGAGAGGTAGATAGTTTAACATGCGCTACACTACATATTTTGTCAGAAGTATAGCACAACAAATATCAGAAGTGATCCAAGTTTTCACATGCACAAGTGCAAAAGGTTGTAAAAGTATATCTTTTAACCATACAAAAATTTCAAGGATGTAAAATTTAAAAGCTGCGACAGATTGACACTCACCTACTGTTTTCAGCACAAAAAAAAAATGTTCTACAAGATATGCATAGGAACCTTCCATGTGGATAGGGCACCTTGATCATGGAACAAAATACGTTCAACCACGACTGGACGATATAGTAGTGCTGACATACTATAGGCATTTTTAAGTTAATGCAACCAATTTACAAGCCCGGCCCGTAAATCAAGTCCTTGTATTTCTACCATCAAGCCTTGTGTGCAATAATATGAGCGCATGCAACTCCTTCATCTATCGGTATTATACAATATAAGCGTAGCATAACCCGTGGTTGCAACAATATGAGCACATGCAACTATCTCTTCATTTATCACAAACGAGATACAAGCCTGGCACATAATGATCAGGTCTTCAAATATTAAAAATAAGTAATGTTTTTGAATGAAAGGATTGAATTTTACATTCTAGTGAATGAAGCAGGACTGACTATGGCGAATGAAAGAAACTAAGCTCATAAAAATTGTATGTATAAAATAATATATGCAGATCATCCTCTTCCCTGCGAGAAAAAACACTCACATAGATTGTTGAAGCTCTGTTCTCAGTACATGCATGGGATGCAGTAAACACCAGAGAAAATAGCACAGACCAGACGTGAAAACAGAATCACTTTATAAAATGATACCAAAGGAATCAACATTGTTATAATCCGATATAAATAATTTGAAGTTTGGAAAATGTAATTTCTCTTAATATATGCAATGTAATTTTGTTCAAATAATAATGTGCATGCAGGAAATAGAAATACACTGCTTCCAAAAGTCTATATATACTATGATGAGTGACTTGCGTGCAATTCTTCATAGGAAGGATAGGTAAATTCACATAATCAGCATAGAAGACACAGTTGAGGCGCCCGCTGGAAACCTGTCTGTTTTAGTGTTTTAACGATGGTGCAGCGTCCTAACTGCGAACAGCAGCAAGTCACCACCGGATGTGGCAGCTAGCTCCAGCGTCCTCACAAGCAGTGGCCGGCGTCCTCGATCGCTGGATGAAGCGGCTCACGTGCCGCCGCAGGCGACAAGAGGCTGCTCGGATCCACAGACGACAGATGTGGTGGCGACTGCCTGTACAACGTAGCCAGCGGCAGCGCCGGCATGCATCGGTGCCTTGGGTCATCACGTAAGCAGTGCCTCTATGCATCGATCCATCCGCGAGGAAGCCCATCCAGCTGCTCAGAGCATCTCCAGCAGTTGGCCCCCAGGACGCATAAAAATCATCCTCTGAAGACGAGCCGACGATACAATCGGCGGTGGGGCGGTTGGGCATCCAGCCGTCGCCCCCAGGTCACCCCAGGCGTCGATATTGGCCCATTTTTTGGCCCACTTTCGGCGAATAAGGGCCCATATGGGCGAGAATAGGCCCATATTCGGCGTGGTTCGCTGTGGTTTGGCGTTCAATTATAGACACAATTTTTTTATCACATAGTTCATCACAGAAAATCAAATACTTCAACAAAATAGTGCAACAACAAATCATTCAATACAAATTATATAGTTCAACAAATAAAAACTCATCACACGTTGCGCCCGGCTTCGCCCTTGAGCCTCCATAAGTGATCCACCAGATCCTGCTGCAGTTGATAATGCACCTGTAGGTCTCGGATCTCCTGACATATACTGAGGTAGGCAGTTCAGGTTGCCGGTAGCTGGTGATCAACTTCGGCTAGAGGACCCTGCCTGTAGTATGGTTCAGTATCAAACACTGGCTCTTCTTGCTCGCTCTCGATGATCATATTGTGCAAGATGACACAGCAAGTCATGATCTCCCACATTTGATCTTTCGACCAGGTCTGAGCAGGGTACCGGACAACAGCAAATCGAGATTGGAGCACACCAAATGCCCGCTCGACATCCTTCCGGCAAGCCTCCTGCACCTTGGCAAAGTGGGACTTCTTGCCTCCTGGCACAGCGTTTGAGATAGTCTTCACAAATGTAGACCATCTCGGATAGATGCCATCAGCTAGGTAGTACCCCTTGTTGTAGTGCCGCCCATTGACCTCGAAGTTCACTGGAGGAGAATGACCTTCAACAAGCTTGGCAAAGACAAGGGAGCACTGCAGCACGTTGATGTCATTGTGAGTTCCTGGCATACCAAAGAAGGAGTGCCAAATCCAGAGGTCCTGTATGGCCACCGCCTCAAGTACCACACTGCAACCGCCTTTGGCGCCTTTGTACATCCCCTGCCAAGCAAATGGGCAGTTCTTTCATTTCCAATGCATGCAGTCGATGCTTCCAAGCATCCCAGGAAATCCTCTTGCTGCATTCTGTGCTAGGATCCGAGCAGTGTCTTCCGCATTGGGTGTTCTCAAGTATTGCGGTCCAAACACTGCCACCACTGCCCGACAGAACTTGTAGAAACACTCAATGCTGGTGGACTCAGCCATGCGCCCATAGTCGTCGAGTGAATCACCGGGAGCTCCATATGCAAGCATCCTCATCGCTGTCATGCACTTCTGGATCGAGGTGAATCCAAGTTTGCCGGTGCAATCCTTCTTGCACTTGAAGTAGCTGTCGAACTCCCAGATGGAATTCACAATTCCGAGGAAGAGCTTTCGGCTCATCCGATAATGACGCCGAAATGTTTTGTCGCCGTGAAGTGGAGCATTGGCGAAGTAGTCGGAGTAGAGCATGCAGTAGCCTTCGAGACAATGTCGGTTCTTTGCTTTCACCCGCCCCAGCGCCGAGCCACCTCGCTGCGGCTTTTCATTGCTCGCCAGCAGCTGGGCGAGGGCAGCGAGCACCATGAGATGCTCTTCTTCCTGGACATCGGCCTCGGCTTCCTCCTCCAGCAGCACGGCGAGCGCTTCCTCGTCATCCGAGTCCATCACCGAGGCAGGCAAATCGCCGAACACCTTGCGCCCAGTGGGCGTGTACCCGCCGCCAAACTGCCCCTCCGCGGCCGGAAACGCCCAGCTGCTGGTGGAGGGGCTGCCTCGGCGAACCTCTGTTATTTTTTGGGCGGGGATTGGCTATCTAGCGGTGAAGGGCGGCGGGCGGCGCCGGGATACAGCTAGTGGCGGCCGAGGGCGCGGGGGGTGGGAGGCGAGTCGGGGAAGAAAAACTTGACTTTTCACCTGACGATGTGGGCCAGCCGCGCTTTTCCCTTGCGCCGGAGCCCCCGATCGCCTCCCAGTACGCCGGGTTCGGCCTGCGACCGCCGGGCCAAAAAAGGGCCGAACCGACGCTTTTCGGCGCCCTGGGGATGCGACTGGGGCGTTTTTTTGGCGCCGGTGCCGAAAAAGTGGCCTGGGGGGGCCTGTTGGGAGCGCAGCTGGAGATGCTCTTAGGTAGCTAACCAACGTTGTGCTTCAATCAATCAGTTGAAACCAATCCAGCTGCTTAGTTAGCTTGGGTCATCACTCATCACTCATCACGCAGGCCTCAATCGATCCGTCGTCCGCAAGGAAATTGCATCCTGATCTCGCGCGCGTTCTTCCAAAGCGCCCATATATATACCTCTCAGTTTCCCTGCATGCGCCGGCCGATCATGTATCCTTCTAGCCGAACAGAAATCAAACGAAGCACCGGTTGATCGGCGAGGCAGTAGCTCGTGGATGATTTAAAGCAGAGAGAATATGAGAGATTGTATCGGGAGGCAAGTAGGAAAGGAAGATCGGATCGAAAGTAAAAAAACAACACGACGTAGCAAAGCAACGGAGGACGCCCCTCATAAAAAAACAGCGAAAGCAAGAGGCAGTCTGCGAGAGCTTGACGGATGTGGTGAGAGCATCTCCAGCCGTTGCCCCCCAAGGGGGCTCGAAAAAGCGCTACCTGGGGCGACCCGGCGATAAAATCGGCTTGGGGCCGAACTGGTTCCAGCCGTCGGCCCCAGGATCGCCCCAAAAGGCTTTTTTAATAAAAAAATTAAAAGACATTCGGCTATTATTCGGCAAACGGGTATAAACTTCAGTGACTTAAACAGTTTTTACATAGCGAATTTAAAATTTACTAAAAAACAAAGGCCTATACTACAGGAAGAAAGCGCTCAGCGTGGCGAAGTCGCCGCCGCCGCCGTTGTCCTCGTTGTCCTTCTCCTCCTTGATGCGGCCGCCCGTGCTGGACCCCTGACCGGGGTCGCCCTAGCGGACGGGTGGCGGTGCGTCGTCATCGCTGTTGTCGTCGAGAACGACGACGCCTCCCTCGTCGCGGCCACGGCGCCGAGCGGCGAACTGCTCCAGGGCGCGACACTGGCACTCTAGCTCCGTCCGCTCCCAGTCTTCGCGCGCCCATTTCAATGCCGCCTCGTTGGAGAGCCCCGGCTCCGGCTTCACGACGGCGAGGCCTGGCTCCGTCTTCACAGTGGCGAGCCCCGGCTCCGTCTTCGGCTTGACGAAGCGGGGAGGAGCCGGGGAGGAGGCACGCCTGCCCTCGTTGATGACGATGCCGGCGCTGCAGGTGCGCCGGCCGAGCGGCGTCTCTGCGGGCTCGGCCTTGGCGCTGAATAGCGCCAGCGACCCGGAGGAGGAGGAGCGGGAGGAGGAAGAAGAAGAGGACGCCGTCCTCCTCGGCATCCATTGGCCGCCGCTCCGGGACGGGGCGGCAGGGTACGTCAAGGGCGGGTCGTTGCCGCGCTCGAGGTACCCGAGAACGGCGTGAAGCGAGCGACCGGGGGCGCCCCTCGCTGTTCTTGGTGCCCCGCACCACCGGCGCCCCGTTGGTGGAGGCCAGCCGCTGCGCCTGCCGGTGCTGGAAGTACGCTGACCACGCCTCGTGGCTGTCGGCGACGTACTGCGGGAGGGCGCACTGCTTCTCCGTCAGTGACGCCCGCACGCGGTCGACCTCATCGGCGAAGTAGTCGGTGTGCGCATTGACGTCGGGCACCGGGGGAATGGGGACTGATACGTCTCCAACGTATCTATATTTTTTGATTGCTCCATGCTATATTATCTTCTGTTTTGGATATTATTGGGCTTTATTATTCACTTTATATTATTTTTGGGACTAACCTATTATCCTGAGGCCCAGCCTAGAATTGCTGTTTTTTTGCCTATTTCAGAGTTTCCCAGAAAAAGAATATCAAACAGAGTCCAAACGGAATGAAACCTTCGGGAACGTGATTTTCGGAACGAACATGATCCAGAGGACTTGGACCCTACGTCAAGAAAACTACCAGGAAGCGACGAGGTAGGGGGGCGCGCCCTCCACCCTCGTGGGCCCCATGTTGCTCCACCGACGTACTCCTTCCTCCTATATATACCTACGTACCCCCAAACGATCAGATACGGAGCCAAAAACCTAATTCCACCGCCGTAACCTTCTGTACCCACGAGATCCCATCTTGGGGCCTGTTCCGGAGCTCCGCCGGAGGGGGCATCGATCATGGAGGGCTTCTACATCAACACCATAGCCTCTCCGATGATATGTGAGTAGTTTACCTCAGACCTTCGAGTCCATAGTTATTAGCTAGATGGCTTCTTCTCTCTTTTTGGATCTCAATACAATGTTCTCCCCCTCTCTTGTGGAGATCTATTCGATGTAATCTTCTTTTGCGGTGTGTTTGTTGGGACCGATGAATTGTGGGTTTATGATCAAGTTTATCTATGAACAATATTTGAATCTTCTGAATTATTTTATGTCTGATTGGTTATCTTTGCAAGTCTCTTCGAATTATCAGTTTGGTTTGGCCTTCTAGATTGATCTTTCTTGCAATGGGAGAAGTGCTTAGCTTTGGGTTCAATCTTGCGGTGTCCTTTCCCAGTGACAGTAGGGGCAACAAGGCACGTATTGTATTGTTGCCATCAAGGATAACAAGATGGGGTTTATATCATATTGCATGAGTTTATCCCTCTACATCATGTCATCTTGCTTAAAGCGTTACTCTGTTCTTATGAACTTAATACTCTAGATGCATGCTGGATAGCGGTCGATGTGTGGAGTAATAGTAGTAGATGCAGGCAGGAGTCGGTCTACTTGTCTCGGACGTGATGCCTATATACATGATCATACCTAGATATTCTCATAACTATGCTCAATTCTGTCAATTGCTCAACAGTAATTTGTTCACCCACCGTAAAATACTTATGCTCTTCAGAGAAGCCACTAGTGAAACCTGTTGGGGAACGTAGTAATTTCAGAAAATTTCCTACGCACACGCAAGATCATGGTGATGCATAGCAACGAGAGGGGAGAGTGTTGTCCACGTACCCTCGTAGACCGAAAGCGGAAGCGTTAGCACAATGCGGTTGATGTAGTCGTACGTCTTCACGATCCGACTGACCAAGTACCGAACGCACGGCACCTCCGAGTTCAGCACACGTTCAGCCTGATGACGTCCCTCGAACTCCGATCCAGCCGAGTGTTGAGGGAGAGTTTCGTCAGCACGACGGCGTGGTGACGATGATGATGTTCTACCGACGCAGGGCTTCGCCTAAGCACCGCTACAGTATTATCGAGGTGGACTATGGTGGAGGGGGGCACCACACACGGCTAAAAGATCAAACGATCAATTGTTGTGTCTCTAGGGTGCCCCCATGCCCCCGTATATAAAGGAAAAAGGGGGGAGGTGTGGCCGGCCAGGAGGGGGCGCGCCAGGAGGAGTCCTACTCCCACCGGGAGTAGGACTCCCTCCCTATTCCTTGTTGGATTAGGAGAAGAGGGGGAAAGAGGTGGAGGAGAAGAAGGAAAGGGGGGGGGGCGCCGCCCCCCTCTCCTTGTCCTATTCGGACTAGGGGGGAGGGGCATGCGGCCCTTGCCCTGGCCGCCTCTCCTCTTCTCCACTAAGGCCCACTATGGCCCATTAACCCCCGGGGGTTCCGGTAACCCCTCCGGTACTCCGGTAAAATCCCGATTTCACCTGGAACACTTCCGATATCCAAATATAGGCTTCCAATATATTAATCTTCATGTCTCGACCATTTCGAGACTCCTCGTCATGTCCGTGATCACATCCGGGACTCCGAACAACCTTCGGTACATCAAAACATATAAACTCATAATATAACTGTCATCGAAACGTTAAGCGTGCGGACCCTACGGGTTCGAGAAATATGTAGACATGACCGAGACATGTCTCCGGTCAATAACCAATAGCGGAACCTGGATGCTCATATTGGCGCCCACATATTCTATGAAGATCTTTATCGGTCAGACCGCATAACGACATACGTTGTTCCCTTTGTCATCGGTATGTTACTTGCCCGAGATTCGATCGTCGGTATCTCAATACCTAGTTCAATCTCGTTACCGGCAAGTCTCTTTACTCATTCCATAATACATCATCCCGCAACTAACTCATTAGTTGCAATGCTTGCAAGGCTTAAGTGATGTGCATTACCGAGTGGGCCCAGAGATACCTCTCCGACAACCGGAGTGACAAATCCTAATCTCGAAATACGCCAACCCAACAAGTACCTTCGGAGACACCTGTAGAGCACCTTTATAATCACCCAGTTACATTGTGACGTTTGGTAGCACACAAAGTGTTCCTCCAGTAAACGGGAGTTGCATAATCTCATAGTCATAGGAACATGTATAAGTCATGAAGAAAGCAATAGCAACATACTAAACGATCGAGTGCTAAGCTAACGGAATGGGTCAAGTCAATCACATCATTCTCCTAATGATGTAACCCCGTTAATCAAATGACAACCCATGTTAATGGATAGGAAACATAACCATCTTTGATTAACGAGCTAGTCAAGTAGAGGCATACTAGTGACACTCTGTTTGTCTATATATTCACACAAGTATTACGTTTCCGGTTAATACAATTCTAGCATGAATAATAAACATTTATCATGATATAAGGAAATAAATAATAACTTCATTATTGCCTCTAGGGCATATTTCCTTCAGTCTCCCACTTGCACTAGAGTCAATAATCTAAATTACACAGTAATGATTCTAACACCCATGGAGCCTTGGTGCTGATCATGTTTTGCTCGTGGAAGAGGCTTAGTCAACGGGTCTGCAACATTCAGATCCGTATGTATCTTGCAAATTTCTATGTCTCCCACCTGGACTAAATCCCGGATGGAATTGAAGCGTCTCTTGATGTGCTTGGTTTTCTTGTGAAATCTGGATTCCTTCGCCAAGGCAATTGCACCAGTATTGTCACAAAAGATTTTCATTGGACCCGATGCACTAGGTATGACACCTAGGTCGGATTCATCCAGACTCCTTCATTTGCTGCTTCCGAAGCAGCTATGTATTCCGCTTCACACGTAGATCCCGCCACGACGCTTTGTTTAGAACTGCACCAACTGACAGCTCCACCGTTCAATGTAAACACGTATCCGGTTTGCGATTTAGAATCGCCCGGATCAGTGTCAAAGCTTGCATCAACGTAACCATTTACGATGAGCTCTTTGTCACCTCCATAAACGAGAAACATATCCTTAGTCCTTTTCAGGTATTTCAGGATGTTCTTGACCGCTGTCCAGTGATCCACTCCTGGATTACTTTGATACCTCCCTGCTAGACTTATAACAAGGCACACATCAGGTCTGGTACACAGCATTGCATACATGATAGAGCCTATGGCTGAAGCATAGGGAACATCTTTCATTTTCTCTCTATCTTCTGCAGTGGTCGGGCATTGAGTCTTACTCAACTTCACACCTTGTAACACAGGCAAGAACCCTTTCTTTGCTTGATCCATTTTGAACTTCTTCAAAACTTTGTCAAGGTATGTGCTTTGTGAAAGTCCAATTAAGCGTCTTGATCTATCTCTATAGATCTTGATGCCCAATATATACGCAGCTTCACCGAGGTCTTTCATTGAAAAACTCTTATTCAAGTATCCCTTTATGCTATTCAGAAATTCTATATCATTTCCAATCGGCAATATGTCATCCACATATAATATTAGAAATGCTACAGAGCTCCCACTCACTTTCTTGTAAATACAGGCTTCTCCAAAAGTCTGTACAAAACCAAATGCTTTGATCACACTATCAAAGTGTTTATTCCAACTCCGAGAGGCTTGCACCAGTCCATAAATAGATCGCTAGAGCTTGCACACTTTGTTAGCTCCCTTTGGATCGACAAAACCTTCCGGTTGCATCATATACAACTCTTCTTCCAGAAATCCATTCAGGAATGCAGTTTTGACGTCCATTTGCCAAATTTCATAATCATAAAATGCGGCAATTGCTAACATGATTCGGACAGACTTAAGCATCGCTACGGGTGAGAAGGTCTCATCGTAGTCAATCCCTTGAACTTGTCGAAAACCTTTTGCAACAAGTCGAGCTTTATAGACAGTAACATTACCGTCAGCGTCAGTCTTCTTCTTGAAGATCCATTTATTCTCAATTGCTTGCCGATCATCGGGCAAGTCAACCAAAGTCAACACTTTGTTCTCATAGATGGATCCCATCTCAGATTTCATGGCCTCAAGCCATTTCGCGGAATCTGGGCTCACCATTGCTTCTTCATAGTTCATAGGTTCGTCATGGTCTAGTAACATAACTTCCAGAACAGGATTACCGTACCACTCTGGTGCGGATCTTACTCTGGTTGACCTACGAGGTTCAGTAATAGCTTGATCTGAAGTTTCATGATCATCATCATTAACTTCCTCACTAATTGGTGTAGGTGTCGCAGAAACCGGTTTCTGCGATGAACTACTTTCCAATAAGGGAGCAGGTACAGTTACCTCATCAAGTTCTACTTTCCTCCCACTCACTTCTTTCGAGAGAAACTCCTTCTCCAGAAAGATTCCGAATTTAGCAACAAAAGTCTTGCCTTCAGATCTATGATAGAAGGTGTACCCAACAGTCTCCTTTGGGTATCCTATGAAGACACATTTCTCCGATTTGGGTTCGAGCTTATCAGGTTGAATCTTTTTCACATAAGCATCGCAGCCCCAAACTTTAAGAAACGACAACTTTGGTTTCTTGCCAAACCACAGTTCATAAGGCGTCGTCTCAACGGATTTTGATGGTGCCCTATTTAACGTGAATGCGGCCGTCTCTAAAGCATAACCCCAAAATGATAGCGGTAAATCAGTAAGAGACATCATAGATCGCACCATATCTAGTAGAGTACGATTACGACGTTCGGACACACCATTACGCTGTGGTGTTCCGGGTGGCGTGAGTTGCGAAACTATTCCGCATTGTTTCAAATGAAGACCAAACTCATAACTCAAATATTCTCCTCCACGATCAGATCGTAGAAACTTTATTTTCTTGTTACGATGATTTTCAACTTCACTCTGAAATTCTTTGAACTTTTCAAATGTTTCAGACTTATGTTTCATTAAGTAGATATACCCATATCTGCTCAAATCATCTGTGAAGGTGAGAAAATAACGATATCCGCCATGAGCCTCAATATTCATCGGACCACATACATCTGTATGTATGATTTCAACAAATCTGTTGCTCTCTCCATAGTTCCGGAGAACGGCATTTTAGTCATCTTGCCCATGAGGCACGGTTCGCAAGTACCAAGTGATTCATAATCAAGTGGTTCCAAAAGTCCATCAGTATGGAGTTTCTTCATGCGCTTTACACCGATATGACCTAAACGGCAGTGCCACAAATAAGTTGCACTATCATTATCAACTCTGCATCTTTTGGCTTCAATATTATGAATATGTGTATCACTACTATTGAGATTCAACAAAAATAGACCACTCTTCAAGGGTGCATGACCATAAAAGATATTACTCATATAAATAGAACAACCATTATTCTCTGATTTAAATGAATAATCGTCTCGCATCAAACAAGATCCAGATATAATGTTCATGCTTAACGCTGGCACCAAATAACAATCATTTAGGTCTAAAACTAATCCCGAACGTAGATGTAGAGGTAGTGTGCCGACCGCGATCACATCGACTTTGGAACCATTTCCCACGCGCATCGTCACCTCGTCCTTAGCCAATCTTCGCTTAATCCATAGCCCCTGTTTTGAGTTGCAAATATTAGCAACAGAACCAGTATCAAATACCCAGGTGCTACTGCGAGCATTAGTAAGGTACACATCAATAACATGTATATCACATATACCTTTGTTCACCTTGCCATCCTTCTTATCCGCCAAATACTTGGGGCAGTTCCGCTTCCAGTGACCAGTCTGCTTGCAGTAGAAGCACTCAGTCTCAGGCTTAGGTCCAGACTTGGGTTTCTTCTCCTGAACAGCAACTTTCTTGCTGTTCTTCTTGAAGTTCCCCTTCTTCTTCCCTTTGCCCTTTTTCTTGAAACTGGTGGTCTTATTGACCATCAACACTTGGTGCTCCTTTTTGATTTCTACCTCCGCAACCTTTAGCATTGCGAAGAGCTCGGGAATCGTCTTATTCATCCCTTGCATGTTATAGTTCATCACGAAGCTCTTGTAGCTTGGTGGCAGTGATTGGAGAATTCTGTCAATGACGCTATCATCCGGAAGATTAACTCCCAGTTGAATCATGTGATTATTATACCCAGACATTTTGAGTATATGCTCACTGACAGAACTATTCTCCTCCATCTTGCAGCTGTAGAACTTATTGGAGACTTCATATCTCTCAATCCGGGCATTCTTTTGAAATATTAACTTCAACTCCTGGAACATCTCATATGCTCCATGACGTTCAAAACGTTGTTGAAGTCCCGGTTCTAAGCCGTAAAGCATGGCACATTGAACTATCGAGTAGTCATCAACACGTGACTGCCAGGCATTCACAATGTCTGAAGTTGCTGGCGCAGGTGGTACACCTAGCGGTGCTTCCAGGACGTAATTCTTTTGTGCAGCAATGAGGATAATCCTCAAGTTACGGACCCAGTCCGTGTAATTGCTACCATCATCTTTCAACTTTGCTTTCTCAAGGAACGCATTAAAATTCAACGGAACAACAACACGGGCCATCTATCTACAACCAACATAGACAAGCAAGATACTATCAGGTACTAAGTTCATGATAAATTTAAGTTCAATTAATCATATTACTTAAGAACTCCCACTTAGATAGACATCCCTCTAATCCTCTAAGTGATCACGTGATCCATATCAACTAAACCATGTCCGATCATCACGTGAGATGGAGTAGTTTCAACGGTGAACATCACTATGTTGATCATATCTACTATATGATTCACGCTCGACCTTTCGGTCTCCGTGTTCCGAGGCCATATCTGTTATATGCTAGGCTCGTCAAGCTTAACCTGAGTATTCCGCGTGTGCAACTGTTTTGCACCCGTTGTATTTGAACGTAGATCCTATCACACCCAATCATCACGTGGTGTCTCAGCACGAAGAACTTTCGCAACGGTGCATACTCAGGGAGAACACTTATACTTTGATAATTTAGTGAGGGATCATCTTATAATGCTACCGTCAATCAAAGCAAGATAAGATGCATAAAAGATAAACATCACATGCAATCAATGTAAGTGATATGATATGGCCATCATCATCTTGTGCTTGTGATCTCCATCTCCGAAGCACCGTCATGATCACCATCGTCACCGGCGCGACACCTTGATCTTCATCGTAGCATCGTTGTCGTCTCGCCAATCTTATGCTTCTACGACTATCGCTACCGCTTAGTGATAAAGTAAAGCATTACAGGGCGATTGCATTGCATACAATAAAGCGACAACCATATGGCTCCTGCCAGTTGCCGATAACTCGGTTACAAAACATGATCATGTCATACAATAAAATTTAGCATCATGTCTTGACCATATCACATCACAACATGCCCTGCAAAAACAAGTTAGACGTCCTCTACTTTGTTGTTGCAAATTTTACGTGGCTGCTACAGGCTTAGCAAGAACCGTTCTTACCTACGCATCAAAACCACAACGATAGTTTGTCAAGTTGGTGCTGTTTTAACCTTCGCAAGGACCGGGCGTAGCCACACTCGGTTCAACTAAAGTTGGAGAAACTGACACCTGCCAGCCACCTGTGTGCAAAGCACGTCGGTAGAACCAGTCTCGCGTAAGCGTACGCGTAATGTCGGTCCGGACCGCTTCATCCAACAATACCGTCGAACCAAAGTATGACATGCTGGTAAGCAGTATGACTTATATCGCCCACAACTCACTTATGTTCTACTCGTGCATATAACATCAACGCATAAAACCAGGCTCGGATGCCACTGTTGGGGAACGTAGTAATTACAAAAAAAATTCTACGCACACGCAAGATCATGGTGATGCATAGCAATGAGAGGGGAGAGTGTTGTCCACGTACCCTCGTAGACCGAAAGCGGAAGCGTTAGCACAACGCGGTTGATGTAGTCGTACGTCTTCACGATCCGACCGATCAAGTACCGAACGCACGGCACCTCCGAGTTCAGCACACGTTCAGCCCGATAACGTCCCTCGAACTCCGATCCAGCCGAGTGTTGAGGGAGAGTTTCGTCAGCACGATGGCGTGGTGACGATGATGATGTTCTACCAACGCAGGGCTTCGCCTAAGCACCACTACAGTATTATCGAGGTGGACTATGGTGGAGGGGGCACCGCACATGGCTAAAAGATCAAACGATCAATTGTTGTGTCTCTAGGGTGCCCCCCTGCCCCCGTATATAAAGGAGCAAGGGGGGAGGTGCGGCCGGCCAGGAGGGGGCGCGCCAGGAGGAGTCCTGCTCCCACTGGGAGTAGGACACCCTCCCTATTCCTTGTTGGATTAGGAGAAGAGGGGGAAAGAGGTGGAGGAGAAGAAGGAAAGGGGGGGCGCTGCCCCCCCTCTCCTTGTCCTATTTGAACTAGGGGGAGGGGCGCGCGGCCCTTGCCCTGGCCGCCTCTCCTCTTCTCCACTAAGGCCCACTATGGCCCATTAACCCCCGGGGGGTTCCTGTAACCCCTCCGGTACTCCGGTAAAATCCCGATTTCACCCGGAACACTTCCGATATCCAAATATAGGCTTCCAATATATCAATCTTCATGTCTCGACCATTTTGAGACTCCTCGTCATGTCCGTGATCACATCCGGGACTCCGAACAACCTTCGGTACATCAAAACATATAAACTCATAATATAACTGTCATCGAAACGTTAAGCGTGCGGACCCTACGGGTTCGAGAAATATGTAGACATGACCGAGACACGTCTCTGGTCAATAACCAATAGCGGAACCTGTATGCTCATATTGGCTCCCACATATTCTACGAAGATCTTTATCGGTCAGACCGCATAACAACATACATTGTTCCCTTTGTCATCGGTATGTTACTTGCCCGAGATTCGATCGTCGGTATCTCAATACCTAGTTCAATCTCGTTACCGGCAAGTCTCTTTACTCGTTCCGTAATACATCATCCCGCAACTAACTCATTAGTTGCAGTGCTTGCAAGGCTTAAGTGATGTGCATTACCGAGTGGGCCCAGAGATACCTCTCCGACAATCGGAGTGACAAATCCTAATCTCGAAATACGCCAACCCAACAAGTACCTTCGGAGACACCTGTAGAGCACCTTTATAATCACCCAGTTACGTTGTGACGTTTGGTAGCACACAAAGTGTTCCTCCGGTAAACGGGAGTTGCATAATCTCATAGTCATAGGAACATGTATAAGTCATGAAGAAAGCAATAGCAGCATACTAAACGATCGAGTGCTAAGCTAACGGAATGGGTCAAGTCAATCACATCATTATCCTAATGATGTAACCCCGTTAATCAAATGACAACCCATGTCAATGGCTAGGAAACATAACCATCTTTGATTAACGAGCTAGTCAAGTAGAGGCATACTAGTGACACTCTGTTTGTCTATATATTCACACAAGTATTAAGTTTCCGGTTAATACAATTCTAGCATGAATAATAAACATTTATCATGATATAAGGAAATAAATAATAACTTTATTATTGCCTCTAGGGCATATTTCCTTCAAAACCTATGGCCCCCGGGTCTATTTTCCATCATATTAATCTTCCAACACTTAGTTATTTTCATTGCTTTCTATTTTACTTTGCATCTTTATCATAAAAATACCAAAAATATTATCTTATCATATCTATCGAATCTCACTCTCGTAAGTGACCGTGTAGGGATTGACAACCCCTTATCGCGTTGGTTGCGAGGATTTATTTGTTTGTGTAGGTGCGAGGGACTCGCGCGTAGCCTCCTACTGGATTGATACCTTGGTTCTCAAAAACTGAGGGAAATACTTACGCTACTTTGCTACATCACCCTTTCCTCTTCAAGGGAAAACCAACGCAATTGCTCAAGAGGTAGCAAGAAGGATTTCTGGCGCCGTTGCCGGGGAGGTCTACGCAAAAGTCAATATACCAAGTACCCATCACAAACCCTTATCTCCCGCATTACATTATTTGCCATTTGCCTCTCGTTTTCCTCTCCCCCACTTCACCCTTGCCGTTTTATTCGCTCTCTCCTTTTTGTTCCCCTCTTTTTTGCTTGCTTTTTGTTTGCTCGTGTGTTGGATTGCTTGTTTGTCACGATGGCTCAAGATAATACCAAATTATGTGACTTTACCAATACCAACAATAATGATTTCCTTAGCACTCCGATTGCTCCTCTTACCGATACGGAATCTTGTGAAATCAATGCTGCTTTGTTGAATCTTGTCATGAAAGATCAATTCGCCGGCCTTCCTAGTGAAGATGCCGCTACTCATCTAAATAGCTTCGTTGAATTGTGTGATATGCAAAAGAAGAAAGATGTTGACAATGATATTGTTAAATTGAAGCTATTTCCTTTTTCGCTTAGAGATCGTGCTAAAGCTTGGTTTTCATCTTTGCCTAAAAATAGTATTGATTCTTGGAATAAGTGCAAAGATGCTTTTATCTCTAAGTATTTTCCTCCCGCTAAGATCATCTCTCTTAGAAACGATATTATGTATTTTAAGCAACTTGTTCATGAACATGTTGCACAAGCTTGGGAGAGGATGAAATTAATGATACATAATTGCCCTACACATGGTTTGAATTTGTGGATGATTATACAAAATTTCTATGCCGGATTGAATTTTGCTTCTAGAGATCTTTTAGATTCGGCCGTGGGAGGCACTTTTATGGAAATCACTTTAGGAGAAGCTACTAAACTCCTAGATAATATTATGGTTAATTATTCTCAATGGCACACTGAAAGATCTACTAATAAAAAAGTGCATGCGATAGAAGAAATTAATGTTTTGAGTGGAAAGATGGATGAACTTATGAAATTATTTGCTACTAAGAGTGTTTCTTCTGATCCTAATGATATGCCTTTGTCTACTTTGATTGAGAATAATAATGAATCTATGGATGTGAATTTTGTTGGTAGGAATAATTTTGGTAACAACGCGTTATGGAGGAAACTTTAATCCTAGGCCTTATCCTAGTAATTCCTCTAATAATTATGGTAATTCCTACAACAATTCTTATGGAAATTTTAATAAGATGCCCTCTGAATTTGAGACTAGTGTTAAGGAATTTATGAATTCGCAAAAGAATTTCAACGCTTTGCTTGAAGAGAAATTGCTTAAAGTTGATGAATTGGCTAGGAACGTTGATAGAATTTCTCTTGATGTTGATTCTTTGAAACTTAGATCTATTTCTCCTAAGCATGATATCAATGAGTCTCTCAAAGCCATGAGAATATCCATTGATGAGTGCAAAGAAAGAACCGCTAGGATGCATGCTAAGAAAGATTGCTTTGTGAAAGCGTGTTCTTCTAATTTCTATGAAAATAAAGATGAAGATCTAAAAGTTATTGATGTGTCCCCTATTAAATCTTTGTTTTGCAATATGAATCTTGATAATGATGGGACTGAATATGATCCACCTTTACCTAGAAGGCGTTCCAAAAATTCAGAGTTTTTAGATCTTGATGCTAAAATTGATAAAAGTGGGATTGAAGAGATCAAAACATTAGATATTAATAAACCCACTTGTCGGGGATATACCCCGCGGTATGACCCGGCCGGAAGTGTGACCCGGCCGGACTTGGCGCTTCACCGTGACCCGCCGGAGGACTGGCAACTCACGGGTCTGGCGGCTCACTGTCAGACGACTCACGAGCCTGACGACTCGCGGATGACCCCGACGGCGGGTCAGATAGAAGACTAGGCCCAAGGCCCAGAAGGCCGGCTCGTGTTATGGTGGGCCGGCTTAAAAGGAAAGGGATGACGAATATTTCCTTTACGCGGAAGCAAGACCCGGACTTGTATTCAACTTGTAAGAAAAGATAGACTAGCCCTAGTCCTACTAGGACTCCATATGTAACCCGCCCCTCTAACTTATATAAGGAGGGGCAGGGCACCCCAAAGAGGGACAAGCAACAAGAAACAATCTCTAGGGCTAGACACAAAGAGCCGGCTGACCGGCGACTCTCTCATGAGCATAATGAGACCTAGCCACAAACAGCATGTAGGGCTATTACCGGATGATGTTTCCCGGGGCCCGAAGCTGTCTAAATCCTTGTCTTGTGTTGCGTCTCATGATTCCACCCAACCCCTCTCAAGCTACCACATAGATGCGTTGGCCTCGCAACTAAGTCCTGACATTAAGGACATCTGCCGTGACAATTCCACGACAGTTGGCGCCCACCGTGGGGCTTCGCGCACGGTGGTGTTGAGTTCTTGGAGGGATCTTTCACAGGGATCAAGAAGCTCGCGATTCGTTGGATGAAAGAAGAGCCGGCAATTATTCATGACAAAAAGTGGTATTATACCGAGGAGATGGAGGCACGCCAACATTTTTTGGCACGGGTGGTCGTCGTTACTCAACGGACTCCCGCACCGGCTTACAGCGCTGTGGCCGTCTCTCGCGACCACGCCGGCTTACAACGACATGGCCGTCTCTCGCGACCACACCAGTTTACAACGAGGAGGACAATTTGCCCGTTTGCACCGGCTTACAACGCCACGGACGACTCGCCCGTCCGCCCTCGCGGCCGGTTCACGTGTCTGGGCCAGCTTACAACGCCGTGGCCGACTCGTTGTCCGCGCCGGCTTACAAAAGTCACAGCCGACTCACCCGTCCACACCGGTTTACCACGCCGTGGCCGGTTCACCCGTGAGCGACTTCAACTTCACCTAGCGATCATCAATTTCATGGCGGATTATTTCCGGCCTGGCACATCAGGTGATATCCATCTAAAATATATTTTATTGGTACATATTATTTTGTCAAAGAGCAGTTTATCTTTGTCTTGGTCTGCAATATTGTTGATGCAGGACAATTGTTCACTACATCAAAATGACGTGGTTAACTCGCCCGACCGCGCCGGTTTACAACACCGCGGCCGGTTCATCTGTCTATGCCGCCCCTGATGCAACGGTCGTCTTTACCATCCGTTTCTCGCGGCCTGGTCTATATCAACATACCGGGCCACACCCGTCTGCGTGAGCTGATTATTGAGTATGAGCAAGTCACTACTTGGGAAGCCCGGTTTTCTTTCAACAAAATGGAGGCAATTATCATATACCATCAACCGCCGTCTGCACCGGATGGCTCAATGGACATGCGCACAAGTCGCCGTCACTACAGTTTGGTCAAACTTCAAACAGCCAGTTGGAAGGAACCATTGGCCGAGTTGCTGACACGGCTCATACGGGATCATTTATAACCCGCCGCAGTCACCTCAACCTTCTGTGGATACACATTGTGTTATCAACACCAATGATATACAAGTTATGCCGGCTTATATCACGGTTAAATATGGAGAATCTCAAGCCAACTCCTCGAGTCATCTTGAGACTCGGGGGCTACAGTGACATGACTCGGGAACCCCGGGTCGTTGGAGGGAATGATAACCCGGTTCCGGAGGCTGCTACCATATTGGTGAAAAAATTAAAAGGCCGTCAGAAAATTTCCGGTTTAAAAAGAAGGATTCCGGTTTAAAATCCGGTTCAAGAGACATCTCTCTCCAACAAAACACTGAAGCTCTTAATATCCGGTTTAAAAACCGGTTCAAGGGAAATTTGTTTACCACAAGGCTTTGAAGCTCTCAAATCCGGTTTAGATCCGGCTCAAGGTAAATTTATTTCTCACAAAGTTTTGAAGCTTTCACTTCCGGTTCAAAAAGAATTAATCTCTCGCAAGATCGAGTTCTCAAAAAAATTAAAGGTTGCCAAAGAACTTGCTGCCATGATGCGCGATTCAAACTTGGGTATCCTGCTTTACGGCTTATCTTATTATGATCACTTGGGGGCTTCCTGCCCATCGAGCATAGCTATCAGTACCCTTTTGATCGGCGCAATGCCAAAACTTATATGGTCACTTGGGGGCTTCCTGTTCAAACATAGGTCGTATTCGAACCAAAGAGAACATAGCTGTCGATACCCTTTTGATCGGCACACCGCCGAGCTCATTGGGGAGTTTCTTGGTCATATTTGAACCATAGCTCAACCCCCTTTGGGAACCGACGTGGATCGTATTCAAATCAGCATCGTTAAACAACTCTCAAGGTCATTTGGGGGCTTCCTGTTCAAACATAGGTCGTATTCGAACCAAAGAGAACACAGCTGTCGGTACCCTCTTGATCGGCAACGCCAAAGCCACTGGGGCTATATGATCGTATTCGAATCTTAGCTTAACCCCTTTGGGACGGTTTTCTAATCGTATTCAAATCAGAAGCCTCAAAATTTTTGAAGTCTCTTTTTGCAAACAGTTTTCGGATTTTATTTGAAGCTCTTTTGATCATATCTAAAGTGTATATGAGTGGTTGCTATTTAACCCGGTTTGACTTTGGATAATAAGTCGCCATCATATGACAATCATAAACATTTGGAAGTCTTGATTCCTAAAGATTGGGTTATCACCCTTACTGCACAGGTCACATAAACTGGCAGTGAAAATTCAATATCACAGGTATAATATTATTATTATAGTTATGTTTCAAAGTTATGATTCATAACAGGCTTATCTGTGACTCCTTGTTACACATCAATGGTTATATGTGAGATATTATGACCCGCCCTGCGGTAAACCGCCAAGGGATCTTGTGATCTACTTGTGTGCAGGATAAGACTACATTTGGGTGATTACCCGCCGTGGCTTTTAACGTTAAGTCGCCAGGGCATATGTTGTTTAAACTTTGTGCAGGATTTACAGGGCTATAACTTACATAAATGATTAAGTTCAAGCCCATCATCAAAGATTGAAATTGGTGTCTCAAAAGGGTTGTCAATTCTTGGTTTTCTCAAAGGCTATAAGCCGCCGGGTTATAAAATTTCCGGCTTACAATGGAGGCGTAATAAATCGCCATCGGCCAAGAGTCGCTGGGTATTTAAACTCCGGATTTACTTGTCAACAGATAAGGTATTTGAATCTTTAAATAGCCAAACTTGGCTGGATTTTCACTATGATATTGAATGATTGAGGTTTCAAACCGGGTTATTCAAATGTTTAATAGCCAGCATGGCTGGATTTTTATTATGGTTATCAGTAACTAATATTATGATTGAGGTTTTCCAAGTCGCTTTGGCGCAATGGCTATTATTTTATCAATGGATATGATTTATTCTACAATGAAAGGAATAGTCCCGAGTCGCTGCAGGCTTACAACCCGGCACTTGGGGGCTACATTATTCAAGTTGAGATTACATCAAATATGCAAGTCCCATGTCACTGCCAGCATGCACCATGGCACTTGGGGGATAATGCAAAGTCATTTTTTGCTTACTTCATTGAAGACCCGAATCATCACATCGTAATGAGCCGGCCCTTGGGGGCTACCAATTCCTCCTGGCAACAATTCAAGACAATTCTAGGATGACCCGGCTACACTACTATGACTATAGCCGACTCATGGGGGCTACACAACTGGATTTTATTTAAAGCCATGGTGATAAGTCCCGGCTTATTCATGCTGATTAAACCGGCCCTTGGGGGCTACAGGTAATATGGATATAAGGGAGAAATATCTTCAAATTCTTAGTTTTGAGTAAATCAGATTGACCTGGTGTCTGCAAAAATCATAAACCGGCGTCGGCGACAATTATGACTTGGCATCATCTATTTATAACCCGGCAATTTTGGTACTCATAAACCGGCAAGTTTTATATCTTTAAGCCGGCTGAATGTAAGTTGAATATTTGAAGACCAATATTTTTGTCAAGTCAGAGCATTGAAAGCCGACTCAAGTGGATTATCTCTTATAATATTTCTCAACAAGAGACCAATGTCAGCAAATTGACACTGAAGCTGGCCTGTTGACCCGGATTTTTCAAAGGAAGTATCTGAATTTTTTGCATTGGCAAAATTTGAACATATCTGCTAAAGAGATTTGATATGAGATTATGGATACATATCAAGAAGGAAGATGACAAGGACTTAAGGATGATCAAGTGCCGGCTTACAAAGAATATTTAACCCGGAACACAACCTGTCAAATTTGTTCTTATGTTTATATTGCAGATTAGTTTAACATGGATAAATCCAAATTAAACTGGGGGCTAATGTCGGGGATATACCCCGCGGTATGACCCGGCCGGAAGTGTGACCCGGCCGGACTTGGCGCTTCACCGTGACCCGTCGGAGGACTGGCAACTCACGGGTCTGGCGGCTCACTGTCAGACGACTCACGAGCCTGACGACTCGCGGATGACCCCGACGGCGGGTCAGATAGAAGATTAGGCCCAAGGCCCAGAAGGCCGGCTCATGTTATGGTGGGCCGGCTTAAAAGCAAAGGGATGACGAATATTTCCTTTACGCGGAAGCAAGACCCGGACTTGTATTCAACTTGTAAGAAAAGATAGACTAGCCCTAGTCCTACTAGGACTCCACATGTAACCCGCCCCTCTAACTTATATAAGGAGGGGCAGGGCACCCCAAAGAGGGACAAGCAACAAGAAACAATCTCTAGGGCTAGACACAAAGAGCCGGCTGACCGGCGACTCTCTCATGAGCATAATGAGACCTAGCCACAAACAGCATGTAGGGCTATTACCGGATGATGTTTCCCGGGGCCCGAAGCTGTCTAAATCCTTGTCTTGTGTTGCGTCTCTCGATTCCACCCCACCCCTCTCAAGCTACCACATAGATGCGTTGGCCTCGCGACTAAGTCCTGACATTAAGGACATCTGCCGTGACAATTCCACGACAGAACATATCGTTGGATTTAATTATAATAGTAGGTTCTCACTCATCATAAACTTTGGATTTCAAGGAATTTAATTATGATAATTGCTCTTTGATAGATTGTATTTCCTTGTTGCAATCCGTGCTAAATTCTCCTCATGCTTATAGTCAAAATAAAGCCTTTACTAAACATATCGTTGACGCTTTGATGCAATCTTATGAAGAAAAACTTGAGTTGGAAGTCTCTATCCCTAGAAAACTTTATGATGAGTGGGAACCTACTATTAAAATTAAGATTCAAGATCATGAATGCTATGCTTTGTGTGATTTGGGTGCTAGTGTTTCCACTATTCCCAAAACTTTGTGTGATTTGCTAGGTTTCCGTGATTTTGATGATTGCTCTTTAAACTTGCACCTTGCGGATTCCACTATTAAGAAACCTATGGGAAGAATTAATGATGTTCTTATTGTTGCAAATAGGAACTATGTGCCCGTAGATTTTATCGTTCTTGACATAGATTGCAATCCTTCATGTCCTATTATTCTTGGTAGACCTTTCCTTAGAACGATGGGTGCAATTATTGATATGAAGGAAGGAAATATTAGATTCCAATTTCCGTTAAGGAAAGGCATGGAACACTTCCCTAGAAAGAAAATAAAATTACCTTATGAATCTATTATGAGAGCCACTTATGGATTGCCTACCAAATATGGCAATACCTAGATCTATCCTTGCTTTTATGCCTAGCTAGGGGCGTTAAACGATAGCGCTTGTTGGGAGGCAACCCAATTTTATTTTTAGTTTTTTGCTTTTTGCTTCTGTTTAGGAATAAATAATTGTTCTAGCCTCTGGTTAGATGTGTTTTTATGTTTTAATTAGTGTTTGTGCCAAGTTTAACCTATAGGATCTTCTTGGATGGTAGTTATTTGATCTTGCAGAAAATCCCAGAAACTTTCTGTTCACGAAAATAATTGTTAAAAATCACCAGAACGTGATAAAATATTTATTCCAATTGCTGCTGATCAATAAACAAATTTCATAGGTCGTCCTATATTTGCTGAATTTTTGGAGTTTCAGAAGTTTGCGTTAGTTACAGATTACTACAGACTGTTCTGTTTTTGACAGATTCTGTTTTTCGTGTGTTGTTTGCTTATTTTGATGAATCTATGGCTAGTAAAATAGTTTATAAACCATAGAGAAGTTGGAATACAGTAGGTTTAACACCAATATAAATAAAGAATGAGTTCATTACAGTACCTTGAAGTGGTCTTTTGTTTTCTTTCGCTAACGGAGCTCACGAGATTTTCTGCTGAGTTTTGTGTTGTGAAGTTTTCAAGTTTTGGGTGAAAGATTTGATGGATTATGGAACAAGGAGTGGCAGGAGCCTAAGCCTGGGGATGCCCATGGCACCCCCAAGATAATCTAAGGACACCTAAAAGCCAAAGCTTGGGGATGCCCCGGAAGGCATTCCCTCTTTCGTCTACTTCCATCGGTAACTTTACTTGGAGCTATATTTTTATTCACCACATGATATGTATTTTGCTTGGAGCGTCTTGTATGATTTGAGTCTCTGATTTTTAGTTTGCCACAATCATCTTTGCTGTACACACCTTTTGAGAGAGACACACATGATTCGGAAATTATTAGAATACTCTATGTGCTTCGCTTATATCTTTTGAGTTATATAGTTTTGCTCTAGTACTTCACTTATATCTTTTAGAGCACGGTGGTGGATTTGTTTTATAGAAACTATTGATCTCTCATGGTTCACTTAGATTATTTTGAGTGTCTTAAATAGCATGGTAATTTGCTTAAATAATCCTAATATGCTAGGTATTCAAGATTAGTAAAAACTTTCTTATGAGTGTTCTGAATACTAAGAGAAGTTTGATGCTTGATGATTGTTTTGAGATATGGAGGTAGTGATATTAAAGTTATGCTAGTTGAGTAGTTGTGAATTTGAGAAATACTTGTGTTGAAGTTTGCAAGTCCCGTAGCATGCACGTATGGTAAACGTTATGTAACAAATTTGAAACATGAGGTGTTCTTTGATTGTCCTCATTATGAGTGGCGGTCGGGGACGAGCGATGGTCTTTTCCTACCAATCTATCCCCCTAGGAGCATGCGCGTAGTGCTTGGTTTTTGATGACTTGTAGATTTTTGCAATAAGTATGTGAGTTCTTTATGACTAATGTTGAGTCCATGGATTATACGCACCCTCACCTTTCCATCATTGCTAGCCTCTTCGGTACCGTGCATTGCCCTTTCTCACATTGAGAGTTGGTGCAAACTTCGCCGGTGCATCCAAACCCCGTGATATGATACGCTCTTTCACACATAAACCTCCTTATATCTTCCTCAAAACAGCCACCATACCTACCTATTATGGCATTTCCATAGCCATTCCGAGATATATTGCCATGCAACTTTCCACCATTCTGTTTATCATTACACGTTCATCATTGTCATATTGCTTTGCATGATCATGTAGTTGACATAGTATTTGTGGCAAAGCCACCGTTCATAATTCTTTCATACATGTCACTCTTGGTTCATTGCATATCCCGGTACACCGCCGGAGGCATTCATATAGAGTCATACTTTGTTCTAGTATCGAGTTGTAATCATTGAGTTGTAAATAAATAGAAGTGTGATGATCATCATTTTCTAGAGCATTGTCCCAAATGAGGAATAAAAAAAGAGAGAAAGGCCATAAAAAAGGAGAAGGCCCAAAAAAAATGAGAGAAAAAGAGAGAAGGGACAATGTTACTATCCTTTTACCACACTTGTGCTTCAAAGTAGCACCATAATCTTCATGATAGAGAGTCTCTTGTTTTGTCACTTTCATATACTAGTGGGAATTTTTCATTATAGAACTTGGCTTGTATATTCCAACAATGGGCCTCCTCAAGTGCCCTAGGTCTTCGTGAGCAAGCAAGTTGGATGCACACCCACTTAGTTTCTTTTGTTGAGCTTTCATATATTTATAGCTCTAGTGCATCCATTGCATGGCAATGCCTACTCCTTGCATTAACATCAATCGATGGGCATCCACATAGCTCATTGATTAGCCTCGTTGATGTGAGACTTTCTCCTTTTTTGTCTTCTCCACATAACCCCCATCATCATATTCTATTCCACCCATAGTGCTATATCCATGGCTCACGCTCATGTATTGCGTGAAGGTTGAAGAAGTTTGAGATTACTAAAGTATGAAACAATTGCTTGGCTTGTCATCGGGGTTGTGCATGATGAGAGCATTCTTGTGTGATGAAAATGGAGCATGACTAAACTATATGATTTTGTAGGGATGAACTTTCTTTGGCCATGTTATTTTGAGAGGACATAATTGCTTAGTTAGTATGCTTGAAGTATTATTATTTTTATGTCAATATTGAACTTTTATCTTAAATCTTTTGGATCTGAATATTCATACCGCAATTAAGAAGAATTACATTGAAATTATGCCAAGTAGAATTCCACATCAAAAATTCTGTTTTTATCATTTACCTACTCGAGGACGAGCAGGAATTAAGCTTGAGGATGCTTGATACGTCTCCAACGTATCTATAATTTTTGATTGCTCCATGCTATATTATCTTCTGTTTTGGACATTATTGGGCTTTATTATTCACTTTTATATTATTTTTGGGACTAACCTATTAATCGGAGGCCCAACCCAGAATTGCTGATTTTTTCCTATTTCAGAGTTTCACAGAAAAATAATATAAAACGGAGTCCAAACGGAATGAAACCTTCGGGAACGTGATTTTCGGAACGAACATGATCCAGAGGACTTGGACCCTACGTCAAGAAAGCTACCAGGAAGCCACGAGGTAGGGGGCGCGCCCTCCACCCTCGTGGGCCCCGTTGCTCCACCGACGTACTCCTTCCTCCTATATATATACCTACGTACCCCCAAACGATCAGATACGGAGCCAAAAACCTAATTCCACCGCCGTAACCTTCTGTACCCACGAGATCCCATCTTGGGGCCTGTTCCGGAGCTCTGTCGGAGGGAGCATCGATCACGGAGGGCTTCTACATCAACACCATAGCCTATCCGATGGTTTGTGAGTAGTTTACCTCAGACCTTCAGGTCCATAGTTATTAGCTAGATGGCTTCTTATCTCTTTTTGGATCTCAATACAATGTTGTCCCCCTCTCTGGTGGAGATCTATTCGATGTAATCTTCTTTTGCGGTGTGTTTGTTGAGACCGATGAATTGTGGGTTTATGATCAAGTTTATCTATGAACAATATTTGAATCTTCTGAATTCTTTTATGTATGATTGGTTATCTTTGCAAGTCTCTTCGAATTATCAGTTTGGTTTGGCCTACTAGATTCATCTTTCTTGCAATGGGAGAAGTGCTTAGCTTTGGGTTCAATCTTGCGGTGTCCTTTCCCAGTGACAGTAGGGGCAGCAAGGCACGTATTGTATTGTTGCCATCAAGGATAACAAGATGGGGTTTATATCATATTGCATGAGTTTATCCCTCTACATCATGTCATCTTGCTTAAAGCGTTACTCTGTTCTTATGAACTTAATACTCTAGATGCATGCTGGATAGCGGTCGATGTGTGGAGTAATAGTAGTAGATGCAGGCAGGAGTCGGTCTACTTGTCTCGGACGTGATGCCTATATACATGATCATACCTAGATATTCTCATAACTATGCTCAATTCTGTCAATTGCTCAACAGTAATTTGTTTACCCACCATAAAATACTTATGCTCTTGAGAGAAGCCACTAGTGAAACCTATGGCCCCCGGGTCTATTTTCCATCATATTAATCTTCCAACACTTAGTTATTTTCATTGCTTTCTATTTTACTTTGCATCTTTATCATAAAAATACCAAAAATATTATCTTATCATATCTATCAGATCTCACTCTCGTAAGTGACCGTGTAGGGATTGACCACCCCTTATCGCGTTGGTTGCGAGGATTTATTTGTTTGTGTAGGTGTGAGGGACTCGCGCGTAGCCTCCTACTAGATTGATACCTTGGTTCTCAAAAACTGAGGGAAATACTTACGCTACTTTGCTGCATCACCCTTTCTTCTTCAAGGGAAAACCAACGCAGTGCTCAAGAGGTAGCACGGACGCCACCGGCGCTGAGCGTCCACCCGCATGGCCCTGTGCGCATGTCGGGAGGTGCCGAGATGTTGGCCTCGAAGAGCAAGTACGCCTCCCACTCGTGCAGCGAGCGGCGGCTGAAGCCGTTGGCCGCCGCCCCATCGCCGGGGAATCGCTTGCACATCGTTGCGGCTGGGCTTGGCGAGAGAGGGGAGGAACGTCGGCGGCGGCTGCACATGGGGAGAGAGAGGCAGAGCACGGCGGGGTGTGGCCAGAGGCGAGGGGGAGGCGTTGCTTTTATAGTTACCAGACGCCATGTGTACTCATGGCGGGAAGAAGGGCGTCGCCGCGCCGCCCGTGAGGAATCAATGGAAGGCTGACCGGCAGCAGCCTTGGCATTGATTCCCCGCAGGAAACCGAGGTGTTGTGAGGACGACGAGGCGAGTGTCGCTGACTCGGCGGGCCTGTAGTTAGTTCGCGCCAAAATCGCTTGCCCCGGTGCCTCCGGGCGCCCCCAACGCGCTGGGTTCGGCCTGGGTCTGCCGGCGCCAGTTTCGGCCCAAACCGGCGAAAAACGGGCTCCTGAGGGCGCGACTGGTCCAATTTTTGGGCGTCGGCGTGAAAAAATCGCCCGGGGGGCGTGTTGGGGGTGCGGCTGGAGATGCTCTAAGGGCTGCGGCGGGTGATGGCCCTGCCAGCGACAGTGGATATGGATCGAGCTGTCATCCGTTGTGGTAGGGGGAGGGAGGCTCTACAAGTCGATGACCTGAATATGGTTTGAAGTGGAAGTCAAGCGTTTTCCTTAATTAAATCATTGGCTGAGATCTATTATGTACTCTTACCTGTTTGTGAATTTTCGTAAAAAAGAACCATATGACACATGTGGTAAGCAATCTAACCAATTTGAAAAGAGTTCTCGTAAAAAGGTGAACACGCTCGTCGGGTGCAACGCAACTGGACACAGGATAAATGAAGAATAAATAAAAACGGTGTGCGAACCAACCTGTGGTTGGATGGTTAGAGGGACTATGGTATCCCCAGCCCACCAAGTTTCAAGTCCTGGTGCTCGCATCTATTCCTGAATTTATTTCAGGATTCCGGCGATGCGCATTCAGTGGGAGGAGACGTTTCCGTCGATCACGGGGTGCCTACATAGGGGTGAGTGTATACGCGCGTATATGAGCACTTGCGTCTGTACTATGTTAAAAAAATAAAAAATAAAAACGGTGTGATTTTCGCAACAAAACGATGCACCGGGCATAAATAAATAAATTAAGGGTCCGTCTATATTACATCTAGATGTGAGATATCTTATATTGTGAACCCTCTCGTTGACAACTACCGTCTGTTCTTTCCTCCGTTTTCAACTTCATTCCTTCAGGCTGTTTGTTTGTCCTGGTTGTATGTTTGTTTGTCAAAGACCAACCCACCACCCTCCACCCCGAGCCTACCCCAAACGGCCCTTGTAGACAAAAGGCCCTTGTTTTTTTGTCCCTTATTTTTTCTAGTTGTTGGTCACGTTATTCCTCCTCCCTGCTTTTCTTTCATTCTTGTCCTTGTCCCTATGTGTCGCACGATCTAGAGAAGTAATCGCTTTCTTTGCTCAGTCCTCGGCTGGCCCTTCTCCGGGTTTTGGAATGATGCATGGACACTAGTAGAAAAAGGGCCTATTGTCCCGGTTGGTAAGGGCCTTTTGTCCCGGTTTTTGAACCGGGACTAAAGGGTCGTTACTAATGCCCTAACCCTTTAGTCCCAGTTCTTACATGAACCGGGACAGATGGACCTCCACGTGGCCGGTGCGGCGAGCCCAGGCAGGAGGGCCTTTGGTCCCGGTTGGTGGCACTAACCGGGACCAATAGGCATCCACGCGTAAGCATTTCAGGGGCTGGGGTTTTTGTTTTTTGTTTTGAAAGGGGGGGGTGGGGCTTTTGGGGGTTAATTTAGGTGTTTCATATATTGTGTTAGCTAGCTAATTAATAGAGAGAAGTGTCCTCTCTTATCTCCGTGCTTGGTCGACGCTATGTACTATATACGTATGGAGAGGACTAGACACGCTAGCTAGTAATCAAATGAAGGAAACAGAAGATCGTCATGAACATATGCATACAGAGAGAAGTGATATCGACCACCTCTCGTTCTCCGAGAGATTGGTCGAACAACAAGTTCTCGTATATCTATCCGACACTACCGGCTACATATATACAATAATTATCTCTTACAATATAATCTCCTAATTAAATTGTAAGAACATAGGGTCCACATAGTATTCTCCGTTTTCAGCGATCACGTGGTCAAGGAAGAATGCCGCCAATTCCTCTTGAATTGCTCGCATACGATCTGGTGCTAGGAGTTCATCCCGCTTCCGAAACATCTAATTTGAAGAAGGGGGTCAATACATATATATATGAATAAATGAAACTCAACACAAATGATGGTAATAAAATAAAATTGTGAATATTATTGCTTACGCACTTCATATTGTTCGTCAGAGTAGCCCCGCTCACAGGTCGTGTAGCGGATGGACTCGCAAACGTAGTATCCACAGTAATTATTCCCGGGTTCCTGCCACAACCACTTTACAAGAAATAGAGGTCAATCAAACTGATAAGCAAGCATGCTAAATGCTATTGATGAAACTAGCGCTTGAATCACTAGGAAATGCGCGGAACATGCTACTATAGTACTTACTTTTGGGTGTTTAAATTGCAGCTTCTTCGGCAGTCCCGGAGCTTTTTTGGTGAATTTTCTCCAAACCCTGCCAGACAAAGAAAACAATTACTTGATATCAGGAAATGAACAAAGTTGCTGATATGGTGGATAATGATCGATTTAACTTACTTCTCGAGCATTTGAGTCATGTCCGCATAGTCCTGGGGATCTTTTCGTCTCGAGTCTAAGACAGTTACTACTCCCTGCTCAAGTTTAATCACTAGGAGAATATAGTGGAAGCTGCGCACGCATACATAAGTCATCAATTACATTACTATAACCTGACTAATAAGGGAAACCGAATATGCACAAGACAGTAACACTCACTTGAAGTTGTAAGGAAAGAGTATTATATCTTTGTTTTCATTTATTACCAACGATCGTAGCAAGTTGGCCTCGGTATTTTCGGCATGATATTTAACCTCAGTTGCATCTATGAGATTTGTGTTAATGAACCCAATATCACCGATTTGTCTTTTCTTCAATTCGGCGATCTTCAATCTGCATAATATAGTAAGGATAATTATAAATACATGCAATGAAAGAGCTGACCTATATAGAGAGACTTAATGACAGAAGTAGTACTACTTACAGACAGTAGCAAGTGACCGTTTATTTATCGAGGGCCTTTTGATTGAAAAACTGGAAGAACTCCTCAAATGGAACATTCAACAGTTCAATTCCAACGAGGTCATGCTCCGGTTTAACTCTCAGCGTCAAAGTATCCCTCCCCCCAGACTCTCTGCAGGTTTTCATGTACAAATCATGTAATCTTCGCATCATCGTTGTTAGAGATCTTTCATCTTTGACGAGAGGCTTCCCGTAATGGTATTTGTGTTCGTCCACCTCCAAGATATCATAATGTACATCGTCGGGCAGGTAATCTCCAAGATTGCTATAACCGGGCACCATCCTCGGATCATTAGCGACGATGTCGCTAGACACCTTGAGCGGGGGGCACGATTGGTTCGCTTGTTCGCCGAGCTGGGCAATTTTTTTCCTAGCTCGTCGTTCTTTTAACCTTTGATCACTGACAGTACTTCCCGACCGCTCCGCTTCGGCAAATGTCTTTGCAATAATGCGCTCATAGTTGCCTTTCGGCGGAGACTTTGGTGGTTTTGTCAGGGCAGCCAGAGTGCGCTTCGCTTTCACCGGATCTACCTTCTCCTCTGGAGGTGGATGTTTATTTGCTTTCACCCCTTAAAGAAGTTCGTCACTTCGGCTCGCACGATCTTCCTGGTTTCCTCCTCGGTCCTCTCGTATGGTAACTTCTCTGGAGTCTTCAGAGAAGGACCGAATCTGTATTGCCTCCCGCCTCTGGCTGTACTGCTAGACGCCGGCAGAGCAGACGGAGCGGCTGCGGCTGTCTTCTTTCCTTTCTTACGAGGCGGAGGAGAAGGACTATGACGCGCCGGAGCAGCCGAAGCGGCGGCGGGTCTCTTCCGCCCTTGCTGATGAGGCGGAGAAGGAGGAGGCTGGCTGCTCTGGCGCGCCGGCGCAGGCGGAGAAGGAGGCGGAGTGCCGCCACGCGCCGGAGAAGGAGGCTGAGTGCCCTGATCACTCACCGGAGGAGGAGGCGGAGGAGGAGGCGGAGTGCCGCCACGCGCCGGAGAAGGAGGCTGAGTGCCCTGATCACTCGCCGGAGGAGGAGGCGGAGTGCCCTTACTCGCCGGAGGCGTCCAGTTCGGAAGGTTGATGAGCTCCTTCCGCCATAGGCATGGAGTCTTCATAGTAGAACCCAGCCGAGTCTCCCCTTCACCGGTAGGGTGGTCAAGCCGGAGGTCCTCAAATCCCTCTGTTATTTCATCCACCATCACCCTAGCATATCCTTCTGGAATCGGCCGGCAGTGGTAGGTTGCGCCGGGTTCAGGAGGTAAAACAGAGCCAACAGCCGCCTTGACTTTGAAGTTCTGTCATTGCGTCATAAGGTGGCAATGTTGAGACTCCGTGATAGCATCCACGGGGTAGCTAGCAGGAGCCGTCAAGACATGCTCCGGCTGAAGCTGCTCGATGGAAGCCACGCTGCTTCTCCGCTGAGATGGCGGGGTAGCTTCGGGGGTAGTTTCGGCATGTCGATTGGCGTCTCGTTCCTCTAGCGCTTGAACCCTTTCGTGCAGCTTCTGAATTTGGGTCTGCTCCACTTTTTTCCTCCTCTCCTGGCTTTTGTAACCGCCTGCGTCCGGAAAACCAGCCTTCCACGGAACGGAGCCTGGCGTGCCTCGTGTCCGTCCAGGGTGCTCAGGATTCCCTAGGGCCATTGTGAGCTCGTCGTTCTCTCTGTCTGGAACGAACGTCCCTTGCTGCGCTGCATCGATATAGTGCTGAAGCCTCTTGACTGGTATTCTCAAAAGCTCGTCCGTCCAAACGCACCTCCCTGATACAGGGTCCAATTTTCCGCCAGCCCCGAAGAACCAAGTCCGGCAACGGTCTGGCTAGTTCAATGTCTCTGGTTCGATCCCTTTATCAAGCAGATCATTCTCAGCCTTGGCCCACTTAGGCCGGGCTTTGAGGTAGCCACCTGACCCCGTGCGATGGTGAAGCTTCTTCTTCGCAGCATTCTTCTTGTTTCTCGCTGACATCTTCTTACTCTTTTCCGATGTCTTGTGGGCCACAAATGCGGGCCAGTGATCTCTGATCTTCTCATACCGGCCGATGAATTCTGGTGTCTCTTCTTTGTCGACAAACGTTTTCAGCTCATTCTTCCACCTCCTGAATAGATCTGCCATCTTCTTAAGAGCATGAGACTTGATTAATTGCTCTTTAACTGGCTTCTCCGGATCCTCCTCTGGCGGTAGGGTGAAATTTGCCTTCAGCTCAGTCCAAAGATCATCTTTCTGCATATCATTGACATAAGACACCTCAGGGTCTTCCTTCTTATGCTTATACCATTGGTGGATGCTGATCGGGATCTTGTCCCTAACAAGAACCCCGCATTGAGCAGCAAATGCTTCCTTTGTCCGGATGGGTTCAATCGGTTGGCCGTCGCGCGCGATTGCTGTGATCTCAAACCTTTCATCCGAGTGCAACTTTCTCTTGGGGCCTCGTCTCTTTACCGAAGTTGTGCTCGATCCGGAGGGCTAGAAAAAGGAAGAAAGACGAGAGTTAATTAATACGTGTACATACCAAAACAATGAATGCATCAATTAGCTAGTCAGCACAGGCTTAACTAATATATTTACCTGGCCGGACTCTGTTCGGTCATCGGAGCCGTCACCACGGGCTCCTTCTTGCACCAGCATTGGGTCACCGGAGCCATCATAATCATGTCTTTCCTCCTCCACTCTTCGATCACCGTAGCCTGCTTCTTCACCCTGTTCTTCCAGACCATCATTGTCGTTAAGATACGAGAAGATATCACCTCCGGCTAAGATTATGTCCCCCAACACCTCTTCTGCTTCCTCGTCTCGTTCGTGCTCCATTGTTTCTGCAAATATTACAACATGGCAATTATTACACAAACATGACAGCAGGTGGATATATTAGTGCAAACGTAGACCTAGCTTATTCCGGGTTTGGGGTGGCCTCGGCAACGCTTCAAGGGTAGGTTCGCGGCGGGAGGGGGTAGGAGACCGACATCGTTTTTTTCTAGGGTTTGGGTGTCCTCGAGAGTTTTGGTCGGGCGAGAGGACCCGGGGGTGCTCCCGTAGTATAAGTTATCACGGTCAAAGTTATCCGGGAGGGGGTTATATCGACAACGACGACATACATACATGGGAAAATAATGTTATCGTGGAGGGGGTAGGTCGAACCCCCCCCTCGTGTTGAAGTTATCGGGACACGGGGTATATCGACAACGACATATCCGATAAAAAATAAGAAGACGAAGAAGAAATAAAAAGAGGAGAAGAAGATATTAATAGAGGAGAAGATTGAAGAAAAAAAAGAAGAAATAAAAAGAGGAGAAGAAGAAAGGAATAGAGGAGAAGATCGAAGAAAAAAAGAAGAAAAAAAGAGGAGAAGAAGAAAGGAATAGAGGAGAAGAAGAAAAAATAGAATATCTATTTTTTCTTCTTCTCCTCTTCTTTTTCTTTTTTTTTCCTCTTCTTTTTTATTTCTCCTCTTCTTCTCCTTTCTTCCTCTTCTTATTTTCGTTTTTCCTCTCCTTCTTTTTCTTCTTCTTCCTTTCCTAGCTAGATATATATAACTTTTCTAAAAATGTAACTTTTGCATATATAAAACTTTTCCATGGATCATCATTTCTCATATATATCCATCTATAGCCACATACATATATAAATGGAAAAAAATGCTATGAACAAAAATACATATATACTTGGTAAATATTCTACGAACATCGTTTCTCATATATATCAATGCATACATCCATGGATCATCATTCCTCATATATCCATAGTCATAAATAAAAACTTTCTGTATATGAACAAAAAACTTTCTATGAACAAAAAAACATTTTTGACATATTTAGCACATTCTAAATTTTCCTAACTCTTTTACAACCACAAAAATTAACATCATTAACTCGTTTACAACCACAAAAATCTAACCATCATTTTTGACATTTTTGACATATTTAGCACATTCTAAATTTTCCTAACTTTGATGTATTTTTTACAAACTTTTCTAAAAATCTAACTTTTGCATATATGTATTTTTAAAACATCATTACAATTGAAAAAATACATACATACATAGAAAAAACATGTAAAAAATACATACATACATATATGAACATACATAAAAAAAATACATATATCTAAAAAATACATCGGGGCAGGAGCGGCGTGCAGCGACGACGTCGGGCGAGGGCGCGGCGACAGAGAGGGCGTGGGCGACGGCGACGACGGGCGTGGGCGACGGCGACAGGCGAGGGCGCGGCGACGGCGAGGGCGCGGGGCAGGGGTGGCGCGCGTCGGGGCAGGGACGGCGCGCGGCGACGACGTCGGGCGAGGGCGCGGGCGACGGCGACGACGGGCGCGGGCGACGGCGACGGCGGGGGCGGCGGGCGGCGTCGGGGCAGCCTGGCGGCGTCGATGTCGTCGAGGGGTCGTCAGGGGCAACTGCGAGATGAAGATGAAAATTTTCACAAGTGTTGGTTATATACCCAGAGCTTTGGTCCCGGTTCGTGGCACCAACCGGGACCAATGCCCCCCTTTAGTCCCGGTTGGTGCCACCAACAGGGACCAAAGGTCTCTTTTCAGCAGTCCAAAGGGCGGGAAGCGGCGGCCTTTGGTCCCGGTTGGTGGCACCAACCGGGACTAAAGGGGGGCATTGGTTCCAGTTGGTGCCACGAACCGGGACCAAAAGTGTGCATTGGTCCCGGTTCGTGGCACCAACCGGGACCAATGTCCTGCGCCTGCCAAAGCCGCGGTGCGGTGGGATGTTTAGTCCCACCTCGCTAGCCGAGGAGCGGCAGGACCTGTTTATAAGCCCTGCCTCGCCATCTCCATTGAACTCCTCTGAACTGCAGGCCTCTGGGCCTATTCTTGCACTGCTATGCCTGTGGGCCTGCTGGGCCTTCTGCGGGCCTGAATCATGGCCCATGGATGGGTTTCTAGTCGTATTCAGGCCATGGTGGCCCAGTAGGTGGCATTTTTTTTATTTTTTCTCAGTTTTTTTTGTTTTCTTTTTTGCTTTATTTATTTTATTTTGTTTCTACTTACAACAAAATACTTATTTATTTTATTTTATTTTGTTTCTAATTACTTATTTATTTTACTTTATGATAATTCTTTTTGCTATTAAAGTTTCTATCAAAAAAAGTTCTTTATGAAAATTCTTTTTGCTTTTAATGATTTTGAACAGAAAATACTTCCATAATTTTAGTTGCATCAATTTTATATGATTTTAGTTTCAATAATACTAGAGGTTTCTTATAATGTTTTGAACAGAAAATACTTTGTTAATTTTAGTTTCATAAATTTTATTAAAGTTTATTTTATTTTGTTTCTACTTATATATTTTAATAAAGTTTATATTATTTTGTTTCTAATTACTTATTTATTTTATTTGTTATTTTTCATGCATTTACTAATTATTTTGAGCTATAAGACCCTAAAATTGAAAAGCATTTCAAATGAACTCTGAAAAGGTTGAAAGTTGGCATGGTATCATCATTTCATCCACATAGCATGTGCAAGAAAGTTGAGAGGGTTACGGCAAGAACTAGATGCACTTCGTGTACAAAATGGACAATGGTATCATAATCGTCTGTTACAAAGTTGGCATGGTATCATCATAATAGTTGCGGGAGAAAGTCTTCACTTTTTCTTCGCTTGTGTCATTTGCTTATTGCGCCGTAACCATGGATAATCTTCATCGTTTATCAGGATGCTTGGGTCAGCCTTGACTTTGAAGGGAGGAATTTCATGAAACTTTTCATAATCTTCAGACATGTCTGTCTTGCCCTCCACTCCCACAATGTCCCTTTTTCCTGAAAGAACTATGTGGCGCTTTGGCTCATCGTATGATGTATTCGCTTCCTTATCTTTTCTTTTTATCGGTCTGGTAGACATGTCCTTCACATAGATAACCTGTGCCACATCATTGGCTAGGACGAACGGTTCGTCAGTGTACCCAAGATTGTTCAGATCCACTGTTGTCATTCCGTACTGTGGGTCTACCTGTACCCCGCCTCCTGACAGATTGACCCATTTGCACTTAAACAAAGGGACCTTAAAATCATGTCCGTAGTCAAGTTCCCATATGTCCATTATATAACCATAATATGTGTCCTTTCTCCTCTCGGTTGCTGCATCAAAGCGGACACCGCTGTTTTGGCTGGTGCTCTTTTGATCTTGGGCGATCGTGTAAAATGTATTCCCATTTATCTCGTATCCTTTGTAAGTCAATACAGTCGAAGATGGTCCCCTGGACAACGAGTACAACTCATCACAAACAGTGGTGTCACCTCTGAGACGTGTTTCCAACCAACTGCTGAAAGTCCTGATGTGTTCACATATAATCCAGTCGTCACACTGCTCCGGGTGTTTGGAGCGCAGACTGTTCTTGTGTTCATCGACATACGGGGTCACCAAGGTAGAGTTCTGTAGAACTGTGTAGTGTGCTTGAGACCAAGAATGCCCGTCCCTGCATATTATTGAGTCTGCTCCTAGCATGCCTTTTCCAGTCACTCTTCCCTCATACCGCGATTTAGGGAGACCTATCTTCTTAAGGCCAGGAATGAAGTCAACACAAAACCCAATGACATCCTCTGTTTGATGGCCCATGGAGATGCTTCCTTCTGGCCTAGCGCGGTTACGGACATATTTCTTTAGGACTCCCATGAACCTCTCAAAGGGGAACATATTATGTAGAAATACGGGCCCCAGAATGACAATCTCGTCGACTAGATGAACTAGGACGTGTGTCATGATATTGAAGAAGGATGGTGGGAACACCAGCTCGAAACTGATAAGACATTGCGCCACATCACTCCTTAGCCTTGGTATGATTTCTGGATCGATCACCTTCTGAGAGATTGCATTGAGAAATGCACATAGCTTCACAATGGCTAATCGGACGTTTTTCGGTAGAAGCCCCCTCAATGCAACCGGAAGCAGTTGCGTCATAATCATGTGACAGTCATGAGACTTTAGGTTCTGGAACTTTTTCTCTGGCATATTTATTATTCCCTTTATATTCGACGAGAAGCCGGTCGGGACCTTCATACTGAGTAGGCATTCAAAGAAGATTTCTTTCTCTTCTTTCGTAAGAGCGTAGCTGGCAGGACCTTCATACTGCATCGGAGGCATGCCGTCTTTTTCATGCAAACGTTTCAGGTCCTCCCGTGCCTCAGGTGTATTTTTTGTCTTCCCATACACGCCCAAGAAGCCTAGCAGGTTCACGCAAAGGTTCTTCGTCACGTGCATCACGTCGATTGAAGAGCGGACCTCTAGGTCTTTCCAGTAGGGTAGGTCCCAAAATATAGATTTCTTCTTCCACATGGGTGTGTGTCCCTCAGCGTCATTCGGAACAGCTAGTCCACCGGGACCCTTTTCCAAAGATTATGTGTAAATAATTGACCATAGCAAGTACGTGATCACCGGTACGCATGGCGGGCTTCTTCCGGTGATCTGCCTCGCCTTTGAAATGCTTGCCTTTCTTTCGACATTGATGGTTGGTCGGAAGAAATCGACGATGGCCCAGGTACACATTCTTCCTGCATTTGTCCAGGTATATACTTTCAGTGTCATCTAAACAGTGCGTGCATGCGTGGTATCCCTTGTTTGTCTGTCCTGAAAGGTTACTGAGAGCGGGCCAATCGTTGATGGATACAAACAGCAACGCGTGCAGGTTAAATTCCTCCTGTTTGTGCTCATCCCACGTACGTACACCGTTTCCATTCCACAGTTGTAAAAGTTCTTCAACTAATGGCCTTAGGTACACATCAATGTCGTTGCCGAGTTGCTTAGGGCCTTGGATGAGAACTGGCATCATAATGAACTTCCGCTTCATGCACATCCAAGGAGGAAGGTTATACATACATAGAGTCACGGGCCAGGTGATGTGATTGCTGCTCTGCTCCCCGAAAGGATTAATGCCATCCGCGCTTAAACCAAACCATACGTTCCTTGGGTCAGCTGCAAACTCAGCCCAGTACTTTCTCTCGATTTTTCTCCACTGCGACCCGTCAGCGGGTGCTCTCAACTTCCCGTCTTTCTTACGGTCCTCACTGTGCCATCGCATCAACTTGGCATACTCTTCGTTTCTGAACAGACATTTCTACCGTGGTATTATAGGAGCATGAAGGAAATATGCCCTAGAGGCAATAATAAAGTATTATATATTTCCTTATATCATGATAAATGTTTATTATTCATGCTAGAATTGTATTAACCGGAAACATAATACATGTGTGAATACATAGACAAACAGAGTGTCACTAGTATGCCTCTACTTGACTAGCTCGTTAATCAAAGATGGTTATGTTTCCTAGCCATAGACATGAGTTTTCATTTGATTAACGAGATCACCTCATTAGGAGAATGACGTGATTGACTTGACCCATTCCGTTAGCTTAGCACCCGATCGTTTAGTATGTTGCTATTGCTTTCTTCATGACTTATACATGTTCCTATGACTATGAGATTATGCAACTCCCGTTTACCGGAGGAACACTTTGTGTGCTACCAAACGTCACAACGTAACTGGGTGATTATAAAGGTGCTCTACAGGTGTCTCCAAAGGTACTTGTTGGGTTGGCGTATTTCGAGATTAGGATTTGTCACTCAGATTGTCGGAGAGGTATCTCTGGGCCCACTCGGTAATGCACATCACTATAAGCCTTGCAAGCATTGTGACTAATGAGTTAGTTGCGGGATGATGTATTATGGAACGAGTAAAGAGACTTGTCGGTAATGAGATTGAACTAGGTATCGAGATACCGACGATCGAATCTCGGGCAAGTAACATACCAATGACAAAGGGAACAACGTATGTTGTTATGCGGTCTGACCGATAAAGATCTTCGTAGAATATGTGGGAGCCAATATGGGCATCCAGGTCCCGCTATTGGTTATTGACCGGAGACGTGTCTCGGTCATGTCTACATAGTTCTCGAACCCGTAGGGTCCGCACGCTTAAAGTTACGATGACAGTTTTATTACGAGTTTATGTATGTTGATGTACCGAAGGAGTTCGGAGTCCCGGATGAGATCGGGGACATGACGAGGAGTCTCGAAATGGTCGAGATGTAAAGATCGATATATTGGATGACTATATTCGGACTTCGGAAAGGTTCCGAGTGATTCGGGTATTTTTCGGAGTACCGGAGAGTTACGGGAATACGTATTGGGCCTTATTGGGCCATACGGGAAAGAAGAAAAAGGGCCTCAAGGGTGGCCGCACCCCTCCCCTTGGTCTGGTCCGAATTGGACTAGGGAAGGGGGGCGCCCCCTTCCTTCCTTCTCTTTTTCCCTTCCTCTTTTCCTATTCCATATGGGAGGTGGAATCCTACTAGGACTAGGGAGTCCTAGTAGGACTCCACACTTGGTGCGCCCCCTCCTAGGGCCGGCCTCCTCCTCCCTTGCTCCTTTATATACGGGGGCAGGGGGCACCCCAGAGACACAACAATTGATCCTTGAGATCTCTTAGCCGTGTGCGGTGCCCCCCTCCACCATATTACACCTCGATAATACCGTTGCGGAGCTTAGGCGAAGCCCTGCGCCGGTGGAACATCATCATCGTCACCACGCCGTCGTGCTGACGAAACTCTCCCTCAACACTCGGCTGGATCGGAGTTCGAGGGACGTCATCGAGCTGAACGTGTGTAGAACTCGGAGGTGCCGTGCGTTCGGTACTTGATCGGTCGGATCGTGAAGACGTACGACTACATCAACCGCGTTGTGATAACGCTTCCGCTGTCGGTCTACGAGGGTACGTGGACAACACTATCCCCTCTCGTTGCTATGCATCACCATGATCTTGCGTGTGCGTAGGAATTTTTTTGAAATTACTACGTTCCCCAACAGAGCATACCACATCACCTTTGCAGGAACCCTCTTCCTGGGGGCTCGCCGTCAACATCACCAGGGTCATCTCGTCTGATCTTATACCGCAATGCACCGCATACCGGGCATGCGTTCAGATCCTTGTACGCACCGCGGTAGAGGATGCCGTCATTAGGGCATGCATGTATCTTCTGCACCTCCAATCCTAGAGGGCATACGACCTTCTTTGCTGCGTATGTACTGTCGAGCAATTCGTTATCCTTTGGAAGATTCTTCTTCAATATTTTCAATAGCTTCTCAAATCCTTTGTCAGGCACAGCATTCTCTGCCTTCCACTGCAGCAATTCCAGTATGGTACCGAGCTTTGTGTTGCCATCTTCGCAATTGGGGTACAACCCTTTTTTTGTGATCCTCTAACATGCGATCGAACTTTAGCTTCTCCTTTTGACTTTCGCATTGCCTCCTTGCATCGACAATGACCCGGTGGAGATCATCATCATTGGGCAATGGTTCCTCTTGATCTTCAGCAGCTTCCCCCGTTGCAACATCATTGGGCACATCGTATGGTTCCTCTTGATCTTCAGCAGCTTCCCCCGTTGCAGCATCACCGTATTCAGGGGGCACATAGTTGTCATCGTCATCTTCTTCTTCGATGTCTTCCATCATAACCCCTATTTCTCCTTGCCTCGTCCAAACATTATAGTGTGGCATGAAACCCTTGTAAAGCAGGTGGGTGTGAAGGATTTTCCGGTCAGAGTAAGACTTCGTATTCCCACATGTAGGGCATGGACAACACATAAAACCATTCTGCTTGTTTGCCTCAGCCACTTCGAGAAAATCATGCACGCCCTTAATGTACTCGGAGGTGTGTCTGTCACCGTACATCCATTGTCGGTTCATCTGTGTGCATTATATATAATTAAGTGTGTCAAAAACCATTACAGAACATCATGAATAGATAATTAAGTGACCAAATTAATAGAAGTTCATCATCACATTAAAACCAAAGTACATACATAGTTCTCATTTTACAACATATAGCTCTCCAGAGCATCTAATTAATTAAACTATACATTGAAACTATGTAAAACATTTCAATGCGAAAACAAATGCGATCATAATCGCAACGAAGGTAACAATTGATCCAACGGCATAATGATACCAAGCCTCGGTATGAATGGCATATTTTCTAATCTTTCTAATCTTCAAGCGCATTGCATCCATCTTGATCTTGTGATCATCGACGACATCCGCAACATGCAACTCCAATATCATCTTCTCCTCCTCAATTTTTTTATTTTTTCCTTAAAGAAATTGTTTTCTTCTTCAACTAAATTTAACCTCTCGACAATAGGGTCGGTTGGAATTTCCGGTTCACATACCTCCTAGATAAATAAAATCTATGTCACGTTGGTCGGCATAATTTTCATAAACAATAAATGAACCAATAGTTATAAAGATAATATATACCACATCCGAATCATAGACAGGACGAGGGCCGACGGGGGCGGATACCAAAACCATCGCACTATATAATAAGAAGGAATAATAAAAGTAACAAAATTAGACAAGTATCTATCTGAAGTAAGAATTTTTTTCTTTCAGAAAGAAGATAAGAACAAGAGGCTCACCACGGTGGTGCTGGCGATGAGATCGGCGCGGGCGATCGACGGCGGTGAAGACGGGGACGGGACGTGACAGACCGCTAAACCTAGACAAATCTCGGGGAAAATGGAGCTCGGAGGTCGAGTTTCGAGAGAAGAAAGATTAACTAGTGTGGCTCGGACATTTCATCGAACACCTCATGTGCATAGGAGGTGAGCTAGAGCACCCAAATGCCCTCCCCTCGACGGCCAGAAAAAATAGAGCACTGTGGAGTGCTCTGCTGCGGCGATGGGGTATATATAGGCAGCTCATTTGTCCCGGTTCGTGGCTAGAACCGGTACTAAATCCGGGCCTTCTGTCCCGGTTCATGCCAAGAACCGGGACCAATGGTTGTGGGCCAGGAGCGAGGCCCATTAGTCCCGGTTCGTGCCTCGAACCGGGACAAATGGTTCCATACGAACCGGGACCAATGCCCACGAGGCCCCGGCCGCCCCCCTGGGCTCACGAACCGGGACGAATGCCCCCATGGGTCCCGGTTCATGACTGAACCGGGACTAATGGGCTTGCCATGCCCGAACGAAAGCCCTGTTTTCTACTAGTGGGAACGGATGAAGTTTGTATATGTGTGCACATACAAGAAACAAAAAACAGGTAGTGAGACGTGTGCTATCAGTGCATGCATGCATAGCCAGCTAGCTTTCATGTACCTCACGGTTCAGCAGAAAATTTCGAAACCTTCTATATACCAATGTGACAAATGGATGGATGATAGTATTTGGACGACCGTATATGATAAACATGAATTATATAAAAGGAAATAAAAAAATATGAGTAAGTACATCATGCAGGTTCAGTAGGACAATCATACCAAAGTTCAGTACATCATACAGGTTTCAGTTGGACATCGCGGCTCCGCAGCAAAACATATATATGCAACAGGTTCAGCAAAAAAAGGCTAATTCTGGTAGCTAGCTTATATACACGGCAAAAACACGTGTACCGCAAAAAAATAGAATGAAAACTTCTCTAAAATTTAGAAGGTAATACATTACTGTTGTACTTGAAAAATAAAAGAAGTATCAACACAACATCAAACAAGGCCTCCAAGTTGATGTATCCATCCTAGGAAAAGGAAGGCAGGCATCTCAACTACAAAACTACACCCCTGAGTTGCGAGTCGAAGATGGACTTGCAACTAGGGCGACTACAAAACTATATCCCTGAGTTGCGAGTGCATGGTTGACTTGCAACTGGGGTGAAACCCAAAACCACACCCCCCAAGTTGCGAGTCTAGGATAGACTTGCAACTGGGGCGATTACAAACTACATCCCTCGAGTTGCGAGTCGGTGGTGGACTTGCAACTGGGTGATTACAAACTACATCCCTCGAGTTGCGAGTCGGCGGTGGACTTGCAACTGGGGTAATTAGAAAAATACATCCCCGAGTAGCGAGTACATGGTTGACTTACAATTGGGGGTGAAAACAAACAACACTCCTCCTCCGAGTTGCGAGTCGAGGGTGGACTTGCAACTGGGCTGATAGAAACCCCTAGTTGTAGGTCGAGGGTCTAATTGCAACTACCATGAAACAAGGAGAAAAGACAACACTCCTCGAGTTGCGAGTCGAGGGTGGACTTGCAACTAGGGCAAGTACAAAACTACATCCCTGAGTTGCGAGTACAACGTTGACTTGCAACTAGGGCAATACAAAACTACATCCCTCGAGTTGCAAATCGGGGTGGACTTCCAACTGGGGTGAAAACCAAAACAACACCCCCTGAGTTGCCAGTCGAGGGTGGACTTGCAACTGGGCCGACAGAAACCCCTAGTTCCAGGTCGAGGGTCTAATTGCAACTACCATGACACAAAAACAAAAGACAACACCCCTCGAGTTGCAAGTTGAGGGTGGACTTACAACTGGGCCGACAGAAACCCCTAGTTGCAGATCGAGGGTCTAATTGCAACTACCATGAAACAAAAACAAAAGAGAACACCCCTCGAGTTGCGAGTCGAGGGTCTAATTGCAACTACCATGACACAAAAACAAAAGACAGCACCCCTCGAGTTGCAAGTCGTGGGTGGACTTGCAACTGGGCCGACAAAAACCCCTAGTTGCAGATCGAGGGTCTAATTGCAACTACCATGAAACAAAAACAAAAGAGAACACCCCTCGAGTTGCGAGTTGAGGGTGGACTTGCAACTAGGGCAACTATAAAAACTACACCTCTCGAGTTGCGAGTTGAGGGTGGACTTGCAACTGGGCCGACAGAAACCCCTAGTTGCAGGTCGAGGGTCTAATAGCAACTACCATGAAACAAGAACAAAAAAACAAAACACCCCTCGAGTTGCGAGTTGAGGGGTGGACTTGCAACTAGGGCAACTACAAAACTACACCCCCCGAGTTACGAGTCGAGAGTGGACTTGCAACTAGGGCAACTACAAAACTCTATCCCCGAGTTGCGAGTACATGGTTGACTTGCAACTGGGGCGATTACAAACTCCATACCTCGAGTTGCAATTCGGGGGTCGACTTGCAACTGGGATGAAACAAACTGCACTCCCAATCGCGAGTCAATGATGGACTTGCAAATGAGATGAAAGACAAAACATAGGCCCAATTGCGGGTCAAAGATGGGCTTGCTACTCGAGGGTGGGCTTGCAGCTCGGACAACTACGAGACCAATTGCGAGTCAAGGGTGGACTTGCAACTGGGACAACTACGAAACTTCGAGCCCAGTTGTGAGTTAAGGGTCAATTTGCAACTGGGATGAAACAAGCTATAAGCTTGTTACAATCAAAAGGCAGACTTGCAACTGGGATGAAAAACAAAACACATGCTCTAGTTGTGAGTAGAGGGTGGGCTTGCAACTTGGACAACTACGAGCCCAGTTTTGAGTCGAGAGGGACTTGCACCTGGGACAACTATGAAACTACGAGTCAGTTGCGAGTCAAGGGTCGACTTGCAACTGGGATGAAACAAGCTATGGGCCCAGTTGCGAGTCAAGGGTGGACTTGCAACTTGGATGCAAAACAAAAACACATGCTCTAGTTGCGGGTCGAGGGTGGGCTTGCAAGTCTGACAATTACGAGCCCAGTTGCGAGTGGAGGGTGGACTTGCACCTAGGACAACTACGAAACTACGAGCCTAGTTGTGACTCAAGAGTCGACTTGCAACTAGGATGATACAAACTACATGCCCAGTTGCGTGTCAATGGTAGACCTGCAACTGGGATGAAAAATAAAAACACATACTCCAGTTGCGATTCGATGGTGGATTTGCACCTGGGATGAAAAATAAAAACACATGCTCCAGTTGCGAGTCGATGGTGAATTTGCACCTGGGACAACTTACGAAACTACGAGACCAGTTGCAAGTCAATGGTCGATTTGTAACTAGGATGAAACGAACTACATGCCAGTTGTATGTCAAGGGTGGACCTATAACTGAGATGAAAAATAAAACACATACAAAATAACTGGGGTCAAAGATCGGTCAGTGAGAAGATGGGGGATAAGCTTCATAGTCGAGCCCCAAAACAACAACATATATAGGCCCATGTGAAAAAAATATGAGAACATGACGACACAAAACAAACAGGACAAGAGGACGCGCGACGAAAAAGCACAAGCTGACACGAGCGTGCATGATTGAGTTTGTGCAAACATTAAATCAAACAAATCAGACAATTATACTCAGATGAGCTAAAACTTATCTAGATTAGATTTAGAAAATCTGAAAACTAAAAATCTAGTTACACTCCTCTCTAGCTACACGGTCAAACCAAAAATAAAAAAAGGAATAAAAAGACACGTGTCCCTCCATAAAAAAGCTAAGCCCACAAAAAAACCAATACACAAAACATAATAACTGCTCACTCAAAAATATCATATCGGGTCTCACTGCTTCACCAAGGACAAACAGAAAAGACGACGCAAGGACAACGAGCATGACTCAGAAGCACGTGTGTCTAACGGTATATGAGTTAGATGAAACATTGTTAACTCTCATTTAGATAATATTTAGCAAACCAATCCGAAACGGGACCTCAGATCACGTCACGAAAATGCCCCAACAAAAGAAACATGCATGAATAGGTCGATAAGTAGACACCAACACACGGCGCGACACAGAGTGCGCGTGAGAAAATAACCCGCAATCAAGATTTGCACAACATTTAAAGCGAACATATGACAGTGAAAACATGTTCATGAATTTTAAATGAGTAAATAAATAATAAAACAAAATGAAAAATGAAAAAAGTGAAAATAAAAAATAAAAAATAAAAACAAAAAATCATGAATTTAAAATAAATAATGAAATAGAAAAAATAAAATAAAAGAGGAAAATAAAACGGAAACGAAAAAAATACTAGGAGTCAAATGGGAATGTAGGAAAATGAGAGGAACTAGGACTGAGTGTAGCACAGACTCGTGAAAAGAAATAGAAAAAGGCAATCGACCTCACACTAGCAACGACCTTCACGAGCATAGGCTTGTGAAAACCAACAACGGTCCGACCTCGTACTAGCAACGACTCGGACACAAGCACAGCTAGCAACGACCCGGACACAGGCACAACGCGAGACAAGGCGCCACGACCCAGGGCAGCAGCTAGACAATTGTGTTTTGCACGAATATTAAAGACAAATGATCTAACGGCTCTGGACTTAGACGTGAGATAGTTATTTCACATCTACTCCCTCCGTTCCCAAATATAAGTCTTTCTAGAGATTTCAATAGGTGACTACATACGGAGCAAAATGAGTGAATCTACACTCTAAAATATGTCTACGTACATCCGTATGTCGTAGTCTATTGAAAAATGTCTAAAAAGACTTATATTTCGGAACGGAGGGAGTAGATGTAAAAAAGCAAACCCGATAAATTAATTAAACAAGCCAAAAAATTGTTTCGGCAGTAACAAACACGGACACGTGTCTTTTTCCCCCTGGAGACGCGGAGCGCACGTTTGCTACTACTAGCTGCCAGTATCCGGCTATGATCTGCTCTTGATAATACAGATTGATTGGCAGTGCAAAACCCTAGCCCGACTCGGCACCCATGGCCGCCATACAGCATCTATAAGAGGTTGGCGATCGGGCCAAACCCTCATACCACCAGCAGTACCTACCTAGCTACGTGTGCAAAGATCGATCCATCGATCGCGGCAGCCATGGCGTTGACGAGCGACAACGAGGAGGAGTACTACAGCAGCCCCGAGGAGGCGGAGGAGGCCGGCGACGACGACGACCGGATGAGCTTCCGGACCGCCTCCAACGAAAGCGACAATGACGCCGGCGCCGGCGACGACGCCGATGATGATTGCTTGTATGGCGACAGCGACGGCGACGGCGACGATGGCATGTACGATGAATACGAGGGGGACGAGGAGGAGGGGCTGGAGGAGGTGGATGAGGAAGGCGGCGTCCTGGACGAGATGAGGTTCACGGCGACGCAGTACGCCGTGCTGACCATGGACGAGGTGCGCGCGCGGCAGGAGGAGCACACGGCGCGGGTGGCCGACCTGATCGCGCTCCCGCCCGCGCTCGCGGCCGCCGTGCTCCGCCACTTCAAGTGGAGCGCCCAGGGCGTGTGGGAGCGGTGGTTCTCGGACGAGCACAAGGTCCGCGACGCCGTCGGCCTGCCCGCGGACGGCGACGCCGTCTCCGTGGCCGTCAACGACGCGCCCCTCACCTGCTACATCTGCTTCGACGCGCACGGCCCCGGCGAGATGCGGTCCGCCGGGTGCGCCCACTTCTACTGCCGCGGCTGCTGGAGCGGCTACGTGCGTGCCGCCGTCGGGGACGGCGCCCGCTGCCTGTCGATCCGGTGCCCGGACATGGGCTGCTCCGCCGCCGTGGTCCGCGACCTGGTCGACGACGTGGCGGACGCCGACGACGCGAAACGGTACGGCGAGTTCCTGGTCAGGTCGTACGTGGAGGAGAGCAAGAGGCTCCGGTGGTGCCCGGCGCCCGGGTGCGATCGGGCCGTGGAGTTCGACGGCGAGAAGTGCACGGTGCAGCTGGACGCGTGGTGCGCGTGCGGGCACGGCTTCTGCCTCGCGTGCGGCGAGGAGGCGCACCGCCCGGTGGCGTGCGACACGGTGCGGGAGTGGCTGGACAAGAACCGCTCCGACTCGGAGACGGCGCAGTGGGTGCTGGCTAACACGAAGCACTGCCCGGAGTGCCGCCGCCCCATCGAGAAGAACCAGGGGTGCATGCACATGACGTGCTCGCCGCCGTGCAAGCACCAGTTCTGCTGGCTCTGCCTGGGCCCCTGGGGCAAGCACGACGGCGGCAACTACAACTGCAACACCTACAACGCCGCCAGGGCGGAGGGCAAGTACACGAAGGAGGAGCTCCGGCGGGCGCAGGCCAAGGCGTCGGTCGACCGCTACCTGCACTACTACGAGCGCTGGGGCGCGCACGAGCGGTCCCGGCAAAAGGCGCTCGAGGACACGGCGGCGCTCGGCAAGGACGGCGCGCAGAGGGAGGCCGTGGCCGCCGCGTTCGGGGTGGTGGAGACGGAGCTCGACTTCCTGGAGGAGGCGTACCGGCAGGTGGCCGAGTGCCGGCGGATGCTGCGGTGGACGTACGCCTTCGGCTACTACGTGGACGACCCGGCCAAGCGCGACCTGTTCGAGGACCTGCAGAGCCAGGCCGACAAGTCGCTGGAGCGCCTGCACGAGTGCGCCGAGAAGGACAGGACGAGCCTCGTCGCCGAGGCGGCCGGCGAGCACGGCGCGGTGGCCGACAAGTACCTGGAGTTCAGGCCCAGGCTGTCGAGCCTGACGGCCGTGGCGAGGAACCACTTCGAGAACATGGCCAGGGCGTTCCGGGACGGCCTGGCCGAGGTCGAGGTCGACCCCGCCGTTGCCGCCCGCCGCGCTGCCGCCACCCCTCCTCCACCACCGCTGGACGACGACGACGACGAAGACTTCTTCGAAGAGCTGCGGATGTAAATCAATCAATCGTAGATTTATCAGTACATGCAGTACCTGTACAACGTAGTAATTGGCTCAACCGATCATATTGGCTAGGATTATCAAGTGGGCACAACTCTGCAAACAGTGAAACCAGATTTACACCTGATCAAACTGTAATTGTCAACATTTTTTTACTATTTGATAATAGATGTGCGTGTGCTTTCGTGTATAGTGAAATGTTAATTTCTATGAGATCAAAAAATATGTTTCCCAAAGAGTAAGCGTGGAAGATTACCTTAGAGCATCTTCAACACTTGTGTATGCAGACATAGACATATCCATTTTAGCATCAAAATAACTCGTATAGTTTTGTCTCAAACACACATCATTTCATCATTTATGAAATTCAGCTTGAGACCATTGACTTCAAAGTTCAGCGGATGTGCTTTCTTGATAGCTAGTATCAAATAAGATCTTTGCAAAGATATTGAGGTCATTTGTGAGACACTGGCAAACCAATAGATCATTTGATGCCCCATATTCAAAAAATATTATTGCATCTTTGCAATGTCCTTTGAATTGCCCATGCCATGCTGCATGGCTATTCTTCCACCTCCAATGCAAGTCGATGTTTCAACGCACACCGGGAAAGCCATTTGATGCACCCATTTGCAGAAGCCTTGCGGTGTCAGCTTCATTTGGTGCTGGAGATATCTCCCTAAGATATCAATGACAACACTTCACGAATTTCTTCAAACTTTTAATGACCGTGATCTCTACAATTCCAATCCAGTCAGCAATAGAATCAGCTCAACAACCATATGCAAGCATGCACACCGATGACACAACCTTCTTCAAAGCATTATGACCAAGTTGACCAGCTGCATCCCATTTCTGCGTGAAGTAGAGACAATGAACTTCATGGACAATTTTATGGCCAAACATTGGATTCTCTCCAAAATAACCCTACATAAGCTTATCATGCTCGACTTGCTTATTGCGATGAACTACCACACGACCGGACACTGAGCCACGATGCTTCAACCTCTTATTTGACATCATATGACACATACAACGTCGTTTCCATTTCAAAATCGTTGTCATCGCCCTATGATGAGTTGTCGAAAAACAACTCAGAAGGCGAACTCATCTGCAAAAAGTATGTATAGACTATTACATTGTCAATGAACTCTGAAATTCTTCATTGCATAAAGATTAGGTGAGGAATTTCGTCAAGCAACTTGTTGGCATTGTGTTCTCTAGTTGTTTCGAAGGTGTACTCCGACCTACACCGGTGTCGAGGGGAGAAGGAGCAGTGGCTAAACCTGGTGGCGGCGCGACCGTGCAGGCCCGATGGTGGCGTGGTGCTCGTTAGCAATGAGGATGCATGTCAGTCGAAGCGGGAGGTTGCATATGAGGAACACGAGGCGGTGAAAAACCAGCCTCTTGGCTCTGGCCAACGTGGATGGGATGATTGGGGTGATTGGGGTGTTTTTAGTGACCACCGAATTTTTTTTGGGGAAAGGGGATCTCCTGGAACACAGTTTCTTTGACCCAAATCATCTTATACCATAATTGTTTAGGAAAAGGGATCCACTGGAGATGTTCTTATGATCGTTAAACAGTAATGCGTATGGAGCGATCCACTGGAGATGTTCTTATGACCGTTCCACAGTTATGCATATAGAGCGAACCACCTCAGGGTGATTAGTTAGTAGTGGGAAGGGAGAGGGAATGAAGACGACAAGGGTTCACATGAAGTTTTTCCCTGCCCTATTAGTGATTTGGTGTGACATCCCAACCTGATGGCTGAGGCACACACCGTCAACCATGTGAGAAGAACTCACTTGGTAAGAGTAAAGAAGAGAGGCAAATAACTGTGCGGGATGGGGCCCAAGGTGGCGGAGTGAGATGTCTGAAAGAAGATGAAAAGGAAGTGTGCTAGGTTTAGTTAGTTTAAGAAGGTGCGAGAGAGGGTACTGCCAATGAATAATGGTTTGTCGATCTTACGATCTGAAGTTTGTTGTAGAGGAAAGTAGAGCGAGGCGTATTGCCTGAAGGGATCTTGTTGGCGATTAAGGTGAGAGGTGACATAGTGGTTTCTCCCATCATTAATGATTTGGGGTGTGTGAGGAGAAGATGTCGGTGCGTAAGAAGGAAGACAAAGAGGACGTGTGTGAAGTTCACTTAGCTTGAGAAGAAGGTGTGTCGAAGGATAGGGCATGAGTTTGCGCCCTAGCCTCGTTCGGTGAATAAGTGAAATGACGATGTTGGTGGTGGCGTGAAACCTCTAGAGAAGTGGAGGATAATGATTTAGGGTAAAGTAAGAAAGAAGGGAACATTTACCTCCAGTGTGCAGAACATATGCCTTTGGATCCAATGTGAGAGCGACGAGTACCAACCGAACAAGGATGCTACATTAACAAAACTTCCACCCGCTAGTCCAAACCGAATGACGGAGATTGGTACTTGTGAATTGTGATGACCCAACGACATAAAATCCTTCATTAGAGGATGCTCTGAGGGCGCATGTAGTTAGCCGGGCATGTACCTGGAGAGGTCTAAAAATATATAGTTTGTGGTTGAGTTAAAAAATTCATATTATTTTATAATTAACGTCATCAACCGTTTATATTAATATTATACTAATTTCAGTACAAAGTTATGCAGGATTTGAGACATTTATTTTAAGACTGAGGGAGTATTTTGGAATTTTAGTTCATCTCACCTCGGAGTTCAAAAACTCCTTATCTTATAGTATATCTTGAAGAAAACATTTTTTAGACATTGTGGAGAGGGAGGAGGGGCTGACCGCTGAGTGTTCGAGTGGACCACCCCACTTGTCAGACGCCGGCGATCCGAACACCCCCCGATTCAACCTCCCCTCACCCCTCCACCTCCGCCCCACCGCCAGCCCCAGCTCCGGCGATGGACGCGGCGGCAGCTCCGGGCGCCGCGGCGGGAGGGCAGCAGCAGCAGCAGCCCGCGCCTCCCCGGGCGGAGCGGCTCAACGGGGAGGTGCAGAGCCAGCTGAACCTGGAGGGCATGCGGGCGCGCGCGGTGGGGCTCTACAAGGCCATCTCCCGCATCCTCGAGGACTTCGACGCTATCGCCCGCGTCAACCCCAGCGGATCCCCCAAGTGGTTCGGGCTCACCCATCCCCTCCCCTCCCTCCATTGCTCGCCGCCGCCGCCGCCGCCGCCTAGAGTGAATCCCCGACCTAGGGTTTCGGTGGATCCCCCGGCCTGTGTGCGATAGTTATAGTACTGCTGCGCGATTGATTGGTTGCTTACTGGTATGGTATGGCGGCTGGCAGGCAGGACGTGCTCGGGCAGTTCTCCATGGTGAGCATGGAGCTCTTCAACATCGTGGAGGACATCAAGAAGGTGAACAAGGGCTTCGTCGTGTACCCCAGGAACGTCAACGCCGAGAACGCTGCAAGTGAGTGAGCTCCTCTGAATTTTTTAAATATTTTTTTCACTTATATATGTGCCATGTGATATCTTTTCCTTTCTGTGGCTAGTAAAATTGTTCTGGGATCATGATAGCCTATGAGCACGCATAATGTTTCGGTTGAATGGATTCAGAGATTTCATTTTCAGTTAGGTGTGAAAATAACCCATCTGATACGAAGAACCCTGTCCAGTTTCATAGACAGGTGTTGCTGTTCTAATTTTTTTTTCAGGGATAGATAAGTGTGATAGGGAATCAGTAGCAAATCAACTACCAAAATGCTGTTTCAGGATTTCTCTAGGTTGTTGTGATGTGCTGCAATTTAGTGGTCCCATGCTGCTTTTGTCAATGCATACGATTATTCTTCGTTTGCTACTAGTATCACATCATGTTTCCTGCTTGACCTGCGTGTGTATTGCAGTACTGCCTGTAATGCTGTCGTCAAAGCTCTTACCGGAGATGGAAGTTGAGGAAACTACAAAGAGGGAACAGTTGTTGTCTGGAATAACGAATCTGCCCGTGCCTTCTCAAATGGAAAAGTTAAAGGTGCTTGATGCGGAAAATGCAAACCTGTATCACACTGTTATTGGTTGATCTGTTGGTTGTCTGCTAAATAAAATTGGATTTGCTGCCTTCAGGCTCGGATAGACATGATTGCGAATGCGTGTGAAACTGCTGAGAGAGTAATCGCCGAGTGCCGTAAGACTCATGGTCTAGGAGCCCGTCAGGGGGCAAATCTTGGTCCTATGTTAGATAAGGCACAAGCTGCAAAGATACAGGAGCAGGAAAGTCTACTTAGAGCGGCAGTAAATTATGGTGAAGGTGAAAACACATTGATGCTTTTTGGACTTCTAAATTAAATAACTCATGTACGTCTCCTATTTGTGTTATGGACCCTCAATGCTGAAATAGCCTGATTCTCAGGATTGCGGGTATCGGGAGACCAAAGGCAGATGCATTCATCTCTTCCTAGCCATCTAATGGAAGTACTTGCTACTGGAGACGGGGCTCATAATTTTGGTGATAATTCTGGTAAGATTAGATCATGTGATATTTCCACATTTTGTCATGCTCTATTAGGTTTTTTTATGCCATGGTTAGCTGACATCGAGTGCATCATAACCTTTTGCCTTTAAAGCGTGTGTCAGAAAACGCTCCAGTATCAGCATCTAACAGCTATTTATATTTGCAGGCGCCTATCCCAAAAATACACCAGCATTTTCACCTAATAATGTCAACGCCCAGGGAAATCCAATGCAGGTTTGTGTAGCATCAGTATTAGCACTCATAGAAGTCGTGTACATATTGAAATTGGAATCCATCTTATTGCTCATAGTTCCTTTTTTGTTGCATGCCATTCATGTTCCCCGCGAGGTGTTGTTTTCCTGTTTACTGGTTGGTCATATGATGTCAGTCCCTGTTATTGTGAACTGTATTAAGTGTTGGTTTGAGTACCTTCTTTTGTTTTTATTTGAGGATTGATGATAGCAATCACTAGCCTGAATTCGACGAAACGTTTGATCCTTTTATCTTAGTCATCGGATGTGTTAACGCTTCATGCAGGCATCTGGAGGACAATTACTTGGCAGATCTGCTCCATCGCCTGGAACTGCCGGAACCCCTAATTTTGAAAATGTGTCTACTCCTCCAATGCCATATGCTAACTCCCCTAGGTCAGGCACCAATATGATGAATACCCCTTCACCACAGCAACATCTGACACCACAGCAGCAGAGGCAAAAGCTGATGCAAGCATCTCAGCAACAGCAGCAGCAGCTGAGGCCATCAGCTGCTGGGATGCTAGCACAGGTAAGGTAACTTTCCTTTTCAGTTTTAAAGAGGTTTTGTTGCGCTTGTGGCATTGGCAACAATGTTATCGGTTTCCTGAGCGTATTTCTTATGATTTTGTAGTGCTGTCTTGCAAAAATTCTACACTATTTATCCCAACATGGTACTTTTTGGTGCTCACTAAATCTACAATTTTCTTGTAGAGCTCGGTTCCTCAGTTACAAGATCTACAGGGACAAGCTCAACAAAAAGTACAGGCAATTTTACCATTGACCACTTCTATATTTTCTAGACATGGAAATATAATTGTTTTTAGTTTCACAAAGCTCATAACTTGCTGTTGAAAACCTTTTGTAGGTTGCTGGCCAACAGCAGATGCAGTACAGCCAAGCACAAGCCTTGTCACAGTTTCAGAATAGGCAGATGCAGGCTGCACGCATGCAGCCAGGCATGTCTCAGAGCCAATTGAACCAAGGAAATCAGTTGAGAAGCCATTTGGGCCAGTTCACTGGAGCTGCAAACAGTGCAATGTTTACTGCTGCACAGGCATCTTCAAACTCACAAATGGTTAGATAACACCTTTCTTTTTATTAAGTCATGTAAAAATTATAAGGTTGTTGTTCGAGAAGGATAATTATACTCTCTATGGATGTACTCACGTACATTCATGAGCTCATGAAGAAAGATTCGAGTTTGTTCAGTTGTCAGGTTTTCTTCTGGATATTTTGAACATATTCCTGTGCTGATTGAACTGCCTTTTTTGTGTGCATTTTAGATGGCAAACATACCTGGGACTATGCAAACAATGCAGTCACAGTCAATGATGCCGCAAATGCAGGTAAATGCCTTTCTTGTTTGTTATCACCAAGTCACATTGGTTGCAGATGTTTTTGTTGAAACACAGTAGTGCACTGCATTTATAATTCTCCATTTTTTCTGCTGTGACTTGTTCTTTGCACATATACTATATCCTTTCTTGCATTTACAAATTCTAATGTTGTTTTCTTATGATTGTTCAGCAGTTTGGTTTGACTGGTGGGCATCCTCAGAGGAGTCATCAAATGATGACCGACCAAAGTATGTACCGTTCATCCTCTTTTAGGCTTTTGTCATTATTAATAAATTAAGGAAATGCGTAATTTTCTGTACAGCTATATAGTGTACTTGTGTCATCCTGCTTGGACTACTGCTAGGAAAAATAGCTGGTGTGATATAGTCACAGTTCAGAAGAAAACTACATACATTAATTATTCTTCATTTAAATTTGGAGCATAATTCAGCATGTATTTACAAAAACGGTTGCCCTGAGGAAAAGTTAGATGCGCTGGTTTTTGATGCACTGCTATTGCAGACATATTTGGTTTTCTTCTGTGCAGGTATCTAGCTCTGTAGTTGTTTGAGATAGTGGTGCAGGCGAAAAGTTTTTATTCACATGATTCATAACTGTGCGCTTTGTGTTGTTTCTGTGTCATTTTAGTTTGCGATGAAATCCTCCTTGACCTTCCCTAGCGCAGTTTAATTTTAAATATACTTTCTGAGCAAGTAATTCTCCTTTATCGCTTGCTGCAGTGTACGGTATGGGAGGCGCAAATACCACGAGCATGATGGGAATGCAAATGCAGCAGCAGCAGCAGCAGCAGCAGCAAGGGCTATATGGGAACATGCAAGGAGGCGGTCAGAGCTTGCAGCAGCAGGGCATGGTGGGCCTTCAGAACCAGCAGCAGAACCAAATGCAAGGAGGCGGTCAGAGCTTGCAGCAGCAGGGCATGGTGGGCCTTCAGAACCAGCAGCAGAACCAAATGCAGAACCAGATGCAAAACCAGATGCAAAACCAGCTGCAGAATCAGATGCCGAACCCGAACTTCTCCCAGCAGAGGCAGCAAAACCAGCAATGATTCATTCAAGCGGGCTGACCAACCGTGTGTTGCCAAGGCGAGGCACGGGTTCCTGGCCAGAGTCGAGACAGTATTTTCGGCTGGACGATGTTACTCCTGACGACGCATCGTTGTGCCTTCCCTGTGTGCAGTAATGGCACGGGCTACCGACGATTCACCATTGGTTTTGCTCACGTCCAGTGGCTGTGCACCGTGCAAGTAGTCATGATTGTTCGCCATCGTTGTAAATCGACGTTAGATGCATCAGCTAGAGTAGCCCGCGGGCTGGAATTCGTTGCAAACTATGACATGCTCGGATATGTATGTACTGCGCTGCAACTTATGATGCGTGCTTGGATAGGCGCATGCTTCAGTCTAAAATATAACCTCAAGTCCTGAACTCTGATCCACGACAATTCTTGAATTTCAGATGGTCGCTGTTAAATAGCTGAGATTTGTTTTCTTTGTAATCACACAAGAGCTGGTGATATGTTGATTGGCATACACCTAATGACTTCTTGGCATCTGAATACTGTCGGCCAGAGTCTTCCTTCACATCCCATGTAGAAAAACAGCGAGAGCTGTAGAGATGAACCAACAGCTGTTATATATGTATCCAAAGCTATACACAATTGTGCAGCAGCAGATGAGATCGGATCAGATCAGAGTCGAACGGTGGACTGGTAATACAGACACAGAGAAGAAAAAGAAGCAATAAACTGCCAGGCATCAAACTGGACTAGTGCTTTTCTTAGATAATTATTCAGCTGGAAGTATATCTTGACGCCGAGATGTATATGCGCGGGCAGCAGCAGCTTCATGAGGCCGTGGATCTTGTTCGCTCCGAGATGTCGACTGACGACAGATCACAAATTCACATAGTTATAATATATCTCCCAACTTGGAACAGCGACAAATGGAACACCACAATGTATGAATTACAAAAAGCTTCCACAAATAAGCAAAATAAGCAAATGGAGAGTAGAAAAACATCAATTTTCAAAAAATGGCTTCCCCAGTGGCAGCGCTGGCCTGGGAAGTTGATGGAGCAGCGCCGGCATTTCCTCGTCCACTCGAAAGCTCCGTCCTCTGCAGTCTCTCGGGCAAGGCTTCCATCCCTGTGAGTGAGTGACAGGAGCCAAACATATGTGAGCAGCTCCCCTCCGTGGTGCCCAAACTCTTGGCGTGTAGGTACCCTCTGTCACCTACTGGCCGAGGAGAAGCAGAGCATCTCCACCCACACGCCCTCAATCACCTTCCATGGATTGTCTTGTCATCCTTGAGGATCTACCAGAGATCTTTCACACCAGACAGCACACCCACAACGGCCTTCACCAGAGGCATCGTGAATACATTGAGCAGCAGTGGTACATCGGTGATCTGCTGATGGGCCCATGTAGTAGAAGCAGAAATCCATGGTGATGCGCCAGATAAGAACACTCATCGGATGGCCTCCTTAAGCTGCAACCCAGATCTTGGTCGCACTTGTTGGTATGAAGCGTCCACTGCCCCCCTGCGATCACTGAACTTCCAGTAACTGCCGGGGTCCTTGATTTGATCTTCCCACCCTTTCTTCACATACCTAAGAATCAGCCCTGTAATGGCAAAGGATGAGTTGCAGTTGCAGGGCTTCATGGACCAAATTTGATCAACGAAGTTTTTGCAATTGAAGAAAATCAAGATGCACATCTTCCGGTTGTGCCAATTATCGCGGGCAAAGAATCCCACCAGGTAAACAAGCCAAATACGCTCAGTAGGCTTCCGGCATGGCCGATCGATTCCAGCCAGAAGCTAGCGCTCCCAACAGGCCGGCAGTTGGCGAGGGAAGCTGATATAGCCAAAAAAACTACAGTACTAAAGACACTAAAGACAACGCGCGGGCAATAAACTGATATAACAGAAAATTTAAAAAACTCCTTATATATGCCACCAAAACATCCTTGTGGAATTGTCAATTGAATTTGGTGCTTGAGATTTGCAAATGGATTGATGATATAGATAGTAAAAGTATTTTCAGAGTAACAAATACTATATAATTAAAAGAAAAACTATAGTACTAAAAAAATACATGGAGAGAGGCATATGCTGAAAAATATATGCCTGTGTGGTCGGCAAGAAAAACAAACAGTTCAGCTTGCTACAACAAATATTGTTTTTTTTTTCAATAAGGAGGCATCGTCTCGGCCTCTGCATCATACGATGCACATGCCCATTCACTACCAAAAATATATGTACTGAATTGCCTAATTGTTCAGTCATTCGTTTCGATAATCTTACATTATTATCACGATGTTCCGGTATTTTTTATACATGATTTCTGAGAACATTTGCGCCATCCAAGCCATAGCTGATTTCTCAGGCAATTATTCATAAAAAAAATCCACCCATTGCCGTGAATAAAGTTGTCCGACATGAAAGCGAAAATATGTATATGGACACACACATACACTACACACGCATTCTAAGACAATCGTGGCACACATGCTGGGAAATCCCAAACCCCGGTCAACAAAAGAAAGTTTGTGCTACGCTTCTCGTTTCTTCAGCTTCATCATGAGCCCATTTTTCATCTGCAGTAAACAAGATAGCTTGGGTTGGATGCTCTGGCCTTCCACCAGCTCCAGGTCAAAGTTCCACACGACTGCGGCGATGATGGTCTTCATCTGCACAACTGCGATTTCCTTGCCTGGGCACATCCTTGGGCCTGAGTTGAAGGCCAAGAACTTGTTAGACGGCACATACTTGAGCTTGTTGCTATCCCCCAGGAGCCATCTGTCTGGGTTAAAGTCGAGGCAGTCTTTACCCCACAAGCTCTCCATTCTTCCCATGGAGTAGAGAGAGATGTAGATGGCATCACCGGCATACACCTCATGGCCACTTGGCATGGTATCATCGGCAACCACCGTCTTGCGCTCCATATGCGCCGGTGGGTATAGCCTGAGAGTCTCGTACAAGGTGGCTCTTAGATAGACCAGAGATTTGGTCTCCGCCGGCTCAAAGATGACCGTGGCACCCATGCCGCGGGCTACTTTGTGCGATACAATAGGTGAGAGCTCATTGCGGATGATTGACACAACGTTAGGGTTCTGGGCGAGGCTGTAGAATATCCATGGCAGGGTCGTGCCAATTGTGTCCCTCCCAGCGAGCATGAAGCTAATGAGTGTCCCACAGAGCAAGTAATCGTCAACGTAGTCTGGGTCATTGATGTAGAGAGATAAAATATCCCCCACAACCTCTTCATCCTCATCTTGGCCTCTGTTGTTCTTCCTCCTCTCCATCGTATCCACGACAAACCTGCGGAGCACTCTGTTCGCTTCGTGGAGCCTTCTCTCGGGACCAATATTTAGCCACCTCAATGTCTTCCACAAAGAGGCCGGCATGGTGTGTCGGAGAAATCCCACCTCCATGACCGTGTCCATGGCAAGGGAGGCGTCAATCGGAGGCATGTCCAAGGACAGGAAGCCAGGGTCAACGCCAAAGACTGTCATGGCGGTGATGTCAAACATTAACCTCGCCATTACTTCTTGCATGTCGAACGAAGTGCTGGTGCTCGCCATGCGGGCAAGCAACGGGAGGAGGTGGTCCTTCACCTTGTCATGGCAATGAGCTGCCACACGGTCAGCAAACCGTGGGCTGCTGATCACGCCCACGAACTTCATGCGGCGCAAGCGCCACAGCTCGCCATCGATGGTGAAGAAGCCACCAGCCATGATGTCGAATATGGCGGCGAATTCGGCGCCCTTGGGGAAGTTGGAGTAGTTGGTCGTGAAGATGTGCTGGATGTTGGCAGGGTCGCAGGTGATGAAGAACCGCATCCCGGCCCCAGGCGGGCCGTCCCCATTGAAGTTGAGGCCTGATCCGGCGAGGAGCGCATAGCTGTACTCATGGAAGTTGCAGATGTTGGCCACGAGACCAGGGAGCATGCCTAGTATCGGCCATTTTGTGGGGAGCACCGATGCTGGGTCATTTGATCTACTACGAGTACTGGACCACATGTACAAGTAAAGACCTAGGGGAACAAGTAGCACAAGTGCTGTGGAGATGAGTGACATAATTATCGCTAGTGCGGTGTGGGGAGGACTACTTACTTGGATGTAAGGTGCAAATGCAAGGGACATGGCGATGGCTTCATTTATATATAGACAAGTTGTTCCCTCTGAGTCCATTGGTACCATACTAGCAGCGGCCACTACACATACATTTTTTTTGCGGGTCACCACACATACGTTTTGGAGCACGATATAGCATGCGTTCTGTATCGTCATGAAATAGTATAAAACTTGTAAGCATATACCTCAATTAATCGATGCGATATGAACAAGGTATTTAAAATCGTCATGCGTATGGTACCTCCATTATTTTCGGGCTGCTGCTGCACTGGAGTAGTGGACAACAATGTATGAACGTTGCTGCTGGAACAGACGACAGACCACGGCATGCTCATTGTGTTCAGGAGACTCGTGCACGCACTGGGCGGGCATCCAGCTCAACTCTGAAGCAGAAAAACCATGGCCATCCCTGGCCTGTGATTGAGGGCCGACCTGACATATATGCATGAAACCTGATACCATTATTTGTATTTCACCAGATAATAGCAGAATGAATAGCTAGCTTCGTTTCCTTTGCAAAAAACTCAAAACTAAAAATAGACGCTGGTCTGATCGACTAACCAGATGCAGAATCCCAAATTCAACCCCAGGCTCCAGCAGAGGAAGCAAATCAATAATTTGAATCAAGTAGGTAGCTATGTCCATCCTGCTAGATCGAGGAGCAGATCCAGCCATCTGTAAACTGAAAATATACAAGCAAATTGTGTTCAGGCTTTCTTTTAAGATGGTCAACAGATGCACAAAATGCATGTACATGCATACCTGAGCACTTGCCATAGGCCAGGATATACGCTAGCCTGCAAGTCACCACCAATTATGCATCTATTACAGTTCACAGAAGAAGAAAATATCATGGTCAGTAGGTGACTGCCAACAGTTCTGCGCAAAAGCTCAGCACAACTATCTGATGCAGAGAATCCCCAAACTTGGCATCACTGAACACTCTGTTTTCAGTTAGAGCGACATTGCAATAGTAGTTACAGACATTCTTATATTTGGGTAGTAATATGTCAACAGGGCAATCAAATGCCCCACACCATCCTTACACACATTGTAACAAGAAATGTATCCCCACAAAAGAGGAACAAAAGAGAAAAGTACAGACATTGCGTGGCTCTCATGTCTCAAGCTTATTCAGACTTACAGACACTAGGAAACATACATACATCACAGTGAAAAATCATGGCGATCTTCCACGGATAAAGCAAATAAGCACCGATTAAGATGGAAATACAGGGGAGAAATCGACTCCATATGTAAGCATCGTTTGTCAAACAATGTCTTCCCCCGTGGTGGTGCTGACCTGGGAAGTCAATGGAGCAGAGCAGGCATTTCCTTGTCCGGTTGGAAGCTCCGTCCTCAGCAGTCTCTCTGGCAAGGTCTCCATCCCCATGTTGGACAGAAGAAGCACGTCTTAACTTGATTTGCATCGAATGACCTAGTTGTCTATGTTGTTTACATGCGCATATATACCGATTGAAAGTAGGCGCGCTGGGCAGGACTTGGTCAGATTTTACATGGCTTGGACAAAAACACAGCTGGACTGTTGCTTAAACTCTTGTGTGAATCCCATTCCCATAGTATGTTGAAGGTAAGCAAGGGTGGATGCAGCTCTTACTAGTTACCACCCTACCTCTTCTCTTCTTCTTCTTCTTCTTCTTCTTCTTCTTCTTCTTCTTCTTCTTCTTCTTCTTGGATCACAATCCGTACCCAAAAACACAACTTGGTCAGCTTTAATTCAACAGAAAATGCCAAGGAAAAGGATCACAATCCAATCTACTCCAGCCATCCCTACCATGGGAATGCACCGTCATCCAGCGTCCACTACGCCTACGAGTCAGGGTCAGCACGGCTCGCTCACTCATGCATACGGTGAGATCTCTCTTTCTCTCTCTCTCTCTCTCTCTCTCTCTCTCTCTCTCTCTCTCTCTCTCTCTCTCTCTCACACACACACACACACACTAGCTTGAGGCTGACCGACCGCGCTCGGTCAGTCAATGGTCACTAGGTTGCTACTCCAGCTAGAAACGGATCGGAATAAACACAAGCACCTGGCGTGCAAGCAGGCGGGCAGAAGCTGACCGACCTGGTGGCGCTTCCAATCCAGCGGACGAAGGAGGGGTCGCCGGCCGGCCGGCCATGCCGTGGGCGCAGTTTACCCGGCCATACGTCGATGAGGCCAGCTCCACGGTACCACAAGCCGCTGCCGCTGCCGCTGCCGCCGCCTTGAGTTTCGCGCCATCCGGCTGGCGCGCCGGGGCGTCCGGTTCTGCTGCTCGGGTGTTTGACTCATCATCGGGGGGAAGAGAGAGGGTTGTTGGGCTGATTGACTCATCAGTTCAGTGTGCTGCTACTCCGGTAATGTAGGCCGAGTCGGGGGGTGCGTGCTGAATAATTGTGGGTGTTGCAGGCCGTGCGTTGACTGGTTCAAGCAGGAGACGAGTGCAACAACGCTCCCACTGATGTTGCAGGACGGTTCGCCAACGCTACAAGGACTGGACGGTGCAGGGGAGCCCGACCGCCGGTGCTCAGTGTTGCATGTCTATGATGTTGCAACCGATCGATGCTGCTGCGAGTGGTGCGTGGTGGTCGACATCCATTGCAAGTGGTGCTACAAGACATTCCGTGGGGACGACGAAAAAGTGTTGCTAGCTAGCGTTGTTGTGAACCGTCGCCGGGAACTCACGGAGGTGCTGAGGGGTGCTTTGCAAAATGGATCATGTTGCAATGAGGTTTGCAACATGGGTCGTGTTGAAATGGGATTTCCAGTACAAGTTGTGTTGCAACGAGAGATGGACAGAGGTAGGAACGATCGCACGGTGGGCATCACATGCATCGAACGGCTCGTGACCCGGTCGATGTTTCCAAAGATCAGCCGACCGACGCATACCGCGGGGCCTTAAAGAAAATTGCTCACGATAAGGTGTGCCATGCATGTTGAACAATCTGTATTAGTCCCATGGACTGCATCAATCACCACTAAATCTGGCCTCTGTCGTTCTAGGGACTGGTGTTAGCTGACACCAGTCACATTTTGCAAATCCTTCACCAAATAAGTGCTAACTACTATTACAGTATACATAGGCTGACCCCATTGCAACAAAGGCTAACACCATAGACGTTTGTATAGCTTTGTCCTGTCCGTTCCGTTCCCGTGTACCCGGTCCGGTAGATCAAATACTCACATAGTATATCATCTCCAACATTGGCAACATCGAATACTCTGTTCTGCATGAGATATAAGAGCAGGGGTAGGACCAAGATTAAAGAAGAAAATCATAGTGTTAATCGACAAGATAATCGCTTGAGATTGGTCATTGGGTACTAGTAACGTGTTACATCACCATGCTAATCAAACATTCACATGACTGTCTCACAACCCCACTCTTACAAACATACATGGTGGTCTACTGATAGTAACTACAATAGTAAGAAACATGCAGACATTGCATGTCTTTTTATTCAGACAAGAACAACGAACAACAACCCTAGAGAACCACATCGACAAACAACACATACAAACAAGACAGAACTTCCACAGATAAGCCAGCAAACAACAACGAAGGTTGAAACTGAAAACACGGGAGAAATGGCATGCATACATCAGCATCATCCGTCAAACACAATGGAAGAGATCCCCAACCTAGAGTGCAAGACAATCCTTCTGCTAGCAGTGAGCATCAAGTATTAGTGGATGCATGCGTCACACTAATTAGACTTGAGTCATGTGACACATGTGACTAGGATGCCTTGGGTGACAGCCCCGATGCTTGCTGGTGTGAAAAATAGGCAAGAAGCCGCTGCCGGACAGTCTCATCAGCTGCTGAAGAAAAGCGAGGTTTGGGACGGTGCAGGGCCGTCCGTCGCCGCATCAGCTGAGGACATGCAGAGGTACATGGATATCTACAAGAAGCCGCTGCCGGACAGTTTCATCTCGGCGGTGGAGGAGCTGATTGGGGTCAACGGACAGCACAGGTGCTCCGATAGGCTGGGTTGGGCTGCTTGTGCCTGATAGATAAGGTTGCTGTCCTCCAGATTCAGATGTGTGTTTCAGTAGTTTCTATGATAGTGTTCTTCTGTTTCTGCTGGGTTGGCCTTGCTGTTGCGAGGATGTTTGAGGCGGCTGGCCGGGGTAGTGTTGTGTTGTCAGAGTCTGTTGTGAGATTGGATGACTGTTTGTGGCATCATCGTCACTGCGTGCGTTGCTGTGTGAAGGGTTCTATGTTTGTTTATGGATTGCTCAATCTTAAGCTGGAATGTTAGAGGTTTGAACAACCCTGCGAAACGGCGGGCGGTACAGATGTTTGTGGCTGAGACTAAGTGCAACATCGTGTGTCTACAAGAGACCAAGATTGAGGCCATGACCAGGCCTTTGGTGATGGAGACCTTGGGGCCACGATTTGCTGATAATTTCCTGGCGATGCCGGCTCAAGGCTCCAGAGGTGGCATTTTGTTAGCGTGCTTGGAAGGATTGGAGATTTCTGAAAATAATTTGGCGGCGGGGGACTACTTTGTTTCGGGCACCATTACGAGCAGAGCTGATGGAGCCACGTGGTCGATTACAGGAGTTTACGGACCGCAGGCTACGAGAGACAAGGTGCTGTTCATGGAAGAGTTACGAAGGATTAAGCAACACACGCTGCCAAGATGGATGCTTCTGGGGGATTTCAACATGATTTACAAAGCAAGTGAGAAGAGCAATAACAACATTAACTTGAGGCTGATGGGCAGGTTCAGAGCCATGATTGAGGATCTCGAGTTGATCGATTTTCCGCTGTTGGGAAGAAGGTTTACATGGTCCAATGAACGACAGAACATCACCCTTACCAAAATAGACAGGGTGTTGGTTACCAATGATTGGGAAGCCGCTTTCCCACATTATCAGTTGTCCCCTGCCTCTACAAATGTTTCTGATCATTGCCCCTTGATCCTCAAGAAAATGGAGGCAGCACACTACAAGGCCTTTCGTTTTGAGAATCACTGGCTGAAATGCCCGGAGTTTGACGGTATTGTAACCCAAGCTTGGTCTAAAGAAGTCAAATCTGGTGATCCGATCAGGGTGCTGCACACGAAGCTATCTAGGACTGCTAGAGCGCTGAAAGAGTGGAACAAGCACAAAAAGAGGGACATGGTCTTCCTCTCGGGGGTGGCAAACGAGGTCATCTTCATGCTGGACTTGGCGCAGGAGGAAAGAGAGCTTTCAGAGGGGGAGAGGAATTTACGGGCTATGCTAAAGGCAAAATTGTTGGGTTTTGCGGCGGTCGACACAGCGCGGTGGAGGCAGAAATCGCGATTGACAGAGATCAAGGAGGGGGATGCCAGCACGCGCTTTTTCCATCTCAGAGCTAGTGGAAGAAGGCGCAAGAATTACATTCCAACTTTAAAGGGGCGTGACGGGTTGGTATCTGATCATGCAAGCAAGGCGAAGCTGCTGTTGGACAGATTCCGGGAGCTCATGGGATCCCCTCATGGGCGATCGGCTGGGCTGAATTGGGAGGAACTGGGGCTGCCAAGAGACAGTCTAGAGCAGTTGGAGGTTGCTTTCACTGAACAAGAACTGCACGCAGCGATCAATGATTCGCATGGGGAAAAGGCACCCGACCCGGATGGATTTACGGGAGCTTTCTTCAAACACTGCTGGTCCACTATCAAGGGGGATATACTAGCTACGGTTAATTGTGTGCAAAGTCTGAGAGGGCAGAATTGAAATATTTTGAATACGGCTAATGTGGTGCTGCTCCCGAAGAGAGATGGGGCACAGGAGGTGGCTGACTTCAGACCCATTTGTTTGATACATAGCATCCCAAAATTGGTGAGCAAGATGCTTGCGTCCAGATTAGCACCAGTGATCCACAAGCTGGTGACGCACAACCAGAGCGCCTTCATCCGAGGTGGATCCATCCAGGATAATTTCCTCTATGTTCGGTATGTGATCAAGGCCGCACACACTGCCAAATCTCCCATGGTGTTCCTGAAATTGGATATAGCGAAAGCCTTTGATTCGGTGTGCTGGGTTTTTCTTCTGGAGGTGATGGAAGTAATGGGCTTTGGACAGAGGTGGCGTGATATGATATCACTGATGCTCTCATCGTCCTCTTCACGTGTGCTGCTCAACGGAGTGCCTGGAGTGCCGTTTCATCATCGGTGTGGTTTAAGACAAGGGGATTCTTTGTCACCATTGTTGTTCATTTTGGCAATGGAGCCGCTGCAGAGATTGCTTCAGTTGGCAACAGAGAGAAACATTCTGTCGCGGCTACGACCGAGGGTAGCGCGCTTCCGATCTAGTTTCTACGCCGATGACGCAGCTTTGTTCATCAACCCGGTGGCAGATGACTTTAACGCTGTACAGGACATTCTCACCCTGTTTGGGGATGCCTCTGGATTAAGAACAAACGTGACCAAATCAGTGGCCTACCCAATAGCTTGTGCAAACATAGATATGCAACCATTGTTCGCCATTTTTGGAGGGGAGCCAGGAGCCTTCCCATGTCAGTACCTAGGACTCCCACTCGGGACCCGGAAGCCAAGGAGGGTTGAGCTGCAACCATTGATTAATAAGATTGCTGGAAGACTATCTAACAGAAGGGGGAGGATGATGAACCGTATGGGAAGGCTGGTGTACATTAACTCGGTGGTCACAGCCACGGCTACATATTACCTAACGGCTTTCCAGCCGGACAAGTGGCTGATCAAGAAAGTGGAAAAACTTAGGAAGAATTTCCTTTGGGATGCAGACGATGGAAACATTGGGGGAAAGAGCTTGGTTAACTGGAGACAAGTTTGCACACCAAAGCGATATGGTGGCCTTGGGGTGAAGAACATCGAGTGCTTTGGCCGGGCATTGAGGCTTCGCTGGGAGTGGTTTAGATGGGGAGAGGAGGACATGCCGTGGAAGGGCTCGGACACGCCTTGCGATTCCACGGATAAGCAACTCTTCGCCAGCTGCACCAAAATTTAGCTGGGGGATGGAAACACGGCATTCTTTTGGACGGATAGATGGCTTAATGGCGAGGCATTCTCTGTCTCTACCCCTGAGCTGTTCAAGTTGGCAAGGTTTAAAAAACTGACGGTCAAACAGGGGTTGCATAACAGCAAATGGATGACAGGACTGCATAGCATGAACAGTGAGGAGCAGTTGACAAAATTCTTACAGATATGGGACAAGGTACAGGTGGTCACACTGGAGCCGAGGAAGGACAAAGTTGTATGGAACCTGACGGCAAGCGGAGTATATTCGTGTACCTCTGCCTACGAGGCACAATTCTTCACTCGGATTCATAAACCAGAGCTATCACGAGTATGGAGAGGAATGGTGGAGGGGAAAGTAAGATTCTACGTATGGCTGCTGTTGCAAAACCGGAATTGGACGGCTGACAGATTGCAGGCGCGGGGGTGGCCGCACAACGCGCTTTGCAGCCTATGTGATCAGGAGTTGGAAACAGCGAATCATCTTTCCTTGCACTGCTCCTTTGCCAAGGTGATCTGGGACTTGTTCCGGAGATCAACAGATGATCTATGCAGTGCGGCTGCCACGGCGACGTCCATATCTGAATGGTGGGAGCACACCGGACGTGGCAGAGGCTCGAAGGACCGAAACAAAGAGGAAATGACGCTGGCAGCTTACATAGTGTGGAACTTATGGAAGGAGAGGAACAGAAGGGTTTTCGAGCACAAAGAAATGGGTCCGCTAGAGTTGACCGCGTCGATTACTGATGAGGTAAACATGGTCAAGTTAGCCATGAGTAGGGGACAGCACTCAGAGAGACGCTAGAGTGACACTAGCCTGATGATCTTATTTGCATAGATGATATGGCCAGTTGGTCAGGGATGTAATGTGTAATATGTAACAACTCTTTTCTACTATAATGCAAAGGCAGAGCTCCTCCATTCACGTCAAAAAAGAAAAATAGGCAAAACAGACAAAGGAAAACAAAGAAACTAGCATAAAACTGAGCCTCAACAGGGGAGAATCGGTGATATCTGCTTAAATCCTGCCTTGTACCAATCGGATCGAGGATTTCCGAGATGGTAGTAGCTTGTTTAACTAGCAAAGGCAGCAAGGTTGGCACCCTTGTTAGTGTTTTTTAGGGCACTAGTGAAGTTTTATTTGTATTTAATACCTTGGTTTTTCACTAAGGGGAAAGCTTACTGCTTGCCGCAAACTCCTGCACTTTTGTGAGCCCAACTAGTTGCTAGGCTATAACCTAGTAATCATCAAGCAACAACTGATATGTCTTAAACGTATCTATAATTTTTTATTGTTCAATGCTATTATATTATCTATTTTGGATGTTTTATATGCATTTATATGCTATTTTATATTATTTTTGGCACTAAATTATTAACCTAGTGCCCAGTGCCAGTTTATGTTTTTTTCTTGTTTTTTTACTTTTACAGAAAAGGAATACCAAACGGAATAAAACTTTACGGTGATTTTTCTTGGACCAGAAGAAACCAACGAGACTTGGAGAGGAGGCTAGAAGACCTACGAGGTGGCCACAAGCCGTGGGGGTGCGCCCCTAGAGCTTGTGGGCCCCTCATAGCCCTTCCAACCCTAATCTTCGCACTATAAATCCTCAAATATTTCCCCTATGCCAGAGGGCACACAAAAAATATTTTCCGCCGCTGCAAGCTTCTATTCCCATGAGATCCCATCTTGGGGCCTTTTCCGGCACTCTGCCGGAGGAGGATTCGATCACGGAGGGCCTCTACACCAACCTTGCTGCTCTTCCGATGAAGCATGAATAGTTTACCATAGACCTACGGGTCCATAGCTAGTAGCTAGATGGCTTCTTCTCTCTCTTTGATCTTCAATACAATGTTCTCCTCGACGTTATTGGAGATCTATTTGATGTAATCTTCTTTGCGGTGCGTTTGTTGAGATCCGATGAATTGTGGATTTGTGATCATATTATCTATGAATATTATTTGAGTCTTCTCTGAACTCTTTTATGCATGATTCACTAGTAGAAAAAGGGTCAAATGTCAAGCACATTAGTGTCGGTTTGCTTCTGAGCCGGCACTAATGTGTGCATTAGTGCCGGTTCGAACGGCTATGCATTAATGCCGGTTCGTCTTGAACCTTTAATACCGGTTCGTGCCACGAACTGGTACTAAAGGGGCGGTGGCAGGCTGGCGTCAGGCCGGGGCCCCACGATCACCTTTAGTACCGGTTCGTGGCACGCGAACCGGGACTAAAGGGGTCTGACCTATAGTCCCGGTTGGAGACACAAACTGAGACTATAGGGCAATTTTCAAACTCTACCCCCCCCCCCCCCCCCCCCCCCGTGTATCGCCATTTCAATTTGGACATGTTTTGCAAAAAAGTGCCGGGAAAATGTAAAACGGCTATAACTTTTGCATACGATATCAGAAAAAACGTATAATATATCAAAAAATTCAGCACGAAAATCCGCATACGATTTTGACAACCTACGGCCTGTTTGCAATTTTTTAGAATCCTCAAATTCCAAAAATAAAAAAAGATATGCTCAAATTTTAGTTTTTTTGGTTAAATCTGGTCAAACTATGGTCAAACTACTTATTCAAGAAGTATTAATGTTACTACATAATTATTCAAGAATATTAGTGTTACTAAATAATTATTTCAATTTTTTGAATTTTGATCAAATCTGGTCAAACTATGGTCAAACTGTGGTCAAACTTATTCAAAAAATATTAGTGTTACTAAATAATTACTGTTTTTAGAATAATAGTTTCAAACTCAAACGGTGAAATGTGTGACCTAATGCTCAAGCTAAACTGCTGAGGGTTAATAGGATTGTCAGCTTACATTTGTCAGGAAAACAACAAGTGCAGACTTGAAAAGTAGAAGGAATAGAACTCCGAAGTTAAGCGTGCTCAGGCTGGGGGAGTGAGAGGATGGGTGACTGGCAGGGAAGTTAGACGATTTGAAATGAGTGATCCACACTTGAGTAGTTAAGAGGGGTGATTAGAGACTAAATCATCAAATAATTCAGAAAATCAAAAATCGAAAAAAATTCAAATTTTTTTCCAAAATTTTCAGATTTTTTTTTCAAAAAAGAAACCTTTAGTACCGGTTGGTAACACCAACCGGTACTAAAGGTCCCCCATACCACAGCGCGAGCTCACGCCACGTGGTGGGCCTTTAGCGCCGGTTCGTGCCGAACCGGTACTAAAGGGGGGGCGGGGCTTTAGTCTCCACTCTTTAGTGCCAGTTGCAGAACCGGCACTAAAGGCCCTTACGAACCGGCGCTAAAGCCCGGTTTTCTACTAGATTGAGATAGCTTTGTATTTCTCTCCGATCTATCGATTTGGTTTGGCCAACTAGATTGGTTTTCTCACAATGGGAGAGGTGCTTTGTGATGGGATCAATCTTGCGGTGTCCTCACCCAGTGACAGAAAAGGCAGAAAGGCACGTATTGTATTGTTGCCATTAAGGATAAAATGATGGGGTTTATATCATATTGCTTGAGTTTATCCCTCTACATCATGTCATCTTGCTTAAGGCGTTACTCTGTTCGTATGAACTTAATACTCCAGATGCAGGCAGGAGTCGGTCGATGTGTGGAGTAATAGTAGTAGATGCAAGCAGGAGTCGGTCTACTTGTCATGGACGTGATGCCTATATTCATGATCATTGCCTTAGATATCTTTATAATTATGCGCTTTTCTATCAATTGCTCAACAATAATTCGTTTACCCACCGTATGCTTTATTCAAGAGAGAAGCCTCTAGTGAAACCTATGGCCCCCGGGTCTATTTTCCATCATATAATTTCAGATCTATAAACCCAAAAACCCAAAAATACCTTGCTACAATTATTTATATTTACTTTATTTTGACTTTTATCTATCTTTTATACCTATCTCTATTAGATCTCACTCTTGTTCGTGACCGTGAAGAAATTGACAACCCCTTTTCCGCGTAGTGTGCAATTGTTTGTTAGTTTGTGCAGGTGCATATATTGTACCTCCTATTGGATTGATACCTTGGTTCTTAACTGAAGTAAATACTTATCTCTACTTTCCTGCATCACCCTTTCCTGTTCAAGGAAAAAATTAACACAAGCTCAAGAAGTAGCAACAACATACACGACAAGGACTGTACCGAAGATATAGCCCTTATATGGTTTAATATAATGCAGATGGTTTGGAGTATTTAGTCTGTCCTTGACGCTCCTATTGTCATCAACTTGACAATAGTTCTAAGGTATGTGATCGGATTACATTCAGTTTGCCGCTATCTTCTTACATGGGCATCCCAGATGTTGTTGTTTATCATTGTTTATAACGAATAGGTATGCCCATGGTTTGAAAAGGTTTTATTGTTTCAATATGCGCCAAGTTATTTGTGGGTTACCGAAGCTTATCTTGTTCCCCAATTGATCTGGATATCAAATATTCTAAACTTCCTTTTTGTCAGCAGAGAAGTGAACAAAGAAAAGAAAACCTGTTCCTAAATAGTAGTGGCATTTACTATGTAGATGATTCTGACAACTTCTCAAACAAGTCACCACTATCAATCACTCGGTAGGTTATTGAAGATGGCTGGAGACCGCGCAGAGCACAAATGACAAGTTCAAGCAGATGCAACAGAGCAACATGATGAATGCTCTTGTGTTTCATCATTGGAAAGTTTTTGCTTTCTTGTCTTTTTTTTCGTGGATTCCTTTCCGGATTGGATTGGGTCCTTATGTATCGCTAGCCTGGAAAGGGATGCTAACATGGCCGGCACATGTGTCTCGCGGGAGGAGGAGGAAGAGGAAGATCGAAGATAGAAGCTGCACGCGTGTGCCATTGACCGACTATCGTTGGATCTGAACGAGCCAGCAGAAGCGAAAGTCGACAACTCTAAGCAAATGTGAATTGTCATGGCATAGTGGTGCCACTGAGGGCACCATCATTAGCAACTTTAAAGAAATAGTGAGTTGCACGTGCTTTGCATGTAAGTTGTGATATATCATTACAACACAATGTTGACAAACAATTAACACTTACATATTACATAGAGAAAAGTATACTTTTCGTCCCTCAACTCTTAGTTGAGTCTATTTTTCGTCCCTTAACTCTAATACTGGACATAGTGCATCCCAAACTTACGAAACGAGACAAAATCTGTCCCTTCTCTCGGCGGACCTGGTCTGGGTGCAGACTAGGCGCGGTTTTGACCAGTCCATGGCAACGTGGCAAGACGACCCCACAAAACAGGCGGCCCACTCCCTCTCGCTCTTTCTCTCTCACACACACACGCGTTCTCACCACTCCCCCTGTCTCAAGCGGCGACGACGGGCAAGGACAGCAGGCGGTATATGCACCAGAGACTCGTCGGCGGTAGCTGAGGTTAGGGATCCGACGCAGCTGCGCACCTAGTGCATACTTCTCGCAAATCCCCCTCATTTTCTCTCTATCGTGCAGCTATCCGATGCGGCAGCGCACCATGGACGCGATGCACACGCAACCCATGGGTTCTGATGATGAGGCGAGCATGTCCCCCACCCCCCTCCTGCGCGCCGAGGACAACCAATGATTCTGAATTTTGACAGCCCAATTGACATCTAATCTACATCAAGTACCACCAGTGGAGTTGGGGAAATTGTGAACTTTCCAGGTCAGTGCGTCTGCCGCTGAGCACCTCTATCTTGCTTCTCCGAGCCCGTGCATACATGCACAAGTATGCGCCAAGTTATTTGTGGGTTACTGAAGCTTATCTTGTTCCCCAATTGATCTGGATATCAAATATTCTAAACTTCCTTTTTGTCAGCAGAGAAGTGAACAAAGAAAAGAAGACCTGTTCCTAAATAGTAGTGGCATTTACTATGTAGATGATTCTGACAACTTCTCAAACAAGTCACCACTATCAATCACTCGGTAGGTTATTGAAGATGGCTGGAGACCGCGCAGAGCACAAATGACAAGTTCAAGCAGATGCAACAGAGCAACATGATGAATGCTCTTGTGTTTCGTCATTGGAAAGGTTTTGCTTTCTTGTCTTTTTTTTCGTGGATTCCTTTCCGGATTGGATTGGGTCCTTATGTCTCGCTAGCCTGGAAAGGGATGCTAACATGGCCGGCACATGTGTCTCGCGGGAGGAGGAGGAAGAGGAAGATCGAAGATAGAAGCTGCACGCGTGTGCCATTGACCGACTATCGTTGGATCTGAACGAGCCAGCAGAAGCGAAAGTCGACAACTCTAAGCAAATGTGAATTGTCATGGCATAGTGGTGCCACTGAGGGCACCATCGTTAGCAACTTTAAAGTAATAGTGAGTTGCACGTGCTTTGCATGTAACTTGTGATATAACATTACAACACAATGTTGACAAATAGTTAACACTTACATATTACATAGAGAAAAGTATACTTTTCGTCCCTCAACTCTTCGTTGAGTCTATTTTTCGTCCCTTAACTCTAATACTGGACATAGTGTTGGAAATATGCCCTAGAGGCAATAATAAATGGTTATTATTATATTTCTTTGTTCATGGTAATTGTCTATTATTCATGCTATAATTGTATTGTCCGGAAATCGTAATACATGTGTGAATACATAGACCACAACCTGTCCCTAGTAAGCCTCTAGTTGACTAGCTCGTTGATCAACAGATAGTCATGGTTTCCTGACTATGGACATTGGATGTCATTGATAACGGGATCACATCATTAGGAGAATGATGTGATGGACAAGACCCAACTTAAGCATAGCATAAAAGATCGTGTAGTTTCGTTTGCTAGAGCTTTTCCGATGTCAAGTATCTTTTCCTTAGACCATGAGATCGTGCAACTCCCGGATACCGTAGGAGTGCTTTGGGTGTGCCAAACGTCACAACGTAACTGGGTGACTATAAAGGTGCATTACGGGTATCTCCGAAAGTGTCTGTTGGGTTGGCACGGATCGAGACTGGGATTTGTCACTCCGTGTGACGGAGAGGTATCTCTGGGCCCACTCGGTAATGCATCATCATAATGAGCTCAATGTGACTAAGGCGTTAGTCACGGGATCATGCATTGCGGTACGAGTAAAGAGACTTGCCGGTAACGAGATTGAACAAGGTATTGGGATACCGACGATCGAATCTCGGGCAAGTAACATACCGATTGACAAAGGGAATTGCATACGGATTGATTGAATCCTCGACACCGTGGTTCATCCGATGAGATCATCGTGGAACATGTGGGAGCCAACATGGGTATCCAGATCCCGCTGTTGGTTATTGACCGGAGAGGCGTCTCGGTCATGTCTGCATGTCTCCCGAACCCGTAGGGTCTACATACTTAAGGTCCGGTGATGCTAGGGTTGTAGAGATATATGTATGCGGAAACCCGAAAGTTGTTCGGAGTCCCGGATGAGATCCCGGACGTCACGAGAGGTTCCGGAATGGTCCGGAGGTGAAGAATTATATATAGGAAGTCAAGTTTCGGCCACCGGGAAAGTTTCGGGGGTTACCGGTATTGTACCGGGACCACCGGAAGGGTCCTGGGGGTCCACCGGGTGGGGCCACCTATCCCGGAGGGCCCCGTGGGCTGAAAGTGGAAGGGAACCAGCCCTTAGTGGGCTGGGGCGCCCCCCTTGGGCCTCCCCCCATGCGCCTAGGGTTGGGAACCCTAGGGGGGGAGCTTCCCCCTTGCCTTGGGGGGCAAGGCACCCCTTCCCCCCCACTTGGCCGCCGCCCCCCTTGAGATCCCATCTCTTGGGGCTGGCGCACCCCCCCAGGGGCCTATATAAAGGGGGGGGGAGGGAGGGCAGCACACAACAGCCTTGGGCGCCTCCCTCCTCCCCGGCAACATCTCTCTCTCTCTCTCTTTCTCTCTCTCTCTCTCTCTCTCTCTCTCTCTCTCTCTCTCTCTCTCTCTCTCTCTCTCTCTCTCGCAGAAGCTTGGCGAAGCCCTGCCGGAGACCCGCTACATCCACCACCACGCCGTCGTGCTGTTGGATCTCCATCAACCTCTCCTCCCCCCTTGCTGGATCAAGAAGGAGGAGACGTCGCTGCACCGTACGTGTGTTGAACGCGGAGGTGCCGTCCGTTCGGCACTCGGTCATCGGTGATTTGGATCACGGCGAGTACGACTCCGTCATCCACGTTCATTGGAACGCTTCCGCTCGCGATCTACAAGGGTATGTAGATGCAGTCCCTTCCCCTCGTTGCTAGTAGACTCCATAGATGCATCTTGGTGAGCGTAGGAAAATTTTAAATTATGCTACGATTCCCAACAGTGGCATCATGAGCCAGGTCTATGCATAGTTACTATGCACGAGTAGAACACAAAGAAGTTGTGGGCGTTGAGTTTGCCAATTCTTCTTGCCGCTACTAGTCTTTTCTTGTTTCGGCGGCATTGTAGGATGAAGCGGCCCGGACCGACCTTACACGTACACTTACGTGAGACAGGTTCCACCGACTGACATGCACTAGATGCATAAGGTGGCTAGCGGGTGTCTGTCTCTCCTACTTTAGTCGGAACGGATTCGATGAAAAGGGTCCTTATGAAGGGTAAATAGAAATTGGCAAGTCACGTTGTGGTCATACGTAGGTAAGAAAACGTTCTTGCTAGAAACCTACAAACCACGTAAAAAACTTGCAACAACAATTAGAGGACGTCTAACTTGTTTTTGCAGCAAGTGCTATGTGATGTGATATGGCCAGAAGATGTGATGAATGATATATGTGATGTATGAGATTGATCATATTCTTGTAATAGGAATCACTACTTGCATGTCGATGAGTATGACAACCGGCAGGAGCCATAGGAGTTGTCTTTATTATTTTGCATGACCTGCGTGTCATTGAATAACGCCATGTAAATTACTTTACTTTGTTGCTAAACGGGTTAGCCATAGAAGTAGAAGTAATCGTTGGCGTGACGACTTCATGAAGACACAATGATGGAGATCATGGTGTCATGCCGGTGACAAAGATGATCATGGTGCCCCGAAGATGGAGATCAAAGGAGCATAATGATATTGGCCATATCATGTCACTATTTGATTGCATGTGATGTTTATCATGTTTTTGCATCTTATTTGCTTAGAACGACGGTAGCAAGTAGGATGATCCCTTATAATAATTTCAAGAAAGTGTTCACCCTAACTGTGCACCGTTGCGAAGGTTCGTCGTTTCGAAGCACCACGTGATGATCGGGTGTGATAGATTCGTACGTTCGAATACAACGGGTGTTGACGAGCCTAGCATGTACAGACATGGCCTCGGAACGCACGCAATACACTTAGGTTGACTTGACAAGCCTAGCATGTACAGACATGGCCTCGGAACACGGAGGACCGAAAGGTCGAGCATGAGTCGTATAGAAGATACGATCAACATGGAGATGTTCACCGATCTTGACTAGTCCGTCTCACGTGATGATCGGACACGGCCTAGTTGAACTCGGATCATGTTTCACTTAGATGACTAGAGGGATGTCTATCTGAGTGGGAGTTCATTAAATAATTTGATTAGATGAACTCAATTATCATGAACTTAGTCTAAAATCTTTACACTATGTCTTGTAGATCAAATGGCCAACGTTGTCCTCAATTTCAACGCGTTCCTAGAGAAAACCAAGCTGAAAGATGATGGCAGCAACTATACGGACTGGGTCCGGAACCTGAGGCTCATCCTCATAGTAGCCAAGAAAGATTATGTCTTAGAAGCACCGCTAGGTGATGCACCAATCCCACAGAACCAAGACGTTATGAACGCTTGGCAATCACGTGCTGATGATTACTCCCTCGTTCAGTGCGGCATGCTTTACAGCTTAGAACCGGGTCTCCAAAAGCGTTTTGAGAAACATGGAGCATATGAGATGTTCGAGGAGCTGAAACTGGTTTTTCAAGCTCATGCCCGGGTCGAGAGATATGATGTCTCCGACAAGTTCTTCAGCTGTAAAATGGAGGAGAACAGTTCTGTTAGTGAGCACATACTCAGAATGTCTGGGTTGCACAACCGCTTGTCTCAGCTGGGAGTTAATCTCCCGGATGACGCGGTCATTGACAGAATCCTCCAATCGCTTCCACCAAGCTACAAGAGCTTTGTGATGAACTACAATATGCAGGGGATGGAAAAGACCATTCCCGAGGTATATTCAATGCTGAAATCAGCGGAAGGGGAGATCAGAAAAGAACATCAAGTGTTGATGGTGAATAAAACCACCAAGTTCAAGAAGGGCAAGGGTAAGAAGAACTTCAAGAAGGACGGCAAGGGAGTTGCCGCGCCCGGTAAACCAGTTACTGGGAAGAAGTCAAAGAATGGACCCAAACCCGAGACTGAGTGCTTTTATTGCAAGGGAAGTGGTCACTCGAAGCGGAACTGCCCCAAATATTTAGCGGACAAGAAGAAGGCCGGCAACACCCAAGGTATATGTGATATACAAGTAATTGATGTGTACCTTACCAGTACTCGTAGTAGCTCCTGGGTATTTGATACCGGTGCGGTTGCCCATATTTGTAACTCAAAGCAGGAACTACGGAATAAACGAAGACTGGCAAAGGACGAGGTGACGATGCGCGTCGGGAATGGTTCCAAGGTCGATGTGATCGCCGTCGGCACGCTACCTCTGCATCTACCCACGGGATTAGTAATAAACCTCAATAATTGTTATTTAGTGCCAGCTTTGAGCATGAACATTGTATCTGGATCTCGTTTAATTCGAGATGGCTACTCATTTAAATCCGAGAATAATGGTTGTTCTATTTATTTGAGAGCTTTGTTTTATGGTCATGCCCCGCTGGTCAATGGTTTATTTTTGATGAATCTCGAACGTGATGTTACACATGTTCATAGTGTGAATACCAAAAGATGTAAAGTTGATAACGATAGTCCCACATACTTGTGGCACTGCCGCCTTGGTCACATTGGTGTCAAGCGCATGAAGAAGCTCCATGCAGATGGACTTTTGGAGTCTCTTGATTACGAATCATTTGACACGTGCGAACCATGCCTCATGGGTAAGATGACCAAGACTCCGTTCTCCGGAACAATGGAGCGAGCAACCGACCTATTGGAAATCATACATACCGATGTATGTGGTCCAATGAGTGTTGAGGCTCGCGGAGGATATCGTTATGTTCTCACTCTCACTGATGATTTAAGTAGATATGGATATGTCTACCTAATGAAACACAAGTCTGAAACCTTTGAAAAGTTCAAGGAATTTCAGAGTGAAGTTGAGAATCAACGTGACAGGAGAATAAAATTCCTACGATCAGATCGTGGTGGAGAATATTTAAGTCATGAGTTTGGTGCACACTTAAGGAAATGTGGAATAGTTTCACAACTCACGCCGCCTGGAACACCTCAGAGAAATGGTGTGTCCGAACGTCGTAATCGCACTCTATTGGATATGGTGCGATCTATGATGTCTCTTACCGATTTACCGCTCTCATTTTGGGGCTATGCTTTAGAGACTGCCGCATTCACTTTAAACAGGGCTCCGTCGAAATCCGTTGAGACGACACCGTATGAATTATGGTTTGGGAAGAAACCTAAGCTGTCGGGGATGCGATGCTTATGTCAAGAAACTTCAACCTGAAAAGCTCGAACCCAAATCGGAAAAATGCGTCTTCATAGGATACCCTAAGGAAACTGTTGGGTATACCTTCTACCTCAGATCCGAAGGCAAGATCTTTGTTGCCAAGAACGGGTCCTTTCTAGAGAAGGAGTTTCTCTCGAAAGAATTGAGTGGGAGGAAAGTGGAACTTGATGAGGTGATAGTCACCCCTTCCGAACCGGAAAGTAGCGCAGCACGGGAAAGTGTTCCTGTGGTGCCTACACCGACTGTGGAGGAAGTTAATGATGATGATCATGAAGCTTCGGATCAAGTCACTGAACTTCGTAGGTCCACAAGGACACGTTCCGCACCAGAGTGGTACGGCAACCCTGTCCTGGAAATCATGTTGTTAGACAACGGTGAACCTTCAAACTATGAAGAAGCGATGGCGGGCCCGGATTCCGACAAATGGCTAGAAGCCATGAAATCCGAGATAGAATCCATGTATGAAAACAAAGTATGGACTTTGACTGACTTGCCCAATGAGCGGCGAGCCATAGAAAACAAATGGATCTTTAAGAAGAAGACGGACGCCGATGGTAATGTGACCATCTACAAAGCTCGACTTGTCGCTAAGGGTTATCGACAAGTTCAAGGGGTTGACTACGATGAGACTTTCTCACCCGTAGCGAAGCTGAAGTCCGTCCGAATCATGTTAGCAATTGCCGCATACTATGATTATGAGATATGGCAGATGGACGTCAAAACGGCATTCCTTAATGGCTTCCTTAAGGAAGAGTTGTATATGATGCAGCCGGAAGGTTTTGTCGATCCTAAGAATGCTAACAAAGTGTGCAAGCTCCAGCGCTCAATCTATGGGCTGGTGCAAGCATCTCGGAGTTGGAACATTCGCTTTGATGAGATGATCAAAGCGTTTGGGTTTACACAGACTTATGGAGAAGCCTGTGTTTACAAGAAAGTGAGTGGGAGCTCTGTAGCATTTCTCATATTATATGTGGATGACATATTATTGATGGGAAATGATATAGAATTCTTGGAAAGTATAAAGGCCTATTTGAATAAATGTTGTTCAATGAAGGACCTTGGAGAAGCTGCTTATGTATTAGGCATCAAGATCTATAGAGATAGATCAAGACGCCTCATTGGTCTTTCACAGAGTACATACCTTGACAAGATATTGAAGAAGTTCAGTATGGATCAGTCCAAGAAGGGGTTCTTGCCTGTATTGCAAGGTGTGCAATTGAGCACGGCTCAATGCCCGACCACGGCAGAAGATATAGAAGAGATGAGCGTCATCCCCTATGCCTCGGCCATAGGGTCTATTATGTATGCCATGCTGTGTACCAGACCTGATGTAAACCTTGCCGTAAGTTTGGTAGGAAGGTACCAAAGTAATCCCGGCAAGGAACACTGGACAGCGGTCAAGAATATCCTGAAGTACCTGAAGAGGACTAAGGATATGTTTCTCGTTTATGGAGGTGACGAAGAGCTCGTCGTAAAGGGTTACGTCGACGCTAGCTTCGACACAGATCTGGATGACTCGAAGTCACAGACCGGATACGTGTATATTTTGAATGGAGGAGCAGTAAGCTGGTGCAGTTGCAAGCAAAGCGTCGTGGCGGGATCTACATGTGAAGCGGAGTACATGGCAGCCTCGGAGGCAGCACAGGAAGCAGTCTGGATGAAGGAGTTCATTACCGACCTAGGGGTGATTCCCAATGCGTCGGGCCCAATGACTCTCTTCTGTGACAACACTGGAGCTATTGCCCTTGCGAAGGAGCCCAGGTTTCACAGGAAGACCAGGCATATCAAGCGTCGCTTCAACTCCATTCGTGAAAGTGTTCAAAATGGAGACATAGATATTTCTAAAGTACACACGGACCTGAATGTAGCAGATCCGTTGACTAAACCTCTCCCTAGGGCAAAACATGATCAACACCAGGACGCAATGGGTGTTCGATTCATCACAATGTAACTAGATTATTGACTCTAGTGCAAGTGGGAGACTGTTGGAAATATGCCCTAGAGGCAATAATAAATGGTTATTATTATATTTCTTTGTTCATGGTAATTGTCTATTATTCATGCTATAATTGTATTATCCGGAAATCGTAATACATGTGTGAATACATAGACCACAACCTGTCCCTAGTAAGCCTCTAGTTGACTAGCTCGTTGATCAACAGATAGTCATGGTTTCCTGACTATGGACATTGGATGTCATTGATAACGGGATCACATCATTAGGAGAATGATGTGATGGACAAGACCCAACTTAAGCATAGCATAAAAGATCGTGTAGTTTCGCTTGCTAGAGCTTTTCCGATGTCAAGTATCTTTTCCTTAGACCATGAGATCGTGCAACTCCCGGATACCGTAGGAGTGCTTTGGGTGTGCCAAACGTCACAACGTAACTGGGTGACTATAAAGGTGCATTACGGGTATCTCCGAAAGTGTCTGTTGGGTTGGCACGGATCGAGACTGGGATTTGTCACTCCGTGTGACGGAGAGGTATCTCTGGGCCCACTCGGTAATGCATCATCATAATGAGCTCAATGTGACTAAGGCGTTAGTCACGGGATCATGCATTGCGGTACGAGTAAAGAGACTTGCCGGTAACGAGATTGAACAAGGTATTGGGATACCGACGATCGAATCTCGGGCAAGTAACATACCGATTGACAAAGGGAATTGCATACGGATTGATTGAATCCTCGACACCGTGGTTCATCCGATGAGATCATCGTGGAACATGTGGGAGCCAACATGGGTATCCAGATCCCGCTGTTGGTTATTGACCGGAGAGGCGTCTCGGTCATGTATGCATGTCTCCCGAACCCGTAGGGTCTACACACTTAAGGTCCGGTGATGCTAGGGTTGTAGAGATATATGTATGCGGAAACCCGAAAGTTGTTTGGAGTCCCAGATGAGATCCCGGACGTCACGAGAGGTTCCGGAATGGTCCGGAGGTGAAGAATTATATATAGGAAGTCAAGTTTCGGCCACCGGGAAAGTTTCGGGGGTTACCGGTATTGTACCGGGACCACCGGAAGGGTCCCGGGGGTCCACCGGGTGGGGCCACCTATCCCGGAGGGCCCCGTGGGCTGAAAGTGGAAGGGAACCAGCCCTTAGTGGGCTGGGGCGCCCCCCTTGGGCCTCCCCCCATGCGCCTAGGGTTGGGAACCCTAGGGGGGAGCTTCCCCCTTGCCTTGGGGGGAAAGGCACCCCTTCCCCCCCACTTGGCCGCCGCCCCCCTTGAGATCCCATCTCTTGGGGCTAGCGCACCCCCCAGGGGCCTATATAAAGGGGGGGGGGGAGGGAGGGCAGCACACAACAGCCTTGGGCGCCTCCCTCCTCCCCGGCAACATCTCTCTCTCTCTCGCAGAAGCTTGGCGAAGCCCTGCCGGAGACCCGCTACATCCACCACCACGCCGTCGTGCTGTTGGATCTCCATCAACCTCTCCTCCCCCCTTGCTGGATCAATAAGGAGGAGACGTCGCTGCACTGTACGTGTGTTGAACGCGGAGGTGCCGTCCGTACGGCACTCGGTCATCGGTGATTTGGATCACGGCGAGTACGACTCCGTCATCCACGTTCATTGGAATGCTTCCGCTCGTGATCTACAAGGGTATGTAGATGCACTCCCTTCCCCTCGTTGCTAGTAGACTCCATAGATGCATCTTGGTGAGCGTAGGAAAATTTTAAATTATGCTACGATTCCCAACACATAGTGCATCCCAAACTTACGAAACGAGACAAAATCTATCCCTTCTCTCGGCGGACCCGGTCTGGGTGCAGACTAGGCGCGGTTTTGACCAGTCCATGGCAACGTGGTAAGACGACCCCACAAAACAGGCGGCCCACTCCCTCTCCCTCTCTTTCTCTCTCACACACACACGCGTTCTCACCACTCCCCCTGTCTCAAGCGGCGACGACGGGCAAGGATAGCAGGCGGTATATGCACCAGAGGCTCGTCGGCGGTAGCTGAGGTTAGGGATCCGACTCAGCTGCGCACCTAGTGCATACTTCTCACAAATCCCCCTCATTTTCTCTCTGTCGTGCAGCTATCTGATGCGTCAGAGCACCGTGGACGCGATGCACACGCAACCCATGGGTTCTGATGATGAGGCGAGCGTGTCCCCCACCCCCCTCCCGCGCGCCGAGGACAACCAATGATTCTGAATTTTGACAGCCCAATTGACATCTAATCTACATCAAGTACCACCAGTGGAGTTGGGGAAATTGTGAACTTTCCAGGTCAGTGCGCCTGCCGCCGAGCACCTCTATCTTGCTTCTCCGAGCCCGTGCGTACATGCACAAGTATGCGCCAAGTTATTTGTGGGTTACCGAAGCTTATCTTGTTCCCCAATTGATCTGGATATCAAATATTCTAAACTTCTTTTTTGTCAGCAGAGAAGTGAACAAAGAAAAGAAGACCTGTTCCTAAATAGTAGTGGCATTTACTATGTAGATGATTCTGACAACTTCTCAAACAAGTCACCACTATCAATCACTCGGTAGGTTATTGAAGATGGCTGGAGACCGCGCAGAGCACAAATGACAAGTTCAAGCAGATGCAACAGAGCAACATGATGAATGCTCTTGTGTTTCGTCATTCTAAAGTTTTTGCTTTCTTGTCTTTTTTTCGTGGATTCCTTTCCGGATTGGATTGGGTCCTTATGTCTCGCTAGCCTGGAAAGGGATGCTAACATGGCCGGCACATGTGTCTCGCGGGAGGAGGAGGAAGAGGAAGATCGAAGATAGAAGCTGCACGCCTGTGCCATTGACCGACTATCGTTGGATCTGAACGAGCCAGCAGAAGCGAAAGTCGACAAATCTAAGCAAATGTGAATTTTCATGGCACAGTGGTGCCACTGAGGGCACCATCATTAGCAACTTTAAAGTAATAGTGAGTTGAACGTGCTTTGCATGTAAGTTGTGATATATCATTACAACACAATGTTGACAAACATTTAACACTTACATATTACATAGAGAAAAGTATACTTTTCGTCCCTCAACTCTTCGTTGAGTCTATTTTTCGTCCCTCAACTCTAATACTGGACATAGTGCATCCCAAACTTACGAAACGAGACAAAATTTGTCCCTTCTCTCGGCGGACCCGGTCTGGGTGCAGACTAGGCGCGGTTTTGACCCACAAAACAGGCGGCCCACTCCCTCTCCCTCTCTCTCTCGCTCTCTCTCTCTCTCACACACACACACGTTCTCACCACTCCCCCTGTCTCAAGCGGCGACGACGGGCAAGGACAGCAGGCGGCAGATGCACCAGAGGCTCGTCAGCGGTAGCTAAGATTTGGGATCTGACGCATCTGCGCACCTAGTGCATACTTCTCACAAATCTGCCTCATTTTCTCTCTGTCGTGCAGCTATCTGATGCGGCAGCGCACCATGGACGCGATGCACACGCAACCCATGGGTTCTGATGATGAGGCAAGCATGTCCCCCACCCCCTCCCGCGCGCCGAGGACAACCAATGATTCTGAATTTTGACAGCCTAATTGACATCTAATGTACATGAAGTACCACCAGTGAAGTTGGGGAAGTTGTGAACTTTCCAGGTCAGTGCGCCTGCCGCTGAGCACCTCTATCTTGCTTCTCCGAGCCCGTGCGTACATGCACAAGTCCGGTGAACCGCCGCCGCGCCTCCAATGACCGGTCGCCACTCAACTCCCGGCGCCTACGATGAATCGCCGCACCACCGCCGCAAGAACTAGGGTTTTAGAGGGAGAGTGGGGAGAACATGCGCGCGCACGCGAGAGAGAGAGAGAGAGAGAGAGAGAGAGAGAGAGAGAGAGAGAGAGAGAGAGGAGTGGGCCACCTGTTCTGTGGGGTCATCTTGCCATGTTAGCGTGGACTGGTAAAACCGCACCTAGTCAGCACCCAGATCGAGTCCGCCAAGAGAAGGGACATATTTTGTCCGGTTTCGTAAGTTTGGGATGCACTCTGTCTAGATTTAGAGTTGAGGGATGAAAAATAAACTCACTGAAGAGTTGAGAGACGAAAAGTATATATTTTCTCTATTACATATGCATAAAGCTCAAGATACAAATTTGTTACTAAGTTGAACTAATTAGAAAAAGAAAACCATAGCTGCACAGTGCTCGTGTATATAACACACAATATGTAGGGATCTGAAGGATAAAATTTCATGAATATGCAAAGATAGTGTTGCGACATTTGGTTGAAATTCTCTAAAAAAGATACATGGACTTTGACTTTAAGAAGTGGTTGATCACAAGCCTTCCACCTTGAAGAAAAATTTACAAGTAATCTCATAAATGAAAACACTTCTATTCAAGAGAGAAAAACTAATGGACCAAGATAATGCATGGAAGATTCTAGATTAAATGAGAAGTGTGTAAAGATATTATACTATATGACAATTACAAGTGTGTACTAAGTTTTTAATTATTGGAAACTTATAGATAGTACATGTGGCAAAATCTGATGTCATGGATATGAAATCAAATGATCAACAACACTCAGATTTGCCACCTCTTGACCATCGGATTGAGGTAATCAAATGGTCTACATTGAAAGTTATTTGTACACTATTGTGTCACCATGAGGATCTTAAAGATATATGTTAGACAAGACCGGCGTTAAACCAATAGTTGAATATGTATGTCGAAGACTGGTTGAACCACTAGTTATGTATGCCCCTCCCACCATGTGCAAAGCACAAGCAATGAACTAGTCAGTAAAAAAATCCTTATATATGACACCAAAACATCCTCATGCAGTTGTCAATTGCATTTGGTGCGCGAGATTTGCAAATGTATTGATGATATAGATAATAAAAGTATTTTAGGATTAGACTAGCAAAAGGCCAGTGCGTTGCAATGAGAGAATATTTTTTTCATAATCTCCAACGCCTATGACCACATTTTGTTCACATCTCATTGCATGAGTTTAAAATTTTGTTCACAAATGCAAAAAAATGTTCCCTTTCTTAATTTTTCACAAATTGAAGCAATGTTCACATTTTCGAAAAAAATATTATCATGGTAAAAAAGTTGGTAATTCAAAGAATTTTTCTGAATTTTAAGAAATGTTTTTTTAAAAACATCATACAATATTCCGATCTACGCCCCTGCAAATTCTTCAAAATTCACGCGGGTATATAGTCATAAAAAATCAGAAGCGTTACTGTTTAACTACGTACCTTCAATCATTCGTGAACATTTTTTCAAATTTGGAAATATTACTAAAAATCATGAACTTTGTTTTAATATTTGCAAATATTTTACTAAATTGTGATTATTTAAGCATTTTCTTTTGAATCGGCGAACAATTCGAGAATAAACGAACATTTTTTTTTCAAAATTGGTGGATTTTTTTGAAATTCACGAACATTGTTTGAAATGCATGGACATTTTTTGAATTTGCAAACACTTTATGAATCAATGAACTCTTTTGTAATTCACGAACTGTTTTTGAATATCTAGCACATTTTTTCAAATCCATGAACATTTTTTGAATTCACAAACATTTTGTTCAATTTCATTAATTTTTTTAATACACAACCTTTTAATGATTTAACGAAAATTGTTTTCAAAGTTGCAAACATTTGTTTTCAATATGTGAACTTTTTTATAAACCCCGAGTAAATTTTTGACTTTACAAACATTTTATTTCAAAATTCTCAGTTTTTTTAAATGGCAGAATTTTTTTGCAGCCCCAAATTATTTAAAGTAGAAAAAAGGGAACAGAAAAATAAAAATAAAAAATGAAATTAAAAAATAGGACGCCCGCACATGGGCCGGCCCCAACGGCCGCGCTGCGTCTTCTCCTGCCCGCGAAGTGCAGTATAGGAGGTCTGTACTGCATGGGCTGGCCCAGTCGGGGGATTCCCTGTAGAACGTTTTTTCTGCACGCGTTTTCAGCCTTTTAAACGGGTTTTTCCGGGTTTTTTTCGATGTTTTAGTTTTCCCCGGTCTTCCTTAGCTTTTCGACCACAAACATTTTTTTTTAAAAAAAAATTGCGCGAAAAAACGCGTTTCTTTTTCTTTTCTTTCGTGAAAAGTCACGGTTTTCTTCCGCGAGAGGCACGATTGTGCTTTAGCGAGAGTCACGGCCGTGCCTTTTGGAAATGAAAAAAAACGTGTTTCTGTTTTTTTTCTTTCGCGAGAGTCACGGTTTTACTTCCTCGAGAGGCACGGTTGTGCTTTCGCGAGAGTCACGGCCGTGCCTCTCGGAAAGGGAAAAAAATACACGTTTTCTGTTTTATTTTCTTTCGCGAGAGTCACAGTTTTGCTTTTACCAGAGGCGCAGTTGTGCTTTCGCGAGAGTCACGGGCGTGCCTCTTTCGGAAAGGAAAAAACGCGTTTTCTGTTTTTTTTTTCTTCCACGAGAGTCACGGTTTTGCTTCTGCGAGAGGCACGGTTGTGATTTCGCGAGAGGCATGGGCGTGCCTCTTTCGGAAAGGGAAAAAACCATGCTCCCGGTTTGGTTTTTTCGTCCGTTTTTTTTCGTGAAAAAAAAGTTCGTCAAAACCTATCAACATGGGATCTAGTTTTGAAGATCTCGACGCGACGAATCCAATGGTGAAAACGGTTTGAGATTTGGACGCACGGTTTAAGAGATAAAACGTTTTGAATAAACGGCTCTACGAAAAAAGGGAAATCTCCCAAGTGGCGTGCTGCATGTGCGCCACTTGTCGTGACCCGGGAAGGCGGAGTGTTCTTTGCAACGAGTACTTCTTAATTAGTGATTTTGGGCATTGGTGGGTAATATTTTGCAAATATGCCCATGCGTTGCAACGGGAGAAAAAAAACACCCCTTATACACACTGGACGATATCAACCCTTGAAATCTCCACACAACAAACAACATGATAAATGATGTTGCGTAAAAACGTAATGATTGCATGATTTTTAAAGTGTACTCATGGTGCTTTCATAAATATTTATAGGCACAATTTCAAAAAAATATGGACATCAACATTAAGCCACTTGTTTACATAAAGCTCATATCAACAATTTAGTGTACATCATCATATATTGGTTGGTTATTATGCACGATGGAAAATAGGTTGACTATGTACATATTGTAACCTTTAGCATATGGTAACTAGTAGGAATCAACATCCGATATAGTGTCAATAATAAATTTTGTGAGAGCATCAAACTATCATATCTACTCAAGTTAAATGGGATAGGAAATATATGTAATAGGCATTTCCAAAATACGCAATATAGAGAAGGTATTAATTAAGGTTGCACCATAAACTTTATTCTAGAAATTAGTAACATGCAAGATAATAGCATATTTGAAATCTAAACATTTTTCTAAGCGATTTTCATATATAACATGTCAGATAAGGTATTAATTAAGGTTGCACCATAAACTTTATTCTAGAAATTAGTAACATGCAAGATAATAGCATATTTGAAATCTACACATTTTTAAGTGATTTTCATATATAACATGTCAGATTTGGAGTTAGGATTTGAAAAATATGAATATTTTAAAAAGCATTTGAATTTACAGGAAAAAGTGAAAAAGAAAAAGGGACGGGGATGGGGTCGAACTCTGGTCTTCCGGGTGGTGGAGTAACGATTTGGCCGAAGGATAGCTCTATGATTGTGTTTCATTAGGGCCACACTTTGTACAAACCAAAGAAAAGGCCCATGTAGCAAATGAAACTTTTTTCACTTATGGATGACATAGTGGGTAATTTGTGTCAACTTCGGGGGTAATTTTAATGACGGACGGGCAAAAGCGATAGCTGTTTATTATTAGGTAAAGATAAAGAGTAAAGATAAATGTATATAAAAAATAAAAGCTAATGAAAATAATAATATAATATAGAGAGAGGCATGGGTTGAAAAAAAAATCACGTATATGTGCTCTCGGCAAGAAAAACAAACAGTTCAGCTTGCTACAACAAGTATATATTTTCAAAAAGGAGGGCATTGTCTCGGCCATGGACATATCCATTCAATACCATAAATATATTATATATGTACTGAATTGCTAATTTTCTGATCTTTACCTTAGATAATCTTACATTATTGTCACGATGTTCCGGTATGTTTTCTACATGGTTTCTGAGAACATTTGCAACGTCCAAGCGATAACTGATTTCTCAGGTAATCTTTTATTAAAAAAAACCACTTGTTGCTGTGAATAAAGTTGTCCCACATAAAAGCAAAAAACAAAGTATATGGACACACAGACACGCACCACACACCCCCATTTTAAGACAAGAGAGCATAGTATTACGCTTCTCGTTTCTTCAGCTTCACTATGAGCCCATTTTTCATTTGCAGTAAACAAGATAGCTTGGGCTGGATGCTCTGGCCTTCCACCAGCTCCACATCAAAGTTCCACATGACTGCGGCGGCGATGGTCTTCATCTGCATAACCGCGATTTCCTTGCCCATGCACACCCTCGGACCCGAGTTGAAGGCCAGGAACTTGCGAGACGGTACATTCTTGAGCTTGTTGCTACCCTCCAAGAGCCATCTGTTTGGGTTAAAGTCGAGGCAGTCTTTACCCCACAAGCTCTCCATTCTTCCCATGGAGTAAAGAGAGATAAAGATGGCATCACCGGCCTGCACCTCATGGCCACTTGGCATGATATCATCGGTAACCACTGTCTTGCGCTCCATATGCGCTGGTGGGTATAGCCTGAGAGTCTCGTACAAGGTGGCTCTCAGATAGACCAGAGATTTGGTCTCCTCCGGCTCAAAGACCATTGTGCCCATACCGTGGGCTACTTTGTGCGATGCAATTGGTGAGAGTTCATTACGGATGATTGACACGATGTTAGGGTTCTGGGCGAGGTTATAGAATATCCATGGCAGGGTCGTGCCGATTGTGTCCCTCCCAGCGATCATGAAGTTAATGAGTGTCGCACGGAGCAAGTCATCGTCGGCGAAGTCTGGGTCATTGATGTAGGAAGATAAAATATCACCCACAACCTCTTCATCCTCATCGTGGCCAACATTTTCTCTGGTGGTCTTCCTCCTCTCAATTGTATCCACAACAAACCTGTGGAGCACTTTCTTCGCTTCATGGAGCTTTCTCTCAGGACCAATATTTAGCCACCTCATTGCCTTCCACAAAGAGGCCGGCATGGTGTGCCGTAGAAATCCCACCTCCATGACCGTGTCCATGGCAATGGAGGCATCAATGGGAGGCATGTCCAAGGACAAGAAGCCAGGGTCCACGCCAAAGACTGCCGTGGCGGTCATGTCAAACATTAACCTCACCATTAATTCTTGCATGTCGAATGAAGTGCCGGTACTCGCCATGCGGGCAAGCAATGGGAGGAGGTGGTCCTTCACCTTGTCACGGCAATGAGCTGCCACACGGTCAGTAAACCACGGGCTGCTGATCACGCCCACAAATTTCACGCGGCGCCGATGCCACAGCTCGCCGTCGATAGTGAAGAGGCCACCTGCCATGATGTCGAAGATGGCAGCGAATTCCGCGCCCTTGGGAAAGTTGTGGTAGTTGGTCGTGAAGATGTGCTGAATGTTGGCAGGGTCGCAGGTGATGAAGAACCGCATCCCGGCCCCAGGAGGGCCGTCCCCATTGAAGTTGAGGCCTGATCCGGCGAGGACCAAATAACTGTACTCATGGAAGTTGTACATGTTGGCCAAGAGAGAAGGGAGCATGCCTAGCATTGGCCATTTTGTGGGGAACACTGCTGCTGCTGGGTTATTTGATCTCTACGACTAGACCGCAGCAGGTACAAGTAAAGGCCTAGGGGAACAAGTAGCACAAGTGCTGTGGAGATGAGTGACATAATTATCACTAGCTAGTGTGGTGTAGGGAGGACTACTTACTTGGATGCTGTAAGGTGCAATGGACATGGCGATGGCTTCATTTATATATAGACAAGTTGTTCCCTTGGTCTGAGTCCATTGGTACCACAGGCGTTCTGATGCACGATACAGCATGCGTTCTGTGCATGAATATCATGCGTTCTGTATCGTCATGAAATAGTATAAAACTTGTAAGTATATACCTCAATTAATTGATGTGATATGAACAAGGTATTTAAAATCGTCACACGTATGGTACCTTCATTGTTTTTGGGCTGCTGCTGCACTGGAGTAGTGGACAACAACAACGTATGAATGTTGTTGCTGGAACAGACGACAGACCATGGCATGCTCATCGTGTTCAGGAGACTCGTGCACTGGGCGGGCATCCAGCTCAACTCTGAAGCTCACGGCCTGGAAAAACCATGTTCATCCCTGGCCTGTGGATGAGGGCCGGCCTGACATATATGCACCAAACCTGATACCATTATTTGGATTTCACTAGATAATAAGTAGAGTAAATGAATAAAACCGATGACTACACTATAAAAATAAACAAAAAGCAAAGCTATCATCGTTTCCAATTCCATTGCAAAAAACTCAAAACCAAAAAGGCAAAAATGGATGTTGGTCCCATCGACTGCAGAATCCCAACTTCAACCCCCGGCAGAGGAAGCAAAGTAGTGATTTGAATCAGGTAGGTAGCTATGTCCATATATCCTGCTAGATCAAGGAGCGGATCCAGCCATCAGTAAATTGAAAATATTCAAGCAGAATTTGAGTTGAGGCTATCTTTTAAGGCCCGATAGATACACACAAATGCATGTACATGCATACCTGAGCACTTACCAGAGGCCAGGATATACGTTATGCATCTATAACGGTTTATAGATGAAGAAGAAAAACCATGGTTAGTAGGTGACTGCCAACAGTTTTGCGCAAAAGCTCAGCACAACTATCTGATGCAGAGAATCCCCAAACTTGGCATCACTGAACGCTCTGTTTTCAGATAGAGCTACATTGCAATAGTAGTTACATACATTCTTATATTTGGGCAGTACTGCGATCCCACGACCATGTGAGCGTAACGTCATCCGGCGTCTAGTACGCCTTCGCGTCGGGATGAGCATGGCAATGCCGATGTGCTAAGCTTGGAATGGCAACTTGATGTTGTGATGCACTAACACGCTAAACTTGGAATGGCAACTTGAGGAAGCACGGACGAGTACTCATGGAACACGGCGGAGCCGAGCAAGCGTGAGGGTCCGTTGGCGCTCTGTCAGTCAATGGTCACTGGGTTTCTAGTCCAGCTATGAACGGATGGGAATAAACACAAGCACCTGGCGTGCAAGGAGGCAGGCAGAAGTTGACCGACCTGGTGGCGCTTCCAATCCAGCGGACGAAGGAGGGGTCGCCAGCCGGCCATGCCGTGGGCGCAGTTCACCGGCCGGACGTCGACGAGGCCAGCCCCACGCTACCACAAGCCGCCGTCAGCTTGAGTTTCGCGCCATCCGGGTGGCGCGCCGCGGCGTCCGGTTCTGCTGCTCGGGTGTTTGACTCATCTGAAACAGAGAGGGTTGTTGGGTTCATCGATGGTGGGCTACTCCGCTAATGTGGTTGCTGCAGGGCCGTGTAGATGGATGGGCCTTTGACGAGAAGCTCAGTGGGCTGCTGCGATTAAGGACCAAGGTCCATCTTAGTTTTTCCTTTTTGGGTATCAACTGCAAGTAAGAAACATACACACATTACACGGCTTTTTTATTCAGGCCAAGAGCAGGAACACTGGAGAAGCACCCCGAAAAACACCACGAGTACAAACATGACAGATCTTCCGAAGATAATAACCAAGCAAACAACAACTAAGGTTGAAAGCCGAGAACACGGCAGAAATGGCATCCATACACAAGCATCATCTGTCAAACACAATGGAAGAGACCCCCAACCTAGCATCTGTCAAACACGGGAGAAATGGCATCCATACCTCAACGGGGTAATCAGATGTTCAAGCAACTCCGCCACACCAACAACACTCTGTAACAGGCTGCTCTTGTAGTGCCGGCCGAGGACCCGGCTGCTCTTGTAGTGCTTGGGGTGGTGTTGCTGCGCTCAGCGCTTATGTATCTTGCCTTGGGTGTGTGCGTGTGTTATGGTGGCGTGTGTTTGTACCGGGTTGTTGTTGGTCGATGCTTTATATATAAAGCGGGGCGAAAGCCTTTTTCGGTAACAGGCTCAATAACATCAGCATCTGGCTTTTGGCCCTCTCTATACAGAAGTAGCACATTAGCCTCTTGTAGTTCTGTGCACCTTGTAACTGTTTTTGGTTAGTGTTCAGGCTGGCCTAAGGCCTGCCATAGTTACAGTCAAGAAAATTATTTAGTACAGTAGATTTTCAGTGCCAATAAGCCATAGTTACAGTCAACAAAATTAATTACTAGTAGTAGAATTTTCAGTGCCAATAAGTCAGACCACAGAGCACACATTCCCGAAGAGAAAGTTCAGTCTTACAGTGGATACACTGGACAGATGATAAAAATCGATAGTAGAGTACTAGTACTAGATCTTCACACTTGACAGCTTGAAGTCGGACAAGTCGGATACTACTAAATACTCAGCCAGACTGCTCATACTACTGAAGGTGGGGCGACTATGTCTAAAATGTCCACCATAATTGATGGGCAGCTTGTTATGAGGTGCTTGAATTCATCAGTCTCCTTGACAGCTTGAAGCACACCCTGTGAAGAAAGGTATCTGAGACAAGCATTCTTGAGTTGCAAGGTGCCGTGCTGCTCCGCTAAAGCAAGGGTGGTTGCAACTGTTTGCACATCAATTCTCTCGCATAGTTTCCCTTCACAAATAGCCTTTAGCCTGTCCAGTCCATACCGGTCTGCGGCAACCAACAAGTGCTGCAATGCCACATTCTGATCAACCTCACAGTTGCTTGGCAGAGTATCCGTGTATATGAAGTGAAGAAGTGCCTCAAAGATGGAAGGCTCCATGTCATCAATCTTGACGTGTTTCATGGTGGTCTCTTTCATTTCACCAAAGAGCTCGGCCTTGAAGACAGACGATCGCGCAGCTAACATGCATCTGTGTGCATCGAAGAGTTGATCACGGACACTGAATGTCACATCCATGCCTTCTCCATCCTTCAACATGTTTGCAAAGTGTGTGTGCAGATCCGACTGCGGAACTGGGACTATGACTGTGCTATCTTCTATGCCAGGCTCTTTGAAGACCGTCAAAACACATCTGATTGTGAAGCAGTCGTCATTGCAAGATAGCAGTTCCTTAAGTTTGTTGTTCGCAATAAAGTTCTCCCAGCCCCAAGTACCACCTACTGGCGTAAAGGTATTTGTCGCGCTTTCTAGCTTATTAACTTTTCTATCTTTCTCCAATAAACTAAAAGTGAACTTCACCTTTGCATCTGTAGTCCCACTGCAGAAACACAAGAAGGCCGACATGTAGGCATCTGTACCCTCCTTCAATCCATCAGGATATATTCTGATGTTCCAGCCGTAGCCGCTGACACTGAATGTGTTCGTGCTAATGAACTTGCCGGCACCCATACCCTGGAGCAGAGAGTAGCTAGTCACCTCAAAGTTGTGGGCGGTGCTGATGGACTCTGTCAGGCATCTCGAGGAGGTCTCGGTAATGGGCTTGTTAACTGAAGAAGTGAAGTTGTTGGCCATGGAAACGGAAGTTATGGGTGTTGCTCTAACCTGAATGCTCTTGTACGTGCATATATACTCAATGTGTGCACAGGAAGACGTTTAGCCTTCAGCAAACATGGCTTTCACGTTCAACAAGCATCCACTGTTGGCACAGCCCCAATCCACTGAGTACTGACCAATACTTTTAGCAGCAATCTGCCTCAACACATAATTCCTACTGCCAAGCAATCTGCGGCGCTAACTTGGGAGTGGCACGAGAAGCAAAAACAGTTAAAACAGACCTAATCAAAGAAAGTAGGTCATGGAATGATTCATGCGAAGGAAGTAATAACATGATGACATATGGGTAAGCGAAACACTTGGTACCAGTGATTTCCACAAGCCCATTGTTAGGCTAGTTTATCATCGTGTGCAGATCATAGATTAAATAACCGGACGAGACTAGCAGAAGAAAAGGGGAACCGGCGACCCTGGCGGTTTCTTCAGCTCCACAAACCATCTCACCACCGGACCAGGAAAAACCTGCCGAATCGGCCGGTTTTTCTTGCATATCATAGTACTGCTAGTCTACCTTCTTGCATATCATAGTACCCCGTACCAGTACCACGAAGCCAAGGAAAACCAGTAGGGGCCGAGGCCAAGCAAGCGCGAGAAAGGGCTCTCGCGCTCAGCCAGTGAGTGGTCAGGTGGTCACCAGGTGGCTGCTCGAGCTAGGATGCTATGGGGACATACAGTAATAAACACAAGCACCTGGTGGGCAGGTGAGAGCAGACCTGGTGGCTCTTGGAGCGGACGGAGGAGAGGGCGTCGATGGTGCAGTCGAGGAAGTTCAGCTGGCCGACGAGGTGATTCGGCGCGCCGCCGTTGCGAGCGGCCGTCGATCAGGTGGGCCTCCACGCGACCACGCGTCTCCTCCCCCTCGCCGCCGCCGCCTGCAGTTTCGTGCCCTCCCACGCGACTGTTTTGTCATGGGCTGAATACCTACAGTTTCTTCGAGAAAGTATTCGTATAGTTCTTTTAGATTCTCAAACAAATAGTTCTCTTTTTTTTAGAATATATACTCCCTCTGTAAAGAAATATAAAAATGGTAGGAAGCTATACAAAACATTTTTCTTTTATAAAAGGTTGTACAAAATATTTTCCTTTTATAATCAGTTGCCGGTTACTACGGAAACTTCATGCAGGGATATGACATTATTAGGCCGGAGATGGATCTCCTGAAGAAGCACACAAGATACATGTGGACCTCTGAATCTGAGGCCTCCTTCCATGCCTTGAAGAAGGTACTCGTTGAGGCTCCAGTTCTCGCTTTGTCGAAATTCTTCAAGACTCTCGTCCTCGAGACCAACGCAATCGACAAAGGGATCGGAGCCATGATCTCAGTCAAAAACGGGGACCGTGCAGCCAGGGCCTTTGCATGAGAAGGAGTGTCTGGCTCATGGCTGTCGACCATTGGCGCTCGTGTATCAGATGGGCGAGTTCCTAATCTGCACCAACCAGAAAAGCCTCATTCACTTGGATGAACAGCGCATCACGACGCCGTGGTAGCGCCGAGCCTTCACCGAGCTCCTCGGCCTTCATCACAAGGATGTTTATGAGTATTTGATTTACTCTTTTCCTCAAAATTATATATGCATGCACGTTTTGGGCCACTCACAATGCATATTATCTAGTATCATATTGCTTTATACTACTTTAGTTAGTACATCCACATATCATACAATAGTATCATATCATGGCTTCATTTATTTATTTGTAGAACCCCAATACAAGCTTCATTTATTTATTTGTAGAACCCCAATACAAAGTTGTGGATAAAATCTACTAACATTTCTTGTTGTGCTATCATACTTGAATCTTCTGTCTTATCCTTGACTGGAATGCAAATACACCACATCATCGTTTTTACTTAGGTCGTATTACATGATACTTACACTGGAAGAGGTCTTAAGTGAAGGGAGACATGATGTATATATCAGGCCGGATTAATTAATTTTATCTTGTGGTCATGCTAGCTCTTCTTCCACAACTCCTGCAAATATGCAACATCGGAGTTTCTACCCAACAACCGAGAAACAGGTTCGAGGGTTCGACCACCAAGAGGGTGGCTAGCTAGTCTTCACTCTCTGTCTTCTTCACCCCTGACCTGCAACTCACACAAAGAAGAATATGATCAATAATACGAGTATTAAAGTTTGCATACATCATGCAGTGGCAGTTGCACAAACATGTGTAGCTCCACATAAGTTTTTTTTTTGCCCCATCCGTAACCTTTACATCATTTGTTGGGCCAGACAAGTTTCCACGTGATAGATCGGGTTATTGTTCCTGTCAACTCAGCTCTTTATTCCTATGATATGATTGGTCTGCCATCAAGTGTAGCTACCACTTCATATGCAGCTAGCTTTTACTACCATACAGTTCTTTTTTTTTTTGGCAGGGACACAGTTCTTTCTATGTCGCTAGTTAATGACTATGATATATGCTCATTACCCTGGTACCACTATACGTTGTCACATCTCACTTTCGTTGCTATCACTTCGATTGCTTATCTTCAAGTTTTATCCACCAACCAGTTCGCTCAAAACCTTAAGCTAGTGAGAAAAATCCAATATCTATACACACTCTTACTTGAATGAAAAGATCCTAGTTAATTAACTATTGCACGTTCAACTAATCTTGAGAGGTCGAGGATAGTGTTATGATCTTATGCTATGTTTGGAGCACCAGCCATTATATTGGTTTGATGATTAGTGGGATAATTGCACTCCCAGTCCACCATTCATGCATATACCTATTTTATTGTGAAGGTCACCACACTGCCGTGCTAAAAGATCGAAAGTCACAATCACAAGTTTATTTGGAATTAAGGTTCACAGTTCAGTGCGCCGATGAGCAAAATCAAAAGTTACTTCCAGCCTTAAAAATGAATTCCTTGGGTGTAAATGAGTTGGATTAGTCAAAACTAGCTTGTGAACCGATAAAGACTTTTATGAAACAAAAAAGCTGCATTCCCGGTATATAGAATTGTATTTAGGATGAGTGTTTCTAAAAAAAGGGAAAAAACAAAGCCCGTACGCCATGGATTGTTTGTCGTACCATATGTTCCCATATATGCCTGCATGGCTGCACATAGGGGATGTTCCTGGCAGCATTAACTAAAATATATCTTACAGTACTACTTAATATGTCCTGTTAAAAGGGGTACGGTGCCATGCCTACATATAATCAGTTCGAGGCACAAATACAGCGACTAATTTGGGGGTGGGGGCAACATAATTAAACTAGTGTAGGAGCATACACACTTGGGACTGCCGCAGATGAGCATGGCGATGCATTTCCTGATGATGTACAGCTTCCCCTGCTGCTGCCTCACCGCGCGGCGCAGCCTCCCAAGCTTCGGGCTATCCTTCTTCTCCTCCATGTCCTGGTTCTAGCTGAAAGCTTTTTTTCTGAATGATGAGCTAGCTGCAAGCTAACTCCAAGAACGAGGTAGTAGCCACGAGGCTGGCATCATTTCGGAAGATGGATCTCAACGCTGGTATATATAGACACAAGCTCTAGCTAGCTTCCAGTTCAGATGCTGCACTGTAGAGATCGAGTACCCGCAACAGGACGGAGTTGCTAGCAACAGGCTGGTGGCTATCTTTTTCGCTGCATCATACTCCCTCGGTTCCTAAATATAGAGCTCTTTTAGGGTACCCGGGGACAAATATTAACCGTCCATTTGTAAAATCTAATGGTAGCGATCGATCTATATTGCTCCAATTTGGCAATCGAGTCGCGAGCAGTATAGCTTTGCACCGCTTCGCTCCTTTCCTCCAGTATACAAGTCCCGAGGGTATTTTGGAAAGTAAGAAAATTCAGCCCACCCCGCCGGCCGGCCTCGCCGTTCCCGACCGCGCCCACGCGAGTTCCAGCGGCCGCCGGTGTGCTCCTGGCCTTTTATGGCGAATCAGGAGGTTTGTCTTGCAAGGCCATCTTCCTCGCCATCAATGCCCCGCAGCTCTCTCCCGTCCCTCCACCCTCCTTTTCCTCTTGCCGCTAAGCGCTGGAGAGGACCCGCCACGCCGACACCGCTGCTCCACTGCGAGGCCGCGACTAGTCTTTCCTTGTCTTCGTATCCACAGGCGCCCCGCTGCTCTCTCCCGTACCTGCAGGTGCCCCGCGTCTGAGCTTTGCGCTCATCTACTCGGTCTCGGTCGACCTGCCCTTCGGAAGTGACCGCCGTCTCACCCGTGATTGGCCGCGTCGCCGACTTCAGGCCCGCCGTCTCGCCCTACAGGGACTGGACCGCCGCGGTAAGGAGCCAAGGACGGATGGGCCGGCAAGGTGGAGCACCTTGGAACCGACGCCGACGCCTCCCGGCGCACACAGCTCGTCCGCGAAGGCGGCTGGCCGTGCCGGGCAGGTAAGACCATGGCGGCTGGCTGCCACGGCCTGCCCTCTAGGGTTTGCGCTGACCGCTAACAGCGGAGATGCGACACGAGGCTGCGGGGCTGCTCGCGTGCGGGAGGCAGGAGCAGTCACTGCGGGGCTGTGGCGCGTGTGATGCGGTTGTTGCTGCGGGCAGGGAGCGGGAACTGGTGCGCACATGGCTGCGTCCTGGGTGTGTGCGTGTGGGATGAGCTCCAGGGACACTCCATGGCATACAGGGCGCCGGCTTGAGTGAGACGACGCTACGGTGGACGAAAACTACGTGAAAGGAGGCCGGGATGAGCGGCAGATCGGCACGGGCTCGATGGACGCGACGAGATGGCCGGGAACGCAGTGGAGACAGGCGAGGGAGCACGCAGATGCCAGCGGTGGTCCTCGGGTGCGCGACGAAGAAGACGAGCTCGAGGCGGAGGTCGTGGTCGACGACGACCGCTCGGCGGGCGCCTCCGTTCAGGCTCGAGCAACCGGAGCAGGAGGTAGAAGGACATCGTGGAGGAGTCGTGGGACAACAAATCTATTTCCGGTCACCATTATCTGCTGTGCTGACCTACGACATAGCTAAGGTTCCCATGACAACAAACCTACGTCCATCCTACCCTCAGAAAATGAACGGTCCGATTTTAATATACTGCTCTCTGCCCTGTCAGCGGTATAGGGTACCGTAAAAACTCTCTAAATATAAGTCTTTGGGGAGATTCCACTATGAACCACGTACGGATGTATGTAGATGCATTTTAGTGTGTAGATTCATCCATTTTGCTCCGTATGTAGTCCATAGTGTAATCTCTACAAAGACTTATATTTAGGAACGGAGGGAGTATCATGCATGGGCTATTTCCTTTGGCGGGCCGATCCCAAAATTCTGTCGTTTGCTTCTTGTTCTAAACTTCTAACACAATGATGGTATACGCTTAATTTGGTTCAAGCAAGAAGGGTCACATTTATTCCACCACACATGTATACAAAATACACCACATGGCATATGTGGCAATTTCTTTTTGAAAAAGCCTAAATATATAGAGTAGAAAGAGATGTAAATGAAAGAGATGTATGAAAGGGTGTAACAACTGAACTCCACAACGCATAGGTGTTTAGCTTCTTTTTGCTAAGCTTTCTTCGTTAATTAGTTGTTTTTGTCTATGTACGCGTGCTTAGCATCGTTTCTTCCTGAGTCACCAAACTGCTTTCTCTCTCTCATCTTAATTACTTTGCTATATCAGATATGTTACTTACTTGACAGTCTTAGTACATGTACAAGGTGGAGCACTCGGAAGAGTGGCATATGTAGTACTCGGAAGAGTAGCATCTAAGATTCAGCACACGCTTTGCTCTCCAACTACTATCGCATTTGCTCTCCAATCACTGTATACATGCCCGCAAACATTGCCTCAGATTAACACGTTGGGTAATATAGAAAAAAAAACAAATATGCTAACATAAAAAAGCGAGTTGCAGAGATTTAATACATGTCATCCGTTTAACAGCGCCCATCAACTGGATTATGTTGGCTGATGTTTTGCGCTAAACGTGTTTAGCACTAATCATAGTTATGATATTGGATTACAGCCAACAAGGGTTTTTGTTTTGCGTAAAAGCATAAGCTCTTTATTAAAATAGATTAAAAATTATAGCTCACACTTTGAAGAATTTTTTTACCCCGCAAAAAACAAGATTTTTTTTACAACGAAGCCCTTAGGGTTCACATGGTCTTCCACCTCCAAGATGTGTCGATGCTGTGCCACCGCCACTGCCTCTCACTGTCAAAGACCACATTTTTATCTGAAGACATCCACATTTGTATCCATCATTTAGGAATCCTACTCTGAAAAAGGAGGCACGACTGCCGCCGCCATAAAATGACCACCTCACGCTAGATCCACCGCTCAAGAAGGGCGCGCAGCAACACAATCTGTAACGCCCCGGCCATAGCCACCGACCTAGCGGGATCTATAGTGACCCTACCGATGAACACTAGTCTCTCCTGCACACTTTGTCCTCACTCGTGAGCAGAGTTTTGGTTTTCGTCCGAAAAAAATGAATTTAAGACGAAATCCGGCCATTTTGTTCGGGCCTGGTAGATATGTTTGCCGGCCCAAATATTTCGTCCCCATTTGAAATTGTGGGCCGACCCGACATCCGGCCTAGCCTGCATAGCCGTTTTGATGAAGTAAAAGGGTTGTATAGCGAGGACGGGAACATATGGCTCTCGGGTGTAATTACACCTGAATTTAAAAATAATTTAGTAACTTGTACGAAAGTAAAAAAAATCTGAAACTTTTTATGAACAAAGTAGATTTATTGTTGCACTCGTATAAAAACTTCCGCGAAGAAATGACTTTCATGTTGTTGTGGATGTAAAAAACAAATTTGTCGCTATATACGCCATACTGTTCATGCTATTGTGAGAGAATATTGGTCATTTTGTCAGAATTTTGTCAGAGAATATTTTGTTGCAGAATATTTTTGTACACCAAAAACAACAACTCAAGTTTGTTGGGAAAAAGTTTTGGGACGTTTCGATTTTTCCTAATTTTTAAAAAATAAAATACGTAACCAGGTGTAATTACCACCACGTTCCAAAGGGTATTTTTTCCTGTATAGCGCTTCTAACCATAAAATTAATCGAAATACCATCCTCTATTTCATTGGCGGCGCCTTCGTCATGCCCCACCCCGATGTGCTCGCGCCACCGCCTCCTCCTAGTGCATCGCCTTGGCTACAGGGGTGCTAGCCAACAGTATCCACGTGCCTCTGTCCGGCAGCTCGGTGCATCGAGGAGTTCTCAGTTGGTCACCATACTCAAATTACTCCAAACCAAGCACGCTTAACTTTAAGGTTCCTTTTGTATAGGCTGTCGAAAAAGAAGGTGCACCTTATTGATATGAGTAGTCTATCATTCCTATTAAATCAGGATGTCACACAATCTCACCACGGAATCCTTGACGCCGTCGTCAAGGATGCCGCTAGGCTGGGAATAGAGTCAGGGGAACCTTATTCCACAATACATTACCAACAAGGATTCAATGGTTAGAGATAGTTGTATGGAGGTGTGTCCATATACAGATCAACTTGTGTATGGCGTTATCATAAGATTGGGTTATTAGGTCAAGAACATACATAGTGTCGACGGTTAAACCAAAAAAGAAGAGTAGAATGATGCCCTTATCCATGAACGAAGCATTATAAGTAAATAGAATTGATAGGCAATCCATGAGGATTTCTTGCTAGATGTGAGGGAGGAGTGGTACTTGCATAACAACAGTTGATGATTTGCTTCCTCACTAAGTAGACGGAAATAACAAAGCACGAAACAACAAAAATGACTGGTCACATCGAAATTTGATCCTTAATAGTATTGAAAATCATCGGCTTTCAACATCGTACAGAAGGATTCTTCATGACTTGTCAAAAGGCACATCTTGAAAAGAGAATTTTTTTCGGTTTTCAAATGAAGCATCAAGAGGGTAGAAACACTATGAGCATACACCCTACCTATCTGCATGCACATAGCAAACACCAATGCACACACACAAAAAACACCAACAAATAACAAGTCATATAAGAGCAAAACTATGTGTAGGCGAGGAAAAAAGAAAAAAAAACCAAAGTGATCAGATTGACGATTAGAAAGAGAAGATGAAAACCAATTAACTGTGTTGAGACTATATGATGGAACACATGAAAATTAAGGATGAAATGGACACAAAATGAAACATAACCCTCCTCTATTATTCAGTTCCGTTTGTTTGCAAATAAGTTTGGGTTGCTTACCATGTATTTCATGTGGTTATTATTATTCAGTTCTCTAAAGAGAATAAAACTACATGTACAGATCCCTCGGAAAAAAACAACTATGGGGTCTGTGGTAAGATTGTGGTGATTCTGAGCACTTGGCCTCAATTCATTCGGCAGCGCCACAGACGCCATAGTTGTTAATTAACTAGAACTAGCATGCAAAATGCATGCGGCATTCATCTGCGTGGCAGTGCGCGCATCGCCTCGCTGGCACGCGATTGCACCAACTAGCTAGGTTAACCTCGGATGGACAGCAACGTATGCAATACACTGCATCAGCGGTTAGCCGGCTGTGCGCCGGCGCGCATCATGTCACTCCACCGGCTTCACGGAAAAAGATGGATGGACCGAACGGCCGGCAGCCGGTCCGGACCCCGGGGTCCTGGGTCCGGGGTAGGGCAGCGAGCGGCCCTGGCCACAAGCAGCCCCGCGGCTGCCATCTCGGCCACGTCGTTCCATTCCGCGCTCTGCTCTGGCGCTCTCTTGCTACGTTACGGCACCTACGTGATCCTAGCTTGGAGAACTGCTACACGTACGATGAATTTGTACGATTTTGCGTACGACAGTCCCCAACAGCCGTTCGATCAACTTGACGGACGAGTGAGATCACGTCGTACAAAATCGTACACACTATTATTCTCTCTCTCTTTTTGCGAGATAGTTTATTATTCTCTTTCTTTCAGAATATAGAGGTGTTGCATGATGTGAATTCGTCAGAGATGAGATAATGCAACGCCGAAGAAGACACCATGTGAATTCGTTAAACATTAGATAATACAACGTAAAAGAAAAAAATACACGGCTCATACAACGTCAAACGTGGCACACAAGCCAAACAAAGCCAAAACCTAAACGACATAGGGGTCGCAGAGCCGACTCGCGCCCCGTAGACATATGACCAAACCCAGCCTAGACTAGAGCAGAAGTACATCACAAGGCATAAAGCCAAGGACCATCTGCAGCGGTAATATGACCCAAACTTGACTACAACATGACCCGTAGACCCGGACACAAGTTTGCTAAAACTTGACCCAAACTTGACTAGCGAGACGGCGACCGGCGCCACCAGCCTTGAGCTAGCACCACTTGCACGAGCATGGGTGCAATGTTGTCGAGAAACGAAGCAACTAGCCCAAAACCGCCGGACCGGCCGCCATCTAGGCTGTAGAAGCTTATGTAGTAGTTTTCATGACACATTCTCGTTGACTATGTATTATTTTATTGATTATTTGGACTAACCCATTCACAAAGCAATAATCCTACAGCTACGCAACAAGTTCTATGTAACTTTCCTTTCACAATTCTCTTTGGCCCCCTGATTTTAAGTGGGATGGGCCCCTCCATCCCTCCAACCCAATCACAATCTGCCATGTGCCTAATTACGTAGAATTTACGTTAGATCGTTCCTAGATGTAGCATTGCTCTTCACAAAGTAGGAGAAGATAAATTTTTGTCTCCGTATCTACATTTTTCAGGTAAAATAGTTGTTTTTTCTTCCATATAAGTAAAAATGCTGAAAACAAATCATGACAATGTATTACTCCCTTTGTTTTTTATTACTCCGCGCCTAAGATTTTCTCATTTTTTTTCCATTTGCTCTGCGCGCTACTTTTTTCCACCGTTTCCTTCCAAGTTTACCCCTGCATTTTTGGTCTTCCGATGCAGTTAGTGCTGGTACTACTAGCCAATCCGTTGTGCGGCAGAGCAATTAGTGGAGCAGGTAGTGCGCATGCATGAGCTAGCGAGCGGCATGCAAGGCTGCCGAGCGGCACGGGCCAATCAGTTACATGCACCTGCTTACAGCGCGTCGGTTTCCATGTGCAATTAACACCAAAGCAGGGGTAAGACGGTCCAAGAAAAATCCAGCGATGGGCTCCTTGGTATGCGGGTTACGAGTGGACGCGGCTTGCCTGCTCCGCCCTCGTACTCCCATCCGTGCTCCGCGCACGTCCTTCCGCATCGAACGGTTCTAGTTTTTCCTTTCCGTGGCCCTTTCCTTCGAAGAAAATAAATCACAAACAACCATGTATTCTGTGTCCTTCCCATACCCGTACACACGTATCTCATCACATCTGATTATATACCTGATGGATCCGATGGTCTGGTAGCTGCCGCTCCTAGTCTCAACTCTCAAGTTGCCATCGTACTCATCTAGCTTGGCTGCCGATGTTGTTTGGCGGTAGGTCGGAAGCAGTATCAATGGGAGAGCGGCTGCAGCGGCGATGGGGCCGTCGTCGTTGGTCGCCGCGGCTCCAGCGCCGACGGACAAGCAGACGCGCGTACTCGAGCAAGCTGTGCATGGATGGGATGTTCTCCTTGACCTTGTCCACCAGCTGCACGCCTGTGATCTCCTCAAAGACGGCTAGCCGGCAGCGGCAGCACGACGAGCTCGTCGCGTCGGACGGAAGAGGCAGTTCTCGTGGCTTTGGGCTTTACGCCGACATTAAGAGTTGTCCTCGTGGCACTAGGCCGGGAGTATCGCCGACGTCGACGAGGTCGACATGGATGTAGCCACTGTGATCGTGCTCCAGTTTTAACGACGTGCGAGTATTATGGAGGAAAATTATACATAATTGTTTGTGATTTATTTCTTCTATAAGGAAAGGGCCACGGAGAGAAAAACTGAAACCGTTCGATGCGGAAGGACGTGAGCGGAGCATGGATGGGAGTACGAGGGCGGAGCAGGCAAGCCGCGTCCGTTACGAGTTATGCGCATGGTAAGGAAAAACGGAGGGAGTATGTCATAAGAGGACCTCTACAAGAGAAGCGGAGAGGGGGTGCCCCACATGGCCCATGGCCTAGATTGTGCCCCTAGGGCATGCGTGGCCGTGAGATAGTTAAAATAAAAATAAAAGAAGACTGTGAAGCCAGCAATTTTTATGAGCAACCTACAGCTCCAAAAACTAAATCGTGAGATTAGTTACATCGGAGTTGGATGGCCGTGCAGATTCATACTACCAGAAACCATATCAACTTTTAATAATGAATACACAAGTACATGTCTAGTAATTGTGCAATTATATAAATAAACCCTTAAAAATTAGACACTGGTCTGGTATTAATACAGACGATAGCTTCGGTGGAGCCGAAACAAGTCAGGTGAACGCGCGAGGAAGAGCAGAAAACCAGAGCAGGCAAGCAGCAACCACCGGGTAAGGACGAGCCAAGGGGCAAGATCGGCGATCAACCAGCTTGTAAACTCGCCCCCGCTGCTTCTTCACTACTACAACATCATCATCATGATGAACCTTGGATCGGAGTAGGCTAGTAGATCTGGTGAACCTACCTTTTCCAGCAGTTGATGAACTCGAGCCGGAGGCCATCATGGTGCTGGGGCGCACGGCGATGGCGGAGAGTGGGCGAGGTGGTGGTGACGGCGACGTGTGGGCAGTGGCGGCGGCGGAGCTTCCTGTCACTGTCAGCGCTAGACCTAGATCGGGTCGGGGTTTTCGGTGGGGAGCCTGGCAACGCGGTGAACGTCGTACTGCGTGCCGCCGGCCCCCACCTCTTTACGTAGCGCTGCGTGACAGGGGCCCGTCAACCATATTGCGGTTGGGCGCCCCCGATCAGGGGAGAGATCAACCTAACATTCTCCCCCTTGATCTCAACTTTTACTTTTAACCTTATACTTTCTAGTTTATTTGTTTCATCGCATATTGGTACATAGAGCATGTTTCATCGTCACGGCTTAATTGCCGTTAGAATCATACAGCTACAACATACGTTATGTTCAGAAACAAATTCTGTTTCTTTTGGGCCTATCCAGGAATCATAAGGCTTTCCCTTAAACCCATGCCGGCTAAGTGTTCCTTGAACACATTGGGTGGTAAGCCTTTCGTTAGCGGATCCGCAAGCATATATTTTGTCCTTATATGCTCGAGACTTATAGTTTGATCCTGGATTTTATCTTTCACAACATAATACCTTATCTCTATTGTTTTGGCAGCATTACTCGACTTGTTATTGTGAGCGTAAAATACCGCGGGCTGGTTGTCGCAGTACATCTTTAGTGGTTTGTGAATACAATCTACCACTTTCAAGTCGGGTACAAATTTCTTTAGCCATATCGCCTGCCCCGTGGCTTCGAAGCATGCTATGAATTCTGCATACATCGTGGATGATGCAACTATCGACTGTTTGGAGCTTTTCCACGAAACAGCTCCCCCAGCGAGGGTGAATATGTATCCTGACGTGGATTTTCTATCATCTTTGTCCCCCGCAAAATCTGCGTCTGAATACCCCTTTTATCTCTAGGGAATCACTTCTCCTGTATATTAGCATGTAGTCCTTCGTGCCTTGCGCATACCGCAATGCTTTCTTTACCATCTTCCAGTGCTCTAGGCCTGGATTCTCTTGATATCTACCGAGTACCCCGGTGATAAAAGCTAAGTCAGGGCGAGTGCACACTTGTGCATACTGTAAGCTGCCAACTGCCGAAGCATATGGTACTGCTTTCATTTGATCGATCTCATACTGGTTCTTGGGACATTGGAATTTCCCAAAACTATCGCCCTTGACTATTGGAGCAGGTGTGGCTTTACTCGCATGCATATTATACTTTTTAAGAACCTTTTCTAAATATGCTTTCTGAGATAGTCCTAAGACTCCATTGTTCCTATCTCGATGAATTTCTATGCCCAAAACATATGATGCTTCACCAAGATCTGTTATGTCAAAATTTGAGGATAAGTATTTCTTTGTTTCTTGTAGTAGACTAACATCACTACTAGCAAGCAGGATATCATCCACATACAAGATTAGGAAAATATATTTTGCATTTTTAAACTTTGCATAAATGCAGTTATCCTCAATATTTTCTTTAAATCCAACTTTTAATCGTTTGATTAAACTTTAGATACCACTGTCTAGAGGCTTGCTTTAATCCATAAATGGATTTCTTCAGGCGGCATCCCATATTTTCCTTGCCTTCCATGATAAAACCCTTGGGTTGTTTCATGTAGACATTTTCCTTTAAATCACCATTCAGAAATGCCGTCTTAACATCCATTTGATGTAACTCTAAATCAAAATGTGCAACTAATGCCATTATGATTCTGAAGGAATCCTTACATGAGACTGGGGAAAAAGTCTCATTGTAGTCTATCCCTTCTCTTTGAGTAAATCCTTTTGCCACGAGTCGTGTTTTATACTTTTCTACATTCCCTTTAGAGTCATACTTAATTTTGTAGACCCATTTACAGCCTACTGTTTTGGCTCCTTTAGGAAATTACTCTAAGTCCCAAACATCTTTGGAACTCATCGATTTCATCTCGTCTTCCATTGCCTTCATCCACTTTGATGAATGAGGGCTTCTCATGGCTTCTTCATATGAGGTGGGATCTTTTTCCATATGAACCATTTCTGTGTTATAAACTTTAACGTCAGTAGAAATAGCTGACTTTCTTGGTCTTGTAGACCTTCTAAGAGCCTCAGTTTCTGGCACATTCTATGCCTCAACTTCTGGCACTTCTTCTAAAATTTGTTGCTGCACCTCCCTTTCATGCTCAACAACGGATTCAGTCGGCTCCTGACGGACAGGTTCCGGGTCTACTCCCATAGTTGTCATGGGTGGAGTTGCAACTGGTAGTGAGAAAAATGGCTCCTGAATCATCGGATTAGGTGCATGCACCCTCTTCTCCTCAAGATCAATTTTCCGAGCTACCAAGCCCCCCCTCATCATTTCGTCCTCTAAGAAGACTGCATGTCTTGTTTCTACAAACTTTGTATATCTGTCTGGGTAGTAGAAACGAAACCCTTTGATCTGTCTAGATAGCCACTGAAGTGGCAACTCACTGTTTTGGGATCTAACTTTGCAATGTTTGGATTAAACATTTTGGCCTGAGCAGGGCACCCCCACACCCCGAAGTGTTGTAGGGAAGGCACCCTTCCTGTCCATAGCTCGTACGATGTTTTGGGCACCGACTTGCTTGGTACTCTATTGAGAATGTGAATGGCGGTTTTAAGTGCCTCCATCCATATCCCAATGGCAAGTTGGAATAACTCATCATGCTGCGCACCATATCCATAAGTGTACGGTTGCGCCTTTCCGTTACACATAACGTGTATGGTCGATACTAGGAAAGCATAATAGCTACTCCATACTTTTCTCATAGAGTGGGACACATTAAACGCACATGAGTCATCATATCTTTCTCCTGTCATACAGGATAAGTCCTTTGCCTACATTTCTCCCGCCATACAGGATTTGTGACATAATACTATGTCAACTTTACCCGGTTACGCAGGTATTTTTCCAGAATTTTCCCGCCATGCGTTTTTTATCATAATCATCTTTTCCCGCTATGCGGGTAATTCCCTGTAAGGGACATAAATGCCGGAATTGGCTCTTTTGACTGCATATTCAATCATCAAATTCCGAAATAAATCCGAATGCTCTTTGACACACATGCTTGATCCGACGTTGGTCAAATTAAACACGCATGTTGCTTGTTTCATTTCAAATCATGTTGACTGAAAAAAATCTTATTCATAGAGAGTACACGAAAGGCATTCGTCAACCAAGACTCTCAATGGTCTATCTCTTTTCTTTTGAAGCCATTCTTTAGAGAGAACATACTCCCTCACGTTATGACCTTTCTTGGTGATCTTTCGGGTCACAAGTACCCATCCATTCGCCTTCACGAATGAAAGCATGGAAAACTTTTAGTCTGAGAAAACTTAGCCAATAATCAACAATATGGGCATAAAAATAACCCTACATTGGTCTGGTTAAAAGAAATGCACATTAAACTTTTGAAACTTTCTTTTATATTCTAAATCACTGTTGTGGCAGAATTAGAATAAACATCATCCTTTTACATTAATTCCATATCACCGTTGGGCGGAAATGGAAATAATGCATAAGTCATAAACAATGTGATGATAGTATTTGTATTAAACAACTTTGCTAAGAATTAATCATCATCATCAACTTTATTGTAGAGGGAACAAGAAATATAAAATTCTCTAGTTCAAGAGCATTTCTTGATCTTTATCCATTCTCTGAAAATTGGTCACCTTGATACAAAATTTATCAGAGATTTGAACTTCGAACACAAGACTCATAGAATTATAGCACTGTTATCATCAACGTTGGTCAGAAAATAACAATACCATATTTTCTTTTGTCATAGCGGAAATTATCTGCATCTTATTTCACCCATAGGGGAAAAACATTGCTAAGAACATTTCTTCCAATTAAATTTTCCCGTTGGTTCCAATTTAATTGGAGGATAAAACTTTTACTTTGCAACGGAAGCTTTACAATATTCTATTCAAAAACAATTCCTACTCTTTTACTCTCTAAGAAATTTTAACCGCTTGGTTCAAAAATGCATTAGAGAAGCAACAATTTAATCTTTTACTTTAGTTCTATTCACTTTTAAAAGAGCACTTTTATTTTCAATAATAAAACATGATCATGTTATTAACAACGTTGGTCATAAAAATAACATAATCATTTCATTTCAATAATTACTATAATATGCTCTTTAAATATAATTCTATCTAAACTTTTATTTTTATTTGCAGCGGAAAAACATGAATAAAAAAATCATGAACTTTTTATTCTTTACAGAAACTTTTGTGGGACCAAAAAAAATCATGAACTTTTAATTTTCTTTATCAAATTCATGAACTTTTCTTTTCTGAAAATTTTCTATTTTCATTTTCAGAACTTTTTCTGTTTACTTTTTTATATTTTCTAAAACAAAATTTTCGTTGGAAAAATTTGCATAGAAAAACTGTTTATGAAATCTGCCCAAAAATCAGGACAAATAAACAAAAAAACTGAAAGAACTGCAGCTGGCCCGTGGCCTGCTCGCACGCGCTCTGTGTGTCAGCGCATCACGCCTGGCCGAAGACGGCCTGGCCCAGCGCCTGCTAGCTACTGGCCTCAGCCAGCCCAGCAGTGTCTTTGGCCCAAAAGCCCAGTTCGGGGTTAGGGTTTGCATCGTGGTCGTTCATTGCGATCGGACGGCCATCCGCGCTTTTCTCCCGGACAAAACGGTGAGCGAGGGAGAGCCGAGCGCAGCCTCGGTCAATCCCTCCCTCCCCCGCGCCGCTCGCGCGTCTCTCCGCCCGCTGGCCACGCCGGCCGCCGGCGACGGCGTCAGGCCACCGCGCGAGCCGAGCTGGCCCTTTTCCCCTTCCCTTTCCATTCCACCACTGTCACCTGCGACAGAGCGAGAGAGAGGGGCGACCAAGGCCCTCCTCTGCTCCTCTATCAGCCAGAGTGGCGGCGGGTTCGGGCTGCGCCAGCCGCCGGCGACGGCAGCGGTTCCACCGCGCCACGCCCGCGCCTCCTTTCCCTTCCCCCTTCTTTCCTTTGACGGAGAGAGAGAGAGAGAGACGCCTACAGCGCCGTCCTCTGTTCCCCTTGCGCCATCTCGCTGTGGCTCTCCTCGCCGGAGACCGCAGGAAGAGAGAGGGGTTCGGTGGTGGTGGCGGCGATGTGTGGGCAGTGGCGGCGGCGGAGCTTTCCGTCACTGTCAGCGCTAGACCTAGATCGGGTCGGGGTTTTCGATGGGGAGCCAGGCAACGCGGTGAACCTCGTACTGCGTGCCGCCGGCCCCCACCTCTTTATGTAGCGCTGCGTGACAGGGGCCCGTCAACCATATTGCGGTTGGGCGCCCCCGATCAGGGCGCGGATCAGGGGCCCGGTGGGCCGTTGGGCCCACACGGGAGAGATCAACCTAACACATCATCATCACCCCCCTTCTCCATTGGAATACGTGCGACGAACAACACGCAGCTTGGACTCCATACTCGGATCAACAACAGATGGAACGTAGACGCAAGAGAACCTGCCCCTTTCCAAGGGGAAGACAAGCTCCCCCAGAGTAAGGCGGCGGCCCTCCGGCACCACCAGCGGAACCTCGGCAATGCACACCTCGCTCGTCCTCGTCCCGGACGCCGACTGACCGACCTGGACATGCATGCGGTACACCGCGGCGGGGCCGCCCCTTCCCCTCTCCTTGGAGCGGGCGAGGAAGAGCTGGCCGCCGCCGAGGCCGAGGGGCACGGCCCGGCCGCGGAAAGGGAGGTTCTTCTTCTCGTGCAGCATCTCCCACACGCCCCTGTCCACGTCGTACCCGCAGGTCCCCTTGTACTTCCTCATGTCAACCTTGTACCCGCAGCTCCGCCTGTATTTCTTCCTGTCAGCCTTGGGGACGTGCACGGCCACGGAGAGCAGGATGTGGGATCCGACGGTGGCGTAGGAGGCGATGCGCACCGGCGGCGGGTCGCGGTACTCTGGCGGGGTTATGCGGCACGGGAAGACCGGCGGCGGCTCGAGCTCCTTGCAGACCTCGGCGCACCTGGGGCGGCCGTCCTCGAAGCTGATCTGCTCGAACCAGGGCAGGTAGTCGAGCCCGAACGCGCCCCGCTTGACGGAGGGGCGGCGCGAGAGCACGTAGAGCCGGCCGCGGAGCGGGACCAGGACGGGATCCATCTTCATGTGTGGAGCCAGGGGCCCTGCCACTCCTTGGAGGCCGCGACGTCGTAGATGGTGGTGTGGATCTGGTAGTCCCCTCCCACGCCGACGATCCACCGGGACCCCGGCTCCTGCGGCGACGTCGACGGCGACTCCATGGCGGCGAAGGACATGCCGCGTTGGCTGAGCTGCAGAGGGATCCTGGGCGTCCTTGTTGTGCCGAAGGTGAGGATGGAGTGGGCTGGCTCATTCTCATTGGCCTGCTCGTGCTCTACCACCAGGTAGACTGGCGGCTTGTCGTCTGGGACGACGGTGATTCTCCGTCGCTTCCGCTCGGTCGGCATCTCTCTCGCCGGGTGGAAACCCTCCCTCGCGGCTCGCGTGCAGGCGGTGGGTGGCGGCCCCGCGGTGGAAACCCTCCCTCGCGGCTCGCGTGCAGGCGGTGGGCTGCTAGAACCGAAAAAGCATTAGGCTCGGTATTGGGTTGCTGGATGCATGTGCGGGCGGAGGCCCAATTTAGGCCAAAAAAGGCCAATTCCACGAGACGAAACATGGAGAGCAACTAATTAACGAGCGCTTCTTCGAGAGCCTCGCAACGATCAGCGCCATTTGGCGCGCTCTCAATCATTCGCCGTGTCGCGCTCTGGACGCTTCATCCGGATTTTATTTTTTTATTTTTTTCGCACGCGTTTTCGGCTTTTTAACGTTTTTTCGACGTGTTGGTGTTCCACCGGTCTTCCTTAGCTTTTCGGTAAAAATTTTTTTTGTAAAAAAACAGTTTTTCTTTTTTTTTTCTTTCGCGAGAGTCACGGTTTTGCTTCCGCGATAGGCACAGTTCTGCTTTCGCGAGAGTCACGGCCGTGCCTCTCGGAAACGAAAAAATGCGTTTTCTGTTTTTTTCGTTTCGCGAGAGTCACGGTTTTGCTTCCGCGAGAGGCACGGTTGTGCTTTCGCGAGAGTACGGCCGTGCCTCTTGGAAACGAAAAAACGCGTTTTCTATTTTTTTCTTTTGCGAGTCACGGTTTTGCTTCCGCGAGAGGTACGGTTGTGCTTTCGCGAGAGTCACGGCGTGTCTCTCAGAAACGAAAAAAACACGTTTTTTTTTTCGCGAGAGTCACGGTTTTGCTTCCGCGAGAGGCACGGTTGTGCTTTCGCAAGAGTTAGAGCCGTGCCTTCTCGGAAACGAAAAAAACGCGTTTTTTTTTTCCTTCCATGAGAGTCACGGTTTTGCTTCTGCGAGAGGCACGTTTGTGATTTCGTGAGAGGCACGGGCGTGCCTCTTTCGGAAAGGGAAAAAACCCGTACTCGCGGTCCAGTTTTTTTATGAAAAAATTTCCTCAAAATCTATCAACATGGGATCTAGTTTTGAAGATCTCGACGCGAGAAATCCAACAGTGAAAGCGGTTTGAGATTTGGACGCACGATTTGAGAGATAAAACGTTTTGAATAAACGGATGTACGAAAAAAGGAAAAACTTTCAGGTTGCGACAAGTGGCGCGTTCCATGGGCGCCACTTGTCGCAACCTTAATTAGTGATTTCGCGAAACATGACATTAACAGTATGTCCTTTGTCTAAAAACAAAATGTAAAAAAAAACTAACAGTCTGTCCGATAGAGCAGCTTTCCAACTTGCTATTGAATCTCCCTTCAAAAAAAAAAACTTGCTATCGAAACGAAATTACAGCCAATCAATAGCTCTGCAGCAACGAAACCAAATAGTTTGTATGAATTTCAAGCGTAACTCTGGAGCACTGGAGATCGGGTTTATTTTCTTTTGCAAAAAGGCATACTATTCTAAGGGTAATGTTTAAAATCTGAAATCAAATTTTTAACCGTTGCAAAACATTTTTCATGGTAAATTATATTGACGTGAGGATGACAATTTTCTTTAGCGCAAATCATTTCATTACAAGTACAAAGCGTCTAAAACATAATTAAAATTACAATGAGGACCCCAGACCACCGAACGGCCACTATCTCTATCAAAACGGAAGCGCCGTTATTGCCACTCCTGTACCTGAGTTGTCATGGCCTTATCGACAACTACCGGAAGTCTTCATGCATGTGCCCTTAAGAATGAACACCCCGGAGCCGCAGTCGTCACCGATGATCATCAATCTGAAGTGTCTGACACCAAATCTCGCCATCACGCACATTCAGCAAGAAACCCTAGCCTCGCCCGCACCAAGGAGATGACAGGAATCTATGCCGGACGTCCATCGAATCCGGCCCAATGGACTAGTTTGAGGAGGATCGCAACTCGAAAGACCAGCTGAAGATGGAGCGCCGCCCGGCCCTGCAAGGACTAAAGACTCTAACCTAAACTACTAGTCGGACCCAAGGCACTGGGATTCCTTCCCAGCCACCAGCTGCCGAAGCGATAGTCATAGGGGAGAGGAATTCACAAGCTAGCCGATGGAGCTTTGAAGGGAGGAGAACTTTCCCGATGGCATAAGCGTGAGATTTCATAATAATTCCTCTGAATGCAAAAGTTGCTCTGGTGTCCGGCTCCTGCGGCAGCTTTGTGCCCGCAAAAGCTGTTGTTGACGGTCCTCCGGTACCGACGAAAGTTGCTGCTTCGACACCCGCGACAGCTGCTGCTCCGGTGGGGAAGGGGTGGCACTAAGAACAGCAAGGCCAGGCCATGGCACGTTGGCCGAATAGAAGAGAGGAGGAGGATGACCTGATTGCTTTTAAAGTTTTTGAAGAAAGTGTCGGTGTAAAATCCCCGGTCTAACAGTGTCGCCTGCAAACCGTTACGCCACATCGGCAAAAGTGGGACCTACCTATCATAATCGTCATCAAAAGTCCAAAGCTCCAAACCCGCCAACTAGTGTTTTTTGCAACCAAAAAAAATAGCCTTAAAATTAGTGATTTTTGGCACAATTCCATAGAACTGTGGTTTCCGCAACCCTAGCGTTCGATGATTTTTGCAATTCACCCAATATTACGGCATAGGGCGACCATTGTACTGGCATGCCGATTGTAGAGATGAACCGGTAATTACAAACAGCTCTAGTGTATTAAGCTCTACAAAATACCGCAGCTGCAAATCAGAGTCGAACAACAGACTGGCAATACGGACACACGGGATCTCCACGTTGTAAATAAAGAGTAATAGTTCCCCATAATATTCGACTGGTCTATCTGGTACTCTCTCCGTCCCAAAATAACTGTCTCAACTCTAACACTTGTTTTGAGACGAAGGGAGTAGATCACATGCTCAACAACACCAAGTTATAATATCATGGAGATTGAGGAAAATAAACAGCACCACAATTCATGAATCTTAGGGTAGCAATATCTTAATTACCTCAACAAGGTAGATACTCTTTCAAATGAATGACTCTGATCACACCAAATCCACTCTTTCAAACAAGCATGTTTTTTTTTTTGCGAGGGTAAAACTGAGTTTATTCCATAGCAACAGGAATATAGTCAGCTAATACAAGATCATGAATAATGAGAGGAGCTCTTTGTAACCAACAAGCAGTACTACAAGCCGTACGAGCATAATTAGCTAGACAATGTGATACCCTATTTTGAGAACGAGTTATCTTAACCGGAATAAACTCCCACTCTGGAAGAAGCGACTTGATTTCATCGACCAGGTGGCCATTAGGCGACTTGGCCAGGGATGCATTAGACAAAGATGAATGAGCTTCCATAGAGTTTGACTGCACCATGACTGGAAGATTAGACCATTGGAGGACTAGAGACATCCCTTCCCGGATTGCCTGTATCTTCGCTTCAAGTGCATCATTGCAGAAGAACAGCAAACGGCATGCAGCAAGAATAACTTCACCTGTACACTTCCTGAGGACCATGCCTGCACCGGCTGTACCGTCATCCGGCGAGAAAGAGCCATCCACTGACAGGGCCAGCCAGCCGGAAGGTGGCGGTACCCAAGGTGGATCAGGTGGACGCGGTCGGATAACAGTCGCCGGAAGGGAATCAGCGACGGAATATTTGCCTTCAATTATTTGTTCAGTACTCAGATGCTTCACGTCTCGTATTGAATTGAGGTAGTCCATAGCATCCAGGTGCTCCTTTGGCGGTATTGGCCAAATCTCCCCCATAGCATCCCACAACTTTGAAGCATTCTCACATGCTACAAGTGCATGGTAAGTGTCCTCGTCAGCTATGCCACACAGTGGACATGTAACCCGGCACTGCAGGTGACGAGCCCGTTTGCATTGCATGGTAGCTAGCGCACCAGCTGCAGCCTTCCAGGCATTCAACCTCATCCTGTGCGGAACATCCGCATGCCAAATTAAATTCCAGATTTTCCTCTCGCCATTAGGACTTGCGCTCGACGCACCTTCTGTAAAAGCTTCCTCATGATGTACCATCACTAGCTTGTCCGCACTACGGACACTGAACAGCACTTTGGGATCTGGTTGCCATGCGAGGAAGTCCTGCTGCTGCCGTGTGGTGAGGTACGGATTTTAGGAATGGCCACAACATCAGCAGGAAGGAAGTGTTGCTGCAATAAACCCAGTCTCCAAACACCATGAATATCCAAGAAGTCTGATACTCTATTGAGTCTGCAATGACGTTTTGGCGTAATTGGACGAAATGATGGACCCCTTGGAATCCATGGGTCCCGCCAAGTCCGAATCAAAATTCCATTACCAACACGCCAAATGATACCTTTTTTCAATAACTCCAGCCCATGTTCAATACCACGCCAAACCGCGGATGCGTTGCCTGAAAAAACTGTATCCCCAAGATTTCCATTACGATAATACCTAGCTCGCAACAGCCTTGCACAAAGGCTATCCGGTTGATCAATAAGTCTCCAAGCCTGTTTAGCCAGCAATGCTTGATTGAATGCTCTCATATCTCTAAAATCAAGACCACCCTTTTGTTTTGGTAAGACAAGCTTGTCCCAAGAAACCCAAGCCATTTTCCTTCTTCCATTCTCAACTCCCCACCAATATTGCCGCATCATTCTTGTGAGGCAGGCCGGATAGGCCTGTGGGGTTGTGTTATGACTTGTTTCACGCTGCCGTTGTGGCTTTATTAATTTAAAGCCGGACGCGTCCGTGCGTCTTCGTTCTAAAAAAATCATTCTTGTGAGGTCGTCACACATAGAATACGAAAGTTTGAAAACACTCATAACATAAGTGGGAATAGCCTTGGCCACAGATTTAATCAATATTTCCTTACTAGATGAGGCCATATAGCGTTCACTCCAATCCACTAGCCGCTTACTTAGCCTAGATTGCAAAGTCTGAAACTTCCCTTTATGCATTCTACCCTCTGGTACAGCTAGTCCAAGATACTTGGGATCAAACACCTCCTGAGTGACTTGCAAAATATTCTTCACCTCCTGGGAGACTGGCAGAAAACAATTGTCAGAAAATAGGACAAACAAGCATGCTGCAGAATTCAACACGGGGCGGGCATCCATGGAATAATCTGGCATCCATACTATACTACAGAGTACAGACATTGTAATTTTGCAGCTCTAACAACACACAAACAGACTGGTAGGTAATAAACAATACATGACACTATCTACATGTATAGCAGATGGAGATAGGTAATGAACAATACGGACAAGCATGAAACAATCCGGGGAAAGCTAAGGATATGAACGGCAGATGAGTAGCAATACATACACACAGGATTCTCACCATGTATAAAACAACACGGAGATAATAACTTCTCAGGTTATTCAGCTGGTTGTATTTCTTGAGGTCGAGAGGTAGATGCCCCAGCAGCAGCAGCTTCATGAGGCCTCCAACGTCTCAAGGGTGGTGGGTCCTCGCTCCCAGGTACCTGGTAGATCACATATTCACATAGCTAAAATATATCTCCAAACCTGGCATCATTGAAGAACAATAACACTATAATACCATGAGTGACGAGACGATATATAGACGGAATATCACAATTAATGAACGAATAACAAAAGAACTTCCATGAATAAGAAAATAGGCAATAAAGATGGAATGCAGAGTGGAAATTGTCTTCATAACATCATAAGCATCATTTTTCAAACAATGGCTTCCCAGTGGCGGTGCTAACCTGGGAAGTCAATGGAGTGACCCTGGCATTTCCTCCACTTGAAAGTTCCGTCCTCTGCAACCTCTCCGGTAAGGTCTCCATCCCCATGTGTGACAACAGGAGACAGATATACGTGAGCAGCTCCCCACCAGTGCCCAAACTCTTGGCATGTAGGTACCCTCGGCACCTACTAGCCGAGAAGCAGAGCATCTCCACCCACACGCCTTCGATTACCTCCCACATCTTCTCATCACGCATTTGCAGCAGCCCATTGGCAAGATTCCATGCATCATGGACAAAACCTTCTTGTGTAGTTGCATCTGTCTCCGCATCCAGTGGCAAGTCTGTATGTTCAACAACTTGTTCTCTGTTTTCCCTGGGCTGTACCTTCGCGATTATTCTCTGTGTAAATCCTCTTTCGATTTCCTTGAGCGATGGCCTTTTGACTGTGAAGAAGTTGCAGAATGGTTTATTGCACTTGAGGATCTCCATGAGCGAAGGCTTGCCGCCCTTGACAATTTTCTTGAGTGATGCATTGTCATCCTTGAGGATCTTCTTTAGCTCAGAATTGGCAGCTGTGAACAGATTTCGCCTAGTGCCTGGCAGTAGCATCTCGGGATTGACAAACAGTAGGTACATCATGTAGTTGGAGATTTCTCTGCACTGGATGGCTCTTTTGTGATGATGAGATCTTTCACACCAAACAGCACACCCATGACCCTCACCGGAAGCATCTTGAATACACTGAGCAGTGGCACATTGGTGATACGCAGATGCGCCCATGTAGTAGAAGCAGAAATCCGTTGCGATGTGCCAGAGAAGAACACTCTCATCGAATGGCTTCCTTAAGCTGCAACTGAGATCTTTGTCGCAATTGTTGGACTGAAGAGTCCATTGCCCCCTGCGATCGTTGAACTTCCAGTAGCTGTCAGTATCTTTTATTTGATCTTCCCACCCCTTCTTCACATACTTAAGAACCAAATCTAGAATTGCAAAGGATAACTTGCAGGGCTTCATGGACCAATTTTGGTCAAGAAAGTCTTTGCAGTTAAAGAAATTAACGATGCACATCTTCCTGGAGTGCCTTCTGTTACGAGCAAAGAATCCTACCAGATTAAATTGGCCTATGAGGCTATCTTTGACTTTGAGTATGGCATTGAGAAATACCTTTAGAAAAGTAAATTTCGCAAAGGCAAAGGAAGCACAGGAACAGTACTCTAGCACTGCAGTACAGCAGAACAAGGCATATGTAACCTTGACATCATTATCATCATAAGCTTCTCTGTGACTCTTGTGGAATAGGCCTATGGCTGCCCATGGCAATAAACTAGCCGATAACCGTATGTACAGAGAAAGAAGTTCCAACCCGCTCGGGTCTTCCTCTTCTTTAAAACTGCCGAGTATCTTTGATTTTGTGTAGAGAAGATTGAAAATGCTGAACAATCTATTCTGCAATAAAATGTATGCTTGTTTTCCATCAAGCACCCAAAAGGATTTTAGGATCACAAGCCGATCAGGATACGGCGATGCAAGGTCCACAAATATCCTGTAGGTCTCAGGGTCCCCATTATAGTCATTATCTCGCCTTCTCAATCTTGGCTCCCTTTGGTTTAGGTGGCTTCTCCTTTTCTCCATTATTTGGCTTACGTGGCTTCCCATTTTTTCCTTTATTTGGTTTAGGCGACCTATCCATGTCCTTGAGGTCTGAGGATGATGATCGGGCTCAAGATCCACCGTGGCAGCCACTCCCTGTGTTTGAGATCCATGGTTGGCCTCAAGGTCCACCACAATATCTTCTCCTTGTGATTGAGAAAGATAATTGTCAGCCCCATGGTTGACCGCATCACCTTCTTGTGCTTGGAAACCAGGGTCGGTCTGGGCAAAAGCCCTTGCCTTTTGCACGTAGTCTTCAAGCGAATTGATCTCGTCTTCTCTGGTGGCAGTTCTCCTCGGAGCATGACAGGAAGAGCTTACTAGGCTGTTAATGCTAGCACTCTTGAGAGCCCAGGGCTTCTCAATGCATTTGAGAATCCCAGGGACGAAGAACAAGATTGATGCCTGCAACAACCTCTTGTCGCCTCCTGGCCACGATTTGCAGAACATATAGATAGCTACAGTGACCTGGGACACAGCTGTGAGGATGTGCCGCGTCCACAGCTCATTGTCTTCGATATTGTAGGCGGTTATGAGGTCCTGCCCTCCGAGGTGCATCAGGAGAACCGGTGCCCACACCACCTCCAGGATGCTACTATTGTTTGCAGAAGTACCGCTACCATGATCCTGACTCCTCTGGCGGTTAAAGAGGGTGGCCAGGGCGTATATGGCCACAGCATCGCTGCCTTGGTATGCGAGCCATATGATGGATCTGTACCAGGAAGGAATAGCAAACTTACGCAAGGGAGCGGAGCAGAGCAAGAGGTACTGGATGAAGAGGCTGCTGAGGACGAGGATGCGCAGATGCCACTCCTCCCACCATTCCACAGCACCTGATATACCCATGACTGTGTCTAGCTCTCCCTCGCTCGCTCACAAGCACAAAGTGAGAGGCCGATTCATTTCGCACGTTGATCCAGTGTGTATATATGCACATGGTTAGCAGTAACCACTCCAGCATTGTCTCCTTGCCTACTGACTTTTCATATGGTAATCACACTTAGGATGGCTGGCTCAACCATATCTTTTGCTCTACTTTGCCCGGCCGTGTTTTGTATTTTTGTTTGACCTGACCAAACCAAATTACTCGTTAAAAGCTTCACACCTAGATGATCTGCATTGTTATAATCAAGCAGATCAAACCAGTTTATTCGAGCTGAAAAAGATGCATATTTCCAATTCGGTTTCAGAAAGGTGGAGCAATGCTATTGATATTGTTAATACTAGCAGTTGCAGGTGGATGAACTCGAATCGACGAACCTGCTAGGTAGGAAGATCCCCTAAACTGCCGTCCCTCTCTTCATTGTCGCACGCCATTTCCTTCCCCTCCCTCCTTGCTCCGTCCCTCGCTGCCGCGGTCTGCTACTCCAGCCGCCGCTGCCCATTATTGCTCCGCCCTTCACGCCGCCGCCGCCGCCGCTCCGCGCCATCCGGCCTTCCTTCTCCGCCGATCTGGAGAGAGAGGAGTCCCCACTCTGTGGCTGCCGCTCCTCCCATCCGCTTGCTCCCTGCGGGTGGGGGTCGCCGGAGCCGGTGTCCGGCGGCTGGCGGCCTCACCGGTGCGGAGCAGTGATTTAGGGCGTCTTGAAAAAAAACTGATTTGGGTAGGACAAGACGGAAGAGGAGGCCGTCGGAGAGAGAAAAAACAGTAATTTTAGTTTTAAAAAATTATTATTATTAGGAAAATAAATCTTTTCCTTTTGCAATAGGAAAAGTAAATTCTTTTTTATTGCAATGGCGGAAAAATAAACCCTAGAGTGCAATTCATAGAAACATAAAATTATCGAAAACGCTTTTGTTCAGCGGACTGATCTTCTGGCGCGCCTCCTTGTCTGTTGGATCTTCTTTTGATCAAAGGACTCGCAACAATCCTATTCATAGGTTAGCCTTTTTTCAACTCAAACTATGTTGAGCAACACAAGGTTTGTTGCGCGGCGACGGCGACGAAGAAACAAAGGTTCTCGTCTGCGTGCTGTGCCGCACCTCCATCTTCCTCACCAGATTTGGCAACCTACGGCATGGCTCCCGTCAGCACCTTCTCATCGCCACCACGACCTCGCCTCTGTCTCCTTCCTCTCCTTCCATCCATGGCGATGTCGACGACCCGACGGGGAGCTCACGGGTTCTAGCGCGCCCTGCCAGCCTCCTCTAGGTGGGAACAAGCTTCCGGTCGTGGCTGACAACGCCCTGCACCCATATCTATCCAGACGGGGTCGATCCACCGACGATAGGGGCTCTTGTTGCAATGGTGCCGCCGTGTTTACGGGCCGCGTGGATATGCTTTTTTTGCGATAGGGGTCCTATTGCAAAGGTGTCTGCAATAGCAACTATGTCGCAGAGGTCGAAGAAAAAAGATAGGTTCAGGAAAAGAAAATAGTTCGAAAAATATTTTTGCAACAAGGCTTCCGTTGCAAAAGGCCAAGCCCAACAAGGCTTCCGTTGTAGAGATCAGAGAAAAAGAAGGAAGATTGCAACAAGGTCGTTGTTACAGAGATACGAGCACATCACTGAGCTTGTTGCAAGATGTGACGGCTATGTGTGCATCCATCGGACGGTCTGGGAGGTCGATCTTTCAAGGGCATAAACCGGCCGATGCGTAACACAACCATCAATGTTATTTGTATGGGCTCAGTTCAATATATCAAGATCGTAGAGCCAATCTTCCACTTTCTCGGTATTTGGATTCTATATAAGACAAAGAACTATACCTTTATTGGACCAATGCTTTTGTCAGACTATACCTTAATGTAAACGACATTCATGATTTGCGTGCATCAACGATGGTCATTTGCGTCTCATGCTTGTTCAATATTGTATTATTGTGGCCTAGTATGTTTCTTGTATTGCATCTCATGCTTGTTCAATATTGTGGCCTAGTATGTTTCTTGTACTAATACAGGGACCATCACATGATCACTTTTGATTGTTATGCTATTTACTCCACTAACAATAGTCAGGCCAAACTGAGAGAAAATACTAAAGGAGGCAGCAAAAACGAGCAATGATGCAAACCAACGAGCAATTATTCAGCTAGCAGCTTCATCATATGAAGCCTCCAGCATCTGAAGCTTGTCCATCCCACCATCGTTGCCTTGTATCTGGTGTGGTCACAGATTCATACATAATATCTCTAATGTCTCCAACATTGCCATCCTTGAACAACATGTATATTGAGATGGAGCAACATTACAAGAGCAATGATAATAGTTTCAGAAGAAAAACAACAGCACCGCCTTTGGGCATCGATACATCAGCCACTACCAGAATTTACTTAGTTGCCGACGGCCTCATCTATGCCGAGAGATATGCCGATGGCCAAGGGCAGGCCGTAGGCGTAGAATAGCCGTCGGCATATGTAGATCTATGCCGACGGGGGCCGTCGGCATAAGACGGCCGTCGGGACAGCTGGCGATACGCCTACGGGGGCCGTCGGAATAGCACGGGCCCACCTACCCGGTCAGTGGCGACCGTTTGACAGCGTCGAAGCTACGCCGACGGGGGCTAACGGCGGCCGTCGGCATATCATAGCCGTCGGCATAGATTTGCTGACATCACCGATCCGCGCCGTCTCCACGTCATCGATCCGAGGGAGAGAGGGCCCGTGGTGTGGTAGAGATATGCCGACGGCATAGCCATCGACATAGGCCTGGCCCATGCCCTCTGCCACATCATCAATCCGCGTGCAATGCCACGCCATCGATCCGTGGCATAGTAGCTCCGTGTGCATGCCGTCGGCATACCTCTATTTTTTATTTTATTTTTACTTTTAATTTATAATATTTATTATTTTGTATTTTTTCACAACATAAATGTGCCTTATCTAAACAAAAAACATACCTCGATGGTATATCGATTGCCCCCCTCACGTATGTCGCTGCCGCCGTGTCACGGAGGGGGAAACGGTCGACACGGAGGGAATCTGGTTAGAGGGGGATTCGTGGTGGCCTTTGGGGTGTAGCTATGCCACCGAAACATCACACGAGTTCCGATGCATCTGTGAAAGTGTTCTGGCATGCGTAGACGCCCGTCTTGGGGCTCCGTGGTGTGCCCCCCCCTCAACGGAAGGCAGTCCCGCCGTCACTTTGAGGGGGGAGATGGTGCGGGTGCGGTGGAACCGGAGGGAATCTAGTGTTGGGTTGGGTCCAAACCGTGTTGGGGATGTTGCTATGGGCTGACCTATCGCAACCAGGTGGAAGAGTCCACTGGTCAAAGCCCGTCCGGTGAAAGTCAAAGGGCTAGATCTCCTGGTCAACTGGTATTCGGGGTGGCCTTCGGGGTGTAGCTATGCCACCGACACATCGCACGGGTCCCGATGCAAGTGTGAAAGTGTTCTCGCATGCATAGACGCCCATCTTGGGGCTCCGTGGTGTGCCCCCCTCCACGGAAGGCAGTGCCGCCGTCACTTGGAGGGGGGATGGTGCGGGTGCGGTGGAACCGGGGGGGGGGGGGGATCTAGTGTTGGGTTGGGTCCAGACCGTGTTCGGGGATGTTGCTATGGGCTGACCTATCGCAACCAGGTGGAAGAGTCCACTGGTCAAAGCCCGTCCAGTGAAAGTCAAAGGGCTAGATCTCCTGGTCAACTGGGATTCGGGGTGGCCTTCGGGGTGTTGCTATGCCACCGAATCATCGCACGGGTCTCGATGCATGTGTGAAAGTGTTCTCGCATGCGTAGACGCCCGTCTTGGGGCTCCGTGGTGTGGTCCCCCCCTCCACGGAAGGTAGTGCCGCCGTCACTTGGAGGGGGGATAGTGCGGGTGCGGTGGAACCGGGGGGAATCTAGTGTTGGGTTGGGTCCAGTGTTGGAAATATGCCCTAGAGGCAATAATAAAATGGTTATTATTATATTTCCTTGTTCATGATAATTGTCTATTGTTCATTCTATAATTGTGTTATCCGGAAGTCGTAATACATGTGTGAATACTAGACCACAACATGTCCCTAGTGAGCCTCTAGTTGACTAGCTCGTTGATCAATAGATAGTCATGGTTTCCTGACTATGGACATTGGATGTCATTGATAACGGGATCACATCATTAGGAGAATGATGTGATGGACAAGACCCAATCCTAAGCATAGCACAAAGATCGTGTAGTTCGTTTGCTAGAGCTTTTCCAATGTCAAGTATCATTTCCTTAGACCATGAGATCGTGTAACTCCCGGATGCCGTAGGAGTGCTTTGGGTGTACCAAACATCACAACGTAAATGGGTGACTATAAAGGTACACTACAGGTATCTCTGAAAGTGTCTGTTGGGTTGACACGGATCGAGACTGGGATTTGTCACTCCGTATGACGGAGAGGTATCTCTGCGCCCACTCGGTAATGCATCATCATAATGAGCTCAAAGTGACCAAGTGGTTGGTCACGGGATCATGCATTACGGTACGAGTAAAGTGACTTGCCGGTAACGAGATTGAACGAGGTATTGGGATACCGACGATCGAATCTCGGGCAAGCAACGTACCGATTGACAAAGGGAATTGTATACGGGATTGATTGAATCCTCGACATCGTGGTTCATCCGATGAGATCATCGTGGAACATGTGGGAGCCAACATGGGTATCCAGATCCCGCTGTTGGTTATTGACCGGAGAGTCGTCTCGGTCATGTCTACATGTCTCCCGAACCCGTAGGGTCTACACACTTAAGGTTCGGTGACGCTAGGGTTGTAGAGATATTAGTATGCGGTAACCCGAAAGTTGTTTGGAGTCCCGGATGAGATCCCGGACGTCACGAGGAGTTCCGGAATGGTCCGGAGGTGAAGAATCATATATAGGAAGTCCAGTTTCGGCCACCGGGAAAGTTTCGGGGGTCACCGGTATTGTACCGGGACCACCGGAAGGGTCCCGGGGGTTCACCGGGTGGGGCCACCTATCCCCGAGGGCCCCATAGGCTGAAGTGGGAGGGGAACCAGCCCCTGGTGTGCTGATGCGCCCCCCCTTGGGCCTCCCCTACGCCTAGGGTTGGAAACCCTAGGGGTGGGGGCGCCCCTCCACTTGGCTTGGGGGGAAGCCACCCCCTTGGCCGCCGCCCCCCTTGGAGATTGCATCTCCCAGGGCCGGCGCCCCCCAGGGCCCCTATATATAGTGGGGGGAGGGAGGGCAGCCGCACCACAGCCCCTGGCGCCTCCCTCTCCCTCCCGTGACACCTCTCCCTCCCGCTTGCGCTTGGCGAAGCCCTGCCGGGATCCCGCTACTTCCACCACCACGCTGTCGTGCTGCTGGATCTCCATCAACCTCTCCTTCCCCTTGCTGGATCAAGAAGGAGGAGACATCGCTGCTCCGTACGTGTGTTGAACGCGGAGGTGCCGTCCGTTCGGCGCTCGGTCATCGGTGATTTGGATCACGACGAGTACGACTCCATCAACCCCGTTCACTTGAACGCTTCCGCTCGCGATCTACAAGGGTATGTAGATGCACTCCTCACTCTCGTTGCTAGTAAACTCCATAGATGAATCTTGGTGATGCGTAGAAAATTTTAAAATTCTGCTACGATCCCCAACAGTGGCATCATGAGCCAGGTTTATGCATCGTGGGATGAAGCGGCCCAGACCGACCTTACACGTACGCTTACGTGAGACAGGTTCCACCGACTGACATGCACTAGTTGCATAAGGTGGCTAGCGGGTGTCTGTCTCTCCCACTTTAGTCGGATCGGATTCGATGAAAAGGGTCCTTATGAAGGGTAAATATTAATTGGCATATCATGTTGTGGTTTTACGTAGGTAAGAAACGTTCTTGCTAGAAACCTATAGAAGCCACGTAAAAACATGCAACAACAATTAGAGGACGTCTAACTTGTTTTTGCAGCATATGCCTTGTGATGTGATATGGCCAGAAGATGTGATGAATGATATATGTGATGTATGAGATTGATCATGTTCTTGTAATAGGAATCACAACTTGCATGTCGATGAGTATGACAACCGGCAGGAGCCATAGGAGTTGTCTTTATTTTTTTTGTATGACCTGCGTGTCATTGAATAACGCCATGTAAATTACTTTACTTTATTGATAAACACGTTAGCCATAGAAGTAGAAGTAATCGTTGGCGTGACAACTTCATGAAGACACGATGATGGAGATCATGGTGTCATGCCGGTGACGAAGATGATCATGGCGCCCCGAAGATGGAGATCAAAAGGAGCAAAATGATATTGGCCATATCATGTCACTATTTGATTGCATGTGATGTTTATCATGTTTTACTTCTTATTTGCTTAGTACGACGGTAGTAAATAAGATGATCCCTTATAATAATTTCAAGAAAGTGTTCCCCCTAACTGTGCACCGTTGCGAAGGTTCGTTGTTTCGAAGCACCACGTGATGATCGGGTGTGATAGATTCTAACATTCGAATACAACGGGTGTAAGCCAGATTTACACACGCAATACACTTAGGTTGACTTGACGAGCCTAGCATGTACAGACATGGCCTCGGAACACGGAAGACCGAAAGGTCGAGCATGAGTCGTATAGAAGATACGATCAACATGAAGATGTGCACCGATGTTGACTAGTCCGTCTCACGTGATGATCGGACACGGCCTAGTTGACTCGGATCATGTTTCAATTAGATGACTAGAGGGATGTCTATCTGAGTGGGAGTTCATTGAATAATTTGATTAGATCAACTTAATTATCATGAACTTAGTCTAAAATCTTTACAATATGTCTTGTAGATCAAATGGCCCACGTTGCCCTCAACTTCAACGCGTTCCTAGAGAAAACTAAGCTGAAAGATGATGACAGCAACTATACGGACTGGGTCCGGAACCTGAGGATCATCCTCATAGCTGCCAAGAAAGATTATGTCCTAGAAGCACCGCTAGGTGATGCACCCATCCCAGAGAACCAAGACGTTATGAACGCTTGGCAGTCACGTGCTGATGATTACTCCCTCGTTCAGTGCGGCATGCTTTACAGCTTAGAACCGGGGCTCCAAAAGCGTTTTGAGCAACACGGAGCATATGAGATGTTCGAAGAGCTGAAAATGGTTTTCCAAGCTCATGCCCGGGTCGAGAGATATGAAGTCTCCGACAAGTTCTTCAGTTGTAAGATGGAGGAAAACAGTTCTGTCAGTGAGCACATACTCAAAATGTCTGGGTTACACAACCGCTTGACTCAGCTGGGAGTTAATCTCCCGGATGACGCGGTCATTGACAGAATCCTTCAGTCGCTTCCACCGAGCTACAAGAGCTTTGTGATGAACTTCAATATGCAGGGGATGGAAAAGACCATTCCTGAGGTATATTCAATGCTGAAATCAGCAGAGGTGGAGATCAGAAAGGAACATCAAGTGTTGATGGTGAATAAAACCACTAAGTTCAAGAAAGGCAAGGGTAAGAAGTGTTGGAAATATGCCCTAGAGGAAATAATAAATAGGTTATTATTATATTTCCTTGTTCATGATAATCGTTTATTATCCATGCTAGAATTGTATTGATAGGAAACTCAGATACATGTGTGGATACATAGACAACACCATGTCCCTAGTAAGCCTCTAGTTGACTAGCTCGTTGATCAATAGATGGTTACGGTTTCCTGACCATGGACATTGGATGTCGTTGATAACGGGATCACATCATTAGGAGAATGATGTGATGGACAAGACCCAATCCTAAGCCTAGCACAAGATCGTGTAGTTCGTTTGCTCAGAGCTTTTCTAATGTCAAGTATCACTTCCTTAGACCATGAGATTGTGCAACTCCCGGACACCGTAGGAATGCTTTGGGTGTGCCAAACGTCACAACGTAACTGGGTGGCTATAAAGGTGCACTACGGGTATCTCCGAAAGTGTCTGTTGGGTTGGCACGAATCGAGACTGGGATTTGTCACTCCGTGTAAACGGAGAGGTATCTCTGGGCCCACTCGGTAGGACATCATCATTATGTGCACAATGTGACCAAGGAGTTGATCACGGGATGATGTGAGTTACGGAACGAGTAAAGAGACTTGCCGGTAACGAGATTGAACAAGGTATAGGGATACCGACGATCGAATCTCGGGCAAGTAACATACCGATGGACAAAGGGAATTGCATACGGGATTGATTGAATCCCCGACATCGTGGTTCATCCGATGAGATCATCGTGGAACATGTGGGAGCCAACATGGGTATCCAGATCCCGCTGTTGGTTATTGACCGGAGAACGTCTCGGTCATGTCTGCATGGTTCCCGAACCCGTAGGGTCTACACGCTTAAGGTTCGATGACGCTAGGGTTATAGGGAAAGTATGTACGTGGTTACCGAATGTTGTTCGGAGTCCCGGATGAGATCCCGGATGTCACGAGGAGTTCCGGAATGGTCCGGAGGTAAAGATTTATATATGGGAAGTCCTGTTTTGGTCACCGGAAAAGTTTCGGGTGAAATCGGTAATGTACCGGGACCACCGGGAGGGTCCCGGGGGTCCACCAAGTGGGGCCACCAGCCCCAGAAGGCTGCGTGGGCCAAGTGTGGGAGGGGACCAGCCCCAGGTGGGCTGGTGCGCCCCCCACCAAGGCCCAAGGCGCATGGGAGAGTGGGAGGGGGCAAACCCTAGGTCCAGATGGGCCTTAGGGCCCATCTAGTGGGGCGCCCCCCTCTCCTCCCCTTGGCCGCCCCCCCTTGATGGGATCTAGGGCTGGCCGCCTCCTCTTGGGGGTGGAAACCCTAAAGGGGGCGCAGCCCCCTTCCCCCCTATATATACTTGAGGTTTGGGCTGCCATACAGACATGAGAACGTCTCTCTTTCGGTGCTGCCCTACCCCTCTCCCTCCTCCTCCTCTCCCGCGGTGCTTGGCGAAGCCCTGCGGGATTGCCACGCTCCTCCACCACCACCATGCCGTCGTGTTGCTGCTGGATGGAGTCTTCCCCAACCTCTCCCTCTCTCCTTGCTGGATCAAGGCGTGGGAGACGTCACCGGGCTGCACGTGTGTTGAACGCGGAGGCACCGTTCTTTCGGTGCTTAGATCGGAATCAACCGCGATCTGAATCGCTACGAGTACGACTCCCTCATCCGCGTTCTTGCAACGCTTCCGCATCGCGATCTACAAGGGTATGTAGATTCACTCCCCTTCCCCTCGTTGCTAGATTACTCCATAGATTGATCTTGGTGATGCGTAGAAAATTTTGAATTTCTGCTACGTTACCCACCAGTGGCATCATGAGCTAGGTCTATGCGTAGTTTCTATGCACGAGTAGAACACAAAGTAGTTGTGGGCGTCGATGTTGTCAATTCTTCTTGCCGCTACTAGTCTTATCTTGTTTCGGCGGCATTGTGGGATGAAGCGGCCCGGACCGACCTTACACGTACACTTACGTGAGACAGGTTCCACCGACTGACATGCACAAGTTGCATAAGGTGGCTAGCGGTTGTCTGTCTCTCCTACTTTAGTCGGAACGGATTCGATGAAAAGGGTCCTTATGAAGGGTAAATAGAAATTGGCAAATCACGTTGTGGTCATACTTAGGTAAGAAAACGTTCTTGCTAGAAACCTATACAAGCCACGTAAAAACTTGCAACAACAATTAGAGGACGTCTAACTTGTTTTTGCAGCATGTGTTATGTGATGTGATATGGCCAGAAGATATGATGAATGATATATGTGATGTATGAGATTGACATATTCTTGTAATAGGAATCACGACTTGCATGTCGATGAGTATGACAACCGGCAGGAGCCATAGGAGTTGTCTTTATTTTTGTATGACCTGCGTGTCATTGAATAACGCCATGTAAGTTACTTTACTTTATTGCTAAGCGCGTTAGCCATAGAAGTAGAAGTAACCGTTGGCGTGACAACTTCAAGAAGACACAATGATGGAGATCATGATGATGGAGATCATGGTGTCATGCCGGTGACAAAGATGATCATGGTGCCCCGAAGATGGAGATCAAAGGAGCAAAATAATATTGGCCATATCATGTCACTATTTGATTGCATGTGATGTTTATCATGTTATGCATCTTATTTGCTTAGAACGACGGTAGTAAGTAAGATGATCCCTCACTAAAATTTCAAGAAAGTGTTCACCCTAACTGTGCACCGTTGCGAAGGTTCGTCGTTTTGAAGCACCACGTGATGATCGGGTGTGATAGATTCTTACGTTCGAATACAACGGGTGTTGACGAGCCTAGCATGTACAGACATGGCCTCAGAACACACGCAATACACTTAGGTTGACTTGACGAGCCTAGCATGTACAGACATGGCCTCGGAACACGGAGGACCGAAAGGTCGAGCATGAGTCGTATAGAAGATACGATCAACATGGAGATGTTCACCGATCTTGACTAGTCCGTCTCACGTGATGATCGGACACGGCCTAGTTAAACTCGGATCATGTTTCACTTAGATGACTAGAGGGATGTCTATCTGAGTGGGAGTTCATAATCAGATGAACTTCATTATCATGAACATAGTCAAATAGGTATTTGCAAATTATGTCATAGCTTGCGCTTTAGTTCTACTGGTTAAGATATGTTCCTAGAGAAAATTTAGTTGAAAGTTGGTAGTAGCAATTATGCGGACTGGGTCCGTAAACTGAGGATTGTCCTCATTACTGCACAGAAGGCTTATGTCCTTAATGCACCGCTCGGTGTGCTGAACCTCAGCGTCGTCTATGTTACAAAACATCTGACATACACGTTTTGATAACTACGTGATAGTTCGGTGCGGTTTAGAATTGTGGCACCCAAGACATTTTTGAAACGTCGCAGAACATGTGAGATGTTCCGAAGACTGAAATTGGGATTTCAGACTAGTGCCCACGTCAAGAGGTATGAGACCTCTGACAAGTTTCTTAAGCCTGCAAACTAAGGGAGAAAAGCTCAATCGTTGAGCGTGTGCTCAGATTGTCTGAGTGCCACAATCGCTTGAATCGAGTGGGAGTTAATCTCCCAGATGAGATAGTGATAGTTCTCCATAGTCATTGCCACCAAGCTAGTAGAGCTTCGTGATGAACTATAACATATCAAGGATAGTTATGATGATCCTTGAGCTATTCGCGATGTTTGACACCGCGAGAGTAGAAATCAAGAAGGAGCATCAATTGTTGATGGTTAGTAAAACCACTAGTTTAAGAAGGGCAAGGGTAAAAGGGATACTTCATGAAACAGCAAGTCGTTTGCTGCTCTAGTGAAGAATCCCAAGGTTGAACCCAAACCCGAGACTAAGTGCTTCTGTAATGAGAGGAACGGTCACTGAAGCAGTACTACCCTAGATACTTGGTAGATGAGAAGGCAGGCAAGGTCAACTGAAGTATATTGGATATACGTTATATGAATGTGTACTTTACTAGTACTCCTAGCAGCACCAGGGTATTAGATACCGGTTCGGTTGCTAAGTGTTAGTAACTCGAAATAAAAGCTGCGGAATAAATGGAGACTAGCGAAAGGTGAGATGACGATATGTGTTGGAAGTGGTTCCAAGGTTGATGTGATCAAGCATCGCATGCTCCCTCTACCATCGAGATTTGGTGTTTGCGTTAAACATGATTGGATTATGTTTACCGCAAAACGGTTATTCATTTAAGGAGAATAATGGTTACTCTATTTATTTGAATAATACCTTCAATGGTCTTGCACCTAAAATGAATCTCGATCGTAGTGATACACATGTTCATGCCAAAAGATATAAGATAGTAATGATAGTACCACATACTTGTGGCACTGCCACTTGAGTCATATTGGTGTAGAACACATGAAGAAGCTCCATGTAGGTGGATCTTTGGACTCACTCGTTTTTGAAAAGATTGAGACATGCGAACCATGTCAATTGGTATATATGCATGAAGAAACTCCATACAGATGGATCGTTTGGACTCACTTGATTATGAATCACTTGAGACATGCAAATCATACCACATGGGCAAGATGACTGAAAAGCCTCGTTTTCAGTAAGATGGAACAAGAGAGCAACTTGTTGGATGTGTGGAGTCCAATGAGTGCTGAGGCATGCAGTGGATATCGTTAAGTTCTAACTTCACAGATGATTTGAGTAGATGCTGAGTGTATTTACTTGATGAAACACAAGTCTGAATTATTGAAAGGTTCAAGTAATTTCAGAGTGAAGTTGAAGATCGTCGTGACAAGAGGATAAAATGTCTGTGATATGATCATAGAGATGAGTATCTGAGTTACGAGTTTGGCACACAATTAAGACATTGTGGAAAGTGTTTCACAATTAATACCGCCTGGAACACCAAAGTGTGATGGTGTGTCCGAACATCATAACTGCACCCTATTGGATATGGTGCATACCATGATGTCTCTTATCAAATTACCACTATCGTTTATGGGTTAGGCATTAGAGACAACCGCATTCACTTTAAAAGGGGCACCACGCAATTCCGTTGAGACGACACCGTTTAGAGAAACCTAAGTTGTCGTTTCTTAAAAGTTTGGGGCTGCGATGCTTATGTGAAAAAGTTTCAGGCTGATAAGCTTGAACCCAAAGCGGATAAATGCATCTTCATAGAATACCCAAAACAGCTGGGCATACCTCCTATTTCAAGATCTGGAAGCAAAAGTAATTGCCTCTAGAAACGAGTCCTTTCTCGAGGAAAAGTTTCTCTCGAAAGAATTGAGTGGGAGGATGGTGGAGACTTGATAAGGTTATAGAACCGTCACTTCAACTAGTGTGTAGCAGGGCACAGGAAGTTGTTCCTGTGGCACCTACACCAATTGAAGTGGAAGCTTATGATAGTGATCATGAAACTTCGGATTAAGTCACTACCAAACCTCGTAGGACGACGAGGATGCGTGCTACTTCAGAGTGGTACGTGATCCTGTCTGAGATATCATGTTGTTGGACAATACTGAACCTACGAGCTATGGAGAAGCGATGGTGGGCCCATATTCCGACAAATGGTTAGAAGCCATAAAATCCGAGAGGATCCATGTATGAAAACAAAGTATAGACTTTGAGAGTACTACTTGATGGTCGTAAGGCTGTTGAGGTAAATGGATCTTTAAGAAGAAGACGGACATGGACGGTAATGTTACCGTCTATGAAGCTCGACTTGTGGCAAAGAGTATTTCCACAAGTTCAAGGAGTTGACTACGATGAGATTTTCTCATCCGTAGCGGTGCTTAAGTCCGTCGGAATCATGTTAGCATTAGCTGCATTTGTGAAATCTGGCAGATGGATGTCAAAACAAGTTTCCTTACCAGTTTTCGTAAGGAAAGGTTGTATGTGATACAATCAGAAAGTTTTTGTCGATCCTAAGGATGCTAAAAGGTATGCTAGCTCCAGCGATCCTTCCATGGATTAGAGCAAGCATCTCGGAGTCAGAATATACACTTTGATGGAGTGATCAAAGTTTTTGGGTTTATACAAAGTTTGTTAGAAACTTGTATTTACAATAAAGTGAGTGGGAGCGCTACAACATTTCTGATAAGTATATGTGAATGACATATTGTTGATCCGAAATGATGTAAAATTTCTGGAAAGCATAAAGGGTTGTTTGAAAGGAGTTTTCAAAGGAAGACCTGGATAAAGCTGCTTACATATTGGGCATCAAGATCTATAGAGATAGATCAAGACGCCTGATGATACTTTCAAAGAACGCACACCTTGACATGATTTTGAAAGAGTTCAAAATAGATCAGCAAAGAAGGAGTTCTTGGCTGTGTTACAAGGTGTGAGTATTGAGTAAGACTCAAGACCTGACCACAGCAGAAGAGAGAGAAAGGACGAAGGTCATCCCCTATGCTTTAGACGTAGGCTCTACAGTATGCTATGCTGTGTACCGCACATGAAGTGTGCCTTGCCATGAGTTGGTCAAGGGGTACAATAGTGATCCGGGAATGGATCACATGACAGCGGTCGAACTTATCCTTAGTACCTAGTGGACTAAGGAATTTTCTCGATTATGGAGGTGAAAAGGAGTTCGTCGTAAAGGGTTACGTCGATGCGAACTTTGACACTAATCCGGATGACTCTGAGTAGTAAACCGGATTCGTATAGTAGAACAATTATTTGAAATGGCTCCAAATAGCGTGTGGTAGCATCCACAAGATGACATAGATATTCGTAAAGCACACACGGATCTGAAAGGTTCAGACCCGTTGACTAATAACCTCTCTCACAAGCATAACATGATCAAACCAGAACTCATTGAGTGTTAATCACATAGAGATGTGAACTAGATTGTTGACTCTAGTAAACTCTTGGGTGTTTGGTCACATGGTGATGTGACCTGTCAGTGTTAATCACATGGTGATGTGAACTAGATTATTGACTCTAGTGCAAGTGGGAGACTGTTGGAAATATGCCCTAGAGGCAATAATAAATAGGTTATTATTATATTTCCTTGTTCATGATAATCGTTTATTATCCATGCTAGAATTGTATTGATTGGAAACTCAGATACATGTGTGGATACATAGACAACACCATGTCCCTAGTAAGCCTCTAGTTGACTAGCTCGTTGATCAATAGATGGTTACGGTTTCCTGACCATGGACATTGGATGTCGTTGATAACGGGATCACATCATTAGGAGAATGATGTGATGGACAAGACCCAATCCTAAGCCTAGCACAAGATCGTGTAGTTCGTTTGCTCAGAGCTTTTCTAATGTCAAGTATCACTTCCTTAGACCATGAGATTGTGCAACTCTCGGATACCGTAGGAATGCTTTGGGTGTGCCAAACGTCACAACGTAACTGGGTGGCTATAAAGGTGCACTACGGGTATCTCCGAAAGTGTCTGTTGGGTTGGCACGAATCGAGACTGGGATTTGTCACTCCGTGTAAATGGAGAGGTATCTCTGGGCCCACTCGGTAGGACATCATCATTATGTGCACAATGTGACCAAGGAGTTGATCACGGGATGATGTGAGTTACGGAACGAGTAAAGAGACTTGCCGGTAACGAGATTGAACAAGGTATAGGGATACCGACGATCGAATCTCGGGCAAGTAACATACCGATGGACAAAGGGAATTGCATACGGGATTGATTGAATCCCCGACATCGTGGTTCATCCGATGAGATCATCGTGGAACATGTGGGAGCCAACATGGGTATCCAGATCCCGCTGTTGGTTATTGACCGGAGAACGTCTCGGTCATGTCTGCATGGTTCCCGAACCCGTAGGGTCTACACGCTTAAGGTTCGATGACGCTAGGGTTATAGGGAAAGTATGTACGTGGTTACCGAATGTTGTTCGGAGTCCCGGATGAGATCCCGGATGTCACGAGGAGTTCCGGAATGGTCCGGAGGTAAAGATTTATATATGGGAAGTCCTGTTTTGGTCACCGAAAAAGTTTCGGGTGAAATCGGTAATGTACGGGGACCACCGGGAGGGTCCCGGGGGTCCACCAAGTGGGGCCACCAGCCCCAGAAGGCTGCGTGGGCCAAGTGTGGGAGGGGACCAGCCCCAGGTGGGCTGGTGCGCCCCCCCACCAAGGCCCAAGGCGCATGGGAGAGTGGGAGGGGGCAAACCCTAGGTCCAGATGGGCCTTAGGGCCCATCTAGTGGGGCGCCCCCCTCTCCTCCCCTTGGCCGCCCCCCTTGATGGGATCTAGGGCTGGCCGCCTCCTCTTGGGGGTGGAAACCCTAAAGGGGGCGCAGCCCCCTTCCCCCCTATATATACTTGAGGTTTGGGCTGCCATACAGACATGAGAACGTCTCTCTTTCGGTGCTGCCCTACCCCTCTCCCTCCTCCTCCTCTCCCGCGGTGCTTGGCGAAGCCCTGCGGGATTGCCACGCTCCTCCACCACCACCATGCCGTCGTGTTGCTGCTGGATGGAGTCTTCCCCAACCTCTCCCTCTCTCCTTGCTGGATCAAGGCGTGGGAGACGTCACCGGGCTGCACGTGTGTTGAACGCGGAGGCACCGTTCTTTCGGTGCTTAGATCGGAATCAACCGCGATCTGAATCGCTACGAGTACGACTCCCTCATCCGCGTTCTTGCAACGCTTCCGCATCGCGATCTACAAGGGTATGTAGATTCACTCCCCTTCCCCTCGTTGCTAGATTACTCCATAGATTGATCTTGGTGATGCGTAGAAAATTTTGAATTTCTGCTACGTTACCCACCAAGAAGAACTTCAAGAAGGACGGCAAGGGAGTTGCCGCGCCCGGTAAGCCAGTTGTCGGGAAGAAGCCAAAGAATGGACCCAAGCCTGAGACTGAGTGCTTTTATTGCAAGGGAAGTGGTCAGTGGAAGCGGAACTGCCCCAAATACTTAGCGGACAAGAAGGCCGGCAACACTAAAGGTATATGTGATATACATGTAATTGATGTGTACCTTACCAGTACTCATAGTAGCTCCTGGGTATTTGATACCGGTGCGGTTGCTCATATTTGTAACTCAAAGCAGGAGCTGCGGAATAAGCGGAGACTGGCGAAGGACGAGGTGACGATGCGCGTCGGGAATGGTTCCAAGGTCGATGCGATCGCCGTCGGCACGCTACCTCTACATTTACCTACGGGATTAGTTTTAAAAAACCTCAATAATTGTTATTTAGTGCCAGCTTTGAGCATGAACATTGTATCTGGATCTCGTTTAATGCGAGATGGCTACTCATTTAAATCCGAGAATAATGGTTGTTCTATTTATATGAGAGATATGTCTTATGGTCATGCCCCACTGGTTAATGGTTTATTCTTAATGAATCTTGAGCGCGATGTTACACATATTCATAGTGTGAATACCAAAAGATGTAAAGTTGATAACGATAGTCCCACATACTTGTGGCACTGCCGCCTTGGTCACATTGGTGTCAAGCGCATGAAGAAGCTCCATGCTGATGGACTTTTAGAGTCTCTCGATTATGAATCATTTGACACATGCGAACCATGCCTCATGGGCAAAATGACCAAGACTCCGTTCTCCGGAACAATGGAGCGAGCAACCAACTTATTGGAAATCATACATACTGATGTGTGCGGTCCAATGAGTGTTGAGGCTCGCGGTGGCTATCGTTATGTTCTCACTCTCACTGATGACTTGAGTAGATATGGGTATGTCTACTTGATGAAACATAAGTCTGAGACCTTTGAAAACTTCAAGGAATTTCAGAATGAAGTGGAGAATCAACGTGACCGAAAGATAAAGTTCTTACGATCAGATCGTGGGGGAGAATATTTAAGTCACGAATTTGGTACGCACTTAAGGAAATGTGGAATCGTTTCACAACTCACGCCGCCTGGAACACCTCAGCGTAACGGTGTGTCCGAACATCGTAATCGCACTCTATTGGATATGGTGCGATCTATGATGTCTCTTACCGACCTACCGCTCTCATTTTGGGGCTATGCTTTAGAGACTGCCGCATTCACTTTAAATAGGGCACCGTCTAAATCCGTTGAGACGACACCGTATGAATTATGGTTTGGGAAGAAACCTAAGCTGTCGTTTCTAAAAGTTTGGGGATGCGATGCTTATGTCAAGAAACTTCAACCTGAAAAGCTCGAACCCAAGTCGGAGAAATGTGTCTTCATAGGATACCCTAAGGAAACCATTGGGTATACCTTCTACCTCAGATCCGAAGGCAAGATCTTTGTTGCGAAGAACGGGTCCTTTCTGGAGAAAGAGTTCCTCTCGAAAGAAATAAGTGGGAGGAAAGTGGAACTTGATGAAGTACTACCTCTTGAACCGGAAAGTAGCGCAGCTCAGGAAAATGTTCCTGTGGTGCATGCACCGACTAGAGAGGAAGTTAATGATGATGATGATCAAGGTACTTCGGATCAAGCTCCTACTGAACTTCGTAGGTCCACAAGGACACGTTCCCCGCCAGAGTGGTACGGCAACCCTGTCTTGGAAATCATGTTGTTAGACAACGGTGAACCTTCGAACTATGAAGAAGCAATGGCGGGCCCAGATTCCGACAAATGGCTAGAAGCCATGAAATCTGAGATAGGATCCATGTATGAAAACGAAGTATGGACTTTGACTGACTTGCCCGATGATCGGCGAGCCATAGAAAATAAATGGATCTTTAAGAAGAAGACAGACGCGGATGGTGATGTGACCATCTATAAGGCTCGACTTGTCGCTAAGGGTTATCGACAAGTTCAAGGGGTTGACTACGATGAGACTTTCTCACCCATAGCGAAGCTGAAGTCCGCCCGAATCATGTTAGCAATTGCCGCATTCTATGATTATGAGATATGGCAAATGGACGTCAAAACGGCATTCCTTAACGGCTTTCTTAAGGAAGAATTGTATATGATGCAGCTGGAAGGTTTTATCGATCCTAAGAATGCTAACAAAGTATGCAAGCTCTAGCGCTCAATCTATGGGCTGGTGCAAGCATCTCGGAGTTGGAACATTCGATTTGATGAGATGATCAAAGCGTTTGGGTTTACACAGACTTATGGAGAAGCCTGTGTTTACAAGAAAGTGAGTGGGAGCTCTGTAGCATTTCTCATATTATATGTGGATGACATACTGTTGATGGGAAATGATATAGAATTCTTGGAAAGTATAAAGGCCTATTTGAATAAGTGTTTTTCAATGAAGGACCTTGGAGAAGCTGCTTATAAATTAGGCATCAAGATCTATAGAGATAGATCGAGACGCCTTATTGGTCTTTCACAAAGTACGTACCTTGACAAGATATTGAAGAAGTTCAATATGGATCAGTCCAAGAAGGGGTTCTTGCCTGTATTGCAAGGTATGCAATTGAGCACGACTCAATGCCCGACCACGGCAGAAGATAGAGAAAAGATGAGTGTCATCCCCTATGCCTCGGCCATAGGGTCTATTATGTATGCCATGCTGTGTACCAGACCTGATGTAAAACTTGCCGTAAGTTTGGTAGGAAGGTACCAAAGTAATCCCGGCATGGAACACTGGACATCGGTCAAGAACATCCTGAAGTACCTGAAAAGGACTAAGGATATGTTTCTCGTTTATGGAGGTGACGAAGAGCTCGTCGTAAAGGGTTACGTCGACGCTAGCTTCGACACAGATCTGGATGACTCTAAGTCACAAACCGGATACGTGTATATTTTGAATGGTGGGGCAGTAAGCTGGTGCAGTTGCAAGCAAAGCGTCGTGGCGGGATCTACATGTGAAGCGGAGTACATGGCGGCCTCAGAGGCAGCACAAGAAGCAATCTGGATAAAGGAGTTCATTACCGACCTAGGGGTGATTCCCAATGCGTCGGGCCCGATGACTCTCTTCTGTGACAACACTGGAGCTATTGCCCTTGCCAAGGAGCCCAGGTTTCACAGGAAGACCAGGCATATCAAGCGTCGCTTCAACTCCATTCGTGAAAATGTTCAAAATGGAGACATAGATATTTGTAAAGTACATACGGACCTGAATGTAGCAGATCCGTTGACTAAACCTCTCCCTAGAGCAAAACATGATCAACACCAGAACTCTATGGGTGTTCGATTCATCACAATGTAACTAGATTATTGACTCTAGTGCAAGTGGGAGACTCTTGGAAATATGCCCTAGAGGCAATAATAAAATGGTTATTATTATATTTCCTTGTTCATGATAATTGTCTATTGTTCATGCTATAATTGTGTTATCCGAAAATCGTAATACATGTGTGAATACTAGACCACAACATGTCCCTAGTGAGCCTCTAGTTGACTAGCTCGTTGATCAATAGATAGTCATGGTTTCCTGACTATGGACATTGGATGTCATTGATAACGGGATCACATCATTAGGAGAATGATGTGATGGACAAGACCCAATCCTAAGCATAGCACAAAGATCGTGTAGTTCGTTTGCTAGAGCTTTTCCAATGTCAAGTATCATTTCCTTAGACCATGAGATCGTGTAACTCCCGGATGCCGTAGGAGTGCTTTGGGTGTACCAAACATCACAACGTAAATGGGTGACTATAAAGGTACACTACAGGTATCTCTGAAAGTGTCTGTTGGGTTGACACGGATCGAGACTGGGATTTGTCACTCCGTATGACGGAGAGGTATTTCTGGGCCCACTCGGTAATGCATCATCATAATGAGCTCAAAGTGACCAAGTGGTTGGTCACGGGATCATGCATTACGGTACGAGTAAAGTGACTTGCCGGTAACGAGATTGAACGAGGTATTGGGATACCGACGATCGAATCTCGGGCAAGTAACATACCGATTGACAAAGGGAATTGTATACGGGATTGATTGAATCCTCGACATCGTGGTTCATCCGATGAGATCATCGTGGAACATGTGGGAGCCAACATGGGTATCTAGATCCCGCTGTTGGTTATTGACCGGAGAGTCGTCTCGGTCATGTCTGCATGTCTCCCGAACCCGTAGGGTCTACACACTTAAGGTTCGGTGACGCTAGGGTTGTAGAGATATTAGTATGTGGTAACCCGAAAGTTGTTCGGAGTCCTGGATGAGATCCCGGACGTCACGAGGAGTTCCGGAATGGTCCGGAGGTGAAGAATTATATATAGGAAGTCCAGTTTCGGCCACCGGGAAAGTTTCGGGGGTCACCGGTATTGTACCGGGACCACCGGAAGGGTCCCGGGGGTCCACCGGGTGGGGCCACCTATCCCGGAGGGCCCCATGGGCTGAAGTGGGACTGGAACCAGCCCCTGGTCGGCTGGTGCGCCCTCCCTTGGGCCTCCCCTGCGCCTAGGGTTGGAAACCCTAGGGGTGGGGGCGCCCCCCCACTTGGCTTGAGGGAAGCCACCCCCTTGGCCGCCGCCCCCCTTGGAGATTGCATCTCCCAGGGCCGGCGCCCCCCCAGGGCCCCTATATATAGTGGGGGGAGGGAGGGCAGCCGCACCACAGCCCCTGGCGCCTCCCTCTCCCTCCCGTGACACCTCTCCCTCCCGCTTGCGCTTGGCGAAGCCCTGCCGGGATCCCGCTACTTCCACCACCACACCGTCGTGCTGCTGGATCTCCATCAACCTCTCCTTCCCCTTGCTGGATCAAGAAGGAGGAGACGTCGCTGCTCCGTATGTGTGTTGAACGCGGAGGTGCCGTCCGTTCGGCGCTCGGTCATCGGTGATTTGGATCACGACGAGTACGACTCCATCAACCCCGTTCACTTGAACGCTTCCGCTCGCGATCCACAAGGGTATGTAGATGCACTCCTCACTCTCGTTGCTAGTAAACTCCATAGATGAATCTTGGTGATGCATAGAAAATTTTAAAATTCTGCTACGATCCCCAACATCCAGACAGTGTTCGGGGATGTTGCTATGGGCTGACCTATCGCAACCAGCTGGAAGAGTCCACTGGTCAAAGCCCGTCCGGCAAAAGTCAAAGGGCTAGATCTCCTGGTCAACTGGGATTCGGGGTGGCCTTCGGGGTGTAGCTATGCCACCGAAACATCGCACGAGTCCTGATGCATGTGTGAAAGTGTTCTGGCATGCGTAGACGCCCGTCTTGGGGCTCCGTGGTGTGCCCCCCTCCACGGAAGGCAGTGCCGCCGTCACCTTATTAGAGGGGGGGATGGTGCGGGTGCGGTGGAACCAGAGGGAATCTAGTGTTGGGTTGGGTCCAGACCGTGTTCGGGGATGTTCTATGGGCTGACCTGTCGCAACCAGGTGGAAGAGTCCACTGGTGAAAGCCCTTCCGACGAAAGTCAAAGGGCTAGATCTACTGGTCAAGTGGGATTCGGGGTGGCCTTCGGGGTGTAGCTATGCCACCGAAACATCGCACGAGTCTCGATGCGTGTGTGAAAGTGTTCTGGCATGTGTAGACGCCCGTCTTGGGGCTCTGTGGTGTGCCCCCCGCCACGGAAGGCAGTGCCGCCGTCACTTGGAGGGGGGATGGTGCGGGTGCGATGGAACCGGAGGGAATCTAGTGTTGGGTTGGGTCCAGACCGTGTTCGGGGATGTTGCTATGGGCTGACCTATTGCAACCAGGTGGAAGAGTCCACTGGTCAAAGCCCATCCGGCGAAAGTCAAAGGGCTAGATTGAAGGAAATATGCCCTAGAGGCAATAATAAAGTTGTTATTTATGTTTCCTCATATCATGATAAATGTTTATTATTCATGCTAGAATTGTATTAACCGGAAACTTAGTACATGTGTGAATACATAGACAAACAGAGTGTCCCTAGTATGCCTCTACTTGACTAGCTCGTTAATCAAGGATGGTTAAGTTTCCTAGCCATAGACATGTGTTGTCATTTGATCAACGGGATCACATCATTAGAGAATGATGTGATGGACATGACCCATCCGTTAGCTTAGCATTAATGATCGTTTAGTTTTATTGCGATTGCTTTCTTCATGACTGATACATGTTCGTATGACTATGAGATTATGCAACTCCCGAATACCGGAGGAACACTTAGTGTGCTATCAAACGTCACAACATAACTGGGTGATTATAAAAATGCTCTACAGGTTTCTCTGATGGTGTTTGTTGAGTTGGCATAGATCGAGATTAGGATTTGTCACTCCATGTATCGGAGAGGTATCTTTGGGCCCTCTCGGTAATGCACATCACTATAAGCCTTGCAAGCAATGTGACTAATGAGTTAGTTGCGGGATGATGCATTACGGAACAAGTAAAGAGACTTGCCAGTAACGAGACTTAACTAGGTATGAGGATACCGACAATCGAATCTCGGGGCAAGTAACATACCGATGACAAAGGGAACAACGTATGTTGTTATGCGGTTTGACCGATAAAGATCTTCGTAGAATATGTAGGAGCCAATATGACCATCCAAGTTCCGCTATTGGTTATTGAACGGAGATGTGTCTCGGTCATGTCTACATAGTTCTTGAACCAGTAGGGTCCGCACGCTTAACGTTCGATGGCGATTTGTATTATGATTTATGTGATTTTGATGACCGAATTTTGTGCAGAGTCCCGGATGAGATCACAGAAATGACGAGGAGTCTCGGAATGGTCAAGAGGTAAAGATTCATATATTGCAAGGTTGCATTCGGACATCGGCATGGTTCCAAGTGATTCAGGCATTTTTTCGGAGTACCGGGAGATTACCGAAACCCCCTGGGGGAAGATTGGGCCTACATCGGCCATTGCTACCTCTTGAGCATGCGTTGGTTTTCCCTTGAAGAGGAAAGGGTGATGCAGCAAAGCAGCGTAAGTATTTCCCTCGGTTTTTGAGAACCAAGGTATCAATCCAGTAGGAGACTACACGCAAGTCCCTAGTACCTGCACAAACAATCAAGAACCTTGCAACCAACGCGATAAAGGGGTTGTCAATCCCTTCACGACCACTTGCAAAAGTGAGATCTGATAAAGATAATAAGATAAATATTTTTGGTATTTTTGTTGTATAGATTGGAAAATAAAGATTGCAAAATAAACAATGATCGAAATAGCTAGTTGATAGGAAAATAATATGATGGAAAATAGACCTGGGGGCCATAGGTTTCACTAGTGGCTTCTCTCAAGATAGCATATTCTATGGTGGGTGAACAAATTACTGTCGAGCAATTGATAGAAAAGCGCATAGTTATGAGAATATCTAGGCATGATCATGAACATAGGCATCACGTCCGCGACAAGTAGACCGAAACGATTATGCATCTACTTCTATTACTCCACACATCGACCGCTATCCAGCATGCATCTAGAGTATTAAGTTCATAAGAACAGAGTAACGCATTAGGCAAGATGACATGATGTAGAGGGATAAACTCAAGCAATATGATATAAACCCCATCTTTTTATCCTAGATGGCAACAATACAATACGTGCCTTGCTGCCCCTGCTGTCACTGGGAAAGGACACCGCAAGATTGAACCCAAAGCTAAGCACTTCTCCCATTGCAAGAAAGATCAATCTAGTAGGCCAAACCAAACTGATAATTCAAAGAGACTTGCAAAGATATTAAATCATGCATATAAGAGTTCAGAGAAGAATCAAATATTGTTCATAGATAATCTTGATCCTAAACCCACAATTCATCAGATCTCGACAAACACACCGCAAAAATAATTACATTGAATAGATCTCCAAGAGAATCGAGGAGAACTTTGTATTGATATCCAAAGAGAGATAAGAAGCCATATAGCTAATAAATATGGACCCGAAGGTCTATGGTAAACTACTCACACATCATCGGAGAGGCTATGGTGTTGATGTAGAAGCCCTCCGTGATCGATTCCCCCTCCGGCAGAGCACCGGAAAAGGCCCCAAGGTGGGATCTCACGGGTACAGAAGGTTGCGGCGGTGGAAATAGGGTTTCGTGGTGCTCCTGGATGTTTTCAGGGTATATGAGTATATATAGGCGAAAGAAGTAGGTCGGTGGAGCCACGAGGGGCCCACGAGGGTGGGGGCGTGCCTACCCCCTGGGCGCGCCCTCCTACCTCGTGGCCGCCTCGTTACTTCCTTGACGTCCACTCCAAGTCTCCTGGATTGCGTTTGTTCCAAAAACGATCCTCGCGAAGGTTTCATTCCGTTTGGATTCCGTTTGATATTCCTTTTCTCGAAACACTGAAATAGGCAAAAAAACAGCAATTTGCACTGGGCCTTCGGTTAATAGGTTAGTCCCAAAATAATATAAAAGTGCATAATAAAGCCCATTAAACATCCAAAACAGATAATATAATAGCATGGAACAATCAAAATTATAGATACGTTGGAGACGTATCAAGCATCCCCAAGCTTAATTCCTGCTCGTCCTCGAGTAGGTAAATGATAAAAATAGAATTTTTGATGTGGAATGCTACGTAACATAATCTTCAATGTAATTTTCTTTATTGTGGCATGAATGTTCAGATCCGAAAGATTCAAGACAAAAGTTTAATATTAACATAAAAATAATAATACTTCAAGCATACTAACTAAGCAATTATGTCTTCTCAAAATAACATGGCCAAAGAAAGCTTATCCCTACAAAATCATATAGTTTGGCTATGCTTCATTTTCGTCACACAAAAATGCTCTCATCATGCACAACCCCGATGACAAGCCAAGCAATTGTTTCATACTTTAGTAATCTCAAACTTTTTTCAACTTTCACGCAATACATGAGCGTGAGCCATGGACATAGCACTATGGGTGGAATAGAATATAATGATGGGGGTTGTGTGGTGAAGACAAAAAAGGAGAAGTCTGACATTGACGCGGCTAATCAACGGGCTAGGGAGATGCCCATCAATTGATGTCAATGCAAGGAGTAGGGATTGCCATGCAACGGATGCACTAGAGCTATAAATGTATGAAAGCTCAACAAAAGAAACTAAGTGGGTGTGCATCCAACTTGCTCGCTCACGAAGACCTAGGGCATTTGAGGAAGCCCATTGTTGGAATATACAAGCCAAGTTCTATAATGAAAAATTCCCACTAGTATATGAAAGTGACAAAATGAGAGACTCTCTATCATAAAGATCATGGTGCTACTTTGAAGCACAAGTGTGGAAAAAGGATAGTAGCATTGTCCTTTTATTTCCCTTTTTTTGCCTTTCTTTTTTTTGGCCTTTCTTTTTTTCTTTTTTATTTGGCCTTTCCTTTTTTATTTGGCCTTTTTTATGGGACAATGCTCTATTAATGATGATCATCACACTTCTATTTATTTACAACTCAATGATTACAACTCGATAGTAGAACAAAATATGACTCTATATGAGTGCCTCCGGCGGTGTACCGGGATGGGCAATGAATCAAGAGTGACATGTATGATAAATTATGCATGGTGGCTTTGCCATAAATATGATGTCAACTACATGATCATGCAAGGCAATATGACAATGATGAAGCGTGTCATAATAAATGAAACGGTGGAAAGTTGCATGGCAATATATCTCGGAATGGCTATGGAAATGCCATAATAGGTAGGTATGGTGGCTGTTTTGAGGAAGATATAAGGAGTTTTATGTGTGGTAGAGCATATCATATCACGGGGGTTGGATGCACCGGCGAAGTTTGCACCAACTCTCAAGGTGAGAATGGGCAATGCACGGTACCGAAGAGGCTAGCAATGATGGAAAGGTGAGAGTGCTTATAATTCATGGACTCAACATTAGTCATAAAGAACTCACATACTTATTGCAAAAATCTACAAGTCATCAAAAACCAAGCATTACGCGCATGCTCCTAGGGGGATAGATTGGTAGGAAAAGACCATCGCTCGTCCCCGACCGCCACTCATAAGGATGACAATCAAAGAACACCTCATGTTTCAAATTTGTCACACAATGTTTACCATACGTGCATGCTACGAGACTTGCAAACTTCAAGATAAGTATTTCTCAAATTCACAATTACTCAACTAGCACAACTTTAATATTACCATCTTCATATCTCAAAACAATCATCAAGTATCAAACTTCTCATAGTATTCAATGCACTCTATATGAAAGTTTTTATTATACCCATCTTGGATGCCTATCCTATTAAGACTAATTTTATAGCCAAAGCAAATTACCATGCTGTAAAGAAGACTCTCAAAATAATATAAGTGAAGCATGAGAGATCAATAATTTCTATAAAATAAAACCACCACCGTGCTCTAAAAAATATAAGCGAAGCACTAGAGCAAAATTATCTAGCTCAAAAGATATAAGTGAAGCACATAGAGTATTCTAATAAATTCCGATTCATGTGTGTCTCTCCAAAAGGTGTGTACAGCAAGGATGATTGTGGTAAACTAAAAATCAAAGACTCAAATCATACAAGATGCTCCAAGCAAAACACATATCATGTGGTGAATAAAAATATAGCCTCAAGTAAAGTTACCGATGGACGAAGACGAAAGAGGGGATGCCTTCCGGGGCATCCCCAAGCTTAGGCTTTTGGTTGTCCTTAAATTTTACCTTGGGGTGCCTTGGGCATCCCCAAGCTTAGGCTCTTGCCACTCCTTATTCCAAAGTCCATCAAATCTTTACCCAAAAACTTGAAAACTTCACAACACAAAACTCAACAGAAAATCTCATGAGCTCCGTTTGTATAAGAAAACAAACCACACTCTTAAGGTAATGTAATGAACTCATTCTTTATTTATATTGGTGTTAAACCTACTGTATTCCAACTTTTATATGGTTCATACCCCCCGATACTAGCCATAGATTCATTAAAATAAGCAAACAACACACGGGAAACAAAATCTGTCAAAAACAGAACAGTCTGTAGCAATCTGATTTTTTCGAATACTTCTGGAACTCCAAAAATTCTGTAAAACTAGTACAACCTGGATAATATTTATATTGATCTACTGCAAAAAGAATCGGCAATTTATCACGTTCTGGTGAATTTTAACAATTATTTTCGTGAGCGTAAAGTTTCTGTCTTTTTCAGCAAGATCAAACAACTATCACCCAAGAAGATCATATTGGTTCTATTCGGCACAAACACTAATTAAAACATAAAAACACATCTAAACATATGCTAGATGAATTATTTATTACTAAACAGGAACAAAAAGCAAGGAACAAAAATAAAATTGGGTTGCCTCCCAACAAGCGCTATCGTTTAACGCTCCTAGCTAGGCATATATAATTTTAATGATGCTCACATAAAAGATAGCAATTGAAACACGAAGAGAGCATCATGAAACACGTGACAAACACATATAAGTCTAACATACTTCCTATGCATCGGCATCTTATAGGCAAACAAATTATCAAGGCAAGCAAAAAACTAGCATATGCAAGGAAGCGGAAAGAAACAGTAGCAATCTCAACATAACGAGAGGTAATTTAGTAACATGAAACTTTCTACAACCATACTTTCCTCTCTCATAATAATTACATGTAGGATCATAATAAAATTCAACAATATATCCATCACAAAACATATTCTTAACACGATCCACATGTATGCAAAGTTGACACTCTTCCAAAATAGTGGGATTAACATTAACTAAAGTCATGACCTCTCCAAACCCACTTTTATCAAAAACTTCATAAGATTGAACATTCTCCAAATATGTGGGATCTAAAGTTGACACTCTTACAAACCCACTTTCAATATTATTAAACATTATTATGAATATCAAATTCATCATGGGGCTTAAATAAATTTTCAAGATTATAAGAACAATCACCCCAATCATGATCATTGCAACAAGTAGTGGACATAGCAAAACTAGCATCCCCAAGCTTAGGGTTTTGCATATTACTAGCACAATTTACATCAATAAAATTTATAATAAAATCATTGCAATCATGCCTTTTATTCAAGGAGCTATCATGAATCACTTCATAGATTTCTTCATCACAATTTTTAGATTCATGAATTTCAAGCAAAACTTCATAAAGATAATCTAGTGCACTCAACTCACTAGCAATAGGTTCATCATAACTGAATCTCTTAAAGATATTAGTGACTGGATGAGGATCCATAAACTTTTAGCAAGCGACGATGCAAGCAAAAAGAAGACACATGGTAACACAAGAGGAAAGCAAAAAGAGGCGAACGAAAAAGGGCGAATAAAACGGCAAAGGTGAAGTTGGGGAGAGGAAAACGAGAGGCAAATGGCAAATAATGTAATGCGATGGATAAGAGTTTGTGATGGGTACTGGTATGTCTTGACTTGTGCGTAGATCTCCCCGGCAACGGCGCCAGAAATCCTTCTTGCTACCTCTTGAGCATGCGTTGGTTTTCCCTTGAAGAGGAAAGGGTGATGCAGCAAAGTAGCATAAGTATTTCCCTCAGTTTTTTAGAACCAAGGTATCAATCCAGTAGGATACTACACGCAAGTCCCTAGTACCTGCACAAACAATCAAGAACCTTGCAACCAATTTGATCAAGGGGTTGTCAATCCCTTCACGGCCACTTGCAAAAGTGAGATCTGATAAAGATAATAAGATAAATATTTTTGGTATTTTTGTCGTATAGATTGGAAAATAATATTGCAAAATAAACAATGATAGAAATAGCTAGTTGATAGGAAAATAATATGATGGAAAATAGACCCGGGGGCCATAGGTTACACTAGTGCCTTCTCTCAAGATAGCATATTATACGGCGGGTGAACAAATTACTGTCGAGAAATTGACAGAAAAGCGCATAGTTATGATAATATCTAGGCATGATCATGAACATAGGCATCACGTCCGCGATAGGTAGACCGAAACGATTCTGCATCTACTACTATTACTCCACACATCGACCGCTATCCAGCATGCATCTAGAGTATTAAGTTCATAAGAACAGAGTAACGCATTAGGCAAGATGACATGATGTAGAGGGATAAAATCAAGCAATATGATATAAACCCCATCTTTTTTATCCTCGATCCCAACAATACAATACATGCCTTGCTGCCCCTGCTGTCACTGGGAAAGGACACCGCAAGATTGAACCCAAAGCTAAGCACTTCTTCCATTGCAAGAAAGATCAATCTAGTAGGCCAAATCAAACTGATAATTCGAAGAGACTTTGATAAGATATTAAATCATGCATATAAGAATTCAGAGAAGAATCAAATATTTTTCATAGATAATCTTGATCATAAACCCACAATTCATCGGATCTCGACAAACACACCGCAAAAAGAATTACATCGAATAGATCTCCAAGAGAATCGAGGAGAACTTTGTATTGGGATCCAAAGAGAGAGAAGAAGCCATCTAGCTAATAACTATGGACCCGAAGGTCTGTGGTAAACTACTCACACATCATCAGAGAGGCTATGGTGTTGATGTAGAAGCCCTCCATGATCGATTCCCCCTCCGGCAGAGCGCCGGAAAAGGCCCCAAGATGGGATGTCACGGGTACAGAAGGTTGCGGTGGTGGAAATAGGGTTTCGTGGTGCTCCTGGATGTTTTCAGGGTATATGAGTATATATAGGCAAAAGAAGTAGGTCGGTGGAGCCACGAGGGGCCCACAAGGGTGGGGAACGCGCCTACCCCCGGGCACGCCCTCCTACCTCGTGGCCGCCTCGTTGCTTCCTTGACGTCCACTCCAAGTCTCCTGGATTGCGTTTGTTCCAAAAATGATCCTCGTGAATGTTTCATTCCGTTTGGATTCCGTTTTATATTCCTTTTCTGCGAAACACTGAAATAGGCAAAAAAACAGCAATTTGCACTGGGCCTTAGATTAATAGGTAAGTCCCAAAAATGATGTAAAAGTGCATAATAAAGCCCATTAAACATGCAAAGCAGATAATATAATAGCATGGAACAATAAAAAATTATAGATACGTTGGAGACGTATCAGCCATAGGGAAGAGGGGAGGCAGCCCACAAGGGGCAGCCGCGCCCCCTCCCTATAGGGAGTCCGAATTGGACTAGGGAGGGGGGCGCCCCCCCCTTCCTTCTCCTCCTCCTCTCCCTTTCCTCTTTCCCTCTCTCCGGAAAAGGAAAGGGAGTCCAACTAGGATTGGGAGTCCTAGTTGGACTCCCCTCTATGGCGTGCCCCCTAGGCCGCTTGCCTCCTCCCCTCCTTTATATATGGGGAAGGGGGGCACCGTAAAGGCACAACAAGTCCTCTCTTAGCCATGTGCGGTGCCCCCCTCCACAGTTATACACCTCGGTCATATCTTAGTAGTGCTTAGGCGAAGCCCTGCGCCGGTAACTTCATCATCACCGTCGCCACGCCGTCGTGCTGACGGAACTCTCCCTCGGCCTCGACTGGATCAAGAGTACGAGGGATGTCATCGAGCTGAACGTGTGCTGAACACGGAGGTGCCGTACGTTCGGTGCTTGGATCGGTTGGATCGCGAAGACGTTCGACTACATCAACCGCGTTACTAAACGCTTCCGCTTTCGGTCTATGAGGGTACGTGGACACACTCTCCTTGCTCGTTGCTATGCTTCTCCTAGATAGATCTTGCGTGATCGTAGGAATTTTTTTGAAATACTACGTTCCCAAACATAGATCTCCTGGTCAACTAGGATTCGGGGTGGCCTTCGGGGTGTAGCTATGCCACTGAAACATCGCACAGGTCCCGATGCATGTGTTAAAGTGTTCTGGTATGCGTAGACGCCCGTCTTGGGGCTCCGTGGTGTGGCCCCCCTCCACGGAAGGCAGTGCCGCCGTCACTTCGAGGGGGGATGGTGCGGGTGCAGTGGAACCGGAGGGAATCTAGTGTTGGGTTGGGTCCAGACCGTGTTTGGGGATGTTGCTATGGGCTGACCTATCGCAACCAGGTGAAAAGGTCCAGCGGTCAAAGCCCGTCCGGTGGAAGTCAAAGGGCTAGATCTACTGGTCAACTGGGATTCGGGGTGGCCTTCGAGGTGTAGCTATGCCACCGGAACATCGCACGAGTCCTGATGCATGTGTGAAAGTGTTCTGGCATGCGTAGATGCCTGTCTTGGGGCTCCGTGGTGCGGCCCCCTCTACGGAAGGCAGTGTCGCCGTCACTTGGACGGGGAATGGTGCGTGTGCGGTGGAACCGGAGGGAATCTAGTGTTGGGTTGGATCCAGACCGTGTTCGGGGATGTTGCTATGGGCTGACCTATCGCAACCAGGTGAAAAGCTCCAGCGATCAAAGCCCATCCGGCGAAAGTCAAAGGGCTAGATCTACTGGTCAACTAGGATTCGGGGTGGCCTTCGGGGTGTAGCTATGCCACCGAAATATCACACGGGTCCTGATGCATGTGTGAAAGTGTTCTGAAATGCGTAGCCTCCCGTCTTGGGGCTCCGTGGTGTGGCCCCCCTCCACGGAAGGCGGTGCAGCCGTCACTTAGAGGGGGGGATGGTGCGGGTGCGGTGGAACCGGAGGGAATCTAGTGGTGGGTTGGGTCCACACCGTGTTCGGGGATGTTGCTATGGGCTGACCTATCGCAACCGGGTGGAAGAGTCCACAGGTCAAAGCCCGTCCGGCGAAAGTCAAAGGGCTAGATCTACTGGTCAACTGGGATAGGGTTTAGTCTGGTCCGGTGGCCTTCGGGGTGTAGCTATGCCACCGAAACATCACACGAGTCCTGATGCATGTGTGAAAGTGATGTGGCATGCGTAGACGCCCGTCTTGGGGCTCCTTGGTTAGGCCCCCCCTCCACAGATGGCGGTCCCGCCGTCACTTGGAGGGGGGGATCGTGCGGGTACAATAGAACCGGAGGGAATGTAGTGGTGGGTTGGGCCCAGACCATGTTCGGGGATGTTGCTATGAGCTGACCTATCGCAACCAGGTGGAAGAGTCCATCGTCAAAGCCCGTCCGGCGAAAGTCAAAAGGCTAGATCTCCTGGTCAACTGGGATTCGGGGTGGCCTTCGGGGTGTAGCTATTCCACCGAAACATCGCACGGGCCGTGATGCATGTGTGAAAGTGATGTGGCATGCGTAGACGGCCACGACGGGACAACACGGAGGGAATCTTGAGGCGGGTTGGGCCGGGACGGTGTTCGGGGGTGTAGCTATGGGTTGGGCTATGACAACCAGGTGAAAAGGTCCACCAGTTAAACCATGTCCGGCAAAAGTCAAAGGGCTAGATCCGGCTTTCGTCTATGTTAGGGTTAGACGGGTCGGGGTACCGGGGGGGGGGGGGGGTAGCAATGCCGCCAGGTGTTGCGGTGGGCCCTCCTACGCTTGTGGAAGCGTGGTGGCGGGCGCAGGCACGCGGCTCCGGGGTGTGCCCCCCCCCTCACGGGCGTCGCTGCCGCTGTGTCCCTGAGGGGGGGAACGGCCACGTCGGAAGGGGGAAACGGCGACACGTAATAATTGAATTTATAAAAAAACACCGACATCCTTCATTTTAAACGGACTATCACGATGAAACCTTCAGTGCACGGGCATCCAGCCGGCCACAGAAAGTTTCACCGTAATTGTCCGTTTTCTAAACAGAAGTCTAATGAATACTGGAGCTCACGTCGTATGGTAGCCAGCTATTTAAATAGGTCATGTTGCATTTTGCTGAGAGTATCTATGCCGACGGCTTAGCCGTCGGCATAGATTGCCACGTGGCATGTCCATATATGCCGACGGCTAAGCCGTCGGCATAGGGACAACTTATCCACACCGCAATGCCCACCCTCCACTCATTCTTCCTCCCCACCCCGCACAGTCTCCCCCTCCGCCCACACGCCGACCCGCACCGCCGCTGTCTACATCCACGCCGCTGCCGTATGTGCCTGGATCCACCCGCGCCGCCATCTCCACTGTGACGCCCCCGATTCAATCGTAGACTAATCATACACGCAAACATGTACGATCAAGATCAGGGACTCACGTGAAGATATAACAACACAACTCTAAAATAAAAATAAGTCATACAAGCATAATACAAGCCAGGGGCCTCGAGGGCTCGAATACAAGTGCTCGATCATAGACGAGTCAGTGGAAGCAACAATATCTGAGTACAGACATAAGTTAAAGAAGTTTGCCTTAAGAAGGCTAGCACAAACTGGGATACAGATCGAAAGAGGCGCAGGCCTCCTGTCTGGGATCCTCCTAAACTACTCCTGGTCGTCGACGGCCTGAACGTAGTAGTAGGCACCCTCGGTGTAGTAGGGGTCGTCGTCGACGGTGGCATCTGGCTCCTGGGCTCCAGCATCTGGTTGCGACAACCGAAAGGAAAGGAATGGGGAAAAGAGGGAGAAAAGCAACCGTGAGTACTCATGCAAAGTACTCGCAAGCAAGGATCTACACTACATATGCATGGGTATCTGTGTAAAGGGGAAATATCGATGGACTGAACTGCAGAATGCCAGAATAAGAGGGGGATAGCTAGTCCTGTCGAAGACTATGCTTCTGGCAGCCTCCATCTTGCAGCATGTAGAAGAGAGTAGATGGTAAGTTCACCAAGTATCATCGCATAGCATAATCCTATCCGGCGATCCTCCCCTCGTCGCCCTGTGTGAGAGCGATCACCGGGTTATATCTAGCACTTGGAAGGGTGTGTTTTATTAAGTATCCGGTTCTAGTTGTCATAAGGTCAAGGTACAACTTCGGGTCGTCCTGTTACCGAGGATCACGGCTATTCGAATAGATAAACTTCCCTGCAGGGGTGCACCACATAACCCAACACGCTCGATCCCCTTTGGCCGGACACACTTTCCTGGGTCATGCCCGGCCTTGGAAGATCAACACGTCGCAGCCCTACCTAGGCACAACAGAGAGGTCAGCACGCCGGTCTAAATCCTATGGCGCAGGGGTCTGGGCCCATCGCCCATTGCACACCTGCACGTTGCGAGGGCGGCCGGAAGCAGACCTAGCCTCCCTAATACAAGAGTAGGCGTTCCAGTCCAATCCGGCGCGCGCCGCTCAGTCGCTGACGTCATGAAGGCTTCGGCTGATACCACGACGTCGAGTGCCCATAACTGTTCCCGTGTAGTTGGTTAGTGCGTATAGGCCAGTGGCTAGACTCAGATCAAATACCAAGATCTCGTTAAGCGTGTTATTTTGAAGTAACCGCGGACGTCGACCAGGGCCAGGCCCACCTCTCTCCTAGGTGGTCTCAACCTGCCCTGTCGCTCCACCACAAAGATCCACACAGAGGGCCGTCGGGAAAGTATGTCCTTTCAGCCCCCAATCCGTGAATCAACCGCGGGTACTCAACGAGCCGACCCGACTTTAGTCACCACATGTATCATGTATTATGTATATAAGTATATACCCGTGATCACCTCCTGAGTGATCATGGCCCGGTAGTATAGCATGGCAGACGGACAAGAATGTAGGGCCACTGATGAAATACTAGCATCCTATACTAAGCATTTAGGATTGCAGGTAAAGGTAACAACAGTAGTAGCAAAGACATGCTATGCATCAGGATAGGATTAACGGAAAGCAGTAACATGCTACACTACTCTAATGCAAGCACTAGAGAGAAGAATAGGCGATATCTGGTGATCAAGGGAGGGGGCTTGCCTGGAAGCTCAGCCGAGAAGGAGGGGTCGTCAACACCGTAGTCGTACTGGGTAGCAGTGGCGTCGGTCTCGGTGTTAAGCGAGAGAAGAGGGGGGAGAAACAATAAATATAAAAGAAAACATATGCATGACGATGCATGACATGACAATGAACGGTGCTAGGTGTGCCCTAACACGGTAGTAGGTGATACCGGCGAAGGGGGGAAACATCCGGGAAAGTATTCTCGGTGTTTCGCGTTTTCGGACAGATGAACCGGAGGGGGAAAGTTACGTATTTGCTATGCTAGGGATGTGTGGCGGACGAACGGGCTGCGCATCCGGATTCGTCTCGTTGTTCTGAGCAACTTTCATGTACAAAGTTTTTCCATCTGAGTTACGGATTATTTTATATTAATTTTTAAAGTTTTAAATCATTTTCTAGAATTTAATTTAAATCAAAGATAAAAGTAGAATTACTATGGGTACACAGAAGTGTACCCACACATGTGCTACTAAGACTGACATGTGGGGCCAGGGGTTGAGTCAACCCAGTCAACTGTTGACCAGTTGACTGGTCAACGAAGTCAAAGGGGCCCGGGGGTCCCACCTATCACTGACTGGGAGTGCCCAGTCAGCAGAGTCGACTAGTCAACTGGGTCCAGTGGGACCCAGTAGTCAGTGACTATTTACAATAACATGTTCTAAATAATATAATTAAACAAATTAGTATGTGGGCCAGGTTGTCAGTGACTACTCTAATAACAGTGTTTATTATTTTTAACTAACCTAATTAGAGGCAGGGGGCCCACACGTCAGTGGGGGATAGTGGTTAATCCCCACGGGGTCCACTTGTCGGTGGCCCACGGGGCGTTTCGAACGGCCAGCGCGCCGGTGACTAAACCGACGGCGGCGACACGTCGGAGCACGTCAGAAAACACGTATCGGGCACCATTTTGGATGCGACCAGATGCGTTCGAATGCACGCAGCAGCGCGCATCGAACGGGGGCTCTACCTCGACCGGAGATGGTCGGGAACGGCGAGGCGACGAACTGAGGCCGCAACCGGAGCGGGAGCTCAGCAGAAGCGGGCTACGCGAGGAAGTTGACCGAACAAACGGCACAGGCGGCCTCTACGGAGCTCCATGAACATGTTGGCGTAGCGCGTACGAGCAAAGGGATGGGGGTTCGGGAGCGTGGTGCTCGTCGCCCATGGCGGCGGCCGGAACTCGGTGCTCAACGGGATGATGGCTAGGTGGCGGAATCGAGCACGGGGGGAGAGGGATTTCGCGGCGGAGCTCATAGTGGAGCCGTAGGGCATGGCAGCAGGCTCGAGGGAGGCTCGGGGCAGCCGGAGTCGGAGGCGGCGTGTGGCGGCCCGAGGAGGAAGCCGAGTGCGGGGCGGCGTCGTGGGGGCGTCCTGGGTCGTACGCGTGGTCGGGGCGAGGAAGTGGTCGACGACGAGGCATGCGACGTGCTCCTAGGCGGCGGGGCGCATGATGGCCGCGGTGGGACGAGGGACGTCGGGGTCAGGCGCTCCACCCAGATCCAAAACGGGGAAGGACGAGGAGAGGCGTCTGAGGAGTGTGGATCGTGGGGGGGGGGGGGTAGGTTACGGTGGGGGGGGGGTAGCGGGGCCTTAGTAGGCCAGGCGAGCGGGGTGGTCGGCTGGGCCGGCCGGATGGGCCAGGTGGGTCGGCCAGCTGGGCCGTCTGGTCCAGTGGGGGGGGGTCTTTTACTTTGTTTTGTTTTATTTTAATCTTGTTTAATCTTTTTTTATTCTCTTGTTTCTGTTTTCTTTTACTTATGTAATATTTTATAGTTTTACAAAAAGTGAAACCCATACCTAAAATAGAGTTACAATTATAACTACTTCCACATAAGGTTTTAACCCTGAACAAAATAGTATAGTATTTTATAAAATCCGAAATGCATTTATTTAATTGCTTTACCTACTATTTTAATTACTTAAGTGCATTTAAACCTTTTATAAAAATGTGGTTTCTCCATCATAATTACCTACGCATTATTTGACACAACCTAAACAATTTAGTTTTAATATTTGAAAACTTTTGTTGTTTGCCTTTATTTTAAATTTGAATTTCGAATCGGTTTTGAACTAACGCGAGATTTAACAACAGTAACCGAGGTGACGTGGCATCATTAGTAGAGGGTTACTGTAGCTTAATTATCCGGGCGTCACATCCACCCTCCCCCACCGCCCGCACCACCCGCCCCAACACCACCCCCACTGCCTGCGCCACCCCCATCCCCTCCCCCAACGCCGGCGCCGCCCCGCCCCAACACCACCGCCACCCCCATCCCCTTCCCCACCGCCACCGCACCGCCCCCACTACCCGCGCCGCCCCCATCCCCTCCCCCACTTCCACCGCACCGCCCCCACTGCCCGCGCCGCCCCAAAACCGCCGTCGGGCCGGCCCGTCCCCGTCCCCGGCGGCCCCATCCCCGACTGCGCCGGTGGCCAACGCCACTGCCCCGCCCGTCGCCGCCTTTCTCCGCCCCGACCTCGTCGCCGCCCCGCCTCTGCCTCACCGGTGAGGCCCCTGCTGCTTGCTCTTCTGCTTTGCTGCCGCTACTTGCTGCTGCCGCTGCCGCTTGCTGCTTGTTGCCGTCGCCGCTGGTTGCTGCTGCCGTTGCTTGCTACTTGCTGCTGCTATCATAGGTTAGTTAGTTTAGGGTTTAGATGGATAGATCGGTTAGATATATAAATAGTTAGATAGATGGATTATAAGATATAAAAATGTTGTTGATAGGTTAGTTGAGAAATAAAAATGTTGTTGATATATAGATGGATAGATGAGTGGATACTACATCATGGTATACTATATAGATGGATAAATATAAAGATGTTGTTGATAGGTTAGTTGCTCCTTTTTTGTTGTTTTATGTTAAAATGCTATATATGTGGTTCGATGAGATGCTATATATTGCATATCTTGCAAAAAAAATTGGTTCGATGAGATGAATCAATGATGATGACGAATAGATGATAATGATGATGATGAGTGTGTGATGACAATGATGAATATATTGTTAATGTTGTTAGTTTTTTTGCCTACATGATGCAAAAATAAATGAATGCGTGTTTAAATGTTTTAAATATGCTCTGTGAGTTGTGATGTTCTAAATTTTTGTCGCGATGGAATTTGCAGGCTTTGTGGTGTTGCATTTCATTGGAGTGACCGTCGTCCGACGCGTTGGTCCTTGAGCATCTCTCTGTTGTTCGACTCCTTCCCCTACAGCCGAGGGTGAGCTACAAGTCCATCTCCTCCATTTTTTCATGTCACTAGATTTCATTCTCAAGTCCAAGTCGCGTAACCTAGGCGTCTCCCGTCTGAAAGGGTTGCATCGATAAATATGCATTCAATTGCATATTTATCATCGCAGCTCTCTCGGATTGCCAGCATTTTCCACGGACAGTCCGAGGATGTGTAGATTGGGTATGTTCTCCATGTTCTACCCTGTTCCGAGACAGGATTTTGGCGGCGCCTCCCCATTGTTCTCCGGAGCACATTCTCTCGGCTATTTGCCGAGACGTGTATCTAGAGAACAGCAGGGAGGTGCTGCCGAAATGTTGTCTCGGAACGGGGTAGAATGGAGAATGTACTCAATCTACACATCCTTGGGTGGGATTAGGACCCATCTTTACCTATTAGAGATGTAGGTGGATTCAACGCGGTAGAAAATGAAAATTTGATGTGACTAATTTAAGTGAATCCTTAATTATGTTGTGTGGCTTGCAATAAAGCAGAGGATGGCAGATACTCAGTGGATGTACAGTGGTTTTATACGTCGAAATCGAGTAACATCAGAGTGGATCGCGAAAACCGATGTGTATTTGAAGGAGATATTCCGTATTCCAATGAGAATTATCCCACCATGCCCCTGTGCGAGATGTGCCAGACGTCACCATAGAAATTGAAAGGACATGACTGACCACCTTCGCACGCATGGATATATGCCAAACTTTGACATGCCGCCGATAAACTTAGCCGAGCAGGACCGTGGTAGAGAGGAGGTGATGCGACAACACATCGATGGTTATGAGGACGATGGGGTCAGGGACATGCTAGATGATGTCATTGTTGTAGAAACGCCAAATGCGACACCATCAGAGAATGAACCGGAGGAGCCGGAGGGAACCGCGAAGGCCTTCTTGGAGGTCTTGGCCTCGTTGAAGAAACCTCTTTTATGCGGGTGCGAAAATATCTCAGCTAGATGCCATCTCGCAATTGATTGCAGTCAAGGCTGAGTATGGCTGTAGCCAGAAATTCTTCGAAGCATTCCTAGGAGTATGGGCTAACCACCTCCATGAAGGTCATGAACTGCCGAAAATCATGCATGCTACAAAGAAAATCATGAAGGCACTCTCTATGGATTATGAGAAAATAGATGTTTGTCCGAAGAATTGCCTGTTGTTTAGGCACAAGTATGCGGATGACAAGTACTGTAGGGAGTGCGGTTCGTCTTGGTACCTTGAGATGGTCGGTGAGGATGGTGAGAAAAAGCAGCTAGCCATCCCCGCTAAGGTTCTTCGGTGTCTCCATTTGATAGAAAGATTGCAGCGCCTTTTCATCACGGAGGAGTCTGCCAAAATGATGAAGTGGCACAAGGAAGGTATAAGGTACAATCCAAATAAAATTGTACATCCATCGGAAGGTGAAGCATGGAAGTCGTTCGATGAAGAATACCCCGAGGAAGCAGCCGAGGCTGACAATGTCAGAATAGCCATATCAGGTGATGGGTTCAATCTAGTATGTCGTCCAATCCATACAGCTGCTGGCCTGTGTTTGTAATTCCGCTCAATCTCCCTCCCGGTGCCCTAATGCAACGCAAGACCATGTTCTTGTCGCTCATCATTCCGGGGCCTGAATACCCAAGGAAGCAATTGGGTGTGTTTATGCAGCCGCTGGTGCATGATTTGCACCATTCTTGGTACTTTTTGAGGTTGACATACGACCGGGATCTGTAGAGAAATTTCTTGATGAAAGTTTGGTTGCACTATTGCATGCATGACTTTCCCGGCTATGCTCTATTCTGCGGATGGTGTACAAGTGGGAAGATGCCATGCCCAATGTGCATGCAGGCTCTGCGAATGATTTGGCTGAGTAAGGGTGGAAAGTATGTAGCCTTTGACCTGCATCGACAGTTCCTCCCTCCAGACCATCCAGAGAGGGAAGACAAGAAGAACTTCACGAAAGGCCGGGTTGTTCATGAAGTAACCGAGATTCCAACATTTTCGGGGATAGATGTTCTTGCTCAGCTAAAAGTTCTTCAAGCCTAAAGTTAAAGGCAAAGGCAAAGCCAAAGCCAAAGGCTTCGAGGGATATGGTGAGACGCACAATTGGACTCACATTACCCCCTTCTCGTAGCTTCCCTATTTCAAGGACCTCAAACTTCCTTACAACATTGATGTGATGCACACCAAAAAGAATGTCGCAGACTCCCTTTTTCGCATGATCCTCAACATTCCTGATAAGACGAAGGATAACGTTAAAGCTAGAGCTGATCAACAGAGAATTTGTGATAGACCACGTCTAAACATGAAGCCTCCCACAAGCGGTCGAAAAACTGGTTCAAGCCAGATGCCGACTTTGTCCTTAAAACATTAGAAAAAAGGAAGCACTTATCTGGCTGAAACACATTTTGAAGTTCACCGATGGTTATGCATCGAATATAAGTAAGAGAGTCAATCTTTCAACGGGCAAAGTGACCGGCCTGAAGAGTCATGACTACCATGTATGGATTGAGCGAATAATGCCAGTGATGGTTTGAGGCTATGTCCCCGAGTATGTCTTGCGAGTGCTTGCTGAGCTAAGCCATTTCTTCCGCATGCTCTGTGCTAAAGAAGTAAGTAAAGACATGATTGAACAATTGCATAAGAAGGCACCGGAGTTGATAGTCAAGCTAGAGAAGATCTTTCCTCTAGGCTTCTTTACTCCGATGACACATCTCATTCTGCACCTCGCGAACGAGGTATTGTTGGGGGGGGGGGGGGCGGTGCAGAATCGTTGGCAGTACAGCCCTGCGTGACAGAACAAGCATCTCCGACAGAAATGTGGAAACAAAGCTAAGATTGAAGCTTCCATAGCTGAGGCAGTTATCCTAGAGGAGGTGTCAGACCTCAGGACATCATACTATCCAGACCACGTTCCCCATCTGCATAACAAGGTGCCTCGATACAATATAGAAGAGCCCAAGTGTCAACCCAGGTTCCATCTATTCAACATGCAAGGTGGCAGGGCTGGTGTCTCGAAATCTTATAACATGCCACGACAAGAGTGGGAGGACCTCATGTTCTATATCTTGCACAACATCAAGGAAGTTGAGGAAGTGTGGATGAGGTAAAACCACTACACCGTTCCTTTATGTCTTCCACACCATCATGTTCTATGTTCACTTAGTCCCGGTCTAACACCGCTTTTCTTCTTTTAGTGATTTAGTTCAAGAGGAATGGACGGGAATGAATCCTCCTACTAAGGCGGAGGCACTTACTCTTCTCCGTCATGGAAACCCTGGACGTAAAAGTTTTGTTGCTTGGTTCATGGAGAAAGTAATTTTCTACATTCCCCTATTAAATACCTAGTTCAACATCTATTAGTTAACCGAACTAATGCACCCAGCAATTTCAATTATACTTGTAGGGAAAAGATCTGAACATATCTATAGATGATGAATTGAGATGGGTTTCCATGGGTTTTGACCCTGCCGTCATGACATGTAAAAAGTATGTTGTGAATGGGTATCGCTTCCATAGAGAGGAGCACCAGAACAACCGGCCTGATCCCAAAACTATAAATACCGGAGTGTACACCCCCACTCAAAATTCAGTATACTACTACGGAAGGGTACAAAATATATCCGAGATTACATTCCGCAATGCGCGCGAAACCCTAAGTCTGCCTGTGCTCAAATGCCGATGGTTCGATCCGCGCGAGGGGGTAAAATATACGCCTTCCATTGGTTTGGTCGAAGTTAAACCATCAACTGTCTATGCAGGAGTCGATCTCTTCATTGCGGCTACCCAAGCTACACAAGTTTATTTTCTGCCTTACCCATGCCAGAAAGAGTACCTAAAGGGTTGGGAAGTTGTGTTCAAGGTGTCGCCACATGGTAAGCTACCGGACCCGAATGAAGACGATTACTACAACATTAACCCCATGACATATGAGGGACTGTTCTATCAAGAGCAACCCGATGATGATGTGGTTAGAAACGATGATGCTAGACCATTGTGTGATGATGATGTGGATCCAAACGACAACGATGCATGGAATGATGGTGAGACCATTGTCAATGAAAATGACATACTTATGCTAGAAAAGTTAAACGAAGACGCTGACGACGAGGAAGAGCCTCCACCTCCGTCAGACAACGAAGATGATATGATTGATAGTGATGATGAGACCGACCGAGAAAGAGGTTACAACAGTGATGATTCGTATGGGTTCTAGTAAATGTACGTTTCAAGTCTTTTTCTATAGTATAGGAATATGCCTTTTTATGCTTTTTAGTAATGTGTTCATTATTCCTTATTATTATGCCTTTTCCTTCATTTTATTAATGTACTAATTCTTTATTCTCTTTTTTAATGCAGGTTCATGGAACATGGGCAAGGGGAAGGCCGACGACGTGGGTTTCCTACGCAAGGTCGTCGGCCTGCCTAGTCGGAGTGGTCGAGCACGTAATCCTCCCCCGACTACTTGACGATGACTCCTCACAGGGAGGTCGAGGGAGAGGTGCCCCTAGAGGAGGAGGGGGTGGGGGGAGAGCCCCTAGAGGGCGAGGGGGTGGGGGGAGAGCCACTACAGGGGGTCGCGGCCAGAAAGAGCGCACCCTCACCGACTTAGGGGTGTTGTCTTCGAGGCCCTCCTCTAGTGAGGTACCCTCTAACGAGGAGGAGGAGGAGGAGGAGGAGGTTTGGGATGGGGCCGAGGAGGAGGTGGAGGAGGAGGTTGGGGAGGGGGACGAGGAGGAGGAGGAGGAGGCAGACGAGGAGGAGGAGGCAGGCGAGGAGGAGGGTGGTGGCGGGGATGATGGTGGTGGCGGGGATAATGGTGGTGGCTGGGAGGGGGTTGGCAACAAGGGGTGGCTGCATGGTAACGCAAAGCTACCAAAGCAGATTCCTGCTACCGAGGAGCAGAAGTGGCTCATTGAGCCCACGGGGAAAGAGTAAGTGCCACTTTATAATAATTTCATTCTTTTGCTTGTCACATGCTCATTCCGGTAGTTATTTATTTTGCTTGTCACATGATAATATTTCATTCTTTTGCAGCAACTGGATATATCCTAAAGGGGCCCGTATTCCCAACGGCCTCATCACCGTCTTGCTGAAGCTACACTGGCCGGGGTTGTACTGTCCGGATCCAGTCAGGCACCCGGACCGTCGGGTTTTGGCCACGAGCTGGGACCACTGGGAAGCGGCCCTCCACGCGGACCATGAGACCCATGCCAAGGCCGTGATCACTACTTTCTGGGTGAGTTCTCTTCAGAAGCACAAGTCCATTCTGGTTTCATGAATGATTTAACTCATGGCTTCTTCCATTCTTGTTTCATGCATGATTGTAGAAATTCTATCGAGTTCTTCCGGAGCACAAGGCCAGAGCCGACCAGATCGTGCTGCGCCAAGCCAAGAAGAAGGCCCGCCAGCTCCAATACGAGGAGCGCTGGGTGCCCATCTCGACATACTATCACGACGCTCTTGGTGTGAAGATGACCAAGGAAGAAGCGCGGAGGATGGGGCATTACCTTGGAGATGCACGAGTACTTGGCGGTAAGTATAAAAGATTTTTCATTCCGATGTTTGTGGTACATTTCACCGTTTCGTGTTGACATGCCATTATGCTTTCATTATGTAGGTGTGTCCAAATTGGTGTTTATGGAAAAGACGAGTCCTGGGCGGCATTGGTGGATCTTTGGTGTGATAAGGATGGAGCTCGGGCGGCTACGAGCATAAAAAACAAGGCTAACCGAGGGAAGGAGGGAATACATGCTCAGGGAAACCGAAACCACTTTCTCCACAAGACACTAAATGTATGACTAACCTCATTAAACATTCTTCTTCTTCTATTTACCGTCACTTTCTTATGTATGACTAACTTCTGTTTGGTGGTGCAGGAGGAGAAACTGAAGCGGCCGCTCTCACACATGGAGGCGTGGGAGATCGCCCATACGCGGAAGGAGCCCAAGCCTGGCGAGTCCAAGTACTACGGCAAGACCGCGCAGAAGAAGAAGGCCTACTCCGATGTGTATCTGAGGTTATATCCTGGCACACCTGACCCCATTGCGGCGGATCTGGACGAGAGGGTGGTGGTGGGCATGGGGCCCAAGGAGCATGGTCGGGAGGCGGTTCTGGATGCTATGATCACTCCTTCTATCTCCTACACACAGCTCCGAGCTACCGACCCGAGCCTGAGCCAGCGCACAAGCACGCCCATGACCAGTGCGCAGTCACAGTCCCTCTTTCAAGAGCGGCAATCTGTAAGTCTTTTCCCTCTTATCTTCATTTCTCACTTTATTTTCCGCATTGAGTAGTTTTATGAGTTCCATCATGTCATACCGTAGGCCTACATGGAGTACACACACCAGGAGACCATGGCGTGGCACGAGAGCCATTTTGCATTCCATGAGCAGAACAATCGCAGGATGCAGCACACTCTTGAGGAAATGGTGGACGGCAGGGTTCCTCAATTGCAACCAGCACCATCTCCTCCACCACAACAAAGGCTGCTTACCTTTGAGGAGTTTCTGGCACAAAACTCTGGCCCCTCGCCGGTTAGTTCATCCCCAATCTATTCACCCAAAGCATATCGTTTATTCAACACAGTCATATATCCCCTTAACATGTCTTTTCAACATCCAGGGAACCGGTGGATCTACCGTTGGTGGTGGTCTTGGCACCACTCCCGAGTCACAGAGCCCGATCACTCCGATCCACGGAGGCGGTGTCCGTGGCGGTCTTGGCGGTAGCGCTGCCGCTAGTAGTGACGACCTGGGCTTCGGCGGACTTGGTGGTGACGACCTCCGCGGTGCTCGACGTCCTGGCGCTTAAGCCTTTGGGTGACTTGTGGCGGTCTTGGTGGTGATGATACTTATATGCTTGTGATGATACTTATTGTTGTTTGTGAGATGCTTATATGCTTGCTGGTGATGATACTTATATGCTTATGATTTGCGATGCTTCTTATGTTGTGTGATGATGCATATATTGTTGTGTGATGCTGCTCCTTATCAGTTTGTCTATTTGCATCTTTCATATGTGCTGTATATATTGAAATGAATTGAGCTGAAAAGAAACAGAAAAAAGAAAAAAAAACAGACACAAACTATGCCGTCGGCATAGGGCTGGCGTGAGCTCCCAATAGCCGCCACATGGCACGGCATAGTTTTAAACTACGCCGACGGCCGAGCCGTCGGCATAGGTGCCACATGGCGGCTACTGGGAACTCCTGGGGCAGGGCTATGCCGACGGCCAAGCCGTCGGCATAGCCCTACTCCAGGCCCAACCAAGAGGCGCCACCTGGCAAGGCTATGTCGACGGCATAGCCTTGCCACGTGGCCCCTCCTGGTTGGGCAGCACTTGACGGCGGCGCCGACAGCCACCGTTAGGCTAGGAACTATGCCGACGACCCGGGCCGTCGGCATAGATGTACGGACACCGTCGGGATAGCATCTATGCCGACGGCCTCCGGGGGTACGCCGACGCATATGTTGCTGACGGCCTATGCCGACGGGGGCCATCGGCATAGGGTTCGATTCTGGTAGTGAGCCACTCAATTATGGAGATTCACAAAGAAAACAGCACATCAATTTTCTCCACTTTGGGTAATAATAATACATCAACAGCGTTAACAAGTGTTCAAATCCATTCTTAAACACGTAGCAAGAACAAAATGATATTACAGGTTTTTTTCTTTTTTGTTCAGATCTCATTCAGACGTACATACACTGTTACAAGAAACACGAAAACATCACACTGGAATATCAAGACAGCTATGATTACAAGGAGGACAATATGCATCAGAACGAACAATCAAGATACACGTATATAATAAGCCTTCCACTGGTGGCAAGAAGCAACTATGCTCGAGAAGCAGGGTAGGTAATTAAGAGCCAACATTTGTCAAACAATGCCTTCCCCAGTGTGAGGAGTAGATGCATAGCTACTGCCGTTTCCTCCACCACTTGAAAACTCCGTCCTCTGCATCCTCTCGGGCAAGGTCTCCATCCCCATGTGGGACAGCAGGAGCCAGACATAGGTGAGCAACTCACCGCCGGTACCCAAACTCTTGGCATGCAGGTACCCTCGACATCTACTGGCCGAGAAGCACAGCATCTCCACCCACACACCTTCAATCACCTCCCACATCTTATTCTCATCACCTAAAGCCGACAATGCTTCTGAAATCTTCCAGGCATCGTTGATAAAGCCTTCTTCAGCTGGATTTTTCTCTACATCAGATGGCACTTCTCTGGTCTTCATTTTGGTGATTATTATCTCCACGAGCCCTCTTTTGATCTCCTTGTGCGATGGCTTCTTGCCCTTGAGGAACTGGATCAATGACTTATTGCCCCTGAGGATGTCCTGCAGTGATGGCTTGTCGCCCTTGAGGATGGCCTCGACTGATGGCTTGTCATTCATAAGGATATTCTCCAGTTCAGCATTGGCAGACATGAACAAATTTCGTCTGGTGCCAGGCAATAGCATCTCAGGGTTGATGAAGAGTAGGTGCATCATGTAGCTGGACATTTCTCTGCACCGGACAGCTCTTTCGTGATAAGGAGATATTCCACACCAGGCTGCACAGCCATGACCTTGACCAGGGGCAATACCTTCATTGCATTGAATAGGGGCACATTGGTGATCAACTGATGTGTAGAAGCAAAAATCTGTAGCGATGTGCCAGAGAATGACAGTCTTATCAAATGGTTCCCTTAAGCTCCAAATCAGGTCTTGCTCGCACTTGCCCTGAAGAGTCCACTGACCTCTGTTGTCGTTGAACTTCCAATAGCTGTCAACATCATTTATTTCATCTTCCCACCCTTTCTTCACATACTCAAGAACTAACTTTGTAATGGCAACAGATGAGTAACAGGGCTTCATGCACCAACGATGGTCAAGTAAGTCCTTGCACTGGAGCAAACTCAGGATACACATCTTCATGCTGTGCCTTCTGTTACGGGCAAAGAATCCTATAAGGCTGTATTGGGAAACTCTGAATTGTGATCTCCTTTTCTTTGTTAGCCCTGGGAATAATCTTACTACAGCAGGAATATCTCCAAATTTTGAGAAAAAAGAATCGGTAAGACCCATTTTAGTACCCATTGAATAGGTCTCCAGTACAGCAGTACAACAAAACAAGGCATATGTAACCTTGACATCGTAATCATTATAAGCTTCTCTATGGCAATTGTGGAAGAGCCCGATGGCTGCCCATGGCAGGTACAAACTTGTATACCGTAGCAATAAACCCCAATATAGTTGCCAAGGGTGTCTCATATGACCACTAGAGGGGGTGCTCCAAGTTTCTTTTGTGTAAAAAAGGTTGAACATGTTAGAAAGCCCTTCTTGCAGCAAGTCATACGCTTCCTCTCCGTCAAGTGGCATGAATAAACTTAGGACATCGAACCGATCACCATATGAGGATGCAAGGTCTACAAATAGATGGGAGGGGTGGGTAATATTTCCTTGTTTGTCAGGGTCCGGATTTTCATGGAAATATTTTCCAACTACTTGCACATAGTTTTCAAGTATGTTGATATCATCGTAGATACGCCCGTCGTCAAGAGTGAACTGCATTCATGAAAGAAACAACGTTCATTTAGAGCATCTACTCGAGGCTTTATCCGTGATGTCTTACTGAAGTTTACAAGTAGAAGGTAAGCACTATGGTTACATGAATCCTAGTTGATTCAGAGGACAAGAGTAAAGCTTCCATTATCTAAAAACATGTCAAAACGGAAACAGATTTGCTTATTGCAAGCTCTATGCCTAACTGGGGTATACCTAGCCCGATTACTTTTTGCGGTGAACACTTGCAATATATGCGATAGATCAGTATAGTTGCAAGAGTTGAATTAGTATCGCATACCTGGTATGTTTCTGTCGGAGGAGGCTTAGAAGAGCTGACTAGGCTATTGATGCTAGCATTCTTTAAAACCACTGGCTTCTCTAAGCATTTTAGAACCCCCGGGATGAAGAACATGATTGCTGCCTGTAACAACCTCTTGTCACCGCCTGGCCATGATTTGCAGAAGACATAGATGGCTACTGTGATCTGGGACACAGCGACGAGGGCGTGCCGCGTCCATAGCTCGTTGTCTTCGATGTTATAGGCGCTTATGATGTCCTGCCCACCGAGGTGGACTAGGAGAACCGGTGCCCACACCACCTCGAGGATGCTATTGCCTTGCCCAGAGGTACAATCTTGCCTCCTCTGACGGCTGAAGAGGTTGGCAAGGGCATATACCGCTAGAGCATCGCTGCCCTGGTATGCAAGCCATATTGTGGATCTGAACCAGGAAGGAATAGCGAACTTACGCATGGCGGCAGAGAGGAAGAGCAGCCACTGAACCAAGAGGCTAGCCAAGACAAGGATGCGCAGCTGCCACTCCTCCCACCATTCCACAGCACCTGAGATACCCATCTCTGCTCTCTCCCGCTCAGCTCACAAGCAGCAAGCGAGGAGTCGATTCATTTCGCACGTTAATCCGATCCAGTGTATGTGTATGCACATGGTTAGGAGTAACCACTCCAGCATTGTCACGCTGTCTACTGAATTGCTTATGTTAATCGAGCGGCTGGTTTGATCATATGTTTTGCTCTGCTTGGCCAATTAGTTAGTTGGCCTTGTCTTAACTTCTGTTTGCTTGCATGGTGGCCTAGTTATTAATCGTTCCAATTACTCCTTAAAGCATGCATGATTCCCACCTAGAGCATCTGCAGCGATATTATAACCAGGTCGCGGTTGGTTCAAAGCAAACTTTTTCTTGGCTAGATGGAATCAGTTCAATACACTGCAGAGACCGTCCATTCGAGCTCAAAAGGATGCATATTTTCAATTCGATTTCAGAAAGGTGAAACAGTATGGATAATTCATCCTGGAGCCCGGGCTCATCTGCACCTGATAAGCAAAAAATTCAAAAAAAATACTAGAAAAATTCAAAAAAATCCAAATTTTTTTTCGGGTGGTAGATAAGTTGATGCGTGAGGTCCGCTCCAAAATTCAACCCATTTGGACATCTGAGTAGGCCTCGGCAAAAAAGACAAATCAGGTCAAAACAGTTTGTGAACAGTAAACTTTTTCACGGACCCCGATTTTGTCTTTTTTGCACAGACTTGCTCAAATGTCCAAACGAGTTGCATTTTGCAGCGAACCTCACGCACCTAAATATCTACCACCCGAATTTTTTTTGGAATTTTTTGAATTTTTCTAGTATTTTTTTTTGATTTTTTCCGTGAGCGCGGGTGCAGATGAGCCCGGGTGCAGATTCGCCGCACTCAAACAGTATTTATTACTTTGTTAATAGCATAGCAGGTGCATGAACTGGAATTGACAAACCTGGTAGGTAGGAAGATTCCCTAAACTGCTGTCCCTCTCTCCGTCCGCTACCGACGCCTTCTCCTCTTCTGCCGCCGCCGCCCTGCCCCGTCCAGTCCCGTCCGTCCCCGCTTCTCCTTGGAGATGTGGAGAGATATTTGGATCTCGCCGTGAACTGGAGCAAGAGAGAGAGAGAGAGAGAGAGAGAGAGAGAGAGAGAGAGAGAGAGAGAGAGATACTTGCCTCCTCTGTCGCTCATCCCCATCCGCTTGCTGGTTGCGGGTGGGGCGTCGCTGGAGCCGCCAGCCTCCCAGTGCAGAGTGATGGGGGGGGGGGGGGGCGGGGGTCGGCGGTCCGCGAGAGAAAAGGATAATAAAACCTTTTATTTTTATTTTTATTTCTACTTTTGTGGGTTAAAGCCTTTTATTATTATTTGTTAGGGTAGAAAAATATAACCTTTGGCATTTTAGTGGTAAAAAATTCACAAAATTTCTGGCTGTAGGTACTCCATTCAAGAAATGAGATCATACATCTAGCCCTCTCACTTTGTCGGAAATTTGGTATTTTGATTTTATTATAAGACAAAGCTTTAGATAATAAATGGTCGACTAAGAAAAGCATGTCATTTATACGATGCAAGATCACACGCGTAAGTAGGTCCAAACTAAAACATCAATTTTACACAAATAATATATTTATAAAAAAAGTGGTGCTTAAATTGACTTGACAAATTAAAATACTTGAGTATGTATATTCTCATTTAAAAAGAGGGTCTGCTACGCGTCGGCCGGCTGATCTTTTTAAAAGATTCGCCGCCTCCGCGGACGTCAGATCAAGTGTCATCCAGGCGTCCACCACTGATCTGCAGTCCGCGTGGGTGGAAGGCTCGACGCACGCGGATCAAACATGGCTAGATCTTGGGTGAGTGGGATATATAGATGCAGGTATATTACACACATAGTTGTTTTATAATTATTGTAGCTCTATGTTTGTCCTAAGTAACACTAATTTGAGTTTAATCATGTTTATAGAAAAATAGGGCAAGATCTACAAAATTAATTATACATAGTTTTCATATTTTCCAAAGATTTTAATACAACTATGGTGTTTCAATTATTGATATAATTTTTACAAACTTGGTAAAACTTGAAGAAGCTTAACTTAGAATAAATTTAGAGCTTCAATTATTTATAAATCGAGGGAGTGTGATTGTTTTAACCACGGCAGGAAGCATGCGTATATAGGTGATTGCACTGAAAGGCATGCATCATCGTCTAACACTAAATGAATTGTACGGCAGCATGGAGCGATGGCGTTGCAGGCATGCTCACTGTAGGAATGGAGCACTAAGGAACCATCCATCAGTTATACATGAAGAGCGTGTGAAGATCATATTATGTCATTCAGGGCAACCATGGCAGTTTCATTAAGCTGCGCAGAAGAGCAGGTGCAGATAGTGCAACGCGCCAAACATGGCACGCGCAATCAGTAAATAAAAGAGTGGAACTGCAGATGTGTAAGGCAGACACAGGATTATGCCCATGTATAAGCAGATAGTAATTTCTCAGATTATTCAGCTGGTATTTCTTCAGTTTGTTGACAGGTAGACGCGCCAGCCAGCATCAGCTTCTTCTTCATGATGCTCCAGCATCTGACGCCTTGTTGGCCAAGGTCCTCCATATCCCCATGTCTTTGGTTACCTGTGGTACATCACAGTTATAAGATTTCCCTGCATATGCAAGGAAGCTGCAACCTTACCTTTGCATCATCAACGCTCTGCTTTACGGATGGCGCGACGCAGCAGCGGCACTGGATGATTCGAGGGAGGAAAACTGCATTGCATTATGAGGTTCTCCCACCATGTGTCTGATATATACACATCACGCAGTTATAAACTTTTCTGAACGCGAAGAAAGAAATCTCCAGCCTTGGCATGGTTGAACGCTCTGTTCTTGTGATGGAGCAACGTTGCAACAAATCTTGTAGATATAAAAATAATAGAAGAAAAAATCACGGCATTTGGATAGCAGTAATAAGTTGACTGGGCAAATTAGAACCGAACACAGCAGATTGCTAATACAGACACGGGTTATTTCCAACTCTAATGTAAATAAAGAGGCAATAATTTCTCAGGTAACTCTGCCGGTATTTCGTCAGCAGCAGTAACGTCTTTCCATCCCCTCCCAAGCATGTATCTATCTGGTATATCACACATTGGAGGTTGAGGGAGAAAAACAGCACTTCAGTTTCTGACAATTGGGTAGCAATACATTCATTACATCAACCGGGTAAACCATCGGTTCAAATGACTCCAATCACACCAAATCCACTCTTACAAACAAACATGCTATAGAATTCAACACGGGGCATGCATCCATGGAGTAACCTGGCACCCATACGACAGACATGATCATTGTAGAGATAAAAGGTAATTAATCTGGCAATTCAAATAACACAACACACAAACAGTCTGCCAGGCATCAAACTGGACTAGTGCTTTTCTAAGATAATTATTCAGCTGGTACTATTTCTTGAGGCCGAGACGTAGATGCACCACCACCATCAGCAGCAGCTTCATGAGGACTTGAGTGCCTGAAGGGTGGTGGATCTTCGCCCCCAGATGTCTGGTATAGCACATATTCATAGTTATAATGTCTCCAAAAAAATGGCACAACGACAAATGGAACATCGCAATGAAAGGATGACACAAAAGGCTTCCATGGGTAAGCAAATAAGCAACTAAGATTGAAATGCAGAGTACAAATGGTTTTTCAAACAATGGCTTCCCCGGTGGGATCGCTGACCTGGGAAGTCGATGAAGAGGCACCGGCATTTCCTTCTTCACTTGAAAACTCCGCCCTCTGCAGCCTCTCCGGCAAGGTCTCCATCCCCATGTGCGACAGCAGGAGCCAGATATATGTGAGTAGCTCCCCACCAGTGCCCAGACTCTTGGCATGTAGGTACCCTCGGCACCTACTGGCCGAGAAGCAGAGCATCTCCACCCACACGCCTTCAATCACCTCCCACATCTTCTTCTCATCACCAAAACCCAACAATGCTTCAGCAAGCTTCCATGCATCGATGATAAAACCTTGTGTAGTTGCATATGTTTCCACGCCCGGTGACAACTCTCTGCATTCTGTGGGCTGCACCTTGGCGAGTATCTCTGCATCTGATGACAACTCTATGCATTCTGTGGGATGCATCTTGGAGATTGTCTCTGCATTCGGTGACAATTTTGTGCATGCGACAACTTCTCTGCGTTCTGTGGACTGCACCTTGGAGATTACTGTTTGCACAAGTCCTCTATTGATCTCCTCACGCCATTTCATTTTGGCGTCGGACCAGATCTTCAAAATATTTCGGTAATTTGAATCTTTTCTCCCCAAGATCTCTATGAGAGAAGGCCCGTCCTTGAGGATCTTTTTGAGCGATGGATTGTCATCCTTGAGGATCTCCTCCAGATCCACATTAGCAGTTGTGAACAGATTCCGCCTAGTGCCAGGCAATAACATCTCAGGATTGATAAAGAGTAGGTACATCATGTAGTTGGAGATTTCTCTGCACTGGACGGCTCTTTTGTGATGAGGAGATCTTTCACACCAAACAGCACACCCATGACCCTCACCAGAAGCATCTTGAATACACTGAGCAGTGGCGCATTGGTGATCTGTTGATGCGCCAATGTGGTAAAAGCAGAAATCTGTGGCGATGTGCCAGAGAAGAACACTCTCATCGAATGGTCTCCTTAAGCTGCAGCCCAGGTCTTGGTCACACTTGTTGACCTGAAGAGTCCCCCAGCCCCTGCGATCATTGAACTTACAGTAACTGTCAGCATCTTTTATTTGATCTTCCCACCCTTTCTTCGCATACTCCAGAACCAACTCTGTAATTGCAACGGTTGAGTTGCAGGGTGCCATGGACCCCCAATACTGGTCAATAAAGTCCTTGCAGTGAAACAATTCCCCGATGAGCATCTTACAGGAGGAGTGCCTTTTGTAACATGCAAAGAACCATACCAGATTATATTGGCCCACAAAGCTATTTAAGAGTGCCTTACTGCTGAACTGTCTTAGTGCCCTAAGAAGGTTAGCGAGCCAGTCCATGATCGGTGGACGCTGGAACCAGATAACAATTACTCTTAAATGCAGCACAACTTTTCTTCTTGCCTGTTTATATTTAGCAACCCCAGAACCAGAACTGGCTTCCCCTTGGTCAGAACCAGCATAGCCTTGGTCTCTCATGGTCATGCAAGAAGAGCAAATCTCCAGCACTGCTGTACAACATAACAAGGCATAGGTAACCTTCACATCGTTAGCATTATAAGCATCTTTGTGACTCTTGTGGAAGAGGCTGATGGCTGCCCATGGCAGAAATGCAGCTGATACACGTACGCAGTCAGAAAGAAAAACCCAGAATATTGAGTTTTCCTTGCGTCTTTTTTCCATTAGGCTGAACATCTTTCTTTTGGTGTAGAGAAGATCGAACGCGCCGGATAGCCTATTTTGCAACAAACCATATGCTTGGTTTCCGTCACGTACCCAGATGAATTCAAGGATAGCAAGCCGATCATGATACGATGATGCAAGGTCCAGAAATAGCTTATAGACCTCAAGGGTCATATCATAGTCATCAACTCGCCTTTGTATTTCTTCCATGCTTTTGTTGTAACGGCTTGTTATTTGGTTTAGGCAGCTTCTCCATGTGCTCGAGGCCAGAGGATGGTGGTCAGGCTGAATATCCACGGTGGTAGCTTCTCCATGTGCTCGAGGCTGATAGTCGGCCTCAACGGCCATGGCAGCGTCTTCTCCTTGTGCTTGAGGAAGATGGTTGCCAGGCTCAAGGTCAACCACATCACCTTCTTGTGCTTGATGACGGGGGTTGGTCTGGACAAAAGCCCTTGCTTTTTTCACGTAGTCTTCAAGCGAATTGATCCCGCCTTCTCCGTCTGTGTTCCTCCTCGGAGCAGGGCCAGAAGAGCTGACTAGGCTGTTAATGCTAGCACTCCTGAGAGCCTGGGGCTTCTCAACGCATTTGAGGATCCCCACGACGAATAAACAGATTGATGCTAGCAACAACCTCATGTCGCCGCCTGGCCATGATTTGCAGAACACGTAGATGGCTACGGTGACCTGAGATACAGAGGTGAAGATGTGTCGCGTCCATAGCTCATTGTCTTCAATGTTGTAGGCAGTTATGAGGTCCTGCCCTCCCAGGTGGATCAGGAGAACCGGTGCCCATACCACCTCCAGAATGCTAGTGCCTTGCCCAGAGCTACAATCTTGCCTCCCCTGGCGGTTGAAGAGGGTGGCAAGGGCGTATATGGCCAGAGCATCGCTGCCCAGGTATGACATCCATATTCCGTATCTGTACAAGGAAGGAATAGGGAGCTTACGCATGCTGGCAGAGAAGAAGAGGAGCCACTGAACAAAGAGGCTGCTGAGAACGAGAATGCGCAGTTGCCACTCCTCCCACCATTGCACAGCACTTGAGAGGCTCATGATGGAGTGATTTTGCTTCCCCGTCCGCTCGTGGTCGTGAGTATTGTTTATTTGTCTAGGAACAATGATACCGGAACCAGCAGGTCCTTCTCTAATGAAGGCTAGGCTCTCGATGGAATGTGGAGGGCATTGTTGCTTTGGATGCTACTGTGCCTTGCGTGCTGGGGGTAGTAATTTAGTATTCCTCACGTGCTCGTGGTTGATGTCCTCTTCTTCTCCTTTTGCCTTTTGCTTTGGCTTTTGCTAAAGATTAAAGCCATCGGTGGCAAAGGCCTGATCGTATTTGGCAAGACTTGGGTCACCCGATTCCTTAAACTCGTACGTGAATCCTATAAATTGATTGAAATTGCATGCACAAGGGTGGTTAATCATATATATTTGGGTTGCCTTGGACAAACAGTTTTGTGGGATCCCAATCCCCGGATCGGATGCGTACAAGAAAATCACAACCATCAAAACATTTTACTAATTCTACTAGTACACTTGGCTCAAAATATTCATCAGCTAGCTAGTGAGGCTGAGTACCCGAGACCACAGACAAGCAGTACCCAGTCGAGGCCAAGCAAGCGTGGAGAATATCGTGTTGAACACCAGGTAGCTGCTACTGCTCCAGCTAACGTGGCGGAAACGAATGGGAATAAACACAAGCACCTGGCGGGCACTGGGCAGTCGAGTCGAGGGCTGACCCATCGGCGCTTCCCGCGTACGGAGGAAAGGGCACCAACGATGCCGTGGAGGAAGTCCGGCTAGCCGGAGAGGCGTTCCGGCGTGCCGCCGTTGCGGCCGGACGTCGACATCGACGAGGTGGATCTCCACGCGACCATGCGTCTCCTGTAGTCGCCCTCTCCGGCTGGCGCCTGGTGCCCCCGCAAGGCTTCAAGCGCGTCTTCCGCGGCTCGTGGGCACCGAATACTACTGTATGATACTACCTTCCTACTTCCTAATGCATAGTATTATATATTAATACCATGTAGTATTTTATTTATTATCATTAATAAATAACATATATTATGATACTGTATCATGATATGATACTCAATCTTTTTTTTTTCATTTAATTTTATGATACCTCATCAAAATTGCCTAATTGGCAATGTATGATACTAGATATGATACTAGCATTACAACCAGCCTAACGCTGGCCCAACCCTCTCTTTGATCCGACGTTTGGCTGGAAGGCTTCCCCATTTTCTGAGAAGAGCCACCCAAAGAGCATGTTAGAACTGGAAATTTCTCGAGGAAAATAGTAGTAGACAGTACGTAGAATGTGAAGACAACAAAACACAAGACAACCACTACCAAATAAAATTACATAGTAAATGTTTTCTTCCTCCTTCGATTGTACACCCCCGTTGAAAATTGAAAAATACACTGAACCAACAGTAAGCGAAAAAAACTAACCTTACCATATAACGCTTTGAAGACCACAATAGCCATTGACCGCAAATACTTTTCTAAAATATCCCTATCTCATAAACCCTAACTTCATTTTTCCTATATTATATATGAAGTTTGATTAGAAAAATGTGTAAAATCCGAATATGATGTTATTTTACCTGTTAATATTTAAAAGGCAATTTATGGTGCAACATTAATCAATAGCGCACAATCTGTCTTTCTTTCCTATTGGCGCTGATTCAAATTACAGAACACGTCAGCAAAATCAGATTGGAGAAAAAAGAAACCATCGATAACCTCACAGGAGAAAAACAATATATTTCTCATTTTATGTCGAGAGAGGCGCCTTATGATTGACCAGATTCAAACATGTTGTGGTTGTGTGAGCATTGAGGCCACCGTCTATGAAGATAGGAAGGAGGATAAGCGACAACACAGATGAGATGTCATGTTGAAATAAAGGACGTGGACTTATTGAGATCTTGAGTCATGGTTATTAGGTTAGAGATGTGTTTTTTTTTCTCCCATTGTTACAACGGGCTCTTTGCTAGTATGTATAGAAATCAAAAGTCCAGCAGCAGATGCCATATGATTTGTTCGCAACATATTCTTTCCAACGTCCATTGTCCACAATCCATCACTTGGATGCACGCCTAGTCTCAGAGATGCAGCATTATTGGTCACAGTTATTTATTTTTATAGAGAGCTCCCTCTTCGCTTTCGATTAAGAGAAACCACAATGCCTTTGTTACAACAAAGCCTTCTGTCCATGACATGAGAGGAACAAATTCCTGAAAGCAATCATGGTAGGTCAGGACCAAGCGGAGGTCCAACCCATTTTTGTCCCAGTTGCAAGTCCACATTCGACATGTAATTGGGTCCGCCTATTTTTTGTCCTAGTTGCAAGTCCACATTTGTACACAACTGGTTCTAACACATTATTTGTCCCAGTTGCAAGTTCACAATCGATAAACAATTGGGGCTCGACCCCTTTTGTCCCAGTTGCAAGTACATCCCTGCCATACAACTGGGACTTGGCCCATTTTTTGTCCCAGCTGCAAATCCACATCCGACATGTAACTGGGTCCGCCTATTTTTTGTCCTAGTTGCAAGTTCACCCTTGTACGCAACTGGTTCTAACCCATTATTTGTCCCAGTTGCAAGTTCACCCTCGACACACAACTGGGGCTCGATCCCTTTTGTCCTAGTTGCAAGTACATTCCTGACATACAACTGGGCCTTGGCCCATTTTTGTCCCAGTTTCAAGTCCACCGTTCACACGCAACTGGGGTCCGACCCCTTTTGTCCTAGTTGCAAGTCTACTCTTGACACGCAATGGGCTCACCTCTTTTTATCCTAATTGCAAGTCCAACCTTGATACATGACAACCTGAAAATGTAGGGGATATATCGTAATCTTTTCGGTAAGTAAGAATGTTGAATATAATGAGAAGTAGAAGAAATTGGTTGGTGGGAAATAGCAAGAGCTCACTGAAAAGATGCAATGGGTGTTTGATGGTTTTCTGAAAGTTAGAGTAATTGCAAGAAAGTAAATAGTAACAAAGACTGCAATGGTACAACAAGTGGTCCAATCCTTAACTGTGCTAAGGACAAGCCCCTTCTTTTACGTATAGGGATCAAGGCGTTCTCGAGGACACACGGGAGTTTGTTCAAGATTAATTGAGTTATTGTTCATTGTTTTGATAGTTTGTTGTGTGGTGGAACATATGATAAGGTGTTGTTCCTACTTAAACAAACAACCTACTTATGATTACACGCTCTACGTACGCAAGCATCTGCAATATAGAATAACTAAGATAACATCTAAGCATAGCATAGCAATACATTCTAGGGTTCTAACACCCCTCATGAAACAATTCATAAAACTCAGGGTATGGTAATATCTATCAGTCCAACCACCCCTCATGAAACAAACTAATCACATGATACTCTTCTCTAGGACCTTAAAGGTGAAGTGGTATGCATTCGACGCTAGCACAACACCACTGGAGGATTACACTGCAACACAATATCAAAACATTGAACTAGATTCAACTTCACAAGATTACTAACAACAAGGTTTATCCCCGGTTGCAAAATGGATGTATCAATATGCAACTGTTATGTCCCCGGTTGCAATTCACCGTTGGCACGTAAATTGGGGGGGGGGGGGGGGGGGGTCCCCTTTTGTCCTAGTTACAAGTCTGTCCCTGACATGTAACCTTGGCCTATTCTCTATCCTAATTGCAAGTCGATCCTCGACTTGTTTGTGTGTGTTTTGTCTGTGTTTTTTTCTAGAACAACAACAACAACAACAACAACAAGGCCCAGTTATAACAACAAATAAGGTCCAAAGAGTGTGGGGATATCGAAGAGTTGTTTGGGTTGGGCTGGAGGATGGACGATAAAGAAAAAAGAAAAACAAACAAACACAAGGTGGGACGAGCTACTTCTCAGATAAAGTGACATTGATGTCATACTTAGATGGGACGTAGTTATGTTATATCTAGATGAGCCCAATACACATCTTGATTTATTTACTTTGTTATTTTTTTTCAGGGAGATTTATTTACTTTGTTAGTAAGGAAGCCATGAGCGCGTGTTGGTTTCACTTCCATTTATTTCCCTGTATTGTAAATACTATCAACTGAATCACAATCCAAACCGTTCAAGGTAAATACTCCCTCCGATTGATGTAAACACGTCAATTTTGTTGTTGTGCATACTTCAATTGAGATTTGTTTTCGTAAATAATGATTATCTGAATCATGCAATGTTTTATTAGAAGCTTGTAAGTTTATTCATGCATGAAGTGCAAACTAAAGTAGTCGCACATTTGGCGAAAAGTCCATTCTGCACCCGAGTTCATATGCTCCCGCATAAACAGTAAAATCGAAAAAAATCAAAATTTTTTTTAAAAAAATTCCAAATTTTTTTGAGAGAAACATTGACAAAAGTTCTAAGTGCCTGCAAAAATTCGTCATGAAATCACATTCCTGTAAGGCGTGGCAAAAAAAACAAATTCAGTGCTTCAAAATGCGTTTGAAAGTAGCTTTTTCAGAGTACTGTTTTTGTTTTTTTTGCCACGCCTTCTAGGGATGTGATTTCATGACGAATTTTTGCAGGCACTTAGAACTTTTGTCAATGTTTCTCTCAAAAAAAATTGGATTTTTTTTAAAAAAAAATTGATTTTTTTTCGATTTTACTGTTCATGCGGGAGCATATGAGCTCGGGTGCAGATTAGCTTGGCCACTTTGTTAAAAATTATGACCGCTTCATTCACCGCCACACATGTTAACACTTGTTAATATTTACTCCCTTTGTTTTTATTTATTTCGTATATTAGCTTTGATCTAAGTCAGATTTTATAGAATTTGACCAAATTTATCAAAAACAATCTAAACTTCCCTGCAAAAAATATAATCTAAACTTTCACACTAAAAATATTATCTCGTATCTATACCTACTAATAAAGCAAGGTACGTTTCATCCGTTCAGCATCGATTTTTTTTCCATCTGAGGTGGTACTAAATTTTTGTGGGTCCGTCTTCAAGAAAGGAAAACCGGTTTGTCCAGAATTTCGTAAGTGGGTCGCGCACCCTGGCCCAACAAAGACAGCCCACTTATTTTCCTGCCCATGCAGCTTGAAACCCTATTTGCCGCATCATGCGGCAAATAGTAACGGCTCCACAGAGGGCGCCCAAGAGTGGGACGACCCATTTGTGTTTTATGCTGTTGTTTATATTTCCCTTTTTCTGTTTCTTTCCTATTTCTTTCCCCTTCGAAGTTTTTTTAAAAATAATTTCTGTAAATTTAAATTTCAAATATTTTTTCGAATTTCATTTTTTGATGAAATTTCAGAAAAATATTCAGAATTCTAAAACTTTGTTCAGGATTTCGAAAATTTTAGGAATTTAAAATTTTTGTTCTCTTTTCAAAAAGAAATCCAAATATAAAAAAGTTTGCTCTTTTAAAAAAATATTTGTGTTTTCCAGAGTTATTCAATATTAGAAAAATGCATTTTAAAAACGTTTCATATTCAACAAATATTCCTTTTTAGTCAAATGTTCACAAATTCAAAATACTGTTCGTGTTTTCTAAATTGTTCTGAATGTCAAAACATGTCCCCGTTTTATAAAATTGTTCACAAATTCAAAAAATGTTTGTGTTTTTACAAAAGGTTCATGTTTTCCAAAAAGGTTGTGAATTTCAAAAAATGGTTCTATTTCAAATTTTGTTCGTATTTTCTAAAAAATGTATGGAATTTTCAAAAAAATATTTTGTAATTTCAAAAATTGTTCATATTTACAAGAATATTCGGCAATTCATAATCATTAATTTCATTTGAAAAAGTTCAAAAAAGGAAAAACATTACGAATATAATGCTGCAATATGTTCTTATATATTCACGCTAGCCATTTAGGACAGTAAAACTGAGCCTAAAGGGAGCCTTCTCACGACTTCAGTGTTTATGGCCGTCCATTTGAGTGATCTGGTCGATCTGAGCCGTTAGATCTGCTGCCAATGTCGAGCTCCACCGCAGTTTTTTTCCTGGCCCAACTATCCTAAAGGTTCTCTACTCCGGAAGAAAAAACGGAGATATGTGGTGCACTGGGCTTTTCTGCCGGCCCATTTGTCTAACCCGCACACTATAGGGCCAGATCGTCGACCTGAGCGCCGAATCCCTAGCCTCCCAAAGAAAAATCGTTCGGTCCCTGCCAGAGGAAAGGTCAACAGGATTGATTGGCTCGATCCAGCCGAGCGCGATGCAGGCGACCCGAGAATCCCTGGATTGAACCGACACATGTGATTTGTCTACGAGGGGATCCAGCTGACAGGTGCCATGCGGGTCGAGTCAATAGGGATTCGGGGTGTTCGGCAGTCCCGTGAGGCAGATCGACAATCGAAACTGATCCTTTGGGATTTGAAGAAGGCAATCAATCTTCAGTTTCTAGGGTCATTCATGGTGGATGATGTATGGCACTCGCCGATGGCAATTAATCAAGGTGTGTGTCTTTATTTTCCAACTTGTGTTGTATATATGCTCCCTCGCATGGCCCTCTCAATCACCGTTCTTGCTCCATTTCTTTAAAACTGAATCACCGCTCTTACTCAGCACGATTCTCGGCTAGGTTGGCCTCTATCTTTGTTTCTCCCCCTTCCTGTACTATCCCTTCTTCCACCCATGCTAATTCCATTTCTACCCCGCAGGTGGTGACTGTTGTTTCACGCTAGTGAGAAGATATTGCACAAAGCTTAGGTGATCAAAACCCACGCCAAAATCCCCACCAATCAGGTAAAACCATGTACATGAGGGTACAATAAACATTTTCTTTGTCAAAGAAATTCTTGATTAACTATGACTGTGTTGTTGATGCTTGGTTTCTTTTTTCATGATTTGGCTTCAGTTTAGGTAAATCATCAATTTGTTTCTGGGTAATCTCTATTCTTACCAGCTTTACATTTTAGAGAACAATATGTACTCTAGATTAAGATGTCGTCAGGAAATCATTTATCTGAACATAGCAAAGAAGATTTAGAAGTTGGGGATAGAGAAGTAGTACATGAATGCAATTTATCGTGTAGGGCTGCATCGGCATTTTGTAAAATTTCCAATGAAACACGTGTGAAGGCTACAATCAGGTGTAGTCCATTTTGTGATACACCAAACGCAATCTGAGAGGGTTAGGAATATAGAGAGAAGATGGTAATTATGGACAGAGGAGAGGAATAAATGTGATCAACATATATATATGTAGTAACTGGAGAGATGATGTGGTGGAGTGGAATTTGAGTATAGGTGGTGAAGTAGAATTTGGGTAGGTGACGAGTTCATTAGCTCTGTCCATTTGATAAGATGTACTAAATGGGGCCTTATGTAGAATGAATGTTAGCTACAGGAGCACATCTCTGTATGGATTGAATTCACTTGAGGAGCTGCACTTGAATACTATCTTCAAGCTTATAACTTGTGTCTTGTTGCTGTGCAAAGAAATGAATGGAACAATGATATTTTTAGTATCAGGAAATAGACATGTGTGTGTGTGTGTGTGACCATCCGGGATGCAACTAGAGCTATGAGATGAGTTTGAATCCACTAAGCTTTGTTTGATAAATAGTGTTCGATCCCCCGTTGGGTTGCACACATTAATACTTTGCCTTAGAAACAGATTGGATGAATGAAACTATACTATGGTTAGTGCCAGAAAGTTGAATTGTTTCTATATATGAGAAAAACGAAATGTCAGTGCCATTGTTCTATTCCTTCTGGATTCCAGTAAGTTGAATCAGTTTGGATAAAATCAAAATGTTAGCGACCCTGTAATTTTGCACAATATGGATTCTTGTATTCCTCATTTTCTTTTTTCATTTAAAATCACATGGTTCATTGTGTTATGACCTGAATCTTGATGTGATGTACAATAGTATGAGTGTGATGTCTGATGATCTTGAGAAAATGGTTAATACAGGAATAGTTGAAAGTATACAAAGCTATTGTCAATGAAGTAAAAGATGCACTTTGTTAACAAACAATTAAAGGTTGGTTTCAGTTTTATATATAAGTGTAACGAAAAAGTAAATAGATGTCAGTTTATGTCCCTTCTGCTATGCTTGATATAAAGCTATGTCAAACTCTGTCATTTAGGCACAAGTTCTTTTTCGATTGTTTGTTCACTTATATATGTGTTCTCTGGTAGGAAACTCTGTTCATCAGACGGCATAACTCTGAGGCATGGAAATAAAAATAGAGTGCCTACATAATTTTGTTCTATCCTCCTCATTTCTTGCTTATAATCTGTGTTGCCAAAATTTGTTGTTAACCTGAACATACAATGATGATGGAATACATGAAGAAGGCACACCCATTAGTCTTTCGAAAGCAGAAGTTCAGTAAGCAAGAATAGAAATCGCATGAGTTATACCTAGATTGCGGCAAGTATATAACTTCTACATTTGGATAATCAGTAGCAGTGTGATTATGGTTTTATAGGAAATGTGTTTGACGGGCGTTTTTCTTTAGCTGCTATAGTTGTCCATGCAGTGCTCATGTGCTCTTACTTTGTCTCTCTTGCCCCCCCTAGCCCCCCTTGTATTTTGAGTCAATTTTTTGCTATCTATACAACTAACAAGACATGTTTTGTATGCAACAAATTGTATATCATTAGATTTGTAATTTTTTAATTAGATTTATGGTCAAAGTTTGACACTAAATAAAAGGGGACCCAAAAAACCCAAGCGAAGGGAGTATTCTTACACGAAATAAAACTATTGCCAACCTTCTTAACACCTAACATATTCCTATGAGCATAATAATCAACTTAAAATATTTGGGCCACGAACATGGTCACGACAAAATAAAGAGGCACAAACACACACACCATGAGTTGAATTTCAGGTCAAAAAACATGATTCATAGGTGTGATACTGAATACTACCATTAAATATAATTTATGATTATATGATAATTAAATTAATACATTTTTGTACAATCGCATCAAACACTAATATTATAATGCCAAAATAGACAGACGCGGCAACGCGCGTCTTCGATGATCTAGTTGGTCAGTAGGAGGTGTTTGTTCGAGTGGCTAGCTGCACTCGAACAGGAAAAACAAAAATAATTGCTATGTCGCCCAAGCTGTATTGGGCCTCAGCCGCTCTGGCCTGCTCTAGATCTGGCCCGTCGGTCCTCGCCGAGGGAGGCAAAATTAATTTTTGGCCATAAGGAACCGAACTTGCAACGTCTCATCCAGTTCCTCAGGCGGATGCCAACTGAGCTAGGTCGTCTTTATTACATAAAAACTCCTGGTCCTCCTTTTAAATATACATAAAGGTTTTGTTCTGTCCATTCCACACGTAGCTCCCGATTTTTTATCGTTTGTCATCCAGGTGGGGCGAACTGGGCCTACCACACATTTCTTTTCTGTCGGAGGCCACGAGGGGATTGAACTATGGCCCTTCCTTATTATGCTGATGGACAAAACCAACTTAGTTAGCTTGCAATTATGATAGAAAAAGTCCCACATTGGAGCTTTATACTAAATCACATCAGTTTTTATATGTCCCTAGGTTGTCTGAAGATAAGGAAGTTGTATCGAGAATCATGAGCAGAACGAGAGACTATATTAATTATTGCGGGTGGTAGCTTGCACACGCTAATAAAAAAGAATATGCAGGCTCGTTATAATTGAAAGAAATTGTGGACACGTGCCAATAAAAGAGAATATGCTGATTTGGCTCTAATTATAAAAAAATTATGGACACATGAGCGCTAAAATAATCAAAGAGCATAAACCCTGATAAAAAGGGGACATTTATGTCTGATTATGCTGATGAAACGAGATTTATGCGCTGCTATTAGTAATCTATCTGATTATGCCGTCGTAGGAAAGAGTGATCAAATCAACCGTGCCACGAAGGTCGTCGCGCAACCACCAAAACCAAATGAGGAGGCAGCCACAACCCCAAGACAGAGGCATGCCCGGAGAAAAAGAGGCACGAGTTGAGTGGTCACTGCAGGCCGACCAACTCCATCACTATCAAGATCACGCGTGAAAGATCGAGGATGTCGCCTAGAGGGGGGGGTGAATAGACGCTTTAAAATAATTATGGTTTAGGCTTGAACAAATGCGCAATAAACCTAGTGGTTAATTTGTCAAGCACAAAACATACAACAACTAGGCTTGCCTATGTGCATCAACAACTTATGCTAAGCAAGATAAACAACTACATGATAGCAAGATATATAACATGAAACACTATGGCTATCACAAAGTAAAGTGCATAAGTAAAGGGCTCGGGTAAGAGATAACCGAGGCACGCGGAGACGACGATGTATCCCGAAGTTCACACCTATCTTCGTTTGGAGCGGTGTGGAGACACAATGCTCCCCAAGAAGCCACTAGGGCCACCATAATAATCTCCTCATGCCCTCGCATAATGCAAGATGCCGTGATTCCACTCAGGGACCCTTGAGGGTGGTCACCGAACCCGTACAAATGGCAACCCTTGGGGGAGGTCACCGAACCCGTACACTTTGGCAACCCTTGGGGGCAGTCACCGGAACCCGTCAAATTGCTCGGGGTGATCTCCACAACCTAATTGAAGACCCCGACGCTTTCCCGGAGCTTTACACCACAATGATTGAGCTCCAAACACCACCAACCGTCTAGGGCGTCCAAGCACCCAAGAGGAACAAGCTCAAGGGTACCAAGCACCCAAGAGTAATAAGCGTCTCAACTTGTAACTTCCACGTATCACCGTGGATAACTCAAACCGATGCACCAAATGCAATGGCAAGGGCACACGGAGTGCCCAAGTCCTTCTCTCCCAAATCCCACCAAAGCAACTAATACTAGGGGGAAAATGAGAGGAAGAACAAGAAGGAGAACACCAAGAACTCCAAGATCTAGATCCAAGGGGTTCCCCTCACATAGAGGAGAAAGTGATTGGTGGAAATCTGGATCTAGATCTCTCTCTTTTCCCACAAAAACTAGCAAGAATCCATGGAGGGATTGAGAGATATCAAGCTCGAAGAAGGTCAACAATGGGGGAAGAACACGAGCTCAAAGGATAAGGTTCATTGGGAAAGAAGACCCCCTTTTATAGGTGGGGAAAAATCCAACTGTTATGCTCACCGCCCGCACAGAGCGGTACTACCGCTAGGGCAGTGGAAGCCCTTTGAATAACAACAGCGAGGAGGCAAAAGGCCAGTAGAACCGCCGGAGCGGTACTACCGCTCGTCCTCACGGTACTACCGCTAGGGGTAGCGATACTACTGCTTGCGAGCGGTACTAAAAAAATACATCCGTGCCTACCACCGCTGGACTTATGACGAGAATTTTGGTCCGGAGCGGAAGTAGCCATGGTAATAGCCGTGGTAGTACCGCTCTGGAGCGGGAGTAAAAAAGTACATCCGCCCCAAGCGGTAGTAGCCGCGGTAGTACCGCTGCAGCCTTTTAAGGACACCAAAACTACCACAACTTCTGCAAACGGACTCCGAGTTCAACGAAACCAAGTTTGTTGGAAAGCTAACGACAAGGGCTAACAGAACCTTGATATAAATAACAATAAGAAGCAAATGAGAAAAGGCCCATAAGAAAATTGTGAGAACCCTTCCTCGAATAAGACCGGTAAAACCCCCAACACCGAAAACGCAATAGAAGAAGCATATGAAATCTGTTTTCGATCTACTAGAGCTTGTCACAAAGATAACCACAAGCTCTAAAACCTCAAAAAGAGAAAATACAAATAAGAATCAAGAAATATGATGCAAGTATGCAATGGTTTGAGCTCTCGACGAACGATACGATCAAGTTACTCACTTGAGCCCTTGATAGTATGACTATCGATCCTATAACCCGGTCTCCAAACTATCACCATGAGACCGGTAAAATAGAAAACCTATCAAGGGCAAACCTTTGCCTTGCACGAAGTCCACTTGAGCTAGACGATGATGATCTTGACTTCCTCAAGTTGGACCATCTTTCTAGATTGCGTTCGCTCGATGAAGACTAGTTGATTGCTCCCCCATACTCCACTATGGGTGAGCCACTCTTTGGAACATCTTCACAAGTCCATTGACACCACAATGGACGGCAAGCTTCAAGGATGATCTCTTCGTGATGCTTCACTTGAACTTGCACACCGCAATCTTGATGACGATCACCACTTGATGTCATCCTCCATGGGTTGTATGAGATCTTCCTTTTGATGCAAACCCATGGAAACAAACCTAACCCCACATAGAACTCACACATAGATCATGGGTTAGTACACAAAGCGTAATTGACAATGCTTACCATACCATGGGATCACTTGATCCATCTCGGTACATCTTCTACACTTTGTGAGTTGATCAACTTGATTCACTCTTGACTTAGTCTTGATCAACCCTGAACCTTTCCAACTCTCTTCATTTGGATGATGCCTTGAAGGTAAGCATGAATGATCACACAATCTTCTTCTTCTTCTTCTTCTTCTTCTTCTTCTTCAAGACATGCTTGAAATAAGCTCAACTCTCACATGACCAATCTTTGGATAATTCCTTAATAGCACCTTGGTCAACACATATATATGCTCCTTGAAACCAACACATGGACTTCAAGAAATGCATATGGACAAATCCTTCAAATATAACTCAATGCAACCATTAGTCCATAGAGAATGTCATCACTTACCAAAACCACACATGGGGCCACCGCATGTCCTTTCAATCTCCCCCATTTTGGTAATTGATGACAATCACTTTCAAGAAAGTTTATATAAGGAATTATGCATCACCATGCAATGCAACAACCCATAATGCATGCGTATGAGATGAAAATTCTTAGGAACATAACCAAAGCAAGAAGAAATAACTCTCTAAACTTCTCCAAAAAACTCTCTGAAACTTCTCCCCCATTGGCATCGATTGACAAAATGGGCGAAAAACTTAGAAGGCCAATATAAATTGTGGTCCTCCATAAATTGTGTATTTCTCAACAAGAGAGTGGAATGCAATACACATATCCAAAGGTAAATACTTTGAGGAAGACAAACTATATTGAGGCACAAAGATTGCTAGAGAATGATATGCCACAAAGACATAACAAAGAGAGACACAAGCAATCAAGCATCAAAAGATACCAATTCAAGCAAGCAATCAAAGGATATCAACTGAACCAACTAGACCAAAGATCCTATGAGCCACATGAATAAATAATATTAAGATATGAACAAAGGGGTGTTCTAAAGAAACTAGAGAAGCTCCTATGATTTGTGCACAAAATAAGATCATAGCTCCCCCAAAATCAATAGAAACTTACAACAAGTGCAAGTGAGCATATAGGAAATAAAGCCTAGCACTTGCAACAAACACATGGTTGAGCAACATGTAAACAACAAATCTTGAGAAAAGGCTCAACCAACATGATGTGTGTGAGTCATGGCAAAGCACTTGAGAAGACTAATATAAGGATGAGCTTAAGCATCAACATAGTCTTGAATAAATGAGATACAAGGTGCATGACATGTCCTTCCCACACACACACACAAAAAGCAAATAGGTTCACAAGCTTACTAGAATGCAAATGAATAACCAAAGCTTGTGACAACCCATGGTGAAGATAGAAAAAGAAGGCTTCATCAAGACGAGGGATTCCAATTAAGATGGCAAAGCCTCGTCAAGATAAGCATGAGGAAAATAATCTTCACCACACAAGAGTGCATCAAGATGCAACGAGATAAGACATGCACTCAAGGAAAAAGCTTTCATGGAGCCACCAAGGAAATAAACAAGAGAAAGGAACGGTGGACGTGAAAGAAAGGGATATCAACTAGATATGCAACTTCTCTCAAGTGTATAAGATTCTAGGCAGATGAAGATCATGATGATATCAATCCACAAAGAAGGATGTACACACGAAATAGTTACAAGAAGGAAAGAACAAGATATCCACAAGGAAGTCATAAATATACCAATAAGATATTTGCTTGAAAGCATAGCACATGGCTAGATATGGTCTTATTGAATATAAATGAAGTCCAACCACACGAACAACAAAGACATCACAACTAGCAACAAGAGATCATTGTTGAGATGCTTTGAAAAAGGAAACAAGTATCACAAGATGGAATGAATATCATGCCAAGAAGCAACCTACACGAGGTTGAATGCAAGAAAAGAATGCATGAATAGATACATTTTACCGAGATATCATTGGAAGGATGTAGAAGAAACCAATTGAAGGTAGTAGATAGTAGTTCATTGAGCATCCTAGCTTGACTCAAATAAGCACATGGTGACACCACCTTCCTTGTGAGGGAGCCGAGCATCCAATGCATCTCCAATTGTTCCTAGAACAACAACACAAACAAAATGGTACCCAAACTCATTGGGACCAAAGAGTTAGAGAACCAACAATATACAGGACAAACTCCACATAAATATGTGCATATTGATATGAAAAAGAATTTCATGCACATCTCATCCAATTTGAGACTTGGTGGAGTTTCCCCTATATATTGGGTCAAAGAAAGAAAGCATGCCAAAGAAACTACATAAAGTTAATATGCATGCTCGAGACTTTCAAGAACCGATACCAATTGACAAAGAAATACCATGTGAAGAAAAGATACCAAATGAATAAATAATCACTTGGAGGATATCACTTGAAAGATTCATCAAGGAATGAGATATCCATTGATACACAAAAATAAAAGATATCAAACTCCCAAAAGAGAGGATGGTTCCAAACAAACCAAGCCCTCTACAAAGTTTCATGATGGCACAAAGTACCAAAAAGAAACGGTTTGCCTTCCACCAACACAAACTTGATATGGATCACAAGATGAGCATTCTAAGAAAAATAGGATAGCTCCCCCAAGCAATGTGCATTATAGAGAATTTGCATTTGAATACAAAATGCACAAGATGGGATCACCACTTTCACTATATCTCAAAAACACTAGACAAGCTCAAGAAATTAACAAGATCCACAAGTGGTATGGAATACAATGGGAGTTGACACAATCCTAGGCAAGAGATAAGGCAAATAAAAGCAAAGGCCAATGTAAAGATGATCAACAGTTTCTACCACATAAATGATTACCAATTGTCAAGAGACAAGAAGTATTTGGAAATAATTTCTGGTGGTAGATTTCAAAGATATCCAACATCATCTTCACACCAAACACACAAGCAAATTGCAACTTGTAGATCTAACATGCCATCTAGGAACAAGATAATTTACAATATCAATTATAGGTGACAATATCTCAAATGTACACATTTTCTAGGCTAGTAATATACACATAGCATATTACACCCCCATAATGTGATACCAATTGAAGATAAACAAGAGGCAAATAAAGATCCACCAAGAGATAATTAATGGACAATTAGAATTTGAATTTCTCATGAGAAGACATACCACATAGCGACTAGATAATGTTGTAATATCAATACTAGGTGGTATTCCTCATGTACACACATTTACAGGATTGTGAAGTGCACAAAGCACATCACTCCCCCAAAATGGGATGTTCCATGAATCTCTCACAAGAGCCAACTAAGATACAAACAAGATGCAAAAAGGCTCAACACAATACTCAAATGTACATGATGTGCAAACCAACAAGCAAATTGGAAGCATACCATATACACACACATGCAAGGTACAAAACCAAAACATGCAAAGGGGCAAGTAACTTTCAATGTAAACAATTTAAGTACAAGTTACCACGAGGAGGCACATTGGATATAAGATATAAACTTGATAACCCAATTGACTTGGCTTGAGATAATAAGAATGATGAAGTCCCCTTAATTCTTCATAATGTAGCCCAAGTCTCCAGTGACCTCCAACAACACCTATTGATCAAGTTTGAGCTAGTTGGTCCCCAACCAAGTTGGGTCCTAAGAGGTTAGTCACAATAGGCTTGGCTACCCAAATAGTTCTTTTCTTGACACCACTTTGAGTACCAACAAATTTGGCAAACACATTGCCAATATTATCCTTCCCAAGAGAATAGATATCATCAATTAGAATAGGGTTGGATAAGGTATCATTCGTGCATGAAGAAGCGACATGACCTTTTTCACGACATAGGTAGCAATGTCTACTCTTTACTTTCTTCTCACTTGATTTCTCAACTTGAGAAGCATTAGCTTGAGTCTTCTTGGGAAGAGGCCTTTCTTCAACTTGAGGTTGAGCATGAGAATGAACTTGTGGCCGCTTCCCTTGTTGCTTGTCACTAATGGCCTTCTTCTTCAATGGGCAAGATCTAACATGATGCCCTTCAATCTTGCACTTGAAGCAACTAATCTTGGCCGAATTCTTGACTTGTTTTTGGCCCTTCTTCTGGTTCATCTTAGACTTCTTCTTCTTATTGGAGTTGAATCCAAGTCCACCTTTGTGATTGGGGGATTTTTGCACACTCAAGATATTGTTGAGTGTGGACTTCTCTTCATGACACATTTCCAAGTCTTTCTTTAATGAAGTGACTTGGGCCTTGAGCTCTTTGATTTCCTCTACATGGTTAGTCTCAACACAAGTACTTGATGAAGTATAAGCTTCATCGTTAGAGAAACAAGGCAAGGAGAGCAATTCATCACAAGATGTACTAACATTGTGAGCAGATGAATTACAAGGACTAGCACAAGGCAATATAGCATTTTGACTTGAAGTAGTGCTAGTATCCACATGAGGCTCACTAGATGTTACCTTAGCAATCATGACCTCATGAGTTATCTTTAGCACATTATGGGATACTAGAAGATCATCATGAGAGCTTGAGAGCTTTTCATGGATTTCTTCCAATTTCCCATAAGTGCTAGATAGAAACTCAAGTTGAGCCTGTAGCTCAACATTGTCCTTCAAAATGGATGCATCACAAGTAATAGAGTTAGTAGCACAAGCATCATCATTAACAACAAGAGGAGAGGACAACTTGGCAAGCTCTTTTAAATAAGAAGCTTCAAGTTGATCATGAGACTCGGTGAGTTTTATGATCTCACCCTTGATGACCCTTGAGCCATTTTCGAGGTGCTCAAAATCCTCAAGGAGTTTAGCATGAACAACTGCAAGCTTAGCATTTTTAGTTTCAAAATCATTGGCCACCTCAAGTGCTCTATCATGAGATTCCTTTATTCTAGATAATTCTAAAGCAAAGGTCTCCTCAAGAGATTCCTTGGTGATTTCTTCAAGTTGAAGAGCTTGAGAGAGGTCCGCGATCTCATTAGCGTAATCACGCTCATGACCTTCCAACTCCTCAATGTATTTCTTGCCCTCAATGGCAATAGACATGATTTCCATGAAGTTGGAACGAGCAATTTTATTCTTAAGAAGAGCTTTAGAAATCATTTCTCCCTTGATCTTTAAGGAAGCATGATACGTCTCCAATGTATCTATAATTTTTGATTGTTCCATGCTATTACATTATCTGTTTTGGATGTTTAATGGGCTTTAATATGCTCTTTTATATTATTTTTGGGACTAACCTATTAACCGGAGGCCCAGTGCCAGTTTCTGTTTTTTTTCCTATTTTAGTGTTTCGCAGAAAAGGAATATCAAACGGAATCCAAACGGAATGAAACCTTCGCGATGATCTTTCTTGGACCGAAAGCAAACCGGTAGACTTGGAGATGAAGCCGGAGACGCAACGAGGCAGCCACGAGGCAGGAGGGCGCGCCCAGGGGGGTAGGCGCGCCCCCCACCCTCGTGGGCCCCTCGTAGCTCCACCGACGTACTTCTTTCGCCTATATATACTCTTAGAAACATTAGGGGAGCCACGAAACCACTTTTCCACCGCCGCAAGCTTCTGTACCCGTGAGATCCCGTCTTGGGGCCTTTTCCAGCAATCTGCTGGAGGGGGAATCGTTCACGGAGGGCTTCTACATCAACACCATAGCCTCTCCGATGAAGCGTGAGTAGTTTACCATAGACCTTCGGGTCCATAGTTATTAGCTAGATGGCTTCTTCTCTCTCTTTGATCCTCAATACAAAGTTCTCCTCGATTTTCTTGAAGATCTATTCTATGTAATACTCTTTTGTGGTGTGTTTGCCGATATCCGATGAATTGTGGATTTATGAACTTGATTATCTATGAATATTATTTGGTTCTTCTCTGAATTCTTATATGCATGATTTGATATCTTTGCAAGTCTCTTCGATTATCGGTTTAGTTTGGCCTACTAGATTGATTTTTCTTGCAATGGGAGAAGTGCTTAGCTTTGGGTTCAATCTTGCAGTGTCCTTTCCTAGTGACAGTAGGGGCAGCAAGCACTACTAGGGAAAACGTTATACACAGAACTTTAGCAGTAGTGCTTGTTAAAAAAGCACGCTACTGCTAGACAGCAGTAGCGCGTGTAAAATAAGCGCGATGCAGATGGACATATATCAGTAGCGCGTCTCACCGAAAACTCGCTACTACTAAAATTCCAATCACTTAGCCGATGGGCTACACATAGTATAGTAGCGATCTTCCAAAAACCGCGCTACCGCTAATATACTTGTAGCAGCGCGTTTATGCATAAAGCGCTACTGCTAACGAAACGAAAATAAAATGAAAGCAAATAGAAAAGTAAATGAAAATGAAAGAAATAGAAAAAGGAGAAAGGAAAAATATAAATTTAAAGAAAAATAAATGAAAAAGGGGAAAAAGGATGAAGGCATAGCAGTAGCGCGTTTGCTAAAACGCGCTATAGCTAACTTAGCTATAGCGCGTTTTCCCTAACGCGCTACCGTTATTTTTTACTTAACGCAAAAACGGTTTCCCCCCGACCACCACTTCTCCCCCAAATCCTTCGCCCCGCCACTTCGCCGCCGTCTCCCCCACTTCGTCGTCGCCCCCACTTCGCCGCTGTTTCCTGCCGGCATCGACGCCGCGCTCATCCTCACCGCCGCCGCCCGAGGCCGCCCAGCCTCACCGCCGCCGCCGCCTCTCGGGCCGCCCTTGACCTCACCGTCGCCGCCCTCGACCTCACCGTCGCCGCCCTCGACCTCACCGCCGCCACCCTCGACCTCAACGCCCCTGAGCCCGCCCAGGACCGACGCCTCCCGATCCCGAGCCCGCCCTCGCCGCCCCTACCTCCGCCACCGAGCACCTCCCCGCCACCGTCTCTCCCCTCTCTGTAAGCCCCCACACCCCTCCCCCACCCCCTCTCTCTCTCTGCTTTTTCTTCCTCTGCCATGTTAATTAGCAGTAGTAGTAGATGTCAATTAGTACTAGGGTTCATACATAATGATTTTTAGTAGTAGTAGTAGGTGTTAATTAGTAGTAGTGACGGTACTAGTTAACTAGGGCAGTATGGTTAATAGTAGATGTTTTTTAGTTAGGGTAATAATAGATGTTAAGTAGTAGATAATGTATATGTTAATTAGTTCAGTAGGGTTTAGCTTTTGAATTGAGTTTGTTTAACTAGATGTTAATTAGGGCAGTAGGGTTTAGTTTAGAGTAAAGTTTAGTTCAGTAGTTAACTAAATATAATCTATATTTGGTTTTTGAATTGAGTTTGAGAGAGCATGAGATTTGTGTAGATTTTCTTGAAGTGTCAAATGCTAGGACATGAAAATTTGAAGTGGTCAGGATATATGCAAATTCCTCAATTGTGTTTGCCCATGTTTCGATTGTGCCCAAGTGGCCTTTTGTTGTTTCCAGGGAATGAAGCTGAGTGGCCTATGTTTTGCTGGAATGTTGATTCATTTCCGTTCCGGCAAATTTCAGGTTCTTGATTTGTCCACTTTTTAGCAAAGGACATGCCGAAATTTTCCGTGAATTTCGGCATGACTTGTGCTACAAACTAGGACATATCGAGTGCCCGGGATTTGCCGCACCGGGAAGGAGTCAACGGTCCTGCAAAACATAGGCCTTTTTTATGTCATTATTCAATTTATTAGGTCTAGAATTAATTGACTAGATTTAATCGTGGGAAACATGGCTAGCAACGATGAAGGACATGGTTATGGTTATTGCGACGACGTCTACCTGGCGGCAGACGAATTTTTGAGCCTTGCCGATGATAAACCGATGTTGTTGCTGGGCCCACCGGTCGCATCGGGGACTGAGACCGACACGTAGACCGGTGCTGAGACTGAGACCGACGCTGAGACTCAGACCGGCATCGAGACCGGCGCTGAGACTGAGGCCGGCGCTGCCTCGGGGAGCGGAGCCGGTGTAGAACCGAAAGCAAAGAGGCAACGGCTTCCTAACAAACTCAGGACTACTAGACTGGTGGTCATGGAGGTGGACGACGGCAATTTTGAGCCAACCGCGCCCGAGGAAGCGCGCGCGTGCTACGGCAATCAAATAGGTTGCATCGTACGGACAACGAGGGTGTCGGGTTGGGTGATGGCGGACGGGGTAAGGAAGAGGCTCCATTAGTCGCTGATGACGTCGCCATGGATGAGGATGAAGATGGCACTCAACAGTATGTCTATACTGGCGCCTACTCAGGATTTGAGCGTCATGAGTCGGTGCCTGAATTGCCGCCTCCGGAGGCTCAACGTATTATAGACGACCTTCCGGCAAAGAAGCCTAGGAAGAGACCGAGGAAAGGCAAGAAAGCTGATTCTATGATCCAGCCGCCTCAGCAGCCTCGGGTTCAAGACCGTATAGATATCACCGGTGCGGATAAATGGCATATCCCCAGTCAACCAATCCAACCTGCAACAGCGCTAGGGGCCAGATTCGGCAATCTAAGGAGACTTCATGACGATGTGCTGCAAATAGAGAAAGGCCTCATCGCCTCGAAAGATCCAGGATACCCACTCTACGTGGTTAACGTTCCGCGGCAATTGTCGTACGTCGACTTCTTCCCCGCCGATAAGTTCTTCCTTTGATTCGATTACATATTTGACATGTTTCACGTGAAGAAGCTGGATTTTACGTTTGTCCGCCTTTATGCCTTGCACATGAACTACATCATCGGGGTTGAGCAGATACCTCGTATCTGTGTCGCTGACCCGTACTTCATGCACGAGGGCTTCTTGGGAGTCTGCGCAAAGCACCGTGAATACACGAGGGAATACATCGTCAATTTCATGCTCGCCAATAAGGACAAGGAGGCGATTCTCGTGCCTTATCATCCCCTGTAAGTCATCCACGCGGATATCCTTCCTTCGTTTTCAATCATTCATTTGCACAGTGGAGGCTAATTAATTTGAGGTGTACTTATTTTGCGCAGCGGCGGGTGCATCGTGCTCATCATCCTCTACCCCCGATACTCCCACACTCTTTACTTGGACTCGTCGAAGAACATTAACAAAAAGGACTACACCCACATCAAGGATGTTCTCGACAGTGCTATGTTTTACTACGAACCACGGGGTGGAGAGGTCAAGGACAAGAAGAGAAGGGGCGGCAGGCTCGCCTTCGGCCATAAGACCGACTTCTGCTGCATCCAGCAACCGAGTGATTCTCTTAATGATGGATTCTATGTCCTACACCACATGCTGAAGTACAGACGGGATCACCAGAACCTTCGCATGTCACCTACATCCGGCGATGCCCATATTCTGCAATGGGCAAAGAATGTAGGAGACATCAATGATCATTGACTTCGAGCTGAGTTCTATCACATCCAGCGCGAACTTGCCCAAATCATCATGAAGGAGGTCATCGAAAAAACAGGGATGTTCTACGAAGAAGGACAAATGTCGTGGGAATACGTCCGAACACGGGTAGCCTCTTAGCATCTCGACCTGAAGCCTTTCACTAGGCTCGTGGACTATCTCCCTGACTTGGATGGATGGCACGACATGTTGCAGTGATTGTCGATATATGACAATGTGTCTGTTTAGTCCATACTTTCTGTATGACAAAACTTTGAGTTATGCACGACGAAACTTTATTTGTGATGTAATTAAACCGTCCTCCTCGACTAGCGACGATCACTCTAGTTAGGGCATTTTGGGTATGATCAACATTGTTATTTATGCTTATGATATGTTGCTTCTATTTTTGCCAAGTCTGTCTCTTTCTGTTGCTCAACTATATATGTTGCATATCATCGACTCATGTGACGATGCAGGTGCATAGATCGTCGATGGTGAAGAAGTGCTACGCCAGGAGTATATATACGACGAGTGGTCGGAGTATCAGGCCCAGGTGTACCGGTTTCCGAGCGACAGGCAGTATTTAGTTTAGGTTCATGCTAATGCGAGAGAGGGATACGAACTCATGTACTGCATAGTTCTGCTCTCAATCAAAGTGATAGCTCTTCTCGCGTATATCATTGTTTAGATGGATGACGATGTAGTTGCAAGTAATCGAGACTTGTATCGCTATTTTCGAGATGATGACGAGAGACCACTTTGTGTTGGATGATGATTATGATGATGACATGATTTGATGAGACTAGTTGTATGTATATGCTATGATTACATTTGTATGTGTATGATATGCTAAAGATTATTGTATAAAGCCTATTCAAATACAAAACAAATATGCAGAAAAAAACTAATAAAACTAGTAGTAGCAAGGGGAACAAAGTTAGCAGTAGCGCCGCCTTATCAGTAGCGCTTCCCTGTAAAAAGCGTTGCAAATATTATCAGCAGCGCTCTTCACCAAAGCGCGCGACTGCTATCCATGTATAGCAGTAGCGTGGGACGACATGCGCTACTGCTACACGTTAGTTGTAGCGCCTTATCAGTAGCGCATTGTCCCGCGCTACTGATAGGCCTAAAACTCGCGCTGCTGCAAGGCTTTTCCCTAGTAGTGAAGGCACGTATTGTATTGTTGCCATCGAGGATAAAAAGATGGGGTTTATATCATATTGCTTGAGTTTATCCCTGTACATCATGTCATCTTGCTTAATGTGTTACTCCGTTCTTATGAACTTAATACTCTAGATGCATGCTAGATAGCGGTCGATGTGTGGAGTAATAGTAGTAGATGCAGAATTGTTTCGGTCTACTTGACACGGATATGATGCCTATATTCATGATCATTGCCTTAGATATCTTCATAACTATGCGCTTTTCTATCAATTGCTCGGCAGTAATTTGTTCACCCACCGTAATACATGCTATCTCGAGAGAAGCCACTAGTGAAACCTATGGCCCCCGGGTCTCTTTCTTATTATATTGCATCTCTTTTATTTACATTGCATTTCGTTTACTATTTTGCAATCTTTACTTTCCAATCTATACAACAAAAATACCAAAAATATTTACTTTACTATCGTTATTAGATCTCACTTTTGCAAGTGGCCGTGAAGGGATTGACAACCCCTTTATCATGTTGGTTGCAAGGTTCTTGATTGTTTGTGCAGGTACTAGGTGACTTGTGCGTTGTCTCCTACTGGATTGATACCTTGGTTCTCAAAAACCGAGGGAAATACTTACGCTACTTTGCTGCATCACCCTTTCCTCTTCAAGGGAAAACCAACGCATGCTCAAGAGGTAGCAAAGCAACATTATCATTCTATTCATCATTATCCTCATCATCATTAGCATTAACATCATCGTCAAGAGACATATTGGGGTTCAAAGTAGGAGATACCTTTGAAGCCTTAGCCATAAGACAAAAAGCAATAGATGATGATGTAGGATCCCTTGAAGAACCATTTAAGACCACATCTTGTTCCATGGAGTGTTGAGTTTCCTCTACATTGTTGGCACAACAACTCGAGGAAATAGATACATTTTTATCATGGCAACAAGACATAACAAGCATATCATCATGAGATTTGAGCAAGCAATTTATACATGATATGCAAGGACTACCAACACAAGATGTGAAACATGTAAGGTTCTCGAAGTGTTAAAGTCCAAAGAAGGACCATTGCAATAAGATAGTGATGAAGGATCACCAAGAACAAGCACACTATCATCATTGCAATGACCAACACTACTCACCCTAGCGTTACCTTGTGGCAATCCACATGTAGGTGAAGTAGAAGAAGTTGAGAAGGCAACATGGCCGGAGGTGGAGGGAGAACAATCATCCCCACAAATCTTGGACACACCATATTTATCTTGAAGCTTTGTCCACAACTCATGAGCATCCCGAAACAACATGAGTTGATATATAACTACATTGCTCAAAGCATCAAAAAGCACATTAGAAGCTTGAGCATTGAGAGAACAATTTGTTTCATCCTCTAAAGATAATCTTTGGGGATCCTTTGGAGGAGAAAAACCCATATCTACAATTCGCTCTAAATTTGGGTCCATGACCATAAAGAGATTAAGCATGTGAATTACCCAAACATCAAAATTTGTGCCATCGAAACTAAGAGTGTCAGAGAATCCTAATCCCCTAGTCGATATCTTTACTCTCTAGGAGGTAAACCCTAATAAAGAGAGACGAGGCTCTGATACCAATTGAAAGATCTAGGATGTCACCTACAGGCGGGTGATTAGGCACTTTAAAATAATTACGGTTTAGGCTTGAACAAATGCGGAATAAACCTAGCGGTTAATTTGTCAAGCACAAAACCTACAACAACTAGGCTTGCCTATGAGCACCAACAACTTATGCTAAGCAAGATAAACAACTATATGATAGCAAGATATATAACATGAAACACTATAACTATCACAAAGTAAAGTGCATAAGTAAAGGGCTCGGGTAAGAGATAACCGAGGCACGCGGAGATGACGATGTATCCCGAAGTTCACACCCTTGCGGATGCTAATCTCCGTTTGGAGCGGTGTGGAGGCACAATGCTCCCCAAGAAGCCACTAGGGCCACAGTAATCTCCTCACGCCCTCACACAATGCAAGATGTCGTGATTCCACTCAGGGACCCTTGAGGGCGGTCACCAAACCCGTACAAATGGCAACCCTTGGGGGCGGTCACCGAACCCGTACACTTTGGCAACCCTTTGGGGTGGTCACCGGAACCCATCAAATAGCTCAGGGTGATCTCCACAACCTAATTGGAGACCCCGACGCTTGCCCGGAGCTTTACACCACAATGATTGAGCTCCAAACACCACCAACCATCTAGGGCGCCCAAGCACCCAAGAGGAATAAGCTCAAGGGTACCAAGCACCCAAGAGTAATAAGCGTCTCAACTTGTAACTTCCACGTATCACCGTGAAGAACTCAAACCGATGCACCAAATGCAATGGCAAGGGCACACGGAGTGCCCAAGTCATTCTCTCCCAAATCCCACCAAAGAAACTAATGCTAGGGAGGAAAATGAGAGGAAGAACACCAAGAACTCCAAGATCTAGATCCAAGGGGTTCCCCTCACATAGAGGAGAAAGTTATTGGTGGAAATGTGGATCTAGATCTCCTCTCTCTTTTCCCACAAAAACTAGCAAGAATCCATGGAGGGATTGAGAGATAGCAAGCTCGAAGAAGGTCAATCACTATTGGAATCAGGAACTTTGCCGTCAGCCGTTTCTTTGCCGTCAGCTAGCTGATGGCAAAGAGGGTCTTTGCCATCAACTTGAAGAAAACTGACGGCAAAGAAGCAGCTGATGGCAAAGAAAGTGTTTGCCTGAGCCCCATCTTTGTCGTCAGCCTTTGCCGTCCGCTAGCGGACGGCAAAGAGGCAGGGTGGGCCGATAGCAAGGGGCAACTAACGACCACTTTCTTTGCCGTCAGCTAGCTGATGGCAAAGAAACTTTGTCGTCCGCTAGCATACGGCAAAGAAAGTTGCCGTTCTAACGTCTGTTAGCTAGGCTCTTTGCCGTCAGCTAGCGGACGGCAAAGAGTTGTGCCCTATATGTAAAAAAACGCCCTCGCCCCCGCCCCCTCTCTCTCCCTCCCTCATCCCAACCCCGCGCCGCCGCCCCGCCCCGGCCTCCCCCCTCGCCACGCAGCCCCGGGCCACGTCGCCGCCCCGGCCGCCCCGCCCCGCCCCGCCGCGCCCGGGCCTCCTCGCTGCCCCGGCCGCCACGACAGGCCACGCCGGCCCCGCCCCTCCGCCCCGGCCGCTCCAAGGTGAGACATTTTCATTTTTTCTGTTTTTTTAGATTTAGTTTAATTAGGTTTAGTATAATTTAGTTTAGGTTTTGTTTAGTTTAGTTAGTTTACTTTAGGTTTAGTCTAGTTTAGTTCAGGACAAGTTTCTGGTTTAGTTTAGGTTTAGTTTAGTTAGTTTAGTTTACTTTACTTTATGTTAAGTTTCTGGTTTATTTTGAACATGTGAAATTTGTTGTTATTTTTTTAGTTCAAGCATTTATTCCCGCTTCGATGTCGACGATGCCTATCCCGCATCCTCATCGTCGACTCAGCGGAGGAGGCCCGCTTGATCAGACGGGCCATGTCCGAGACTGGGCTCCGCCGGGCTGGTACTGGGAGGTTCTACCTTCCGGGGGCGCCGGTTGGTGAGGAGCCAGCATGTCGTTGACCTGAACCTTCTTTGGTGGCGGTCGCCTGGGCCAGTGACGGTGCCGAGGCTTTCGGACACCGCGGAGGTGGTACGTCGTCACCATGTCAGCAAGGAGGACGAGCACGTCCGTCGCTACATGGTTGCGTTGGAGGGAAGGTTCGACAATATCTGGCAGGTTCTACAGGGATCTCATTGGAGCTATGATCTAGTGATGGTTCCTTCTCTTTGGGTGTCCACCGCCCGCGCCGAGACCCGTCGTTCGCTACGGTTCTAGCTGTATTAGCGATGCTATATGTATAATACTATTCAAGATGTATTAGTGATAATATTCGACAATATACGAACGCAAGAGATGATGTAGTTTTGCTTATTGAATGCATGCTAATTTAGTTTACCCGGGGACGAGCGGGTTAGGGGGTTCCTCGGTGTCGATGGTACCCTAAATAGCAAGTATCGTAAGTGCGAGATACATGTGGCTGTTAGTGTCGAATACTATATCCACGTCCCACAAGTGACACAGGGGTCCTGCGTCCCGCAACAACAGTTCTCGCGTCGATGGCGGTCGAACACCATTGCAAATTTTTCTGGCAGCCTCTGAGATGACGATTAAAAGCTAAGTGTTGAAACTTGAAACACCCAAACTGACTCAAGTCGGTTTCGTTGTTTGAAATTTCAAAACTTGGGTTTAATCCTCATCGCAGAGGCTGCCAGACAAATTTCCCAAGGTGTTCGACCGTCATCGACCACCAGAACTATTGTTGCCGTACACCGGGCGCCGACGTCACTTGTGGGACGTGGATCTAGTGTTCAATGCCGAGCACCTCATGTATCTTGCACCTATGATACTTACTATTTAGGGTTCTATCGACGCCGAGGAACCCCTAACCCGCTCGTCCTGTTGTAAATATTTAGTTAGGTTGACGGAAAAAACAATATTGCTATGAAACTCATCTTTCGATTTAAATGTGCAGTTTTTTCGTCGCTGCGAGGGTATAGTGTTCGACGAGCTCCGCCCCTGCGTTCGTGGGTTAGCAAAAATGACATCTCCTCCCCCCCTTGATTTGCTCTCTTTCGGTCTCCGTGCCGATGAAACTTGCTAGCTATAGGTGTCTTCAATCATCAGTATGCGTGACCACTATGTGTCTCCTGTTCGAAAGGGTTACATCTATAAATATGCATGCATTTGCATATTTATAACCATGTTTCTTTCGAATTGTCCAAGGTTATCCATGGACAGCCCGAGTATGTGTAGATTGGGTTAGTTTTCCCATATGCTCTGCTCCGGATCCGATGCAGAATTTCGTCAGTGCCTCCCTATTGTTCTCCGGGTACACATCCTCTCTGCTTATTGCCGAGACGTGTATCAGGAGAACAGCGGGGAGGTGCTGCTGAAATTTTGCGTCAGATCCGGAGCAAAGCATGGGAAAACGAACCCAATCTACACATACTCGGGTGGGATTAGGACCTATCTTTACCTATTAGCGTCTAGGTTGCATGGATGTAAAAAAAGTGACAAACTCCATTAACTGATGAATATATACTGAAGGAAATATGCCCTAGAGGCAATAATAAAGTTATTATTTATTTCCTTATTTCATGATAAATGTTTATTATTCATGCTAGAATTGTATTAACCAGAAACTTAGTACATGTGTGGACACTAGACAAACAGAGTGTCACTAGTATGCCTCTACTTGACTAGCTCGTTGAATCAAGGATAGTTAAGTTTCCTAGCCATAGACATGAGTTGTCATTTGATTAACAGGATCACATCATTAGATAATGATGTGATTGACTTGACCCATTTTGTTAGCTTAGCACTTGATCGTTTAGTATATTGCTATTGCTTTCTTCATGACTTATACATGTTCCTATGACTATGAGATTATGCCACTCCCGGATACCGGAGGAACACTTTGTGTGCTACCAAACGTCACAACATAACTGGGTTATTATAAAGGTGCTCTACAGGTGTCTCCGATGGTACTTGTTGAGTTGGCATAGATCGAGATTAGGATTTGTCACTCCGATTGTCGGAGAGGTATCTCTAGGCTCTCTCGATAATACACATCACTATAAGCCTTGCAAGCAATGTGACTAATGAGTTAGTTCCGGGATGATGCATTACGAAACGAGTAAAGAGACTTGCCGGTAACGAGATTGAACTAGGTATTGAGATACCGACGATCGAATCTCGGGCAAGTAACATACCGATGACAAAGGGAACAACGTATGTTGTTATGCGGTTTGACCGATAAAGATCTTCGTAGAATATGTTGGAACCAATATGAGCATCAAGGTTCCGCTATTGGTTATTGACCGGAGATGAGTCTCGGTCATGTCTACATAGTTCTCAAACCCGTAGGGTCCGCACGCTTAACGTTTTGTTACGATTTCTATTATGAGTTATGTGATTTGATGACCAAAGTTTGTTTGGAGTCCCGGATGAGATCGGGGACATGACGAGGAGTCTCAAAATGGTCGAGACGTAAAGATCGATATATTAAAAGGCTATATTCGGACATCGGAAAGGTTTCGAGAGATTCGGGTATTTTTCGGAGTACCGGAGAGTTATAGGAATTCGTATTGGGCCTTAATGGGCCATACGGGAAAGGAGAGAAAGGCCTCAAGGGTCGCCGCGCCCCTTCCCCATGGACTGGTCCGAAATGGACTAGGAAAAGGGGGCGCCTCCTTCCTTCCTTCTCCTTCTCCCTTCCCTTTTTCCTATTCCATGTGGGAGGTGGAATCCTACTAGGACTAGGGAGTCCTAGTAGGACTCCACACTTTGGGCGCGCCCTATGAGGGCCGGCCTCCTCCTCCCTCGATCCTTTATATACGTGGCCAGGGGGCACCCCATAGACACACAAGTTGATCATTGATCTCTTAGCCGTGTGCGGTGCCCCCCTCGATCATAATCCACCTCGGTCATATCGTCGTAGTGCTTAGGCGAAGCCCTGCGCCGGTAGCTTCATCATCACCGTCATCATGCCATCGTGCTGACGAAGCTCTCCCTCGACACTCTGCTAGATCGTGAGTTCATGGGACGTCACCGAGCCGAACATGTGCAGATCACGGAGGTGCCATACTTTCGGTGCTAGGATCGGTCGATCGTGAAGATGTATGACTACATCAACCACGTTGTCATAACGCTTCCGCTTACGGTCTACGAGGGTACGTGGACAACACTCTCCCCTCTCGTTGCTATGCATCACCATGATCTTGCGTGTGCCCAGGATTTTTTTTTTTGAAATTACTACGTTCCCTAATAGTGGCATCCGAGCCAGGTTTATGTGTAGATGTTATATGCACGAATAGAACAGAAGTGAGTTGTGGACGATAATAGTCATACTGCTTACCAGCATGTCATACTTTGATTCGGCGGTATTGTTGGATGAAGCGGCCCGGACCGACATTACGCGTACGCTTACGCGAGACTGGTTCTACCAACGTGCTTCGCACACAGGTGGCTGGCGGGTGTCAGTTTCTCCAACTTCAGTTGAATCGAGTGTGGCTACGCCCGGTCCTTGTTGAAGGTTAAAACAACACATACTTGACGAAAAATCGTTGTGGTTTTGATGCATAGGTAAGAACGGTTCTTGCTCAGCCCGTAGCAGCCACGTAAAACTTGCAACAACAAAGTAGAGGACGTCTAACTTGTTTTTGCAGGGCATGTTGTTATGTGATATGGTGAAGACATGATGCTAAATTTTATTGTATGAGATGATCATGTTTTGTAACAAAGTTATCGGCAACTGGCAGGAGCCATATGGTTGTCGCTTTATAGTATGAAATGCAATCGCCATGTAATTGCTTTACTTTATCACTAAGTGGTAGCGATAGTCGTAGAAGCAATAGTTGGCGAGACGATAATGATGCTACGATGGAGATCAAGGTTTCGTGCCGGTGACAATGGTGATCATGACGGTGCTTTGGAGATGGAGATCAAAGGCACAAGATGATGATGGACATATCATATCACTTATATTGATTGCATGTGATGTTTATCCTTTATGCATCTTATTTTGCTTAGTTCGACGGTAGCATTATAAGATGATCTCTCACTAAATTTCAAGGTATAAGTGTTCTCCCTGAGTATGCACCGTTGCTACAGTTCTTCGTGCTGAGACACCACGTGATGATCGGGTGTGATAAGCTCTACGTTGACATACAACGGGTGCAAGCCAGTTTTGCACACGCGGAATACTCAGGTTAAACTTGACGAGCATATGCAGATATGGCCTCGGAACACTGGAGATCGAAAGGTCGAGCGTGAATCATATAGTAGATATGATCAACATAGTGATGTTCACCATTGAAAACTACTCCATCTCACGTGATGATCGGACATGGTTTTGTTGATTTGGATCACGTGATCATTTAGATCACTAGAGGGATGTCTATCTAACTGGGAGCTCTTAAGTAATATGATTAATTGAACTTTAATTTATCATGAACTTAGTCCTGATAGTTTTTGCATATCTATGTTGTAGATCAATAGCTCACGTTTAGCTCCCCTGTTTTATTTTTATGTTCCTAGAGAAAACTAAGTTGAAAGATGTTAGTAGCAATGATGCGGATTGGATCCGTGATCTAAGGATTATCCTCATTGCTGCATAGAAGAATTATGTCCTTGATGCACCACTATAGGTGACAGACCGATTGCAGGAGTAGATGCAGATGTTATGAATGTTTGGCAAGCTCGATATGATGACTACTTGATAGTTTAGTGCACCATGCTTTACGGCTTAGAATCGGGGATTCAAAGACGTTTTGAACGCCACGGAGCATATGAGATGTTCCAAGAGTTGAAATTAGTATTTCAGACTCGTGCCCATGTCGAAAGGTATGAGACCTTTGACAAGTACTTTGCCTACAAGATGGAGGAGAATAGCTCAGCTAGTGAGCATGTACTCGGAATCTCTGAGTACTACAATCACTTGAATCAAGTGGGAGTTAATCTTTCAGATAAGATAGTGATTGAGAGAGTTCTCTATTCACTATCACCAAGTTACTAGAACTTCGTGATGAACTATAATATGCAAGGGATAACAAAAACGATTCCCAAGATCTTCGTGATGCTGAAATCGACGAAGGTAGAAATCAAGAAAAGCATCAAGTGTTGATGGTTGAAAAGACCACTAGTTTCAAGAAAAGGGCAAAGGGAAGAAGGGGAACTTCAAGAAGAATGGCAAGCAAGTTGCTGCTCAAGTGAAGAAGCCCAAGTCTAGAGCTAATCCTAAGACTAAGTGCTTCTACTGCAAAGGGACTGGTCACTGGAAGCAGAACTGCCCCAAGTATTTGGCGGATAAGAAGGATGGCAAAGTGAACAAAGGTATATTTGATATACATGATATTGATGTGTACTTTACTAGTGTTTATAGCAACCCTCAGTATTTGATACTAGTTCAGTTGCTAAGATTAGTAACTCGAAACGGGAATTGCAGAATGAACAGAGACTAGTTAAGGGTGAAGTGACGATGTGTGTTGGAAGTGGTTCCAAGACCGATATGATCATCATCGCACACTCCCTATACTTTCGGGATTAGTGTTCAACCTAAATAAATGTTATTTGGTGTTTGTGTTGAGCATAAATATGATTTGATCATGTTTATTGCAATACAGTTATTCATTTAAAGTGAAAGAATAATTATTGTTCTGTTTACATGAATAAAACCTTCGATGGTCATACACCAAATGAAAAAAGTTTGTTGGATCTCGATCGTAGTGATACACATATTCATAATATTGAAGCCAAAAGATGCAAAGTTAATAATGACAGTGCAACTTATTTGTGGCACTGCCGTTTAGGTCATATTGGTCTAAAGCGCATGAAGAAAATCCATGCTGATGGGCTTTTGGAATCACTTGATTACGAATCGGTTGATGCTTGCGAACCATGCCTCATGGGCAAGATGACTAAGACTCCGTTCTCCGGAACAATGGAGCGAGCAACAGACTTGTTGGAAATAATACATACTGATGTATGCAGTCCGATGAGTGTTGAGGCTTGCGGCGGGTATCGTTATTTTCTGACCTTCACAGATGATTTGAGCAGATATGGGTATATCTACTTGATGAAACATAAGTCTGAAACATTTGAAAAGTTCAAAGAATTTCAGAGTGAAGTGGAAAATCATCGTAACAAGAAAATAAAGTTTCTACGATCTGATCGTGGAGGAGAATATTTGAGTTACGAGTTTGGTCTTCATTTGAAACAATGCGGAATAGTTTCGCAACTCACGCCACCCAGAACACCACAGCGTAATGGTGTGTCCGAACGTCGTAACCATACTTTATTGGATATGGTGCGATCTATGATGTCTCTTACCGATTTACCATTATCGTTTTGGGGTTATGCGTTAGAGACAGCTGCATTCACGTTAAATAGGGCACCATCTAAATCCGTTGAGGCAACACATATGAACTGTGGTTTAGCAAGAAACCTAAGCTGTCGTTTCTTAAAGTTTGGGGCTACGATGCTTATGTGAAAAGCTTCAACCTGATAAGCTCGAACCCAAGTCGGAAAAATGTGTCTTCATAGGATACCAAAGGATACTATTGGGTACACCTTCTATCACAGATCCAAAGGCAAGATATTTGTTGCTGAGAATGGATCCTTTCTAGAGAAGGAGTTTCTCCCAAAAGAAGTGAGTGGGAGGAAAGTAGAACTTGATGAGGTAATTGTACCTTCTCCCGAATTGGAAAGTAGTACATCACAGAAATCAGTTCCATTGATTCCTACACCAATTAGTGAGGAAGTTAATGATGATGATCATGAAACTTCAGATCAAGTTACTACCAAACCTCGTAGGTCAAACAGTATATGTTCTGCACCAGAGTGGTATGGTAATCCTATTCTGGGAGTCATGCTACTTGACCTTGACGAACCTACGAACTATGAGGAAGCGATGATGAGCCCAGATTCCGCGAAATGGTTTGAGGCCATGAAATCTGAGATGGGATCCATGTATGAGAACAAAGTATGGACTTTGATTGACTTGCTCGTTGATCGGTGAGCCATTGAGAATAAATTGATCTTCAAGAGGAAGACGGACGCTGATAGTAGTGTTACTATCTACAAAGCTCGAATTGTCGCAAAAGGTTTTCGACAAGTTCAAGGTGTTGACTATGATGAGATTTTCTCACTCGTAGCGATACTTAAGTCTGTCTGAATCATGTTAGCAATTGCCGCATTTAATGAAATTTGGCAAATGGATGTCAAAACTGCATTCCTTAATGAAAATCTCAAAGAAGAGCTGTATATGATGCAACCAGAAGGTTTTGTCGGTCCTAAAAGTGCTAACAAAGTGTGCAAGCTCCAGTGATCCATCTATGGACTGGTGCAAGCATCTTGGAGTTGGAATATACGTTTTGATAGTGTGATCAAAGCATATAGTTTTATACAGACTTGCGGTGAAGCCTGTATTTACAAGAAAGTGAGTGGGAGCACTGCAGCCTTTCTGATACGTACATGTGAATGACATATTGTTGATCAGAATGATGTAGAATTTTCTAGAGAGCATAAAGGAGTGTTTGGAAGGAGGTTTTCAAAGAAAGACCTCAGTAAAGCTGCTTACACATTGAGCATCAAGATCTATAGAGATAGATCAAGACGTTTGATAAGATTTTTCAATGAGTACATACCCTGACAAGATTTTGAAGTAGTTCAAAATGGAACAGTCAAAGAAGGAGTTCTTGTCTGTGTTGCAAGGTGTAAAATTGAGTAATACTCAAAGCCCGACCATGACAGAAGATAGAAAGAGAATGAAAGTCATTCCATATGCCTCAGCCATAGGTTCTATAAAGTATGTCATGCTGTGTACCAGATCTATTGTATACCCTACACTGAGTTTGGCAAGGGAGTACAATAGTGATCTAGGAGTAGATCACTGGACAACAGTCAAAATTATCCTTAGTGGAATAAGGAAATGTTTCTCGGTTATGGAGTTGACAAAGAGTTTGTCGTAAAGAGTTACGTCGATGCAAGCTTTGACACCGATCTGGATGACTCTAAGTCTCGATCTAGATACATATTGAAAGTGGGAGCAATTAGCTAGAGTAGCTCCGTGCAGAGTATTGTAGACATAGAAATTTGCAAAATACATACAGATCTGAATGTTGCAGACCCGTAGACTAAAAATTTCTCTCACAGGCAAAACATGATCATACCTTATTACTCTTGGGTGTTAATCACATAGCGATGTGAACTAATATTACTGACTCTAGTAAGCCCTTTGAGTGTTGGTCACATGGCGATGTGAACTATGGGTGTTAATCACATGGTGATGTGAACTATTGGTGTTAAATCACATGGCGATGTGAACTAGATTATTGACTCTAGTGCAAGTGGGAGACTGAAGGAAATATGCCCTAGAGGCAATAATAAAGTTATTATTTATTTCCTTATTTCATGATAATGTTTATTATTCATGCTAGAATTGTATTAATCGGAAACTTAGTACATGTGTGAATACATAGACAAACAGAGTGTCACTAGTATGCCTCTACTTGACTAGCTCGTTGAATCAAAGATGGTTAAGTTTCCTAGCCATAGACATGAGTCATCATTTGATTAATGGGATCACATCATTAGAGAATGATGTGATTGACTTGACCCATTCCGTTAGCTTAGCACTTGATCGTTTAGTATGTCGCTATTGCTTTCTTCATGACTTATACATGTTCCTATGACTATGAGATTATGCAACTCCCGAATACCGGAGGAACACTTTGTGTGCTATCAAACGTCACAACGTAACTGGGTGATTATAAAGATGCTCTACAGGTGTCTCCGATGGTGTTTGTTGAGTTGGCATAGATCGAGATTAGGATTTGTCACTCCGTGTATCGGAGAGGTATCTCTGGGCCCTCTCGGTAATGCACATCACTATAAGCCTTGCAAGCAATGTGACTAATGAGTTAGTTGCAGGATGATGCATTACGGAATGAGTAAAGAGACTTGCCGGTAACAAGATTGAACTAGGTAAGAGGATACCGACGATCGAATCTCGGGAAAGTAACATACCGATGACAAAGGGAACAACGTATGTTGTTATGCGGTTTGACTGATAAAGATATTCGTAAAATATGTAGGAGCCAATATGAGCATCCAGGTTCCGCTATTTGTTATTGACCGGAGATGTGTCTCGGTCATGTCTACATAGTTCTCGAACCCGTAGGTTCCGCACGCTTAACGTTCGGTGACGATCGATATTATGCGTTTATGTGTTATGATGTACTGAAGGTAGTTCGGAGTCCCGGATGAGATCACGGACATGACGTAAAGATCGATATATTGGAAGGCTATATTCGGACATCGGAAAGGTTATGAGTGATTCGGGTATTTTTCAGAGTACCGGAGAGTTACGGGAATTCGTATTGGGCCTTAATGGGCCATACGGGAAAGGAGAGAAAGGCCTCAAGGGTGGCCGCGCCCCTTCCCCATGGACTGGTCCGAATTGGACTAGGGAAAGGGGCGCCCCCTTCCTTCCTTCTCCTTCTCCTTTCCCTTTTTCCTATTCCATGTGGGAGGTGGAATCCTACTAGGACTAGGGAGTCCTAGTAGGACTCCACACTTTGGACGCGCCCTATGAGGGCCGGCCTCCTCCTCCCTCCATCCTTTATATACGTGGTCAGGGGGCACCCCATAGACACACAAGTTGATTGTCTCCAGCCGTGTGCGGTGCCCCCCTCCACCATAATTCACCTCGGTCATATCAAGCCCTGCCCCGGTAGCTTCATCATCACCGTCATCACGCTGTCGTGCTGACGAAGCTCTCCCTCGACACTCTGCTGGATCGTGAGTTCGTGGGACGTCACCGAGCTGAACGTGTGCAGATCGCGGAGGTGTCGTACTTTCGGTACTAGGATCGGTCGATCGTGAAGACGTACGACTAGATCAACCACGTTGTCATAACACTTACGCTTACGGTCTACGAGGGTACGTGGACAACACTCTCCCCTCTCGTTGCTATGCATCACCATGATCTTGCGTGTGCGTAGGAATTTTTTTGAAATTACTACGTTCCCCAACAGCACTGCCATTTAGGTCATATTGGTGTAAAGTGCATGAAGAAAATCCATGCTGATGGGCTTTTGGAATAACTTGATTATGAATCAGTTGATGCTTGCGAACCATGCCTCATGGGCAAGATGACTAAGACTCCGTTCTCAGGAACAATGGAGCGAGCAACAGAGTTGTTGGAAATAATACATACTGATGTATGCAGTCCGATGAGTGTTCAGGCTCGCGGTAGATATCGTTATTTTCTGACCTTCATAGATGATTTGAGCAGATATGGGTATATCTACTTGATGAAACATAAATATGAAACATTTGAAAATTTCAAATAATTTCAGAGTGAAGTGGAAAATCATCGTAACAAGAAAATAAAGTTGCTACGATCTGATCATGGAGAAGAATATTTGAGTTACGAGTTTGGTCTTCATTTGAAACAAAGCGGAATAGTTTCGCAACTCACGCCACCTGGAACACCACAGCATAATGGTGTGTCCGAACATCGTAACCGTACTTTATTAGATATGGTGCATTCTATGATGTCTCTTATCGATTTACCACTATCGTTTTGGGGTTATGCATTAGAGACTACTGCATTCACGTTAAATAGGGCACCATCTAAATCCGTTGAGACGACACCATATGAACTGTGGTTTGGCAAGAAACCAAAGTTATCATTTCTTAAAGTTTGGGGTTGCAATGCTTATGTGAAAAAGTTTCATCCTGATAAGCTCAAACGCAAATCAGAGAAATGTGTCTTCATAGGATACCCAAAGGAGTCAGTTGGGTAGAACTTCTATCACAGATCCGAAGGCAAGACATTGGTGCTAAGAATGGATCCTTTCTAGAGAAGGAGTTTCTCTCGAAAGAAGTGAGTGGGAGGGAAGTAGAACTTGATGAGGTAACTGTACCTGCTCCCTTATTGGAAAGTAGTTCATCACAGAAATCTGTTCCTGTGACTCCTACACCAATTAGCGAGGAAGCTAATGATTATGATCATGTAACTTCAGATCAAGTCACTGCCGAACCTCGTAGGTCAACCAGAGTGAGATCCGCACTAGAGTGGTACGGTAATCCTATTCTGGAGGTCATGTTACTTGACCATGACGAACCTACGAACTATGAGGAAGCGATGATGAGCCCAGATTCCGCAAAATGGCTTGAGGCCATGAAATCTGAGATGGGATCCATATATGAGAACAAAGTGTGGACTTTGGTTGACTTGCCCGATGATCGGCAAGCCATAGAAAATAAATGGATCTTCAAGAGGAAGACGAACGTTGATAGTAGTGTTACTATCTACAAAGCTAGGCTTGTCGAAAAAGGTTTTTGACAAAGTTCAAGGTGTTAACTACGATGAGATTTTCTCACTCGTAGCGATGCTTAAGTCTGTCCGAATCATGTTAGCAAATTGCCACATTTTATGAAATCTGGCAACTGGATGTCAAAACTACATTCCTTAATGGATTTCTTAAAGAAGAGTTGTATATGTTTCAACCAGAAGGTTTTGTCGATCCTAAAGGTGCTAACAAAATGTGCAAGCTCCAGCGATCCATCTATGGACTGGTGCAAGCATCTCGGAGTTGGAATATATGCTTTGATGAGTTGATCAAAGCATATAGTTTTATACAGACTTGCGGTGAAGCCTGTATTTACAAGAAAGTGAGTGGGAGCACTACAGCATTTCTGATAAGTATATGTGAATGACATATTGCTGATCGGAAATAATGTAGAAGTTTTTGGAAAGCATAAAGGAGTATTTGAAAGGAGTGTTTCAAAGAAAGACCTCGGTGAAGCTGCTTACATACTGAGCATCAAGATCTATAGAGATAGGTCAAGATGCTTGATAAGTTTTTTCAATGAGTACATACCTTGACAAGATTTTGAAGTAGTTCAAAATGGAACAGTCAAAGAAAGAGTTCTTGCCTGTGTTACAAGGTGTGAAATTGAGTAAGACTCAATGCGCGACCACGGCAGAAGATAGAAAGAGAATGAAAGTCATTCCCTATGCCTCAGTCATAGATTCTATAAAGTATGCCATGCTGTGTACCAGATCTATTGTATACCCTACACCGAGTTTGGCAAGGGAGTACAATAGTGATCTAGGAGTAGATCACTGGACAACGGTCAAAATTATCATTAGTGGAATAAGGATATGTTTCTCGATTATGGAGGTGACAAAAGGTTCGTCGTAAAGGGTTACGTCGATGCAAGTTTTGACACTGATCCAGATGACTCTAAGTCTCAATCTGGATACATATTGAAAGTGGGAGCAATTAGCTAGAGTAGCTCCGTGCAAAGCATTGTTGACATAGAAATTTGCAAAATACATACATATCTGAATATGGCAGACCCATTGACTAAACTAGTAAACCCTTTGAGTGTTGGTCACATGGCGATGTGAACTATGGGTGTTAATCACATGGTGATGTGAACTATTGGTGTTAAATCACATGGCGATGTGAACTAGATTATTGACTCTAGTGCAAGTGGGAGACTGAAGGAAATATGCCCTAGAGGCAATAATAAAGTTATTATTTATTTCCTTATTTCATGATAAATGTTTATTATTCATGCTAGAATTGTATTAACCGGAAACTTAGTACATGTGTGGATACATAGACAAACAGAGTGTCACTAGTATGCCTCTACCTGACTAGCTCGTTGAATCAAAGATGGTTAAGTTTCCTAGCCATAGACATGAGTTGTCATTTGATTAATGGGATCACATCATTAGAGAATGATGTGATTGACTTGACCCATTCCGTTAGCTTAGGACTTGATCGTTTAGTATATTGCTATTGCTTTCTTCATGACTTATACATGTTCCTATGACTATGAGATTATGCAACTCCCGGATACCGGAGGAACACTTTGTGTGCTACCAAACATCACAACGTAACCGGGTGATTATAAAGGTGCTCTACAGGTGTCTCCGATGGTACTTGTAGAGTTGGCATAGATCGAGATTAGGATTTGTCACTCCGATTGTCGGAGAGGTATCTCTGGGCCCTCTCGGTAATGCACATTGTCGGTGTCAAAACCGGCGGATCTCGGGTAGGGGGTCCCGAACTGTGCGTCTAAGGTCGATGGTAATAGGAGACAGGGGACACGATGTGTACCCAGGTTCGGGCCCTCTCTATGGAGGTAATACCCTACTTCCTGCTTGATTGATCTTCATGGATATGAATATTACAAGAGTTGATCTACCACGAGATCGTAATGGCTAAACCCTAGAAGTCTACCTGTATGACTATGGTAATGAGTATATCTTTCTGGACTAAGTCCTTCAGTTTATATAGACACCGAGAGGATCTAGGGTTACACAAGGTCGGTTACAAAGAAAAGAATCTACATATTCGATCTCCAAGCTTGCCTTCCACGCCAAGGAGAGTCCCATCCGGACATGGGTGTAGTCTTCGGTCTTCGTATCTTCACAGCCCATCAGTCCGGCCCATGGCTAACAGGCCGGACGCCCGAGGACCCCTTAATCCAGGACTCCCTCAGTAGCCCCCGAACCAGGCTTCAATGACGAGGTGTTCGGCGCGCAGATTGTCTTCCGCTTTGCAAGGCGGGTTCCTCCGACGACGACTTCCAAGTAATGCATTCGGATTATAATTCAATGTCGCGCCCCTCGGCTTCTATGCATCTATGACTTCAGCTTCCACGTGTCGGGAGAATGCATACGGTCAGGGTATTTTTTGCAAATAACACCCCGGCCATGCAAGAAAGAGTGTCTATTTAAGGAGATCGGGTCTCAGGTCCATTCGGCACCACGCGGAGAAAATCCTCAGAGATTGCCAGGAAAGACCATTCCAACATGGCTAACATTCCCAGCTCCTCCTCCCGTTCCGACCCAGAGAAAGGCGAGTGGGAGAGGTGCTCTGTGTCCCACAGTCAATTGGAGAAGTTGCAAACGAGGGATTTCTCCCTCCTGAGCGGGGTTGGCCTCCTTCAACGGCAAAACCCAGGCGGAGGATTTCCCCAATCCATCTGCAGGGGAACGAGTGTGCTCGTCCCCTATTTGCTAAGGGGCGTGGGATTTCCAATTCACCCATTCCTCCGAGGGCTTCTGGAATATTATGGCCTCCAACTGCACAATTTTACCCCAGCCTCCATCCTGCATATCGCAGGCTATGTCGCCTTATGCGAACTATTCCTGGGTTGTGAGGCCCATTTTGATTTGTGGAGAAGGTTATTTTGTCTTGTCCCGCGCAACAGGGATCGATTTTTGAAGTGGGCGGAGCCAAAATATGGCGTATTGCTGAGACTGGATACCTATCCGGTACACCTAAGAAAGCTTCCAAAGAGTGGACCTCTGAATGGTTTTACATCGAGGACGTGGTACTTCCAGATCCAGTCCGGAGGGGTCTCCCCGAGTTTGCAAGTGTTCCTCTAAAGAAACGCCACAGCTAGCGCCCTCGGAGCCTCGAGGAGGAAGATAGTGCGGAAGTCCGCCAACTCCTGAGCAAGATCAGGACGCTTGCCCAGTCCGGATACACAATAGTTGAAGTGATGGCGACCTCCATAGTGCGGGGGGTCCAGCCACTTCAATACAGAGGACTTCCCATGTGGAACTACAATGGGGAAGATGACGCCTCCCGCTGCGGCAGGAAAGGTCCGGACACCCCTGCCGCCCTAGCCAAAATATTGGCCGAACTGTTCAAGGGTGAGGAAGAGGAGTTCCTGCGCATCACGCACAGAGAAGGATATTCCATGTACAGTCCTCCTAGCTGGGTAAGCCCCCAACTCTTCTGCTCTACTCATCCCACTCCCTGAGCTTTGCTTCAATGAATATTAACCCGTCCATTTGTAACAGCACTGGCGAAAGATTTCCGAGGGGCTTCACAGCCCCGCCCCGCAGCCCGAGGGCCACAATCGGGACCTTGACCCTGGATTCAAAGAGGATCCGGATATATTCGTGGTGCTCGAGAATGGCATGTTTTACCAGGCAAGCTACGACGGCACCGAAGTGCCCATCATCGCCGATTACCCTGGTCTTCTCCCTACTTCGCACGTAAGTAGTTAGGAGACATCTCCCCCGAAAGGGTTCCCTTGTTCCGCCTTACCCACCGCACTATCTCGTGCTTCGAAGGGGAGGCGTTCTACATACCGTGCTACTCCAGGAGAGACTCCGAAGAGAGCGGCTCACGCACCGGGCAAGCCTTTGAAGAGGAAGGCAAACGAAGACACGGTCGGGCCCTCGTCAAAGAGGTATGGGTTTGCAAATACGTTTTCTTAATAGTCGCATCCAACCGTGACTTTCATGCTCGTCCTGCATCAGGAAAAGAGTCCGCCGGACTGTGTCCGTGGGTCTGGGCAGTAATACTCCCAACAGCCAGGATCCAGCCTCAGCCGAGGGGACGGGGGCCGATATGGGAGTGACGCCAGACTGTCCTTCGGCCGAGGGCTCGGAAAATATGTCCGTCACCAACTCGGAAGTGAAGAGCGCCATGAATCATCAGCGCCAGAGGGCCATTTTACGAGACCCCTACTTTTCGGAAGAGGCGTTTAATGCCTTCAGCTCGGCTGATGCATACATCCGAGCTGCTCGAGATGGGCTTAGCAGAGCCACAAAGCAGCATTTGAAAGATGTGCAGGTAAGTTTACTGTGTCTCAGTATGATAATCGTATGCCAGTAGCCCCCGAGACTTAAAGCAGTTGGAACAACTGATTTGAGGATCGCTGCATGATCAGGTTCTGTCAGAGAAGAACGACATGCTAGCCGAAGAGCTAGAAAAGTGCCGGACGCAGTTAAACGCAGTGACCGCCGAACTGGAAAAATCCAAGGCGCCGTCTTCCGGTGATATTTCCCTCCATCGAGAAACAGTTATTGCATAGCGACCGTGTTAACACTGCGGCTTTATCTCATAACAGGATCATCGGATCAATTGGAGGAAAAATAGTCGAAAAGACTGCATGCCGCAGGCGGGCGGGTTTTGACCCGTGTCAGACAAGAGAAAAACAAACTCCAAGATGCAAACACCCAGCTGGGCGAAGAGCTGAAGGATGTGCGGGCCCAGCTAGCCGACTCCATGAAGGAGAACAAAAAACTGCGAGGCGGCATATTCAGTATGTGGCCGTATTTACCTTATAACAGTTTGGAAGTAAAAGTAGTTGATATAGCTGTGATTGCAGGTATATTGACGGGCCGTCCCAAAGAGGAGGTGTCCGGATCATCAAGTGATCTTCTGCAAGGGCTGTCGCAGTTGCACGAGCAAGCTCGGCAGGCAATGCGGAGTGTAGCCAAGGCCTTATGGCCATCCGACTCCCCTCTAGGGAGTGTGGAGAAGCTTGTAGAGCTGTTCAAGGGAGCGCGGCGGCATATCCGACTATGGAAGATATCGGCCTGCCGAGAGGGTGCGCGAGAGGCCTGGGCCATGGTAAAAACACGGTATACCAAGCTGGATCCGAATCACACGGCCCGGGTTGGACTGTTAGGGTCAAATGGGGAAGAGATTCCCGTTAGTTTAGTATATGACCAAGTAGAAGTGGCTGCTAGATATTCCCAACAGGATTGTAAATTAGACCGCCTGTTGGATGGTATAGAGGAGGAAGTTTTTAAGTCCTAAGTGACTATGTACTTTCCTTCTAGCTGGATTGTAAAACGATTGTCATGGCCGACCTTTTCGCTTCGACCTCTCGACCCGAAGGTGCGGAGTGTTTCCGAATACCTTAGTGGCAAAATAAACCAGGGTATGCGTGGAAACCAGGTGTAGGGGTCATAGTTGCTTGAACAGACAAGTTGTATCCGGCTAGTTATGTTATATTACATTAAAATTGTAAGAAACATCTTCCAGAGAGAATAGTTCCATTAAGGGTTCCTTTCCCTGGGTGTGCATGCATTTATGTGCATGTCCGGACCGTGATGAAAAAAAATCACAGTGTGTATAACTTCTGGGGGTTCACAATGGAACGAGTGCAAAAACATTGATACGTCTCCAACGTATCTATAATTTTTTATTGCTTCATGCTATATTATATTCTGTTTTGGACATTAATGGGCTTTATTATACACTTTTATATTATTTTTGGGACTAACCTATTAACCGGAGGCCCAGCCCAGAATTGTTGTTTTTTGCCTATTTTAGAGTTTCGCGGAAAAAGAATATCAAACGGAGTCCAAACGAAATGAAACCTTCGGGAACGTGATTTTCGGAACAAACGTGATCCAGAGGACTTGGACCCTACGTCAAGAAAGCAACCAGGAGGGCACGAGGTAGGGGGCGCGCCCTCCACCCTCGTGGGGCCCACATTGCTCCACCGACGTACTTCTTCCTCCTATATATACCTACGTACCCCCAAACTACCAGATATGGAGCCAAAAACCTAATTCCACCACCGCAACCTTCTGTACCCGTGAGATCCCATCTTGGGGCCTTTTCTGGCGCTCCGCCGGAGGGGGTATTGATCACGGAGGGCTTCTACATCAACACCATAGCCTCTCCGATGATGTGTGAGTAGTTTACCTCAGACCTTCGGGTCCATAGTTATTAGCTAGATGGCTTCTTCTCTCTCTTTGGATCTCAATACAAAGTTCTCCATGAGTCTCGTGGAGATCTAGTCGATGTAATCTTCTTTTGCGGTGTGTTTGTTGACACCGATGAATTGTGGGTTTATGATCAAGTTTATCTATGAACAATATTTGAATCTTCTCTGAATTCTTTTATGTATGATTGGTTATCTTTGCAAGTCTCTTCGAATTATCAGTTTGGTTTGGCCTACTAGATTGATCTTTCTTGCAATAGGAGAAGTGTTTAGCTTTGGGTTCAATCTTGCGGTGTCCTTTCCCAGTGAGAGCAGGGGCAGCAAGGCACGTATTGTATTGTTTCCATCGAGGATAACAAGATGGGGTTTATTTCATATCGCATGAGTTTATCCCTCTACATCATGTCATCTTGCTTAAAGCGTTACTCTGTTCTTATGAACTTAATACTCTAGATGCATGCTGGATAGCGGTCGATGTGTGGAGTAATAGTAGTAGATGCAGGCAGGAGTCGGTCTACTTGTCTTGGACGTGATGCCTATATACATGATCATACCTAGATATTCTCATAACTATGCTCAATTCTATCAATTGCTCAACACTAATTTGTTCACCCACCGTAATACTTATGCTCTCGAGAGAAGCCACTAGTGAAACCTATGGCCCCCGGGTCTATTTTCCATCATATTAATCTCCCGTCAACAAGCTATTTCTGGCGCCGTTTATTTTGTTTTATTTACTTTTACTCTTTATCATAAAAATACCAAAAATATTATCTTATCATCTCTATCAGATCTCACTTTCGTAAGTGACCGTGAAGGGATTGACAACCCCTTTATTGCGTTGGTTGCGAGGTTTTTATTTGTTTGTGCAGGTGCGAGGGACTCGTGCGTGGCCTCCTACCAGATTGATACCTTGGTTCTCAAAAACTGAGGGAAATACTTATGCTACTTTACTGCATCACCCTTTCCTCTTCAAGGGAAAACCAACACAGTGCTCAAGAGCTAGCAAACATGTTTAGTTCACCGACCGAATATTCCCTTAAGAATGCTAGCTTTCGGCTTCACCCAGTCTGAGGTACACATCCGGATGACCCGGCAGTAACAATCGCAGAGGTGCTCCCTTTATGCCCTAGCCGAACTAACGGGAATGTAGGGCATAAGCACAGGAGCCAGTCAACCCAGCTTGGCCAAAACTTAAGTCATATCGAAGCATATAATGGCAAAGAAAAGGTACATATGGGAGAAAACGCATATGTGATGAGCTTGATGCTCAGGAAATAGTAATAGCAAGCTTCTATCCAAGAAGCCCCCAGGTATAATGGACGTACATACTTGAAGATGTATCCGTCGGTGGTGCATGGTCTAACCGCACGAAAGCTTTTAAGGCTAAAGAGAAAAAAACGAAAAGAGAGAAAAAAAATGATGAAAACAATAAGAGGAAGGAGACGAACAAAGAGTTTGGCGCTAGGCATAGAATCTTCGGAGTCTGGCCGCGTTCCAGGGGTTCGGCTCTAGTCGATTGTCTGACGCATCATGCAAGCGGTACGCCCCTCCGGTGAGAACTTCATCGATGATGAAGGGACCCTCCCACTTGGGCTTGAGTTTGTCCTTTTTCTTCTCTGGTAGGCGTAGAATGAGTTCGCCGACGTTGTAAGTTTTGGCCCGCACTTCTCTGCTTTGATACCTGCGAGCCTGCTGTTGATAAGATGCAGAACGGGCTTTTGTGACGTCGCGCTCCTCCTCCAGGGCATCTAGGTTGTCTTACCGATCGAGCTTGGCCTCTCTCTCTCTCTTCGTACATGCGCACTCGACGTGAGTCATGAATAATGTCACAGGGTAATACTGCCTCTGCGCCGTACACCATGAAAAAAGGTGTGTATCCGGTAGTGCGATTGGGCGTGGTCCGTAGCCCCCAGAGTACGGAGTCGAGCTCCTCAACCCAGTGCTTGTCTGACTCCTTCAAAGACCGCACTAGTCTGGGCTTAATGCGGCTCATAATGAGACCATTGGCTCTTTCGACTTGACCGTTTGTCTGTGGGTGATAGACAGAGGCGTAATCGAGCTTGATGCCTAGATTGGCGCACCAGGTTTTCACTTCGTCGGCTGTGAAGTCGGAGCCGTTATCGATGATGATACTGTGCGGAACACCATAACGGTGTACAACGCCGGATATGAATTCTATCACCGGTCCGAATTCGGCCGTTTAACTAGTTTGGCTTCTATCCACTTAGTGAATTTATCCACCATGACCAGCAAATATTTTTTCTTGTGGCTTCCTCCTTTAAGGGGTCCAACCATATCCAGTCCCCAGACCGCAAAAGGCCAAGTGATGGGGATTGTTTGTAGGGCAGTGTGGGGCATATGGCTTTGGTTGGCGAAGAGTTGGCACCCGACGCAACGTTGGACAAGGTCATGTGCATCTGCTTGGGCCGTCGGCCAATAAAACCCTGTACGGAAGGCCTTGCTCACAAGAGCTCGAGCTCCAGCGTGGTGCCTGCCAAGACCGACGTGAATCTCAGCCAGGAGCTGCCGCCCCTCCTCCTCAGAGATACATCTTTGAAGGACTCCGATAGCGCTTTTCTTATAGAGTTCTCCGTCATGAACCTTATAGGCCATCGAACGCCGGACAATGCGGCGGGCCTCATTCTGATCCTCAGGAAGTTCCTTCCTATTAAGGTAGGCCAAGAAGGGTTCGGTCCATGGGGCAATGACCGCCATAATGAGATGGGCCGACGGTGTTATATCGGTGGCTGAGCCGCCGATGATATCTGTGTGTTCGGAATCTGGAGTTGTCTTCGGATCCGGACTAGTGTTGACGCTTTCCCCCTACCACACCATGGATGGCTTAGAAAGCCTTTCCAAAAAGATATTGGGTGGGACGGGGTCACGCTTGGCGCCAATACGAGCGAGAACGTCTGCCGCTTGATTACTCTCTCGGGCCACGTGATGAAACTCGAGCCCCTCGAACCGAGCCGACATCTTCAGGACGGCATTACGATAAGCTGCCATCTTTGGATCCTTGGCATCGAAATATCCATTTATTTAAGATATTGCCAGGTTTAAGTCCCCGCGCACCTCCAGGCGTTGTATGCCCATGGAGACAACCATCCGGAGACCATGCAATAAGGCCTCGTATTCGGCTGCGTTGTTGGAATCTGTGTATAGTATTTCGAGTACGTATTGGACGACGTCTCCAGTAGGGGACGTTAAAATGACGCCTACTCCTAGCCCTGCCGGCATTTTGGAGCCATCGAAATACATAACCCAATTGGAATATGTGTCGTACTCTTTAGGGAGTTCGACCTCTGTCCATTCGGCGACGAAGTCGGCTAGTACTTGGGATTTAATAGCTCGACGTGGTTTGTATGTAATATCAAATGGAAGGAGTTCAATGGCCCATTTGGCAATCCGGCCCGTGGCATCGCGGTTGTTTATAATGTCATTAAGTGGTACTTCGGAAGCCACCGTGATCGAACACTCCTGGAAGTAGTGTCGGAGCTTTCGGGATGCCATGAAGACCGCGTATGCTATCTTTTGATAATGGGGGTACCGAGATTTGCATGGTGTAAGGACAGTGGATACGTAGTATACTGGCTTCTGAAGCGGGAATTTGTGTCCGTCCTGTTCTCGTTCAACGACGAGCACGGTGCTCACCGCCTGATGTGTTGCCGATATGTATAATAACATAGGTTCGCCGACGTTTGGCGCGGCCAGGATTGGGTTGCTCGCTAGAAGGGTTTTTATCTCCTCCAGTCCGGCTGTTGCCGCATCCGTCCACTCGCGGTTCGGTGTAGAAGGCGATAGAGGGGCAGTGCCTTTTCTCCCAATCTGGAGATAAAGCGGCTTATAGCTGCCACGCAACCCGCAAGTTTTTGGACTTGTTTGAGGTCCGTTGGCGTGGCCAATTGAGACAGAGCTCGAACTTTGGCTGGATTTGCTTCAATTCCTCTATTGGAAACGATGAAGCCCAGCAGTTTTCTAGCGGGGACGCCGAAAACACATTTTTCTGGATTGAGCTTAATGTCATATGCGCGGAGGTTGTCGAATTTGAGACGTAAATCGTCTATTAGTGTTTTGACGTGCCTAGTTTTGATGACGACGTCGTCCACATAAGCTTCAACTGTCTTGTCGATCTGTTTCTCCAGGCATGTTTGAATCATGCGTTGGTATGTGGCGTCGGCGTTCTTGAGCCCGAAGGGCATGGTGTTGAAGCAGAAATGCCCATATGGGGTAATAAATGCCGTTGCAGCTTGATCGGACTCCTTCATTTTGATTTGATGGCATCCGGAATATGCATCAAGGAAACACAGTGAGTCGTGTCCTGCGGTAGCATCGATGATTTGATCAATGCGGGGGAGGGGGAAGGGATCCTTGGGGCAAGCCTTATTGAGGTCTTTAAAGTCGAAGCACGGGTGCTAGGATTTGTCCTTCTTTGGTACCATCACCAGGTTTGCCAGCCAGTCCAGATGTTTTATTTCTCGGATGAATCCGGCCTCGATTAGCTTGGCCAGCTCCTCCCCCATAGCTTGGCATTTGGGTTCGGAAAAGCGCCGCAGTGCTTGTTTCACTGGTTTGTATTCCTTTAATATATTGAGGCTATGTTCGGGTAGCTCGCGTGGGATTCCGGGCATGTCAGAAGGGTGCCAGGCGAATATATCCCAGTTTTCACGAAGAAAATCTCATAGTGCGGCGTCGACCGCGGGGTCTAGTTGTACTCCAATGGATGTTGTCTTCTTGGGGTCCGTTGGGTGGACCTGGAATTTGACTATTTCTTCTGCCGGTTTGAAGGAGGTAGATTTGGGTCGTTTGTCTAAGATCACATCGTCCCTATCCATCGTAGAGCGATAATTCTCCGGCGTGCCGAATACCACGTTGTCGGTCTCAAAACCGGCGGATCTCGGGTAGGGGGTCCCAAACTGTGCGTCTAAGGTCAAAGGTAACAGGAGACAGGGGACACGATGTTTACCCAGGTTCGAGACCTCTCTATGGAGGTAATACCCTACTTCCTGCTTGATTGGTCTTGATGGATAAGAATATTACAAGAGTTGATCTACCATGAGATCGTAATGGCTAAACCCTAGAAGTCTAGCCTGTATGACTATGGCAATGAGTATCTGTCTTTCTGGACTAAGTCCTCTGGCTTATATAGACACCGGGAGGATCTAGGGTTACACAAGGTCGGTTAGAAAGAAAGGAATCTACATATTCGGTCGCCAATCTTGCCTTCCACGCCAAGGAGAGTCCCATCCGGACACGAGTGCAGTCTTTGGTCTTCGTATCTTCACAGCCCATCAATCCGACCCATGGCTAACAGGCCGGGCGCCCGAGGACCCGTTAACCCAGGACTCCCTCGGTAGCCCCTGAACCTGGCTTCAATGACGAGGAGTCCGGCGCGCAGATTTGTCTTCGGCATTGCAAGGCGGGTTCCCCTTTCCGAACTCCAGGATAGTCTTTGGACGTATCGACGTGTCCGAACCTGTAACACACACACCACACACAACCGCAGAGAGAATATAATTTTACACGAGTCCAATCCGCTGACAACTTTTTGCAACACGACATCATATCTGTCTGGTCGTAATTTCGAACCGTTTTTCGTCTGCCGCTCCATGTTCCGAGATGCGGTTGTCATTGGCTCTTGTCAAAGCAGAGATCGTGTCCCCTTATTGCGGGATTCTCATCAATACGGGCGTGCATAACCCAACCGTGCCGTTTACACAGCCCTTGGGAATAGGCGAGTTTTAAGGCGACTGGGGAGGCGGTTAACATTCGTGGCCTTTTTAACAGGATAAGGATCCGTCCCCATCCACCCATGCCTTCTCCTTTCACTGCCCATCCATTCTTGAGCTCCAGCGCCCAAGCTCTAGCTTTCCCCGCCCTAGAAAGCACTCCAAACATGTCCAGATCTGGAGCCGGAGGCCAGTGGATGGCCTCCTCCGTTAAGAAGAAAGATATCAAGGAGCTCGAGAGGCCAGATACCTGGCCAGGGAGATCATTCACAGACTCCCGGCCAAGGGACAGATCGTTCCTACCCTCGAACCCCAAGAGAGGGTGGTGTTCCTTGCGCACTTCGTCCGCGGGTTGGGATTCCCTCTCCACCCATTTGTCCGCGGACTAATGTTTTACTTCAGGCTGGACTTCCATGATCTAGCCCCCAACTTCATCCTCAACATCTCAGCATTTATAGTCGTGTGCGAGGCCTTTCTCCGCATCCTGCCTCGCTTCGGCCTATGGCTGAAGACCTTCAACGTGAAGCCGAAGGTGGTGAGCGGTCAACAAGCAGAGTGCGGAGGTGCCATGGTGGGCAAGATGCCCAATATCACCTGGCTCGAAGGCTCCTTTGTGGAGACGGTGAAGGGATGGCAATCGGGGTGGTTCTACATCACCGAGCCGCGCGATACCAACTGGGCGGCGGCCCCCGAATTCCGATCCGGAGTTCCAATGCGGCTCACCTCCTAGCAAGAGAAGGGCCTGACCTGGGGATCTTCGAACGAGCTGACTGGGCTCCAGACGTACGTCCAGAACATGATAACCAAGAAGATCAAGCTTGTCAATGTGATCCAGGTTATGCTCATCTGCCGGATCCTTCCGTGCCAACGCCGGACCTGCTATTTGTGGGAGTTTGATCCGGCCAAGCACCAGACGCTGCTAGAGCTCTTCGGCACGACGCACGAAGACATCTGGAAAGTGCTCTTCAAGGCCGGCGAGACACCGCCGCCTACGACCGAGGATCGTGGGCTTAGCTTAAAGGGCTAGGATAATTCGGTAAGCTTTTTCATGTTTTCAAGGCATAGCTTTTACTGGCATATTTTGAGGAAGGGGTCTAAGCCTTCTTATCAATTTCTTGTAGGCCTGGACCGACATAGCGGGGCGGATTAATTGTCCAGCTCCGCTACCCGAAGATGAGGAAACCCCACTTCTGACGAAGATGCTGTTTCCGGCGCCTTATGATGTGCCAGAGAAGAAGGCCAAAAAGATGGCCAAAGGAACTAGGAGTGGCCTTCGTCGAAAGGGTGTTTCGGACATATCGTCCGAAGACGAGACCGACTCTTCGGCTGCCGAAGACGACGGCGAGGAGGAGGAAGAAGGCAGATCCCCCCTGAGGGGGGAAGGAAGAAAAGGGGGGCCTCCACGAATCTGGAGGCGAAGCTGCCCAAGAGGGGGAAGGGCTCCCTTGCGGATAACTCCACATGGGATGTTGATAGCAGTCCGGAGCGAATGCCCCGGACCAAGCCTCGAGCCGCCTCGTAAGTACCAAAAAACCCTATGCACCTCCCAATACCTGGCCTTTCCAGTTTATAATATTAATATGTTCAAATTATGCCATTGTAGTCCGGCCCGCGACGGCTCCCCGCGATCCTCGACAGAGGGTTCGCTAGACTCAAAGGAGATGGCTAGCATGTCTCCGCCGCTTGCTCACTCTGTCTCGCCCAAGGGTGATGATGAGGTGGTGTCCCAAAGGACCTTCCCAGACCGGGGAGAGGTTCCGGATATCGTCAGGGCGGCGCCCCAGGATGACTCCTCGGCCGCCGGACACATGGGTGAAAAAGCCCCCATGGGGACTGGTGATGGGGGCCAAGTTCCATTCGGCCCTCAGCTGGATACCATTCCGGAGACCTACACGGCTCCGAAGTCCAGTGAACAGCCATCCCTGAAAGGGCGGGGTGTGCCTGTTCCGCCGGTGACCTCTGTCCAACCAGAGGCACCGGATAATCTGCTGGAAACGCTGCGATGCGCCTCCATTGTGGATGAATACCGTGTCCTTATGGGTACAGTGATCGAAAAGGTTCAGCCCGCCAAAAGCGGACTGACCGAGGCCTGCGCTAGCCTTTTAACAGGCTTTGAGGTAATAATTGTAGAAAGAATATCACAGTGTGGACAGTAGCCCCTGATGCTCTGTTCGGTGTTCGGAAAGAAAAAGCCGAACAGAGGATCAAAACAATTTTTGCAGGAGTCTAACATAAGATGTCTATGTGAATAAGCAGGCGTCGCTGCTGGCTGCTGCCGCTCATACTGCGGAGGTCTCCGGCCTGAAGCAGAGCCTGGAGCGGGCCAACGAAGAGCTCGACCTCGTAAAGAAGCAGCTGGAGGATAGCCAAGGTATGCAGTAACCTGCGCGTATATTTTAGGAAGGATGAATGTTTCGTGCTGACTAAAGCGTCATGAACTTTGTTAGGGGCCACGACCGAGGTGGCGGCCCTCAAGAAGGCATTAGCCGAGGCCGAGGACAAAGTGGCCAAGGAGCACGCCGTGTGCGAGAAGCACGAGGCCCGGGTCGGCGAGGTCCAGCAAGAGCTCCAGGACGCCGTCAAGAAGTACGAGTCCTTGGAGCATGATTCTAAGACGCAAGCGTCCGAACTTGCGAACGCCCGCCGGAGCGCACAAGAGGCCCGAGCCGAGGCCCAGAGCGCCCTTCAAGAGATCCAAGCGGCCAAGAAGATCGCGGCGGGTAAGGCTTTCATTATGCAAAGCAAATCTGTGAAGGAAGCGTTCCTTTTACTTACCCGAATTTGGAGCTCTCCAGGGGCGTTTACGGATTTGCCACACGGCGTATCAGACGCTGCCGAGTTCTATGGAGCCGAAGAAGGGAGTTCTACAGAGAAGTTGTTCTGGTCTCAATATCTTGGACCCGAACATCCGGTGTCCTTCAGCGACCAGCTGAAACAGCTGGTCGAGCTGCACAAGGCGGCCGAGCTAGCCATGAAGGGGCTGATAGTCCGACTATGGCCTGCTGATACGTCTCCAACGTATCTATAATTTTTTATTGTTCCATGCTATTATATATTCTGTTTTGGATGTTTAATGGACTTATTTATACACTTTTATATTATTTTTGGGACTAACCTATTAACCGGAGGCCCAGCCCAAATTTCTGTTTTTTTGCCTATTTCAGTGTTTCGCAGAAAAGGAATATCAAACGGAGTCCAAACGGAATGAAACCTTTGGGAGAGTTATTTTTGGAACGGAAGCAATCCAGGACACTTGGAGTACATGTCAGGGAAGCTTCGAGGTGGCCACGAGGCAGGGAGGCGCACCCTACCCCCTGGGCGCGCCCCCCACCCTCGTGGCTCCCCTGACCGACTTCTTTCGCCTATATAAGTCCATATACCCTAAAAACATCGGAGAGCAGAATAGATCAGGGTTCCGCCGCCGCAAGCCTCTGTAGCCACCAAAAACAAATCGGGACCATGTTCCGGCACCCTGCCGGTGGGAGGATCCCTCACCGGTGGCCATCTTCATCATCCCGGCACTCTCCATGACGAGGAGGGAGTAGTTCACCCTCGGGGCTGAGGGTATGTACCAGTAGCTATGTGTTTGATCTCTCTCTCGTGTTCTTGAGGTGATACGATCTTGATGCATCGCGAGCTTTGCTATTATAGTTGGATCTTATGATGTTTCTCCCCCTCTACTCTCTTGTAATGGATTGAGTTTTCCCTTTGAAGTTATCTTATCGGATTGAGTCTTTAAGGATTTGAGAACACTTGATGTATGTCCTGCATGTGTGTATCTGTGGTGACAATGGGATTTCACGTGATTCACTTGATGTATGTTTTGGTGATCAACTTGCGGGTTTCGTGACCTCATGAACTTATGCATAGGGGTTGGCACACGTTTTCGTCTTGACTCTCCAGTAGAAACTTTGGGGCACTCTTTGAAGTACTTTGTGTTGGTTTGAATAGATGAATCTGAGATTGTGTGATGCATATCGTATAATCATACCCACGGATACTTGAGGTGACATTGGAGTATCTAGGTGACATTAGGGGTTTGGTTGATTTGTGTCTTAAGGTGTTATTCTAGTACGAACTCTATGATAGATCGAATGGAAAGAATAGCTTCGTGTTATTTTACTACGGACTCTTGAATAGATCGATCAGAAAGGATAACTTTGAGGTGGTTTCGTACCCTACCATAATCTCTTCGTTTGTTCTCCGCTATTAGTGACTTTGGAGTGACTCTTTGTTGCATGTTGAGGGATAGTTATATGATCCGATTATGTTATTATTGTTGAGAGAACTTGCACTAGTGAAAGTATGAACCCTAGGCCTTGTTTCGAAGCATTGCAATATCGTTTACGCTCACTTTTGTCATTAGTTACTTTGCTGTTTTTATATTTTCAGATTACAAAAACCTATATCTACCATCCATATTGCACTTGTATCACCATCTCTTCGCCGAACTATTTCACCTATACAATTTACCATTGTATTGGATGTGTTGGGGACACAAGAGACTCTTTGTTATTTGGTTGCAGGGTTGCTTGAGAGAGACCATCTTCATCCTACGCCTCCCACAGATTGATAAACCTTAGGTCATCCACTTTAGGGAAATTTGCTACTGTCCTACAAACCTCTGCACTTGGAGGCCCAACAACGTCTACAAGAAGAAGGTTGCGTAGTAGACATCAAGCTAGTTTCTGGCGCCATTGCCGGGGAGGTGAGTGCTTGAAGGTATATCTTTAGATCTTGCAATCGAATCTTTTTGTTTGTTGTTTTATCACTAGTTTAGTTTATAAAAGAAAACTAAAAATGGAATTGAGTTTGCCTCATACGCTTCATCTTTTTAATATCTTTCGTGAGAATGATGGAAAGGAAAATTGTCCTCAATTGCTAGAAGAAGAAGTCTATAAAATGTTTGGCACTAAATCTTTGAATGATGAGCATGATTGCAATGTTGTTAGATGAACTCCTTGAATATCCATAGTACTAATGATGATTCCACTAGTCCTGATGAAAATGTCTCCTATAAGCATGTCAACTTTTGTGGAGTGCATAGAGTTTGCAAGTACACACCAATTAGGGAAAATAGATTTTGTAAGAGGCATAAGTATTTGGAAACTAAATGGTTGCAAGAAAGGCTAGATGTTTGTGCTGAAAATTTAAAATTTCTTCACCATACTTGTGAACTTTGCAATGAACATGGTCATTTAAATCTCAAATGCAAATTGTTTCATGATCGTATCGTGTCCAAAAATTGTGATGATTTGATTTCCCTTGCACATCATAATGAACTTAGTTTGCCTTTGGGTTATGAAGAAATGAAACGTATAACTAAGCATATTCCAGAATATAACCTTGAGAAATTCCTCGATATTGACCTAGAAGAATTTTTTATGTATTGTGCGGTGAATTGCATTGAAAATCCTTATATTGCCAATTACATAAAGAAAAGAAAACAAATGGAAGATGAAGAGAATACTAATGAAAGGGAAGAGGCTTCCCAATATCCTCCTATTATTTCTTATGATGAATCAGGTAACGAGGAGGAGCCTTCTATTCAACCAATCTCATTAATAAGGAGCTCCAAAAAGAGGATTGAACCCACACATAATATGAAGAAGAAAAAGAAAAGACGGAGAAGCAAAGGTAGAAAGGTATCTCTCCCAAATGATGTTGCTCCTATTATTCATTGTGATGATGATAATTGCTATACTATTGGTGCTATCCATACTATTAATGATGAGAGTGATTATGCTTATGATATGAAAAGGCCCAAGCTTGGGGATGCTATGTTTGATGAGAATGACATGTTTGAGAATATATTTGCTGCAATTAATGTTTGTCCCAAGCTTGGGGATGCTATGTTTAATGAAGATGATATTTTTAACCTCTCAAGTTTTGATGAGCAAATTTGTTATGATGATAGCATGCCTCCTACTTATGATGATTATATTGATGAAAGCGGGTTTGGAAGAGTGTCAACTTTAGGAAGTAATGATCCCACTATTTTGGAGAATGTTGAATCTTATTGTGATAATTATGAAAGTGGATTTGGAGAGGTCATGGCTTTATTTAGTAATGATTCCACTATCTTGGAAGAGGTTTCAATTGATTATGATGAGAACAAAGTTGCTACTTATGATGATTATTGTGATGAAACTTATGCTATAAAGAGTAGTGATGATTATATTTATAAAACTTGTCATGATTATGATTACCCTTTTTCTGAACATTACTCATTTAAGTGGAAACAATTTATAGTATTCGAGTTTCTTATGATACTCCCACTATTCCGAATGAGAAGAATTTTGCTTATGTGGAGAGCAGTAAATTTTCTATGCTTGTAGATCATGAAAAGAATGCTTTATGTGATAGTTATATTGTTGAATTCATTCATGACGCTACTGAAAATTATTATGAGGGAGGAATATATGCTTGTAGGAATTGCAATAATATCAAGTTTCCTCTCTATGTGCTTAAAGTTTTAAAGTTATGCTTGTTTTGCCTTCCTATGCTAGTTGATTATTGTTCCCATAAGTTGTTTGCTCACAAAATCCCTGTGCATAGGAAGTGGGTCAGACTTAAATGTGCTAGTCATATTCTTCATGATGCTCTCTTTATGTTTCAATTCTTATCTTTTATGTGAGCATCATTGAAATCATCATGCCTAGCTAGGGGCGTTAAACGATAGCGCTTGTTGGGAGGCAACCCAATTTTATTTTAGTTTCTTGCTTTTTGGTTCTGTTTAGTAATAAATAATCCATCTAGCTTCTGGTTATATGTGTTTTTTTGTTTTAATTAGTGTTTGTTCCAAGTAGAACCTTTGGGAAGACTTGGGTGAAGTCTTTATGATCATGCTGTAAAAAAACAGAAACTTTAGCGCTCACGAGATTAGCTGCCATTTTTTACTGGAGAGTGATTTTAGGTTGATTCTTTTTGCAGATGATTAATACATAAATTACTAAGGTCCACCAATTTATTTTAGAATTTTTGGAGTTCCAGAAGTGTACGTTTGATAGAGATTACTACAGACTGTTCTGTTTTTGACAGATTCTGTTTTCTATGTGTTGTTTGCTTATTTTGATGAATCTATGAGTAGTATCGGAGTGTATGAACCATAGAGAAGTTAGAATACAGTAGATATTACACCAATATGAATTTAGAATGAGTTCACAACAGTACCTAAGTGGTGGTTTTATTTTCTTATACTAACGGAGCTTACGAGTTTTCTGTTGAGTTTTGTGTTGTGAAGTTTTCAAGTTTTGGGTAAAGATTCGATGGACTATGGAATAAGGAGTGGCAAGAACCTAAGATTGGGGATGCCCAAGGCACCCCAAGGTAATATCCAAGGATAACCAAGAGCCTAAGCTTGGGGATGCCCCGGATGGCATCCCCTCTTTCGTCTTCGTTCATCGGTAACTTTACTTGGAGCTATATTTTTATTCACCACATGATATTTTGTTTTGCTTGGAGCGTCATTTTATTTTATTTTGTTTTGCTTGCTGTTTGAATAAAATACCAAGATCTGAAAGTCTTAAATGTTAGAGAGTCTTCACATAGTTACATAATTATTCGACTACTCATTGATCTTCACTTATATCTTTCGGAGTAGTTTGTTGTTTGCTCTAGTGCTTCACTTATATCTTTTAGAGCACGGTGGTGGTTGTATTTTATAGAAATTATTGATCTCTCATGCTTAACTTATATTATTTTGAGAGTCTTAAACAGCATGGTAATTTGCTTTAGTTGTGAAATTAATCTTCCATATTGAGTTCATTGAATATCATGAGAAGTTAGATACTTGATAAGTGTTTTGAGATATAAAGGTGGTAATATTAGAGTGTGCTAGTTGAGTAATTGTAAAATTGAGAAATACTTGTGTTAAAGTTGGCAAGTCCCGTAGCATGCACGTATGGTAAAAGTTGTGTGACAATTTTGACACATAGGTGTTCTTTTATTGTTTTCCTTATGAGTGGCGGTCGGGGACGAGCGATGGTCTTTTCCTACCAATCTATCCCTCTAGGGGCATGCGTAGTAGTACTTTGCTTCGAGAGCTAATAAACTTTTGCAATAAGTATATGAGTTCTTTATGACTAATGTGAGTCCATGGATTATACGCATTCTCAACCTTCCACAATTTTCTAGCCTCTACGGTACCGCGCATTGCCCTTTCTCACCTTGAGAGTTCGTGCAAACTTCGCCGGTGCATCCAAACCCCGTGATATGATACGCTCTATCACACATAAGCCTCCTTATATCTTCCTCAAAACAGCCACCATACCTACCTATCATGGCATTTCCATAGCCATTCCGAGATATATTGCCATGCAACTTTCCACCGTCCTGTTTATTATGACACGCTTCATCATTGTCATATTGCTTTGCATGATCATGTAGTTGACATCGTATTTTGTGGCAAAGCCACCATTTATAATTTTTTCATACATGTCACTCTTGATTCATCGCATATCCTGGTACACCGCCGGAGGCAGTCACATAGAGTCATATTTTGTTCTAAGTATTGAGTTGTAATTGTTGAGTTGTAAATAATAAAAGTGTGATGATCATCATTATTAGAGCATTGTCCCATGTGAGGAAAGGATGATGGAGACTATGATTCCCCCACAAGTCGGGATGAGATTCCGGACTAAATAAATAAATAAAGAGGCCAAAGATAGAAAAAAAAAGAAGGCCCAAAAAAAGAAAAAAAAAGAAAAAAATGAGAGAAAAAGAGAGAAGGGACAATGTTACTATCCTTTTTCCACATTTGTGCTTCAAAGTAGCACCGTGATCTTCATGATAGAGAGTCTCCTATGTTGTCACTTTCATATACTAGTGGGAATTTTTCATTATAGAACTTGGCTTGTATATTCTAATGATGGGCTTCCTCAAAATGCCCTAGGTCTTCGTGAGCAAGCAAGTTGGATGCACACCCACTTAGTTTCTTTTGTTGAGCTTTCATATATTTATAGCTCTAGTGCATCCGTTGCATGGCAATCCCTACTCCTCTCATTGACATCAATTGATGGGCATCTCCATAGCCTATTGATTAGCCGCGTCAATGTGAGACTTTCTACCTTTTTGTCTTCTCTCATAACCCCATCATTATACTTTACTCCACCCATAGTGCTATATCCATGGCTTGCGCTCATGTATTGCGTAAGAGTTGAAAAGGCTGAAGCGCGTTAAAAGTATGAACCAATTGCTCGGCTTGTCATCGGGGTTATGAATGATGAGAACGTTTGTGTGACAATGTTGAAACATAGCCTAACTATATGATTTTGTAGGGATAAGCTTTCTTTGGCTATGTTATTTTGATAAGACATAATTGCTTGGTTAGCATGTTTGAAGTATTATTGTTTTTATGTCAACATTAAACTTTTATCTTGAATCTTTCGGATCTAAATATTCATGCCACAATAAAAATATTTACATTGAGAATTATGCTAAGAAGCATTCCACATCAAAAATTCTGTTTTTATCATTTACCTACTCGAGGACGAGCAGGAATTAAGCTTGGGGATGCTTGATACGTCTCCAACGTATCTATAATTTCTAATTGTTCCATGCTATTATATATTCTATTTTGGATGTTTAAGGGGCTTATTTATACACTTTTATATTATTTTTGGGACTAACCTATTAACCGGAGGCCCAGCCCAAATTGTTGTTTTTTCGCCTGTTTCAGTGTTTCGCAGAAAAGGAATATCAAACGGAGTCCAAATGGAATGAAACCTTCGGGAGAGTTATTTTTGGAACGGAAGCAATCCAGGAGACTTGGAGTACACGTCAGGGAAGCTTCAAGGTGGCCACGAGGCAGGGAGGCGCGCCCCCACCCTCGTGGGCCTTTCGTGGCTCCCCTGACCGACTTCTTTCGCCTATATAAGTCCATATACCCTAAAAACATCGGGGAGCAGAATAGATCGGGAGTTCCGTCGCCGCAAGCCTCTGTAGGCACCAAAAACCAATTGGGACCATGTTCCGGCACCCTGCCGAAGGGGGGATCCCTCATCGGTGGCCATCTTCATCATCCCAGCGCTCTCCATGATGAGGAGGGGGTAGTTCACCCTCGGGGCTGAGGGTATGTACCAGTAGCTATGTGTTTGATCTCTCTCTCGTGTTCTTGAGGTGATACGATCTTGATGTATCGCAAGCTTTGCTATTATAGTTGGATCTTATGCTGTTTCTCCCCCTCTAATCTCTTGTAATGGATTGAGTTTTCCCTTTGAAGTTATCTTATCGGATTGAGTCTTTAAGGATTTGAGAACACTTGATGTATGTCTTGCATGTGCGTATCTGTGGTGACACTGGGATATCACGTGATTCACTTGATGTATGTTTTGGTGATCAACTTGCGGGTTTCGTGACCTCGTGAACTTATGCATAGGGGTTGGCACACGTTTTCGTCTTGACTCTCCGGTAGAAACTTTGGGGCACTCTTTGAAGTACTTTGTGTTGGTTTGAATAGATGAATCTGAGATTGTGTGATGCATATCGTATAATCATACCCATGGATACTTGAGGTGACATTGGAGTATCTAGGTGACATTAGGGTTTTGGTTGATTTGTGTCTTAAGGTGTTATTCTAGTACGAACTCTATGATAGATCGAACGGAAAGAATAGCTTCGTGTTATTTTACTACGGACTCTTGAATAGATCGATCAGAAAGGATAACTTTGAGGTGATTTCGTACCCTACCATAATCTCTTCGTTTGTTCTCCGCTATTAATGACTTTGGAGTGACTCTTTGTTGCATGTTGAGGGATAGTTATATGATTCGATTATGTTATTATTGTTGAGAGAACTTGCACTAGTGAAAGTATGAACCCTAGGCCTTGTTTCGAAGCATTGCAATATCGTTTACGCTCACTTTTGTCATTAGTTACTTTGCTGTTTTTATATTTTCAGATTACAAAAACCTATGTCTACCATCCATATTGCACTTGATCACCATCTCTTCGCCGAACTAGTGCACCTATACAATTTACCATTGTATTGGGTGTGTTGGGGACACAAGAGACTCTTTGTTATTTGGTTGCAGGGTTGCTTGAGAGAGACCATCTTCATCCTACGCCTCCCAAAGATTGATAAACCTTAGGTCATCCACTTGAGGGAAATTTGCTACTGTCCTACAAACCTCTGCACTTGGAGGCCCAACAACGTCTACAAGAAGAAGGTTGCGTAGTAGACATCACTTGCCGCGCCGATACCCAGCAGCTACTTCGGACTTGTGAAGCGGCTTGTTGATGCCTACCCACGGCTTGAGGTTATAAAGCGGTTGGTCTGTATCGAAGGTGCACGGATGGCCTTTGCCCGCGTCAAGACGCACTGGGCGAAGATGGATGCCAAGAAGCTAATGACCGAGGGGCCGCCTAAGGGCAAGGAGCACCGCCGACCCGAGTTATATTTTGATGGTGTCCTGGAGGGATCCCGCCTTGTGGCGGAGCAATGTACGAAAGATGTTATATTCCCATGAAAACATTCGTATTATCCTGTCCTGTAATATGGAACAATGATGTTATGTAATATAATGCTTGTGATTTTAAAATTTTACCTCTTGTGCGGCCGTTTATGAAATCTGAGGGTTGGCTAGTCGTCGGCTTCTGCCCCCACGTAGGTAGTACGGGGGTGTTCGGGATAAATCTAAACACTCTTTACTCCATATTCTGGTCCTTCAAGGAGGTGTTTAGCGCAACGAACAAGGCAATCAGACTATACGGCCTTTATCGCCCTCACTTAGCCATAGGAGTTTGACAATGATAATTTTGGCGAAGCCCCTGGTATTCGGAAGGCTGAACTTGGGGCGTTACACGCACCTAATCGGATAAGAAACCGATTCCTCGCATAAAGCGGAAAAAATCTCTAAGGATTTGAAACCTCTCGAACAGCTGACCAGCTCGCGCTGCATCATGACAGTCAGTTTTCGGCTTTCTCTACTGAGGCGCTCGTCTGGAAGAACCGGGACACAATCGCAGTAGTTCTCCCTTTACTACCCTAGCCGATAAGTGGAACGTAAGGTAGTAAGAACAGGAGCCAGGAAACCCAACTATTGACCAAAGACATGATTCAGAGCCGATGCATATAATGCTATAAGTTCGAGGTGCCGAACTGCACTGAAAAAGGTGTTCAGACTTTATTGCCACACTGCGGGGCGCGAAAGCCCCTGGTGAAGTAAAATGTACCAGAGTGTACGTGTGCAATGAGTAATAGATACAAAGGTGAGGAAAAAGGGGAAATTAAGTAATAAGCTGACGCTACTATGTATTTACCATTTGTAATGTGATTAATACGTCGAGGCGTACTTGTACAAGTAATGCGATAAGCAAGTAAGGCTATTTAACATGCCATGACCAAGAGCGAGCTGTGTGCGGGTATGTAAAACAGGTATAGCAATCGTTAGCAGAGACCACCTGGGGATTCCCTTGTACGCCAAAGCTCCTTGCCTCCTTGGTGTGTCCGACAAACGGGTTGTCAAGAGAAACCTCGAAAAGAGAAAAACCCGAAATGAAAAGGAAAAGTAAAGGTGTGCGAATCCTAGGGTCAGTCGAGCCGCACTGTGGATCGCGAGCTAGCTATGCCTCCGTCGATACCCATGGGATTTTGAGTGCGTAGTTATGTACGCGCGGTACGAATGCCGCTGTTTGATCAGGACTGGGACGGAGGCCAAATTCCTAGTTAAGCTCTTGACGAGTCGGGCTGTCTTGCTGCGGAATAGTCCGGACTCTTTTAATGGTGTCCAGGGGCTTGGCCGCTGAACTAAGGTTCTGCTGGAAAAGGCCGCGCTGTATTTCTGCTGCTAAGGTCGTTGTGTGCTCCTCGGTACGGAGGGAGCGTTCAGTATTTCCATTGATTGTTATGACGCCACGTGGTCCGGGCATCTTGAGCTTGAGATAAGCGTAGTGAGGTACCGCATTGAATCGAGCGAATGCGGTTCGTCCGAGCAGTGCGTGATAGCCGCTGCGAAAGGGGACGATATCGAAGATTAACTCCTCGCTTCGGAAGTTACCCGGTGATCCGGAGATGACCTCTAGTGTGATTGAGCCCGTACAGCGGGCCTCTATGCCTGGTATGACTCCTTTAAAGGTAGTCCTTGTGGGTTTGATCCGTGATGGGTTAATGCCCATTTTGCGTATTGTGTGCTGATAGAGCAGATTGAGGCTGCTGCCACCGTCCATGAGGACTCACGTTAGGTGGAATCCGTCGATGATTGGGTCTAGGACTAGTGCGGCTGATCCGCTGTGCCGGATACTGGTCGGATGATCTCAACGGTCAAAAGTGATCGGGTACGATGACCATGGATTGAATTGTGGGGCGACTGGCTCTATCGCATATATGTCCCTTAGTGCGCGCTTGCGCTCCCTCTTGGGGATGTGTGTAGCATATATCATGTTCACCGTTTTGACTTGAGGGGGAAACTTCTTCTGTCCCCCTGTGGTTGGCTGCAGGGGCTCCTCGTCATCGTCCTCGCTATGCGATCCCTTTTCCTTATTCTCGGCGTTTAACTTGCCGGCTTGCTTAAAAACCCAGCAATCTCTGTTAGTATGATTGGCTGGTTTATGCGGGGTGCCATGGATTTGGCACGGACGGTCAAGTATGCGGTCCATGCTGGATGGTCCCTGATTGTTTCTTTGATACGGATTTTTCCGCTGACCGGACTTGGAGCCGCTGAATCCGACGTTTACAGCAGTTTCATCGGTGTTATCGCCATTGCTTCGGTGTTTGTGTCTGCTGCGTCGGAGCTTGATGTTGCTGTTTTTGGCCTCGGAGAGGCCTGCCTCGCTGGCCGTATTTTTACTACGAGCCAGCCAGTTGTCCTCACCCGCACAAAAGCGGGTCATGAGGGCCGTGAGGGCGGCCATAGATTTCGGCTTTTCTTGGCCGAGGTGGCGGGCGAGCCATTCGTCGCGGATGCTGTGTTTAAAGGCTTCTAGGGCTTCTGCATCCGGACAGTCGATGATCTGGTTCTTTTTAGTTAGGAACCTAGTCCAGAATTTCCTGGCTGACTCCCCGGGTTGTTGAACTATGTGACTTAAGTCATCGGCGTCTGGCGGCCGGACATATGTACCTTGGAAGTTGTCGAGAAAGGCTTCTTCCAGGTCCTCCCAGCTGTCGATGGAATTTTTAGGCAGGTTGTTTAACCAGTGCCAAGCTGGCCCTTTGAGTTTTAGTGGGAGGTATTTGATAGCATGGAGGTCATCTCCGCGGGCCATGTGAATGTGGAGAATAAAATCCTCGATCCATACCGCAAGATCGGTTGTTCCGTCGTATGATTCAAAGTTGACGGGTTTGAACCCTTCGGGGAATTCATGGTCCATTACTTCATCAGTGAAGCAAAGAGGGTGTGCGGCGCCTCTATATCGAGCCGCGTCACGACGTATCTCCGATGGAGTCCATCTATGGTTATCGGCTCGAGCATGACTAGGTTTGTCACGTCCGAAGAGGTAGCCGTCATCGCGTATCAAGGTACGTCCTCGCAATCCGTAGATTGACCTTGTATTTCCTGCTCTACTGTCCAGGTCTTGACGAAGGTCATATGTATAGCCCCGAGCTGTCTTATCCCTGCCTTTGAGGCGAGGTGAGACTATATGTTTTTTGGCTTGGGTTATCGTTTTATCCCGGCCGCGCGATGGCCGATCGACCGCATTGCGTGATGCTGGTGCCGGCTCTGGCGCCTCATCATCTGTAACACCCACGATGCGGCTATATCTCCCACGTGTCGAGGCACGACTTAGAGGCATAACCGCATTGTGGTTTTGTCGCAAGAAGGGTCATCTTCACACAATCCCATGTAATGAACAAGAATGGGATAAAGAGTTGGCTTACAATCGCCACTTCACACAATACATAAATAAAACATACATCATTCAGAGTACACACATAGGTCCGACTACGGAACCAAAAGAAAAGAAGACAAACCAACTGCTAGATCCCCGATCATCCCAACTGGGCTCCACTACTGATCAACATGAAAAGAAACAACACAACGAACAAGATCTTCATCAAGCTCCCACTTGAGCTCGGTTGCGTCATCTGCACTGGTATCCTCGACACCTGCAACTATTTTGGAAGTATCTGTGAGTCACGAGGACTCAGCAATCTCACACCCGCGAGATCAAGAATATTTAAGTTTATAGGAAAGGATGGGGTAATGAGGTGAAGCTGCAGCAAGCACTAAGCATATATGGTGGCTAACATACGCAAATAAGAGCGAGAAGAGAAGCAACAGAACGGTCATGAAGCTAGCAATGATCAAGAAGTGATCCTGAACTCCTACTTACGTCAAACATAACCCAAAAGCCGTGTTCACTTCCCGGACTCCGCCGAGAAGAGACCATCACGGCTACACACGCGGTTGATGCGTTTTAATTAAGGTCAAGTGTCAAGTTCTCAACAACCGGATATTAACAAATTCCCATCTGCCTCATAACCGCAGGCACGGCTTTCGAAAGATGATACCCTGCAGGGGTGTCCCAACTTAGCCCATTATAAGCTCTCACGGTCAACGAAGGATAAACCTTCTCCCGGAAAGACCCGATCAGTCTCGGAATCCCGGTTTACAAGACATTTCGACAATGGTAAAACAAGACCAGCAAAGCCACCCGAATGTGCCGACAAATCCCGATAGGAGCTGCACATATCTCGTTCTCAGGGCACACTGGATAAGCGAAGCGTACAGGTACCAACATAACCCAAGTTGCCAAGGGACGGTCCCGCACGGTGCTCTAGGTTGGACCAGCACTCAGAAGAACACTGGCCCGGGGGGGTAAATAAAGATTACCCTTGAGTCTGCAGAACCCAAGGGAAAAAGGCTTAGGTAGGCAAATGGTAAAACCAAGGTTGGGCCTTGCTGGAGGAGTTTTATTCAAGGCGAACTGTCAAGGGGGTCCCATAAATCACCCAACCGCGTAAGGAACGCAAAATCAAGGAACATAACACCGGTATGACAGAAACTAGGGCGGCAAGAGTGGAACAAAACACCAGGCATAAGGCGAGCCTTCCACCCTTTACCAAGTATATAGATGCATTAATTAAATAAGAGATATTGTGATATCCCAACAGAGTTCATAAAATCCATGTTCCAACAAGGAACAAACTTAATCTTCACCTGCAACTAGCCACGCTATAAGAGGGGGCTGAGCAAAGCGGTAACATAGCCAAGCAACGGTTTGCTAGGAAGGGTGAAAAGGTTAGAGGCTGACATGGTAATAAGGGAGGCATGATATAACAAGTGGTAGGTAGCGCAACATAGCGATAGAGCGAACAACTAGCAAGCAAAGATAGAAGTGATTTCGAGGGTATGGTCATCTTGCCTGAGATCCCGCAAGGAAGAAGAACGAGTCCATGAAGAAGACAAGCGGACGTAGTCGAACGAATCCTCACAACTCCGGAACGAAACCGAAGCTAACGAGAGAAGCAACCCGGAAAGAAACAAACAACATAGTAAACAACCACCACATACACATGGCATGATGCACAATCAAGTATGATGCATGTCCGGTTTAAAGAGGCATGGCATGTCAAAGTGCACCAAACAACACTACAAAACACCACATCAATTATTTAGTTCTCTCTCGGTTATGTACCCAACAAAGTTAAATGTTGATTAACATGGCAAGAGGTGAAGCATAAGTAAACTAACTATTTAAGCAAGTTAAATGAGGCCGGAAACAATAAACAACAATTCCGGAAAAATCCCCATATGCATATTTAGCAATTTAAAGCAAACAACAATTTTAAATGTTGTTAAAATGATGCGGATGACATATGCAAGTTTTATGCAATTTTATGAAAATGTTGACATGAGCATGTTATGAAGCATTTGTCACCGTGGTGGAAGAAAAGGGTGCCACGGCAACGAATCCGAAAATGATGCCACGGCAACATATCGGTTCCAGTAACTCGATTGAGATACCGGTGCAAAAGAGAAATGTGCGGATGTGTGGAACACGCGAGAGATGGTGGGGTGCTCCCGGTTACCGGGTTCCCACGGGTCAACGGCGGTGTCAAACACGGGAACAACTAACGTTCACGGGCGGATACAACATCCAAACATGCATCTCATACAACCCATGCATTCATCCACGGGTCAATGTCTCGGCAGTTATACCTTCGAAGCGTGCAAACGGGACGGTTCGGGTTCGGAGCAATGTAGAGGAAGTAGACGTTCTCGGGACGGTCGTAGTGGAAGTAGTCATTCACGAGTCGAAGAGGAAGTAGTCGTTCATGTTCCGTAGATGTTCGGGGTCGCTGGTAGTTGAACTTGAGGGTCGTCGACGTCGTGGTACTTGGTATCCTGGCGCCCTCTCGGCCTTGACACAGACGAAACGGAACGCGATGATTGGTACTCGGTGTCCAGCGACATCAACATAGGAGACTTGGGCGACGCTGGGCATCGAGAAGAGGAGCGTGCTTGCTCGGGCATGGAGCTGGACGCGGTCAACGCGCGGGGCGCGCGTGCGGGCGGTTCGAGCAGGTAGCAGCGCTGCTCATCCTCCTCGGTTGAGGCTGAGGTGAAATGGGGCATGGCGGGCGGACTTGGCACGAAGCAAGGAGGACCGGCGGGGACGCGGTCGAGGAGGAGGCCGACGTCGCGGAGGACGATGGCACGGTCGGGCGCAGAAGGGAGCTTGAGGAGGAGCTCGGGGAAGCGATAGCGTTCCATGGCGGCGGAGGCAGGCTGCAGGCGCTGCTTGCTTGGGGACGAGCACGAGAGGCAGGGAGCTGGGGCATTGCGGGAACGAGAGGAGAGGTGCTCGGGGACGTGGGGGCTGCTGATGTTGTCGCCGGTGGCGTGGACGAGCAAGGCGACGGGGAGGCGCTCGGTGCTCACGGTCCATTCGGGATCGAGCAGAGGAGGGAAGAGGAGGATCGAGCAGAGGAGGGAAAAGGAGGCATGGCCTCGGGCGCTGGTTGGATGGGGAATCGGCAGAGAGCAGTGGCTGGGCGCGGAAGGAGAGGAGCAGGTGGATCGGGAGGAGATCCCGAGGTTGGAGGGAGGCTGTCGGCTGGTGGCGGCGGAGGATGGGACAAGTCCCTAGAATTTAGGGTTTGGTCTCAAATTAGACTAGGAGTGGACTATATATAGCAAGTGAATTTTTGATAGTGGCATTTGGTCCCTCGGATTAAAATCGGACGGTCGAGAAAATAATAGGTAGGGAGTCCAAATAAGAAAACGGAGATGTTTTAGGGATGTTAGGGGATGATCCGGACCCAACGGTAACGGTAGTCCGGTTCGGGTACGGGACAACTTTCGGACGCGCGGGAGGGGATCGCGGGCTGACGAGAGATGTTAGTTGGTTTGACAAGAGGGAACGGAAAACACGGTTGGTCTTGGAACGGTCAACGAAGACAAGGGGGGGACGCGGCAACTACGAACGAATGCAAGTTTGAAAACAATGACGGCAACAGAGTGCCGATGCAATGCGAATGATGCGATGATGAAAGCAACAAACAAATAAATAACAGAGCTGACACGCAAAACATGGAACGCATCTGGAGCGTCGGTCTCGGGGCGTTACAACACTCCACCACTACCAGAGGATCTCGTCCCGAGATCTAGGACGGCACCGGAGAGAAACGGAAGAGGAAGAGGTAAAACAAAGTTGCTTCTTTGACAAATGAGTGAAACCAAAGAACCTTGAGAGGTCGCAAAGCTTGAGGAAATGACACAACGGAGATAAGCGAATTGAGAGCACTCCGTAGTAAACGGAAACAAGGAACAACATGAGAACCTCGAGGTTAAGTGACACGATAGATATTTAAACCACTCCGATTCAAACAAGATAGGGAAGGAATAAGAGTGATATAATTTGGGCAGCACTCCGACTGTAAATGGAAGGAACTGAACATGATCTTGACAAGATGAGAGGATACTCGATGAATTTAACAACACACTGCCTCCGTAACTACTGAAAGAATGGCACACGGGGTAAGAAAGATTTCAGACAGCCCTCCTGTTGAGGAAGGAGACAAAACTTGATAAGATGAGAAAACTCGAATGAAAACACGACACTCCGGCTAAACGGATAAGAAAGGAAAATTTACATGATCTTGACAAAACAAGATGATTGGTCGAAGAGAGCAACATCACAAAGCCTCCGGAAACAATGCATGATAGTTAGATAGTTGGAGTGAATAGAACGAAGAATGAAACCAACATCTCCTACCATAAATGAATTTTTAAGGAGCATCCTTACGAAGTAGGATTGAACGGAGTTGTTGGAAAACCAACAGCGAAAAGAAAAAGCTTGTAGTGGACTTATGGAAACATCTCAACATTATGAGGTGACAAACGGCCACTAAAGGAAGCCATTGGTTTGAGTGAGAGCACCAAGGCGATGAAAAACTTCTTTCACCAAGAGGATAGGAGAAAACTTGGATCATTGATAAGCACCATAATAGCAACATTCCTTAGGGAAGGCTTTAGGTGAAACATGACACAAGATAAATCCAACGAAGAGATTATTATGAGTTGAAACAACTCATGGACGAAGAAAATATGATGGGTTTAAATATCTCATTCTTGACAACTTGTGAATCATGAAACATGAAGAAAATAATCGAGAATGACATAACACCACCTCAAAAGATAAGAGAGAAAGAATTGCACTTCGGAATGCAAGATGAAGAATGCTTGAACTCCTCAAAACAAACATGTGTTGAGCCCCATGTTTATTTTGAAGTATGGCTTGACGGATCTTAACTCCGAGAGAAATCTTGAAGAACAATTGAAGAATGAAAAGAATCCTTGCAATGATTTAGATGGGGCTTCGCTTGAGTTAACTGAGAGAGATTGGAACTCCGGAAACAAAAGGTGAACAACTTAGCACCGACAAATTGATATCACGAATGAACTCCAAAAGAAGGGATTAAACACTTGGATGAAACAAGAATAAGAATTACGTTATGTGTATCCTTCACCAATTTGGATTGATGACAAGCAACGGATTTGGCATACTACTTATTCTCGTAGAAAGGATTAAAAGAGATATAGCGCAAACTTGAATAAGGTCTTGATGGAACCACCGGTGGGATTTGGAAACAACGAATGAATTAAAATGATAACCAAGAAAGAGAACTCTTGAACGAACCACCGTAAGAATTGGGAATGAAAAAAAAAGGCACAATTCACCGAGAAGAATTAGAAAACGAATAAAGATACTAGACAGAATTTAGATACAAGTGAACGCAGAGATCCCGAGCTGATTAGATAATACTTGAATGATGCACCGGTAAGATTTGGAGAACGAGAGCTGAAAGCTTGAACGAATAATTCTGAGATGATGGGCTCCGAAGAATCAAACTGAAAAGACTTCTGAAATGCTCCTGGTGGGTGAAAAGAATTCTCACAATCGAAAACAATTATGAGAGGATGGCATAAGTTAGAACTATGAATCTTCAAGAGAACGGACCAAGATTTAGGAGAAATTCTTCTTCGGTCTTCAAATGTTGAGAATGATGATTAGAAACACCATCAAGAATTATTGAGGCACTCCGGAATGAAAAAATAGAAAGGTTGAACCACCGATGAAAAGAATTTGAAAGCGATCTTGGAGAAGAAATACGACTGATGATACTTCATTCTTACATCAAACTTCGAAAAGAATTTGGGAATAACTCCGGGAAAATTAGAAGAGTCAGGTAAGATCCTGGAAAAAGACCTGTGGGTTAAGGCCCACTCAAAAGAAACACTGTTGAAATGATTACTTGAAAAGGAGATAGCACCGGTTGAATTAAATGGCTTGAATGAGGTAACAACCTCGAAATAGTTAGAATTGATGCGGAGTGGAAACACGAATCTTCAGAGATATCTTCAGCACTCTAGAACAATTGAATAGCAAGCGGGGAATGATTAAGAGATGAACCAGCATGAGAAAGCATTTGAAAGGAGGAAAGGGCTATAATCAACACTGAAAGCTTCAATTGAATCCACCGGAAAAGAATACGAGAATGAAGAATGATAAACTTGAAGCTTCCTGAGCATCTTCCTGAGAATCACCAGATAAGAACATTGATGGAAAAGAATGGAGAAACTTCACATCCATAAAAAGGATACTTGATTAAGAAATTCTGAGTCCTTGAAGAAAAAGGGTGGGAGGGCGGGAAAACAAAGGCAACTTGGGGCAGATGAAGCAAACACCGTTGCAAAGAACTAAGAATTGATCTCGCGAATGTTGAAATGATCGGATCCACTTGAAAAAACAGCACGTCGGTTGTAAAGGAATTAACATGGCAATCTCGATGATCAAGAAGGATTAGTATCCCCATAGTAATATGAGAACACCACTTAGAATAAGGTATGGAATCAACACTTGACAATGAAGCAACTCGAATACCACAACTTAAAACAAAACAAAGGATTTGGCTTGCAGAATAAGCCGGAACAAACATATGATAGATATTTCGTCCGAAGTTTTCGTGGTGGGGCCCACACGGGCTCGATCATACAACACCATCATGTACAAGGCAGTGCACATGACATACGAAGCGTCCCCGAGTCGGCATAGCCAAGGACTCTTTAAGACACTACGAGACCACTGTAAAACCAACCGTGGAAAGGCGGACCACTAGACGTCGAACCCCAATCTCATATCATGCATCTGTCGGAAAGATATCCTAGGAGCTACTTGAATTCCCACTTATAAACTCCAGAAACTTTCTGGTTATGCAATCTGGTGTTGGGGATACAGGGGACACAAAATATATATCACCCAAACTAACAATCCCTAGATCCAGCTGTATCCATCCGTCAACACATAACCAAGAAACCTTCGGAAATCGTTTACCTCAACCTTCGAAAAGCATCCGTTATACGAGTTATGGCAATACTCCCGAACTCCCTCCCCAGTACTGGGTGGCGTCGAGGTGATCTCACCAACAACTGCATAAAAGAGATTTTCGATGTCGGCGAAACTCAGGTATTCCAGAACACCAACGATAAAATTGTGACGACAACACCTCGGAGCTCAACTCCCCGGGACACTGCCACAACCCCTAAATGTCAGGAGGCACCAAGAACAATGTTCTCGTCACAAAACCATCGGAACGATTCCAGGATACCCGCGTGATCCTAAAAAAATTTTTAGTGAAATTTGAGGAGAGAAGAGTCAAAACTTCTACGTCAGGAGGCCTCACCAGAGCGACGAAGGGACTGGGGAGTAAAAAGAATCCTACTCTCCGATATATATAATCCTAAGACTCAAAACAATTTTTTTCTAGACTCAATAATGCCAGCGATTCGATCAAGCAGGGGGCTCCTAAGTCGGGGATGGCTCTGATTACCAACTTGTAACGCCCACGATGCGGCTATATCTCCCACGTGTTGAGGCACGACTTAGAGGCATAACCGCATTGTGGTTTTGTCGCAAGAAGGGTCATCTTCACACAATCCCATGTAATGAACAAGAATGGGATAAAGAGTTGGCTTACAATCGCCACTTCACACAATACATAAATAAAACATACATCATTCAGAGTACACACATAGGTCCGACTACGGAACCAAAAGAAAAGAAGACAACCCAACTGCTAGATACCCGATCATCCCAACTGGGCTCCACTACTGATCAACATGAAAAGAAACAACACAACGAACAAGATCTTCATCGAGCTCCCACTTGAGCTCGGTTGCGTCATCTGCACTGGTATCCTCGACACCTGCAACTATTTTGGAAGTATCTGTGAGTCACGAGGACTCAGCAATCTCACACCCGCGAGATCAAGACTATTTAAGTTTATAGGAAAGGATGGGGTAATGAGGTGAAGCTGCAACAAGCACTAAGCATATATGGTGGCTAACATACGCAAATAAGAGCGAGAAGAGAAGCAACGGAACGGTCGTGAAGCTAGCAATGATCAAGAAGTGATCCTGAACACCTACTTACGTCAAACATAACCCGAAAGCCGTGTTCACTTCCCGGACTCCGCCGAGAAGAGACCATCACGGCTACACATGCGGTTGATGCGTTTTAATTAAGGTCAAGTGTCAAGTTCTCTACAACCGGATATTAACAAATTCCCATCTGCCTCATAACCGCGGGCACGGCTTTCGAAAGATGATACCCTGCAGGGGTGTCCCAACTTAGCCCATTATAAGCTCTCACGGTCAACGAAGGATAAACCTTCTCCCGGAAAGACCCGATCAGTCTCGAAATCCCGGTTTACAAGACATTTCGACAATGGTAAAACAAGACCAGCAAAGCCACCCGAATGTGCCGACAAGTCCCGATAGGAGCTGCACATATCTCGTTCTCAGGCCACACCGGATAAGCGAAGCGTACAGGTACCAACATAACCCAAGTTGCCAAGGGACGGTCCCGCACGGTGCTCTAGGTTGGACCAGCACTCTGAGGAACACTGGCCCGGGGGGTAAATAAAGATGACCCTTGAGTCTGCAGAACCCAAGGGGAAAAGGCTTAGGTAGGCAAATGGTAAAACCAAGGTTGGGCCTTGCTGGAGGAGTTTTATTCAAGGCGAACTGTCAAGGGGTCCCATAAATCACCCAGCCGCGTAAGGAACGCAAAATCAAGGAACATAACACCGGTATGACAGAAACTAGGGCGGCAAGAGTGGAACAAAACACCAGGCATAAGGCAGAGCCTTCCACCCTTTACCAAGTATATAGATGCATTAATTAAATAAGAGATATTGTGATATCCCAACAGAGTTCATAAAATCCACGTTCCAACAAGGAACAAACTTAATCTTCACTTGCAACTAGCAACGCTATAAGAGGGGGCTGAGCAAAGCGGTAACATAGCCAAGCAACGGTTTGCTAGGAAGAGTCAAAAGGTTAGAGGCTGACATGGTAATAAGGGAGGCATGATATAACAAGTGGCAGGTACCGCAACATAGCGATAGAGAGAACAACTAGCAAGCAAAGATAGAAGTGATTTCGAGGGTATGGCCATCTTGCCTGAGATCCTGCAAGGAAGAAGAACGAGTCCATGAAGAAGACAAGCGGACGTAGTCGAGCGAATCCTCACAACTCCGGAACGAAACCGAAGCTAACGAGAGAAGCAACCCGGAAAGAAACAAACAACATAGTAAACAACCACCACATACACATGGCATGATGCACAATCAAGTATGATGCATGTCCGTTTTAAAGAGGCATGGCATGTCAAAGTGCACCAAACAACGCTACAAAACACCACATCAATTATTTAGTTCTCTCTCGGTTATGTACCCAACAAAGTTAAATGTTGATTAACATGGCAAGAGGTGAAGCATAAGTAAACTAACTATTTAAGCAAGTTAAATGAGGCCGGAAACAATAAACAACAATTTCGGAAAAAATCCCCATATGCATATTTAGCAATTTAAAGCAAACAACAATTTTAAATGTTGTTAAAATGATGCGGATGACATATGCAAGTTTTATGCAATTTTATGAAAATGTTGACATGAGCATGTTATGAAGCATTTGTCACCGTGGTGGAAGAAAAGGGTGCCACGGCAACGAATCCGAAAATGATGCCACGGCAACATATCGGTTCCAGTAACTCGATTGAGATACCGGTGCAAAATAGAAATGTGCAGATGTGTGGAACACGCAAGAGATGGTGGGGTGCTCCCGGTTACCGGGTTCCCACGGGTCAACGGCGGTGTCAAACACGGGAACAACTAACGTTCACGGGCGGATACAACATCCAAACATGCATCTCATACAACCCATGCATTCATCCACGGGTTAATGTCTCAGCAGTTATACCTTCGAAGCGTGCAAACGGGACGGTTCGGGTTTGGTCTCCAATTAGAGTAGGAGTGGACTATATATATCAAGTGAATTTTTGATAGTGGCATTTGGTCCCTCGGATTAAAATCGGACGGTCGAGAAAATAATAGGTAGGGAGTCCAAATAAGAAAACGGAGATGTTTTAGGGATGTTAGGGGATGATCCGGACCCAACGGTAACGGTAGTCCGGTTCGGGTACGGGACAACTTTCGGACGCGCGGGAGGGGATCGCGGGCTGACGAGAGAGGTTAGTTGGTTTGACAAGAGGGAACCGAAAACACGGTTGGTCTCGGAACGGTCAACGAAGACAAGGGGGGAACGCGGCAACTACGAATGAATGCAAGTTTGAAAACAATGACGGCAACAGAGTGCCGATGCAATGCGAATGATGCAATGATGAAAGCAACAAACAAATAAATAATAGAGCTGACATGCAAAACATGGAATGCATCTGGAGCGTCGGTCTCGCGGCGTTACATCATCGAACTGAGGTAGCAATTTGCGCTTCGGGTAACTTTTGGTTGGTCGTTTAAGGCCGTATTCTTCGGCTGCCAGGACATCGGTCCATCTGTCATTGAGCAGGTCTTGATCAGCTTGAAACTGTTGCTGCTTCTTTTTCAGGCTCCTCGCAATGGCTATTAGCTGAAGCTTGAAGCGCTCCTGCTCGAGAGGTTCCTCAGGCATGATGAAGTCTTCGTTGCCGAGGCTCACCTCCTCCTCGGAGAGTGGATGGTAACTACCGTCCTCCGAGTCCTCTTTTGTGGCCTGTTCGTCAGGGCGGAGTTGCCCCTCTTCCCGATGGTCTTGTTGGGCAGTTTGTTCCTCGGGCTCCTCTGTGTCCTTGGCACCATCCGAAGTGTTGTCGTTTCCTGTGCCGGTATTGTTGTCTCTGCTGCGGCGTGATTTAGAGCGGCGCCGTTGATGCCAGCGCTTTGGTTGTGTCTTAGGAGGGTCCTCCTTCACTAGGTTTTCCTTGTCATCGCCGCTATTATTTTTGGGCGTATCTACCATGTATTCATCATATGAGGTAGTGGTCGTCCAGCGTCCAGTGAATGGCAGGTCTTGTCCTTGCTCCTCATTGGCATCGTCGTCCATACCGTCGATATCTTCGGAGCCGTAATCAAGCAGGTCGGTTAAGTCCTCGACAGTGGCTATGAAGTGGGTGGTGGGTGGGAAGCTAAATTCCCCGTCATCAGATTCTAGTTCGAACAATACATAGTTTGGCTGTGAGTCCCCCGCCAAGGACAAGCTCTTCAATGAGTTCCGCACATCGCCCAAGGGCGAGTGCTGAAAGATGTCTGCGGCGCTAAACTCGAAGATCGATAAACGATCAAGTTCGGTATCCGCGGACTTGCATGGTTCGGAATTTATACCCAGAGAAGAGTCCAGAGTTCTGGTGACACGAGTATTGCGTGATATTAAGTCCATGTGCGGCTCCAACGTCGAGGAATCTGTGGCCTCCATGGTGGGGTTGAACCTCCAATCCTTGGATGCCGCAGTGTGCTCTGGATCTAAGGCCGGAGTGGTCACAGGAGCTATCTCCTGGATGCGGTCTGGCGACGGATTTAGGTCATGTTCGTCAAGGTGACCGGGAGCAGTCGCCGTGGTCTCGAATCCGACGAAGATCAAATCTCCACGGATGTCCGCAACGTAGTTCAAACTCCCAAATCTGACCTGATGGCCAGGGGTGTCGCTATCGATCTGCTCCAAGTGGCCAAACGAGTTGGCCCGCAGCGCGAAGCCGCCGAACACGAAGATCTGTCCGGGAAGGAAGGTTTCTCCCTAGCCAGCGTCATTGTTGACGATTGAAGGGGCCATCAAACCTTTCGTCGACGACACAGTGGAACTCTCAATGAAAGCACCAATGTCGGTGTCAAAACCGACGGATCTCGGGTAGGGGGTCCCGAACTGTGCGTCTAAGGTCGAAGGTAACAGGAGACAGGGGACACGATGTTTACCCAGGTTCTGGCCCTCTCTATGGAGGTAATACCCTACTTCCTGCTTGATTGATCTTGATGGATATGAGTATTACAAGAGTTGATCTACCACGAGATCGTAATGGCTAAACCCTAGAAGTCTAGCCTGTATGACTATGGTAATGAGTATATGTCTTTCCGGACTAAGTCCTCTGGCTTATATAGACACCGGGAGGATCTAGGGTTACACAAGGTCGGTTACAAAGAAAGGAATCTACATATCCGGTCGCCAATCTTGCCTTCCACACCAAGGAGAGTCCCATCCGGACACGGGTGCAGTCTTCGGTCTTCGTATCTTCACAGCCCATCAGTCCGGCCCATGGCTAACAGGCCGGACGCCCGAGGACCCCTTAATCCAGGACTCCCTCACACGTCAAGTGTGATTTTTCTCGCACACCATGCCTCCCGACTGGGAATGATTCCTCGGAAGGTCGTGCTGCTTTGCTCGATGCGGCTTCTGTTTATTTCCATCTTGTGGAGTGTATCCTCATATATGAGATTTAGTCCGCTGCCGCCGTCCATGAGGACCTTGGTAAGTCGAAAGCCGTCCACGATGGGACTGAGGACTAATGCGTCTAGTGCTCGGACTGTCCTGTATTTTGGTTCATCACCGGCATTAAAGGTTATAGCCGTGTCGTTCCAAGGGTTTATCGCGGCGATTTGACAGACTTCAGCGAGGTCGCGTAGTGCCCTTTTGCGCTTATTGTTTGAGGCTAATGTCTCGAAGACCATCAATACTCTGGTGTCGTCGTCTTCTGGAGGGTGTTGCTCTGGGGTGTTTTGGTAAGGATGTCCTCGCCGCTCTTGGCTACCTGCCGGAGTATCCAACATGCTCTAAGGCTGTGGGTTGGTATGGTGTCCGGTGTTGTGTGTATTTTGCATGGGCCATCAAGCCATCCCTCCAGAACGGTTCCATGCCGCGTAATGGGTTTATATTTCTTGGCTATTGGACTGGGCGTGTCGCGGGGAAGCGCCCTTTTCGCCTAGACCAGCGGTTGAGTTGGGACTGATGTCGCCCAACAAGCTGCCTGATCCTTCCAGGCGCTTTCCATTGCGATGTACTTCTGTACGATAGTTGCCAAGTCAGTGAAGTGTAGTATGCGGCGACGATTAATGGCATTGAGGATTCCTTCATTCGTGCAGTTGTTGCAGAATGCTGATATCGCGTCCTTGTCGCGGCAATCTTTAACCTTGTCCTTGACAAGGAGGAATCTGGCCCAGAAGTGGTGGACCGTTTCCTGAGATTGCTGTTGTATGCTCATGAGAGTGCTTATGTCTGGGTGGGTGGGTGGAATTGGATCCGGACCCTGACCCGATCGATGATCCGGAGACTGAAGGTTTTCCAGACTTAACAGTCCGGGCCCCGGAGTATCTTCTGGTTGCTTATGCCCACCATCCGATCCTATGTTCGGAAGGCCGGTCACCTCCTTTTGCTGATGGTTATCCAGCTCTGCGTGGTCGGTGATCCGGACATAGTCCGTCTTCAGTATAGGGGAAGAGTCGCCATCTTGCTCCTCGACTACCGCTATCTGGTGGGTGACCGGTGGAGATTTGATTTCTCTTTGGTCGGGTTTAAGCCCGATCCGATAGTAATCTGTGGCGATTCCCAGGGCGGCGATACGATCAAGGAGCTCATTTAAAGACGAAAACTCCACCGGATCCATCTGCTTGGTGTGTTTGGGGTCGATACGAAGAGGATTTTCGATGACCCGAGAGGTCATCGTCGGCTTAACGGCCGAACAGGCGGTCATGGTCAAAACCGCCCAGCCGGAGGGTTTGGGCTGGGGCTAGTTCTCCTCCGGCGGTGATATTGTCTTTAAGGACGAGGCGAGTCATCGATCCTGTCGTCGACGGCACAGTGGAACTCTCAATGAAAGCACCAATGTCGGTGTCAAAACCGGCGGATCTCGGGTAGGGGGTCCCGAACTGTCCGTTTAAGGTCGATGGTAACAGGAGACAGGGGACACGATGTTTACCCAGGTTCGGGCCCTCCCTATGGAGGTAATACCCTACTTCCTGCTTGATTGATCTTGATGGATATGACTATTACAAGAGTTGATCTACCACGAGATCGTAATGGCTAAACCCTAGAAGTCTAGCCTGTATGACTATGGTAATGAGTATATCTTTTCGGACTAAGTCATCCGGTTTATATAGACACCGGGAGGATTTAGGGTTACACAAGGTCGGTTACAAAGAAAGGAATCTACATATTCGATCTCCAAGCTTGCCTCCCACGCCAAGGAGAGTCCCATCCGGACACGGGTGCAGTCTTCGGTCTTCGTATCTTCACAGCCCATCAGTCCGGCCCATGGCTAACAGGCCGGATGCCCGAGGACCCCTTAATCTAGGACTCCCTCACACATCACTATAAGCCTTGCAAGCAATGTGACTAATGAGTTAGTTGCGGGATGATGCATTACGGAACGAGTAAAGAGACTTGCCGGTAACGAGATTGAACTAGGTATTGAAATACCGACGATTGAATCTCGGGCAAGTAACATACCGATGACAAAGGGAACAACGTATGTTGTTATGCGGTTTGACCGATAAAGATCTTCGTAGAATATGTAGGAACCAATATGAGCATCCAGGTTCCACTATTGGTTATTGACCGGAGATGAGTCTCGGTCATGTCTACATAGTTCTCGAACCCGTAGGGTCCGCACGCTTAACGTTTTGTGACGATTTGTATTATGAGTTATGTGATTTGATGACCGAAGTTTGTTCGGAGTCCCAGATGAGATCGGGGACATGGCGAGGAGTCTCAAAATGGTCGAGACGTAAAGATCGATATATTGAAAGGCTATATTCAGACATCGGAAAGGTTCCGAGTGATTTGGGTATTTTTCGGAGTACCGGAGAGTTACGGGAATTCGTATTGGGCATTAATGGGCCATACGGGAAAGGAGAGAAAGGCCTCAAGGGTGGCCGCGCCCCTTCCCCATGGACTGGTCCGAATTGGACTAGGGAAGGGGACGCCTCCTTCCTTCCTTCTCCTTCTCCCTTCCCTTTTTCCTATTCCATGTGGGAGGTGTAATCCTACTAGGACTAGGGAGTCCTAGTAGGGCTCCACACTTTGGGCGCGCCCTATGAGGGCCGGCTTCCTCCTCCCTCGATCCTTTATATACGTGGCCAGGGGGCACCCCATAGACACACAAGTTGATCATTGATCTCTTAGCCGTGTGCGGTGCCCCCCTTCACCATAATCCACCTCGGTCATATCGTCGTAGTGCTTAGGCGAAGCCCTGCGCCAGTAGCTTCATCACGGCCGTCATCACGCCGTCGTGCTGACAAAGCTCTCCCTCGACACTCTGATGGGTCGTGAGTTCGTGGGACGTCACCGAGCCGAACGTGTGCAGATCGCGGAGGTGCCATACTTTCGGTGCTAGGATCGGTCGATCATGAAGACGTACGACTACATCAACCGCGTTGTCATAACGCTTCCGCTTACGGTCTACGAGGGTACGTAGACAACACTCTCCCCTCTCGTTGCTATGCATCACCATGATCTTGCGTGTGCGTAGGAATTTTTTTGAAATTACTATGTTCCCTAACATATACATGCTGATTTATATATATATTTCTTATGTGTCCAGTAGCTAGGCAAGATGACTGATCGTGCGTGGATGTACACCGGTCACACTAGTCAGAAAAAACATGAAAATTGAATGGTTAACAAAAACCAAGGGGTTTCTGAGAGCCGCATTTGCAAATGGCCAGAGGACAACATGGTGCCCCTGCGCCGGGTGCAACAATTGGCACAAGAGGACAGAGGATGAAATGGGCAAACACCTGCAGAAGTGGGGTTTTACGCCAGATTATATGGCGTGGACATTTCATGGCGAGTCCACCCAACGTGCCAGAGCTGAGGTGCTTCGTCGTCGCACCAACGAGCATGGTACCGGGATGCAAGACATGGTGCAAGACTTTGATGATGCTCGGAACTCGGACGATGAGATGGAGGAATCTGCAAAGGCCTTCAATGAAATGTTGGAGTCTTCAAAACGTCCTCTCCATGAGCACATTGAGCTTTGTCAGCTGGATGCTATCTCACAAATAATGGCTCTGAAGGCTCAATTCAACTTGGGCAGAGAATGCTATGACGCAATTATGACAATATTTGGACGTTTTCTACCCAAAGGCCATGCACTACCTGCAAACCTGTACCAGTCAGACAAAATTCTCCGTGCTCTTAAGATGCCCTATGAGAAGATACATGCCTATGAGAAAGGGGTGTGCCTTATTTAGGCTTCAGTATGCGGACCTAAACTATTGTCCCATTTGCAAGTCATCCAGGTATGTTGTGGTAGACAACGGTATGGGTGAGAAGACGCGGACCAAAATCCCCGTTAATGTTCTTTGGTATATGCCAATCGTACCAAGACTTCAACGTATTTTCATGGTCGAAGAGACGGCAAGACAGATGACATGGCACAAAACGGGCAAAAGAACCCAACTAGATGCAGATGGGAAGCTGATGATGGTGCACACATCGGACGGTGAGGCATGGAAGAGTTTCGATGCATTACATGATGACAAAGCGGCAGATCTGAGGCATCCTCGAGTTGGCATCAGCACGGATGGGTTCAGTGTGTTTGGTCTGACGGCAGCCCAATACAGTTGTTGGCCCGTATTTGTCTTTCCACTCAATCTCCCCCCTGGACAGATTATGCAAAGAAATAACATTTTCCTGACGTTGATAATTCCAGGGCCCAACTATCCGGGGAAGAATATGAATGTGTACATGCAGCCGCTGAAGGACGAATTGCAAGAAGCCTG